>NC_044010.1:17780000-22580000 GCF_900496995.4 Aquila chrysaetos chrysaetos | reverse complement strand
CAAGGGAACTTTACAAGAAATATGAAGCTTTAAGTTTCACAATGTTTACACTTAGTGCTGCCCACCTGAAATTAAAGGTTCAAGAGTATTGTGTGAAAGATATTTCACATTTTTTCTTTAAAATCTCAGCTGAAGAGGCAAAATATGTAAGATGTGTAGTTGTATATAGAAAAGGGGTCAGGTATTCTCAGAATGGGTGAGGTTGGAAGGGACCTCTCAAGGTCATCTGTGCCAACCTCCCTGTTCAACGTGGACTCAGCTAGCACAGGCTGTGCTAAACAAACATTTTGGAGATGCAGAATTATTATTGTTCTCCAGACTATTTTAAAAAGTTGAGGGGGAGGGCATTTGCAATTCTAGATGTAATTTTGCATATTAATTTATGCATTTGTGTGACAGGCAAACTCAGTCTGTGTTGATTGTTTCACTGGGCTGTCCATCAACTGGAGAATGAGTTTAACAAATATGTTCACTTGTGTACAAATTGGAAAGCAGATGCTGTGTTTGAAATGCTATGGTACACAGCATGAGCTTATACAAGTCTGTTAAAGAAAAATAAACACAACTATGACAGGTTTTCATGAGAAACTGCTAACTTCATCTGGTAGGTCACATTGTCATTATCTCTGACTTGAAACTCAGTGGCAGCATTGTTATCCCCCCACTCCTCCAAATGTTTCTCTCTTAAAGATGCTGCACGTTAGTGAGATGCTTGTTGCGAGGAATCCTTTGTTTTAGCTTCCAGTGTACTTAAAACAATTCATAGCACGTAGAGCCTGCTGCTGTTCAGCAAAGCAGGGGGGTTAGATGCAGTAGCTCTATTCAAATCTATGAAGACTAAGACTTTTGCAATAAAGCATAAGAAGGTGTCAATTCAGCAAAACATTACCTGATGGAGGTTTAGCCTGGTCGATAAAAGCTCTACAACCACAAGACAAAAAATCTGAATTGTATGCAAAAGGTCTCTTATCTTCTCTATTTATTGCATGTGGCTTTGTGTTAAGGGTTACTATTTTTCATGGCATAAGTATTAAATCCCACTTCAATAGTCATTAACATTTGTGTACAGTTGATGTACTCATGCCCAGCCAGCGAGAAAGCTGGAGGGGCACAAGAAGTTGCCACAGGACACAGCCAGGGCAGCTGACCCAAAGTGGCCAACAAGGGTATTCCATACCATGTGACGTCCCATCCAGTATAGGAACTGGGGGGAGTGGGGTTGGGGGATCGCTGCTCGGGGACTAGCTGGGTGTCGATCGGCAGGTGGTGAGCAGTTGCACTGCGCATCATTTGTACATTCCAATCCTTTCATTATTGCTGTTGTCATTTTATTAGTGTTATCCTTATCATTATTAGTTTCTTCTTTTCTGTTCTATTAAACCATTTTTATCTCAACCCATGAGTTTTACTTCTTTTCCCAATTTCCTCCCCCATCCCACTGGGTGGAGGGGGAGTGAGTGAGCGGCTGCGTGGTGCTTAGTTGCTGGCTGGGGTTAAGCCACAACATGTACCTATTTCTTCTATGGAAAATAACTTTACCATTTTGGCTACTTGATTTGTTTTGTTATCTTTTTGCATGAGAAATTCTGCTTTCCTCCATCCAAACCCTTTTAAAGAGCTAATTGCATGATTCTTTGTTTTCAAGTTGAAAATGAATGACATGCAAGGTAAATGTGATGAGGGGTATCATGAACACAGGCCATGTGTTACTGAACACCTCTAAGCTTTAGCTTTATGTGAGCTCTCAAATAAGATGGCCAGCTTCACTTATATTAATAAAGCAAGCAAACAATTTAAATTAATTCTAAATGTTTAAAACTGGCTGCATGTCTGATGAGAATGCAATCCAATAGTGAAACATTTGACCACTTTTGGCCCCTCTCTGTTACACGCATGGCCTTTCTTCACATCAGCTCTGAGTGAGAGTAGTGTTGCGATTTGTGGTCTGTACCACAACCAGCTCATAAGTCTTGCCATTCTTGAATCCTGTCTAGCAGACTCTTTGGTCCTTTACAAGGTCAGCTACTGAGAAGGCCTGTGACTTTCCGATGACAGATTACATGTGTTTGAAGTATTATTTTTTTTCCCTCCAAAAAAGAAGAAAGTCTGCATGGTTCTCAGCATTTTCTACATCTGATGAGTAGAATGCTGTATTAATTCTCAGACTTATAGAATCAACAATAAAATAGTAGCATTTAGCACATTCCTCGAGGACTGTCTATATTTAAAAGTGTAAGTAACTTGGGATGGGTCTTTTTGGGCTAACCTGGATACTAATAATCTAAATACATTAATATTGTGAAAATGTTACTAAGCAGTTGTTAGAGGAGGTGGTTCTTGCTGAGGTAATGCTGGGAAGTAATGCATTCTAATTAAATTTCACCAAAAAAAAAAAAAAATCCAGAAAGTGTTTCTCTGAGGACACTTTACAAGCTCACTGAAGGCAGCAGTCTCCTCTCACTGTAAAAGCATGAAAACAAATGGTTCTAATTCTTCTTGTTTTCACAGTAATAACTGTCATAGGTTAAAATAGATATTTCTATTAGTGCACTTGTATTGGGTTAGCTTAGCTTGTTGAGAGGTAATAATGACTTTCCTCCAAGGATGAAGAGGCAAAAAAAGATCAAATTAATATCAAAGGAATATACAAATACTTTGTAAGTAAACAAAGGGAGATGTTAGTCAAATCTGTAGTGGAAGTATGTGTATTAAGGATGGTGATTTTTTTTGTTTTTGAAACTTTTTTCAACTAATCAACACTTACAAGCTTTCTTGTGGAAGTACGCAAGTTTCGCATCCATAAATTCCTCTATAGCTTAGATTATATAGTTCATATAGATCATATATTAATGTTTAAACCCTTTCCACTAATCCCTTGGAATTAATCTACATTTCTTTCTAATCTCCAGTGGGTCCTTGCACCTGCAATTGAAAAGCACTGACCTAGATCATCTGACAGCATCTTTATGATTTCTGGAGCTGATGATACTTTAATTAATGTCTAGTATTTTCTTCTTTCAAAGCAGCAGTGAGAAGGCCTTGAAAGAGGCCTTTGAGGGGGGGGAGTGGGGCATGATACGGATTTATAACCCTTCTGTCAATAAGATACAACTCGAGCCTTCCTCGCTGGCTTGATGCCAACATATCCTAGGCGCTTTTGCTCTGGACTCCTATATTGACTTTTTATTAAATCTACTGTGATACCTACTAACCTATTCATGTGTAGGTGTGAGCGGATGGACACTACCAGTGAGTTGTGCAAACAGCTATCATCATTCCTCCATACTGCATAAGGAACTGCTTGGGGTTTTTCCTCCCTTAGAGGGCAAAAGGAGTTCTGTGGCTAGGATAACACCAAGTTTAACACTATTTTTTTGCCTTAGGAGTAATGTTTGGATTATAAACTGAAATAAGTAGTGGCATATGCTGTTTGGAGACTGGTTGCAGGCCCCCTCTTCCAAGAAACTTATCTTTGTATCATGCTGAGAAATCCCACATCTAAAACAGTATTCATTTTATTGCATTGCACATGTGCTGTAAAAGGTATTGATAGCTGAGGCAACAGGAAGAGTTTCATTATTTAAATAATCTTTATGTAAATTCTTAGTTTACGTATGTGTCTTCCTCTGTCAATGTGTGATGTGTAGGAATATACTGGGGAGAATTTACTTACCTTTCTACTGAAATAATATGCAAGTATGTGTTACTTTTATTCAGTGAAGTTAGGGACATAAGAAGGTTAGAGTACTAGTAATGATCATTCTCATCTTTCTGGGAAGATACTAAATGCTGCGTCCTGTCTTACAAATGCACAATATTAATAGAGACTAGAGAAATGCCATCGCCGAAGTAAGGTGGCAGTTCCTGTTGTATCAACTTGCCCAAGTTGTGAATAAGGTGCAGCATTTGTGTCCCCCAGGCTTTCAAACCAAATCAGTCTGAAAGTAGTGGCTCCTGGCCTTGGGCACCTAGGACCGTCTCCTTAAGCAGAAGTATCTTGCTTGATGCCCTTCTGTGGTACCTGAGACCAGGATGTCACTTTTGTTCACTGTAGCCGGCATCTCCAGCCATTATGTGTGGCTCCCTTCCTTTCTTGGCTGTGTGAGCTTCTTGCTTCATTTTGGGAGAATAGAGGTGCAAAAGCATTGAAGATTTTTTTTTTTTTTTTTTTTTTCCTCGACTACAGCAGCATCCCTCTGGCAGCAGTCTGAAGCTGCCTCTCCCTGAGGAGACCAAAGCTGCGTGGCAGTGGCTTAGATCCTGCTGCAGCTGCTAGTGCATCCACCTTCCCAAGAGGACATCTGTGTGTGTGTGGGGGTTTCCCCTGGGATAGCACGGGACTGCTGGCACTGTGGGGTCGATGTGATGCCATGCATCTGGCATCACCCCCCAGCCCCAGCCTGGAGCTTCCTAACCTCTCTCTCGCTCACATACACGTGTCTTGAAAATGTGTCTTGATGTTTAATTCAAAACATGAAGCTTGCGATTAGGGGAAAGTAGCTGCCTCAGATTTGGAGCTGGAGGATCTGCTATATCAATTTATATACTTAAGTTAGGCAGGGACTCACCATCAAGCGTTTTGGCAGGGGACCAGCTAAGCATTACTGTCGCATTTGATTCTTTATTAGGCACTGTAAATGGATATTGGAGTTCAGAGAAAATAAGATCTAGCATAAATACTGGCTTAATTTGTGTATGTTGAATAGGTTTACACCAAGCTTTGGCTTGTTTACTTTCAATTAGATACAGCATGGAAAAAGATTTATGTGATAATCCATACCAAAGGGCCAGTTACTAATGAAGATGTTGGTAATTCTATAAGTAATTAAATTTCATCTGAGCTAATTACTGAGGTATTCTAATTCAGAAGCCTCTAGCCGCAAATATTGAAAATCCATTTATTTAACTCAGCTTTTACTTAGTTTGTCACGCTAGTTGATAATACACATTCAACTCTAAAGCATTTCCCTTGGGTCTCCTCCTCCCCCGCTTTCTTGCTGTGAGTGTGTTTCCACAAATAGTTCCTTTCTGTTTGAAATACAGTAGAAAATGGTCTTCTATACATCCAAGTCCACAATAAAGCAAGCCAGAATCCAGTCTTTTTTTTTTTTTTTTTTTTTAAATCTTTGACTGGAAAAAAACCTGTTTTTGAGGAGAATTGAATCCATATATCGCAAATCTTGTATTATTTTCCCAGTCATTCTCTCTACACACATCTCCTGATGTATCGTGATATGTAAAGCTTTTTCTAGTAGCTATAACAAGGTCTTCCATGACTACAGCTGATAGCAGAACCTAATGGGAAAGGAAACTTGACTGATTTATAATGAATTCAGAATTTGGTTGGAGCGGACTTGGTGAAGAAGCTTAAATAGCTAAGGACCTAATTCTATTTGCATTTGAGCAAAGCATATAGAGATTTTATTATAATTCCTGATGACATAATTAACATGATCGATTTTTTTTCCCTGTATTCCTTTTACAAAATAAGGCTTTACATAGTCTTGGGAGCAAAATGGAGAACATAGCTTATGTGCTAACTTTGATTTCCAGATAACGAGCCTTACTTGAAATTCGCTTTCATAAGCTCTCTATAAAGGGTTTTATTTACACAGTAGTACCTGCAACTGTTTTTCTGATCATTTATGTTATTAGACTAGTGATTAAACTTTATGTTCTGAAGGTTTGATTAAAAATTGCTTGGTGTGTGTTGTATAAATGGCAGTATTTTCTTACACACAGTTCTGATTCCTTTATCAGCATCACCAACAATACTTTTTGGAGAACAGCTGTTCCCAGTTAAAAAACAAACAAACAAACAAAAAACCCCAAAACAAGACGAAAGCTTTTACAGTGATTTTTTTTTTTTTTTGGTTGCCTGATACGATGTTTAAAAAGTAATATTTTTTTTAACTTTGCAAAGTTGTTGTTTTAGTAGTCACCATTATTATTTAATCAAACTACTTCATAGACATTTTCTGTGATTAAATCTTGCCTTGAAAATCTACTGTTGACTTTTGACAGAACCCAAAGGGATTTTTGTAATTCATTTGCAAAGTAATATTGACCCAAGCACATTCTCTTTTAACTATGCTCTCCCTTCTCTAGTCTATCTGGTAATTTATCTACTCTTTTGTCTCACTATTTTCCTTATTTCTGTGTTCTTTGTAGAGCGTGTTGTGTGTGTGTATATATTTTTTTTTTTTGTACTGTATATATGATGAGCATCTGTCCTATCATGTTTCTGTCATTCCCATAGCATTTTGCAGTCTGCAACAGTATTTCAGGTTTCACGATTTCATTACCTAAATATAAACAAATTTTCGTGAATTCCACTTCTGATAGATCATGACTTATTTCTTAATTAATTTAGGTTCTATGTTTCTCTACCATCACCAGATAATTGTTTTACTTAGTATAGAATGCTTATTTTCTATCTTTTTGTCTACTGTTCTTTCCCATTCAGTGGAGTACTTTTAGGGGGAGATTGCCTACTCTATTCCTGCACCTGTCTCATCAAGGAAGTGATTTTTTTAGATTGTCCTTCTTACACCCTTGACAAGTATCCTAGGCACTTGACCATTAAGTCAAAGGCAGTGTGTCATTTTCCCTTTTATGAATTGTGACTAAATCTACATGTTTTGTTTCCCTGTGCTAAACAATCAAACTCAAAATGAAACACTTGTTTAAAACAAAATTAAATAAATCATATCGGTTTAAACTATCAGGATATTCTTCACTTTTGGTTTTTCTTTCATTGGTTTTGCTACCACATTGGAAAACTGGATATTCGGTCAGCCTGACAGAGTGGGGACAGACCCTTTATCATCATGACTATGGGATGTATTGCTGCTGAGGCTGTAGAATATACATGAAGACATTCGTCTATGTTTTGCTGGTACTGGATGATCTACTATTCTGAAGAGCTATAAAAGGCTGCACATATTTCAGAAGTATGCCAAGGCTCAGAAACTGGAGCTGAAACATTGTTAAACCAGGTAAACAAAATGAGTACTAAACCAGTGAATAAAAACCTAAGTATTGAAACAAAATTTTTCTTTAATAAATATGAAGCACAGTGTTACACAGGACATTACATTTAAAGCAAAGCCTGCATTTTCTTCAAACTAATAATGGTATTTTTAGGTAGCATGTTGCTTGAAAATGTTTTCCTATAAAGATGATTCATAAAAAAATATTACTACTTTGTCATGTGTGTCTAGGCCCAGTTGGAAGGAAATCTATGTTTTCAGAAACTAGAAATTTTCAAGATCTGGTTTTTGAAACAAGTTGAAATTTTTCCTAGCATTATTGATCCATGATTTCCATCAGCAGTGCAACTGGAGGCCCTGAAAGCTCTGCTAGAAGCTGCTGCACCTGATATAAACCCCCAGGGATCTCCAGAGCATCCATCTTTCCCAGTGGCCTGATACCCCTGGGGGCCAGCTCCTTTCGTGGCTGTGCAGTAAGGCATCCTCTTGCCTTGGTTGTAACATGGGGGACCTCTGTCCCTGTTGAGAAACTGTGCCCAACTCTAATGCTAAATGAAAGGGTAACGTTTTGTGTTATGTATGGTATTTTGTTTGACATTAGAGCTGTGGTAAGTGTATGTGTGAGAAGTTGCTTTGATGGAAAAGTAAGCTTGACCTTGAATTGTGAAAATTACCAACAATGTTAATTTTGCAAGTTAAAAAGAAATGCTACTCAACTTATTTCCTATGCTACTTTTCATAAATAATTCAGAAATTGGATTTCAATTTTTAGACTTCTCTGTAACATGTTTACCTGTTTACTCACCTTTCATTCCCTTTAAAAATCCAATCGCGTTAAGAGCATTGTAATGCACTTCTACTGTATGCGTTACCTGGAATTTTAAAGTAGCAAATGGGTCCTTGTGACCACTGTAAGTGATGTTCAAGGGTTACTTTAGGAATGATAAAATTCATTATATGTAGAGTGTGTTGTGATTGAAATACTTTCCAGTTTAAAAACATATCCTCTGAAGACCACCTTCAGGGCTGGAAAGTTTATGTACCATGTACTTTGACCTGCTCTGGAGACAGTTAAGTCAAACCAAATTGTTTTGCTACTAGTAATCATGAAGACCACAGCTCGGTACCTTTGAACAGAAGGTGGGTTCATAATAGTTGTGCAGTGAATATGGCTGTGTGATCCCTGCAGTGCTCAGTTGTTGTTGTCAATTTATATGTGGCAGGTGCTCAGACACAGAAGTGTTGGGCAACCATTTAAAAGTCTCAAGAGAAACAGTTACATAAAGCTAACTGTGCAGGCTAATTCATTGTAACATGGCTTCTGCTAGTTTGAATTGGTCCTCCTGCTTCAGAAAAAATACTATCCTCCTGACACTTGGTAATTGAGGTATGAAAACAAAAATGATCTGTAGCAGCAGAGTGCTCAATGTCATGATGCACTGGTTGCTTCTGAAGCTGAATGAAGGTGGAGTTTCTTGCTTCCTTTGCAGAAAGAGGGAAAGCAGCAAAGATCGGCATTGACTGGGCAACTAGTGGTCCAGATAATTTGGAAAATAAAAAGTGATTGCAAGCAAGAAAAGGTGGTGTGTTGTTTGATGTGTTTGGGTATTGAATTAGATAGGAATTTCCAACAACAAGTGAAAGTAGAGTTGTAATAAGGAGGGAGGAAAAAAGGTTCCACTAACTGGCAAGTGCTATGCAATATTGTGGATTATTAGTTAAATATACTTGTCTTGAAGTTAGCTCTTCATGTATCCTGTAACTGGTGGCTGGAAAAGGCAATACTAGAACACGTCTTGGTTTCACCTTATTTTTTTGTAATAAGAATCATATGTGTGCAAGTGCTTGGGAAGTACAAAAATGTTAAGAAAATGGTCTGTAACAAGTGGTTTTCATGCTAAGATCTTTATCTGTGAGTTAAAATAATAAACTTGATCATTTTTTTGTTTAGTGTATGGTCATAAAACTAACTGAAAGTGACTGACTGGGTCATCTTCGTTTTAAAGACCTGTTTGCTGAGAGGAAAAATAAGAGACAACCACTTTAATGGTAAGATCCTAATGATTATCTCTTAGGCATGGAAACAGCCCATAAAATTAAGGGGAAATTAAGAAAAAGCCCATGAAATTACGGGGAGTCTTTTCATTGACTTCACTGGGACCTTCTCAGTTAATATTAATTTGCAGTCACTGGAGTTACCTTTGTGGCCTTGGTTTGAAAGGCTTTTGATAGATTGTCACAATGGCCTCCCTTGCATTTTATGTATGTGATTTAACATATTAAGACTTGAATTCATTTTATGCTGATAAATCCTGAGTCACATGCTTATAAATGAAATACAGCAAGTATACCTTTCTGATTAACCCAAGTGAGTGGTACTAAAGTGCATGCCCCATGGTGGTGTCAGCATTCCTTAAGCGTTGTCTCTTTTTACAGGGAAATTATTATATGTATTTTGTGGAACTGAAAACCACTTATTTTCCTGTATGAAAAATATATTCCAATATCGTTATGTGAAGTATTTATATCTGACCTTTGTACTTTTTGACCTGAGAGACTACTTTAGGAATAAGAGGAATATTACAGTGCATACGTCTTTATGGAGATGTGGAGCTCTATTGCAGTACATATGCCAGTTTAAGGCAGAAAGCAAGCTGTCATTCACTAGCTATAGAGAAAAGACCATTCTTCAGTGCTTCTAAGCTTGTCTCCTACATGCTTTTAATGTCTTCACAGCAGCTAGTGACTGTCAGATTTTATATTTTTTTCCCTTAATGCAGAGCACTTCTTCAGAAACTTCAGCTTTTATTCAAGTAAGTTACAGTTGGGCTTGATACAGCTCTGTCGTGTCAGGTTGCATTTGGGTAATTTTCTCATGCTACTACTTATTTTCCTGTCATGGTTTAACCCCAGCTGGCAACTAAGCACCACGCAGCCACTTGCTCACTCCCCTCACCTAGTAGGATGGGGGAGGAAATTGGAAAAAAAGTAAAACTCATGAGTTGAGATAAAGACAGTTTAATAGGACAGAAAATAAGAAAATAATAATAATAAGGGTAATAATAAAAATGATAATAATAAAAGAATTATAATATACAGAACAAGTGATGCACAATGCAATTGCTCATCACTCACTGACTGATGCCCAGTCAGTTCCTGAGCAGCAGCCCTGGAGCAGCTTTCCCCTCACTTTATATACTGGGCATGACATCACATGGTATGGAATACTCTGTTGGCCAGTTTGGGTTAGCTGCCCTGGCTGTGTCCCCTCCCAACTTTTTGTGTCCCTCCAGCCTTCCTGCTGGCTGGGCATGAGAAGCTGAAAAATCCTTGACTTAGTCTAAACACTACTTAGCAGCAACTGAAAACATCAGCGTGTTATCAACATTCTTCTCATACTAAATCCAAAACATGACACTATACCAGCTACTAGGAAGAAAATTCATTCTATCCCAGCTGAAACCAGGATGTTTCACGCATTTCACGAAAGCCAGAGGGTGAGGGAAGGGTTTTTTCCGATCAGCATTGGCAAAATACTCCAGAAATTCCCATTTTAGAGTCCAATTTTATTTGAAAATGTAGCCATTTCTATTTTGGTTCTTTGAAATGCACAGAGAATGGAAGATTTCATTGAAAGCAAAGCCTTTTGCCTGAATTAGTATCTGTAAAAACTAGCAGGTAACTAATAAGTATCAGGTGAGTTTTTACAAGCTTTTCAGACGAAACTGAAGACAAAAGAATGCAGTAGCATTAACTAGTACATAAGAACTGACTTAATTTCTTTTCCATGTCTCTCTTCATCTTATGCTATTGAATGCATAGTTTGCAACTTCTAGTTTTTAATAAAATAGGTTTGAAAGTTCAAAGTACATACTTTGCATACATTGGGAAGAAAATTAATTTTAACCTGTTGAATAAATATTTAATGTATACTCTTATTTCTCTAAGCGAAGACTTTCAGCTTCTGTCCACATTGGTAAGCAATTGGTCAGGTATATTTCAATAGTATTTTGTCTGAAGACTTCTTCAGATGAAATCTTTCTCCACTTCCACAAGCCAGTACTGTCTGGAGACTTCACATGATGTGGTGTTATTTACTTACTGTGAAAATAAACAAACATGCCCAGCTATTAATACAGAAATCAGAAAGTGTCCTTCTATTTATGTATCTGGAGGATATTGCTACTATTTAGCAAAAATCTACAAAATTAGTCCATTTTGAGGTGATGGAAAATATGCTCCTAAAATGAATGCTTTAGCTGATCTTGGAACAAATTTGTGTCTCACGGTCCCTTCTGCTGGGATGGCTGTGGGCAGTAAGGCTTCTTCTTGCTTCCCTCAACCCTTATGGTTTAAAACAAAACATTTAAGTTGAACTGAAGCTGGTATGGTTCACCTTGGATGCTTGAGGTATAAGCAAAAGTGAAAATGTGAGGGCTGTTTCATGAGCTGTTTGTCCATTTGTTTGGCAAAGAGGGAGGACAGCTGGGAGAGTTCACCCCAACAGTCATCTCAGCCACATTGTACCAGTGGCAAGTGAGAGTCTTTGCTTTCCTTATATATTTAGTTTGTGTAAAGGTACAAAGTCACCACCATCCACAGCTCAGAAAAAGCGAAATAGTTAAGGATTCAGCTGCAATTAAGCTTTGAGAGCTGTCTATGTAACTTCCATTTATGTCTTGTATAAAGACTTTTTTTTTTTTAAATCTCACTAATTTTGTTCAGTTGCTTCTATTCAAAATGATAAAAGTCTATCTGAATACATGCCTCCAAAAATCTGTTGGACAGTTCTATTTTCCATGTGCTTTACAACCAGTCTACAATCTTCTTCTATAAAAGTCACATAAATCCAGAGCCTTTTGAACACACAAGTCAATATGCTCTAGTTGGATGGTGGGAGGATAATAGTCATGCTAGTTAAGGCACTCATAGAATCTTTGCTTTTTTATTCTGCTTTTCAAGGTTTTTGTCTTTGGCTTTCATCACTAATTCCCAAAGATTAGTTCTAACAGAGGTAAAGCTGTGAAAACAAAATACTTCCTCTGATATATCTCATTTATACAAAAAGGTTTAGGTACTTATGTTACAGGTATTACTATAATACCAGAATCTGTCACAAATCTTTAAACTGTTTTTTTCACAAACCCACAATAAGGTGGCGAGGTACAGTGCAAACCATTTTACAGAGGGGGACTGAGAAACTAAAGTTATGTTGGTACAGGTTTTAGAAGCACATCTTCTGTACTGTTGTACATTGATACTATTGGCACTGCTAAGCCCAGAACTGAGCCTGCCTGTAAGCTCCTTTTAGATACAGTCTGGTTTTCTTTTTGAGCCCTAAAGCCCCCTCTGTCATTAGGTTAAGAAAGTCATCTTAGAAATGATGGGACTATTTCAAAGATTGATTTTGCTTTTTAATGTATTATTTAATTGCAATAATTTTTCTCCTATTGTAGAATCTATTCCTTTATGCGACTAATTTGTTCAGTCTCTTAAGTACAGAACTTGTGGTCTTTGAAAATTCTGTTTATGCATAATTTATGTACAGTTTATTTGCCTCAGTTTGACCCCAACTTACACAGGACAAGAGAAAGCTGTCTTATTGCACAAATGTTTAGGAATACCTTCAAAGAAATTACAGTATTTTTTTCTACATGAGGAGCTGCGTAGGTTGTTTGCAAAATTTCCTTTGTATGTGTAACTTTGCTGGTTCGTTTCCTGCCTTCAGATCTTCTGTAAGATCTGTTGCTTACCAAGGCGGACTGAAACTGAGGTCTAAAAGTCTCTTACATATGTAGTCCCAAGACAGGAAGCATGTGAGGATTTTTTTTTTTTTTAATTTTTTCTTTTTAAATAAAGACTTGTGTGAAATAAGACTCTCAATTGAAGTCGGTGAAGTCAGATCTTGACCTTTGGATTTGTTATGCTGCCAATTATCTGATTCTGTTCCTTTTTCCCCTTCCACTTGCAGGCCATCAATAGCACAAACATGTCTTAAGTATGCAGTTTTGCTTGCATGCTAGGTATAATGTTGGCAGAAACATAAGGATTTTTCCACCCATGGTGCATATAAAAAAATATGCTATCGTTATTCTTGTGTTTTGTGCTAGGGACGAATTCAAACTTGTGTAAAGGGAAGAAGTGCAGCTTTCTATGCCAGGACTTTTGAAGAAATAGATTTTTATGAAATGTTATCTTAACACCTCTTTTCTAAGGAACAGACAAAGCAATCTGAGATAGTTATATTCCTTATACTTGTTTATAGAAAATATGCAAGGTTTATTTAAAAGAAAAAATGGAATAATTTAATTTCCAATAAGAAATGTTTGTTATTTATACATTGCATAATACGAAATGAACTTCAATTGGGAAAAATTATCTAAAATTCCATAACCTGCTTTTTGTACTACAATATTTCAAATCATTTGTACATAATTGCTACTTTTTTTGTGTAAATTTCAGTGAGTTTACAAAGAATCTACAATGAATCATTCCCTTTTGAATTTCAGATGGCATCCAAGCTTGGTAACAGAAGGTACAAGGGATTAATATTTCGCTGCAAAACAACAGTTTGAGCAGGTGGTACTTGATGCTATTACACATATAGGTCACTTGGGAGAGTGCTTAATCACTGAACTGAATATTAATTAGGACAGCTTTCTCAGCCAATTTTTTTAAAAGGAATACTTCTTAAGGAGGGGGGAGAAAAACCCCACCTAACCTACCAAAGCCTGGAGTTTTGAAAGTTAAGCTTATTATTGTAAAAACTTGCTATACAAATTGGGATTCAGTTTGGTGGGTTTTTTTGTTGTTTTTTTTTTTTTATGGACGAATATTGTGATAAATAGGAGCCACTGTGAAGTATAATCTGGATGTGAATCCAGTCCTCCTTCTTAATTTCTCTTCTTGAACTTTTCTCTACTTATCTGCCTGGTTTCAGACTGTCCTGTTAAATGTCTGACTAAAAATGTTTGGTGACTTGAAGCTGTAGGTTTGCATAGGTACAAAACAATACTTCATGAACTTTTTGGCTTGAAATCCTGAAAAGAAATATAGGATTAATGTATCTGAGTTAAAAACTAAACTGTTGATGAAAGCAGAAGAGAGAAACTGCTGACTTCATTGTGTGAGTTGCAGAACATAAAATCCACTTTCTTTGACTTTGTTTTTTGGTTTTTTTTTTTTTGACCAAGTCATGCTTTAAATACTTCTAAATTATTCAGGATTTTGTTCTATAAAGTGTAAGGTATGTTTGCAAGATGCTTAGATTCTCTGAAACGTAATATTAATCTCTTTTGGTCATGTGTGACATTACCATGGATTAAGTCTGAAATTCAGAAGTCCACCAGAAGAGCTGATGGAGTTTCCTGAAAGTAATGCTAACTATTGCTTCTGCAGTGCCCACAGTACAGCAGCTGGCATTGATATGCCATACCAACATGCTGCTGCTGCACTGTCTGAAACTCCTTTAGGAGCTTTGATTTTTGCCAGAGCTCCGTTTGGGAGCCGCTGGCTGTCACGGATGTGTGACAGTGATGAACAGCAAGATTTTCCCTCTGCCCCAGGCAGGGGCACGGGCACTGCACAGCTGTCTCCTGGAGTGGGTGCTTGGAGGCTCCTCCACTTGGGGAGGAAGTGTTTCACTTGGAAAATAGGCTTAGACATCAAGGAAGTGAGGGTGGTCCTAGGGGAGGGCAGGAGCCCCAGTGTGGGACTGAGACCCCCTGGGAGGCAGCTGCCCTGCCCCCCTTCCCAATGTAGGGAAGAAAAATGTCCTTTTGGGTGAGGCAACTTTACCTTCCTGCCTACTGCCTTCTGAGTTCAAACCTCTATTTCTGTTCCCCCCCTGGCTCCCACTAGCTTTTAGCATTGTGCTTTCTATCCTTCAACAAAAGACCCTGGCACGCCTGTATTTTCAGGCTGGCTCCTGCATTCAGGCAGTGCACGTGTGATTCCACCTGGGGCTGGATGTTCATGTTAACTGCCCTGAAACGCCTTTCAGAAGGTCAAGTGTTCAGTGAAAGTGATGCATGCCTGATGAGATGCTGCATGTTTGGTTGGGTTTTTTTTCTTTAATAGCCTTTTCCTTCTGAGGCCTGGTTTAGCATCATGAGGTGATGAAGTACTGTGAATACTAGTGCTTTGACATATTTCCACCTGCATTTGGGTTAAAATGTAATGTCACTTTATGGTTACTACCATGCAAATGGGTGCTCATCTTTCCTGAATAGCAGGCCATTCCCTGAGTCTCAGCATTTGCTCATTGACAGCTATCAGTAAAATTCAGGTTTTACCAGTATTGGTAATGTAGTCCTGTGAATATGAACATATTTCTGTTTTTCACTTCAAAGATAAAGTTAAATATGTTATTAAATATTTAAGATAAATATTAGTTAATAGTTGACTCCAGTACTTAGCTGAAAGAGGTTTTTCTTTGTTGTCTGCTGCTGTAAGCACCTAGCAATGTGTGAAATATCCCAAGCTGAATGCAGACTAGAGGAAACAGATCTAGGAGAAGGAGAAGAAAAGTTGGGGTAGAAAGGAGTTTGAAACTGACTCTGAACTGGACACTACCTATACATAAAGAATGGCATCCAGCTGGTACTCTGTCAAAAATACCTGGGATAAGAAGGTAATGCAGTGGAATAGGACATGGAGAAAAAGGGAAAAATGTCCCAAGAGATTTCAAGGTAGGTCTGCATAAATGGGAACTCTTGGGAGGCTGAGGCTAGGAGTATTGATTCTCAGAGTAAGTGTCAAAGTTAGCTGGTGCCTAAGAAAAAAGTGTAGGTATTTCTGGATATTAAAGTGATGGATGTAAGGTAGCTAGCCTGAGGAATGCAGGATAGGGAACTAAAAAACTAATAGAACAACTAGGTGACGTAGGTCAAAAGGGTGGGATGAGGGTAGATAGTCTAGAAGGGTATCCTGAATTTTAACAAGCAGCAGAGAATTGGAAAACTGAGATTTGGGAATGGGGAAAAAATGATATAAGACTAATATAGATTTGAGTGATGGGGTAGAAGACAAAGTTTATTGGGAGGAGTTGGATTGTTTGAAAGTCTGTTGCCAAAAGAGCATCTCTCCTGCCAGAGCCCACAATGACATTCCATGTTCTTGACTCTTGTTGTCAGCAAACATGTGAAAACTTTCTGGCCAATTCTATCCCGCCAAAACCCACAGTGTAACAACTGCCACCATTTACTCCCCCAGCTCAAGGGGAAGAGGTCTGTTTGTTGTACTGAGTTTCAAATATTATTAATGGACAAAGTGCTCATAAAAGACATGGGATTTGGTTTTAATTCTGAAGAAGCGAACAAGGATGTTGTTAATAAAAAAAAATTAATAAAAAGAATTATTAACAGATCAGTTTATAGTCAAGTATGGTTAATGATTCTTGGAACAGAAGTTTGCCTCCAGTTGTATGCTATACAGTAGTCCTTAATTATGTTATCCCATGCTATTTTTTTCCAAAGTATTCTTGCCTTATGCGGATTGTGAGATGAACAGGGTTTGTTTAATGAACAGATGTTCACTATTTTGTACAACGTGTGGCCTCAGGCCTTATTTCCTGCATTTTATTCAGACCCTTACTCTGAAGTCAAAATTATTCTTTTCCTCAGGGGCTTTTCATAATGCTCATCACTGTAATATCTGAATAGCTTCTCCCAAAATAATTAAGTTACCTTCACAACACCCTTGAGCTGTGCAAGCTTTCTCTTTTACAATCAAGCAATAAAGGCAGAATGAGATCAAGATCAAGTATCTCCTCTATTTTCAGAGTGCCAAATCTGAGACGTCCAAGAACCTGTCAGGATGGGCACTTTTGTCAGTTTGTTTTTAGGCACAAAACATTAAACTTTGGGCCTTTATTTCCAAATCTTAGTGCTTGCTAATTCATATCATGGGACGTTAAATTGGGGAACCTGAAAAAGAGAAAGCCAGACTTTCTCATTGTCTCTCAACATTTGGTTTGTGTGATTCACTTAACATCCTAAACATCCTCTGGCAGGATCAGAATCTGGGCCTTAAAGTAGCAGTTACCTTGACACAACTTGCTGCTTTTCCCTCTCTCTTCTACTGTTAAATGTGTGCAAGAAATTGGACAAGGGTCCCACAAATGAGCATTCATCCTTAGTCACTCTTTCTCTCTGGAGTGGACTGGATCTGTGCCAAAGGAAGCATCTTTTAGTGAAGGAATCATAACTAACTACAGCATTTATCAGCCTGCTTATATAGTGTGGAGGGGCTAAACTCAGGTAAAGGTTATAGTCTTCAGTCCACTATTGTTTGGGTTCATTAGCACTAGTCTTTGAAGCTTTAATGCTCTCCCTTGTATTGCAGAGTATTTTGTAATATATTTTCTTCTTTAAACAAAGATGACGATCTAGAAAATGTGCAATTATAAGGGAATAAAAGAGTGCTCCCCAGTCTCTTAAGTAGATTATGAATTTGAAGATATTGTTTATATGACAATGTATTTATAATACAGTACATTCCCAGTTTCTAATAATTTGTAGGCTGTTCACTAAAGTTTTGATATGGAAAAAAAAAATCAGTGGAACTTGTAATTTCTCTCTGAAGTAGTTAAATTAAACAATTGAGGAATGATTGCAAAATACCAGTATGAATAGAAATTAATTTTCAGTGCCATAAATACAGCAACTGTCCAGAAGAAGCCCTGATTAGAGAGGAAGCAGTTGTTACAAAAATTGCTTCTCCTGATGTTGACAGGAAGATTTTGTTTTTAATCCAGGGAAACAGAGAAATGAACTTGTGATGCTTGTTACTGAAAGGTTAACTACTCAAACCACTGTATTCCAACAACGTTTTGGAATACCTGCTCTGTTCTTGATAGGATGATACCTTCCTGTACTATGTGAAGCTCATTGCCTGATAGATCTGAACTATCTTTTTGCCTTATAGTGCCAATTCATTACTAACCCATCAATAAATGTCATGTTTGGAGGCTTTTGAGAAGTAATCCCATTATGCTTATCAAAACACACCAAGTTACATTGAAAATCAAAATAACAACACTTACATACACATTATAAGTGGTTAAACTTCAACCTTGGTTGACAGAAGGCTTATTGATTGTTTCCAGTCAACTGGAGCCCAGAGTTCACTTTCCCCTCTTGTATTACTTGTGTACACCAAAAATGATACCTCTCACAGGGTGTTCTTCCAGGAAGGCTCTTTAATTGCCCCACATGGAGGCCTCTGAAAGCTGTTCCACTTTATATAAAGGAATTTAAAAATGTTCACTGGGCTGTGAGACTGAGTAAAGATAACAAGCTGTATGGCTTGCTGCTCTCTTTCTTGTTAGAAAATCTTAGCTTCAATCTCTGTTTCAAGGACTGTTTTGTTCATTTTTACTGTATTTCATCCAGTGCTGGTAGTATTATTTAACACCTCCCCCCTGCTTATGTATTTAAAGGCTTCACACTTTTTTTAAGCTTTTGAAGTAAGTGTTTATGTGCCTAATTTCAGAGAAAAGTCCACGATTATAGGTAAAGGTTCACTCCCGTAGGTCAGAGTTGTAGAAACAGGTGTGGGAGTTAACACCTGGGGAGGTCAAAACCTGCTTATTATAGGTTCCTAGTAGCTGTATCTGGTAACATCCTGCTCAGGGTAGTGGCTGCTGAAGGCTTTATTGCTTTTTGGCTGTCTTATTTCAGGGCCGTGTCTAGGCTACAAAGTGCCCAAATACTAAGACTTGTCAACACTGAGCATTTTAATGAATGTGCCCTTTGTGGATGTAGCTTTAACATCTCTGTGCCTACTACTCCACTCGGTAGAGATATTTCTCTGTCATGTGTAGCTGTGAGATGGTAAGATGCCCAGTTAATAGGCTGGGGACATGGTGCGGAGAGATAAGAAATGCAAAGAGTGCTTGGGGAGCCTGTGTAGTGCCTGCCATTTGCAGGGGGACCAGACCCTGTGTTCCAGAGCTGAGGGGGGGCCTTGTGGGGCTCGGAGTGAACTGGGAAACAGAGGTTTGTGTCATAGCAGCTCCTCCTACAGGGATATGCTACTGGCAGGCTAACCTAGGTCCTGAGATGATCCTCCTTCAGTTCTGAAATTTAAGAATGCCTCTCCCCGCCCCTAAATTGTTGATAGGGATTTGTTGGGGTAGGGATAGTCTTTGTGTTTGTTCAAATACCAGTCAGGCTGCTCACCCTGGAGAAGACAATAACTAGTCACTTTTTAATGGCTTTTGTGGTACAATTTTGTTTCTTCAGCAGTTCAGCCTGTTCTCTCCATCTCCCTGCTGCTCAAGCCTGCACTGATACACTCCTCCCAGTGGCTGAATTTGGCATATCTTTCTCAAATCAAAAAGTTGCACTGAACTTTTCTAAGCAACCTTGAATTTTTTGCTACTCTGGTTTGTTGTACCTCCTAGTGTAAAATATAGAGCAGTGGCTAGCCTCTGGGACATAGTTTGCAGGTAGTGACAGGCTGTGCTGTTCATTTGATGGTTATCTTCTGTAAGAAATACTTGCAGACTTCTTATAAGCCAAGCAGAAACTGTCACTGCTCAGAAAGTTGAGCTGCTGGTATAAAAGCATCAGTGCTTGCAGCGTTACGCTCTTTTGGAAACTTTGCTTGCTGATCTTTGAATAGGGCAATGGCTTTTAAGGTTAGTGGCAGGATTTATAGGGAGAAATGAGTGTGAAGAAAGCTTTGTTCATAATTCATTCTATGCTTGGATCTTACGGATTTCAACTCAAAACAGCACAAGAAAAGGGGAGAAGAGGGAGAAAAGATGAATGGCACCATATGGGTTGCTGCAATAGAGACCAGATGTGGGTGGGAAGCATTATGCCTATTTCATAACAAAGACACTATGTCTGTGTCAGTACATAGCGAACATGAAAATAGCAGTTCGCGTTCTGCTTTTTCCTTGACTGAAGCTGTCTTTTGAATGACTGGATTTGACAAGGTCATGATCTGTGTGTCTTGTGAATGTGACTGACCTTAATGACCTGAAACAGGGCAAGCAGAAACTGTCACTGTCAGAGGAAGGTTATCCAGAACACCAGAAAGAGTTAACAGCATCTAATATTTATGAATGCGGTGGTGAAAGTTGCTAACAGGACATAAAAATGTGCAGTGCGCTACCTGAGTCGGTAGAAGGTGGCACCGCTGCTGTGCCTTGTCGTCCACTCCTGCTCTGTGTTTCTAATTTGTGGGCAATTCGGCAAAATCCATTAGTTCTTTCTGTGACCATTATCTGTGTATGCGTGTACATATGAGAAATATTTACTCTTTCATTTAAGATGCCCAATAGAAAGGAACAGTGGGTCAGAGTGATGATAAAAAAATAGGTATTTCTTTCCCCAGTTGTATCTGTGCTACAGAAGTTGCTGTCATTCATCTGTGACCAACACATCTGGAGGTGACACTTTCAGCTGAAGCATTTTTGGGGATGTAAACAATGCTGAAAGCTCCTAGGAGAGGTTCTTTTTGTGCTTTTGTATTTCTTAGCGTAGTGAGCTCTATTGGATTCTCTGGATGCTGTGTGTTACAAAAAATAGGAAAGGGAAGACAGGTTTTTGAAAGTGAGAGTTATTTATAATCTCACACTATGGAAGTATTCATTTTTGTACGACGTAATTAAGAAATTAAGTAAAACTTTTATTTTGTGTTATGAATTCAAAGTGCTAGTAACAGGTAAATGTGTTTTCAATTATATGTATTGTACAAATACAAAGACGTTTTATAATTGTGATCTGATCATGCTAATACATTATTAAGCACTTACCATGTGAATTCAGCAAGTCACTTCTGCTCTTTCCCATGCTGTCAGGTCATTTTTACGATTAGTTCAGTGCAAAGATTTCTTTGTTTTAGTTATCTTAGGTCTGCAATGCGGGAGATGACCACTGGATGGAACCATTACATTTTACTTAATATGGTGATGCAAAACCTTGCTGTATGTGACTGAAACATGTTTGTAAGAAAAAAGCTTGTATTAAATAATGATGTAACCATTAATGTTTGATTTTAAAAAAGTATAAAAACCATAAAGAAAGCAGTTTTAAGTAGTGCTTCTATGAACTTGGAATGATCAAGAGGGGATATTTTCTCTTTTGCAATCTACAGTTATTTTATTTGGAATAATCAGAGTTGAAAAACAGAACTTAAATTACACTTTTTGAAGTCGTGAGGGCTTATAACAAAGATACTGTGTATGCTATACAGTAGTATTAGCCAGCAGATTATGCAGTCAGAAGTTTTTCAAGACTTAACGTTGTTTGGCAGATAGCAAAAAGCTTCCACTGTGGGAGATGTTAGGCAAGAGGTTTTTAAGAAGTCATGCTTCAATTATTCTGGTTAATTAAAAAGAAAGAAAGTCTGTAATTAAGGGAGTAGTTGTTCCTATTTTTTTCCAAATGAAGTTCAGAGCTAATTTAGAGCTAAGATTATGGGTTTTAGTCTCTCTTGCCTTTCACTTTGAGTGGATGAACATGATGGTGGTTGTTGTAACACTGTGTGCTACATGTGGGACCTCCAGAGATGAACATTTTTGTTGATCAGCAGTTTGAATTTAAAGAACTAGCTCCTATATTTGGAAACTTTAACAGATCCATGTCATTTCAGATCCATGCTAAGATATTCTTTGCATGATGATGAATATGATAGCAGGAAAGGATTACAGTAGAAAGCTATCCTCTGACTTGTTAACAGGGCATTTTGCTTAAATACAAATACTAAACTTCTGTGTATAGTGGTGGTAAAACAGGGCCTTTCTTGCCCCTCTTGGAGATGAAAATATGGTAGTAGCAACTCGTTATGGTATCATTCCCTAGGTAGTGGACAGTGGGCAACTCTTATTATGACCCAAGCTCTATATACTCACTCTAGATTCCTGAAATCTTAATTTGTCTTGTAAGCATGTCAGGAGGTGTTATGGAGAGTGACTGCATTCGTGGGTGGTTAACAACTGGCATGGGGCAGGTTAACAACACGCAGAGACTTTTTCCTCCTTTTCTGTCTTATGTTGTAGTGGTGGGATTGGAAAAAAGGAACATAGCTTCTGAATGTCTGTAGTACCTTGTAAACCATGTGATATTTAGCTCTTTAAGGAAACAGACACATTAAATATACCATATGATATTTATGTTTTACTTTTTTTTTTGAGTGGGTTATACCTTTTTAATAAAACTAAAAAGCATTGGCAAAACTGCCTCTGAAAATATAAGAGTGCTCATACACTCTGCCGATGCAGTAAGAGGATTTAAGGAGCACAAACAGAAGTAGTTCAGATAGATGAGTGCAGTCCTATTTAATCTGAGACTCCTTTGCAGATGGTGCTAGGGTTTGTTAGTATAGTGGCTCTAAGGATCTGCACATGAACTACTGAAATTCTGCTTGTATTAAAATGTAAGTTATCATATTTGTAAAATGATACCAAAGTTAAGCCAAATATTTAAACCCATTATTCCTTTTGAAAGAGAAGAAAAGAACACCTTAGAAGCAGCCTTCGTTTGTTAGGAATTTGGAGGAAATCCAGTCCTTATGGGGAAAAGATGACATGTCTAAATTGCAGCATGAAGCAAAAGAATGATTAGTTAGAGCAAACTATTAGCTTTGGTGTTTTTCAGCCTTACTTTTCAGATTGCTAAAACCCAACAGAGAATAGCTGTATTTCCCAAGCTAGATTAACTAAGCCTGCTGCTTTGTCTCCTTTGCTATGACTTGAGTGTGAAGTGGTGGCAGAGCTCTCTTTCTCCACTCACCCTAGCAGTTATCTTTAAATAAATTTTAAAAAGAGAACAGATTTCACAAGATTTCCAAAAGCAAAAATCACCTTGTTTTTTGAATATTTGATGAAGATTATTCAAGTCATAAGTAAGAACAAAAATATTTTTCTGGTAATTGGCCTTTTCATGTTTGTCACTTGCATTCATTTAGCCTCTACTCTGACTTCTGCTGCAGGAATGCATACCACCTTAAGCATGTCACTATAGATAGTTGTCATTTTGTGACTTCTCCAGCTAGGTAACTCTACCTACTTCTGCTTCTGGTTGTGAAGAATTTTCTTATGTAGCTGTTGGCTTAGATGGCTTGTTCTTTAGATGGCTATTGGTTTAATAAACATGAGCTGGAGGGCTAACCCTGGGTAGAGCTTTCCTTTAAGGAAAGTGAAAATTAATTCTGTTGTATCATTATCAGTTGTAATGTTGGCATCTGCCTGTTGTTTCACAGCACCTCCCAGATGCTGAAGTTTCCAATCTGCCCTGCTTCATAGCTCCTTACCTGCCTTGCTGCTTGCAACTAGACTACCACAGGGTAATCAAGAATGTCAGGCTGCACAAGCATCAGATGATGGATGATGAAATTTTTTTTGTTTAAGCCTAATTAACTGTTAACTTGTTAATTGGTTAAAATTCCTACATCAGAGATCAGTAGTTTGTGCTGCTAATTGTCATGATCTGGTATGTGAAACTGTGCTGACACTGGCAATACTGGCAGACTGGAATAATTAGAAGTAGAGAGAACCAAAACCAGAGTACTTACAATCTAATTGATTTAATGGGATATTCAGTTTTTCATTACTCCCACCTGCCTCAGCAATAATAAGAATAGTGTATGAGCTGCCACACTTATTCAAAGCTTGATTAGTATTCCAGTATATGATCAAACTCTGTAACCAAATAGGCAATGTATGAATTAGTGTAAAAGACTCTCTTCAGAGTATGGTATGAGTTTGTACAACATTTAAAATGGAAGCCAGAGCTCATTGGTTTTGAACTTTTGGCTGCTGGGGAGTTGCACATCTTGGTTGGGTCAGCATAGGAGCATGCTGCTGCTTGGATGGTGATTGACAGCTGTGGTGGTGCCCCAGGCTGGTGGCCGGAGAGGCCAGAGCACCTGGCTGGTCGGAGGCAGGTCTTTTGGGGAGAGCCAGCAGTGTAAAGTAAGAGGGCAAAATGTGTAACATAGAATACTGTCTAAAGACCCAGAGTTGTCATTAGCATGAGGTACTGCAATAGCTCAGGTGGACATATATTTTGTGGTGTTATGACTGAATTTTAAAATACATAATCCAAAATGTTTTAGAACTATACATTTCTACAAAAAAATTTCCACACTTTGCTTTTTCATATGGAGTTGAGGTGGTGTGTGTTGTTTCAGTTTTGTGGGGGTGTGTGTTTGTTTTTGCTTTAAGGTGGAAACCTGTTCTACGTGTAGGATAATATTGCTGAGCCTGTTATCTCTGTATTTCTTCTCGCCTTTCCGTTTTGTTCTTTGTATTCCGTGTTACGTATTTTTCTTCTCTTTGCTTTGTGCTCTTTTACTTGCCAATATAGTATCTCCTTTGCATCGCAAGTGGTGGGGGGAGAAGTCTGCTCCTGCAGTTGCCTGCCCATGTAGTTGGCACAGTGCGGCTGGTCACTTAGCGCAGTGGAAATGTCATACCAACATTTTGTAGGACGGGGGATGCCGGCACCTGAATGGTAGCCATGATCCATTTGGATCTTCTGCTAGGAATATAAAGAATTAGAGCTGAATTTCAAGAGAAAGGCTGGCCAGATGTGTTCAGTGCTGGGTGAAATCAGAGGGGATAAAGCAATATAAAGGAGGAACACAGAATGGAAAAGGAAAGCATTGAAAGATGAGTTAATGGCTGCCCAGAGGTGATGTATGTCATGGAGCAATAAATACAGTGTGTAGGGGGGAGGCCAAGGTGGATGAACAAGTAAGTACAAAATGCAATCACTGATAAGAGGAAAAAAAATTGAGAGGTAGAGATCCAAGAAAAGGCTGGGAAGAATATAGAACGAAGTTGAGGGAGTATAAAAATTGATGAGAAAAGCAAAGGTGGAATATAAAAAGATGATTGCCCTTATTTTTTTAAAAGAAGAGTTTGAGATAAAATGACTTTTTTCTATCCAGGTAGAAAAGGCACTCCTCTCGCCTGAGAAATCCTGAAGTACTGGGAGAGGGTGAGGATGGTGGTAGTAATCTGCTTCAAATCAGTTCAGAAGGAGCTTAAAAACGACACGGTGGCTCACCGTGCCAGCACTGAGGTGCCCTGCTGTGCCACGGGGGTGCCTGGCAGGGCAGAGCAGGACCGGGCCTCGTCGGCAGCAGGGCCAAGCCAGGCAGCCCCAGCCCCGTCACTGGGCCGAGGCGTGGGGAGGCCGCAGCCAGGCTGAAGCAGGGCTGGTCTGCCCGGGGAGGCCGGCCCTGCCTGCCGGGGCCCGCTGTGGAGCCAGGGGCGGAAGCGGCCATGTTTGGCAGGGGTAGGAGTAGCAGGCCCTGTCTCCCAGGCTCAGCTTCACCTCTCTGCTCTTCTCACTACTGCTACTGGGAAGACTTCCCTCTCAGTCCAGCTGTCTGCCCCCACCTTGCAGTTAGGAGTATCTTGGCACGGTTTGGGTTTTTTCCCTCGGTGAGCTGGAGTTGCTGCTTCATCAGGAGTGTCGCCAGGCAGGCAGTATTTGGCCTCCCAGGAAAATGTCGTCACTACTCTTCAAATGCCAGCCTCTGCTTAAAGAGGATTTTCTGCTTCCTCGGTAGAAAACAGCATGATTTTCCTCCTTTCTTCTTTGGTGCAAATCGTCCTCCTAATTGTAAGTACCAGAGTTCCTTGGATTTGAAAACAGATGATGAAGTATAGACCCGAGCTGTGAGTGTTTTGCCTCTCTTCAAGTCTCCGCAGCTTCTGCAGGGTAAAAACGTGACAAAACCAGGCCCTCCCAGCTCCTCCTAAGCCCTTCCTTGCTTTAACATTTAAATAGTTTCCTGAAAATCAAAGTACCCTGTTCAAATGTACATACTGACTCCCCCCAACCAGCTGGGTATTTAAAACTTGATAGAAAATACAGTTTCTTAGTAAGGAAAATTCTTTTGGTATAAATGACTATTTTTTAAAAAGACTATTTCTTCATCAGAATGAGTTAAGTTTTTCACAGAAAACATTGCACACTTTATATTGCATGGATCTTAGTGCTTGTGTATAGTAATGTGACCTGTAATTCTTAGACTTTAGTTCCCCAGGTAAATGACTGCCATGGATTGATGAACAAGGACATTTCAGTAACATCTTCCAAAGTTAAACTGACAGGTTAGAGTCATTCTGTGCATTTACTGTCACGTAACACCCAGAGAGCATGCAGGAGGGTCAAGCAATAGATGAAGATGAACTAATCCCAATGAAAGTCTGTACACGCTTTACTTCAAGTTTTTGAGAAAGAGGCATTTTCTTAGATTCTCACTTTCTATGTGAATTTTTTTATGGCTGTAGTCCTGTGCTGCTAGAATTAGTTTGTTACACTGTTGGTGGTGGGAGAGAAAATTTGCTCCCCCTGCACCAGTTTGATTATAGCCTTGAATATATGTAGGTGACTGCCAACAGTATCCCAGAAGAAATGTGGATTGGGTTTTTAAGAGGTCTAGGAGGAGAGTGTAGGAATTGGTGGGATTTCTGCCAGTGTATTTGTGTTAAGGACGAGTACAGCATAAAAAGTTATAGTGGGCAATTCTGGAATAGCCTGCCTTAGTTTCCTAAGATTATGAAAAGTTGGTTAATATTCTGGAATATAAATATGTGTCTTACAGTTTGATCTTAGTGAGTTTCCTGGGGAATCACTGCTGTGGTGATGATGGCTTTTTCGGTTGCAACTTGCTCTGCCTCTGTGTTTCTGCATGGGTCCACTTCGTACGGAAAAGGGTTGCTGGAGTGTGATGCCTGAGATTGCCAGAAACCAAAGCAGTAAGTAGAAGCCTCAGAACATGAGCATGAATGCTGCTTTCAGCTGCTCTTCAAGCTTAATGTGTTCCTACCTTTAGCTGAAGGTGAGTTCTGATGGTGGCATTGTTTAAACCATCAGATACACTGACCATGTGATAGAGTATATAAAGCATAGCTACTTGATGTTTTAGTACAGAAATGAAATCTTAAAAGCTTTTTGAAAAATTACAGGTAGAACTTCTATAGTAACATAATGAAATTGCAAGGTAAAATTTGTGGAATTACCTAATGTTTTAATCCAGTGTATGTGTGCAATAGAACAAGCTAAGCAAATTTTCAATGTTTTAGAAATATTTTTAAGTACTTCATAACAAAGGTGAGAGGCTTAACACGTGCATTTTTTGAGTACTTCTATATATTTTGTCTGAAAACAGTAGAAGTATTTCTAATAAATAGAAGTCATAAAACAGTATGCTATAAAAGTGCAATTTACTTTACACCTGGTAATGCAGGATGCAGTAGAGTAACACTAAATAAAATCTAATGCAGTGAATTTGGCAGAGTACTAACTGTACATTTAGATGATTGCGCTATTAACCTCTTCAATATACCCTCTCTCGTTTGTGGGCTACCTTTTATTACAGTAATAAGTGATAAGGACTACTATTAGCATTATGAAATGAATAGTACCCCCCAATTCAATTTTCTCATCCAAACTGTTATAACAATGACCTATATAGTCTTTAAGATGAAATTAATTTTTGTTCAGAGGGCCAGCATATGGCTTATGATTCTCTTAAGTACTACTTAAGCCTTACTTTGTTTTATTTGGTATGTCTTATATAACAATTAAGCTCAGACTAGAATATTGTATTATAGTTTTGCCCTGTTTTTTTTTTTCTGAAGTGCTGTTCCTTCCTTAGAAAAAGTTGTTCAAAGAAAGTTATATAGTTTAGTCACAAGCCAGATGCTGCTGCAGCTGAAGCCGCCCATCCCATAGTCCTCAACTGTGCTCCTTCAGATATGTGTATCAAGATTTATTCTTGAATTAGATGGTCATACATTCTGTGATAAAACAATCTTGCAGTCTAAATAAATCTTTGTAGAATATGGCACAGAAGGCACTTTTTCTTATCTGTCAGTTTTCATTAATGAAACTTTTTTCTTTAAACTTTATGGTTAATTTTAGTCAGTCTGGATACTGGTAAAATACTCAAAGCAAACCCAAAAGTTTTGTGAGAAAGTATCTTGTAAAAGAGAATAAAGTTTCTCAAGGGTAAAGCTTCAGCTTAAGCTCACTTCATACTAAAACCAACAGGATTTGCCAGGAAAGATTTTATGAATGTACCAAACCCCAGAAAAGCTTTAAATGGAGTTTGTACCCTACATGCTAAAGAATCCATTCCTCTGTCAAGGATTCTCCCCACTTTGATTTTCTGATAACTAACATGGGATGAGTTGATGCTTAAGAGTAAATGGATGCTAATGATTATGGAGACAAAAAAGTGAACATAACTTGAATAATTTTATAAATCCATCGAAAACTAGGTGGTATTCCCCCATAAGCTAATGCACGCATCTCCTTCATGTGAGTATGAACTGTGAAAGTCTTTAATTCATTATTTAATTTCTGTAAATTTTTCCCCCCTTTGATATGCTTGTGCCTTCTTTTTAATGCATGGATAGCCTCTTTATCTTGGTTAGGTCAAATTTAGATGTGTAATGAATTTCAATCACTTTTTTCAAAGGTATTTAAAGATTGTGTCTGTTTATGTGTTATGAGAGCTGTAGGGATCCAGCTGTTTTGTATCCCTTCATGTTCAGTTCTGCAGACAGTGGAGCTAATGAAATGTACTTTTCTCTGCATTCTGTAAAGGAATTGGTACCTGTGCAAAGATAAAAATAAAAAATACAGCCATGATTTGGATTAATTCTTTCAAAGGATGTAGAAGGAACGTGTTCCACTGTAACATTTCTCATTGTTCTTTTCAGGCTCACTGAGCCTTGAAAACTGAGGTAAACTGAAAAAAGTCTGTGCTTTTGAAGGCAGGGAGACTGGATAATAGCACAGATCAAAATCCAAATTCCAAATGCATAGCTTAGTCTTAGAAATTCATTTTAGGAAAATGTGGCACAGACTAATCCTAAATTCAGTCATAGGTCGCATGAGACTGTTCTGACATTTAGAATGGTCCTCAGCATGGCAAGCTTTCAGGGTGACATTTAGATGGAACTTTTTAGAAATACATCACGTTCTCAGGAAAGTGCTATGGAGTAGAGCAGATTTATAGAGCGGGGAGCCTATTATGCAGAACTGTAGATCACTGCTGTCTACCAATAAGGCTAGCTTTTTTGCTAATATTCACCAAGTGTCCTTTGCCTTTCTTCTCTCCTTGTTGAAGTAACAATTCAATTTGATGATGTTCTTTTAAAATATTTTTGCTGGGAACACTAAACTTCTGTCTTTTGTCTAATCACCTGCTCAATCCACCAGCTGCTTTTCCTTTAACTGTTTCTTCCATTTTGCTTTAAGCTGCATGTTTACACCAAAGTTGGTCAGATCAAACATTGTAGATATAATAATATAGCTGGGTTCTTGATAGGATATCCACCATATTCTTGTGTACTATATATATACAATTACAATGATAAAATAAATCCATGAAAAGTAATTTCTGGAATGGAGTGTTACTATGTGGAGTATACTGTTGCCCTGGGACAAATGTACTGTTCAGAGAGTGGAAACGCATTAAAAAAAAAGGGGGGGGGGGGGGGCATAAAATGACTGTAGTTACCTGGTGTCAAATTTTGTGAAATTACTATTATAGCACTCTTCTGGAGTTCTGCAAATTACATGGCCTCTTCTGTAACATAGATAAAAATATTTCCTAGAAATCTATAACCATAGTTTCTCAAGAATGTCTAATTTTTTTGGATAGATCTGTGACTACTAAGCACCTCTCTCTAGACTCTGTTATGCTTCTTAACCTACTGGCAACATAACTGAATTTGGATCATCTGGGTTCAGAGGCCCAGATCCCTGAAGCTTTTACTCATGCATCCTCTTTTTCCCTGTGTATCCAGTTCATCCAGTTATATGGAGTAGAGGCTTGGCTGGCTGTTCATTTGCATTCAGCAACCAGCTTAGTTGGCCTTACACGGTAGGTACTCTTCACTAGTGTTTTGAATGAGGGTTTCTACTATGTATCAATAGAAAGGGCTGATGAAATAGGTAGAAATAATGAATGCTTTATATCAATGCAATGTACTAAATTAACTTTGAGGCCACATCTGAGTTTGAGTATCAGAATGCTGTTTACTGATGTTACAGAAATGAGCAATGGAAATGTTAAAGATGTGATATTATAACAATGAGAGGGGTTGTTTTGTGTGGTTTTTAGGTTAATTCATTCATAGTTAAAGTCCTTTTTACTAGTCTACCATCACATCATTTCCTTTTTCTATGTCCTCATTTATATTGCTTCTATATTCTACTGCTATGGAAGTCTATTCTAATTAACTCTTTCACAGATTAGTGTAATTGAAGTTACAGCTTGGTAAAGCTGAGGGTCAGTGCACCTTCATGATGACTGGGGGATTAGGAAGATATTTAAAAACTTACAGTTGATAAAAATGCATGAGAGGACACCCAGTTATTAACCTGATTTCAGCTAAAAAGAAATCTGATATGGCTTTCACGATTTTAAAGAGTCCTTCCAATTTGTGAAAAGCTTGCTGCTTGCTTCTTTCTATGCAAATTTCCTAAAATTATGTGAACTCTTCATGTTGCAAAATGTAGGATGCTCAACTGGTCTAGCTACGCAGATGGAATTGGATTTTTTTGTGTTAATGAAGAAAGGAAAGTATCTGACAATTCATTATTTCATTTAATGATCTACGTCCTCATAAAGACATTTACAAATGAAATACAGAAGACTATTATTCACTTAATTCTGTACAACTTGCAAAGATAGAACTAGCAGAAAATACTCATGGAGAGTTTCATTCAGGCTTCAGTTCAGCAGGTAGACAGAAAACTTTAAAAATGATCAGGTCAAGCCAGGCTGAAATAAATGCGTTTGTGTACGTACATGAGTATCAGCTATCCTTTCCGCACCCCCAAAAAGCATAGTCCTAAAATGGTGGTATGTTGTTAATGAAAAAATTCAGAGAAAAACAAAGGAAACTAAGGCATGGATGAAAATGGCTTTATTCCAATTTTGCTTGGCAGGGGAATAAAGTGTTTAGAGCACTCGTACAGGCATGTGCAATGCAGGCTTAGTGGTCTCCTTGTCTGAGTGTCCTCCCACCCTACAGGTGAGTGCCCTAATCCTTGGTTTGAAAGGTATTTTAGGGCTGCTTCTGCTTTTCTTGGGGAGGCGCAATCCTCCCATGCTTAGGAAGAGTGTACTGGCTATCAGGGCGCTCATTTTCTAAATGACTATGCTTTAAGAATGCTCCAAAACTACAAAAGAGCAAAATAAAAATTTTGAAATCAGCTTTCTGCATTAGACCTTCTATGGGGATTGAGAGGGTAGATAGGATGTTGCTGGTTTTATTTATTCCTGGTACCTACACAGCTATTGGAGTGAAATTTAGATGTCAGTTTTTGTGTTTTGTTTGGTTGTGGCTTTTTTTTTTTTTCCTCTCCTTCCTGTTGTAATCAAGTATCTCAACACTAAAACTTGCAAAAGCAAGATAATATGTAATAGCAGTAAATAACATTATGGGAACTAGTGTAAAGATAAATATTAATTAAGTAGGGTTTTTTTGTGCCTAACAAGACAATGACTAGCTACAGCTCTTAAATTAATACTTCTCCCTCACTAGGTTTTTACAAAATGTTGTATAGGCTGAGTTAGAAGTTGGAGTCATGTTTCTTTTTAATTTATTTTTTGAATTATTGAAAACAAGACTATGTCAATTCCCCTTGCATATAGAAAGAAAGCATAAGCATACAGAATTCATGGCCAGAAGTATGTAGTAAGGAATTTTACAGTTTGAAAGAGTGGAAGAAATTATAGGATCAAGATAGATTTGTTTCTCTTGGGAGATGGCAAGCTAAGTTAAAAAAAAAAAAAAATTAATAAGGCCAGTTGATGGCAAAACTGACACAAGTAAGGCAATGAACTTCATGCTGGAGGTAGTGTTCCTGTGAATGACTTCTTGTGCTGTAGCTTCAGGATGTTGCTGCAACTAAGATTAAGAAACAGAAGACTTGCCTTGAAGTCAATGCATAGGATTCCTACAGATCTATAGAAAATTAAATGGCTGTTCTGAAATTGTGGGATTGCCCACATAACTTTAGATAAAGCTTTGTCTTCCAGATTCTTAAACTATAATGGGTTGCTCTTTGGATTCCCAACATTCCCTAATATTTTTCATGCGGAACAGTTTTGTCTTTGCCATGAATGACCACAGGGTGGCAACATTAAAAAATGAAACCCCAAAGCATGAGCCCTTGCTAAACAGATGTACAGATAAGGGGAGGGTTGGGTCTTGCGTAGATTTGTAGATTTTCAGGTTGTGTCATGAGACGGCAAGTACAAATGGGTGTAAGCGTGTGTCTAAGCATATGGTCCAACCTTAGGTTTTTTTGTCAAGTTCAGTAGCTTAAGAGCGTATGGTTACAGCTACTAGCTTTGCTTAGGGATGTAGGAAGAGAAACTTGATTCAGAATGAAACATTTTCAGTCTTTACTCTGGTCCAAAAATTTTTGTGACAGAAGGTAATGTTTTATTCTGATAATCCAAAGTGAAGAGTTACTGATCTGTTGAAAACATCGAGGACAGGGCTGGCTGGCAGTTGGTGTGATGCACAAAAATATGCTGCAGTGTTACCATGATAAAGGAATAGGACAAAGAGCCAACCTGCTGCTAATACTAATACTCATTTGAAATTTTAGAGTTAGTAAAATTAACACATGCAGCAAATAAATTGATTTTAGAGTTCTCAGTTGCATATTAAAATGCATATATTTTGTTTTATCTTCTCTTTCTAGTATGATCAATGTCTTTATTTTTAAAAAGCATAAATTGTCTCAATGCCATTTCACAACTGGTTTATGTTTTTTGCTGAATGCCTGTTTTTAAAGTAGTAAAGTTCTTGAGACTTCAAAGAGCTTATGTCTTGAGATATGTACAGTTAAGACCTGTTTGATTATTGCACTGTGCTTATAAATGCATGTACTACACTTCATTCTAGAAACTGGTTCATGGAAGGTATAATAGTTTTCTATTGTTATAGTCTAATGAAGTGAAGAAGTGTCAAGAGGTGAATTTAAGCCTTATTGATTAATCTATGAATGGATTGTAATCTGTTTATCAGAAGGGGGTTGGTTGGGGGGGATTGGGTCTCTACTTCACATGGTTTGCTTTCTACTGCTTTATTGGATGACTTGACTTTCAATAAGTAGGAAGAGGTTCTGAATGAATCACTGGAACTTTGAACCCCTCCAGGAGACAATTCGGAGAGTGTTTAATAATAAAAGATTTAGTAACCAGGCTGAATAATGGTAAGACCTACTCAATCATCTTCTCTTCCATTTATAAAAGTATTTCAGTAAATCTGTGAGATGCAGTCTACCTTAGTTGCTCGTACAAAACTGAGGAAAAAATTACCAGCTGCATGTCAGACTTGATATCAATTTATTATTAAGCACATCTGCAGCAAGTAATTGTGGGCTTGCATGTGTATACATCTACAAAAAGAGTAGCTAGCCCCATAAGCTGTTCCTACAACTGTCATTAATATAATACATATGAATATAAATTCCTTTCCAGACTTGTAGGTAAATGGTGTGGCATCCTTTTCTACATGCTTTCCATTGTTTTTTCCAGTCAATTTTTTTTTTTTTTTTTTTTTTTTTTTACTTTTTGACTTGTGTGACAATAGGGTAATAGTGATTAGCTTTTCCATAGGCTGTTAGCTCTGTCTGGCAGAAGAAAATTAAGGATCAATGGTACTACAAAAGTATTTTCCTCAAAAAATGAATAAATTAAATTAATAATTTGAAGCCTGTTAAACTAAGAGGGAAATCGCCCAAGAAATCTGTAAGCATAGGTCTACTCTGTACTGCTGAATTCTCATATATTTGAATTTCACACTAAATGGCATCCAAGCAGGACTGGTGTGCATTACTAGAAGAAAGACTAGTGTGCAGCTAGACATGTATGTTTAATATTTTCTGCTGCGCTTTTTCGGTCTTGTAGCTCCAAGTCAAGATTTAGACTTTTGCTTTGTGCTAGGAGAATGTGCAGACTTTGCCTTTTAAGGTGGTGACAGCCACTGCAGATGTCACAATTTATCACTTGGCTTTAACACAAATGTGACATGATCTCATTAAATTTCTGCCATGAGATTTTATTGCTTTAATAATTTGTTGCAATATTTATAGAATACTATGATGAATTGTATTGAATTTATCATATTATCCAATAAATAACATGACAGAACAATAAATCAATCACATTTCAAAAAGCATTACATTTGCATTGTCTAAAATTCTATATCCAAGCATAATGAGGGCTCCTCTGAAAATATAAGGGAAGTTTATTAACTTGAAATCTTTCATGGTAAACTGATTAGTTTGGGTCTTGATCAAAAATGCCTTAAGCTATTGTCTGGTAGTTGGCAACTTAACTTTAAAAATAGAGTACTTTGGCAATCAGTATTATCTTCTCCTGGAATAGGTGCATAAACTCAATGCAGGAGCAGAGAATAAATGATCACTTGAGGCCTTCAGCTGAAATGGTTTATGTCCAATGCTGACTTGTCTCTTAATTTGGTTGAATAGTAGTGACACCATCACTAGAACTGAAGAAGTAGGAAGGAGAGTACATGAACAGAGAGCAGAGTAACCTGTAACAACCCCTTCTTTTTGTCTTAACCACCTTTTGAAGGAATCAGAGTTGCTAATTCAAGCTATCTATGAAGCCCTGAGGAGAGCTGGGCTGCATGAATTACAGGTATTCCTGGGTACCTGTAACTATACACCAATAGCTGTTAAGTAGTAAGAGAGTTAATGCCATATGTAGTAAAGGAAGGTGAAATAAAAAGCTTAAATGGATGACAAAAGCAGTGACAGTTTATTATTTAATCCTCAAGGTTGTTAGGTTTTTCTTTTTTTTTTACTTAAAGTATGCTCTGTTTATGTCCAGCCTCCCCTACCCCCATATATTATGATTCATTGTAGATTGGTGCTATGGTTATTTCTAAAATTGCAGTTATTATTTGTATGAACTCCTGTAATCCAAACATTCCAAAACAGGGAGCAGGACACCAATGTGATGAAAATTATACAACTACATGCAGAAATGCTCCAAACACCACTGATGCAGATCCTTGACCTACCGTCCATGTCTGCTGTCCAAGTATATGGTGAGAACAGGGAAGGATGCAGACAGATGAAGAAGTACAAAGAAATAATTAAACAGTAATATCTATTTAACTCAGCTCATCGGCAGCCTTATCAAATTAAGGTTCCTTACACAGAAGTAAATTTTTAAGGATCAGAAGAATTTTATTAAGATTGATTTTGTAAGTGCATACAGTATGTCATCCAAGCATAATACATAGTGTTGTGCTTGTTTTCTAATACAAAAAAATACATAGAGACAGACCAAAATTGGAGTCTTTCTTAAAAAGGGGAGAAATTTAAGAGGCCAAAGCAGTAATTGGGATTTCTGTGGCAGCCTGGATTTAAAAATCAAAATATTATATTGAATTATGAAAGAAAAATATATCTTCCTTATTAATGTAAATCTTCTACATTTTCAGATGAGTCAACCTTTTTGCTTTGTCAAAATGAAACATTTCATCTTTTGTGTATGGAGCTGAACGGGAAGCATGTTGTGGTTCAGTTCTACTTGAAAATATCTCTACTTCTGGTATAAAGGTGTTGCTTTTTTCCTTTGCACTTCTGTTCTTGCATGTGTGACAAGTGCTCTGTTATCAGTGCAGGTGTGTGACTTCTGTAAAGAGCTGCTTTATATAGTTTGAACAGACAACATGGGAAATATAGCTAAACCTGGAAGCATAGCCTAGGCAGAACAGAGATGGGAGGTCTAACTGTCCCTTTCTAAAAACTGATGAAATACACTAAGTGGAATCAAAGCAATAGGGAGTTTCCAGAAAAATTACACAACTTTTTAATTTAGCACACTAATGAAATGTTTCAATTTAGTTGTGTCCGTCTTGAAAGGAAGTATCTTATTTTCCCTTTCTGAAGGTAAAAGTGATGAAATAATTTTGCCTTTTTTTTTTTAAACGCTATCATTACTCTGTCATCTTGGTAGATACTTAGCAGTTTGTATGAAAATTTGGTGGGAAGCAGATTGACAATGCTAGGTGAAATAAGAAATTGTTACATCAAAATATCCCAAGGGGTGTTACTGGAGTAATTATCTGAATAATGTGAAGTTTTAGACCCTGAACTGAATCCAGAGGAATGACCATAAAGTTCTGTTCCCCACATCATGGTTGTCTCTCTGGTGCAGGCTCAGAATGGTTTCCTTGTGCTGTGGAGTAAGGAAGCATTTTGTATCATGACATCATGTCTGATTACTGGGACAGAAAGGCATTCTTACTTGATCATATTGTATAAAGAACAGAGGATTGCTTATTCCTCTGCCCTCCCCCCCTTTTTTTTTTTTCCTTCTAATTCATGCAGCTTTTTCTTAATTTAACTTACTGGTCACCAGACTGAAGAGCTAACTCCCAGAAAAGAGAAAGAAAACACCCCAAGCAAACAAAGAGCAGAACACTTTGTGCACAGTTGATTTTACTTACCCAGTGACTGTACTAGTGGAGACAAATATTACTAGAAGCAACCAGTTAATCCCCTTAATTATTGCTACAAACATCCTGTGACTGAACACAGTATTGGTATATTTCTGATGACTGCATTTAAGTTTCCAGGATGTTTAATTTGCTTACAAACTATCCCCCACCCCCAACAAATCCCCAAATGATTTCAGACAACAAAAACTACTCTTTCTAGTGTCATTGTATCATATGTCAATCTTTATAAACTTATCTTGCCTCAAATCAAATGTCTCAATTTAGCTAGTTACTATTATTTTAGAATTGGCCTTAGTGAATTTGTACTCTTACAGTCGTATCGGGATGTTAAATACTCCCTTACTGTAGAACTTGTCTAGTTCCTTACCTTTTTTTCTTTTTTTTTAATCCTGTTTTATATTGTAACAACTTGGGGAAACATTGGTCATCAGTCAAAGTTTTTTTTTTTCCCATGATGCATATTCTACTTTGGTCTGATTTTATTTTAATTCTCTGGATTAAAAAAAAAAAACCTTCAGGCACTTAAGGACAAAAGAAAGGAAAATTAAGTGATTAAAAGGGCATAGCAATGTTTTGTATTTTAACTGTGATTCTGAATACGTAGTACGACTTCAGGTGTGTGAGTTCACATACTCGCTTTCAGCTGCTGCTTTACCTGGGTTGGTGTGGCTGGGCACTGACACAGAGGCACAGCTCTTGAGCTGAGCTTTCCCCCACCATCGTTACCGTCTTTCCCTCACTGATGCTGGGAAAGCAGGGAGGAAGAGTTGGCGTGACTTGAATATGGAGGGCTGCTTCAAATGGATGTGATAGAGAATCAGCAGATAAAACAAGCCTTCAACTTAGTTGACAGTTGAAAGATTTTGATGATCCTTCCTTAACAGTTTAGTGTTGTGTTTTGAAATTGTTTGTAATTTTTTTGAAAATCAATGAAATAGGATAGAGGCAGTATTTGTGGTACTGTGGTACTTTCATAGAAATATCTGGCAAAATAATGACTGCTCAATCCTTTTAGAAATAGCAGCAGAGCTAAAAGTTTGCTTGGACTTCGGATGTTTATGCTATATAGCTATTACTGTGAGACCGTATCATGCTTCTCCAAACTATGGATACATTTTCTTCTTTAGGACATACCTGGTTTCTTTTACCTGGGTGGAGAAGGTTAGTAAGTTTGGTGCCCTTTTTTTATTGCTGCTGCTTTTTCTTAAACTGTTATACATCTGGTCTTAAAGGTAAAGTTGCTTACAGGTAGTAATGATGTGTTTTATTTACCTTAACTTGGCATAGTTTTGGTTTCCTTTTGCTCAATTTTGAAGACTAAATGGATAACAACTTGGTGACTTCCTTCTAATAGTCAGCAATTGTGATTTCCACCCATTTTCTTAATGAGGATAAATGAGATGTGGTAGCACTAATTTAACTAGAGGTATAGGAACTTTTAGTTCTATGATTTACCATCAAGAGTATTCTTTCTTTCTCTCCCCTCACAACGCCTGCCAAGGCCTACATTCAGACAGACATTTAGTGCTGCATGAGATAGACATGTTTTATGTATGGTTTTACATTTTGAGGAAATATTTCAGTTCCACTGAAAATAATATTTGAATGAATAATAATATTGATATGGTTCAAAGTGCCTTGGGTTTTTCTCAATTGTTTTTTCAGGTGTGACTACATTTCAAGTTCAGATAAAGTGAGAGTTTGCTAAGGATTTTTGGTATTTTAATTTGAGTGTTAAATTTACAAAGGATGAAGGCAGCAGATCCCGAATTGGTCTGGTCTCCCTAGGGAGCCAGCAAGGGGAATAGCTGTGCCAGCTTCCATACCACACCACACCCAGCACTAAACCTGGAATTTGTGTGTGCACATTTTGGTAATTATCTGCTTATACTTTTCAAAGAGGACCTTTTAGTGGTGTTGTCAAGAATTGTAATAAGGAAGTTCTTTTGCATTAAACTAAGATCTACTTGAAAAAACATTGAAAATGCTTGCATACATTGATTTTTAAGAATAGTAAGTTTTACAAATATTTACATTATCTAAGCAGTACTGATTTTTTCTGTGTGATAAGGTTTTTGTTTTTCATGCAGTGGTCGTTTCAGAGACAAATGATTCTGTAAGACCTTGAAAGAAAAAGGTCACTTAATGCAGAATGTGCATCTGTACAATTTATACTCCAATTAATATCCTGAATCATGGCAGACAACCGAGTTAAAAATCACTATGGTTTCATGCCAAAATCCATAACATAACATTCATTTTGCTCTGCAAAATATAATTTTATTTGGAGAACATATTTGACTACATGAAGACATCAGAGTGTCTTGGATGAGAGTCTGGCAGTAATCCCATATATTTGCCATCATTATATTATACAGTTGTCACTGTGTCTAGAATTGAAAAAAACCCTTCCTTTGGAAGCCTTCCTCTGCCTTCGTGTGGCTTCCCTGGGGAGAATTCAATGGTTCTGGAAGGATATAAATGCAGTTAGGTTAAAAAATGTATATACAAGTTGGGAACTGTTCAGGCAATTTCCTTAAGGATTCAGTTCTTTCCCAGACTGAGAAACCCAGGGGATTCATACAGTTGGAGCTGGTATATGGTGGACATAGAGTATGTAGGGAAGTGATGCAACTCTTGCGAACCTTTATGTTAAATTGCTGCTGTACAGCACAGCAATAATCAAGGATTTCAAGTTAACACACTGACTCTTTCCAGATTGTAAGAACACTTTTTTTTTGTAGCCTTAAAGAAAGTATGTACATAATATGAAACATGGGAAGAAAAACTAATCATAAAAATGAGTAGTTTACATGATACTAAAAAGTAGCCATTTGAATTCCCTATACATGTTGGTATGAACAAGAGTTAGGCCCCTAAATTATCAAAGGATTTCTGAAAATCTAATCCAAACTGCATAAGCTAACAGTATTTTGTAAATCTTTCAATTTCTTAAAAAAAAAAAAACAAAATCCCCCCCCCCCCCCCCCCCAAAAAAAAACCCAAACCCAAAAAAGCACCCCCCCTGCCCAGATTGCTCAGTAGCCTAATGCATTTACTCTTGGGAATCCTAGAGTATCACTTTAAGTGATTAAGTAATGGGAAAAAGAGCTTAATCTTTTACAGCTTGTCTACTAGTAAGGAAGATCAAAGACAAAGTGATCAGGTTTGCCAGCTTTTGCTGCTCTTTTGAGACTAGGAAATTAAAACAGTTCCTCGTAAACTTAGATTTGTAGTCCTGTCCTGAACAAATACATTCATAAATATATGGGAAGTTGAAGAAGGGAACAATTTGTCATATCTCAAGAGAAAACTATTACCACCTTTAAGAACTAATATATCAATTTACAAAAGGTCTGTCAGCTTGATGAGATCAGCTCCAGGATAGCACTGGCTGGAATTTCTCTTCAGGAGTTGTTCTGCTTGAGCATTCGCATCTGCTGAAGACACTGTGTGCAGACTGTGCCACCTGCTCCAAGCCCACCTTGTAGCTCTGGGCCCTCCAACTTTGGGCAGTACGTTTGGAAATATCCCTCCTAGATGTGTAGTGGCTACTTAAGGAAACTGATACTCCTGTAATGCTCTGTGGTGATGGAAGCAGATCTTCCTATGGGATTTCTGGTTTTCCCAACTTTCTTTAGTGGTAGTTGATCTGATGCCTGAAGCAAATTTCCTTAGTGAAATGTGAAATCAGGTCAGTCTGGTGTTGGGTGGGGTCCTCACTCACGGAGCCACTTGGTCATTTTTATGTTTACTAATGTGTTTTACAGTTTGCTTTTTATTCCATTTGGTCTGAAACTCTTTCACGTGCAAATTACTATTTATAGTGCATTTTTATGCACGTTAGATGCTTGGTTTTCTTTGTTACCCCGGAAAACCAGTTCTGCCCAGAAAAAGTAAAACAAATTAGCTGTAGCCAGCTCATCAGTAGAGAAATTTCTGTTTATATCTAAATTGAGTGAAAACAAAGCTCCACACAAGTGAGGGCAAATTTAAAGCAAGCCTGGCAAGCCTCAGCCAGGAGCCCTTGGGAGCACCATACAAAGCCTGTGGCCTGTTGCTAGCAGTGTCAATACTTGGTGTCAGGGTTGCCAGTACTGGGCAAAGACAGGGTTTCAGGGTTTACACAGCCTAGAGTACTTCACGGTTTTCTGTACTACCTGTTATGCAGATACAAAAGCCTACTTGGAGAAGTGCTGAAAGTGGTTGAACCTTGCAAGTGAGCTTACGTTGAGACTTGCCACAGTATCTGTGATTGCCCATGCCATTATGTTGATACCTGAAAATCCTGTTGTGTGTTGTTTTGTGCAGGGAGCTTACTTAAATAAACAAGTCTGACCCATGCTTGTTTTGGAGAATACAGCACTAGCTCAGTTGTTAATGGTATGGCACCTCGCTATGCTGTGTACACGTAGCTGAAAGGTAGGGAGAAGTATAGACTGGTGGAGAAGAGCTGCCCAGGAATAAATCCTTGCTTTCTCAGGGGCAGGGGTGGTGACCGTGCATGGGAGCGGAGCATCCTGGTCCTGACCCCCGGGCTCTGACCCAGTGTGCCACGCAGAGCATAAAGAGAAAAATTGACTGCTAGCACAGTGTGGATGTTCACTAATGATCTGATCCAACCGAATCATTATGTGCTTCACTGTAGCTATCACCAGGTGGTGCTGGTGTACATAGCCATTAACATTTTAATCTGTGTTATTTCTGGTTCATGGGGACACTTGGTATAGTGGTGTTATCTTCAGGTGCTACGTTATTTTTGGTGTAATAGAAGCTAGGAGGTGTTGCTGTGTGAAATGCAGGGCAGTTTCCTTCAGAGTCTGGAGCTGGCCTCTGTTTAAAATAGAGCCTTGAGGCAGAGATGCTTCTTGAAGAGTAAGCATTGGGCAAAGGTTCTTGGAAACCTTGCAGATCTCCAGAGGGTATAATTTCCACAGGAATATATGTGAAACCAAGGAAAGTTGCACTTCAAATATAATTAGTTTCATGTTCATTGTGTTGTCCTCCACTGTGAAGCTGACTTGCAATGCCTTGAAACCTTTTTGCTCAGAAAAGAGGTGGTAGTGGCTTCAAAAAAAAGGGCAATGTGAGGTGGTGTTAGAATTTTCAGTTGGGCCAAGGCCTCCCCCTTTCTGCTCACAGACATCTGCATATACAAATACCATTAACGGGAGAGTAAGTGTAATTAATCTGTTAATGTAGAGGTTGTTTGTGAACCTCTACTTAAATACTTCAGAAATAGTTTCAAATGTTGCTGTTGGAAAACACTTGGTGTTTATCATAAAGGTTTCATGATATTAGTTGCTTTAATCACTAGCACAGATAAATGCATTTGAAAAAGGAGAAGATATAACGATTCTTGTGGGTATAAACGTGAATTTTTTTTCTTTAAACAGGAGAAAGGAGTGAGTATAATTTTACAATGAGCAAGAGGGAAATTAGTATACTTGGTCAAAAATAAAAGTTTTCATATCTAAGTGTAATTGAACAGCCTTTGCAAAAATCTATGGGTTTCAAACTATGTTTAATTTCATAAAGAACTTTATGGAGAGAAAGCTCGCAGATGATTAAAAATGTCCCAAATACTTTTTTCACTGTAAATCTTGCACCTGTGAAATTTCATTTGATGGATAAATTATTCTGGGCAGGGGACCAAAAGGAAGTAGCCAAATGCCAGCAATTTGATAAGGGAATGAGAATGTATTGTAGCCAAAAGGATTTGGGTGCTGTTTTTTAAATCCTTTGAATGAGTAACAATCTCATTAGATTCTCTTATTAAATATGGTATTTATAAGCAATTTTTGAAACACCTGTTGAGTTTAAACAAATGTGATAAAATCATCTAAGACTGATATTTTTCAAATAGCTAATAATATCTGTGCTGGCTGCTGCTACAAAGTTTTATTTCATTAGTTTGTAACTTAGTAGTTCAGTTAGAATTTCAAAACCATTACCACAAACTTGTATATTTAACTTTTGATTTAATTTAAATGATTGAGGGAAGCCAACCAAAGGAAGAGCAGCTCCAAAAAATGCCCCTGATGTATAAAAAAACCGTGAAACAAAGTACCTATTCTTAATACAATAGAGCACAAATTTGCATTAGATATGTCAAAGGTAATGAAGAATGTGAGAGACTGCGAGGAAAATTTACTACTTCTACATGGAAGTGAAGTAATTATTTTCTAGTTCTAAGAGTATGAATAATTAAAAATGCCTTAGAGGAAAAGAAAATGTGGGGTTAATTGATTAAGAAATACAGAAAGGGAAAGAACCTAATATACACTTTTGCTCATTTGCTGCTTTTTTGGATATTTGTCAGGTATATTTTCTAGAACTTTATTTTTTCAGACAATTTCCATCCTAATGGGTAGGTCTTAGAGGACTCTTACCTTCCTCACTGTATTCTACTACCAGCATGTCATGGATGCAGAGCCTAAAGTGCTGATTATTTCATTGCTTTTCTGCATGCATACCCAGATACCCACAGGTGTATGTATGATATGGACTGTTTCTGTCTCCCTCCTCTCTCAGATCTGCACTACAAACTGACTAGGATCTGGAGGTTGGATGCCCAAACTGGACAGGCCTCTTCTCTAACTAGTTTTCAGCTGCTTAAGGTTACTGTGCTTTCCCTTGTGCTATTATGTCACTCTCTCTATAGTGACAATGATTTCCTTTATGGAAGTAATGCCGGAGCTAGCAACTTTTAATGTGATTTGACTGTGTTTTGACTTCGAAACAATGAATCACATTACTGGCAATAATGCAAAGCTGTTATACCGTTCATTCAGCTGCAATAAAATCGCACCACCTGGATGCTGTAAAATAAAAATGGGCTGCTTTTTTTTTAATGGTTAAAGTACACTTGGAAAGCATGATGAGGAACACTATAGAAGATGCTTGTATCAACTTTTTCTGTCATAGAATATTATACATTCACTTAGTTAATCTAAACAGTTTATTTATTCTAAGGCCATAAAAGGCAAGTATTTCCAAAGCTTCCTTTAATCAAAACAATCCTTTTCTCTATGTAGGCAGATATTTTTTTGTTAACACAATCCAGTTCAGTTAAAATGAAGACAACATAAAATGTCAAATTTAATCTGATTCTGAAATATGGAACCACATTTAAGTTAGTAAAGGAATATTGTTTTCATAAATCAATTGATTGAATAATATACATTGAGTTGTAGGCATAAAACTAAAAACATCCTAGAAAAAGTATGCACGCTGAATTAACCCATAAATCCATGGTTCAAGTCCCAGGGCCTATCATTATGCAGTTCAATGGCATCTGACTTAGAGGTGAATTAATACTTGGTTATTATTTTGGAGGTTCAGGAGCTGAATTAAAAAAAAATGAAAAAAAATTTAAAATAATTTTAATCCCGGCTGAAACAAAATTTTCTTCTCAGGAAAAAAAAGTCATCCTTTTAGCCTATACAAACTAATGTTGTAAGGCCTTCAAAAAGGGACTATATACCATTTATGAAACTTAATTGTTTCAAGTCTTCTTAACAGCCATCTAAGCCATCCAAGGCATATAGGTTATCTCTGCTTTTGAATGGAATAGAGAATTTATTAGTGTTTTGTCTCACATTTCAGAAGAACTTTGTAACTATTGGGATAAAGTCATCCTAATGTTCTCTCGTGTTAGCTGTTCCACTTCATGCTAAGCATACAAATAGTACTGAGAAAACATGAGGTTTTTTAAGAGCCAAAAATTGCTACAGTAATCTGAGAGGTGATCTGTCTGAGCTCCAACTTCTGCTACAGTGACAATTTGATATTTATATCAAATAATATTTGCTGTTTATATGAAACCTAACAGGATTTACAAATAACTGCCAAAACATTTTCTACTTTATAATGTTGTATAGCAGGGTGCTCAGACAGATTGTGGAGTCTCCATCCTTAAAAATACCCCAAGCCCAACTGGATGTGGCCCTGAGCAACCAGGTCTGCCCTCAAACCCAGTTTTCACAGACTGCATAGCCTGGCAGTTTTTTCCTCTGCCTCCTTCCCCTCAGCCTTGCTCGAGAGACTTATGTAGACTTAACACTGATGACCACTTACTGTATTACAGTATAACATATAGAAGGCATGCCATAAAGAACTGTAAAGGCATTTCACAGTGTATGCATTCTTTTTATAGGGGAATACTCCATTTAAACATTCAGTGGAACAAAATTTAGGTAGTAATTAAAAGTGTTTAACCCACATAAAAAATTTTATGTGGGCTATACAATTAATTTTATTACAGAAATTGCATTTAACTTAAGAACTGATGACCTTATCTTAATGTACTAATGTATTTTTCATTAAAATGAAACATCCTGTTATCCAGGCAATAACCAGCAAGAAAGGAAGAGATGGAAAAGGTCCACAATATACCATGTACAACATCTGTCTTAAAGAAAAAAAAAAAAAAGCCAGTAATGCAGCATTTTTCAATTTATTACTGTGTCAGATTGAAAAGTTTAAACTGTAATTAAATGGATGGGAACTACTAATACACTGTCATTTTACAACTTGGATGGCTTCTACTGCTGAGCTGTCCTACCTCCTTCAGTAAATTACAGCTGTTGCTTGGTCTTTTATGCAGGCTTTTACACATGGGATATATTAATCATCAAGGAAGATTATTGAATGCATTTCCAGATGTAGGAACAGCCAATATTTCTTCTGTCAAATCCAGCTTCCACCTGTTTGCTACAACATTATATGTGTTTTTAGGGGTTTCTTGTATTTATGTTGTATGCTGAGAACAACATGTGTCTTGCAGATTAAGTTATCTAAATGACTTAAGATAAGTCTGTGGAAGAGTGAATATGTGAATAACACTGGTTTTGCTGTCATGAGATGGTTTCTGAAGTACAGCAAACATAAGTATTATGTTTGTTTTTAAGAGCAAACAATATTTTTAGCAACATTATACTATGACTAGTAGGGGAAATTTTTTATATGTAATAAGTACATAATGTTCATGGATTGCGTATAAAACTGTATTCAATTGAAGCCATGTACTAGTAGGTGGTGTACAAGCACAGGCTAATGGGGTTAAGATTACATTTCCTTTTTTCTTGGAGAAAATGAATTGTTAAACTGTTTTTGATGGAAGGTAGAAGTACTTAAGTTTTTTATCTTTTTCTTATCATGCTTTTAGATGCCAAGTTCTTGTAAACAGGCCAGGTTGCGTATAGCATATTGTTTAAGAAAAAATTTCCTAAGGCTTGTTTATTCCTTGTCATTGTGGAGAAATACTATTTGGATTAACTTGTGATTCTCACAAATATTAACACATTGATGGATCTGATTCTGCCTTTGAACAGAAAAGTTCATGTGTCTTTCAGATAAGATTTCTTTACTCTGTGACCTTCATTTTAGCTAGGTGTTTGGGTTTTTTGTGTGGCAGGGTGTATTTGTTTGTTTTACTTTAGTGTTGTCAGGATGATAGAGTAAATTGAGATAGATAACCATTCAGTGTGAGTTTTGATTTTTTTTTTTTTTTTTTTTTTTTTCTGTTGAGGCAGGAAGGCACCTCTGGAGATCATCTAGGCTAACTTCCTGCTCAGAGCAGGTTGCTCAGGGCTGTGTCCAGTTGGGATTTTTTTATATCTCCAGGGATGGAAACTCCACAGCTTCTATGGGCAACCTGTTCCAGTGTCTGACCACCTTCACAGTAGAAAGGTGCTTTCTTAGATTTAGGTGGAATTTCCTGTATTTCAGGTAGTGCCCATTGCCTCTTGTTGTCTTGTCACTGGGCACCACTGAAAAGAGCCTGGCTCCCTCTTCTTTACTCCCTCCATCACGTATTTACACACATGGATCAGTTTCACAGAGCTTTCTCTGCTCCAGGCTGGACAGTCTCAGTGCTCTCAGTTTCTTCTCATATGACAGGTGCTCCAGTCCCTTACATCTTTCTGGACTTGCTCCAGTATTTTCCTGTCTCATAGTGGGGAGCCCAGCACTGGACCCAGCACTCGCAGGTATCTCTTACCAGTGCTGAGCAGAGAGGAAAAATCACCCCCCTCAACCTGCTGGCTACCCTCTGCCTAATGCTGCTCAAGAGGCTGCTTGCTCTTCTTTGCTCCAAGAGTGTATTGCCTGAGTTGGTGTCCAACTTGGTGTCTGCTAGGACCCCCAGGGCCTTTTCCACATATCTGTTTTCCACCTGGCCAGCCCTCAGCCTGTACAGGTGCATGGGGTTTTATTCCTCCTCAGGTGCAGGACTTTTCATTTCCCATTGTTGAAATTCATACAGTTCCTGTCAGCCTATTCCTCCAGCTTGTTGAGGTCCTTCTGAATGGCAGCACAACCCTCTGATGCATCAGCCACTCCCCCCCCCAGCCCCCCCATTTTGCGTCATCTGCAAAAACATCATGCTTTGTATATAAAGATTGAACTTTTGTGTCTATTGCAGAAATAATGAATACAGACAACCTTGAGGCTGAGACTGCTGAGTGCTGATCAGCTCTTGGTTTTTAGAATGGCTGGATGCCAATTATAAATCTTTTTTTGCCATAAAATGACTAAGGTCTTGTGGCCAGATACCCTGAGTTTCTCTGGTGTTTATTTGTTGATGTCCTATGGGTGATGGTAATAAAATTAAACTGATTATATTAGCTAAGCTGTTTGGCATAGATGATGATCCGTTGCCCAAATTAATGCTTCTAAATCATTTTTTTTTCACTTTATTATTATTAGTGTTATTGTATATAGGTTTTTATTTCAAAATTACTTTTTAAGGTAATTACAACATACATGCATAGCAAGTGGGATATACTTCCAATTTCTGCAAGAAATTATGGTACTGTAGTAGTTGAAATCCTACTATTGTGAAGGTATTGATGGATTCCCTTCAAGGAGCTTGATTTTTCTCAGGCGGGAGGGGGGATTGAAACACAGATGAACTTACTGCTTTTCTTAATTTTTTGCATCATCCAATAAACTCAACCAGACTTCAGTGAACTAGGTACCCGCAGTAAATACAAGATAGCTATGAGTATTAAAGCTTTAAGCATTGTTATTTTTACATTATTGTGAGAGAGCAAATGAAATGGCAGTTGTAAACTATTTTCTCTATTTTTATGTTCAGTCTTCCCTTTAACAACATTGCTGAGGATCTGAAACTTTTTTTACTACATGGTCCTCTCCCTGCATGTGATGTGCTTGTGTCAGTGGTATTCCTGGAGTACAGAAGATCACTTGAGAGGGTTAATCAAGGCATGCAAAATGTCTTACTCATGAAAGTGTACCTCAGGCAGGACCACAAACTCAAGCAGAGCCCTAAGTTAGCTTCTTTTCTCTTATGGATATGATGCTGAAGATGCTTCAACTACTAAAGACCTATCAAGTGGGAAGGAGTATGTTCAGATACCTACTGTGAGACAGTGTGTGAAAGGGATTTGCTAGCTGAGATGGCAGGTGACAAAGGAGAGTAACTAAAAGCCTTGGTGATAGAGTAAGGTTTTTGCACAGTGGTGAGTAGGACTTGCGAGGCTCTGAGGTGTTGCAGAAGGATGCGTTATTTCTGGATGCGGCCCCAGAGGAACATTACCAGCTTGGTGGGCCATGACTTGCGGTTTAACAGCCTCAGCACCCAACACATGGCAGATGCCCTAGCAAGAGGTACTTGGGATGGGGCTGAGATTATATTGGTAGGGAATCTGCATAGGTCTCCAATGCATCACTCTTGCTGCCATCTGGGAGGGAGAGAGGAACTGAGGCAATCTAAGTTTTTCCTTTTTGGTGCATCTCCAGCTTATTTTTTGGCTTCTTGCTGAGATCTAGTAATTTGGTGTGTGAGTACTTTTAAGGCCCTCAAGGGCAAAGCTAAGGAAGTTATTTTAAGGCCTAATCTCTGTCTTTGCCCTGGAAGGAATTAAAAGCATTCTCACCAGGGCTCTCATCAGGGTGCATGCTATTGCTCACAGGAATCGGGAGCTGTTTCTTAAACACCACCTTAGCTGTCCCTGAGCACATGCTTTCAGTGTGCCTTGGAGCAAAGGCCAATAACTGAGCTTAAGCCTGTCAGAAGGGGTTTAACCTGGCCTGTGTGACTTTGTGTTAAAGTGGACTAGAAGAATTCATGCTGTGAGGGCAGATGAGATGTGGATGAGGAAACTTTTTCTTTGCTGTTCCTCACAGTTTTCTGTTCCTCTGCACGTTCCTCACTGTGAGCATAGCTGGCACGAGCACACACAAATCCATCACTTTTACTGACATGCCTCACATGCTAGTGAGACAAACTTGAAGTGCAGCTGTCAGGAACTTAAATGTGGATGGGAAACTCATCCCTCCAGAACAATTAGGCTAAGGTAGGTTATTCTGCAGTTTGTTAAATTTCAGACTGAGCATCTTAGAAACACAGCCACTCTTAGCAGTCAGATAGCCTGGCACCAGAGCAAACACCTGGTTTAGAGTATCCAGATGCTGGTTTTGGGGATCCTGCCCTGGGTGGACTTAAAGACTAGTGGGGTGACAGGTATCCACACAGAGAAGATAAAATTGTTATGGGATATGCATGTTATCTACTTTGTGAAAACACAAATGTGAAGAATAAACTGGGGGAAGAGAACAAAAGGTATGTACTGCTTGTTAATTAAGGCTGATGATATTAACAGAATATTAATGAGACTAGGATGAAAGAAGAGTTCATCTGAAATGTTAATGTGAAGCAAGACTTGATCAAAGTTACTAAATATAAATTCTGTATTTGATTAATCACTTTTTGTTGTTTTATATTTTTGGATTATTTTTAGCAACTTTACTACCTCTGAAAAAGTAATTGTGATTGGGCATCAGTAAGTACTAATAACTGGAAGGCAGGTGATACAACAGAGAGATTATGCAGGAATGGCTGCTCTTGTTTATTTTCTTTTATGATAAAGAAACAAGAATTTAAATTAAAGCCGTTGTGGTTAGACCAGCCAGTGTTGGTTGCTAGACTGTAACTATAGAGGGAGCCTGTACTCCATCTAGAGAAACATGCCTTGTGCACTGAATTGAGAAGAAATATGTGTACTTCTACTGGCATGACAACCTGAACCCCCTGGGTGACATCCAAACTTATGTAATTGCAAGACCTAGATGACATTAATCATTCAACCACAAATTGAGTTTCAAGCTAAAGAAGTATTTGTCTTTCTTTCAGCAAATACACCATTCTTGAATACATAATCATTTCAAATGTTTGCTGGGCTTTGGTAGAAAAGGTGAGCACAATGCAGAAGAAAGAATATACTGAAAAAAAACCCCAAACCTGCCTGCCCAGTTCAATGTGTTTACTTCTAGTGAATAACCAATTTTTTCTGATTTTTAAAAAGAATTTTATTTTTCCTTTGAGACCACTCAAATTCTTTAATGCTTTTCATGCTTATGCACTTCAAAATCCCACAATAGATCTTTATACGGTGAAGAGATGCTAATTTTTAACACTTTGCTTGAATTTAAGCATTAAAGAAAGTCCATAGCACTACCCAAGAAGCTGTATACAGTATGAAAGTAGAACTTCATCTGTATGCTGTTTGGATTACCTATAAAGATGTTTCTTTTAAAAAATGAGCAATGACCTTCTTGTACAATTGTCTGCTTGCCACAGTCTGGGGTCATGTAACTGGAGGTAAGAGAAGCAGCTGCATGTGACAAAGAGGTTGTAAAAGCTTTAAATAGATGCTTATCTTGGAGGATTCAGCACTCTGTTAGAGAGAGGTATTGAGAAAAGGTGCTTTGATTTCAAATATTTCCTTAATAACTTTGTGGTGTAGTGGTAACTGGCATGCAAAACTGTTCTGATAGTGGTGCAAGTTGCCCGTTCCCCCTGCAAGACAGCAAGCTCTTCCAGTTGAGATGGCTTACTTTTTTATCCTACAAATTGTGCATCAACATTCTTGACATATTTTCTCAACTCTGCAGATAAATTTGGAAATTTAAAGATAAAGCTTCCACTAGTGTCAGAATAATTGAGAACAATTTTGGGAGGGAAACTATTTAGACTTTAAGGTTTTAAGCAGCCTCTAACTAGTGACGCCATTTCCTGAAGCATCAAGGTGTACTGGCTGTTTTCATAATTTCTCTATAATCTCTGTTTCTTGGAGAGAAATTACAGTATTTCTATTTGCTTCAAAGATGCCAAGATTCATGAGTAATAAACTAATAAAGTAGGGACATAAATGTCAATGATGACTGTACAGTAGCAGTTCTGAGCTTGTGCATGGTTCTGTGGACTTCATTGTGAAACTGTTCAAATTGCAGTAAGGTGCAGTAACTATGAGATTATATCTTTCTAATTGGCAACACTGATTAAATTTCTTAACTTTCATTTTTCCTTTAAGTGATATATTTTATGTATACCAAATTGATTTTTAGATCGTAGTTGTGGACAATTTGGTTATAGGAACTTATCAGAGACTGAAAAAAAGCACCTCATTTTATTATCTTTCCAGCCAGCTACCTGTCATGATGGCTATCCTTTATTTTAAACTTCCCAAAATGATAGTGGTTATGAAAAGTATAACAGCCTGCTTTTTTGAAGCTTGTTCTGCTTAATTTTTTTACATCGTATAGGCTGCTTCTATTGCAGTCCCATTCAAGATTCCCACAAACTTCTGCCTTTAAAAATGATTTTCTAATCTGAAGTCCACAATTTTTTGTGGATCTCTGGCAAACAGCAGTTTAGCGTGTATGAGGTCTGTTGGCTTTGCATACAGATCTGGACTCCTGGTGAAGTCTTGTGAAATGTAGGATTCTGCAAAACTTGTGAGTAAACATCTTTTGTAGGGTTATAGAAATAGCCTTTGGAGATAAGTTGTGGAGAGAGTTGTTGGCAGATAGAGCTAAAGAGCAAGCCATTTAGTTAGGTGGAAAGTGTAGTAACAAATGTAATGTTTTACTCCCTTGATAAAACATTGTTAGCCCCTTGCTAGCCACTAATTAAAACCTTATCTGGTAGGTACAGAGATTGCAGAAGGGTATAGAAAAAGCTGCATTGCCATTGTAAGAGGAATGCTCTGTGAGAGAGGTGTTTTGAGTATAGACGTTTGGAAGACAGTAGAGGACGTACTCTGAAACATGTTAATTTAAATGTACTGTTTCTGCTGAAAAGAGGAGTGGGATTGAAATCATCATGCCTATTCAACATACAAAAAATTAAATTACAGGTGGTGTTACTTGCTGATTCACATCCATATGTTAAAATAATTTGGGGGAGGAACTGTCTCTTTCAATGTTATTTTCAAAAGGGATCCCAACTTCTTGACACTGCTATAGCTCAAGCAGTAATTAAAAGAAGTCTTGAAGCAGGAAAGAGATAAAACGTGCAGTGCATTTTTGTTCTCTTGCTGATACACATGTAAATCTCATTTACATTTCCCCAGGTTACTGAGTAAAAACTCTCACTAGTAAGACAGAGAATGGATGTGCTATCTTGCAACTTCTTGTCAGGCCATAGTGATCTTCCAAAAGACTTATTAGGTAAAACATTAAAATCTACACATGCTATGATGTTGTGGGACTTTGCTTAGTAAAAATCACTTCATGCTTAAAGAGAATTAAGTATAACAGTTTTTGAAGTAAAGCAGAATAACAAATGTTAGTTATGTAAGGCTTGCATCAGTTTGCCATGCAAGTTCTTAACAGGATTCTTCCTGGAGAGGAACAGGTTTTTAGTACTTATTTTTCCATCAAAAATAAATCTAATATTCATAATGAATTAAATGCTTTTCAGTTAGAGGGATCTACTTAGGCCTGTGGATATTGTCTGTCATTCACTTTGTGTGCTGCCATTTCAAGTATGAAAAAAGGAAGAAGCCTTCTGTTGAAGGTTATTTTTTACAGTTCACTCTACAGTGGGGATGAGGAGCATAGCAAATTAACATGTAAAATGTCCCTGGAAGGTGAAATTTCTAAAATATCAATGCATTAGTCAACCCTTGTGTGAGATTTCAAACAGTTGAAGGATTAGAAAGGTCTTTCTAGAGAGAAAGCAATGAAATAGCTATTTGTGTGCCCCTTTACTGGCTCTTTGTTTAGCTGGAATAAATCTGTATGAAATGGCATCATTTAAAGGACTACATAATCTGTGGGAGTTGGTGATGAATTTTTAATTTGAGAAAGACTGGCTTTTTACAAAATAAGCCTCATGATCTAAGATGTAATGACTACAAATTGCTGTTTTAAATGCCAAGGCTGTGGCTTCATTATTTTTTGCACATTAAATAATGATTTTAATAAAAGTCTAGAGTTCATGTTCTCTTCTGAAAGCTATTACCTCTCAGCTACTGGCATATACCTCTTTGTCTAGAGGGCAAAGTGAACAACATCTCATATTTTTCTTAGGCACTATATGAAAGCATTAATTTCCTTCTGATGCTTTGATGGAACTCCAGTGCTGTGAGGCAAGTTAATGCAAAATGATCACATTTTCACTCATAATCAATATAGCTGTATGACAGTGGGCATCTATTTTTCATTTCAGCATTCAGTAAAGCTGAGTGATATGTGGATTTTCTGCAAAAGGATTCTTTTGAACAGCAGAGATGGAAATAGCATTTTTAGCAGGAGGCTGAGTCACTTGGTTATTACTGCAGTTGCCTCCCAGCAAAGAAAGAACTCTGTGTTTCACTACACACACACACCTTTTCCCTTACCAGTTACTTGTTGCGTTTGAATTAATCAGATACTTGCCATTTTACTTCAGAAAAGAAAACAACTAGGTATTGATTTCTTCATGAGTTTTTGGTGGAATTATTTTTTCCATTTCAGTTGCTTTGTCTGATCTTCGGCATCTTACACCCAGGTGATAGAAGCAAAAGCTGCTGAAGACCCACACAGGCCTTGTTCGTTGTTGAGAGGAGAATGATGGAAGGAAGGAAAAAAGTGTTTTTAAGACAGAAGTTTAAGTTAAAGCATCTGTTTGTGTGATTCTAAAGTTAAGTGACCAGATGTAGAAGTTTGAATGTTTGCATGTTAATATAGAAAGTAGTTTGTATACTAGAGAGGAAACTTGTACTAGAAATGTGCTATAATAATTTCTGCTGTTCCACAGACCAAAAAATATATGGTTAATATTTGCATTATCAAGTGCTGTACTTCTGATGAAAAGAAACTAACTTTAGTTTGCTGTTACTTAGAATACTGCTCCAAAGGTTTGCAGAGGCACCAAAAGAAACCCCCAAACTGACACTTCAACTGGTAGAATGTTCTCATGTGAGGTATTTTGAAACAACTTCCAGGCACAGGACATTAGAGATAAAACCTATTTTGAAAAGGAGTTGTACTGGGTTTGAATGACAAGGCTTTGGTAGCAGGGCAGGGGGGTGCTACAGGGGTGGCTTCTGTGAGAAGCTGCTAGAAGCTTCCCCTATGTCCGATAGAGCCAATGCCAGCCGGCTCCAAGACAGACCCGCTGCTGGCCAAGGCTGAGCCCATCAGTGATGGTGGTAGCAGCTCTGTGATAACATATTTAAGAAGGTGGAAAAAACTGCTGTGCAACAGCAGCCAGAAAGAGTGAGAATATGTAAGAGAAATCACTCTGTGGACACCAAAGTCAGTGAAGGAGGAGGTGCTCCAGGTGCCAGAGCAGAGATTTCCCTGCAGCCCATGGAGGATCCCATGCTGGAGCAGATGGATGCACCCAAAGGAGGCTGGAAGCCCATGCTGGAGCGGGCTCCTGGCAGGATCTGTGGACCCATGGAAAAAGGAGCCCATGCTGGAGCAGGTTTGCTGGCAGGACTTGTGACCCCGTGGGGGACCCACACTGGAGCAGTGTGCTCCTGAAGGACTGCACGCCGTGGAAGGGACCCATGCTGGAGCAGTTCTTGAAGAACTGCAGCCTGTGGGAAGGACTCATGTTGGAGAAGTTCGTGGAGGACTGTCTCCTGTGGGAGGGAGCCCGTGTTGGAGCAGAGGAAGAGCGTGAGGAGTCCTCACCCTGAGGAGGAAGGAGTGGTAGAGACAACATGTGATGAACTGACTGCAAGCCCTGTTCTCTGTCCCCTGTGCCACTGGGAGGGGATGAGGTAGAGAATTTGGGAGTGGAGTTGGGCCCAGGAAGAAGGGAAGGGTGGGGGAAAGGTGTTTTAAGACTTAGGTATTTCTCATTATCTTACTCTGATTTGATTGGTAATTAATTAAACTAATTTCTCCAAGTTGAGTCTGGTTTTGCCTGTGGTGGTAATTGCTGAATGATGTCCCTGTCCTTATCTAGACCCATGAGCTTTCCATTGTATTTCCTCTCCCCTGTCCAGCTGGGGAGGGTAGTGATAGAGTCGCTTTGGTAGGCACCTGGTGTCCAGCTAGGGTCAACCGACCACAAGAGTTTAGTATTATGTTTGAAAAATACAATCAAACTAAAAAAAAATCCTTATTTCCTGTACCTCAGCCCCAATTACTAACATTTATTGGTGATGTAGATTGTTTGTATTATCAAGTGGTCAAGATTCAGAATATGTTAATATATGGTATTTTAATCCCTCAGGAGACCAAATAGAGGAAGCATGTCTTCAGGGATAGAAAACTAGCTCTTTGAGGGGATAGAAATAATTTTCAGTATTAGAGTAAGCTAGATTAAAAGAAATTTTAAACATCTTCATAGACTCAAAATTAGAGGCAGTAAGTTATAAAACTTCTGTTCCTATGTTGGTTGGAAGATCCTCTTACAGATAACTTAATAAAAATGGGAGGCTGATTTCCTGAAGTTCTGCTATCAAATACATAATAGGAGGCATGTCAACAGAAAATTTAAGTTTAAAAATGAAAAAGGTGTTTGATTTATAAAACCTGATGTTATTTTTCCATCAGTTGCCATGGATGTAGATCTTCAACCTTAATTGAACTGCACTGATATGACAACTGGCCACCAAGAACAACAGTGAACTGATCGTGTTTTTAGCCTCTTTTTGACAGCAGTGATACTAAAGCCTTTTTTTAGGTCTGTCAGTGTAGTCACTTTTTTTTTTTTAGTACAATGATAAACTGTCAAATTATTTTAGTAGAACATAATTTTTTTTGTTTGATTATTTCAGTAAAGAGTTATAAATGGAAAATATTGACCTAAATCTAAGTAGTCAAATAACAGCAGGTGTCAGAAATCATGCAGTTATAATCCTCTGATGAGAACATTGTGAAATACATTATGAAGATTAGCTTTACTTTAGAAGTTCTATTTCTGGCAAGAAACTGACAGTGCAAAAATTCTCAGAATTCTTATTTCTTCACAGTGTTGGTGTATAAGGTAATTCTAAACTATGGTATTATGCAAAGATATGTGTGGGCAAGGAGCTGAGTGAAAAGGAAAAAAAAAAACCCACTTTGTTCATAGTGATAAAACAAACTTTGGCATTCTGGGAAAACTAGCCGGTCACTAGCTCACATGAAAACCAGGTATCGAGAAGCCCCTTTTTGACTTACTATATGTAATTGGGACCTTGAACGTCACTTGCATCTGGATTGATACCTGTTGCACAGCTCCAGCTGTCTGTGAGGTTGCTTCTCGAGTTCTGAGCAAGTTCTATGGATTGTCCCGAATAAACTGCAGCTGATTTAGTCTTGAAACAAGTCTTTTGCCTTGTAAAAGTGCCATAGGATTTCTTAGTTGCATGAATTTGTGTTGCAAGGAGGGGACCAGACAAACTGAGGCAGATCTGACAAGCACAGAGATGCACATTGCTTTACCAATGGACCAGCAGATGCTTTCGTGTGAAGAAGTGGTGTTTGTAAATTCTGCCCCTTCTTCACAATGCTTCCACCTGCCAAAACAGCATGACCCTCCTGTTATCTGGCCTGTGTGTCAGCCAGTTTTCTCCTCTCCTGTACTCTCTGCCAGAATAACGAAGCAGCTCCTCTTCAGGCCAGAGGAAAAGAGGTCTTAAAAACTCGTTCTTGACAGAATATTGATGGTTTTCTAGCCTATGTTATAACGTGCTCTTCATTTGTTTGCTTCATTTAACTAGTAAAGAAGCGATGTGACAAGCTTTCAGCCTCATGAGATATGACAGATTAGGTGCCCTCACATTTAAAATAAATAAATAGATTAAAAAAGAATCTTGACAGCAAGATGTGGAATTATTTTTTATTCTGCAGTACCTGGAGGTCTAGCACTCTTATCAAATGCAGATGACCACTGATTTGTCATCCTGAAGACATAATTATTCATTGGGTGCCATCTGCAAGTACGGCTAATCTTTCAATGACTGTCAGACACATCTAACTCTTGCTAACTACAATTTGAAGAATATGAGATCATTTAGTTGTTAAAGGTTGATTTCTATGTTCTCAGTTGTATTCATGCTAGCAGTTTCCTAAATTAAGGAGCTAAAAAGATTCTTCAGCCAGAAAGGAAGGAGATGAAACATTATACACTGGATTTTCTGGTAATTTGATTTTTTTTTTTTTTTTTTTCCTGCAAGTAACATACAGAAACCCTCCAGTCTGGTGTTCTCCAGATTCCAACACATAACAAAGTTCTTCATTTTTTTTTTCTACAACCTGTAAGTTAGGTGTATCAGAACAGCAAAGTAATTATCACAAGCTACTCTGAGAAAAGACTCGTTGTGAATATTGTGGAAGGAAGTCTGTGTTTGTGAGAGGCTGATATCAAAAGCACATTTTGAGCAATCATATACAGAATGAGCAGAGTCCAGATGCTAAGGTACGCAAAAGCAATGTTATCTATGGGAAATCACTGGGAAACTGTCCTTGTTCTGTGAGCTGGGTGCTGCCTTTGGGTTTTGAAGATCTGCAATATCGTTGAAGGATAGATTTTTGTTGCTGGGTGGCTTTACCTTTGTTCCATGGAACTCTCAATCTTCTAACTGCCAGTGTTAGAGGGAAGTCAGTGTTATCTGTCTAGGGTTAGGAGAGGGAAAAGGCCTTTGGTCAGTTATGAAACTATTACTGCTCCTCCAAACATGCTTTCCAGCATAAGTGGACAGATGCTTTAAATACTGCCAGCATTTGGTTCATATTCCTACTGTGAAGAAGCTGCAGTTGTACTTCTGGTCCAACTGGACTGCGCTGCTAATCTTTCTGCATAAGTGGAAAATAAAATCACATTTGAGTCTTCTGGCTAATGTTTGCAGAATAATTAGATATAGATGTATGAAGATGTAGAGTGTAGATGAATTTTGCATGTCCCTTCACTTCTGCGTGTGGGGTCTCTTTGTACATACTCCTGTTCTGCGTGCCCAGGATGCACAGCCCCCTCAGGCTGGACAGGGGGCAGAACAGTAAGAGCCCTATGCTCATGGCCACGCTTTTTGGTGGTGTTATTCATCAGTGGCTTAAGATACTGCTAGTCAGTACCTGCACTGACCTGAGGAGCTGAAATTTCCAGCACCACTGTGAATCCTTGTATTTATGTGTTTGTGCTGTTGGCCTTAAGTCAGTTGCAGTAAGCAATATTCCACCTTTTAGACGGGTGAATTTGGCAGCTGTCTGTGGTAGCAGACTGCTGAGGATAAAGAACACTTGCCTGGTCAGGATAGAGCCTGGCCTATGCCAGGGCCTGATGTTAGCTGTATCTCCTGTTCTTCATTTGGTTGTTGACCTGGAGCATTGAGCCCAGCTCTCCAGTACTTTGCAAGCTCCTCTGCCAGAGGAGTTACTTTGGTCTCCACTCCAGGTGATGCCATGGTTTAACTTTAGCAGTGCCGATGAATTTGCCTTGCATTGCTTACAGCAGTGATGAATAACCCTGCAAGGCATGCTTTGCCTATTATAAATAAGGTAAATTTAACATTTATTTTATTTTCCTGTGGAAAAATGGTTGTCCTTATTCTTTACTCTGTATGGCCTCTGTTGGGGCCACATGTTGTATCGCTGGGTACCTTCAAGTCCTGGGACCTGTCTAGCTGTTCTGAGTGGACATTGGAAAAGTAATTTCATTGCAACTGTGGCTTAACCCCTTTTCCACTAGATATCAATGTGTTTAGAAAAGATGTAGGAGCTAGTTGGGCACTCGTTCTGGTTCTGCTCTGAAACACTGAGTAACTTTGAGGCACTCTGAGGTGAAGCTTTTTGACTGTTAAATAAGAATAATATTTATTTCATTTATAGTATAAAATTTCAGTTAGAACTGATTCAAATTTATTATTAATATGAATGTTGTTACTGTAAGAGAGTTCTTGCATTACTGAATATACAGTAGCTGACAGGATCGCAATGGTATAATGAAGAAGCCTGTGAAAGCAGATGAAACTGTAACATTGTTAACATGTAGAAAAGCCTTAAGCATCCTCTCGATTCCGATACCATTGTTCCCTAAAGCAGCATTCATTAATGAACTTCACCTTAAAATTCATTATGCTGTTCTTGTTTCCTAATTTTGTTTCTTGTTTACACATTTGCACACTGGTCATGATTTGAAACAGCTTTTTGGGATTTACTTGAGCTTTTGTCTTTTGGAAAGCTTACAGAGGTCCTCCTTTGTTCTCTTTTTTTGTTCTCTTCCCTCTTCCTCTCTCTAGATCTCTCCTCCTTATTTCCAGTAGTGAAGCATCTCCTCCCCCCCCCCGCCCATCCCTGTTCCAGTTCCTTTGGACTAGTAACACTCTCATACCTGGGACTTCTATCCTATACGTATCTTTGACTTGCGGACATTTCCTTACAGCTGTAAATCACACTTTAAAAGTTTTATCCACCACTACCCACAGATCACTCTGTGTTCTTCAGTGTATTATTACCGAATCTATAAATAAGGGAGTAAATCATTGGCTTCTGACTTGCAAAGAATATGCTATGGCATATGAAAATATATCAATTTTTAATTCATTTCAGAAGGTGACCCAGAAGCAAATGATCATGATGCAAATAAAATAGAAATACATATATAATACAGTCCCTGATGAAGACTTATATTTTAAGAGCATCTGCAGGATTTATGATTTCATATTTATAATTTGCATATGTTCCATATTTGTTTTGAATTTAATATGCTGTATTTTCATAGTCATGTAAATAAATTCAGTGGATACTGCTGCCATCTGCTGGTCAATATCCAAATTAAACACTGATCTCAAATCTGATGTTTAAGCGAGATTTTCAAGGTCTTCATTGCTAAAGCTGAACTTAAAATTCCCAAACACTTCAGCTTTCAGTATAGGACCCTAGATATTGGACTGATCGGCATTTGTAGTCAGATTCACTTGAATTTAACATGAAAGACTGGTACTGCTTAATTATTACTTTTTTTAGTATGACAAACCTCAATAGAAATATTAAGGCACATTACCCGTAAATATATGCACTTTTAGATTTTTAAATTAGATTTCTTTATTGTTCTTTGCAATTGTGAAAATGAAGGCCATCTGGTGCCTGGTGGGACCTTTCCCAAGTGAGTTTATGATCTATAGTAATTTATCTTCTTTTTTCCTTCTTCCCCAGCCCTTGGGCTTATTCCCTTTATTTCCTTCTACCAACATTTGTGCTTAAAGTCAGCAGGGTAAGATCTATGTAATCATGAGATTATAGTTTGAGTATAAACTGGCTGAGCTTCCTTCCTAATCTGCCAGTGTTCATTGTTTGTAACAAAGTGACTTTCGGCTTCATAGTGAATTCCACCACTCTAAATAAATGTGACAAAAAGCTATTTCTTAGCTGTGTGCTTTCGAGTGTGCCTAAAACATGTTAAATCTCAGAAAAATTGTATGAAACAGTTATGTGTTGTTTTCCTCAAAGCCTATAGTAGTACAACATTGTGCAAAACTAAGATGTCCCCCATCTTTCTCCTTGTCTTTTCAGTAGGTTTACCTCATTTCGAATACAGCATTTGAATACACCTCATAAATTAATTGTCACAGTTCTTATGCTAATTTCATTTACATATAGCTTGTTCTAAGCTGTGTTCTAAGCTGGTGGATGTGTGCAGGGTCTCAGAACTAGCACTGCTATCCATCTTTAATTTCTTGTTCTTGTGAACTTGTTAAAGTTCATTTTTAACACTTATTGTTGCAGTGGTATTTAAGGTCTTCCTTTGCAACATAGTTAGGCTGACTAATTTTTAATGTTAAGTGGTTTATTGACTCATGCATGAAATGAGAAGAAAAACTTTAAAATTTTGCCTTTCTAGTACCACTTTCAAGTTCAGCAGAGTCACTGTGCTATGTTTTAGTGGCAAGTTTATGTATGACATTAAATTCTGTCTGGTCACTCTGAAATGCCTAAAAGAGACTCAATGCACAGGGAGGAGTGACCAGAGGAAATGCAAACTCCCTTAGTTGCTTTTCTAGGTGCTAGAGCAAAGGCACACAATGTAACCAATTTTTATTATTATATCTCATACAAAAGCTGAACTCGTCAGCTTCTAACTTCAGTGTTTTATCTTTTTAAGTTTAGCAATATGACTGGAAAAATAGCTGATATTATACATAATAGGAAAGAAAAAGAGTAAACTTATCTGAAGAAGGGAGAAAAAAAAGGAAAGACCAAGGTGGTAAAAATCTAATAGATGTTGTGAATTTGACTAAGTGCAGAACTGAACTTAATCTCATTGGCTGTTTCTGTGCTTTAGCGTCAATATAACATTGTTGCCACAGACCAAAAACCACATCATTGTGTTAAAACTTACCCGAGTTTGAGTGGTAGGAGCAACATAAAAGGTTAAAAGGTAGTTACATAAATGTAGATGGGGAAAATACAACTTTATTTTACAGTTACAATATTCTGGAGGTGCTGTGGAGAACTTTGTTCAAGCTCTGCTCTCAATTTCTCCCTTTATTGTGATGCAAGACATATGAAAAAAATTCCCACAGAGATTTCCCCTGCTCAGAATAACTTGCTAATAGAAGTGATGTGCAGAATGGCAGGTATTCAGTCCCACTGTGAGCAGTCCTTCAGAGTCAGGATTGCCTCACTACAGATTAAGAGTGAATATTTAGATATCTATTCAAGCAAAAAATAACAATATATGTGTGTGTAAATATTCCCTATCTGACTCTCTGAACAAGCCAGATTTCTTGTTTAGTAGTCATCTGGAATGTTTTGGGTGAACCCAATAAGTTGCTATCAACAGGACTTTTTATACTGGTTTGCAAAGAAATGAATCCATTTAGATCTTGAGCTCCTAGTAGCAAAGATTATATTCTTTCAGTGAGATTGTGTGGTGCCAACTGTGACATTTTAGATACTGCCAAGTTCTGGTGTTCACCTGAAATTTGTGGAAAAAGTTCAGTTTCAGGTTGAGGGAATGCAGGGCATAGTGGCTAACCATTGACCAGTTACAAATTATTTGCAGCATGATTATTGCTGTTATTACTTACATTGAAGTATGGCTTTAATTTTTCATTTTGACAGCCTGCAAGTCTACCCTTTGGAGGGGAGATGCTGGTAAGCCAGTTCCTTGGCTGAACCAGGAAGAAAGAAAGTTTGTAACTAAATAACTCATCAGATCCAACATAAAGCACTACTGAAAATTAGCATTTCTTTGTTTATTAAAGCTCATGAAGCATGGTCCTGAAACTCCTCCTTAAGTAAGAAATACAGGTGAACAGATAGTCTCTGAAAATAATGTCAGAAGACTGATTTAAGAACAGAATTTGAGTCTGAAGCTCTGAAATCAAGAGAGGTACTGATAGGGGGTGATGATTTGCAGTCATACTTCCTGAAGTGGCGGGGGAGATGCAAGGAACATGAATCAGGTTGCCCCAGTACACACTCCTGCATGAAGAGGTCCTGTCTGGGAAAACAGCCCTTTGCCTGTCGTTGCATTTGTTGAGGATAATGACATACAACTTCATTTAAGATTTTAAGGAGAACATTTGGAGGAGGGGGAAGTAAAAAGTGGAGTCTAGAGAATGAGTTAGGACAGAGTGGCCTTGTGGTGTTTTGACTTAACCTAGGTGAACAACTACGGATGATTTCTGTGAGGACAGGAGAGGATTTGAGGAATAACTGAAGGGAGGTTATATAATAGAAATCTTCCACAAACATAGAGCTGTGTTAACAGATGAGTTAAGACACACCAGTATGTTACTTAATAGATGCATAATGGCTTTTATTATGAAAGTATCGGTGTAAACAGCTAAATGAAAAATATGAAGAATGAGTACTGTCTCAATTAGAGTTTAGATTTTCTGAACCAGTACCAACCTGACTATCTCGGCTTAGGTATGTGAGTTTATTGTGTCTGGATACAGCATCTTTCCCATGGAGCGGATGTTTTGATCACTTAAAGGCACAAAAGATTTCACTGTGTTTTTTGTGAGGATGATGATGATGGCATCAAGGCCAAATATGAAAAAAAAACTATTAAGAAATTAACTTAGTCTAAATTCTGTAGTGTCATTTAGTTTCTAATCATACTTCACTCTCTTCTATCATCTCTTTTTGTAGTGCTGCTGCACTGCCAAACGCAGCTTTGGTTAGTGTTTTCTGCAGAGGTTGATTGTATTTCCTTGTTTGTGAGGTAGTTTATTCTTGCATATAATGTGCTTCATGAAGCTCTCTACATCCTTGCCATTCACATGCTTTTAGGAGAGCCTGTCTGCCAGACTGTCCTCATGTAGGTGGCGTGTGAAGTACAGATGTTGTCCTCTAAGAAGAGGTGCTATGGCAGGACACTTGCAATGGGGCATCCTGCCCAAGCCAGCACATATGAAACAGGATGCAGAAATAAATACCTTGGCTGTGACAAAATTAGCTTCAGAAGCAGTATATCTGTATCAGTGTGAGGCTGTTCCAGAGCCAAGTGGCCTTGGTTTTGGGCCCTGATGTAGTATTGCTATGCCATGCTGCTACTGTCCCGCGTGGCCGTACCAGCCTGCTCCAAATTGGATGAGTGATATCTGCACCGCAGTTCTTTGGATCTTATCAATGCACCCCTAAAATCCCCTCCTTGCCTTATGGTGTTGATAAAGTGATTTACTGACCCCAATTGACTGATTTATATATAGTAGAATACAGCACTTCTAGTTAGTGTAGCTAGGCTGTAGAAATGAAAAGTGTCTTTACTTGCATACATAACTTTCAAATTTAATGTTGTAGTAACAAAACTCCTTTTAATTATTTCCTTTAGATAATTACACACGTCTAAATGTGAGTTCTTAGCTCTACTGGCTATCTTAAAGAATTTGTTTTCTGAGACAAAAAAAGCTTTTCTCCAAAGAACTGCTATTAGCTTGAAATGTTCAGCAGGTGAAGGAATAATTATTTAATCAAATGTACAGCTAAAGCTTCTGTTGCCCAAACCCCCCAAACAATCTGTAGTTGAGGAGCTAATTGTGTTTACATTTTACAAACAGATCAGATCTGTAAGAAACGAAATGATTAAAAAGCTTAGAGGTAAGCAGATAAATTCTGATTTCATTCCACCAGAGGAGAATCCTATGAACTTAAAGGAATTTCATATATTTGTGACAAGTATGACTTTAAAGCATGGGTTTTAATGCTCTTTTCAGTAACACTTGAAAACATCTTCTGTATGATTGGAGTCTTGCATTTGCACGCCCTGTGGTGGTATGCATAATTGACTAATGATGTCTGTAATTTGCCTGTGTGATTAATTCATTTGAAGCTATAAATATTCTATATTAAATTACACAGAAAGTCAGCAAGTTTTTAACCAATTTATTGAAATAAAAAGTAATTTCTGTGTTTTTTCTTTTTTTGTTCACTAAACAAACCAAGAATTAAAATAAATGGTATTTTAATGGCAAAAAAATTATAGCAACTGTAAATAATATAGGTACACAGTTTTCCTGTAATATGAATGGAAGAAGGAGGAAGTTTGCTTTTAGTGCTGATTTTTAAAAGCTTATTCTATTAATATATTTACAAAATCATCCCATTAGCTTATGTTGAAGTCTGTGAACCCACCAGAGAACAAGAGTCCTCTGGAATTTGTTTTGGGTGTTTTCATGAATTATGTATGAAGTGAGCAAAGACATACTTTGTCTTTGCTTTTACTCTTACATGAAATTAAGTATTTTCTGTCTTTCTCGGAATGAAAAAAAATCTGAAAAATATTAATGAAATGCTCAGAATGTAATTTCATGAAACAATTTTTTGTTTATGTAGTAGATTGATGCATTTTATTTTTGTCTGGTTTGACTTGAGCTTACCGAAGCAACTTATACCACGTAGAGGCTAAAGTTTGGTTGCATGACTTTATTTTACATATCTTCATGATTATAGGACACCTTGATGCCTGACCTAGCAAAACATATGAATATTCCAGACAAATTGGGGTGAGGAGGAGAGGGGAGGGAAGGGAAAAAGAAAATCATGGTTTATATATCTCTTTGTTATTTAAACAAATAAACAGTTGAGAAGACAGATCCTGTTGTGACAGCTTTGAAGAGATGCAGAGATTAATGAACTAACATCAAGAAGAAAAAGGTGGCCTGAATCTTAAGAAATATTTTCCTGTCCTTCCTCACTGTGTGCGCTCAGTCACACAGCGTATCATCCTTGAAATGCATTAAGACAGGGCCATTGATACTCGTGCTGACTTTCCTCCAGGGAATTTGAGACTATCTTGTTACTACAGCCCAAAGGGAGCAATTCCTTAGTAATTTGTATCACGAGTATCATTTCCACGCACAGATATATGCAGAACATGGTCAGGACTCAAGATTGTGCTTTTATGTGTATTCAGTTCCTCTTAAATAACTTTTTGAAGACTTCAATGGTATTGTAGGACTGAGTTTTCAATAGGAATGAGATTTTACACTCAATAATATGGCTTTATCTTTTGTTAACTAGAACCATATTGTAATATTTGGTATCTGTTGGTTTTTAAATCTCCTGAAGGACAAAAAGGTATGAAAGCAGTACTGAAGTTGAGACTACAGATGTTTAGAGTGGCAATTCCCAGGTACCACATGTGACTGTGATGAGAAAATGTCACCTTGCCCATGGCCTTGAAAATGTTGCAGTGACCAAACCATAAAGCTACTGGTGCTGACTGCTAACAGGCTGTACAGCTAGAGGACTTGAGGACTTCAGACCACTACCTGGAGGACTGAGGAACAGTCTTTGGATGAGGCTGGCAACAAAAGCAGGAATAAGCAGATAAGATATTTCTGGTATGTGAAATGCAAAGAAGTCAAGAGCAATAATGTAGGTGTGAGTTCCCTCTTCCATTTGTTTGTAGCTTCCAGGTTTCAAATGAACTAAAAAGTGGTGTTGAAGACCTCTTTGGACTAACTAAAACTGTTCTGGGGGAGGCAGTAATGAATGTTGCTAGAATTGCTGCAGAGTTATGTGGGAATTGCCTGTATTATGCCTGGAGATTGAAGGATAATTCAGCTGTGGGAGATTTCTGTCTGTATACTTAAGTAGGATGCTATATTTGAACATGCAGTTTATAGAAGGATTAGCTGATCTTCAAAAATATGAACTTGAAAAATTATACTCTGAACTATTTCAAAGCTCATGATGTTTGCCATAAAGCTTTCAGGTTAAGCCCATGTCCTACTTAACATGTTAAATGAATGGCACTATTAAGAGCTGCAACAGTATGACATTAGAAAAATCATAGCGCTAATTGGCACTGCTTTTACAGACCTTAATATTGCTACTTTAAGTTCTCATTGTTCGCTTAACAGTTACATTACAAATCTCCTGATGAATAGCTTTTTGTACAGAATTGTCAGATTCAGCTTTGACAATTCATTTAATTTAATGGGTGTGTAATTCAGATAGGTTAACTCTAGAATGAAAGGGTCATCCTGAGAGTGTCTGCCACAGAAAACAAAGTAATTCCTTGCATCTTTGTCAAAATGAGTCAGAAGATTGTTCAGATCTATGGATGCTTAATCAGGAAAAACATATGCGAACTGTAGGGTAAAGATCATACATATTGTCCATTAAATATAGGAATAACTCATTTAAGATAGAAGTAGGCATGGTTACACAGTAAATTAAAAAAATAAATTTAAATTAAAGTATGTAGTCTTAAAAAGAGTGCATTTCCAAAAAATTGGAAATCCTAGTTGAAATCTTGTTTTAATAGAGCAGATACTTGATTAACTAGCATATAATTCATGTTGTATTGCTAATACTGTATAACCTGATAAATGATCATGAAACTAAGTCAGTAAATTAATCTGTTTTGCATTGAATGATAATACTATGGAGTGTGATCCCATCATAAACTAAAGCAAGAAAAATACTCTGAATGTCAAATCAACCTACTATGGAAAATCTAATTATATTTTTTTTTAAATGACAGTAGGAATTTGTAAACTAACTACAGTAACATCACTCTCTTTCCTAAAATGTAACTATTAACAGATGTTTAACATAAAATGTGGATAGAATACAGCAGTGTAGTGGGGCATGACTGGGATGATGCTGCTGCTGTGAGGACTGTACCTGTCACTGAAAAAGGTGACAACAGGATGCTGGATCCAGCCCCCCTAGGGTGCTCCCATGTGCTAGCAGGGGAAGGCATCTCCTCTTGCCATGCTCATGGTCCTTCTGACTGCAGAAATGGGTTCAGCCCCTGTGACATTGTCAGAACAATGGGTTTGGTTTATTGTCCTCAGTCTGCAGTGATGGAGCACTGGGCTGCCACATGTATCCCCAGACAGCTCTGATTGCAGGGATATATGCACAGGTTATTATGTTTTTTCCTATTTCTTCATTCTCCTTTTTATCACCTTTACTTCCCTGTCTCTTCCCCAGTCATCTCCCAAAGAACCTATCCATAATTACTTTGCCCCAATTGGTGTTGGTTTTACTAAATCCATACCCAAATTTGATATTTCTGCCACAATCACCTAGGTAATCTTGGCCTTATGGTATTGCTGAAATGGTGACCTAGGTACTGTTGGCCATGCAGGACAACCTCCTAACGCCCTCCAATGCCCCCCTCTGTTTGTGCAGTTTGTTTCTCATGTAAGAACCCCATAACCATCTGCGAAAGTCAGTAACAACTCCTGTTGCTGTCTGTAACTTTTTTCAACTTCTCACATTGTGAGCTGTCACATTTGTGAATTTTCTTATGCCGTGTCCAGCAATTTCTCACACCCTGTCTGTTAGGCAGGGTCTCATCAGCAGCCTAGTCATCTGCATCCAGCCCTAACATGATGTCTTGGCCAGCGTGACAATACCTACTGCGTAATGTTTCTTTGATAGCATCATGAAGGATCAACTTAGTTTTTATTTCTTCGAAGTTCACTTTGATTTTGGGAATACCTAGTAGGTAAGGGTATGATTTATTATTATATATAGAATTTATATGTACGTACTGGAATATGCTAGAAAGAATTTGAGAGGCTATAACATTTAGTTTGCATGGTCAAAGCCCTGTGTGTGCAACAGGACCAAATCTTGCAGCTGAAGCCAGTGTGCTCTGTGGCAGTGATGCCTACATTTTGCAGCTATTTTCCATGCCTTCCTCTCCACTCCTAGCTTCCTGGGTGCAATTCTGACTCAAGCTTTGGCTCCCTCCCAGCCTGGCTCCATGTGGTAGTGAAGTTCACTGAAGGTGAGGAGAGGACCAAGTATCCAAAGGGCAAGTTCTACTTAGGCAAGAAGGCAGAAAAGCCCAAAATGTCAGTAGTCCAGCTCTCAGATTTTAGTCTTGAAAGGTGACAAGCTCCACAGCAGTGGAATCTGACTCGGGTTTTAGGCAGCTCACTATTTTTATTTCATCTCTAGTGCTAGAAGATGCAGTGCTAGGTTTATGCTAGATTCTAATTTTCAGAGTTGTCTTTGACTTTTGGCAGATGATATCTAGTTCCCAAGCCTAGAAGCTGAAATTCTTGAGAAATTCTCTGTGGGAAATGAATGCCACAGTAAATTCTGTTTCAATGCAAGAGCTGCAGTGGACCTGACCACACTGACATGTGGTCATCTCAGAGTAAAACCATGTAGTGATGCTGTGCCATTTCATAATGTGTCTCTACCACAGTTGTCTTCCTGACCGGAATGTTGTTCCTATTTGCTATTTGTTTTAGTATTGCATGTTGCTTTATTTAGAGGAGTCTCTTGAGTCCCATTTTGGGGCATTGACCATATCTGCTTCTAGAGTTTAGTCCAAAGGAAATATGAAATTATAGCTAATAAAGAAATATTTAAAAGATAAAATCTCATGCATGTGAAGATTTTGAACTGAAATGTATGGAGTAGTGAATGATTATTATCAATTTCAGAATAAAACTGGAGGAGTTAATTATAGGTTAAACATAAGACCAGGCTCGTGTATTCTGCATCTCAGAAGCAATGAACTAATGATAAACTGATGCTTTTGGTGTCTTTTAAGTGGGTGCATGCATAGGAATAGATAATAGATTTTTAGGTTACAGGAGGTTTTGGGAACATTTGAGTTGGATGGAATTTAAATTTTAGTTGATGATCTGCAATTTCTACACTGCCTTCAGGAGATCTCTTATGAAGCCAGAAAAGGAAGATTGATTCTGAGAAGTGCTATCAGTTCAGAGTTCAGTAGGATTACAGAATCAGGTCATCACTGAAACTTATACATCATTAAGAACAGTTTTTGGTAATAATGTGTCTTTAGAGGTACTAAAAAGTTCATCTTGCTTTTGCTAACTTCTTCATTTCAGAAGGGAAAACTTGGAAGATGCTTTATTTTTTAAGTGATGGTCCTTTCTGTCATGATTGGACTTTATATATATACATACACATATATGTATGTATATCCATAGGTATATATAAAAAATGCAACTTTAAGAGTATGTCTGCTAGAAATATTAAAGATGAAAATTAAGAGGAAAATGTGCAAAAATGTGTCAATGTGTGGTCAAAGCATAGGAAACAATTTTCTAAGACTAAGCAGTTTAGAAAATGTGACTTCATTTTTTAAAGTATAGAGAACTTTCCTCAGCTTCATGCAGAGGGGTTATGGTACTGTAATTTTTGCTATTACTTTTTTATGCATTTATGTTAATATAATTTTACCAAATAGTTCAAAAAAAAGTTGGTGTTTCAGCACAATTTTAAGGAATATTTTCCTGGTCATTTGTCAATTAAAAACAACAACAAAACCCAACAAAAACCCACTTAAGGGGGGTAAAAAATGCAGATACTGTAGATAAATATTATATGCTAGAATTATTGTCAATAAAGATAATACAAAGAATGGGTTTTCATTCTCTGGAGCAATTTCTGTCAGCTAAAAACTAGAAATTATGAGGGACTTAATTTTATAAGGATGCTGGCTGTATTGCTGTTGCTGTTAAAAGCATGTCATCCATGATGACAGCTTACCAGTTAAAACTTCTGTACGAAACAAAGATACTGAAACCTAAATCTGAATGTCATAAAGATTTCTCTGCATAAAGCCTGGTCAAATAGAAACAAGCACCTATTTCATGATGGTCACTTATATTTTGTCTTTGTTAAAGCTTTTGTAAAAAAAAAAAAAAAACCCTATGTGATTTCAGTACAAAGAAGATGAGTGAATTCTTGATTCTCCTATGGAATCCATGAAGGCTAATTCCATTTATTTATGGAAAAATAAAAACAGCAGACATATTTTAGAACTTTGTTGGACCTAAGCTCTTGTTTTGTTGGTATGGCAAAGTTCAGTACTATATATACAAGTATGCTTAGTTTCTTGAGAATTTAATTCAGATATTAAGTGGTGCATATTGGGAGAATGGATTTTTTTTTTCCTGTTTATATTTCTTAGAGAATATAATAATGGATTTAGAGAAGCAAAATAAAAAATACAAGGAAATGCATGCAGGAGAGGGACGTCTTTATTTCATCTGAGAAAAAGGTGCCAGCAGAGTTAAGGAGAAGAGAGAAAGGTAGCAGTTTAAGAAAATAATCTAAATGTTCTAAGTCCTCATATATTAAAGTCACAGTTTAGAATGAATCCAAACTAAATTTGGCAAAACACGGAAAAATAGGAATTTTCCTTTTACTAATGGTGTATGGTAATTGTACAGCTTGGTGTCTGATCTTAGATTAGACTAATTTAAGAAAAATACAACCCACTTTTTAAAAGATATCCCTCATGATCTGTCTTTTCACTACATGTATTTTCCTACTGAAATGGCCTTTAGGCATTGCAGGAGTGCAAATAATTAATAACTAGCATTACTAAAATATGAGGCATAGAAAAGTCAGTCATACAGTTAATTTTGTGCAAACTATAATTACAAGATTTTAACACTGATTATAAGTACTTGAACATATGGCGATAAATAGGTAATACAACTGTTTTTTAATTGTGGTATAATGAGCTTCTGGATGGTCTGTAGTATTTCCACTGGGATACCAAAAATTTAAAAAGTGGCAATGAGAGCAAGAAAAGGGATACAAAAAATTTCTCTGTGTTGGTGTTAGTTGTAGCGCTGAAATGAAAGAAAATAGATTTTGAAAATAGTTTGTAATTTAAAAAAAAACAAACAACAAAACAACAAACCTTCAGGTCATCTTTAGTTAGGGTAGTTCTTGTTGTATGGGTTGGGTATGTTTTAGCCATTTGTTTGGGTTTTTTTCTTAATATTTTGCAAGAAAAGTTATGTAAGATAGCAGAGTTCCTTCTGTTTTGACTATTCAGAAATAGAGACGTTCTTCTCTTGTGTTTGGCTATGTTGATGAATTGTGCTATAGTTAAACTTCAAATGGGACCCTTCATACTTGACTCTTGCTCCAGCTTTTATGCAGTTTGTGTGCTGCCTAAGCCTATAACTGTCCCAGTGATTAGTCTCCAAAACCTTGTTACAGTCTTCAGTGCTCTACAAAGACCTGTCTACTGCTGTCAGTCAGTAATAATTACCTAGCATTGTTACTGAAGGGCTATGCGTTATAAGCTCACAGTTGTCTGTTCTTTACAAAAGTTCAATGTATAGGATAGAAATAGATCTTCTGCCTCAACATAGCTTTTAGATTTTCTCTCATTTGTTTTGGAAGAAATAAGACAGGTTTTGCAGTTTTAGCCAAAATATGAAGGGACATAAAGAATACATACACTGATGTGTGTTTCTTTCCAAACTCTGAAATTTCTTGGTGGCACTTACCTGCACTCTGAGATAGAAATCATCTTTATTTTGCCTCTTCTGTATGAAATATGAGTGAAGACAGTGACTGTTGTAGGCTATGATGCTTTTCAGTTCCTTGCTCTGAACCTGTATTGGCTTTTGTATCCAGCCAGTGCCTGGACCCTGAAGTGTGGTAGCCGAAATTCTGGTCAAGGGAATATTTTTCATTGTAGAGTTAGAAAACCATCCCCTACTCAACTCAGCCTGTAATGGTTAAACAAATATTTTTTCTTTAAAATGACATTTTGTACTTCTCCCTCTCCACCACGAAATCGGTATTACTCGCTAAGAAAAATCGTTTAGTTCTAGACACATTTTTGTACAAGACTCTTCAAACCTATTCCATCATTTTGTTTATCTTCTTTCCTAAAGATGGAAAGATATTTTTTTACCAACTTAACTAGAAATAATATTTCTTTAAAAATAAATATGTATTTTTAAAACTGAAAATTAAATGGCTTTTTCTTTTAGTGTATGTCCATAACCAGCTCTTTATGTTTAAAAATGGTTTGTCAACACATCACTGCCATGCTTGTCACAGCCTCTTTAAAGCTGTTAGAGTGAGTCAGAGAGTGATTTTTCTGCCAGAGGAGCCTGGCAGTGATTACAATCCTAGTGATACTTCTGCTGTGCAGAAAATTATTATTGATGGTGGTAAGGATAAGGCTGATGAGGGAAAAGATGTTGGGCTGAGCAATGATAGGGGGAAGTTGTGGGGGGTTGAGTTTTGTTATCACTGAGCTGACCCTGGTCAAGTCCAGGAAAAAATAATACCTTTTTATAGGACACCTTGTACTAGAATAAACAGTCAATCCTATCCTAGTTTTTCCCCTATTATTTTCAAATATTTTTCTGAACCGCCTATTAATTCCATTAGAATGTGTTGATAAGATAGTATCAAAAGAGAAATGTCAAACTTGTTGTCTAGGGACAGGGAGTTTCCCAAAGACTGTGAGTGAGAGTCTTAATAATATGAGACAGTAAATACTTAAGATTAAAAATTCGTAATATTTTTCCACATGCATGTAGTCTACTGATGGGTTTTTGTACTGAATGTAGTACAATACTCCCTGTTTAATTCCCTTTCAATTACAAAGAACTCTTGATTTCTTCTCTGTGGTTATCTGTAGTGTGACCAGCTTCTCAAGTGCTAGCTTCATATTGATCTTGGTTTTCAGCAAAGTAGGTTCTAAAATTTCTGTAGATCGGCTCTGTTACATGGGAGTATGGATGTGTCTAGCAGGAAATCAAAGCCAACAATCATGGTGAGGCTCAAATGTGTTGCTTCAAAGTATGTGCTTGAAAGTAGCCATTGGTATGCTCTTAAATGTTGGTAATAGCATTCAGTGGATCTTGGTTCCTCAAATTACTGCCAACTGCTGTAAGAGCTTACAGTGTTTTGGTGAGACATTAGTGTTTTTCACTCCTGTGTAATATAAAAGCCTTGATCATACTGCATATAAAAGCACTGGATTCAGTCCCATTGTTTTCCCTTGTTTTTGTGCCAGCTCTCCCTGAACTATTTGGAATGAATTAAATAAAACATGGAGACAACTTAACTGGGTGCTCTTTAGTTTTATTTAGCTGGGATATCTGTAGCTTTTAATGTCAGGCCTTGAAAAAAATTCTTTGAAATTTTTTTTTTTTTTTTTTTTTTTGAAGAGGAGGAGCAGAAAGAAAGAATAAAAGTTATGGGATTTTTTTTTTCTTTTTTTTTTTTTTTTAAAGTTTGCTGAAATGGAGTTTGCTGTTAGCATGCAGGCACCAAGGCTATGTCTTCATTAGCAAATGAAACAGGGTTAAAGTATAGTCTGAGCTTTGTCATGTGATTTGCTCAATTTTTTTAAATTGTTAGGATGATCCATGGCATGATTTTGGTCCAGGCCTAGTTATGCTTTTCTAGAGACCACCTGAGCATGCTTTGGGGGATAGCACAGTCTGGGGCTGTCCTACGGGCAGTGTGGCTGATGGTCCTGTGCCTGGGTGCTGCGGGGAGAGGAGAGGGTCAGGGACCTTAGCGCAGGGACCTTAGTGAGAGGTGCTGCGCGGAGCTGGTTGATGTTGGGACGGGAGAGCATAGGTGTATATGTTAGCATGGGTGTAACCCAAATGCATTTAGTTTTGATCCTTTAATGAAGTGTTGCCCTTTGGGATGCAGTACAGTAACTCTGAGTGCCTGTAGACCTTCAGCTGAAGTCATGGAAGAAGTCAGAAGCAGCTCAGTATTTTTGGGGGGGGGTCGAAATAATTTTTCATGCAGAGTGGTAATCCTTTTAGTACTGGCAGTAGAGGAAACTTGCTGTGTTTGGACACATAATAAATGTGACGTGAATTCATTTGTAATCTCTCTGTAGGGAGATTTTTGTGTTGAGGGCAATGTCCCCAAAGTCTGTGGGGAGATTACTTCTATGCTTTCTAATAATTTGTTTTTGGTAGGTGTTTGTTCCTCCATGTCTAGCAAAATTTCAAACAATACTGAAAGCAAAGGGCATTTGCAGTGAGAGGAACTTGGGAGGGGAAAAAATAAAAGACATGCTAATAGTAACCTCTTTGACCAACTACTTAAACTTAGCTACACACTATCTGAGTATCTATTGAGCTGTCACTAGTATCAGATTAGGAGGTCATATCCTGATGTAAGGTTAGCTACACTGTTACAGCACCACACAAGAGGTGTTTGCGAGTCCTGTTTCCAACAGGTCATTAATCTCTCATTCCATTAATCCTAAAAGTGCTCCTTAATGTTAGTCAGGCTAAATTTGGTACATCTAGTATTGCCAAAGCAGCTGAATTTTTTGCACCTGAAAATTCTTCCTTTTTTTGTTTAAAAGAAAACAAAACAACGTAACAACAAGAAGAAACCTCAAGCAAAAGCATAACTGAGAAGCAGCAATGTTGGGGAGCATTATGTCACATCTGCTGTGTGATGGGCTCCTCCCATCCTATTTCACCTGCAGCTGTCTGTGCTAGCTCAGGATGTGCCCCATCACCCCACAAATGGTAGAAGCAAGAATAAATGCTGACCTTTAATGTAGCCTGTGCTCCTTTCACTCTGTCCTTTGACCTAGAATAAACCATTTCAGTTCACCAAACAGGCAGAAAGCTAACCTAAATTAATGTTTTTGTGTTGGCTATTTGGCTTAGCAAATTGAAAGAGTTCATCACAGAAGGTAAGTGCCAAGAAGGAACAGAAAGGTGGGACTGCAGCAGTGGCTGGGAGCCTGTCTGTGGCTGCCAAGGAATCACAGCCTGGAAAAAGGCAGTACTCCCTTCCTCTCCCTATTAGTAAATCAGGGTGTGTTAGAATTTTTTTTTTTCAGTTATTTGTGGTACGTTTCTCAGTCCCATCTTTCACGTATGTACACTGGAAAAATCTCACACGTGCACACCGTGTCCCCCCCCCCCCTGCATAAAAATGGGATTTTCAGTGACCTGGTTCCTGATCTTGCAGAGCATTTGTCAGTTGGTCTCAAACTTGCTAGGCAAGAACAAAAACATATTTAGTTGATATATAGGTATATATGTACTTACTAGACTGTACTTTCTTGAAAGCATCATCTGTGGGTGAGAGAGACTGAGATCTTTTAAAATAAGGTTCTTCTGCATCTCTCAGACAGTAAGTGATATAAACAACCTGAATGATGTGAAACAAATAAAGTGCTACTTAGGATTGCATCCATTGGAGATAATAGATAAATCTTTGCTTTCAGCCCCATGACATTATCTCATTTCTATAGCAAAGATATTTTCAATTTCAAAATGAACTTCAGGGAATCTCTAGCAGATACAGCCTCCTAGAGGCTTGAAGGATCCAATCAACTAGATACAATGTCTTATGAAAAGCTGATCTGTAAACGTGTTCTTCTAGGAAGAGAGGGAGAACATTTATAAAAGATGGAAAACAAATATTTAAAGTCTGGTTTATTCCCTTTTAGTATGTCTATGCTATCATTGCATTTGTGAATAGTTAAGCACCATAAATAAGCAGCCATCTAGCTCAGTGGCATAGCCATTGCTCTTCTGTTGTTACCATTTGTGTGTGTAGGGGAAGGGGTGGGTACCACAGGTTCTCTAGGAGGAAAGTTATTGAAAAACCCACTTGTGAAATTTGAGTGACTTAATCCATTTTTTTGTTAATAGTCACTAATCAAGTATATACTACAGTGTTTCTTTAGTATCACATACATATCCGACCAGATATCTTGTAAGCAAGTGTTCATGGAATTTTTTTTTTTGTGATAAATATGATCTTAGAAGTTCAACTATATATTTCATGCAGCAGTTGACTTTCCTCCAGGTTTAGCAAAATCTATTTGTGTAGGAAAAGCAACAGAGGTCTTTAATTTAGGTAGTTCTCACTTTTCCCCATTGGTACTGATAAGAGTTTGCATTAGAATCTCACCAAGAAAGTTCAAATACATTGACAGGCATGTTTTTTCTTATCAGTTTATTGTGGTTTAACCCCAGCCAGCAACTAAGCACCACGCAACTGCTCAGTCATTCCCCCCTGGTGGGATGGGGGAGAGAATCAGAAGGGTAAAAGTGAGAAAACTTGTGGGCTGAGATAAAACCAGCACACAGGTACAGAAAGTCATAGTAGAGTATACTATGTCATAGTTATACTATAACATAGTATAATATAATGGAGGAAGAATGCTGGATTTTTGAGGATAACAGAAATGAAACTCAGATCTGATTAGCTTTGATTTCATTAGGCTTAATCTGATACTAAGGAAATACTCATATATATGCTAATATATATTAAAAGTCATTAGCTTTAAAATTCCTCTATCTTGCCTTTTTGTCTACATGACCTGTTAAAAAAATAAATGTTTATCTGAGGAATGTTCACAGAAAAAGAAATTTCTCAATTACTGTTTCATGAAAAAGATCCGCAGGTGGAAGACATCTTAAAACTTGTCTTCCTTTGCCCTTGCAAATTTTCAGCAGGAAGCTGGTCCTTAGGATGGAGCCAGCTATACTAGCTACGCTGACAGGTACAGCTCGGCACCCTGGCTCTGGTTATACCCCCACGACCTGTTAGCAGAGCTGACTGTGCGCCTGCACCTCTCCTGCTGTAATGCAGATTTCTGAGTTTTATGTTTCTCATGGAAGTGAGTTGGAGCTAACTCCAGGTTTTGCACCCATGTAGGCAAGGCATGCAATGTGCTCTCTTCCACTGGCTTATGCTGTGGGGGCAGCAACCTCTTGCAGAAGGGTGGTGGGGGGGGAAAGACAGCTGAGGCGATAACGTCTTCTGCTAGCAGAGCTAAATTTGCAAGGTGTCGTTGTTCAGCACCCTCATTGCCAAAGTGCGCCATGCATTTCACCACTCTGCTGTGAAACAGCAGATCCCTTTTTGTATGAACAACAGGCTCCACAGATGCAGTCAAACAGCAAATGGGGTCTTGGGGGACATTTATGCTCATAATTTCATATTTCTAATAGGAAGGAACAGCCTTGTTGCTGCTCTGTGAAATGTTATCTACAGTGTATTTCTCAGTTGTAGGAAGTCAATTCTAATTTGAGTTGAAGAGTATTTTGCTTATTTTTGCTATAGTTTTCACATTACAAGAGGAAAAAAGTAAATTGTGCAGAAGATGAAATCTGATTTTGATGGCTTTTAGATTTCCTTGTTTCAGGAAGAACAATTGCTTCTTTGCATTTAAGTGCTTGGTGGCTGAGGGTGCCAAGAGACACCGACATCCAAAAAGGTGGTATACTGGGGAAATTTTAAGAGTAATTTTTAAATTGGAAAATCAATAGTAATTATCTGGTCCTTACAAAAACCCATAATAACCGATGGACTCTGAAATTATATTACAGGCCTTACTCAAATCTAAGTTGAAATTAACTAATTTGAAATCTTTTCATTGGTCAAAAGAATCTTTGTATTTCAGATTTCCAAATATAACTATACATTTGAAGGTAATCCTTTCAAACTTGACAGATTGAGGCAGAGTGGTGCATGCTGCTGCATCAAGTAGTGTTGTTTCAGCCTCAGTGAAGGAAAACTCCGTTGTTGTTTGAAAGTATAATGTGACTCCCTCCTTACTCACCCCCCAGGGCAGTTTGGTATAAGATTCCTTCCTGTTGAAAAGCTGGTCATGAAAGATAGAAAATTTTTTTGGACTTTGAGGAATTTTAGGGATTTCACTAGGGCAAACTCAGTTTTAAACTTGGGGAAATTTAAATTGCATTGTATTTACAACCCATTTAGCCTTTGGAAATAGTCCAAGTAAATGAAAAGATTATTCCTGATGTTTCTAAATGTTTTAGCTTGATTTTGACCTTTTCTGTTTAGCACCTTCCCTACACCTTATAATACTACATTTGGAAGTATAATTTAAAATGAATAATCCTTTTAAATAAAGTATATTCAGTGATTGTTTTGTCTTCAGGGATTCACAAACCCATTTGTTTCCTAGGATAAATATTTTCACTCCTAAATTTCATTCTTAATTTTGTATGGACTCAAAATTTAGAATGGAGCCAGGTGAAGATACCATACTCTGTTGTCTGCTACTTAACATGGTTTTTATTTGAAAATCAAATGGGGAATAACTCTTTAGGCAACTGTGCCACAGAAATGGATCTTGGGATGTTATGGTTCCAAAACCTATGCATTAGAAAACAACAGAAACACCACTCTTTTTTGGTGGTTGTTTAGACAGGTAGATCATATGTATGGCAGGCAACCATTGTGTTCGTATGGACTTGGTGAGGCCTCAGGTGAAATACCATACTCTGTTTTGTAATGTGACCTGGTAAAAAAACCCAAAAAACCCCCCCCAAAAACCACACCCCCCCCCCAAAACCCCAAACCACAAAAGCAAAACAAAACAAAAAAAAGCCCAGCAAAACAAAACCACCACCACCAGCAACGCCCCCCCCAAACAGAAAAACAACAAAACCTCCTTAGTATTGCTGTTTTTCATATCAAATACATATGAAAGTGCCTTACAAAATTAAGCAAGTGACTATCTCAGACTTAAAATGAAGAAAAAATCAAGATGTGGGCATAGGCAAAGGGAACAAAAATAACATTGTGGAGAGCCCAGTGGAGTATTGGCAGAGGCAGGTAAATGCATAGGACAAATGTGGTATGTGGTGGGGGGGGCTGAAGAGAAGACCACCAGTGTGGGCAGGTGACAGGGAAGAGAGCAGCAGCAGGTAGTAAAGAGGGAAATAGTGATATGCAGCTTGAGGTCTCCTCAAGGTGACTTTTAGGGACATGGAGAACAGTTTTGATTTACCTCCTGAAACAGACCCCAGGGAAATTGTCTGTTGGAAAGTGTTCAGAGGAATTGCTGCTTGTACAAGAGAGGAGTTTTGCATCATGTACTTCTGCAGACTATGGATTGGGGTTATGAATGGTTTGATGCAGGGAAGGTCATGTGTTTAACCCTGAGCACTTCTCCATCCTAGGTCCTCAAGCTAAAAAAGGAAAAAGCTTTTCTAGAAAAGCACAGCACAATTGATTTAACTTAGACACTAGTTTGAGAGAAATTTTGGGGACAAGCTGAATGAAAACATTGTTTAACAAACACTTTAGCAGTAAGAATAATATAAAAATGTAAGACTACTGTGAGAAACCTTGCTGTTAAATGAAGAACATAATTTGATGATTGAAGAGGTTATAAAACTCCTCAAAGAACACTTTATAGCTCTGATTAATATAATTCTTTTAATTAAAAAATGTAATAGTAAAGGCTACAGAAAAATACCTTGAAAAATAAACTGGCTCTGAAGAGTTCTCCAAAATTTTAGCAGGAAACATGTGAAAGAACCCAGAGGTTTATTGCCTGGCAAATGAGTGTTACCAGGAAGTCTGTTCAGACTGCAGAAAAAGCTGAAAATAACAGGATGTATCCTAGTGCCATGCCTGCTTTTCAAAAAAAGAGAAAAAAAGCCACAGCGCTGTTTCTGATAGCTGCTTCTAAAGGTTTCCTTCGTCGCTGTTGGAACTTTGTTTTGTTCTGGTTGGTAGATGTGTGAGGATGGATTCAGAGATCAGCATCCAATTCATATCAGGAGAAAAACAAACCAACCAGCCCCCAAACCCCAAAAAAGCACAAACAGAAACCAACCACCACCACCACCAATCCCCCCCCCCCAACCCCCCCCCCCCCCAAACCATCCACCCACCCCCAACTTGTGTTGTGTTTTGTTTTAATTTATATTTTTAGTTAAGCAAGATTTAATAGGAAAAAGTGTGGTTCGAACTGTTGTAAATATAAAATGTTTTGGTTTTTAATTAAATGAATTCTTGTCACAGTAGCAGTTTCAGCCTGGTACACAAGAAGGAGAGCAGGCTAAATTCACAAGCCTGCTCTGTCATTTCCCTTTTATGCTGTAGTCTGGAAATAAGCATACTCACCGACAATGGGAGAAAGCAAATTCTATCACCTTCTATGCTGCTGGGATCCTGGATCCTTCTCTCTCCTAAAGAGGATACTAAAATCATCAGACTATTTGTTATTCTGAATGTTTGTACTATCCCTTTGCATAGTAAGTGAATATTTCAGCAGTGGCTGGAATCCATTTTTCAGGTGACTATCCTGAAAATGCACCCTGAATAAGCTAAATATTAGGGATTAAGAAATCCTTCTTGAATGCATGATACCTAGGTTTAAATGAAATGCACTTTGCCTTCATTAAAAGCAGGACTGTGAACCGACTTTTAACACACTGATAACAGCACATTGACATGAGCTGTTTTTCAACACATTGGTTTAGGCTTATCCTTGAGAAAAGGGAGTTTTGTATTTAGATCTTCTGTGTGTTAAGAGTCCAAGCCCATAATGACACCAGTTGAAGTTGAATTACACTAACCTGTACTTTATTTTCAGAGAGCATAGCATAATCATAGAACCATAGAATGGTTTGGGTTGGAGGGGACCTTAAAGATCACCTGGTTCCAACCCCCTGCCATGGGCAGGGACACCTTCCACTAGACCAGGCTGCTCAAAGCCCCATCCAACCTGGCCTTGAACACTTCCAGGGATGGGGCATCCAGAGCCTCTCTGGGCAACCTGTTCCAGTGTCTCACCACCCTCACAGTGAATAACGTCTTCCTTACATCTAATCTAAATCTGCCCTCTTTCAGTTTAAACCCATTACCTCTTGTCCTGTCACTACATGCCCTGGTAAAAAGTCCCTCTCTGGCTTTCTTGTAGGCCCCCTTTAAGTACAGGAAGGCTGCTCTGAGGTCTCCCTGGAGCCTTCTCTTCTCCAGGCTAAACAACCTCAACTCTCTCAGCCTGTCTTCATAGGGAAGGTGCTCCAGCCCTCTGATCATCTTCACGGTCTTCCTCTGGACACACTCGGGCAGGTCCATATCTTCCTTATGTTGGGGGCTGCAGAGCTGAACACAATACACCAGGTGAGGTCTCACAAGAGTGGAGTAGAGGGGCAGAATCTCCTCCCTCAACCTGCTAGCCACACTTCTTTTTGTGGTTATGGTTGGCTTTCTGGGCTGCGAGTGCACGTTGCTGGCTCATATTCAGTTTTTCATCCAATAATACCCCCAAGTCCTTCTCTGCAGAGCTGCTCTCAATCCACTAATTGGCCAGCCTGTATCTGTGCTTGGAATTGCCCTGGTCCGTGTGCAAGACCTTGCACTTGGCATTGTTGAACTTCATGAGGTTTGCACAGGCTCACCTCTCAAGCCTGTCAAGGTCCCTCTGGATGGTATCCCTTCCCTCCAGTGTGTCAACTGCACTATACAGCTTGGTGTCATTGGCAAACTTGCTGAGGGTGCACTCGATCCCACTGTCCATGTCACCAACGTAGTTGATAAACAGCTCTGGTCCCAATACTGACCTCTGAGGAACACCACTTGTCACTGGTCTCCATTCAGACATCGAGGTGTTGACCGCAACTCTTTAAGTGCGACCATCCAGCCAATTCCTTAACCACCAAGTGGTCGATCTGTCAAATCCATGTCTCTCCAATTTAGAGACAAGGATGTCATGTGGGACAGCATCAGATGCTTTGTACAAGTCCAGGCAGATGACGTCAGTTGTTCTTCCCATGTCCACCAACACTGTAACCCTGTTGTAGGAGGCCACCAAATTTGTCAGGCACAATGCACCTTTAGTGAAGCCATGTTGGCTGTCACCAATCACCTCCTTATTTCCTATGTGCCTTAGCATAGTTTCCAGGAGGATCTGCTCCATGATCTTGCCAGGCACGGAGGTGAGACTGACTGGCCTGTAGTTCTGCAGGTCTTCCTTTTTTCCATTTTTAAAAATGGAGGTTATGTTTCCCCTTTTCCAGTCAGTGGGAACTTCCCCAGACTGCCATGACTTCTCAAATATGATGGATAGTGGCTTAGCAACTTCATCTGCCAGTTCCCTCAGGACCTGTGGATCTATCTTATCAGGTCCCATGGACTTGCGCACCTTCAGGTTCCTTAGATGGTCTTGAACCTCATCTTCTCTTACAGTGGGTGGTTCTTCATTCTCCCAGACCCTGCCTTTGCCTTCTGCATCTTGGGAGGTAGGGTAATGTGGTGGGTTGACCCTGGCTGGGCGCCAGGTGCCCACGAAAGCCGTTCTATTACTCCCCCTTCCTCAGCTGGACAGGGGAGAGAAAATATAACAAAGGGCTTGTGGGTCGAGATAAGGACAGGAGAGATCATTCACCAATTACTGTCAGGGGCAAAACAGACTCAGCTTGGGGAAAGTTAACTCGATTTATTACAAATCAACTAGAGTAGGGTAATGAGAAATAAAACCAAATCTCAAAACACCTTCCCTCCACCCCTCCCTTCTTCCCAGGCACAACTTCACTCCCGGATTCTCTACCACCCCCCCCCCCAGCGGCACATGGGGACAGGGAATGGGGGTTACGGTCAGTTCATCACACGTTATTTCTGCCGCTTCATCCTCCTCAGGGCCAGGACTCATCACACCCCAGCATGGGGTCCCACCGACGGGAGACAGTCCTCCATGAACTTCTCCAACGTGGGTCCTTCCCACGGGCTGCAGTTCTTCACCAACTGTACCAGCGTGGGTCCCTTCCACAGCGTGCAGTCCTTCAGGAGCACACTGCTCCAGTGTGGGTCCCCCACGGGGTCACAAGTCCTGCCAGAAAACCCGCTCCAGTGTGGGCTCCTCTCTCCACAGATCCACAGGTCCTGCCAGGAGCCTGCTCTAGCGCGGGCTTCCCTCTGGGTCACAGCCTCCTTTGGGCACCCAACGGCTCTGGTATGGGGTCCTCCACAGGCTGCAGGTGGATATCTGCTCCACCGTGGACCTCCATGGGCTGCAGGGGGACAGCCTGCCTCACCATGGTCTTCACCACGGGCTGCAGGGGAATCTCTGCTCTGGCGCCTGGAGCATCTCCTCCCCCTCCTTCTTCACTGACCTTGGTGTCTGCAGGGTTGGTTCTGTTACATGTTCTCACTCCTCTCTCCAGCTGCCGTTTCTGTCTGTCCCGCAACTTTTTTTCCTTCTGCAAAATGTTATCACAGAGGCATTACCACTATTGCTGATTGTCTTGGCCTTGGCTGGCAGTGGGTCCGTCTTAGAGCGAGCTGGTATTGGCTCTGTTGGACACAGGGGAAGCTTCCAGCAGCTTCTTACAGAAGCCACCCCTGTAACGCCCCCGCTACCAAAACCTTGCCACATAAAGCCAATACAGGTAAATACTATTTACCCCACTCTTCCTTCACAGAATAAAATAATTACTTAGCTCAGCTCCTAATATCACTTGTCTTGGGACTATGAAAGACATCTAAGTTGTTTATCTGCAACTGATGTCCTCACTGAAGAATGCTGGCAAAAATTCCCTGGCTAATTCTGGCTGTGGATATTACTTTTTCCAAAGACCCCAATGTTGCCAGCTCTCATACATGCCTGTGTAACTTAATGGTGCAACTGAATCTTTAAACATATTGGCATAAAAATCAATAAATAAACAGAATGTAATATACAGCAAGAGACTAGGCTGGAAAAATTCTTGTATCTAGACTAGAAACTGAAGATCCCTCTTTGTCATTATAAGTACAGGTACAGACAAGGCAGGTCTATAGCACTTTGTTGGGTAGAAACTGGTTTATAAGATGTATTAGCTGAAGATACCCTTAAAGTAATGAATTACTTCCTGGTGTCATAGTTGTAGAATTTCTTTTCAGCAGGCATGAGAATCTGAAAAATGGAGTCCCATTCCTACCTATGCTGCCACTTGGTATAATTTAGGAGTTGGCATGTGTCCATGTATCAGGAGGCTTGTATTATTTTCAAGTTTAGTACATACATCATTCAGTTGTATTCTGAAGCTCTGTGTTCAGTCCTTTTACAGCGTTAGTCTTTCTACCTGCTAGCCTTCATTTAGAAATTTTTTAAAAAGTTGCTTTGTAATTAATACTTATGAAACGTGGTGCTTTCTATAAAGTGTTTTGATTTTTAAATCCTTGACTGTAAAGATAACAATATTTCCAATTTTATCCACATCAAAGGCCTCAATAGTGCCTTAGAACGTCATAATCTAGGTTTTTGGTGCAAAGTTGTACCTGTTTAGAAAAATGGTAGAAGTCCAGAAAAAAAAAAAGGTCTTCCTAAGAGAATCCTTTAATTAATAAATAACACTTTTCTTGTTACGCCTGGGTAGACAGATTTACTCATTCAGCTGGAATTAGCATCATGTATGAACCATGGGACAATGTTTTGGCAAGAATTGAGGCTTGCCATCTGATTTCCAATAAAGATTTGAGATGAAACGTTGTATGATCACTTAATCTTGTTAAACGTAGCACAAAACACTAAGTGTATTAGAGCGTGTATTTAAATGATAACAAATCCTGCTGTTAGATGTACTAGAAAACAGTACTTTCTCCACTCAGCTGCTGCTCTTAGAAGGGATTCCTTTCCACTTTGGAGCTATTTACTCTGCCTTTTTGTTGTTGACCAGTGTGTTTTGATACATACTTTTAATTGTTTACTTTTAAATGTTTGCATTTATTTATTAGTATTTTTTTAAAAAAATATGAGTCTTTATTAAAAATATGAATCTTTATGAAGTGGAGATATATATACTACATGATTATACTGTATAATATCTAAAATGTGTATCATTACATAAAATGCATGTAATATATACAGTGCATATAGTTACAGTATGTATTATATTGTGTATTACAACAATATTCATAATCTATGCATATTGCTCAGAGATGATGTCATGAATAAAGTGTTTGAAATATCTACACCCATTATAGGAAGAATCTGCATCCCTTTTATTGTTTTCACGGGAAGTTTGTTTTTTGTTTTTAAAGTGTTTTACAAAGTAAAACAAATGTGGTTATAAACTTCAGTGAAAAGAGGAGATGGGCAAGGCTTAAAAAAAAAAGCAAGCTCTGCAATGAATCAAGAATCGCAGCTACGTCATTTAACTGGTATCAATCTGTTTAAAAAGCAGTGTAATTTTCAGGAGTTCTGTTTAAAATCTGTTGCAATAGCTTACAGTGAACTATGCAACCCTTTCTGCAGGACCAATACAACATCTGTTGTCTAATGGCTGATTTTTTTCAGTGTTTTTTATGTTATGGAGGGTCACTGTGTCACACATACTCCAGACCTGCGGCTGGCACACCTGTTCCCCTAGCTGGCCTGTCTTACAGGTGTTGGAGCTTTGTGTGATGTGCCAGAGCAGAACCACGAAGGTTATCTGTGCTTATAATTGTACTCAGTTTTTGTGCTCACTCGTTCTGTCTGGTTACTGGTACCTGGTGCAAAGAAAAGGTCACATTTATGCAGGTTGTGGCCTGACCCAGGTCTGCACCACCAGTAGCTTTCTGTGTGTTAGGACCAAGGTGCTTTCCTAACACTGCTCATGTACACCATTTCCCAGTATTTCAGTGTGGAAATGGAGCAAATGTAAAATGCTTTCCTTGACACAGAGAAAGATGTAAAATTTCCTCAAGATATACTGGAGATTGTGTCTCTTTCAGGACTAGAGACTAAGGAAAGCTTGTGCGTGAAACTCTACATTTGTCACAGTTTCAGTAGATGGGTATGACTTCCACCAGCTGTTTAGAAATTACTGCTTTGTTTTGATAGAAGAGTTGTCACTGAGGTATGAATTAAAATTGGTATCTTCTAACCTGTTTTGTAGAATTAAATACTCATACAGTTGTAGGGTCCTGAAATAAAACTAACCTTATATAACTCTGAATATCAGACTTGTTGAAATTTGATACTGAAGTATTAGTATAAAAAGATGGGTTTGTGCTCATGTTTGAGTATTTTGGTTAAAGGTTTCACACATTGGCTTTATGTGCTTACTCTTAATGTTAAGCTGTAACTGTAAAATATACACATTTGTATTAGTGAATGTGTCTGCATATTCTTTTGGTGAAGGTTCATAAAATACAGAATTACAAAACTATGCACATCCCAGCTGCTGCATAGTCTCTGGATACTATCGGTTGTCCTTGTTCATGTCAAGTATCTCTGCATGCATGCATCATCCCTGTAATTTTCATCACATTAATATGATTCATTAGCTGTTTAGGAGGAAGAGACATGTCAGATGTTTTAGAGTAGAGCTAGATTAACTTTGAGGTTTTATTGAAAATGGAGAATTAGTGTTCTGCAAACTCCTTATGAAGGTGTGCCTACTGTGTGTGTACAAAATAAATACAAGTGGTGGTGACTAATGGCAGAACTGCCGTAGCTGGGCACAAACTTATCTTTCCGCAGTTGCAAAATAAACTGTCTGGCAAATTCTTTAAGCATCTGTATCTCTATCACATTTGCTGGTGTGATTGTACCCTACCAGTCAAAGCACAGTAATGAGGGACAGCGTTATGCTGGGCAGACTCGCATCCTGTTGTGCCCCTGGTCTGCGGATGCAAACCTGGAAGTGCAGGGAATGAGCTACTGTACATACTGCCATGTTTGCCTACACACCATCTAGTCCAGCCAACTTCTTCCTAACGTGATTCCAAATGAAACTGCTTGGAGCAGTTCATGTCTGTAAGGATAGCTAAGTGTTGAGAATGTCATAGCTACGAATAAGGAAAAATCCTCATAAAGGAAGTGTTCACATTGACAACCCAGTCTGTGTGGTGGTGGGAGGGGAGAAAAAGAAAATAGGTTACAGTGTCTAATAATGCAATTACAAAAGGTGATTTGAATTTGATTGTCTGCAAGAAATGCTGATAAGCGTAAATCTCTGTGCACTTGGAGATCTGAATGCTGAGGACAGATCAAGTCTCTGCAGACTTGCACGGAAAAGCACAGCTATTTCATGACCTCCTTCTCTCTCCCATTAGGTTCATGCCTTGTAAAAGCAGGACAGACTTTGGACTGCATTTTATACATGCAAAAATGACCAAGTACTTTTCAGGTATGGCTGAAGAAGGTTAATTTACTTTTGTTCATTCTTTGCGAGAAGAGATTAAAAAAGAAAAAAACCTAGGGAGTCCATTTAATAAAAGCAAATACAGTGAAGGTAAATACATGTTCTCTATTTAACTTTTATTCTGGTATAAACAACATACCAAGATCCTGTTTTGCTTCAACTGCAGAAAGAAGAAAAACAAAAAAGTCCTAAAAAGCAGCAGAATAAGCTATTGTCTGTAAAAAAAAAAAAAAAAAAAAAAAAATCCTCAATTTCCTAGGCAGTGCAAAAGAAGCTTTAAACTCTGATCTTAATTCTTTAATGTATACTTTAATTATTACATTTTGTCTGTAAGAGCAGTTTGTGATGAATTTTGTGGCTTGTGAAGAGGTTTTTCCTGTTTTGTTTTTTTTTCTTTTCTTTTTATCTTCAGTAACATTTCCGATATATCAGCAACAACCTTAAGTTGTATAAAATCAAATCACTTCACGGTCTTTGATACAATCACAGTGCATTTGGCCTGTCTCTCATACTTTGTGGAATGGCATTGCTAACATGCTCTACTATTTCAGCTAATGTTTATTTCAGCTTTTTGTAGGGGCTATTGCCTGATCCTAGTTATAAGGCAAGTGCTTAGAAAGCTGACTAATGGATGGTTTGCTCTCTTCTCCGTCCCCCTTCTCCTTTACCTTTCCTCTCTGTCCTTGGAACCTGTAATTCCAGTTTATCTTAATGATAGAACTACCTGGCCTGGTGGCTATATCTACTTTATGCTCACATATTCAAATGTATTTAATTGGAAAAGGAAGAGTATCTGAAAGTTTTTGTGGTTCTTCAGGCTCCAAAGAGAAAACTGAAATAAAAAACAGGTTTTGGGTTTGGTTTTTTTTTTTTTTTGTCACAGAGTATATATGTGAAATAGGTGAGGGGTGGTAGTAGAAGATACTGGAGAATACATGGAATCATTTCTGGATCAGCTGTTTATATCTGCTCCTTCTAAAAGGCTAGGCTGATACCTGCTCAGAACACAAACCTATGTAGAAAGAACATAGCCTATGCTATACACATATTTCTGATAAATGCAATACAAAAATTTTTTGTAGCTCTTGCAGGGAAGAGCTCTCCACTCACTAAGTAAAGAAATGGGATGCTAATGGCTGACTTGGAACGGTTTGTAATTTAAGCCCCAATTTATTCATAGCAACACACTGACTTCATTAAATTGCACACATGGAAGATACAGTGCAACCTCACCCATTTGCAACCATGTAGGTTACTAAGCTTAACTGTTGAGACCACTCAGATCCTTCCATTGTTCCTTTGCTACTTTCTTTAAGATTATATATCTTTGATTTTAACCATTTCAGTTCTATTTCCCTTGGTTTCCCTTTTTAATAATTATTTCCCATTTGGATTATAGCATATCTTTGGGCTATTTTTCTGATTGGCTGCATGAAATTCCTTGTCTCCTGGGACTTTAAAAAAAAAAAATTTAAAAAAAAAAAAAAAATCGGTTCTCCTAGTTGGAGTAGTTAGCGTGTGCAGGAGTTTCCTGCGAAATGCTCAAGTTGCCTGCTTGCTTTAGGTCCTATTGCTTTCTCCTTGGTGAAGGACTAGACCTGAAAACTTTTCATCTACTTTGCTAATCGTGTTAAGCTCCTCTGTATTAAAAGTTGTAAATATTACTAGGTATATCCTGTAGTAAAACTCAACATTTACTGTAAATAACATTACATGAGATTACAACTTTAACTAAAGCACACAGTTAATCAGTCTTGGTATTAGAGCATGCTTCTTTTAAACTGTTACACTTAAAGCTTACTCAGCAGCATAACCTATTCTGTGGTGGTTTTTTTATTCCTGGCATTGACAACAGTCATAATCGATCCTCATAAGGAAGCAATTTTCAAGTCGATTTTTTTCCAGAAAAAATAGTTTGGGGCTTAAACAATGTGCTAAGCTTGGTACCACACAGCAAAGCGTGAGCAAACTTACAAGATAGAAAAATATAACCGATACTAATAACAGTACTCAAGGAAACATCAGTAGCTATGAGACAGAATATGGCACAAAGCTAAGAAAATGTGTGTTGTTCAAACATTTCTTTCTTGTTTACAGGATACTGGGTAAAATATATGTTTTAATAAAAAGTATCTCCTACAACTACATTCTATAATGCAGAGCAGAAGTTTATATCAAATTTTAATATTTATCTTGGCAATAGCTTGGTGCTTGTGAAACCAGAAATGTAGGGAGATATGAAAAATGAAGCAGCTATTTTAGGAGTCATTTTTTTAATTAGACCGTGCAAAAAAAAAAAAAAGCGTATCAGTTCCATGAATATGTTGAGCATCACTAAAATAGCTCTTTTGGGGAAAAAAATTGCACTTTTGACACAGTTAACTAAAAATGAAGTTAAAAATAAAATCCCTATTAGATTTAATTTTCATTTGATTGTTAGTTCGTGTCAAAGCAAAAATAGGAAAAGTAACAGATGTTCTTATTTTATAGTGCCACCCTTATGTGACATACACATCATTTAACATTACATTTAATGAGAGAGAAGCAGGTGATCTTGATAGGTGATTCTTGATTTTTTTACTCTTTAACCAAATCTTTAATGAGTTGCACTTTCTATTTCTTTTTACCTTTAGAACTATTGATGCTTTGAACCATGTGCAAATCTGAAATATTGAAGTGGGAGAAAGCTTAGCTGTGTACTCCATGCAGACATCTTAATGGTGTGGACTATACCAGTCACTGAAATAGTGTGGCTGGTATAAATTGGGTTATTCAGTTGGTAAGAGGATTGGTGGGAAGGTTGTGTTATGTATTTTTGGGGGGGGGGGGGGGGGGCGGGGGGAGGGGTGGCGCCAATCTTTCAATTTGGTGGCTTTTCTGTCATTTTCTTTGGGGCAAGATTTCATAGCTCAAATACACCCAGCACATGTAGTCTGGCTCTGTTTTGATTTCCAATGGTCAAGTTTTCTTTCCAGGAATAGCTTAAAAAAAAAAAAAAAAAAAGTAACAATGAATGCGTTCAGAAGTCAAATGGCTTGTGGTTCCTTGAAAGGAGCTAAAGCTGGAGCAAGTGCAGGAGATGTGGGCATATAACTTGCCATTCTGTACATCTAATGCATACAGAAAAACTTGAAGTTGCAAGGCTGTCAACGGAGTGCTGCTCATGAGCAACAAAATTTAGATAAAATTAAATTAGAAATGGATATACTGTTAGAAATTATAATTATGGTTATACTGTTAGATTTGGGTTTCTTCTAAAACTTGTAGTACAGTCATTTTCAGAAGAGTATGCCTTAGTTTAAGATCTCTCCTTAATGCATCTCCTACATTATGATGGGTTATTTTTCAGATTCATAGGCTAATGCAACAGGGTAACCCTACAGTGAAATGCTCTGTACTTCTTATGTTCTGCAGGTAATTAGCTATTGCACTTTAGTTCATTACTTCATAGGTGATAAATTACTTTGGGGAAAAGTGCTTTTAAAGAGTTTGACAAGTTTAATTAATCTATTAAAACTTTGACTCTTGGATGAATTTACAAGAAGTATCTTCCTGTTTCAAGGGCAGCTCAACTACCACCCTTTGCCACCACATCAAAATGGCACTGAGTAAGGAGCACAAACAAGACTAGTGAGATAAAGGAAAAAGTCCTGTACTTGGACACAGAGTATAGGCAATTACACGTTTCACTGAATATACAGCAGAAGAAAATGCTGTCTTTGTACTGTCCATGTAAAGTGGTGGCAGGTAATTACTACCCAAAGCAAAAAAAAATTCATGTAGTTAGATTCCATGCCTTTTCCACTGGGAATGCTTTTATTAAATCACAAATTCAAGGAAAAGAATATTAATATTGTACTTAGAATGCAAATTTGAGTACTCAAAAGGCAAAGCAAAACTTAAGGCTTCCTTAACTATTTGCATTCTGATATATTTTAAAATATGTGTATATTTTTTTTTCTCTTTTACCTCATTTAAGGAATAAAACAGCTTTAAGAAGCAGCTATTTGGCAATTTTGGTTTTTCTTTCTCGTTCCATATGTTTGTTTTTATTTCTAGTCTGCTGTACAAATCCTGCTCTGAAGGTGGAATTCCAAATTTCTTCAGGTTTCTTTCTTTGATACTGTATCTGGTGTTTCTAATATATGAACACTTCAAAAAAGATTAATTTATTTTTTATAGCAACTTTGTAAGTCAAAGTAGTATAATTGTGTTTTGGTGTTAGTTATGTAAGCCAATAAGAGTGAAAGTCAATGTATATAATTATATGGGCCCCCATTTTGATTCACTGAAAACATGATCACACCTCAGTGTACTTTGTATTGTGAAACACTTAATATGTCAATCAGAAATCAGCTGGTATTAACACAACTTTCTGGTGAGAACATTCAGCAGCTGGACCTCAAGATTTTGGCCACAAAGCAAATGAAGAAATAGTGGCCATTTTTTCCAGTTTATTTCAGTGACTTTCCTAACTTTACACAGGGGTCTCTAAGACAGAATAGAATCCAGTTCTTCAAAGCATCCTTCACCTGTTTTAACCGTAGTCATCTTTTTCTTCCTTCTCTTCAATTTTATATTTTCTCTTTGCTTGTAACCATCATTCTCAACAGGAATAGCCATCATTCTTAATAGGAAAGAAGGTTGTTGGTATATGTCTTTATTTCTACACAGCTCTGATTTATTCCAAGACAATTTTATTCCCATTGGGAAATGAGTTAGCAGTTAAAAAAAAATAATTCTGTAATTGTATAATTAAAGACTGTAGCATCACAAGCACAGACAAGACATGAAGGTGCAGAAAAAACCCCTCTTTTACATATGTGACAGCTGACAGAAACTTTCATCCCACAAAGTGCCTTAATAACAGTAGGTATGAAAATAACCAAAGCTGCAGAATGGAATGCGTCCATTAATTTAATGTATATGTTTTATCAAGTAGTTTTGTCTATTTACAGGTTAAATAAAATAAAAGCTCAGCCAAGAGCTAAATTCCTGTCTTTTTTCGTCTCCTTCCCCACACGTGGAGTTGGTGTGTACAGGTCAAGGTGAAATGTCTCTATCCATTGAGCCTTATGCATCAACCTACATATTGACAGGTACATTGAGACTACCATCTAAATGGATTAATGCCTATAGGGCATTTCTGGCTATTAATTGAAACTGGATACAAAATGAATAATGAACCACTTGGCGGTTGTGGGGTTCCTAATAGGTGACTGACTCTTAAAACCTTTTCTAGCAGGACACAATAATATTGACCTAGTCCTATAGGGTTAAGTGTGTGGACACAAATGCATGCACATGTAGTGGGCCTCAGCATGTAGTTTGCTGTAGTTTGCTAGTTTGCTAGGAAGCGTTTTGATCATATGGTACCATACTGCCATGAATGCAGGTCATCAGCAGTGTCAGGAGATCTGTGTCCACCCCATGGACACTTGCTGTTCTTGCTCATGAAAGAACAGGTAGAGCAGAAGGGTGCCTGTGAGGATTTCTTCTGTTTGCAATTCATAAAAGGCCATTTGCTCCAATTTGTGGACTATAGGGTGTTTAGCAGCAACATTGGTACTTGCGTGCACCTCAAGGCAAAATGTTTTCATATAACCCTGTGTGTTCACTTTTAATTCTGACTATTAAAAATATTATTTAGCGCTTCTTTTATAATGTACTTCTGGATTAGCTGTGTTCTGGAAGAAAGGGTAACCCAGACAACCCATCAGTCTAGCTTTAGGCAGCCTACAGGCAGTCAACCTTTACATCATCATCATCATCATCATCATCATAATCAGACCCCTCACAGTGCTAGCAGCAAATTCAACAGCATTTTTGAAAGGTGAAAGTCTGTACCTCTAAGGTAAAGCAGAGGGGAAAATGGCCAGCATAACTAAGTGCTAGTTCTGTTAGGTTCGTGATAGTGCCCTTGGAGATTTAATAAAATAATATTTTAGAAGATTTTAGAAACAGAATGAACCATGTAAGAACACTGTCCTGAGGTGAAGGGTCAGGGCAAGAACTGCAGGAGAAAGAAAATTCTGCATGCTCTGCAGCAGTGGGGTGAGTTTTTTATACCTTACTCTCTGCAGTAGCAGTAGAGGGCTGAAGACAGCAGTCCCTTCTTGCTGTATGGCCTTACTCTAGTGGTGGGAGAGGCTGACTTGGTGGTTTTCCTGGTTTCAGCTGGGATAGAGTTAATTGTCTTCCTAGTAGCTGGTACGGTGCTATGTTTTGAGTTCAGTATGTGAAGAATGTTGATAACACTGGTGTTTTCAGTTGTTGCTAAGTAGTGTTTAGACTAATGTCAAGGATTTTCCAGCTTCTCAAGCCCAGCCAGCGAGAAAGCTGGAGGGGCACAAGAAGTTGGCACAGGACACAGCCAGGGCAGCTGACCCAAACTGGCCAACAGGGTATTCCATACCATGGGACGTCCCATCCAGTATAGGAACTGGGGGGAGTGGGGGCGGGGGGTCGCTGCTTGGGGACTAGCTGGGTGTCGATTGGTGGGTGATGAGCAATTGCACTGCGCATCATTTGTACATTCTAATCCTTTTATTATTGCTGTTGTCATTTTATTAGTGTTATCGTTATCATTATTAGTTTCTTCTTTTCTGTTCTATTAAACCGTTCTTATCTTAACCTACGAGTTTTACTTCTTTTCCCGATTTTTCTCCCCCATCCCACTGGGTGGGGGGGAGTGAGTGAGCGGCTGCTTGGTGCTTAATTGCTGGCTGAGGTTAAACCACAACAGTTGTGCAGTACCTATCGGCAGTTTTCAGCAGGTTCTTGCATCCCATGGAAAAGATGACTGCCTGGAGCAGACTGTGAACTAGATGGACAGCCCTCAGTAGGTTCAGCAGAGAATCCCTCCTCAGCAGGAGGACACCATTAATTTTGACATCAAAGCTTTCCCGGAAAAATTCAGATTCACAGACTGAAAGGTTTCAACACTGTATGATGGATGGCATCTACTTTATCTGTTTAAGCTTCTGTTTCTAGTTTAAGAAATGATTTGGCTGGATCACTGGAGAGGAGCGATTCCCCAGGAGGGAGAAGACTGCTCCTTGCCTTGGACAGTAACTGAGCTGGCCCCAGGGAAAGAGGGAGAATGGAGTGTAAGAGGCCAGGGGAGCAGGAGCCTAACATGAAGGGGCAGATGAAGTGCGGGAAGGAGTGAGGAGCAGCCCCCCAGGCCACAGAGGAGATGGCAAGAGATTTGTATGGACCAGAGGGGCCTAGGCAGGGTTTACTAAAACTCAGAAAAGATGTGTTTAGAAAGTCTGCTAAACCCTTTTTGTTTTGTTTTTATTTTAAAAGCCTTCAGATCTATTTTTGTTAATTCAGTCTAGGAGAGACTCTAGAGCTCAAAGCTTTGGCCAGATGGGGATCTAGTCTTACCAGGCAGCTGCACAACATACAGGACCTGGAGTTGCAGAAATGTATAGCTGTTAAGGAAGTAATGGTTGTGTCTTCATTATGGCTGGATATACTTCTTCCAGCCTTTCTGTAGTGTATATTGTACACAGAAGACTTGAGAATTGCAGTCAGGACCCTGTGACTGTAGGATTACCTCTGTAGAAATACTTTATTTCTGAGAGACGTGAAACTTTGCACAATCTTGTTATGTATGATCTATTGACCTTGAGTTACTGAGTGATTTTGTTAGGAGCTTCGTAACTTGTGTTCACAGCTTGTGATTCCCGTGTTGGGGAGTGGGTGTTCGCTTCTTCCCTTAGGTTTTCTGGTGCCATTCAGTATATATAGCAGCTCAGTAGAGGACTGATATAAATTATTCTTGGCTGTTGTTTTTTTTTTTTTTAAATTTATTTCAACTGTAATCAAGTTTTCATCAAGATTTTCAGTTATTTCTTTTGTTATGCTAGAGAGGAGAGATGCTTGCTGGGAGATCAAGATGGATCAATGTGTGTGTTAGATACCTAAATAAAGGTAAGGAGTTGCAACTATCCCACATCCCAAAGGGAAAGAATTAAAAAGCTTGACAAAAATTAATTTGTTAGGTGAATGGGGCAGCTTACCTTATTAGAGATGTGCTGCTATGCAAGAATGCAGTTTCTTCTAGGTTATTGTTGCAACATGGGATCTATTTTACCTAACTGTTGGGGTGGATGCCTTGTCAAGATGGACATAAATCGATTTCTTGCTATTTGGGTTTCTATAGTTGCATTTGGTTTTGTTTTTCCCTTTTATTGTCAAACCTTACATCTAGGTTACAATACTATGTGCATATTCTTTATTTGGAATATTAGATTTTTCATACTGGGGAGTGGAGTGAATATAGTGAAATGAAACTGAAATCCTTGGTCCCCACTACATACAGACACACATGCTATTTGCTTTTTATATTAACCTTTGAATTTTTTGTCACTTAAAATACGAAAGATGTGTTCATTTGTGTGTCCATATCATCTGCATTTTATTGCTCTTCCTACTTCTAGGGGGTTAAATTAACTTTACATAACCTTGTCTTCAAGCTATTGGTAAAAATATTCAAAGTACAAAGGTGTTAGCATGAGTGTGTATGTGGGCATGTGTGTGCACATCTGTATTGTATGCATGTGCAAAGGGAAAAGATGGCAAGGCCTTAAGACATAAAATGAATTTTCAAGTTTGTAAGGTATGTTCTTTCTGAAGTGTATGTATAATTGGTAAAGGTAATTTTTTTTTTTTTTTTTTTTTTAAGGATGCTGTAGTACACATGCATGCACAGGACTCTGTGGGAGTATTTCTTAAGGAACCTTGTAAAATAAAGAACTATTCAAACCCCTTAGTGGGTGCATCAACTGTCTGTCCTAATCACTTAGTCTTTTATTATAATTGAAGTATGTAATAGCTCAAACGAAGTTAATGAGCTGCATCAGGCACATTGTATTTTTTTTACGGTATACATTTTTCTCTGCAAGAGATTTTTTTAACTTCTTTAGCTAAATGTATAGCAGGTATAAATCTATCTAGCTGTAACTCAGTAGCCTAACTTACATTAGATGATTATTCTCCATGTGACTTTTAACGGAAAAACTAAATGGATGAAACTTATATGAATGGTTGAAATATATGTTCAGCAATGACAGATTTTTCCTTTGGTCTTTATGAGCGGATAGATTTTTTTTTTTTTTTTTTTTTTTTTTTTTGAGAAGCGGAGGTTTTGAAGTAATTTCAGATTCAGAATTCAAAAAGAAGATCAAATAAAGTGTTAAAATAGCTATGAAATCTGACAGAGAATGGTTGAGTGACATGGATTTCAGCCCACCCCCTCCCTGCTTTAAATTGATCTACATGACGAACAACTGTAAATTATTAAACATCTCTGCATGTGTGAATTTGTGTGTGTGTATAAACAAAAGTAATTAACTAACAGCAACCTCAGCTGCAAATTACAGCAGATCACAAAAAACCCCAGAAATCTGCATAGAAATACTTAGAAAATATTGCCATTATTTATTCTTCCTGTCTAAAAAGCTGCTTGGAAAATGTGACTTCTTAAATAGTTACTTTAATATGCTGTGATATAAAGCCATATTTAAGCAAAAGATAAAGGGCATATTGGTGTTACTAGTAAAGCTGGACTAGACTGTTTTACCTCCACTAGCTTATTAGTACTTTGAGACTCTCATCTTCCTCCCTGACAATCTTTTCTGGCTGTATTTTGCAGTTTGTTCTAACCAAGTAAGTCCTTTAGGATTACTTTTTCCAAAGGTGAACCTAATAGAACTCTGTCAAATGTTCCCAGAAGTGAAGATCTACAAGTTCAGAGCAAAGGCGTAGCCAAGTCCATGCAATAAAAACATATAAATGTAGGTAATAGCATTCAGGAGCATAAAGTGAAAACTGTAAGACACTGTAACAGGACTGTCAAATGTGGTACTTGGTGATTTTGTTAGAGTTTAAAATTATATGAAGCAAGGAGTTTAAAATGTCTTTTATCTAAAGAGTGTACTACTCTAGCAGCAGAAGAGACAGTTTAATACTAGTCTTTAATAAAAATAATCCTTAATAAAAATACTTTGGATTATTTTGTCTTGTCTCTTAGTTGAACTGCTGTTCCAGATAAGCACCAGAATGAGGGAAACTATTCAAAGTCTCCTCAAGAATGACAGTGATATATCCTATACCTTCCTTATGTATGCCACTGAATGGTTAAACTGAGTGTGTATTTTTAAGAATACTGCTTTTAGTAAATCAAATTATCTGAATAATTTACTAAAGAAAACCTGTAACCTGAATATTAAATGACTTGATGCCAAATTCTTGACCCTTGTTCCTGAGCCTGTCACAAAACTAGAAAATCTCTGAGATCTTGCTTCTCTTGTCTTTTTCAAGTAAACTGAGGGACCGGAGTTCAAGGCAGGTGTTCCCGTGGTCTGATGGTTACAAATAAAGCTGGATTTTTTTCTTAGTGTATACCAATTGACAGTTCTGTTGTATCTTCAAAGACCACCATTTTTTATCAAACACTATAGTAGAACATACCAATATACTCTTGCTATTATTTCAAGCTGCTTTCAAACTGTTTATCTGTGAGCACTCCTTTCCTTGCCACTGTGGATGGTTTGGGTTTTTTTTCATTTTTGATTAGCTACTCACTTAAGCTGTGCAGTCACCTAAGTAGGAACCATCACAGCACAACAAGGAGGTGCATAAAACTTCTTCCCAGAGCTGATGACATTTTGTAGATAACAAGCCTGTGGCTGGAACGACCTTTTTTTTTATTTTGGGTGCTTTCTCCTCCTCTGTCAAACACTTTGAGTGGCAGAAGCTACCAAGAGCTTACTGGATTCCTATCTGTCCTTCGTGTCCCTAAGAATAGATACTATTTATTAGATTTCTTTATTTGAGATCAACACTGTGTTTGGAATAATGACATATGCAGACCTGCCATAAACTGCTATACCATGGATTACAAATAATCTGAAATAAATTATTCATTATTAGCAATTTATTTCAATCTGATAGTTTAGAAATCTAACATATCCTTGTAGAAAAATCAAGAAATAATACCTTTTTGTAAAATTTACTGTGGATGTATACACATAAGTCTTGATACCAGTGCTATGATTTTTATCCACACTGTCCCCCGCATGAAGAAATTGTGGTACAAATCCAACCATACATGCAGTGCCTTTGTGTGTGTGCTGGCATACAAGGATAGGACTATGTTTCTGTCAAATGCATCAATGCTAAGAGACGCCAAAAGAGGCAAATGGTTTTGAAGGAGCAATACTTAATTGAGCAGCCTCAGGTACACCTGATAACCCCAAACTGTCTTTTGATGTTTCTATTGATTAGGCATAGCTAGAGGTCTGCAGAATTGTATCATTTGTAGGTTGCATTGATTTTACACTCTCTGAGAATTCGTCTGTTCTTGATACAAAGGCGGCCTCTGGTGCAGAGCAGGAAAAGGGAGGCCATCTGAAGCAGATCTGTATAAACAGGTGCCAAATTAGCTCTTCTGGGTAGAAAAGACAGAGGTGAGAGATTAATAGTATATTGTCCAATCTGAAATTGCTGTCAGTGTGTTTTCAGCCAACTTCTAGACAAAAGATAGGTATATAAGCCTTACCCCAGGATAATTCACTGAAAAATGTGCATAGTTTTACACAAATTCTTGAATATGAACTGAAGGAAAAAACCTAATAGTTCAAGCATACAAATGGTTGAAACTTTGTTTTAGTGATGTTACACAAAAGACATAAATTCAGTCCTGTGGGTACAACAGATATCTTGTTTTACTGAAGCTAAATATGATGGTTTACAATGATGGAAGTTCAAGCCTGGTATGTAGCAACGCTCTCAGATGATTTTAAAAAGCAGACAGTGAATACTCTCAGAGAAAAGTCCTAATGAATACATGAAAGAGACTAATTACAATTAGAGTTTGGCAGGACATTTATGATGCTTCAGAATTCAAGTAACAGTACAGTAACTACACAAGCCTTAGAAAGAAGGGCGTTATAAATTGAAAAGTTCACTGGTATGGCTTCGATATAGTAAGAATGCACAGAATAAAATAGCTGAGGAAATGCTGTAAGCCTGTATTAGAGATGTGTTGTGAACATTATCAGGTTGCTAGACTAATTGCAATTATTTCCTTTTTCATTTCTCCCACCTTCTTGCCTCCTCCCCCTAATTTTTTCAGTAATACAGACTAATTGCCCTAATGAGAGTTAGAAAGGCAATATAACTACAATTTCCTTAGACAGCTTCCAAGCATCTTGTAAGCATGGGGTAGGAATCTTGAGGTGAAATGACAGATTTGAACTGTAGTGTGTGTAGGTTTTTGCTTTCTTTGCATTGAGTGCTATTGACCACTTTCGTCCTCTGGGGATATTGTTAGGTTTTCATGGTACACAGAAATCTTTTGGATGATAACATAAAAAAGTGTATAACTTTCTTGTGTGGATATTAAAGATCCAGACGTGTTTACTCAAAAAAAAAAAAAAACCAAAAAAAAAAACCAAAACAAAAAACAAACAAAAAAAAAAACCCCAAACAACAAATACCTCTGTCTTAAATTACTTGTCCAAACAAACTTCCGATGTACTTTGAGTGGGTTACTGGCCTGTCCAAACCTCCATTTTAGTTGTGTTTTAACTGTCCTTTTGAGTTTCTGGACCTCTCCACACTGTTCTCTCCCCGCCTCCCCCCTTGCACAAGAGACTGATAGTTGGGTCTCTGTCATCCAGCAAGAAGCACTTTTGTCACCAACAGGGAGCTTGTGCTGCTGGCTTCCATACTGACTGCTGCCTTTCATGGATGGAAATCACAGGGGGGGTTGTCAGTAGCAGTTTAAACCAAGAAATCCTGACAAATGTGCCTGTCCATGAGGAAGGCAATGTCTGCGGTTTATCTAACCAACATGAAGTCATTCATAACTGTAGCAAAAAATAAACTTACAATGAGCCCAATTTTACCCAATATCTGACCCTCTTTTGAAGATGAGTGTGAAGAAACAAAACAATAAGACTTGTTATGAATGCTCTTCAGGGCATAGATACTTAATGTATTGGCTGTGCAGTGAGGCTATATGAGAAGATGCTGCCAGCTATTCACCATGGATTCTTGTGCTTTCCTTTCAGTTTTCTGCAAATATTAGATTCTGAAATTATCAGTATAAAAAGATAACTTTTTTTTTTTTTGATAGAGATGGTGTGGGAAAGGGGAGATGCAATTTTAATTTGGACTGTGCAGTGATCTGAAGGATCAGCAGCTCCATGGACCATCAAACTGCTGCAGTCAGTGGAGCAGTGAACTGCAGCATGAGGATGGGCAGGGCAGGGGCTTGAACAGCAGCCTGCCCTGTGAATAGATACATACCCTTCTCTGGCATCAGCACGGCTCCTGTGAGCCATCAGCTCATGCCGTGGACAATTTGGGCACTTCTGAGAGCTCAACCTTTAAACAACTTCTGTACTTTTGGGTTTAAAGGGTAAAATGCTGATCTAGGGCAAAGATCTGTCTGAGGTTTTGATCAGCTGTAAATGCGTTCTTTAAGGACTTCCTGTGAACTTCCAGCCCAAGTTCTCATAAAAATATCGCCTTATTTCTGCCTCAGAGCTGAACTATCTGAGACAGTTTGGTTGCTGCTGCATTAGGATGCCCTTGGCCCCAGGTGAGAGGTTCACTGTTTTGCTTGACCGTAAGCAAATGCATTCATGCAACATAGACAAGTCAGTAATAGAGTATCGTATCACCTCTGATGTTACATACATGAAACTTATGTGACACATAACGCTTGAACAATTCATCCTACAAACATGTTAGTGAGAATAAGGGACTTACCACCAACCATGGAGAGAAATTGGTAGGAAAATCTGTGGCTTAACTGGGTACCACTTTCCTACTTCCAGAATTTGGTCAATTCAGGAGATGAAATATGAGAAGTGCTTTGTATTCTGTCTTCGTGAACGACACAAAATAATACAACATGTGAGTATTAACACAGAAACAGGCAGATACAATGGTTTAGTCAGTTTTCTGTGGAAAATGTCAAAATATTGTGGCTTTTATAGAGTTGTCAGATTCTGTGGTGTAAATTTTATCATCTGTTTTCCCTAATCTCATCTTCAAGAGAAAAAGGGGTTAAAACTCTTATGCTCAGGGCAAGGGTGATTTTTGTTGTTGGGTTTTTTTCAGAGCCAGAGTGTCGCAAAAGTTAAATGCAAGCCAGAATGAGAAGCAATCCTAATAAAAGATTAAAATATTCTTCTTTAGCCTTTTCTAAAGACATCTGTCTGATCTGAAGTAATTTCTGAAAGAATTTATTGAAATCCATGTTATCTAAAGATGGAGAGTGTCTGCAAGTAATTAAGAAAACCCATAAGTTTTCAGAAAAGTCAGCTATGACAAGTATTTAAATACAATTCTTAAGAGTAGTTTAGACATGTTATCCTTACATGGTAAATGTGAAAATCATTCCACTATCTGGATTTTGTCAATGGTAATCCAGCATTCTCCTTTATTTCAACAGACTTCACAGCTGTGTTAGGCCATTCATACAGTGAGACAACTGCCTGTTACAGGCAGTTACTCTTTTTTTTTTTTTTTCTTACACATCTTCCTGTATCCATGTGTTCTCTTATCTTTTATTTTGGTTCTTTATTCTTTGTTCTATACTTGTATAACACCTAAAATGCTAGGGTCTTAAGCTTTAACTGGGACTCCTAGGCCCAGTGGGAATATGGAAATAGCAGCAATATATATTGTTACCAATTTAGTTAAGTGTTTGTGACATTCACTGAAATATCTGAAATGGTAGAAGATTCTTGACAAGCGTTGTCTCACCAGAGTCTGTTCCCAGAAAAATAGATTAATATAAAACTGTTTCAACAGATAAATATAAAACTGTTTCCAGAGAATAGTTATCAATGCTTCAATTTTAAATTGAAGGAATTACAAGTGGGATTCAGCCTGGTTCTTTCTTGGATCTGGTATTATTGAGTAGCTTTGCTAACAGCTTGGGTAGTTGAATGGGATATATGGTTATTAAGTGAACAAATGGATTAGGTAAAGAGTGGCTGCATGTGCTATAAAAGAGAAGACTGGGATTTAAAATAATCTTGATAAAAATGATTTTAAAAATCTGTAAAAGACTAAAGTAAGATTCAGCTAATGAGGATGCACACAGTGTGCTGTACTCGTGCTTTCTTTATGCTTCCTCTCAGTCTGACTGCTTTGTTTCAAGTGTCCGTGCAGTTCCCTGGTCACTGCTTAGCCCGGTTGATGGTCAGCTTCCTCCTTAGGAGTATTGGTTTGGGGCAAGCACCGTTTGGGGTATTTGATTCATCTTTAGTATTTTCACTCACTTCCCTATCTTAATTGCTGCTGTTATGCAGGACATTTTGCCAAGGGTGGGCTGTGGGAGCACCCCCACAAGCAATGCCACATGTGCAAAAACATCAGATCACGGTATAGAGAGGAACATTACTCACGTCTCACATGAAATAATTTCTCTCTTCTGTTCAGTACTACTATGCTGAGACAGCCTTGTGCCAGTTTTAGATTCTATACCTATGTAAACAATGGAGAGAGGTCTACTAAGAAATACTAGTTTAGAAAACTGACTACAAGAAATACTGTAGCAAAATGGCTTATTTGATCTAGAGGGCTGACTGATGTGGAGTTAGTAACACTAGAAACCCTCCCCTTCCCCCACAGTGATTACAGAAGTGGAAGGAAGTTATTGTTCTTTTTTATACTGAGCAAGGGGTAAGAAGTAGTAAGCTTACACTGAAGCCCAAAACATCCATATTAACCCTCAGGATTTTTTTTTTTTTTTTTTTACCACAAGGGCAGTGAAAAGTTTATTAGAGGAGGTTGAAGTGTCTCCAGTATGGGAGAATTTTAAGAAAAAGTTATGGTAGCATCTTCCAGGAATAGGTTAGGCAGAGTTGCTCATTTCTTAAAGCAGAGAGATTGACCAGATAATTCAACAAGTTTTCTCCCAGTAATTTTTTCCCCCCTTTTGTTTATGAGCTGATGTTCTGTTTTAAATTATAGAGCTTTAAAGTAATAGTGTGGCTGTAGTCCTTTATACAGTATACTTAAAGCATATATTATCACCATTCAGTGTCCATTATATGGTCAATGAGATTTTCCATTGGAAATTGTGCTGGTTGTGGCTGGGGTAGAGTTAATGTTCTTCATAGTAGCCAGTATAGGGCTATGTTTTGGATCTGTGCTGAAAACAGTGTTGATAACACAGGGATGTTTTCGTTATTGCTGAGCAGTGCTTACACAGAGTCAAGGTCGCCTCTGTTTCTCACCCCACCCCACCAGTGAGGAGGCTGGGGGGCCACAAGGAGTTGGGAGGGGACACAGCTGGGACAGCTGACCCCAACTGACCAAAGGGATATTCCAGACCATATGACATCGTGCTCAGCATAGAAAGCTTGGGGAAGAAGGAGGAAGGGGGTACGTTTGGAGCGATGGCATTTTGTCTTCCCAAGTAACCATTACGTGTGATGGAGCCCTGCTTTCCTGGAGATGGCTGAACACCTGCCTGCCCATGGGAAGTAGTGAATGAATTCCTTAGTTTGCTTTGCCTGTGTGTGCAGCTTTTTGCTTTACTTAAACTGTCTTTACCTCAACCCATGAGTTTTCTCACTTTTACTCTTCCAATTCTCTCCCTCATCCCACTGGAGTGGAATTAGCGAGCAGCTATGTGGTGCTTAGTTGCCAGTTGGGCAACTATCCTTTAAACCAGGACAGAAACATATATGTATTTTATTTTTTTATATATATATATATATATATATATATATATATATATAAAAATTTGTCCAACTATATTTCCATTACGAAGGACCACAAGAAGCAACATAAAAGGGGTGGAACTATAATTCCTTCTTCTGTATTCACTAATGTAGGAGAAAGCGATGTGTTTACCTAATGCCATGCTAAAAACCTTGAACTAGCTTTATAAAAATTTTGAGGCTGGGGGTTTTTTTTGGTGTGAAAGAAAAAATTCGTTCAAGAAATGAAGCAGTGTAACAATGAACTGCTCAAGAAAGAGGAAGTTCTAATTTGAGAGTGTTGAAATGTATGGTTTGGCAGTGCTAAAAGTAGGTGTTTTAGGAATGTTAAATGGAAAGCAAAAGTCCATGCATGCTTGTTTTGGCTTTTGATACAAAGATTTAACTTCCTGTTCAAAGCCAGTGATTTTGAAGGATAACTAGTTCAGATATGATCCAAATTTCCTGTTGCCAACAGAAATATCTTTAACTGAGAACATCATAATTTTTGGTGGGGGGTTGGCTGCTTTGGCTAGGTTCTGCCAGAGATGACACTGCTTGAACACCAAATTTCCTAGTGTGATTCTGAATCAAAATGAATGGTTTGTGCATACTTTGACAGGTTTATGCTGGAAGTATCTCAGTTCTATTTGCAAATAAAATAGCAGTTGATTCTTTAACTGACTGTTAACAGGCTTCTTCAGCCAGCAGGTCTCCTCCTGAAGTCTTTAGGTATGTGGCAAAATCATCATCTAATTTATCTGGCTACTTTCATCTGGGCAAGTAATTGCCATATTCCTCAGGTCCAACACCATACTTCTATCTATGTAGATTAATTTCATCAGTGCTGCTAGGTTTTTTTTATGTCTTTGGCATGTGTTGCCTGTGGTAGCCTTTTGATTCTTGTCATTCAGCCAGTTGCTTTCATTCAGTTTATTGGTTTGTAATTTTCTGCTCTCTGTTACTGTTTGTCATGGATATTATTCCCTTTTCCCAAACTCTTGGGTGGCTACGGTGTACACCAGTGCATATGCCTGACTTTGGATTCTGGAACATTGGTGCATAACAGGGGATGCCAGTCAAGCTAGACAAGTGCTAAGGAAAGGCATATGTTTGGTTAAAAAGAAATATAATATATAGAAATCTATATAAATTCTATCTATTTTACATTATAAATGTCAAGTCACTATAATCAGAAGAATTGCCAAGTAAGTGTTAAAACTAATGACGAAAGAATATCAGCCTTGTGGCACAGAATTAGCTCCTGGCTGACACAGGGTCGTATGACAGGTGGATCTTTAGACTCACCAGATGCAGCTTGCTTTGTGATTGTATAACTACTTAGTTCCTTGATAAGTGTCAGCAAGAGACCTTATTGTATGTCTTTTGGAAATGGAAGTAGAATATATAATTTACTTTCTTTTGTCCATTTGCTCATTGGCTCCTTCAGAGAAATAGATTTGGAAAGCATGTGACTTCCCTTTACAGAAGATACTTAGGGTCTTCCTTAATTATCTTATCAATCTACATTAGTTTATTTAAGGCATTCCTCATTCCTGGATCTTCCCTAAAGCCATTAAAGATTACTACATATTTGCCATCAAGGGAATTTAAGCGATAGATTACTGATAGAATTAATAGTTTGGATATTTTATCCCTGAGTTCTTCTAGAACTTAGGTAAATAAGTGATTAGTTCCTGTCCAATCTGTCAGTTTGTTCTACAAGTATTTGTACTGATGTTTTAATTTCAAACAGTTCCTCCAACACATTCTTTGTTTTAATAAATAAATAAAATTTTGGTACATGAGCAGTCTGCTTGATAAATCCAGATATGAGAAAATCCTTTAGTTTTTTTTCTGTGTTCCATCTTCTCTGACCGTTCCTTTTTTAAATTTATTTTAAATTTCATCATCTGTTTGCCTTTTCTAGCAAGGTCATGTTCCTGAGAAAAATGGTTGTTTACTAATTTTCATGTTGTCTTCAAGTTGCTTCTCAGTACTTTTGGGCCAGCCTAGTGTTCACATTTAAGCTGTCAGTATTTATAATTCTCCCTCTTACTTGATTTAGGCATAACTTCATCTTCTGCAAAATAGGCTTCTTCCAAAAGCTTTCTTACCTGGCTTTTCAGAATGAGTATCTTTTATTGTCTTTGTAAACCTTTTTGGATAGGTGAAATGCATTTCCATTGGGCCTACACTACAGTGTCTATAAATAGACTCTGGTTTGTGTCTGAGTATTTTCATCTTTTAGATGGCTTTTTATCTTTTGAAGAGAGCTGTTATTTTTGTGCAGCTTTTTTTTTTTTTTTTTTTTTTTTTTTTTTTTTTAAATTAAGCACTGCTACAGTTTATTGTCTGGCTTGCTGCTCTTGTAAAATGCAGACTCCACGTACCTTATTGTCACAGGTGCTGAGTGGCTCTTCAAGGTGTGCTTTGAGCCAGGTCCTGCATGCTGCTTCAGACCAGTGTCCAGAGATGCTTCTTATCTTGTGGTTCCCCAGACTGCTTCCTTCATGTAGTTCTCATCGACAGCAGCTAAAAAATTTAGACCCAGCTTCATAACTGAATGTGATAATTGCACGGCCCAGATGGGGTGTAACTGAGGTCTCCCATTGCTGTTGTGTTTTCCCAGCTTTGTTAGACCCCTTGATCCCTCACAGCATGCTACAATCACTGCCACTTTCCTGTCTGGGCTGTCGATAAGGCTGATGCTTTCTCTGCTTCAGAAGGACTTCACTAACTAGAATACATACACATACTGAACATTTGTACATATACAATGTGTGCATATATATATGTAGATGTACATATATACACATAATATCAGTAACAGAAATTAATCAGTCACAGAGTTATACTAGAGTTTGCTTTGTATACTACAGTTTCCTTTCATTTCTCAGAGCAAAACTGTATATGAGGTTAGTGCTGAGAATTAGCAGCAGGTCTAAAATTACTATTGCTATCAAATTCCTTTTCCTGGATTCCTGACTTTGTCAACAGCAGTGTCCTTGCTATAATTTTAAAGATGTGACCTTTTATGCTTTTAAGAAGAAAGAAGACAACACCTCAGAAAGAAACTATATTTTATCTTCCTTGGATTGTGGTGTTTTGCTTCACATTTATCTTATTCAGCACGCAAAAGAAGTATTTGTTTCTAATATCACTTTCCTGACAAATTTCCTATGCTCTGTTCTTTAAGATAGGAATCTCTTCTTAGCTTTGGTAGAGAGAAATCTTGTTTGTTGGGGTTTTTGTTTGGTTTGTTTTCATTTGGTATTTAATACGGTTTTAATTCCTTTAAAAACTGTTACGTGTCTGTCTGAGTTCATATGACTTTAAATGATTGCTTGATCAGCTAATGATTTCCGTGTATTCAGTTGTTCCTACCATCATTCTTAGAAATTTTGCTAGTGCTTGGAAAGATCTTGCACAACAGGGAATGATGAAAACTCAAAGTCACTCCATAAGAAATAGCACAACAAAGTAGAAATGTGCCAAATTACCCAGAAACAATTTGGACGGCTGGCAAACAGGGTAGCCTGCTGGTTTGTGAACAGTGTAGGTAATTTGCCACTCAACTCTCCTCTACTTGCTTCAATAAATTGTAGGGTACTTACTACCCTACTGTCTGTTACCTATCTGTCTATGTTTCTCTGCGCTGTCAGTGTCTGACAGTAGTTCTGCTTCATTTTGTCTGTGTCTGTCTTTCACTCTCAGCTTGATGGAAAACCTTTAAAAAAGAGGTGTGCAGTGTTTGTGGGGCTGGGATCCAACAGATCATACATCATAGGGCATGTGTGTAGTCTAATCTAAAAACCATAGCTGAGAAGGAATAAAAAAGATTAATCTAATACACCTAAAATATAGTTCAGCAACACTGTATGAAAATAAATCAACAATAAGTTCGCATAATGCAACTAGGAAGACTGCTCAAGTCATACAATTTTCAATCAACAGTCTCATAAACAAGGTGTTATAAAACATGAACTACATCTGTGCAATACAAAGATTGTTTAACAGTGCTGGTCAATCATTCTCCTTATACCAGAACTGCAACTCCATTTAAATAGAAGGGCAATAGGGTTTTTTGGTGTTTGAGGAAAGGAGAATAGAAATTAATAATGTGGTGGGTAAGTTGGAGAAAAAAAAGAAAGAGAAATCCTTAGCTTTTTTTTTTTTTTTCCCATGTATGTATATGTTCATGCTTGTGCGATAGTTTCCTGTTGCTTTCCTTTTGTGTTGGCATTGTCTGAGTACAGTGTGGACCCATGTCATGGTTTAACCCCAGCCAGCAACCAAGCACCACACAGCCACTCACTCACTTCTCCCCCACCCAGCGAGATGGGGAGAGAATCAGAGGGAAAAAGGTAAAACTCATGGGTTGAGATGAGAACAGTTGAATAGAACACAAAGGAAGAAAATAATAATGATAATAATAACAATAATAAAATGACAATAATAAAAGGATTGGAATATACAAAACAAGTGATGCACAACGCAATTGCTCACCACTCACCGACTGATGCCCAGTTAGTTCCCGAGCAGCGATCCATCCCCCACCCCAGCCAACTTGCCCCAATTTATATACTGGGCATGACATCATGTGGTCTGGAATATTCCTTTGGCCACTTTGGGTCAGGTGCCCTGGCTGTGTCCCCTCCCAACTTCTTGTGCCCCTCCAGCCTTCTTGCTGGCTGGGCATAAGAAGCTGAAAAATCCTTGACTTAGTCTAAACAATACTTAGCAACAACTGAAAACATCAGTGTTATCAACATTCTTCTCATGCTGAACCCAAAACATAGCACTATACCAGCTACTAGAAAGAAAAATTAACTCTATCCCAGCATAAACCAGGACAACCCCCCAGCAAAAAAGACTAACATTGCTGCTTATGCAGGCTCCTGAAAGTGAATGACATTTCTAGCCAAACAGACTATTGTGGCCAAGGATTTTGAAGTTGGAGCCTTTGTTGTTAAGTGAAGAGTGAAACAAATCTGTTCTTATGGTATTTGAATGTACTGATTTAAAGTCTGCACAGAATTTTCAGTATTGCATTCTTAGAGTATATTAGCTAGTAGTTATTTACTATTTGTTGTCTGTTAGATGCCTGTTATGTACACTTATGATGTTTGTTTCTGCAACATTTGAAAAAATATAGTAATATGTAACTGAGAAATATTTTGGTATGAACACATTAAAACTGTATTTTTAATTTATAGATAATTTATTGATTACCCATATAAAGTAAACTGAGTTAACATGACTGCATATTTTGGAATACACTGAGGTTCTTGAAAATACTTCTTCGCTGAGATACCCATAGACTGTGAGTAAAAGGGGTTGGTACTTTTTTTTTCTTTATCCACCTACCCCACCCAGTAAATGCTGGTGTGTTAGAAACATGAAATGATTTGTGTGAGAAACTAGAAAAATACTTTAGCTGCTTTACTAGGAATTAGTTGTGCCATTTGATGCTAAGTGAGCAGCCAAGATGCTGAAAGTGCTCAGACAGAACATATCTAGTAAAATAATAGCAGAAAACCCTAAAAATTAGTAAAAAATTGTGGAAAAAAAAAAAAAGTAAAAAAATATATCTGCTTTCTTTCCAGAAAAGTATTATTTTATTCAAATAAGAATAGTTAGTAAATACACACATATGCATGTTGGAAATGCACCAAAAAATGGCATTACATCAGGAAAATAACTTGTTTGATGTAAACCGTTCATTCCAAGAAAAGTACCTTAGGCTGTGACAAATTCATATGTGATAGGAGATGGAAAATAGTACATCTTAAAATGAGGAGCTCTGTGGTAAAGGGGAAAGGTTGGAGGAATCAGAAAGGGGATCTGCGTGTTACCCCAGTATTACTTTTAGAAACTTCCATTGTTGTGGTTTGGTTAGAAAAACAGTTGTTGTGACCACCTGAAGTCGTGACTGTGTCTCAGACAAGCAGTCAAGGATGGAAAAATTAAATATGCCTTATGCAGGTTTATTTCGTTAAGGTGATGGGGGCACGGGAGCCTGTTGGGGGTTGCAGTCTCTAGTCTGTAAATAGGGATCTTCTGTTCTGATTTATCGTCTCTCTGAGCGCAGTGCTGTGGACTTGGGAGGTAACGTCTGGAAGTGACCGTAGGCACGTATGCTTTCGCTGGCTACCTGCCAGCTGCTGGTGGCTGTACGGCTGTGGAGAACGGGCTGTTTGCCAGGCAGGGCACGGGGCTGAGGGAGCGCCAAGGCAGGTCCTTCTGCCCAGCAGCACGACGGGCTGCTCTGGTATTCCCTGGCGTCGGGCCCACTGTGAGGTTTGCGTGTTTTTCTCTCATTTATTTCAGTGTCTGAACAGGGATGCTTTTCAGACGGCTGTACACAAATGTCAGCGCTTCCTTCTCTCATCTTCTGCCAGTGTCGTATATTTAAATAAAACCGCTGCCAGGACAAGAGGTGTCTGGCAGCAGGACTCACAAATACCTATGGTGCTTGGGAGAAGACCCGTGCTGTGGGAGCCCTGCCCGCAGGAAGGACCAGGCCTCCCGCCGCGGGGCAGGAGGCCCCGGCCCGACAGCTGGGGGCAGGGGTGGGCCTGTGGGGGGCCCCTGCGGGAGCTGGAGGCTCTGCCGAGGTCGATGTCCCCTGCGGGTGAGGCCCCAGCGGGTACAGCCCCCAGCACCCCGTACCTCAGCTACCCGGCCTGTCAGAGGCTGCAACTCAGCCAGCCCAGGTCCCGAGGGACGACACAGCTCTGCAGGGTCCGGACGGCTGGGGCAGGGGGAGACGTGTCCTTGCCTGCAGGAGGTGGGTGTGAGCAGGGGTCTGCATCCTCGGGGGGAGGGCAGCAGCCTGCCGCAGCACCAGGGTGGGTTGGGGGAAGAGATTGGGATCTCACTGCGAGGCCACTTCTTGTTTCTGAAAGGTGGTGGTGATCGGGAGAGGTTTCAGAGGACTGGAAGATGGACCCCAAGTTGACCGTGAGCCAGCAACGTGGCCTTGTGGCAAAGAAGGTCAGCAGCCTCCTGAGCTGCATTAGGAGGAGCGTTGACAGCAGGTCAAGGGAGGTGATGCTTCTCCTCTCCTCAGCCCTGGTGAAACACACCTGAAGTGCTGGGTCCAGTGCTGGGCTCCCCAGTACAAAAGAGACAGGGACATACTGGTGAGAGTCCAGGGAAGGGCCATAAAGGTGATTAAGGGACTGGAGCATCTGTCTTACAAGGAGAGACTGAGAGCGCTGAGCGTGTCCAGCCTGGAGCAGAGAAGGCTCAGGGGATCTGATCCATGTGTGCAAATACGTGATCGGGGGAGTAAAGAAGAGGGAGCCAGGCTCTTCTCAGTGGTGCCCAGTGACAGGACAACAAGAGGCAATGGGCACTACCTGAAATATGGGAAATTCCATCTAAACGTAAGAAAGCACTTTTCTACTGTGAAGGTGGTCAGACACTGGTAGAGGTTGCCCAGAGAGGCTGTGGAGCCTCCATCTTTGGAGACGGTCAAAAATCTACTGGATACAACCCTGAGCAACCTGCTGTGGCTGACCGTGATCTGAACAGAGGGTTGGACCAGGTGATGTCCTGCCTGTCACTCTGTGTGAGTCTGAAAAACACGTTTCATGTGGCTACATGCATATTTGTTGGATGTAAGTTATGAATAATAGTGGCTGTGAGATTTTCCCACCTAATTTGTTCTGGCTGATATGGTAGACACCTAGGCAAAGCTAGAAGTGGGATGTCTTGAAGCTCTCATTAGGTACATCAGTAGCTTATAAGTCATGGCCAGAAGAACAAAGATAAAGCAGATATGCAAAAGCTATGTTGCAGTTTCAGTCTTTCTGGGACCTGGAAAGGCTTTAGGTCTTCAAACAACCTGTACAAAGTCTGATTTCTTTGACGTTGTGTAGGGAAGCCTAAATTAGCAGTGCTGACGTTAAGCTAAAAATGTCATTGCAACAGTGGGCATGTGAAACTGTATGTCTGCACACTGGCACTAGGATGTTCATTAATGCTTTTACAGCTGGCAGACCAAAAATACTCTGTAACTTTACACTCAGTCACACTTTGCAAGAGTGCCTGTGGACTTTGAATTTGTAGCTGGCACTTTGTGCTCCATCAAATGCACTTGTGTGAACACCAGCAATTGGAAAAGCTGCAGGACCAACACTTCTCCAGAGGGATACACTGCATGTGTGCAGATTGACCCTATGTTGCATATGCTGCAGTTCAAACACATCTGTGACACAGTGAGTTCAGTCTGTGGACACAGAAACATTTGCAAGCCTACAGTGGCTAGATTTCTGGACACCCAGCAGCCAGGGTTTACAAAGGATACAGGAACTTTGCAGAATATCGTTCCACATGGGAAGGTGGCAGTGTCAGGCAGAAGTGATATGCCCTTACCAGGTTGAGTGGACAGGTCTGAAGATATGATCTCAAAGAAAGATCTTTATGCACACAAAAGAATATTGGGTGATTCTCACTGTTAGCGGGAATGAGAATTTCACCTCATCAGTTAAAAGTCAGTTGTTTAAAGCTATGTAATGTTCTTTTAAACCCCGTGAGCCCTGCGTATATCAACAGCCTAGCTGCTGCTTTGCTAAATACTCTGATGTTACTAGGAAATCCATGTGACAAAAAAACCCCAAATTGTCTTCCCTATGCTTCCCTCCATTCTTTAATGATATATAAAGCTCGAGAAAATGTTATTGTCATATTGTTAGGTGGGCTTTATTTTTTGTATTTGCTTTTGGGTAACAGGCAGCAAATCATTAGTGAAAAAGACTGTCACAGGATAATTAGAAATCATGTTCTCTTTCAAACACTGCTTCTGCTTCCCTTCAGTATTTCTGTGAGAGACTTATTATCTCATTGCAGCATCCCATCTCATTGCTGGGCTCTCCTAATGAAACTGGAATTTCTGCAGGAATCCAGGATATGACTAACAAGAGATTCACTGAGCAATAAGGCTTCCAATTTCTGAGTTCTGGACACCTCTTCAAGGACTCTCTTGACAACTGTAAACTTCTTTTAAATAAATATTGACATATCAGTTTGAAAAGTAATGAAGTCTCTTTTCTTCCTGCAATGGGGAGCAGTAAAAAAGATGTGTGGATTTTTTTCAGTTACTTTAATGGCTAGAATTGAAGCTAAAACAGTAGGTACTTTGATTATACAAGAATTTTAAAATGCATTACTTGGCTATTATTGGCAACTTGGAATCTAGGTTTGCAATTATCTAGAGCTGTGAATTGTTTAAAATCAATGTCGATACTTTAAGTGATATGTGTTTAATATGGGGTTAGACATTTATTTGTGAAGATACCTCCTTTTTATTGGTCTGGTAAATGTAGCTATTTAGAAGATATTTACAGATGATCATAATTTTAATAGCATATGTATATTACTGAAAATTGTAGATGGAAGCAGCCCAGCATTCCACCTATTTCTTAAATCTTCTACAAGTGTATATGCTGCAGAAGACTTGAATGGATTCTACCATAGAATCATTTGTAGGCTCCCTTTGGTATGCAAAAGTGGTTTTGGGCTTTTTTTAAAAATTGAATGTAAGAATGGCGTGGCATATATGTAAATGCATTTATTTACAAATGTTGGATTGTTCTCAAAATAGAAGGATCCTCAAAAAGTCGGATTATTGTACTAAAACCACTTTTAAAATGAATTTTCTCTCTAAAAGATTGTATTTTTGACAATTTTAAGTGTATTGTCTAAAATACAGCTGTCCAGATGTTTTAAACAGATTTTTAGTTTAATTAGAAGCTTGGTTTTGCACTGAAAAAATAGAACCGATGATAAAATCCAGGCATATCTCTTTCTTGCTGTTCCCTGCTACAGGTTTTTATAGTATGTTACTACAATTAGAGTACTGGACTTACATTTGAGTTGACAGTTATAAGGGTTGTGCTCTTGCATTTTAAAGAGAGGAAACACTGGATAATAAAGTGATAATTTTCTACTTTTTTTTTTTTTTTTTTAGTAATAGAGGGATGCAGTTGACAGTGTTAGGATTTAGGAATATTAATACCACTCAATGTATATGACAAATATTTTTCATTATAGCCATTGCACAATTTCTGTTTTCGCATCTATTCTTTGAATTGCATCAGAGCGGAGGAGAGTGCTTTCCTACAAGTCTGACAGTAGTGTGCTCTGCTTCTGACAGAGAACGCCTTCTCGTTATTTCTTCAGATGGTCGCTTTTGCTTTTAGCGAGGCTTCTCAAATCTATTTTTTTTCTTCCTGAAGTAGAATAAACTTAAAATAAATGAAACTTCTTGTGGTATTGCCTTCCTCTATGCGGTCTGATCTTTCTTGTCCTAGTCCAGTAACTTACTTGTTTTTTTAAAGTGATGGAAAAATACAGAGCTGGGAATAATTAATAAATAAGCAATAGGACTAGTTTTCATTAAGTGTTTATCCAATAAACTTGAGAAATATCTTGCTGCTTAGTTCTTATTTTTGCAATCACCTTTACATCTTAAATGAAAGTCCTTCAGCATTTTATTGTAGAGTGAGTTCAGGACCTCATCCTTAAAGCTTGAATGCTCTATTTATTGTAAAAAATCAAAGCATGGCCAGGGATGTATGCGTGGGGAAAGTAGAAACCTTGATTTTTTTTTTTTTTAATAGTAATTGAGAAATTACTTGTATATTTTATATATGGAAATATATTTCTGGTTTTCATTGATTGTGCATGTGTTCTTAAGTTAGCAAAGGTATGCTAGGAGGTAGTGGTGGCTTTTCTTTTTTTAAATGAAAGTAATATTGGAAAGTAAGTACCTTGGTATATTTCTTGGTATAGGATTTTTTTAATGCACTTAATCAACATTCTTATGTTTTTTCTGTTTAAAAAAGGAAAATTTCCCAAACTCTGTATTTCAGCAAGGGATGTGTTTTTAATAGCTAATTCTCCTGTGATTCCATCTGATTTCTATACAAGGACCAAAATATTGACAGGAATTGCGCAAATGTGAACACTGCATGCTTAAGCTTCTAAATATTGTATTACTGTAAGTGTAATCATAGCTGTGTACACATACCTGAAGTTATTAATCTCTGAAATATTGAAAGGGCATTTGCCTTAAAGATTGGTGTTGTGACCATTCATTTTAGATCCCCATTTGTAGTCCAGTCATTTAAGAGTGTGATTCTACAGAAGCACATTAACTTTAGGAGCCAATATTGGCTTCTAGAGGGAGTGACACAATGTGCAGAGGATGAGGGCCGGGGGCGAGGGTAACTGGGTTGGAAGATCTGTGTCTCGAGAGACCATCAGTGCTTCTTTCAATCTTACAAGCATATACAGCATTTTTTTTTAGCCTACTGCATCAAAACTGCTTGATGGCAGAAGTGGGAAGTGCGGTGGCAGCAATTTCCCCTAAAGACTGTGAAGGTTGAGGAGAAAGTTTGTTTCCTAAAAAAAAAGGGGGAAAAAAACCCCAGAAACAGAGCTTTAAAGGAGGACTGTTAATTGCCATGTACCAGTCAAAACTCAGACAACAGGAGCAAATGTCCAGCTATGTAGCATGAAAATAAGAAATATTTTCTGTTCACATTGTAGCTCTGCTCTTCCTTTCAGCAGTTTTGCTGTTGAGGCACTAGTGCAGCTACTCCTTGTCATGGTAGAGGATTGGTGTTAGACTCCAGCAGCAGGCACAGACTAACCTGGAGACCCCACCACCATTCTACCCAACAGTAAATGCGACAACTTGCTGCTGTTTACAGACTTTCAAATAATGAAGGAAAAAAAAAAAAAGGCAAGATTAGGCATATATCTAGTTCAAACTGTTCACTTCTTGAAATGTTGTAGGAATTGAGGGTGTGCTCACCTCCTAACAGAGCACTGAAAAGCAGATGGGCAGTTTTATTGCTGGCTTGAAACCAAGCTCGTGCTCTGAACCCCAAATCTGCCTTGTAATTCTTCTGAAGTTTCAAAATGGGACCACATCAATATTCAGTTCATATCTCTCCTAAGTATATAGCTTTTTTCATTAAATTGAATTTTTCTACCGAGGTACAATACAGTCCATTTCACTTTAGCTTTCCTCCAAGTAGAGCATACAGAATATAGCATGGGATGGTTTTATGAGGAGTGCATTGAGAGCAATTAACACTGGAATTGAATCTACATCAAGATAACAACAGGCGATTATACTATTTAACAACTGTTAAATGGTGTTAATGGCTAAGTGTAGACCACAAACCCAACAGATTAGGATGCAGTGAAATTCAGCAGGGGTGTAAATTAAAAAAAAATGGAATGGATAATTTAGAAATATATTTGCCACTGAAAAGCTGCAAATTATTTTAGAATGCACTAATTACCTAAATTTTTTGTAAGCGAAAACACTGGTAGGATAAGGAAGGTCATTTTGCTAGAGGTTTTTTAAATTGAAAAAAATCAATTTGATTAAAGTATATTTGAGAGTGGTGTTTAGATGCATCATGTTTCTATTCTTTTTTGTCCCAGTTTTCTGGGTTGATAACTTCTATTTTGATGTGTTATACAGAACTTGGAGCCTTAGCTGGACAAAGGAACCCAGGTGACAACAGTAGGCAGTCAAGTACCCAAATGACAATTTAGTCCTGGAGTAGAAGCAATTTGAGGTTTCACAGTATTTTGGAAAGAAAATACTTCGGCTCAGTTCAACAAACTAGAAATGTGTTTAAGTCAACCTAGCTTAATAGAGGAAGTTTTATTTCCACTTTCGTGATAGAAAATAATTTTACATATATCTAGAAATTTGAAATTTTCTCTGTAGAATCTGTTTCACCACTCTAATGACTGCTGTGAGAACAATTATAGGATAGTATTCAAGTTTGCCTTGATTTCTACCTATTCTGTCAGCTGCTCCAGTTTATTTAACATTTACATAGGCATTCAGAAAAGGCAAATCAATACTTTCCCCAAATTTCTTTCTAAAAGCAACTTTTCTGAAGGCATTCTAATTCACTCTGGGAACAGGAAAAATTGAACCGGTTCTTTGGACTTCAGCTGTATGAATGCGAGGACATGGTCCCACTCTCTCAGCTGTCACACTGAGGAAGAGATCCTGTGTGGGTCTGGTGGGACTGGCTATATGCCTCTTGCCACTGACTATACTGTGTCTAGATTACTCCTGTCATGTCAGTCTTGGGCTTCTTGCATGCCCAGCACACGTAGCTGCAGTCCTGGTAATTAAAACTCCTCTTCTAGCATTGAGGACTTTGTGCCATGGAAGCAGTGATAGATACAGAAGAAAACACTAAAGCCTTTTGTAAGGTCTCAGTTTTTATTATAATAAAGATGTCTGCCTGTAGTTTTTCTTACGATGCTGACAGATTTGAAGATATTTCTTTCGGAAATACAGTTGCAACATACTGACATATTAAGCGATTTAACAATTTTTTCTTTGACAATCTCTCCCCCCCCCCCCCCCCCAATTTTGAGCTCCAGCTAAAATCTTTGTGTAATCAGTTTTAGAATTTGGCCACAGGGAATTAGCTGGAATTGCCTACTTCAGGCAACATTCTCAATAGTTACATATCCGTTTAGTATGGGCCAAATCCTAAAAGATCTTCAATTGCCTTTGAATGGCAAGTCCCATAAGGAGCAAGTGAATGCTGGTGGGTTATCAGTCCACATGCATGGGAACAGAATAATGTAGGATGTGAATGATTCATTAAAAATATCACTTTTTATGTCAACTCAATGCATGCAGTAACCTGCTCAGTCTAGGCCTCGCTTTCCATCTGTTAATTCCATGTTATTAAGGTTTTGGTTTCTTGAGAAAACAGATGGCTATCAACTTAAACAGGTGTTCACATTGCACTTTTTAAAGTTTAAATGCTGAACAGGTATAACACGAAGTTTGCTTTGGTACAAAGGGATTTAGTACTTTGAAAGATGTGTGAGTAGAGAATAATTTGGGGGGAGGGGGGTCAAGTAATTCACTGGAAATACACCTACCTACACTTACCTATGGACCTTTGCCATTATAGAATGCAAAGAGAGATGATAGCAGAAAGATTTAAAAGAACATAGTTTCTTCTGCACCCATGTCCTGTATCTCTTGTTGAGAAAATACACTACGCAAACGTGATCTAAATGCATGGCAGTAATTGAAAGAGGAGGATGTAAGGAAGTATTTGCTGTACAGCGATTCTTCCAGATTTTTTGGGTGGCTCAAGATGTTGCCACCTCATTAGAACACAGACATGTAGGACGACTTCCTCTGGATGAAATGAAATCTCATTCAGATTTTGTAATTTGTTGCTCCAGTAAGCAATTATAAAAATTCTCTAATTCTGAAAAAAAAGTTTGCTGAAATAAGGTGGATAATGTCTAATATAATTTGATTACAAAATGACATAACATTACCTGTGACACTGGGGGCCTGCACTGTTTTCCAGCATAGCTTCTGTATAACCTCATTGTTCAGCCAGTTTTGCATTGATAGTAATATAAAAAAGTATTGGTAAATAATGCAGCAGGGTTGGGCTGTTCTCAGACGCATACAATTTTCTCTCTACACTTCTCATCAAAGATTCAGAAGCCTCTGCTGTAGCGAGATCTCATTGTGAAGACCCTATTATTTTTATAATATATATTTCAGCATATATACTAATATTCATTGAACAGGTAAATAATTTAAATTAACATGCACTGATTGAATGAAAAACATGGATTTCTACAAGGCAAAATCTTTGCTTTTTTGTTCATTTACTAATTAGCAGATAGATGCATCTATACACATGTTCCAAAATATAAGGTATAATAGCACCCTGATTTACTCTCCTTCATGGGCTCTGCTACCTTTTGGCAATCAGCAGGGGAAAAGGATCAGTAGGTTACAAAATCTTGGCCCCCCTCTTTCTTTTCATGTTGGTGTGCTCTGAATGATTGAGAGGAGTGAGTAATTGGACAAAACCTTGACTTTCCTTTTGGAAGCACTTCCAGGGTACAGGGTGACATTGCTTTCTGCCTTTCGTGACCATCTGTATTTTCCCTCAAGAGAAGAGTGTGAAGCAGAATTAGTGATAAGGACGTTATTTATCCATAAATACATGAAGCAGAGCCACACAGTGAGGTACTAAGGATTGCTTCTTTTTGATCTAAGTTTCCAGTCTGTAAGGATGGGATGCTATTGAGCTTTTTGAGATGTCTCAACTGTGATCGAAGTTGCAACTCTGGCTGATGGAGTTGCAACTCTAGCCTGAATATGCTCACATTTATCAACCTACTGTGCGAAGAATGACAGCTGGTTAGTTAAGGTACTAGTAAACATGGAACGGTGAAAAGTTATTTATAATGTACTTCTTCACATACAAAATCTTTGTTATCTTATGTTTGAACGTGCATAGCTAAGACTAAAGAAATATTAAGTGTTGTTACTATTATTATCTAGTAAGTTATTGAACATTTGTAGGATTGATCTACTATTAACACTTCTAGGCTTTTTAGCATCATAAAATATTAGACTTTAATCCATTCACTGGTATGTGAAGAGTGTGTCTCCATTAGCAGTTTGGTTTGCTGAAGGGTGCAGATTTGCTTTCAGCTGACCTTGGAGCCTTGCAGCCCTCAGCTTAGCACACTCTGGGTGCACTTGAGATGTGTTTCCTTCAGGTGGAAAAAGGGTGAAACTACGTGGATGCAGGGTCCTCCAGCAGCTAGCGCTCTGTGCACGCTGATGGATACCAAGGGTGGTTTGCAGCTGGTGCAGGCTTAATTTCCAGTGAAGACAAAACGTGGGCCTGTGGTCTTGGAACCAGGTCGCACGGGAGGAAACTGAAGCTCTCTCTTTCCCCCTTTATACCAAACCAGATGTACTGTAGATGTGCTGACACACTCGCTCTGTGGCCTTGGCTCAGTTCTAAGGGGAGGGTTCCAAACTTGTGTGTAGGAAAGAAATATTATATGGCATGTTTATGTTACGTTAAAGCCAAAAAGCTCCTCCCCGCTCAAAAAGCAACTTTAGTCTGTTGATGAGGCTATAGAGAAATGTATTAGAGCCGAGGAACTGGAAAAGACTGCCAAGGAGGTCCTTAGAAAATTCTGTATGTAATTGTATGGATTCTACAGTTTGCATATGGATTTCATTACAGTAGATGTAGTTTCTGGGGATATGCTTGCTTGTCTTATTTTGCTTTAAAAACTGGGGTAGATATGAGTTTAATATTGTAGATATTGCTATGTAGTGAAAAGATAGAGCTAAAGGAAAACAGAGGTTTTGGGAATTGTTATGCTTTACTTATTTTCCAAATGAGTTGTTTTCTGAGCTACCATAATACTTAGATACTAGGGGAAGGAAACATAAAAAATCTATTACCCCTCTAGTCAACTGAACAATAGGATTATGTACACAGGAGCAAATGCCTTTCAATTGTTGAGTGATGCAGTTGATGTTTCCTATTAAGAACAAGAAGACTTAGTCTAAGAGGCCAACGCACTTTTTTGTAGGTCAAAGGAAATTTCCCATTGCAGAACCAAAGCAAAATCTATTTTAGAAGGACTTACAGAGTCATACCAAGAAAAGCATTCCTTGATATGAACCAAGAATTGTTGTCTTAGTTGACCTTGTTGACAAGGAGCGGGCTGGCTAATTCTGTACAGGCTGAGTCAAATCTCCAGGTGATATAAATCAGGCCATCTCTACTGATATAACACTTCCCTACTGACCTTCAGTGCTTGAGGATGTGGTCTACCGTGCTGGAAGAGCCTTCCTCCCTTTTGCTGTTGGGTATCTGCTGGGTTAATGTAGTTTCAAATGAATTTCAGACGTGCTTTTAATCTGCCAGGGTGCTGAAGGATGCGAAAGAAGATGCGTTTTTTTACTCTATAATTTTTAGTGATAGAGCCAAACATGTATTTATGCAGATCGCTTAGGTTTTGATACAGTATTTTTTATTGTTGCACTAATGAGCACGACAGGGTGGGTGTTAGTAAGTTACTAACAGATGTTTCAGGGTTGATTGTTTCTTGAATATAAAATTATAATATACAATATATAAGATTATATTTAGCTCTTACGCTGTCCCACAAGCATCATGCTTATGACAGCTGCCATTGCGTGTAATGCTGGGCGCAGAGCTACCTAAAACAGATGAGTTTTTGTGACGTCTGCCACCTGCTGCACTCGCTGCCCTCCCTGCCCCGGTGGATCTAGGGTGAGGAGGAGAAGGAACAGCCCAAGTGGGACCTGGAGCTGGCTGAGCAGGCTGCCCTGCCAGGCAGCTGGATCCCAGTCTCCTTTGTCACAGCAGGCATGTGCAGCATGACCTCTGTGGCTGCTGGCCTTGCTGCTCTGTGCTTGCTTGCCTTCTTTTCAGGAATTTAAGTATTTATTTTCCTTTTTTTTTAAATTAATCTCTTCTGTGTGTTCCTTCAGCACTTACTGATAATTGCATAACAAATGAGCCAGAAATAGGTATTGCTTTGCTTTTTAGGTATTTGGGGGATTTATTAGGAATAGTCCTGAAGCTAACCCTACGTAAAAATTTGAAGGAACAGGGCTAAATCCAGTCCTTGGCATAATATTGCACCCTGCATGCAAACTGAAGCGCATTTCGGATGACTCAAGGCCACAGTTCTGCAATACAGTGACAGGAAATTAAGGAGGAGAGGAAGTTAGAGAAGAGAAGAGAGAGTAACCCTAAAGCTGGTTCAGCGCCCTAAACAACCACTATGCTTCACTCACGCTAATAGAAATATAGTTAAATTTCAGACCATATCCCAATTTTACTCTCGTCTGAAATATTTTTTACAGTTTAGCTCTGTGATTATCCTTTGATGTTACTGAGCAAAGTGTATCTGTAAGAAGTACGTACGAGAAATCTCTGCTTTAAAAATTAGAGATGGTCTATAATTAACATAATTTGTTTGACAGTTTCATAGTATGCCTGTCTTAAAATATATTGATGATTTTTATTTTTTTGATGTTTAATTTTCATTCTGTTCCACTTACGTTACACGCTAAATTGACAGAAATGAAGATGCCTTTACATTAGACATTTTCATATTTGTCAGGTATTGGGGTAAATACCTTGCACTATCAATCCAAAATTGGTTCAGGCATTGTAGGGGGAGGGGGCCACTTGTCTTTCCACTTTTCCTTGGAAACAAAGATTAAAATAAGGTGGCTGACACAGAAAATTGCATGTAGGAATGTGGACTCAAAGCAGTGTAAACACAAAAATTTTCATGTTAATTTATGTGAGTAGTTTCACTGAAATAAATGAAATTCACACACTTTTTAACATTGTATCATCAGGACAAAGCTTTGTTGGAATAATGCTGTATATATTATCAAATGTATTTTTTCTACAGTGAAATGGTCTGATGAGTCCTTGACTAATGTTTTGCTGCTTTTTCTTTTTTTTTTTTAAATAAAATAAAACAGGGATTTAGTTTAGATGGTAAGATAATGAATTGCCTTAAATAAATTGCCTTCATGCTAGGGGAAGTAGTGGGTTGGGGCTCCAACTATAAAAATGTAATATAGGTCAATTAATATGAGATTTTTTTTTTCCCCTATTGGACTTATGATTCATTCTTAAGGTAGAGTTTAGGAAGAAAAGAGTGTAATTTTTATTTCATATGTTCTGCTTCCAGTTAGTGTAACAAGCCAGTTCAGGTTTTTTTCTCTATATTTAGGAAAATAAATAATGATTTGCATTCCTACTTCATAATATTTAATTAACTTGATACACATTCTGGGATATCTGCATAATAAAATAGTTAGAATTAGGTATTGATTTATTTTGTGTCATTTCAAGTTTTAGTACCTCTCTAGATTATGGTAAAGAGAAGGAAATGGAAATGATACCCAAGGTTCATATAATGAGTCAAAGACTAAGGATAATAAGAAAATGATAAAAGTGTTGCTCTCAGAGTTGTAGCATCTTCAGTGTATCTTGGAAGATTTATGAGAATAAGAGACTTGTCAATTTTAAGAAAGGTTTTTTAATATAATTTTAAATATTAAATATTAATTTTTGTCTGTAGCTTATTATACAGCATTTTAAGATTGGTGGTTTAAAATTCACTTATATTTCTAAAGTTTCACAGTACACTTAGGAATGCTAGACAAATTCAAAGATGCCCTAAATTTAAACATGTAAGTAAATTTTTCCAGCTCTGTATTTGAATCTGGAAGTGATTCTGAAATGCAGTGCTTGACAAGAAAATCACATTTTTAGAAAAGCAGTTTGAAGATAGCCCTTATAAATACTAAAGATGAGCATTCTTTAAAGGTGGAAGGAAAAGGTTTCTTACAAGTTTTACAAGTAATGGGAATAAGTCACAAGTTGCTTGTTAGTGACTCTGATTATCTCAGAAGCTGGGAGAAGGTAGGATGGGACAATATAAGCTTTTGCAAAAGACATGAACAGGTATTTAGTTTCAGACACTGTGACTAGTCCCCTGAAAACCACTGAGACTGTTCTATGCTTAAATGTAAGCAATGATGTAAGTATATAGATATTAAGAGGCCTGGTATTGCAAGGTAAATAATATAATAAATAATCTCCAAATGTAAGTGTAGGATTCATCAATTTTGATACTTGTTTTCTCTTTAAATAATTGCTTGAGTTCTGGGTGAAATTAATACTTTCATATTTTTTTAAACATAAAAATGTTGGTGTCAAATTTTGTCTAAGTCTATCAAGATGTGATGTGGGATGCCTTACCATTTCTTAATTTATTCTTTAGTGGAAAATAATGCAAAATGAAAGAGTGTTGCGTCAAATCAGGCAGTTGACAGATATTCTTATTTTGCAAGCACTGTATGTTTATAGATCTATCAATAAAAATAAAATTGTGTTTGGTAACTCATGACATGGAAGAAGGGCAAATGTTTTGATGACATAACTGCTAAAGCAAAATTTGAGACTTTTTCTGAAAGTACAGATCTTGGAAATACATGCAATGAAGTTGCAAAAGGTGAGTTATGTCAAATTCCATAACCTGTTAAAAAGCCCTGACCGCTGTGTTAGATAAAAAAAGATATTAACTCTGTTAGAAATACAAGTTAATTGAATACTTAAATTTTCTCCATATTAAGTTTACATACATAAAATCAGTCTCTTTGATAGCAAAACTGCTTTTTTAAAAGAACTTTACCGAGATGTAGACCCCGATTTTTTCCTAGGGCCCAAGGTATTAGTTAGTGATGCTACAGAGCTGAATTAGCATTGTCTCATCTTAAACCAATGCTGTAGCCCAGGAAACCTGTCAGTAAAGCTTATGTGACATGCTAAACTGCCATTTGCTGAGATGCCATGACAGACTGACTCCTAAAGGTATTGATTTGAAATCATGACATTTTGGGGAGTAGAAGAGAGGAGAAGGAAAAGAACTAGCTACAAAGCAAGTAAAATAGTAAAACTGTACCGCTAGTGAATAACTGGGAGCTTGTAGTATGAGTAGTAAATATTTAAAGAAATTTAGGCTATGAAGTGTTTAAAAAACACCCCCAAAAACCCCAACTCTTTCTGTTATTTACACAAATGGTCCCTTGATTTAATCATAATTAGTTAATAAAACAACAAAACCAAATGAAATGGACATCTGACTAAACAGAATAAAAAGTCAGTCACACTCCTCACTAATTTCCTGGGAGAATAAAACGACTAGCACAGTCCTCTGTGTTACTAAATGCATATTTTCTGAAGATAAAACAAAACAAAGATATTCCCTATCTAAACTATAAAACTTAGCAAAATAAGTGACAAAAACATGGCAACACAAGAACTGATACCTATCCATCATAATTCCTCTTTAGCAAACTGGCAATAGATGTAAGAAATCATGATGATGTATGTATATTTTTCATTCTTTAGACCTGATAGTGGATATAAGACAAACTTGCATTAAAATCTTTCAAGATGAGACACTTAATGTACCTGTGAGAGGGCTCTTATGAATGCCTATTTTGACCAGCTGTGTAACAGGATGTCACATAACTTTAATCACTGGATAATGTGGTACCATTTTTGGTGAGATAGATTTTTACTTTTAGACATTACTCCCTAAGGGGCTATATTAGAAAAGTAACACATATTTTTCTGAAGATCAGTGCTGAACAAATAAGAAGTCTACAACAAGCAATGAATATGCAATCAAAGTCCCAATGAATTTGTAAGTCTTTAAACAAACAAAAAAACCCCACCAAAACAAAAAACCCAAAACACCTGAAACTTTTTGGTAAAGTAAGGGAAAAAGCCTACAGTTTCATATAATTCATATAAAGTGCTTACAGATGAACTTTCATTGGAGTTCAATATTAAAACCAAACTTAAACTAGAGTTCTTTTGATTATTTGTTTCATTTTATGCTTTATCTATGCTTTTCTAGCAGTTATAATCTAAAGCACCTATACTTCCAAAGCAGTGATTGTACTCTTAAAGAGGCAAATCCTTCATCACTTCCATATTTCTTCACTTTTATTCAAAATAAAGTGACAGTTACCTGTAGTATATTAAAGTTTAGAATTATGGTTACCTATTAAAGATAAAATCTATTAGTAATTTAATTATAATAATGAACTTCTGAGCATCTTTTTCCTCCTTTTTCTTTCTTCATAAAAATGGCAAGTAAAGAAAAACCAAAGAACTGATGTGGAAGGAGCTCTGATTCATTGCCCTGGCTTGAAACTTTTACACTACACTGGTTAGAAAGAAGCAACTGTCTATTCTATTATATTATGCTTAACTCTACAGTTCAATGATTTACATTCAAATTTCCACTTGAATTAGCCCAGAGTATGAATGTCAGGAACATTGTAAATTTTTACCAACAAAAAAAAAAAAAAAAAAAAAAAAAAAAAAAAAAAAATCATAGTTTTCCCCATTTTTTAATACACATACATACAGAAAGATAGAAAAATGAGAATAGAAATTGTATAGATATAGCAATGAATTACCCACCAGAAGAAAAGTTTACCACTTAGATGAGCAGTGCTAGTAATAAAATAATTTAAATCCTCTACCTTAGGGATGAACTCACACAACAGAAATTCATTTAATTATATTGTTTTATAAATATCAATACAATCAATGGTTGACTTTATATGTATAATACTGTTACTTGTGATGGGTTAACTGGAAATTAGTTAGGGACAAATTCTCAAAATCATGATAAAAATTGCATAGGATTTTGTTTTGAAATTGACCGACTGATAACAATGGAAACTAGTGAAAACTAGTCCTTGCAGATGAATGTGAGGTCTCATCACTGTATTAGCTAACCAACTTTATCCTTCTTTGAATCGTACATTTGGAATACTCAGTTATTTGACTTAGTCTTAAGAATAATTCCTGTGGTACATGTCTGTGTTTATTAGCATGGCAATAATACAAAAACCAGGCAAACTGAGGAGTTTGATTTTGAAGATGACTGTAATAATTGTTAAAAATATTGGTTGACTGGGAAAAAAATCTCTCGGGATGCACCAGGAGAGTGAAACGTCTTTATCTTTCCAACATGGCCACTTTGTGTTTCTTCTTCTGTAAGAGGCAGTGAAAAATATTGGCACTTAGTAGGGTAACTTTTGTGCAGCAATTTCCCTTGCAGTCTCCAGCCTTTCTTGCAGCCCTTATGCCTGACTCTTACCTTCTGCCAGAAACAGGGTTGTACGGTGTTTTACAGCTGTCCCAAAGGCCCCTTGGGACTGTTGGCAGAGAGGTGACCTAAGTTTCCAATATCCATTGGGCACATAGTTTGTTGCACAATGAACTCAAACAATGTGTTTAATGCCCACATGCATCGTCTTAAGCTACACAAAGAGTAGCAAAACAAAAATCATGCTAAGCCTCTCAAAAACAAACAAAATATCAGTATATTTTGTAAGTGGAAGTGTAGTTGAGAGGCCTAATGAAATATGGTATGAAAGCGTGCTTCACAGAAGAGATTGCCAAACATTTAGAAAATATCGTACATGGACAATTGAATGTTATTTTGTAATTCAAAGGTCTAGTCATGATTTACTTTCAAAATAATTTACTTTTATATGTAAAACTAAATCACAGGAACTTACATGTAATAAATGGGAATACTTAAAAAAAAAAAAATCCCCAGTCCCTTAACTGCTGCTATAAAGGGTTAACTTAAATATTTTGCTGCTTTAATATCTTCTCAAATGAACTTTATTTATCCTGTTAAGAATTGTGTAGCTTCATTAATATACTTAATGAATTGATCTTACTGTTAAGATGCTCAGTGCAACCTAGAAACATAACATCGTGAATATTTAATCAACCATCGATCTCAGTCAGCAGATCCAAACATCAGTCAGTCATACCACATCAATCTTCATAGTTTCTTTGCATGCTGTTACTTGTTGAATTAAAGATATTTTGCTATTTCAAGAAACTACAGACTTCTCTTTTATAGGAAGAAGAGCTCCCAGCTCCCCTCCTCGACACCACTGACATCCACATCTGCCTGTTCTTGTTTTAGTTCCTTTCAATCTACTTTGCCCTTCTGAAGGGGAAGTAGCTGGGAGCTCAGTTTTATAGATCTCCAGATTTCTCTGACACAATGTTACTAGTCCAGCTGCCCCTGTAGTATAGGGTCCGTTAGAGGCTCGACTTCAGAATTACTCCTTCCAATAGTTCAACTGTTCTGCCTATGGAGAAGCAAATGAATTGTGACATTTCCTCCATCAGTCTACTACACATTTTTTATCTTCTAGTCCAGAACATATACGTTATACTCTGGAAGAGACGAGCTTTTTCACAGAATATGTTATCTGCTTGCTGCTTGATAGAACTGTTAATAACTCTGGTGATTCTTTGAATTTGGAGGACTGGAAAGCCAGGATCCCTTCAGATCCAGGCATTTCAACACAGACATTCTGTTCTCTCAAGGACCCATCTTATGTCCCATAATTATACCTATTTCAAAAGGGGAAAAAACTGTTTCATATCAAATACTCCAAATACGCAGTAGTAAGGTAATAGAGAAAAACAGTATCTCACCCCATTCATGAATAAAAGATGATAGAATGCCAGACTTTCCATTTGAATGAAATGGTCTTGCCCTATTCTGAAAAGTAACATAATGTGAAATTTTTAACAGAACAATAGAAAAAAAAATTCTGTACATGACAATATTCCTTGGAAACATCTTTAAAGTACTGAAAGGAGAGGTGCTTGCTGAGCTGCATTCTTCAGTTCTCAGTGATTGAGTTACATACTCATTGGACAGAGAGAGAGAAAGGCATGTTTAGTCTAATGGTTGAACTCACTGAATGTGAAGTCTGATATGAAGATTTTTCATAAAATGCAACAGGAGGAGCACTTAGGAACTTGTCATTGCACCATAGTGTTATATGACTGAACACCACAGCTGATGGTGGTTAGCACCACTACACTCACCCAAGACACAGGCAATTTTGTTTTAAGCTATTACTTTGAAGTAGGCAGAAACAGAATTTGATTCACTCCCCGTATATTTTTAGTGAGAACCAAACCACAGTGTTACAGGGCCTTGGTGGCCTTTTTGTGAATAGCCTTCCAGAGCCCTTGTGCCTGTTGAGTTAATTAATCCTAGAAATTCTTGAACATTGTTGATATTTTTCTTCTGTTTCTGTTCATCTGAATCACTTAGCAAATTGAGTTGAATTGCACTTTTTCAGGAAATCAAATAGTTTTAAAGGTATGGTGAGGAATTGGTGAAAGGTGTTTTCTCACTATGAAAATGTTGTTGACTTCCAGCTTAGCAGCATCCTGTTAAGCCCAGAAATCTAACTTTGACCTTTAAATGAAGTTACTTTCCCACTGGATTGACCACCACTCAAGTGCTATCATCCAAAAATGTCACAAGTCGTGAATATTAAAAAATACCAGTGAAATTTAAAAGAGTGATATCCAAGATTTTGACAGCAGCAGTTTTGCTGACTAGTGCTCAATAGTGCTATGTTAATAAACATATAAATTCTATTGTATTTTTAGCTCCCTTTACTGCTTAACATTTTTACAGTGTAGATTTAGTAGAGATACCTCTTTCTTAGACTTTACAAATTCAAGAATACACTCTGTTCTAAAAATAGAGTGCAGAAACTTCATTTGTCTAATGAAGACATTTCTTTCATGGTAATTTTTTTTTGCCTTTGTTTCTTTATCTCCCTAGAATTGAATGGGATATATCAAAAAAAGTGAGGAACTTTTCCACTGAAGGCATGTATATGCCTTTCTCTCAAAAGGTCATTAAACATCATCAAACCACTGGATTTCTGAAAGCTGATCTACTGCAAATAGATAACGAAACTGTATTAGTAACGATGCTCTCTGCAAGGTGACTGAGGAACTTGGCTCTAAATGATGGCAAAGATTTGCCCTGTAATACTTTCAGTGTGTTCCCCTGAATAAGAAGTCAAACAGAAAGACTTACACAATTGGCTTTTCAACATTGAAAAGCTATGCTCTATTTAGAAAAAAAATGTGTTGTCTGTCTATTGCTTGTATTCATGGATAAATCTACAACTAGAGTTTATTATTTTTTGATGAAATGGAAATGTCTGGGTTCCATTTAAAATTTTAAACTAAGCCTTTTTAAAAATGCTTTATGGAAACAGATATCCCTTCCTTCACATTGTTTGCATATTAATGTAACAAGTAGGTATCCAACTCATTTTCTTTACCACTTGACTGTTCTGATAAAGCCATTAAGAATTAGTAAAAAAAAAACCCAAACCAAAACTCTTATTGATCCTCTTTAATGACATACAGATTGAGCATAAAATCAGCCTAAATATTTTATATAGATGCAAATATAAAAATCAAACCAAGTAATTTAATCTTTATTTTATTTTCAATAATATTGAACTAGCCTTAAAAATTAAAGCAGGAAAAGATTTGATTGTCCATAAAGTAACTGGGTCTTTTTAAATTTTATTGATCTTTAGTTAGAGAGTCTTTAAAAGATAACACTTTTCCTCAAAATATTTTTCATCATGGTGAAATACACATAGTTTTGAGATTTGGGACATTAATTTCTTTGGGGCTCTGTGGTGGTGGTGTTTACCTTGAATGTAGCTTTTATAATTTGCTTCTCTCTATTCAGACCAAAATTAGTGCTAAATAAACAGAATGGACATTGGATGATCATATAAGAAAATGGCACTATTTTTCAAGCTATTTCAACATAATGATAGGATAAATATTTTCATAGTCCTCCTTTTGCTGTAGTTCTAAATAATATTTTGAAGTATATTTCTGAGTATTTTCTTCAGGAATGGTGTAGAATTCTACTTGTCCTGCAAAATACAAGATTGTAATTTGTCTGACCTTCTTTCTGTTTTCCATCTGCATACATTAAATGAATGACTTTCCATTTTGCAGCTGAGGGAAGCACAACTTTGAATGAAAAATGTTGTCATTAAAAAAGAGGGAACAAATTGCATAAATTATAAATGACCTGCAGAAGCTGAAATGTGCTACCACGTTACCCTGATTATACATGCATGGGGTTTTTGTCATTAATCCAACAAAATAGCATGGCAACCTATGGAACTCATGCAGATACAGATCTTTTGGTAAAGAAACAGAACTCCAAATGGATTTAAATTTATAGCATTATATTATGCTTTACAAGGAGAAAAAAAAAAAGGCTGATTCAATTCCTGAGTTTATACTTTTAATTTTACACATCCCTACAGTTGGTTTTTGCTTTTTAATTTCTAAAAGTTTGTATTTTATTGAAGTATGTAAAAAAAAAAAAAAAAAAAAGTATTCAATGCTTCTGTCAATCTCCAAGCCAGCACTTCAGATTGCCCTAGATTATAAAGATTCCCACAGAAAAAAATCTGCTTATTGCAGCCTTGCTGCATCAAAGAATTTGGCTAATCTTAAATTTATGAGTTTTTTAATGCTTCCTTGCATGCTTAGGCATTTCACTATTTCAGATCACTGAATATTTATGCAACAATAAATCTCATTAATAAATTAACCCATAGTTATTATTAAGTACGTTTCATTTAGGAGTATTGTTAGGATTATTATAAGAACACAGAGAATATTAGGTCAGGCCACAGATTCATCTAGTGCCTTGTCCCATTTCTGGTATGCTCTAGTAAGAGCAGGTATAAAATACCTTTCCAGAATTTCCTCATAATCTCTGTCAATTTACAGCTCAGGAATTTCAATACCTATCTTTTGATGTATTCTTCTTCCAAGAATGTCTTCAATTACTTCTTAAAAATTATGTAAAATGCAGTCATGCTGGTTAGCTAGCCAGGGCACAGCTCAGCTTCCAGTGTGCGAAGAATTCTACCTTTGGGCTTGAATTTGTTTTTTGGTGATTTTGTCTGATTCTTGTACTGAAGGAAGGACTCAATGAACAGTTGCTGCCCTCCTCCTTGCTATTCATGACTTAAACTGGCTGGTCTCAACTCTATATCTCATAATCTATTTTCTGGGCTAAAGATTCCCAGTTTTTTTTTTTTTTTTTCATTCTTCACACTCATTGTTCAATCTACAAGGATAGGCTTTCGTCATCCATATTGCCTTTTCTTTATATTTTCTGTACATGCATCCTCTTAAGATAAAGAAACATGCCCTGTATCCAAGACATGGCTGCATTCTGACTCATGTACAGTGGCAGAACGGCAGCTCCTCTTTTGTTCTCTGTGCTTTCCTAACAAATCCCAACATCAGAAGTGCTTTCTTTCATCAAAGACTGATTCAATAAATGAATAAATTCAGGCTCCTCTGCTGCTGAATATTTTTCCCAAATGCCTAACTAAAGTTGGGCATTCATCTACAGTGATTATCATCTGCTCCATTAATGGTGAGTCATCTGGAAACTTAGGAACTTTCTGTTATGATTTGCAGATAGCCCTTGACTGTACTGACACTAAATATTATTAAGTAGCCATAGGTAACTTTGTAATCTCACTTTTGTCCCCTCTTGCAGGTAATTTTTTAATATGTTCAACAGCATGTCAGGAGGCTTGTATGTACAGTTCAGGGAATGTTATTGAACAGTATCTTCATAGAAAACGAGATTTTTTTTTTGTCTTTTCACACTATATATTAACAGATGAAGCATTTCACATCCTGTAAGTGATAGGCACTTAGTATTATTTCAGCTCTGTTTCTCAATAATATATTTCTCCTTCATGGTGCTTTTAACCTGTAGCATTTTTGACACACTTCTGAACATATTTCTTTTAGGAATGTCTTGATGAATACTTGAAAGTTGGACAAAAACAATCTCTTTGCCTTCTAAAATAGTATTGCAGAGACCATTAAACTAGGATATTTTTCACACCATCCCCAAGCTCTTTATGTCAGACCAGGATTCAAGAGTGACTGAAAATTATGTTCTTTCACTCGAGTTCTTGAAGTGTTAGGGTTCTCACTGTGCTGAAGAGTAGACTACTAGAGCTACTAGTCTAGTAGACTGCTAGAGCTTCTCCAGTTTTGGTGATTCCTCAGCTGTTTTCAAGCTTCGGGACAAAGGCATTTCTATTTCTCATTAACAGAGCAGTAGCTGTGCAGCTCAAGTGTAACTGGAAGATATCAGGATTTTTCGGAGTAGTTAGGTGGACAAAATTATTGGATTTGTAGGCCTAGAAAAGGCTTACAGTTTAAAGCCTTAAGCTTCTGTTATAATTTAAAGTGCTACATTTACGCTACAACTTCAGCAGAACCAATGCTACATTCTACTCTGGCACGTCAGTAAATTGACAAATGGTGACCTCATGGTAGGCGATATAAAGCTAACCTCAGGTTTTTAATATGTGCCTACATAACAGGAATCTTCACTTGCTTTTTTTTTTAGTTCCTTTGTCATGTTAGAAGAAAATGAAGGTATCTGGTAAAGGGAAGAGGCAAATTATGGAGCATGAAATCTGAGTTACTAATGAAAGTTGAAGGATGTGAAATGTACTCCTGTGTTCATGAACAATTTTAATGTGTTCATTAAAAGTGAAGTCAAGTTCATCCAAGTGAACATGCTTAATTTTTACTTGGTATATGTATGCAAGTGAGTTTTCATCCCTGCCCCCCCCCCCTTTCCTGTATATGAAAGAACCTTTGCAAAAAAAATAAACAAAATCTGCCCAAACTCATGACTGGTAAATAGTGCCTGCTTTTAATTAATGGTATTAATCTTGGATGCATTGAGTCCAGATATCTCCTGGGAAATATGAGAGGAGAGCTAAAATACTGTGTTCATCACATAAAAGAAATCCTGGAATTACTTGTCTGTCATTTTAAACTTAATACTGTATCATTTTTCTTAAACTTTATTAAGGTAACATTTATAAAATAACATTATAACATTTTAAACTTCAAACAGTTTCAAAGATAATGGTGGATTTTAATGAATTTTCTTAATTAAAGGAATGGTTGGTTGTGCCTGTTTTCAGTAAATTAATTAAACTTTTAGTCATTAAGCAAAAAGTTAATTCATCATTGAAGGTTATAGGAAGTGTGAAAAATCTGGCTTTTGAGATGGATACCATACCCTAATCTATCACTGATATTATGGAATTACATGCTTAAAAATGTTCTCGATAGTATGAAATACTATAGAAAGTGCCTGGTGACTAACTAGGGATACTTGAAGCATTTTAGTTTGAATCATCATCTCTAATACGAGAATCTTATAACTGGTTTTACAAAAATGAATTATTTTTCATATGAAATGTTAGTGGACAACTTCTTAAAAAGAAAATGCTGGTGAAAATCATGTTCTCATTTTAATGCTTACTGATTCGGGATGAATCAGTAATCATCTCTAATACGAGAATCTTATAACTGGTTTTACAAAAATGAATTATTTTTCATATGAAATGTTAGTGGACAACTTCTTAAAAAGAAAATGCTGGTGAAAATCATGTTCTCATTTAATGCTTACTGATTCGGTATGAGATTATTTTCCTATGAAGAAGAAAACATCAGAGTACTAGCACTATATATATATATATATATATGTTGGTTTTTTTGCACTGCACAAATGAGTAACTTGATTGTTTTTCTTTGCTGGACTTTTTCTTCCTCAGATCCTGGTTTGTCATGAAGTTACTCTGTTTCTCTTACTGTAACTCAGTATGAAATACCTTTGTCCAGACTCCTAAAAACATAGTGCAGGTTGACTCTGCAGATGAGTTCTCTCCCCAATGTCCTACTCTATTATCAGAGAGAGAGGCAAGTGAATCTCCTATAGTCTGCATATTAATCTTAACAATCAGTAGAGCAGATCTTAATCGATGTTCTCATTGCACCAAAGCTCTTACACGGTAGTATAAAAAACGAGAATTATTAGAGATACCTCAGTGTGATCATTTACATGCTGTTCCTTATTTTCCTGCGCTAGAGCGAAACATATATCGAGGCAAGCAGTGCAGTTTTATGACACATAGGATAAAGCTTTTCCTTATTATGTGGAGTATCGCCATGCCTTGGCTGGTCGTCACTGCATGCAGCTGGCACCCTTGTGGTTGCTCCTGGTCCTTGTTGCTGCAGGTGTTTGACTATTAGAAGGGGGCATGAGAAAGGAGGGCTTCTGTCCTCTCTGCTGATTGCCGGCTGTGCAGCTGGAGTGCCACAGCTTGGCCGTTGCAGTTTGAGAGTATGTCTCAGGAGAGGAAATTCAGTTAACTGCTTTGTGAAATTTACATTAAGAATATCGTTATTGATTTTTTTTTTCTGATGGACAATTTGTCTTAGAAAACTGATGCAAATCACCTTCTACTTACTGTATAAAATTAAAATTCCCCCCCTCCCCCCTTTATTTTCCTGGAAATATAAAGTCTCTACCCTTTCTTGTATTTGCCTAACATGAGGAGAAAAGGTGCTTTCTCCTTAGCTGCAGGAAAGTGGAATGTGACAATGTGACAGTGCAAACCCTGCCCCTGCTATCAGCGTTGTAAAATCAGCAAATACTAATGTGTAAGAATGCATATACACGTATGAATGTGTACATGCGCAGTTATTTTTGTTAATGTAACTTTTTTCCTATTTCCTATCAATCATGTTCATGTAACGCTTCGCATTGGCTTTGATCAGTATATGAAAGTCATTATCAAAATCTTGTAATCCAGTTTATTGGTGTATTTTGCTTAAAGTGATTGCATTGGTCAAAGCATCACTTCTAAGGTGAGAAGGTTAGGTTTGAAATAAAAATAGAGACTTTTGTAGCCGTTGCTTTCTGTATGTTTTGCAATTAAGATATATACTGTGGGATGCTCATCAAAGAGGAACTTAACAAAGGGGATTCTATCATAAAATGCAACTCTCCGAACAGACCACATTCTAAATTACCTGCTAATGTGTTTTCTGTGACAGCAGATTCTCATAAGGTTGGATGTTTACATGATCAGCTACAATTTTAACCTCAGCATTTTTGTTAACTGCATTATTCTACATGATGTGGCTGCTTTCTGTTCAATGTCAGATAGCTATATGAGTTAAAAATAATGATTAAATATCTCAGAGGAAAAAAATTATTGCCTGAATACCCATCTTGTAAAATTTAATGGTTTTTCCTTTTACAGTATTATATTATTGGCTGTAGTAGATTAGGACAACTTTGATAGAAGAATTGCACATAATTAAATTTTCATGTGTGGTTTAAAGTGCAAAAAGATTAGAAGGCTATTTAAGAGGTGCTGGAACTGTCACACCATATCAGTAAAGTCTGCGAGATGGAGCACAAAAGTACTGATTCAGTGCAACATGTCATATTGCTATAAAGCAATAACTACAAGGAAGATGCCATGGATGGGTGGGTATCTATGCCTACGAATACTCGTGAAGATATTGTCAAATCTGTTTTTTTATCTTAAAATGGATAAGGAAAATGGATCCAGGAGGTGCATTCAAAAGTTGTGATTTAATCATCTGTTTATTCAGATAGGATACTAAGGAACTTTTGCATTGCCTTTCTTTTCTCTAGGCTTATTAATACTTCTGTGTCATGGACATTTATGAAATATTAATATACCTTGGGAAATTTTACATTTTGGTGAGTTTGGACATGTTGGTTTGGGGCAATACTTGCCAATTCGTTGATGAGGGGCAGGAAGTCTGCAACTCCAGAAGTGCAGGGTCATTCCTGTTAGTTCCAGCCTAGGAATGCCTGGCAGTGGTTCAACTCACAGGAGCAAGGGTAGGCCCGTGTTATGGCAGCTGTTTTTCTAGCACATATGGTTTGCATTTCCCTTGCAGAGATAAGGTGATATTTAAAGATGGAACATTGATATGAACCCACTGAAAATTGCTTTATATTTTATTTTTTGGGAAAAAAAGTATTGTGATTCAGCTAAAGTGTGTTGACTCTTCAAATATGATTTAATAGGACTGTTCTGCAGAAACAAAATTCTGACTTAGATCCTATGCAGTATTTTCAGGAAGGTATGTAGTGCTGGGAATAATCCAAATCAGCATCTAAGAGAATCAGTGCAAAAAAAAAATTGATCCTTGAAAATAGTTACCGTTTTCTTTTTCTGAAAGATTGGATTGGATCAAAGTGGTAGGAAGGCAGAGCATCAAAATATATTTTAGTAATAACCCAGGTATGTTGGAATAATCTTCAGCTATCATAATGGGCAGATAGGCCCTTTCCAAAGGGCACTGGTGAGATTTGGCTGTGTCTCGTGTTTGAGATCGGAGGCACACCTAACAGCTGTGAAGCAGCAAATGAAATATTGACCATGTTATTGTGTCATTTAATTTGTAATGATCTTGAATACTTCTGAAACGCTGGACAAGATGTGGCAAAATCCAATTGTGTCATTCCTTGTAATCTTAGGAAATAAGACAAATCACTATAATGAGAGTATAAAAGGTTAATGTATTTTTCGAAAACTAATGAACAAACACATATTGTGCCGTAAGACTCACGTCTCGCAGCCTAGTATTATTTTGTGTGTGTGTGTGTAGCTGGAGCTGATACATATGTCCAGCATTAAATGATTTATGAGACTTCTATTACATTTTGCCTTTGTAGGATGGGTTAAACTTCATTTCAGAAACACATATCAAGTTATAAAAGTTATTAAAAAAAATCCAAAACAACTTGCCTGTTGGTTTGGACCCAGGAATTTCTCCAATATGTAAAAAACGTGGGTTCAAAGTCATGCTTTGGAATTTCATTTCCTTGGTCACAAATTCAAGTAGAAAAAGTAATCTTGTTGCGCCATTCAGCTCCCACCGAAACCAGTGGGAATTTTGCTATGCGACTTTAAGGCAATGGAAACAGGACTTTGAAAAGTATCTAAATCAGAGAAACATAAATAAGAGAGGGAGTCACTCATCCATAGACCCAGCCCTGCTTGAAGGAAGGTTTTGTATTTTGCATGAAACAAAGTATTTGCCTATGTTTCACTTCTTGAAATGCAGAGCAGAAACAACAACAACAAAAGGGTGAGAGAAATACCTTTTACTGTCTCCTTAATGTCTCCTCACCTCAAAGAACAGAGATATCCTGCTAGAATAGCTGGGTTTTGTTTTTTTTTTTTTTCTTTTTTTCTTCTTTTTGGCATTTATGCTAGGAAAACAGCAGAAGGCAATTCTGAGTCAGAGGCTGTAGTACAAGGAGTAAACCCAAAATATAGAAGAGTGAGAAACATGGAAGTAAAGTTGCAGGCTTGGGTTTTAAGAGATTTTTTTAAGTTTCTGCCTTGCCAGTGTACTAGAAATCAAATACAAGCTTGTTATGATTTCACTTATTGCCTAGAAATGATCCTGAAGTAATTCCTGAAAAGGGAAAAGCAGTAGAGCTTTATAATATTAGTAATAACTTACAGGTCCGTTTAACTATATTGTTTGGAAATGTTTTTTTGATGCAGGGTTTCCTACCAATAAATACAAAACTTTGAGGAAAATTTCATTGATATAGACTTAGATGATTATTTAGAATAGATGGGTACAAAAGTTTTTAAATTACATTAAAATGCAAGCAGAAAGTCATGTTATTTGAGTTTGATTTCTACCTCAGCTATAGACTGACTGCCTATTGCATAAGAAAGACAACTGAACAACTCGTGCTGACCTTTTGCCGTGCATTTTTCACAGGCAACTTCAGAGAAGTTGCCCGCTATTAATTTTTACTGTAGCAATGTCCAAAAGCACAGTCTAGTCCAGTCTAAAATTGGGCCTTATCCTTTTACGTGCTATATCAGCAGATAAGGTGGTGTAAGCATTAACGAATTCAATCAGTAATGAAGCTTGTGATCCTGAGGCAGATTTTGTCATGGAGTACTTACTCTGTACAGACAGTTCACCTTGTTTTACAGGGTTGCAGAGACCCTGGCAGTAGTATTCATCTCACTCAACTGTGGATACCCACAGAGCAGGTATCTGTGTTTGAATTAGTCCATGGAAAGAAATAAACCCGTGTGCAGCAGTTGGGAGGCAGTTTTTCAACTGGATGTTGATGTTCCTGTAGGTCTGGGCTAGTTACATTATCCCAGAGTCCTTTTCCCCTCCCACTACCCCAAATGATGGAGAGTTCATTATTTTCCATGATTACTGTATATGAGTCACATCCATGAACACTCACACACATGCAGTCACTTTTGTCACCCTAGGAATCTTACCTGACCCTCTCCAAGCATCTTCAGTGTGTCTAGTTTGTCATGCTTACTTAGTGAAATCCAGAGCAATAGAAAGTTACTATTTCTCTTTTATTGGTTTGTAATCCAGCAATTTAGGTTACAAGGTTGTAGTTTATATCATTTAGGTGCTCTTTGCTATTTGAAAATATGGCCTGTGCGTTTGTGTATCAATAATCAGGACAAAGGTGCTCCTGTCTGTAGTTTCAGAGACACCTGTAATAAATGGCAAAAGCAAGAAAAGCTTGGCAGCGAACCAGAAGTCGAACTAAAGCTGGTTCCAGATTTCCTTTTCTTGAACCCAAACCAAAAAAATAAATGCACATTTTACTGGTTTAAAAGCCTACAAAAGGAATGATCACCTCCATTCTTCTTGTTCATCTGTTTTCCCTGAGATAAACGGCTTCACTTCCTGCTCTTCCTTCCCCTGAAAGAAAAAGCTTTTAACAGATCTTTTCATGGGGCAGATACCTTTTTGCTGCATCGTGATCTCCCAGTCTGGTTATCAAGTAGGGAACAGTGTGGGGAGCCAGAGCTTACCTGCTCCCTTGCTCACTACAGAGAACATTTTTTCTTGGGTGCTTTTGGACGTGCAACCCCACTGGAAGCAGGAATCACAGTTACCTTTCTGCTACCTGAACGATGGCTTGTAGGGCAGTCATAGCTTTCCTTCCCTCTCTTACCACTATTGTTTAATTAACATCTTTTAGTCAAGGAGACTGGTGTTTGAGTATTTGTCATAACTGTAGTCCTTGTCTTCACTTTGAACTATGCTGCTCATCAAGGAGCGTGTCGGACAGATGTCCTCTTTGTTATGGCTACAATGAACTTTCAACAGTAACAGCAAAAGTGAACAACTCTACTAAAACCTGCTGCAACAGAGTGTAATATTTTATTCTCCTACTATCTTTTCAAATACTTTTCATTCCTTGATGCAGTAACTGGTGGTGCATCCAGCCTGACCATTGGTTCTGATGACTTTTGGGTAATGATTCCACCTTACTCTAACCTTAGATTTGGCCTAAGGCTAACTTTTAAAGGTTTTGTGTTGGTTTGGTTTGGGTTTTTTTTTTTAATAGTGACATAGTTTCTTAATTTACTTCAGTTTGAACCTTTAATACAAGAATAGGGTGAGACCAATGCAGTAGGAGATTCCCTTGTTCCTTTGCAATATGTCCTCAGAACATTGCATTTCCACAGGGAAAAGCTGCAAGGCATTTTTATTGCTTTATGCAAAGACTGGGTACTATGGCAACTAGTCTACTAACTCTAAGGGTCCCCCAATATATATTACACTGTAGACATGTCTCTGGGTCAATTTGGGGTACTTGCGTGATATGACAAAAAATCTTTAACCTCGTTCATTCACATTCATCAAGAAATTACATTTAGCTCAGTCCTGTTGTTTGGATCATAAAGGGTGTGCCTGTGTTGAACAGCTCCATTGTATTGCTATAAATCCACAATAAGTCTGAGATTCATATTCTTTTTCCATCCTAGAGCACTTTGGGTTACTTCTTACATGGATTCATTCAGTGCATTGTTGTTGTTACTGCTGTTGTTATATTAGCTCCCAGGCTATTTTTTGTATCCCTGCAGGCAGGCAGCCCTCAACTTCTCTGGGGCCAGATCTGTAATCTGTCTGAGGGAATGAGCATCTCACCAGTGAGGAGAGCATGTGGCCAGCAGCAGCCAGCCAGTAGAGAGGTCCACAGACCCTGGGTAGAGAAAAATAAGCGTAATTTTCTGAGACCACAGCTAGCACACTTGGTGGAGGGAAGAAGCCATGAGATACAAGGCAGTAGGCCAAAAGCAGCAGGTTGAAAGCAGGCTACAGAGGGATGATTGATTAGGAGCAAGCTGCCAAAAGGTGATCACGCGCACCTCATCGCTGATGCTTCTACAACAGTAGCTATAATATGAAGCACATGTAAAACAACGATGTGTAGTCGACACTATTACCTGTCGAGGGCAGCGCTGGGGCTCTGCTGGGTGAGTGGGCCCTCTGCCTTGGCTAATACTGAGTGGTAGCAAAGTGACATGGCTTTCTTAGGAGAAGTGCGTGTACATGGGAGTGTGTGGAGTTACAAGGACATAGCAAGGGCAGGGACCACAGAGCACCTCTAGCATCAGCTGTGTTCCCTCCTAAACTTGTGTGACAGGGTGTATTACCAGATAGCTAAGAAGTGGCAGCAGATGTGCCACAACAGACATTACTTCTAATCTCCTCTAACCTGGTCCAGCTTCTCTAACTCAAACAGCTGAAGTTTTGGCTTTCAGAAATTGAGCACTGATCTTCTTCCAAAAAATTAATTTTGAAATTGAGGATGCAATATGTATGCTGCTGACCTGAACATATGTTACAACCTGATAATAACAGAATCATCACTCAGCATCACTTCACAAATGAGTGTACTGCTTAATCTTTCTGTGCCAAATCATGGCTTCTTTAGGACTGCCTTATCACTCTGAGGCATTGCCTCTTCCTCTGTTGCCATTAACTGTCCTGGATGATTACATTCCCGGAAAAAAAGCTATAGGTCCACGTAGCTGAGAGGCTGAACCTGGTTGTGCAGGAGATTTGAATGGCCACATGTATTGCCACTTTTCCAGAGTAAATTTTAAGTAAATTTGACATACTCCTCTCAGAGAGTCCTTCATGCAATGGCATACCAGTAAGAAAGTAAAAGAATGAAATAAAATCAATCACAGGGAGATTATTAGTATCATTTCTCCTCCAAATCCTCATCAGGCACCTGGGTATCAGTCACTCACGTAAGAGTACAACTAAAGTGTAATTTGGGTAATTTCAACCGCAGGAACGGAGAGCCATTTCATTTGGATTTTCTGACTTTTTTATAACATGTTAATGACATTTATAAAAGCTATATGATAGCTGAACTTTTTAATTGGTTTCTGATGCAAAGGCTTTAAATTTTACGGTAAAATAACATTGCTTCAGAACAAATCACAGTCAGCAGCATCTGCATAGCTGTGTACACAGGCACAGCACTTCATTAACAGGACAGGAAAATTCCCTTTGTATTGTGAGGATACGCCACCAGCCAGAGGCTCAAGCCCTTCCTAGCTGCTGCCTCAACATATCTGCTGGGATGATGCCTAAAGCCTAATCTGAAGCTCATCTCATTTAGTTGGATCCTTTCCCTTGTGCCAAAGCACCAAGTGTCTTGCACAGAAATACCTGGCAGCAGGGTTTAATTCATGTAGGTGTAATAGAATCTATCCTGGTTGTTTTTTTCAGCAAGGCTCCACTGCCAATATATTGGGGGAAATAACATAGCTTGTTACAGAGTCTACATCGCAGTCGTGGCAGAGAAGGCACCATATTTTAGAGATATCCAAAGCTAGCTTTCAATTAGCTAGCTCAGATATATATATAGTAGTCTGTGGCAACACAACACTCAGCAGAAAAGTCTTTCTAGTTCCTGGGCAGAAACAAATGTGTTTTTCTAAAATGGTGAATATTATCATACTGAATATGGTTTTTACCCCTAACAAAGATGGAACTTACTTCTTGTTCATTCCCCATGAACTTGCATGCAGCTTTGTACTCTGGCTAAGTATCAACCATTTTCCCAGATGAGTCATAACTTATAATGTGGGACACGGTTCCAAGTTAAATTTAGATGTATTTTTGAGGCTTCGATTTAAAAATATGTTAATTTACAAGTAGATTTTTATGAGGGAAAAATCCTGGATGTTGACTGATCTGTTGGTGACTTAAATCTCTCAAACCACTAAGCCCCACATAATCTTAAGAGCAATAGCTCTGCATTCAATTTGCTACTTCACAAGTCAGCATCTTCTCTGAGTATTTGAGGAGGAATTATTTTAATGTCAGCTAACATGGGATTGCTGTATGTGTAATCCCCAATCAGTAAAACTTGCACATCTACACATACATGCACAGCATACATTCATTAGTGACAGATCACGATGGATATAAAGTTCACAAGATTTTTCAGCAATATTCTAACAGGTCGTTGTTGTCTTTGGATCATCCCATTTTCACAATATCTATTAGATTGCCTAGTGCTCACCTCGTGATGCTCTATTAGTCAAAACATCTCTTTGCCCATATATTCAAATGAACTGTAGAGGTTATTAACTTGCCCTTGGCAAAAAGATTTAGTTTTCCAGGGCAAATGCTTTTATAAATTCTGTGTGTGACAGTTTTATTACATATTGTAAATAGAATACCCTGCCAGATTTTTATGACAGCCATCACTAAGTCATTCAGACCTTATTACTTTTCAACCCTTTGCATACCTTGAATATTTTTTTTATTTTTTTTTTTAATCTTTAACAGGCCTTGCTTTGGTCAGTGCACTTTTCTTACTTCCCTAGCCAATTTCATTTAGTAACATAACTATTTAGAACAGTTTGTATTAAGCCAAACATTTTGTCTTGCAGAAAATCAAGGCTTTGATTTTAATTTGTATTTTAATTTGGCTCAGGCACACATTAGTTTGCGCATTCTGCGTTTATAGTGATGGACTCATTTAAGCTTGTACAGTCCCTACTAGCAGTTAATATAATAGTTTCTGTGCTCAGCTGCATACCTATCCTAGGTCCCACTATCTCTAGCTGAACGAGCATTCTGCTAAAGGACTGCTGTTATTGACTTAATTTTACATTTTGTATTTTAAAACAATGTATGTGTTCTGAAAAGAAAAGAAAAAAGCACAAGTCAGGCTGGTGTTATGACCTACTCAGACATATCTAGTTATTCCATATTTTATCAACTAATTTCTCTGATCCTAAGGATGCTTTCAAAGATGAAAAAGAGTTGTTGCAGAGATTTTGTTTAGATATGTAGTTTATTAGCAATGGAAATATCACGTGTGCTAGGCTTCGTGAACACAGGCGATAGAAACAACAGTTCCTATTTTAGTTTTGTTTCCTGTTGAGATGACAAACATTAACAGGAGGAGGAATGAGACTGGCTTTAGTAGAGATACAGTAAAAGTGAAGAATAATGATTGTCAAAAGTGTGTAAGGGATGCAAAAGCCTAAGTTCCTAAGATTTATAATCCTTTTGCTACTCTGACAGTTTTGAAGTGTTACCTTCAGTAGTAATTTAAAATGCAGCAAAGCTCAGTTGCTGGAGAGTCCGCTGGCAATGGGGCTGAGCCGCCTGGCGAGGGACATTTCGCTGCTGGGGGAAGCAGCTGAGCTGCCAGCGCCGAGGCTGAGGAACGTGGGAGCCCTTCACCTCCCTCCCTGCTCCCCTCCGGCTGTAGGCCTTGGGACAAACCTCTTCTCTCGTGCCTTGATAAACCAAGCCTTAAGCCTCCCTGGGGATGTCACTTGAGGACAGACTGGCTCATACAGTCGTTAATTAAGCAACAATGAACATGTTGATGGTGCTTCCACTTCCTGAAGGTGGTAGGAAGGTGTTGTGGTGGGCTGTGAAAGTGGGAAGGATTCAAGTCTCTTCTAGTTTGCTGCTGCTTCCAGATAGGGCACATCTTACAACCTGCAGTTCTGATGAATCAGAAAAAATTCCTTTTAATAGAGAATTTTGAATTGGCTATAATGAGGCCTCATTTGGAAATTCACTATATGTTGCTCCTTTCTCTTTATGTTTCTGCAAGTATCTGAACTCAGATTTTTATAAAGGAAAGAATCAGGTGGTTTGTGGTTTTAAAAGTTGTATGTTTTGCTGTCTAGGCAACTTACAGTAGTTAGGTCACATTATGATAATTAGCCTATTTATAAGTTAGCTAACGGAGTTCTTTGTTTTAAGCTCTTGAAATTCTAAAATTAGTGAATAAAGCTAGAAGCCCATTTTCAGATCCATTTAGATGAAAGGTGCTATATATAAGCTATTATAAATGATTGAAAGATGTTTTCACAACTGCTGCTAGATTGCATGGGAATATGGAATAGCATTTCAAAAGATTTCAAAATTAATGTGGCTGTGGGTGCACTCTGGAGAACTGCTGAACCTTCACTACAGCTTCCTTTCTGCCTGCTGCTGACTATCGCAGTGTTTCAGTAATCAGGTACTCACTTTCATGCTAACTTCCTTCACTTTCAGTCCTGAACCTCCCAGCCCTCTAAAAAAGGCATTGCTTTCTTTTTCATTTTTTAAATATATATATACACACACAGACTTTTTTTTTTTTTTTTCCCATTTTATAACAATAGATTCTAAGTCATCTTTATGGTTAGGGGTGGGGATCCAGGTGGATCTTTGTTAAGTGCAAGATCCCCAGAATAATAAAATTATAAACTGCTCTTGAAAACAAAACTGGGCTTGACTTCTTTATTATTACATGTTAGGATATGCTAGGCATATTGTCATGGTAAAGATTACGTTGTCCATTGCATTAAAAGCAGTGATTCAGGCTCCTTATTTATGTATGAACTATACAGCACGTTCTTCGATAATGGTGATACTTGTTTTTTAAAAAAAATTGCCAAGGATGCATTCACTGCTGAATCTCTTAATTATATTGACCTAACATTTACTTTTAAATAAGCGCTTTAAGAGATTTTGCCATCTGTCAGACTTTTTTTTTAGTTGTATTTGAAATGTTCTCACTAGTGGAGGGAGAGATTCAGGTTCTTTAATGTCTCCTCACAGTTAAAGCTAATGGAAATCTTGCATTTGTGTTTAAAGCAAAGTACTAGCTTTAAATAATTAACTCTCTTTGGACATTGTGTTAGGTGATAGATATCAGTCTTTTCTGCCTAGAAAGTTGCTTCAAAGCTGCTATAAAAGGAAAAGAAGAAGAAACTTTTGAAAGATGTTCTAAGGCTAGGGAACAGATTTCAGCAAGAATTCTCCGTATAATAACCCAGGAGTCTCATTTGTTAAAGACATCTTGTTTTTTAAAAAGGACCCTTGAAAAGAGTAATTAGCAGAGAACTCTTAGATTTTCAAAAAGTGTCTTGCACTTAGTCCTACAGTTCTCATTGGCTTTTCTTTGTGGTGTGTTTGTCCTTCTCTTGTGCCTCTCTGCATCATTCTTATACCGAGGAAAGAATGGGAGAATGAGATCAAAGAATAAGCACCAAGAAACTAAATTAATTATGTAACCTACACGTTGAAAGCTAGTTAACCAAAAGATTTTTTTTTTTTAAAGGTTTATTTCATTAACTTTTCTGCTGAGTATATTTTTCTTTCCTTTATGTTTCTAGCATTGTGATACCTCAGGGTGAACTCAATAGAATTGTTACATCATTTAATATAATAGGATGTGACATGATGCAACTTGATACCATGCCTGAAAATAATAAGGTACAATGCGCTGTAGAAGGCATTTGAAAATTTTGAGCACTGCAGGTAGAAAATAGCCAATTTGAAATCTGGCACGCGCATATCTTCATTTTTACTCTCTAATTACGCTATAAACAAACTTAATTCACTATAGCACTTTGAAGTAGTTGGCAATTATTCTTTTCAGACTAAAGCATTACCTTAGGCAGCAAGAACTTCACTTCTTCATACATCAACATGTTATTGTGTTAATGTGCCTATTATTGTACCATTTTGATTGACAATGCTAATTACGATTGTTCTTGAACTTAATGTGATTTTTCTGGCTGACAGTGACCATTTAATAAATGGGAACAACTTCACTTCAAGAGCTATAAACATTTAAATGTGAACTGCTCTTCTTTTTTACAAAATCCAAATGTTATTTCTCTGGAACAAAGTCTTAGCTCATCATACCTTTAATGCCATTCTAGAGGGTGTGGTAATCCTCAAATAATCACACTGGTGGGGAATTAAAGGCCATCTTTTAAAAAAAATACACAAGAAAATGAAAAAGTTCATAAATAACAAGTCATGGGACAGAGTTAAAACTCTTTCGTTGGAATCTGTTAATTTGAATGTAAAAAAAAAACCAATTGTAGGTTAATTGCAGTAAGTGATGTGTCTGAAAGTTGGGATAATTCATACATAACTGAATCTTTTTATTTGGCTGAATAAAACTATTCACCATTTCAAAGAAAAGAGAGAGCAGTTGATAATCCAACCTACCTGGAATAAAACCTAATAAGCATCTGTGTAAAACCAGTGTAGACAAGTAATATTTTTGTAAGGGAAGTATTCAGCTGTGTTGAATTGATTTGTTGCTGCTATTTATAAAGTTGAATTTGTGCTTAGCCCACCATTGAGAAAGTAGTCATTAATGTTTGTATTAATTATTTTACTCTGGCAGATTAAATTATGGCATTTGACCTTTGTGAGGATAGGAAGGGTCCTCTGGAGTTACGTTGTGCTGTTTGAAATCAGAGAGATACTGCCCTAATTAAACTCGCAGGAAGTATCGTTCCAATCTCATTTAGCGTTATTATTTCAGTGTCCCCCTTAACCCATAGGATAATTAATTAGCATTAGGAGCCATATGCTCGCATTGTTCATTCAGCCCTCTGAACAACGCCTGTGCTTTGTTGTAGGGCTTAGCAGTGCTGTATCGTACCCAGGTGTCTGGGGAAACTGTGGTGGTCTCCTGTGGAGGGCCATGCCACCCCTCTGAAAGCCTGTGGCTCCGTGGGGGGTTGTGGTGGGGACGTCTGCCAGAAGGGTGCAGATTTCTGCTGGAGGTAAATTAGTGTAAGGTAAATAACTGCAATGAGAAATGCAGTTATAACCCCTTGTAGGTAAGAAAAGAAGAGGTTAGCAGGGTAGGGGAAGGAGAAATGGGAAAAATAACAATTTAAAGCTTTTATGGGTGGGCAAGACAGACTGGTAGGGGTCTGGCATTGGAAAGAGTGCTGAGCAAGGAGGTTTTTGTCAGAAAACAGGGCTGAAAGGGTAGCGGGAGTTGGGGGACAGAAGGAAATCGTATGAGTGTAGAGAAGGCAAAAAGCATGCTCTCCTGCTAAAAAATATTATAGGGGCTGCTGCCTCATGATCAGAGAGACTTACACAGAACACTTCAGCCTGCTGGAGATCTGAGTAGTGCCCTAGCGGGGTCCTCCTCTCACCCTTGATTACAAAAGGAAATTTGGGCTACCAGGGTCCTAATTTAGACCTCTCATGCAAATGTTGAAAACTGGCAGGGCTTTGAGGTGGAGTCTTGCTCTTCCTGGTTTTGCTGCTGCTTTGCACAACATAGCACCAGTCTGGGTTGCTAAACTGTGATTACTGTTGTAAGTGTAAATAATAATAATAATGATTCCTGCTGTTATTTAAAATATATTGGAAACAAAATAAGGGCTCCAGATTCTTCTTGATAGGAAAATGTGCACATTAAAGTAATCCCCTGCATAGGAGTGGAACAAACGTATTTTGTAAAAATAAATTCATCTACATTTAAAATAAACTATGCTGTACCCCAGCAAATTTTGGATAAATGTGAAAGCAAGGTATCTGGACGCTTGTGGGATACTTTTAATTTTCCTTTATTAGAAATTTTCAGTTTAATAATGGGTATCAGTGCTAAATAAACGCAGTGCCTTTAGGTCTTGGTTATATTCATTGTCAGCTGCATTTATTGCTACTGTTCTTTTCAGATTTGATTGTGCGTGGGTACCTCCTGGGACAGATGGCCTTGGTATCAGGTAGCGCTGACTCCAGAGGAATTAAAGATTTCCAGGTCTAACTTGGTGAAAGCCTTTGCTTCACTTTGGCTTGCTTAAATTCCCTGCTCGTATTTTTGCCTGGGATTCTTGTCATGATTGACTGCTTAGATCAGCAGCCAGATCGCGCCCTCAGCACCTTCTCCTGTGGCCCTCGTGCTGTCACATTTGGTTGTTCTCTGCTGCTGCTGCCCATAAGCGCAGCCCTGGTAGGGTCAACTGGGAGCACATCCAAGCCTGGTACGGCTCATTGCCCTCAGTACTGCTTGGCAGGAAGGGAAGGGATGGAGTGGGACAGCTGTTAGCTTCCTGGCGTCACAGTATTCCCCTGAACTATCAAAGCTCATAAAACCCACTTCCTTTTCTTGCCTTTTAACACAGAAGATTAGCATTAAATTAAGCAGTTAAGGCCTGGTGTTCTTGTGGGCTTTTAAGGAATAGTCGCTTAAATATGCATTCATTTTCAGAAATATAGTGAAGTTGAATATTAGTGTGTATCACTCTGTGTAAGTGCACTATGTTTATCAGTCGTCAGAATACTTGCATTTTAGAATATTTGAACTTTTACTCTAAAAGAAATTAATTCCTCTCCTTCCCTCAGAAAAGGAAGAAAAGGGAAGAAAATAAAGATAAAAAGTCTAGATAAGGATATCTAGGATTACTGGGGGGGGGGGGATTTGCTATTACTTATGAAAAGTAAATTTAATCTTTGATAGGTGACAGATTTTTAATACCCCCAAAATTTTCCAATTACCCAACAAGAAAACATGATTTTATAGATAATAAATGTATGAAGTAATATTTGATCAGTTACAATTAAAATATAGAAATGTCTTCTGAAATTCCTTTACTTTAAATATGACTAAAAAGCTCTTCATTGGATAGAACGGTCGACATGTGACAACAGTTTATCTGATCTGTTGTATCTGTCTACTCCAAACTACTCCTTATGATATTTTAGCCTTAGACTATTTAAAGATCTCCAGGGAGGTGAAGGTGTCCATGCACTCTGTTGCAATTTCTTTGTGTTTTTCTAGAGGCCCATCAACAATCATGTTCTCTCCACCCTGCTGTTTTGGAGAAGGTGATGGAAAACATTGAATTATTTGGGAGAGGAGATCTAGGGAAACACAAGGGTGCACACAGTAATCCATGCCACAGCTGACTCAGTGATGGGATTACTCTGCCATCCTCGTAATTTCCTTCTGACTGTAAGTTGCTATCATATCCAATTTTAGACAGTAAAATGGTACTGTATACATGATCAGCTAGTGCCAAAGTTAAGCTCCAGGATAAAATGCGGCAGCAGTACCTACAATATGGTTTTCTACAGTTGCCCTCTGCTACCCACCAGTGTATGTAGACACAGCTGTCTTTGTCACAGTATACACTCTCCTGTGTGCACATTTGCATTGACTGCGTGTGTTCTGTCATATCCAAAGCCAAAAAAAAAAGAGAACCAGCCTTAAACTTTCACATTGCAATTTTCCTTTTCTAGGTGCTTTACTCCAAGACCCCAGCTTTGCCAGCCCAGCTGAATGCTTTTTAATCTAAAGAATATTTTTATGGTGCTCTTTGATGAGGGAGATGGATCTACACCAAGGGGAACTCAGGTCTTTGTCCAATGGCAGCTGTAAAAGAAGAACAATTATGAAACTGCTAAATGTGATAAAGCATTTAAGTGATACTAGGCATTAGTCAAGAATGCCTGTGACATTTTAAACATTTACTTTTGAATTTACACTGGAGTATTCCCTTGCTTGCATATTGTCTCATGCTCTTTGCTGGAATAATTCTTATGAAACATAACAGGAAGTGCGATAGCACTGTTTTACTAATGAAGATTTGAGAAACAGCTTAGATTACTTTGTTTTCCATGAGAAAAGTTTAATTCATAGTTGGAGGGATGGGAGGTTTGGTCCAGCATGAAAGGAACAGTGTGCTGCCACATACCATCGCAATCTTTCCCAGCTAAATCTTAAACCGCTATTTATGTAAAGGAGGGTTTGCTGAAGTTTTTAAAATGCAGGGCCTTTCTGCTTTCTGGATTGTGATGAACCATAAGGTATTAAATTCAAAGGTGACCATCTGAGCAGGGCAAGCACAGCTCCGCCGCCCCTGGAAAGAAGAGCTGCCCCCTCCCTGCAGCAGCCTGGCTGCAGTGTGGGGGATGCGGTGCTCGCACCCCCTTGCTGCCTCCTGCTGTTCCTTCTTGCAGGTCTTGAGGGTTTCTGGAGAGAAGCCCCGATGCTGCACAGCTAACTGCAGTAGCTGCCTTGTGAGTGTTCATGTGAGAGGACACAGAGGCAGAAAATAAGGCTTTACTTGCTTTGCGCTCCTGGTATACCTGTAACTATGGGAGTTTTTTTCTGGTAAACCTAACTCCTTCTATATAGTTGTTTTGAATTTTTGAATTTACACAAAAGCAAATCCTAAAATGGAAAAAATCTATGAACTACCACTAAAAATCAGTATTTGTTTATTATTTTCTTGGAAACAGTTGAACCAAGCACCAGTTGTGTCCTTTCTTGTGTTGCTGGTATTTCAGACAAGAGCATCTACTCACAAATAACCACAACTGCTACCAGGGATGATTCTAAAAGGCCCTTCTTGCCTTAAAGTCTATTCATTGGTATAATCAGCATATGGGCCCTTATAAGCCTGTAGGATTGCTGTAGCAATTTGCATATTTAAAAAATATTGATAATAAGTACTGTGGTACAAAGATACCGAAGACGTGGATTAACCATTTTAAAAGGTTTTGTATTGTTTGAACACTGCAAGCTTCTCTAAGTACTCCTGAAATTAGGGCACTCTGCTGTGTAGGATAAGGTGGCAACATCATTATATCTCAGGCTCTGGGCTGAACTAAAGCACGTATCCTAAAACAGGTCACCTCCAACAGTGAATATAAACTAACTCTTAAATTGCTCATTATAGAGCTGACAATCTGATTTGCGTTTATCATGTACTTGTTAATCTGTGTCCTTAAATGAAAGCCGTGTATGGCTTTGAGTAAAATGTGTTGCAGCTAATGATGGGGATTGATTTCTAAAAATCCTCCTCTAAATCATTGGTTCAGCTACAAACTGATCAAGTCTTAAGCTCAGTTTGCATCTCAGCTGCTTGTTTGTAAACTGCCCGTTCTTCTTTCACATGTTGTGAGAATGAAGCCTTAAGGGATTAGAAAACATGCAGGTACTTCAGTGATAAAAGCTATATAAGTATGTAGATAGATTAACATATGGAGTAAAACGACATCTGCTATGACAGTGATAGGAGTTAAGACCCAAATCTGACAAAGTTTTTGTGCTTATTAAAGTATTTTTACCACTATCTTAATGCAAGCCTACAGGCAACATCTGCTTACAGTTTGCATTTTTTTCAGTCTACATAATTCTCTGTTTTCTGAAGCAGCCACATGGTAGTGTTATTTTATTTACATACAGGTTATCCAGACTTTGTGTCTGGAAGCCTTATAGGTACAGCATAAGAGTTTGTTCACTATTATCTCAGACTGGTATGCAGTCTGCTCTACAGTATGTGTGGGTTTGGGGTTTTTTTTACATGGAAAGTGGAATCATAATTTTATAAACTTGGTCATGTCATTTTACAGTGCTTGTCCATACTTTGATGTATAGTAAGAATCTCTTGTAAAGGATTGTTGCTAATGCTGACAAGTTAGCAGCATGCCACATTGTAACTATAAATTCTGGTTGGCGTGGATATTGATCAAGGTTTCTGCTAATTTCACTTGTGCTTACTTTGGAAAGGAGAAGCCTAGGGACTTACTAGAATTACCTACTTGTTGCCTCATACTTGATCAGCAAAATCCGCTTCCTCACAGAAAATAGACGTTTCAAGGGGTTTTTTATGCATCATGAGGAGCACTGGAACAGAGATGAAAATCTCATCTACAGTATGTAGGTCTCAGAGTTCAAGTAGATGCTTTACAGGTCCCACCCATGGACTTGTCTTCTGAAACTGTGGCAAGCCACAGGTCTGACTACAGGTGCAAGGGAACATGTTTCTTTCTTCTCAGTCTAAGACCGACACTTGAATTTGACTCCCACATACAAACCTGAGTTAGAAGTCCTTCCCTGCTCCTCTGCTCAGCAAACAGATACCATGGCAGTAGGAGCTCTCTCACCACATCCGGACTGCAGATTCTGTGAGGACTCATTGATGAAGAAGTTTAAGATGATGTTAAAAACATTGCATCAAGAAACCCTGTGGAGCTGTGATCTGCTCATGAATAGTCCATGAACCGGATAAAGCCCAGTTATCCATTGCAGTTCATTTTCTGAACTCTATTAATCATAAACTTAATTTCGGTTTATAATTTAACGATCTGATTTGCTCTAGATTATTAGGGTTTGAAGGTCAAGCCAGGTGTCATTTTGAAAGTAGTTTTCCCTTGATTTGCAATTGGATTTCTAAATTGACCTGCAACCTTGCTGACATATAATGTTAATGAACTACACATGGCTTGCATATAGAGAGATGCAAATATAGAGGTTTTTACAATTCTGCTAGAATCAGTATTTTATCTTTAATTCTTTTTGACATTTAACTTTGACGAGTCTTACATGTGTCTACCTGGGGGGGAAATTAGCTCTCTTCATTTATACATATCCTTAATCATGGAACATCTCTCATTTGAGAAACTGATAAAATAACAGAAGAATACATAAGCAACTGAACCAGTGCAGTACTGAGAAGTGTGTTACCTGTATTTTCTTAGTCCTGTGCCATGTGAGGTAGATAGCATTGGGTCTCTGTCATTTGACGTCATTATAGCGAAGAAAGGTATTTTAGTAAAGAAATGCAGTGCAAATTAAAAACATGTAAGTACTCTGCCTACTTATAGAAGTGCAATTAATAAACAGTTGCTTTAAAAAACAAAAACAAAAATCAGTGTCACTCATGGATATCACAGGATCAGTTATGAAATCATACAATCATTCAGTGAGCTGTAAAAGGAACAGAGGTTATCAAGGAACACTATTATGATTCAAACTTATTGCATGTAATCACAACATATATGTGAATTCTCCAAGTCTGTAAGTATATAAGGAATTATTAGGAAAGCTAATAATTGTTTCCTATAGTTCTTAAACTCTATTTTTCTACTTTTTAAAATTACTTAAAGTTGCAGAAGATGTATTTAAAAAAAACCCCACCCTCTGCCAGCTGCACAAAGAGGTCAGAAATAGTATATAATTATTGCTGAGCTAATTGCTGGCTGCTAACATACATACAGACATACAGTATTCAATTCAGACATTATCACAATAGTGGACAATTAGGGCAAATTCAGTGACAGATAAAATGCAAATAGAATTTTTAAACATAGTACTCTACTGGCTTTTTAATTTTTTAATAATCTTAGAAAAATTGTCACTTCTATCTTTAGCCTTACAGATGTATTCTAAAAGGATAGGTAAGTCAGAATAACGGTTGCAAATTCCTTTTGAAAGACTACGTTGAAACACAAACCTATTTATCGTAAAATCAGAGATTGTATTTTCCTTCCAGTTTTTCTGAAAGTATAAAATGAAAACTAGATCCACAAAAAATACACATTATATAAATAAAATAACCTATACTGTAGATGTAACATATTTCTCGATATCAGCCTGGTTTAGTCCCGATTGAATTTTATTAAATTAATCCACTTTCATTTTTTCATAAGTGTTTTTAGGCAAAGACAATTTTTTTTTTTTAATGATGTTCGGATTTTTTTGTGAAACACAAAGATAAGCTTAGAAAGCAGAAGTCTGCTTTGGAGAATGTGTTCTGCTATTTAGTTCCTGTCTTCAAACTATCCTCCTGAAATATCAATTTTGGTAAAATATGGGATCCTTTAATAAAAATTATGTCTTTTTATATTTTGGGGAAAGAAGATTCATTTCAGAATTATTTATTTTGTTGTTCAAATATCTTAAGACATAGAAGGATATATGAGAAGATAACATAATTCAAAGAAATCTATAGCAACAGTCTGTGCACTTCACAAAGCTTAAGGATATGATGTCTCCTCTCAAACTTTAAAAATTTACTGTAGCAACACAGCAATGGTATGAAACACCAATAGTCTGACTGTACTTTTTATTTTTGAATGTTGTTAAAGAATTGTCAGGATGATGGAAAATCATTCTTTGTGTGTTTTTCAATACGGGTTTCTGATGGTCTCATGTTCTAAAGGAGCAAGAACTTAGAGTCACATCTTCAGGGTTTTGATGCAGGAGAAGCACTGGCCAGTTATACTTAAGTTTAGAAGATATTACTGCTCTACAGGTATATCCCATTTTGGGGATTAATTATGCATATTGGAGTTTACTTAGAGCTTTAAAAGTCAAAGACTGACAGGCAGCTAAAATAATTAAAAAATTTTCCTGTGATATACGTATATTAAGGAGTAAGAAATCCTTTTAATTTTCATTTGTAGAGAAGAAACAGAAAAGTCAGAAAAATAAAATCTGAGGTTGTATTTAAAAGTCAAAGATAGGTAAGGATAGACTTTGCTTCCTCAGGACACATCTGTATGTGCATTTAAACACAAGAACCTTACTGGGACCTATTTAAGGAGCCCTTTGGCTTACACGGACACCAACCCCTTCCCAACATTTGATTTTCCCTTACTTTACAAATCAGAGACAATACCTCTTAAAAGTCATTTACAAACTTCTGGTTGTTCTTCAAAGTTTATGATTTATTTTTCACTCAATACCATGGATGTGATTTATTGCCTGTTTCACAGAGGGAATGAGACTTAAATTGCTAAAGGCAGATGTGGGGAAGCTGGGAGCAAGCGTTTGATGATTGATTTCAGAGATATAGGGAAGCTTTATGGGGGCCATATCTGATAAGGCTAACTCTACTTGGACAAGAAAAACCTCTTTTTTTCAATATGAGCTCGGATGGATGGACTTTGAATTGTTCAATTAGTAGTGAAAATGACACTGAGTTTTAAGCTGAAGGTTGTGAGATTGATCTAAATTTCATAGAAGTTAGCGAGCGTATGCCACTTGCTTTCATAGATTTCAGGTGGTTTTCAAGGCTGTCAGCCAGAACAACGATTTGGGGCTCCTGGCAGAGTGGGAGGGAGAGGTTGAAGAAACAGAATAAATAGGTGAAATTTGCCCAGCCTTTCAGAGGAAGAGCAGGGCCTGCCTCTGCCTAAATCTGAAATCAGGTCACCTGTATGTCTGTTCCTATTAAATGCTTATGCAGGTATGACCTGCTGTTGCGTCCTATAGTTGGAGTGACTCAGGTTTGTGGATTTCCTTTGTCAGAATTAAGGTGAAACCACACCAGGGGAGTTCAAACAACAATCAACGTTTATTCAACCTAGCTAACCTTGCCCAAGTACAAGTGAACTTATCAATATGAACCTTGCAACATGTCATTAAGCTGCTGTTTGAAAAGAGAAGGGAGGTGTAGAAAAATAAATGGAAAAGGGAACATGAAAATGTATCAGAAGGAGAGCCCTCCTGTTGAGTCACGAGGTTCAGAGCAGACCCCCTTGCTTTCTGGACTCCTTCTCAAAGAGGAGCCCAGGGGTGGCTGGATCCACTCCTAGCCTCAGACTTGGTCAACGGTTTATGTTTAAAAGGATGAGGTGTAGGGACTGTGGAAAAGAGGGAAGGAAAAGACTGAGGGAAGAGAGGAGAAGGAAAGGGAAGAGAGAGAAGAGAGAGAGAAGAAAGAGAAAAAAGAGAAAGAGAAAGAAAGAGAAAAGAAAAGAAAGAAAGAAAGAAAGAGAGAAGAAAAGGGTTTCACCAGTCCAGCCAGCATAGAGATCCAGTTCTGGAGGGTGCACACTAAGAACTCGTTCTCCCTTCTTTTATAGTGTGTTAGCTGATGGTCTCGACATGCGCAGTTCCCACTCCCGGGGTTCTCTGGAATTGGTCAGTGAACTTTGGCGGGGGGCGGGGGGGGGGGGGTGTCATTGCGTAGTTGCCTCTTTTTCCCTGCTGGCATGACCGCTTAAGATAGAAGCACAGTCCCATCTTCTGTGGGGCCTCCTCCTCCAGGCACGTATGCTGTGCTCCTTCTCCTGGTCACTTAAGGAATTGTGGCTTTGGAGAAGTGCGGTCCGACCCTCCGTGGGGCCCTCTCCTCCAGCCACATTGTCCTGTTCACAGAACTCCAGTGTTTTTACAGAGGCCATTTTCTCCACCAAAGTTCTTGAACGAATGTTTGAGACATTGACTATAATTTGTCAGACTGTCACACCTGCTAATTTTGACTGACCAGAAAACTTTTCAGCTCAGCGTTTCTGACTTTGTACCATGGTTCATAATACAACGTAAAAGGGTTAGGTGTGCTGGCATGGTATTGTAGGGTCCAGTGCCAAATTAGAGCATCCTTTGCATCCTGTTGCACAAAGGAGAGCTCGTACGGATGTCAGGATTCAGCTCACAGTGTAAAATCACTCTGATTCACCTCAATGCGTATGCGCTGAAAGGTCTGCTCACGTCAGCATCCATGCATTTGTGTGGGTTTTGGTTGGTGGCTGTCAGGACTGGCATGTACCACAGAAGGCACAGGCTTTGGGTTGTAACCTCAGTATTGTAACTTTGAGAGGCCTCTGGTACTCAGGAATAGGGCTGTAGTGAAAGCTCACTTCTTGGGTGCAAGAATGATACTTCTAGTCATTTGTGCTGTATGTGTTAGGGCACTGCATGCCTCACCTTAAGGCAGTTTCTTCCTCCTAGGTGTATTTGTAGTGCGTTGTTTGAAGCCAGAGCGACCGCCTTTGCACAGGGCAGAGTTTTCCGTGCTGAGGGAAAGAGCAGAATTATTAGCTGTTAAACATATAGGCGATGATCTTATTAAAATCAGTGTACCAGGAAAAGGTACTGATGTGCATTGCATTGTTCAGATAATTTAGGTGCCTTAACAAAATATTTACATGTATGCAAATTCCCCGTTGTTCCATTCAACCTCTGAGCAAGGCATGTTCAGCATGGATTTGACACACACTGTTGTATGTGTGCAAACGCGTGCACACTTGTTTGAACACCTGGACCTTGGAGACCAACTTGTTCTGCTTCCTTGGGTGGTGGTCTGCTGCTGTGCTGTCTTGCCTTATGGAGCTGCTATGTATTAAGGTGCCGTGATAAATTATAGACCTCGCTGATTATCCACTGTCATCTGGCCTCTGGTCACTGGAGTGAAACCAATGAAAGATCACATTTCTTCCTACTGTGTTGCTGTAACACAACCTTACAATGCTGTAGGCAAAAACCTTACTATAAATTGTTTTATTCAGCCATGCTTATAATGCCACCTCTACTGAGCCTGCAGCACAGGACATCCAGGTAGAGCAGAATAACCCAACTTTAATTTTGCTCCACGTATTTGACCCTCTAACAGCAACAACAGTGTTTTGCCTCCTTGTTTGATTTTTTGTTTAACAGGTACTGGTTTTGTACAACTTGTCTGGAAGCCACTTTAAGTCAAACGTTTATGTAGTTGTTTAGTAATGCTAATTGTTTAAATGGAAAATCATTCTTATGTGCTGAATGAGAGTGGAAGGCAGTTAACTATAATGACAAAAGCCATTATAAGAAGAGATTATGCTTTTGTTACAAAACCATGCTTGAAGTGTGGCCTCAGTCCAAAGTGGAATATTCTGACAATGGTGTGGAAGGGTGGGGTTGGGGATAAGCTTTATCTCAGAAGGACTTGCATATAAATTTTTTTCAATTCATGAATAATAAGTCATATTTTCTAACATCAGACAGAACAGGCTGAGGCTAGGATTATAGCCTTGCTAAGTTATTTTGCCTTGTGAATTGGCACCATTAATAAAGATTTCTGTAGGTCAGATGATGCTCTCACTTATACCTTTGCAACATCATTGTGTGTACCCTCTGGCCTTGGTTATAGTCCAGTGGGGTTGGCCCTGGCACTGGAATGTAATTATCAAACAGTGCCTGATGTGTGAGCTACATTCGAATGCAGTCTGGATTGGTTTGCTAGTGTGGGCTCCACAGGGCTAATAGAATAATAATAATAAAAAAATGTTTAAAAAATATGATTGAATGAATGAGTTCAGGATTGCCAGTGATGGCTGTGGGCAGATGATGTGTCTTGCAGTAGCTGTGTCTATGTTTCATCTAGGAATATTTGATCTGGTTCTGCTGCCCAGCACAGAAGCCCCCTGCCTGACAGGCTGTCTTCCAACAAAAACAAGACCGGACCCAACATACGTAGGTACTGTGGATAGTCAGACAGTTTGGGTTTGTCTCCTACTGTAACACAGCTGGGCAGATATAGCCTATGAATACTGAAATTTAAATATTTTACAACACCAGAACACTGTAAAAAAGGCTTTTTGGCCTTATTTTACAGAATAGGGATAGATATATTTCTCAATAGCTGTATCTGTAATAAAAATGGAAAAAGAAAGAATGAATGCAGAACTTGAACATATTCTTAATCAGCAATTGGTTTTGCACTGTGTAAACAAAAATAGTTTGAAAACATAATTTGCAATTAAACCCAAATGCATTTTAAATGCAACAAAATATACTTGCTTAGCAGGAGTCTGTGTCGTGTTTGTCTCAGTATTTCAGACAAATGCTGATTATACAATACTTGCTGTCTCTGAAAGACACTCGGAGATCCTTAGAGTTAGAGAAATCCTCTGTTTTGGCTTTATGTTCAGAAAATTTAACAAAGGGTGGAAGCAGGTGTGTCACAGTTGCTAGTTTCTTCTCTGCCATGTAGACATTTGTTCTGAACTTGAATGTGGCAGAGCAAACAACCCAACCAAGCCAGCCAAACCTCCTTCATTCTTTTGCAAATTAATTGCAAATCTGGGGCTCTGCAGAAAAATTACTCCAGTATTTAAAGCTGCAGGTGTATGAGCAGTGTGGTATTTGGCATGGCATTCCTACTGATGCATTACACCCATGTCTGGTAATTGTTGGTACTTTTGATTTGTATCTGGAATCCTAGCTTACAAGTGAGATTCTTTGCTTGAGCACAGAAGTCGAAGGGAGAAGTGTAGAGTCACCACTACATCTTTTGTCTTGAATGTGTCCTCAGGGAAACTTCAATACCACATAAAAGGAAAACCAAACTAATATCTTTAATAACTGCAATTAGTCAGGGTTTCATTGTTGCAAGTCACCTGAAATGTGACACCTTCAGCAATACTGGAGGCATCCCAAACATAAAACCTACTGGATCAATATGTGTTCAGAGAAAGCAGATGTATCTCTTGTCACCAGCAGTATTTCCTGAATGATCTCTGCTACACCTTGGTCCTCCTTTCTGACCTGAAATTTTAGTTCCTATCTGATTCCATTTTCCAATAAATGTTGTCTTCTCCCAGCATCTTTATTATACGGAGATGCCAAATAGTCTATGATTTAGCTTGTCTTTTCCATGTTTAATTTCTGTAGACTACATCCAGAGATACTTGATTGACTGATGTTAGTCGATTCTTCCTAATGGGGCTACTGGGCATTGCAGTGCCAAAGGGCTTCAAAAATTAATTGGAAGCAGGAGGAGAGGAACGGCTTACTACTCTGTGGCTTCAAAGTTGTGCATAGGAAAATTTAAAGTGAATAGGTCTAAAATAACCTCAATGAAGGCAAAAACCTGGGAAACACACAAAATGCTTTGAGGCTCTCGGATTTAAAGATCTGTTTTAGAATGAAATGTGAGCCTGACTTATTTTTTCCTGTGAGTGATAACCAAAATTTGTTTATTGACAAATCAAAGCCTATAAGTCATGGTAGGCAAGTTATGATTCCCATATGAATGAACTGGTACTTTTCAGCTTTGCTATCTCCTCTTCATAGCTGTTAGAAATAGGCCCACAGAAGGAAAAGGTTGTTTTGGCATGATAGTTCAGGTATTTTCAAAGTATAACTATTACTCTACTTACACTTTGTGAGAATATATCCTGGTATCTTCTCTACCTGCAACTTGCTTTGCCATCAATTATTCTATTTTCTTTTTTTCCCTTCCTGTTCGATAGGTAGTGTGTGCCAATTTTTCCAGATAATTTTATAGTTGTGTTTTAGATAAATGTTCGATTTCTGGATAGGAAATAGAACAAAATAGGATATAGTAAGATAGCAAATGTAATAGGATTTTTCCGTGCTAGAAAAGAGGTAATTAAGGCCAGAATTGTTTGGGTTTCTTTTTCTCTCTCTCGTCAAAACCACAGAAATGTATTTTCACTGTGTAGGAGAAAACATGGTGAAATGTCTCATTAGAGTTTTTACCTCATCTTGGGATTTATGACTTTTTGTAGTATTTTTCTTACCAAAGCTGCTTCTTGGGAAATAGCACAGGTATGTTGTTTAACAATTTGTGTTATTGTTAAATACATAATATTTATTACATATTATTACATATAATTATATACATTTCAATATATTACCATTTAACTGTATGTATAGTTTGTTACATGTAGACAGCAATAAAATTATTAGATGCTGTTTAGAAATTATATTTCAAAGTAACAGTATGGCATATTATCAGTGGTGAAAGAATTTAGAATCTTTGCATGTAATGTAGTGGATAAGGTTATTCGAGTTAATTATTTTATTAAAAACATTGAAAAAATGAGAAGTTGGTTTTCTCACATTGTTTATCAAATATTTAAGCAGTTCATGGTTATCTATGAACTCCATCAAGCAAATGTGTATTTTTTGAACTGAAACAATGTATGTTTAAACACTGGAATAATTGGTAAATTCAAAGTGAATTATTATCATTCTTATTATACTTAAATGTAATCCTCAGATAAATTCTTATTGATGAGTACAAAATAATATGAAATAACTTTTGTGCACTTTTTCATTCTACATAATATAATCTGCAGAGCATCAGAAAGACCTTAGACCTCTAAGCATAACAAGAAAAAAACTTTGGTGTAGAAAGTTGAGTCTTGGACTTATTGTCCTTGTTTTGTTGATATGTTTCTTCTACTGCACTAAAACTGGTATATTACTATACATCAAGCTTTCATGTTGTCTTATACAAAAAAGAGCTACTAATTTGTTATGATGAAGAGAGACCATTTTGTGGGTCTCTATTACCAGTGGAAAACAAAATGAACATAGTATGTGGGGAGTGGCTGTCACATCCCAATTTCTTCAGACAACAATTCAGGTTTGCTGATTCCCAGGTCAGTATTAAGGTGAAACAACACCAGGGATCCTTTAACTCACAAAACTCAACTTTAATTTGCTCACAACAAGAATTGGCATGCTCACCACAAGAATTGGTATGCTCACAACAAAAATTGGTATGAAACTACGTCAGTAAACTGTGTAACCTGTGCTAACCATACATCACCAAACATATACTACAGGCCTTGCTTATTTGGGGGTCAGTTCAGGGAAGACAATAAGGCAAGCCCTCCCATTGAGTCATGAGGTTCAGAGCACACCCCCTTGCTTTCTAGACGACTCCTCAGAGAGGAGCCCAGGGGCAGCTGGATCCATTCCTAGTCCCAGACTTGGTCAATGGTTTATGTCTAAAGGGATGAGGTGTAGGGATTATGGAAAAGGAAAAAGAAAGAGAAAAACAAGAGAGAGAGAAGGGAGAAAAATCGGTCCTGGGTCCAGCGTTGGTCCGGTCAGCCGAGGGGTCCGGTTCCGGTGGGCTTGTGCACCTGGGGCTTCAGTTTGTGTCCTTTTATCATCCTTGCCCATCCTTCGGGCAGGCACTCAAACTCATTAGGCTAAATAGGTGTCATGAGCAGTTTGTGAGCCTTTAGGAAATGGGTCAGTGGGTTTGGGGGTCGCTTGGGGAGTAACTTCCCCTTCCCTGCACGGTGAGCTGCCCTGCTCAGCACATCAGAACAGGGAGCTGTGCACCCTCCTGCACACCCTCCCCCTCCTGGTGCTGATGGGCGCTGATGGGCTTCTTTTCACCTGGGGTTCCTTGCTAGGCAGGGTTTGTCCTTATGCAGAGTTTGTTCTTAAGCAGAACTTGCCCCACAATGTTTGAGACATTAACTCTTTCAGCCTCTCACACTGGCGTGCAATGATTGTCAGAACTTCATCTTATTTAGTTATATTTGTGAAGAGGAAATATAAATGGGTTTTCAGAATACCTGCAATGGAAGCACAGATTGCATACTGGGCAAGCACTGATTTCTTAATCCTTGGAAATCACATGAACTGGAAGGAATTTCAAATAGATTTTTGATTTAAGAAGGCTATGTATTTATTTGGCAACGTGTTGTATTAGAAGTATCCAAAAATCTTGTTCCCATTGGTGTCTGTGGCTAACAGAAATCCCCAGGAGGCTTCCACAGATATTTAGAATGCCCTAAGCTGAAAGTATTTAAAATCAAAACAATTTTCATGCCTAAAAAGAACTGAATTAATTATGCCTTAGAGCAACTTGGGCCTTTGTATATGGTGAGGTAGACAGTGGAAAAATATTCTTCATGCCTACAGTGCAGGATGCGATATTTCCATCTTGTTGCGTTTAGTGTTAATAATATGCCTTTTGCAAAGTTCATTTAGTCATGGGCATTTTCATGCTGCCACGTGCTGGCTGTATGGCATCTTTGGGAGAATAAGAGAGGTAGGACAAAGTAAAATATTTGTAACTTCTTGGGAGAGGGAGTAGGCATTTCAGCTTCTGTTTCCATTTCTTCTCATCTTAATCATGACTCTCTAAACAATCATTTCTATCTTTTTCTGCAATCTCTTTAAATTTTTACTTTGATTGTCCGTTGTTCTGAAATGGGAAGAGTGAAGGCTGTGATTCTTCCTGAGCTTCTCCATATGTTAAGACAATGCTACAGTTAAAAAGTGCCAGGAAATGCAAGCATGAAAAATGCCTGTGCTACTGAATGCTGGGTTTGATCCCAGTGTTACTTCTTGCAATTATGGAAGGATCTTCTGAAAGTCTCTAACCTTCACCACAGTGAAATGGGATCTGGATGGCAAATACAATGGGCTAGAAAGCATGTCAGCAAGTAAGCAATCGAGACTTCTGTCTGTCCCTTCTATAGTCTGTGATCAGCAGACCACTCCAAGATACCACCCTTAAAAGAGCATGTTGCTCAGGGGCTCTGATATTTAAGCTTCCGTGAAGTTATTGTTGCTATTTATTCAAGCTTGAGGGTTTTAACAAAGTACTTATACTAGCAGTCCTTTGTGCCAGATAGCGATTAGTATAAAAGAAGGAAAATATGGAAAGGAAGGGTGACCAAATAACCAGATACAACAACTGCAGATTAAACTAACTTGGACGTATTTTTTTCTGAGTATTTCACTGGTATTTTGTTATTTAGGTTGCTAATGTATGCTTCTACTGAGTAAACTTCTTGAAATTCTGTTAATTAAAAAGAACCTCTGTATCCATTAATGTTGTAGGCATTTATAAACATAACTCCAGCTTAATGGTAGCTGCTGCCCTTTGGCTTCATGAGCAGAATGAGGGAGAGAATATGCAACTGATATATAACTGATATTTAATTATCTTAAATAATGCAGGCTTTTCTTTTAACTTCATCTCATAAACACTAAATTAGAGCTGAATATACTTAAGATGAAGGCAGCAAGGACATTTGTGAGTATGGAACATCTTTGGTCTGAGAAAAGACTAGGGTAGGTCTTTTCTTATTGGAGTAAGTTGTATGAAGGGAGGTTATTTGGAAAACCACAATATGAGGAAAAGTGAACAGGAATATTTTTTTTCCATGATGGAAAACCAAAATTATGTCAATAAAATTATCAGGTATACTTTTCAAAGAAACAAGAGGAAGTATGTTTTTCAGGCTGCAGGTAATTAAATCTGTGGAACTCATTGCCAGAGACTATGGGAGTGGAGAAAAGCATAAATGAATAAAAAAAGAAACTGGACAAAGTCAAGAAGTATAGGTCTGTCACTCTCTAATCAAACTTGATAGCTGTGATAGAGTCTTTAGCTAAGAAATCTCAAAGCCTTTCACAAGCAGAGGCTGGCAGGCTGGGCAAGTGGTAAGCTCCACTAATGCTTTCTTATCATTGTGCTTTTCCCATAAGCATCCAAGGTTGACCACTACTGAAGATGTGATGCTAGACAAGAGAGGCATTTGATCTGTCTTAATATATGAATTCTTCTATGCTTAGAAAGTATTAAATAGTCTCATACTCATGACTGGTGTGAGCTGTTGTGAAGGACCTTGCAGGGTTCAAGAGATCCTGGCAAGGACTGGTTGGATGTCAGGGACACTTAGCTGTAATGGGGTTGGTTTGCCTCTTTTAGCTCTCATAGTTTTTCTTGTAATAGTAACAGACATAAAGGTAGAAGAGACTGCTTACTTTTTTCTCTGTTTCCAGTATTGCACATTCAAAGCATGAAATAGAATTACAAATCAGTTCTACATCTCTAAAACATGATGTTGACTTAAAATTCATGATACTTGAAGGAGAAATAAATGTTGGGTTTCTTTTATTTGTCTTTCTGATGTTTCAACCTATAACATTTGTATAATCTTCCTTGAAACTATATCTTTCCTCTGGAGGAATTTCAACTCTGGAAAATTGAAATTCTTATGAACCTAGAAACGAGGACATTAAAAACCTCACTAAATTTCATAAGAAGCGACAACACTTTTTCTGTGTTTCCCTGAAGGTCTGCCCCCTCACTCTTAATATATACAAAGTGGATTTAATAACTTACCTTTTGCAAAATAACCCAGAAAACCATCAGCAGAGTGGAAGTCTTGGCTCTTTAGGCATTAAACTGAATCAAACACACACATGACCAGCAGCCATGGTGGTTTCCCTTTTGCCTTTGTTTCGGGTGGTCCTTCCGTTCTTCTGCCACATCACTTGAGCTGCTGCTGGAGTGGTACCTGATCCTTCTGAGGCTGCTGGAGGCATATGTCAGAGCTAGCAGAAAGCTGGCAGAAACTCATAATACCTTCCAATAGCGGCTGTTTTCATTAATGCTGCAAATACAAAGTGTCCAGGCTGAAGAAGTTGAATTCTTCTGCAGTATAGGAACCAAGGAGGTATTTTTAAGGATGCCTGCCACCATTGGAAACAGGTTTCCCCACAGCAGCTGGCTTCCACATGGGTAGGGGTAGAAACGGTGGCAAACTTTCAGGGGGTTATAAAATTTGAAAGCAAGACAGAGACTGAAGAAAGGATGCAGGAAGCAGAAGTGACATAAAGCTGCAAAGATGGCCAAAAGAATGATCCCATTAGGATTTCTGAAGCATGACTGATATTGTCACACATTTTGGACAGTGGAGGTGTTCGCTTTCTGATTCAAAACTCTTAAGTTAGTGAATTTGCATAGTAGTACCTGAGGGTTGTGGTGGTGGTGGCTGTTTTAGTTTAAGGTCATTTTATTATCTGGATATAAAATGTTTAAAACCAGCAAGGTGAACTTGTAACTTTTTTGATGCTTCAACATGGCAGTATGGTGCTAGTTTCAGAGGAGTGTTACAGAGGCAATCAAAATGAACACAAGTGTCTGCCTCATTTCAGTAACAGTTGGTAGAGAAATAGAAGAAATGGTGTTTTAATTATTAGCAATGAGACTGGTGATTAAGAATGGCTTCATGGAGAAATTTAACATAAGAAGCCACAGCTTAGTGACTCTACATGATAGATACTGACCTAATTTTTGGCAACTAAGAGCCATAAACATCAGCCTTGATATATCAAACCCAGCATCTGGTAAGTTGTCTTATAACTTTTAAAAATTAATGCACAGAGGGATGAAAAACTACTGTACATCAGCATGCATTTGTTTTCCGTCTAAATGCAAATGTTACATCCTCTAACCAGCCCATAAATATATTTTAGAACTTAAAAAGAAAATAAAAAATCTTTCATAGTTGATGTGGTGTTGGTGGCATCCCAATATTTCCTTGTTTGTGATGTTATATGCTGTTTGTTTAAAAAAATCCCTGTACGTATATTAGATGTTGATGATTGTCTCCACCAGTCAAAATATCATTCTTTATTCAGATGAATAAGCAAAGCTTCAGATTTATTAATATCATCTTAATGTTGCACTGAAAAGGGCATCATGTCCCTAGTTGAAAACGTGGTAACTTCAGGGAATTTGTGACCATCATTGCTTTGTCATTCTAAGGACATTGATTTTTTTATTTATATAAATCCACAGCACAAGGTTTGTGGCTCATTGATTTGAGTACTGAATGCTTATATGGAAACAAGTAAATGCCAAACTGTAGATGAATTTAAGCTTCTAGCCATACTTAAGTAAGTGCTGGGCATCTCAAGACTGTTTGAGAAGTATGAATGTCGTGAATCTTCCTCTGAGCACCCTTTGTGAAAATCCAAAATTTTGCCCAGAAAGTCTTGTGTTTACTTATCCAGCTTCAGCGTTCTTAAATATGGACATCCAGAGACATAGGTAGCTATATTATTTCTGTGGCAGCAACAATCACTAAATGAAAAATTGTGACTGCAATCTATTATTTTGAAAATACCTGTACTTCTGAATGTCCTCTTTCTCTCTCTTTCCACCCCTACCCCTGCCCCTCAGGTTTAGGAGATCCTAAGGTTAGACAGTGTGAAAATATAAAATGCATAGCTGCTCTGTGCAGTGAAAAGATTACTGCTGCTGCTAAGGATTTGTTCTTCCTGTTTGCTACTTTAAAAAAAAAAAAAAAGGCAAAAGCATGCAGGATTTTTTCCCATAGAATAATTACTTCAGAAATGCTATAAGTAATTAGTGTGTTGAAGCTTGCATTTTAGTTTAGAGTATGAACTAAAGCATTAATAAAATGCAGTCAAAAGTCCAGAGCAGTTGCACACTGTAAAGCAGGAAATCTCCTCCACACAATAGAGATTAAATGCTCCCTGTGCATACTGTATTCTGCTCAGCCCTCTGCGTTCGGAGCTGGGACCGTGGCAGTCGTTATCTCTAGCAGGTTCCTTGGTGATTTTCAAGCCCTGCACTACCTACCCAAGTGGCAGTGACACCAGCTTTCAGTGAAGCCTTATTACTCTTAAAAGAGCAATTTGGTTGGTTGCACAGCTATTAGGATCAGACAGTCAGGCTTAAAGCTGTCAGTACAACTGCTTCTCATCTTTTTTCACAATCCTGACATCTTTTCTCTTTTCTGCTGGACACAAGCATTACTGTTTTTATCATTTTCAATCAAGCTCACGCTGCAAGCTGAGGAATATATTCCCACAGAAACCAAAGTGAGGAGCAGAAATTATTTTATAGCTACTGTAGTAGCAGTGGTGCAGGCTGCATGTTGTGTGGGAGAAACCGGATCAGTGAGAAATGTGGCTTTCCTCAGGGCTACATCATTGAGATATTACTTCAGCATCTAAGGAGAGCAAAGCTACTCCTTGCTCTGATTTTTCAATGATTAATCACTCCTTAAGCAAACAGAAAGTGGGGGAGAAGATGTAAGATTTTTTTTTTCTTTTTTTTTGAATAACTTCTGGAAATGTTATCATCAGTGAAACGGGGGAAAATCAGTATGCTTGAACTTCTTTTCATTTTGATGTTGCTCTTCTCTGGACCAACCCTCAGCAAGCTTAGCAGGACCAAAGGCAAACACTGGAAGGGGGGTAAGTGGAAAGAAAAAGTTTTGTAATGGATGTTTGGGTAAGATTGTAAAAAGCTCTATTAAAGGTGATCTAAGGAGAATACCTATGCTGTTTTGAGTGACTCAAATTTCAGGTTGCCATGTGGGCTTGCAATAGGAGGCTAAAAAGAGAGCATGGAGTTTAATTTTTCATGTTAGTTTGCTTGACTGACTTTGTAAGGCATATATTCCTTGCAGGAATTTTACTTTGCATTGTATTATTAGCAGAGTAATATTTAAGGCCTTTATACAAATAAATGTATGCCATTTAGAAACTGATGGGGTTTTGGACTGTGAGAATTCAGATTGTTCTTTTCATTATGGAGACTTTGGGACAGATGCTTGTGGCTTTATTGCAAGACATTATCCCCATCATAGGGGGGTTACAGTGTTGGAAAAGAAGAGGAAGGAAGAAGAGAGAAGGAAAGCATGGAGCCTATTTTGAGTGCAGAATTGTTAGTGTATGTGGTAAAAATGACTAGACAGACATTTTTTTAGAGTACATGAATGTTGTGAAATGCACTGCCAGCAGCACTAATTGGCTGACTGGCTATGTCAGTGTTGATGTGTTAATAAAGATAAATTGCATTAACTTTATCGAAAAAAATGCTGTGCTGAGAAAACGTTTATGATTTTTGAAGGCAGCAATCCATTTTCCTCTTCTGTTAAAAACTGCTGAGATGGTTTACCCTATATGTGCTGTGAACAGTTCACTAGATGTGCCTTTTCATAAAGTTCACTTTGTTTTGCTTCCTTGCATGACATTTGTTTATGGAAAACCTGGGTTATCAGGGTCTCATAATCAAATAGCTCAGTGAGCACAAATGGTATCTCATAAATATTTGGACTGAGGGACTGTGGATTGTAGATAGCTTGATATTTTCTCTCTGGTTGTTTCTCGATGTTACTGATTGGAGGCACCCCAGGAATTTTTTTTTCTTTCCTTTTTTTTTTTTTTTTTCTCCTTACAAGTGTTGCCACAGCATGGTGTGTTTATCACAGCTTTAATAGCACTTTCACTTTTCCTTTGCTGTCAGTATTGTGATCTGAGGTTAAAGAGTAGCATCAACATTAAGAAAGAAGTTTTAATAATTTATCACAACATCTCAGCAGGAGACTCCTCCCCCCCCCTCTATATTTCCGTTTGTTGCATTTAAAGATATCACAAATCTTCCACCTACTGTACCTTCAAGGGAAAAGCTGCAGCACACACTTAACCTGGACTGTTAATGCAGCACAGTATATCTAAAAATTATTTCCTGGTCCTGTAAATCACATTATCACATGTATTTCACAGTGTTGCTGCTGGATATCCTCACTGCAAATTACAAGCTGTTATTTACTCTGGGCAGCATGGCCTCTTCTCAGAGGCATGTGAGTTAGGAATATGTGTCACTGTCAAGTTCCTGGGATTTAAAAAATTCTGCTAACTTTTTTCCCTGTCTTGCATTTTCAATTAAACCTGGTAAATGAGCGGGTTTTGCTTCAGTCTCTTACACACTCTCTGACAGAGGCAAAGAGCTCTACTAAAGAATTTTTAATATGGTAGAAAATAATCCCTGAATCTGACTGCAGAAAATAATACCTTGTTATGGGGGTTTGCTTTTCTTAGAAGTGTTCTTTGCAGCTGAAACAAGATGTAAGGAAGGTACCTGTTTCAAGGAGACTAAGGAACAATTTGTCTTGTTTCCTCACAGCTCTTGAATCAGCCAAAAACTAGGCATACCTGCTGTACAGTAGTTTTTTTGTATGTAGATATTATTGCAAGAGTCAGTGTGACTTGGAGATGATGCATGCTTTCCCGTGAAAGTTTCAAGTTCAGGACATGTAAGAATCTGTGTGTTGTAGTGTCATGTAGCCTGAGCATTTCTGATCTCCAAAACATATTATATGCACCTCCCTTTCCATTAAACATTAGGGATCAGCTTTTGCTTATATATCAGTGGTGCAAGTTCTTTTTTGTTGGTGTGCACATGGAATTCATGGTGTCACTGGGTGAAATTTCAGCATGCAGACTTCTCCACTGGAGCACACTAGAAAGCCCACCCCAAAGTGGAAACAGATTTTTTTTTTTTAATTTTTATTTTTTTTATAATATATTTAAGAGGTTCAGGAGAGCTAGGCTCCTCCACACCAACTTCCAGCTATATTATTCAGAGGAGAAAAGTGATGCTGGATGGATGTATCTGGAAATACGTTGTATGAATCATAATATAGCTATACTGAAGTCAGTTTCCACAGTGGACAGCAATAGCTGATTTAGACCATCCTCTAAAGTTTTTCTCTACCACATTTTGTTTCAAGAGTGCTGCGAAGTATAAACATCTTTGAATAGTGCTGTTTTTCTGTGTAGGCCCTGATCATGATCAGTCCAAGTGCAGGCTAATGAATCTGGAAATTCTTCTGGTATAATTTAAAAAAAAAAAACAACTTCTTCGCTGAAGTTACAGGCTCTGATAAATCATTTTCTGTGGTCTTGCTGTGTAGTTCCCTGTAATTACTCATGAGAAAACCAACCCTTTTCACCTCAATTTTTTGTCCTTGGAATTTACTCTACAAAACATGGCCACCCATATACAACTAAAATAAATAGCATTATGGGTAGAAATCACCTCCTGATTTGGTTGCAATGTCAGGTGTCAGGGAGTGAAATGAGTCCCATACATGGGCCTGGAAAAATGTAAAGATACCATTTTCTTTTCTGGCTGTTTTTAAGTCTGCACTCCAGAAAAGCTTTCAGAATAATTCATTGGAATGCAGGCTCTAAATGTGCCTTAAACCTGGATTTATAAACTAATGATCAAGACAAATTGGAGTCTAAAAGCAGAACCTGAAAGTACAAATCAACTGGATTTTCTTTTTCCCTTTGAGCCAAAATAACACACCATGGTTCAAGTTTTTAAGAAGGATTTATAATATGGAGAACAAAAAAACTGGGAAAAGAAGATTAAGTACTCTTTTGAGTTTACCTTAAATCGGAAAGCAGATTTCAAGCGTTGCTAATGCCTATCCCCTCCTGAATTTGTTTCCGCTCTGTTTTTACTTCATCACATATTATAGGGGCAGCGAGGAAGTAAGTTTTGTGTGTATCCATCCATTTGCACGTGGATGTGCTTTGTGCCTGTTCAGCAGAGGATTTGGAGACTGGAAAGAAAGCTGTCCATTTGTGTCGTGCTTGGGAACCTTCCCAACACTTTGCTCGTAATAATAATACTACTAATAACGTGGTAATAGTAATTCCTGTCCAAGGAAAACTGTGGCATGGGACCAGGGAACACGGTTGTCCAGGCTGTTGCCGAAGGACCCATTGCTGCTGGGACCTCAGCCTTGTTGAGGAGTTGGCAAGAGCAAGCTAATGCCCGCATGCAGAAACTCCCGTGTGTAGCGGTTGGGTGTTCCTTCAGCTGGCAAACAGAAAAATGCGTGGGGCGAATAAAATCATGCATGATGCTTGTCTTCTGGTAGACATCAGTGTATTTTACAACTCTGTGTGAAGGCTGCATGACGGAGAGAGTTCAGAAGAGAAGAGTGAGAGCATTAGGACAATCACTGCGCTTGGCAGACATTAACCCTTTACTCATCTTTGAAACAACCCATGCATTTGGTCTAGGGGATAGCTGTGCACTCCCAGGCCGTCAGGCACTTTTGAAGAGCCTGACCCTTTATGCAGTGGCCTCTGTAACTGGACCAGGTCCATCTGATGGGCCAGCACCCACCCCAGCCAAAAGACTGCAGGCTGAGCCATTGTGGGACAGTCTTCGGGCGTGAGACGAAACTTGGTGAGGGAGTGCGGAAGGGACTCTGCGTGCCCCAGGCTGCCTCTGCATAGGAGCAATACGCTGACAGTGCCAGTAGCACCTCACGAGGGAAAAAAAGGCCTCTAGGATTGGGGAGAGGAGTCAGAGATAAAAAGACTTCAGAGGGAAGGGGCCAGACCTGGGGCTGGAAAATGCAAATTAAGTATGCCTTTTCCTCAAAGGGGTGTTTGCTTAGGTTCTCCCTTGTGCTTCACCAGAACAATTTCCATTATCAGAACTAAAAGTGTGATTGGATTTATTTATGATCAAATTGGAGAAATAAAAATAAAATGAACCACAGTGCCACACCCTGCAGAACTAGATGAGGATGGTGCCTGTCCTTTCTGTCTACATGGAAGTGAAGCAATAATCTCTTTAATGACTAAATCAAAGTTTATTGTGCAAGTGATCCAGCCTTATATTTCAGTTCCAATTTCAGCTCTATGGCAGTTTAATCATTTTTATGGCAAAAGATACCAACGTGAGAAATCTTAAGTGTTACTGGATAGGTGTTACTGGTAAGGGTGATACAAAGCTGTGTACATGAGGTTATTTCAGTATCCCTGCAGATTGACCAGCACATGAATTATTTAGCATGCATGTAATCCATCAACACTAGTTTAAATGTTTTTAAAAGCATAATTCAAAGATTAACTCAAATCAGAAGAGAAAATTTCTATAAACTTCCTTCCATACACAAAGCGGCCAGCCCTCAGACCTTCCAAATTTGGAGGTAAAGTATTAGATTATTAGAATAATGGCTAGAGTTGGAGGTATGTTACTGGACTGCTGCTAGGTGCCTGGCAAGTCTGGATACCCAGACATCTCATGTACATAGACATTTGCATGCAGAACAACAACTTTTCGGTGCATACACACTAAGTTTGGTGAAAACCTGTTTTCACCAAAAAAATCTCAATGCCTTGAGATTTTCTGCATTTGTAATGACGAGTCTCTGCATGGTCACAAAGTCCCACAAATCAAGAGCAGTGTGACTTGTTATAGATGTTTAGATGTCTTCTTGGCAGCTGCTCAGCAATACTATTCACTTCCCCCATGGGGAAACTCGCAAAGCTTTTTTCACCAAGAGGAACTTGTTTTCATTTGCCTCATGGCTGCGGGGTGGTGAGGATAAAGGGATGGAGGCTGGGACCTTTGAAGAAGGGAAAGTAGAGGGGAGGCAGTTACGTGGACCCAGGTAGCCTGGGCTTCACTGCAAATTATCATGAGGCATGAGGGGTCTGGTTCGACGTGATGAGGTGGAACTTTTGATGTGGTGGTTGACTTGCAACACTTGGAAAGCACAGTCAGTTGTGCTGGTATGATTCACTGTGTAGTTTATGTGATTTTGGGGGTAACATTTTATATAGTTTGCCATTTATCTAATTTAAATAATTTATTTTATGGAATTTCAAAGATAAACTGCATGAATTCTTTTTGAATACATTATCAGGTATTACATACATTAACAGTATTTCTTAAATCATGAGACATTCAATACGCTGTTACACACTTGTACATTGGAAAAGCTTATGAAATGCTGACCAAATGTTTCAAACTCAGGGTCCTAAAATTTTTTTTCCTGCATTTCATAGAAGTAACCTGATTTTGAGTAGTAAAAAATTCACAAGTTTTTGTAACTTCAGAGGAAGCTCAGTATCTTTGAGGAGGTGGCTTGTGCATAGATAAGGATCTAAAAACCTAATTTTGGAAACTGAGGACTGTAAGTCTGGATCTGCAGTTTTAGTTTGACTGCAAGTGTATAAAGTATGTGACTACACACAGTATGTGACTTGATGTACTGAAGATTTTCTAATAGTTTTGCTTTTAATATACTTAAAAGGGAAAAGAGTATTTATTTGGATACTGAGTGACTGTGAAATTAACTGGGTTTTATCTAGTCTTCTGTTTTCTTTAAAGTCTAGATTTAGCCCCTATCCCATGATAACAAGCAAATTTTTTGCACTTTCTTTTACACCACCTTCTTCAGAGTAAAATCTGAATTCAAAAGGACTCTGCTGATGTGCGAAGCTTCCCATACGTATTTTGTTGGAGCATGCGGCCTTTGCTTGTCTATTTTTCATCTCTTTGAAGACATTTGAAATACCATAGAGAAGCCTAGTAACCTGTATTCAAACTCATACAGGCAGAGATGACAAAGATGAGGGCAATGGAAAACCAAGTTTGTGAGAGTTTTCTTCCCAGCTGGAAAGGAGGGAAAATGATGGGGTTATTCCAGTCACAATGGAGCAAATGTGGGGAAGATGTAGCATCTACTTAAGAAAAAACCAGTGCTGGCACAAAACCAAACAGTAAGGAATAAACATAGGCTGGAAGCTAGAAAAGTGTTTCCAACCATCATTGAGAAGGGGCTGCCATCCTTTGGCAGATGAAGTCAGCCTGAGCTGGATTTCCACAGTCTCTTTCAACTCCATCAGTCCTGGCTGCAGGGACTTCCTCCACCGGTGCTAGCGCTTGTACAGATCTGCTGGCACCCCTATTCAGGGAGCTGATCCAGCTGGCAATTAGCCATATAAAAGAGAGGATAGCATTCATCTAGCTGATGGGATGCCTTCATTTGTACACTCTCAGGTCATGGGGGAACTTTGTATGCAAGAGGGCTATGGCCTCAAGGTAAGAGAAGAGGTTGTGATCGTGGCTCTATTTAGGCTAGCTCAAGCTGATATGTAACTTCAGCCTGCAGGTCTGGATTATCCAGAAGAAAAAGAAGAAAAGAAAAAAAAAAGATTTAATAAGGTGGTGCCTTCCTTTGAATCCTGTGTCTACATCCTGTACTTGGAGCCTTGCTTGAAATGTTTGCTATCATATTAAAAAGTATGTTGATCAAAGATTTATAAAACAGAAGGAATATTTAAATACTCTTTACACACCACCACCACCCCCCCCACCCCCCCCACCCCCCACGTATACACATCCCTCTCCTTTGGTTATTTGCCTTTTTTTTTTTTTTTGTAAAACAGATTTTGGAACCACCATAAAGCGTCATTGACATTAGAAAACTAGCAAGCACAAGCAAACCCTCTTACTTTTGTCCACAAAGGAAATGAACTCGTGTAAATTGCCTGTTACGTGTTGAAGGAGCACAGATCAGATGTGCTCTTTCAAAATGATGAACAGGCTTAAACATATATCAGTGTGTCTGAGAAAAAGTTGTTTTGGCTTTCCCTTTCTAGCAATTTTGAAAGACAATGATGTTCGTCAGTTAAACACTATTGATTTTTTACTTCAAAGCATGATATAAAGAGTACTTGGAGGACATTAATTTTTTTAAAAGCCATTGCTAAATACCTCAATGAAAACTTTTTTGTTTAGTACATTCAAAATGGGGGGGTTGGTGGTGGAATATATGGTGTTTTTACAGATGATTTAGTTTTGGTAAATGATACTCAAATTGCCAACAATGGAAAGCTTTTGATGGTTTAGAGCTGCTGTTCAATAATGACAGCACCTCCAATAGAAATGACTTTTTCAGTCATTTATATCTGAATCATAAAATCTTGTTCTTGGCTAAATGGTGTCATGTTAGCTCTCATCCTAGCACTGATTTTGTACAGCTAGTTTTGAAACTTCATTCTCTTATGCTAGCTGAATAGTAAAACAAATTGATGGTTGCATATGTGTATTGCACAGAGAAGTGAACTGCAGTAATTCAGAAACATCAAAAAGTTTTTCTTTTTTCTAAGGTTTTCCCTCAAAACTAGTGTTTTTTATTACTGTATTTCCTTGCATAAGGAAACTTAAATGAAGTAATGGAAAAAACAAGAGAGGCAAAAACCAGTTTTGTTTCCAGAGATGCTGATCACTCAGCAGAAGCTGCCAGAGATAAGGATTCTCAGCCTTCACAAAAATCAAGGCTTTGATATGACTAAGTATATAGCTCCTCTTTCCTCTGGGCTCCTACGTCCTCTGAATACCAACTGTCTTTGTAGCCTCCCCATTTCCTTTCAGGCATGGGCACATGTGCGGTTTCTGTGCTCACGTAATTTGTGATGAGACTTCACTGGTACAATTCCTGCTGTGGTTCCAAGCACAGGCATGGCTACGGTGGCACAAAGGAGCAGCAAACCCTTACTCTTCACTGTATTTCCCATAGAGGATGCTGGATAAGGACAGACGGCAGTGCTCATGTTAACGCCACATGTCACTTTAATTAACAATTAACAATTAACTTTCCAATGGCTGGATTTTGTGTGTTCTTTAAAAGTGTATTTGGTCACTTTTGAAAGTTTAGAGAGAGAAAATCACAGGTTTACCCCACTGCCTGAGATTGCTGCCTCTGGCTCAGTAATTTAACCTAGCTATAGGTCCATTGTACTGACAGTGGAAAAACGGACAAAAGGGATTCTTAGCTCTGTAAATAGGAGTAAAGGACCAAATGGTTTGCTCCCTACATACTGCCTTACTGAGAGAAGAAATGGAAGAGTGTGTAGTATTTGATAGAGAAAAATGAGAAAAAGCCACAGAATTTTTCTGAAAACTAGAGAAAGTGTTTTTGAGAGAGGTTGAAGGATTTAGTCTGTTTAGTTATGGAAAATTTGAGACAGCTTTCATGCAATTTAAGCATGTCACTAAATTCCTTCTCCCGTGAAGGTAAAGGGTCCTTAAAACTATTAGAGAAAGGTATTGCAGGAATGGATGAATGAAAGCCCATGTCAGATACATCCACATAAAGACAATAAACAAGCTTTAGATTGAGTATTTAAAAAAACATTCTTCAATTATATTTTTAAATCTGTTGGAATTTGCATTCCATTGTCATACTTAGTGTAATTAGTGCTTGCTTTGAGAAACCACAGATACTGTTCTGAATTTCTTTTATATCGTGAAAAGATGCAGGGAGAGCCTGTTCTTCACTCATTACATTCAGCATTCCTTCTGGAAAGCAGTTGGGATACCAAATCTGCTGCTTCTGGTTTAAAAATTAGCATGCCATACAGAATATAGCCCTTGGGGAATGCCCCAGGTTAAGTGTCTTTTGCAAATATAAGATTCTGTCTTATTTCTTGTACTTGCATGAGAAGAACTGCTGCATTGTGCTATATATTGGGGTATGCCTGATAGTAGTAACTGGAAAGTACTCAGCATCTTTCTTATACGTGTTATAGGCAGGAGTAATTCCACTGAAGTTTATGGAATTATGCCACTTTAAATGAGAGGAGAATCTACTTTTGACTCTTAGTTGTAATATCATCTATTTGATAATCAATCATGGCAGTATTCACCAGATAATGCTTATCTAATAACAGATCTAGGCAGCTGGGGAAAGACTGATCTGAATATGAGAGCACGGAAAAGTCCTGAGGCTGATGAAAAATTGTGACACTGATGCAGTTCCCACTGCTGTAGAGTATTTCCCACTAGTTAAAGTGGTTTCATACTGCTAGCGATTCTGGTAAAGCTTGAGAATTTGTCTACAGTCCTTACTTGCTATCCATCGTTCTGCGATGGCTCTAAATAAGCTATTGTTATCTGTCCATTTGATTATCCATGGACTTGATATGGGTTCATACACTAGGCCAGAATATGTTTTAATGAATTACTGTCTGCTCTGGTGTCAAGAATCACTTAATTCAATAGTTTTCAATTTATGTGTAAAGTCATTTCAAGGATATCATAAAACTTAGATTAGTAATGCATGTTTAATAAAAAAAAGGACCAATACATACTTAAAAGAATTTAAGGTTACAGAGCATGCTGAAGGGTAAAGAGTTCATTAAAAATCTGGACAACAGTCAGTTTTCACATTTTCAATTTTTATTTTCTCTACTGCTAGACTCTGGTTTCTGCTTTAAAAAAGTGACAGTCTTGAAATGTGAATAATGTTCTTGCTGTTGGTAGTCACTGTTGAAAAAAATTCAGAATGAGTGCTTTGCAGAAATTTTATTTCCTTTTTTTGAGTTGGAAACTTCTTCATCTTTTGAATATTGAAGAGCAGCAGAAGGGAAATAGGAGGAGAAACAAAGAAATCAACCTTGCTTAATTAATTCCTTCATGCTGTTGAATTGTGTGTTTTGAAGGAAAAATATCTTTTAAAGAGGAGGGTTGTCGGAGTTGAAGAAGGAAATTGCAGTAGAGTTACGAAGGTAACTTCTCTAAAGTTGCTGGTGGAGCCTTCTGGCGCAGTGTGTGAAGACAAGAGACACTCCGCAGTGTCTCAGGGCAAAGACACGGGTTTTTTGTACTCTGGGAAAAAAAGCCTCTTGGATAATATTTACATAGAACTTAATTTCAACCTCTTTATGTTTTAGGAGGAACACCTACTGTCTTTACTTCCAATTTTTTAAAAATTGTCAATGCATAGTTTTATTATTGTGAGGAGGAGAAATTCTGTGTTTAACATGGTCTCGCTTTACTCTTTGTACAGCAGTCTGGCACAGGTTATATTTCAAAACCCAGATTAATGGTATTTCACTCCTCGAGCTGTCTTAAGAGCCTGTTCTGCATTACAGCCTCTGGGCACCAGTGACTGGCGTTTTTATATCTGCATGTTGGTCATGCTCTCTCATCTTCTTCTTTGATCTTCATGTTCAGTGCACAGTTTCTTCTGCTTGTCAATTGTCTTCTCATTTTTAAAAGAGCTTTTACAAATGGTTGTCTACAGAGGTTATTGATCAGAGGGTTCTTAATTTATTTCAATCAGCTTTAATAGCTTTTTCACTGTATTTAAATAAAGAAATATTACTATTCAGAAATGTTACCTTGAATTATTCCTATAGAGGTAGATAGATACAATATTGCAGACCATGAGGAATGTATAGACACATTTTTGTTGCTGGCAACATGTTTTGCTTGATTTATATTCTTTGGAAAATATGGCTTAGCATCTTGACTAATTTCCTTTCTGCTGCCCTTTGATGGTACATTATTGCTCTTTAATCTGAAAGGAACACAGTAATTGGTAAGAGTTTTTTTACCCTTCAAATTACAAAAGATGCATTGTCTTTTATGTATTCTCTGGTGTTTATAGCTACATCATAAACTTGCTTAAAGCCTAGTTTAAACAAAAGCTATCTTACAGAGGTTTGCATGTGCTCTAAAAAAGTACAGCTCATGTAGAGAAAGTGAGATGTGTTGAGAACACAGGATAATATAATGTATTATGCATGCAAATTTACTTGATCTGTATTGGTCTTTTCAATTCCCTTTCCAAACAATGAACATGGTAATTTCATTTTACAGATAATGTAGTTTGAGGCCCTAAATCAGTTTAGCAGTACACATTTTTGATTCATGGCAAGGGCAGTTGCTAGCTCTAAATGTATCTGTTCATAATCTCTACAGCAGAAATACAGCAGTGACTGATACATTTCATGGCACTTACATTGTCTTTGCATATTGGGAAAGCTCACAAGATGATCTATATGATTAATCGATCACCAGAAAAGCTGTAGGCAGTCACCACAGGGTGAAATTTTGCTATGTGTTTAGAAAGAAAAATAATTCGAAGAATCCTTTACCGACATTCTGTGACCACCGTCTTCCACAGACATTGTGATTTGGGGTTATGTTATTTTATTACATTTATATTATTTTTTTTTATGTGGGCATGTGCATGTGTATAATGTTATGTTGGATTCCAGTTTTGCATTATGGTATAAACAATGGCTGGAAGCAAAAAGCTTCCTATGAACATTCCTGATTTATTTCTCTATTGCCCTGCAAACATAAGTTGTGCATAGACTGATGGCCAACTTGAAGATTGGTGCTTTTTGTTGCTTGGTCTGCAGGATGAATTTGCACCAATCCACACAACTGCTAATGAGTAGCTTGTCATCCTTTAGTAAATTATCCTGTTAGTTTTCAAAAACCCTGTAGATATAGGCTTTTATAACAGTGTTAAAGGTGCAGCAAGAACTGTCAGTTAACTGGCTCAAAATGCAAAGGAGATGCCATTTGTATTGATTGCTATAGATTTTTGTCTTGTCTAATAGGATTTATATTTTTTCTGTGAACTTGTATTGAAAAAAGTGAAAACAAATAATGGCCAGACAGAGCTAAGACATTCTAAGTTCAAAAATAACTCAAAACTTTAATTTTCTCATGCATGCCATTGCATCCCTGGTTTCTAAGGCATCTAATCACGTCTGTCTTTGTGCCAAGACAGCGACGCTGAAACAGGCTGAAAACAGCATCCTTTCACTTTGCATTAAAACACACAGAACAGCACTCAGCTTTGTGCATTTTGAACTCACTGCAATAAAAGTTTTAAGAGATAAGAAGCTTTTTCTATTTCAGGGTTGCCATTAGCCTGAATAATACATAAACATGGGAAAAGGTCTGAAGTCCTTTTGAGGATCACAGTATAGCTTCAATTAAATTATACATCATTATCACAGCTGCCAAGCCTGGTGTGGGATTTTAGCCCCCTATCTCACTAAATGTTCTATGTAGCTGTCTTGTCCAATTCTTTCTTCTTCTTTTTTTTTTTTTCCTAAGCAACAATAACACTCTTTGAAAAACCTAGTTTAACGAATAAAGTGGAGGATGAGGTTTGGTTAATCAACAAAGAACATTGAGATGTCAACAGTCAAGCACCAAGGGAGGAAGGAGGTCAACTCTCTAGCCTTAAAAAACACTAGGGAGAAATCAAACACTATTAAGTCATGACATATTATGTTCCTTTTGAACCAGGGCTGTGTGAACTCCCTCTGTCTGCTGAGTGGTTTGCAGTGCAGCTCCAAGTTGATCATGAAACCCATTGTTAAAGCAGAGTTGCTAGGGCTACCTACTGGGGATGCTTTTAGTAAATGTCCACATAGCTGGCAATGACTTTGAAATGCAATCTGGACAGACAGATTCTTTGTCTGTTTGTCCACCTATGGTTCTTTCAGGCTTTACAACCCCAAATTGGCTTGTCATATTGCAGATGAGTGTTTTCTTGGATCTCAATATGATACAGAATTATTCAGTCATCATAATACATGTGAGCTAGTTATTACTTCTGTGGTGGCTTTGGCATAAATCTAGGATATACAGAACTATTACGGCATACTTAGGAAAATCATAATGGCTTGTCTTTTTTATTTATTCCTATAATATCCTCTAAAAGTGTTAGAAGTGTTTTGATTAATTAATTACACTATTCACACCACCAATGCCATCGCACTTGCCATTAATTTTATCAGTTTGCTTGTCTTCTTTGTACTAGTATTATATTAACGAATATTCTGTCTTGAGTGGCTACATATGAAATACTGAAATCAAGGTAGCATTGCAGAGTTTTGTGTGTAGAATACTTATTTAGGATTATACCCTACCATTGATTTTTTTATGCTGAACAGACCCTCAATTTCAATGCATGCTTAACATGCAGGTCAATGACACATTTTATATAGTACTTAAATGGTAACATTTGATATTTAAAACTGAATGGGCTAGAGGTATCATGGAGTTTCAAGCAGGACTGAAAAAATCTGGTAAAAATCCAAACTTCCTTAAAATTTTAGACAGCTACAAGACTTGGTTCAGGAGAAACAGCTGGTAAGGAGTATGTGAAGAATCGTGTTTAAAGTGCAAAGTGAGAATTTGTAGGAAAACATCTGGGCTGAAAGTTGTTTGTAATACATTTTCGTTGCACAACAGCACTAGTACCGACTTAGCAAAACTTTGCATGTTGACTCGTAGCCATGTTGACTCCAGCACAGCTACCTGCCACACTGTTGTGTTGGCTTTGACGTGTTCTGTGTCGGTGTGCTTTCCTGGTACAGTAGCAGTTTGCAGAGTGGCAAAAGAGTATTTGGTGTATACTGGGGAGAAATCAGACCATATAGCTCATTATCCCAGCATCCTGAATTTATGGAATGCAGTTGGAAATCCCTTAAGATTGTTTACATTAAACTTTGCATGAACCGTATACTTTCTGGTCCTGTTTGAGGTGCAAGGAGAGATGTTTGACTAGGAAATGTATTATGGATTTTTGCAAGTCTATTAAACAACGAGACTCTAATTTCTTAATCCCCCACTTGGCCCAATTTTGTTCTGATGCAGGTTTCTTAACATGTATGTTCTCAACTTGACTGTATTTGCGGCTTTCAGACATTTTTCTTAGGCCCAGTTTGTGATTTCTGCATCGTTTGTACCGCTAGAAGGGCATCGAGTTGGAGGATGAAACATTCATTTTTGGTGGTTTGCACTGTGTTTAATTAACCCTCATACTGGAAAAGAAACTTTTTTTGGATATCAGCTATGCTTTACTACAGACCTTAAAGAGAAATGCAGAAGATTTAAGCCTGTGCAGGCTGTCAGATGAAATATATAAAGAGTTAATTTTTTGCTATTCTGTTGCAGAACTCCTATAAGCATTTCTGCTGATATTAAAAGAGAAGAAGTAAAAGCACCTTCCTCAATCACTTCTTCAAAATTACTTGAAAAATCTGTTCTCCAGCATGTAACATATGCCCTTTAAAACTGCTACTGTGCTGCTGCCTTCTCTTATCAGTATGGGCCATAAATTTTGCATGGGTATAGAGGGAACTGCAGCTTGAGTACTTGAAATAGTTAGCAAGATGCTGCTAAAGTATACAAAGTACATTGGCAAATGGGTCTTTGTAGACAGGCATCATTACCAAGATCCAAGTGTGCTGACTTGCGTAAGTCTGAGGAGCACTAAAGGCCAGTACTTGCAGGAACCTAATTTTGGGTGAATAGAGTCCGTAGATTCATTGTGATATTGCACATAAATGAAAATACCAAATGTCATTGACTTGTCAGTGAAAAAGTAGCCTAGGCGTTGTAACAAATGGATCAGTGATGTATATTTGGAAGCTCCGTGACACATTAAAGTAGTTTATGAGGCACAATTTGTTTTGGTGGTCTGCTCTGATTGATGGTGTGCTATCTACCACTGCTTCAGCTGTTGTGGTATGTTTGTAATAAATGTTCGTTGTGAGACAGTGCTAAATGTGTTCCATCTAAATCATTCGTTACTTATAACAAGTTTCAGTGTATATGAATCAAAGGTTGTTTATACTTGCCTTCGAAAGAATTTATCATGTTGAAGCAGCTCTATCACCTCCGATGGGGCAGCTGCATGCCTAAGTGGTCAGACCCTTTCAGCAGTGCCTACTGGAAACAGTACAGAAAGTTAAGCAGCAAGCAGTGTTACGTTAGATACTACTTTTAAAAGTACGTTGTCTTTTCCAATCTAGCACTCCTGTTTGTTTTCCTTTTTTCCTTTTTTTTGGTTTTGCAAACAGAATACTAGAAAATATCAGAATTAAGCACTGAGGGATGAGGAGGCAATGTTCGTGTGGCAACTGTGACATATCAGAGGAAGTGCATAGTGGGTGGGATTTTTACTGATGTTTTATACCAATGTATTGCTAGTTCATCAGAAAACTATAAAAAATGTATGCACTACCCACAGGGGATTTTCTCTTTCCTGAAAGTGCAGAATGCACTGTCCTTAAGCAAAAGTTTCCTCTTGATTGGTAGGGGGTGGGATGCTTTTTCCCCATGGGCCTTGTCTGTGTCCTTCCTCCAAAACTCAAGTGAAAGAGGAGAAAACCTAAGGACTAGCATTTCAGGGTGATCCGTGTAGAAATACTACTTCACTTTTTATTGTATAAACACTGATTTTCATTTCTATGTGACATCTGAAGGGATGAGAGCTTATTTTTTTCTCTTTCAATAGCCATTAGGAAATAAGAAGGATAGGAAGATGTAGCCAAAGTAACACAGAGGTGTTTAAAGTAACCTTGAATTCTTAACACAACAAAATGAGTACCTATTAATTTAAAATTTGCATGCTGTTGGATTTTGAGTATTCTTTAAAGGCAGTTTTTTTCATGTAATATACTAATGTACACTAGAATGTAGATCGAGAAAATAAGATATGACTTTTTTAAATTACTTTGGCTATTAGCAATTATATTTGAATCATAACAGATAAGTGAATCTCTAGATGAGATCATTTCTTCAGTGTTCTTCGTCCCTTATAACATTAAAAGAAGCAGACTTTGGTACTAAACAGTTTGTAAAATAGAGAAACAAATTTGACAAAGAATGGAAAGGGCTAACAGAGTAAAATTACTTGCCCAAGCAGTCCAGTTTTGATGCAAGGAAAATATCTCTAACTCTTGATTGTCAATTCTTTTTTTTTTTAAATTTTGTATGCAATACAGTGGTAAACGTGCAAATTACATGCTGGCATTTGGAAAGAAGCATGTGGGTGCTTTTTTGGTAATTTTCAGAAAGAAAGAAGAAAGCCCAGTATTACAGAGTTAAAGTTGCTGTAATGATGGTTGAGGCTATACAGCTGCAGCAACATCAAACAGTGGAAGGCAACTGCATGGCATAAGGTAGTCTCTTCATTCGACCAGTGGTGCGTAACATGCCTGTGTTAAGTTCTTCGTATTTTTTTTTTTAAACATATAACCTTTTTAGGTGTGGATTGATCCTATTTCTTTGTTTCTGTTAATGCTCTCTTTCCAGAAGTTCTTAGCATGTTAATAGCATCTTGTAAGCAGCGCGTTCAGGAGTGTTTATCAAAACCTGGAAAGTTATAACTAGCCCCTGAGGAAAAAACCAAGATCAAATACAGGAAAAAAATACAGAAATCTGTAGCATCAGCAACTTGTAAGACAAATCAGTTCAACATTTGCTGCTTCCTGAAGTTAATGAACAAATATTATGTGGCAATAGATGGAAATTAAATCTTCACTTCGTTTAAGATCTGTCTTATCTGCCTTTAACCACTCCTCTGCCTTTTTAATTGCAAATCTTTGCCTCTGCATATTCACATTTCTTTCTCCTCTGTGGATATCTTTTTCTTTATCACCTCATAAGCAACTGGTTGTTGAATTCTAGGAAGTCTCTTACACAGGCTTGGTGGAAGATGTGGCCTTCTTGGGTATGTTTCTTTGTGAAACTGATTATCCCATCAGTTCATAGAAACTATACCCATCCATAGGTAAAACATGGCTTTTACAGATTGCCTACTTGTTTTGCACTTTGGTATGTGGAAAGATAATGTATGCTTATGTATGCCATATATATGGCACATATATGTCATACGTATAATATATATATATATAAAAAAGATCTGAGGTTCTAAATATTTTTATATATGTCTTGTAACTCAAAAAATGACACATGCTCACCTCAGGGAAAAAAAAAACCAAAACCAAACAAAAAACCAACAAACCAGGGGGTGACATTTGCATCATCTGATCAAATCATTGCTTGGACTTTAGCAATGTTAGCTACTGTTCCTGGCTCCAGATTCCTGCAACTGTGAAATCTGGTGGTGAGAGGCTTCCACTTCCATTTTCTTGCTTTCAGAAAGTAGTAAAGGTCTAAGTGGAAGGCAAGATGCAGACCCCAAGTTGTCTTGATGATTTTTCGGTTTGCTCTTTATCTTGTGCTTAGAATGAGAAGAGAGAAAGAAAAAGAAGGAAGAAGGAAGCATAGGGAATCACCATGATTTGGCTGTGAGCATGCAGCCACTCAGATCAGGAGCAAGCGTGGCGGTCTCAGGACTCATGCCTTGCAGTGGTGGCTGCATGAGTAAGCAGTGCCTTAGTTATTCTGCCTTGTCATCCTGCTTCTTCCTTACCTACTATTTCCACTATGTCTCAGTTACAGAAAGTGTTGCAAAGTACAGCTGCTATCCCCATTGGCAAGCTTGGTTGATTTCCAAGATTGCTGGCAATAGCTGGTGTTGCTGTGTCACCAGCCATCTTTCTTTTATATAGTAAATTTCCACACGAGTTTTGCACTCAAGAATTTCATGAGAGTGGTACAGACGCAGGGATTTATACTACCAAGACAAGGTCTTTTATTCAGGCTTTCTGACAATGATGCATAATACTCACCGTATCTGGGCAGAAGCAACACATTTGTCTTTTTATCCAGTTCAATAACCTCTACTGCCTGTGCTTACTGCTACAGAGGAAAGACTAAGCTGGGGATCAGGGCTTTAATTTTTAACTCCCACTTGCTGATGGAATCTGTTCAAACATGCCTTTTATAAATCTAGCTTTGTTGAAAGGCAGCAAAAAACATTGGCCTGCAAACTTTTCTACCAGCTTTGATGGAACCTACTGCCCAGACTCATCTGTAATATTTTTCAATTGTCCTACTTACAGAGGGGTCTGCTCTTCCCAGCAGCTATCAATATAATGTTTTCTTCTTCCCTCTTCCGCAAAAGTAAATTTAACCTCACAGCCCTCTTGCCAGGGGAGAGTTTTATCTAGTAACCACATAGAGAACTGAGAAATACAGATATTAGATGATCTGCCAAATTGTACTGCCTTTGCTTTTTACAGCACAATAATAAAAAGATCTCACCTATAATGGTTCTTCATTGCCAATTCCCTAGTTGTTCTTCACCAAAGTACAATTAATTACTAAAGAGGCTTCCCATACAGAAAATTGTTGATGGAGCATCTGAACAAAAGCAGTAGAGCATAAACCCCTGGAAACACACTACAAGCGGGAAAAAATGTATTTCCCACCCCAGGCTATGCCCTTTGTTCCTCTCATTTGCATTCTGAGGTTTTTGGTGTTTGGGTTGTTGGGCTTCCCCCCTCTTCTTAACTTGTCTCTGCCTTCCTTGATACTTTGACTACTGTCATTATCTGTTCTTCATTTATGAGCAGGTTAAAAATGGTGAAGGAGTTGTCTGCCCATTAGACTATGTGCATCTGCAGTATTAGCTCCAGGCTCCCACTGCCCTCTTTTAAAATGACAGGTCTCCCTCCTCAGCTTACTCCAGAGGCCTGAATTTGCTTGCTAATATAGATTTTTATTATTATTGTGCTTTAATTCAGAGATTAAGGATAAAATAAAGAGCTGAGCTTTTTCTGAATGCTTAGGGACTGCTGAAAACAAGACTGAAATGCTACTGTCCCTAATGGTTTATTAGGGAAAAGACACAGTTTGCCAATATTTTCTTTAAATAAATTTGAACTCAATTTTGCAGAAGTTGTAAAAATCAATTTCACTAGTAATTAGAATTATAGAATTTTCTGCCAGTAAATATGCTAAATATAAGGAAGCATTGGACTCCACAAGGTCAGTATGTTTGCCTTCAAAATATATCCTAATATCTGTTAATGTAATCCACCAATTAAAAAGTCTATAAATAAGTATTTACTCAATAGATTATAATGTCTCCAAAGGGAACAATTAGGCTTTTAAGGAGAACTCTTAAACATTCCCATGAAGGTTTTAGTATTTTCTTTAACGCTTTGTCTTACACAAATGCACTTTCAGAAATCATGTTTGAAAAACTAGTAATTCATGGTAAACTTGTACTTTGCTCCCTGATGATAAATGGTCCTAAAATGGGTGTTGATAATGTATGTATAATAATATTTACTTCAGTATGTAAATGATAAAAATAAAGAGGGAGGTTTTTTTTCCTGCTATAGTGTTGTATACTTTGCTACATACTGCAACCTTTGGTGTAATTAGTGATCACATAAGAACAGGTTTTGTCCCACAAAGCTCTTTTTATGTATTTTATATACTGGAGATAAAGGGATTTAAAATACTGAGGCAGACTCTTGACTTGATGTAAATATCAGTGAGCTGGGCTGATTTAAATTAGCTGAGCATCTGGCCCGTTCTCTTTGAAAGCAGATAATCGGCTTCAGTAATTGACTGAAATTTGTGGGTTTCATTTCTTTCATTTTATATTTAATTGTATAAAATAGAGGCATGCAAATATAGCCAAGATTATTAAAATTATTGATCACCTATGCTATCCAATCAGCTACAAACTATGCACAGTTATAAGTCATTAGTTTTAGGCTATATTAGAAATTCATCCAATTAGAAAAAATAATAATGATTAAAAGGATCAGAGATGTGTGTCAAAATATAATTGCACATTCCAGAGCTAGAAAATTGTAATAGTAGGACTGGCAGTCATTCTTATAAGAGAGGGCAAGGGCAAATGGTGAAAAATTCAAATATGAGTGAAATGCCAGTAAATGTCATACTAATAATAGTATACATTACAACCTGCTGTGATTTTTCTCTCCCATGGGTCACATCTTTTTCCTCTTTTCTTCCAAGGTACCATGACCATGGAAGAATGCTCCTTCTCAAATCTCTGGCCCTTTTTCTCAGTACTATTTTTTTCTTTTCATTTAATTGATCAAATGAATATCTTCAATAATTAAATCTACAACCTTCTGTAATATGAGAGCTATAAATCAGACACATGCAAAAATAAAATAAATCTGCTTATTTTGAAATCACATTGTTTATGTTTTACATAATTCCCTTTAAAAAATATGGTTTACCCATAGAAGAACAAGATTCGCCATGTTTTCTTTGCAAACTTTGAGAATTAAATTATACATATTGCACAGTTATCAGTATAGCAGACTGTGAATCATATTAAGTCATATAGTAAGCAATGGCAAAAGTGACAAAAAGTGGCTTGTATCGGTGATTGATTACAAATATAAACCCAAGCTGATTAACAAAGTGATTTCCTCTCAAATGGTATCTGAAAGAAAGGCAGTATCATCCCTGACATGCCACAGAAAATGGCAACTTCTGGCAATCACAGATTGTTTTTCTATCACAAATCTTCTCATTCCCACAACAGGATTTTTTTCTTATTTTTGGGAAATGTCAGCATTTTGGGTATTTTAGGGAACACCTCAGATTCTCAGCAGTATATGGAGTCCTCCATGCTTATTCAGTGCTTTACACTCACCTGCTATAAAAGCAATCTCTGCCTAAAAAGAAGTTTCAGTGTTGTGTGGTTGACACACTGAGAAGTGCCTAAATAATTTAGGATTAAGCTGCTACATTAGAGCTATTAAATAAATAAAAATGAAGAAATTTTTAGTGGCTGTTTTAAATATAGAAGTAAAAATGGATCGGAAAATTACCTTCCTAAGGTAACTGAGCTGCAGCCTCTTCAGTTCTTCTCTGGACAACAACCACATTCACAACTAAAACCATTAGCAGAGCGTTTGGAAGAATTATAACAGCAAAAGAACACCTTTTAATGCTGAGTACTCTCAGTGACTGAAATTACTGGAAAGTATCCATTTCCCTTAAGTTATTTAAGTGCCCAAAGTGGCAAATGGGTGCAATTTTCAAAAGTATATAGATGAATAATTCTCATTGATTTGAATCACAGAGAAATTACCAGATTCACCTATGAAATCCCACTTTGCACTCATCTGCATCTTTAGGTGTCTGCATACTGCAAATAATTCCTTTGGGCACCAAATCAAGAAACCATCTTTGTTTATTTAAACTCCTGCTTAACTGTGGGTAAATGCTTAAAATTAAGCATATGCTTGTGTGCGTTTCTCAATAAACATAACTCAAGCATGTGAGGGTCCTCATGATTCAAACTACGTGGCAGGGGTAGGTTGCATTGCTTCCTCCTAACTTCCAAAGTTTCAAAACTTTGATATTGTGAGTTAAATATAGTATCTTTTTGTCTTGAACCCAGAGGGAATTTGAAATCTAATCTTAATGTGGATTAGAAAATAGATGGGGTAGAGGCTGAGGGTGCTTATTGAAAGAAGAAAATGAAGACTTAGAAAAATAATCCTCATTTAAATCCTTCAGGCAGCATTTTGAAAATCTCTGCCTCAAGTTATCAACTGTGCCAGGGATTGATACCAAACAATGTGGGGGGGGAGGGGAAGAAGTATTTTGGATAGTCAGAAAGTATTTGGTTCTCAGATAAATAAAAAGGGCTGTAGACTGTTGCTTTAGGAGCTGTGCATAGTTCTTTATTTTTTAAAAGATATATTCATTGAATAACAAAGATAAAATATGCCAGACCCTCAAAAGGTTTTCAGTGACAGTGTACATTACTGAAGTCTTAATTCATGTAATTAAAGAAGAATAAGAAATATATAATTCATAGCCTTTCAAAAGAATTCAAGAAAAATGAGTGGACTGAGGATTTTCCTGTCTATTGTTTATAACAAGGCTCTTCAGTCTTAGTTAAAGAAAGAAAAATTGAAACTTGTGATGTATAAAATATATAAGCACATAAGAGGGCAGAACTAGTTACTAAATGAAGTGCTTATCTGCGAGACATGTTTTTCTTCTGGGGGCGAGGGACGGGGCGGGGAATGCTATTTTCCCACCATCCCATTTGGTTTGGAATTATAAATTTCCTAGTGTGTTTTGGCAATAGAGAAACAGCAAATTGAGTTTACAGGCTGTGGAGGTTGGAGAAAGCAGGAGTGGCCTCCAGGCACTGTCTTGCTTCATTTCTGCTCTTCCCTCCCCAGCTGGGAGACATCAAGCTGGATCTCAAAGGTGCTTCCCGCTGGGCCGGTGGGTTAGTCATCTTGGATGGTCCAAACCGGGAGTATTTCACCAAAATGCTTGTGAGGGCAGGAAGGTGATACAGACTGTGGTTTCAGCCTGACTGGATTTTGGAGGAGGAAAGGAGCATGGGGCTGAGGGAGAGAGGGATACAGGTAAGACAGCAGAGCTGCTCTTAGGCAGCTCTTGTTGGACAACTTAGAGAGGAGCTGTGACTTCTAATCACCAGTTCTACTGAGCTGGTCCAATCTACCTCCAGTGTAGTCCTGGATCCAGAGGGTTTTCTATCTTTCTTGAAGTCTTGCCCATATGAGAGAGAAAAAAGAGTAGAAATAAGCTATGGAGAGCAGGCTGTCCTCCAGTGAGGAGGTGGAGGAGGACGGACACCCAAGGTCCTTGCAGGCTGAGATGCTCTGTGGCCTTCTTTCCCATGGCAGGGAGCATCAGTCATATTCAGAAATGAGCCCTGCAGTTAGGCCAAATACTATTTAATTTGAAATATTCATTGTTAACTGGGAGGTGACTAGCCTGCAAGTGGATCCGGTTGGGTGTCTGCAACTGGACAAACTAGACCCACTGTGGGTTTTAAATCCCTCTCCACGTCTTCCCTTGGCCTACATGTTCTAACCTACAGCCTTTTGCTTTTTTACTGGTAATTATTGTACAACATTTTAAACTATTTTTGGCATATCATCAAAACTGCTGGAGTCCAGATATTCATATTTGGGCATGGTTCCTGAAGATATAATAGGTCATAATATACTCCTGCGCTGTAAAGGAATGTTTATACACAGCACTTACCTATTACAGCAAGTAAGGAGATATAATTATTGGAAATTCAAGCTGTAGGATAAGCTGAATGTATTTCTAATGAAAGAAGAAATAGGATTGTACTTTTATTAAAGAGTGGATGACCTTATACTGAAGTACAACGCTTCTATGTTCACCTACTTAAGCAGAAGATTTCCTGCCTGAAAGCCAGCTATAATATCAGCTCTGTATTTGTTACTTTAGGCAAAAATTATGTTATATAAAACCACACCACCATTTCAGCATAATTTTTTTCATAAATATTTACCACTGCTTACAAATTACATATAATTATTTTTTTAAATGCCAGGTACTTCAGTTTCTGTTTACAGATATGATAGAATTTGGTAATCAACTTGTTAAATATCTTTATATACTTATGCTACTAGCTTCACTTATATGTGGATATTTCCTACAGTTTAGTAGAAGGCTTGTGTCATTTCTTAACTTTCAGAAGTGCAACTATACTCCTCAAGTTAATAGGAGAGTAAAAAATTCAATATATTCAATGTATTATTTGGAATTGGTCCAGCTTACCTAACTTCTCATGCTAAGGTTTATCGATCCAAATTAGCTAGCCATGTTGCAGTTTCTGCAAAGCATATGTTATAATTTTTGCATATATGCCATCTATATTAAAGAACTTCATCCTACTAGCCTCATATTTTGAAACTTTTCTCAGGCTAGTTAAACACAGTGGTTAGTGAATCTAGTAATGATTATTTTAAACTGAAGTTTGAATAATGTAAGAATGCTCAATATAAATAAAATAATATCATGTATATATGTTATACTTTAAACAATAATAAAAACCTTCTGTGCCCTCTATTTAGTCCTCTAAAAAAGGTTTTTTTTTTACTGTGCTACCTATACATCACTGAACTGTAGAAGTTATGTCAACTTAAGCATGAGGTTTCAGAGCAAGAAACCAACCTTTAGTTAATCAGTTTGAAAAACTGGAGTACAATTTGTTTTCTCCAAGTAGCATACCTTGCCTTTACATTGTTTTCCTATGGGATAACATATTTCTTCATGAAATGTCTTATGTATATATTATATACCTTACTCAGTTCTACCACACACACTACAGTCAAGGACATTATCCAGATCTGGAACAAGTCCCAAAGGATTTTCATCCCTTAAATAACAAGATTTTGTCAGTCTGCTCCATATATAGTCTTGTTTTCTGAAATTAAAAGTATTCAACAGGAAACTTCCCAAATTTCTACATCATTCTGAGCTTTAAAAGAGCACATATTGGTCGAAGTAAGTACAGAAACTTGAGATACCTTTTCATATTAATAGTCTAGTGTACAATTTGCAATCTGACTGGTTATTTTCAATCTAGGTATTATTGTAGTTAATATAAGGTATATTTGTTTTCACAGTTGATGTTTGTGTTTCAGTAATGGAAAAGCAATCCATCTGAGCATTTTTCTTAAAAGTCCTCTCACTAAATAAATGACAAGTCTATTATAAATTCCATCATTTTAAACTAGGTTGTAAATTTATGATATCTCTGGGTCTCTCTGTGTAGTTTTTCCGGCAGGGAGATTGACTTAGTCCATAGTAGCAGGATTTTTTACTAGTAAATCGATGCAGTTATTCTACTGCTCTGCAGATGGATGTTGCTTACTGTGTTCTGTCTTGCTGCTGCAAGATTAGAAGGCTGGCATCAAAAAGGATGAAGTGAAAGCTTTATTTATTGGTTTTAGCTTCAGTTTTGCAAAGCACAGTAGTAATGGGAAGTATAAGATGTTAATGAAAAACGGTGGGGCTGAAAAAAACATGAACTCATTGGGAATAAAAGGAAAATATTAATCTAAGAAAGAATAGAGTAAGAAAAGGTTACAGTTCTCTCTGTTACCAGCCTTTTTCAAGTATATATTTCTGAGGTAAGAGCATTAGATGACAAAATTGTAAAATCTCAGTGGTATTGTGTATAAACATTGCCTCCTCTGAAGCTCCAGGAATAGGCTGGAATCAGAGCTGCCAACTCTGTATGCACGTGGGATGCAGCCTTCCTTTGCTCATAAGAGCGGGTAAATAGTGTAGATACTGGTGCTTGTGATTCTATCTGCCTTTCAGTATGCGTGTGTATGGGGCAGAGGTGACTCTTCCTCCTGGAAGAGTGCGAAAGTTGTGCAGGTTGGAAAGAGAATTTTTTTCCTTTCTGCACAGTGTAATAAATTTTAAATAATGTATATCAGAAATAAGTTTGGTTTGAGATGGAAGATCCTCAAGTGAAAGGTTAAAATATCAACATCCTTGCAATCTTTGCGATCTGTGCCTGCTACTTGAAACTTAATAATAAAGAAGTCTGTAGCAGTCCTACTTCCAAAATGCTGAGTGACCGCAAAAGCAAATATACATTCCAAAGAGCTTACTGGGGACTGCTCTTGGGTCTTTCATTCCCAATTTTGGTGTGGCATTGCCCCAGGACCTTTGCTTGAGCACCTTGTCTTATCCTATGTTTCCCACTCATCAGAGTCCATCAGTTTCCCAGAAATTATGGATTGATTATTATATTTTCACAGTTAGAAGATAGATATGTATTGTTGACAGTAAGGGTCTCTGTCCTGTGGGTTAAACTCCCAAGAAGAATGCTAGACTCTCTGTCACCTCAATAGAGCAGAAAAAATGAAATATTGGTACACTCACCACAGGGTGGTCAGGTCATCTTTTGCATTTTTTCGGTTGTATGAAGAAGTCCATATAATATGGAAACCCATTTCTTCTGAATAACATGAAACAATAGAACAAACTGTTACCTGTTTATTCTTACTCATATATACAGAAATGATTTAGTAGATCTAGTGCTGCATGATTAATGATGATGATGTGTTTTAAAATTCTGGTTCCATTATTAAGTTTGTGGCTTGTGTAAAATAAGATTAACTCCTTCAACGTACGGCATCAATAATAAGTTAAAGAATAAGGTGGATTTTTTTCTGTGTCCACAGCATCTTGAAAAATTCAGCTGCACACAGTTTAAATCTTTTAAAAATACACTTTTTTAGAGGATCAACACTTTATTACTTTTTATAAATCATAGCTTCAATGGAAATAAAGTCTTCTAGAGGCATAGATAGCAATTATTTACTACATAAAGGGAGTTTGTATTTTGGTTGATGTTGATTTATTTTTAGAAAATTATTGTATGTACAAGACTGAATGGATTTATGTACATGCACACCTTAAATTTCCCATAGAATGATTTGCATTTTAGGTAGGTTGATAGTGAGATAATAACTACCACTGGTGGAAAATATGCATTCATTTTTTTAAAAATAATTATGACTTTTTACCCAAATAGTAGTGTTTCAAGATTCTTGTGCTAGTGTTCGTATAGGTAAAAACAAGTTGAAAAAGATAATCTTACAGCATCTTTCTGCAGATTTCAGAAAATTGTTCACGTGATCTCAGTTTGGTAGGCTGTGATTGATATATCTGAGGTGGTTTCTGTAGAGCTAGCCTGTTTTTTCAGGTGGATGAGCAATGCACTCCTGCATTTCTGCTGCTTTTTCACCTCAGCTGGCTCATCTAGAGCCCAATTGCATCTTGCTGTAAAGCAAGCTGTAAAAATAGTGCATAGGTGAAGCTATGACAGTGCAGAAAATCGAAAGGAGGGATTATCCAGTGTAATTATCTGTGTAAAACTCCAAGGCTTTCTACTGGCAGACCGAGAGCAGTTCTGTAATGGTGTTCAGCCCATGCAAAAACCCACTGAACTGAGCAGGGATTTGAGCTTTGGCTCAGCCTCTGGCCATTTGCAACCAGAGCAATGGTTGCTCTGCAGAACCTGCAGGTCATGCTGCAGAGCCATGTCCCGTTGACCATACTCAGTTTTGAAATCTGCAGCTCAATTCTATCAAACTTAAAAGACAGCAATAGCAGAATTTGATCTAGACTCAACGAAATGTTTAGGTCTCGGCACTTGCCATCTTGCATCAATTCATCTTTCAATGAAAAATACTTTAGCTGAACAAAAATCAGTGGTATCTTGTTAACATTAATAAGATCTGTAGGAAATGTAAAGGTAAGATACAAGGTGAAATTATAGTTATTAAGTTATGGTAAAATAAATTATGCACATTTTTCTTCTTTTTATAAAGACGGTACTTCTGTTATACCTTAGATGGACACACGTGATCTGAATGCTCACATATTTCTATGCTGTCTTTGGGGTCCAGGTCTCTTAATACCGTGTTAGTAACTGGATCAGATTCCAATTCCCTTCTTCTCATTAACCATAGCTGTGAATCCCGCTGGGGTCGATCGGAGTATTTCCTTCATTAAGGTGCTACTCAACGTAAAAGGAGGTAATGGAATCTCATCCTTCTCAAGTTAAGATGTTCCAACTTGAAATTGCAACAACAATTTTCTTTTAGCATTGCACTGAGGTGTGCTCTGCACTCTCTACTGTCTAATTTACAAAGCTCTGTAGTACAATTTTGGTAATCAGTACTATTTTGATCATGACTGGCCAGAAGGAAGGCTTACATATTGGAAAAAGCATGAAACAACTTGAGAAGTATGTTTCAGTGTAAACAAAAAACCTTAAGTTTATGCAATTTAGAATCTGTAGAAGGCTTTTCTGTGAATAACAATGCCAGATATTCTCACGTGAAAGAGACCACAAAGTGGAATGCTTTTTTTTTTTTTTTCATTTTTTGTAACTTCATATCTCCTCTTACAAACTTGTATTTCTCTCCTTTCCTGCTTTTTTTTAACTTCTTCTATCTTCTAAGGTTCTTAGAGTTCATTCTTTGCTAACAGCTGTACTTCTTTTTTTAACTGTATCCCTTTCATCAATTTTTTTTTTATTTTATTTTTTTCTGTTGTATCTTTTTACGTTTTCTCTCATCACGCTTTTTTCCCCTTTATTAATTTTAGGAATGTATTTATAAACATCGTTTATGGTGACCTTTCCTCTTCAGTTTAATCCTCCTCATAATTGTTTAGTATTGTTTTAGTTCTAGTACAGATTGTTAAAAAGTCTTGTGGTACAGATGGTACAGCAGAGACTAAGAAAGCAAGCTGAAGAAAATCAATGTTATTTAGAAAGAAATGACACACCAAGACTTGGAGAATCTTTTCACTTCCGTAGCTGTTTGTGATTTTTTGTGCTTGCTCCTACATTTCATGATACTGGTTCACAACACAGAATTCTGATTCTTCTTAACCACCCTGCATCACCCTACCCTTCCCCAAAAGAAAAACTCCTTTGAAAAAAAAAAAAAAATGTTGCCTGGGAGAAACTGAAGTCAGTACATATCTCATAAACCATATACTTGCAAATTTTGAAGAATTTTCATGTTAATAGGGCATTCTTTTGTACGGGGTTTCTAAAAGCGACTAGGCAGGTCACTGGTCTAATTCTTTTTCAGGTTTTCTTACTTTGTGGTACAAGAACGTAGGTTTAGGTTGTACATGATGGATCAGTTTGTTCTTAGCAGCAGGCCTCATTTTTCAGGTATAAAGGCATCTAGTTTGCAGGCAGACTTATAACTTGCTGTAAATTACAAATAGTTTGCTTTTATGAGTGTTATCTGTAAGAGCAACTCCAGAGACGGGAACTTTCAAGTTTATGGGTGAAATTAATTCCCTAATTCCAGTGAGGAAACGGGTTGTTTCTTAAGGATAAACTTAAGACTTTATGACTCATATTTCCACAATGTGCTTCTGCAAGAAACACGTAGAGGTCCAAACAAGGCCATTTCAGAAGACATTACAAGATGAATCTGAAGGGGGTTTTGCTAGCTTCAAAATTTGGCAAACGATACACTTTCCAGTATGGTCTATGATCATCTCCTAAATTTCTGCTATTACTTTCTAATTTAAGAACTGTTAATGTCCTTATTCTAAACCATGTATAGACAGTGATTGTATAAAATTCCTTAAAATTTTAATATTTGTCTAAACAGTTTTCACAATGCCATTACATACATAAGCGTATCTAATACTTGACTGGGCTAGGCACTTTAATATGCTGCATAGCCTGAAAAAATTCTAAAAGCTTTGAGAGTTGTTTCCTGACAGGTTTAATAATTTTATAGTGTGCCATATTAATTCATTGAGAAAATCTTCATACTGTGGCCAAATATTTTAGTTATTTCCCTCTGCATGGATTTTTCAGCTGCATTGTTTTCTGGTGCATGTAGTGTCAAATACCTTAGGTGCAAATATTGGTGAAATAAGAGTGGGTTTGAATTCGTATTTATTCAGAAGATTACAGTTGCTGAATGCAATCTAGAAACGTTAATAAAAGGCATCGTCTCTTTGTTCTTTCTTCTCTAATAGAGAAAAATGCTATAGCTGTTACTAAAAGGCACAACACTTAACCTGTGTCATACTGCAATCCTTCCTTTTTATTCTATTTGTAAATACAAATTTAAACACCTAACTGTAGACATGTGGGATAGGATTTGTCTTTTCTGCCTTTAGTATCTACAGCAGAGATGTCTACATCTGAAATCATAACCCTGGATTCCCTTTTGAGTCACTGGGAAGCACCAGGCATTTTTAACACATTTGACTTAACAGGTGGATGAGTTGCACCCTAGAAATGCCTGTCACCCTTTCGTGACTGTAGTTTAAAGCTAGGTGAGATAAATCTCTACTGCAATTTTTAAAATCTGTAATATACTCATTACTATGAACAGATATTTCAATTATTTGAAATCTACCCAAATATTCAGGTTGAGCATGAGACTTTGCAGGTTTGGACATAGGACTTTAGGAACTTCAGGACCAACATGATGACATTCTCATAAGGTGGAAGACAGCGAATAAGTCTCTCTTCAAGTTTTGTTTCCCCAGTATTTTGTGGCTGTCCATTTGTTCCTTCATGTCTTGGGTCTGGGGCCACTTTGCAGTGCTCAAAAGCTATGTAATAAGGGCTGCTAACATGTTTCTGTTACCTTTCTAATACTCTCAAGACCTTTTTCTTTTAGGTGAAAACATTCCCCTTTATCTTTCTTGTGGTGCTGCTTACATGTATGTTTGGGATACAGAAAATAATGAATGGAAAGATAAATTGGCATGGTATCTTGTAATTCTTTACTGCACCTGCTCACGCTTCCTAATCCACTGTCATCTCGACCTTTTGTGTGAAGACGATTCCAGCATTGATAATGAAGGCTTTCTCTTAAAGTTGACGGAATCTTGTGTGTAAGCAGATGCCCATACCACAGGCCTCCCTTCGTTTGAGTGACATTTCATCTGATCCCAGAATGGGTGAACTTTACTGAGCCTGGTTCTGTTTTGCACTAACCACGCTGATGGCCTACCACAGCCACTGGCTAACACTGCGTGCCTCTTTCTGCAAGGTGCAGGTGGCAGGAAAAAAAGGAAAAACAAGGCAGCATGAAGGGATGTGTTTTAGGTCCTCCTGCTGGTCTGGCGAGTGGGCAGGGACCCGCCATAGGGAGAACACCCAGGCAATGCCCACCCATCTGACTGACTGCCTCTCAAGCACAGGCATTACCATATACATTAACAAAGCTATGTACATGTCTGAAAAACAGTATCGGTGCAGTACCTGTACACCACTTGGCCTATGTAGCAGATGGTGTTATTACCAGAGGGCCTTACAATTTCTCTCATCCTTGAAATCCATGTACTGTATGAAGTATGAAAATTGTATTCCCCCCCTTTCTTTCTCTTTTGGTATGTAATCTTCTCTTTACGGGGGTTTGAAAAGGAAATCCTGAATCTGTTCTTTAACATATAATTTTGGTATCTAAAAACAGCACTTGGGATTAGTAGTCTTGTCAGAAAAACAAGAATTTAGATGTTCAAAAAAACTCAACAATCCACCCCCAGCTTTTCAACTGTGTCAGGCATTATTTGGATGTACACAGCTGCTGTAAGATGAAGAGAGAGGAAATGCAATGAAAGGAAAAGGTGTTATTTTAAGGACATGATCTGAGACTAGTAGAATCACCCAAACTGCTTCATATAAAGTGGTTTACATGCTCTGCAATGAGATGAACATGCATGCTCATCTCACATTTGGGCAAGTGTTAATTATAGACTCACTGACAACAAGATCAAGTCTCTTAGAACTTTTTTCTTTCTTTTGGTTTTCTTTAAAAAAACAGAGAAACTATGACTTAAATTCATCCTCTTTTTCCTCTCTTCTCTGCACACAGATACTAGTCTGCTTTGTAAATCAGAATGAAATGAGATACAGCTAGTTGACGCTAATAAATGATTTTATGGAGGCATAGAGACTGCTATCATTATTCCTGACAATAGATAAAAAGTTGTCTTCTCCCTGATTCCATTCTTCCAAAAGCATTTCTGTCTGCCGGTATTTACTAGTCATGTCAGATGTAGCTCTTGGGTGACTTTCTTTTGCTGTTCTCCTGCTCTGTTTGCTGTTCAACCTCTGGCAACGTTTTGCTACTATGAAGCTACAAAAGAAAGACTAAGCTTTTATAATTTAAAAAGTTTTCTCATCATGGTGTATAGATTTACTTCAAGTGCTTTGGTTGTGTGTGCCTAATAATGCCCTTCAATAATGCTGGCAGTTTTTTAAATACCTGCTGGTCATGAAGGCTTCATTTTAAAATATCTTAGGAAAAGTAACATACATAATAACAAATTACAAAGTTGACCTCTAGGTTTTGACAAAGTTTGAAGTATTTAGTTTTCCAAACAGATTTTGCTTTTTTCCTGCGTCTCCTCCTAGTTTTCTACTCGTTCTTTTGGTGTAACCACTAGAAGATTTTCCTTGTCTTCCATTGAGCTTTCATTGCGGGTTCCACAGGAGACCATCATTGGTCTTCTTCAGCCACAGTCATCTTGCATACCCTCATCTTCTAGCTCAGGTTCAATCACAAACTGTAGGGTATCTCCATACTCCAAGGCATCTCCTGGAATCTCCTCAATGACAAACTATCTTCATGTACATGTAGCCATCAGCCCAGACTCTAGAAAGGTAAATGACTCTTTTATACCTCCTAAACTCTCTTCTCATTTCCTTTGTGGGGATTACTTTTATAACGTCCTACCCTATCTATTCTTCTGATGTACAATACTATATAATACTGTCGTTCCCTTCTTTTCTTCATTTCTAGATGTACAGCTAAACTAGATATAAATGCACATAAATACACACAAACATTAATTGGAGTGTTGGGGAGAATTATGTGAATAGAAACAAAAAGAACATTAGCCTCTGAAGTATATTTAAGTTTCAAAACAAAACACTCAGGAACTGACTTGAAATTCAGTGCTTGCACATATATCATAATTAAAAACTGTATTTTCCTAAACTGTGCATGGGTTTGATTTGCATTTTCAACATGAGACCTGCTCAGAAACCCAAGTTGCAGAGATCATTCTTTCTTCTTCCCTCCTCTCCTCCCCAGAGAAATAATATTATAAACATGGTCAGAAAACAAACTAAGCCTTCTGTGATCACTCAGCTCAAAACTTTCTGATGCTTCAAATAGAAAAGCAAAATATTTTATTAGAAGAGTGTCAGGGTTTCAAGTATGTATGCTTGCTGAGGACCTGAAGGACTTTGCCAGAGAATCTGGCACTCCCTCTTGTAAATGTGCTGTAATACAACCTCCAGCTGACTCATCACTATATTCTTAATAAGAGGCCACCATATTCAGTGAACAGTTCAGTTAATGAATGATAGATTGCAGGAAAGGTAAAGAGTTGGAATAGCCAAGAAGGTGGAGATTCCTACTGCAGGCGTATGCTGGGTGAGGTAATCCTAACGTGAACAAATTAAATCTCTGCATGCCACACTACTTAAATAATCTCCTTGGTTTGTCTGGAACCCCTACTGTTCCTGTTGCTATGCGTATCACGTGTATCAGGTGGGAATTCTCAAGGACATCTCATGCCTTTGTGGAGTACCACACCATGTGTTTTAGGGTGGTTTCGAGGATTCCCGAGAAGGCGAACACACACACACTGACTATAAGGGGAAAAAGCAAGCATTAACTACAGACATGCATTATGCTAAGGGTATCTTGTAAAGCAAATTAACATACCGACCCGAGGACTGTGAGGAAGATGGACCATCCATACATTCTTGTGCCGTCTTGCGCCACGAGCTCAGCCCAGCAATCGGTAGGTGCCAGCTTTACGTGGGCATCCGCACGGAGGCAACGGTGGCCTCACCATACACCAGCCCGATGCTCCTCGGAAAAATCCCGGTACTTATACATTTGCAGAGGAATGGGTTTCGGCACACGTGGCCAGCGGGTGCCAAAACACACCTCGATTGTAACATAGGGAGCCTATGACGCATGCACTCGCTGGCCAGGTGCGCTGCACGAGCCATAGCCACCCTGTCTATTGGTTCATGGGCTTTGTACACGCGGCATATTGTCATCATCCAGCAGTCACGCGCCGATCATGCTCACAGCTGTGCTGTGCAACAGCCTGCTGCCCGTCCTCCCCCAGTATTGCTCAGCTCTCTTATCTCCGTGGTCAGCATTCCAAGGAACAGGCAACAAACCATCCATTTTCTGTGCTGACTGCGTTTTCCTTGGCTATCTACCTCTCCCCCAGTGTCCATCCACGGACCAAAATCCCATCGTTTAACCCATCTGTATACACCATGCAGTAGGGAAGCAGCGGTGCCTCTCATCTCTCTTTGCTACCATACTCCACAAGATGGTAGAAGAAAAATATGGGAAAATGTGGCTTACTGAGAAGAGGAGGACTTCTGTAGTCCTCCAAGGAAAAATGTCCTTGTGAAACGTGCACCTTGTGCTATGGTGGCGGCTGAGGAGGAGGCAGGAGTCTCCCAAGATGAGTACAACACACTTCAGCCTTCTAGGTAGTCCCCAAGAGTGTTGCTGTGGAGTACCTTTTTAATCTTTATTTTGACATGTTGAATAATACAATCCAGTCTTTAAGTGGCTGAAGTGAAATGTGTTGGTAATAACTTCACATCTCTTCCTTTTTCTGTTGGAGCCTGTAGTTCTAGGAGTAATATCTAAATTAAATATTTATACAGAATCTCCATATGTGATATAAAAACATTGTTTATATGAACAAAACAATTATAGTACATACAGTAGCAAAATCTGGTATTTGCATCTCGGCTCCCAAAATTTCAAATTTGTCACTGGAACAATTGGTTAAAATTTGAAAGAAAGGCTGACATTTATCCCCTAGTATTTTACATATAAATATCCTTTTCATGACAGCAATCCTTTTCCTCAGATACTTTGCTACTTATATTTCTGTGAGTTTCATGTGCTGTGCCAAGTCTACAACACTGAAAATGTTCACGTATTCTTCAGCAGTAACAGAGTTACCTTCTTCTACAAGAAAAGAATTGGTGTGTCAGTATATAAACCCTGCCCCCCAAAATCACTCCAAAATTGAAAATTCCTTCCACTCCCTTTCCAAATAACAAAAAAATGGATGCTTGCAGTGTTTTGTTTATGAAAATGAGAAATATGCAAAATATGGAAGTATGGAAGCAACAAAATGAAATCATGTGTTTTGATATATTTGCATTTGTTTTCTGTGTGAAAATGCAAAATGCCTACCACATCTGCCTTAACATCTTATAGATGATTTCTTTCCTCTGTTGCAAAAGTTGTCAAATACGAAAGACAAGTACCCAACTTTCTGACAATGTTCACGTTTTGATTAGTTCTTGACCTTTTGGAATTCATGTGTGTCTAATCTTCCTAGAGTATTATAGTGGAGCCAAATACTAGCTCACAACCTTACATATTTCAGAACTGCATTTATGTAGGAAGTAATAGCTGGTAAATTGTAGGCGTTTCTGCTGCTTGGAAATATCATGGGTTTTGCTCCCCTGAATTTTAAAGTCTTTCCTTGTATCTGCAACATTGTTGGGTTAAGCGTGTGCCATAACATCACGTGTTAGATTGCTGAGGTTTATTTCTATAAACTACAGCAACAGAGATGCACATATAAATTGCAGCAACACAGATGCACATACACATCTACAGAATATGGAGGGGAGGAGATGGAAATCTCTTAAGATTTCTAGTTTAAAAAATGTGAGTTGGTATTGTATCTTTGAAGACTATCAAATGCTGTGTTCCTTAATCTCTAGAAGGGTAAAAATTGAAACATCCAACTACTAACTTCATATTTTGACTTCAAAGTTTGGAAATAAATTTGTGGGGGGGAACTAAGCAAAGGCATAGAGTAACATGAAAAAATGCAATATAGACTTACAAAATAAGTCATGATAAAGGAAGTTTTTAAGAAAAAGAAGGAAGCTTGTGGGCTTGGATATTGAAAGATTCAATGTATTCTTATTTCTCTTTATTATCAGAGAAACTGTGCACTTTGTTATGCTTTAACATGTTGGGTATGATGGGTACGTTGTAGCTGTGGTCTGACAGGTTTGTTCGTCATTGTTCATTTCACAGTTTGTGCATGCCATTTGTTTTTCTTTCTATCCTTAGATGAAGTTGCTGACATTCAGTGCAGGTATTATTTCAAGACAATGACAGATGAAGCCGTCCTAAGCACTAGCTGTTGCTAAAAGCTAATGCTGAAGCAGGTTTGTGACCTGCTTGCTTTTTATGTGGGTTTAGTCCATTTGAAAGCTGCCAGTGCTGGTGCAGGCTGGCTCAGAGAAAGTGTATCGAAGACATTTACAAAAGTGCTTATGGGGTGGGGTTACTGGATAGTGTTACTGATAGCGCAGGGAAGGCAGCACCAGAGCAGGGTGCAGGCTGCCCCAGCTGGAGCTGTGCTGCCCTGAGTTCACCCTCCCTTAGTTATGGACCAGCCCTCACCTGGGGAGCGTGCTGTAGGGAGATTGCATTTCCAGCCATTAATTTTATTTATTATTTTGTATTGTAGACCTTACGGGAGCTCAGCGGTGTGGAAAAGACTGTGTGTGACTCTAGGCAAAGTCTTGTTCTAACTCTGGAAATGTTCGTTACAGCTTGGAAATATAACGTCTTATGATTGCTTTGAAAATTTTTGTAATGTAAGCTATTCCAAATCCTATCAGATTTGAAAGTAATAGGTACATTTTTTCCTTCTCTTTTCATCCTTTTCTTTATTTTTCTTTGCAATATTTCAGTCTACCATCTACAATGTGTACAACAATAAGAGAGGTGATTGGTTATCTCTATGAATATATAAATCCCAAATGTAGGCAAGGCTGCAGAAGAAGGAGGGAAATGCATGTGATAAAATTTAAATAATCTCAAGAATGTGTTCATATTTGGGTGATTAGAGATAATGTACTGCCTGGCAAAATAGAAAGGAATATGTAACAGTTGTTTGTGAAGTTATTTCAATTTAATTTAAATTCAGCTGTACTTCTGCCCTCAGATCAGTTGTATTTCCTAAAATGCAGTATCTCTTATGAATATTTGCGTGTGTGTAGCACTGCAGATAAAGGAATCCACTCTTGAATAACAAGTATTATGGGGATATTTAGAGTGTTTACATGTGTGTACATGTTTTCAAATTGGGAATTACTGTGGAAAGTCTTTGTGAGCTCTCTAGAGCAGTTTCCAGAGCTACATGTTTGCTCTAGCAAGCATGGCGTGGCATGGCATAAAATGGGTAACTCAAGGCAGGGGCACAGCAATTTCTAATGGGGTTTTGGGCATTAAGTAAACTGTGCAGTTGTGAATACCAACTTGCTGTCTTTCCATTTCTTGCAAGACAGCAGGCTATGCTTATCACTGTTCAAAAGCTTCTCTGTAGAAAAGAAAAATCTTTAAGGCGTGTTGCTATGCATTTCTTTATTTCAGCAAATGCTCCTTGAAACGGATAAGAAACGTACACAAGAGAATCTGTTCACAGCAATCCTCAGTAACTTCCTGTTGTTAATCAAACAGCCACACGAGTGGTTTCAAGTGCATAAGTTTCCTTGCTTGAGGCATTTTTTTCCTTTCACTCTTAATATTGGTGCTGTGACAATTGGATTTTTTTCAGATGAGTATCATGGTCAGCGCTGGAGTGCTGCAGACATAAGGAGAGCATAAAGCATCAAATGTATCAGATGACTATTGAATGCTATCTCGGGAAATTTAGTGCAATCTAAGAGGGGTAATGAATGAAGGGGTGTTAATGCTAGTTACTTTTGTTTGTAATCCCCTCTTTTCTCATCCTGTTGCTTCCCTAGCATTTTTTGAAGTTCTTTTTATTTTATTTTTACACTAAAGCTTGTTCTCCTGGGCCATAGCAGGGAACAGATGAGCTAAGTCAAATGTTTCTGTTGATTTTAGTGGGATTTGGGTCAGGATCTATGTTTATTGTTATTAAAGAATCCCACCAGGATGCACAAATATATCTATCAAAGCTTAAATGATGAAACTCAGTGTGTCTGTAATTTACTAATACATCAACTCTGAGGGCGGTTGTGCATGTACACACATTTCTGAAGATGTTGAAACATACTGATACACCACTAGTAGTTGTTTGCTGCACACGGTTTAGGATCTGCCAGCTGATGGGTTTCTGCAAGCCTCCATGTCTGAATTGAGTAGATGTTAATTTAAAGCTGCTTTTGATTCTATTTATGTCGCAGCTAGAAAAAAGGCACAGTTGGAACAATAAGCCTGGCACAAATGACACCCAAGAAATGAGAGAGGAACCAAAATCATTCATGGAAGATGAAAGGAACATGCAGTAGAGAGAGATATATAAACTAAATTCCCCATATAGATAGCTTAATATGTCTACTTCATTTCTTATTTAAATGAATTCAGAGTCCCAACTATAGAAAAACAATGTTGTATTACCATGTTGAGAAATTTTCCTTCATTTTTCACACAAACTTGCATATAAGCTTAATTTAAAGATAGCTGAGTCCCCATGCTTAGGAATAGTATACAGCTGATTATGGGAGCCACATAGCCACTATTGTATGGCACTTTGTGAGCACTGGGTTGCATTGTGGTTTCTACAGTATGGTCCATAGTGTAGTTTAGGATGTGTATCCTTCTCTTTTGTCTTTCAGTGTTACATTTTGCAAATAAGTCGCATATTAAAAATTGATGGAGTGTCAAATGGCTTTCTAATGCAATCTTGTGAAAACCCCAAACAGAAAGTATTTATTTAATTATAAAAGCAAACGTTAGATGTAAGAGTACATATTAGGCACATGTAAGTCACAACAGTCTTCCAAACAAAAGAAAAAAACATTGGACTGATATTTACATCTGCAGCAGAAAACTGAGCATGTAAATGAAATTATCTTGTACTTACTATATTTTAATATTTAGAGAATTTTTTTAATGCTTCAGGATTTTGAAAAATGGGGAAATTTTGGCTTAACATTTCGTTTCAAATTTAAAGGGGTTTTTTCAGTTATGCCAATAACTAAGAAACAGAGAAACATAGATACCTCTAGAAGAAAGTATGTAAAGTGAGAGTTATACCCTATGAAACCTGCACTAAAATCACTCAAAAAAAGAACAACACAAAATGTTTTTAGAAAAAAGATCTTTATGAAAAAAATCATTATATGAAGATTTTGTTTCTCCAATGTTGATAACTACTTTATCTATAACAACTCAGAAAGTTCCAGTTAAAACTTTTCATGGAAGATGTAGTGGATATGAATATTTTCCTCAAAATTTCTGATTTAATGAAATCAGGATTTGGGGAAAATCCTGATTTTTCACTGAAAAAATCTCATCATTAATTTCAAAAACCAGTGCTGCATGTCAGTGACAGACATCTCTTTTCTTTCTCAACCATGATTGTGGAAGATTTTAGGAGATACAAATATGACTATTTATAAATCTGTAGAGTGTGATGCAGCACACTAAAAGTTCCCAAGCTAAATTATTCTACCTTAGTCCATCTTCATGGTTGTTACAGTAGCACAGATTGTTGGTTACTGCTTCTTAAAAGGCTAATTGTTTCAAGCTGGGAACAGTTCTTGAGGAGGCTTGGTCATTACTGACTCTGAAGAATCATGTGCAAAAGCTCTGTTTATATAAGGAGTTTAGTCCTGTTTATTTTGGCATTTTCCATTAAAGATGAATAAGAAGTATTCTTGTGTATCTTCAGTAATCCTACATTAATAGCTCTGTGGGGAGTTGAATAACATTTCTGCCCGTATTTGATTTGTGCTAATTCTTGAAGGCTTATCAGTGTAGTACAGCATCATATAACTTCAAATCTCAATATATTTTCTTTTTAGCTTTTAAACTATAAGATATTATCTTTTACCTCAGTTCAACCTAGTGTTCCCAGTAGAAAAGTCTACTACTGATTTTAATTTTATAAACTTATCAGTTTGCTGAGTGCCTTCTATCAGTTATTCGGTTGTTCCATACCCAGTAACGTTAAAGCAAAGCATCGGTGCAGAACAGTTCGTAGGGTGAGACCTTAAAATACCTGTGCCCAACCAATATTTCTGTTTGGAGCTCTGCTTTGATCAGTAAATGAGTCTTCTAGGTGAGACACAAGACCTTTATTTATATGTCTTCATCTTTACCTATGTTATTTTGCTTTTATTTCCTTTCAAGTTTTATGCAAACATTTTAAATTTTGAGGTGTTTGAAGTTAGGCACTTAAATCCTTATTCAGGCACATATGAGTGGATTATATTTCTGAGCACCAGAGCAATTGCAGCTGCTGTTGACTGCAGCTAAAAGTGATTTTTCAGTCTGAAAATCAGCTCACTTGTATTTTGATGGCTAAAAATATGTGTAACTACCTAACTTTAGGTAGTTGAGTTTGCACATACAGATTTTTGACTGAGAGCAATCTCCTTATGATGTATGTAAACCCCCAAATCTTCTATAATTTTTATATACCTTACGCACATAAATAATAACGATCGTTTATCTTTGTGATAAAAGCTGTGCATATTGTTCCTTGCTGAACCAACCTGAGTTCCCAGGATCTGGTCTTGCACCTTCAGAAGTCAGTAGGCAAATCTTCCCTCCTGACTGCAGGAGCAGCTCATGACATCACCAACCTCTCAAGACAACATTTTGGTCATTTGTCCCGAGAAACTTGTACAGCCCCAGATACGAGTCTAGCAGTGAGTAATAGCAATGATATGAAGTGTTTAGCATCAGGATTCCCAATGTTGAAGTACCTTGGTTCAACAGCTTTTCATATTAAGGTCTATATGGGGGGGATGTGTATATGTGCGTATATATATACACAAATATACATATATATATATTAAGTGTATGTGTACTTTCTCATCAGGACAAAGATCTTAGGATGGCTCTGTGCTAGTATTTTACTTGGAACTGGGAATATGTTCTTGCACCCTCAGGTACGAGGTCCTTCAGCAGCTAGTACTCAACATGTGCATGATTCACACCTGAGCTCAGCCATCAGTGCACGCTTCGCCACTGGTTGAGGCACGATGTGGACATACTGTCCCAGCACCAGAGCACCACGCAGTAAAACTGAACCCCAGGCCAATAGTGTAAATTCATTTGAACTGGGTTCCTTGTTGATGAAACTAAACAAGAATACATATTACAGGGGCACAGGTGATCTTCTTCTCTAGTCTTCTAGTAGACTAGAGCTACTCTGGGTAAAACCCCCCAAATGGGTATAATGTGGACATGGGAGCCTTAACATGAATGATGTTGATCTGCAGGTCAGCCCCTACTAATGTTTGCAATTTATTGATACAGATGTAGCCTAAGTACTGTTTTACAGGTGAGGATTTGAGGGAAGGGCTGAAGGTCCAGTTTTGACAGGTTTCTGTTCCCCTAGCAAGCAAAAAACTAACTAATTTTGATAATTTGCCCCTAAGTGATTTGGTCAAAGCTACATGGGAATTTGCTGTGCAGTCTCCTAAATCCATGCTGGACCCATTTTCTTTCTCTCAATACTGTAATAATTAAATCAGAACTGCCCCGTCCTCCCCACCCATCAACCCCTGAAAGCATGGGTTCAACTCTGATTAACCACCACAAATAATTCCTTTGGGTCTACCCCTCCTTCCGTGTGTACATCCACAGCATAAAATGTCCCACAACTTTAAAGTCCATTACTTTTAGTAACTAAGTTATTTTTATTGACCTGAGCAGAGATGGTTTATGTAGCCTTGGCCACCCTCCTGCACTGTGGAAGCAGCCGATGCATGTACCAAAGGGCTGTTCCCAGCATCTTTATTGAACCCCAGAGAGCAAGAGGTGGCCAGTGGACGAAGTGTACTTCAGTAGCCTCATGGCTGTGGGCAAGTTCACAGGCTCTTGTGGAGCTGTTGTTGGAACCGTGCAATGGGAAGTGTTGCTGTCACATCTTTCCTCCTGGGAGAGAAATACAGTCCACGTCAAATGCAGCAGATTGTTAAATCCTGCAGCAAATCTATGATGGTGTTATTCCAACTTCATAACCCATCCTCATTAAAAAAAAAAAAAAAAAAAAAGCTTTTCCCTTATAAGAACACTGGAAAGGTAAAAAATTTGCTTTTGAAGTGAATTAGACTCCAATGCCTAATGTAAAGTGATATTAAGAAGAGAATTTTGAGGACCAGTTTTCTCCAAGGCTTTTTCATCTTGGTCATTCTCATTTGATTTTAAACACACCGAGTAATTATGTATTACTGATGTTTTGTTAATTGCTGATGTTTTGTGAATAATTGCTTAACTTTCTGGTACTCATTTTAGTAGCCAGGCACCATTCCTTTCTTCAGTTTTGAGAAAGAAAATCTTTTCTTAGTGATGGAAAACTTGCTCTGTAAACCCTCCTTCCTCTGTGCTATGGTTCACATCCCCTGATGCTCTGCAACTTATGACGGTTAAGACATCACTTCTATGGAAATGATGTATGAAAACACTGGTAGCATATTGCTTTTCTGATTTTGTACATCTTGCACCACCTAAAGTATATAATATCATTTAAAATACAAATCACCGTGTAAATTATTTTTGTTTACTCGCTCGTTGGGATTTAAATTGAACTGTGATGTCACAAAATTAGTTTTATAGTTTTGTTTTTAGTTTTATGTTTGTCTGTGAGTCCAGACATCTGCTGAGTGAATGACGTTTAGGTCATTTGCCAGTATGTTCACTCCAAGAAAGTGTAGTTATTCAGATCTGGGTTGTTGGTGGAGAAAATGAAGGGTGGAACTTAACTGAGTACATTTGTTATGACCTTAATAAGCCATGTTTACTGAAAGCATGATTTAGGACAGATATCATCAAGAAAGCAAGTTACGCAGCTTATAGAAATATTACTAAAATAAAAGAGAGACTGTATGCCGTAAATGAGAATAATTTACGCCCAAGGTATGCTTCATGTACTGTCTGTATACATTTTGACTGAAGAATATGAGTTTTCAGAGCACGAAGGAATTTTTTCTTTGGGCTATTCCCAGAAGAGACAAGAATTTAAACTTAAGCTTCATGTTGGTATTGACCATGGCAGACCTGGCAGATCCAAACACTTGATGAGCCAGGCCAGGCTGAATAGCATGTGAGCATCAGTTTTAAGACACAGAACAATACCGAGTTGTCTGTAAACTGGTTAGAAATGAATCTTTCATTAATCTAATCTGTGTACATGCTTTCTCTTTTTTAGTGCATGCTGCCTTACATTCAGCTGCATTCAAGAGGAATGCATTCAAAGTAAAAAACTCTTTCAATTTTCCTGATCAAGACTGTTAAAGTCTGGTGAAATACAGTACAGAGTTAAAAAAATGAAAGAGGGCAAAATAAACGTGTGTCCCCTGTGTGTGTCATGTTCTTCCCCCCCCCCCCCCCCCCCCCCCCCCCCCAGTTCAGAAGATACCTTCTTTATTTGCTTTCTGGAAAGCTTCCTGATCTCTGCACAGTGCTTTATTTGCTACTCAGGAAAATAGTACCTGCTCACTGGTTTACAGGGAGCATGTTAGACCTTGCTCAGCCAAGGGAAACCACATGCTCAAATCTTTGGGGAACTTAATGATGGCAGAACATACTTCCAGACTGAAAGGACTGAAAAGGCAATCAAATATGAAGTGTATGATATATAATTGATGAAGAAGAAATCTCTAAATGTAACAGTTTCATTCAATCATAATAAAGTAATCGAGGGTGTGCAGGCATTGGAATTAAAGATACATGCACTCTATTCAGCAGACCAATATTTATTTTTCAGTCTAAGGCAGTAAGCATAAATTTGTATTTTTGCCTAAAATCAAGAAATTTACTTAAATCTCACAAATGTTTTTAAAAAAAGAGCAGACCAGATTTCTGGCTCAGGTATCTTTCTTCACCTTTGTAACAGAAACAAGCTTCTAAAAGATTAAGAACAATTGTTCCAATTTTAAATAGATTACATCCATCCCTTGGAAAATCTGAAAAGACAGAAAGGTTGCAAGATGCAGAACAGAGAAGGATGTTAGCTGCAGAGCATACACAAAGCTTGTAAACCTTTGCAATGCAAAGAAGGATAATTGTTTTTCCCTGAGGTATTCTGGAATTTGTTGGGAGTAGGTTGTGATGAAAATTGTGATATACCATCATCCCTCTTGAATCCATAAATCCTAGTGTCCAGAAGAGTTATGGTTTTGCAAACTTTCCTCTGGGACCAGAGCTGAAAGGTCAGAGAGTGCTTTTGTGGAGAATGTGCTGCCATAAATGGGTGTGGGATTGAACCAAGGCTGCAATGTGCAAGATGTCCAAATGGCTCAAGATGCCTATGTTTTAGCCAACTAAATCCCACCTTTGATTTTTAGCTCATTCTAGCATAGAGGGGCGTGTTTGTTTTTTTTAATTTCACCTGTACCTAACAGCATTTGAAGTGCTCGATGGTGCTGTTGCAGCCCAGCAGCGCACCTCTATGGGATCCCTGGGTTTCTGTGGCTCAGCTTGGTGGGGAGCGGAGGAGGAGGGAGTCATCAAGTTGGAAGGAGAAGAGTCATGTTTGTATTTCTTACTGTGGTATGGTCTACTGCAGTTTGGGAGTTTGTTGGAAGGCTGGAATGTTTCTTGTAGAGTGTGTTCTCTCCAGAAAGACGGTGTTTATTTAGTGCTTTTCTGCGTAGGTTTTATTACGTGTGTGATGTGACCGTCGGTGGCATATGGCCAGCGAAAACCTTCTTTTTATATTGTGCTGTGTTTGTTCATGGCATTGAGGTCATTCTGCCTAAGATGAAACTGTTTCTTTAGTGGAGTGTCCTTGCTACATCAAAGTCTTCAGACTTCACTTTCTGGTGAAGAAAGCGCTTAACGCTCCTTCTGAAAGTGAAAGCAGCGGTATCTGAGGCTGCTTTGTAATACAAACTCCTCGTATTTTGACTAAGTTGCTGGGGGTGGATGTGTTGCATAATGATACTCAGTAATGTGCAACTTTTGCGATGAACATGGGATTGAGTGAAATGGCATTTATGTAGTGCTAGTGCAAAGACAATTTAGTGAAGGATGGAGGCTATTATGTTTTGGGGGATAAGAGTGAGGAATTCCAAGTTTTGAACCTGGAAAGGAAGTGTGCGATGTCTGTGTATCTCAGCACTGCGTGGGTCGGGATGGAGTTTCTTACTGTTTCTTCTCTAATTTAGCTCATGATATTGCTGGTGTATTGCAGGGCTAACTTGGCACCTACACCTGTGCCCATGATATGGCAAAAGCAGTTATTGACTGACATACTAAGCATGCTTCTCTGTCAAATTGATTACCAAAACAATTATTCCCAATCAATATTTATCTTCAAGTTTGCTACGTTTGTTTCTTGTCGGAGGAAGGTCTGTGTAAGCATGAAAGGTGCTCTGTTTTTTCCCATTGTGATAGAAAATGTGCTATTCCATCACATATGATATTTTATATATTAAAGCATATTATTTCTTTCTGTAAAATGCTTAACTTCTTTTTTAACCATCAAAGCAAAAAAGCCTTCTGCAAAACCACCAAAGTAGGCTGGGTGAAATCAGTTAATGCAACTTGAGTATCGCTATGGATAATAAGTACACATGTGGCTGCGATGACTTTGTTCGTTACTGTGGCAGAGCAATACTGTGGGCAATAGCCAAGGCTGGAATTTGCAAGTTAGGGATCATGATCCTTTGGGAGTTTGATTAGTCATGTTAGCAAGAATGAAGTTTTGCTGTCTTCTGTAGAAAGTAGCAGCAGTGAGACCTGATATAGGCTCTGTAATAAAGTATGTAAGTGCTTACTAGCTTTGAGATAAAGATGTTTGTTCTGGTGGAGACCAAAAGTTTTTTTTTCCAAGCATGGTATTTCCAGTGTCTTTTTCCAAGTTTTGTTCAGCTAGCAAACACAATGATTAACTGGGCATGTATCAAATGGTGTAGCTTTCCAATGACATTTTCTTCCAACAGTGATAAAATGGGATATTTTTTTGTGCTTAGGAGTGGATATTAATATAACTGCAGAAAGATTGTATCTCAGGCAGTGCTTACTCATTTATTAAGATTTTTTTTTTTACTGTGATGTTTCTTACTCTCTGTGCCATACATCCAATGTAGATGGTTTTGCTTCTTCATTTTATGTTACTGTAGATAAAATATAAGCCAATTTCACTTTGCTTTTCTTTGTATTCATCTTATTTACCAAAGTAATAAATTTACCAATGTTATTTTTTAAGTCAGGGGTACTGTCTGTTTTGAAGGCTCTGAAGACATGTACAAACAGAAATGTTAGAGCATTCTTTCGGACAGAAGCCTGGTCGTTAATCTCTTTTTCCTTTCATCTCTGTCGCTATATACATTATTAAAATAGATGTACTTAGACTGTATCAGGAGAATAAGAAACTGCATGCAAGATCTACTTTCATTTTGCATGGATTTAAAGGTTAAAGGAAAATGTCCCCTATGCTTCAAAATGTTCTTTGTCTGAAGGATGCCTGGTGAGGCTTGAGTTTTTGTGGTGCTTCTCTTAGTTTATAGAAGAGATTTCACTGCATAAGTGGCTGCTGCTTGGAAATGCCACCTGCTTACTTTGGATCCTTCCACCGCGGGGCACAACTTGTCTCTTCGGAGAAAGTACTGGTCAGTAGCCCTGGCCGTAGTGTGCTGGACCATTCTGCAAAATAGACATACTCTGTCCCTCCTTGTGGCCCAAAGTATCTTGGATATTATTCTGTATTGTGGCACAATTTTAGGAAGGGTGGGCAATGACTTTTCAGTGGTGCCCAGAGTCTGGGAGGTAGAGCAGTGTCTTACCAAGCTGGAGATGTGGCTTTGAGCCTGCTGAGAAGGGAGGAGAATATGAAGCTGAATCTCTCATCATCTTCTCTAGCCTCTAATGGTGAGCATGAAGGTAATGAAGGGCTAAGTATTGTGACTTTCTGGATACCTTCTTCAATTGCTTTGTGCTTCAGTCTAGAAAGTGGCTAAAATGGGCCACCATATTCCACTTGAACACCAAAGAAACAAACTAATTACCCATACACATCTGTGTGTACATGGATATTGTGTATCTATGTATATACATGGCCATGTAATTTGTCTTGTGATTCTTCTCTGAAGCTCAGTAACCGGTTAAACTGGGCCTGATCTTTAGACGGGCAAAAAACTCTATGAAGATTTCTATGTTCTTTAAGTATGTTTTCCAGGGGATTTATTCTATCAATTGAATGCAAAACATTGCATAAATTTTAAAATCCTGTGTATGCTGAAATAGTTACCCACAACCTTGCTCTTCTTTGCTTACTTTTTTTTCTTATTCAGTTTTGGGGGATGGAGCATATGAGATTCTTTGTTAAAATTCTGCTCGGTTAGGCTGCTTTTGTTTAACCTTCCAGTAGACAGCAAACTGACTGCTTCCTGCGTGTATGCTTGCGCACATCCTTTGAAAAAGTTAATGAGAGGCATGATAAATTGGGGGGGAGGAAATCTACAATTTCCAAGCATGCAAAGTTTTCCTTTTACCAAAACCAAGGTTAAAGTTTCTTATGTTTCAGGTCCTTTCAGTACCACTGAAATGGTGGTGCACTGGTAGATTTAAAGGCTTGGTTTTTAACTCAGCAATTTGGCGTTTAGCTTAAGTAGGCCAAAGTGGGTAAATGCTAGACGGAGTCAAAGGCGGGTAAACTCTATTTGCTTGCATTCAGTGTCGACTGAGAATGATGTGAACCATTCCTAATTTGCTTAGACCAGTAACATGGTGAAGCAGATTATGTTCTAGAATAAATTTCAACACACTTTGTTTTTTAATGGACTAGATTTTACTTCATTTGAAAGATATGTTGACTTGAGCATATGATGGAAATTAAGCTCCCCAGTTCTACATAACAGTCTGCAGCTGCATTCAGAAATCTGGTCAGTTTGTAAGTACTAATAATTAAAACTTACTGAGATGGTCAGCTCAGCATTGCTTTTATCTGTACTTTTATTAGAAAGACTTAAAATGACAGCATTGTCATTAAATGTTGTTGGTTTTTTTAAAATCTGCATATATTTAGACATAATTTGCAAGAATATCCATTGCATTAATAATGCAAATCTTAATTACTTGTTAGAAAATTGATGTTACCCCTCCAAGCTACATTATTGCACAGGCTTTCTCCAGAGTAAGATTATTTGGATAACAGTCTCCTGAGGATCTCAGGTTTTGTGTTGTGTCAAATTTTTTGCAGCTATGTGGCTTACAAACTCATTTTTTTGCACAGCAAGGGTGAATAATAATCTTGACTGGCTTATTAGTAATCCTGTTTAGACACCTGTACAAATCTTATTGTTTGGAAGAGTGATTTGGCTTATGTGTATTAATAAGGCTGGAAATACATTTCTTAAGTATTATACATTGACGAACGTTTCAGTCTCCCTCTCCTCATTAAAAGTATAAGAAACATGTCTGTGTATAAATTCACTGAGCATAAGAACCATGAAAACCTTACTGGTATTTTTAGAATTTTTTACTCTGAATTTTCTTATGGCATTCTCAACTCAAAAGTATAAAAATAGGTGAGAAACATTAGAAATAAACTGTATTCTGACACTATTAATGGCTATTTTTAAGGTGCCTAACAGTAGTATCTTGGAGCTTCTGTTATTAGTCTAAAAATACTTCATAGTGAAAGTGCAAGGATAAAACTTGGGAAAAAAAAACTTCTTGAAAAGCTTATACATGTTTTTGAGTCACTGGACCTGCCAACCTTCAATCTTTGTTTTTAAAAGCTGATGTATTCTCCAACCTTCATTATTCCTAAGTGAATATGATGCTATAAAGTGCTATTTGATGTTTGAAACCAACAGCAATATTATTCTGTTTGGAATATCGTTACAACTGATGCCTGTTAGCAGAATTTCACCCAGTTCTTGGTTGGCAAAGTGGCATTTAGTGATGGTGTGAGTATACTGTTAGGAATATCACGCTGCAGACTGGAAATGGACTTCCTTGTGCTGTGAATGTATGTCAGCTTATTGAAAAATTTCTGTTTAACTTTGAAAAATGCTTTCTGTCAGGAAATACCCCATAGTATCCCCAAAGGCTGGAATGAAAGCAAACCTGAATTGGTTGAATTTCTTGCAGAACACACAGACCACGTTTCTGCCAGCTCCATGGACTTACTCTTGAGCAGCTGATTACATAGTTCACTTCATTTTTACTCCAGTCTTTTCTGTTTGCAAAAACCCCCAAAACAGTTTATCATTTATCTCCTTTGTGATTCAAAATGTCATGTCAAAAATAATTGTAGATAAAAATCATTGTAGTATATTTCTGCAGAACAATTATTCATTATTTTGAGATTTACATTTGAGGATATCATTAATTTCTGATGGAATGTAGGGTATTCATTATGTCCTGATTATATGTAAATAATTCTGAGAATGTTGGTTTTGCCATGGAAACAGATTTTTTGAAGTTTACAGTTCATTTTCTTTTAATATCTACAAATTAGTGTAATGTTAATTTTCATGTGAACACTCTCACCAAATGCATTTTTTGACAATCATTGCTCAGTCTTTATTTCACAACTGCCTCCAAAGGAATGCACACATGTTCATGCACATCTGTTCATGATGAGAATCCAGAAGAATCCAGTAATTTTCTATACTTTTAGAAGGGGCATGCAGTGTGGTGTTCAAGAATCTATTTAGCTAACTTACCTGCTTTATATATGTGCAGTGGAACCGCAGCTAACTTTATCTAAATTTATTGTTCCTCGTATGTTCTCACTGTATTTATCCTCACAACAACTCCTCCAAGTTTTCAGTGGTTGTAATGTTTTAATGCGCTGGGACGGGGAGGCAGAATGATTGGCCTAAGGTCATACTGGAAGGATAACCACTTCAGTTTTCCAACTCCTTAGCTGCCATCTCCACCACTGCAGCTGCTCTTGGGATTAACACGGCGGGAACTTGATCGGAGGAAAGCAAGAGTCTTGGTAGCAGCACTTCCCTGTGCATGGAAATGTTGGAGCTCAGAGACAAGATGGTTTCCAGTATGCTGCCCTGTATATCTAATAGCAAAAACAAGGGATAACTGATGAGCTTTATGTAACAGAATGAGCTTTTGTTAATAATTTAAATGAGGCTTTTGAAAAAAGGTCTCTGTGCTGGCCTTCAAAGTTCACTTCACTGGCAACACAATTAGTACAATACTGAGCTGGGTCAAAAATTCAATGCAAATGGAAAAAACATAGTTTTGATGTACTAATAAAGGGAAAGAAAGTAGAAACAAATAATCTGTGTTCGAGAAATTCCATTTTAAAGAAGCCATAAATATCTGCAGTTTATTTTTGGTGTGGTGGAAACTTTTCTCCTGTTTGTCTTGTCTCATCTTTAAAAGCACCAGCCACATTATATCATTGCACTGAGGTAATATGAGATAATCATGATTTTCCTACTAGTGATTTAATGAAACTTTTGCTGGCAAAATGTCAAATCTCCATTTAACATGAACTACTGAAATATGTAAAGCTTAGAAATTTAAAACTACAAGGAATTCTTATTAGGAGAATATTGATTTAAACTAATTCAGTTTAACTCCTTTGTAATATTTTAAAACTTAAAAGTGATGAGTTTAGAAGAGTGCAAAGTATTGCTCAGCAGTAAAAATACCAATTTTTTTAATGTAGACCTACTGTCACTCACTATTCATGACCTTAAGCTTCTGCTTCACTGTGCTGTGTTTATAGGGTTTATATTTTTTCTTTTAATGCTATAGATTTTTGGAGCGCAAGAGTAGATTATGACAGACTTTATTTTTATCAAGGCAATAAAAGAAAATTATGTGGTAAAAAGCTGTTTAACACTGTTATAGTCAGGGAATTAATAGTGAGACAAATGATGTGACTGGATGACTAAACTGTTCTAAATAAAATTATGCCCCAACTGCTCTGCAGACAATGTGCAAAGATACAGCTTTTGAAGGCTTGAATTTGGACTTATACAAGCATGGTCTGTTTCAATGTCCTTGGCTGAGTTTTTCTGAGCTTTGGTGAGATCATGATCAGGCCTCAGAACTTTCCTTTGGCTTATGTATGGGAAGGGTGTTAACTTACAAAGGCCAGCAAGCCAGCAATTGCTACATTAATAAATAAATGCTGACAAATATGCATAATTCCTTCAATAGCTGATTAGAAAAAAGGGTGGGGCGGAGTCAGATGTATGGGGTTTTTGCACAACTTAAACTTTGTTGTGTTTGTTTTATTGATCATGGAAATGCACATTTAGATGAGCGGGTGGGGTACCACTGAGTAGGCAAAAGTATCCTCACAAAGCAATGGGAAACACTATTTCTTGGAGTATCTGTTCTGTTTACTGATCAAACCTGTATCATTCAGATTTAAAGATTTTTAAATGTTTGAATTGGCTACTTTAGAAAATGAACAAATTGGATTAATTGAAAAGATTTGATGGTAAACTGAAAATCACTACACAACTGGGGAGATCCAATGGTTTTAGGGCTTGGAAATATCTTAAACCATCAATTTTTTGTATATTAGGATATTTTGGTATATTAGGTATATTGTGCATAGATAGATGAGATTTTGTCATTCAACACCCAGTTATGGAAATTTGCATCCAGCTCTATCAGATGGCTTTGGAAAATGTTGACTATCAAATGAGAAAGTATGGCATGAAATGTGGCTTTACGGAAGTGTTAAGTACTTTCGTAAAATTCCTTCCATTTCTGTTTGAGCAGAGCCCCAAAGCTGGCTCTACCGAGGATGCCGTCTGTGTAGCAAACCTGTTTCTCTCAGCCCCCTGCTTTGGTTCCCCTCTGCAAAAGAGTGGACCCTTCTTTTCATCCCCTGCAGGAACTGCAGAACAAAGAGCCAGCCTCTCCCAAACACGGTACCCAAATAAGCTCAGCAAGCTGTGGTGCTGAGCTAGATTCAAAAATGTGCTTAAGCAAATTCTATGGAGATTTTTGGCTTTGTGGAGACATCTCTATAACAGATGTGTCAGGACCTCAGCAGCTCAGAACTGCCATTTGCAGTTTGACACAGTGCATTTTCAGCTGAGATTCTCTTGCGGGAGGACTTTGGTTTTAAATCGGTGCCGTTAGATCATCTAGAAGAAAATGGCAATTTTCTACTTTTTTTTTTTTTTTTTTCCTCCTCTTCTTTTAGGAAAATAGATTTCATCCAAGCACTGTAATTCAGCGTTTACATAGATGAATCTCCCTCTCTGGAGAAGACCTGAAGGCAGAGAATTACCTACAGAAATCACTTTGAGGTCAAAGTCCTGGAACTACGGTTACCTTTTCCATAATAAGAGAAAATATATAACGTCCCACTGGGCATCCTGATAGCCTGAGGAGATACAGATAAATTAATTGCTCAATAGCGATATGCACAGAGCTTCACTCCTTGCGTTATGCCTCTGGTAGTTGTATGCACCTATGTTTGCAATTTGGGAGAACTGGGAAGAGCCACAGTTTGAAATTTTTTTAGTGCCTGCCAGATGGCCGTGCTAGCGATAGCTTTTTTCATGTTACATAGGCCAATAGCTACCTACCTCAATAGCTACCCTTGCAACACAGCTCCACATCAGACCTTGTTCTTTTACTTAGGTATAGATAGATGAAATAGCACATGATAGTTACTCTAGAGCTACTTCTCCTTTGCAGGTTAATCTCTGCTAAACCAGAAGAATAGCTTGGCCAGTAGTTTGGGGTTAGAGACAAGAAGGAATATGAAGCAAAACATGTACATCAAATCTTCAACATCTCTGCCCAGCTAAAACTGCATCAGTCCATTCACTCTGCCAGTAGTGGTGAAGGATCACATAATTTATACATAAAGCTTTGTCAGCATGTGTGCAAGTTAGTAGATAAAAATGCATTAAAAATGGACTCACCCTGAAAAGTATTACAGTCTTTTACTTACAGTTGCATCTGTAAAATGTATTCCAACTAAAAACTGTGAAGTCTCTTTCCAAAAAATCCCCAAAACCAAGCTTATTGCATCAGGCTAAAGCTTAAACATTGAAACAATTTAAATGTCTGCAAGTAAAATGTACTCTGGCCTATAAAAATTTCTATATATAGCTCTCACTTGAAAGTGGTGAACTCTATCTAATAAATTAAGGATCCTGTGGTTAATGTATTACATTTTCTTCTCCACAGACTTAAAATATGTATAGCCCAGTGATTTCAGTTAGGTTTGTACCTGCTTCTTGCAAAGCAAAATTTGGCCAGAGTCTGGCTTGCTATTTATTTTTCTTTCATCTTACAGTAAACAACTATGTTCAAAGATTGAAAAATAAATTCTACTTCATTTTATCTTTGCTACAGGAAAGGAGTGAGGAAGTTGACAGAGAGCATAGAGCTATTGTGATAGAGGGCTTCCAGGTTCGAGGTATCTGGACTCTGTTCTGAATGCTGTAAAGTAGGGGAGACTAGAAAGCAAGCGATGCTGTGCCTTGTAGCAAACCAAACCAAATCAAACGGCTCTCTTACTCAGCTTAGCACTTCTCAGGTGATTGTCTTGAGCTGCTGAGTCACTCGTCAATGCTGTGCTCCACAGGGTGCTGCCTAGTATGCCCAATGTAAACATTTTGCTCTGCCTTCAGCTGCAGAGTCTTTATTTGGGAGACACTTGAAGGGATCCTCTTTCTTATCCCCAGTGACTATCTTCTGAAATGCACAAGGTTTTTTCTTCTCTGCTACAGAAATTTTTAAGCCAGTTCCATTGCAGAGGATGTCTTTCTCTCCTTAAATCCTTTATGCAAAAGATTTTCTATGCTTGAGAAAGAAGTTTAGTTTGATATAAAAAATGTTCAGCCTTCCTGAACAGTTATTTTAGCAGTTCACAGCCTATCAAGGGATGGCTGCACAGAAGATACTCTCTTTTCCTTCTCCATATCGGGGAGACCTGCGTCACACTCCTATTGTGTTGTAAGGTAATAGAGGTAGGTTTTTTTCCTCTGTACAGGAAAACAAAACAAAACACAGTGATGGGAAGATGGGAGGCAATGTCATAATACAAATTTTTGTATGAAATAATAGCATCTCCTCTCCCAGTTTGATTTCAAATAGAACCACCTGCTGATAGCTCAGATTGTGTCCTAAATCACTTTGCTTTTAGTACATAAAAATGGCATGAATTAATATATTCATTCTTATGTTCTTAAAAAATTTTATTAGTGAGAATAGTGAGTTTCTGAGAATTTGAAAAAGATTTTCTTATAACCGTGATAAGGTCTAAGGATGTCTAATCTAAGTCAGCTGACTTTCAAGACTAGAGGATGGTTCATACCAGCCTATGATAAACACTCTGTTATTGCTTTTTTTAAAATTTTGAAATGTGCTAGTGAAATTATTTTTTAAGTTGTTTCATCACTTTCTGAGAATCCTGTACAGCTGATAGCCTAGGATTCAGTGTGCTTTTTTTCTTTTCAAGTAAGTTGAAGAACAGAAAATGTAGTTCTGTGTGCTGTACACAGTTGACAATGATAGATGGTAGTGTGGCACAGAGGAAGAATATCTTATTGGGAGCTTATATGAGTCACTCTGCATCTCTGGTGAGTGACTGGGACCAGGTAGATTCCCCAGGAGAGGAGAGGGCTTGGGGTACTTTCAGCATTCACCTTTCCTTGGACAGTTTGCAGCTGGTAGTATAGCCAATGCTAATGTAAACTTCATGGGCTATATTAGATCTGGGGACTACCATTTGGGTTTGTTTCATGTTACATTACACACTACATAAAAGTGCAACAGCACTATTCAGTGAGGTGTATGACATATCATACTCACATATGTTACATGATATGTATAAATTTCCCTTCTGGGTGGTGGAGAGGAAGGGTGATCTTTTAAAAAAATAAATTCCCCACTTTCACATTTGCCTGCTAAAAGTGGAAACGTAGAAAACAGTACTGCAAATGATACTGGAGCTCAGAATTTAGGAGGAAAAGTAACTTCTATATCTGGCACAAAGTTTCTTTGTAGAGAAACAAAACAACTCTTATTTGGGAAACCTGATACAAAAGTTGGAGAACAGATTGAAGTAGGCAAATCTTGCATGGCATGTGCTATGAAATATATTTAACACCAGGCCCCCATCAGCCAATACACTTCTCTTCATTCTCTCTGTCCCTCCTAGCTATTAAGATAAATTTTTCTATGGTTCAGATATCCTTTGGTTTTTTTTTTCCTTGACTGAATAAGGGAATATGTATTGAGAAATTATTTGGGAGCCATAAGAGACAGTGTACAGTGGTTGTGACAGTGGAGGTGAAGCAGTGCAAGTGTCCGTTCCTTCCTGAAAGTATTAGCTGTTGTTGTGTCTTGGCAGAGCCACAGAGGACTGCAGCTAGGAGAGCGTGTTCTGGGGGGCATCATTATAACCATGGTCTTTTCTTGGGGGTATTTATTACAGGCTGCTTTCCCAAAAGAAGGTGCTAGGCCACATGGGTCTTTGTCTTGAGCTACTACAGCCTATTTTTATATTCTATTTTATTCTATTCTATTTTTATGGTAGAGTTTAGGAGTAATTCTTGATGGGGAGGATTTAAAAAGGGCTGAATCCTTTACTGTGATGGCATAACTTTGGAAATGTAGACATTTCTGTGGTTTTAGGTAAAGGATTAACACGTCACAACTCTTACTTCTTGTAGTTCCTGGGTAAGGAGCAAGAATGACAAGCTCTGACTAAATTCTGGCATTCATGTTAGCTAAATAACCTAAGGACTTACAAAGCTGCCTGAGCCCTGGAAGGACCAGTCCTGTCTCTTAAGTCTCTGGGTCATGACCAGGGTACACTACAAAGAGGGCTGCAGGCCTTGGAGATCAGAAACTAGCTTAGACATTTCTATACCAAAGGAAGAGGAGGCGAGACAGCAGTAGGCGTCAAGGTCTGCGTGAGAATTATTTCTCAGAGCAACGCTTCATTGGTTTCCTGCTCTGAGAGTCGCTGTATTGCAGTGTTGTAGCAGCCAGTAACTAAGCACCACGCAGCCGCTCACTCACTCCCCCTGCCTCCCCAGTGGGATGGGGGAGAGAATTGGGGAAAAAAAAGTAAAACTCATGGGTTGAGATAAGAACAGTTTAATAGAACACAAAGGAAGAAAATAATAATGATAATAATAACAACAATAAAATGACAATAATAATAAAAGGTTTGGAATATACAAACCAAGTGACACACAATGCAATTGCTCACCACTCGCCAACTGATGCCCAGTTAGTTCCCAAGCAGCAATGCCTGCAGGCCAACTTCCTCAAGTTTATATACTGGGCATGACATCCCATGGTACGGAATACCCCTTTGGCCAGTCTGGGTCAGCTGCCCTGGCTGTGTCCCCTCCCAGCTTGTGCCCCTCCAGCCTTCTTGCTGGCTGGGCATGAGAAGCTGAAAAATCCTTGACTTAGTCTAAACACTACTTAGCAACAACTGAAAACATCAGTGTGTTATCAACATTCTTCTCACACTGAGTCCAAGACATAACACTATACCAGCTACTAGAAAGAAAATTACCTCTATCCCAGCTGAAACCAGGACAAGTGTTTTAGACAGTGACAGGTAAGGTAGGGCATCCTTGCTAAGTGGTGTAACTTCAACAGAGGGTTTTTTCAGCCTGGAGGATTCCACCAAGGGCTGGACAGTTTTGTCTTCAAAAGGAAAATACTTAATAGAATTGTAAAAATTTCTGTTTCAGGTAGTGCCTTCAACTCTGGCAGTATTTTTTGTATTGTAAACCCAGAATACCCACTAAATTGTGGCTATGCTACAGCATTGCTGAAAATAAATCCCATCCTGTTGTGTTAGCATAGTTTTTCAGACATAGAAGCTTGCAAGGTCATCTTTGGGTAGTCATGAACAGCAAGCATTCCCCAGTGTGCACGTTTGCTACCAAATGAAATACAGGAATAAATTAAAAATTATATTTATTTCACAATATAGTGAAGTAAGGATATAAATGGATACAATGATATAATCTAACTGTTTCTTGGCACTTATGGGGGATATTTGTCTTCTCACAAATTCAGGGATTTTTTTTGGAGAAAAGGATGCTTTATTTCTCTGAAAAAGTATATATCTGTGTTTGTGCTGCTAGTGTGTATTGTGATAGGAATTACAGCAGTATAATTGAAATGCTCCAGTGGTTTTTTTGCATAATTTGGCAATGTATAAGTTACAGGAACCCTGGGCAGCAAAGGCTTAATATGCATTATTATACATTGTTATTTTTCTTTGTAGAAAGTGAATAAGTTGTATTATGGATTTTGTAGTATTTTAATAATAGAGAACTCTTACTGTTATAAGAAGAAACTTCTTAATCATATTATATGTATTGTGTTGTATGGTTGCATTGTTACCAAACAGTTACAACATAAGAAGAGACAAGAAGTAGATTCTTCCAATAGGTATGAATATTGTGACTTGGAGCAACACAAGTGTCAATTATATCTAATCTAGGGAAGTGGCGTATCTTTGCAATGAACTCCAGTGTATGTCATGTAATACTTCTTCTGAGATGGGCTTGTATACCTAAGGTGCTTGTGGAAAAAGTGTGACACTGGGCTCACTGTATTTTTACACAATGCAGGATTTTGTTTTAAACTTATGTTTAAGTAGCTTATTGCTACCAAAGGCCAACAAGCATGTACACAAAGACTCAAAACAGGCAATGAGATTAACTTAAGTCTGCCTTGCATAGAGCTGCCCTTCAACTAATTTCCTTTCATGAGGGGATACAGTGCTATGAATGTACGCATCATGGAAAGTGTCTTTGCTTCATATTTTATTTTATAACCACAAGCCTTTGACACTTTACTGTAAGGCTCATGCCTGCTATTTTCATTAAAGAAGTAGGCTGGTGTGTTTTGTCTCTGTGTGAGCATGTAAGAGAGGTGACCGTCCCTCGCGGAGTCTGAGGTCCCACTGTTCCTGGAAACGGGGACAAACCTTGGGAGCATCCCCTGGGAATAACCAGGGCAGGGTGCGCTGTTATTTGCTTTGCAAGTCACTTAGCCTACTCCCATTTTCCCATCTATAACATATTTTATATCCATATGTTGTTGTTCTTTTTAATACAAGCACATAGTGAAAGCTTGGGGTCTGCACAGTTATTTCTGTTAGGAGGGAAGATGTGACAAGTCGGGTGTGTTTGATGCCAGCATGTTTATTTTTAAGAAGCTACAAATTCGTGAGGAATCCGTCTCTGAGTGGAGGAGGGACTGCCTTGAGGGGCGGCTTTCTGGCTCATAGCCCTCTTGGTTTTGAAACAAAACCTCCTCGAATTACTTTTCCCCTCCCTGATCACTTACCAGTGCTTTTAGCTCAGCCCGAAGCCTCCCCAGCCACCTGGCTGCGATGCCAGCTCCGGCGGCAGGGCTTCTCACCGGCACAGGCACACCCGCTGCCCCCAGCCTGTCAGGGTTTCTCAGTAGCCTTGCAGACACTTCTGTTTGAAATTCTTTACTAATTTCATTCATGCAGTTATTTTGGTTAACTGTCAGCTTTTTGATGAAATTTGTCCCAGCCTATTTGTATAAATATTTTAACACTGTGCATTTTTTCATCTTGCCTGAGTTACTTCCAGGGGTGGAGGGATTTGTTGTACTATTTGACTACAAATTACATAGATTAGTTTAGGCTTTTTGTTGTCTTGAATATCCAACATTAAAATTTCCTATAAAAAGAAAAAACATTTTTTAAGTGCTGCAAATTTAGGAGACCAGCAATCCATGATCTTACTTCACCATTTATTACTTAATGCCTTTTTTATTGTGCCTCTGCACTTTAAATGTAACTCTTTTCTAAGCAAAACTATCCCAGCTTTGTCATTTATTCCTTGTGGGAGAGTTCATGCATGCTCTGAACTATTTGTGTTGCCTCCTCTCAGCCATTCTTCATCTGGGTCGGGCATGGTAGGGGTCATGCTTTGCTCGAGTGAGGCTTCACCGGCTGATAGCATCTTGCAGTATTATCTCTGGTATCCACCACACGGACTTCTATGCAAGTTTTTGCAACTTCATATTTAGCTGACCTCATCCTTGTGCTCAACAACGTGGAGATATTTCACTTTCCTTCCCAGCTAAGTTAAACTCTTTCAGGGTGAACAAGGGTTTCAGGCTTCTACTTCCAAATATAAACTACTTTCCCTGTATGACCTTTTTTACATTTGAGGTTTACCTGATGTTTGTAATAATCTTTCATCCTGATAAAGCTGTACAGCTTTGTAGTCTCTATAAACATTTCCACCGTTCATCAGCAGTTCTTGATTATTAGCTTATATTTTAATGATTTATATTTGTGGCCAGATGACATAATTGCCATGTCTGACATAGTAAGCAGAAACTTCAGTAACCAGCGACTTCTCACAAAATATCGAGGAAGAAGTCTGAGTCACGAGAGTTTCCATATCACTTAAAACTCCCTTTTTCAATTTCAGTTGTGGTGGAGAAAAATGTCCATGAAGCCATAGTGAATGAAGACATTCTTTTAATCCTAGATAAATAAATCCTAAATTGGAATAGTAGTGGCTATTTTTCAAACTGATTTTTTGGTGATTATTTCATAGTGAAATATTAGTAAACATTAACTAAAGACCAGCTGAAACTATGTGAAATATACTAATATGTTTATCTTTTTATAGTAATAATATATCTTTATACAGTAAAAATAAAAATATCTTCAGATACTAAAAGTAAAAAAGTACTTACTTTAAACAGTAAAAGTAAAATATCTTTATATAGTAAAAATAATAATATTTTTTTAAAAAATGCAGTGTTTTCCTTTCTGTCAGCTAAGCAGCATCTGATAATTTAAAATAATTTGCTCTGTTCTCCAACTACTTAAATTTTCAGTAATTTTCTATGTGAGACTTTATCAAAAGGATTTAGAAGTCCAAATAAATTATGTCAACTCGTTCTCTTTTATCCGTTTTATCCATTACCATGTGTATGCAGTATGACCCACTTTGAGAAGGGTGTCAGATAAGGAAGAGTTACATAAAGTGCTATAATACAGACCAAACCACTGTCTAAATGTATTTCAAGCACCATAACTGAAAGTGGGACTTTTCAGATCACTGTAAATTAAATTGATTAATAATACATCATGTTAAAATGAATTTTTCATGGTTTGGGAGCTAATGTTCTCAATTATTCAGCAATGCAAAATGTAGGAAACTTGCATATAAACAACATGCAAGAGTTGATCCATAAAATCTTTACTTAGAAAACAAAATATTATTTTTTTCTAATATGCTAGAACATTTTTTCCTAAAAATATCATTTACTTTTGGTGGCAAAAATGAAGTCTGAAATTAAATTGGCCATATACACACAGCATAAGTATCCTGTCTATTACAGCAACAGCACACACTTTAAATTAATCGTTGTATATTCACAATTTTCCCTTATTTTCCTTCTTCAATGCTATGAAATAAAACTCTTGTTCCATAGCTAATGTCATAGTTTCTGGAAGGCATTCACAATGCTGAAATAGGAAGTTCTATTGTCTTTTGAAAAGCTTAAGAAATTTTTAGAGCATTCCATTTATAAATATTGATGTTATACTCCTTGCATCTTTCCTGGACCATGATTCCAAGTCATAATGCTGTGTACTTAAACCTTGAGTGTTTTAGTTGAATTGAATTTCAAAAATTCAGAAATTAGGGTTGTTTGGTTGGTTGTTTTTAACACATAACTTCGATTAAGATTAAAGTTTTTTTCACAGTTGTTCTAAATGTGATCAATTATATTGGAAAACAAATTGATACTAGTCCAGGTACTAATCTCAGTAATAACTGCATAATTTTGGAATATCCCACCATGAAATAGTAGCAGTGTAGTCCTCTGCATTGTGCTTTTGGACATCATTTATTTTTACTCTTCGTAAATGAACACAGGGAAGGGCACTAATAATGCTGAGCACCCTTAATGTCTAAGTGCTCCAAGGCAGTCAGTATTTCTCAGGATTTGGTCTGTAGAAATAAGAGATGGGAAACACTTGTGAGGTTGTCTAAATCATCTTTATATTACTCACGGGCAGTTCCCTAGGGTGTGTTTTTTAAGAACAGATGCCATGATCACCTCCTGCGTGGAATAACCTTTAACCTTGGTGAGGGGTTAAAATGTAGAGTGATTGCAAGATTCAACCTGTACTGTGTCTAGTGTCATGCGACACATATCCTAAGTGACTCAGGATTAGGGCCTCCATGTACAGTAGTAAGGTGACTATTTTTTTCAAGTGATTCTCTATGCGTACCTTGTATGAAGTAGGGGCCTTAATTCTCCTTTTCACATTGCTAGATGAATTATGTAGCTGAGGTTGCAGGTGTAGTAAATTATCACTCAGTATCCTTAGTCCTAAAGGCATATTCTCCATGGTGACATTTTGCACCAGTAGAAAGTTCAGTTAAAGTCTGTCAAGCTTCCCATAGACAGAGGTGCACTCACATGCAATACGTTATAAAAGGTGAAAGCAATGAAGGAATTGAAGCAAAGGTGCTCTCTACATGAGTACTTCTCAACATAAACAAAATTCAGATAATTCTCCATTTTTCCTTCTACCGTAAAATTGCTGCTCTTGACCTTATTAAGATATTTGCTGTGCACCAGCAAGATGTTTTGTCAACTAGGAACTATGATGTTCCCAGAGACACATTGCTATAATTCTCTAGAGTTTTTTGGTTGGTTTGTTTTTTTCCTCTCTGAGAATTGTAAAATTGTTTAGAGCAACCACAGAAAAATCTACTTGAATTCTAGGAATCATGCTTATGTTTTTCAGCATAGAAATGTAGAGATAGATGATACGGGCTTGAGAAAAAAAAGTGTCTTTTTCTGAGAATAGAAAGACAGGTAGGGAACTTATCCTGCATGACCCCTATTCAGCTTCAAAGGTTGATGGAGAAATTATTGCTAATGGCATAATCTCTACTTTAGTAAATCAATTAATTTGCATCAAAAGAGCTCTATTGCATGCAACTAACCATCAACATGTGCCTGAGCATAGGATCATTACGGGCTGCATTTCTGGGTTTGCCATATGCTTCCTGCATGGTTGGAAGGAATCACAGTAACTTTCCGTGTTTCTGTTTTCCTCTTTACAAGAATGATCACCAAGGTCTGGGAGAAAAAGTCAGATTTCCCATGAGCACGAATGAGTTGTTTCTTGAAGAAACAAAGATGCATCCATTTTTTAAATGGTAGTTTCCTGTGAGCCAGGGTCTGAGGGGGAGACCTCGTACCTCCCGACTCAGCCTGTTGGGATCTCTCTTAGTGGACCTTCTAAATTGCAAAATATTTTTAGTGCATAATGAGATATAAAACAATGTAACTTTGAGGTGTGGGATTTTTGTGTTTATCCATCCCTCAAATCTATTCATGATGAAAGAAAACTATTTCCCTTTTTCGATGTACCTGTTTCACAAACAAATTGTGGATGCATAGATAGATGGAGATCCAGGTGTCTGGGCTGCAGTAGCCTGCCCCATTCCACACAGGAGAATCTGTTCAGAAACAGCATTTAACCACAACACTTAGAACTCAAATCCAGACACCAGCTCATTCTCAACTATGTTATCATCAATCCTTCTATCATGCTTCACCATCAAATCCCTTTTCCCTCAAGATATTCCATTGCTATACTGTTACTAGAGCTGATTCTCGAGTGCAGATTTAAAATTGAGATTGCATGAGTGAGAACTAGCCACAGTATCCACTGATACCTATTTATCTTGGGCAGGATCTGTTAGCTCTGTAACGTTTGTCAAAGCTCTGTTGGCAATGTAATCTAGAGCAATCCTTTCTCTTCTGTCACTGCAAATTCTGCCTGGGAAACTGTAAACCTAAAGCAGAATTCTTGGAGAGTGGTGCAGAGTGAAAACTGAAAGACTGGGAACTGCTGAACGTCAGCAAAGGTTACGCAGTCATTTCTCATGTCACTTTGACAGGCTTGCCACTCGCACAAGAGCCAGGAGCAAGGGAGAAGTGCAGAACAGGGATCCAAGGGTGCGTGGGGAGAGCAGGGAAATGCACCATTAATCAAGGGTGTGCGGGCAGCCCATGGGAAAGCTCCATGTTTCAAAGTGGGGTGACCTTTAGGAAATACCTAGTTAAGCAACATGATTAATGTTCTATGTTCATTGCTTAATCAGTTGCATTATTTATTGCAAAAATGGTTAAAAATAATAAAAATGAAGTTAAGAGGAACAGCTTTTTAAAGGCAACAGTGGAGTGGTTCTGTTCAGTTGCTAGTTCTGTTTGTTAGATTTAGGACAATTACTGTCTACCTCACAGATCTTCAGAGCACACTTTTTGATGGTGCTGATAGGCACTGTGTACACAGCAAGATTATATTAAATTGCTCAAAGAGACAGTGATACATATTATTGCCCTATTGATTCACGAGATGTTTTACAGTATAAACTGTAAAATCACTGAAACTCAGGTTAAATATTCAGTGTGATTTGGGGTATTTTAGTCATAGAAATCCTATTAAGAGAGAAAGGGATCATACAGCTAAACCCCTGTAAATGGCACTGAACAGTTACCTCTAGTGTACTGTAATGATCTTAGTAATGAAGAAGTCATTTGATATTCATTGTCAAGCCATTGATCATAATGGATTCATTCATTATTAATGTAGCTATAGCACAGTGTTGAGAGATCTGTTGCAAAGTGAGCAGGAAGATTACTTTTGCAGAGGAAATCTTGAGGTAACTTTAGATCAATAGTCTTACCTGCTGTGCCAGCAGTATTGCTAGAGAGGAAGTTAAAGGATATCAGTGGTTGACTCTTCAATAAGCTCAAAGAGGAAAAAAAAATTGAAATTGCTAGGAGACAATATTGAAGCTCTATCAGGAGCCTCAATTTTCCAGGCTCAAATATTACCATCATAAATTGACACAGATTGCTACCCATCATCATTACTGGTTTGAAGATCAAAGACCAGCTTTGGTTACACGAAAGCCCGCCAGCTGGAGGCAGCTAGACTAGAAGACATAAAAGGACCTTTGGGGACAGAAAGGGATCCTTGGACCAGTTCTGCACATGCGGTTGTCACCTACTGTGATGCAAAGTAACTTTCCTTTTAACCCAAAGGGCCATTGCTAATTGAAAGCTCTACCCATGTATTCCAGATGATTTTCCTATATCCCAGTTACTAATTCAATCTGTTTATCTTCACTCTACTTAGCTTTGTAATAGTTCTTACCTTTCTGTATCACCTTCAATGTGCATGAAGAAATACTCAACTATGCTGCCTCCTAGAGTAACTATTTAACTTAAAGTACTTCCAAAAGAGCTGCAGGATGCAGTAAGTCAATACCCCCTTTCTAGGCATCTCCCCTCGTGTTTCCCGGTTGTGTGATTGCTCCTTGCTTTGCCAGGGGACAGAAAGGCACATTTGGTTATTCAGGTGAGTGGCTAACACGTCATGGTTTTACCCCTCATGTTTTTATCTGATGTACCGAGAGCTCTGAAAAGGCTTTAAACAACAATTCCCATGGTGTCAGTTAACTAAAAATGTAATTTTCTTATCAATAGCTCACCTACACTTTTTTTGTCTTTTCAGATGATTATCTATTTATTTATTAATGCTATTGGGAACAACCAGACCATGTTAAAAGCAGCAATGGAAGATTATTTTCCAGCATTTTAAAAGTCAAGTGGGAAGTTCCTCTTTGATGTACTTTGCTCAGCGGTCCTTTTAGGCATAAAGTTACTTTTGCCTTCGTTAGTCATTGTGGTGAGTTGTTGGAATGTTACTTAAAGATTTCTGTGCCACATCTATGACTGGTGTGAGCAAGCTAGAAGCTGAGCATCTTAAACTTTTGTTTTTCTATTTCACTGAAACCATACACACCAGGGATTGCACTGGCATTTTGTGTTTGTTTCTTCCATAAATATCTTTTTTTTTTTTTTTTTTTTTTTTACCCCAATACCTGTATTTACTCCTTAAGCAGGTGGACTGTGATGAAATTAGAACTGAGTTTGAAACTGGCATGTGGGTGGCATTTTACCATGTAATCCTCAGAGGGAAAATGTCACTTTATTTCATTTTTTGATCAGAAGAAGGCAGTGTTCCTTTCTGCACTATTCCTTCTCTTGTGTTCTCCCTAAAATTCTAATCAGTCGGGACTTACTGATCACCTCCAATTTTCAAGACAACTGAACTCCATTCTCTCAGCACTGAGCTCCAACCTTTGTATTTCTGCCTATAGTGTTGTAGGATCACATTGCCTTCATATACATACTGTTCATCCTAATGCCAAGGCCCATCTTCAACTTTTGTAGTTTGTGTAGCTTAAGAATGTAGAATATTATTTAAGTTAAAGTAGTATTGTCAATCTTCATGTGCAGTGGATGTAGATCTTCAGTAAGTTAAGCAAAGTTCATAAGAAATGGTACCTGTTCAGCTGAACTCAAACACGCCCCACAGCTGAGATGCTGCAAGGGTTTTTCAGAGGAATTTGCACAGGTATCTTTATAACTCTTAGTTTTCTGAATATACTTCTGATTTTTCAGCACTCAGATCCTATGGTGCAGCAAGTATTAGTTCTTTTAGCAACTTTTCCTTTTCTGACCAAAGATAGTGAGTAATTAAACCAGTCTTGATATGGTCAAAAAAATCATGTTCTTAGTTCATTTCAGAGAAACTTAGGTGTTTTTATTTTCCCCCTCTTTGAACAGAGATACTTTCACATCAGAGCAATAAAGCATCTGTCTAGCAGGATTTTAAGGCTGCAGAACAGCAAAGCAGCAGGCTGAAGAAGGTTGCCAAATGCAATTCATACCTTAAATATTAAAACAAATTATAATTTTGTTCATACTTTGATAAAGAGTGTACTGATCGAGTGGCTGTCTTAATGCAGGTGTGCTGGGTGGGAGACAGTAAAGTCACGTCTTGATTTGTCCCCTTATGTGTTTCAGGAGTATACAGCAACATTTTAGAGCCCAGCACAAATAGACAAAATATGATGTTTTTTAAATAATCCCCAGCTCTGAAATGCCATAGACATCAGTACAAATTCATTGATTCATATGTAAAACACCCCTGTATACAGGTAGAAACCTAATGAATGGTGTTTAAATGTAAATGCCTTAAAATAATAAATAACAAATATAATAATTTTAGTGACCTACTACGCCATCTGGACACTCACAAATCTATGGGACCCAACGGGATCCATCCAAGAGTACTGAGGGAACTGGCGGAGGTCCTTGCCAAGCCACTCTCTATCATCTATCAGCGATCCTGGTCAACAGGGGAGGTCCCAGAGGACTGGAGGCTTGCCAATGTGACTCCCATTTATAAAAAGGGTCGGAGGGAGGATCCGGGGCACTACAGGCCTGTCAGCCTGACCTCGGTACCGGGGAAGATTATGGAACGGTTTGTCTTGAGAGCACTCACATGGCAAGTCCAGGACAAGTAGGGGATCGGGCCCAGTCAGCATAGGTTTACGAAAGGCAGGTCCTGCTTGACCAACCTGATCTCCTTCTATGCCCAGGTGACCCGCCTAGTGGATGAGGGAAAGGCTGTGGATGTTATCTGCCTGGACTTCAGCAAGGCCTTTGACACTGTCTCTCATGGCATACTCCTTGAGAAACTGGCATCTCATGGCTTGGATCAGTGTACTCTTCACTGGGTGAAAAACTGGCTGGATGGATGAGCCCAGAGGTGAATGGGGTGAAATCCAGTTGGCGGCGGGTCACTAGTGGTGTCCTTCAGGGCTCGGTGTTGGGCCCCGTTCTGTTTAATATCTTTATCGATGATTTGGATGAGGGGATCGAGTGCACCCTCAGCAAGTTTGCAGACGACACCAAGTTGGGAGGCAGGGTCGATCTGCTTGAGGATAGGGAGGCTCTACAAAGAGATCTGGACAGACTGGATCGATGGGCTGAGGCCAATCATATGAAGTTCAACACGGCCAAGTGCCGTGGTCCTGCACTTTGGTCACGGCAACCCCGTGCAGCGCTACAGGCTTGGGGAAGAGTGGCTGGAAAGCTGCCCAGCAGAGAAAGACCTGGGTGTGCTGGCTGACAGCCAGCTCAATATGAGCCAGCAGTGTGCCCAGGTGGCCAAGAAGGCCAACGGCATCCTGGCCTGCATCAGAAATAGTGTGGCCAGCAGGAGCAGGGAGGTGGTTGTTCCCCTGTACTCGGCACTGGTGAGGCTGCACCTCGAGTACTGTGTTCAGTTTTGGGCCCCTCACTACAGGAAAGACATTGAGTTGCTGGAGCGTGTTCAGAGGAGGGCAACCAAGCTGGTGAGGGGCCTGAAGCACAAGTCTTATGAGGAGTGGCTGAGGGAACTGGGGCTGTTCAGTCTAGAAAAGAGGAGGCTGAGGGGAGACCTTATCGCTCTCTACAACTACCTGAAGGGGGGTTGTAGTGAGGTGGGTCTTGGTCTCTTCTGTCAGGTGGCTGGAGATAGGACAAGAGGAAATGGCCTCAAGTTGAGGCAAGGGAGATTTAGGTTGGATATTAGGAAAACTTTCTTTACTGAGAGGGTTGTCAGACATTGGAATAGGCTGCCCAGGGAAGTGGTTGAGTCACCATCCCTGGAGGTATTCAAAAAGCGCGTAGACGGGGTACTCCAGAACATGGTTTGGTGGGCATGGATGATGGTTGGACTACGATGATCTTGAAGGTCTTTTCCAACCTAAATGATTCTATGATTCTAATAAAATGACAAAGTACAACTTCTCTTTCATTCAAACAAACATTAGTATGTGAAATCTTTAAGTGGCTATCAAAATAATGAAAAATAAAAATGTCTTTCAAGAAATAAAATCCATACCCATTTTAAGCAAGCTTGAATCTATGCTGGTAATGACATAGTTCTGTAAATGTAGGAGCTGAAATAATTCTCCAAAAGCTGCTGTATCAACATTCCTGGACAGAAAACATGCCCATGCATCAATTCATAAACTTGTTCTCTTGCATGCCTGCACTTCTGCCATCTGTTAGAGTGGCATTTTGCCCACTCTAGGAAATATTGTTTCATTTTCTGTGGTGTACAAATATTGACTTGCTTTCTAGAGAAATCCTGAAAAAATACAGCTATTCTTTCTGGTTTTTTCTTCCCGTATGTTTCTTCTTTTCAAGCACTATTGCTGTATGCTTTCATTGGAAGCATAATGGATAGTTCAGTCTTAGTCTTTTTCCCATTTGCCAAAATCTTTTCTGAGCATCCAATTTTCAGCTGCCTCTGGATGACCAAGAATTCCACAGGTTTGATGGTACTGGCCATTCAGCTGGTGTTTTGAGACTTTAAACATTAAGCTTGGCTTGTCTTTTACCTGGCCACAAAAGGATGAGACACAACCACTGTCCCTGTGCTCCCTGAAAGCCAGATGACACCCTGTCCATGCTAATGTGCCCATCAGTGTATCTGAAACAAAACAGTGCGGTGAACTTTCTCTTGTAGAAGCTCCCAGACAGATTTCTTAATCTTGGGGATGACAGTGATGAATATTCATGCTATTTTACTGAGCCCCCAAGCATTGCTCTTAACCTCCTAATTTGAATTTCTGATGTAATGCCTGTGAAAGCTGAATGACCTGTTTTGTTCTCAACTCAAAATGGGTTCCTGCATTCTCCAAGTCACTGACTCCACATGATTTCATGTGAAATAATTTCCAAAGCTCTCATATCAAATTAAAAAAGGCAACAGCTAAACAGGTAACTTGCATATGGCTCAGATGAGTTCTCTTCATCACAGTGCTGAACTTAAATTCGAATAAAGAAATGCCGAGAGAGACAGTAATGCCCCCTATAGAAAAGCAACATATACAGGAATAATTGCAGGATGTGTGAGGTGCATGCCAAATGTGGGCAGTAAAATGGAGGTTTCACAAGTGCCTGAGTGATCTGTGAGTGCAAGGGGAGCTGGGAGGCCCAAGCAGGAATGGGCTCGCAGGGAAATGTCAGTCAGCCAAAGAGCAGCTTTTGTTGTGGATTTAAGTCTCAGTGGCATAATTTGCTTGTTTGTCCCAGAGGATCGAATTTGACTGATGGCTTACAGAGGTTTCCTTGAGATCACTGGCAGGTATTTTTAATTAGAGGCAAAGGTGCTGTGGAAGCTGAGTGAGGAGCCACGACTCCCTCTGTGTCAATGGAATTCCTCTCTTTATACCAGCTGCATTGCACAAAGGGACTGTGAGAGGAATTGTATTAGGGCAAACTGCTGGCTGTGCTGGAAGTTGCAGCCTCTTAGTTTTCATGTCCCTTCCCAGGTAAATGTTACCAAAAATAGTGTCAAACAAGAGGGACTGAAAGGGTGGACTTAATTTAAAAATATTTTATGGGAGTGGCTGCAGACCAAGGAGTGGTTGGCACACATACCAGACTAGTAAGAAGATGAATCTATTTTTGGGACTGGCTAGAGTAAAAGTCTATGCATGAGAAAAGAAGGATGCTAACCAGAGAAGCTAAGAGAAGTGTCCTGGGACCATGACCTCCTTGCAGGTTCTTCTCTCCCCTGCAGATCCTAGTGCTTCTTTCCCACATATAAAGCTGCATGTGCACTCCACTTGCCATCAGTCACCCTGCTACTCGTGCTTGCTCTTCCTTTTTCCAGCTCCAGATTCATTCTTTTTGTCTGTCATTCCCATAGCAATTTGCCAGAGGCATAGCATTTGCACACAGGGGGATTCTCATTTGCAGTTATAAGTATAAAATGCAAAAAGAGACGTTGGTTCAATAATATATAATAGAAAGGCCCTTTAAAATTGGCCAGGTGCTGCAGCTATTTACAGAAGACTTTGCACTAACTGTGGTAGAGCTCAATATTTAATTTATACCTGGTAAGAAGTTTGGCAGACAAGAGCAGATACTATATATTTATTATAGATATAACTGATAAATGTTTAGCAGCATCACAGTATTGTGTATATTTACATTTTAAGTTGCATTATATATATTTTTATATATATATACACTCTGCATGTAAACGCACACATAAAAATGGCTTTTTGTTTCCTAAAGATACATAAACAACCTACAGAGCATATAAATCAGTTGATTCTGTACTGTGGCCTTTTAAAATAAATGTAGCTGCACTTGGAGCTGCTTTTGGAAATGCATTTCACATAGAATACAATCTAAATAATTTATGTTCCTTAAATAGAAATATTTGGTATGTACTTGTGTGTTTACGCATATGCATACACACATGCACATGTATATGTTTATAAGTGAATCATTATGTCCATCCTTCAAAAGAGGCTTCCCAGAACCAGGCTCTAAAATCCTTGTTAGTTCCCTATTGCCATTTAGCAAGAGTGTGCATTCATCCACGACCATTAATATATATGAAGGCGGTAAATAATGCTTGTGACAATGGCAAAAAGTAATTCTCCTCCAGAGTGCAAGAACAGACTTTCTTTTGGGAAACAGGTACTGTAGGTAAATTTTCAAAGGTCATTTTTGTGGAGGTGACTCAAAGTAGCCATTCTAAACTACCAGCCCCCTGATTTCATTTAGTGCACATCTGGAATGGGAACTTAACTGAGCAATGAGTAGGGCTTTTCAAATACATCTGGTGGCCCAAACATGTCTTAGTGTTTTTCATATGCTTGCACAGCATGCAGTTGCAGGCATGAAGTAATATCAATGATTTGTTCCTCCCCTTCCAACTACACTTCATTTATATGAAAAAAAAAAAAAAAGAAAAAAAAAATCCTGCAAAAGAATACTGAGATTAGAGGAGATAGCTTCTTGAGATTCACTCTCTTTCATTTTGGTTTCTATTCTGCCCACTGGGATTGTCAGTATTTAAATTGAAATCCTTACTTACATGTCAATAAAATGTCACACTAGTGACTGTTACGCAAGTAACAATAATGGTAATAAAGTGATAAAGTTCATGGACTGAGAAGACCATGAATTGAGAAATGACAACTTGAGATGGAAAAACTAGATAAAAGAGAAACATGAGATATACTGTGATCGGACTATCAGTCTACCATTAGTGTAGCTAATGAAGAAGGAGGACCAGATTTAGGAAGCAGCTAGAACGCTATGGATGTAGGCAAATGAGTACTTTGAATAGTTGCTGTGTGAAAAAAAAGAATTTCCTAAATTGACTGTAGTAGAGCTGGAAAATAATTTTCAGTTTGGATGACAATAACTCTCAGTACAGTTTATTTTAATGGTTCAGGGATGGTCACAATATAGAATTTTTTTCAGATAAGTTTTTATTATTTTGAGGTATGGAGGAAATAGAAAGTTGTCTTCATCCAAGTGAGTGTGAATATATATATCCTTTTTGCTGTCTTGGCAACAGTGAAAGTTACTAACCTGTGTGCCAGTTAAGAGCTATGTTTTTGTTTCTGCTGCAAGAAGTTTTCATACAACTATGCAAGATAGAAAATAAATCAATAGCAAAAATAAATTATTTTTACATATCCATAGGAACATTGGCTTTCTGGCATATGCAAAACAATAATTTACAATTGCTATAGAAAATTATAATTATACCATGTAAGCTATTAGAGAATGATTTCACATTAAATTTTCCTATGTTTTAAACCACATGGCCCTCCACATTCTGCTTTCAGTTGCAATGGTGCTGTTATATTAATATAACTCTGATAACCAGGAGAAAACTGTAACTAGCAATATTTAGCAAGGCATTATCGAGTAGCTTCTTTGAGTAGTTTTTCTGACACAATTTAAATAACTAAATTCAAATCATGTTAAAGTATATGGCTTTCTCTAAGAAATAATTTGTCAGACTGCAATGACATTTTCAGTCTATGGATAGGATACAGAGATACAAAAATCAGTGGATTATGACATATTTACATAGGATTTCTTTTGGAAGGGAACTTGTATTGCTGTTACTTGCTAAATGTAGTTTTGCAAAATCAAGACAGGTCATTACTGAATATCTTTCAGCATGGTCCTTTTGAAGTAAATACATATATCGTGATTTTACATCACTTGAATATGTGGTCTTTATAATGTCCAAAGGAATAATAAACAAGAGTGTGTTACTGGTGTGCATTGTACACTAGTACCTGAGAGGTTTTAGGGAGCGAGCACAAGAATTTTCATATTGGAATACTCAAGCACACTGCCCAATGTGCTCATTAAGATATCTAAATTAGATCATTCTTCTAAAATACAGTGTATACTCCAGCAGTCATTCCCTCTTTCATTAACCTAACAGTAATGATTTCATAAAGTCCAGAATGTTGAAATATGTCACAGAAGACAATTAACAGAAAAATGCATTTGCTAAAGAATTATTTGGAAAGAAAATCCCAAGATATGTCCAAAGAAGGGTTGTTATCTATTGCTAGAAAAATAATTGGTTATATGGTATGGAATCTCATTACAGCTAAAAATATTACAGTCGCTATTTCAGTGATAAAAAACTAGTCTATTTCATTTCATATAGCCTGAATATGTTAGGAAGTATGCACCCTGTAAGAATTTGCCTGATTTTTATGCAGAGAGGGGTATCTCTTAAGCTGGTGTGAAGAGTCTTCAGGTTGATTCCAAGAAAACCCAGTGCGAGTGAGCAGCTCTTTTCCACTGTGGCCAGCAGATGTGGTTAGGCAGCCTTTTCATCAGCATCCTCGCCCGTTGAAGGGGGAGCTGCGGTCTCTTCCAGGGCTGGGTGGAAAGATGAGATGGGAAGGGTATACCTCCTTCTCAGTTTCTTCTAGCTAGCTCATAGTCCTCCTTAAATGAAGATTTTGTTTAGGCAATATAAACTGATTATGCTTCTAAATATATTAGTTTATGCATTGATCAATATGTCTTTAAACTCAACTATTTTCAGGGTTGATATTGACGGTATCCTTGCTGGAGTAAAGGGTGCTTAAGTAGCACTTTCCAAAAAAAAATCTGAATCTGTATTTGCTAAGCTAATATATATGAAGAATAACCATTTTAAAATTATACCACCCTATTTTGGTAAACCAGATTTAACCTCAGAGGATTTATCTATAAAATGCTGCTAAATCTTTTTAGTTGGGGGAGTAGGACTGTACAAATAAAACAAAAGAAGATTGGCTGGCTTTCAGCAGCAGCAATTTATTTCTCTTGTATAAACAGGAAATATTTTCAAAGATCTACTGTCCCAGGTTTCAGACCCACCAAGTAACATAAAGAGGTTTAACTTTTACCTTGATTGTTGCAAATCTTTTGCCATTAGGATTTCATGGGCTCAAGCCTAGATGTTAGTGGCTATTAAAGAGTCTGTCAAGGTTTAGATAAGTATCTGAACATTTTAAAGGTTACTGTATCCATACAGAATTCCAATGCTTTTTTTTTTTTTTTCCTGGACAATATTAACCAAATATTATTTACATAAGAAGCTTCATATAGAATACTTTTTCAAACCATATATGGCATATCTAATATTGCAAACATATTTGCGGTTTTCACTCAAGCCTTACTGAACACAATTGTATGGGAGTTAATCTGTGAGTAAAAGTGTAGATGAAGACCGCAAGCATTTTGACTTTAATGTACTCTCTCACCAATGTAATGGAATAAAACTAAGTCTCACACTGTTGTATTGTAATTGCTAGAAAATGACTGAGCCTTTGTAACATTACAAAATAGCTTTTGTTTACATTTTTAATGGAGGGTTTTCTTTATCATTCTGTAAGGCTGTGTATATGTTAAATTTACAGTATCTACATAGCAATAGTTTACATGCCTTCATATGCTTTAAGACATGAGCGTGAGTGTTCCCTGAGGCTTGGGGGCGGACCCAGGATTATCCTTTCACTTGGTATTTGTTGGCTTTATTTTTAGAAGTACTGCACAATCTTTAGTGTTCATTTTTCATTTTGTTTTCAATCTTATCTGAAAGGTAGTATTTCAAGATGCCAGATGTCATTATACCTATTGGCAATTAACTAGAAAAACAAGTTCCTCTGTTCAGGCTATCACATACCTGAACTGGATGACCCAGAAAAAAATTGGTTACAGATTGAATTGTATTGACATTTACTTCAGTCAGAATTCTGAAATCACCATTTTTCCAGTAAATCAGTATTGATTAAATTGATATAAGTGCAAAATTAATTATATTAAGAATTTATAGAATTAAAAATCATAGTTAAGCTAATAATCTGTAATTAATCTCTCAATAATAGCATGCTGAGAATTTACATAAGATAATTCTGACACTGAATAACTGTGATCTTATGAAGTTCATATGTGTTAGACTTTAAGCACTCATTGTGTACCATAACTTGAATATTTTAATTATTTGTATGTACTGAGAGAGTCACTGCAGGTTTTTTTCTCCATCTTCTTTATTTCCCTAATAACATGTTACTTTTGTTCTGTTCCAGTGGAAATTTTGAGGTTTAATGCCATTGTATGTAACTATAAATAAATCAGTACCCTCGTAAAGGAAAGGAGGAGTACTTTGATGAGGAGCAATGTTCTTTGTAGACTAAAAAGGCAGACTGAAAGCGGCATAAAGGAAATGGCTGGTAGAAGTTAGCACACTGCAAGCAAAGGCTGGAGCTCTGTAGAACATGCATCGTGACAGCCAGGTCGGATACAAACACTGCAAAACTCATACCCTGGATCTGACTCTCAAAGCTCTCAGTCAAGGCAATGTTTTAAGTAATTTTAATATTCACTATAAAGTACAAAGCACTGTCCTACAAATATTCACAGAAGATAAACTTGAAATAAACTGGCTTCTAAATATACTTTGGTTGTAGATCTATTTGTAATGCTTAGTGATGCTACTGAGACTTAATAGTCCAGGTGCTGTAATGACGCATCGCTTTTTTTTTTTTCCCCCCAAAACACCCACCATTAGTTAAGAGACTGCCCTGCCCTGAAAGATAATCACTTACATCCATGTGCACACTTTCATTACAGAGATCAGCTGAACTATAGCAGTGTCCAGCTGCATAGAAGACTTATCATTAAAACTTGGGAAAATTGTACACTTCGAATGAGTACAGAATATTGTAGCATATTATTTCAGCACCATGAGAACTTCAGACCCAGATTCTCCTATGTAGACTGAACACTGAATATCAAACCAGGGCAGGGTACTTAATGTGCTGGGTCCACATTAAACATCTTCTGAATCTCCAGAGTAAACACCAACCCACATTTCTGTGGTGCCAGATGGTGTCCATGGTAAGAATGAAATAATCTGGGCACAGAATCTGTATTCTTTAGTGTGGCAGATAAACCGAAAACGTGCAAGCTGCCCACGTCCAACAGAAATCTAAACTCCTATGAAAACAAAATAAAATATTTTCTTCTATGTGGAGAAGGTAAAAAAATTAAAACTATTAAAAATGGCTGTTTACAAGTGTGGCTTTAATTGCCCTCATAAGGTTTTTGGGTAGTATAGTAAGGAGCATAAACACATCTATCCAAAACAGTTAGTAATTCCCTGTAATTTCTGAGACACTGCAGGCAAATGAGTCATAAGTTCTAGTTTCTGTAGCACACACAAATGGAAGTATACTTAGAGAACACTAATTTTCTTGCAGTCATCTTAGGCACACTTTCTATTTTTAATAACCTCACCATTGTGTATTGGTATTTATGGTATAGCATTTACAATTAGAACAAAACTGTTCTATTTGCATAGTGCTTTAAGTGCTGTAAAGTGGTTTATTAGTACTGTTTTTCAAACGTTTTCCAAAATCCCATCATCAAACTAAAGAACATTCAAGGGTTATAAGTAAACATAAAGCTTAGGTACCTTTTCTGTTTCTAATGAAGCTGCCAAAACTCTCTTGAGCTTATGTAAACTAAAATGAACCGACAACTAATCTTAAGGAGAAACAGATACAAATTTGCTAACACTTTCAAATCACAGATTCCCCTTCAACATTGCTTTGTAAATGCAATTTAATATGATAATCTTAGAGGAGACAGAGCTATCTGAATGATTAATTCCTCAGGTATTTTATTTAGCAATTTCTTTATATCACTGAATTGTGGAAGGGCTCATTCAGAGCATAAACTGTAATGCATGGTAAGTTTAATAAAACTTTCTATTTGAAGTTAATACAAAGCAAGCTTTCAAACTTAGGCACTGTTGGCTGTTGAGGTATCAACTTATATTACAATAGACTTTAAGCAAACTGAAAAATTTAAAATCTTGCTTAAAAAGGCCTTCAAAACAAGAGAAGGTCTTGGATGTTTTTTATGAAGGAGCAAATAATTCATTTGGAGAGTTGCAGAAAACCTTAGGACCACTGATAAAGCTATTTCTGTCCTTCAAATCCACTGATCAGGCATGTTTTCCCAGGAGATAGAGTAAAATCCTGGAAAATGTATACAAATTATATTTTCACCTTTCACGGACTGAATAAACCCCCTAGTCCATTCTAACAAGTGGGTGTCTCTGGCTTTTTGCATCCAGTGTCCCACATTTCTGCTATTTTGAAATTCTCTTTTCTGCTTTGATTTCAGGCTCTTTTCTTCTGTTGTTTCCTTGTCTGACTTTCCTTTCCATCGTGCCACCCTAACCTCTTTGCCTACTGCCTTCTCTTCTATTCTCATCTGTTCAAGAGATGAAATTAGTTTCCGTTTATGTACTCCTCCTTTCACTTTCCAAATATTCCTCTCCAAAGTGGCCCCTTCTTCACTGTCTTCTCATTTACAAATCCTCAGAGTGCTGATAAAGTCAAACTTTCTTTTGAGGGTGATAATCATTCATTGCATATGCTTAAAGAGACCACTCAATCTCTGTATAAAGACAGGTTACCCCAGGAAAAGTTAACCATGACTCAGTCATTAAGATATGTTTCTACATACGTTGAGCTGCCCTGATCTTTACTGCAAGAGCTGCTCTTGATGCAGCTACTCTTTGCTGACTGCTTGCTAACTCCAGTAGGTCCCGCAAGTTCAGCGGGAACGACTGGTTGGAGGAGCACCGTCATTCTGACCTCCTTTCTGCATTCCCCGGTTAACCTCAAAAGTCCAGCCTGGTTGAAGGGTAAAAAAAAAAAAAACCAACAGGGCTAGCAAATACCAAAATTGGACCCTTTTTCATATACAAAAAGAAACCCAAAACAAACAAACAAACAAACCAAACCATTTTTTTTTAAATGAAGCTTCTACAGTTTAAAGCAATATTAGCATATGTCTAGGAGTAAACTTTCTGTAGATGTTATTCCATGCTCCAAATGCCAGACATTGTTTCATTGATGTGAATCTTGGGTGTGTAAGCAACTTTAATGTCTTAAGGCAAATAAGCTGTAATATATATATATATATAGTTTTCAGAATTAGAGTTTGCATCTGTGATTTTTCTGTAGACTTTCTGTGATATAGTCATTCCTTGCAATCCTACTACTGGATGTATTTGAGAGACCACAGGCACTTACCAAGCCTCTGTGGCAGCTTGCTTCTGGCCCTTGTGGGGTCCTCACTGGAAGACACAGGGAACTTTTTCCTTCTACAGATCATCAGTGGACAAAGACCACTGGTAACCATAGTTCTTGGGAAGCATTTCTAAGGAGCGAGCATTTCAACACATTATTAATTTTATCATTGTTATTTTAATGACTGTCGTGGTTTAACCCCAGCCAGCAACTAAGCACCACGCAGCCGCTCACTCACTCCCCCCCCACCCAGTGGGATGGGGGAGAAAATCGGGAAAAAGAAGCAAAACCCACGGGTTGAGATAAGAACAGTTTAATAGAACAGAAAAGAAGAAACAAATAATGATAATGATAACACTAATAAAATGACAACAGCAATAATGAAAGGATTGGAATGTACAAATGATGCGCAGTGCAATTGCTCACCACCCGCCGACCGGCACCCAGCAAGTCCCCGAGCGGCGATTCCCTGCCCCCCCCCCCCCCCCCCCCCCCCCTTCCCAGTTCCTATACTAGATGGGACGTCCCATGGTATGGAATACCCTGTTGGCCAGTTTGGGTCAGGTGCCCTGGCTGTGTCCTGTGCCAACTTCTTGTGCCCCTCCAGCTTTCTCACTGGCTGGGCATGAGAAGCTGAAAAATCCTTGACATTAGTCTAAACACTACTAGCAACAACTGAAAACATCAGTGTTATCAACATTCTTCACATACTGAACTCAAAACATAGCACCATACCAGCTACTAGGAAGACAGTTAACTCTATCCCAGCTGAAACTAGGACAGTATCCACCCCTTATTCTATATCACTGACGTCATGCTCAGTTCCCATACCTTTAGTTACATCCTGGTCAATCATCATCACCTTTTCCATCCCTTTGAGACATATGAACAATGATATATATATATACATGTATACATACACAGAGATATCATTCCTTTAGTTTATGGGTTATGTTCATTAAATGTTCTTTGAGTTCATTTAGTTCCCGACTCTGGGCTCCATCTGTCATACCAGTCTTTCTGGGCAGGAGGGATGGTGCAAAGTCCTCTCAGTTGGTACAGCAGAATTGGGCTTCAGTGCAGTGTGATGAGCAGGTGACATTTGACGCAGCAGGAGGATGGTGTGCACCGTTGGATTGTTGCATGCTGGAGTCAGTTCTGGTTCCATCACTACTGCGCTTTGCCCAGTTTTATCACAGTTCTTTCTTGCTTGATCTAAGTGATTCTCACTATAGTACTACAGATATAGCATGTAACAATTATAGTAATGATAACATACAGTAGCAGGGTTATATAGCAACTAATATCATACAGTTTAATTCTGGCTATTCTCACCTAAAATCAAATCCCCTTGAGGCACACATTGGACTTCCCCATCTTTTCACATCACCCACCAAGTGCACCCAGGCCCTTGAGCAAAAGCAATCCCACAAATGGGTTTACCTTTGCCTGAGGCAGGAGTAACCCAGACTGTCTTCCCTAAGATATTTTTTATGTGCACTACAGGGACTTTATCCCCTTCTACAGTACGTAAAAATTCTGACTGGGCAGGGCCACCCCGACTGGCAGACCCCCTGGTGTTGACTAACCAGGTGGCTTTTGCTAAATGTGTATCCCAATGTTTGAAAGTTCCACCCCCCATTGCTCTCAATGTAGTCTTTAACAGTCCATTTTATCGCTCAATTTTCCCAGAGGCTGGTGCGTGATAGGGGGTATGATATACCCACTCAATGCCATGCTCTTTGGCCCAGGTGTCTATGAGGTTGTTTCGGAAATGAGTCCCATTGTCTCACTCAGTTCTTTCTGGGGTGCCATGTCGCCACAAGACCTGCTTTTCAAGGCCCAGGATAGTGTTCCGGGTGGTGGCATGGGGTACAGAATATGTTTCCAGCCATCCGGTGGTTGCTTCCACCATTGTGAGCACATAGCGCTTGCCTTGGTGAGTTTGTGGGAGTGTGATATAGTCAATCTGCCAGGCTTCCCCAAATTTATATTTCAGCCATCGCCCTCCATACCACAGGGGCTTTAACCACTTAGCTTGCTTAATTGCAGCACATGTTTCACATTCATGGATAACCTGTGCCATAGTGTCCATGGTCAGGTCCACCCCTCGATCACGAGCCCATCTATATGTTGCATCTCTTACCTGATGGCCTGAAGCATCATGGGCCCACCGAGCCATAAATAGCTCACTCTTATGTTGCCAGTCCAGGTCCGCCTGAGCCACTTCAATCTTGGCAGCCTGATCCACCTGTTGGTTATTTTGATGTTCTTCAGTGGCCTGACTCTTGGGTACGTGAGCATCTACATGACGTACTTTTACAACCAGATTCTCTAGCCGGGACGCAATATCTTGCCACAGTGCGGCAGCCCAAATGGGTTTACCTCTGCGCTGCCACTTGCTCTGCTTCCATTGCTGTAACCATCCCCACAGAGCATTTGCCACCATCCATGAGTCAGTATAGAGATAAAGCACTGGCCACTTTTCTCTTTCAGCAATGTCTAACGCTAGCTGGATGGCTTTCACCTCTGCAAACTGACTCGATTCTTCTTCTCCTTCAGCAGTTTCTGCAACTTGTCGTGTAGGACTCCATACAGCAGCCTTCCACCTCCGGTGCTTTCCCACAATGCGACAGGATCCGTCAGTGAAAGGGGCATATTGCCTCTCATTTTCTGGCAGTTTATTATACAGCGGGGCTTCTTCAGCACGCGTCACCTCCTCCTCTGGTGACATTCCAAAATCTTTGCCTTCTGGCCAGTCCGTTCTAAAATTCCTGGGCGACTGGGGTTTCCTATGCGAGCCCGTTGTGTGATCAGTGCAATCCGCTTACTCCACGTGGCGTCAGTCGCGTGATGTGTAGAGGAGACCCTCCCTTTGAACATCCAGCCCAGCACTGGCAGTCGGGGTGCTAAGAGGAGCTGTGTTTCAGTACCAACCACTTCTGAGGCAGCTCGAACTCCTTCATATGCTGCCAATATCTCTTTGTCAGTTGGAGTATAGCGAGCCTCGGATCCTCGATATCCTCGACTCCAAAACCCCAGGGGTCGACCTCGGGTCTCCCCGGGTGCTTTCTGCCAGAGGCTCCAGGTAGGTCCATTCTCCCCGGCTGCAGTATAGAGCACATTTTTAACATCTTGTCCTGCCCGGAGTGGTCCAAGGGCTACTGCATGAACAATCTCCCGTTTGATTTGTTCAAAGGCTTGCTGTTGCTCAGGGCCCCATTTAAAATCATTCTTCTTCCGGGTCACTTGGTAGAGAGGGCTTACAATCAGACTGTAATTTGGAATATGCATTCTCCAAAACCCCACGACACCTAAGAAGGCCTGTGTTTCCTTTTTATTAGTCGGTGGAGACATAGCTGCTATTTTGTTGATCACGTCCATTGGGATCTGACGACGTCCATCTTGCCATTTTGTTCCTAAAAACTGGATCTCCTGTGCAGGTCCCTTGACCTTTCTTTCTTTTATGGCAAAACCGGCTTTCAGAAGGATTTGGATTATTGTCTTCCCTTTCTCAAAGACTTCTTCTGCCGTGTTGCCCCATACGATGATGTCATCAATGTATTGCAGGTGTTCCGGAGCTTCACCTTTTTCCAGTGCAGTCTGGATTAGTCCATGGCAAATGGTGGGGCTGTGTATCCACCCCTGGGGCAATCGATTCCAAGTGTACTGGACACCCCTCCAAGTAAAGGCAAATTGTGGACGACACTCTGCTGCCAGAGGGATTGAGAAAAATGCATTAGCAATGTCAATTGTAGCATACCACTTGGCTGCCTTTGACTCTAGTTTGTATTGAAGTTCTAGCATATCTGGAATGGCAGCACTCAGCGGTGGCGTAACTTCATTCAGGCCACGATAGTCCACTCCCCATTAGACTTTCGCACTGGCAATATGGGACTATTAAAGGGTGAGCGAGTTTTGCTGATCACTCCTTGGCTTTCCAGTTGGCGAATCAACTTGTGGATGGCAATCAGAGAGTCTCGGTTGGTGCGATATTGCCGCCAGTGCACCACTGTGGTAGCAATTGGCACTTGTTGTTCTTCAACCCTCAGCAACCCCACAATCGAAGGGCCTTGAGAGAGACCAGGCAGGGTAGACAGCTGTTCAGTGCCCTCCGTCTCCAAGGCAGCTATACCAAAAGCCCATCGATACCCCTTTGGGTCCTTAAAATACCCTCTCCTGAGATAGTCTATGCCAAGGATACACAGAGCCTCTGGACCAGTCACAATGGGGTGTTTCTGCCATTCATTCCCAGTTAGGCTTACTTCAGCTTCCAATACAGTTAACTCTTGGGATCCCCCTGTCACACCAGAAATACAAATGGGTTCTGCCCCTTTATAACTTGATGGCATTAGAGTGCACTGTGCACCGGTGTCTACTAGAGCCTTATACTCCTGTGGGTCTAATGTGCCAGGCCATCGAATCCACACAGTCCAATACACCCGGTTATCCCTTTCCTCCACCTGGCTGGAGGCAGGGCCCCTCTAATTCTGGCCAGAGTATCTGGTATTCACCTCTCGTAGAATTGGCTCAGAAGTCCCTTCAAGAGCATCAGAAATAAGATCCGCCCTTCTACTCTGTCTGGAAACTGGAGCGGCATTTTTCCTGGTAGAATCCCCTTTTGTGGTGGTTTTTCCTCGCAGCTCACGTACCCGTGCATTTAGGACCGAGGTAGGTTTTCCATCCCATTTCCTCATGTCCTCTCCATGATCACATAGGTAAAACCACAGGGCACCTCACGGTGTGTACCTTCTGTATTCTCTCTCTTGGGCAGAGAAGCGCTCACTCCTAATAGCTGGGACATTGGTCCTTATGGGTGGGCAATAGGACATATCCTCTTTGAATTGCTGGAAATCCTCAGACAGCTTCTCCACAGCCGAAATGTAGGCTTGTAGGGAGGAGGAGAGATTTTCTTCGTATTGACGGAGTTGGCGAGCCACTTCATCCACTGTCGGTGCCTCTTCGTCTTTCCAGGTCATTATTGCCAGTGAGTTGGCATAGGACGATGGTGCGCTCCGTACAAATTTCCACCACATGGGTCATGTGCATTGGACTTCGTCTGGATCTTTGGGTAATTGTGGGTTGTCCGGGTCATGATGAATCGTCTCTAGCACAGCTAATTCCCTCAGATATTGGATACCTCTTTCCATGGTTGTCCACTTGCTTGATTGACATATAACATCTTCCTTAAAGGGGTACCTTTCCTTCACACTTGACAGGAGTCGCCTCCAGAGGCTGATGGCTTGTGTTCCTCTTCCAATTGCCTTGTCAACGCCACCTTCCCTGTCGAGCAATCCCAGCTGCTTGGCTTCCCTGCCTTCTAATTCCAAGCTATTAGCCCCATTGTCCCAGCATCGGAGGAGCCAGGTGATAATATGCTCACCTATACGGCGGCCAAAATCTTTTCGCATATCCTGCAGCTCACTCAAGAATAGGGACCGGGTTATTACCTCTGGTTCTGCCTCTTCCTCCTGTTCCCGTGATGACCCTTTGCTAAGCGAGCTGATTTTTTTGTATATTTCTTTTTCTGTATGGGGGCAACTGATACTGGTGCAGGTTGATCCGCTGGTTCAGTTGCAGTATTGCTCGCCGGGTTTTGGATAACTGCAGCGTCTGTCGCCAAGGTTTGGGTAGCAGCGTCTGTCCCCAAGGTTTGGGTTGCAGCAGTGCTCGTCGCTGGGGCTGGAGGGACCGCAGTGCCCATTGCCAAGGTTTGGGCAGCTGCTGTGCTCCTTGCCGTGGCTGGAGGGGCTGCAGTGCGTGTTGCTGAGGTTTGGGTAGCCACAGTTCTCATCACCAGGGCTGGAGGGGTCGTGGTGCCTGTCACCAAGGTCTGGGTGGCCGCAATGCTCGTCGCCGGGGCTGGAGGGGCCGCAGCGCCCATTGCCGGGGTTTGGGTGACCGCAGTGCTCATCGTTTTGTTGTTAGGTCCAGAGACCTTCTCTTCCCCTTGAGAGTACTGAGTGGTGTCGAACAGGGCTCGATAGGCATGGGCCAGGTCCCAGCACGTTGCAGTGATTTGTATCTCTCTGGAGCTGCCGGGGTGACAGCATACCTTTTCCAAATATTTTACTAGTTCTTCTGGATTCTGCACTTGTTCAGGGATGAATTTCCAAAACACTGGAGGTGCCCACTTTTCTAGGTGCTTGCCCATACTACCCCACACACCCTGCCACTCATAATTATCCAGCCTCGGGGCAGACCTCTGGGTGATCTTCTTAAATAGTTGTTTAACCTTAAACAAGAGCTGAGCCACATTCAGGAGCATGCTAATTCCCAGCAGTAGGGCTAGGACCATGCTGGTATCAACATCCCAAGAGTATTCAAATTTTTCAAAGTTCTCAAACACCATTGTAACTGGACTGAAGGAGAAAGGAGAGGGGAAGAAAGGTATCCCACTCAGACTGGTTTTCCAAGGAGGAAAGGTAAATGGTATAATTATTAATAGTTTCCCACAGATGGCTCCCGCAGTATAAAGGTGACAATGCTGAGTGCAAATACCGGATTAATCCCACAACTGATGACTTTATCATACCATAAACCAGCGTTATACAATACATCAAAGCAAAAACCTTAATCCACCTCCCACGGATGATAAGCAGCAGAAGAGGGACTACATACAGCAAGCGAGGTGATACATAACAGAACTTTAAAAACCAGAGCAACAGCTCTAAGAACACATAAATCAACATAATGACCAGCAACTATTAGACCAATATAATGAATGCTTATAACAAATTTGTTTTAACGAGCTCTGGTCAGGTTTGTCGTTATCTCAACCCTTCGGGCCCCACGTTGGGTGCCAAAATGGACTGTCGTGGTTTAACCCCAGCCAGCAACTAAGCACCACGCAGCCGCTCACTCACTCCCCCCCCACCCAGTGGGATGGGGGAGAAAATCGGGAAAAAGAAGCAAAACCCATGGGTTGAGATGAGAACGGTTTAATAGAACAGAAAAGAAGAAACTAATAATGATAATGATAACACTAATAAAATGACAACAGCAATAATGAAAGGATTGGAATGTACAAATGATGTGCAGTGCAATTGCTCACCACCCGCGACCGGCACCCAGCAAGTCCCTGAGCGGCGATTCCCTGCCCCCCCCCCCCCTTCCCAGTTCCTATACTAGATGGGACGTCCCATGGTATGGAATACCCCGTTGGCCAGTTTGGGTCAGCTGCCCTGGCTGTGTCCTGTGCCAACTTCTTGTGCCCCTCCAGCTTTCTCACTGGCTGGGCATGAGAAGCTGAAAAATCCTTGACATTAGTCTAAACACTACTAGCAACAACTGAAAACATCAGTGTTATCAACATTCTTCACATACTGAACTCAAAACATAGCACTGTACCAGCTACTAGGAAGACAGTTAACTCTGTCCCAGCTGAAACTAGGACAATGACGTAACATAAACCAAAGTGGTGCTGAATTTCTGCTATGATTAAGATGGGTTTCCAGATAACATAGAAGATGCACAAAATAAAAAGAAGCTTTCTGAATATTAACACTGACTCATGCTGTAACATAAATAAGAATTTACAGTTATGAGTCAGAGAAATTAAACCATCCGATGGATTGGAAACAGGAGCAGACATCCAATAAAGTGCCATGTCTTTCCTGCTGTTTGATAAATTAGACGTTAACATTTCTACACATGAATGTAATCTGCCAAGTAAAATTACTTTAACTGCTGTCAGATGTTTCTCTTATCTGTAAATACTGAGTTTTTCCATATATAACCTGTTAAATCTGGATTCTCTCAAGCTATTGAATATGTTTATTTTAGGCCAATGCTTGCTGTGGAAATGCATAATCTGGCTCAACTCAAACCTTGTCAAGTACTGTCTGAACAAACTGTAAATTAAACCATCATATAGTAGCTCATATTGATTGTAAACAACTGTAAACAAAGGTTTAAACCTTTTTTCTTAAGAAAGGCATTTACCTAGAGCAAAGTTTTCCAATATTTTTTCAGCTTGTGGAGTTTTAAATGTGGGTTCCTTGGTAGCTCATTTGTTCTCATGGCAATAGGCATGTTTTTCTTAATTATTTCTGCAGATCCCTAAACCCAAAGACCCTAAGGAATGGAAAACACAGGGGAGAGTCCAATTAAGCCACCTACCTATTACTTATTTGTTGGGTTTTTTGATCACCTTCCTTCAGCTGTCAGGGTGTTAGATGAGATGACTACCAAAGGTTTGGATATGCACATTAATCTGTTTTCAAACTGGCAGATTTCCTTCCTCATGCCTGAGGACCGAGAGACCAGAGCTCATTGTGAGTGAACTCCTTCCTACAGATCTGATCAGCACAAAAATTTCTTGTTCAGGGAACAACATTTTTTAGAATATGTAATATCTGAATTACTTGTACATGGGGCTTTGTTTCTGTTGTGGATTTTGTTTCTTCTTTTGTTTTTCAAATGGACTCTACTTAGCTTTCCTGGTCACTGTTTTCTGGCTTACTGTTTTATACATCCTGAGGATATATCCCAAGCTTCTGGTGCACCAGAGTAAGATCCCATGTTTGAATAAGCCAAAAGAAGGATGCCTACTTGAGCTTTACTTAGAAATGCCTTTTTCAGGGCACATTTTAAAAACATTCTGTTGTGAACGCGTTGTGTTTCATACAGTGTGCGCATGGGTTTGGGTATGCACATAAAGTCTACTTGCATTTTTATATCAGTGTCAGTGCCCTTAACTGTAGGATCATAACATCTAGGAACTTGCTAAACACATAACAAATAGTGTACACTATATATACTTTTACAAAGGTAATTGATTTTACAAATAGCTGCTCGTATCTACACAGAAATTACTTCTTCAGCTTCAAAAAACTATCACTTCTGTTTATCACTTTAGGTGGTAGCTCCAAATTACACATGCAGTATTTCAGTCTCTGTATTCATATTAAAATGTGTACATTTGGGATCTATTTGCTCTAGATCAAACTCTTTTAAAAATAAATATTTTAGATCAAATATTTTAAAGTTTATTTTTTAATTAAAACTGAAATATGTCTCAGCCAAAAATTTCTGGACAGCTACAGAGTTTGACTAATCATTAATAATAACACACATATGCACTTTTATTAAGAACTTTTACATCTTGGTGTCAACATGCAAATGATTGTATGCAATCTCCCATGACAAGTGCAGTTATTATTGAATATTATTGAGTTCAGTTGGCACTCATGAAATAACTGGTAAGGCAACAGGTTGCAGCTGTGCCGTTTTGCTTTTGGGCAGGTTCAGTTTCCTTTCTTTTCTTTTCATATTTTTCTCCAGCAAAACATACTTTTTTTTAGCTTGTAAAAATCTTTGGGGCACAGCGTGAAACCATTTGTTCATGGGGTGAAAGGTTTTTTTAATGGACAGCAAAAGCTCACAGTATGAGCATGGTGCTGGTCTGCCTCTTGAGTCATAAAAAGCAAGAAACTGTAAACAATGCAAAACTTTTTAATAAGTAAGTCCTAAGAACAAACATCTAATATTTCACAAGGAAGGACAAATTTCACTTTAAATCATATATGCTTTTTATTTTATGGCAGTTGTTTTCAGTATAACAATTAAAAATGTTTCAAAATTGCAAAATGCAATTATTCTATTAATTTAATTGTGTACGTAGAGCACTTCAATGCTGTGCAAAATAAAACATTGAACAACATCTCCCCTCAAAAAGTTTTGTGTGTGTAAAGGGTGTTTATCGTAGCAGTATTTCCAATGAGACATAACAGAACAAGCTAGCAAGCCTGAAATAAGACTACAGGCCTCAATCAAGTGATTTTCCCTATTTAGTGCTATGTGCATTGTATTCTTTTAAGGCACCATCTTAATTACAGCCGATTCCACTGAAGAAAATTGGAGCGCTTTAAGTCATATGCTATATCTAAGAAGCATATGTTTTGAGTTTATTAAAAATATTTCTGTAGGTAATAGGTACCTTTCTAAAAATGTAGAGTCTTTCAGATGATTTTTAATACAGAAGAGACATACTATAATCACAACTTTGAGAAATCATATTTCTGCGATCTATACTATTGTCCAGTATTAATTATTGAAAATGTGATTTATTTTTTTTTAAGACGCTTGTGTGTGAACACTTACTAGGAGTATGCATTACCCAAAATGATATGTCCACATACATTTAGGTAAAGGCCATGGTACTAGGATATATGAAGTAGGTTCTGTGTTTCAAAACAAGTTTGGGAAAAAGTAAGAATGTTTAATGCCCATAAAACTGCTTTGTATACCTGCTACACTAACTATCTTGAAAGGATATTATTCAATGTAACATTTAAAAAGTTGTAATGAGGATGACAAAAGTACTGTTTTTTAATGAATGGGATGAGTTTAACTCAACAGCTTACTAATATGCTCTCAGAAAGCCAACAAGTAATGGGTTTTTCTCTGGCTTAGCAATGGGTTCACCTGGAATATTGCTAGAAAAGATGGACACAACTTGAAACACAAAGTAGTGAGAGTATGTCTTGGACTTGAGAATATGGGTTAAAGGATGACTGCTATAGAGAAAATGGGGTAGAGGTGGGGATTGTATCAGTAGTAATAGCTATTCCATTTGGAAGTAAACCCACAGTATTCATCACTGTTTTGCAGATTCTTTTCTTAATTTCATCATCATCAGGTATTCAAGAGACTGAAGTCCAAAGCTTCTTTTCCAGCAATGTGCTGGGGAATATTACTTGAGGCGTACTGTGCTTTATGCTGGATGACTTCTGCAGCTCATACATCATCCTTTGCAAAGGAAACATTAATATATCTGTATCAATTAAGTAAGTGGATTTCTCAGCGCATCATTAATTCTTCATGTTTGGGGGAGCGCAAGTAACTGTGAAAGGGCTTGCATCAAGTTTCTGAAGTAATGCATATGCTTTCTGTTTTACTGCATGTATAGAGTAGAGCTACCTCTCCAGCAGGTTATTTAATTTGTATATTACTTTTTAAATAAAATAAATTATTCTGATGAATGAAAAATGATCAATTCCTGTTTATGGAGAGAAGAGAGGTTGCTAATAACTAACAAATAATTTCTTCAGATGAAACATGTCTTATGGAATAAAAAAAAAACCAGAAAGTTAACTGATTGGAATAAAAATATTTGAATGTATTCACAGATTCCAAAATTTTATGGCTACTTTAAGTGGGAATTTGTTAATGTGATTTTTAAATAATGATTTAGAAATCATTGATTCTTAAATAATTATTCTGACTGGTTTTTAATTAATTATCTTAAGTGGTGCTAGCAAACGAAGGAAGATTTACAATGTGTGTAGCAGATGGCATCTGTTTTCTTTCTTTGTGTGCAGGGTATGGTGGCTGCATTTTGTTAAGGGTGGCTGGCTGCAGAGCCAGGAGGAAAGCAGGTTGCTTCCCTGGTCCTGGCTGGTCTGTGCTATGTCAGGTGAATCATATGCAGGGAAACGGAGTTTTCCCGTCCTGGGAGCCCCAAGGCACAGGAGAGAGCTCTCCAGAGGGCAAGGCAGCAGAGGCTGAGGGTGTGGGAACTCACCGAGCAGTGCCCAGACCCCTGCTCCTCAGAGTCAAGAGGGCAAAGAAATCCAGATGAGCAGTTGCAAAGTAGGCATTTGTTGACTTGCTGAACTAAGATGAAGCCCCGCTGAAATAATCTGTCACGTATGACTGAGAAGGGTAGGGAAGATACGTATTTACAAAACCTGTTATTACTATTCTTATTCTGAATTTTCCCTGGGATAGAAACTTCCCTGTTGCAGTCTTTGTTCAAGTAATTCCGTGTGTATGCTCTTAAAGCCTTTGAGTGTGTTCAGTTCTAAAATAGATACCTCTCAAAGCCCTGGCTAGCTTGTGTCCCATCCTAGGTGGCCTTTCAGAGAACCCACTCTGTTCACTGCTCAAATGGGAGAGGAGGTTCTTGGGAGGCTGAGGGGGAAGGAGGAGACAAATTTCAAAAAGCATGTCAGAAATATGTCATACTTACTACTTAAGTAATGTACATTTCTGCTATCATGTTGTCTTTTCCAAGCAGCTGTGCTTAAGGGGTGAGTTGGAGAAACTGTTTCCAAATAAAGTGAATAGGTAACTACAGACCAACAGCAATTCAGGGCCATTTGCCCTGGGCGTGAGAGCTGATATATCACAGAAACTGATGGCTCAAATGCACTGGGACATGCTATTCGGGCCATACGGGCAGGCCCATTGCTGTCTGCTTTCTGATTAGCACATGTTTAGGCAACTCCTCTGTATCCTGACATTCAGAGCTGCTGGTTTCCAAACTAACCCTTACACCTGATTGGAAAAAAGTTACTGTACTTTAGAATTTCCTAGCCTGGTCTTGGCTTTCCAGCCTCCAGACTCGTGGTCTTCGTTATTTTTCTTAAACATTTATTACCTCTGTGGAAGAAATAAGTCAAAGTGATAAAGTTGTTTCTGTTGCAAAACTGAAATCATAATTACAAATAAAAGAAAAAAAAAATACAAACCCAAGTAGTAACTAACCAAAAAATGGTCGTTTGTACATGACTGGTATATACCAGTAGGCTTGAGGGATTTCAGGTGATATTACATTGCTCCATTATGTAGCTGGGTTGTTAAGTTTGCCTTATTAAATTATTAAATAAAAAAGTAGGAACATTCCAGCAATGCTTTTAATGAAGGTAAAAGTACAAGAATATGCAATGTTATATTAACATCTGCCGTTATGTGCTGCAGTTTGACTTGAAAAAAAAGCCTTAGACTAGGTCCCCTTTTTGGAAAAAACTTCCAAGTTGCTCTGAAATATTGGCTCTTTCTTACCCAAAGACTTTCTAATCCCTGAAGAGTCTTTCTTGTTTTCATTAATCCATTGCTTAAATAAATATCATAGCAGCCTTCCCCTCTAATGAACGATGTTAGCTGTTTGGACTGTAGAAAGCAATCCTGCTGCATCCTGCAGGCATCTCCTTGTATCAAAAGGTTTTGTGCAGCATCCAAGTTCAAATGTCTTATCACTAAAGCTTGTTATCAAAAAGATATTGACAAACTGAAAGATCACAGCAGTGTGACTGATGACAGAGCTAATGGGATTCCTTTTAAAGACAAAGGTTTAAAGAGCCTCAAGACATATTTTGGCCAAGATGTGACAAGGCTTGATAACAGCGTACACCCGCCTGAAGAGTGGAAACACAAGAAAATAGGAAATTTCACGTTATAGTGACTAGTTAATAGTAATAATGACATGAGATTAAGAAATTATAGCTACCGCCTGAATCTTAATAAGTACCTTTAGATAATTAGATTTAGTGACTTGTGGAGCTCCCTCTGAAGGGGAGCGCGGATGGTGCTGCAAGGCTGACATCTGAAATCAGGCAGTGCCAGAGGCTGGCAGTTGTAAGAAGCCCTTTGCTGGCCAGGAGGTGGCCAGGATGCCCCGCTTTCTGCTCTCCAACTCCAGCGCTGGGGAGTATGTGCTTCCATGGCGTTCATTGCAGATGCACAAGGAAAAACTTCAGCCTATGTAATTTATTAAGTAAATGCGTTAAAAAAGCCATGAGTGTTGTACACGAGGAGGAGGAAAAGGAAGACAATTTCAAAGTTCAGATGTGTACCTTTGTTCAAAAATTCATTGAGATATATCTCTGTTTCTGTGCATTGAATATAGCAGATGTGAAGTACGTTGTGCGCTATGCCAACAGTTATGTGGGCTGATGAATGACTGACGTTATTATTTGTTATGCACGTTATGGATGAGGTTGCTAGACAGACTTTATTAATACAAGAAATTTTATGAAGCCTTCTTGGAATGATGACTGTACAGGTTTTATTAATCTGTTTATGGTATGACTATGGTAGACTTGTAGCCATAGATAGCTACAATGACAAGAAAAACAGATTACTGGTTTCTGACATTTCCCCATTAGATTTCACTGGGTTTTGTGAAGGTGTGATTCAGAATTATTGTACTGAATTTGACAGTTGCAGAGTGCTTGCCCTCAAGTCTATTAGGTTTTTCTAGGTTGGTGGTGAAGGTGACCTTCACTAGATTTATTGAACAGCCCTGTCCATACAGCGTGTACAAGTTTTACTTGCAGATGTACCCCAGTGGATTTCTGAATGAAAGTGGCAGGCTGACAGGAGGAGTTACAGCAGGCTCTGGTTGGCTATTTAGTGTTATAGTGTATTATTATTTACTTAGCTTCAGGCAAAATCAGACCATCACATAAGTAACTCACACAATCCCAGAACAGCAGTTAGCTCCTCTGTGTACCAGAGGGTTGTCACTGGGGAGAGCACAGATGACGGAAAAGGAGCAGAGAGGGAATAAAGGTTCATGGGCTTGAAGTTTTGCAGCAGTCAGGATTAGGGTAGATGTGGACCCACAGCATTCTTACTTCATTCAGAGTTTCAAATGTCTTATCTGTTCTGGTTTCACCAGCAGCTACTGTTGATGATGCCCAGTTGTAGATTTTGGGGAGGTTGGGGGCTCTTTTGTGGTAGCTTTTGGTCTTTTGCATCAGCAGCGGAGTGTACATCCATGAGACTCAAATGAGAAAATAACAGAGAACAAAATTTCATTTGACTCTCAAATGCTGAATTTTGCAATTACAGGTTAGATTGTGAGTCATCTTTCTAACGAAGAGATCTTAAGTACCCACATATTAAAGTGCATTTTCGTAGACTAGAAAACTTTGCTGAACAGACTGATTTTCCCTGAACAAAACCATATTCTTGAGTGGTTTTTGCGCACATACTGAAGAGGAAAAATCCCTCTCATTATGTATCTCATGCTAATTGCAAATTACTTGGGAACAGATGCATAAACTTTCTGAGGTAAATATTTCTAAAAAAAAAGTGTAAAGTAGCTATTCATTTCTGTTCAAACTAGAAAAGAAGAATGTTTCTTGTCAGAAGTACAGTTTATTCTAATAAATTAATCAGTTTACAAAAAAAAAAAAGAAAATTACTGTAGCAGAGGATGCACAATTAACCACATTTTTTGGTCTATCAAAGATCAGGTCAAAGATAAGTAACTGAAATAAAAAGAAGCAATATAGAAAACTTCCATAAAATTATGAATAGTGACATATGGCTTAATATTTTGGTAGAAGTATATAGTATTAGATAATTTGGAGATTTGAAATAGGGTATGTGCTTCAGAGCTCCAAGACATCTTGTTTCTGCAGGATCTCAAGTACAATGTTACTACCACTACAGTGTCAGCGTAAGAGCAAAATTAGATCTGAATGAGTTACTTGACCTTGAGTGTGACAGTACCAGTGGGGAGCTACAGATCCCTTAGTGGGCTTAAAAAAGGCACACTAAACCACAAATGCAACTTCTTGTCAGTTCAAATGTATCTTCAGTCACTGCCAGAATTTTCTTTTGATTATATATATATATATTTTTTTTTATTCTGCTGTGGTGAAGATGTGTGGGAGTGCATTCTGGGCAGCAATAGTCAGAAATAAACTGAGCATGTATGATAGCTGCTGCTTCTCCATGAGCATTATATAGTTGATGAACAGCAATCTGCTGCTCCACGAGGCAGCAGCTCACAGCTCTTGGCCCCTCTCCATAGCTCATTCCAGAAGAGCCCAACTGAGTGGAGTACGTGATGTTGAGGAGGTGTGCTAAATGGCGTAAGAGCTGAGAGATAGCTTGGTGTTGGGTTATGTTACATAGAAGTAGGTTTGGTGGAAGGACCACAAGGTTTAAGAAGAAGAAATGAGGGAAGTGGTTGTCAATCAAAGGAAGAGTAAGGTGTACAGCCGTGCAGAGAGCATCTTTGGTCATTGGCACGTAGTCTGTACAGACCCCACATTTTTCCTGTTCAAACTGCTTTTTTACCCAGTTGTCTGTTGTTTTAAAATTCAGCAGCACAAAATGAAGTTAAATGATAATTTCTGGCGAGTCAAAATGTTTCATGGGTAAATTCAAAATAGGTTAACTTGTCTCTGATACTGATATGCAATCTACTGCATAGATTGTATTAAACACAATTATATAAAACTAAGTTTCAAAATAGAAGCAATTGCTTCTATTGATGCAACTCAACAACTACCTTTCCAATGAAAATATTTAAATTTTAAGGTCTTCAAGTAGTACTAACTGAATCAAAGACAGAGCAGAGAAGTCAGTACTGAGTCAAACCTGAAGGATTTCTGATGTGCTATTACCCACATACAGTGTTTTGTTTACTGTTCCAACTAATACAAAGGTATGTCAAATCACGTGAACAGATAAGAGAAGGGAAAGAAGACTAGTGCTGATTTCTTTCAAGCAGTGCAGGGAAATCCAGGTCCCAGTTTAATGATCCTATAATGATGGCATAAACTTAAATTACTCAGGGAAAATGCAACATTCACAAAGGAGAGCATTCAATAATCACAGAAATAGGTGTAATGCATTATCATTTGGGCTTTCTTTTAACGACAAATTTCTATATAAGGGAATATAAGTTAGTCAAGAATATATCTGTCTTCTAACAAGTCTTTAATGCTTGGCTTGCTGTAATATTATCCACTTTTACAAATTGACTTTACTTTCTTTATCTAATCTGTATTAGGACTGCAGCTAGTTGTGGTCTGTAAGTGTGTGGTTTGCTGGATGTTGGAAGGCAAACGATGTTATTTTATCTCTCTGATCTGTTTCCTCAGATCAGAGGGAAGCTAATGTGCTTGAAAGTTTGTCTATTTACACCAGATAAGGAATACTCAGAGGTCAGCCATTTATCTAGTTTATCAATCCAACTTTATCTAGCATCTTATTGGTAACCTCAGCTGTTGGATCCCATGAATTAGCTTGCCTCTTTACAAATTTTGTGTAGTAAATAAAACAAGTTTGACTATCCTAAGGCTTTCATTTACTCTGTAACCTGTTTGCATTCAATGTGAGACTTCTATGGGAATATTACAGGGTTTTTTAAAAGTGCTTTTTCTGTGTCAGACTTGTGGGCTAGTACAACTGCTGAAACTTTGTGAGGCACTAAATGAAGCTTGGCAAGAAATCGGTCTGGTTTGTCAGTTCACCTCATTTTAAGAGCTGAAAATGAATTATTTAAGCAATGAGATAGAAGACTTTGTAGCAGGGCTGATTAACGCCCATTCTGGATGTTTGCCTTGTTTTTCCATCACATGTGAATGGTGCATTAATCAGCACTAATGCACAAGCTAATGTTTCTTATTAAGATTTCACATCGTTCTCTCTTTTGATAAAAACAGAATTTAAGGGTTTCTTCTGCTAATAGTTATTGGTGAGGGAAATGTTACATTCTTATTTCCAAGATGTGCAATGATAAAAATTCATTCAAATCCAAATATTATTCCCTGGGGTTTTTTTAGGAATTTCCTTTCTTATCTTACTAATTACAGATCTAAAGCACTTTCATGGAATTCATGTTTGCAGTTTGAATTGTCTTTTTGCATTGACAGATTCATACAGCGTTGCATTGAGGCATAGCTAACGTGAATTTGTTTCTGGAACATCAGCTCCTGCTGCAGCACAGCAGAAGTTCCTGCTAGAAGAGCTCTAGATTGCAGTTACATTAGCATCTCAGTTTGGATCAGGAGTTTGCTTTTGAGTTAGTTTTTTTCTGGTATCTGATTTGCCAGTTTTTGTTTTGCATTGTGCGTTGTCTTTAGGGCAGGTAAACTAGATTCCTTTTGGATGAAAATGAACTGGACGTTGCACTCCTGGAGCGCACCTGATTGTGCTCCAGTGACTAGGGCGCACTCAGTTTGTGTGACCAGCCTAGAGCTAGTCTTACCATGTCCAACTCTCAGCACCGCTCTGCAAATCTGCTCCCATTGCGTGGCATCGCTTGCTAATGTTGACATAGCTTGTGCTCTTCTGAGAAGGCTGTAAGGTGGATCCACCTGTACATTACTCCTAACAGAAGCATTCCAAAAACATTAAAAGAGCTTTTAAATTCTATGTTAAGATTTTACTTAAACAGAAAATACATCTCAGAATTTTTCAAACAGAGAAATCCAGACCTGGGTGAAACAGAATAAATTAAAACCAAAGCTTTTAGCAAACAATTCTCTTCCTGCTTGCTGTTTCATTTCAGGGAAAATCCTTTCCTTCAGCTTTACATTCAGTCCTGTAACCTTTAGTAGCTTTTTGGGTTGCAAAAAGCCTGTGTGGTCTATTCTGAATCCGTCAAAAAAGTCTTCCTTTTCATTGTGTCTGCAACATGTCTTTGTGTCTGCTTTTCCATTCCCCTGGATGCATATGGTCAGTAAATCCTAGGAAGGAGGAATTTTCCTAGGCAGCATGTAAAGGGAATTGCATGGTCCAATATGCTAGAGCAGGAAAAGAAAAAGATGGTCAGTTGTCTGTCTCTTGGTAAGACAATGCATGTGCAATAAAATGTGGATATACAGATTGGTAAATTATGCAAACTATCATAGTTGGGGAAAACCAGGAATTTTTGAAATGTATTTCATTTCATACATTAAAAGAGAAATGTAAAAGAAAATACATAAATACGCCTCAGCCTATAGCAGCTCAGAATTGGCTTTGCTTTTATTGCTTCTCAATTTACTGCTGATGGTGGTCAGAAAAGAAGAAGGGAAAGGGTCATCTGAAATGGTTCAGAGCCAAGGGCACAGCACGCACTTATTCTGTATCGCTCATGTTGTGCTGTGTTTTGTAGTATAAAATTGTATTATTTGTGAACACCCCAAGCACATTCAGTAGTTTGAGAACATCAGATCTTTTATGCAATGGCCTTTGGGCTTACTTAATGGAGTGCTTTAGAAAGTCTTTATGTTATCACCATCAAATGGGAGCATTTGGGGGGAGCAAAGGAAACAAAACATGATATGCATTGGCCTGGGATCGCTGTAATATGTGAGTGATCCAGCCCTCAGGTGTCAATACTCAAAAGATCAATTCCCTTTCCCTTTCTCTTCCTTCTGGTCTCTGAAAATTAGCTATGGATACTTCATGGCTCTTTTTTGTACTGAAAGATACACAATTTTTGTTTAAGTAAGAATTGGTCCTTTCTGAGTGCAAAATCAATAATGAACTAAAGCTAAGCTGTCTTATGACTGTTGTTCACTAGTAGCTTCAGCTGAAAACTTAGTTTTTTCTGCTTGCTTTATCACAAACTCCTGTCATTTTTCCTCTCTTGTGCACAAGTACTCTTATTCTTTTATATCTTTGCTGCTGAAATCGCAGCATTTTTTTACTGTAGATTTTCATTTCATCTTCACTACTTCAAACGTTCTCCCTTCCTACACGTCCAAAATGTTGACATCATTATCAACTGCATTGCTCTGATCACAGTTCCTTTCTTCCTAAATTATTGAGCAGGTTTTTCTCTTTCACATACAGTTCTTGTTATGCTTTATATATTTATTCTAAACTGCTCTCTGGCTAATCTTTTTCGCACTGCTCCCTTCTCCCCCCTTCTCCCCCTCCCCCCAGTGCTTGGAATATGTTGGTCTCTGTTAGCCTTGCTAAGCACATCCATCCTCCTCTTTGGAAGCACTTTCAATAATCTGTATGTTTGACAAAGCCTGAAAGTATAGGCACCTCTTTGGAGAACCCATTTACAATGTAAGATGGAGGTTTTACTCTGGTTCCCTTCAGCACCTGATGACAAAAGCAATTCTGTTCTCTCTTCATGGTAGGTGCCTTTAGAGGAATGGAGCTGATGAGACCGTGAGCTCTGGGCCCTGTGTTTGTAATCCTTTGAAGTTCTAATGTCACAGCCTGCTTCAATTTCAGCTGATGGCCCAGGAAAAAAAAAAAACAAAACAAAAATGGGGCAGGAAAGCTACTTCTACCTAGCTGTTAATACTGCTCTTACAACATAGGGGCTATCTTCTTTTGGGAAATACCATGTAAAGTTCCTAGGTTTGTGTTACAGCTTTGAAGGTGGTTTGTGGTTTTTTTTATTGCATTTCATTTTCAAATCTAAAATTCATCTGAATGGTTCCTCAGTTGTTTTCTTAGTCAACATTAGCACTGAACTGTCCTTCAGGCCACTTCCGGATGATTAATAACGTGAATGTCCTAGGCAGTGTTGAGCTAGAATTGTTGCACTCCACATGTCCATTTGGAACAGTCCTGCTATTGTGTCCAGCAGCAGCAGTGTTTCTCTTTCCACTTGCCCACAAATATCTGTGCTTAAAAATGTTTATTTCTGCAGTGGAATATTTCAGAGAGCTATTTTGAATAACATGGGTTTCTTTTCTCCTAAGACCACCAGCTAATGCACTTGCTTGTAAATAACAATGGTAGTTTGTCTTGGCATTTAGTTGATAGCCAAACTCTTGATTTTTTTAGTAAAAGATTTTTAACTCCTGTTTGATTTATACATTCAAGTTTGGACCTTCATCTCAATTTCCATAACATGAGGAGCAGAGTCTTTAGAGATTTAATACAAGAATTTGTCAGCCAACTGGTGGAATGGTGTTTTAATGTAGAAATTAGATAAAATGTTACCCAGAGTGAGCCTCTGCATTTAGAGAGCATAATTTCATTTTGATATATTTAGGAAGATGCAATTGCATATTCAGGAGGAGGACAAAATAGCTTCTATGTAGTTTCTCAGCTACATATATAGAGAGCTCTAATGAAAGTGAAGATGCATTGGAATAAGAAAAAAAATCACAAGTAAAGTTTTCTTTCAATAGTGCAATGCTAAGGCTCCTTGAAGCTCCTCAAAAATACTTGAGCTTTTTTGACAGTAGAAAAACTTATCCTTATGGGAGAAAATTATACTTATAATTGCTAATTGATCTTAAACTATTTCTGATTCCATTAAGTACAGAAAAACTCTGCAGAGGTTGGGATCTCAATTAAGACTATCTTGCAGCAATATTTTTTCATTTAAGTATTAGAAGTTTCATTTATTAATAGCATTTTTATTAAGAATAACAGTCTTACAGGGCAACTTATCTGACATAGGCTTTTTTGTTTACAAGCTGCGCTTGGACAACTGCAGCATTCCTGATGCAAGAGTTCAAATTTTTCTTATTATGGGTTTGTATCTAAGCAGATCCTGTAAGTAAGCTGTAGTCAAGTTCACAAACAGAATAATATACACGTGAGCGTGTGTGCAGAGGTGTGTAGCAGTTATGAAGACAATGTACAGATAGATGTTTCTGATTTTAATGGTGCCTTTGAGCAAGTAACATTTCCACTGTTCATCAGATTGAAGGGCCATCATTTTAATATAGTCTCCTGTATGCTATCACATTCTTTCCAATCCATTTCACAGGGAAATTGTCCATTGTTAGAAAGTTATTGTTTGCATGGTTTGGTACGTCACTGTCACACTATTAACCTTCAAATATTATGCACACAATTGACATACACTAAAAGAAGCAAATCAAGTTGTTTTCACTTACTTTTGCTGTCTAGAGGACACACGTTAAATAACGTGCTCTTAATTTGACTGACAACAGACCATGAACATGATACTTGTATATTACAGAAATAAACTGTAAGAAGAATTTTGAAGATGTCATTTTTAGAAGTGTGGGGTTTTTCCCCTTTGAGTACTGTAACAAATGAATGCCCAGACTTGAGCACTGAACTGTACGCCAGCCAGCCTTCCATTGGGAGCAAAAGTATGTTCAGGTCTGCTGGCTGTAGAACTTATCCACATCCAAGAAGATCATTGTTTGCCTTGATAAACTCTACAGGCTAGGCTTTGTTATTTACCTCTCATACTTTTATAATATAAATTAAATAAAAATTGAAACACTAAATACATTTTCAGCACTGGAAATACATTCACTATATTGAAAATACTAGCTATTATATCAAGCTTATCAAACCTTTAAAGTGTATGTAGGTATCCTTTGTCTTAAGATAGAAATCATATAAATCCCAGTCTACTGAAAGAATTAAGTCAACTGGCTTTTTGCATGAATTAAGATCTCTGAAGCTGTTAGAGAAGAAATTCTGCATTGTTGAAACTAAAACATACATAAGAACCAAATACTTTCTTCCTGGGTGATTTACAAGAATTTAATCTCATCTTGAAGTGAAGAATGACTTTTTCTCTTAGTTTTCCAGTTATTTTACAGATAACCTACATCTTAGAGGGCTAAATCTGCCACACAGTCTTCACGGTTCCATGGGACACTTATTCCTTGTTCTGCTGCACTGATACTGTGAACACGGTTCTTCTCTTTTAAACTACTTTTTGTCTTTCCATCCCCAACAAAATGGCCTTCCTACAAATACCTGTCTCCCATGGACTTCCGCAAGGGCTCTGAGGTCTGCTTATCGCAATGGGAGGGGTTCTTCTGCTCTTCCAAATCTGTGTGGGAGAAAAGTTCTCTTTCTCTGCCCCTTTCTTGTCAGTGAACAGTGTTGGCTCCCTGCTTTAAGCCACGTTGTTGTTTTGTGCTGTGCTCCACTTTGAATGTAGCTTAGGGGGCAGGGAAATAGGAGATGGGAAAAAAAACCAGATCTGAAATGAAGCAATCTCACCATGAGCAGGTCCAGAGCGTTTATTCTACCCATTTCGCCCCATCGCATAAATCACCTCCTCAAGCCATTTGCAACAGAGTGCTTTTTCAAGGACTACCAAACACTAGTGTTTCTTTTCCAAATGGTTGAAGAAAACTGCTGGTTTTCTTTTCACAAAGTGACTATAATTTCGAACTGGGAAGTCACATCACATATTGGATAAAGCCATTTCCTAGGCACATCTAAGTGATACTGAAGTCAATGTATGGTTTGTACCTGAATGTGTTTTGTGCTTGTATAAACTTTCACAGCAAGTCCTAAAGCAATTGGTTTCCTTTAAAATGTTTACAGTTTTATGTGCACTGCTGGTCAGTAGGTGGAGGGCTAAGAAGGCTGAAAATGTTCTTACAGCAAAGAATTTTTAATGATTTTCATTATTTAAATAAAATGTAAGGATAGGCTCTAAATTAGGTTTCTGTTGTGCTAAAGTGCCAAACTTTTACCATAATCTGAGATCACTGCCTCTGAGCTAATGGTCCCACCTTATTCCAATTAGTCTCATTTTGGTACCTAGTAGAGAAAATGACTGGTTTTACTGTCTGGATTTTGTTTTAAAGACTAGCAGCGAGGGAAGTCTTTCTTTTATTTAAGAAATTCATAACAGCTGTTTGTCAATATTTTGAAATAGGAACAGAGAAAGACATGAAATATTAAAAGTGTGCCAAATCCCATCCTTTCTGCAAGCATGCCTTTGATTTCAGTAGTTCTGTTTAGTCTGGGTTATTTATACTTTTCCAACGAGAACTAATTTAAACATTCATATTCCTGGATCTCAGTTAAATATTTATCAAAGTTTATAAACCTGCTTCTGCTGATTAGTGAGCTACCTGTTATGGGAGAACAAAGAACCTCAAAAGGCAGCAAATTAAGGTCATAGGTCAGTGTTCAGGCAAAATAGAGCTGGGCTACCAAATGATTTCCCGTTATTAAGCCAATAAATCAGGCAGATGTTGATAGATGCAAGCACTGGGGCAGTGTGTCAGCCCCATGAAAAAATTGTTTAACAGATTCAGGTGATCAATGCTGTCAGAATCTTGCATGTGAAAAATAAGATGACAAATTAAGCTGTAAGGCTGTGACACCAGAGATGATTATGAGCCCCTTCCCCCCACTCCCCACCACTGCCACCATCGTTTTACATCTAGCCTAAAAGCAAAAGCACAACAAATAAATAAATAAAATTACGTATCTACCCATTTGTGTCCCTTGGAAAGCCCACAAGTGAGGGGGAAGGCTAATGGATTTTCAAAGTGAATGCAACCTGCTGCATAAGCCCTGATTGAAGAGCTCTGAAGGGGAAGAAAATAGATAAAGGGGTTATTGAATTATTAATGGGCTCTATGATAGTGGTCTAATTAAAGCTAAAGAGGTATCACTTTTTACTGATGGTATGATGAAAACAAAAATAACACATCAAAAGTCATCATGGTAGAAATTATGTTAAAATTGAATACCTTTTCATGGCAAAAAGCACTATACTGTATTTACTTTTAGGAATTTCTGGGGTTTGCATATTACAACACATGTAGCAGAAAAATCTGCTATTCATTTTTTCTGAATGACACCAGCAGAGTAATCCAGTAATTGCTGTTGAAGGCTTGGGCCTTCTTGTTTTGTCAATTTGAAGACACTTAAAACTGACGAAAAAATCAGTCTCTATTAAAAAGAACATCTTTCCAGTCAATGTATCTGCTATCACGAGCCACTGAAAGCCGAGTGCCGCGTTTTTTTCAGGGTTTTTTTTGTAAAGATAAAGGTGTTTAATAATATGTGGGTTTTGGAAACTTGAAAACTAGGGTCCAAGAGACCCGTAATGTGATTTTCCTGGGTAGCTCGCTGTTGGGAGGCAGTGCCCCCCAGCTGGCCACAACAAGCTCTGGGCTTGCCAGCCCCCTCTGCCCCACTGCCTGCCCTCCCCAGTGCCCAGGCATTACTAAGTACCACAGATCAAAACTCTTGGCCATGGTGAGGTATAAGGGACTCGGCAAAGGACTATATGAGTGAGAGACTCATCCATTTTCCTCCTGGGCCAAGCACGAGCTCTTTCTTGATTTCCCTGATGTGATGTGTGAGATAGGCCATTGCCTTTACAGCAAGTGCTGAAAAAGCACATATACAATATGAAATACAAATTCTCAAGCATTAAGCTAATTTGCAAGCTGTTAAATATCATAAGGCTTCAAGAGTGATGACTTTATGGGGAAAGTTAGCTGAGGAAGGCAACAAAAAGCATTCATGCCTACCTTAGGAGATACCTGAAAGCCAGCATGAATTATCATCAGGCCATTTAAGATTTTTTCAATAGTTACTGTCGGAGATATCAGATTACTGCTGTTATCTGTCTCATAGATGGACGGGGAAGTGCTGTGCATGTAAGTTTTTTGCCGACAAGCTCACCCAGAGAAAAAGAAATTGTTCTTTGAATGACACCAATTCCCTGTTTATCTGTCTCTGGGGTTTTTTGGTTTTTTTTTTTGTTTGTTTTTTTTGAATTGTATGTCCTGTGCCTTGACCCCAGCACACTCAGATGGCAGCTGGAGTCTCTCTGTAGAAGCCTGGAGACAACTGTCTTTCTCAAAGTGAAATGAGGTTGTTAGGTGGCAAATACATATGCCAAAAGATACTTTTTCATAAAGTCTCCCTCAGGTCTTTAGTTCAATTCATAATGACAAGGTCATGGTAAACAATAATTGGTAACAATTTGAAGGAAGCGAGTGAGTAGAAAGCTCCAAGTTAAACTCAGATTTTTTTAACAGGAAAAATAAACCAGGAAAGTAAATGGATAGGATGGATGGGAGTTGCTGAATTTGATTGATTCTGCTAATTTGAGAGGAATGCAGTTGAAGCTATAATTTTGCAAGGCTGATACTGGTTTTCAACATCAGGCGTTAATGGTGCAGATATTCAGATTCAGGAGCTGCTTTGGGAGGTGTTGCCAACACGGCAAATAAACTTGCTCAGTGGTTGTGATCCACAGGGAGGCTGCGGGTGCGTGCTGCTCTGGGTGGTACCTGTGACAGCTGCTGAGACAGTTCCTCTCCCCGCTACCAAAGGCATCCTGCCTTCCTGGCACAGGGGTTTAGGTGCTGACTCCTTAATCCAGTTTATTCAAAGTGAACAGAATTATATCTATTTGTAATTTTTAACTATTTGTAATAGGCGAGCCAGCCAGGACCACTTTAACTGACCTGGGTTAGAAAGAAACTACGCAAGTTGGCGTCCTGCTGCTGTGAAGGGTCACCACCTCTGTTTCAGGGCTAGTGGGAAGGAGATTTCATTGTGTTCAGTTGCAGTTAGATCAGGACAGGCAAATGCAGCCCAATTGTGTTAAATATACATGAAACTGTTGAACCTCACTGAAGGGTGCCTTTCTTTCTCCTCTGTATTTAGCACAGACCAAACCAGCCGCACTTTTTAAAAGTCTAAGCAATAATGGCTGAATTTGGATTGGCAGTGCATACCTTACTGAATGGTGTCAGGGATGAGAAAAAAAAGAGTATTGACAAACAGAAACACACATGCCTGCCTCTGCTCATCACCCATGTGCACAATCACGCAGAATATTTTGCTGTCACTAAAATAGCACTGCCACACGCGAGTGTCTGGATGATACAGCTGGCTTGGAGGGCAGTATTTGCCACAGTTTATTACAAACATGCTGTCCCCAAACACCACCTTTTTATTCCTTGCATAGGCCACAAATGGGAGATCTGCAAGCATTATTCACACAAGTACCGTTGTGGAGATGCTGCCACTGTCAACAGCACACTTCTGGCCCCATGATGTACAAGCTGCTCCATCACACAGCTGTCACACAAGTGTCTCTTGTATCTCCTGGATGATGCTGTTAGGCTATTTCAGGCAGTTCTATTTCTTCTTGTTTTGTATAGAAAAAAGCAATAAGAAGGGATAGAAAACAACACTTTATTAATATCAAACAGACTCATAAAAAAAATACTGCTTCCTTTGGGATCCTGCAGTAATGTATGAGCAACATAGATCAGTTTGTGAAGTTAATTTCTTTCAAGAAATTCTGTGTGTTGCAGGAAACTGCATAAATACTCCATAACAGTGCCATTTGCTACACTGAAGCAATAACCATTTATTTTTGTGACTTCCAGAGTTATAGTATGACATTCTTTTATTATTAACCCCAGTGTTCTCTACATAGGTTGCTTTCATCTTTGTGGAAATGTGCAAACCTTCTTTTATCAACTTTTAATTTTCATACATCGAGGGAATTCAAATGAGCCAACTGGGTACCCTAGGCACCAAGACATCGCATGTGATGTATATTGTCATTTTAATGGAGACATGTTAACAGTTTCTGAATACACAGTGTACTTACAGTGGGCCATTAAAAATTGCCTTGAAATTTGGGTTAAAGAAAAATGTAAGTCCTTGGTTTATCATGTGCATAACAAACTGTCAGAGGACTACATGTGGTTATATAGTTAAAGGGCGCTGTTCTTCACTCCATGACAGTGCTGTTAATGAGTCGACTCTATCGAGGGTCTCTTCTCAGATATAACTTAGGGTGCTATACACTATCATTTTAAAACAGCATGGCAATTTATTAAAATACTGTTAACTCTCTCAATACGACCATGAGGCTAATTAAATATAACAAGTTTGCTTCTGGGATTGGCTCCACAGTCTGCAGGCTGTTCTTCCACCAGATCCTTTGGGGTTTCCCATCTGTGTGGGAGACCAAGAGCAGCCCCATGCAACACAGTTTTCTGCACTTGGAGAGATCTGTAATTCCCTGTCAGAGAGGTGAAAATTACATTTAGGTCTTGAGTGCCTCCAAGATTTAGGGGCAAAAATTTCTGATCTAAAATTCTGTCTTAATGCTGTGAAAGGTTTTCTCTCTTAATAGTGGGGCTGTGTTTATACTGGTAAGTTAAACATGGCTGCAAACATGTTGGCCCAATTTCTGAGGCCAACTGATGAGAAACAGCCCGTATACCTCCCTGGTTTAACTGTCTTTAGCTTCCATGAGAGACTGGCTGCATGCAAACTGTCTACTGAGCTGTACCTGTCCCCTGTTAACTCCTGACTTGTACACAAGAGCAGTTGGGAAAATACTAGCTGGCCTGGGCCAAAATCACACCATGGATGCTCTAATAATGAAGGGGTATAAACAGCCTTGTCCCAGATCCTGAGAGTTTAATTTCCTGGTAACCTGTGAGCGCTATCACAGGGAAAAAAAATGCTCAGTTAACATACTTTTAATCAGATCATTACCAAAGCTGTTTATTGACTTACTAATGACACATAATTAACCAGCAATCAGGAAACTGTAAGTATCAATATCACCAATGCAACCAGTGAACCACAATATTAGACATTCACACAATGTTAATTAATACCTACAAATTTCTAGGCGCCCCTTCTATAGCTAATCCCCAAAAGCTCTCATCACACCCACACGAAGTTAGGGGCTCCCCTCGCTGCACACGCTTGTAGGAACTGTGAGTGCTCCAGCTTTGCGTGCACTTGTGCTGCTTCCCGCAACCCAGTGATGCACAGGCCAGTGGGAAAGCACCCCCCGGGTTTGCATATGCAACCCTGAGGTGTGGGTCCTGCCGGTGTGCCCTGGCTGGTCAGTCCCCCAGCTGGAGCACAGAGGCTGCTCATTGCGCTCAGAGCCCTATGGGGAGCTTGTGAACTCTGGCTTGACTCTGCTGTCTCCACTCCCAGGTCACTCCCCAACAAATTTTCATGCCTCTTTTGTACTTCTTTTCAAGCTGACTCCTCCGTTTCAAGAGTCTCTTTGTAATTCTCCAGTTACTGCTTATTCCAGGTGATTGTTGGCTTTCCCTTTAGCATTGTCTGCAAATGCCCTTTTAGGCAGTTCTGGGTATTCAGTTCATTTACGCTGCTTACACTGTCATATCTTTCTTGGCAGCTGTTGTCCAAGCCACTTTGCGGAGGGTGAGCAGTGGGAGCCAACTCCACAGAGTAACTTCCATCCTCTGTAGACAGATGAATGGGTGTTCAACTGGACTACACAGCATGAAATGTACAAAGATCTAACCTTTCTTTTTATAAAAAAAAAAAATAAAGTAGTAGTAATAACTCAAATACAATGGACTTGCATTTTAAATGCTTTTATTGCTGAGTAACAATAAACCCCCTCACTTTAAAAGGCTCTATAATAAACACCTCTTTACCAAGAAGCTTAACAGCCTTCCCTTCAACTTTGTTGTATAAGAATTGAAGTACATCATCAAATGGAATGAATATAGGGCATACTCACTTATAGGATTTGATTTGCACAAATGAGATTGTGGTCAGATAAAACCATGTTGTTTTTATTTGCATATGTATTTTCTGTATACTCCACTGACTGCTTAGAATTAGCACATTGTTTCCAGCAAAGCCATTGAAGTTTCTGCCCCCTTTTTTTTTTCAGCTCCTTATCTCATATTTTCAAAGGCTGGAAATAAATGCTTTTCCTACAATCTGTTTTATTAACGTAAGAGACATTTCTAAATAATATAGCCTAAACCTTCTAAACAGGCTTGACTGATGCTCCTTTTTTTTATGACTCATTTTTGAGTGTTCATGTACATACTTTTCTGTAGGCTAAATCTTTGTGCAGCGTTCTAATGATTCTTCTTCTGTGATCTTTCTGCTCTGGACACAAAATGTCTATCTATCTATCTGTAATGCCAGCTCTGGAAGCCCTGGTGAACATTCCAGGTACATGCCAACTAGCAACCCACAGGCTGATTTCTGCAGTACGTTCTGCCTTGTTTTCTTGTGTGAGTTGAGATGGTGGACCATGTTACAAAGCACATGCATCCACACTCTAGAGATAGTGGTGGGGTGCACTTCCTGAACTTGAAAGTTTTAGAAAGCCAGCTGTGAGTCAGTAATTTTTCTTATATATGTTGTCAGGAGCATTTTTACAATAGGGCTGGCGTACTTAATCTAACACTTTTATAGATAAAAGAAGATGACTGGGATCTGAGGTTCTGGAATAACTGTTATCTTTCAGACTATTTTTCTGTATCTCTGTTTCTAAATAGTAATAAAGGTGTGCCACACTTTTATGAATATTTTAAGCTTTGATCAAGGCATATGGATAACAAATAGCCAGTAAATAGAGTGCACTAGAATAAATTGTGTGACTTCCTTTCAGATTACCCCATGATCTCCAGGCAGTGTTTCTTACTTTGAGTACTACTTATCCTCCAACTTAATTGAGCCTTGAATTACCCATAATTATCTGTTTTCCGTGCTAAAACAAAACCATGTAATTATGTTCTCTTCAACGCCTTGAATTTATACATGGTATGAACAGAATTTAGGCCAGTGTGTACTGGGCTAACAGCAAGAGCGGGCTTATTCTTTTAGCCCTGAATTTCTTCATAGCAGTATAATTTGATTTCAAGAGAGCCAGATGTCCCTCAGAGAAGAGACAATCTACTCTGGGGATGTGAATAGTGAAGGTGTAGTCTAAAGCATGTCTTTAATCATTCTGATCACTGCTGCTTAAGCTAGGATTGGGTTAAGGTGTGTGGAGGTGCATGATCATAGTGCACTACAGTACTGCTATTCCCCACGTACTGTGGCTTTTGGAGATGTGAAATGCTTTTGCACTGCATTTGTTTACAGCAGGCAGACAGGGCCTTGAGCAGCTCCAAGATGAAGTGACCTTTGAAGGTGCTTAAAAGTTATCCATCTCTGTCTGAAGCATAGTAATTGAGACTCAAGCCCAGCTTTGCCTGAATTAAATTATTAGGTAACTAAAAACAAACCCAAAAGATTATTCCCTGGAGTAGAATAGATACAAATCTTTAGGATAATACAGTCCTAAACCTTATATCCTGAGATTTGGCATCTCATTTTACGAAGGCCAATAGATGACATGCTCTAAAACAAATATAATGCAGGAAAATCAACCAGATAAAAGGTTTTGAATCATGTCATTCTCTGGTGCGTATCTCTTTTACGTGTCCCATGATGGGGCACCTGCACCAAGGCTTTCTAGAAATGACATATCACAAAAAGGTCAGATATCACGCAATTCCTCTGCTGAGGCATCTGTCAAGTCATGTTTGCCGTCAAAATAAGGTAATGTCCTGAAAGAAAGCAGTATGTTTTGCAACAGCCTGTAGCATATGGCACTGGAAATGCATGTCAGTGAAGTAAAAGTCATGCTATGTACCTGCTTTTCAACTATAACATGTTATTTGTCATAAAAAGCTGCAGTTGTTTAATTTTTCATAAACAATTTCCATGTTTTCACATATGGCTTCATGTACTGGATTAAAAGAAAAGAGCAGGAAGCCTCTTTGTTCAGTACAGGAGACTGAAATGTCAGAATATTATGTGTAATAAATACATCATTAGACAAAATATGAAGCTGATTCTCATTTACGCAAAGGCCTACTTGCACTGCTTCAACAGTGCAAAGCAGTGTTAGTTTAAATCATCCACTTGAAGTGAAATTGAGAATCAGACCCAAATACTTGAGTTTAATTCTAATTAACTAGGAGTCTTCTTTTGAAAATTCTTTGTGAAAGTCTCAAATAAATGGTTGCAGTTGCTGCTAAGGAGAAGGAAGTCTTGAGAGTAAGGTTATATCTAGAACTAAATCATTCAGACATGGTTTCAAAGCCATGCAATGTCCTTGAATGCTAATATTTGCAGTGGGGAATGTGCATGATGAAATGTGTTTTAAAATCTGCATGAATACCATAGTGATAGTAGCACTAGAAATACATATATTGGGTAAAAGATGAAAGGCTCTTCCTTCTTATTGGCTCCACACAAAAAGAGTTGCTGCATTCCAGTTAAAGGCTGAAGCACCTTCTTCCTTTACCAGTTTTAAATAGTTGCCAGCCAGAAGGAATTTAACTTAATTTCTCATTTTATCTCATCTCCCCACAGCAGAGCAGTTATGTGGATTGTTTTATAGGCCAGTGCAATCAAAACTTGGCTTTAGGTATGACTGTGTTCACTGAGGGCACCTCTCATGCTCTGCAGCCTAGCTCCTCAGAGCCAGAGAGAAAGAGACTGAAGTCAAGGTTGAAGCTTATGTATGAGAAGGGCAAAGCCCTAGGTACTCCTCACTGGGCTAAGAAAACCCACGCTTGCTTAAGCCTTGGGCTGGCTCTTAAAGGTAATAGATAGGTGCAATTTCTAGGGAGCATGTCCTTTAAACACTAATTGCCTTGATTTGGGAAGATATCAACTTGTAATTGCCCCATACTGTTTACACTTTTCTTTAATGCCTCGAGTGGCTACTGCTTTAGAAAAGAAGTTGTACTAGATGGACCATTAGTTCCTGTCACTTCATGCCTCTTTTCCTGTTTCGGAAATGAATAATTTGATTGCTGCATAGAAATAAAGTCATAAAGCCCTGATGTCTGCAAACTTCTCTTCTTGTTTTTTACCAGTTGATTGCTGTTCAGGACTGCATTCTTATTACTGCAGTGTATTATAAAGCATGTGAAGGAAGAGGTCTGTGTCTGGTAGAAATCGGAACAGCCTGGCTTCTGTATTATGCTCATGTTTTTAATCAAAGTATATTACGTGCACTATTGTGAACACGTATGTCAGAAAATATACAGCGAGATAAATATTACTCAGCACTTTATGACAGCAGAAACTGGAGGTATTGTGGCCCTGTCTAGCTCTAAGGCTAGTGTGACCCCTGGAAATATTCAGGACTAAATGTTGAACCTACAAAGTTTGTGAAATGTGCAGCCTTGTTATGTGTACGTGTCAGAAATATAACTTATTTTGCGACGTACAGCGGTATGTCAAATCTGTCAACTTAGAAAATCTTTCCTATACTTAATATCTGCTTAAAAATATAGCAAAGCTCCCAACCCCAAAGCCCTTGCAGTAAATTGAGGAAAGTTGTTATAAGATGTTATAGCTAATACAGGAAAAAAAGATAGTTTCACTTAGCAATTTTAGAAACTATATTAAAGAGCAGCTGTCTTCTTATTTAAGAGGATTTTGTTTGGCTGGTCCTTCAAAGATGGCATGAGCATTTAAAATGAACTGCTGAAAATGTTAAAATCCCAATGAATTATGAATGTAGTGAGAAATCCGTAAACCTATTTACTTAGATAAATCTAGACAGAACATTTACTTTTGAGTCCTCACTTCTTTAGCATTGATGCTGAAAATTGATGCACTCCAAACTTTACTTTGGTTCAAGTTCCCTTCAGAGTATAGAAACAGGCTTGCAGTTTGCACCACCACTTGGCCTTCTGCCTTGGACATATAAGCACAGCTGTCCTTACAGTTGATTTCTTTAAAGTTTACATTCTCAAGCCATGAATTCTCCATCATTTGGATTGATTTTTCTATTATTTCCCAGGCTTTATGGCCTTTTAAGCTTTTAAGACTTTTCTATCTGTAAAACGCTTGATTCGGGAGTATTTTAAACATACTTAATCATAGGAAATACAAGGCAATGGAAAATCAGCTACGCTCTTCAAAAGATATAATGTATCTCATTGTGAGAAATATTTCAAAGACTCTCCGTGTGGCAGCGTGAAAAAAATGGATCTATACACAGAATGAGTATGTCTGATATATTTCACTCGTATAGGCTATCTGTTCAGATCCAGCACAGCAGAACTTTGGCAGCAGGGACATGTCTATCTTTGAAGAATTCAAGTCAGGATTTGTTAAGGATTTGAACAATTTTTGCTCAAACCGGTATCTGTGTGAGACTCAGTCTCCTGACCCTGCTTTGCTTTCCCCCGTCTGCCCGCCGCTGGCACCTGATGCGGTCTCAGCGCCAGGTCTCTCTCCCCTTGCGCAATCGATTCCCCAGTGGCAGATGCCAGCGCTGCCTAACGCAGATCCACCATCAATCAGTGTCTGGCATGAAGACCAATAGACTGAGGCACCTTCAGGCTATGCAATACTTCAGCCAGGATGTGCTTCGTCCAGGCTTTCTCATTCAGGGGAATACTGTTGGAAAAAGCAACTCCAGGTGCAGAAACATAGCCATCCTTTGTACATGAAGGGTACAGGTACCATGACCCACCATGGCAGAAACCTGCTTGCATCAGATGACCTGATGCCTGAAGTCTTGTGTATTGGGTGCCAGGCAGTTAAGAGGTCTGTAAGAAAGTTTGATGTTAGCCATTAGCATAACCACATCACAGAAAACAAGACTGGATTGTATATTTCTCATCAGTGTTATCTGTGGAATTGGTGAAAGGCCTCTAGGTTTAGTTCTTATTCATCAACCTTTAAAAGAATTAAACAAGCAGAAACCCTATGTTTCTCCTAAGAGTGTCTGCATGTCCACTTTGGAGGAAATGGAAGGAAATGGTCCTCCTCTGACCTTGGTGTTCCCTATGTTGTTCCTCTCTTTGTCCAATGTTTTCTGCCCTTTCTCACACAGGCTTTCCCCGCGGCTCCGCCGTGGTGGCTGCGGGGCTGAGCCGTGCCCTGCGGTGGGTCGGTCGGAGCCGGCTGGAACCAGCTGTGTCCGGCTCGGGGCAGCCCCGGCCTCTCCTCACAGAGGGCGCCCTGCAGCCCCCCCTGCCAGCGCCTGGGCACCTGCACCCGGTACAGCTACATAATGATACAGATAGAAAACGGAGATATCTCCCACTCCCAGCCTGGTTATCTACCAGGTGATCTGTAACCATCTGCCCCACTGAAATCCCTTGATTCTTCTACTGATTGAGATACAGCCACTTTTATCAAAGTCTCTTTACACTATTTTTTTGTCAAAGTTGACTGTAAGTTTCTTTTTTTTTCCTTCATAACTTCTCCATGATGGGGAAAGGGAACATATCTTCTCATAATTATAGAGAAATGCAGTGATACAAAACGAACTTACCTTGTCTTTCACTGGTAACTCATATTTTGAAATATTTAATGTGAGACAAAAGATATGTCCATTACATTCACAAATATTTTTTTTCTCTTTGACACTGCATCATGAGTCTAAAGGGGTGAAAACTAAATTTCCTCATCAGCAAAGAACTGTTAATGAGATTTTAGAACTCCCTGAATTGTTTATAAATCTTTCAGTAATTTAAGACTCAAAACCTTCAGAATTACCTGGTCCACAGGGATATTAAAAAAAAAAAAATATTGAACAGCTGTTTTTCTTCATTTTGTGATCTTGAGAATGTTTGCAGATGCCAAAAATAGTCCCATTACATTGTCTAACATTTTGAAAATCTGGTCTACATCAGAACAAATGCAATACAAATATGTTTTTCTATTGCATTCTTTTTCTGTGGTTATTAACCTCATTTAAATGGCCAGTCACCTGAAGATAATAGGTACGTGCCAAAATATTCATTTGACTGTGAGCCCCCAGATACAGGGAGGACGTTATGGGCAGCCCAAGAGGAATTGACTTAACATTGGCTCCCGGGGCTTCCTGCCCTGCCCTGCCTTGCCCAAACAGGCAGTAGCCATCTGGCTGGCTTTTTCAGCAGCTGTATTTTCTCACTTCTCCAGAATTACACAGCCCCACTGCCAGTCTCCTAATATGGCCCTAGCCTGGGAACAGGACTGGAGCTGCTCATCAACACCAGGCTGTTCAAGGGCCAAAGATCTGACTTGGAAGGAGTTGACATATTTCAGAGAAAGTATTTGCTTTCTTTCCCTTTCTATGGTGTTCCTCCCAAAAATGTTTTATTTTTTACTTAGAAAATAAAAATTATTTTGGAAGTTAAAAGGCAATGCCCTTCTTTCAGTTTTAAATTTATGACCAAAATTTACCATGTTCTGCTGAAGAATCGCTATGGAAGTATTTTCACCCTCATACTTATTGAAGTATTCTGTTTGTATGAGAGGCAAGCCAATGTACAAGGGAGTGCACTTCTTACTTGCTTCAGTTTTTCATTATGGGCAAGGTAATCTTACCTCCCCCAGCTTTCTTTTTTCTTTTTCCTGACCTATTGTTTGCTACACACTGGTACTGCTTCCATGTATCTGACTTTAGGATTCCTTTTAACACCTTTTAATTTTGAAAATACAAGAACATCTGAATCAAGTCATCCAGTGAAAGTAAGATCTGGCTATATGTGAGAAACCACTATTAGGTGGCTTAAACTTTGTTACCTTCTGTTTTGTTACCTCCTGTTATTTCTTTTCTGTGTGACTACAGTAAGTTATAAGTCAAAACATTCAGCTTGGCACACTTTAGAGTAATTCGTGAAATAATTTTTTTACTTGGGGTTTCTCTAGAACTCCTTCATTTATCGGATGGAACATAAGTCTCTCTGATAGTCAGTGAAAATGTGTAACTTTAACTATAGCCTCCTTGGGGCATGGAGCTCGTCTTATGTTAACCCATAAAGTTTACAGATTATAATAAATAGATAATGATTCAATAATGCTAACAATTATCTTTTGAAATTAAAACCTTCTTACAAATGTTTCAAAAGGAATGAATGGGATTTTTTAAGCAGGAAGAGTAAGTTAAAAAGCCATCTTAAATGTGTACAGACATACCATTATATTGCATTTTATTCATTGAAAAGGAAGCTGAAGATAGGATGTAATCAAGCTGTATGTGCAGGCAGCAACAAGCTTCTTTTCTGTAGCCAGTTTAAACGTGATTAAACAGCTTTATATTTTGGTATGTATGAAAATATTAAAATGTAAACATTTTCCTAGTAAATAGTACCTGTCTTATTATTAACTTGCTGAATTTATACTGGACAGATATGATTTCCTGCTGTTCTTCCTACTGTTTCACAGGTTTCTCATTATTCTGTAGTGCACATGGTAGGCTAAATTCAGCCCTTAAATCTTTCCAGTGGTCACTAAACTCTCTTCTTTCCTGCATTTTGCCAGAACAAGGGCCATCCATGTGATCTCTGGAGACTTCTCTGGTGGTCTGTGAATCTGCTTGGTGGTATAATTCTGATTGTTTAATTCCCAGCTTTAAATTTGATTAAAAAGAAGCTTAAAGTAGTTTAAATACCTTCCGCTATCTGTTTTCTAGATAATGAATTGCTGTGGTTGTTCCTGTAATCAGTCACTAATGAGAAGAGAGGTGATCTGTGTAGAAAAGTACTTTGTTTCACACAACAGTGTCCAAAAATGGTGGTTCACACTCTAAAGAGTCTAACTGTTTTGGCAGGGCTAGGCAGTTGCTTTCCTAAGACCTGGGATAATAATCTTATTCTTCATTTGGCATCACTGTCCCTTATTGCAGGGGCATTAAAGTGTGAACTTAGATCTGTTTGAGATTGTCTCCACAGAATATCCTGGGTCAAAGTGAAAAAGCCCAGGAAAGGTGTGTTGGTAGTAGAACAATCTCAATCTCTTGGGCAATATTCAGTGGGCAAGTTACTCTCTGCGTAGCTGTTCAGTGTTGTTTTGCATTTCTGAGTTGCTCAGGAGCCAGCAAAACATTAGAATTGATGGTAGAACATACTTCAATTCATGTGTTTTGTAAATATTTTTCATTTGGTTGTGTAGATCATGGCATAGCCTACGATTCTTTTCTTCTGTTAAACTGGAAACCAATATTGTGTGGTACTATTGCAGCTATTAAGTCACTAGACCTTATGCTCTGGATATAATATGCAGGCATTCATCTCCGAAATGCCCACTCCACTTCTTAAAGCATTTAGAGGATTTGGAGGAGAATTTTGTCGTTACCTCTATTTTACCTCTTTCCCCTAATTTGCTTTTGCAGTCCAGCCCTCTCTGAAATACTGTTCCATGTGGGAATGATCTTTGATTATTTTGTCTTATTTTGTTTCTTATAGTCAAGAGCAATCAGTCTGAGAGGTATGGGGTTGCCTTTCTGAGGGAGACCAAAGAACTGTGCAAAATATGTTGAATAGGTATTCCGTACAAATGCATTGTAAGGCATTGCATGTTGTACATTCTAATCCTAAGGGGCCAAGGAAATGATATAATCATCATACAGGCTTTTGATAGTTTAGTCAGTGGAAGAAAAATATCTGTAAACATGCTATCAAATTTACAGTTCATTGAAAGTGACAGAGAGATAAAAGAGTGGCTAAAATGATACAATAGAATGTGGAACATTGCAAGAATGTGTAGCGTTTAATCTTGTATACACAAATACATGTAACATTTCTGCACAGTTAATGATCCAGTGCTTAAGCTTGAGTGATAACGCGTCATTGCTAGGCACATCTATGAAAGTAAAAGATAGCATTGTCTAATTAGTTTTGCAGTGGCTTGCTTGATTTTTTTTTATCTTGATATTGGTGATGAAAATCTTTTCTACCTCTTACTCTTTTTAAAAAATGCGGTTTTCATGAAATTTCATGCATGTGAATTTTTATTACTATTATATAAAACATTCTGCTTATTGCTTCTTTTATCTAGTTTCGTAAATGTAGTGGGTATTTCGCTTCCCTTATTCCTTTTATCCCCCCTCCTCTTAAATAAAAGTAGTATTGTGAAATTGACTTGAAAGTTAAAATCTTTCAAATAACTGGTCCTGTCACTGACAAATCCTTTTCTTCCACTCTGATGCATTTCATGGTAATTTAGAACAAGTTTCAGAAATTTTACAATAATAAATACAGTTCTGCTAAAAGCATACATTATACAAGCAATAATTTAAAACTGTTCATGACATCAATTATATTTTGTCATGGTGAAATATATAACACATTAGATTTTATCAGCACAATGAAGAGATACATTCCAGAATCATAAAGGTGGAAATCAAAATGGTTTTTCCTTTGCCTAATGGCTTTAATTGCAGGATACAATAGAACAAGGTTGCTCCTTTATTTAAAATTTCATTTTATCAACTGTCTATAACCTGTCACAGTATGCCCAGTGCATGACGGTTATACCATTCCATTCAGTTCCACCTCAACAGACTTGTGACAATATGCCAGCTGATTGTTTTCTTCTCTTTCTTCAGAAATGTGCAGGTTCTGCATACTACAGATTTATTAAAATGCTGTCTAAGCTCCATTACAGATGAGTATTATCCATTATCCACTAGCTGTCCATCTATAGACTCATCATCCATCCATCCATCCATCCTCCACCATAACCATTTGTAATTATTTAGCAGAGTTCATAGAGTAAACAAAACTGTTGAAATGTCAGAATTATGATAGTGCTTTTTGCATGGTCTGGCAGATACAGTGTGTGTTTCTGTCTTGGTTCCGTGCCCATGTAGATAAGCTTTACAATGGTTATTTTGAAAAAAATGCCTTTAGCAAAGCTTCATTGCCTGCATAGACTAAAGGCAGTTTTACTGTATGAACATATGCAATTACTTTTGTAGCTGTGCCTGATGCATATAAATAAAGTATATATAGGAATCTAACTTAATTCAATAGTGGGCCAAATTATCCAATAGCCATAATGCCCAGAGGTGACCTGGAATAGGAAGGAAAAAAAAAAATGTTTTTCCTCCAGCACATGCATGCAATTAACAATAAAGGGAAGAATGCATCTGCTGTATGAAATGCAAGGTACCAGTGTGCAAATTATAAAAAAGCCATGGGGTTTCCATTCCCTTTTCAAATGTTTCTTAATCAGTTAGGAGCAAAAATCCCATTAAATTTTTAAAGTGAGAGAGCACTCAGGACCTTAAGCACATCAACAGCGCTTTGGACGATGTGGCCTACCTTTGGAGGTTTGGAAGGGATGTCCCAAAATGCAGACCGCTGGGGGAAGCCATACCCTCCCAGTGTCTTCAGAGCTCCCACACACTGCCCAATGGCAATACGGCCTTCTCATTTTAACTCGCTCTGCTTTGGTGAGCAGGAGCCTGTTAAAACTATAAAACAAGCAAAAGCCTTACCGTGTTAAATATCCTTCCTATCACAGAAAGGCCTTGAATCTATTTAATTTACCAGTGTGGCCATTTCAACATAGCCTTAGAAGAAAACACTTTAAAGCAGTGTTTTTCATGGTGATATATATTCAGATATGTTAAAACAGACAAAAAGGGAGGAAAAGGAATGTTAAAACATAAAAAAGAAAAGATACAGATGTGTTTCAATAAGGAAGCAGACATCAAAAAAAACTATGCTTATTTTAGCTTTCCTGAAAAGGCTATCTGTATTTAATGATATTTATGAACACTTAATTAGGACCAATATCATCTCTCCCAATTGCTCCCTATAACCAAGATTCAAAGAGGCCTGTTCTTGTGGTATATCCATTTATCAGTTTTAGCCTCGAGGCTCTCAATGGCTCCATCACTTTCAGCACAGGTTATCATCAGGATTTCCAATGAGACACAACACCATGGTATGTAATGAAACAGAAAAAAAGAAAATACAAAAAAACCCAAACCTATAGCAAGCAATAAATAATTACCTACTATGGAAAAAACAGCAAGTTCCCTTGCAGGACACATGATGGGAATAGACAAAGGAGGAAATTCATTGGCTATATAGCTATGAATAAACAAACAAGACAACAGTACAAGCTTATCATCTATGATCTTTGTTATAAGATACAGATATCAGACATTTAAGAGAGTTGAAAAGGTAACTGAAAAAATCTTTGGAAGCTGGTGTTGCTCTATGGAGACAGTTGTGTATCCTAACATGATGGGGAAAATGAAATGTAAAATAATGCCAACAGTGAAAAATGTAATCAGCTTAGCTGGAACACAGATAATATATTATACAAGATGAGAGCTCTGGCAAGCATATGCCACTGATCTCTCTCAGAGACTAAGTTGTCTGTATTCCACCTGTAAAACTGTGAAAAGAGGAAAAAAAACCCCAGCAATTTTGATTTGTATGAATAGAAATAACAATTACCAGACCTTGTAATTACCTTTTTGAGTGAGAGGTCCAACTAGTTTGTAAAGAATTACTTTATTGTAGCCTCATCCTAGTAAACAAATTTGGTCAATCAGCCAATTCCATGTAATCCGGACTGAAATTTTAGTAGTCAAGAATGTCGTGTTTTCCCTGGGTATCTGGGCAGGAAATAGTCTATTATCAACTTCAGCAGCACATTTCCTAGCAGAAGTGTATTGATTGATCAGTGGATATTGTCTACCTGGACTTCAGGAAGGCCTTTGGTGCTGCCTCCCCTAAGAACCTCATAGACAAGCAGTTGATGTGTGGGCTGGATGAGCAATGAGGTGGACTGAAAACTGGCTGAACAGCCAGGCCCAGGGGGTGGTGATCAGTGGCACAGACTAGCTGGAGGCCAGTAACTAGTGGTGTACCCCAGGGGTCAATATTGTGTCCAGTCCTGTTTAAATCTTCATTAATGATCTGGATGAAGGGGCAGAGCGTGCCCTCAGCAAGTTTGGTGATGACATAAAACTGGGAGGAGCGGCTGATTGCCAGAGGGTCGTACTGCCGTGCAGAGGGGCCTCGACAGGCTGGAGAAATGGGCTGACAGGAACCCTATGAAGTTCAACAAAGGGAGGAGTCAAGTCGGGCACCTGGAGAGGAACAACCCCATGCACCAATACATGCTGGGGGCCAACCGGCTGGAAAGCAGCTTTGCCGAAAAGGCCCTGGGGGTCTTGGTGGACACCACGTTGAACATGAGCTAGCAACGTGCTCTTGCCACAAAAGAAGGCTAATGGTATGCTGGGCTGCCTTAGGAAAAGTATTGCCAGCAAGTCGAGGGAGGTGATCCTTCCTCTCTCTTCAGCACTGGTGAGGCCACGCCTGGAGTGCAGTGTCCAATTCTGGGCTCCCCACTACAAGAGAGACAGGGACATACTGGAGAGAGCCCAAGAAAAGGTAGCTAAGAGGATTTAGGGACTGGAGCATCTGTCACATGAGGAAAGGCTGAGAGAGCTAGGACTGTTCAGCCTGGAGCAGAGAAGGCTCAGGGGGGGTCGTATTAATGTACATAAATACCTGAAGGGACTGTGTAAAGAGGACGGAGCCCAGCTCTTTTCAGTGGTGCCCAGTGACAGGACAAGAGGCAATGGACACAAACTGAAACACAGGAGGTTCCCTCCGAGCATCAGGAAACAGTTTTTCACTGTGAGGGTGACAGAGGACTGGCAGAGGTTGCCCAGAGAGGTTGTGGAGTCTCCATCCTTGGAGATATTCAAAAGCCATCTTGACATGGTCCTGGGCAACTGGTTCCGGGTGACCTTTCTTGAGCAGGGGGCTTGGACTAGATGACCTCCAGAGGTCCCTTCCATCATCAGCCATTCTGTGATCCTGATTTATGGTTAGGAAAGCTGGAGTGATAAATCAGTCCTCCTTTTTCCCCCCTTACAACATTGAAAAGGTGGACATTTTGATTGATTTCAAATCCATAAGAACATTCCTCACTGATTTTTTTTTTTTTTTTTTTTGTGAATTTAGTCTGTGGTCCCAATTCTATACTTAACAGTTTTGAAATTTTGAACATAGTATATTTCAAAGGTGTATTAATAAATCTTTTTAAAGGTTTAGTAAAAATCTTAATGTATGATTTAATGAACACTCAAATATTCATGTTATAAAGAGTTCTAGTTAATCATACATTAACAATAATATATTGTACCAATCTGTAACATATGTTACTCATGTCTGTAACATTCTTGTTACATGTATGAGTGATCTTTTTATACTTTATGAATAATTTTTAAATGTGAGCATTAAGTGTTATGAAATTTTGAGTCTTGGGTCCAGAATTCTATCTTCATCTGCCATACTTAAGGAGCCAAATATGGTGTTGACAAAGCAGTATCTTGATATATAGTACTTCAAAGGTGTTCAAGGTTAAGCCACAAAAGCAAGAAAATAGTGGTGTTAATACTTATTAACATTGCATTATAATTCCTTCTAGAAGTCTTATTCAAATATCATTTGCAATTCTCAAATTGACTTCTATGATATTTCAAATAGCACATACTGAGCACCAGAGTGTCATTGGTCAGGAGAAGATGAGGAGTGTAAGCGATGCTCTGTCTGTTTGGGGAAGACTTTAGCCTGATCTTTGTTTGTGCAGAATGAATGCCTTAAGATACTGTGAAATTCTTTTGTAGTGCTGGATGCCAGAAACTCCAATTGACTTGGGCAGATGAAGACACTGAGAGCACTTAATACCTCATAGGCTTATTATGCCTTTCTCACAGAAGTTTTACCAGAGAAAAGAGGTCTCAGTCCATTATTTTTATTTTTATGAAATTGTAAATACAGTCCTTGTGAGACTGATAGCACTGAAAAGTAAAGTCCTCTATTTACCCGTAGTACAGGTACATCATATCAACACTTCTGTCTGAAGCTATAAATCTGCCAGCATTTCAACACAGAGGAATTATTGTAGAAAAGAGAGAGATGAATCTCTATGCTCTGCCTGAAATTGGCCAGAATAATTGAATTGCTTGTATACAATTTGAGACCACATCTTATATATTCCGAAGGAAATTACTTCTCCAGGAAGGGTATGTTTAAAAGATGTTAGCAGTAGGTCTTTACTTCTTGTGCTACTGTGCATGGGACTAAGTGTTACCAAGCCTGCAATGTTGTGGTGTAATAATAAGTATATGAGCTAGGACAAAGAAAAGAGAGAGGAATTTTTTTTTTCCCCAGGACAGTGATACCAAAACCCATTGCTGTTGTGTAGATCAGGTGGAGATAATTATTATATTCTTACCTGTTTCGATGAGTTACAGTTAAACAAGCTCCTACGTGTTACAGATTGTCAGCTGTGCTATCAAACAAAGCAAATTGAAAACAGAAGTTAAGAATATTTGGGACACCTCTTTATTTACAAGAAATGTGCACAAATGAGACCTGTTTCTGTGATCTTAGTCTAAGCAAGCAGTAGACAGAAGTCTCCTTTTCCAGAAACTTCAAGTCTACCTGCTCCAGCAATTCTGGTGTTGCAAGAAGCTTTTTCTCCTCTTCCTCCCATAAGCCACTCCTAGCTTCTGCCTTTCTCACTTTCTTGGCATCCTGCTGTGAATGTACCGATGGCATAGATGTTTTCTCTAGGTGGAAAGCCAGCATAAGCCAGCATCCTGTCTCTCTTTGGATGCACCTTCAGACTAGGCAGTTCACCACTCCTTTAGTTGTGCCAGTTCACAAGCTGAAATGATCTATATTGAGATAATCCTCCAGAATATATATATCTGTGTGTGTATATATATGTGCAAGTTAAAGGATAGATATTAATTGTTCAGTTTACTGTTCAGCACTGCAAGCGGTTAGACACAGCTGAAAGGATGATGAATTACAACCCTAGACTGAGAATGAAAGAAGAAGGCTGGAAAGACCAGGGATAGCAGCAGCCCCTTAAATTGGGATTACCCCCAGAAGCAGATAGCATAAGTATACCCTCACACATCAGAGTGTGCCCTATAACCTGTTGACCCTGCAGTTCAGCAGGTGTAACTTAGTGTCATAGAATCATAGAATGGTTTGTGTTGGAAAGGACCTTTAAAGCTCACCTAGTTCCAACCCCCTTGCCATGGACAGAGACATCTTCCACCAGATCAGGCTGCTCAAAGCCCCATCCAGCCTGGCCTTGAACACTTCCAGGGATGGGGCATCCACAGCTTCTCTGGGCAACACGTTCCAGTGCCTCACCAACTTCATCATAAAGAATTTCTTCCTTGTATATGAAGCTCCACAGTCTGGTCTGTTACCGTGATTCACCAGCATTGTTTGCGTCCATCAGCACCTGTGTAGAAGGGGATAAGTCCCAGGGCCCTGAGGACAGGGTGCAGCAAGTCCAGCCCCCATGTTCCCCCACATCCCCATTGGGCTGGGCCAGGGCTGTGGGTGAAGGCTGGGACTGCCTCTGCTCCCTTGGTGCCTTTGACTTTACTGGGACGAATTCTGTCTCTTATGAATGAAACAATTTGTATCATTTGCATACAGATCAGCTGGCACTCCGACTTGGGGCAACACTCTTGAGTGACATGAAAATGCAGTTACTTGGAGTGATGCCCAGGTGGGCAGATATTATAGAAAGGTCTGTGAGTCCCTGCAGATAATTTGCTGGCTGGCTCATTCCTGAATCATTGTCAAATCCAAATTCTGCATCACTACTTCTGAAATATGATGGCACAGTAATGAGTTCTAATATAAAGAGGAGCAAAATGGCAAGAGTAGCTTTATATGCTAATTATTCTGAATCCTGTGCATTCTGCAGCAGGCCCACTGAATATACTCCACACTGAAAATTGGTGATGCTAATTCTATTTAAATATTATGGATTGTCAATGTAGATTTAGGGAATGGGCATATATTCTCCATATTTATAAGAGTTACCTAACCATGGCCAAATAAATATTGACAGTCTTGTAGAAATAGTACTAAAGAAAGTACTAGACCAGTAACAAACTGTGTGTCAAAAAGGTTTTACAAAAATAGTCCTAGATGGTTTACAAATTATGAGGGTGATTTCAGACATCTTATCAAGGCAGTGGATTATGGAATATCAAATTGCAATGAGCAAAATATTTGCACCTTTTTCAGTGCTGTAGCTCAAGCACAAAAAGAAAAGGAGGAAAGCATATTTCGAGAACAGAACTATAAAGATGGCAAAGGAAGAACAGCTTTTAGAGTTTTGTAGTTTATAAAAGACTCATTTTGAGTTGATAAGGATTCTTCAAAGGACAATTCTTTTGAATACTCCATGTGAACAGATCTGTAAGATGCTAAACAGATGCATTGTTTTTCAGCGTTAAATCAAGATGCAATACCATCTCTGCAGGTTATTGGATCATTTTTTATTATTATTTAGAGTAATAACATGTTTTAGCTCTTTCTGTCTTCAAAAGGCTTTGTATTCAAAATGTTCTAAAAGCTTTAATTAATAATTGTAACACATTCTCTGTAAGACTTTCTGTGCTTTACCCAAGAGGTCACTATCATGATTGCCAAGACTGAGAACGAAAATATGCATCCATCTTTGTCCTCCTCAGAACTGCTGCGTTTCTGGTTCTTCCCCTGTTTCACATTGTTATACTGTTAGGTCGCGACCCTTTGGATGTGGGGGCTGCGTTTGTGTCTGGCAGCCTTGAACCTGTCAGGTGTTACCTCAGTGTATGACTGTCGTTCTCTTAGGCTCTGCCTACGTTTTCCTTAAAATGCATAATGTTGCAGACATTCACATAGCTCTGTCTGAAATGGCAAAGTGGGAACAGTAATTATGATACCATCAGTTGCAGACACATTTTCTTTGCTTTTCTTTTTTTCTTTAATGCACGCATATCTGAAGTTTATTGTACTAGGTTTTTTTTTAATTTTTATTGCTGGAGCTGAAATGGTTTGTGATCTGTTGTCATAAGTTCTAGGCCAGGGACAAACACCTCACACAAACATAGATAAGGTGCCACACTTCAGGAAACGTTACTGACTAATGGTGCCAGGCAACTGCTATAAAGTCACGCTCCTCTTCCTCTGTAATTCTGACAGCAAGCAAAGATCATGCACCTGAGAGTTTTGCCTTCTCCTATCTACCCTATGTAGTTAAAGGTGACTCTATTGTTCCTGGTGGATACAGACTTTTAGGACTCGTTGTATACCAGCCTGGACCAAAGCTGTTGACTGCGCTGTGATGTAAACTGCTGGGGAGAAGGTCTGCAGAGGACAGAGCAGGTATCTAAACACAGGGGTCTTCATACAATCGATCTTTCCTTTTAGATATATTTGAGAATCAAGCAGGGGCAATCCATAAACACAGAAAAGGAAAGGCTAGTGCTATCATACAGACGTTTTAACTTGAACAACTTTAGGACTAGAGCCAAAGTCTGAAGTTTTTGTGGACTCTCTCTGAATTAATTTTACTTGCTTTTTTCAAGAGTTTTTCTTATTTCTTCTCCCTCTGCCCCTGCTGAAATGCTTCAAAAAAAGGCAAAATATGCAGTTCCTGACTTGTATAAGCCAGTGGGAAGTTCTCTAAGCTTAAACACTCAGCTAAGATATGTACACTATTTATTGCAAGCAGTTAGGCTAAATTAATCCCTTACCTAGTTTCAGGCATTTTATTGCGTCGCCTAAAGTGGAGCATAGTCACCTTAGATTTCCTCTGTGGTCCATGGAGATAAACAGGCATGAGTAGCTGCTACAGGAAAATCTATGTCACCCCTGGAAATCTAATGGGTATAAAAATGGCCCAGCAATTTCCCTCTGAATTTGGGCACCAGAGTTAAATGCATAGAGTTAGTCAAGGTGAATCTAGACTTTACTGCTTAGCCTGCTCTTCATCCCTGTATTCTTAAACTCTGCAGCCTGTTCTTTCAGATTAGTGTCTGTGTCTTGATTCATGTTTACACAGAGCCCAGCTGGCTTTGACAGGACACAGATTAGCCCTGTACAGGGCTGATTACAGGGCCAGCATATCTATATCTATATCTCTATCTATCTGCTTCTGCACAGCAGAACTCCTGCAAGGAGTGCTTCTATAAATGGTGTAAATAAGGATCAAGTCCTACGCTAGAAGGTGCTTCCAGTGTTTTTCCAGCCAATTTGTCCTTCCTGCCTCTGCTATTTTAAGAACTTGCTGTAAAGGAGCACTTGATTTCTCTTATCTCTTCTATACAGGCTATAATTAGGATTAGCAGAAGTGTTTTACTTAACGTTGCAGTAGTTCTTGTGTACAGCACTCATATCTTAAGTATAATTAACACTGTATAGCTCCCATTAGTGTTTTTAAGCACTTAAAATGTACCATAATGGCCAAAGCTAAAGTTGCCATTAAAGGACCATTGCTATTTATTATGCTCATAAAGTAGACATTTTGCTACAGAAAAATATATTGTTGGGTTCCATTTAGAAAGCAGTAACAGACAGCAGCATTAGTGATGGCACCCTTGGGATTAAAGGACTGCTTTAAATTGATCCCATTCTTATTCCACACAGGAGTCGATAGGGAAATCTAAAAGCAGGTGACAAATCATTGCATTGCACAGCATAACTCTGATTAGCTGAGTTATGCTGGGGGGCAGGTTTGCTGTTTTTTATGAATATTCCTTTCTGTACACGCTTCATTTTTTTTCCAGTCTGTATTTTCCTCATAATTGCATGTATATTTCATAGTTCAGTTTTATTACATTTCAGCTTACATGCTACATTGTTTTAAGCAATTACATAAAGGAAAATGTTTTATACCCTCTTCATTATATTTTGGGAAAGGGGCCAGGTACATTATGAACATAAGGACCTTGCAAAATTTTTTCCCTAGCACTCTTGATCAGGTGCACATAGCTGTGAGCAGGTTAGGTTTCTTGTTGCCACTGCTTCATTTGGTCCACTTAGTGATTGAACTACACAGTTTTTGTAAGTCATATTTTCTCATATGCAATAATAAGACGCTCCCTTACTTTCATAGCTCCTTCTCTCTAAAGAAGTTAATCTTCTTTGCCAACGCTGCTCTGAGGATACATTTTAGTCACAGTCCAACTGTTGGAACAAAACATGAACCATTTATAGCAGTAAACAATTATCACTGAAATGAGATAACAATTTAATGGTCTTGCATGATTAATGTCCTACATAAATTCTTTATGACATAGAATTGAAAGATGATGTTATGAATGTGTAATAGAAAGTCAACAGAATGTGTCACCTTTTGGTTAGTTTCTAAGGAAACAGGTCATGCAATCAGTGTTTTCATCATAATCAGAGGTTCATAACAAAACCATCATATATTGTCCTTACTAAATTAAATTTCCAAAGGTACAGGTGTTGGCTTTTTTGGCCTTAATGCCAATTATGCACACAAGAGGTCAATTCAGTTAATGGCATCCCCAGAGTCTTTTTCATGTTTGTGATCCAGGGCCAACCAATGCTGGTACCTACATTTAATTTAAATTGCTGTCTATTTCTAGGCATATAAATAAGTGGTCTGTTCTTCATAAACCCTTATTATTCACAGCTGATTCTCACTTTGCCCTTTGGCTCCAAGGTGAATAAATATGTGTTTAGTATCTTTGAAAATCAGGACAACAAACTTTAGAAGTCCAGATACGATTTTGATTCAAAGGTTTTTCAAAATGGGAAGTCTAGTCTTACACCACTAAGTTCTATTCATGTAACTTAAAGGAAGTCTAAAATATGGAAAAAAAGGTTTCATTACAAATTAGTAAAAGCTATGAGGCATCTAGCATGTTATAAGATCAAAGCTTTTTTTTCCTGTTTAATGCATTTCTGAGATTAAGTTTAAACTTACATTAAAGCAAAATATAGTCAGATATCAGCATCATCCAAAATCATTGGCTTTACTTCATAATTCTGAATATTTCTCTTCTTCCTCCCCTTCCTATATATATATACACACACATATAAAATAAACTGTTACTACAGTAGCAAATTTAAAAAAAAAAAAAAAAAAAGTATTTGTGTGACCATCTTGCATTTGTCATCTACTGAGGCAATGGAGAGCCCTCTGTTGACTTTCCTGGGATCTGAAATGGACATTTAGGGCCATGGCCAGAAGGCAAATGTGGAGTTACTACTCCGAAGTTCAGGAAGGCAAAAACCACAGTATAATATGAATGAAAAAATGGTATAATCCTATTAAGAGGGAAGGTAATAGACACATAGAGCTACGGGGGCCGGGGGGGGGGGGGGGGGGGCGGGGGGGGGGGGATAGAAAAATAATGAAACACTTCATTTGTTTTCCAGACCTTGAGTGAGTGAGTCTGCTAAAATATATTCCATAATTTTCAACTGGAGTTAGTCCAGCAAGGTATGTTCCCAGAACTAATGTCTTTTGATAGATAGATCAAGGTTGTTTTCCTTTGGCATTTACAGAGTTCAGGTCCTAAACTGACTAAACAAATCCCTGTGATTGGTTTGATACTTTAATACTTTTACAGTCTTAAAGAGATTTGTAATTAATGTGTTACAAATAGGAAAGTAGCCACAGTACTACTGTAGGTAGTCATTTATTTTTGATGGTTCTGCTTGGGTATTTCCTAGTGATTTCTCAAACTTAAGTTAGCAACCAGTAAACAAAAAGGCTAATTGATCATTTATAATCAAAGCCACATGAAGCTGTCCTTCATCAAAGAAGAGGAGAAACAGGAATACCTATTACTGTATTTATAGTCCATCACTGGGAAATAAAACTCATCAGTAAACTTTGTTCTGTAGTTCCAGTAGAAAGTGAGACTGTATAAAATGGTCAGTAGCACACTTATCTGATATGATGCAGGTACATATCTGTGGTGAAGCAAAAGTGAGACATAATATTTTACAGTTTTATTTATTATGTCATTAGTAAAGCTAATCAGAACTTGTGTTTTTCTGCTAAGGGTATGTGGTTTCCTTTTTAAGTTGTTACTTTCTATGCAAAAATGTCAATTTTGACATGATTGTTTTATTTTCTTTTCTGTGAACTAAAGTTAAAAGTTCTGTCTGAGTCAGTTTCACTTGCAATTTCTACTTGTTGGAGCTGGCAGAGCGTCTGCAGTGAGCTGCAATTTAGGAGCCTTATGTCTATATGATTCTGTATAAGGTTTCTGGCTATGCTACATCTGTCCTCTGGCTGAGGGAAATTAATCTGCCATAAGATGATGCAGCATAGGAGATGTCATTTGATCAAAGAGCCTAGCATATGAAGAAACATAAGAGCACCAAACTCTTGATGTTCAATAAGTGGTACTAAATTGATTCAGAACAAAGTATCGTGACATACAAGCTTTCTGAACTTTTAATTGTTTAAAAAGCCTTTCTACTGGGACTTTTTGTCCCAAATTGGGAGTGTAAGAGAAAATGTTGGCCAGTTCTTTAAGAGAAATCCAAAATAGTCCAGTTATCTTGGAGACAGATGAAAGTGAAGCTACATGACATAGTGTTTGGTTAGCAAATTTATTTATTTATTTTTTTAGTTATTTTTGACAAATAGGAAGATGATACCTCAGTACTGCATAAAAAGTTCACACAGTGTTGCAGTAAGGATCTATGCAAGCAAACTGTGCATTTAGAGTTTTCTTAAATCCATGATGGGTCATATTGTTGATATATAATGTGTAAAAATTAGTCCAACTCAACCCATTGTGTTTGTGAAAGAGTATTGGGCTCTACCTGATCTGAAATGAGGTTAAGATACTAGGAGCTGCTCGTACCTATTGATTATTTTGTACTTGTTAGAAAACGTGTGCATGTTTCTTGTTGGTTAATTAACAGTCAGTTAGTTTACTGCATACTAGCATACTATCCAGCATTAGAGGGTTTCATATACAGGCTTTCCCTTACTCAGTCATCATCTTCTTACATCTCTGTTGGAGATGTGGAGTAGTAAGGGACCTACCTGATCACTACTCAGCCTTGTCAGCAAAGGAGCAAGCGGTGAGCAGGCCTGGCTTTGCTGCAGTATGGGTGCTTTCTTCCTTTGGGAACTGGCAATTTCAAGAAGCTTTCATAGTTTTTAGATGTGCCTCAAGCCCTTATAAAACTGATTTTTGCCCATCTTGTAGTATGCTGGTAGAAAACCTACTTTATGCAAACACCTCTCTTTTGAATCATTGACAGATCATAACAGTGTTACGGAGCTGTCTCACAAAATTGATAATGCTACCTCACACCCCCTGTTCCTGCCCAATGACCTCCACAGGGCTACATTTCTGGGCTTCCTAGAGACATCAGCCTGTGTTAGTGGGGTTGTCTGTGAGTCCTGGCCTGCGGGAATCCCTCCTTTCCCAGCTGCCCATGGATACCTGCTGCTGGGCAGGTGGCTCTGTCATACCTGAACCTGGGTGACAGGGAAAATCAGAGGCCGACACCCAGTGGGGCAGACCAATTTCTTTCTTCCCCTTAAGTATCTTTCCCTTGAGGAGCATCTTTGAATTTTAAATGAAAGTTAGGAAGTTTTTTTCCCCAGGCTCTGATTTCTTTTTCCCAAAAATGTGTTTTCCAGATAGCTCCAGGTATAATCCTCCTTTTCAGCAGTACTTTCTCCTCTGCTACTCAGCAGTTTTATCAGTCCTTTTCTGGCAGAGTCTGGGAAGAGCTTTTTGCAGTCAAACAGCCAATAGTGAAATATTCCTGAAGTGGTCTTCATTGTTCTTCTCATCACATCCCACAGTATGACAGCTTTATTCAGACAACCTGAGCCTACTTGCAGTCCCTGTCTGTTGAGAGACCAGAGGTAAAAAAGACTCTAAATCATCCATCAAATATTTCTCCTCCTATATTGTTTTTCCCACGTGGAAAAAAAAAAATCAAACAGCCAACGAACAAATATAAGTAGGAAAAAAGGTAACACTTCTGCTTTCTTAAATAATTTGATTCAGTAAAGTCTCCAGTCTCCAATACTTTTTGCCCTGATTTTCTCAGTCTCTCTTGAAGAAAGCAGTGAATAAGTAGGATAACTGGAGTTTCCTTATATTTGTCTCATTATTTCCATCATCATAAATGGACTGTGGTAGAACCCATTTTATCTCTGCTGAAGTCAGTAGCAAAGTTCCGGTAGCATTATGTAGGGCCAGGATTTCATTCCCTGTGTGTTGCTGTGAGAAGGAAAAAATGGGTGACCTAAGCGTATTTTTCAAAGGTTTGACCTAACAATCTTCTCTTGAAGTCACATAGTCTATTAGGCCACTGCTGAATCCTTTTGAAAACGCTGTCCAAAGAATATTTTAGTTATTTTTCATTTTTCTATTACTGTATGAAATAGAATTCTAATGAGAACTGTGTTTTCCATTATCTCAAAAACTCTTACAATGGCTGAATTTTAATATTGCTGGAAAATTAAAAATCCGGTTCCTCCAATTCTAAGGCTAAATTTTTTTCATTAATTCAAAGATCCTGAAGATGTAGGAAAACATATTGACCATTTCTTTTTTTGCCTTCAAATCCAAATATGTATGTATAAATTTAGTAGGTGTTATTCATGGGTGAGTGGAATCTGTGAGGTTCTTACACTGTACTGTGTCTTTTCTGACAATAATCTCAAAAAAATGTAGGAAGGAGTTCACATACAATTCTTCAACTCGGCAACTCTAAAAAATCCACAGTCAATGTGTGTTTGTGAAAATACATAGATCCTAAACACTATGGGTAAATACATTGCCATTAAGTACTCAAAAGCAAGTAAGGGATATATGACAGAGGTTTCATATGTCTTGTTTGGTTATGTTTGAAAATTTATTTCCTTCTTGAGATAACTGTTAGTTTTTAATAAGAAACATAGAAAAAGTTTTGGACGTTAGGTTATCAAGAATGATAAAAAAAGATTTGCCACATAAATATTTTTTTCAGTGAATAACAGTTTAAAAGTAAAATTTTATTCTTGTCCTACAAATGGCCTGTGAATTGCTGAACCACCTCATATGGCCATTATTTTGTCCATGCTACCATATCAAAGGAAAACAATTCAAGCATTTTGGAGACCTAGTTATTTGTTCCTTTGATAGTCTCATCATCTGCCTTCCTGGTTGATTTTCTTTAAGAATGGAAGTTAGTCTTAGAAACTGAGATTCTCTTTTGATCACTGCATCTGTAGAAAAGTGAAGCTAAAGCAACACATGTGCTGGGGCTCCCATTAGGGATAAAATTAACATTCTGGCATGTACTTAGCAACTGCTGTCATTTCTTGATGGTGGGAGAGGCTGGAGAGCATTAAGGATCTTGTGCTGTGCTCTTCTTCTGACAGCAATTCCAACATCTGCAGAAAGTAGTTTAGCAAGAACTAGAAAAGTGGAATAAATAATAATAAAATTATACATATGGTGTGAAGGTGACACAGAAAATGTATTTCCAGCTCTAGCTGTACTATTTCTGACCCATCCTTTTGCTGACTAGCTCAAGTGACAAGATACTGAGCAAGAGCATATGTGATTATTATGCACCATGGAGAGTTCAGAACAAAGCATAAATAATTGCCATGCAATATCAATTTGTTTGATCTAGGAATAAAATCTTCACCAGATTTTCTAGTGCCCAAGTGTAACTTCGAATGGTTTTATTAGTACATATTAACTAAAAAAGCCTCATCTGTCTGAAAGATTAGCCTTGGGTGGTGCAAAGCTGATGCAGTAAAGGTTACTGCAGGAAGCAGCAGCATGTAGAAATATGTGATTTGGCTAGTATTTGTAAAGATGGACTTAAAGTGAGGCTGAGGCTATTCCTTTATATTTCATCTCTCTTACTGTAATGATCTGAAACTTCTACTCTCTCAGTATGAATTAGTCGCATTTCAGGAAAGGGTTTGTAAGATGCACTTAAATTAAAATGATTCCCTGTATATAGAAGCTTCTGAGATTTTGTCTTCTGTTGTATGTGTTTATTGAAAATTGTACTAGCTGTCTTGATAAATCATCTGCTTTGGTCACTGGATACTCTTGACAGACTTTTTACCACCCATTTCATCTGTATCAGGATAACAATTTACTAGACCATGTTACTTTCATGGCAGTAAGAAAAACAGAAGAAAAACATAAAAGGAAACCTGATTGGTTAATTTTCATCATCAGTTATATCAGTGCAAAATTGCTGCTTATGGTTTCCTGTCCTATTTTTTCACCTATGTTTACTCCTGTCCTACTTTTTCACCTACATGTACTTTTCTCTCACTCTACTGTCACCAATGCATACAGTGATGCTTTCTCCTAGAGACCATCTTTTGCAAACACTAATACTTCTTAAGTGCTGACCTGTCAGCAGTTCACTGACCACCCAGCAAAAAACAGTTCCAGTCTCAGATTCACTCAAAATATGCACACAAATTAGAGGTGGCTTTTCCAAAACTTCTTTTTGTTTAATAATTTGTGCCTTGTCACTAGCATTTGTTTGGGGCACAGGCATATTTTCCATGACACAACAGTCTCAGGAAGGACTTGACAATAAAAACTCTAGTGAAAGTTCTGAGTACTGCTTCATACAGCATTGACTCCAAATACAAGAGTCTGCCTGAAGCCAAAGTAAACACATACTCATGTTCATCTCACAAAATTTATTTACTGTGTCAGTCATGGTAAATCTCTCATTCCTGTCAAATTAGACAGTCCCTCTGGCAGGTCACAGTACCCATGGTGGCATTATCAATGTTTTTAAAAGGTCATCTAACAGAGAATGTGTGTTGTAGCTAATGAACAAGGAGGGAAAGATGACTGCTTTGTATGCTCGGAGAAGTAAAAATACTACAAAAAACTGATATACCTTAAGAACATGAATTGAATTTATTTGCATTTTACAAACCATACCAACATCTGCACAATTCTAATCATGCCAAATAAGACAGTTATTCTTTAACTTATTTAGATCCAGGCCCCATTCAGAGTTACAAGACGTTTTGCCACAGTCTTCTGTGGGCCTGGAATTGGTCCCCACATACAGGAAGGAGGAGTTCAAATCGCTGGAAACATTTTATTAAAAAAACAAACAAACAAACAAACAAACCACCTTATGGTTTTAAAAAATGTTTTATTCAAATGTGTGTGTTTTGTTGTGAGAACATGCACTTTGTTATCTGGAAGTAATGCAGTTATCTAGCTTTCATTTGTCTTAAGCTGATAGGGAAAAAATAACAAAACCAAACCATTCTTGTAAGTCCTCCAAAAGATCCCATTACTACTTTGGTGTTTATAGAACGTGGGAAGTATGTCTGGTGCTTTACAGATAAATATGATCAATTCTTGGATCCAAGGAGCTTACAGTTTAAATCTCGGAGCTTGGTTTTATATATCAAATATATGATCTTTTATTTGTATGTATTAAGAATCAGAACTGAACTTTTAAAATTTTGCTTTTAAGATGAATAATTATTCTACTAGGTGTTAAATAAGCATTTGGGCTTTTTTGCCCCCCCCCCTACTAAATGGAAGATGAGCCAGATAAAGCCAATATTTTTTTTCATTTTTCATACCCAGGGAATGGAATCTAAGTTAAAACCTGTGATTTTTTTTCAGTACATGAAAACACTGAAACCTTATCTAAATTTCAGTCCAGAAATTTTAGACATTTTTAGGAAATAAAAAAAGGTATTGTCCTTTTAATTGAAAAATCCACATTGGACATAAGCAGTTGTTATCAGCTCTCTATGTGATCACTGTCAAGGTGTGTGGGGCATTCCATGCAGTTGTGAAAAAAATGTGGAACACTATGGTTGATTTCTTTATGATAGTACAAAATCTCACCATACAACCACTTCGATGCACAAAGGACTTCTAGCTGAGATATGTATGAATGAAAAACCCCTTATGCTCTGGTGTCACTCCTTTAATGGTGGAGAACTTGATTTGTTGAGACTCCTTGCATGACCCAGAAAGACTGGACACAGAGAAAATGTGAAGTTTCAAATGTGGCATGGCTCCGTGGTGAGGCAGCAGGGGCTTCAGTCGTTTCAATAGTCTGTTGGCACAGCAGGAGGAAAGCACAACAGGGGCTTTGGCTGGCAGTTCAGGTTTACTCAAGCGGCAGCTCCAGGGCATTGCTGCCGATTGTGTAATTTCACTGCTGAAGTTTGTGTTTTAAGCTTCAGAGATGGTTTGTTAGCAACAAATAACTCCAGCTCACAGTGTGCCTCTTACTTTCTCAATAGCTAGAATATAAAAAGGCTTTGGCACTCCTTCCTTATGCTGAGATTCCCTACTGACAGTCAAAATGCGGCTGTCCCCATTTTCTGTCATTGCCACTGGTGCATATTTAGGTGTTGACTTAATGTCCACTAAAGTTTATGGAGAGGATCCACAGTGTTTGCTTGGCTTTACACCAGAGAAAAGAGAACCAACACTGGATCTTCATGAGCTAACACAAAATCAATTTTAATTCCACAGGATGGAATTATTGGGGTAGAAATAGAAGTCGTTGAATAGCCTCACTTGCTCCAAGGCTAGCAATACAGAAGAAGATCCGAAAAGAAAAATTTTAACTTTGGATTGCTGTAATTGTTATACTTGCCTACCTTATATTGGATTCCCTTGTTAACCTAATAGCCAGCTGGTATTTGTAAGTATATTTTCTCATGGAAAGAAATGTAACTATTACTCTGTTAGACAAATGATGCTGCTACTTTCCTTCTTTAATTAAAACTAGTTGCCATAAAAGAAGGCAGTAGGGTACCACAGCAACATCTTTCAAAAGCTACTGTGAAATACAGGCCTATAAACTTTATGTAGTAACAATAAATGCATGTAAAAGAAACACTAAAATATAACTACAAGGCAGGAAAGAAAAAACAGGGAAGGCAGCCCAGAGGCTGGGCTGGGGCCGGGGGCCTGGCTCGGCTGTGGCCAGGGCTTGGGCCAGGCCCCCCCACGTCCCCCAGGCTGGGGTCACCCCAGCTGTGGTTTTGTAGCAGGGCTGCCCAGGGGAGCCTCCACCTAGGCTCCTTCCAGCTCTTTCTCCAGGAGCTCCAGGGCCGGCTGAGGTGCCTCCAGTGGTCCTCTCCTCACCACCCCCCTTACCAGAGTGTGCGCTGTAGGACCTGACAAAAAAGAAAAAAAGCTAGATCAGTTTAAGGCAGTTAAAGGACACATGAACAAATTTGGGTTTAATTCCAGATAATCTTTTATTACTTTGTGCCTATCTGTGTACCTTGGATTTCAGTATTTGAAACCACTCTGAATCTGGGCTCCAAGAGTCTTTCCCATATTTCTATTATTGATACCCTTGCTGTATGTGTGAGCCTGCATCTTCTGCCAGACTCTTCACATTCTTACTTCTCATGGAAAGATATATTAATTTATGCAAAGACTTCTCATTACAAAATTTTGAGTAGAGCTCAAAAGTCTTTAACTCAAGGAGTAACAAGCACCTCATGCAACAAATGGTTCATACTCTGCTCTTCTAAACTGACTTTTCACCATAGAAGTTCAGCTCAAAATCTGAAGACTTCTTGTGCTAGAAGGAAGTCCTACAGGGTTGAACCTTAGCACTTGTAATGCATGGATCTTACCAAAGGAAACTAGTAGACACTTTTGGTCTTATTTTACTATCATTTAAGAAGAGGTGAACTATTCAAATATAAAGTATGTTTTTACATAACATGTCAGCTTCCTACCTTTAAATTGTTCAATTTGTGTACACACTCTAAATTAACCACAGTGGGTTATGAAAGGGCAGTAATCAATAAGACAGCTCATTATCTATGATACTTATAATTATCCTGATGCTAGTACTAATGTCTTGGTTTAACCAAAGCATATTAAAAAAAAAAGTCCTAACAGGACATCTCATTATCACCCTTATTTTTGCTGTGGAGTTTTATTAGAAAATCATGCTACTCATCTGAACTGCCACAACAACAGCATTATCCCTAGGGCGTTTTTTCATATCAAGGTTAATTTAAAGTGATTAGCATAAGCACTACAGATGTTGCTATGGGGATAGGAACCTCACATCTACTATGATGGACATCACATGATTGCTGTTACAGCTCCAGTATGATTGGATTATTTGTTTTAATGTCATGCGAAATAAGTCACATGATGAAGATCAGAATCTCCTTAATAGCATTTCATATTCTGGAAATCAATCACCTTTTCCCCATTTCTCAGTGTTAAAAGTGCCTGAAGAGCACATAAAACAGTTGTCTTTGGTTTACTGCTACTTGTATCTGACTGTTTGTCTGGTAAAATCTACCACTAGTGACTAAAATACACACCTATATGAAAACTGAAAAAAAACAATTAATTCTATTTTACCATAATGACAATTTTTTAATAACCTGGAATAAAATCTTAGCATTAATGCAACTCGATCACATTTTATAATAAATCCCTATACTGAATGCCTGCAAAGTCATGTATTGATGGATGATACCAATGCCATTAAAGTCAGTGAGAAGCACCTTACTTCCTTCAGTAGGTGCCTTTGAGTTCTCTCTCAATTCAGTCACAGGAGTATTTTAGTGTATAGTATTGCAGTAGAGAGAAAAAGAAAAACGTTTCCTAGGGACACAATAAGGATAATAATTAACATATAGAAATGTGGCATATTTAAAATATTAATTTTAATGCACTGCTTAATAACACCTTACTCGTAACTGTGGACAAAAGACTATGATTAATAGAGTTTAGCAATATCACTTTGGTGAAACATGATAGCTTTGTCATCTACAGAAGGATACTTTAGAGTCTACTGGGTGCTGAGTAATGCCTCTTGGAGACACTGTTCTCTCACTAGTGACTGCTTAGGCAATGAAAGCTCCTAAATTTGGTCTTCTAAATTACATCTAGAACACACTCTAAAGTAACTTCAAATATAGCTTATGAACCTTTCATCCACTTTCCTCTCTTGTGATTATTGCTATGACTAATGTTTGGATTTTATATCTACAATTTTCTTATTTCCAATAAAGTAGAAGCAGTTAATTGGGAAACTACTCTGAATGCTGGCTTTACTTTCTAGATAATTGTATGTCTTTGTTATGTGATTTGGTTTTAAGCATGCTAATGTTATTCTATACAGCATGATGTTATACTGAAAATTAATAAGAAAAAAGAACAAGAGGATCTTTGAACACACTGAGAATAACAATATCTTAAGCTCATACTTCATTAGTTTGAACACTGACTTATGGAACTCTCACTTCTGCTTTTAAAGTGGAATAAATTTGTAGTTTAGGTAGCACCTTTCATCCCTCAGAGACTGTCAAAAAGTAATTAGGGATTGATATTATACTCTGATGATAGGTGATAGGTAATCATGACATTAGCGGTTCTTTGAGCCCAAGCTAACAATAGCACTGGTTCATGGAATTGGATTTGTTTGTCATGTTAGCTGAAATTCTGTGTTATTACTACCCTCTGTTCACAAGAGGTATTCTGATCTTTAATTTTGAAAGAATAGTCACCAGGGAGGGACAAGGATTTGGTTTTGTGATCACTGGAAGGGCAGAAACATCAGCAGCTCAGTACTCAGAACCACCCTCAGCAGTAGAATAGAATAGAATAGAATAGAATAGAATAGAATAGAATAGAATAGAATAGAATAGAATATTTCAGCTGAAAGCAAGGGATTTAAAAGCTCGTATCACTGCAGAAGCGTTGTGTCTGCTGAGCAGTTCAGTTCCCTGTTGAATAAGCCACACAGTATTTGGCTACACAGAGAGGAAGTACACTATGAAAAGAAAGACCAATTGATGGGTTTCTTCACAGTTCTGGCCCTTTCTATTTACTCTATTTACTCTATTTAAGGAGACTTAATACTCAGTTCTTCACTCATGTTGATATAACTCTTAGTTTTTTAATACACTATACAGTGATCTTAAGAGATGAGGAAGTTGTGGCTATGACTGTAGTAAAGAAAAACAGTTGTTCCTAACTGGAATCTGAAACAGAAATCTGGAAACTTCTACTCTGCCTGCAAAACAGAGAAATGGCTTTGGGCCTCTTCATTTACATACCCACATACAATCCCACTCCTCCGCAGACAAGCGGTAAGGCTGTGGATCCAAGCTCTTCTCCATTAGTAAAGATTGCTATAGCGTCTGAAGTAGCTGGAAACAATCAAGAAATGCTAGCACATGCAAGCCATTTTATTTTGCTGAATGCTACAGTGGAGAAGTAAATCAACTCCACCTCCTTATTTCTCCTCAAAAGTTTGATAAATCCTTGATATATAGGACTCTTCAGCATTGTATTCCTTATGTGGTGGTAGGTATTAGTGCATTAATACCACTACACTAGAACTAAATAATGCAGAAGTAATACAGAGGCTTCTGTTCAGCTCCTTTATTTCCAAGTTTTCCATTCTGACAATATTCTTCAAGTAACAGAGAATAGTGGGCAGGGTTTTTAAGCACTTTTAACAGTAATCATGATATTTTTAATGGAAAATACTTTCAGAATGGTTTGCTGTGATGTTACTCTGATGATTTGCAACAGCTGTGGTGATATAGTGCTGTAAAACTATGGTTGCTAAAATGATGGCTCACACCCAAAATATTTCTGATTAAAAATTAGTAATTATTTTTAAAATATAATCTCATCCCTTAAGGCAAGGATAGATGCTTAAGATGCTAATTTTCATTTATACCAAAGGCATTTCAGAAAATTTCTAAAGAAGAAATTTGAAGAGATTCAAACATATTATTCAGTATTCAAAGGCATTAACAGTTTTATCATTGAAATGTTTAGCAAATAAAAATATGAGCCCAACTTTTTGAATTTAAAAAAAATATTATTTTTTTCTATTTTGAATGTTTCTATACTTCCAGCTATGAGATTGTATAAGAATTTCAACCCCTTGTGCAGGCAAAAGACTTCAGGAAATGTGTTACGATCTTTGACTATGCTTTTAGATTTACTGTATATTCTAACCAAGTTTCCAGAAATTCACCTGTCAGTACCTTAGAACTGCAGCGTATGTTGACTACAATAGCCCTTAAAATCACTCACTCTCTTCTGCAGTTCAATTTCCTATGCTCCACTTGGGTGCCCTACATACATTTTGTGTCTACGAACAAGTGCTGTTTTTTTCTATATAGACATGTAAGTATTGGATTTTCCCCCCAGACTTTCTATGTAAATGCTTTGACTTTTTTTTTTTTGTTGTTATAATTATGTAACAACCTACTAAACTAAGAATAGTTATCCTCCTATGCTAACAAAAGCAACATGTTTAAAGATTAATAGTTGGTTTATAACAAAAAGGAACATTTTGCACTGAATACGGTAGTGCCCTAAAATTGGCAGTTTATTACTGGTGATTTCTGTTGTTTTTAATTGTATCCTAGCTCCATTAAAAAGGATCTTTGGAAAAATACTGCAAAACAGAAATGTCGTGATCCGGCACATTTTAAAGCATTTTTATAGGATTGCGAACTTGCAAATGTAAGGCCAATACTTTCCCAGAGCTCGTGTGTGGTCCCATTTTAATTTTAGCACTATCAGTAAGATGCAGTTGTCGTTACCAGAGATCTCCCTGTGTAACTCCGAAAACCAGAAAATGCCAGTCCTCCAGCTGTTGTGAATCAGCATAGCTCTGATGAGGTCAGAATTTTAAATATATGCCAGGAAGGACTAGGAACTGGTATTTGGCACTTAATTAGCATCATCTTTCTCAAATGAGAGGGTTTACAGCTTCAGTTGATTTTAGTGTAGCTAAGTTCGTGTGAGTGACAGGATTGTACTCTGATAGAATACAGCTTCAGGAAATTATTATGTTCAAGCACCCAGAATTAATTTGTGAATGGGTTTTGTAAAAAACCTCAGTGTTGGACTGTGTTCGTATCAAAGAAATGGGAACTAGAGTGTTAATGTCAGTGGGAGGAGACTTAGGGCTCTATTCAGACCCACTCTAAACATATAATTGCCAGTCAATACGCTTACAATTTATAAAGCCCAACAACTCCTTGTAGGATGTCTGCATTTTCTTATACTTCATATATTATTGCGATGTGCATCAACTACTCAGGAGTTTGAAGTTCAAACTGGAATAATAAAAAAATTCTAAGGATACAAGCCTCTGATTGCTTCTATGTCAAGAAGTATTGAGGGGTGGAGGTTATGGAAATGATTACAAATTTTGTTTATCACAGGATATGTAGGTTTTCAAAGTGAAGGAAGGGAAGGGAAGGAAAGATTTATAGGTTTTCTGTTCCAAGGATGCATGGTCAGGCAGAACAGAATTCTTCTGTTAGATTTTGTAGTGGGATCCTGCCTTTCTTGCTCATAGGCTTGATTCTCAAAGACTAGCTACATGGTTTTCCTCATTAAGTGTTGTCCAAGATTATGAGAAAACAAAGAGTTAATTCCTCCCACTGCCTACAGTTAGCATGAGAAGAGAGGGCAAGGTTAGGACAGGAGTTCAGACTCTGTTCTTTTTATTCATTATCTGTAACAGCTTTTCAGCCATAATGGGACTTACACAAGAAAAGAGGAGATGTAATTTACTTCTACAAAGAGAGGGAGAGGTTGGTGATGCAGTGAAATGCCTGAAGAGGACAGTTGAGCACGTGTACTCCTCTACCCCAGATTTCTGTCAGTGGTCAAACTTCTTCAGGACTTGTAAGAGTAAAGGCACTAGGATTTAAGGTCACAGTTCTGCTTGTTAATATTAACCTCCCAAATGAAGCTTTTAGTGGCCTATTTCATCCTACTTGTGAAAGAGATGAGAATTTATTAAGAGCTCGCTCTCTCTAAATTTCCCATTACTAAATTAAGCATGGAAGTGTGGTTTTCTTTTTCCTCAGATACCATTTGTTTCCCAAAAGTAATTACAATATCAGCTTGATAAAGGCTGCTAGTAATTTTGTTAAGAAATTTTCTGAAAAAGAGCAGGGAAACTTAACAACCTAAGAGAATTGCCTGTGGAATGGGGTGGGCTCTGGAGACCCCCCTCCTACCCATTAGGAATTCTAACCACTGTAATTAGCAGCAAATTTCCCTATCTCTGTATGTTAAACAGGGAATTCATCTTCGGTTTGTTTCTGCCTGAGGCAGGGAGAGACTGAAGGAAGGGAAATGTAGGCATGGGCCTGCCTGGGTTAAGCAGCCTTAGTTGCACTGGAAGGAAGCAAATCCACAAATTACACCAGCCTCTGATTTATAACCTGTGCAACCATGTCAAAGTCAAGGGTCTTACTTCGGTTATAATCCAGAGAAAAATGCAAGTGCACAGGTGGATAGGAAACACCCAGGTAGAGAAATTATGGGGTTATAGATGAAGTTGTTTAAAAACTAATGAATAAAAGATGAACATTTCCATTGTAGAGTTACTGTGCTGAGAAAACTAGTAACTTTTTGTGAGCTCTTTTACTGCTTAAGAAGTATCAATCCTTAGATGAGTAACTATTTTCTGTACCAGAACAGTGAGAAATAGGGAAGATGATTACTATGTAACAAGACTGATAATGTCTTATATTGTCTGCCAGCCATCCCATGTGACTCTTGACAAGCTTCTTGTTGCTGAATGGTAATGTTAAAAGGAAGAGGGCTGAAAAAATAAAAGAAAAATACATTGCTATAATGAATAACAAAACTAGACACTAATAAAAAATAACAAGTTGCTTTATCTTATGCATTATATTTCATTATTTGTTTATCTATCAATTTTATGAATGTTCATACAGTTGCTGGTTTAGGTACTACCTTTGAGCATCCCCCACAAATGGCACTGAAGGTGAATGAATGAATGGTCACTAATCTGTGCTCATAATACTCCTAAAGTGTGCACAAAAGCTAGTAGAAAGACTTCCTAATGTTCTCCTAGGGATCTCAAAGTATGTTATGTAATTATTTCCAGTGGTTTAAGAAGGTAGATGACAAAGCTAATTGTTTTGTTTCATAAATATGTTTTGTTATAAATATATACACAAACGGATGGCACAATATGACATATATTTTAAACTGGACCTGGCTCTGAATATTATAATTTGCTTCTGTTTCTCTGGTTGTCATAAACTAATTGCGAGCTCTGAGTCTTTCTTTAAGCAAAAAGAACTAGTGATAAACTTTGCAGTTTAGATTCTTTTCTACTTTTCTGGTTCAACCACTACTAAAGATAAAAACTGAACTAAATTGCATTTTGAATTATCCAAAAATATTATTCATTTCAAACTTACACTCTTTCCTCCCTGATGCTAGCAGGAATGACAGAATAGAGAATGAAAAGTGACCAGTGAATTAGAGAGCAAACTGTCATATGTACCACTTAGAGTACCTTATTTTTAAAATCTGGGGCAAATAAAAGATGACTACTTTAGATTTGGCTTTGCATTGCACATTAAAAAAAAGCGCATTTAATTACTTTGGTGTCAAAAGCTTTGCTAATACCAAACTAATTTGCATATTTTTTGTTGTTCACGTAAGGTAATTTTGTTCTATGTTAAAACGCTTATCTAAAAAGACCTTGACTGTCTTTAGAGAAAAAAACAGATTAGAAATACATAATCAGCCCTTTTTCTTGGATTCACAAAAGGAAAACTGAACTATCTGATCTTAAGTAAAGTGTTCCTTGGATGTAGGTTTCCCAGATGACCTTTTATTATTATTATTATTTATGCTGCTTATACATTTTAAAACTAAACATTTGTCCAGCCATCAAGCCATAGCTAAAGCCCAGGGATAAGCAACTGCTAATTCCGAGTAACAGAATAACTGTTTTGAAAAAAAACAGCTGAAAAATACAGTGCTTTGAAAAATAATGTTATGAGAAAATAAATGATATTATACGCTGAGATTTTAATTTTTTTTTCTTATCATCTGGACATTATCATGGCTATTCTTCCAATGCAAGTATTGTCACAAATACTAAATTTCTGACTGAGGTCTATTTTTTTCATCAGTGGCTGAGTACATGGTGAGGCTGGGTAGAGTTTGCTGCATGGGATTTTTATCTTTGCATTATCTTGTTAGGAAGTAGTGGAAATCTGACTGCTTTGGGGGAAGCTAGACCTCATCTGCAGTGCACTTTTTGTGCCATTAAGAGATTGCATTAATTACATGCCTCAGAGGCTTCTTTTGGTCACCTCTAGAAGCCAGAAAGCAATTTCTTTTCCCGTATTGTTTGACAAATAGTAGAGGGGAGAATGAAATGGGGAAAAGGTGAAGAGTTGAAACATCACGGATGCACTTGGAGCTGGAGACAGCATGCATTGCTGCTAAAAATTCTCATCTGCTTTGTTGACGTATTTTTGTTAAACAGTTAGGGTTAAACTTAATGATGGCAAATGATATTTATCTGCTTTTAATTGAGTATAATAGCATTTGTCCTCTACTTATGTTAACAGTTTTCAAACCTCCCTGTACACAAATACCACAGAGTTTTAAAACCACAGCAGTCCATGCCAGATCATCCCACAAGAGACTGGACATCCTCCTGCTGGGAGGCAGGCCCTGCCCATTGCCAGAGGATCCCATTGTGGGAGTGTTCAGGGATGTCCTGTGTGAAGATGATAGCAATGATGGGCTAAATACTTGCCCTTGAAAAGTTAAGGAGGCTAAAAATATTGACACTACAGCACGGGTGTTCAGTTTCTTATAAAACATCAGTGCAACATATTTGTCATGACATAGAGGGAAGGTCAAGAAAAGCGTCTGTGTGACGGTGTAGAAAAATTTAGAGTGTACTTTCAACTTTATGACTTTTTGGTACTGGCAGCAAAGAAATGTCTCAGGACATTGTTAGTGGAGAATGGAAATCATGTTCAGGAAAGAAATATCTTCTATTTCTCTGAAAGAAACTGAAATAACTGCTAAGTCATTATGCACTGCTAAATCATTTGGCAAAGGATATCTTTTTCCTATAGAATTTAAAACAAGTACATAAGAATATGACATGTTTGCACACACACATCTAGAATTATTTATTTGATATAAACAAACATGGCTGTCATAAAATCATTAAATACAGAGAGTTTAGACTACGCTTAGAATCATCCCATAATGTTTGCATGTCTATATATGAATATTATTTATCACTATCTGGTCTTGAGTATTTCATCATGATTTTGCATTTTTTATATAATTACATCCATTATTTAGCAAAAAAAATTTCATCAACAGAAGCATGACAACTGAACACTGGTGGTGCCGTTAATTGCTGCTAGACCTTGTACCTCAGACTGCATCCCAATTAATTTATTGCTTGGATTTCTAGGTAGCCATCATCCAGCTGTAAATACATTCAAGTGCCTTAGATTTGATTGTTGGAAGAAGATCCAAATAAACAATAACTTGATGATTTTAGATGCTATGCCACATATGATTAAACTTTTGTGTATTTTTTCTAAGGAAAATTTCCATTCTAGGATTTTTCTATCAGGCTTTTGGTTTATAGTCTCCTCTGATATTTTATATTTTCTTAGAATATTGAAAAAAAGAGTGACAGTACTGAAATGGATTTCTTTTTTTTTTTTTTCTTCTTTTTTTCTGCTTAGTTATAGTTCTTCATGGACTCTTGTGTTACAGATTTCAATTTTTAAATACTGGTGGAGCATGGATGCAGACTGCCAACATCAGTTAGCTCATCACTACAGTATGTTGTCTGTAGATCAGCTTGAGCATAAATATTATATACCTAAGCTCCCATACTATCTGTTTTTCCACATGAATGGCTTTATTTCACCACAGAAAGAACTGTAATGAGGCCATTAAGTGACACAGAACATACTCCTGTTTAGTCAAAAGGAAGCATACAACTCTTTGTGCTACCTTTGTGTATTTTATTCTGAATGTACACAAATCTGAGAACTTGAGATAAAAATATTCAAGGAGACCATACCTTATTCTTTTTCTCTGCTTTTTTTATAATATTTTAAAAACACTTCTGTGCCACCTTACAAAAGTCATTAATTTCTGTGCAGAATACTTGTGGCACCCTTGCCTCTCTCTCCAGGACAAACACTCATGGAAGCTAATTGTTCATAGACACATTAAAGTCAAGAAGCTATGATTATTTATCCCAGATGGGTATCTGACTTGTATCTGTTTTGTTCATAGCATAGAATCACAGAGCCATAGAATGGTTTGGGTTGGAAGGGACCTTAAAGATCACCTAGTTCCAACCCTCCTTCCATGGGCAGGGACACCTTCCACTAGACCAGGTTGCTCAAAGCCCCATCCAACCTGGCCTTGAACACTCCCAGGGATGGGGCATCCACAGCTTCTCTGGGCAACCTGTTCCAGTGTCTCGCCACCCTCACAGTGAAGAGCTTCTTCCTTACATCTAATCTAAATCTACCCTCTTTCAGTTTAAACCCATCACCCCTTGTCCTATCACTACATGCCCTGGTAAAAAGTCCCTCTCTGGCTTTCTTGTAGGCCCCCTTTAGGTACTGGAAGGCTGCTACAAGGTCTCCCCAGAGCCTTCTCTTCTCCAGGCTGAACAACCTCAACTCTCTCAGCCTGTTTTCATAAGGGAGGTGCTCCAGCCCCCTGATCATCTTCGTGGCCCTGCCCTGGATGCACTCCAACAGGTCCATGTCCTTCTTATGTTGAGGGGGCCCAGAGCTGAACGCAGGACTCCAGGTGGGGTCTCACAAGAGCAGAGTAGCGGGGCAGAATCACCTCCCTCAACCTGCCAGTCACGCTTCTTTTGATGCAGCCCAGGATACAGTTGGCTTTCTGGGCAGCAAACACACATTGCTGGGTCATGTTGAGCTTCTCGTCAACCAACACACCCAAATCCTCAGGGCTGCTCTCAATCCATTCTCTGCCCCACCTGTATCTGTGCTTGGGATTGCCCTGATCCACGTGCAGGACCTTGCACTTGGCATTGTTGAACTTTGTGAGGTTTGCATGGGCTCACCTCTCAAGCCTGTCAAGGTCCCTCTGGATGGCATCCCTTCCCTCCAGCGTGTTGACTGCACCACACAGCTCGGTGTTGTCAGCAAACTTGCTGAGGGTGCACTCAGTCCCATTGTCCATGTCACCAACAAAAATGTTAAACAGCACCAGTCCCAATACCAACCCCTGAGGAATGCCACTCATCACTGGTCTCCACTTGGACATCGAGCTGTTGACTGCAACTCTTTGAGTGCGACCATCCGGCCAATTCCTTAACCACCGAGTGGTCCATCTGTGAAATCCACATCTCTCCCATTTAGAGACAAGGATGTCGTGAGGGACACTATCAGATGCTTTGCATAAGTCCAGGTTGATGACATCCATTGCTCTTTCCTTGTCCATCAGTGCTGTAACCCTGTTGTAGGAGGCCACCAAATTTGTCAGGCATGATTTGCCCATAGTGAAGCACTGTTGTCATTGAAAACATTGTTTACTGTGGGTATTTCTGAGTGGTGACTGAGCATCTGATACATGGAGCTGGCTGACTAAGAGATTTTGTCTGAACAACTGAAAAGCTTTTAGACCTGAATTGCTTGCTTTTCTGCTCTAAGCATGTAAATCCCCATTGAAATAGGACTTAGATTTCTATATACTTTGTGTCAGGCTTTTATTGATATAGATGTACATAACACTTCTATAGGTAAAACCAGCAAAAACCCTTACAAAAATCATAACTAGACATAGACATAGATATTCTGATGTGAATTATTCTGATGTGTTTATTTCTGAGAGAATGACTGTATTTCCCAGTTGAAATTTATTTCTAAGCTCTGAAAAGCTTAGAATCAAAGCAGTCAAAGCAACCAGGCTACACTGTTTCCTCATATTTTCAAGAAAAAAAATCCTTAGTGTGCCAAATGTGTATCTTCAGGGCAGCAATATGAGGAAAAAAAAAATTGATTTCAGCGCTTTAAAAATATTTGACTAAAGTACTCGCTGTCTTCCCCAGCAGGTAGAAAATCATGAAATGTTTAAACCCAACCATCTTAATACCAATTTATTAAAGCAGTTGTATCTTCAGACATACCAAAGAGAAAATTAAATCAACTACCTTTGTAAAATGTATTAAACTAATTTATTTTACTGCACCTCAGCAGGAGGAAAAAAATAAAATGAGGACAAGCCTTCCACCAGTAATGAATAAAAAAACACTCCACAGCAGGAAAGAAAAGGAACAGAAGGAGAAAAAAAAAAAATATCTAAGATTTAAGTCAGTTCATCAGAAAGGGTACCATGTGCAACATGACAGCTGTGGTCAAAATAGGTGCACCTTTGTAACTATATACTGGTGTTCATTCAGATATGATGTTCTCATCTCATTATTAGCATTGTCTTACAAAACTTCTCTTTGTGTGCATTAAAAGAAGCTAAAAAGGTGGCCCACCAAGATAGCTTACAGAAGTTAAAAATAATTTAAAATACCCATACCAATCATCACCCTATACTTCTGTTCTGTGTAACACTGTTGATTTCCATGAAGCTGTAAGACATGGAAAATATAGCCATAAGGGAAACACTGTCATCCAGGACTCTGAGGGTGATACTGTCTCTCTTTGGGTCATATCCTAACTGTTTTCAGAAAGGGATTTGTCTTGCTGTACTGCTGGTTTAAGCCTCTGAAGTATATGTAGTATATGAAGTATATGCTCTCTGCTAGAGCATTCCCAAATGGTCTGGCAGGTCAGTGTCCATTCAGCAGAGGGTACTGGTGTACACATACAGCAGTCCATCAGTTTCTTGTTTTTGGAAAATCTTTCTCTTGGAGAGATAAGAAAGAAAGGGAATAGCAGATATGCACAACTATTAACAGAACGTTCTTTAAAATGTTGAAAATGTGTATGAATATATGTCTGTGAGCACAGATCTTCTTTAACTTCACTGAAGAGGGTATAGAAAGGTTAAACACGTATTTCACCAATTTTTTTTTCTGTAAACATACTAATTTCATCCTTTCCAGTTAATTCAGATATCTCTATTGTGCCTAGAACTACATATTTACTGATTTACTAACTTCATTAAAACAATTCATGCTAAAATGTCATCAGCTGTCACAGGTTAATGTAATGTTAAAGGTGTAATGTGGGCAATATGTGCGCACATGTACCATACAGCCATGGAGGTACATATTCCTGTTCCACAGGAAGATCACTGGCAGAGGATGCTAGCAATGTCATGGTAGTATCACTGGTGAAGAGCTAGCATCTGGATAGGAGCGGTAACATTGATGCAGACCGCTGATAGCACATTTAGCCTCATTTGGGAAAGAAGAAAACTAACATGAAAACCCTGGGGAATTGAGAGCAATAAGCCTGGATGGAAGCTTTACTGAGAAGGCCTTTTTTAACATTATTTGGGCCATAGGGGCTGACACAATGGAGTCAAGCTACAAGAGCATAGTATGTTTGAGTGAGCATCCCTTGGTGTCCAGGGCAGAGTTTGGTGGGTTTTGTTGTGATGATTTTAAATGTAGAATGACCAGTCAGCTTCATGTCATTCAGTGTTGAGATTACCTGTGGACAGTTACAAATACTCTACCTTTTCAGTCTCGGATAACTTTCCCTCTGTCCTAGAACCCAACATGGGACCTGGTCCAGCTTTCTGACCTCCTCTTGTCTTTGAGCATGTTCAAATACTGCTTTCATTGGTATCAGTCCAGTACACTGAAATGGCTAAATTTGAGGGAGTTTTGTAGTCCACCAAGTGTCAATATAAAATTTAAGTGAGAGGTCAATGTCATCTTACTTCTAAAATACTAACCTTAGAAATGTCCATTTGCTGTAAGTGCAGAAAGAGGAAGCTGATGATAAAGCCTCAAGATGACCTAAGGGAGGTGCAATGATAAAACTGTATGAAATCCATTCTGTGCCAAAATAAATTCTGCCAAAATTAAGTTATTTTTTAAATATGGCTGAATTTGTTTTTACTAGGTAAGTAATTTTGTATTGGCTGTGGGCTTTGCATCAAGTGGCCATAATATTTTTTATGCACCTCTGGAAGCTACCTCATGGCTAAATGGTGAAAGAGCAACATTAAACTCTCCTATTGGAAGGTTAGCACCCATGTAGAATGGGCAAACTTGCATACTGCTATTAATGAATTTCCAAAGAATTGTTCTCGCACACAGCTGCTGTTCTTCTAGAAGAAGCCAATATAAGTTGCCTCCATATGACAGAATACTTGTAGCCACATGCAGTCCTACTGACTTCAGAAGATTTCCAAGCAGACAAAAAGATTTTGGAATTAAAGGTAAATGCTACCAGGGAAATAAATAAATAAATAAGCCCTTTTTTCTTATTGCTACAAATACTCTAACATTTTTCAAGAAGGGAATTCCCTGCTAAGAGGTTGAGGATGCATGTAGCACACAATTAACAGATAATTTCTGGTCTTTTTGAGAAGAGGTGTGTCTAAAAAGGAATCTGTTGGCTGTTTTACTTGGGTTCAGTATTGAAAAAAAGAAATTAAAAACTTTTGTGATGGAAAAGATGTAAAAGGGGAGACTATCACTCTTCTCAGCCAAAAAAGCTGTTTTTAATTTCCATTGTATTGCAGATGACCATATTTGTTTCTTCCCAAGGAATCCTCAGTGGTACTTAAGGAATTAGAGATGCTGGGAAGCCATTTTAGGATTGAAGCAAAAGAAAGGAAACCAAAAAAGGTCCTTTGCAAAAAGGAGGCAGAGTGTTACAATTAATAAAACATTCTCAAATAAGAAAAAACATTAATAGCCGAACTGCAGGGATTAGTTTTAGGGCCACTATCATTTTTTATAAATGACTCATACGATTGCATGAAGAGCGGAATATAAATTTGCTTGTGCCATAAAATGAATTTAAGATCAAACAATCCAAGTGACATTGGTAGAATTCAGTAGGATTTGTACAGATTAGAGAGTAAGGATATAAGGGGGGGGAGAGACAAAAAAATTTGCTACGCAATGGAAGTGCAATACATGACATCGATGTATTTTATCACTTCAGGTCCAAATAGCATAGCTTATAAAGTAGTGTCATAGTCCCACATATAATCTATTTTTCTAATAAAATTTATATATCTTTATAGCCCCTTAAGCTTGCAGAGCTCGACTACATAACAAACAGTTTGTGTCTCTAATGTAGTTGCTCCATAATTCAATGGTTTTAGATAATTGGAAGGTGGAATTTATGAAATGCATTGTGCTGGGAGAATTACAGCATCCTACCCCATGTCATTATTAATGTGTGCAAACAGGAATCTACTCCCCAAAAGCTGTGACCCATTAATGTTCTGTTGCAGAGGGATAAAAAATTAAACAGGTCTCACAGGTCCAGCTTGATGTGAGCCCAGTCAGCCATGGTGAGGGACATGACAAGTAATGCTGGGGAGGACCAGTGATTTTTGGTTCTGAGGAGCTGAAAAGCAGGCCTGTTCTTTCTTTCCCATGTAGATATTATTAAAGTCTTCAGAAAGCATCTGCATTTGCTGATCAGGAGATGAGGAAGAACCTACTTCTTTAAACATGGTGAAAATCTTTCCCGTCTTCCTTTTCAAGGAAGCCCTAACAGATGGTTAAGCATGACTTTGGCAGAAGGACTGCTGTTTGGTCCCCTTGCTCTGTTTTCATGGCAGAACGTTTTGCAATCAGGGTGGAAAAGCTATTCATGCTATTGCACAGGATACTTAACCAACTTTGTCGTCTTCATCTTGTATTTTTTCAAACTAGAGCAATTCTGGGTTGTAATAATTGCATGTTACATGTCAGAAAGTGCTTGGAAGTCATTGAAAAGCAGGACACAGTAAGGACCTGGTTCTACAAATACTTCAAAAATCAGTGTTCACTGTGTGAAGTTAAGTGCATGCATACATTTTACTGGGATAAAAACACTGAGGAGAAATTAGAAGTTATATCTGACTTGGAAACATCCATTTTTCTCTTCTTGCTATTGTTAACAAATTTGGTTAGGCTTTTTTTTCTTTTTCATGGTGGCCTTCTTTCTGGAACTTCCAAAGGCAAGAAGGCACGCGTGCTTTCAAGACCTTCCTTTTACTAAAGACTGTAAACTTTTTTTCTTTCTCCCACCTCACCTCTTCTGTTTCTCCTGTGACTTTCTCACTTGGTCTTTCCTAGGTCACTGGTGTGACTGCAAGGGTGGAAGAGCTAATGATGCACAAGCAAAACTAATACGGAGCCTGTTGTATGCTTAAAAATGTTTTATTTACAGGCTTTCCTGAATCCATGAAAAGCCTGTAAATGGGGATTATTAGATGATAGCAACTTAGCTATGGTCCTGATGATAAGGAATTAGTGTATGTGCTATTTTTCCTAACGTATGCAGATATATGTTGAAAAGATGGATTAACTCTGAGTCAGTCACTGTGGAAAATATGATTTGGTGGATAAAAGCTCAGTTCTCTTTGGCTCTAAGTGAAGTAGTAAGACTTTGAAGAAAGAAGTTATGTGAGATATTTCATATGAACACGTAGACTGTTCTGAAATCCCGTCCTTCTCTAATACAGAGCAATAAGCAAGCAGGCAATGTGGTGCCTGCAATTATCTTAGAGAGCTTCTCTCTGTGTAAAAGGAGCTGTGAGTGTATCTTGAGACTATGTGCCAATTTGTAGAGTTTATAGCACTCCCATTCCCTTTGTGCTTACTGGGTATTTCTATGTTGCCAAGTTGCCTACGTGATCTGATATAAAATCATCTGAGTCCTACTTACTCCTTTGACATCTTGATAGTGAGTTATTATATTCCATTTTTGTTTCCTTGCTATTCATGCACTTTCTATTCTGTGGAGTGAGTATGTGATGCTTGTAGCCCCTCCTGCCCCCACTTCTCCACTGATGCTCTTCATGTCAGTCTTTCTTGAACAACAGAGAGTCCATAGTATTCCCTTAGAGCTGCTGCAGGAGGAGGGATGAAGCCTCTAGATCTGTTGAAAATATGTATGAAGGAGCTGGAGCCATGAGGCCAAGATAAGGACCATGGATACGCCAGGCAACAGAATTGCTGCCTGTCATTGCACCTTGAGAACGAACCCAGAATGCTCTATCAGAGTTGTATACGAAGTGTAAGGGAGATACATGTTCATTAGTTGCTTCGCGCGAATACCGACATCATACGATACTTGCTCTTCTCTTACAAGGCTATACAAAAAGTAAAGTGATCATGTTTCACCTTTAATGTACACAACATAGTATCTGAGTGAAAGAATAATTTATCGGTGCTAGAAGTCTGTTAATGCAAGATAAAAGTCAAAAGATTCAAGAATGTGATCACATTATACTCTTGAAATGCAATTGAAATATCAGTTTTAATATTATTTTAGCTGCTGTCTGAAGCATCTCTGCATATTGCTTCAGAAAACATGCAGTATAAAAATGGGTAGGTGCTAGAGTTCTATTAGAATGTATTTTCATATGTAGCCATGAAAGGGGAGGTTAAGATGAATCAGTTTTACTATGGTGCCATGTGATGCTCTGCCATGAGTCTCATAAAACCCTGAAGCAGTTTTTATGTTGTTCAGGTTTTTTACTGAAGATTAGGAGAGAGGAGGATTTTTCATTAACAGCAAAGTTATGAGATGTTTCTCGTTTGTGTTTGTTTTCCTTATTGAGATAGATGTTGCACAGGCTTCTCCCCTTATGTAACTCAGTTGTGGTATCAGATCTACAAAATGAATTGGGTCCATTCCATCTAAGGAGAAAAAATATGTGGATTAATTTAAATCTCACAACAATATGCTTTACAAATAACCAGAAGCAAGAAAAGCAATTAATATTTTTTTTAAGTTAGGGGTAAGCCACAAGATTCATAACAAAGTTCCTAATCTATTGTAAAATTACTGTGAGGTTACATGTGTACTCAGTTATGAAAAGTAGAATTCCAAACATTGTTTTGCCTAGTGAAATTAAGAGGAAAACTCTCTTTGTCTAGTTTGGGGAGAGCAAAGAGTCCTCTCCAGACATATCATCTCAAAATGCAGCAAGTATCATTACACCACATGCTCTTTCTGGAGAGCAGAGTCGGTCAGGCGGCAGCAGCAGAAGGGCCCATGGAGAGGCTGGTGAACATCTACTTGTGATGGCCTCAGCTGTGCCTTACCTGCAGCAAACTGAAGGGTATTTTCTAGGGGCTGGAGTCATGCTTACTTCATTGGCTGAAAATTCTTCAGTGTTGTCCTAAAATATTTGAGAACTAGGTTCTCAGTAACATCAGGGTCACTCTAAGCATGTTCAGTGTCAGTTTTTGCTTGCAGGGCTTCTAGAATGAAAATTATGCTTCCTAGATTCATCTTTTTTTGTTTGTTTCTGTGTAATAGCACAACTATGTAAAGGCGTAAATTTGCATTAAAACTTAGCTGACAAGTGAAATGAAAAATTAATTATTTGGAAAACTGCTTTAAATGGAGTAGGCTTAGGTAGCCAGCTCAAGTTGGAGGCTTGATAGCACCCTTTGAAACTTGTTGGAAATGTGAAATCAAGTCCTGATGAGGATGAAGATCTAATCTGAGAAAAGCTACTCTTTACTTAGTGTATACAACTGATAGTCTCCTCTCCTGATGAAAGGATTTTTAAAAGCAATCAAAATGCATAATGCTTATAGTTTTGAAACATGTCTGAGCTTGTTCATCATGCTGGGGAAAACTGGAACACTAGTAGCGGTTTTGGGGGAGTATTATATACTATTGGAGAGTAATATTGTATTACTGTACATTTTAGACACTGTAGTCAATAACCAGAACATTATTTTCCAGGGGTCTGTCCAAACAAAGAATCAAAAAGTGCCCTGTATCCTTAGCAGGGTTGAAAGAAAGGGTAATACAATAAATAAAGCAAGTAATCAAAGAGGGAACCAAGAGAAACAATGCAATAATATTATTCAAGATGATAGGCAGTTGTATCAGTGGCCATGCTGTTTTCATGGCAAGAGAGAGTTATAACAGAGAATTTTAGTGAAGCAATCAAGGGGTTTATGGGAAGCTCCTCCCACGGACAATGAAAGAACCCCTGTAAGTGAACAGCAAAAATTATTTCCTTAATCTTTTTTTTGTTCCTTTTTTCTTCCTTCTCATTTTACAGTTTCAGTTCATCTGCAAAATATGCAACTTGACCCACTGGCTACAGCAGGCTATATGTTAACCTAGACATCCTGTGCCTGCATTTGGCATCATCTGTGGAGTTTTTTTGCATCATGTTAAAAACACAATTCAAAAAGCGAAAACATCTTCCTTGTTTTTCTAGCACCATTATGTAGTACCACAATGTGGTTCGACCCTTATCTGTGTCTGCTTTGGAAAGCAGTTGATAAAGATGACTGAGGGAACAATTTTTCCTGCCGGTGCTAACACTCCCTGGAATTATAAGCTCTGGCTAGTGAGACTAAGTGGGTAACTTTAATGGAATCACCGTTATGTTACCGTAGAGAACAATCCTGCACTGGAAAATGAGTGAGCTAAATGATCTAATAAGTATTTTCCATCTGTAATTTCTTGCATATTAAGTACTCTTTCCAAGCTTTTCCTTCCTTCTCCAGCCAAGTTGAAAGTCTCATGCTCCTAAAAGAAACCGTCAGTAAACCTTGTTTTCCTGAAGGTGAAAAGTTTGTTCTTGCACAGAGTAAATCTCAGTTGTAGGTTTTCTAGAGAGGGGTTTGTCTGAGGAGAGAAAGCTGCTATATGCTGCTTGCTATGGCAGCTGGATGTATGGGAGGAAGGGAATTGGCAACACTGATTCAAGCCCTGCAGGAAAAAGTTTTCCCTTTTCCAGTATATAAACATTTATAGCAGGTTTTGTGTCATCTGGGATTCAATTTCTTTTCTAAATCAAGTGAACTGTTCTACAACAGTTCAGAGTCAGTTAAAAGTATTCTCTCAGGTCAATTTTGATCCTGATTGCAAAATTCGAACAAGTGTTTCTATTAGTCTTTCCTGTTTCTGAGGATATTTTCTCTTCTCAGGCTATCCTTTTGTGAGGTTTTTTTTCTTTTTTTTTTTTTCTTTTTTTTTTTTCCTCTGCTGATCTTGAAGTGCAAACACTATTTGGGTAGTGACTTACAGCTAAAATCATAAGGGGAAAATGGAGCTACTTTGAATTCTGTTTAAAAAGAAAAAGGAGTAAATTTTCTTACCTTCCTTTCACTAGTTCCATGTAAAGGATAACAGAGGAACCAGTTAAAAATAGCTCCAAGGTGTAAATCTGCAGAGGGCGCCTGTGGAATCTGTAGTAGGACCTTTCCATGGCCCTGCCACTTTCTTAAATATACTTTGCAGTTGCAAAGGGGGTTCCTTTTATTGCTTTTCCCAAAGCTGGAAGATAGCTGAGGTAATTGGTGCTATTATATTGCTTCTAATGTATTTTCCTTAGCTGCTTTCTCATGAGTGTGTACCAGAAAACATGTTGCACTTGTATAATGTAAATTGATTATACAAATATCCCAGTCAGAGGTGTTTAAAAGTGCTTTGGGGAACAATATTCAGTAAAATAAAGAAAAAAAGGTAAATCTAGTCCAGTCCATTTACTGACAAGTGTAGTTAGTCTTTCACATTTCTGTGCAGAGAGTAAGTAACTGTCAACATAACAGTCTTTTGAGATATGCTGGCTGGCAAATATTATCCTAGTTGTAAAAGTGAAGGAAAACAATGCAAAAACACAAGTCAGGCACAGATCCATTAATAGGATAAAACTGTCTTTCTGCTTCACACTCAAGGCTACCTCCTCCATATGTGTGTATATATATGTGTATGTACATATATAAACACCAAAAGATGTAGATCCTTTTTCCCCAGAAGAAAAAGGTGCATTCTCCCTGTTCTTCTTGATAAATCTGGGTGTGAGAGAGGATCCTGACAATTGGATACTCTCAGCAGCTTTGGAGCCTCTGGCTATTGCAGACAGCTTTAACCCCTGACTTACCTGCAGACGCATAGGTCTCATCCACTTTGTTTAAGACTGTTGAATTGGCATGTGATGTCACATCTAGTATAGAAACTGGGGGGAGTGGGGGCGGGGGGAATCGCCGCTCGGGGACTAGCTGGGTTTCGGTCGGCGGGTGGTGAGCAATTGCACTGTGCATCATTTGTACATTCCAATCCTTTTATTATTGCTGTTGTCATTTTATTAGTGTTATCATTATCATTATTAGTTTCTTCTTTTCTGTTCTATTAAACCGTTCTCATCTCAACCCACGAGTTTTACTTCTTTTCTGGCTTTTTCTCCCCCATCCCACTGGGGGCGGTGGGGGGTGGAGTGAGTGAGCGGCTGCATGGTGCTTAGTTGCTGGCTGGGGTTAAACCACGACAAGGGGTTATTAACAGGGGACAGTGTAATGGCAAACATTGATGTGTAGTCAGACAAGAACTTACGTCAAGCTGGTTATAATCTGTTGTGCCAAAATAGTAACAAAAACGTGGAACAGGAAGAGCACCTTGACATCATGATTGCTGTTGTGATGATTCACTCACCTGTTTATGGTATGCTCATGCAGTGCTAGGTACTTCCAGATGTTCAGAAAGATACAGGTGTTACCTGTTTCTCCAAGGACAAAGGAAGACTAAGTTTAGGACTACAAGAAATTGAGCATTTTTAGAAATGTCTTCTAGATGAATGGGAAATGAACTCAGGCAGATGGTAATATGTTTGCAGGTTGTATCATTAAAGAAGGCACAGCAAGGTTGTGCAAGGAGCTAACAGATTGATAGACCCTGGAGGGGGTAACACTGATAACAGAAAACAAATGTAATGGAATAGAGCAAACGCAAGCAGTGAGGCCACCTCATGTGGAAGGATTGGCATGGCTGTTAGACTGCCTGCTGCAGAAAAATTGCAAATTAGCTGTGCTCTGTGTTAGCCCGAGGTTCCTGCACTTACTTAGGATTTGGCATGGGGTAGGGGTTGAATAGGTCCAAGAGGTAAATAAAAGAGAAGTGATGGAGTGCTTGTGTTTTATCAGAGTAGATGAGAGTGTTATAGAGTTGATGTCCTGCAGCAATGACTATGTGTGAGCGTTGGATAACTTTCTGTTTAATAAGTTAGGCATAATTCAGGTCTTTGCTTTTTTAAGCAAAGTTTTTTAAGTTTTTTAACTGGGTCAGCTCGTCTGATCATTCACAGGTCATTTACGACACACTATATATCCTGCTTGTTTGTAGCTGTTTGTGGAATTAGTTTGTGTGGAAGTTGTTTGTGAGAAGCTTTCTCATGTGTTTGCTGCTTCAATTTTGATGGCTCCTCTGATTTTAGATGAGACATAATTCAAATGGATCCTGAATAAATCTCTTGGATTAGAGCACTTCCTATGCTAGAAGAACTCACAGTTTAAATCCAGCCCTCAGAGTCAGAATAACTCTTATCCAGACCCACTGACAGTGCTTTGTCTGAAAAACTTTCCAATTTATTGAAGTTCAGGTCCAAGTCCAAACAGATGTCTCAGGATTATCTCTGGTATAGACCTAGATCCAGAGTCAGCCTCAAAATATTTCGGGATTCTTTCATCACCCAGATATTTTGAATTAGTTCATGTTTTGCTAGAAAAGCATCTTGGATTTTCGGTAAGAGAAACTCCTTTTATTCCCTTCTGGAGCAACTATCATTTCATTAGGCAGATTACTTAGGCAATACATTGTACTTGTTTCCCTTAGGCCTAGTTTCTCTCTCTCCTTCCACTGTCCTGTGGATCTCCATAAAGATTGTTGATTAATTGCTACTGAGACAGGAAACAAATTAGAATTTTCTTCTCCTGCCCAACTGCTCATTAGAAGACAAAATTCAAGAAACAGGGGCAAATCTAGAACTGATTTAGTTCAGAGTGGCTCTTGTGCCAGTGGGGCTCAGTTGACTTAATTCAGAGTAGGCTCTGACCCATGATTTGTAAGGAAAAGTGAAAAATTGCCACAGGAAGGAAAATACCACTTTTACTCTACTGGATTTTAATTTAGGACAGACATGAGGAAGTGATTCTCATCAATAATGTAAATTCCAATTTGCTTTCACAAGTGAAGTGGAACTCAAATACTAAGTTTTCTTTAGGACTTCATGTTCTTGACAGCTACTAGACAAGGGAAACCCCTTCACGTCAAGGATGCATGTTTTTTAATAAAGGGACCTAATCTCTATTCATTGCTTACCCAGGGTAATTGCTGACTGGCTCATTTGGATTACAATCTGATTGTGTCTCTTCACTTCCTATGAAAATTACGTTTGTTTAGTACCTGCCTGAAATGACCTCCTGCAATATTTTGGGATGTTTATTAACATCACAATACCAAGCATTTTTTTATAGCTTTAAATTTGTTTTTTGCACTCTTCAAAGTTTGCAGATACTTCTTTCCCTCTCAATTTTTCCCTTCCTATTTACCAAGTCGTTGACTTTTTACAGTTTCCCCTGTCTTTCTAAATGGGATTTTTGCTGCCTTTTTCTTTTCTTTTTGTCCATATACCTCTGCAAACGATAACTGGGAATAATAGTCAGGTTTGTGCTCTTTCCATACCAAATTGTACCTGTTATATACAAGAATTATAAAGTAAACAGAAGTTAAAAACTAATTCATTTCAACATTAATTTTGCCTGTTGGGTAGAGTTTGAGTTTAGCAGCTCTATCTGCACATACTGATTTTCATTTATCTAAAGAAATTTCATTTATTTAGCCAAAGCTATTTGCCTTCCTTATATACATATATACATGTATATATATACATATATGGATATATTAATGTACACATAAACATTTAGTCAAAGTGTTCTGTAAGTGTATGAAGCGCTTGACAGACACGTGACACACACAGGTTGAAGGCTCTGGTTTGAAGCTCTGTGGCTGGTGGTGTGCGAGAGGTCTCCATCCCCTACTGCAGCACCAGCCTGGGAACATGATGTGTGGCTTTCTGCTGCCCACCTTTGCATCCCAATGGTACTGCTTGGAGCCCACAGGGTATAGGAGCTGCATATCCCAACTTCTGGCAATGCTGAAAGCCTATAGATAACCACTGAATTATCAACTGCAGTAGGACTCCAGCTCCCTGGAAAACTAGAAACTCAGAGCCAGCATTATTCCCTGCCCTCCCAAACTGTTCTTTTAGGGTTGTCTCTCTTGTGGCCTTTATCTCAAAGGGCTGTAATAGTCCAGTAGAGTTCAATAATCAATAGAGGTTCATTCCAAAGTGCCCATTGCATGAAAGGAAGCACGAGGAACAGTGGGAATCAGATGGAGAATGTCAGAAAAACAGTCCAGGAATTTTTCATCTTGACTGGCTCCCAAATGATCATGGACACTTTGGTGGGTTATTTTTCTGGAACTATTTCTACAGTAACCTCGAAAAAATCAGCACTCTGAATAATCTGTGCATGTGTGTTTAATTTTTTTCTTCTAACTTAAGCTTTCTGCTCCCAGATAACTTTTCTAAAGAATGATGGTTATAAAGAATATAAAATAATCATCCAAAATTGCAAACTGGTAAAAAACAAACAGGGGAAAAAAAAACCTACGCTGGCCTCTCTGCCTGATCTCTTGCTCACTCCCTAAGTTGATCGTATAGTACAGTAAATATTTTGCAACTTCCCCAATCTATTGGCCCAGACTTGGCTGGCTCTGGTTTGGATATAGTGCAAGTGGTTATGCTTAGGAGAAGGAATATTTGCAGACAGACACTTACATGTGGAATTACTGTACTATCTTTTCAATAGAAAATAGCATTTAGAAATCTTCCTGCTGTGAAGGGACACAGTGGGCAGTGACACACAGCCACGCCAATAATCATATATGAGGGAGGTGGGAAGCAGTCACCTGTATGTATTCAGCTTTTACTTCTGACTCTGTTCTTGCGGGTGAGGTTCCTATGAAGTAAATCAGGCATACAGGTAAATAGTATGATTATTATTCCTAGCCAGGAGAGAAGTCTTAAGGAAAGCTATGAAAACTGACTGAAAATATATTCCTGTCATACAATGAGTGAGAATTAAGACTGTTACTGTACTACCAGTGACTACAGGAGTACTCAAGTAAAACTGAATTTTATACAGCTAGAAAACAGTAGGCAAAGAATAACAGCCACTATTCCAGGGCTTTCAACAGGGGTTGGACAAAGCTACAGTCTGACTAGTTGCTTGAACCTCTTGTGTGATTTGCAGAAAACCTGGGCAAGATTCATCTCCTTGCATGTTAAGCAGTGGTTTGTGTTTCTGTGGTTGAGGGGCATGACCAGCTAGCCCATCAAGGATCAGGACCCCTTTTAAGTGGTATTTCTAGCAGGTCTGTTTTCAAGTTTGCCTGTTCCTTTGGCAGTTCTAAATAATAACCACTGTACAATAAAACTAGAGATGGAAGTACTTCCTGGTTACAGCACTACCTTTTGGAGCTTGTTATTGGTCAAAACAGTGTCTAAAGGTATCCTTGGGCAGGGGAGGTAGGGCACAGCTTGGTGAGAACAGCTCTGATGGACTGCTTTTAACCTGGCGCTTTGGCACATTGCAAAGAGATCCTTTAGCTGCAGAAACTTTACCTTAAATTACATCTGTCCTTCTAAAGTAGATCTTGCAGATGGCTCTGCAAGTGTAAGGCATCTTGGTCAGAACATGTGATGTGACACACAGGCCAAAACTCAAAAAGCAGGCCCAAATTTGGAACTAGTGTAATTCAGTATAGTTCTTGTGGCTGTAGGGCTTAGCTGATTTAATTCAGCTGCGTATCGTATAGCCATGGTGCAAGTGCATGATGGCATATGGTGTAGTAATTATGAGTGATTGCTATCAGATGACAATAGGTGGTACATTTGCTTTGTTTTAGTTCATTAACATATCCTGCCTGACAGTATAATCCAGCCAAGGAATTAGTAAACTAAATGACAAAAAAAAGAAGAGAAAACAGTGTGGAGGAGATATTATGTTGTCTGCTTAAGCAGCAATAGAGAGGGATCATGTATAGGTAATTTGAGAAGCTCTGTGGTTTCCAGAGTTTACCAATGTGCAGGATAACTAAAGAACAGTTTAGGCAACTGTGTGAAGACCCTTCAGTGGGCTGTCGTCAAGAAGGAAAAGGAAGTGAATCTGCTTCATTGACTACTGTGCTTTTCCCTCAAGGTCACACAAAGTAAGCAATCCTCTCTGTTTTTCTGAAATGGTCATTTATAAACCGAAGGGACCAAAAAGAAAGTTTATTGTGCTTCCCTGGTACTTTCCTACTAGAGCAAGAGTTGCTGAGAGTCTGTAAATTATGCATAAGTTCTTTACACTTGGTTGCTGTTTTATAACACAGAATATATGGCCATTATATTTTAAAATATAATTTACCTTCCTTTTATAGACTATGTTTTATGTTGTTTTCCATACTCTGTGTTTTCCTTCTGTTTCCATGCTTAATAATTTATATTCCTTAATTTGAATTATTCTTGTTACCTACAAGTTATCTTAAAATGAATGAAGATGAAACTAAGGCATTGGTAGCAATGGCGGGAAAAAAGAAGGCCAAAAATGTGAGGTTTTTGTAGTGAATAATGGAAATCAGAATGCTGTCTGGGTACAAGCCCTTTATGTAAACATGCAGTTAGGATATGTAGAACACCGCTCAAGTATTATGACTGCAGAGGATATATAATTTTTAACTCTGAGATTAATAACCACAATATTACTTACATTACATCTGTTTTGTAGTATTATTTCTAGTGGCCAGGCTGATTCACTCAGAGTGAAAAATTAATCACTTAATCTCTCTTGTGTCTGGGTTATTAAGTTTTAAAATTAAAACAATAATTTGGCATACCTGCTGCTGCTTCCACTTTTGTTGCAGCCTACTGCTTTTGAAAGTAGGTGTCCAGTTGTTTAGCAGCAGTATCTGTCAGACATTTGGAAATTCCAGACAAATGTTGAAGTGCACGTGTATAGGCTGACTCTGCTGTGTCTGTGCAGTGCATCTAAAGCATCCCAGACACTGAACTAATTGATGAAAAGGAAAATGTTTGCAGGTGTTTGTCCAATCCTTTGTCTGCCTTGACTGTTCAAACTAGAAGTTTTCCATGGCTGTCGCTTATTATGTGTTTGTACAAAATCTACCATACCGGGGCCTTTAGACAGCACTGAGGTAAAGCTGGTAAACAGTAATACAGTTGCGGTATTCCTCCCTAGCTGGAAAGCATCCTTTTCCAGGCATATCACCTGGGAGGAGCTTTGTGAGATAAGAAGTAGCTAAATAAAGTTGCAATACAACAGAAAAAATGGTTTTCCAGTTCTTTGATGATTGTAGTATAAATGCCACTGGTACAGTATTTACTAGAAATAATTATTTTTTCGGTTGCTACCTTCTTCCCTCTAAAAATACAGCATGATTCTGGACAGATCAGCCAACATCAAGCTTTTCTGAATCTTAAGCATGATGTCTGGTTGCAGAGTAAAGATACTAGCTGTGTAGAAGTGGCAGCTGGAACCTCTCCAGCCACAAACCTCATGCAAAATCCTGAACCTTTTGAATCCCTAGCGGATATTATATACTGACATGCTATCCAGGTACTGAGTTTGACAGAGCTAATAATACTATTTATATGTATAATTATTGAAATTACCCATACTCTTGTGGTTTAATGGTGTTCAGTAAATTGGCATGCATAATTTATACATCATTGCTGTCAACCATCAATCCAAATGTGAGACAGCAACATATAAACTGAATGACAGAATAAAGTGTTTATGAGTTTATTCAGGACAAGATCACCATAAACTACGACACTGGAGATTTTCATATCATTTTTTCAGTATTTGTGTGAAATAGGATGCTGTCTATGGGATTTCATTTGTTGCATTATTATAAAACCTCTTCAATAAACAATTTAGGAGACAACTACAGTACTCTTCAAAAAGACACTGGGGACAGGATTTATTCTGGAAGTCAGTGTCACCGGTTTTGTTTCAATTTTTGCTATGGCTTAATATTTCAGCCTCTTATAGAAATGTCAGTCATTTAATAATGATATGGAATCCTAAAAATTTACAAATGGATACACCTTTGAGGCTCAATCAAGAGATACACTAAGCAAACCAAATTCAACTATTATCATGCTGATTTAGAATAATAATTATGACTTTCCAGCTATGCATTTAAGCAAGAAATGCTTAAAATAAACCTTGTCTTCACACACCTGAGTATGCATCTATGTGCATGTATTGTCATAGGTTGAAATTACTTTAACATTCATGATATTAATCAAAATGGCAGGGTACATTACAGATGATTCAAGTGCCCCAGTCTCATTACAAGAGACTTGCTACACATTGATATTGGTATTATGTTTTCATTTTTATTTTAAGAATGCAGTAAACAAGTAATAATTGGAGATGTTCTAAATTTCTTTTGCAAGGTGCCAAGTGCTGAAAGAAGTGATTAACATGAAATGAGGAAATCTAGGAATAGAAGCAAAAGAGAAACTGCTGAGTTATTTTTGGCACTCTCTAATGAATAAATGGATTGTTTTCAGTGTTCTGTCAATGAGTACAACAAGTTAAAATGCACTGTGAGTTGAAACATGCTGCCTCACTTTCACTTGTTTTGAACCAAGTCTATTAGAACAAATAACCACCACAAATCTTCTAAAGAATTAAAAAAAAATAGATTTAATGCTCATATTCACATAGATGCTAAAATTCATGCTTCTTATAGAAACCAAGGATCTAATTGTACTTACTCAGTTAGATTTTCACTAAAAATAGGTTTTGATCTTATATGTGAATTTCTATGACTGAACACTAGGTCATAGCTAGTGGCTACTTATCAAGTTAAGCATTAGTAGAACTTTTTCATGACTCTAAAATAGCTCTTTGGCCACAAGTTATGCCAGCAAAATAGCTTTCCTTTGATGACTGTTGATTTACATCATTAAGAGATCACCTAGAATGGCTATTAACCTGAGGAAGGACATTCAAAGGATGTCTAAAAAGTAAAGACATCAGTCCAAATGTGAAAGCAATCACGGTACAAATGCATTTAGGATCAAGGTTGTGATGGCACATCCGGTAAGTATGGTGAGGATATGCTTACCTACTAAGTAATCCAGATAAAGCATTGCATTTCATGTCAGTGCCAGCATCCTGCTTTGAACAGGAGTTTGGACTATAAGACTTCCTGAAGTCCCTTCCACCCTGAGTTATGCTATGATCCTAACCTCGAAAAGTATAAATGCAGTTCTTGGGTTCTAAGTGACAATAGCTAATGACTAGCACATTGTGAATGTTTTTCAGAAGCTTACTACGTCTAGTTTCTTAAGTCTTGCCATTGTTACTGATAAAATTTAATGCTTAACATTCTAGAGGTGATGATATCATGCTCAGTCAGTACTGAAAAAAAAACAACCAGATCTAAAATATTAAAGAAATTAAAGAGTATAACTTGTATCTTTTTACGTAGTCCTGAGTAAACTTTGTCATGTCTGCTAATTATAAATTCCTGGTACGGTACCATATCTGCTTTCTGTTGAGTTTCATCTCGTCTGACTTAAGAATGTAGTTGTCAACAGCTGAACTAACTATCCTGTGCTGGTTTTATAGTCAGAAGAGGGGAACAGTCACTTTCATTGCATGAAGTATCTGGCCACCTGCAGTTCCTCCTCTCCTGGAAAAGACCCTCCAGACATGCCTGTTTCTCTCCACTGAATATGAAGTAGGTTTAGATGACCATCTCAGATGTTGACACCCACAATATGGACCCTGTGGATCCCCCTCAGCCTGGAAAACCAGGCACAGAACATCACACACACGACCATGACGTCTCTGGGAAAAGAAACCAGTGATGTCAAAAGAATGTTTTAGCAGCAGGTTGTGGCCTCTTGTGTCTCTAAGGTATTTTATATAGTTCATGTGAATGACAGGAAAATGGACAGATTTGTGTGCTAATTAGCTACTAGTAAGAGAAAGGCCATAGTTTTATCTGAGCCCTGTTGAAAATCATATTTAAAGTTACTACAGTGTCCAGCTATGTTATTTATAAGTAAAACTGCAACATAGGCCATGTGACGTAGTTGCTGTCAAATCCAAAGATATCAATCAGATTCTACATGCGATGGCCCTTCAGGCGAACCCATTACAAAAATAGGATTTAGTGTGTGCCTGGTGTCAGCAGGAAAAAGCATAAGGAAAAAGCATAAACTTTTTGACATTTATCTGTTCTATCAAAAGACATACTTAAAACACTTTTAAGAGCAGCTTGAACAGGGCATAAAACCTTGTTCAAACATGCTAAAGTGAGGAAGACTGTTGGTCAGATAGTACCTCAAGAAAGATGGTGTCAGGGTGCAGCGCAGTGCCCTCCCTCTGCAACCAGCCCTGTCCTGCAGCCCCCAGCGAGGTGAGCCAGGATGGGATGTGAATGATGACCAGGGTCAGCTGCAGTCTGGCCACCCCAAACACCGCTGCAGGCCCTGGGACTGGCCGGGCAGGCAGCCCCCAGACCAAGACAGGGATGGGGTGGGGTTGGGGTGGGATGGTGCCCAGCTCAGTGGGGCCCAGGGCTGGGCAGGGTGCTGGGCATGGACTTTCCCATATTTCAGTTTGTGCCCGTTGCCTCTTGTTGTCCTGTCACTGGGCACGGCTGAGAAGAGCCTGGCTCCCTCTTCTTTACTCCCCCCATCACGTATTTGCACACATGGATCAGATCCCCAGAGCCTTCTCTGCTCCAGGCTGGACACGCTCAGGTCTCTCTGCCTCTCCTTATAAAAGAGATGTTCCAGTCCCTTAATTGCCTCTGTGGCCCTTTCCTGGACTCGCTACAGTATGTCTCGGTCTCTCTTGTACTGGGGAGCCCAGTACTAGACCCAGCACTCCGGTGTAGTCTCAGCATTATAGTATAAGCCACATGTAGTGAAGTCTCCATTCAATGATTTCACCCAAGAAAGGAAGCTACATGGAGGGATAAATGGATATTTTCTCCATATAGGCCTGTTTTGGAGAGAGTAGCTCTACTATTGGAAATTCTCTGGCATATGTGAGACTGCCCAACTATGTCAGCTCTTTAAAGCAAGGAAATACACAACAGGAAACATACAGAATATGCAGGTGCAGTTCTTCACCAGCCAGGAAGAGGAGAGATCAGATTTTTAGGTTGTATTTCTAATATTTTTCAGAGCTTTTTTGCTTCTCGGCACCTGAGTATCTAAATGGGTCAGCACAGTTTTCCACTCAGCTTTTTGGCACTTGTTTATGTTTGTTTAATAAATCTGATCATGGCTGAAAAGTTATTCATAATGTTTACTGTTAGTATTGCAGGGTAAAATACATAAAAAGGAGAACACAGGTCTTTTACTAGAAGAATTCTTGGCCTTTCTTCCACTTCTTATCCTGCACTGTTGTCCTCCATAGCACTGTAAGGCAGGCTTTGGGAAATCTGTAAATCCTTGTGAAAAAACAGCTGTAACTCTGTAGACAGTATTGATTCTCCAAGGTATGCTGATACCTCCAATAGAAGCTATGCTGGCCTTGATAGGGTTTTAATGTCTGCATGAAATGAGACTGAACTGGAGTAGGAGTATATAATACATTTCATTTTGAACTACTGTCCTCTGCCCTTTCAGTTGTAGGCATCCTCCTCTCAGCAGCCACTAGTGCCCATGTCAAAGCCATGCTGACAGGACCACTAGTCCCTGTTGCCCTTCCACGTGTAAAGCGTTCACCCAGTGTGTGTCACATGATACATGGGTTCCCTTCCCCATATCAGCAAAGCAAGAAATTTTCTTGTCCTTTGAAATGTCTTATGTTACTTCTTTTACCTCTCTCAGGTAATGGAAGCATCATGCCCTTCTAAAATCTCTCTAAGTAACCAAAGGGAGCACTGCCCTCTAAAGGTTGAAGGTGAGATAGAAGGCAGCTTTCTATATACCTTAGTAGGTCTTTTCTGTTATCTTTGTAAAGGTGTTTTAGGTCATAGCCAGCACTTAAGCATGAAGTCTGAATACTTTGTATCAGCATGGGAAAGAGTACTGGTGTAGTCTTGCCAGGTTTATGATCAGAATGAGTAATAATAATACAAAAATAATACACAAATTTAGTAGTGTTAGAAAAATGACATAGTTTTAAGCTGATGATCTTTAGGCACATTAAGGTGTTTTGGGAAAAAAAAAAAAAAAAAAAAAAAGTTGAGACCTGAGTGATATTTTCCATAGCTGCTACCCCAGTGTTTTTTTTAATTAATGCATATTTGCAGTTTTAGATCTTCAAAAATCCAACATTATGTTACAGTGAGCAAATGCATGGGGTAAAAGTCAAAATGGATTAGTAAAACACTTAGAGGTTAGCATGGGACATTGAAGTAAAAAAAAATCCGTGAGACCCTGAAATTTTAACTGCTACATTTTTAGTGTATCAACAATAATTCATAGTAAGACAGGTGGGCCGGCAATGTTTCCCTACATTTCTGTAATGTGGTATGCACTAGAATGTCTTATTCTAAATAATCCAGTGAAAGATAGATTTTTGGTACTTCAGCTTTAAAGGCAGAAAAAAGTTGCTCTGAATTTAAATCACCTGCCCAAAAGATAAACCCACATTTTCTAGAAAAACATTTTTATTCTTAAACTATGGATATAGTCTTGAATGTGAACCAAGTCATCTGAACAAAAGAAATTGGATAGAATCTCGAATTGCTTTGGAATAGTGGACTCAGTAAAAATATAAATATAGTAAAGAAAAAAATGAGTATAGCAAGACTGGAACACAAACAGCAATATTTCCAAGTCCTGCTTACCTACCTAGAATAAAACAGAAAACAGACTTCTCATGATAAAAATAAGAGCTATTTGGCTTGTTTGCTGGGTGAAATTCAAATTCTGTGAGACATACCTAGAGAATTTAAAAAACAAAAAAGATCTTGCTTGCACCATTCTGGGGCCACAGAAATGACCTCCAGCATTAAAGCTGCACTAATTTTCACATTTCTTCAACACCCCTTTCTCTCAGCATATTCCTCTGCTGATCCTAATCCAGACTAGAAAAATCTTGCAGGAGCTAACAGCTCTCAGAAGATTCAGATATATATGCAAGCCTCTGCTCCTGACACAATGCTGGGAGCAAGAAGGGGCAAGGAAAGGAGCAGAGCATATCTTCTGCTGTGGAGGTAATACTGCCCAAAATGTGGGGAGGGCATATTTGTCAGGGAGAAAGAAGCAGTAGAGGAAGATGGTTTGGTCTGTCGCTACGCCAGGCAGAGCAGTGAACGAGACCAGTGTCACCAATGTGGGGCACGATGATATTAGCATCCAGTAGTGTTTTATCAGTTGGTATGATTTAGTAATTTAGAAATTGTTATGATTTAGAAATCATAGCATGACCATGGTGTTGGTGTGCCGGATGTGACTAGGAGAGTAGCTCAAAGTCATTTGAGGATTTCTCTGAAGAGGAAGTTCCCATGGCAAGTCAAAATGCATTTAGAGCAAACGTGTGCTGCTAGAATATCATAAAACCATCTCAATGCTGAGAAGGATCAGGTCCAAACGGTCAGATTCTTCTCAGGTACTGCCTTGTGGAAGACCGAACAAATGCCATTTAAGTCAATGGATTGATAAATGAGGGAGGAGTTAGTTTTTTCTACAAGGAAAGTAAGCTCATAGCAGCCAAGGTCTTATCAGAGTTAGACTCATCTGCACTGAACTTCTCATACAGCCCTCAAGCTGACCACCAGAGTAGTAGAGCTGAGATTTTTCTCCCACACTGAACACAGTTTTTGAGAATGCCAGAGGTTTTTACACCTGTCCACATTACTTCAGTATATGAAACTATCAGGCCTCAATTTTCTTTCTGTAAAGGAAGTGTTTAAAATCATATTTGAAATGTGCAGTTTATTAATGTTCACCCAGACAGCCCTGTGCTGTGTTCACTCTAAATGGCCAAGTGTCATTTTGGGCCAGTGGTTCAAAGAGCAATCTTTAGTTGCAGCTGCTGTGTGCATGGAGAGGGAAAATATTATATTTGTATTTTAATTTGTTTTGAAAAAGTCTGTGTATACTGTCTGAAAAGAACTCTGGAATGAGAAAAGGGGTAATTTGCAGGAAAATTACAGCAGATGAGAGATAGGTTATGTATGGCTACTACCAGGATATAAGGATATTTTTTGGTTTTCACCAATTTGCTATTAGTAAATATTTGCCATTACTAATTATTTGCTATTATTTGCAAATTATATGTTATTAGTAAATATTGCTAACCCTTGTTTTACCCCCCCCCCCTTTTTTTTGAGCTATAGGCTATTTATTTCTATTACTTTTTATAACAGTAAGAAACTAATACATATTCTGTGGTATCGTGCATAGAAAATCTGTCTTCAGGTAAAATTAACTTGTGTTGAGACAACCATCAGTAAAACATTCAAACAAAACTTCTGAATTATTAACTGTATTCCTGGTATATTGTGGTACTAGAACCTCCCATATGTTTTTCAACCTCTGTGAAACATAACTGTCTTCCTTTTTAATCTTCCTGAAAACTTTTACAGAAAAAGAAAAAAAAAAAAAATGCCCATAAAAGCATGGTATGATTGATGGAAATTTTGGAATATTTTCTCTACAGAACATTTTTTTAAAAGTATTAAATCTGTGAGGTAGGATGGAAGTAATTTCTACCCTTTTCTGTCTGCTCTCTGTGGTATTTGCATTCCTATAGAGTGTACATTGTCTGCTGAACTGCCCATAGCTTTCTAAAATATGAAGTCTGGCTCTATAGTAGTACTCTGCATTGCTTTAGATTTAATAAATAAGGGTAGAATGGTGGAGCACAGATTTCCTGGCAGCTATATGCAAGAAAACAGGGATTTGAGATAATCCCTGAGAAACAGTTAACACTCAAATCCGGTTCTTACTTGAGGAAGAGTGATAGTAAGGTAGGGCTTTCTGTCATTTTGGTTTGTGTAAAGAATATTCCTTTCAGTAACCTTCACGAAATTTCATTTGACTTGCATATTAATAATATATTCATAACCTCACACACTTGCTCACATGTCTTCCTGGAAAGGAAGCTCATGATTGTGGCAAAGATATTCAAATGGTATAAGTTCACATAGCTTCACTAAAATCAGTAGTTACACTGTCAATGGAGCTACCCTTTTTCAAATATTCAAAATAGTATTTAGTTTTCTTTAGTGATCTTGTGAATACCTATTTGACTGTAGGACCTTGCTCTGCCTGAATGATTTACAGTGGTTTTCCTATACTATGCAATGATTTTTAGGAGCCTGCCTGCAGCTAATTTTAATGAGAACTGTGGCTAAATCAATGATGTGCTCTGTTTCAAATATGCATATCCATTGAGTCTTTCGATGTGTTCTGGATTTTTTTGATATGGCTTTCTATCAATATGAAATATGTATCTTCATTAACTACTCCCCAGTTATGTTTAAAGCAGGATAAATGCCAGGAAATCAAAGGTTATTTCTATTTTCAGTCTAAGAACCAATTACTTAATCTAAAGACCAGCACAATAAACAGTCTTCCAGGTAATCTTATGTAGACCAGATGTCGTTCTGGAATTTGAGATACTGGACCAGAAATACTTATTATACCTCTTCCTTAGCTTGTATCCAGGCATGTTTACTGTACACTACTATATCCTTTAAGTCATTTTAAAGGCTTACAGAAATCTGCATGCAAAGAAGGGTTAGTTTGTTTGCTTTTTCAGTTAATGTGGTTGCACTTAAAACAACTAAAACCAGAAACTTAAAATACAGTTGTACAAATACTTCTAAAACTTTAAGCCATCACATTTTCAGTCCTGATGCAATATTGGATCATATTCTGCTAGTCAGCAGTTTGACAGCTGTTTTAGAAACAGTCATAAAATTACAGTTCCTACTGTTGAAGATTTGCATGTTTAGCTGGCTATACTGGTGCACTACCCCAGATTGTGCTTAGTCAATTACTTCGTTGCTTTAAAGGAGCATATTTATAACCCTTCCGGCAATGGAATATTACTTTTTCTTCTGTTGTAAAACTCATTGCTTGCTCATTCATACCATCATTATTTATTTCAAATAAAAAAATTAACTCAGTGAACAAAAGTCTCCCCACTGCCATATAATTTGGTATTTTTCTATTAAGTAAAGTAACTGTGTACTATTTCTATAACTGGTATGTCTTCAAAGAAAACCAATTTTTTCCTACCTTACAGACTGTACAATTTCTCAGCTTAAGTACTTTTGTTTGTTTTTAATAGGGCTAAATATATTTAATAATCACAGTAGCAAATGGTTTATATGCAATAAAGTCACTGTGTACATTCCTCAGCTTATGCCTGCAGTTACTGATTTCATTTTTGTTCATTATACTTCAATTTAATAGCCTCTGTAAGCTTAATGTGATGTGAGAAATTCCTTCTCCTTATCCTAGTATGAAAAGAAAATACACCCAAAATTTTGAGAACAGGATATTAATTTGGGGGGCCTCTTTTTAATGCCCATAATACCACCAATTCAGGCTTGACCTCCCTATCTGGCCCCAGCTGATCCAGAAGTTTCATATCTTTTTTTTCCCGCACAGTTGTCTAGCTTCAACATGAAACATGACAGGTATCCAGACCTAGACCATCAGGTAGGCTTGTGGATTAGGGTCAAAGGCAGTAGGCGTGGAATTTAATCCCTTCAGGATGATAAAAGCAAACCGACTGAAAACTAACATTCCCTGAGCAGCTGTGGCAAGCCCAGGGCTGTCAGATGCTACACGGTAGCACCACGATGTTAAGGAAGCAGGAGGGCTTCCATTACATTCAGTGCTCCATGTTTCAGCCTCTTTCCCATGCCCCACCCCCCAAATGTGGGCAGTGTTTGATCACCCTGTCCAAGGCAACTAAGTCAACTTTTAGTGTTTAAAGAATTTGCATACCTAACTTTGCATTTGTAGAGTCTTCTCTGGCCGCAAAAGCCAAAATAACACACGTACCACAGTGCCTAGCTTGTAGGAAGATAAATTTGCTGCTATGAATACACGGTAATTTGCCTCTCCTGTAACAACTGTTTCAAAGGCTTGATCCTGATCTCTCCCTGAAAAGTCATGAGGTTGCTGACTGTCTTCATTTCTGACTGAATCCTGTGGGGATGAATCATTCTCAGCATTTCGCAGGTCTCGGTTCTTAATGAGTGGGCATTTACAGAGACTATGCCTGCTCCGACTGAAAACAGAGGCAAAATTCAAGTCAAATAATGGTGTGGAATGAAACCAAAGAGATACTCCATTCTCCATTCATGACTTTCTGCACTCTAATTGCTGCAGAGGTCATTTTGCTTGTTACTACATCCTTTCTCCCATTGTAAGACAGATGCTGTAATAGCTACTGTGGTCTCTGGTTTATTTGCTCCCATGAGAATTTTTTTTCTTTACACTTTAATTCTCTATCTCATTGTTTACTTGAAAAAAGGACTAGCAAGGATGCAAGACCCCAATATTTTCTTATGTGCTTTCCCACTTTCTCTATGCAAAAGGTTTGTTAAAGATGTTTATTAGTTACCCTAAATAACATTCTAATCAAGCATTTGGATCATTTCAGTAACTAATGTTTATTTTTTTAAGCAATATTTTAATTTGACACTTTGCATAATGCATGTGCCATAAGGGTGCCATATTTGATGGATAAATGCCTAGAAAAAAATCATATTGCCTAATAAATAATGTTGGATTTAGATATCCCCACTCATTTAAAGCAAACTTGTCATGGGTTATTAACTGTACTAACTAGTGGCTTGTTTATATCTGTGCATAAATAATATGAAGCATTTTTGAAATATGCCCCTTTGAAACTGCACAATATTACCCCTTTATTGTCATAGATTATTAATATCTCCTCTGTGGTGGGCAAGTTGCCAGTGCAGCTTATACATGTATTAGAACATATCTTCATACACTGAACCTTTGCCTTGTCTCTTGGGATGAAAATTATTGAGGCTGAGGTGGTTCTGTGTCATAAGGGAATTAGTAGAGCAGCACATTTGTAAAGATGCAAATCTGAATTTATGTAGATGGTACTCTTGCTCTCAGGGTTATCCAGGTAGCAATGACATTAAACTTGCTTGTGTCTCTGGACTGCCTCCCTCATGCTGCAGAGCACCCAGCATGGGATCACACGATCTGCTCTTCCACACAGTTTCTGGGGCTGGGTGCTAATCAGGATTGCATCAGCAGGCTTAATTTATGGTTAACACTTGCCTTACTCTTCCCTCTGTGACCAGCAGTTAATACCTTGCTTTACCAAAGGTTACTTGAGCACTACACTACTTATATAGACAAAGTATGCCATTAATAATATGTGTTTAAAACTGTATACTTGGGTTACTGGTAGTGGCAAGCTACATGTAGACTCATTTTTTTCCCACGTCTCAAAAGCTGTTAATATTTGGGTGACAGAGTCTGTTCATAAAACTGTCCACCTATCCCTATTTCAGGTAGCATATCTTTTAAGGTTTTTTCACTCCCCACTCCTCCCAACCTCTTTTATTTCTCAGCTGGCTTCAGGCTGAACTTAGCTTACCTAGGTTCAACGTGACGCTTCACTGTTTCTTTCTCCAGTGTTGTCTTTCAAATATAGGCTTATTAGATCATCCTTAGGACAACAGATCAGTATAACCAGGCTGTGAGTTATCCTCATTACTGAAAACATGCACTTCTTAACAAAGCTGTGTTCTTAATTGTGTCTTTGTTACCCTATATCTAGTGTTCTCAATTTGCGTATATACAGAATCCAGCAAAAGGTTTTTAAAGTCTTTATTGTTTGGGTTTACTACCTTTAAATTCAGTATTTCCCTCTTTCAGATTCTTTCATTTGCTCTCTCTTTTTCTTTCATTTCCCCTACATACCGTTCCTCATCCACTTCAGACAGTTTGTCTCATATTTCTGTCCTCCTTTCTCCTCATCTTCCTTTTAACTTCAAGCTGACTCTCTTTTGTGTTCACTCTGCAGCCTATTAACATTGCTACCTGGTTCAGGTATTCTATCCAAATGAGACTATCCTACACCACTTCCTTCCCTCTACCTGCTTCCAACATCCACTCCTATGCAAAGGACACAGGCCTTAGCCTAAACATGATTATAGCAGCATGGCTACAATGGCATTTTATATAGCTCTGCTCAATGATCCACTTTAATTCAATAGCTTTTTGTTACAATAATTTAGTTGGGATCTGTGGAGGATGGGAAAGGAAGGGGAATGTGTATTTTAAAGAGCTCTGATTAATAGAACAAGAGCATGTCTACCCTCTCTCTGATACCTTCTCAGTGGGCAAAACGTTAGTCCCTTGAGCCAAAAAGGAATTGCTGATTTTTATGACTCTGCTAGAGTGGAAGACATCATGGTCTGCAGCACACAAGACAGCTGGGAAAAAGTTTGTTTCTCGGCCTCAGTTCCACAATTTGAACTATGGGTGCAAAAGTTTAGTCATTATCATTCACACACTGCCTGTAGTGGCTAGATTACCCACTTCCCTGCAAGCTACCCCAAAAATTCGCATCTTCCTGCATTCACAGGGACGGTATATACAAAAAAGGTGAACATATGTTCCCTGTTCCTCTGGTCTACAACCCATGGTAGGCCTCATTTGTTTTGTATTGCTGCTGTTACTCAAGGTTAATTATTTCCCACTCTGGGTAACTCCTTCAGATTACATCTTTATGCAGCATTGTGTATTTACACCCTCGTTATGTTTTTAATAATGCATTTCATTACAGTTGGCAATTGATGGTTTTCATTACTGAACAAACTGTTAATTTACTGCTAACGCTGTTTTAATTGTTGGCTTAGTTTGATTTCCTTGGTTTAATTCTTTCCATCTGTGAGGGAAAAAGTCTTCATCTGTATTTGTGGAACTGCAAATTTTAAATTAAAATTTTAAATTTTTCTCAGGGGGCTTTTAAGAAAATTATTGCTAATTTTCTTAGTAATAAGTTTCTGTCCTGCTCTTTTTTTAGCATGTATCTGTCTGTCCAAAATAGCTCATGGCTCACTGAAGACCTCAAGATAGGGCAGCAGTGCTGATAACACGATGTGACCATAAACAGGGTTTTAATCGTTACTCCTGCCCTGTGCACAAGTCTAAATTGAAGTTACGGAGTATGATGCCTATATAGTATCTACTGTAGTGTTCATCCTTCTGAAAAGGTAAAAGTTTGTAGAGACTACACTGTATTTGCCATAAAATATAGTGTCTCCAGTAATTTTTTTTTTTTTTTTTAATTATAGGGAACATGCACAAATGCAGTACCTTCTTTGTAGTCCTGTCTTTGATGGTTTTTACTGAGGGGAAACTGGAAGAGGGAAAGTTAATTTAGGTCACCTTTCAGAACTGTTCTGGTGGCCAGAGTTTTAAGATGCATGTTAGTCTTTTGCAGAGGGTGCAATCAGTTGTTCTACGTGTAATGTAAGGGGGCTGTAGCAAGATGAATTCTAACTTTGCCCTTCCTTAACCCTGAAAGGCTGCAATATTTGGACATAGTTGAAGCTGTTGATTTAGTTTGGAATCTGTTTCTAGTCTATCGTATGGCAACTCATGCCTGTTCATGGGATTTGATTTTCCAGTGCTCTATGCCAATTTTATGTTCGTGTATTTGTGTTGACTTCTGGCAAGTTGCATATGTTTTATTCCTCTCTGTCAGTCACATAGTGTGAAACAAAAATATCAAGAATAAAATTATAGCACATATAGCAGAAAAAAGAGGAAAAACAGTTTTTAGTCACTGTGAGGCAAGGGTCAGTTCTTGTATTTGGGAGGAAGTAGCTTCTCTCCATCTTTATGTAGTGACACTTAATCCCAATGGAGAGTCATGTGGGAGAGTTTATTTTTCCTCTCAACTTTTAATGGAATGTAATCAAACTTGAGGGTAAACCAACAAAGCACAAGCCTGTCTAGAAATAAATAATAATGATTAGGCACTCTAAGGAGGGTAAGCACTCTAAGGTGGGGGCTAATAGTGGAAGGGGGGCTTAAAGAACCACTTTTGCAATACCTAACCCAGGAAGGGATATGTGGAGGTAAAAAAAGGGGGTGCTGTCTGAGACCTGAGAAGAAATTATCTAGGTTGGGAACATCTGTGGACCAAAGCCTTGATCTGTACTATGCAGGTGCTTATTGGCCTCAGGGTCTAGACAGTGATGTTGTAATGACTCTACTGTGTGGAGGTATTTTGTCATGAGCTGTATTTATTACAGCAAAATATGAACCAATACATAAAGATAAAGAGGAAAAAAAAGAGTAATGATATTCCTTACTAAAAAAATGACAAAGTATTATACCTGGTTGAATGGATAGACATGAATATACATGACAAAAATGTATTCAAAATTTAGTTTAGTTTTAACATGAATAGGGTATGTGTAACCATTGCAAGTGTGCTAACACAATCAGACATGTATTTCCAGCAACCCTGGTGGCATGCAAAAATAAAAGTGTATCAGAACCATCATCTAGGCTTCTGTGCTGCCAAACAACTAGTTTTGCCCTACCTTTCCAGTCCAATATGTCTGATCTGCCTTAGCTTTCCCAGCTCATTGCTGTTCCTCTGTCTTGCTTGTCTTGCTGCTGAAGCTCGTTTGTCCCAAAGTATCAGGAGGACTGTTGTGGTTTAACCCCAGCCAGCAACTAAGCACCATGCAGCCGCTCACTCACTCCACCCCCCACCCAGTGGGATGGGGGAGAAAATCGAGGAAAGAAGTAAAACTCGTGGGTTGAGATAAAAACGGTTTAATAGAACAGAAAAGAAGAAACTAATAATGGTAACGATAACACTAATAAAATGACAACAGTAATAAAAAAAGGATTGGAATGTACAAATGATGTGCAGTGCAATTGCTCACCACCTGCCGATCGACACCCAGGTAGTCCCCCAGCGGTGATTCCCTGCCCCCACTCCCCCCAGTTCCTATACTGGATGGGACGTCCCATGGTATGGAATACCCTGTTGGCCAGTTTGGGTCAGCTGCCCTGGGTCTGTCCTGTGCCAACTTCTTGTGCCCCTCCACCTTTCTTGCTGGCTGGGCTTGAGAAGCTGAAAAATCCTTGACTTTAGACTAAACACTACTAGCAACAACTGAAAACATCAGTGTTATCAACATTCTTCACATACTGAACTCAAAACATAGCACTGTACCAGCTACTAAGAAAACGATTAACTCTATCCCAGCTGAAACCAGGACAAGGATGAAGCAGCGCTTTACTGGAAAATCCTCTTGGAGTCCTTCTGACTAGCAGGATGAAATGTGAGAGCTAAGTTATTCACAGGGTAGGAAGAGGAAGTAGATCCTTCCTGAAACAAAAAGGCTCTTTCTGCCCTACCTTCCCTTGCTGCGACTATGTTCCCTCCAGGGAAGTTAGGAAAGTGCTGTCTGCTACCTTACCTGGTTGACTGCCCTTCTCCAGGGGTGGGGAGCATCAGGTAGTGGCGTTCATGTGCCTGCAGAGTCCTACAGGAGATGCAGTCCTGCGAAAGCAGGAGGGAAAAGAGCTTCTTGGACTGGCCAGCTGTTCTTTCTGTAGAAGTGGGCAAGCAAGGAGAGTGGGTGGCCACAGGCTCCCCTCACCCTCCCATGGGCATTAAAAATAGGCACCTCTCAGTAATTCAGCTTGCACGCTGGAACAGCTGATTGCCACCACCCTGGAAAAGCAGTATTTTTTTCACTGGTGTTAATAACTATTATCACTGCTGTAGGCATGCCTATCTAAAAACTGTGTGAAAAGTCATTGTGCCCTTCATATCCTTGAGCACATATTGACTCTGACCTGATGCAGAGTAAGACTGAACCTCTGTTCTGCTCAAGAAACACTGAAAGTATTTTGAGACACTGATTATGTTTCAGAGATCATCAAAGCAACACTGGAATTTTGCAAAATGTAGCTCCCTCTGGTGATGTGCATTAAAATAGATACTAGGAGGCAACAGGAGACATAAAATTCTTACTCTACCAATCTTTGGTTTAGAAGCTGTTTGCTTACAGCAACAAGGGCTCATTTTGAAGTGCAAGAAGTTTGATATATTTTATGCAGAACTGCTTATAATGTCTCTTAAAATCTCCAAAATCTGTCAACATTAGTTGGCATTCAATCACAGCAGTGATAGTTCTTCAAAATTAGCGTGCAGTTTAGAAACGAGATAACTCATCCACTGATTATGGCGCTTTGTTAAAATTTTAGAAAATAAGCTATCTAGATAATGAAATCCTCTCTAGAGGATTTCCTGAATAGTTTACAGTGAATATTGGAGAATATCACTGACAGAGTAATGTGATTATACAAAAGATAGACCAAAAGCAGGAGAAAAACAATCATTAAGACAGAATTTATTTGATTCTGTAGGTGTGTAAGTTAAGGTTTCTACATTACAGCAATACTGAACTTTTGGAATAAATAATTCTGGATTTGTTTCATTGGCATCAGCTGTGCAAAATGGTATAGTTTCATTCTTGGCATCGTAATTGAAATCATGTGTTGTGGTTTAACCCCAGCTGGCAGCTAAGCACCAGGCAGCCACTCACTCACTCTCCCCTGGTGGGATGAGGGAGAGAATCAGAAGGTTAAAAGTGAGAAAACTCGTGGGCTGAGGTAAAGACAGTTTAAGAAGTAAAGCAAAAAGCTGCGCACACAGGCAAAGCAAACCAAGGAATTCATTCACTACTTCCCATGGGCAGGCAGGTGTTCAGCCATCTCCAGGAAAGCAGGGCTCCATCACGCGTAATGGTTACTTGGGAAGACAAAATGCCATCGCTCCAAACGTACCCCCTTCCTCCTTCTTCCCCAAGCTTTCTATGCTGAGCATGACATCGTATGTTATGGAATATCCCTTTGGTCAGTTGGGGTCAGCTGTCCCAGCTGTGTCCCCTCCCAACTCCTTGTGCCCCCCCAGCCTCCTCGCTGGTGGGGTGGGGTGAGAAGCAGAAAAGGCCTTGGCTCTGTGTAAGCACTGCTCAGCAATAACGAAAACATCCCTGTGTTACCAACACTGTTTTCAGCACAGATCCAAAACATAGCCCCATACTGGCTACTATGAAGAAAATTAACTCTATCCCAGCCAAAACCAACACATCATGTTATTAAATTCTGAAAAGTGAATATGTAAAAACTAAATGATATGTAGCTATTATTTATCAGTAATTCCTGATTGAATTTGCTCAGTTTACAAGTAATACTATTGTTTTTCTGTCAAAACTACGGTCTTGAGGCAGTCTTAAGGTTGTGTCTAGCTGGGGCTTCATTCTCAAGTCTATTTAAACTTTTAGAGGAAGTTGCATGAAGGAAACTGCAGTACACACAACTTCTCAGCCTCTTACTAGATTTTATGTATTAACAGGAAAGGAAGTGAAGTTTCAAGTGAATTTCTTGTGGGGAAAAAAGAAAAACAAACACAACAGATTAACTTTAAAAAGAGTGAAAAATCTCAATTTTTTCATAGTTGGGGTTTGTTGTGTTTTCTTTTTTTCTGACATGTTTGCTATTTTTAAGTAGTTTGTATATGGTATGGACTGTCTTTTAAATACAGAGAAATTAAACAAATAAAAAAAGAAGGATAAATAAATGTAAGGATGGAATTGACATTGATGAAGCATGAAGGATTTTAACGACATATCCAAAGAAAGGCAAGTTTCAAGTGAAAAAAATGAGACACCATAGGATGAAACTAAGTGTAGGACATTTCAGGAAAATAAAGCTGGAGGATCTGGATGATATTTGAGGGGAAAAAACCATCAGTCTGGAATTCCTTCTTCACAGTTTTTAACACTAACTTTAATCTTATTATGGTCATGATGCCAAGCTCTAGGGGAAAATAGGTGAGGCTTTATGATCTCTCCAGAAACTGGGTTTTGCACAAACTCTTTGTTCCAAGGGAAACTCCTGTGTTTTGTCTCCTGTTGTGTTAACAGGTATCTGTAAATCACTTAGAAAACAAAAATTACTAAATACTTGTGATACGATTCCCCTTTCTTTCTGCTTGGCTATGTGATCAAGCATGCCATCACATTATGTTACCATTTGAGGACTTGTGTAGTTCCAACATAGACATCCCAGATATATCAAACTGTGCCTATTTCTCTCCATCAGGGAACTGAGGATGACTAGTTCAGGTGGAGATGTCTATGGTGCATATGTCTACATTTAAGAGAAATTAATTCTATCCAAGTAAGCTATGTCTAAACTTAGAGAAGGACTTACATAGAATACGGAACAGATGTTCATTGATGCCCTGAAAAATTCTTAAAGTAGCCGGGTTAGTGATTGTGTCTTTGCCTATTTCAATGGTTTCCAGTGCCTGTCTTTTTAGTTTCTAATTAAAGCATGGTACAGTATCTATTTTAAGGAAGACAGGTATTTTCTTTTCTCATATGGAAAAGATTTGTGGTACATTTTCTATACAGTAAAAGGAAAAAGTATACATTTTCCAATAAGGAGATGTGCTGTTTACTTTGTAAAAGCAGAGAAGTTATTTAAAATATGAAAGACATGTCCACATTATACTACTGTCTTGATTGAACTGTGGGATCTATTAGATTACCTGTATAATTTCCATTGACATTTATGCATATTGAAGAAGTCATCAGTATATCCTTGTAAGAGAAATACTATCGTGGAACTGAAATAATACATGATTAGATGACTACACTATTTCTGAATTGTGGCAAAGCCAAGAATTAAGGTCACTTCTTATTTTCTTCAGGTTATTTATTATATTGTCCATTTTTTTCCTGTATGTGGTTGGGACAGAAATGCCATGAAACAATCTTTCAGGCATTATAATAATCGTTCAGTTTGTTGTCAGCGGGAATACACCTACAAACACTAGAAGATAAAAATTTGGGTATAGGGGTAACTTGGGTAGATTTCAGTCTGAAAGTTGAAGTTGGATTTTAAGAAAAGTTCAATTGCAAGACTTTTTCTTTTGTCTAGTTAATTGTTCTGACTTGAATGGGGTTTTTTTGTTTGTAGGTTGTTTGGGTTTTTTTTGTCCTTGAGCTGGATTTTCTTTTTTTATGTTTATTTGTAAGATAATGATAGGACATGCATCATGTCAAATTAAACATACTTGGGAGTCTTTGCGGACTACACAATCTATCTTATTATCATACTGACTAAGAGTTCTGCTAATTACAATCATTTTGTGCATTTTGAGACTAGGAATCTACAAAAAGTACCAGGAACTACTGAGCATTGCTCCATGTATGGCCGAAGTGTTCACTGAGTGAGGGAGGAGAGAAATCAGCACAAAAGAGCTCTTGTGTCTCTTTATGATTTTCCAACAAACAAAAGGTCAAGTTTCCTGTGACGCTTATATCAATTTGCTGTCATCTCCCAGCTGCAAATTTTAATGTACTGCTGTTGCAAAAAAAAAAAGTTAAAATTCCTTAAATACTTTTTGAGGAAGAACAAGCAAGCATAGTGGAGGAAAAACAGGTTATGCTATATATATACATACGTACGCATCTTTCCTCTATAGAATATTTTCCCCATCATCTTGGAAGGCTTATGCCCTCTCACTTCAATTTTATTTTTCCGTTTGAAGGCTCATTCTGCCTTCTGATGACTACCCGCTGGCTAACGGGCTGCTAACAGAGGTCATGGACAACAGTTGTAATGTTTTGAGTATAGCCTCCTCAGTGGGGTTGTGATATTAAAGTTATAGTCTATCTCCAAGAAGACCATTATCATTATAAAGTAACACACATCATTAAAGAGAAGCTTCATGAAGACCATTATCATTATGTGGTAACACATCATTAGACAGTATCTTTAGCTGTACAGCCCATTGAGGAGGGTACAGTCATAACATGACAGCTCTCTAGAGTGACATAAGTCAGTCTGGCCATTTATTTCAGCAGGGGTTACTTATGTCTCAGTGTCTTGGTATCCTTTCTTAGCTACCAGTTGTTAAATAGAAAGAGTTGCTCTAGGGTAAGACCCAGGGCTCTTTGAAAAAGAAAATTCCCACTGGAGTTGGCGTACTCCTTTCAGCAGAATCACTGCTTGGTTGCAAAGGGTTCAGACCCATAGCCTCTGTGCAAAAGTGACCAGCCGGAAAGGCAAATACCTCAGGTGCCTACACATTGCTTATGGATTTCACCAGGGGCACGTACTATGACGGAAACCAGCTAGGCACTGAACATGTGAACCTACAGCTGCAAAGCAAATCTGTTACTCAGTGCAATAGATACACTTGGGTGTCTTATTTATGCCATCAGGTAATGAAAGTAGCTCAGTTATCCAAACTTACAATAGGCTGGGGAGAAAACTAGACCCATACTACCTGTACAAATTGTATAGTCATGCTGAAAAAGGAAAGTGTAGAAAGGTCACACTTATACTTTAGGAATCAAATTTAGATGCTCCAAACACACTTAGTTTTCTCTTTTGACTATATAATCCTTTCCTTCTCCCTTTAGTTATACTGAATCAAAGCTAAGTTTGTTGCCTATCATAGATACAGGAAGCATTTCTCTTATCAATCTATATTCATGACTATTGTCATTATGCTCTATTCATAATAAGATATGTGTTAGGTATTATTTTGCAGCACTATGCCATTCTTCATTAAAACAATGTACTTTATAGTCTTAAAATAAGTTTTTCTGGTTTGTGTCCTTTCAGAAATTCTAATATGTAAAATATCTTTAACTGCTCTTCTACAAGAAAAAGTATTTTTATAAGTCAAGTCATTAATTTTCTGCCTCCTTTCGGGATGAGGAATTAAAACACTTTAAGAATGAAATGTGCATATTTTCAGAGAAGAAAGTTTAGAAAGGTTCCAAATTTCTGTTCCATAACATTTTCGAGAGCCAGTAGAGGGTGCATTTTCCACAGTGTTTTCCACAGCACAGTTTAATTGGAGTTCTAATTAAGTATGTGAATAGATCTAATCTATAATAAATATATTGGTTTAGAATTAACTTACAGGGAAGCAGAGCAAAATCTATCTGTAAGATGATCAGGCCATCCTTTTTTATTCATTCCATCTTAATTTTATAATAATAAAACACCAATTGAGATCTTTTCTGTTCTTCTTTTATTCTTTTTGCACCCAATGGGTTATAATGGCTTCCACTTAGAACATGGCCTGAATACTTGAGCATAACGTTCATAACTCCATTACTTTAGCAACTTTGCAGTATATACGAATAGTGGATGGGACCGAATAAATACCTTCCTTATTTAACAACAATCACTTCATAACAATTGGTGTGCAGATTAAAAAACAAATGTCTCAGCCAGCATACAATGTGACATTGTCCCTGCCCTCTAGAGTGTCAAAATTGAGAAACAATTCACAGTCAGGATGTGGTAGGTATGCTGCAACGTATATTGGGATATGGAAGAGTCTCTGAAAGCATACAAGCTACATAATCTTCATACCAACCCCAAATACCACAGTGAACATGTGATGGCAAGCCTACTGAGGGACAAATCTTTTCATATATATGCAATTATTTATTCCTGACTATGGTTTTACCTCTTGGGAACACTGTGGTCTATGGAGCCACTGTTCATTTTCAAAATGTATCAGACAAACAGGTTTCAGCAATAAAATCCAGATTTCCTTTCCATTTTTTCCAGCCTGCTTTTCACATTTTGCATAATTATAAGGAATATTTAGTACTCATATATCTCTGTGTCTTCCAAGACAGTGCATACTTCAAGAGTTGGTATATATTCCTTTTCCACAGCAGGTTAAAATAAGGTCATATTAGCTGCACAGCACAGTGTGTCACTCTGCACCCCTTCCACAAATCCTTGGGCCTGGAAACGTAAGCATCTTTAAATGAGACAGTCCTTAAACAGCTCATTTTTCCTTCACCAGAAGATACCTAGCAGAATACCTTTCTGCCACCCAGATTAGTGCTGCCAAGGAACCCCTGAGAAGGTCAGTGAAAAGCCGGTAGAAGCAACAAGGCTGTCTTTATGGAAGCCATTCCCATATCCATATGGCAAATGAGAGGTCCTTGCTGCACTCAGCAAAGATGAGGCACATTTACTCTGCATGGGAGATCTTCTCACCTCTGAAGTTATAAATAGGGATGTAGTATTAGCAACTAATATGCATCTGTCTCACTGTATGTATAATGTCTCTCTGTAATGGTTCCATTTTCTAGACGACATGTACTTAACTCTATTTTGAGTAGCAAACATGCTCCAGAGGCCATTCAGAAAATAACTTTCAGAGACGGTCACTCTTAATATGTTTTCCCCTGAAGATATACTTCTAACATATTTCTGAGCTTGCTATTTCTTCTTATTCACTTGAGAGTTTTTCAGAACATAATCTTGTGGTGTTACTATTTTTTTCAACATAGAAATATAAAGTTTAGGACTCCCAATGTCATTTAACAGAATTTGTAATATAATTAATTCTCGCTGGTAAATCCCGATGGCACCATATTCTCTTGCAAGATAGTTCTCTTAATCTCTGATTAAACTGATAATTTCTGATGGATGTCTAAAGATTTAGCATTACTGCCAAATTCTGTGATGTTGATAAGAACAGCTTTAATTTAAGGAATGAGAGGAGAAATTCAGCAGTGACTGCATAATCTCTGCATCTAGTTTAGGATGCAAGAAGAGAAAAATGAGTGTAAGAGATAAAATAAAAAGAAAGTGCTAAATTTACTAGATTAGCAGCTAGATAAATAAAACAGAGAGTTGAAGTGCTCTGCCTATTTCCTGTAGAAAACTGAGTCAGAAAAACTTACCAAAAAATATTCTGATCAAAGCCTGAAAAACAAAAGGCAAAAACTTGAACGTAGAATGCAGGATTTCAGATGGGATCAGAAGGGTGAGGTCAACTTTGTGTTGAAGGACTGTTTTGTCCATACTCCAAGTGAACTAGTGAATGGTATGTGCTGGGTATGGGAGGTTGTCTTGCTCATTTGTCTGTGCCCTTCTGGGTCCAGTACTTTTTTAGTTGGTGTCTGGTCCTCAGAAGGTAGGCAGTAAGGGAAGGGAGGCAAATTAAAAGACAAAAATCCTTAACTAGTGGGGCCTCATTAATTCTGCTGCTCAGGGGGCAAGTCTGGGGGTTTTTTTGGTAAAAAAACAGCCAAGGGTTGTTGTCTAGCTCAGTTGTGTAAGTGACCTAAGAAGAGATTTCAGCTCTGAAGGCCAGAAAAAGTCAGATTTGCCCCAATCGAGCTGTGTGGTAGGGATTTCTTTAGGGAAAATAAAGGTATAGTATATGATGTGCTGTTAAGGAAGACAGAAGTAAAGAAATGTGTTGGAGTAAAAAATTATATTATTACTGATTGTGGACTAGTGGGAAGGATGAATAAAACAGAATCTCTTTAATGTCAAGATTGCTTTGGGGAAGCATAGTGGGAGGAGAGGTTTTGGTGTTTCTCACAGGACAGATCTGAATGCAGACATGAATCATCTGTAGTGTTATCAGTAAGATAAATATTGGGAACTGTTTCATTCCAATACATCAGTGAAATATCTTGACTTTCCTGAAATATATTGTATCCTGCTGCTATTAAAAGTAATGGTAACACAGTTATGCTTGCAACTGGCAGCCAACAGATTTCTTCACTAAATTGTCAATCAGTTCTATAGGTTTTATTTTTTAAATATTTTATTTTCTATGACTGTTGTCACGGTAGTGTCTAACTGAGCAGTCATTAATTCATTCAGCCAAAATTAAATGGAAGGATAAATATTTTCAGAGAGACAAAACTTGAAAAATGAAGGAAATTATCTTCTGCAAGCAGATGAACTGTGAAGAACCAAGACCTTAATAGGAGAGGCATGAAAGTTAACAGCCCTGCTGGTTGCATCTCAATATAGTTAAGGCTCTGGAACAAATACAGATTAAAAAAAAATGAAATACAAAACATTAAGGGGAAAAGATGACAAAAGTTACGTGGATGTATTGTATGTAATGATTTTATAAATTGAGTTCTATTGCAAGCTTGCATCCTTTATTTGAATTCACTAAGCATTTGATATAACGTAATTAGTGAAGCATGAGAAGACAAGGATTTAGTAGAGCAATCATAAAGCAGTTAGAAACTGAATGAAAGGCAAATATTAATGGGTAAATTAGAAGCATCATACATTCATTAGTGGGGTTCTTCAGTAATTAGAATCAGCATTATTTAATATCTTAATATTTTCAGTATTAAAAATAAGAATGTACTGGCAAAATTTGCTGTTGACAAAGTTATTACATGGAAAGACCTGCAAGATCTGTGATAAGAAGGAAATACCTGAGAAAGAGAAGTCTCTGGTTCCTCTGAGCAACACCAGGATATCTGAGCTACCAATGTGATGTAGCCCTGAGAATGGGAAATGCGAACCTAGGATGTGATTAGGTATTATACTAGTAGAGAGAGGTATTTCTGCCATTGTACAGGGTACGGGTAGGCTCTCACTGGAACACAATATACAGTCCTCTTCACCCAGTTTCAAAAAAAGGAAACTCAGACTTGGAAAGATGCAGAATAAAGCTACTAGAATGACTAGGGGTAGCAAATATTGCAAGAGAGGAAAATGAAGGATATTGTCTTAGACAAAATGGAAAAAAAATGAGGCTTTAGTATTGCTGTCTGTAACTGCTGCAACAGGAAAAACAAAATGGGAAAAGAGCTAAGGGAAAATATCACTAGAGAAGTAGGTATAAAATGGCTGCAGATAAATGTATGTTGAAAATAAGGAAGTGTTTAAGTGGCAGAGTCATGAGATGCTGGAAGATAGAGTCTCCCACTGGGAGTCACAGGGGCAAAAAGTTAATTAGTTTTAAGATGGAGATTAATCCTATTTTTGAACAGATTCTATGATACGGCCACCTGAAATAACAGGGGATTGGACTTCGTTGTGCAAGTTTCCTTCACAAGCCGGGTTCCAGCAGTTCTGTCGTGAGTCTTGCAGAACCTGGTATTTTCCTGAAATCTCTAAGGGCTTGTAGCAGTGTGCAAATCTATTCTTTCAGTAACCACCTACTTCTAATGATTACAGTGAACTTGAAAATGTGAACTTCAAGGGTGCAATACCTATGAAGAAAATAAGGCCACATTTACATATATTTTAATACTTGCAAGATTTATTGCACTAATATCTAGCAGCTGGAGACAGTGAATTGCAGAATCTGAATGCTAATCCCTTATTGACTATCAAATACTGTCTATTACATCATCTTATTTAAATTCCTATATATACTTCAGGCTGGGTATTTCAGAGCTTGACCTTCATTAGCCCTCTCCTATTTTTTATGTGGACTCAGCTTATTCTTAATCTTAAAATCCCTGTCAAAAAGGAAGTGTATCCCTCTGCAAACTGTTTACACCTTGATCTTGTTCCTGCAAAAACTTACAAGGGTCATGTCTAGTGTATGCCAGTGAAAAATCTGTCTATGAATAATCCATTTCAGTAGGGTTGCTGACAGGAAAATTAGCACTTATGCATGTGTATGCAGAATTATGACCCTGATTTGGGAACTCGTGTGAGCTCCAGGTGATATGGTGGCTTGGGGAAGAACCTTTCACAAAGGATAGAACCATTCCAAGGAGATGGCTGTGAAGCAGATCAATGATCCTCTTTCTCCCAGCTGAAAAGTGTAGTTGCATATGCGGTGAAATACTTTTCTACAGTCTGTAAGATATATTCTTGGCTTGCTAAATGGGAAAGGCTGTGCTCCGGTGCGTTTCAAGCCTCGTAAGTGATGTGCAATGGTACCATCTTGAAATACCTTTTAAAAATCCAATCAAAATAATTGATTTTTCATAGACAGAGTTCAGTTTGTCATTAAGTTGTGAGGCATTCCTCACAAACCCCTCAGAAACATACCATGCCAATAAAATACTCAGAATGATTACAAAACCACTATCAGTTTTGGTTGTGATGTTTGTTTTGGCATCCTTACGTTGAAATGTTTTATTTTCTTCCAAGACTGAAGTGCCAAGAAAGAATATTATTTTATTCTATTGCTGCCCACTAAACCCGTCAAAATGCATGGGTAAAATTCCAGACTTCAGCGAGTACTCTTTTCTGACTATGACTCATCTACAAATAATAAAAAAAGATTAAAACATCGTTCTAGGCAGATGTGTGGTTATACAAATTCAACCTTATTGTAAAATTTAATAATAGCATTTATATTTTAAAGATAAACAGATTCAAGGTAAAGTAGTAATTGCACTTGCAGTGGCTGCAGCAGGACATCTTTGGTTTGGATTTTTTTGTGTTTTTTTTTTAAACTGCTTCAGCTTTAAAAGACAGAAATTCAGATGAGTAACAGAAATTTTTTATATACAAAGGAATGGATACGTAGCAGATGAAAATCAGTGTAGCTCCACTGAAACCAAGGGGGCTGTTCAAGCTCAAAAAATCAGACAGAACCAAAATTAGGCCTATTATTTTTACGGCTTTTTGAAATGGGCTTTCACAGACAGCTCACTTTTCCCTCTCTTTTTTCAATAGCCCCCATCAATTCACAGATGGTTGGCAGACATGCAAGATAATAAAAACGTATTTTTTATTAAATAAGTATGGCTATAATAATGGTATTCACTGTGATTTTACCACTGAATGCTTAAGTCTTACAGCCTGAACCAGCCAGCAATGAACACCCTTGCACATCACTTTGCTCAGAGCCTTCCTGATTTTGGTGGTTCTCAAAACAGACACATGAGATTCTGTTGTGTGGACCCAGTTGCAAGATTAATGCCAAATATTAAAGCAGCTTATTAAAACAATTAACTACTGTTTTCTGGATCATGACCATCCACACTTGGTTGTTTCTTTAATATCAAAATCTGATTTCATTCATTCATGAAATATGCGTATCTATAGAGGGTACTACAAGTGTGATCGAGGTGTCTGTATCCTTTGTGGTGTGAATGGACTAGCACCAATTCAACATGATAAGCATTTATATTACAAGTGGATTTTTATAAATTTAAATCAGAAAAACGACAGTTCAGTCCCATTACAGTACATTATTTTTAGATTTATCAGTTACTTGCGTGCTCTTTGGTACAGGAGAAGTATTTCAGGAGGTTTTTTATAATTGCTAAGTTTGAATACTTGTTCTTTGTTCTCTTAAAAAAAAGAGAGAATTATTTAAGACAATGAAATGGACTTAATCTTAGCTTCAAAATAGATTGAAATATATGATGACGTATATAAACTCGAGCCAGAGATAATATTCTGTCTGTTTTAAAATCAGCTGAAGTTAAATAGATTACAGGCTCAGCTTTAACTCTGGATGCAGTGGGGCCAGCGAGGTTGCACGCATGAGAATATGGCTGTAAACAGAAAAATCTCTGAGCAGAGACAGAAAAATAAATGTAAGGGATAGAGGTTTGAATTATTTTTCATCTTAAATGCTGGATCTGATTTTTTTTAGTCAGAAATTGGTTTGGCACAGAGCAGAGGTTACCATTAGATTTCTAAAAAGTGATTTAAAAACTGTGATGCTAGAGCCAAATCCTGAGTTCAGTGACATGGTTACTCCTCGAGAGTTTAGGTGTGTCCTACCTTGAGCTGTGACCCATGTGGTTACCCTGCATCCTCTCTTTCACCTGTTTAAGAGAGGGTGGCACTCAGCACATGGTTTAGCTTTCATTTCTTTCTGCCACAACTATTTTGGTTTTTGTTCCGAAATGCTCGCTGTGAAAGCTGAAGAACAAAAGCAGAGTTTGAATGTAGGGAGAGCACTAGGGTTTGTAAGATTTTAATCATCCATCTCACTAGTATGTGTTCCAGTGAAAGAACATACAAATGGAGCTTGCTGAATAATGTCTAGGATCAGCTGCCCTTTTACAGCAGGAATTGACTTAACATGCAGAAGGATGAATTTTCAACATAAAGTTTGCAGTCACGCTGACAATGTCATTGTCATTCTACTTCATTCTTTTGTTTCTTACCTTTTTTTAGTTGATAAAAACACAAGGAAGAAAAGGTGGAGCATTTACTGAAGAATTATAGCTAGCAAAAAAATAATTGAATCAAGTTACAAAAGGATTGTGTATCCCACGAGACAGTCCTCCTCCTGCCTGGTTGTATTAATTACTTCCTCCATAAGGAATGCCAAACAATGACTATAAAAACAAAATCAGTCCTTCTATTTTGATTGGGATATAGCAGTCCTGGCAGGATGTTGTCATACCTATCTTTTCTTTGTAAAAGCTGGCAATCATTCCAGACGTTGCCAGTATAGTACACAAACACATGCAGGAATTACTGTTAGATATTAACTGTGTGTATTGAATGCTTCATTGCATATGTTTAAGAGTCTCATGAGAAAAATCTCGGCGTATGCACAGAAATGACATGTGTTGCCACCACAGCTGCTACAGTATTTTCACACTTTAGGATGCTGTCTCATGGCAATCAGGAAACTATTATTTTGTATAAGAAATAAAGAAAACTTGAAATGGCGGGTTTTGTTAGTCCTCTGCACCTCGTAAGAAAACAAACCCCACACCCTAATCCCTGCAATCTACCTCCAAAAAAATCAGCCAGCTATGCATTCTCTGCCGTCTGTCTCCCAGCATATCATTCATTCTCACTTGACAAAAACACTGCCTTTGGCTTTTCGTAGGAGCAGAGCGTAAGATGATGTGAAATCTGGGATCCAAATGACATGGAAACAGATTTGTCAATGCAATGCCAACTTATCACATTTAACGTACATGCTTAGAATATGTTTTCACAAATAAACTTAAAGAAATACCTAAGCAAAATGTGCTTTAACTGTTTCTCAGTTGCAGCTAGGTGGCCTGATACCACAAAGGACTGACACGATGATGTTGCAAAGATTCTTTTACATCCCCCTAAATGCATTATAGTGTATACGCATATTTAGGTTTTGGAAGAATGAGCATCATAAATGCATGTACCCAACAGTATTTTTATAGTACACTTACAAAAAAAAAAAACCAAACAAACAAAAAAAACCAACCAAAAATAAAATCTGTGTAGTTTTAGAATCTGATAATAGGCTCGTTTCAAAGCCCAAAACTCAGATCCAGTAGTAAGAATAGAAACTGAGCCAATAATCTGAGGAACAGGATCCTCTCCATAAAGCAGTGACAAAATTTCACCGCATTACTTCTTTTCAGTACGGTGGGATCATAGCTGTTAATCTGTACATGGCAGCTTCCCAGGTAGGAAGCTAAATGCATCTGTGCTCCCACCCCTGTTCCCAAAGCATTGCTAAGGTCTTGGCACAGAGATCCCAGTATGTGTGTGCAGCAGCCTTTCTGTCGCTTCTCTCCCTGGTTAGAGCCGCCCTTGGTTGGAAGCTGATTTTCCTTCAGCCTCCAAGAGCAACTGCAAAGCATTTGGGATTTCCCTTGTTGTAACAAGCTATGCATTTTCTGTGTGAATCTTGAAAAAGTTTGCCTAGTATTCTGCTGTGCAAAGCATCAATAAACCACACTTAGATCAATGGAGATCTGCAACTGCTCATACGATTAGTGAGCGCACTATGGTGCAGCTATTGGCATGGACTAGAAAAGGCCATGAAACTTGCCATGTAAGAGTTAAAAAGGAACGGAAAACCATCACTGCCTCTGGGTAGACAGAAGACAAGTTACAAACAACATATTTTTACCCAGAAGAAAGTAGCAGATGTTCCTGGGACAGCACAGAGAGCGTCTGGAGTGCCTGTAGTGATAGTAGTATAGGTTCTGCAGTTCTGACTTCATCTTAGGTGGTTTAGTGTAAGGAGTTAAAATCTTGGCACAACTTCCATCAATGAGAAAGACATAAAGCTGCATTTTTAACAAGCTATCTTTAAACAAAAGGTTACAAAATTTTAGGTTTTTGTCTTATGAAATGTTTGGAATATGCTGCTCTTCCTCTCCAAACCCTCCTATCTATAACAGCAAATGTCTCCATTACCAAAATGGAAATACTAATGCCCAGAGGGTTTATGGTTTTCAGCTTTTGTGTGAAAATATGTGCCCACAGTCACCTAGTAGTGTATTGGGACCATTTCTTATTTCTTTTCCTTTATTGCTTAAAGACACAGAACTTGATCCACTACTGCATTGTTTCAATCCTGTGTACTGTCACTCCGCTGAAATCCAAAGGGTGATGTGTGGGTTTTGGCAAGAGTGAGTCAGCCCCGTGCACCTGAAGTGGACATTACTTTGCCCTCCAGTGTCAGAACTGCTCTGAGCTGCGGCTGTATTTCAGTTCCCCGTGACGAATGAACACCAAGAGGCACAGTGCGACTTGGAAGTGAAACCAGCAAGGGAAGGAGGCAGCCACCGTCTGCTTCCCGCCGAAACACCCTCTTAAGAAAAAGTGCCGCTGCTGGGCTCCGCTATGCCAGCGGGCAGGAGCAGAAGGGTGTGCTGAGCCTGGCAGGCTGCTGCTGACGCCAGAGCGCAGCTCTTCAGGGAGAGGTTTCCTTCCAGTAACGCCATGTGGTCACTTCATCTCGTGAAGGGTCTCCGGCTGCCTCCTGCTCCTGCGGGTATGAGGTGCCCCATCAGCCTCAGCCAGGCAGTCCGGAGTCACAGAAGGGCAGGCAGCTACGCTGGTACATTGGTTGTGTGTGAACAAAGAGCAGTTTAGCAACGAATGGGGAAGAAGAACAGTATAGGATATTCCACACATCCTACCAATATTGCCCAGTCCTACTTAGAATTTACAGGTTGGAATGATGTAGTAAAATGTTTTGAGGTCTATTGTTTCAATATTTTGACAAAACGAGGTACCAGCCTAACTTTTTCAGAGAGATGGTTCCTACTGTAATGTAAAGTGTTGAAATTAGCCAGCTATATATGCTGTGTAGACTGTTAGAAAAACAGAACAACAAATGGTATCATGATATTACTCTATGAATATAAGTGAGAAAAAACACTACAGAAGGCAAAGTCTAAATGATAGGGTGTTGTACATCTTTGTTTTGAGAGAAGTTTGGATCTTCAGCAGATGTTTATTCCAGGAACTCTGAGGAAACATAGGTACTAGACTTTTGCCAAGTAAATGTACACAGCTTTTGCTAACACACACAAACCAATCAAATCCTATTGAGGATTTCTTAGCTATGTTTCCAGCAGGTTTCTGTCTTCCATTGATTTGCTCTGTACCTGTGAAGGCCTCTGGTTTTTGTAATCACTTTTAAAATTAATGTATTTAATATTACAGAGAAATCACCTTCCCTCATTCGACTGGCAGTTCTTACACTAAGACAGGAAAGAAAACATAAGGCTTTTCCATCACCAGTGTTAATGCATCTGGAAAGAGATCCAACAAAATATTGTTGTTTTTCAGCCACTTCTGCTCATTCCAGGTGCTGATAAGAAGATGGAGTTTTTACATGAAGTCTCAGCCCCCCGTGTCTGTCAAGACTCCTCCTACAGGTGCAAACTCCTTTTCATGGCATATTCTGCAGAAATTTGAAGAAACTTAAAGACATTGCCATCAGAAGTAGAGATGGGGGACGCTGGAGGCTCAGAGCGCTAGACGTGAGGTCTGATGGGGCTGTGTTGCAGCATCTGACTTCCCGTAGCATTATGCTAATGTTCTTTGTCTTCATCTATCCAGTATAACATTGTTACTGTGATGCTGTGTGATTAAACCAACAGAAACTTTAATTAAAGAATAAGAAACCAACAGATCATTTTACCCATTACAGTGGTACTAGATTTAGTACGTATAAGCATCTTATTACTGCTGCTGCTGCTGCTTCTTCACAGTATTTTTCCTAAAAATATCAGGAAAAAAATTACGTTGAACTGTGACAGTTTTTGTTTGGTAAATTCACATTCATAGCAGCTATCTACTGACTTAGTAGCCAATTCTCTGAAATCATGTAAAATCATTTAACTATCAGCAAAACTCAAACAATTGCTTTTAAGTTTTGGTATTTCTATTCCACTAACTTGTAAACATACAGTAGAATTGCTTTTGTGATTATAGCAGAGGAATCACTGATGATTTATCAAGGAGAAGCTTATTATTAGTCTTGTCAAGGTGACAACTTCATTAATTATCCAGTGGTTTTGTTGATCATTTCATTTCTTCATATGAATAATTTAAACCTTTGATACATACAGCAATTTTCATCAAAGGCCTTCATATTGGTCAGCTTGTCAGTTGCACATAGAAGACTTAAATCCCAAATTAAATATCTAGTGTCCTTTGCAATCTCAGTGAAGTTAATTGAAACACTGTTGCTTTTACCATTTCTAATCCTGCTATAACAGTCTAAAAGAAATTACCAAAATAACATGTCTTATCATCATAACCAAAATTTTAATTAATTTTATATTTTATTTCATTACTACTAAATTTTTGTGACACAAATAGTGTTTCCATATGCTATTTCCCATCTATTCCTTATGGCAAAGCAAGCTGAAGAATTAAGAGCCAGGCACTGAGACAACTAATGGATGAGATAATAACGCATTAACTGTTGGAAAGTAGATCTATATTCCCTGTCCTTAAAAAAGAAACAGAAACAAATCCAATATCATTTTATTACTGTGTCTATGATATGGGATCACTGAGGACTAATCCTAAATGAAGTATCAAACATGAGCTACAGTTTTGAGTTACTGCCTTTGAACAGCATTAATACATATCTGTTGCTATTATTTTGGTGTTGGGTACTGATACATTCCTCACTACCACAGCATCTGAAGATGGAGACACCAGTGCATTTAAATACATCTCTGTCTTTCTAGTACTTGTCTTTGAAGCATAGTCTCTCTTTTTTGTGTGTGTGTGAGGGATAATGCACCTTAGACCCATCTCACAGACATGGAATTGAGTAAAACCAACAATTTTTGTCTTGCTGACCACAGATTGTTTTCAAAAGCTGATAAATAGAGAAAGAATTTTCCAAATATGCCTCTTAGCCAAATTAAGCACAATAAATATTTAGCCTAGGAAGTAATGAAATGCACCCAGACTGTCCCTTCAGAATACGAATGGATATTCACATGCTAAGCGTACAAACTGAATGTTTTCCAGAAGCCTGTTTCCTTAACCAGTTATAGATCTGATACAGTACCTGGAATAGTTTGTTTCTGATTGATCAGCTGCTTCATGTTAAAGTCCTGCATTATCTCTCTGTGTAGGAGCAGGCAGCTGAGATTTGTGGTGAGTATCTTTTAACTAACAAGGGAGAGATTTTCAAACATTATAAATAAGAAGCAAAAAATTACAATGCAAAAATCAGTTTTCTTTTAAGAATGAAAATTTACATTTCTATGGAAATGAGTCAAAAATGTGATAATGGGATGAAGTTATCTAGAAATGCAACATCCAGAAATAAAAAATTTTAAAAAAAATTTGTCATATGTTACAATCACCTGCGGTATCACAGGTGGAGAAAGGTGTGCTCAACACTTTATTGGAATAAGTTTTGAGACTCTGGACTTGGTTGCCTTCCAGTGCACGGACACATTGATTTCTCTCATGCTGTATAACCAGATTCTCTCTCAGAGAATTAAGTCTCTTTTGAAAGAGCTCAGTACCTTAAGGGATACCCCACAGACACACACATACTTAGGATGTTTGAAGTCAGTAGATAATTTCTGAGGTTGTTCTGGATGATTAGTGGAGCACCATTCAAATACACCAGAGGGGCTTTGATATTTTATTTCTAGTTGCCATTTTGGCCAATGTGCTTTTAATACTAATCTTCGCCAGACACAAATGACCTTTAGATCTGTCTGTATTTAGTGTAATGCAAAATTACCTCAGATTATTCAAATCTAAGGTAAGGGTAGGGCCCCAATCATATCCCCTATAGAGAGAGGGAAGGCAAACCTTCCTTCCCTGCACCCAGCTAGACTGATCGACATGTATTCAGAGAAGATCAGCAAGTCCAATGGCTAAACCCAGCAAAGTATACATTCCTGATTAGGAGCACCAGATAATCTTCATGTAACATTTCTTAAAGTAGCACTTTTCTTCACAGATCATCCATACTATTAGGATGTGTTGTATACTACTCAGGGGAGAGTTAGCCTTCACTTAATGGAGCTGCAGGCACACCCTGTTGGTTAACATCACCTGTGATTTTTGTAGGAATCATTTTTAGGCCTTTGTGCCCTGGGTCTTTATGTATGTCAGTGGGATCAGAACTTGTGACAGGCTCAACTCACTTCCAGAAGTGAGTAAGTAAGTACAAAGCTCTACTAGCTCAGCGTGCTCAATTCAGTAAATATTTTTGGTATTGAGAATATTGATTGACTGGTGAAGCTTATGCGGCCAGATCAATTTCTTCTCTGGGAAAGAGACTTCAGAATTTGAATTTGCCTTTTCAGTTCCTGAAAGATCTGACTGCGTGTTTAATGTTTTGCCCTTTTTCTTTTTGTTCTTTTCTTACAAAATCTGCTCTGCCAGGGTCACTTACCAATTTATTCTCTCTGAAATGTAACTTATGTGACTAGTACTGGAGGTGCATGGAAAACCATGCTCATTGGCCTTGTCTTTTCCTTTGAGGTGATAAATAGTTCAAAGTGCTTTCACTCCTAGCCTAACAAAAAAGTCTGGTGTCTTTAGTAATGCCATTCACTATTCAGCCAAGCAGCCTGATGACAATCATTATCCTTCCTCTTGCTTCATCAACTGCTAACACTTGGATTGCAGGAAAGCCACTGCTGTTCCTCTTAAAGAATGCAGTGCAGCTGTGCCATTGTTCTAGGGTTCATCATTAGTTATCTAGGTGTTAATTAATTTAATTTTTAATGTCATAGTACATATGCAGAAGAGTGTTAGGGTGTTTGTTGATAATTACTTTGAGCAAGATAAGGTGCAAAAGGAAATGGCTTCTACCACTGTGAAATACGTTATTGAAGCGTATTAAGTTACATACATGATATAATACACCTGTAGGGATGTTACAAATGTGATGTGTTACTTCATACAATATGCTCCCCAATATGAGATTCAAAATAATAATTTCCAAAGCTACAGAAATACAGCAAACCCATACTTCAGCTTTTTTAGACTTCAATGAACTTTAACTTTTTGCTAATGTGCACAACAGCTTATATCGTTCATGAGACTGGAGAAGAAGCAGAACTATACTCATCTTGCCATACCATGCACATAGGACGATTTGTTTACAAGTAAAAGTAGCTTTCCTATATCTTTTATTTTAATGGAAAAGAGATTAAAACTTTTCAATTATGGACATCAGATACAGTTTCAATGGGAAAGTCTCATACCACCTTTGTCTCCAGATAATTTTTTTTTTTCTAATTGAACTATAGAGATGCAGCCAGATACTAGTAACCATGCAGTTTAGCTGATCAAGATTAGGTAATGAATAAACAAAGAAATAATCAAAGCAAACTGTTTACAAACAGAAGAAAAACAGTGATTATGAAAAGTCAAAAGTATACTTAGTGAAGTAAATGTTTTACTGCAATAAACTTCCAATGATTTCTTTATTCTGTTATTTAAAACATTCTAAGCTGTAGAAGCTGTAGAAGAGAATTCAAGAGAAAACTGAAACAATGTATTACCCAATTAAAAATAGGTAAAAAGGCTAAAACAAAAACCTTAGGCCTAAAAATTCTGAAAATATATTTTTTTAAATATTCAGGAAATAAAATTATATAAATCTGTAGTGTTTTGGTATTTCCATATATAAATGTTTTCATTAAAACCACAAAATCCCAGCAACCTAAGTATATGTAGGAAAGTGTTTTCTTCTTCTATTTGTAATCAACTAAAAAAGGAAAAAAATATTTTATCAAATTCTTTCATTTGACCTTTTATACACTGTAACACAAGCTAGAGGAGTTATTCCAGCTCATGGAATTGCACACCTCATTTGTAGTTCCCAGCACAAGAGGTATGGATACAATGGGATAAAGCAGTGATCCTGACTGGAAGCAGCCATCACGGTAGCATCTCTGTGTGCAGTTTGACCAAATAGGCCTGCAGTAAACTGCAGCCATTCAGCCAAGTTAACATCCTTATCAAGGCAGCAGTAACCCCCACTGCAATAGTTCAAAATCCTCACAGTAGTAAGGTAGCACTCCAGTTGGACTACTTTTAGGCTAATGTGATATGCTATCCTACAAAAGGAACTTAATAATTCAAAATGCAGATGTCTTTATGGATAATTCAGGATGGGGGGAAAAGTCTTAATCAGGCTATACATTGGTGAGTGAGGAGAGTTTTGGTTTCAACAACAAAATTCTCTTTCCAGAGTTTCCAGTTTTCACAAGAGTATTGCTAGTAAACATCAAATTTGGAATTTGTGCACTGGAATAATGAATGCTATATTTTTCTCTTCTGGTATTTAGAACTTGGCTTGTTTAGATGTATATATGCACATTATATATATATATATATATTTGTAGCATGAGTAGCTTCTTCAGAAAACCCCGTGAGAGGAGAGATTTTGTTCATCAATTCGTTTTTACATGGACTGACAAAAATTCCTCCAACTCCCATAAAAAAACCCTTAACACCAAATAGCATTCTGTAATCCCTGGCAACCTAATCAAAATGCTACATAATGAAAACATAATTACATAAGTTCATGAGGGGAGAATGAACTCCCTAGACCAAGTGCTAGATAACAAGTACATTTGGGGAAAAAAAAAGCCCAAAACCAAAAAGGCAACAAAACCACTGTGACAAACAGCCATTAAAGTGATAATGCTGTCAGAATGAAACAAAAATTTCAGTACATTAGCATCAAACTAAGCAGTCCTAAAGTGTATGATGAATATACTTGACATAAATAGTAGGCTGGACAGCTAAGCAAGTAATAATTTTTTAAAAACATTTGTTTAAGAAACAAATTTTCCTGGAAACACCAGAGTGTGAATTGTCAGTGTCCAAGTTCAAAGATGGCCTGCAAGTAGAGCTAGCTAGCGGAATTAGGCCTAAATATTAAGGGCATCATTTTGACAAATAGAATTTGGACTATTTTGCATAACTTGAAAACATTGTGGCCTTGAGTCATGCCATATAGGCTGGAGTCACAAAACGTCAGGGATGGTATGACAAACCAATAGATAATAAATAACACAAGACATATGGATGTGTGGGGAGAGTTTGAGTGGTTGGGGAAGACGTTTGTTCCACACAGTCTCAATAAATTAATTGTATGAACCACAGAAAGTGATTTTGGAAAGCTGCTAATTGCCAATCCTTCACGTGCCTCATTCCTGATTTCCTTTCCCATGCTCCCTTCACTCATTTCCACCTACTCTTTGTTCCTGAATGCAGGACTTTGGACTTCACTGCACTCTGTGGTGCATCTGCTTCTCCCTTGCTATGTGCCTGGTGTCCAACTTCTGCTCCGCCTGGCTGACTTCCTCATTCTCTTTGTTTTCTTGTGTCAAAATTTTGATATGCCACAGGGGTGACTCCCCTAACACTGCTTTTATCTGAATGGTTTACAGAGAAAAAAAGCAGTCCTTTACTGTAAATCATTACCATGCTGCTTCTTTCTGGTGGACTTCCTTTGTTGCCTCTTATTGATTGTAGTGCTGTGTCTAAACTCGAACACTAATCCTGAAAACACTTATTTGCCTGCCTGGCTACTTACCTCAGTGATCCCATTGACTCAAACAGCAGTTCCATGTGATTAAGAACAGTGGAATCTGGCATTTCATCTTTGTCTGTTAAATACAAAAGATAGTCCTTCTAGTTGTACAACACTTTCAGGAAGCTATCAGAGGAAAAATATCTAGCAGCAACCATTTTGGATCTACCAGTTTAAAAAAAAGTAAATAAAATTTATTCCCATCTAGGCCTGATTAAACTTCAATTTGAACTTGTCCTGACCAGAAAATAAATGGCCTATGGAGTCTGGATTTTTGCCTACTTGAAATATCTTGTGTGTGTGTGAATGTGTGTGTGTGTGTGTGTGTGTAGAAATATGATTTATGAAGGTATTGATTTTTTTGTTAAATAATGAATTAGATGTCCTACCACACTATTATTTATCAAACTTTTTTGTCATATAATTAAATTGTCACATAATGGATTGCAGCCATATAGATTCATTAAATATTAAAACCTACATATGACACAGTTCGCTTTTCCTTTGGCTAACAACACATTTCCTCTGTTCTTTTCCATTAAGGTCAACAGTAGCTGTTCTTCAATCTTATCATAGAAGTTGCTGTATCTGTTTTCTATGGTTAGAAAATAGATGGCAAGCAAAGTCATGAGGCTTGTAAGTTTACTTATTTTCAGTTTGGAAGTTAATTCTTCTTGGTGATCCTAAGTCTGCTCAGTAAACTTTAATTGTAATAGATAATGGACCTTTTTGCCATGGAGACAGTTATTCCATCAGTTGTCTCCAGTTGTGAAATAAGCCAGTCTGCTGAACTGTAATAGAGAGGTTAGAGTCAGATCTGAGTTCTTATTTTGGAGAAAAATATTCACTGAAGTCTAGGTGTGACTAGATTCTCAGCCTGTAAGCAGGGAGGAAGAAAAGAACTCGAAAGAACTGCTTTTTCTGAGAGTACAGTATTTGAATAATACCAAGGTGAAGAGGAAAAAAAGCAATGTTCACGACCATCTCAAATGGATCTCTTAATGGAATTTAGAATATAGTAAAATTGAAATGTTTTAATCCACATTGGAAGGGAAGTATGTAGATAAACTGTCAAGTAGCAGTAACTAGAAATTGTGTTGGGGAAAGAGAAGAGGAAGTTGATCAGATAGCAAATATAATTGCATCCAATGAAAGGCACTAAGACCCCTTTCAGCAATGAGTTCTTATTCAAAAAAGAACTAAAGAAGCTCTAACTGAAGAGAATGTTTTGAGAATATGTCCTTTGCAAAAATAAAGTATTATACATTACTGCGCTTGAGTGCAGAATTATCTTCAAGTAAAGGTAACCCTAGTGATCTCCCATCTGGCAATATTGCTGACTCTCCAATAGTGCTTCTGAGTAATCATTAAAAAAAACCAACACCCAAACCAGAAAAAAAGAAACCCCACTCTAGACATTTTTTAATAAGTACTCCTACCCTAGATATTTTGTAATAATAAAGAAGTTATCTGTTGTGGGGGAGTACTGTACTGCACTGCCCAGGTGTAGTTATTATGTTGAGGTCATATTTCTGTCTGCTGCTTGTTCAGTATTGCTTGATGTGAGAATTAAAACCACAGCTTTCTTCTCTCCTCCTCCCCCCAGAATAGTTTGGGATATTTAAATTTTTTGAACCCCTGATGCCACACTATGGCTTGTTTTTTCTTTTCCATGTCATAAATTTTACAAGCAGTCTGATTATTGCATTCCCAATATTGCTTACGTTTCTTCTGCCTTCAAAGTTCATTGTCATTTATGAGATTGTAATGTGAACTTTAATTACTTGTAACTGGAGTCTCACTAGGGATTTAAAACAAACTAATTTTGTACTCTACCTTTAGGGAAAGGAGTATGACCAAACTTTAATATACACTGTGGAGTAGAAAATGTATATAGTAAAGCTGACTATATCTTGGGTGGGATTCCTCTTACCTAATTTTACAGGTCTACAACCTGGATGTCTATGTCTGAGCTAGTTACCTAAAGTTCTCTTCTAGTCAATAGGGATAAATAGGCACTTCCAGAGGCACAAGATCAATTTACTTGCCCCCTTTTAAATGCCTCCATTGATTTTAAAGGAAGTCTAGACTACTATGTACACGAAAGCATTTTGTAATAATGGATAACTGTTTCCTCTCTATCATCTATATCATCTGCTGTGGGACACAATACATTGCACTGACCCAGTGAGGCAATTCTTATGCTGATGTTATAGACGCGTCTGTACATTGCTTGTTAAATGCTGGACAGTGCAACATACACAAATACTTCCTTTACACATATAACAAACTAGTTATATAGAGAAGATCTTTTACCTGGCATGCGTGCAGGTATGAGCATATAAGCATGCACGTACAAATACACATGTACTTATAAACCCAATGAAAAATGAGGTCATACCAGCATTGTCCTAGACCAAAACCAAATGCTGTATGGTTTTGTCATAGGTCTGCCATCTTGGCCAAAATGAAACCAGCTTTAGAATAGGAGACTGAAGCAGACATGACAATCCAGGCATGGATACAGTCTGTCTCCCACCACTTTGGTGAAAAATATAACAGTTTGGTTAATTATAGTTTTAAGTCTCCAGACTTAAAATCCAGGGGATTACTAGACTATGTAAATGTTGGGCTTTTTTCCCTGAAAATTCAGGACAGATTTTTCATGACTGTTTCTCCCCAAAGCAGTATAAAAATAGCTGTTGTCCTCAGAATAGCAATCATGTGTTTTTGTAGGGGTGTATATTTCGAACATCTATGGCTTAGGTCATGGAAAGGCCAGTATTTTGTGGCCAAAGTTAGAGTTTGCAAGTTTTTTCTTAGCTGTAACAGTGAGATCTGTCTCATCTTCTTTCTTGATCTATTTTGCTAAGTGTTTTTTATTGTTTTCTGTAAGAAAGCTACTATTATATGTAGGCCAGTTTCAGAGTTAAGGGTAACACTCATTGTAATCTTGAGATGCACAGAAACAGAATCTAAAAACCCTAAATATTCTGACATTTCAAATCTGTACTTCGCTCTTAGGTATTCCTCAGCAAAATACTTCAAGTAAGTGGCCTTATTGAGAAGCAGGACATCTGTTTTCCAATTTCCTTTGTGGTATGTTGTTGTTGTTATTTTTAATGCTTGTATTCTACATTACCTATTCTCAGTAAGTTTCTGGAAAATCTTGACTCAAGGCTGACAGTTTTCCAGTACATGATGATTCAGATTAGATATAGTCAGTCTTAAATATAAAGAGCTAACACTTTTCAGAAAGATTTCATAATTCCCTTTCTTTTCAGTCAGCAATTCAGGGGATATTGCTGCTGCCCATCCTAGTGTGACTACAACAGTCTTATGTGTACTTTATTCTCTTTTTTTCTGTCAGTTAACTAACATTCACAATGGCACAACAGAGCAGATTTCCATATGTGAGAACCGTCGTGAATTTTTTCAGCTGCTAGATATGAACATTTTCACCTATAGCTTTGGTGGTAGCTGGTTCTTTCCTTGGGAAATAACTGTACAGGAATGGACAAACTGCTGGAAGAAATAAAAAAATCTCCTGAATCAACATACTTGCTTTAAATAGTCTTTTCAGAGAAAGATTTTTTTTTCCCAGATATTTCCATTTCTAATTTTCAGACACTGTAATTCTTTCTCACCTCAATTCCCTCTAACTTGTGACCTATTCTATACTACTCTCAAAACACTACTAAATATTTTTTCTAATTTTGCAGTGACTCTCATTTTTACAAAAGGATTACTAGCTCCCGCAGCAACTTTTCTCCTACACAATATACAATTATGCAGAATATGAAGCGCATGCTGCTTTATGAGATTTATATGCCAGCACAGGTGAAATTTGAATTTTCTGGATCAGTGCCCTAGAGAATGAAATCATCAGTGGAGATACAGCACAAACAGAAGAAGCTTAGTTAAGGCAGTATGGGAAGGGTTGTAGGAGGAGTTTAAAAATGTACTGAAGGGCCACCTCGCCCTCGTCTTGGTGCCACAGCCCTAATGAGAGCCGTGCTGGGCCCGCCGCAGGCACTGGAAGGGAAAAGGGGGGAGGCCGAGGGCAGGGGGTTGGGGCAGCCCTGCTGCCTTCAAACTCGTGTGTGGCTGGAGCCGGGTTTCCTCCAACCCGCCGTGAGTGGAAGCGTGTGCCTCAAGCTGCTCGTTGGCGGGTTTGCCTGCAGCGCCTGTGAAAACCGGCGCTTGCGGCCTTGTGGCGAATCAGCCAAGCTGTTGAACTGTGAACTGTAATTAGCAAATGCTCTTCCAGGAAACCAGGATGAGAAATGGGGTTAAAGAAGCATTGTAATCTGTTGTGGGGCCTCTTAAGAGTAAATTAATTTTCCCAATTAATATGCAGGACACTGATGTATGGACCATGTTCTCAACCTATTATTTACTATTTAATTTTAATCTTGGTTTGTTTCTGTTCTCTTGAAATAGCCTGCTTGAAAACAAAATGCATTTTGAGTATGTTTTCCATGATACTGTACTGCCAACTGTTCCTCTGGTAAATGAATGTTAGAATTGACTTTTTGATATGTTTACTGCTAAATCATTAAATATGATACCTCACGTATTAGATACCTAGCAAGCATGGTATTAGGTAAATGTAAATAGTCAAGATTATTTTCTATTCCTACAGAGTCTAAAGCCAGTCTGCATCAATTGCTTCACTGAAGTTGCTGTAGTAGGTGATGGGGTAGATATTTTTATCCTTCTCTTCTGGTGGACTGCTTTACCCTGTCACTTTCAATTGATGCTAAGTAGTATGAAGTACATAACCACCAATTCCTAATACATCAGAAAGAACTCAAAGTCTAAATTGCACAGGGAGCAAAATGATTAACTTTCTTGTACCTTTTGCTACACTTCATACATTTTTTAAAAAATGTTACAGTGTACTGCTAGGTATGGTTTTGGAGATATTCCTTGTATGCTGCTTATTATGGAATGATATTAAATAATGTGGAACAAACATTTGTTGGAATATACACATGTAAGAATTACTCTAGAATGTTTCCTAGACTATAAATTTTTTGCCCTTGTCTTATTGTTTGAAAAATGATGGAAAAACATATGGACATGTATCAGGATGTGCATGGGTAATTTCAAGTGTTGCTTCACACTTGAAGTGTGAGTCAATCTATTATGCAAAAAAATGACACTTTTGATGAGGCCAGAAATGCCAGTGGGAAAATAGTGGTATTTTATTAATCTTTTTTTTTGGCAATTATTCCTGTAATAAAACATTAGAAGACAACATGAAAAAATCATCTATGAAAGATAATCTTATCCAGAAAATCTTGGGTGCATAAGATTAGTATTCATTTATGATATGTAATTTTAAAACAGTTTCAAAATAATGTGAGAAACCCAAAAGCTTGAGTTCTTAAATACCATTTAAATAGCATCAGTGTCATGCGCACATAATTTCCACACCCCACCCTGCCCCATATAAATTTTTTATTTAACTGAAGCTAGTAAAACAACCTACACTGCATTCAAATAAAGATAACAAGCAAACTTCATTGTTGGTGAGAAGAGAAAGTTTTGTGTGCAGGAACTATTGGATAAAGGTATTTAAGTCTCACTTCTTTGAGAGTTTCTCTTTGTTTTGGTGCCTTGTTAGATGCCAAGCTTCAGATACCACAAGCATGATTTCCAGATGTCTCAACAAGTATTAGAAACTTAAAATACAGGACTGTAGGACTATGTTCTGTATACTGCAGATTTTTGTACTATTTCTCCAGTTTCCCTCCCTTTCTTATATTTTTAGTTTCATTTTGGAACCCTTTTGGTTATAAATAATTTATTAGATCCCATAATGATTTCTGACTTGATAATTAGCAGGATAGAGAACCTGCCACAATCCTCACATTAAAGTGGAGGTAGGTGGAAGGTACTCAGTCCATCGCTTTCTCAGTGAGAAGATTCTATTTTTATTATAGACATATAATAAAAATAACACATAAGCCATGTGTGTGTTATGGACACATAAGCAGGAATCTGGACTCTTGCCTTCCGAGTAGGCTTCTAGTTTCTCATTTAAAAGTCTAGCGAAATAATAAATCATCGAGATAATTATGGTCTGTATTTTGCTTTGGGTTGTGTGTAAGAAGCAGTACATTCCTGTACCACCCTCAGAGATGCACAGTATAAAAAAGCATGCCTTGGGTTTCTTTTGTTGTTGGGGTTTTTTTGGGGTTTGGGTTGGTTTTTTTTTATTTAGTTGGTTTTTTTCATCTGCCAGATTTGTCCCATGTGCTGGGACATATCCTGGCTGGGTCTTTGAGGTGGAAGAGGATGCATCTTATCTGGTCATGTCCAAAGTGGGTTTTGTGGTTCTTGGGACAGATACCACATCTTTACTTTTTTTTTTAGAAAGAATTAAGAACACTTATGTCTCTCGACATACATTATAAATAAGACTCGTATAATCTACTTGCAGCAGCAGCATTTAGACTTTGTGTTGAATTGCACAACTAATTGGGGAGATAAAAGAATTTAGCTCAAAAAAAAGGTACAGATCATGTGGAGGCTACTCACGGGCATACGTTTCTTCCATCATGGGTCTGTTCATGACTGCATAGTCCATCGTTATGTGAGCACAATTACATATCTACAGGATTCTTTACATTACATTAGCCAGCTCCTACATCTTTTGGTAATTGTTTTATCATTATTTTTACAGTTACTTTTACGATTTCCATTCATCTTTATTAGTTTAATTGATATCGCATTATTTTGTTTCACCTGATTTTCATCTAATTTCTCTTCCTGAACTTTGTATGTATTCACATAAACATCAACTGATTTTGAAGATTATAGTTTTGCTGTGTTACCAAGGACTATGCAGGGGGGGGAAAATGCACTGTCTGGACTTAGTTAAAGCAATTGCGTTACCAATGTATTGAAATCAGGGAAATCTCCGAAAGTCATGACTAAGGTCTACATCAGTGGGATGCTTTTAAGTGGGCATTTCAGAAAACTTAAAATTGTTCCATTATTCTGTAGGGTCCAGAAGTTATTAAGTTATTCCTTTTGAAAATCTAGGAAAAATATGTTATTTTCTATATCCTGGAATTTTTGTCAAATAAATATGTGAAAGGGAGAAGACTTCTTTAGTCATGAGGGTGAAAGGGGGCTGTTATGCAGATGCGGGGAACAGAGTGATTACATGTCCCTTAAAAAGACATTGTACCAAGACAAGAGTAGTTCATGATAACTTAGTAAATCTGAGGCCACCTCAAACTTTTCAGAAGTGATTCTAAATTTACCTCAGTATAAATTACTCTCTCTGGCATAGCCCCATAATTTCAGTGTCAGCAATAGTGGGAAAAAATCTTTCCAATGTATATGGTAAGTCCCTTTACAAATCTACTACAGACTATAAATTTTGCATGCCAGCACAAGTTCTCCAGCTATACTTTAAATAGATCTAAGTTCATAGTACCCAGAAATTGAAGCTGTTGCAGAACTGAGCCTTGAATTTTATACTTTTTAAATTAACTATTGAATAAAAAAAACATTAAAGTTATTTAGGAAGCTAAATTGGAATGGCTTCATTATCTGAGCCATTTCTAATAATGGAAAATGGATTCCTAAATCATGTGGTTTCTGTTGAAAATTTTGCCTAGAGTCCTTCAATAGATGAAGGGATGTGAGGAACGCCAGATGGCAAGACATCTAATTGCCACTGCCTTTGAGATGGTTTTGGTAGCACTCTGTACCTTTTGCATGACAACTCTGTTGCATTCTGAGGAAAGGAGAACCAGTTTAGTGCTGCTTTTGCAGAGGAACAGAATCTGTGTCTTTACTGACAAGGGAGCTCTTGGCTCTTTTGCCATACTGAAGGAGAACCAGAGTGCAAGCCTATACTTTCTTTGGTCCATCAGGATATAAATACATCAACTTCATAGTTGGTATTTCTAACTGTGTATACAAATTTTCTTTTTTTTTTTCCTTTTTTATAAATAATTTTATTATTCTCATGCAACTACTGTAGGATTCTTGAGTGATGTTAGAATCCCATTTGTATATGTTGGTGACTTTTTCAGGGAATCATTTGATTTTGATTAGTAACAAGCAAATTATATTTTTTAAAATATGTTTTTATATACACAAGAGTGGAGGGCTGGTTACTTGCTATTTGTTGGTGTCTGTTTTCAGAATAATGAGATCAAAATAGCTAACCAGAATTTTAAGAGTTCACCAACATGGCTTGTTTGCTAACCTAATCAAATGAAACAACAGTACAAGTAAAAAAGTGGTACTGTTGTTTTGGTGAAGTGACTAAAGATATTTCTCTATTATTCCAAGGGACTGTAGAATGACACTTCTTCTAATTACTAGTGGCATAGAGGAAGGAAAATACACATCTGCAGTTTTCTTCCTGAATCATATGGATTTCTAACACATCAACCAGATGATCAGTGAAAATGCTGGTGTTCAGTAATTATGTTTAGCACTTCAAGGGTTTGCACAGATATGTTAATAATCCCATTAATCTTCTTCCTTTATATGTAAATCTGTAGCCCAGATGTTGCATCATTTGCAAATCTTGCAATTAAAACATTTTATAACTTGCAGTTATGCAAAGGGGCAGTAGACTGGAAAATGGGTAAAATTGCTTGGCTAGGACATTACCATGGCAACACACTGACCTCCGTTCAATTAGTTACAACTGAAGATCCAGCTATTAATTATAATGGTCAGAAAAGGATATAATCTGAATCTCCTTTTACCTTTTTAATATGGACATTTCTCACTTGCCATAAATCTCTGACTTTAAGAGACAAAGCTCCAGACCTGAAGCATTAAAAGTGATAGTGCTTAAGTACTGATGGAAAGCGGAGGATAGTAAAGGAATCTCATTTATCAGCTATATTCAAGGTACTTCTTTAACTTTTTGTAGTCTAAGCACTCTGTCAGGCAAGCTTCAAAGTGAATAGTCATTATTGCTCATTTTAGCTATTGAAATTTATGTTATGTGTGCCAGCAATTATCTCTCACTTTAGAAAGCCACTGTTAATTAGGGCCAAACTAATCACCATGGGACTTGTGGAAACAGATAGATGCCTCCCTTTGTCAAGAGTTTTACATTTTGCTGTAGCTAAGTTATTATTTTCTTGGCATGTTATCAAAGAAAAGTTATCTGTTAATTATAGAATATACTCTACTTTCTGACACTGGAGCAGTCCCACCATAGTCATACAGCAATGCTCTGGCTGGACAGTAAATACCTTGGTGTAGGGTCATTTCTGGGGAGGTTGTGCAAGGTACACTGCCTCACCATATCCCTTCACATTCACTGCAAAAAAAGTGCAAATCTTGAGCCTGTGACATGTTGCAATTCTCAGGATTATAGTGTCCTTTTTTATTTTTTTTTTTTATTATTATTATTTTCTAGTTAGCTCCACATTACACTAATCAGTAAACAAGAGACCAGGTACTCAGCACAGTGACTTCTCCCTTCCCATTTGAAGTGCAATATGTTCGATATTCATGTAATCAATGTTGATATGTATTTATACTCTGTAGCTTATTCTTAGGATGGGGGGGGGCGGTGGTGGTAGCAGTTGGTGGCGTTTGGGGAGTTTGTACTTGTAGAGGGTTTTTTTCTGTTTTGTTTTCTTTTTTTTTTTTAAACACTTTGCCCTGATAATTAGTGATGAAAGGCAGGGAGTGAGCAGAATGGCCTGGCTGGGAATAGAGTCTCAGAATCACTGGACTGGGCAAAAGTTTAGCTAAACCCAAGGGCCTGGCAAAATACCTTATTACTCTGTAACTGATTTCCAGCAGTTCTGGATTAGACCCATATAGATTAAAGTGTGCATTTAAATATGTATGTCTTATGTAATAACTGCCAAGAAATCTCACCCCAGAAGGTGTTTGTGCATTTTTTATGATAGTCATACCCTGCACAGATGGCAAGTGTATAAATTGTATCCTGATTTTTGTAGCCCTGTGCAGGACTCTGATATGAAACAAGAAGCACAGAGCAGTGTGATACCAAATATTCACTGAAATTCTTTTGAGATGATCCCTATGCAAGATGCAAATTTGCACCACTTAAACCAAGAAAATTCCAGTGAAATCTTCTTAGCAATCATAATTACAGAGCACCAAGTGATGGACAATTACAGCAAGTTCAGAACTCCTTTTAGCATATTGATTACATAGTTGTAACAGTTTATTGTTGTGATTCTTTCCCTCTCTGCCTCTGAGGCCCTTTCTTGCAAGCCTGCAAGGAATTTACCTGTGCAAGTAACCTCATTGCCTAGGTCTACTTTGCAGTTATTGAAGGAAGCATATCAAACCTGCAGCTTGAAGACAGAGCATGATATATTACCTTGTTTATTACAGGGGTTCCCCTATGTATATAACAGCCTACGGTTGTTGTATAGTAGATGGCTCAAAGATGCAAATCCAGCGTAATTCATTTCTAAACAGTCTTCAGATTATTTGTGGTCCGGGATTGAATACAGAAACTGTAATTTTCCATCCTTTTTTTTGGTTGTTTTTTTTTTTTTTTTTTTTTTCTTCTTTTCTTTTCTTTCTCCAGGGAGATTTTGCAATACATTTTGTTGGGTTTTTTTTGGTTTGGGTTGGTTTTTTTTTTCCTTTGTAAACCACATTTAACTCCCTCTTCTCCATCAAAAAGTGATATGTACCCTATATCAGTCAGGGTATCTGAACAAAACTCTCTCTTTGAGCTTCTTAGAATTATTTTGAGAACATGCTCTTAATTTTTTTTTTTTTTAATGCAAGTAAATAGTAAACAAAGAAATAGTAAATTCAAGGAAGAATTTACAGTTACTCTGAGCGAAAGACACATACCTATTCCAAAATGTAAGTTAGCCAGATATATGAGGCTTTCACATAGAAGAGATTTAGACAGTCCAATGAAGTAGAAGGGGGGGGGGGAAGGGGGAAGGTTGAGAATGGAAAGAACATGATTGTAAAAAAACCCCTTTGAACCACAGAAAAGGCCACTTCTCTGCTTTCCAACATAATCCTCAGCTTTTCTTTGCAAAAGTACATCTGTACAATTTTCTTCACACTGTCTAGGCTTCTTACCATTGCCACTTGACTGCACATGCAGAAGAATTTATGTTCTGGATCAGAGCACTAGATTTCCGAGGGTGGTGTCTGGCAGTAGGCAAATTTACTATTATTAAATTCCACTGAGTCAGCAAATTTCCCATATCATGTAAGTTATTTCTGCCTACTTCTAGTTGAATTGAGTTTAATGTTTCCCACTCTTTCCATGAGTTATATATTCTGATTGAATTTATTTTCTCTATGTTCCCTAAAAAATGAATCTGGGCTGTCCAAACACTTCAAAAGTATCTGGTTTACATTTAATCAATATCCTTTTGAGCATTTAAATTTTTTCATGATGTCCATTTTAACCATCTGTTAAAAGTCAATAAACCAACTTGATTGTTTCTTTTTCAACGGGTCATTTTGTAAGCCTTGCCTTATACAGGATGGTAGCCGAGACATGTGAGGTTCAGAACCAGAGCATCAAAGTAAGGTACATTTGGGATCCAGGAGAAAAATAAAGGCTAGACCCTATAACTTTCTCACATATCTGCTTCTTATTTATTTCTTTTGGCATAGTTATATGAGTACTCACTTGATTAACTGTTTCAAATATTGTATTTGTAAGGAAGCAGATTGTCATACTGCTGAATCTTCATATTCTTCATACTTTACACTGTAAGTGCATTCTCAGAGTCTGGAAGGTAGACCTCAGAGGCTATGTCTATTATAGCAAATAGATGGACAAAATCCTGTCATCTGGCCCTGCACATAAAAGGCATAGCACAGCTTTTTGCATATGGTTCATTTCCCTCCTTTCCTCTCATGTCCCCTTCCTCCCAAAACAGAGTGGCTTGGTCTCTTCTGCCTGCTGAGAGTGGTTCTTGATCCATGATAGTCCCCCAAATTATCCCTGAATATTTTCTGGATGAAACTAGTTGGTACGGGCCAAACGTGTGTCAAGAGAGTGCCAACAATGTGTATCACCACATCCTAGCGCTGGCCTGTTTGGCTTGCTGTCATGGGTGTAGCTAAACAGTTTTATGATCTATATCCATATGGGAGACTGCAAGTAGACACAACCTCAGCTCTAGCCACAGATGAAGTGGTAGGATACTATAAAAGCTGTGTGGCAATCCCAGTGCAGCCAAAAATGGATATATTCTGAATATCCAGAAGGCTTATTATTTCAAGCTCAGGATTGCACATATTTGCTATATTTTCACAGGACTTCTGGTTTCAAGTTGGCTTATGTTCTATTAGCTGAGGAGGCGTAGCTCTCTTGCATCTGCCTGGAGAATACCATCTGCTGCTATCTTTTCATTAGCAGATCTAGTAACAATAGCCTTGTGTGGTTTTACAGAGTGAAATCCTCACCCCAAAAAACTCTTTTTGGAGTGCCTGATCAATTTGGTGCCAGCACAGATGAATGAGCCTCAGGGGCTGAGTTTTATTAATCAGTGGAAATATTTCATAAAGTTATGAAGTGTTTTGGGGGGGGGGTGTAGCTTTTATCACAAGTATATAGTAAAAAATGCTTGCATACAGTGTGACTACATGTATATGCATACATATATGTACCTACAAACACATGTGTGTATAAATGTAAGATATGTATACTGTAGATAGTATATATTTTAGAAGTCCAGACTGTACCATTTGCAGAAGAGTTAGTTGATGAGGAGGGTGATAGAATCACTTTGCTCTGAAGAGGGGGTTTTGGAAGGAACAGAATTCCTTGTGGCATATGATGGGTGGGCTTTGTACTATCTACGAGGATAGTATAGATTGTACCATGACTACCCATATTGCATTATTCATCAGCGTGCATGAGATACTCAGTGTTGACCCATTTCTCAGAAATACATCAGAACGATTTTTGTTTTCTCCGTCAAAGCAACACAGCAAGAATATGAGCTTCCATTTTAACTAGCCCTTGGTCCATCCACAAGGAGATGAGGGGATCTTCTTGCAAGCCTGTCTTATGTTGCAATGGTGGGGTGGACTCTCTAAGTCTGCAGTTTCAAGTGGTTTCTATCCATAGTTGAGCAGTATACTGAACATATGCAAACAGAATCAGACATATGTAGAGAGGGAAAAAACTATTATTAAATTACACAGTATATAATGCTATACTACATGGATGTTCTCAATGGTTTTGATTTTATTTTACATTTTCTCCCCCAGTCAAACTTATGATCTAAAATTTACGTTATGACAAAGCTAAAATCAGATGAAAGAAGAACAACTTTGTTAGGAAAGGTTGAGACACTGTGACCCAAATGTCTGACCTGATATTGCTCTCATTGCTAGTAGTCACCCTACAGGCATTATCAAAGCAATTTAAACTACTGTACATTTAATTTGCAGTGACATAATTAGAACATTAGTAAACTTGGCTATCTAGTCATTGCAAGTCATCGTTTGTGTACATGATGAAGTTATAGCAGTATGAAGGCTCTGACACTTTAAGAAGTGACAAACTACAAGTTAATTTTTTAGAACATTGCAATATACAAAAACCCCTTCTCTTTTCTTTTTTTTTAAACATGCTGCAGACATCCCTACAGTATGATCCCATGTTTGCTGAAGCTTTGACATTGAAGCATTGTAAAGTCAACCAAAAAGACAACACAGAGAAGAGAGTTGTGTTTGGCATACAAAATAGCCCCCTTGCTAGATCAAACTGCCAGGCATCTTTCCCCGAACATCAGTAGACATAGCTTAGTCCCATCAATAGTTTACTGACCTGTGCTGTGATAACATTTCCATCTCTGGAGTGCACAGTATGTGACATTTTGCAAGTGCATTTAAAGGGGAATGGGGGAAGGGGAGATGACGCTTATCCTGCTTGTCGGTGCATACTGGATGGGGCCAGGGGTATCGATTGGGCAGAAAACTCTCCTCCGCTGACTGATTGCCACCCCTCATGTGTGTACGGTCTTTGAACTTTGTCGTATGTGGATAAATGGAACAGTTTCCAGTGAGATCAGTCAGGTCTCAGCAAAACAAACATCAGCCAAATTGAACAAAAAAAAAAAAAATATGAAAGAAGCCCTTGACATTGCCTGACTAGGTAGCCACAGACAAGCTTAATTCTGTTGCAGGCTATTTGACTAAGAATATAGATGACTGAGACAATAAAAATTTTAAGATCGTGTCGCACATTTACTTCCAGAACAACTGTGCTTCCTGTTAGCCTTAGGTCAGCACTAAAAGTGAAAGGTCAGAATACCAATTAACTTATCTTCCCGACAAAAAACTGCTCAGTTCAGGGGTATTATGTAGCTCAATATTTTATTAATGTAGGATGGCTTTGATCTGCATTTACTTTATGAACTGATACCAGGGGCGTTTTAATGATTTTATAAATTATTCATATAATTGGAAATCAACCATAAGTTTGAATTAAAGATTTTTGAACTTACTTTGTATTTATTTTTGTCACATCTTCACTTTTGTGTAAAAGGTGAACCAAAACAATATGAACTCTTAGCCATTAAAGTCAGTCTGTTTCTTTTTGTTCTTTTGATTTGGTGGCTGAAAAATGATTGTAATATTGTACTCTAACATATTCTGAGAATAACTTTCCTAATTAATAGTAATTTACAAGTTCCCTAAAAAGTTAGCGGAGAGACTAAAGAGCTAGGGATGTGCAAAAACACAGCTTGGTTATATGAAAGTAAAGAGTTTGAATTTTCTCTCCCCTTAGCTGGAGTTTTCCAGAGGCTCCTAAAGGAACCTTGCACATAGTACCAAAAATTATTCTTCTGAGGTTTTCCTTACTCTCCACCTTTTCCTGTATGTTCTTCTCTCCCATATGGACATCCAAGGCCTGCTGAAGGTCCCTGCCTTAGACTATGAGATCAGTAACTTGCTTGCACTCTTAAGCCATTTACATTCTTGGACATATTCCTGATTTTAGGGAAATTTTTTCTTTGCACTTATTGGCTAACTTCTGCAGAAATAAGAAATGAATTAACTACAATTACTTCATGTTTTACACTGAAACAATGCTGACAGAAGAGATTTTTCCTGGTTCTCTTCATGCAACACAGGGATACCCACACACATCTTGCTGCCAACCCACAGCTTTGCTAGTACTGAAGTGCGATGTAGCTCCTTTCTGCCTTCTCTGGCAGAAGGAGTACCTGGACATGCTCTCTATAGATGGCCACCACTTCCTGATAAGCATTATCCAGTACTCCATTCAGCACAGCAGCCTTAGAGTCTTAACTTCTTTCCTCAAATGTTTTTTTTTATTCCTGTATGGATTTTGCTGTTCTTGTGGATAAACCAACAGCTGAGAAGCAGCTGAAGCTGATGGCCCTAGGCTGCTCTACATTAGCTTCTCAGACATAGTCATTCAACTAGGTGTAAGGCCTCAAGTACAAAACAGATCTTAATCACAGAGGAAGAAAGGAAAAGGCTAAAATTTTTAGAAGCATGTTGCTCTTTACTCACTTTGTCTGTTTTTAGCCTGTCTTCTACTCTACCCTAGAAGACACAAGTGCCAGGGTCATTCCCTGCCTTGCACATAAGCCATTTTGTAATGTCTCATGGGGAGAAATGTGTAGGCAAACTCTCCACTTGGTTCCTTATGGCCGCATACTGTGTGAAGCTCGTCCATGTTTTGTCATGGCAGACCTCTTTTTAGGCAGCTTCTCAGCTACAAGCTGTTTCTTGGCCCTCCAAAAAGATGACTTAACTGTGTGACCTCTTTTGGACCTTAAAATGTTTTGATGAGAACGGTAAAGCTTTTGGGGAAGGACTTTAAATAGTGTCTCATAAATGACTCTTACACAAACAAGCTGTGTCCAGATAAATATTTGAACTAAGATACCAAGGCTGAAATGGCTGAGCTGGAACAGGGAATCCAAGAATACCCTCCAAAAGAGGCAGCTCTGTATCCTGTGAAGTAGGATTTCGTTGCTCTAGTCTGTCTCTCATTTGAACGAGCTGTCCCCGCTACTAAAATATTGCTACAAAGAAATGAAATTCTATTGTTTTCTACTTAGAGAACCCTTGAACTACTTGAGACATTTAACCTGATGTTTAAGAGTTTAGGATTGTGTTGGAATATCAAATGAAGTTCCACTCCATTTAACAGAAACATTCATGTTTAATTAAAATTCACGGACAGCTAGCAACATGCAAATATTAACTATCCACAATGCTCAAAGTGTTAGGGAATTAAGGCTGGATTTAATCCTATTTGAACCTCCTGCAGTCTTCTTTCTCTGCAAAATAAGTAATGCTGTCTTTCTGTTTGTTCATTCTCTAAAAACTATCTCTGTACATCTAGTGTTAGATCATATTTTATCAAAACTGATTTTGTAACAGCATACACTGATGTAGATAAAGTTAGTTTGTGAGAGTTTATATAATCCAAACAGGCAAGAACAAATGCCTAGTATTTTGTTTCATCAGTGCAATGTAATGTGTTCTTTGCCCTTCTAGTGGAATAGGTTACTATTATATAGCTTGCAATTTTCCTCCCTTTATTTTATTTTTTGATCAAACTGTGATGTTTATTAACAAAGAATTTGGCTTCATCTCTCTACAGCTTGCTTTCTAGGGAATTCACACTGTTCTTTTGTTTTCAAGAAGATATAAAATATACATACGTTCCCTGGCAAAGCAGTGTTCAATTGCAAAAGCTATCTTAGTAACCAAACGATGGAATAGTTCCATGAAAGAACCCAATCAGATAAAATGGCAAGAACTCATGCAAATTTGTTAAAAATAAAGGGACTTTTTTGAAATAATAATAAAACATCTTTATCGGAAAATATAATGTGCCCTTAGGACACGATATTGGATATTGCTACACGATAATTAATATAATAACTCCTTCCTCATAAACAGCTCCAAAGGTGTGAGGAGTTGTTTGTAGGAGAAATGTATTTCCAACAGCTTTAGTCCTGTAGAGCAAAGCCAGGGTTAATATATTTAGGAAGAATTTATTTTCTTTGCTGCCACCAAAAATATAGTACAATAATTACTAGTATTTCCTTATTTTGTAACAAGAACTACACCTGTCGCCATAGCTGGACAGCATTATTAAAAAAAAAAAAGTTGAAACTTGTTTTAGTGTTCTGGCTCAGTTGTGTTTAATTATAATATGTCCTAGACCCAGAGTCATCAGTGAGGACCCAATATTGCTGTACTTAGTGCTCTGAAATATCTACAGCAACATCAGAATCTGTTTTATGGTTGCTTGGCTTAAGGAAGCACCCTCTACCTCTGGGGCACGGGAAGGCAATTCATTTACTAAACAGGGAATAGTTTCTGGTTTGAAAAAGTGAGTGCGGCAAACATGGCTTCCAGCTCTGGCTGAATTCATTGGGTACTTTGTCTAGTCAATAGATGGAATAGTATAGAAAAAAACATGCACCATACTTGCTTTCACTCTTCCTTAGATGAAACTTCTCAGGGTTTTTGTTTATTTGCTTGTTCCAAATTATGGTCTTGAAAATAATCAAAATACAATTTCCCCGCCTCCAAAAAGTGAAGGCAACAGAAAAGGTGCAAACTCAGATATGTCTGCCTCATTCACCTTTGAAATAAAATCTCAAGTGCTGTACTGACAGGACTAGTATATATTCCCAAGTTCAAGTAGAAGTAAGCAGACCGGAGTTGTTGGCGTGCATTCTGGTGGCTTGGGGTATTTTCTTTCTTAAATTGCCTTCAGGATTTTTAAATACTTTCGCAATATAAACTTCTTAGCAAATCCAAAACCAGCAAGGTGGAAACTCGTATTCTCACATGGGTGTCTGCGACTGCCACTGCTCATGTTCTGCCTGCCTGCCTGCCTGCCTGTGAGCAAACTGGTTATAAGGTTTTTAAGGGCTCCACTACCTGCGATTCCACAGACACGGTATGAGCAATGCACACCTGTGGTAGCATAGGTGTGACTGATTCCTCCAGGCAGGGAAGGCAGAGCCTGCTGGATAGGACATTGCAGTACACTATTATCAGCTGCCAACATGCTGGAGCCCAGCAGAAGCTGGCAGCCCAGATACAAGTAAAAAGGTGGTTTCTCTATGCCTTGATGAGAAGAAAGAGGAATTTCAAATTCCAGCTAAAGCTTCTGGGGTGGCTGACTGCCTAGAAAAATAACTAAATCAGTGCATATGTCATGTGCTTTGGCCTGGCCTCCTCTCTGGATGCCCCTCTAAGCTCTCATGGGTCCAGAGTGGATGTGACAGATGGTTTAGACTGCGGTACCCAACTCTGCAGGCAAACCTTCCTTGCCAAAGGCCAGTAGGCTCAGTTCGCCAGGTAGCTACTGCCTGTCTTTGGAAACATGTAAGGAATTTGTAAATTAGGAAATTTAATATAATACCTGCAACAGGCTTGCAAAATTTTTCAGATTTTTATTTTTAATTTACAGATTGTGCCAATGAGCATCAAATAAAATATTGCAATTCATACAAGACATTAATTCTGCTCTTTTAAGATGTTGTTTGTTCAAGAAAGCTCAAATTGGATGCAGCAGCATCTGTTTTTCAGTTCTGCTTTCATCTAATTTTACAGCTGGATTGTCTGAGCCACAAGAAGGTCAAATGATTTGCCCTGACTCTGCCTATGAATTTATGGCATATGTTTGACAATCAGAGCCCATATGTTTGCCAGAAGTGTGTTACACATTTAAATGTATGGTTTAGATACTACCTTTTTTTACTAGGAAAAAGTATTGCTACTAAAGTGATTTTTTTGTTGTTGTTGTGCTAAATTAACAAGAATAAACTGATAACACTAATTTGTCACTAGACTTTACTGACAGTAAATATTTTACTGATTTTTTTTTCCTACTGTACTTTTAGGGAAAAAAATCTGTTATAATTTATGGCAAATGGCAAATTTTACTGCATAGCACACAAAAAAATCAATTTACTTCAAATTTAACTGTTGTATTTTAAATCCAAACCCAATATTTTTCAATAGGGAGGAAACAACCATGAAATATTTCCTATTTCATAGCCTTGTTTTTGGCAACCGTTTTACACACAAAAAATGGACAAGGTGGCAGAATGTTTCTTTAACACTTTCATTTTCTCTTTTTTTTTTTTTCCCCAACTGGGGAGGAAGATAGGAAAGTGTAGAAAAGTTTCAAACTATCAAATTTAGTTTGATAATTAATTTATCTATGGCACTTTCACATTTCAGGGTTACATAAACCTTATTAACTGAGCATGGGGAGAGCCTTGCTGCTTACCTGGGGGTCACTATGGGGGTGTGGGGGTCTGTGGGGCTGGCGAGTTGAGGAGCAGCAACGTGCAGATTCTCTCCAGCAGCCACTCACAGGGTTACCTTGTCCACAGTGGATGATCGGGTGCCAACTGGGAACCTAAAATCCTGTTATCCTGACCACATGGGGCTTGGATTAAGGTAGCCGACTTGTTCTGAACAGCAATTCATACTCTCAAGAATTGCTGCGACAGTTAGTACTGATGCTAAGCTTTACTTTCCATAGATATCATTGGCTCATATTTTTATGATTTATATTCACATAGGATTATATATATTTCAAATTACTGGACAACTATGCTATTGATTGCCCTTTTTAAAATATTTTTTCATCTTTTTCAAAAATGTTTCTCAAACCAGCTGAACATGGTTTAGTCTTCAGAACACCTTATTTTACAGCAATTACAATGTGACAAGTTCACTGGGGTTCAGTAGATTTCATTTCTAGCTGTGCTCCCTGTTTCCCTCTGACCTGGAGAGCAGTGGCTTTGGAAGGGTGTTTTGAAGTGCTCGCGGTGTGTTTGGTACTGCTAAGAAGTGGTTTACTTTATCCAACCTCATGTAGACTAGCTGAGTCAGTGGTGTGTACTTGTGGTTTAACCCCAGCCAGCAACCAAGCACCACGCAGCCGCTCACTCACTCCACCCCACCCAGTGGGATGGGGGAGAAAATCGGGAAAAAGAAGCAAAACCCACGGGTTGAGATAAGAACGGTTTAATAGAACAGAAAAGAAGAAACTAATAATGATAATGATGACACTAATAAAATGACAACAGCAATAATGAAAGGATTGGAATGTACAAATGATGCGCAGTGTAATTGCTCACCACCCACTGACCGACACGCAGCTAGTCCCCGAGCGGCGATTCCCCGCCCCCACTCCCCAGTTCCTATACTGGATGGGACGTCCCATGGTATGGAATACCCCGTTGGCCAGTTTGGGTCAGGTGCCCTGGCTGTGTCCTGTGCCAACTTCTTGTGCCCCTCCAGCTTTCTTGCTGGCTGGGTATGAGAAGCTGAAAAATCCTTGACATTAGTCTAAACACTACTAGCAACAACTGAAAACATCAGTGTGTTATCAACATCCTTCACATACTGAACTCAAAACATAGCACCGTACCAGCTACTAGGAAGACAGTTAACTCTATCCCAGCTGAAACTAGGACAGTATCCACCCCTTATTCTATACCACTGACGTCATGCTCAGTTCCCATACCTTTAGTTACATCCTGGTCAATCATCATCCCCTTTTCCACCCCTTTGAGACATATGAACAATGACATATAAATTTATATGTATACACACACAGAGATATCTTTCCTTTAGTTTATGGGTTATGTTCATTAAATGTTCTTTGAGTTCATTTAGTTCCCGACTCTGGGCTCCATCTGTCATACCAGTCTTTCTGGGCAGGAGGGATGGTGCAAAGTCCTCTCAGTTGGTACAGCAGAATTGGGCTTCAGTGCAGTGTGACGAGCAGGTGACATTTGACGCAGCAGGAGGATGGTGTGCACCGTTGGATTGTTGCATGCTGGAGTCAGTTCTGGTTCCATCACTACTGCGCTTTGCCCAGTTTTATCACAGTTCTTTCTTGCTTGATCTAAGTGATTCTCACTATAGTACTACGGATATAGCATGTAACAATTATAGTGATGATAACATACAGTAGCAGGGTTATATAGCAACTAATATCATACAGTTTAATTCTGGCTATTCTCACCTAAAATCAAATCCCCTTGAGGCACACATCGGACTTCCCCATCTTTTCGCATCACCCACCAAGTGCACCCAGGCCCTTGAGCAAAAGCAATCCCACAAATGGGTTTACCTTTGCCTGAGGCAGGAGTAACCCAGACTGTCTTCCCTAACATATTTTTTATGTGCACTACAGGGATTTTATCCCCTTCTACAGTACGTAAAAATTCTGACTGGGCAGGGCCACCCCGATTAGCAGATCCTCTGGTGTTGACTAACCAGGTGGCTTTTGCTAAATGTGTATCCCAATGTTTGAAAGTGCTACCCCCCATTGCTCTCAATGTAGTCTTTAACAGTCCATTTTATCGCTCAATTTTCCCAGACGCCAGTGCGTGATAGGGGATATGACACAACCACTCAATGCCATGCTCTTTGGCCCAGGTGTCTATGAGGTTGTTTCGGAAATGAGTCCCGTTGTCTCACTCAGTTCTTTCTGGGGTGCCATGTCGCCACAAGACCTGCTTTTCAAGGCCCAGGATAGTGTTCCGGGTGGTGGCATGGGGTACAGAATATGTTTCCAGCCATCCGGTGGTTGCTTCCACCATTGTGAGCACATAGCGCTTGCCTTGGTGAGTTTGTGGGAGTGTGATATAGTCAATCTGCCAGGCTTCCCCAAATTTATATTTCAGCCATCGCCTTCCATACCACAGGGGCTTTAACCACTTGGCTTGCTTAATTGCAGCACATGTTTCACATTCATGGATAACCTGTGCCATAGTGTCCATGGTCAGGTCCACCCCTCGATCACGAGCCCATCTATATGTTGCATTTCTTCCCTGATGGCCTGAAGCATCATGGGCCCACCGAGCCATAAATAGCTCACCCTTATGTTGCCAGTCCAGGTCCACCTGAGCCACTTCAATCTTGGCAGCCTGATCCACCTGTTGGTTATTTTGATGTTCTTCAGTGGCCTGACTCTTGGGTACGTGAGCATCTACATGACATACTTTTACAACCAGATTCTCTAGCCGGGACGCAATATCTTGCCACAGTGCGGCAGCCCAAATGGGTTTACCTCTGCGCTGCCACTTGCTCTGCTTCCATTGCTGTAACCATCCCCACAGGGCATTTGCCACCATCCATGAGTCAGTATAGAGATAAAGCACTGGCCACTTTTCTCTTTCAGCAATGTCTAACACTAGCTGGATAGCTTTCACCTCTGCAAACTGACTCGATTCTTCTTCTCCTTCAGCAGTTTCTGCAACTTGTCGTGTAGGACTCCATACAGCAGCCTTCCACCTCCGGTGCTTTCCCACAATGTGACAGGATCCGTCAGTGAAAGGGGCATATTGCCTCTCATTTTCTGGCAGTTTATTATACAGCGGGGCTTCTTCAGCACGCGTCACCTCCTCCTCTGGTGACATTCCAAAATCTTTGCCTTCTGGCCAGTCCGTTCTAAAATTCCTGGGTGACTGGGGTTTCCTATGCGAGCCCGTTGTGTGATCAGTGCAATCCGCTTACTCCACGTGGCGTCAGTCGCGTGATGTGTAGAGGAGACCCTCCCTTTGAACATCCAGCCCAGCACTGGCAGTAGGGGTGCTAAGAGGAGCTGTGTTTCAGTACCAACCACTTCTGAGGCAGCTCGAACTCCTTCATATGCTGCCAATATCTCTTTGTCAGTTGGAGTATAGCGAGCCTCGGATCCTCGATATCCTCGACTCCAAAACCCCAGGGGTCGACCTCGGGTCTCCCCGGGTGCTTTCTGCCAGAGGCTCCAGGTAGGGCCATTCTCCCTGGCTGCAGTATAGAGCACATTTTTAACATCTTGTCCTGCCCGGAGTGGTCCAAGGGCTACTGCATGAACAATCTCCCGTTTGATTTGTTCAAAGGCTTGCTGTTGCTCAGGGCCCCATTTAAAATCATTCTTCTTCCGGGTCACTTGGTAGAGAGGGCTTACAATCAGACTGTAATTTGGAATATGCATTCTCCAAAACCCCACGACACCTAAGAAGGCCTGTGTTTCCTTTTTATTAGTCGGTGGAGACATAGCTGCTATTTTGTTGATCACGTCCATTGGGATCTGACGACGTCCATCTTGCCATTTTGTTCCTAAAAACTGGATCTCCTGTGCAGGTCCCTTGACCTTTCTTTCTTTTATGGCAAAACCGGCTTTCAGAAGGATTTGGATTATTGTCTTCCCTTTCTCAAAGACTTCTTCTGCCGTGTTGCCCCATACGATGATGTCATCAATGTATTGCAGGTGTTCCGGAGCTTCACCTTTTTCCAGTGCAGTCTGGATTAGTCCATGGCAAATGGTGGGGCTGTGTTTCCACCCCTGGGGCAATCGATTCCAAGTGTACTGGACACCCCTCCAAGTAAAGGCAAATTGTGGACGACACTCTGCTGCCAGAGGGATTGAGAAAAATGCATTAGCAATGTCAATTGTAGCATACCACTTGGCTGCCTTTGACTCTAGTTCGTATTGAAGTTCTAGCATATCTGGAATGGCAGCACTCAGCGGTGGCGTAACTTCATTCAGGCCACGATAGTCCACTCCCCATTAGACTTTCGCACTGGCAATATGGGACTATTAAAGGGTGAGCGAGTTTTGCTGATCACTCCTTGGCTTTCCAGTTGGCGAATCAACTTGTGGATGGCAATCAGGGAGTCTCGGTTGGTGCGATATTGCCGCCAGTGCACCACTGTGGTAGCAATTGGCACTTGTTGTTCTTCAACCCTCAGCAACCCCACAATCGAAGGGTCTTGAGAGAGACCAGGCAGGGTAGGCAGCTGTTCAGTGCCCTCCGTCTCCAAGGCAGCTATACCAAAAGCCCATTGATACCCCTTTGGGTCCTTAAAATACCCTCTCCTGAGATAGTCTATGCCAAGGATACACGGAGCCTCTGGACCAGTCACAATGGGGTGTTTCTGCCATTCATTCCCAGTTAGGCTTACTTCAGCTTCCAATACAGTTAACTCTTGGGATCCCCCTGTCACACCAGAAATACAAATGGGTTCTGCCCCTTTATAGCTTGATGGCATTAGAGTGCACTGTGCGCCGGTGTCTACTAGAGCCTTATACTCCTGTGGGTCTAACGTGCCAGGCCATCGAATCCACACAGTCCAATACACCCGGTTATCCCTTTCCTCCACCTGGCTGGAGGCAGGGCCCCTCTAATTCTGGTCAGAGTATCTGGTATTCACCTCTCGTAGAATTGGCTCAGAAGTCCCTTCAAGAGCATCAGAAATAAGATCCGCCCTTCTACTCTGTCTGGAAACTGGAGCGGCATTTTTCCTGGTAGAATCCCCTTTTGTGGTGGTTTTTCCTCGCAGCTCACGTACCCGTGCATTTAGGACTGAGGTAGGTTTTCCATCCCATTTCCTCATGTCCTCTCCATGATCACATAGGTAAAACCACAGGGCACCTCACGGTGTGTACCTTCTATATTCTCTCTCTTGGGCAGAGGAGCGCTCACTCCTAATAGCTGGGACATTGGTCCTTATGGGTGGGCAATAGGACATATCCTCTTTGAATTGCTGGAAATCCTCCACAGCCGAAATGCAGGCTTGTAGGGAGGAGGAGAGATTTTCTTCATATTGATGGAGTTGGCGAGCCACTTCATCCACTGTCGGTGCCTCTTCGTCTTTCCAGGTCATTATTGCCAGTGAGTTGGCATAGGACGATGGTGCGCTCCGTACAAACTTCCGCCACATGGGTCATGTGCATTGGACTTCATCTGGATCTTTGGGTAATTGTGGGTTGTCTGGGTCATGATGAATCGTCTCTAGCACAGCTAATTCCCTCAGATATTGGATACCTCTTTCCATGGTTGTCCACTTGCTTGATTGACATATAACATCTTCCTTAAAGGGGTACCTTTCCTTCACACTTGACAGGAGTCACCTCCAGAGGCTGATGGCTTGTGTTCCTCTTCCAATTGCCTTGTCAATGCCCCCTTCCCTGTCGAGCGATCCCAGCTGCTTGGCTTCCCTGCCTTCTAATTCCAAGCTATTAGCCCCATTGTCCCAGCATCGGAGGAGCCAGGTGATAATATGCTCACCTATACGGCGGCCAAAATCTTTTCGCATATCCTGCAGCTCACTCAAGGATAGGGACCGGGTTATTACCTCTGGTTCTGCCTCTTCCTCCTGTTCCCGTGATGACCCTGGTTCACCTTCATCCTTTGCTAAGCCAGCTGATTTTTTTGTATATTTCTTTTTCTGTATGGGGGCAACTGATACTGGTGCAGGTTGGTCCGCTGGTTCAGTTGCAGTATCGCTCGCCGGGTTTTGGATAACTGCAGCGTCTGTCACCAAGGTTTGGGTAGCAGAAGTGCTTGTCGCTGGGGCTGGAGGGACCGCAGTGCCCGTTGCAAAGGTTTGGGTAGCTGCTGTGCTCGTTGCCATGGCTGGAGGGGCTGGAGTGCCTGTTGCTGAGGTTTGGGTAGCCACAGTTCTCATCACCGGGGCTGGAGGGGTCGCAGTGTCTGTCACCAAGGTCTGGGTGGCCGCAATGCTCGTTGCCGGGGCTGGAGGGGCCACAGCGCCCATTGCCGAGGTTTGGGTGACCACAGTGCTCATCGTTTTGTTGTTAGGTCCAGAGACCTTCTCTTCCCCTTGAGGGTACTGAGCGGTGTCGAACAGGGCTCGATAGGCATGGGCCAGGTCCCAGCACGTTGCAGTGATTTGTATCTCTCTGGAGCTGCCGGGGTGACAGCATACCTTTTCCAAATATTTTACTAGTTCTTCTGGATTTTGCACTTGTTCAGGGGTGAATTTCCAAAACACTGGAGGTGCCCACTTCTCTAGGTACTTGCCCATACTACCCCACACACCCTGCCACTCATAATTATCCAGCCTCGGGGCAGATCTCTGGGTGATCTTCTTAAATAGTTGTTTAACCTTAAACAAGAGCTGAGCCACATTCAGGAGCATGCTAATTCCCAGCAGTAGGGCTAGGACCATGCTGGTCTCAGCATCCCAAGAGTATTCAAATTTTTCAAAATTCTCAAACACCATTGTAACTGGACTGAAGGAGAAAGGAGAGGGGAAGAAAGGTATCCCACCCATAGACTCGTTTTCCAAGGAGGAAAGGTAAATGGTATAATTATTAATAGTTTCCCACAGATGGCTCCCGCAGTATAAAGGTGACAATGCTGAGTGCAAATACCAGATTAATCCCACAACCGATGGCTTTATCATACCATAAACCAGCGTTATACAATACATCAAAGCAAAACCTTAATCCACCTCCCACGGATGATAAGCAGCAGAAGAGGGACTACATACAGCAAGCGAGGTGATACATAACAGAACTTTAAAAACCAGAGCAACAACTCTAAGAACACATAAATCAACATAATGACCAGCAACTATTAGACCAATATAATGAATGCTTATAACAAATTTGTTTTAACGAGCTCTGGTCAGGTTTGTCGTTATCTCAACCCTTTGGGCCCCACGTTGGGTGCCAAAATGGACTGTCGTGGTTTAACCCCAGCCAGCAACTAAGCACCACGCAGCCGCTCACTCACTCCCCCCCCACCCAGTGGGATGGGGGAGAAAATCGGGAAAAAGAAGCAAAACCCACGGGTTGAGATGAGAACGGTTTAATAGAACAGAAAAGAAGAAACTAATAATGATAATGATAACACTAATAAAATGACAACAGCAATAATGAAAGGATTGGAATGTACAAATGATGCGCAGTGCAATTGCTCACCACCCACCGACCGACACCCAGCTAGTCCCCCAGCGGCAATTCCCCGCCCCCCCTTCCCAGTTCCTATACTAGATGGGACGTCCCATGGTATGGAATACCCCGTTGGCCAGTTTGGGTCAGGTGCCCTGGCTGTGTCCTGTGCCAACTTCTTGTGCCCCTCCAGCTTTCTTGCTGGCTGTGCATGAGAAGCTGAAAAATCCTTGACATTAGTCTAAACACTACTTAGCAACAACTGGAAACATCAGTGTGTTATCAACATTCTTCACATACTGAACTCAAAACATAGTACTGTACCAGCTACTAGGAAGACAGTTAACTCTATCCCAGCTGAAACTAGGACAGTATTGAACCAAGTTTCACTCACAAAAAACCTAAACCCAAGTCCCGCCTGTATATATAATTACATAGAGGAATATCGTCTGTCCCTCAAAGGATTATTACTGTTAGAATTCGGAAGGTCCTACTGCCGTCAACCCTACACCTTAAATTGTACGCTGCTGTGTTGGGAGTGAAGGTCTGAGGTGTCATCAGACCATTAGCACCTATGTCAATATTACAGATACAGTGTATCACAGTAAATCTTCCTCTGCTCTGTACGCTTTATCTGCCTGCAAATGGATGTGCAAGGTGGTTTGACTCAAAGGTCATCTGTTTAGCTTGTTGTCGTACATTCATTTTTGAGGAGGTGATTGGCACTGCTGGCGCACTTATTCATTTTAAATTTATCTCAACACATATAAGTACATGCTAAGCAGTTCCCAAATACTCAGTAAACTGTGACCCTAAAGCTCTAAAGGACAGTGAAGCAGTAGTTTCCCGGAGGTGTGCAGGCACTGGAGCTCCCCTTGATGGAGCTCTTTAGGAGGGCCTTTGCTGTAAGCAGGTTTAGCATGCCTCACTGAAAAACACAAAACTGTTAAACTTCTAATTAGAAGTATAAAACCAAGATTTTCTTTGTGCTAGGACCCTCACATGGTGTTTTGGTTTTTTTTAATTGAAATTGAGACTTTTAACTTCAGCCCTTCTCTAGAAAAAGCAACAACTGTGGCTCAAAAACGGGCATATTCTTTTTCAATAGATGAACATTATTCTAAAATAATTATAATGTAAGCTTATCTATATTTTGTTTTTTCTTCAGGCAAGCTGTCACCTGGTGTATACTTTAGAGACCCTCAAATTTCCTTTGAGTACTGGATACGCAGTTTGATACTTTGGTATTTAATAGAGGTGTCATACTTGCTCCTTAATTAATAAGAACACTGTCACTCAGAATATTCAGTATTTCACCTTGTTCCATTATCATAGGATTAGTTCCCATTTAAGTGGTGATTTAAAAAATCTGAGTCCAGAAAACTTTCTTGTTTGCTTTTGAAGACATTAGCGTGCTTGGAAATCTTAAGATATCTCTTTTTTTTTTTTTCTTTCTTTTTTTTTAATGAAGGTTTTTCAGTAAAAACAATGAAGTAAAATCCTGTTGTATGTTGGACTAGGCATATTCTATTGAACTCCGCTAAATGTAAATGTAACTGCAAATCCTTTGAAGTCAAGCGCGGTACATAGGCTGGTCTTTCAAAGGAAGCTGTTGAAGTTGCTGAGAGCATATTTTTAAAAGCTCTCCAGGAAGAGCGTCTTATGGTAATCTTACAAAAAATTCTGTTGGAAGGTGATTTTGGGTCACTTGGTGAGGCTGGAGCTATTTTCAGATATTTGCTTTTTAACCTGCTTGACGTGAAGATGTGGAGTGTGGCATTTCTTTGATATCAGGCCAGAAGAATTTCTCCATAGTACCTGCTGATCTCTCACTGTTCCCCTGAGCTATCTCTGTGTATTTAAAATACAGTGTTATTTAAAAAGCAGGCTTTATTTCTTAGTAAAATCTACCCTATGATTTAAAAATTAGTTATACCATACAATAGATCTAATAATTTTTATATACATCCTCATGGATTCTTAAAATTATATACAAGACTGATATTGAAAGTTTCAAGCAGTTTAGAAAAAATTTTCACTAATGTGTTGTATGGTTCTTTTCAGATCACGTTGTAAAAGAAAGGGCTGTGTTACTATTTTTAAATTACATTTTTAAGTATTATAAACTTAAGTATATTAAGCAAATTAAATGGTTTGGATTTTGAGATGAGGGAAGAGCTTATCATAGGAGCTGCAGTTCTTTAATTCCAACTGAGATATTCTTATATTCCAATTGAGAGCAATTGAGAGACAGGCTCCATTTAATTAGAAATTATGAGATGGATAAAATGAGAAGAATAGAAGGATTTCCTTTCCACTTATCCATTTCTAATAAATAGATGTTTTGACAGCAATAATACTGTCTTAAATAGTTAATGTTATAAGAAACTTCCATCTTAGTTATGTGGGCTGTTCCCACTACATTGAGGAGCCTCTGATATGTCAGATAGAACAAGGATCTATGCTGGATTCAACCAAGATGGTAATGGAAAATTAATTTTAATGCTCTTGTGAGAAAATCCATAATGGTGTTCTTCCCCATCAGTCCCCACGAGCTTTGCTTCAAACTTTTCTCCTGCCAGTTTGTCAAATATTTTCTCTGAAAGACCCAAAGTGCTAGTCTCAAACCAGAGATCTCCCACCTTGCACATTTTGGCAAACCTTGCCTTTCATTTTGCTGCTTTGTAATGGGCTACACATCTATGCAATATAAAGGAGTTCTGTAGGAAAGCTATGCAAGATTTCTGATGTTGGAAATTATATTTTTTTCTGGAAATATAATTTCTAGTTTGCTTCCTCAAATATACCCAGTGGATTTAGACTGTGCCTGAGGACTGTCTAAACCTGCCAACATCTCTCCAGTAGCACTGCAGCAAATATCCCCTATAAATGAACAATCAGCATCTGTAGGTGTACTATAAAAGCCTGTAACATACTTAATCCAGCAGATCATATGCCTGCATAACTACATACATGACACAAAGAAAACCTGTGTGCCAGAAGAAGCTCTGAAAGAATCTAAGATGCACTCAAGTGCTTAGCTGCCAGTAGTGAACATCTCTGCAAAATCATTTATCTCTCAATTGTGATCCCAGAGGAAAAGCTAAGAAACTTCTTCCTTGGGAATTTACAACATGATGCCAAAAAATCATGGATTCAGTGATACAGGTTTGGTTGGGGTTTTTTCTTTCCCTTTTTTTTTTTTTTTTTTTTTTTTTAGCAGCATATTAAAAGCTTTTACTTCTTTCCTCTGCAAACTTTGTGTTTGACTTTTTTTTGTTTCCTTTGCCTTATCAACCTTGTCCCCCCCTGTTCCTTGGCAAATCCCTTCTGTAACACACCTTCTTTCTTATATCGGACCACCCACCTTTTTCTTTCAAGGATGGGATAACCAGCACACATTTAACTAAATGCTAAGCAGTTGCTGTCAGAAGACAACTCTTTCTCTTAAGGGTACTGCAACAATGAAGGCCAGAAAAATCTGCTGTTGGATGCTACCCCAGCCATGAAGAGTGTTTCTAGTGCATACAGGATTGCACAGGTGGCAGAGATTTCTTTTAAAAATCCACAGATTAGCACAGACCATCTGATTTGAGAGGATGATGAGATGAACATGTGCATTCAATATGATTTTACTGCAGAAGGGATGAACAGTTTTATTTTTATTCATGCTTATGAGGGACTAAGAAATAGTCCCATAGGTAAACTCTTTAACTCTTAACAAGTAACATGGGAAGGTGTCCTGAATATGTGCTTTGGAGGGACATCTCTCCTGCCACAGAAATCCACTGCAGAACTACTCATTTCAAGCTAAGAGAAACTAGTTACAAATACGCAAAACAAAATATATTCATAATGATATCATGTCCCCTTTCAGCTAAATACTTTGACTCACTGCCTTTACACCACAGCTACTTGAATTTCAGTGGTGCTACCACCCAACTTCTTCGTATGAAACATAATGATGTCCCTGTTTTCCCAAGGAAAAGGCAAAGAAACATATTCCAGGGCTCTTTAATGAGTCCCTGTGACTTATTTTCAGAACACTTTAATACTTCTGCCTTGACAATCTTTGAAAATGAGTGGTAATTAGCCTTCTGGGTTGGCAGGAAATTGCCATATTGATCAACTCTGGAAACATTGTATGTAGAAAGGAAGAAAAATCCATAGAAATAAATGTTTATGTGAGTTGTTGGGGTTTTGGGGGGTTTATTTTCTGGTTTTTAGCTTGAAGAATTATTAATATTGGGGCAAACACAGAAGAACAAAATGTATTGCTACTGATTTAGACATTTAGAAATAGCTTTTACTACCACTAGTGCAAATCCAATAAAGTCTCCTGAAAAAAGCTAAGACTGCTTTTAAGTAAGACCACTTAAGGCTTGGTTGTAAAGGAAATATTGCTCTTCAAAAATGTAAAACAAATCCTCCTAACAGGACTTTTCAAGTTAAACTATTGCTAAATAAAAGATGATGAGATATTTAAAGAGTTTCTGAGTTCGCATTAAATGCATAATTCAGGACTGAATGTTGAAAAGGGAGTAAAAATGTAAAAGGCTTCAGCAATATATCTCTGTGATTCTATATGGTTTGTCTGGAAGGTTTAATCGGCACAGAGGAGCTGAAATGTAACCAGGGAAATAGTTTGGATTACACTGATTTAAGGTCTTAAAAAATTGCCAATTCTTCAGAAATGCTTCCAGTATATAACAGCCCCTATTTCAGGATTTGCTACCTTGTGATATGTACGAAAGATTATAGTGGCATGAGCTAAAGCAGCTGATGCTTTGCAACGGTCATTCCTGGTGTTACTGCATAATTCCATGAGCCTGACTTAGCGATGACTTTTAAAAATCAAATAACCCTAGAAGACATCCTGGATGTCTTCCAGGCTTATGTTGCATATATACCCATATCGGTCTCTCTGAAATGCAAGCATATATTGAGGAATACCTTGTAAAAACCCGTGCTATGTGATTAATGGTGGGATTTATCTAGATGTTTGAGACCAGAACTGGGCCCATCATTCCTAATGTTTCAGACTGTGAGGGCATGAATGATATATGTTTTTAGCAGCTGTCACTTGAATGGAGTACTCTTACAATGACAAAGATGAAAACTTTCATATCTTGAGAAAGAGCAGGAAAGAATAAAAAAAATTGAATTAGTATTTTTGTAAACTAAAGTTGCTTTTCTAAATATCTCAGTAATTGTTTTTAATAGGGTGAGCCTTCAATCAGTATGTTCTTTTTAGTGTTTGAGATATGTAATATACAAACCTCTTAAAGGGATATTTTTGCTTCTACGGAACTGCAATAAACACAATTTGTGCTACAGTTTTTACCTGTGGCTCTGCAGTCTCAGAACCTCATAAAGGACACTGGCCATTTGGACTGCAGTTCAGTAGGTTTGCTTAGATATTATGGTTTGCTGGAAAAATACCATCTCTGTAGACAGAATGCATCGCAATGGGAATCCTGCTCCATATTTTACGCTGACTAGGCTATATTCTTACTCTTCCTCTTAATAAGGAGAAAAAAAAATTTGTGATTTCAGAGAATTACATGAAGCAGCCTGCTGTTAGTGTTTTTCTCCTGTGGACTGTGCTATTTTGTCTTTTCCTGGTTGCATGAAGCTGTATCTGTCACCTTATCTACTGCTGTTCTGCAGTTTTTATGTTTTTACTGGATCTGTTGCTTCCTGGCTTGAGCCAAACTAAGCAAAACCAGAGTAAAGTCTCAATAAAAGTAAAATAAAGCAATTTCCAAGTTGCTGGTGATAAATGTGTTAATGTCCACTTACTTTGAGGCACAACTGCACTGGCACAACGTTTGGCAGATACTTTCATCCTCTATTTGAATACATATTTAAATGTATAATTTTCAAAATATTATGATGCTTTGTAGTGTCAATAATATTTCAAATATCAATGGACAGAGGTCATTAGGTAGAAGTGTAGTGATTTTGGGTGTCCCTGGAAAGCATGGGCATTACAATCTAAATGGTATATAGGAGGGGCTTTTTTCTGAGAAATCATGAAACTTTAATACAAATGCTGTGTTATACTGATGTATTATAAAACTCACTCTAATAGAAGAGGGAGATGGGAGGACATTATCTGTTATGAATGTAGTGAAAATCGCTTGATTATGGAAAATTAATGAGACCCACTGTAGCCAAAGAATGGGGACTTAGTATGGTTTAACCTTCCTTTCAGCTTCTACAAAGATAAATTGTTCTCTGACTTGTGTAGTTCTAAATTAAGGTTACTTTCGAGCATATGCTTTTGTCTTTTTCTGAGCTATTTTAAAATTGTATAATAGAACAGTATAAACGCAGCCAAGCATTCCATAATTTGTATTAAAGAGGTAACTTAGTCTTTGAAAACTTGGAATGAAAACGTGGGTGGGAAAGGACAAACCATGAGGTGGCCTTCCTATGAGAATAGTGAATGGATACCTTCACCTAAAAGGGAAAGAAATCTCACTCAGTTTGGGGGAGTGGAGGTGATGTGGACTGTACTTTTTTAAAAAGGGGACATTAATTAATGGTTAAGGTTCTTGATGAATTGAGTTGATGACAGTTTTTCTATACTTGGAACTCTCCCCATCTTAGACATACAGTAGTAAGTTTTTCCTTAAGGTTTTGGAGCCTGAGTTGGCATTTGTTTTAGTCCTGTTGCTCTTGTCCTTGGAAGTCTTCTCTAGTCCTATTAATTTCATGCAATGAAATAGTATTTAAGTGCTCATCTAAATTAAATATTCCTAATATCTGTTCCTGTTGTTAGAAGGCTGCAACTCACTGTATATCACATTTTGCAAGGCGCTCTGTTAGAAAACTGTAAACTGTCCAACAACAATTGTTATGTTCTGGAACAAAAAAAGCAGCAGCAGACATGTTAAACAGATTTTTCAGAGGATGTAAATGATTAAGAAATTGAAGTTTATGGTACATTTATGGATGTTTATATTATGCCATGTGTAGACTACTGATTTTCCCTCCTTCATCTTTGAGCTTTGCAGATTAAAACTGCCTGTATAATAGCACATTTCAAAGATTCATATGAAAGTCAGCTTCCATGGAATTCAGTGCTAAAGGCTCAGACCTAAATTTGGAATTAGCTTTTGTTGCTATGGGAACATATACTTCATTTAGTCCTGAAGGAAAAAGAATATACAAATTTATGATAAAAAATAACACTATTAGTCCACTTGGTGGGGCAGGAGGCACTAGAAATAACTATGTAATCTGGGCATATAATATCTCCCGGTTGCATACGGCATGATTATACTGAAAAAGATCTCCTTGTCAGTTTATTGCTCCATCATAATCTTTTTTTTCTATAAGTTCACATTTGTTTGCATTGTAAAATCACAACCTGCACATAAATAAGTGGTTTAGTCATTATTTCCCTTTGTAAGGCATTACTGGGGATGTCTATTAATTCTCAGATGATTATTTCTTTGCCTTTCATTTTGTATGAAGCCTAGATCTCAGCGTGTTTTTATTCAGCTACCAAAGAGCAAAGGAGAGAAATTTGATGTTGCAACTGAATTTATTCCAAGACACTATTAATATGAATATGAAAGTGAGTTCTGCTGCTGACCCCTGGGTTTGCTTCTTTGCTTGACAGACAAGTTTTGCTGACTGTGAAGGAAGGAGTGGCAAAAGTCTCGCAATTAGACTTTCTTTCCTTGGAGAGTGATGGAACTGTGGAGAGGTTTTTCCACACTCTTTACAGCTTTATTCTCAATGTTTTTGTAAATCTCTGTTATTTCATGGATAGCCTCAGCTTGAAAATTTATCTGTAGAGCATTATCCAGAAAAATACTCTGTTTTTTAAGCCCAAAAAGTTCTAAAATGAAATGACATGCACTTTTTGTATGAAAGTTATGACTTGCAAATGCAAGTAATGCAAATTTTTGCTGCCTTTCATGTGCAGCCTTTGTGCAGTTTCATGCAGATATTTATTCTCCTGTTTCTCTAAAACTTGATTTGATTTTCAGGTTCAAATGGACATGCAAATGTAAAGTGAAATACAATAGAAACTATAGCTATCAAGTGATCTCCCAGTGAAATCCTCCAGAGGTGTACTTTTTATAATATTTTGATGTAAAAATACTCTTAACAATAACTTGGCTGCTTCAGGCATGCTGTTATTAATGTTGGGAACATCTACCTTTTAAAAAATCCCAAATAACATCTGCTCTTAGGAGATGCATATAAAAAGGGAGAGCAAGAAACTTCAAAATCAATAAAAGATGCAGACAAAATTTAACATAAAAGTGGGAAGTGATCTCTCACTTCATGTCTGTGATGGAAAGGAAGTATGAGCAAAACGCTTTCCATCTTTTGGGAATCCCTAGCATGATCCAGCATGATCTCCACTTCTCTCACATGACTTCTGCTTTTGCTATAAGCAGTTAACGTTGCTTTTGTTGAAATGCTGCCATTATCATTTAATCATCAACTATGTAAAGTGCTGTGCCCACTCAGTGCAGAGATTATTCCTTGGCCTAAAGACAAACCATTTAAGTGGTGGTTATGTTTCATTCTTTCAAATAAAATCCTTTTCCAAGAAATGAACTGGTGAAGTGTTTCAGTTAAGAAAAACTCCTACAGCATTTTATTTTGCTGTGGATTGTATGAAAATGTCCCTGAAATGTCTAATGTTTTTCTAAGTGATACTAATGCGTTCTACTTCTGTTGCCTCTCTGAAAGCTCACCTACTGAACCACTGTGCTCAGCTTGCACTCAACTCTTCACCAAAGGAAAACCCAATAGTTTAGTATTCTACAGTGAGGTATGTCTAAATTGCATTTTGTAAGCATTATATCAACTAAATATACCTGACTGAAATTGAAAGAATGTGGCAGTAGCTATTTGAGAAACCTGTAAACTAACTCCATTGTCACTGTGGAAGAGAGATGACCAACTGCTATTTCTCATCTATGTACAATCCAGAATACAGTGCTGTGTGCCTACAGTAGCATTTTAGTTCCCAGCAGAGCCTTCCTCTTGGAAAAAAAAATCTCCTTATTGTCGCACTTAATGTCTTTCAACTCTCTTTGCAAAGCAGTCTTGTAGCACATGAACTGGGCTCCTTCCCGGAGTTCCAGAAGATCCACAGGACCAGACTAGAGCTCATCTTAGTAAAATGCCCGGAAATGCTTATGGTGTGTGCTTTGGGGCCTTAGCAACAACTGCTTTGTTGCACAAATTCTTTCCTGCTGACCACCCTGCTTGCTGTTGCAGGCATGCCTTATGTCATCTGAGATTTATCACACCCTTCATCTCCCCAGTTGCTCTGTATACCTAATTTACAGGTTTTAGATTTACCTCCTTTTTGTTAGGTTATCCCGTAGCTACTTTGTAGTGCATATGTAAATACATAAGCCCATGGACATGTGGACAGTCTTATTAGTGGGCAATCATACACAGACATTGCCTTTCACAGTTCATGGACACAATATCCTCTTTCCATTAGCATTACACAGAATCTCAATTCATATATACAATTCCTAAGGGGACAGCAGGGGAAGGGCAGCAGATACCTCTCTGCTTATTCATTTCTAGGGAAAGGGTTGCTCCCTGACAGTTCTTACCTATTTGTATCAAAGAACTGCTTGTGTTTAAATTCCTTATTTTAGCTCTTGGATAGGAAACTCTTGCCTCTGCCAAAAGGTAGAGTGCAGAATAAGAGAGATGGTACAGTTGGCAATGGGAGAGACTAAAATGGTAAATACAATTAGTTTCTGGTGCTTCCCTATGAAATAAAGTGTTATTTTAACAAAATGTCTAGAACTTTTAACATTGCCCTGGCAATATGTAGGCATACTTAAAGGAAACCTTGGCTCTTTTAATAATTATGGTAGGGTTTTTGCCTAAACTTAAGTGGATTTTTCACTTTGAAAGCTCATTGTTGTCTTCTTTTCAGTTGATTGCTTTAGTAAGCCTTACTTTATTCATCTCAACAGGAAAAATTTCATGCTGATGTCACAGGACTTATGAAACTATCTATAGGCATTTGCAAACAGAATGAAGCCTATAATTTTGGAAATGTACTTGTATAGTTTCTATTTTTTTTTTTTTTTAATGTATCAGGAATGGAGAACTTTACAATTAAGCAAGTGAAATTGCTTCTAAGATCTGGCCTGATTCGAATGGTGAGAAGACTGCTTCTTACAAAGTCAGCTTTAGTAGTGTATTTTTTAATTAATCTCTCACATCCATGTACACATAGGAAAAAAAACCCTATTATGCGATAATGGTTTCTGTATGGTATTCTCCCCAACTTTGGAATCTGAATGCCCATGTTCATTGGCATTTTTCATGGGCCACTGAGTCAACGCTGTTCCGGGCCTTGCTTTTGGGATGCTTGTAAAACATGATGGAAGCTTCACTGTAAACCAGTATAATGATTTAATGGAACCCATGCTTCACAGTCACCTGCATGAACCAGGAAGAAATCTTTGTATCCCTATTAAGTAATTGGCTGTTTGTAGACTATTTTCATTTCTTCAGAAATATCAGAAATTGTCTTCAGGTAGAAGTGGTGCTTCATCAGAATGAACAGTAACACCAAAAATTGTCTTTCCAAGGTACCCGAGTACCTCCTGCTCTCATATACTTCCTGATGTCCTCAGAAGCACTGTAAGTTGTGGCAAACATCACTCCCCTCAGAAACTGTTTTGCCAACATTGCAATTCATTTTATAAAAATTTTGGCCTCTCTAAAGCCTTTACATACACAGTGGTATTTATCATTTATTTATGTCTTGGCAACTCCAAGGGACGGTGTAGGGAAGAAGAGGATGGAGAAGGAAAGTCGGTTGGGTAAGTCACGTTGAGGTCCCTACACTTACCTAACTTGAAGTATGAACGTGAAGTTCATCTTCTGTATTTCATATTGGTGGAATCTATAGCCAGCAGGCTATTGGCTGGAGTGTGCCTTTTGTGGTGGATGGCAAAGTCGAATAAACTTACTGACTCTAGCTCTGTGGTGGAGAGACATACCATAAAGAAAAAGGGTGGTGGGGAGCTTAAACTTTGGTTTCCTACATCTGTGGTTTATCAGGCAAATATTTTACATTATTTGACTCACATTATAGATATCAGGCCTTATTGGATAGTTCTGGAACTGGGGAATGGAAGGGAAGGAGGAACAGCAGTAGCAGTATTTTTATTCTTTTTTGTTCTAAAGTGTATCTTAGACCTGAAAATCCTACCCAGTAAACTGAAACTTTCTGAAAAAAATGTTATATCAAATTAAGTGAAGTGTGTACTTGTATATACAGACATACATCTATTTACACACACATATATATAATTAGCTACATACAAATATAAAATATATGACTTACTATATGTACATATAAAAATATGTTAACTATACATGTATCTGTCTGGAAATATAATTTCCAGACCATCTTCCTGGTATTATGAGTGTCAACAAGTGAGTTCTATGAAAACACTGTGTCCCATAAAACTGTAGTGCTTATCCTTCACTGGCTGAGGGACAGGAGTAAGTGAATGGGAATGGGTCCCTCTTTCACCCCAAACTGTGACCAAAGAATCTCTGCAGAATTTTGCTTTGTGCCACATGGTTCCTCAGACTCCACAAGTTACTGTAGGCATAAAGTTAAGCTAGTGCTGCTATCAGGTAGCAGTGCCTTTGTTGACAGTCAGAACAGGGGTTTTGCCAACAGTAGCTATTGCAATATTAATTTAAATCAAGAGCCACTTTGACTATCTTTATTATTATAAAAATCATAATGTGGGGGAAAAATATTTGTGTCCCTTTTCTTATATATATATGCTACATTAACAATAAAGAAGAAAACTCAATTTTCATCTTTGTAAAAATCTGTTCTTGTATCAAATGAGTAAAAAGTACCAGGACAGAACTGCACTCCTAAATGCTTGTTTGCAGTACTCATTCAATTTATTTTCCTGAAGATTTTTTGGTTTTTTTGTTTTAAACTTGATCTTTATCCTTTATACTTGAACACATGTATGGCTAGTCAAAGCATTCAGGATCACAGTAGTAAGAATAAAGAACCAAAGATCACTGTGGTGTCCTTTGCAATTGGTTACCTTACTTTTGCTGAGCTGAGCAAAAATTTGTCTTTATTAACGCTTAGAATTCCTGTTGGTTTTATTTGTTTTGAATTTTTTTTTTCTTGGCTTTTTCTGTGAGTCCACTGTTACTGGCTACTATTTGGAGTCCAGACACCTGTGTAGGTTCAGGAGTTTCTGATCTATCCAAGACATTTCTAGGACTCAGTGAAGATAATGATCAAGGGAATTAAAGAAATCTTAATTATGAGGGCATCAGCTAATATATTATAGAAGTTAATTGAGCAAGGATTTGGCTTAGTTAATAATGAAAAAGAGCATTTTTGATAAGTAACAACACAAACAAAACCATGGGTGTGGAGTTAGGTTATATAAATCAATCAGTTTATTTCTTCAGAATCTGAGATTAAGATCTGAGGAAATTTTTTTCATGTTCAAAATGTTCGTCTTCAGTTTTCTTCATGCACCCAAGAACAACATTTCCAGCCAAGCCTCTAAAGATAAAATATCCTACATTTTACGTATGCTTTGCTTGCAATAACAAATAATCTCTTTTCAGTACTGAGCCAGAACTTCAGATGGTTTAAATCAACACAGACTTCAATAAAACTGTGTTGATTTACTTTTACTATTAGATGTTTATGTAGAGGAAGCCAAGAAAAATTACTGGCCTACAGAAATTTAACACATTACCAAGTTACCAATATGTCAGAGTATTTCTTTGGAGCAGATCCCTCTGATTAGCAATAGGATCTAATTAATTTTGCGGTTTCATTTTGTGGTAAATAAAGTGAAAATGACCACTTAGTATAACACTTCTCAAAACCATTTTGTGTGACTAACATACTGAAGAGAAGTCATGCAATGACAAGATTTTTGTTCAAATCGTGGTGTGTGTATATATAAAGGATATGCCAATACAATCTAAGATTTTGTTTATTTATAGTTTGCATTGATAGTCTCACTCTCCTAAGATTAGTCAATTTTTATCGTGCTCTGCTTCTTCACATCATGCATGGTCTTTCGCAATCAACAAATGTGAAACCTCCTTATGAAAGGATGGGTTGGTTTCTCTGAGAAAAGGAGGAGATAATCACCATCTTAGAAGTATAATAAACAGTAACAAAATGGATAGGACCTTAATATTCTCAGTATGTTTAACAGGAAGAGAAATATAAGCATTTGAATTCTTTCACTGACTTCTTCAGGTGCATGAGTTCACATGGACATGCTCCAACTGTAGCTACTAAATGCAGTCGAGCAGGTGTATAACCTTTCATGTTGCTGTAAATGTTGGACTTAATTCATGCTTTATTTGTACTTACCGCTCTGCCATTTTTTAGCCATTTCAGTTTTATTTATGCTTTTATTTTTGAGCTTAAAATTTCCTCTTGCTTAGAAATTGAAGCATTAGCAGGGCTGTCATGGCTGATGCTGCTGTTTTAACCATTCTGCATGAGCATTCAGGAGGACTGTGCTATTTTCTGCCTTTGCCACAAGCATCCTGTGCAACTCTAAGGAGGTCTTTTAGTCAATTTACTTTGGTGATAAAAATGTCTGTCTTTATATCCCTGCTCCTTAGACCTTACAGTCTTTCATTATATGCATGTGCAACGTGGCTGTGAAATTAGTTGTTTCCCAAATGCTACTTTAATTTAAATGAAGAATGAAAGATAAATAAATAAATGAGAACAGCCACTGGACATGTACCAGTAGTGACTGTGGGAAGCTGAAAAGACTGAAGAAGGCGTGTCAGAAGGGTTAGAATGGATAGGTGAAATCAAACCATACACAATGGCAACCTTATAAAACTAAATAGCTGAATGAATTACTTCCAATTTTGTCTGTTTCTTTAATGAATCAATTTTTTTTTCTAGTTCTGGACAGAGAAGTAGTCTCTTGCAAGAAAGACAAAATACTAGTTGGAGCTGGCATTATTTATTCATTGATATGAATGTAGAGGAAATCTTGCTTTTTGAAATTTCTCCGCTGTATGTTACTTTCCCAAGTAGTTTCATAATCAGTGTTCAAAGTTCTGCATGTTAAATGATTTCCTTGTATTTTCAATGCAGAAATGCTGTTCCACTTCATGTAGGAATGCTCAGGTACTTAGCAAGCGAGGCTATCTTTCCCCCCACCCCACTGGCGCCCCAAAACAATTAGATTTAGGGAAAATTAGGTACGCCGAAAGACCTGTAATTACCGAAGCGGGAATCTGGCCAGGTCACTCAGATTAACATGCCTAAACAACCTCAGTGATCATAAGTGGCCATTAGTTTAGTTTTTCTTCTTATCTGAAAGACAGAGCCTCCTATAGCACAGTGCCCTCTTCTATCAAACTCAATGTTTAGTCTCAATTTTGTCCTATCTCTTTGTGGTCTAAGTAGAAGTTTGTTTTATGAACCAGTTTTGAATTATTTATCTGACAACAGCCCTAATTACATAACTGTTACTAATGTTTTCTCATATGGAGGATGATGTTTAATGAAGTCTATAGAAAAGAATGTTGGCAAACTTCAGATATTTCCTGTTTAAAAAGCTCTTTGTGCAAAAGAGCTCATTCAGTTTTCATTCTTTCTTCCCAGGACTATATTAAACAGGCAATGAAATGTTTTTTTAGAGTTGACTTCAAGACTAATTCAAAATAGTAATAATTGTAGATTTCACTTATCTGGGTAGTGTCATCTAGTCGAGATCAAATGTTTTCTGCTAAGAACTGCAAGTTGACAAATGCGGTATCTCTCTGAAATGGAGTTGGAGCGTTTTTTCTGCTTCCTTTCATTTTCCTAATGTCTGGGATTCAGAGTGAATTCATGACACTTCATTTTTCCTATTACTGTAACTTTGCCATCCTTAATGGGGAACTCTACATCTTCCACTTGTATGTGGTTTGTGAAGGGATTGTAAATACGCTGGACTACATTGACCTTTTCAGTACACCATCCGTTGATTGGTTAGCCGGTCCACCTCTCCCCCACAGGTTAATGAAGCTGTAAATAGGAAGAACTGAAATGGCAAGCCAATCAAAAAGGTCAAAGTAGTATAGCATACCACTACAGCTGACAAAATATATGAGGCATTAAAATTTGGATACCTCATTCTTAGCGACAAAGATTGTAATGAGAGCAGAAAAGAAAGCTTCATGAATCCCTTCTCATCATACAGAATGTAATATGGATGGGAAACGATACAAGCTTGCCACAGTTGTATTCCAAGATGAAAATTTTAAATCTCTTGATATATTTCAGGGACCACATAATAGTAAAGTTAGGTTAAAAACCATGTTCCCCAATGTAGGAATACACTCATTAATGTTCCACAAAATCTTCAAATGTACCCTTTCATATTAATATCATTCTTCAAAGGAAGGTATAGAGTGGGAGGGGTGTGAAAGAGAAAAAAGGGAATACAAAGCTGCTCAGGGTTTATTAGAAGGAATATATGAACCTAAGAATGTCAAAGTAGACTTTGTTGTATAAAATAAGTAAATAAGCTCCTTCCTACTCTGTTGATAAGGTGATCGTTTTGCTCCAATAACATTCATAACTGTTTTAAATGACCAAAAATCTTGTAAACCACACAAGAATACTGCATGTAACCACTGCTTAGCTGAAGGGCTTGCTGTAGTTAAATTTAAACCATTGTTTAGAAAATACTCTCAAATTTTGTCCCTGTGAGGTAACACATGACAATGAAGTCAGCAAAGAGATTATGGTCGAAACTTTTATTTCTTTTAATTGCCAAACCATTTACTGAATATTGCTATTATTTACCCTTATCTGAAGTAGAGACGTCTCATGCTGGTGTGTTACCCAGCTACTGTATTCTCCTTGTTTTGAAACATTTCCCCATAATGCTGCCTACCCATATCACTTCAGGAGCATAAGCTGTTAAGCATATTTCCCAGGTAGTTTAAAGGACATTTATATGAAATTCATGCTCCATGGTGTAAAGTGTAGCTGGTGAGAGTCCTAGTTAAATGGGTATGAGTTGCAACTATGTCCGTTGGTTGTAACGCAGCTTTTGGTTTGTGAAACTTTCTCTTTTCTGAAAAGAATAACAGACTATTTGTCCACAGGAGAGTAACTTATAGTAGCTTGGCCCATCCCTGTGACTTAAATTTATGGTAGATGTATTGCTCTGCACTTGCAGTATAAGCACGTATAGTTAAATGCGGCTTTGACAAATGGCACGGTTTCTCCGGACTCAGAAGGAGCCTCCAACCCCAGCCTGGCAGACCCCTCTCCTCTGCTGGATGTCCAGGCTGGCGGGATGAGTTACAGGGACCTGTGCCAAGAGGTGCCTTCTGCTGCACTTTATCACTGACTCTAATCCAGCTGTCTGAAATGGTGCCAAGCCAATTAGCTAGTTCAGTGCCTGTTATATCAAGAGCCTAAATAAGCCCAGAGAGGTCACGTTTCAAACAGGAGAGAAGCCTTTTCATTTGTTTCTCTGTTCGTGTGGGCCTAAGACGACTCCCATATGGGACAAATCCCAATTAATGCCTCCTATTTAAACTTGTCCTGGCATATTTTAGAATGTTCACCAATTAACAGTAGCATTAAGTTATCAACTACTTTAGGTGAGGGTGCTAGTGGAGACGAAGAGCCCTTGTTTTTGTCAAGAACATCTTATCTTTGCTTGACTTGGCTAATACAGGAAAACCAAAGAAAAGGTCTACTGAAACTGCATCACAGCATTATTAAGCTATAGGATTTACTATTGCCCAAACTCACTAGATATAAACACAATCTCTGTTCTAAGGCATCCCCTACTTTCTAATCCCAAGTGCAGCCAGTGAGGCTAAGAGCTGTCAGGAAAGAAAAATTATATTATGATGATAAATACAAGGAAAAAGAACAGCAAAAATAAATATTACTATATGTGAATAGCTGCTTTCTCACTTATGTAAACTTAATCTCAACAGCAAGGTGGCTGGCTCACACACATGAGACTGTAGATAATGAAATTACAATGTCTGTCAAGATTTCCATAATATCTGCCTTAAATAACTGCAAGAATGAAAACCACAGCATGATATTTTTAGTGCTCTCATTTCATGAGGTTAGATCTTTACTTGACTATGAAAGTCAAGTCCATTTCTTCAGTTGCTTCAAATTAGTTTTCTTCTGCCAGTGTACTTTGTGTAATTCAAATCTTTCCTAAAATTACCAAGGAAGAGCAGTCAGGCTGATCCTCCTGCTGATAAAGCAAAGAAAACTCAGAGAATAATGATATTCACAGGTGTATGCATTACCAATTGTCTCATTTAAAGAGTTATATTCTTTCAGGAGCATGCTACTGAAGGATGAGTACAAAAGAAAATCAGGATAGTTTCTGTTTATTTGGTGTATGGGCCTTTCAACCACACGCAGCCATCTTTATCAGAACACCACATTATTAGTTGTCTCTTAGAATGACAACCTAAGTGGTCATTTTAACTTTGGGTCTTGTCACTTTAATGCCTACATAATAAAATCTGTGTAACAATAAACTGCAGCAATGGAGCAAAACTTGGTGGGGCATCAGACAGGTGTAATTAAAGCAGTTCAGAATATTGACTGAAAGAAAAGGTGTACACATTTAAGATGTTTTTCTCTTCTTGTGGAGAATTCCATGGGTCATTTGGATTAACAATATTGCCAGGGTAAATAGACTTTGTTAATACATGTTTATTTCTGTGCACAGGTAGGTGGACAGGTTTGGTGAGAACAGACAACTGGCTTTTCCTAAAGCTCTTTTGGGGGGGGGGGGGGGGGGGGGGGGGGGGGGGGGGGGGGAACCAGGAGGCTAGGGGAAGTGATTTGAAGCATAGCTAAATAATAGGAAATGAAATAGCAAAAAACTCTGACCCATAAATCTTTCAAAATTCTGCATTTCTGGGGGTTTTTTTGTGCATAAATACTTGAATTTGTGTGGGTTTGATTATCAGCTCTTCCTTTTGGAATGTTAAAACCTTAAACACAGCCACTGTGACTTGTTTCATACCAATATTCCGGCTTATGGTTTTTGCAACTACTTTCAACATGCTTATGTTTTAGCAAAAGTGTTAGTTTGGATACCTTGCATCAATTTCTGATTACTCAGTAGGTTTAGCAGTAATGCAGGTGGGACAAAACAGCCTGTTCTTGGCCTCTCAGATCAAAAGTCATGATAGGAGACATTAAGAAGGCAGTGTTTTCAGTTAATGAAATGGTGTTTTTAGTGAATAAAGTACTGAATTGAGAACTAAGAGGATGAAGACATGAATAAAATCATTCTCAGTTCTGCCACTAGTTGTTTCTGAACAAGTCACTTGAAGTGGCTTGCATGACAAGCCGTGCATTAATTTCCTTATATGCCAAGCAGGGTAAATATACTTTAATAAACTGCATTTATCAGCTATACATAAGAACCAAGGCAAAGTAATAGTATAATAGCTTATGCAAAATCTGTCCAGATTAGGGGAGATGTTTAGAAGGCCTGATGCGGGGTTTTTTTCTTAACACAACACGCACTATGGTCTATTATTGGCACTGGATAGCTGAAAGTGCTGCTTGGATGCTCTGAAAGAAAGAGGGAATTGGAAATGGTCATCTAGGAGTTGTGTATGCTGTGCCTGCAGCTGCTGCCGTGCTCTGCCCTTCCTGGTCCTCTGTTCTATAGGAGCTCCCAGTGCTCATTGCCTATCTGTGCACTTGACTGGAAATGAGAGTGTTTCTTCTAAGGCTAGGCTGATACGCATAGTTTTCCAAACCTTGAGTGAACCTAAGGTCTCTTATTTAACTTTGGGAATAATTATTTTTCAGAAGTCTATGCCTGTAATTAATGAGTTTTATGAGGGGAGGAGAGACTCTCCACAACTGAACACTAGCATGAGTTTGATATCATTCCCCATGCTGATATGCAATACAGTGCTTTGATCCCAGCTCAGAAGAACTTTTGGGGCCCTAAGACAAATGTTATAACTGAATGTCACCAGTTTCACCTGAATGGAAAAACTGGTGAACTAACTACAAAAACTGTGAATTAACAAAATAATAGGTAGCTGCTCTAAAAGAATCAGTTGTCACATGTAAGTTTGAAAATACAGCAGAAGAAATTATTAGGTATCAGAACTCAGACAAAACAATTTCTTCCATCCTTGGAGAAGGTTTACTGCTTCAGTCAGGTATAGAATTACATAAGGTTATCACCACAGCTAGTGAAACTGGACTGAGTCAGCAATGCAGGGAAAAAAAAAAAAAAAAAGATAAATCAGAGTACTGTAGGCATTGCTGAAGCCATGTAAGCACAAACACGGTTTGGACCACAACCACAGAAAAACTACAATATTGCAAACACAAGGCCATTTGGTCAGACTGAAACTGCCATCAGAGAACATGGCATGATGCAAATTATTGCAGACTTCACTAAGATTCTTTTGCAAGCTTGGTGAGGAAATTGAACCTTTTCCCCGGGGCTCTAGCAATGTTCCATGTAAACAGTTGGAACCTGAAGTTAATTTCCCAGAGCAGCTCATTTTGCCTACGGATGAGAACACATTGAGCTTGCAAAAATTTATACTATTTCTATTTCTGATACACCAGCAGAACAGCCAAATACCATTAAATTGGACAGGGGTTCTACAACCTCTATGTTACCAGTATCTGTTGATTTTCAATCTTTTAAAGATTTTCCTTTTACTGAGCCCAAGTTACATCTAGTGAGCTAGTTAGAGGAAACATTTGTATTTGTCATCACCTATATGCAAACATGAATATGATTATCTTGCATATGTGTTGAGATCTGTATTGTGAATATCACTGCTTCTGCAGGCATCAGTATCAGTCTGCTGCAATAAACATGCATATATTTGAAGGGTGCACTACTTCAGTACCATCAGTGGTTACTAAAAGGCAACCTTTATTTCAGCTATTGCAAGAGATACAATCAAGGAACTATTTGATTCGGTGCAAAGGTTTGACCACAAGATTAAAACTTGACTTCATATAACAGAAATTACCCATCACTTTCATTGTGAAATGCTTTAAAACCAGAGTTCAGAGAAGTACTTTATAATTAAATTAGTGAAGACACTGAATGATTTCATGGGTCTAATGCAAGTAATGACAATGCTGACAAAAGTAATTTTTAACTCAAGGGAGCAAAAGAACATCACGGCAGTTAAAAGCTATCTGCTCACATGTCTAAATATTTGTAGAACTTTATGGTAAAAAAGCTTTTTCTACTGATAATAGACACATTAAATTAAAAGTGATATTAATAAGGGCCTAACAGATGTCAGATAATGATCATGATAAGCTCTTAAACTTGAAGTTGGGCTACATGGTGTCACACCCACTTGTTTTGGAAGAGCAGTGTCCATAGTTCATAGTTCTTCAGTAACCAGAGGTTATCCAAATAGTGATGCTGCGTTTTAGGTAGCTCACCAGGTAGATTTGATATGGCCAGCAGAAAGCAGGAAAGATGTTATTTTCTCATCATGTGAGCTTTCTGGCAGGTTTAAGGTCTGATCCACCAGGTCAGTTCCATTACCAAAAATCTTTACCCAAGGATTTCTTAGAACTATGCAGGGTTTTTCTCTCATCATGGTGCAGAAAATGTATTCCTAGCTAAGCATGATCTGTGTAACTTCTGGATTGAATTACATCATCCATGAGGAGACTGTGAAACCCCAGATGTTGCTAGTTTGGAAGCTGGTTAGAGCTTTCCCATTTACGCATGGAACCTGTGTTACCAATGGTGGTTATTAATAGCTCAGGCTTGGAGTCCTATTACCACAAGTCTTTGGAGAAGTAATTTGCACTGTATTGGCATCAAGCACACCTACTGAAACTAAGAGAAAAAGAAATACTTGCTGCTGTACAAACGGCAAGCGGAGTGGAGAACTTTTTGTGAAGGTGTAGATACGTATCACCACCATTTGATAACACTATTATGGAAGGACTTGGACGAGTGGGAATGCAAATGCCTAATGCTATACACGATAATTTTCTTTTATGTATGAAAATGAGTACAAAGTGTGCCCTGAAAGCATGATACTTGACAAGTTCGTTTTCTCACTAGACGCCCACATGGAGAGAGCTGAACCGGTCACAAGTACACTGCTGTACTTTAAATGCAACAAATGTGAGGCTGCATGCTTCCATACCTTATTTAAAAATAAATAAATAAATAGTTTTGCTTCCTGACAGCCTAAAAATCCAAACACCATGTTCAGTCAGCTAACAGACTTTTAGGCTAATGCCATATATCATTAACCATACCCAGCAATCTATTGTTACAGAGGAACCACAAATTAAAAACAAGTGCCTGGCTCACAGTAAACATCAAGGACATCATGCTGGTGGCCAAGACTGAATGTTAAAGTTTAAGGTGCTCCATGTGTTTTTTATAACTTTCCAGGTTTGCAGTACAGCAACATTGTCTCATAAATTGCAATACAGTCTGTCCATTTACTGCATGCAGCATGAGAAAAGCTTAGCATTGACAGCATTGTCTGCCTGTGCTGGACTGTTATTATGCTTAGTGCTCTGATACCTTACTTCCTCTATCATATGGGTAGAAATAGCATTTAGGAAAATTTTTTCAATTCTACAAAAGTCAATTTCCTGATGAAGAGAAATTTTGCATGTGTAAGTTCATCAGTATGTTACCCACAAGCTTCCATAACAAGCAGTAAAAGAAATCACAAAAATATAAACCGCACACAGTTAACAAATATCATAGATTTGAATGCGACTCACCTGTAAGGAGAAAAAAACCACAGTAATTTTTCAAAAAGGAGAATCAAGACTCCATATTCTCTTCTGCAACTGTACATATAAGGTCTTTTTGCTATCTCGTGGACTATTATAGAAAATCTCCTGTTTTGAACCTGCTTACCAAGGCCAATATGAGCTTTCTTCTAGATTAGTTAGCTATGATAGGGTAATAATTACTTTTGGGCCTCACATGCTTCAACAAGTGGCTTGAGAATAGAGCGTGACATTGCTGGATCCATCATACTCCTAGATCTATCTGTTACGAGAATGCTGGATTAGATTTCAGTATTATTTAATTGTCCTGAACCATTAGTTTACTTGCTGCCTTTTTATTAATTATATAAGTAGAGTACCTACAAAGCACCCTCTACTGCTGTGCCCTGTAACAGCCTGATTTATTTATTTATTTGTTTGTTTGTTTGTTGAAGGGTGGAGGATAATGCAGTATTGTTGCTAGGTGGCTGTTCTGGTGCTCATGTTCTGAGGCAAACAGAGAAGCAGAGACCCTCCTGCTGAGATGCACTTTCTTTGATTTTGCCCTGACACTTTTCTGTGCTGCAACCATAGCTGATTTTTTATGCTTAAAGAATACATTTCTCAAAGCTTGTACTTGCGAAAATACAGCACTGGTCAAAGCTCAGAAGGGATTTATGTTATTTCAAATATGCCTTTAAAAAATGTCAGATGGAAGTTCTAACTTCATTAACCTGTAGCTGCTGAGACACTCCATTCCTCTGAGTTTCCCAGTGATGATCTTCAGGAGGGTCCTGCATTCACACCGTATAAAGCTGAGCATCTGCTAGGGGAGGCACTGAAAAGCTACGAAAAGCGATACCAATATAATCAAAGCAGAACTCAGACTGCTGCTGAAGAATCTCTAGATTTATCAGTCTGTCTTGTATTTGTCTCTAGGTGTGGTGGGTGACACATAGCCCCATAATCTTTACCCCCTCATCACCTTGTCTCCACAGTTTCTGGCCACATGGACAGCTGACTTGCTGTGCATGAGGGAGGTTGAGAGGAAACATGAGGGGGAGGTGGGGAGACAGGACTTGAGGGAAATTCCGTTGTAGGTTGCCTTAAGCTGACCCTGAAATCACCCTCAACCCTTTCTGAAGAAATTTTGTGAGAAATATCTCAAAGGAAATCTTTGCTATTCACTTCTGAGTGAGGGGTTTCAAAGAGACTCATAGGTCGATTCTTCCTGTGTGCGTTGTGCATATATGTACATGTGCCTGTTGAGTAGATTATCTTTCCAGTCATGGGAGAACAAAGATTGCCAATCAACATGTCTGTTAAGAGATATGAAGTTGTAGATTACATAACCTAATATCTACGAAATTAAGAGAAATGCAGCTCTGTTAATTAAGAATTCAGAGTGAAACATGTTTTGTGGTATGTCTGCTTTGTGTGGGTTGTTTGGGGTTTTTTTTCTTCTTTTTAGCAATATTATTTAAGTTTTATAGAAGCTTGACTCTGTACCGAGTCAAAAGCACACTGATTTGGTTATTAGCATGTGCATGAAGCGATCCCACTCCACTCATTCAGAAAATAGGAATTAAGATGATTTGACAACCCTCCAATTTTGCTTTCAATGCTATCGATTCCCTTCATCAAGGCTGTGCTGTTCTGTGCTCGATCTTGCAACGGGGACTGATGGCACACTTGCTCTAATCACACTTCATTGTACATTCACTGCATGTAATAATAAATTTGGCTATCCAGATCAATTTTGGCTCGATTTCCTCTCACAGGATGCAATTCAATGATTGCTTTTTTGTTTTTCTTTTAAGGACCATTGTTTGATCCATATAGGGTTCTTTTTTTTAATCCCCAAAATATTGACTAAAGTAAACTTCAGTGGTATTCTATACTTTTGTTTACAATTGCTTTGGGAAAAAGCCTATGCTTGATTTTGATAGGTCTGAGGTTACTACATGGTATATAATGAGAGTGATTTTTGTAATGGCTTTCAAAGCACTTAGTATGTTCATAGAGCCTTCTTGAGTGAACTGTTTAAATACAAATACTTCCATACAGTGTACTGTTCCATGTAACTTGCAAATGCAAAGAGCTTATTGCATAATTTTGTAAGCAGTATTGCAATGTATCTCAGTATTTTCTGTAATGACCTTATAACAGGATCATTATTTGACAGAGAACATTGTAGATGAGGTTAATGTAGTTTTTCTAGTTTTTTCCCCCATAGAAATTCAAGAGGAAAAAGATCTCTTAGGTCAACTAGTTCATTCTCTGCTGGTGATTTTATTATGCCTATTCATCAGTTCAAAAGGCCACTTTACTGTTGCAAATCTGTATTAGGGAAAAGGCAATACTGGACTTCCTTATTAGTAGATTTTACTGGTGAATGTGCAGTGAGCAATAAAACTTTCACTGATTTGTGGTGAACAAAAAAAGCATCTGAAGTCCCTTGGAAGTGAGGAGGGAGAATAATTAAAGGCAAAGGACTGTAGTCAGATCTCAGGTTGTTCCTAACAGAAAAAAATGCAAATAACACCTCTGTGGAGCTGGAAGAGTTATCTTGGATTAAAGATCTGAGGTGTGCAACTAAGCTTCATTTAACATATAAAGAAATTACATGATCCACAAATGTTTAGTAACTAAGTCTGTTAATACAGTTGTTAAGTGAAATCCAATTAAGCCTATGGATTGTAAATACATGAGTATGGGAAGAGAGTCTCTTAAGGCAGCTGTTCCCAATGCATTACATTACATCTAAAGCCCAGTTAACTATGATTGGAAAAATATGATTGCAAATGTGCACAGTGGCATACACAAAGATTCATGTGAGTAGAACCTGTGGTCTTATTTTACCTCAAGCATAAATCATTATGATATGATCAGAGAAAAATAATAGTGAAAGTAGAAAACATGCTTCCTTACTTCCAATTAAGCCTGAAAAAAGTTCAGCCAAAATGATACAAAAACCAGCATGATACAACAACTTTCGTGCAGATATCTTTAAGCTTTGGAAGTCTTATGTTGTCTTCTGTAGAATTAGAACTGAAGGTCTTTAAGTCAGTTCTCATCACAACTGCAATAGGCAGAGATGGAAGGCTTCCTTTTTTAATGTCAAATTTTAATAATTTGATTGTTAAAAAAGCAAGCAAAAAAAGAAAATACACAATGTAAAACTCTGTCATGGTTTCTGTTTTCATTTTTCTTCTTTCTCTGTAAGAAAATATATGTTAAATATTCCTTTAATTTTTAACCTTCTTTATTTCAACCAATTACTTTTTTTCTAATTATGCTATAAACTTGATTTGGTCTTCTGGCTTGAAAAAGAGTTAGTTAACTAACAGAATATGCTTTACGTAAGTAGGTAAGAAACTAAAAGAATACGGTTTAAATAAGTAGGTACAAAAAATCTGAAATTATATTTTTAAGACAGTCTTCTGGTTTTGATTTTCAGTTTTTCTTCTCAAAGAAACTTAGGCACTATAATTATTTGTTCTAGAAATTAAAAAAATTGTCATTTTGGTTGCAGGAAGACCTTCCAGGATATGTGTCCCCAGTAATGAGTATGCATTATGATTCTATAGAGTAACATTATCAGAACCATAGGAAATTGAAAGACCTATAATTTTCTGCCCTCAAAATACATGAAAAAAAATGTTGCTTTATAAATGACATACCTTAAGAAACAATCTGTCTTTTCATTATGGCTGGACAGAAAAGGTACAAATTAAAATCTCCTAGATGTTTTGGATTAGAAAATACATTTTAGGAAAACTCGGACTTTGTATTATAGTATCTGTAATTTTTATGTGAAAAACCAGTAAACAGGTTCAAGTATGAGCAGTGGCATCTTAGGGTTTTGCAGTGCTACTTGTCTGGAAGAGTAAGTTTATTTTGACAGAATACTTAACAGCATTCACTAAGCTACAATGAAAGCTATAAGCTATAATGAAACAGGCTTGGCAAGTCCGTCTGAGGATAAGCTTCCTTCTCTGGGCTTAACTCTATTTCAGTGTTCCCATTTATCTCTCCAGTGAATGCATGCACTCTTCATGGCCTGACAGATATTCTGTCCTTGCCAGGTAGCTGCTGCTTTTAGGCATTAGCTGCCAAAACAATTCAGAGATTAATGGGAAAACATCCATAAATTATAGTACAACCTCTCCACTTTCACAGAAAATATAAGATCTTTGGGATGTTTAAATGCTGTAAAATGTCTTAATTTGTTCAGACATTTGCACAATTATTAATACAGACAGATGCAGAATACATAGAAAACAAGCATCTAAATTAGCTTTGAGGGGAATTAATACAAGAAGCTAGCAAAATACTCCCAGAGAACAAATTAGTGTGACGTTTTATTATGATTTCAACACAAGATTACCAAGTGCGTATTTTAAATGTTGGTCTCAAAAACCTGCGAAAGAAAGCTAATATCAAATGATGCAGCAAGGGAAAGCGGAATGGAAAGCTACACCTATTAGGCTCATAGACATTCCCAAGGTAAGACAACACTTGTCACCCTGAATAAGCCATTAAATGCATTGTTTTTTCCAAGTCTTTAAATTACAGTTGGCATTCCCGAGTCTAGCGCTGGAGGCTGCCATCCTGTTGAAGAACAAGAACCTTTGTGATACTGAAGTGGGAGAAAACAGCAGCAGGGACCATAGCCTAGTTTCCAAAGTGCTTCTAAAACACATTAGTAGGAGGAAAAAACTTTTTAATGTTGCATGATTTACACATCTAGGTCCAGCCTCAGCCGAGCATGATGCTCTGTGAGCTTGTAACAACCCCCCAGATCCACAGTGTCTGTGGGGTTCAGCTTGATTCCTGTCACCATCACCTAGTAGCATCACAGACCTCTGCAAAACTGACTCTGTAGGGCCCAAATGGAAATTTCCTCATAATGTCATAACCTCTACCTTCTTAGCCAAATGGATGATAGTTAACAGCTGCCCAAACAGTAACATCAGATGACTCCAGTACAGATAGTCATACAAGCTAGTAATGTCATGTCAGCCCCTAAGATGTGATTGCAGTTACCTAGGCTTGATCCCATAGCTTACTGCTACTAAAAGGAAAAGTGGAAAAGTGCTGGTTTCCCCAGCTCTTCCTTCAGCATGTGCTTCGATCTCCCTGTGTTTCTTGCACCCCTGCACCCACAATTCCCATTACCTTTGCTGATAGCTTTTGGCAGGCACTTGAGCTACTTTATCTCACCAAACAGAAGAAAAGCAGGGTGCTGTGACACACTTTTGACAGCATTATATGATGCAATATGCTAGATCTTATTTGAATTTTTGTGGTTAAGCCTCTTCTGTGGTTGAAACTTGTCACAGTTCCCTTCAAAGACTGAATTAGTTCATGCTCAAAGACATTAATACCCAAAGCGACTTGCTTACCACCTCGTCTGCACTCAGACAACAGCTGCCGTCTTTAATGCCAGCCATGCGACTGTGTAACATCTGTAATTTGTATATGCTTATGTAGAAGCTCAGGGCCGTGATGTTGTCCCGATCCAATGTCAGGGAAGGTTTCGATATGATCCCAAGAGTGAGATTAAGACACAAATGAGGTCAAATGCTGTATACCCAAAAGAGCTTTTGTTATCAAAAGTATCAAAAGTAGAAAATAGTAGCGATAGGATAGAATGGAAGAAAAGGCAGAAATCAAGCAAGCAGTTGGGATAGAGTTGCAAGGATAGTCACCACCATGGATCCAGCGGCATCCCGTTGGTCCTCAGTCTTCAGTTCTTCAATGGTGGGTGCACACCACGGCTTGTCTCCACGTTTTTCTATAGGGCATATTTCAGTGATGCATGCACATATGTATTGTTCATGGACTGTTCACACGCTGCAGGTTTCGTCTATCACACGACCTTTGTGTGATCAACACCAGAAACCAGTATCTTATCTCAAAGACTACAGTTTCCGTGAGAATGGTAGCCTCCACATTCCTGCATGCTTGTTGGCTTCAGCCCGTTTCCTCTCCTGGGTGCCTCAGTGGCCTAGTAATCATCCTTATGGACAGGGGAATGTCCTGCTTAGACAGGCTATCCCAGAGACAAAAGGCTTGAGATAAGCAGTTCACAATTCTTGAGATGACTGGCTTGAGATGACAGTCCAGTCTCTCACACCTAACAATCTTTGAGACAAACAGATCAAGGTAACAATTCAGTCTCTCACAGATGTGAAAACACCTGGTTCGGAAATGTCAGCGCTGTTTCACCTCTTCAGCTGGTCCCTCAGCTTCAGAACAGGCAAGCCAGATCTTGGTCACAGCCTGGCCAAGCCCAGCTTAGCATCCAGTCCCTCCTTCTCTATGGGCAGGTAATCATCCACACTTTTCCAAAAGAGCCAGCCACTGGTGAGGTGAAAGGAGAGCTCAGACCTCTTCCTGAATGTTAAAGGAGAGAGATCAGGAAATAGAGGAAGAGTGAAGAGAAGGGATACGAGGAGATTCAGACCTGAGAGGAAATCATGGGGAATCCCAGGAAGGAAGGGTGTATAAAAGCTGTCATAGCAGCATTGGTAGAAAATGTTGTCCACTGTGAGTTCAGCTTGTAGAAAAGGGTATGCTGTGAGATTGAGTCCCATACTAAGTGGGTTAAATAAGTGATATAGGTTGATGGCTGGAATATAAAGATGAAGAGGGTGACCTGGGTTTTAGGCTGGAAGTAAGCATGGTTTTCTTTCCTTTGTCTCTGTCTTAATAGATACTGAAAGACGTCATAATTGTATTGTTTCTATGTATTATTTTGATTAAAAGAAAATTATAATACTTTATTTTTAGTTTTGCCTTCAACCTAGTTTATGTTAAGGATAAGTGGTTTAGACTGAACAAGGTATACGAGCATGGTAATCCTTAGAAAGGAATTTAAGGGAGCATTTGAGCAATGCCCAGCGTCCCAATATCAGAATATCCAAAAGCAAATGACATGTTTCTATTTAGTTGTATAGTCCAGTTTTGAAAGTTACAAGAAAGAGATGTATAACTTACATGTGCCCAGTATCAGTAGGTTTTTTGAATTAGTTCCTGCCAAGATGCTTCTGGGAGCATTGCATTCCTGCTGACAGTCTGCTGACCCAGGCTAAGGTTACTGCATAAAGTGACAGAGTGATTTGGCTTGCACATGTAGCAGCCAAGCTAAAATCTGGTACAGCTAGCTGGTCCTTAGGGTGAAGCTCTCCTTCACGCTGCCTGGAACGTGGTGTACAGTCCCTTCCTTCGCACTGACAACAGCATCTCTTTTCACAGTGATGGCTCTGAAATGCCGTTTAGCCATGCAGTTATCAACTTCACATTTAACGAAATATTGAGAAAAGTGAGTGGAGTTGTCCAAAAACTAGAGTGCTTCAAGACCAAAAAAAAGAAAAAAAAATAGTGTATCTTACTGCCTTGTTGAGTACTCCAGCATAATCTGTGGGAGAAATACATTCTGAAGACAGATTCATATACAGCGTGACAAAAACCCGTCAGAGTTGGGAGGGGGTTAATATTCAGACTTCCACCTCCAGTTCATTTTAAACGAGCAATGTTTCACTGAAGATTGTAGGGTTTTTTTATCAAATAATATCTTAGTAAAATTAATTGAGACAATGCATTTTAGTGTGATTCTTAATCTATAAGAATGTCTGTCCTTGTCCCTTGCTCAATTTTTTTTTTATGGCGTACTTAGTTTTAGATCCATGACCTATGATCTTTAATAGACTTTCTGACAATAATGATTAGGATAGTGGATGTGCAGTATCAAATTATCAATAACCTGCTTCCCTGGAATAACACTAATGAATCATCATCCAATAGGGATATTCTGCTTAAAACATTGATCATTATCTGATTCACTTTTTACACGATAAAACCTGCATTTGCTTTTCTGCCATTTTTCTAGAAAATATTTTAAAATATGTACTGTTCGTTGTTTTTTAGCTTGGCGGGGGGGGGTGGGTGATAGGGTTTTGTTTGTTTTTCTGAAAGCTACAACTGGAAATCCTTTAGCTTGCACAGTCCCTTTTTTCTTCTATACACTTTCTTGGAACCAAAATCTTCATGTGAAACATTTGAAATGTAGCTTAAATAAGCACAAATGAAACCCCTATAATGAACTCTGCCTGGAAATGCATGAGATTTGTACAATTCTCATTACATTCTGGGAACAAATGGACCTTAAGATCACATTGAAAACCTTGATTAAAAAAGTGTGACTAAAATAGGCTCCTTAAGGATTATTGACGTTTAATTTAGCATTTGATATTAACTGTCTAAACCCACATCAGGCGAAACCAAATATTGCTTTACTCTGAGTAGTTTTCAGAGAAAGAGGAGATTTCACAATTGAAACTTTTGTCATTCTGAACATCTCAATTAGCATATTTTAACAGTCTTTTAAACCTTGAAACATAATTGAAATTGTAATAAAATATTCTGGTTTGAGTGCTGAATAAAATACTTGCAAACACATTTTAATTTCATTGCCTTTGCCACTATCAAGATTTGAGAAAGTCTCATTTTAAACAAATTTATTCTCTGCTTCAAACCTGCACAGGATGCATATTAGGGATACTAACTTTCTGCAAAGAAAGACCAACATAAGCACATTCCCTGCTGGCATTTTCTTAAACCTTTCATTTGTTGAAGCAAGATAGTGTCTGTAGAAATTCTGTTCCTTCAGATTTAGGGAGCAAAAGCTTTGCCTGCAAATCATATATGAGTTTACTAGACCAAACTCGCTCTTTTTTTGGCCAAACATTTTTTTCCGCATGTTTTGCAGGGCTGTGCATCCACGTACTTTCTTTGAAAACATCTCAGCGTATCACCACTTCCTTTATGGCTAAGAATTTAATGAGTACCGCAAAATAATTACTGTCAGTTGCCGCCCATTTGTGTTTCCCATTGAAGTACTGTTTCTAAAATATGTCATGCGGCAAGCCTGGAGTCAAGCAGAACAAAGGAAGAGAGCGGATGCACTCATGGCTGCGTCTGCTGCCAGTGATTCCCTGTCATAGAAACCCCTTTATAAACCCCACCAAAACTGTTGGATGGCGATTCATCAATGTTATCACAAGGAAGGAGATTACCGATAATCTGGTTGGCCTGATGCACTTGCCCGGTCTCCCAGGAGCAGAGCTGCATGGAGGGGAATGAAGCAACGTTTCTTCTGCCATGAGACTGGGAGCAGCTGCTCCCCAGGGTAGCTCACCTACTAAATCTTCCCCTAAGGGAATGGATTTGTTTCTGTTAGTTACTAACTAGAAAGATTCACAGAACCCTACTCAAACTCATGCTCAATGCAAAACACTTATCTTCCTTAAGGTTTAGAGAAGAAACATCTCTAGGTCTGTATCAGAAAAAGCGGACTAGATGATAGAAACTTTAGAAACAAATCACCCTTTCTCAGGCCATGTTCAGTATCAGTTTGATGCTATATCCTCAGCAAGGAGGCATGTTGCCCCAGAAAATGAGAGCCTTTATATAAGTCAGTTTTCTTTAAAAAAACTTAGTTGGAAACTACAACTTTAAAACAAGATATTCTCAAGTGGTATATTGGGAAGTACAAAGATAACAGTTTATTCTTTAAGCCATATGGAAGGGTTTTCAATCCACGTACACAGCTGAGGATGGGAAATCATGTAGAAGGCTCCGATGGGCTAAGTAAAGAGAACTAAATCCCTTGCACTTAAACACTATTAGAGAACACTTGATGCTAGATCACCAGTTTGAGGTGTGAAGGTGGGCTGCATGCTGACATAGGTAACAAATGGAATAAAGCATTTTATGAGTGATGAGATTACTAATGTAATAACAGACTTCAGAAGGCTTACCGGCTTTACCTGAGGGGGTACTTGTCCCAGATAGTGAACCGAGTCAACATTGGCAACTCCATTATTTTTATCATTATTTATATTATTGAAAGAAGCCTTTGTTAAAACAAATCAATGTTTACACAGGAGAGATTGGTTTTAACTAGAAAGGTACTTACATTTTCTCTTAAGTTTATCCCAGTGCATGAGAGGGTAAGATCTGTGGGCTTGGTTATGCACTCTGAAAGGGTGGAAGCCATCTTTAGCATATTGGTTCTGTTTAAATAGCATTTTGCCCTGTTACCCCAAAAAAAGAAAAGAAATAAAAATCAAGGTAGTTTGCTGTGTTCCCTTTATATTGCCTACAATTAAATCGTATATGCAGTAAAACCACTGTTTTTCTCCATAGTTTCCAGTCTGAAAATTAAATACTGTATAAACTAAATAAGTAGAAGGGAACAGTTTTGCTCCTCCTTTTTGCACCTTCCTTCCCACCAAGGGACTGCCAAGCAATATTTAACCTCCAGAACCCGAGCCTCAGCTATCAACCATAACAGATATCAACCTCTGCTCTAGTTTTGGCCTGTTATGGGATCCCTTTTAAGTTAGTGGTTTCCAGCAAGTCATTGCACTTGTGAAGAAAATATACAGGATGTGTACAAGATGAATTTCAATTATAAAATAAGATTTTTTTTTCAGATTTAGGCAAATATTTAATTTCAGGTTATACAAAATTGCAAGTTAAACAAACAGTACAAGGAAAAATGTCATGAAAACACAAGGAAGAATTCCCAAATGATCACTTAATAGTAACACGTCACTTTAAAAAGTGAAAATAAATTTATATAAATAGTGGACCTGTATCCCATGTATAATTTTAAAAAAGTAAGAAATAGCTTTCAATGTAACTAAGAAACTAAAAAGCCAAACTGCACAGCCATTGTTAGACAGATACAGTATTCCTGAGAGATGTGTATATATGTGCACAGCTGCACAGACACAGAGACCATATGCCTGTGTATAAACAGTAGATATCTGTACATGTGTGTTTGCGCATGTGAATACTTTATAACCACATTGGCAGGTATGCAGGAAAACCTGAATATAAATTAGACTTTTTCCTAGCTCTCTTTATACTGGCTGAACAGCTCTGTGGTTTGGATTAGAAATGAAATAAGGCAGTTTTGGGTCTTGTCTTAGAAACAAGTGGATTAAATTTGAGTCTTAAACTAAAGTAGGTTCAGAGTAGCTTTTTCCAAACTGCAGTCTCTGCCTACGAGACAGATTGCTACCAAACGTGCCAAGCTGACCTGATTCTCTACTATGCTGTTCAAACTTAAATATTCTGAGTTTATAGCAAAAGCCTTCATCTAGATGAAGGATTACATCTTTTCAGGATATCAGCTCTGTACAATTCAATCTGTTTTGATATTATTCTCTATTAGTTTCCATAATAGTTGAAAAATCCATTAAAAATTGTTGTCCTGCCCCTCTTTCCCTTTGCTTTCCCTTCAGTTTCCTATTGCAATTCATTTCTGCTTCTTTTTTGCAGTTTTAGAAACATGTTACTTCTTGAAGGGACATTGTTCACCCAGCCATATTCTTCTTTGCTATACCCACTTCCACACCCTCAATTTATGTTGCATGGCTAACCTATGTCATCAAAGTAGATCTTTCATAAAGCTTTTTGATTCAGTCCCCAGGGAACTCCTTCAGAAGTAAGGGAAGCTCTCACACAGGGCAGTAATTCTGTGCTTATTTAAGAAGCGTGCTACAATAGGAGATGGCTCCCAGTCTGGGGACCACGGGACATGGACAGGCAACAGGCACGTAGAGAATTTCTGGGCAAAACATTGGCTGCCTGAATCCAGGAGTAAGGGCAATCATCTGAGACACCTGCAAAGTTCAAGAAGTTGAATTATTGATTTCCATTGTTTTCAAAGTGTCCATGTTATTATTTTATTAGTATTGTAGAAGTGTAGAGAGGTGCCAGTGAGAGTCCCACTCCTACTTGGAAGGACTTATTCAAGCAAACACTTAAAAAAAGAATAATCCTTACCATTCAGAACACTTAAATTCAAATTCTGCCCTCAGTTGCCTGTTTTTTTAATAGCAATGCCTTGCTGCAAGAAAGTATTGAAAACTTTTGGACTAAACACGTTTTTCCTCCCCATGTCACCTGTGGTTCCTACTCAAGATTGTCCAGAAAATGCCTGTGCATCTCAATACCCTCCTGGTACAGGCAGCTGCTGCTCGTGACAAGAGCATGGCTGGGAAGGAGCAGAGCAGCCCCAACTTCTGCCCATGCAGACTCCTGGAGAAGGTTGGAAGCATGGCAAGTATGGGACACTAGTGGCACATTAACAACCGGTTCTGTAAGCTGTGGTTTGAACAGCCAGTTCAGCCAACGCAAATTGCATTTGCTCCAGCAGAGCACTCAGTTAAGTTCCGAAAAGGTAGACCTAAGTATCAGAGTATCTTCTGTTAGAAGTTTTATTTATTATGAACTCGAACATGTAAGAGACTTTCTTCTAAACTGATGTTTATCTGAATTAAATTAGAAACTTCTGTCAAATGTGTGAATGATTATCAGATTATGAACTTTTAATTTTATGCTTTAGAAATCTATGAATTTAACCAAATATAATGAAGGAATATTTGATCATTGATTTTTAATAAGAACTTTTTATTTTATAATAATTATTTTTGAAAATGAATTAATTTTTTGTTCTTTAAGTGCTTATAGTTTTATTGTGCTGAAAAGAAAGATAACAATGTCTTTCAAAACATAACTAGGATAAATAAAGGAGAGTAGATTTCATTAAAACACCTCTAATGTATGCTAAACCAAAACACCTTCATAGGAACTCTGACAAAACATGCTACTCACTTTTAACAAGACAAAATGAAAGTTTGTTTTCCTGCTGTATCTCATAAGATGACCTGTTTAAGCCACTAATCTTGAGGTAAGAATCCTGGTTTCTGGGTGAGATCATGTAAATCTAGGATTATTATTTCAAATTAATCAACCCTTTGTTTTCTTCTCTAACAGATATATGAGATTTACATCTGTAGTGCAACTGCCATCCTTGAACCTAAACATTTGTTGAACTGTTTCTGTGGTTTGGGCTAATGCCCTGTTGTGGTCAAATAAGGTTCTGGGTAATTCAAAATCTTTCATCTCATGAAAATTTAGCTCTGTTTCCAAGTAGGATTTGTTTCTATAGCATTTATGGTAAATAGTAACTAGTCTTCTGATTAGCTAGGAATTACCCTTGTTATCTTACCCATAGTTTTCTTGTGGCTACTATTTTACTGATCATCCACACTAACACGCATGTCTCAGTCTCCCTGTATGTTTTGGTGATGCTCGGAAGGGGCTATTACCTTCTCCTCCAAACACAGCTGTAGAATCTGATTTTCTTCTTTCACTGTACCTCAAAATGCAACATCCCAGCCAGTCTAGTACCAGCTGCATAACTGGGTCGAATACTTTCAGGAACTCGTCACTAAGGTCACTTCATTATTCACAAAGTTTACAGTGACTAGTTTAAAACAACCTCTCTTCTTTTGACCTGAAGCTGCAGTCATTCTTGACAACAGACAGAATATTTTCTTTCTGTGCAATGTGGGTTTTTTTATATTCCTCCAGTGCGTACCCTCTGACACGGGAGTGAACCACTGGATAACTAAAATATGCAAACAAGGACACCTGTACACCAGATAAGCAGAGCTCTGGGTGTGCAGCTGCTGGTTTGTTGCCAAAGCAAGTTGACGGGTTGATTAAGCTAGGGTGAATTAGGAGGACAATCTGTTACAGAAAGTGGACACTGCATAATTAAGAAACATTTTTTTCTCCGCATTATCTCTTCCCTTACATTTATTTCTGCATTTCAGTTTCATGCTGTATGTCTGGTTTGAATGAGAAATGCTCAGTCCACCTGGTGCTGTCAGTTGCGAGTAATGTCTGTTTACTATGTGCATTAAATTAGGCAATTAACTGTTTGAATGTATTTGTACAGATAGCCAAGTAAAATTTTATTATAATACCTGGGCTGGCTCTAAAAGGGCTTGATTTACTTGGGTTAAGGTTGCTCTGACTCTATATAACCATCATCCTGCATCTACTGATATGCAAGTCTCTTGGGAAAAAAAAAAACAACGTGTTGTGGATTGGAGAGCTATTAGAGGAATGTTTATGGGAAATCATAAAGCAAAGTTCATAGAAACCCTCATAAGTGCTTGCTTCTAATGCTTCTGGCTTCGGTCGTTACAGATTTGAGAATTGCTCAAATTAAACTACAGGCAGCTATAACAAACTGAAACCTCTTGTAACTTAAATCTGCAAGCATTTAAGAACAGGTAATAAGGCTAAAGTCAGATTAGTCAGGCTGTGTTAATCATTTCTAACTTAGAAGTCGCTTGTTACACTCAGCCGATGCCAGAGTTAGAGACACACGATGTGGAGGAGGATGAAACCAAACGCAAGGCTCTTCTCAAGAAACACTCTGGGCCAGATTTGCTGCTGTCACAAGTGGCAGCTTTCCCTTAGTCTCAGCACCCTTAGAAAGTGGGGGAAAAAAAAAGTCTGTTTCGAGACACTTCATGAGATTGGGTAAAATCTGCCATGACACAAGGTTCATTGTCTTTATAGTGTAATAATCAAAACTATTATATTTATGTCTCCCAAATAACTTAAAATATATGCCTCTTAAAACTTTAAAGCACTTGGCAGAGGAAGAATTAAACACAGAAGTGCAATATTTCTAATCCTTCCCTGGAAGCTGGAAGGATAACTGTCTAATAATTAAACTTTCTCAGAAATTAACTAGCAATATAACTTTAATGATATGGTTAATTTTTAAATAGAGCAGATGTGTTCTGACATTTACTGGAACCATTGTACTTTTGCAGAGCATTTTGTTATTAACAGCAATTTACCTATTATTTGTGCATGCATGTGCCAACATTTCTATGTTTCTAAAGAAAGAAAATCACACCTGAATCCCAGCACATGCTTCATATTCTGTTGGTTTTTTTCTATTTTGGGTTTTATGATTTTTAGTTAAACATTTCCAGGGGGGCTCTAAATATTTCAGTGTTTTTAATGAATTTCCCTCAGAAAAAAAAAAAAAAAGAAAAGAAAAAAGAAAATTCTGGAGAAGCAGGAAGGTGGTTTTGCCAGAATCAGACCCTTGTGAGCAAGCCACTTCCTCATCTGAGTTCACAGCCAATTACTTAGCATTATGAGGGCTGAATTTTGGTCTTGCTTGCAGCTGTAAGCAGTAGAGCGGAATAGCTTTGCGTTTGTGCTGTGTAACAAAGCTCACGGTTGGATGCTGAAGCAGCAGCTCCATCCTCTCCAATCACAGTGCAGACTTGGAAGTCAGCATTCAGGTATACCTATTCCTGGTAATCAGGTCATCCTTTCCACCCCCTCAGCAAAAAATTGAGTGAGACCAGTGGAAAAAAAAAAAATAGTTATCCATTAGAGAATCAAAGGAAAGCAATGCTAGATATTCAGTGATCAATGATTCAATGATCGGTGAGGCCGGTCTGTGGCAGTGCTGGTATCTTGTATGTTGATATTGACGCTGACTTTTGTTCTTAAACTCTTCAAAGATTCTTAACACCCTTCCTTGATACCCCTTTCCCCGACATAGTTGTCTTTTACAGCTAACCTTTCTTACTTGTGTTGTAGGTCAAGCCAATCGCTTCCTGACTTCCTCCTTGTGAATACGGAAAATAATTTTAGTTGTTTCAGGACTGTTATGTTTTCCCTCTGAATACACTGTTTCCTAGACTAAACAAACCCAATGTTTCAGCCTTTTTGTGTGTCATTTTTTTTAAACATTTTATCATTATTATTGCTGTTCTGTGGACTATATCCTGTTTGCCTAGGGTAATGCTGGAAACTAAACACAGTTCTCTTGCGGAGGTCTTACCAACAGAATCACTACCTACGCATCTTCCCAAACCCACTCCTATCAATAAGTCCTAACATAAGATCTGCCTTTTTTTGCCAAAACATTACATTGCGGGTTGCTAATGGATCTGCGATTTGTCCAGGCTGTTTTCTGCAACAATGCTCCCTGCTCCCATTCTACTCGTTTTGTATTTGTGCATTTAACTTTGCCTTTCCTAAGAGTAGTCCTTGATGCGTTTGCTATTATTGAATTCCACCTTATTGATTTCAGTTATCCAGAGTGCTTGTGACCTAGGGATATCCACAAATCTCTCAATTGTAAAGGAAAATACAGAATAAAGCTGCATCCAAGACAGATATCTGTGGAATATCAGTTGAATTTCCTTTCAGTTTTCCAATAAAATAATGAGAAATCTTCACAAAATATTATTTTTCTTCTATGTTCATACTTTTTTATAATTTTTTATCCTTGAAAATGAAAAACATGGAACTTAGTAACATGATTTTTGTATATAAAATGAAGGATTGATATCTCAGCAATGTTCAGTTAGAGTAAAATTTTTGTTGCATTCTTTAAGTTAAAATTCCTTGGCTTTTTGAACGTTGCTTCCTCTGATAAGACTCAGAATCTGTGAGCAGATATTAAAACTTCATATACCACTGCCTCCAGTGCCTACAGGATTTCAGGTTTAATAAAAGTAGATGTGATTACTAATGCAGGACAAATGCAGTTTCTTGGTTTAGAAAACTTGATATACTGTAATCTGAACTGGCTTGATGATTATTTTCACTGCTGTGTCAAACAAATCGAGCCCTTAGTCTGCATAGCCCATGAGATTAGTGTTGGGATATAGATCTTTTCACTTTTAGGTTGGACAATTCAGATCTCACCCAAATATGTGATGAAAAACACTTAACTGTACTAAAGCTGCAAAAGAAATTAGTTTACTTCTTGTGAACTTGGACATTCTTGAACTGGTTTTAAAAGCAACTTCCCACACAGTCCTCTGAAACTTTAGGAATTCTCCTCCAGCAGTGTGGTGTAATTGGTCCAAGCCGGCCCTGCCTTTTTTCTCTTTCTTTCATTCTTGAAATTTTCATTTGATTCTGAGATGTGGAACATAGCAGGCTGAGTGTTGAGGGATAGGCATTTGTATCTCTACTTTCTCAAATATGAAAACATGGCAAATAAAAGGATTGGTTTGAGGGACATAGTCTGTTGGGACATTAGACCACAAAATGCTGATTTCAGAAAGGGTATTTCATCACATGACAGGCCCCATTGACTTTTCCCTCTTTTTTGCAATTCCCTCGGTTGCAGCCACTTTTATAATCCCTTAAGCCTAATGAAGTCAAAGGTACTCTGTTTTCTTTTTTTTACATAAATTATGACCCATGAACAACCCTCATCCCCAGCAGTGAGGCTACGACCTACATGCATAGGTATCCAGCATCCCCGAGCACAGCACAGGATGGGGAGTCTCTGCGCTTCTGGCATCTACCTGGCATTCTCATATTTGCCCCACATATGGACAGACTGTCTGCTAATCTCTCAGAGCACTCTGGGGTTGGGTTAGTAACTGAAGAGGCATCAGGTATTTTCAGTGAGTTACTGCTGTCCATGAACCCAGTGAAACTGACTTCATTTTATGTCAACAAATTGCATAATAAAATTATCTGGTGTCCTAAGAGCAGAACTTGTGATAGAACACCAAATAAGAAGAATGTAAAAAAATATTACTGCTAGAGCCGATGCAGTTTGAATATATACTAAAATCAAAGGACTGTAAATTCAACACAGAAAAATTTCAGTGTGATTGGTGAATTAGTTTGTTGTCTGTAACGAGGTCAGAAATTTCAGAAAACATTTAAGTTGATTATAATATTTTTCTGCATAGCTTGATCTGTCAAAATGTGGCAGATATTCTCAAAATGGCTGTTGTCATTTCTCCTGTTTTCATTGAACAAAATACTGCTTTTAAAAAATGAATGAGTGTGTTTACCCAGTTTCCACCCAGCAATACAAGAGGAAGACCTGAAGATGCTTTTTGCCAGGAGGCTGCCTGCCTTAGGAGTTTGTAGACTCTGACAAAGACCCATCAGTGATAACCACCCCTGAGACTAGAATCAGTTGTTACTGCTTTGATTGCTTTGTTCAGCTCACACTTACCCATGGCTCTTTCCTTCTTATATACTCCTTTCTAAAACTTACAGACTTCCAAGCTAGGCTTGAAGATACTGACTTGTTTTTTTCCCCGTATTTACTAGCTTTTGAAGGTGACTATGATTTGAACACTGCTTACTCCTTGTCTTCCTGTTTGTCTCTGCTTGAATTCCACTTTGCGGTCTTGAAGTGCTGAATCTGTGGCAGTCATTTTAATGGCCAGATAGATCTCAGAAACACAGGAGTTTAGCTTTTCGGCAGGATGAAACCAAATGAAACGCTTGACTGTAATGAAAAAGCCGTAGTATTCAAATAAAATCTCTCGCAATGACAGCAAAAGGATAAATCCATCTAGCTGGGATTTCCATTCGGAATAGTGTAAGAGGATTGTTGAAATTAATGGCACTGAATTAATAGGTTACAGCAAAGACTTACTGCAACTTTGTGAAAAACTTCCTTACTGTTAAATATGATGCTGCTTTCTCCTCCTGTAAGGGCAAGTCACTAGAGTGGTTAAGGTGCCTTGTTACAAGAGCAATGAAGTCAGTTTAACTCAATTAAAGGATGACTTATCCAGCTGATATTTTGGGCTGTAGCACAGATACATTGCTGATTCCTGTGGTGGGTTTGCCCTAGCTAGTAGCTAAGCACCCACACAACCAGTCGCTCACTCCCCCCTCCCCGTGGGACATGGGAGAAAATAGAAGGAATGAGAGCAAGAAAACTCATGGGTCAAAATAAAGACCGGGAAATCACCTGTGAAGTACTGCAGCAGGCAAAACTGATTTGACTTGGGGAATTTAACTTAATTTTTGTCAATTATCATAAATATTTAATTACTGATGCGAGTATTGGGAAACAAAGCAGACAAACATTGAAACACCTTTCCTCTCACTTTCACAGGCTCAACTTCACTCCAGACTCCTTTCCTTCTTTCTTTCTAGTCTCCACTTCACAACTTCACTCCAAGCACCTCTCCTCTCACCTTGTTAATGCCACAGATTACTCTCAGTCTCTCCAGTGAGGCTACAAACAGTCCAGGAGGTCCTGGTCAGTGTGCAGTGATTTCTTTCTACCACTCCTCATTTCTCACTCTTTTCCTGTGATCTGGTACGGGTGCTCCACAGGCTGCAGTCTCTGTGGGGCATGCCTGCTCCAGCATGGTCTCATCCACAGGCTACAGTCCCTACTGGGAAGTACCTGCTTCAGCATGGCTTCTTTATGGGCCACAGCCCCTTCAGGGGTATGGTGCACCTCCTAATCCTCTGCCTTGCTATTCCCTCATTCCTTCTACCAGTTCCTCTGTTCCCTCCTCTACTCTCGCTGCCCTGTCTTAAATATGTTTTCCTGGAGGTGCCACCAGCATTGCTGATGGTCTCAGCTGTGTCCTGTGGGTCTGTTGCAGAGCTGGCTGGAGCCAGCTGTGTCTGGCATGGGGCAGCCCCTCACCTCTTCCCACAGAGGTCACCCCTGCAGCCTCCCTGCTGCCAAAACCTTGATGGCTACACCCAATATATTTCCCGTGTGAGAAGCTGCTACAGAATTTTATATTCCTCATCCTTGCTAGTCTGATGTGCCCGTGAGGCTCTGGACCCATCTCTGATCTTATTCTCAACCTTCCACTGGTAACACATTGAAGTCAGTTCATACCTTTTCAGGCCAATGTTGAGAAAGCAAATTATATGATGGGATATTAACTGGTGAAAAGTCATGGATATAAATGTTTGCCTTTTATTTTGCTTCACAGGGAACATTTCAAACATAGTACTTGTACTAGCAATTTTGTATTTTGAGGGCAAAGCCTGGATGTCTGTAGTGCTGTAGTTGACACTTGAAATGCCAGATCCCAGAGACATTATCTTATACTGCAAAGCAATCATTAGTTCCTGGTGTGACATTCCTACTGCAGTGAGCAGAAGGGACTCAAGCTGTTTGTCTCTACTTAGTATGGAAGAACTGGGATTCTTTCTATTTCCAGGGCAGTTTTCTTCATCTTCCCTTTCCAGGTTTCTCATTCATCATCTTCTTTTTTTGACTGCCACTTTGCTGGATTCAGCAATTTATAGGTGGGGGGATATGGAAGAATTCTGTTCCTGCATTTGAGTGAGAAACCTTTTGAATTTGTGCCCAATTTTTATGAAAGAGGGGGAAGGGAAACACAACATCTACATCCTTGTGGGTTTGTAGAAATCTCCTGATCAGCAATTGCAGCCTCCTGCTTCCGGCCAGAATAAGCTTCTCCTTCCGACATTGTTTTTGTCATCAGAAGCCATGGTATGTTTTTGGAGAGAAGCTCTTTCTTCTTATGTATTTGTGCTCATTTACTATTTCTGTGTAAGAGATTTCTCTTGTGTGAGAGAAATCACACTAATTCATTACCTTTTCTGTGAACGTCTTGTTGCATCCTGGGTGAGTGTGCAATAGCTCATGTCTCTGTCCTTGGCCCTCACAAAAGGCAACTTGTTCTCTGTCAAGTAATCCCATGTCTCCTGCTCTCCTCTTACAGACATGATTACATTTCAGGGTTGATAGTACTTGTTTTGTGCATTATTTAGAGACACTTTGAGATGCAGGCTTGATTCAACCTGCAGCCAAATACTACCTTTAAGACAAGTGTGACAGTAAGAAATTCCTAATAAAAGACATTGAGCTATAACAACAATTAGAAATATTACCTCCTCTGTTGAAAAGGATTTTGTTTTTCTTCAGTTTTACTTGGCATCCTGTAACTTCTGAACCTTATATTTGCTTGAATTTCCAGTGAAGCTGAGGATATTTTTCTTTAGTAAGGAAAAACATTTGGAGCTAAATTTTCTCCAAAATAACTCCATTGACTTGCAGACCAAAGCCAGCAAGGATTTGACCCTTTCTTTTAGAACCTCTTTGTTCACTGGCAAAGACCTAGGTACTTGGCATGGCTTCCTTGGCAACATCAAGAACACTTCCTTATCTTACACATGTAGTCATCTTTGAGCCTAAGGAGTCTGAAAAGTAACTGGAGACCCCAGCTTAGCTTATTAAAGCATCCCACCAGGTCTTTATTGAATCTTTGGCCAACTCCTCTTCATTTCTAAGGCAGTAACCTGCCAGCCAGCTGGTACCCAGGCTTTGTTACAGTTAAAGAAAAAAAAGAGAGGGGGAGAGGAAGGGAAGAAAGCAAAGGGAAAAAAAAAAAAGTCAATCCTATTATTATCTCAAAATTCAAAGGGTTGTTCACATCCAAACAGTAGGAGGTGGACAGATTAAAGTTTTAGAACTGTAACAACATCTCTCTTTGTGCTGTCTAGTTCAAGCAAAGTGAACTTTGTAACACTTGACAGCCATCACAACATTTCCTGCAGTTACCACTCCGTTACTTAGACCAAATCCCCAATTCTGGCTTGCAGACTATAATTTGGAGACATTAAATGACTATAATGTGGAAAGTATCTGATGATGTATTGTGCTTTAGAATAATAAAACTACTAAAATTGCAGCTTGGAGAACTAAATCAAATATATAATTATCTGTGTTTGTAGGATTTCCTCTAAGAGCGTTATGTTGTTTAAGCCATGCCTTTCTCTTTCGTTAATAACCTGTGTTCTTAGAAAGCAGATAATGCATTTAAAGATGTTCTTGGCACTTAGCCCTACTCCCACCTCCTTTCCTTCCTTCTTGCTGACCCATAACAAATATTCTGGCTTTGATTTCACTTCACATTCAAAAGCAACGACACAGGCCTTAAGGAAGAAACTTAATCCAAGTGCTCCATTTTATTAGCTGCAATTCTCACACTTGGAGAGTGTCTTAGTGCCAAAATTATTTCCTTTTGCTTTTCCTTAGTCTTTATTTTTAGATGGGTGCTATCTGGTATCAGGAATAAGCATAGTGATTGAACGTTCAGAAGCTAGTGACTTTAGGGAGCTTGCCAACATACAATATGCAGTTTCTTTTATTATTTTTTCCTCACCACCAAAAGAAGTACTTTACATGTTTGGAATTCCTGTAGTTATTTTCTACTCTAAAGGCATTTTATCCCTCCTTTTCATCACCCTCAACTCACTGTCGTATCTATTGGTTGCTTCCCTAGCATATCCCAAAGAGTATTTCTTCAGTATTGCAAATAATTCTCCCTTGCTCTCCCTTAGTTTTTAAGGTTGACTGCCCTCCCTGTGCTCTCTCCAGGCAAGGATCCTTTGATACCAGTGATGAATGAACCTTGAAAGCCTGAAATCTTGTATATACCTGAGGTTGTCAGTCAGCACTGTTTTCTGAATTTACTGATTCTGTAAAATTGTCCTGGAAATCTCAGGAGGTGACATTTAGGTATGAGCAATCTGGAGGTGCTTCTCCTGGCCCCTTTTGGGAAGGAGGAAGAGGAGATCCTGCATTGTATCTTCCAGACCCTGACGACTACCCTAAAATTCAAAGGAACAATGTAGGGCTAGGAGAATTTAGACTGAATCTCAACAAAAGCTATAATCTTTTGCTTTCTCATATATATAAAGTAAGGAGTGGTTTGAATGAGGTGAATGATCTTATTTTATCCATCCCAGCTTAGACGTAGACAGGACAAAAATTAAAGCCATGTGGATAAGTTAACACAGACAATTAAGGTCTGCAGTCTGCCAGACTGGTCTAACATTAATTCATCTTTTGCCAGAAGCTACTTGGTGCTAAATTCTTTAGAATGTGTGGGTTGTTTTTTTTTTTCCTTTCAGAAAAAAAGCATGTAGGTTTGTGGGTTTCTTTTTGCCATGTTACATTCAGTGATCTACAAAAAGTATTAATAACTCAGTAAGAATGTATTTGTATCTTTATCAGTGTTGTGTTAAAAAAAAAAAACACACAGCAACTAGGTAAAGTCTCTATTGCTCAACATAAGAAACGGATATATTATATCTCTGCTTACTCTGGATTGGGTCATGGTATTACCAGCTTTTTTGGAAGCTAGTACAAGTATTCTGTACCTCTTAGGTAGACGAGAGGAAGCTAGATTAATGTGCTGTAAGAGATACTATTTTGGGAAATATCAGATGGAAACAAAATTTAGGTTGGCAGGTATACCAGCAAAGCAATGAAAATCACACTGTACAGTCCAGCTTTACCTAAGAGCTAAAAAAGACCGCCTTGCACACTTTATTCTTTTTTTTATCAAACATATATATCCTATCATCAGATTGCTTGCACATATATCTATTTTTATATGATACTAAATAGAAAATTTGACTTAACTCCAGAGGACTCAGCCATGCATGATCAGGTTCTTGGAACATGATGAAATAACTCTGCAACCATTTGTTGAAATGTGAAAAGACAATCTACATTTGTTTATATATTTTCATTATCACAATAAGGAGCAAAAAAACCAGTAGTTGAAAAGGCTGATATTCTTTATTGTCTTTTTTATCGGTTAACGTTTTTTACATGAACTATCACAACAAGTGTGTATGAGACAATGATAATATTGAATTTGCCCCTTGACCATAGCCAGAATGAATTTAAGAAAAATCAAGGAAAATCTCATTCCAGGCAAAGCTTCCTATAGCCTGAGAAAGAAACTGAAAAGCTTAACATCACAGAGAAAACTGTGGATATCATTATGCAAATTTCACTTTTGCTCAGTGACAGGCAAATATTACAGCGATGAACAGTTGTCTGTGTTCATTTTTTTATAGCTTACGATTTTTTCCAAATACCCAGTATGAATTTTAATATAGAATCCATGACAACTCTGAACAAATGTGCATTAAAGTGCATTTAGCCATTTCCACTGCCATAAAATGATATTTTAGGGTTACATTGGAGTGTTTGAGTACTACAGATTAAATCCGGGGTGTGAGGGAAAAGTGTTGCATAGCACTTAAAAATATTCATATTGTTGCCCTTTGGCTGGTCTATCCTTTTTCCAAGGGGGAGGAAGAGTAGTAATCATCATTTCTCTTTTGTAATTGGCAAACATTCCTGCAGCTAGAGGGAATGGTTAGGCAGTTGCCTCTCAGTTTCTGGGAAATGTATGCCAATACACTGTTTCAGAGCCTTACAGTCTTACTTTTTTTCTACATGGAAACATCTTGGTCATTCTAAGGTTGTGCCTCAAAACATGAAGGAGGCAAAATGGCTGCTGTAGTGTAACTGAATTTTTCTAGCCTTATTACTTAGCTTTGGACTTAATAATTTAAAAAAATAATAATTTTACTTTACAGAGTTTATCCAAGTTCAATATATTATATTTTCCTCCTCCTACTCCTCATACTAGGAGATTTAGTCTAACAAGCAGATCCTACATGTTGAAGGTGCATTTCTGAAGGAGGAAAGTAACTCAGGTTCCCCAAGACTTAGCACCTGGTAGGACAGAGACCTTCTCTCTGTGAGAAAATGCCATTAAACTATGACAGACTTTTTCGCTTGTATGTGCTTGTACAGTGCCTGATACAAAAGTGCCTTAGTCACACACAAAAATCCACCCTATAATTTGGTTCAAACTGTTTCCAATTAGATTTTAATGCAAACTTGCAATAATAAAAAAAAAAATTATCAATATGGCAATACTTTAATTTCTCTATTATCAACTTTAAAAACAATTGTCAGAATATTACAGCGGTTGATAGTTAGTCACAAGCAGTTAAGCAGGCTATCGCCTACAGCACTAGAGAAGCAAATAACAATTAATTTATCCCCCTCTCTTCCACCCAGTTATTATTACTGTGTGTACAGGCATTAAACCTCTCTCTTCTGTAGACCTGTGACACAGGTGCTTAGAGATCTTGCCGATCTATGTCATTTTAGTTATGTTTAGTTAACATATTAGTTAGGTTCCAGGCCAAAGTCATACATCATTTTGTATCCAAACCCATGTGCCATTTTGCTGATGAGATGTATGTAGCCTGTTCAACTAAGCATGTGAAGAACAGACATTTTCAGGATTAGATGAAAATAAATGTGAAAGATCAGTTCAGCTGATGGTGTTTGAGTTTGCAGCTTGTTAATGAACTATCTCCGTAACATGCTAGTAGCACAAAGAAGCTGAGGACAGAGTTCTTCACTGGTGAATGACAGGCTGGGTCTTTAACTGTTCAGGGGCAGGTTATACCCCCTTGCTGGTAGTAAAATTCTTGGAAATACTTATGTAGTAAGGGAACTCAGGGTAAGTATAAAGGAATCTAGCCTTACATTTTCATCATGCATAATTGCATTCTTTCTCATTAAAATCCCACTCTGATTCTAATTAAATTCATAATTGTTCTGCATTTGATGCTATAAACTGTTGTGTAGTGTTGCTGGGTGCTATTTAACAGATGTCATCCTCCCCCCAAGAGGCAGTGGTATTTCATTGCTGTGTGAATTGATCCTTCAATGTGAAATCTGAACAGGTCCCCAGATAGCCAAGCAGGAAGCGGGATGTCGTGAACTAGCAAGAATGAATAAATGAGGTAACCGAAGAGTGTCTCTCAGAATGTATGAGATGTAATTCCTTGTACTCCAATATATTTTAAAAGAGTAATCCAATTTTCTCCTTCTATCTTCTATTGATAATAAAGTTACAAATTCATACTGATACTTCAACGCACAGTTCTCAAGCTCAGGCTTACAGACACAGACCAGTTTTTAGACATTCGCATTAATTTTCTTTTCTTCTAGTACAGGTCTTCAGAATTAGCTGCAACCAGTTTGACTCTTACACGCACATACACAGAGCTTAGAAAGTTAGTCTTCTTCGCATTTTTCAGAACATTACTTTTTTCGAGTGTGCCGATTTCATTCACCACCACTTCCCCTCCATTTCTGGCAGATACACATGTGGTCCTAACACTCGTCATCCTCTTTGTTTCAAAATAGTTGTTTGACTGTTTCTGAATTCATCCTAGTGGGTTTTTCCTGCCACCATGCTCAATATCTACCTGGCGGCTCACCCACATCCGTCTCTGATCAGTTTCTTCCAGTACAAATTCCCGGTTTAGCAAATCCCACAGAAGCCTGTCTATCTTCAATCAGACCAGAATGACTTATTTCCTAATTTATAAAGCTCAGACTCAGTATTACTTAGCTGAGTAGGGCCTTATGTAGGTTTAAGGAATAAAACACTGAAGTACACTGGATAATATAGTATAATGTTACTATGAGGAAAAACAGGATTAAGAAATTAAGAGAGAGCAGCAGGATGTCAGTGGGTCAACAAAATTTCTAGTTCTTTTTGCATAGTAATAGGTTAAGTCTGAAGATGCTTTTAAATTGCTTTAGGATCCTCAGAGATAGTTGTGTTATAAAATGCATGTTATTATTTACCATGCAAACAAAAATCATCTCTTCTCTCCCATTCATATGCAAATTCTGGGGAATTTGAATAAGAGAATAAGGTTGAGAATGTTCTATTCTAAATATAGACTTCTTCTTATATATTAAACTTGTTCTCTATCCCTTGTTCACATTAGTCAAAATCAGATATACCAGAGAGAATCTTTCCAAATGGTACATAGAATTGACTCAAAAGATTCAGATAAAATTCTTAGCCATAGGCTGCTCATCATGAGTGGTGGGTATTAAAGGTTACTAATATTATTCAGCATTCTCAAATCATTATGAATTATGAATACTGCCCTACTGTCTATGGATGCTGCCATGGTTACTTTTTCAATAATGTGAAATGTCTTTTTTAAAAACAAAAGGAATATATGAGGGCTGAAGTCTCCTTGCCTTTCTTTGATAATGCCTCTAACCAGCTGCTAATTTTAATGGCTGTCTCCTGAAATTCCTATTCCTCTATCAATTTTGGCTAACAGAGTCAGATGGACAGGTGATTTTGAGATGCAGTGGAGATACACGTATCTTGTTTTCTTATAGGAAACCAGGCAAAAATGCTTAGTAAAGGATAGTGTTAGTGCTGGTTTACTTTACTTAGCCAGGCAAATACAAAGGTGTGCAGTGGATCACAAACTCCTTCTTTCCTGTCATTTTCCGAGTAAGTAGCCATGCTAGCTGCCCCATGGTTGGTTTCTGTTGGCAGGTTGGGGAGCTAGAAGTAATCACAGAGACAGTTCTGTCCCATTTCTGCATCACATGCAGAGTCAGGCTAGTAGGTTTGTCTAAAGCGAAGGCTTGTCCTAGTTAGTGGCTGGCACAATATAGAAACATTTGCAGACTTGCAAGGCAGGAAGGAGAATTCCTCACACAGCTGCCATTTCTTCCCTATTCTTCATGGAATTGCAGAGCTTGCTGCATTTCCTTCTAACCAGGACTCGATAGATTAAATGCCACAAGTGGGTAAAATGATGATGAGAATTCAGATACAGTGATGGTCTGTGTTGATTCATGTCTGTACATAGTACAGAGTTCTGCTTTTCAGGATTATTTTTAATATTTTTTTCCTTAGGGACCCAGAAGTTAATATTTGATATTCAGATTTAATGACTAGGGTTCTTTGCTGCCACATTTTAGTCAATGAGCCATTCTTGGTAATTTTCCTTAAGCTCTAAAAGAAAGTCTTGTACCATTCTGAAGTTGTGTGAAATAGGAATAAGGAGTTGGAATAAAACAGGAATATTATTTACACAAAAAAGTTTCCATGTTTTGCCTGCTCCCAGATATTTTGAAGTCCATATAAGTGAGTAACAGAAACATACATGCCACAATAAATTACAGAAATTGACAGTGGCACACAAGAGTGAAATAATCAATAAATAAACATCCTTGCTTTGAAAAGCTCTTGTAATTATACAAGACATGTATGACAGTAACATTAAAATAGCTTGTCAAAACATCAAAATACAGACAGTTCTGATTCACTGGAACAATTATCTACTTTGTGCCTGATAAACAACTTCAGAAGAGAAGCCCAGTCACACAGTGAGGAACATAAGATGAGAGATTATGTTATCCTGTGATAAATTAGTCTAGTTAAAATTCTTTGTGTCCTAGTTTCAGCTGGGATAGAGTTAACTGTCTTCCTAGCAGCTGGTACGGTGCTATGTTTTGAGTTCAGTATGAGAAGAATGTTGATAACACTGATGTTTTCAGTTGCTGCTAGTAGTGTTTAGACTAATGTCAAGGATTTTTCAGCTTCTCATGCCCAGCCAGTGAGAAAGCTGGAGGGGCACAAGAAGTTGGCACAGGACACAGCCAGGGCACCTGACCCAAACTGCCCAACGGGGTATTCCATACCATATGACGTCCCATCTAGTATAGGAACTGGGGAGTGGGGGCGGGGAATCGCCGCTGGGGGACTAACTGGGTGCTGGTCGGCGGGTGGTGAGCAGTTGCACTGCGCATCATTTGTACATTCCAATCCTTTCATTATTGCTGTTGTCATTTTATTAGTGTCATCATTATCATTATTAGTTTCTTCTTTTCTGTTCTATTAAACTGTTCTTATCTCAACCCATGGGTTTTGCTTCTTTTTCCTGATTTTCTCCTCCATCCCACTGGGTGGGGGGGGAGTGAGTGAGTGGCTGCGTGGTGCTTAGTTGCTGGCTGGGGTTAAACCACGACACTTTGCATGGCTGAAATGACCACCTGGGGAATCAATGTACCTTCAGGAAGGTATCATCAAAAGCATTAGTGTCATTAGTTTAAAAAAAAAGAGAGAGAGAAAGAAAGAGGAAAAAAACTAAGAAGACAACACTAGCTAAACTAGTAGTTCATGTGGTTTTAAGGTAGTCCCCAAATCTAGAAGGAAAAAAGTCTGGACAGCTAGAACACTTTGACAAAACTGTAATCCAAATCTTAACAAGATAATCCAGAAACAGCAGAATATGCTAACTCAGGTGCTTAAATGAAAGGTTAGAAAATAAATGTAATTTTGTTCTTGTCCACTTGGCATATTTCAGGCAGATGTTCTAAACTCATACTTTCTATGCTTAAAATAGATTGAGAATCACAGAATAAATGAGAATGGACAGGACCTCTGGAGGTAATCTGGTCCAAACCCTGCTCAAAGCAGACCAAGGCCAGGTTGCTCAAGGCCTTGTCCACTGATTTCATGAGTGAGCAGAGACTCCACAGCTGTTCTGGACACTGGTCCCAGTGTCTTCTACCCTCATGATGAATATTTCTTTTCTGTAATATCTAATTGGAACTTCCCTTGATTCAACTTGAGGCCTTTGCCTCTTATCCTGTCACTGTGCACAGTGGCTCCACATGTATAGCTACCTGATGACAGGGAGTAGAGAAGACAGAGCCAGACTCTTCTCACTGGTGCCCGGTGACAGGACAAGAGGCAACGTGTGCAAACTGAAATCCAGGAAATTCCATTAAAATTTAAGAAAATACTTTTTTATTGTGAGTGTGATTTAATACTGGAATATGTGGCCCACAGGGGCTGTGGAGTCTCTCCTCGGGGACATTCGAAACCCAACCAGACATGGCCCTAAGCAACCTGCTGTAGCTGATCTCCTGAGGTGCCTTCTGCCTCAGCCATTCTGTGTGAGTCTGTGATTTCAAAATCAGTCTGTTACAGTACAAACAGGGTTGACAGTTACTGGAATTGAATAGTGATTATTAGCTGGGGTAGGGGGATCAAATTTTCTCTCTTGTGTTGATCCTGTGGAACAACGCTAATGGAGACATTCTCTCCTCATGTTTTTAATTGCATTTACATATCTAAGGCTTAAATGCCCAGACTAAGCTTTCCTAAAGTATCTGCCTCAGGCAATTTGTTTGGTGGAATTCAAACAAGCATACTTAAATAATTAGAAAACTAAAATTTTACAAATGTTATGTAATGGTGCAACTGTGATACCTGCTATGAAACAAGTGGCTGAAGTCTGCTTAAGGGTTGACTCTGACTGCAAATATATCACTGTTGTGTTATCCTGGTTTGTGCCATCGGGAAAATAACAACTGCCTTTGACAAGCTAAAGCTTTAACAGTGTTGGTTCGGATATGATCAGCAGAAGCTCATTGAGAACTAAAGTTTAGCAGATGTGTCATGTAAAGATACATGTATTTAATAGAGATGTCTTTTCTGCTGAGCATGCTCTAGACCAAAGGCTTGGAGAGGTTATCCAGAGCACTCTTTGAAGCTGGTGCTGCAGACTGAGGTGGCACATTTGCAAATAAACTGAGTGAGGAGAATATTTCTGCTGTTCTTTTCATACCTTCATTCAGAAAATCTAGAGGAGGAGGAAGCAGCAGCCTGAGAAACATGACCTTGTTCCTTCTGCCTAGCTAAGATGACAGTTCTTGTAGTTTTCATTGTTTGAGTGTAATTTGTCATTATGTCACAATAAGGAATGTCCTCCTTGAAGTAAACATCCCTTCACGTCATGTCTTCAGCCCTAGCTCCTATAATTATCATCTCAGTTTTGTCAATCCAGTTTTTATTGGAAATGTCATCTGAAAAACTTCTGGTTATTCTCTTTATTTCTTTGGTACAGGTTTTGCTAGGTCATTTTGAAAACTGTAACTTTTCTTCTCTTCATCCTGAGGGGATGAAACCACAGCAGGAGCCCCTGTCTGATCATTTTATTTTATCAAAACTGGTGCTCAAACCTGCTCTAGCAAAGTTAAAGGCTTTTTCCCCACATACTACAAATCTTCTGTGTCCCTTTATTTTTCATCAGAAACCCTGTGCTAGAACCCACAGTTCATATCAGAACATGGCAAGTACCTGGGTGTACTTCTCTGGCCCTTGGCCACACTTCTATGTGTCTACAAAGGAGTGCAATATTCAGAGGACTCAGAAAATGGATCTCTTTTCTGGACAAAATATCTGATAAAAAAATGCTCAAGCTGGCGGCTAAAAATTCCTTTATTCAGCCATTCTCTTCCTTCTTCATCCATTCACTTGGGCAGAGATAGCGTACTGAGGAAAATCTGCCTTACCAGGAGTTGCTTTCTTCTCAAAATTGCAATGTTACATCCTTCTGGGTTGCTCTAGGCATCACACACACAAAAAGCATCACTGTGACCCAAGTTTCTTTCTGAAATTTCAGCTCTGTGTAATTTTCTGTAACTCCATTTTTTTTTTTCAAAGTACAAGTTTGCTTAAATCTTACCTATTTTCCATGTTTTGAGGAAAACAAACAAACAAATTACCTATGCCACTCAGATTGAGTCATCTTATTTTGACAATTCTGGATGGGGAATATTACAGGGGTTTTCCTACTCTGTACAGAAAATTCATGTCTGTGTTTCCAACATAGATTTCATCTTCATGTGTTAAGTCATCTTTCAGCTTTTCCAAGAGTTAACAGATAAGACCAACTGGGGAATGCTACAGCATCCATCCTATCCAGTGACAAGAATACTTAGTAGTTGATTGTAAAATAAAAGCTATGTGTATATAGAGAAGGTGGATTAAAATTGAAACATTTCCTAACTTCATAGAAACTGTCTTTGCTTCAATGTGTGTATGAATGTAGACATGAAGACACATTATATGAAGACAAATACAAAACTCTGCAGACTTTGTGGTTTGTAAAACTGGGGGCTTATTTTCTGTTTTCAAGGTGTGGCTTACTTTCCACTTTTGAATGTTGTTTTTGAGACCCCGAACAAGGAGCAGATGCATTTGAACCACAGCATCGAAGTTTAAATTTCAGATTTCATTGTATGTTTTCTCAGTATAGGATCCTGGTTCCTTTCTTAATTTCTTTGTCCTGGCAGTCCCGTAATGATTAAGGTGTTTTGCTAGAAGAAAGTTTTCCCTAGATACCATAAGATACTTCCTCATAATTTTCTCTTTTGACCCTTTGGCAGCACTTTCCCATTCCTAATATTCCATAAAGTACATAGACACAGAAAAAAACCTCATGAATTGTATTTCAGTTTGTTTTTCATCTTAGTGCTCATCATTAATCATAAGTGGCCCACGCAGATAAATCTTGATTTCCTTGGCCTTTTGTATTTCTTATATTTTATGATACACAGAGCTGTGTGATGCCAGCTCAACGGAGTCATCATAATAGTACATTCATGTGCATTGAACTGTCTTTGCTCTCTATTAATGCTCAACTTTCCTGCATCTGGTTAAGTCCCTTTTCGATTATTTACTGTTAAATTTCCTCTTCATTTGATTAGCATAGTACTTGCTGCCTTGCTGTCTTCTGTCTTTTATTTTTTGAAGCAAATCTCTGAGAGTACTTGAACTATCATAGTGTAAGTTATGAGCGTTAATTTCAAATAGGAAATCTTGTTTTCAGAACTTTAGTTAAAGATTATCGTGCGCAATTGTTTGGGGTTTTTTGATTGGTTTGGGTTTTCCTTTATTCTCTGCCTGCATTTAAGAACATGATTGATGATAAGAAGAGTAAAAAATGGGTGCTGATATTAATTTCTATCTTGCAGCAACCCAGCAGGATCTGCCTTTTATCTTTCTAAGGGGATTTATTTGGAACAAGCATTTTTTGAGTATACCTTTGAAGGTACCTGACGCAAAAAAATGTGCGGTACTGTTTTGCCTTTTAAAAAAAGGCAAGTGCAAGAGTTATTTCTTCAACAGGCAGGCCCTAGAAACAGCAATTTTTCGTTTGTGCAGGAATTTAATTAAAATACCAAAGCTGTCTCCTTTGAAATCCATATTTATGCAACCAATAAAAAGAAGATGGATTTCTTTCTGGGACTTCTACCAATTGAAGTAAAATGCTGCAAATTACCATTCAGGGAAGCCATGGCTTTTTGCACTGAAGGTAAATCGAACGTATTAAGGTTAATAATACCTACCAACAATTAAGACTTAACCAGATACAAAATCAAGGGATTATGAAGTAAGTTAAGCAAAGCCTCTCTCTGGTGAGCAAAAGGCTTATTTCTGATACACATTTCAAGCGAGGTTTAAGTAAGGGCTCTGGTTTAGGAGCCCACCCCTTGTATGGCCAGCCAGCGAAGCAGCATTAAGCCAGGCAGCAGATGCTGCACCATTCCCTGCCACTGCTGCCCAGTGACCAGCCACACTGGAGAAGATATGCCCTGTACTCCACTCCAACGGAGCCTGCCTGGGATCAAGAAAAGAAAATACAAGCTCCTAACAAAGATGAATGAAAACCAGGGCAATGATCTCATAACTTCAGCAGCTGCCTTGGGAATATAAAGGTAACCGTAGCTTGCTTCTTAGCCAGAGCAGTGATCACACTGCCCTTTTTGCCAGAAATCATTTTCTCCTTCCCTCACTCATATTTGTATCCTAAAAGTCAGTTCCCTAAAAAATAAAAACTATCACTAGGTTTCCATGTTATAGTACCAAGTTAAGCTTCAACTTTTCCTGTTTGAATCAGTGAGCTGTTTTACATTTGCCACAGTATTTCAATGATGGTAAAGTATTTCAGTAAAACCGTTTAGCTGAGCAGAGTACCCATTGCTGCTTATCACAGTAGAATTTAAATTATAAAGCATTGGGACTCTTTGCAGAAGGGTCCCTGAAGATGGGTATTCATTACTGCAGATTCCCAATGACTTCTCAGTATCTCTAGCAGGACTGGCACTTAATATGGAGACACATTGAACCATATTAGAATTAAACAGTCATTAAATCAGGATGATACATATGAAGTAAAATCTGGTATTCCATAATATTTCAGGAACTCTGAACTGCTCTGCTGACTCTATACTACATATATGTTCATATGTATGTATACAGTTCATTTTAGAATGGTACAAATGCTAAATGGATATTGTCAGATAATTCATCATGCCAGACAAACTCCTAGATGCAAATTTTTATCTTATGGAACATATTCTCAGCTGATGTAAATAGATCTTTTGGTTCCACAGAGTATTAACCCAAATAATGTAAAACCCAGAAAGAGCAGAAACATTCAGTTTTCCAGCTGTCTCCAATACTTACTACAATTATTGCTGTTTTTTTCAAAATGTAGAAAGGTACAGAAAGAAGAAACCACATAATCAGACTATCTAGCTGGATAATTTTCACTCTATTTTTAAATAGTTTGATATATTTTCCATTATTTTCTGCTATACACACAGATTCATTGTAGTAGTTTATTTTTCAAAAATATATTGACTATTTGATGAGTTTCATAAATTATTTTGTACACAAGACTAGACAAATAATTTTTCTTAGTCACCCTGCTCTAATTAGCACATTAGAAAGTGATGTTGTCAGGGTTGTGAACATTGTAATATAGGAAAAATGGCTACTGACACAATGCCTAGATGCATATATTGCAAATGCTCTTGTGTCGCTGTCCTCTAATTAAATACAGTCCCCGGGTCAGAATATGATTAGTTGTCAAGTGACAATTTAAGATGCTAGAAGTACATGTTTGTGCTGAAACTAGACCAGGAGTTCTTTAGTGTTATTCGTAGTGCATAAGCAGTGCTTTTAATGACTTTTTGACAAGACTCTTCCTACAATTCAACAACAGCATTGCGGTATATAATGTTGGAAATTTCAAAATGCAGACTTAGCGTGTTATAAATTTGGTTTGGGTTTATTGAAACGGAAAATCTCACATGAATGCATGCATTGCCAAAGTACCCTCAGAGAAGACTAATAAGGATAGTAAAAGGATATGTAAAATTACCAGGAACCACTGGAGGTATGTAGTTTTGCCTTGCTTGTGTAACACAGAGCTTGATGAAAACAGGGAAAAAACCAAAACAGTATGTTATTTGTGTTGTTGATTTTTTTAAAACATGGCAAAGCTGTGTCTTGTCTTCTGTAAAAAAATTATACATCTTGCTTTTGGTTTGGTTTGGTTTTTCCTTTAAAAAGTGCTTTCATTAGAAAGAAGACTGTGACACTAATTTTAAGGAAAAAAAACACATCTATGTAGTCTAGTGACCTTTTCACTTAAAGGGATCCATTGTGTTACTTTTGCATAATCCAGGTTTAACCAGCCTGAAATTTAGAGTGTAATGTTAAACCAGTTTATATGCTATAAATATGTGACAGAAAAGGAGTAACTCCAATCCCTCAGCACAGAAATATGTTGATTATGTAGAATCCAGGCATTGACAGGACTACACAAACAAATTTTCACACAGGAGAATTTGTTGCTGGAATTTTTTTTACTCTTGATATAGATTGTTTTACATTAAGTACATACACAGTATTTTTTCTTGTGGAGTGAATATAAATGTCTCACGAGGTGTATGAATTATATTTCTTTTTTACATGGTTTCCTGAGATGCTTTATGACTATTACAGAGTTAATCAATATCAATGACTAGATAAAGAATATGTTTTCCTCTGACCCGCCAGAATATATGCTTTACTGGTTTGTTTTCTGCACAACACGAGAGATTGTCCTTGCACCATTTTTAAAATCCTTCTCCACAGATTTTTGAAATTCTAAGGGTTTTTTCAATTATTGTCGAGAGAAAAGAACTTGACATTTGAGAGGCTTTTGTGTAACTTCATCCTGAAAGTAAAAAAGTATGAGTTCCCAAATACAGAGGAATCTGTTCCAATTTATAGATTACAATAATTATTAGGTAAATCTTCAATTTGCATAGACATAGTTTGCAAAAACAGTAGCTCCATCAGGGCCATTTTATGTGTATCTGCACAAGGATTCTCATATCAAGTTTATTTACATGGTCAGGACCATGAAGACAACAGACAAGAACATTTGAAGCCTTCCTAATATAATACGAAAAAGTATTTTAATTCTAAACTTTGTGGACAAGTTTGTCAGGGGTCAGTGGAGAAGCTGTGAATGACAGTGTCTCCAAGACCTCACATCTCTGCCATGCTCCTTTCATCTGGGGTGTGAAAATTCGCCCTGAGGACAGGAGCTGCTGTGCAAAGTAGACGAGAGTTGGGGTACCCTCTTCTGTCTCCACTATCCCCCTAGGACTCCTAAGCCCCCATAGTCATGCTCATATAAGCACAGACAGAGAGCAGCTCAGCTTCATTGAGACACACTAAAGCGGACAGGGAGGGATGTCAGGATATTGGTTCTACTTTCAAATTCTCCTCCTGCTCCTTTTGCTCAAACAGAGAAGCCTTACTCTTATCTGGAGAGAAGGCAAGGCATTAGGGTGGAGGGACACGAAGGGACTCTGCCAAGCAATACAATAGGTTATGAAATACAGACTGTACCAAAGAGGCATGAACACCCACTTTTTTTGTTATACACTTATGATTACATTCATTTACAGTTATGATTCTCTCATGGTACTGGAATTCTGCTTGCTAATAGGCTACAGTAAATTTAAAATCAAACCCTGAAATCTAGAACAATTTCTTCTACATTTTTCCCTTAGTGCTCTATACACAAGAAAAAAAAAAAAAGAGTGCAGGATTCACCAGCTTTATACTTGGATTGGCTACTCATGACAGGAGCTTTTTTGACAGTTCTGATAAACAGTTTAAGCTAGACATGAAAATATTTTTACACCGAGGTGGTTTTAAATTTATGCATTTTTTTAAAGTACAAAGTCCCTGGTCTGTGAGGGAGAAAAAACAGCATGTTTGTATCCAGTGATTGCTATTTAGATATGTTCTTTTCTCAGTTTCAAATATAGTTAGAGTTTCCCCTTTTTAAAATTGAGCTGATCTCTCCATTATCTGTGAAATCTTTCAGACTGAATGAACTTAATGTGCTTCCATACGCCAAAAGCTGTTTAGCAGAGTCAGGACTACAATAACAGCTGAATAACCTTCTCAGTTTACTGGGGACAAGATGATACATGCTTGTTTTCCCCAAGGATATTCTCTGATCTCTTGCCTGTCTCCCTATCTAAAAGGTGTTTACAGCAGAGAAAGGGCACTCAGACTTTGGGCAGAGGTTGTACCAGAAATTATGCTAACACCTAACTCTGACTGTATTGTCACCACCACAGGGTTACCTGGGGAGAGCAGGAGGGGGTCTTCTTCAAGTTGAAGTCGAGAAGTATGGTGAGAAGGGTGTTTAAGAAGCCAGCATTGTTTTACAGGAGCTAGATGTGTGTCCTGTGTTTGTAGAAGGTTAATTTGCAAAACCCGGCAGAGGTTCCAGCTTTCCCAAACCTCAGGGCTTGGGCTGTGTCTAGGAATGTTTCTGGCCAATCAATCATAGAAACAGATTTTTCAGTCTTTTTTTTTTTTTTTTTTTCATCTGTAGCTGTAGAAATTAGCTGTGCCAGAGGAACTATTGTGTTCATAGATCCTGAAAGTCACAGAGAAATTTTTATTCATTCCTTGTTATAGTGATAGCATCCTCAATTAATTTATGAATCTGGATATATTTTTATATATATATATATGCAAGCAGAGATAAAATAATATCTGGAAGATTAAAGAGAGGAGAGAGATGAGATGATGTATTATTTACCATATAGAACAAATTTGTAGAATAAGAATTCAATCCTTAGTACTTCATAGTGGCATATTATTCAACAGTGCTTCTAGACAGTAAAGGCTAATCTAAAACCTGTGAGGCAGAAACAAGCAGTAATATTTCACAGTTACAGCCCACTACATCCTTGCTTTATGTGCCTTTCTAGACCTGTGTGCACCAACTTGCTGGATATGAGTGGGATTCTGAATGTTGCTGAGGAATAATAGTTCAACAATTTATCTGATAAATAGCCATATATCAAGATTTCATACAGTCCTAATTAAAACTACTATTCACATTTTATAGATGGAATATGTGTAACCAGATTTTATAAACTGAATTGGGATTATATATCAAAGAAAAGATTTTCCATGTCTAAGGAGCAGCATTTGAGTTGTTGCACAATTATTTTCTTATTTCATAATAACAGATATGTAGGACTCTCATCAACTGAAATATAGCGCTCTAGCTTCATGGCAGGCAACTGAAGCAGTGCCATTTTTAAATCAGGGAGTATCTGGCCCAGCATATATTCTTTCTTTTCCTGTAACTTATAGAGAATGAAGTTCTTAATCCATCATTCAGCAAGGAGAAGAGAAAAATGGAATATAGTATTATCTTGACCTTTATAGCACTCTGGTAATATAATTTCCTGAGCATTCATCTTCTTTCAGGAATTCAGCAACCTGCTTGGTAGCAGAGAATGGGGCCAGACCCTCAAACCACACCGTGTTCAAAGACTACAGCATACATAAATAACATCATCTAGCATACTGCACTGGCACTTCTGGAATTAATGCTTGTGAATTTTCATTACCCTCATAGCCATAACAAATACAGGATATGGCACGGTATTAATCCATTCTCATGGACCTAAAAAGAATTGGAAATGGTAAAACTTAAACCCTATTATTGGTTTTCACTGGGGCTTGACCCAAAACACAGAAAAGTTGCCCTGGTTTTTGCAGCAGGGAAAGGAATACCTGCTTGCACACTCTGTTGAAACAGTCTTGCTTTTAAGATGTACAAATCTTAAAACGCATGCCTTCAGAGGAGCTCTATATTGTAATTTTGTTGGTGCTGTCTGCCACGTCAGGGGGTTTAGATATGTTTTTCAAAAGATCAGTATGAATTATTTTCAAAATGTCACTCACATGGCAAAGTTTAGTAATTAGTGTGCTGCCTGTATTGGAATGGCCAAGAGGCCAGTCAAGAGTTATGATGAGCTGTGTTTGGTGCTGTACAAACACTCAAGCAGGAATGGCCAGATAAGAAAGGCTTAGGACACATCTGACCTCTAAATGCTTTTCCTCATGTTTACTCCTGAACTTGGAAAGGATCCACCATAGTGTAACTGATTTGGTGGCCCAAAAGTCAGAAAGACTAGGGCTTTGGTGGAACTAAGGAATAATTTGGGGGTATTAATATTCTGATGTGGAAAAGTAGCTGACCTAAAAAGTTAGGAAATAAGGGAAACTGTTTTATCTGGGCATCCGTGTAGGGTGCTTCCCATCATCCATTCCCCACCCTGTGCATGCTGAATCTGCAGAGCCAGTCACAGCTTTTTAATTGGTTCTTATCTCTTTTACACCAGTGAAATTAAAAAATGTTCCATTTTTAGTACAAAACCACATTTATGTGTTGTTTGTGTAAAAATAAGGTACAGAATTTCTCAGTCCATTTTAGATACTTTACAACTTGAGGGTGAAAAATCTAGATAGCCTTAACTAAAAATCATGAATATTTAAAAAAAGATGCTTGTGAAATCACTAGTTGCCATCTTTCCTGGGAGACTGGTATAAACAGCCATAGCTCTGCTGAAGTTAGTCAGTGCCCTGAATTTTCTACCTAACAATGCACAGGATATGCCTTGAAGCACCTGAATGGCAGAGTGGCAAGTGACTCACACTCAAAGTTTATTTCTTTATCTCAAACATAAATTTAAAGGCTTATTTCCCCTTGGAGTTTACTGAGGAAGCATTTAATCATAGAACAACAGGGAGAACAAAAGCCAGTTAAGGTGCCTGACATCTATTTCATAAAATATTTAGACAAAGTACATTAAGGAGCAGATGACTTTGAAATGAATGGGACCAGTGCATTAATGCAGTTGACTGCCTTTAACACAGTATGTTCACTGAGGATATTCTAAGAAGAAAGTGCAGCGCAATGGAGTACTGCATATAGAGTATCACGTATGTTTCTTCAGATAAAGGAACAGGATCTAATTTTAATGTTAGGGCACTTACATGCTGGCAAATGGAATATACAGTATTCCGTATTATATATACTGAGTTGAAACTTTCAAGTAAATAAGCAGAAAAATACTGAACAGATTTTATGAAACAGGAGTGTTGTTTAGCTTTAACAAAAAAAGTATATTGAATTGTATAGTATTTTGACAAATTAATGCACTTCAATATTTCAATTGAATTCCCAGAGCTACTAATTGAGCTTGACTTTTCTGATAAGATTAACTAAAGGAAAAGAAAACCTAGAAGCGTAGAGAATTCACAAATACCTAATGCTGCAACATACATTAACCAGAATTTAAAGATTTAAAAACAAAAACAAAAGGCATTGCCAGGTCCTAAATATATCCTAGGAGTGCTAGATTAATTATACAACTTTATACTTAGTAAACTGTTGACCTCAGCTGAGGTTCTACATTGTTGTTTGTTTATTAAGATCTTAACATAGGCTTAGTTTACCTTTTGGCTCTCTGGATTTATTCACTTGTAGTTTAAGTTTTATTTGAATCCATGACAAAAAGGATTGCCATAATCAGAACTGCCTAATATTTTTACTGATGCTAATTGCAAGACAGGATAGGAGCAGACTATTAAACTCTCCCCGCCCACCCCCCCCCCAAAAAAAAACCAAAAAACCATGGATATGGGGAATGCCAGCATGGATATAGAGAATGCCAGTAAACATGTTTACCAAGGTGAAAAGAGTATTTCTAGCTCAAACCAGACTGCATTGAATTTCTTCTAAACATTGGGTTTGATTTGATTTATCCTTATTAATTTTGATATTTTGTTACTCTAAATAAACAGTGAGTCTTAAATAATTCAGTAAAGGGATTTCTGATATTCAGATAAAAAGAGTATACATAAAACAATTATCAGTTGTTTCTGAGCTGTTCAACAGAGAAAGTGCAAAATTCTAGGAATATATTTTAAGTCCAAATAACTCATCTTCAAATATTTTCAAAGCTTAGATTATAATCACTTATAATTCCAACTACCATGGAGAATTCAAAGGCTCTTATTCACCTCTGGTTTGAATGGTGTTATGTCAGTGTGTTTCCTTGGGATAGAAAAGAAGCTTTAATGAAAATACATAAGTATATTCTTTATTGGCTCAAGAATTAAGTGTATTAAATGAAGATTTTTCACAAGCCCTTCATGAACAAAACCCGTTGTTTTTTCATGTACATGGCCGAGCCCAGAGGGTAGTGGTGAATGGCGTGAAATCCAGTTGGCGGTGGGTCACAAGTGGTGTTCCCCAGGGCTCGGTGTTGGGCCCTGTTCTGTTTAATATCTTTATCGATGATCTGGATGAAGGGATTGAGTGCACCCTCAGCAAGTTTGCAGACGACACCAAGTTGGGAGGCAGGGTCGATCTGCTTGAGGGTAGGGAGACTCTACAAAGAGATCTGGACAGGCTGGATCAATGGGCTGAGGCCAATCGTATGAAGTGCAACAAGGCCAAGTGCCGGGTCCTGCACTTCGGTCACAGCAACCCCATGCAGCGCTACAGGCTTGGGGAAGAGTGGCTGGAAAGCTGCCCGGCAGAGAAAGACCTGGGGGTGCTGGTTGGCAGCCGACTCAATATGAGCCAGTGGTGTGCCCAGGTGGCCAAGAAGGCCAATGGCATCCTAGCCTATATCAGAAATAGTGTGGCCAGCAGGAGCAGGGAGGTGGTTGTTCCCCTGTACTCGGCACTGGTGAGGCCGCACCTCGAGTACTGTGTTTGATTTTGGGCCCCTCACTACAGGAAAGACATTGAGTTGCTGGAGCGTGTTCAGAGAAGGGCAACCAAGTTGGTGAGGGGCCTGGAGCACAAGTCTTAGGAGGAGCAGCTGAGGGAACTGGGGCTGTTCAGTCTAGAAAAGAGGAGGCTGAGGGGAGACCTTATCGCTCTCTACAACTACCTGAAGGGGGGTTGTAGTGAGGTGGGTGTTGGTCTCTTCTGTCAGGTGGCTGGAGATAGGACAAGAGGAAATGGCCTCAAGTTGAGGCAAGAGAGATTTAGGTTAGGTATTAGGAAAAATTTTTTTACTGAGAAGGTTGTCAAACATTGGAACGGGCTGCCCAGGGAAGTGGTTGAGTCACCATCCCTGGAGATATTCAAAAAGCGAGTGGACAGGGTACTTCAGGACATGGTTTAGTGGGCTTCGTTGATGGTCGGACTCGATGATCTTGAAGGTCTTTTCCAACCTAAATGATTCTATGATTCTATGATTCTATGATTCTATATTTTGCTTTATATTAACATTTCATGCTTGACTAACTTGATAAACTTCTATGATGAAATGACTGGCCTGGTAGATTAAGGGAGAGCAGTGGATATTGTCTACCTGGACTTCAGGAAGGCCTTTGATGCTGCCTCCCCTGAGAACCTCATAGACAAGCAGTTGATGTGTGGGCTGGATGAGCAATGAGGTGGACTGAAAACTGGCTGAACAGCCAGGCCCAGGGGGTGGTGATCAGTGGCACAGACTAGCTGGAGGCCAGTAACTAGTGGTGTACCCCAGGGGTCAATATTGTGTCCAGTCCTGTTTAAATCTTCATTAATGATCTGGATGAAGGGACAGAGCGTGCCCTCAGCAAGTTTGGTGATGACATAAAACTGGGAGGAGCGGCTGATTGCCAGAGGGTCGTACTGCCGTGCAGAGGGGCCTCGACAGGCTGGAGAAATGGGCTGACAGGAACCCTATGAAGTTCAACAAAGGGAGGAGTCAAGTCGGGCACCTGGAGAGGAACAACCCCATGCACCAATACATGCTGGGGGCCAACCGGCTGGAAAGCAGCTTTGCCGAAAAGGCCCTGGGGGTCTTGGTGGACACCACGTTGAACATGAGCTAGCAACGTGCTCTTGCCACAAAAGAAGGCTAATGGTATGCTGGGCTGCCTTAGGAAAAGTATTGCCAGCAAGTCGAGGGAGGTGATCCTTCCTCTCTCTTCAGCACTGGTGAGGCCACGCCTGGAGTGCAGTGTCCAATTCTGGGCTCCCCACTACAAGAGAGACAGGGACATACTGGAGAGAGCCCAAGAAAAGGTAGCTAAGAGGATTTAGGGACTGGAGCATCTGTCACATGAGGAAAGGCTGAGAGAGCTAGGACTGTTCAGCCTGGAGCAGAGAAGGCTCAGGGGGGGTCGTATTAATGTACATAAATACCTGAAGGGACTGTGTAAAGAGGACGGAGCCCAGCTCTTTTCAGTGGTGCCCAGTGACAGGACAAGAGGCAATGGACACAAACTGAAACACAGGAGGTTCCCTCCGAGCATCAGGAAACAGTTTTTCACTGTGAGGGTGACAGAGGACTGGCAGAGGTTGCCCAGAGAGGTTGTGGAGTCTCCATCCTTGGAGATATTCAAAAGCCATCTTGACATGGTCCTGGGCAACTGGTTCCGGGTGACCTTTCTTGAGCAGGGGGCTTGGACTAGATGACCTCCAGAGGTCCAACCATTCTGTGATTGTGTGATTCTGTTATTCTGTGAAGATTTTGTTTCAAATTATTTTTATAATTGAAGAGACTAGAATGAGACAGTGGCATTCCTTTTTTAGTTCAGGAAATACAGTATGGTGACTTGTGTGAAAAGCACACCAGTCATCCTAAACCAGAAATTTTCTCACAGAAGTAACAGGAGTATCATAAAACATATTGGCATGAGCTAGGAGTCTTCCTTGTTTTTTTTCAATTTACCTCTCTTCTTTCCTCCTCCCCATCTTACACCACACTCATAACAGAAGCAGAATACAGCCCCCCTCTTTCTAGGCAGGGAAAGAGTTTGCTGAAAACAAAACATTCTTCTCCTTCAGCCTTTCTCCTGTCCTAAGATGGGGAGGAGACGACCCAGGTATTTCAGAGCTGAGTGCCTCCATGTAGACGTGTGTCTGGTAAGGGACAGCCTCTTTCTATTACTACCCCATCTGCCTTCTTCCACGTGGAAAGAGAGTAGTTGCTCACCCAAAGGCTGTGCTACTATAGCTGCTGATTAATTTTCCATTTCTACAGGTGAGGATTGTGTCAATTACTTTTCCAGACAGTAACTGATGCCTGAACACAGTTTTCAGATTTCAGAATCTCAACAACACATTTGGTTTGAGGTGCAGGAATAATGGCATTTTACAGGATACAAACCTGTCTGAAGAGGGAGTCAAACTCATATATAACTTTAATTCATCGGTAAGGCAGTTTAGGGCAACAGTGCCCTAAGCAATGTTCTTTGGCTTTATGTGCAAAACAAATAATTCAGAAATGCTGAGCACCCACAACGCTTGTTACAGTTCCCATCAAACAGGGTCTTTCAGCCCCTTTGAAATTCCCTGGTAACCTAAGAGCTCTTTTGAACGTATTGTCTCCAAATGTTTTCCGTAATAGACTACAGGGGTGAAAAACTTGCTCGTTCTTAATGTTTGCTCTATATTGCAATGCAATTTTTTTCCTTATGTCTGAAGTTTTAAAAAACCCCAAACTTTCAAAGCTTGATCCCTCCCCAGCCTTCCCTCCCTTCCTTCTCTTCCCCATCATGCCCTCTCACCATCTTTTTTTTTTTTTCCTTTCAGCCCTAATTGACATTTATGAATTTGATGGTCAACTGACAAGGTTTTTGAAAAAGATTAGCTACTCAGCTATCAGGAGGATCATGTTTCTGCACAAATCACTGCTTCAGCATACTCCCGTCATTTTAATGAGGCACATTTTTTTGAGCTGGCAAGTTGCAATTCCACCACCCAGAGCCTCACTCTGAGGTATTTTTATAATGTCACAGTTTTCTGTTATAATCCTTGCTAGTTGGCACTATTCGGCACATGCTTCCCTGCAGGCTATTTCTAATCCCATTACTGTGGAAGTGACTCAGTTTGTAGCTTTTTTAGCACATTTGAGGGAACATCTGAGAGACACTTTGGTCTCCATTAGAAATGTCTGCGTTTATCTAGAGTTTCCAGCTGTGTTTAGCTGAAATCCAGTGAGAAAATGCTGTTTTAAAGGTAAAGAGTAGATAAAACAAATTTAACATATTCACCTTGATAATTAGGAATGCAATGATGGATGGAAAGCTGCCAGAAGAGTTTCATAGTTTTCAAATAGAAGTATAGATCAGAATTAATCAATTGTTTGGCTTTTTAAATTCCCACTTGTTCTTCAGAAAAAAAAAAGGACTGCAATTTACATCTAACATCGCCTGCTGCTACTAATTGAAAGTTTTGTTTTCTTCTTTAGAAATACATAAAGTATGCCTGTTACTGCAGAATTGTTATTATTCTTTATTCTCTGCAGTCTTCAAGCTAATTCATAATGAACTATATTAATGAGAACTTTGGGATGTTACAGGATTTTGAACTTTAGGGAAATGGTTAATTTCTAATTTTAAAGACTATATGAACAGCTGCATTGTCTCCATCTGGAGGTCCAGTTAGACCGGCCTTCTGTTTTGCATGTGACCATTAGCAGATGGTTAGGGAAAGAGTATAAAAAAGACTGATATTTCCTGTGCTATAACGTTCTGACTTTGGTAGTTACAGTCTTTCCTAAAGCGGAGGTTCATATTTGAAGTGGAGGTATCCATATTTGTGTTTTATACTATTCACAAACCTTTCTGTAAATTCCTTTAACTGCTTTTGAACACATTAAGATTCTGACATCCCATACATCCTGTGGTAAAAGGTTCCACAGCTTAATTATCTATCCTGTGGAAAAAGTACTATCCTTTCTTTTTTACAAACAGCTCTGTGATAAATTAATTTGATGCCCCTAGTTGTATTCTGAGGAAGAGAAAATCTTTCATATTTACTCACCATATAAATTTTATCAGTTTCTTTGAAATTGTGCCAGTACAGCCAGACATGTCTTGCTCTTTTCCCAAAAGTTCTCTCTTTCCCAAAAAGTTAAAAAGACTTAAACTTCATAACTTCTTTATCTTTTTCTTTAGCCCTTCTTTCTATTTCTTGTATTACTTCTATGTCCTTTTTTTGAATTGGACTATGAGAGCAATATGCAGCATTCAAAATTCATATATTAAAGAGATTTATCCATTGGTATGAGCTCTTTGATCTTTATTTGTTCTCTGTTCCTTTCCTAATATTATATTCTCCTTCAGACTACAGCTGAACGTTAAACTGATAAGTACGGACAAATAACCTCAAGATCTTCAAAACCTCTTTTCTGGGAGGTAGAAACTGGGGTGGTTTTCCTGCACATTTCTATTACGTTTACCATTTTATTACCTAGGCATCCAGTATCATGAGAACATTTTGTGACTTTTGATAGTCCATTTTACTCTTGACCCACCATTAATAAGTACCAGTTTGTTCATCTCCCTATCCACTCTCCTTTCCAGATTATTTATAGACATGCTGAACATGAAGATGCCTTCACATAAGAGTTCTGCAGGGCTCTTCCAGTAGTAAACTTCTCCTCACAGTAAATACTGACTATTTTGTTTCTTGTGTTTAAATCTCTATTAATTCATGGCCTTGCTATACCTCTTATCTCTTCTGCAGCTTATTTTCTACAGGAATTTTTAGTGAGGGACTTTGTCAAAAGTGACGTGGAAATCCATGCGCTCTATATTGCCCTCATCACACTCATCTATCCACAGTTACTTTCCCCAAAGAATTCTAGTAGATTTTTTAAGATTTATTTCCTTCCATAAAAGCTGGTGGTTATTGCTTCCCTAATATATTAAATTTATCTTTTCATCCAGTAAGCCTAATCTTTTATAATGCTTTTTATTGATTTCTCTGGTATGGAAGTAGGACATGTACTTCTTCTTTGAGACCCCAGAAAGAAGGGGAGCCTCAGTCCCCAGATGTACCCAAGGGGGAGCAGGCAGGATTTGTGCTTTTAGGCTTGCGAAGTAGTGATCCTCTGACAGTGAAGTCTGGAGGGCTTTGGCCCCAGGAGGATGGCTCTGGTCAGCACGTGAGTTGTAGAGGAGGCACCAAGATCTGCGTACAGCCAAGGGTCTGAGCTGGCTGGGCCTGACTCACACAGCAGCATCGGGAGAAGTGAAGAAGCATTGCTGTGGGAGACTCTCTGAGGCAGAGGATGGAGGCCCCCACCTGCCAACCTGACATGCTGCCCAGGGAGGTTTGCTGCTTACTGGGAGCTCAGAGTCTGGACATTATGGAGAGAAGGCTGAGGCTCATCCATCCCTCAGATGGTTCCCCTGATGCTCTTCCATGTGGGCACCAGCAATATGGCCGGGGAAGACCCAAGGCATACCACCTGTGACTACACGGCTTGGGGGGAGAGGGTCTGGGGCAAGGGAACTAGCTGTCGTCTCCTGGATACTGGCAGTGAGAGGGAAGGCTTGAGGAGGAGTGGATGGACCCTGCAGGTCAACACCTAATAGGAAGCTGATCTTTACAGCAGAGTTTTGACTTTAGTGACCATAGGACACTCTTTAAGACTCAAGGACTGGGAGCCACCAGAGTGAATTTATGAAGGGGAAATCATGCCTCACCAACCTGATAGCTTTCTACAGTGAGGTAACTGACGTAGTGGACGAGGGCAGAGAAGTGGATGTTGTTTACTTTACTAAGGCTTTTGACACAGTCTCCTGTAACATCCTCATACAGAAACTGATGAAATATGGACGAGATAAGTGGCCAGTGAGGTGGACTGAAAACTGGCTGAACTGTCATGCTCAAAGGATCGTGATCAGTGGCACAAAGTCCTTGTGGACACTGGTACCTGGTGGCGCACACCAGGGCATCAATCTAGGGCCAATACTGTTTAACTTCTTCATTAATGACCTGGATGATGGGACACAGTGTACCCTCAGCAAGTTCACAGTTGATACAACTGGGAGGAGCTGTTGATAGACCAGAGGGTTATGCTGTGTTTCAAATGAACCTCAACATGCTGGAGAAATGGGCTGACAGGGACTTCATGAAGTTCAACAAGGGGAAGTACAGAGTCCTGCACCTGGGGTAAAATAACCCCAGACACCCATACCTGCTGGGGTCCTACCAGCTGGAAATTAGCTTTGCAGACAAGGCCCTGGAAGGGGCCCTCATGGACACCAAGTTGAACATGAGCCAGCAACACTCCCTGGCAGCAAAGGCGGCAAACAGGCTCCTGGGCTGCATTAAGCAGGGCATCGTCAGCAGGTTGAAGGAGATGACCCTTCTCCTCTGCTCAGCACTGGTGAGACACACCTGGAGTGCTGGGACCAGTGCCAGGCTCCCTGGTACAAGAGAGGTGGGAGATACTGCAGCAAGTCCAGGGAAGGGCCACAAAGACAATTAAGGGACTGACCTGAACATCTGTCATATGAGAAGAAGTTGAGAGAGCTGGGACCATTCAGCCTGGAGCAGAAGGCTCAGAGGGGTCTGATTCATGTGTTATAAATAACTCATGGGGGAGTAAAGGAGATGTAACCAGGCTCTTCTTGACAGGACAAGAGGCGATGGGCACAACCTGAAATACAGGAAATTCCACCTAAATGTAAGAAAACACTTTTTTACTGTGAGAGTGGTTGAACACTGGAACTGGTTTCCCAGAGCAGTTGTGGAGTCTCTGTCTTGGAGAGACTCAAAACCCAACTGGACATGGCCTTGAGGAACCTGATCTGGCTGACCGTGCTCTGAGCAAAGGGTGGGACTACATGATCTCCAGGGGTTGCATTCCTGCCTCAGCTGTTCTGTGTGAGTCTATGATTTAAAAAGAGATTAAATACAGCACGCAGTAGTTTTAAAATCATATTTTAAAGTTCCCTTAGAAATGGTTAATGAGTACCATTGAATCCATACAACTACTTACAAGTTTTTTTCATTTTATCTAAAACCACTTCTATTGACACGTCCATTTGAGACCATTTCTTCAACTTTTCCTATATAAAGAAAGTTGCAGTTGGGAAAATTTATCTGTTTTTCTGTGGTGATGATCACAAAGAAGTTATTTAACCTTTTTTCTGTCATGTCTCAACCTTACAGGCCTTTGCCTTGTTCCTGCTTCTAATGTAATAGAACAGACTTTTATAGGCATTTTTTATGAGCTTAGCAAATTATTTCTCAAAACCTTTTTGGTCTGCCCATGATTTGAAATCTAATTTGCCACATACTGTGCATTGTCTGTTCTCCTTGCTTTTGATTTCCATACTCTTAATTCAGAAGGATGTCTTTTTACTTTTACTAGGCACTGTGTTTAGTTATTCTAGATTTTTCTTTGGTTGGCTTTTTGGTTTTGATTTTTTGTGATGGGTTTTTGAAGACTGATTGTTGTGGTTAATACATGGTATACCCTGAACCTATAATGTGGTGTTTTCAGATAGGCTCCATGCCCTTTACAAGGGTCTCATCTAATTGGCTTTTCTCGATTTACTTTTAACAAGATTCCTTATTCTTATATTCTTGCCTTCTTTGAATTTTAATATATTATCGTGAATTTTTTGCTTGCTTGCTTCTTTGAAGATAACAGTAGCTGGAGTATTTCAGAGTATTTCTTCAATAACTTCATCCTGAACCAGAGGCACTGGGCTTTGCTCAGAACTCCATGAAGATTTGCTTTTCCCCTTGTGGTTTCTTTGACCAATTACTCTTAGAGGCAATCACATTGGATAAAATTTTAGGTTCTATATCGTCACCTCTTGTGACAATTATCAGTTTCTGTGGGGCGATTTTCTCAATATTGCCATGAGATTGAGTCACAGTTGTACACATGGTCCCACATGTGTTGGTAGAAGCAGGGTCAGAAAATGTTATCATTCATGTCCAAACAACTACCATCTTACTTAACAGCTCAGATGCTGCCTTGCTGTAAAACTAATGCAAATTTTAAAGCCTGATAAAAGATATCTTTTCACCTTAAATTTATGGAGAATGTTCTTATTTTTAATGAGCTCTAGTTTACACCAGATTGTGGATCATCCCTTTAATTCTGCCATCACATTACTTGAGCAGAGACAAGTGCTGCTTTGAAGTGTCATTGTGCTTTAGAAAATCTGACATTCAGATCTGAATGCAAGATGTAGCACTAAGAAAGTGGAAGATGTAGACTCCCAGACAAGGACATTTCTCTGAATTTTAATACACACCTGTATTTATTCTTCCAGTCCCTCTGATTCAAACATCACAGTATCTGTTTTGCATCAGAGGAATTAAGTCTTCTTTCATTTACAAGTTTCACAGGAAAAGTCAGAAGTAGGTTAGAAGAGAACAAAATGTTGCATTGTTTTTTTCCCCAGTAAAAAGGAGTGAGAGAACCACCTTTTATGATCGATATGGTGCCATTCCCTTTTGTGCTAAAAGCTGTCAGTTGCACTTTGTGTTGACTCTGCACAGCATGTTCAGTTACTTTAAAAAACAAAACTTTAATTACTGGATGGAGAACTTGAGAGGTTACCAAAACATGCATTATTTGGGACTTCTTTAAGGATGGAAGACAAAGAAATGAATGTTATTGTTTTAAAGAAAAAGTAAGAATAAGCAGACATTTAGATCATGCTTGGGCCACACTACACTAATTCTCTATTGTATACTAATAAATAATGCAGAGATATCAAATAAATGGAGGAAAAGTGGCCTTCTATTTGCACTGACTACTAAATGACCTTAAAAGAATAATTAAAAAAAACCCAATGCCATTGCAATGGAAAAGTTCCTGCTACAAGAAAATTTGTTTGTACTTAATACATACTAAAGGAGACGTTGAAAAACAATTAAACTTAATTGTTAAAACTCAGGAGTCTGGCAAAGTGAAGTTTATAGTGTTAGTATGATTTATAGAGCCTTTTAATTAAAGTAACTGAAGGAATTGCACACCTTTGCAAAAGTTTTCAAGTGGAGAGAAACAGTACAGGTTTGCAGTAGCGTTTTCCTGGCATGGTCATTTGCAGCATTTTGGCATGAATCAGAATGACAGGGTCAGAATTTGCAAACTGGGATTATTGATCAGTGCATACCTTTTCCTCATGGGGCCCTCTCATGGGGCCCTTAATAAAAACTCCCCAAGTTTCAGTTTAAGCTCAAGCAATCTGAACGACATTGAAGAGAAGAAAGAGGTATTTGCAGGAAGTATGAGATTTAACTCTTCCCTTAGAGATTACCCAGTTCTGCACTAGCTGCAATTGTGGCATCTCTCTTACTTGTTCTCTTGATAAATATATCATAGTTTTTAAACTTTATTGTAATATAACTATCACTTTAACTTAGAAAGACAGTGAGTATGGTAATTTACAGCTGCAGGATCACTCCATCCTCAGTTGCCATGCAGTTTTTTTAAGACAAAATAAAAGCCATTATCATACCATACTGTGCATCAGAAAACAGAGAACATAGTATTAATTTTCATTTATTCTGAGAATTTATGTAGACAGCATGGAAAGTTCTACAGATCTGGTCTTTCACTGGTATTAATTATTCCACGTATGTCATTATCATTTATGAATCTAAACTGGGTATCTAATGTCATTAGTACTTAGGAGACTAAATTTGATATTTAATGGCAGCAAGGTCCAAATTTGGGGGACTTAATTCCAACTCCTAATTCATAAACTTGGCAGTTGTCACTATGATTTGTGGCACTTGGTGATGCCAATTATAGAGACCTAAAGCTCCCTTCACCCTCTGGAAATCCATGCGTGACTACCCTAGCCCATCTCTCTTGTCTTTGTAAGTAACAACTGGAACTGCCTTCACAGGACTCCTTTATTGACTCAGGGAGCATTAGATTAATTCCTGCTTCTATTTTCTTAAATCCTTATCTGTGTTTGTGTAAATTATTTTGGGGAATATTAAATTATTGACATAAGAAGAAATGTGCATTAATATAGTTTACCTAATGACTGGAGTTAACTGCCATTAGGTAAAAACCCATTTACTTAATGGTGCTTTGTTTTTATTTTTATTTTAGTATTGTTGTCTAGAAAATAGCTTTTTAAATTACTATCCTGAAGTGCTTAACATGCATAGAGGCTGAAGTGCATAAGCATTCTGGGGAGAAACCTATTGGTAATTAATACACTTCATAGCTTAGGATTTTCCTTTCCAAGACACTTAGCCTAATGACTATAGGGATCAGGCAAAAAATGTACTATAACTTTCCACTGTCTTCTGGTTTGTGTTTTAGATTGTTTACTTGTGTATAGTGAGCTGTAGGCTGAGGTGACATTGTGTCCAAGGCAAATATATATGTGTGGTAATGTATATTTTTTACTGTTAGCACTGTCTTTTATCAATCTCATCTGCAGGAAATAGAACAAGAGTTGTCTCCAGCAAACAAAGTGTCTGGCTCCCAAATGGGAGTTTCTGTACTAGTGATGTGGCCAAGTCTCTTACCTGTAAAATAAAATAGAATAAAATTTAAAATATTACCTGCCTTCTATTCTCGATGTCGTGCTTCAAATACACTGCTGCCCTTCAGATACACTTGTATTCAGCAATCATGCTCTTCATATTTACAGCAGAAAAATGTAAATTTTCTTTTTATGTTTTAAAATAAAAAATAACCGATTTTAACAGGAAATCTTTTATAAATCACACATTCATAGTTATATGATGCACTTGACTACTTTAGATTATATTGCGAATGGCAGACATGAAACGCTATCATACCTTGTTCGTCCTCAGATAGAGCTTAAGAAACAAAAGTTTAACTGAAAAATTGTTCTCAATCCCTAAGTAGGAAATGCTTCAGGAGGCTCTGCTGTCAGTATTGCCCAGGCTTCAGTTCAGGGCTCTGTGTTGTAAAAAACGATGGAAGTAAAAATGTTCATGCTACCTCAGTTACCAAAGGTAGTTAGTGCTGGCAATCTATCTGGCCCAGTGATATTTTTCACTACAGTCATTTCAGATTTATAAATGTTAAATCCTGTTTGCTTTAAAAATGTTTTTTGTGATATTTTCAGAAAGTGAGGTGACTGTGCCTGAAATTAAAATTTGGGAAATATGACTGACATTTCTACGTTATCAGGAAATTATTTATACAAGACCCTTGAAACAGAGGGTTAGTGGAAAAGGTGCAAAATTAATTTAAGCTGTGAATATGCTGATGAATGTTGTTTACAGGTTTACAAGCTTATCACAAGTACATGCAGAGATAACTTGGATTTAATATGAATTGTTGAAAGCATGCATGACCTAGTGCACGTTAACGTAAGCAGGAAGATACATTCAGACTTTCTGCTTGTAGGAAAATATTGCAAGAGGTGAGGACTTTACTCTTCTATTTTGGAAATAAGTATGTGAAAACTTGCCAATCAATATTACACCCAACTCAGACATTGATAAAACTTGTCCAAAGATTATATTTCTACTTCATAGCTTTCTACCAAATGATATTCACTTTGTTTACCCATTTAAGATTTCTAAACAAGTCTGTTTTCCTTTGCCCTCCAACTTCAGTTTCTGTGATGAATCTGCAGCAGGGAGGAACGGATATTTTAAAAAAAAAGATACATTATTAAGGGGCATGATTCCTCTTGTTCTAAAAGAGTTCTAAGAGTAGAGACTGTAGAAAACAATGAGTTAAGAATCCTGAATGTCACTAATTTTTATTAAAAACATCCATTCCCAGTACATAAACATGTGTTGATATGTAGTTTACAAAAAATATAAATAAATCTGCGTGCAAAATACAGCTCGCATATGTTATTCTCAAGAAAAACAATAGATGCGAAAGTGCGTATTTTATACCATATGTGGGATATTAATTATTAATGTGACCTGAATGTATAATATGCTAGTTTGATATAATGACAGATTATATTAGTCTTTTTGCCTAAAGTCTCATGCTATGAAAATGCAAGAAAGGTTTTCAGGACGTTTGTTGCCTAACTTCTATGGGGGGAAGCCTGAGGCTGTCATTACCACATGGTTTGTCACTGCAACAAAAAGGAAAACTTCCTGAGTTATCTTAGCAGGTTTTTGTAACCCAGGTTTTCAGGAATCAATAAGGCATAATTTCACCATTGACTTAAAGAGGTATGAAGAAATATTCTGAAATATTACTTTGTGTCCATTACAGGAACAGACTCTGCACTACTCTGTTCATTGTCAAAGGAGAGCAAGGAAATGTAAACAGTTATATTGGAAACACGAACTTGGGATATGACACCTGAAGTAAAAAATATGGTCCAAAAAACCTGCTCAGATGTTGGGATGAAATGCTTAGAGATGTTTAATCTTGCTAAGAAGCTCTCTTTTAAGTTTCTTTTAAGTCCTTTTCAGTTAATAAGTTAAATATTATGTGGCAGGCTTAGAACTGACCCAGTCTCTGTTTCTGCAAAACTAAGTCAGAAGCTACACAGATTCATACCTAAATACCCATCATATATGTAAACTCTGAACATTTCTGGAACATGTCAGATGAAAATGGTTTCTTAGAAAATGCTTATAAAATATTTATGTTAAATAAATTTTAGGTATTTTGTTTTAAAATTATGTTCAAATATTTTTAAAGTAAAGCTACTGTTAATAGTCCTTAAGTTCTATATCAGTAGCTTAATTGTTAGGCTGCTTTACTAGGATGTGGAACACGAAGGCTTAATTTTTCTTTCAGTTAAAACCCTTGTCTCCAGCTTCTGAAAATGTGCTCCATCCAGAGTAATAAGTTTTTCAAGATGGATGTCTCCAAAATAATGTAGAGAAAAGGGCTCTCAGGAGTCCCATGTCCTGAAGCAGACCAGGTGAAAGGGAAGTGATTCTTTAGCTTACCAGATATTTAATGTTCATGAGAGGTTCTGGATTTCACTCCTAGGTCTCAAGAATACTTCTGTTTTCACCAATTTAAAATGTATATAAGTCTGGAAAGTAAGCCTTAGAGGCAGGCCTCTCCTTCTGGTTATTTACCAGATAAATAATGTCTCTCCCTGTCTTGTGGAGCATATTCCTTTCCCTAGGCTTCAGTGCCCTAGCCTCACAAGGGCAGTTGCCTTTGTTTTAGAAAGTCCAAAACATTCATGTTCTGGGACAAAGGAAGGGAGATTCTTGATAAGGCCCATGCTCAGGATTACCGCAGAGTTGCTCAAACTTTGGGGAAGGGTGGGATTGCCAGCCCTAGATAGTAGCACTGCCGTTCTGCTGGTAGCATTTTGAATCTTGTTCCTGAGGTGTCACCTCCCCACAGTGTCCATGATGGGGAGCATGAAGCCAACCACAATGAAGGCGAGAAGCGAGTGCACTCAGCAGTTCAGCCATACTGTGTGACAGGGGCATGTAAGCCCATGCAATGAATTAAACTTACAGGGATATCACAGCCTCCTGAGTTTTCCTGGTAAATCTGTGTCTCACATACTGCATCTGGATGCTTAACCCTAGGATTTGGCTTTGCATTGAGTTGCAGGCACTTAAAATATAGCTTGTTGCAGCTACCTAAATCTTGATTAATTGAAGAGCAGCTGTCAACACTATGTAGAGCTATTATTACAGCTACAGTCTTCTGAGACCTAAGGAGGTGTTCTGGCAAGTAGGTTACTCTACCCCATTAACTATTAGTGTATTATGCTTTAGAGTCTGTATTTTCATTTCTGTGTGACCACATCTTGACTTTGTACAGAAATTATGTGTATTAAGTTTTTCACGCAGTAGATGGAATCGTTTCCCTTTGATGAGTATTTAAAGAATACAGCTGTCCTAGATATGTCTTAACTAGGTGACTGGTTCAGAGGAAATACAATGCAGCCACTGCCAATTTGAGAGATCCTAATGTCAGGCAAGAAGGAGTTAATGTGGACTTAAATATATCTGAAAGCAAACACACTTAATGATAATGACAAGTACTTATGCAAATGAACTGCTAATACTCATCCAACCAGAGGTGATTAAGTTTTTTAGGCCAACTGGAGATTTCACCCAGCAGGGACTATGTGGAAGCTGGTAAAAGACAAAGGCTTAAATAACTTCAGGGGTTATAGCTCTAGTGCTGCACTTGAGCCACATTTCTCTAAATTATCCTTTCTTTCATGCCCCTTCCCTTTCCCCAAGAAGGAGGTCACAACTTCAGTTACCTTGTAAATCTTTTAACCTATACATTTTAAGGCCTGTAAGAGCACAGTAACCTACCCCAAAGTGATATGCTGGTATTAAATAGACTGGAATAATGAGCAGACCTAAGGGATTATCTAGTCTGATACTTAATTATGTAGACTAGGATCAAGGGAGAAAATGAAGGAATTACATCTGTGTCTAACTCCTATAGCGTATGTCCACAGAAAACAGTTATTGATAAATTTTTATTAAAAGTCTTGCTTTGATGAAAGAAGGCAATATAGGCATGAGTGAAATTTAGGTCTATATAAAATGGTGAAAAGAGAACTTCAAGCAAAATGAACAACCCTATCTGAAATAGAGATAAGGAAAATTATTAGCTACTGGAATGGCATTGTAATAGTTCATTTTTTATTCCCAATACATCACTTAGTGTATCATTTTTATGTGCTGTTATCATATTGTTACCTGATCAGTAAGTAACTCCTGAAACACACAAAGTATGTTTAGAGAGGAGACATTGCTTTATTCTGTGCAAGGTGGAAGATTTCCACAAATTTAGCACACCTAGTGAGGTTTTCAGTTGTCCATACTTATACACTATAGTTAAAACACCACGCCTATCTAATACATATGTTCCACCTAACTATTGCATATTCATTATGCTGAGCAAGCATCCCAGACTATTCTATGCCTGTGCAGGGTTCTCTGGTGGTCTTCTCAATGCCGAAGGAGGTTGTAAGTCCTTAATTAGCGAAGTCTGTGACTCTGAAATGTCTGTTATCTGGTGCTTTGACTATTATCCAAACACTCCTTAAGCATCCTCTATTGTAAACAGAATCTTAAACTAGATAAGCTTTACCTTGAGTACACATAATCTAAACAGTCCTTGAATAGCAAGCATGTCACACTTCTCATGTTTTAGGGTGTTTTTTTAAGCTATCACCACCTTCTTATTTGTTAATCAGTCTTTTGAAGGCTTGAGGCAACAGTATGGTTGGATGTTATTGAAAGCCAATGAGGTTTCAAATGGCTAATTTTCCCTTTGTCCTGTATTTCATTGGTGAAAAAAAGCTGTTCTTCCCTGAAGAGGAAGGCACCAAGACATCTCTAAAGCAAACCAGCACAGAAGTAGATGAGGTTCAACTAAGAAAAGGGGTTGGATATTTTTGCAGATATAGAAGACACAATAGGTTTATAACAAGCATACATCCTCTTCAGATGTATATGTTTATATAGATATGTATTTTAGAACAAATCATCCAAGTTCTACTTCTCATATTAAAGGCTATTTTACTAAATACATTTTCCAGGCAAGCAGAAATTAGGTGTTTGATACATACAGCTAGTTAAAAAGAAACTTAGAATTATTATTATCTGTTTTATGCTGTTGTGACTAGTATTTCAGAAAAAATAGTTGTACAGGCTTATGACTCAACAGCTTCAGGAAAAAGCCAGTAGTTAACAGGTGTTATTAATCACTCCTCAATCTGGTCTTCATAGCTGGGAGAAGAGGATCCAGCTGTCTGAGGTATTCTGATTAAAAATTTGTTCTTAATAATCTCCCAGTCTTTTGCTTGTGCCCACACATGTTTCATACTTTTCTGTGGGCTTGGGGAAATGAATGGATTAGTAGTATCATGCCTCTGAGTCAGTAAGTTAATTAAAGGCTTCATGTATAAAATGGAACAATGAATTATTTAGTGGATAACAAACATGATCTAAAATTCCATTTACTCACATTTCAAGTTAATTTTTAGTTTCAGAATTCATAGACCAAAACCTAATATTTTTGCATATTGCTAAAAGTAAAAGTTTGCAAACAACATGTTTGCTAAAGTTTCAACTGGAAGTCTCTTGAATGCTTTGTGACTTTACATCAGGGATGTTTGCTTTCCTTCCTATTCCCCATCCCCAGTGAACTTTCAGGTAGTGGTGGGAAAATAGAGAATTGTTTGTCTGAAGATCAGCACTAAATATAATGGGAGGTGTAGATTTGGACCCAAATTGCATACCCTGTCTTGTTTGGAGAATTTTTGTTCAGATTTTGCTATGACTTTATAATGAGCCATCTGAAACTTCAGATATCAAACCCTTCCAAATCAAGATCCGAGTTTTACAACACAAAATACATATACGCTTACGCACCACATCCTTGTGCTTGTTTTTCATACATCTAATTAAGGTAACCTGGGGGTTTTTTTGTGTGCAGAACCCTGCAGCACAAATACTTCTCTTGATTTCACTGAGACTTTTGCGAGCCCATGGTAAGCGTAGACAGAATATTTTTCTACAAAAGGGTTTTATTTCTTGCCATTTAAAAAGCACTATTGATTGTCTTCACTGTAACACATACTTTTCTGCACCTTTATCATCCTCTTGGTATGGAAGGCCCTGTAAATCTGCAAGACTGACTGTCAGCAGTACATTTAACTTACGGTGTCCTAATTAGAAACAACTCCAGAATGTTTCTTTTATTTAGAGCCAAAAGAGGCCGTTGATCTATTGTTCATAATGACTGACATCCATTTGGCATAGAAGAATGAAATATCTACTTTCTGAATCTGGTTTATGCAGTGTAATATTTATTTTAATAACTGAAATAAATGGTAAATGTTTATAAAGTATCTGATGTAAGCACTAAACTCCTGCAGATTTTCAGTGAGAGCTGGGACTGAGCCCCCTTTGACTGAAAAGGGGACCATGTATTCCTGCTGCACCGCAGATGCTGTCATCCACCCCCTGAGCCCAAAGGATACAAAACAAAGACTTAACTATTGTGTAGTCTTTTCATGAGAATCAAGACTGACCAGACCTGCTCTTTTTTTTATTTTTAAAAATTAAAATTAGAAAAAGATAAAAGAAACTCATCAATCACCACTTTCTAAGGACATACTGACTTTTGCTAAGCTTTCGGAAAGAGGATATTGGAGAGGCTCTGTCCTCAGATGGGAGTTGTAGCTGGCAAGCACCAGTTCAGGCGCCCCCGAGTTCAGTGTTTTATACAGCCAGTGTCACAGAGAGGTATTCTGAAATTGTTTCTCTGCTCATCATGACCACATTCTTATTCTGATCTCAGTGTGAGGCACCAAACAATCATTTAAGAAATGTGCTCTATAACAGCTGTAAATATTCCATGTGTGATTTGGGAGTCTACCTTTACATTCTTCAGCTACTATTCAAAAATCTTGAATTGCCAAAGACTGGGGAGACCACACTATTTTTTCTTGTTGCCCACAATTTTTTCTAAGGATTGAAACTCAAAGTTTTGCCAGGCTTTAAGAAGCCTGGCTTTCTGAATGTTTCGAGTTTCCATGTCTAGAAACTTTTCTTCTTCAAGAAATTTTATGCTCTGCACTCACATCTAACTTCTGAAACTTTCCCACTCAAGTTCCTACCCAAGAATGGCAAAAGACTGCAGAGCTTTCTGGGGCCATCCCCAGCATACTTGAATTTGAAAAGAGATTGGAAAGCAGGATTGCACCTGGAAAGCAGCTTTTTTTTTTTTTTTTTTTTTTTTTTAAGGAGTTCTTAAAAGATTTTGCACAACAACTTGTATCATCATTTTCTGTTGTGATGTGAGAGGTGATCCATTACAAGTCAGGGGCACCAACAGATAAAAGGTACTCCTACATTTAATAGCGCTTCCATTTAATGGAAGCATCCAATCCTCTTATTATTCTTAAACATTTACATGTATGACATCCTTTTCAGTATGTTCCTTCAGACATTGCCTTCTGATCCTGATGTGCATCACTTCTTGGAAAAAACTGAACAGGGAGTTAATCTCATTTTTCTGCTTGGATCTAAGAAGTTTCAGTAAATAGAGAACATACAGTAAATAGAAAATAGTAAATAGAAACATATATATAAAGTGCACACTCCATAGCTATATGATACTTTTCCTAAAGAAAGCAAAGACAAAAATGTTCTTTTTGGAAGAGAAGGGTAAGTATTCTGATAATCAGCAAACAATAGCATGACTATGACATTGGTACTTTCAATGTTATAAAATGCTTTATTTAATGGTATAACTTTTCAGCAGAATATAGGTGTGCCCAGGTTGAGTAAAATTCAGAATTCTTAATGAACTACCATTTTTTTTGCAGAAGCAGCATTCCACTGAAAAGGTACATATGTGTAGGTTACTAAGGGCTTTCCTCTCCCCCCCCCCCCCCCCCCCCCGCTACCCCATGCTGCACTGTATTGGACTGGCAGTATTAGCTGTATAATTTTATGAGTACATCTAGAGTACACATGTACTGTCTTCTGTGCTTAGGCATGCTTATAAACAATACATATGAGTCCAAAGCCATACACCAAATTTGGTGATGTTTACATCATTATTATATACTTGCTATAAGGGAGCTAGTAAAATATGATTCAGAATTTGATTTTTAATCCCAAATGAGAATGTCATGCAAATTAATGCGCATCTTCCTTATTTTTCTGTCCTAATAATGATATATCAACCTTGGACAGAAAATGATAGAATCCTACATCTCTGTCATTTGACACTGAAGCAAAAGTGAGATATAAACTGTCCTTTCAAGTGTAATGGTATCTTCTTTCCTTCCAATATTTCCTCTATTAAACCATTCTAGAAATTGATCATTTTTGCCTAAACAGATAATTACCTAGATTTTGTTTTTATTTTTTATGATAAACCCTGATTGACTCTTTTAACCATCATACTATGAAAGCAATTCAAACCCCTCCTAATAGTGATAGTTACCATGAAAAGCCCTTATTCTTTTAAATTCCAAATGTTTCTGTAAATTTATTCAAGCTCCTGTAATAAAAGACTAGTTCATAGGTAATGAACATGCAAATCTCAAGCCTTTTCTTTTTTTTTAACAATTTATATGCCTCACCATGCAAGAAAAATGAGTGTAGGCTCAGTCAAACTTTCATAAGAAGGTGGAGTTTTTTCAGCTTTTATTCCTCCAGAGGAAGTATCTGGGGGAAATGGATAATTACGATGCCAATTTTTATTATCAAAATAATGTGCAAAATTTATGACCTGATAAATCTGTCCTTGGATGGAGATTCTCATTTTGATAATCCCCCTAAAATGAGTAATAAAGCACCTCTGATAGTAATAAACCATTTTTCTTTGACATTTCATGATAAGTGTAACAACAAATAAAGAAGGAACTTCAAAGACTACTTACTTCAAAAGCTCTATAAAGTCCATTTGAATAAAATCCACGACTTTCATAAAAGTGGTGTTGAAAATGTCATGAATTAAATTAATGGTCTACTCTTTGCTTCATATTGTCTGTATTTTAATCATAATTTATTCTTCAGCACATCCTGCATGTTGTTGATTGAAGGAAATATTAAATCCAGCTGAGCTTTAAGCAGTTTTAAAAGGAATGAATGAATACAATTATACATGTTAATAGTCCTGAATCTGCTTTTTTATTTGCTCCTGTCTGTCATATAACAGATCAGTAAGCTTTGCTTTTTATAACTATCATTAATCTTTCACAAAAATTAAAAAAAAAAATCCATTCTATAGCTACATTGTTTTAGTTTTCTTACTATAGCCTTGTTTTAATGTTCCTACTGTGCTAGAAAAGTGAACCACTGATAATTTGAACAACTTCTGGAAAAAAATATAATCAACTTTTCCTAATAAAAAAAATAAAGTTTTTAATGTTCTAGTTACAAAGAAAATCTCAGTTGAGAATTGGTAGAATTGACTCTGAAACCAATCTTTTGAGAAGATAGTATTGTTTATTTGATAGTTATGAAGTGTATTGACAATATAGACTACAGTATTCAGTTCATTAATGTTCTTTTATACTAAATTATTCATGTATGATGGGGCTTTTTTGGTAGAGTTTGTTATGCTCAGAGGAAGAATAAGGAAGCTTGAGTTCTATCCTCAGTCTGACCCTGGTCAATGGTAACTCCGAAAAGACATACTCTAATATAGTTTGTATTACTTTTATTACATTACCCTGTGGCAGAAAAGAGCAAATAATTCTATCATTGACGCTAAATAAGAACTAGGGTAACTGAAACAATTAATACTTCTTAAGAATTGCACAACAGAAGAATACTTCTTGAGTACTTCTTTAATGTTGTACAGGAAGTGTAGATGTTCTCTGGAGTAATTTATAAGGTTATAATAATGTATATGGTTATAGTATGGTTATATTTTCTCTGCAAAAACTATATTCTCCAATGGAATATACTCTAAAATGTTGCTGCTTACATCCAGAAAGCAGTTCATAAGCACAACTGATCAGATTTGCATATTTTTTCCACTGAATAACGTGTCACATCTAAGACTAGAAACAAAATAGGAAGTGTGCTTTTCCTTAATGTTTACCATTGCAGATACAGAATGTAGGCAACAGTTTGAAGAAGGAAAGACTCTCAGATCTTTAAATCATATTTCTTCATCCTGAAGTGGCGCTAATCTTCTGTGAATGGAAACTGTATTTAGGAGTAAACCCTTACCTTGAGAAGCAAGAGGTTGTGTGGTATGTAGAGGAGGTGTGCAAGTTCCCCAGCTCTTACAGCCAAGTTCATATCTTTGTTTTTGTGAATTTTGACTTCTTTCTGTGCTCCCCTATTGTGGAGAAATGTCGTCTTTGTTAGACTGAGCCTAGGGTGGCTATAAAGCAATGGGTTTGTATGAATCAGAACCACACACGTAAGGTCCATTAGTGTAGATATCCTGAGCACCAAGGGTTTGTCTTTCTTTCCAGTCTATGAATGTCTTGCTTTATATTCTGGGGCACGCTTGCACTATATTGCAGGAAATGCAGTATTGACAATCATAGAAGCAGAGTTAAAGCAAGTCCCATTGTATTGTAGCTTTATGCACAGCACAGGTTGCAAAATTTGCCCAAAGAAGCAGCCTGCCTTAGTGACATATTGCTAATACTACTCTGCTTACAGGTGCCTGATCTGTCTAATGATAGCTGATATATAAATATATAGAGATATGAATCAATGGGACAGTTTCTCTCTGTTGTGATTTCAGCAAAGACAAGGCTTTGTCTGCTTTCTCTGCTCAGTTCTGGCTGGCATTAGCTTTCCACCAAGAAACCATTGCCCCTTCTGGATGCTCATCTGTCCCAAACTCTGTGTGTCATCCTCCCTGTCCTTTCTCTTAACACTGTTAAGCCTGTTTCCCAAGGAAAGTGTCTTATTCAACCTGTTTGACAGAGTGCACTCTGTCCTCTCTATCCCTGGAAAGGCCCTATAAATTTGGAATTTCAGTCCAATTTGACAGAGGGAGAAAAATCATTAAGAAATATGTGCTTTGAAATTCAGTGTGTTCATACGTATCAGTATAGTCAAAAATATATCTTAAAAAAAATGCATTTCTGAAAGAAAACATCTGAGCAGAGGACAGACCCCAGTGAAGAGGGATGGTAGTGGGAGCATTTGTTTGTTAGTCACCTGTGGAAAAAAGGGATCAAGAGTGCTCTGCCTGGGGGCGAACCCTTTCCTTGGAGTACTTGCTCTGTCACGCATTGGTGAATCTCATCACGAACCATGATTGCCAGGGAACCAGTCTTCTCCAGTCATCCAAGTTCAGGTTTCTCCAGCATTTTCACTGATCGTGAAATTGTCTCTACCTTTCTATAAGAGTAACAGCTAGAGGCATGAAGGGCTGAGAGGTCCCAGTGAGCTCCACTGGGACTTAAGGGCAAATGACGGCAAGACAAGCAGGGAGGTGAAGTGACCACCTCAGGCTCTTAGCCGGAGTGGGCGAACCACCAGGACTGACTGACTGAATCACCGGTATCGCTGTTTTGCTGCTGATGATGAAAAGCAGATTTGCTGATGCTTTTGTGATTGGTGCTACATGACTTTGTGGAGCTGGGGTACCACTGGCTGTGTGAGCTACTAGGCAATATACGAGATGTGCATTATACTCCATTATATATCTATTGTAATAGAAAGGTAAATCCTTTTTTTGCTTTGTTTGTGTAGGATACGCAAACCTAAGCAGAATTCAGGATCTATGGCTGTATATATCACTATTATTCATAATCTTCCTCCGTCCCAATCTTTCCTGTTGTTTTCCATGTATTTTTTTCTTATGTGTCATTGCTGGTAGTGATGGAGGTTTTCTTTGTCAAGTCTTAATTTTATCTAAAGTGATAAAAATGGAAAGAAAACCTCAGTTGCATAAGAATGCTAGGTTACACTGCATCAAAACTAGTGCTGTGTTATTTTTCAATAGCAGATAAATTTTCTCAGAGACTGACTTTGTAATTTATCCACTGGGGAGCTAGATAATACAACTGCACCCTTTGAGATGACAACTGTTGGTGAAGTAATGTTGGACAGATATTTGTCTGTGAACATTTATGTTAAGTAGCTTGATATTATTGCCCTTTCCCAGAAGGAAATGATATTTTAATATAGTATTCCCAGGCTATATTCCAGTTAACAATATTAACTTTACACAAATTTCTGCTGAAGTTACATTCAGCAACAAAAGTTCCCTTAAGAAACCCCAACCATATAAATATGGTAACTGAATCCTTGTGTAGTTGAGCTACAGAGTAATGATATACCAATGCCTGAATGTTTCTTTGAGATCACATTGGTTTCCTCTTGGGAAAGCTGAAAAAGGTCAAGAAGCACAAAGTCAAGGAGGAAATAACAATTAAGGAAACTGATCCCGTATGTCACCAAATAACCTTTCCTATTCTTATGTGACTCCTTTAAATTAATATGATCAGATGTGAACATAAACATGCCCATGCTTTTCTAGTAAGACTGACAACTTATAATAACATTTGTAACACTACAGGTACCCTTTTTGTCTGTGAACTCAGTCAGTACTAAATACTGCTTTGTCTGCCATTGAAAAAGCCTGTCAGCCTTTTTGTTTAGCCTAAACTCTGCTCCAGATATATTCTGGATGAGATGCAGGGGGGAAGAATAGAATGAAGGATGGTGGTTTGCAGCATGGATACATACACAATAAGGAAGTTTCAGGTTTCTGAGGCAGTTCTTGACAAACGTCTCAACCAATATCTCTCACAAAACCATAGAAACATGAGAACCTAAAGAGAACCCTTCAGTTTAGATAATATCAATGCCATATAGCTTGACATATTGTTGGTTTTGATTTGGGGTTTTTTTTGAAGATGATGTCTCAGTTATGATTTCTCCTTTAATTTTCGTAATAGAGTTTGTCCCCACAAATTTAATTTGTTTATATTTTGCACAAAGCATGTGTGTCTAAATGCGAAGTATAGACTCTTAAATGAAAAAGGGCTTGTAAAGGCAATTCCTAAGATATTTTTATGTTTTTCATTTTACATTTATATTTCTGTTATGTAGATGCAAGGAACATTCATGTGAAAAGTAAGATAATTTGTACAGTCAGGTGTTTCAAGTTAAAGATCTCACCAGTTGAAGAAATGTAAGGATTTCATCCTAATTCATATTATTCTGCCACCATTATTTTGTATTTGATGGTCCCTTAAAAAATCACTTGAGGAAACACTGAAATCACCTAATGAACAGTGTGCTTTAAAGTGCCAAGGGTGTCTTTTTAATAGGTATCTGTGTTATATAATGCAGAGTTTTGTACCATACACTGACTCTGACTATTTATAAAGCAGAAAGGAATTATGAAATAGTGGATATATTGTCATACTCCATTGTTTAAAACAAAGCGTATTTTAGATGACCGACATTGGGTTTTCAAGTTTGAAATTTTGGCTCTGCATGTTTACTTTTTATGGGCTCTGAATGGAGAGAAAATGAGAAGAAATATGTATTCCTTCATTTACAACCTATAAAGAGATATGTGCCAAGAAAACAAAGAAGGAGAAAAGAGTGATGTGTATAAAAACAAAGAATCCAGAAAAGGAGGAATGGCACTTGCGTAAAAATTGCAGAAGTGCATTCATGAATCTCAGATTATTACAGATAGGCAAATCTTATTTTTGAAATTTCTGCTGTTGTAAGGATGAGTGTTGAACTCTTAAATGACATAGAATGACTTGTCATGTTTAAATTAAAATAGAAAATTTTACTCTTCTCATGTAACTGAAATGTTGTGAGGAGACATCTCAGCTTGAATTGATGTAAATTGTGTGCAAGGAAGCAAAACCAAGAAGTTCTCAGATTCAAATTTTTACAAGGTGAATAGCCTAACCATGAGCCAGTTTAATACTGTGTTGAGCCATCTCTGCAAAATGTGCAGCAAAGCTGAAATATATTATTGTCAGACAGCACTAGTTCAATCCCTAACATGGATCTTAAAATAATATTAACCATAGTTAAATAATGTATACCATCATTTGTATGAACCTTCTGCTTATGAGTAAATGTCTATCTAAACATAGTAATTAAAACTTCCTTAGCTTAGAGGTATGCTGTCACTATTATCTTTACTTAGCTGTGAGAATTGGTATAAAAATATTGCCTTATTAGGTGGTGGTAAATACAATTTTCCATGCCTCTCCCAGTTGCTATACCATGACATATCAAGGTCAACAAGGATTGCGAGAAAATGTTCTTTAAAATGGTGAAGGCTTAGTTATTTTAGACAGAAGTAATATTCCAACTATAACGTGTTTTGTGGGATTAACTATTCTAGACTTTTAATAATAAGACTTAAAAACTAGAAAGATGTTATAATGATTGAATAAAATATTCAATCTTCTTAGATGGAACTGTGTTTGACAGTGGACAGAAAACAGAAATAGGTACAGAAATTAAACAGGTGGAAGGGTAGCAAGGGGAATGGGTAACAGTGGCCTGCAGGAGTAGGAGATGTGCTCTGATGGTCCCTGGGAACCTCTTCCATCCCTGCACTGCTGTGTCACCTCCCACACCTGCTTTAGAGCTGCACAGTTACACAGCTATCTGGATCATAATTCATATATGGAGGTATACTTCTCTGAGGTTTCACAGGAGATCACAGTAAACAGCTAAAGAAGAGATGCTTAACACACCTGTAATGACTACGGATTTATAGCTCTACGTAAAAGAAAAATGTTGGTTTGTGATATTCAAAGAACAGAAGAGCAGAGGGCAGCAAGGAAGCCTGGTATGACATAATGTATACAAAGTGAGCGTGATGGATGCATATGTAGTATATTCATTTAATTACTGATACATAAATATATCATGCATTGAAATGTTACACTTTTAAACTGAAATCCTAGTGAGAAACTGGAACTTATAAAGGAAAGATCTTTGTTAGAGATTTAAGGTTTAATTTGATTTGCACAAGAGGGATAAAATTCACACTTATTCTAACATTTAAGTTGATTTTTCCACCTTCTCTCTTTCCTTTTAACTGAGCTAAAATACTGGCTTTTGCGAAATCCAAAATACATTGTTTGTTGGGGTTTTTTAATTAATTCCTGAGTAAAAATTTATAAATTTTATAAATTTATAAATTTATAAAAGTGAAAGTCTGGTCCCAGTGAAGTTGTGGGGTTTTTTATCCAAAACAAATGGGACTATAGTTTCAGCTGTCCTTTTTGTGTTTTAAACGTGATGCAAGGCACTATGGATATGTGTATATTGCTAAATAAGAAGACAAGGAACAAATCCCTGATCCCAGCACTGAGTACGCTGGCTGGTTTGTGTTCACACTGCTGAAGACTAAGCCCCTGTTAAAATGCCTCCCCCCAGCAAAATATTTGATTTGGGCAGAAAAACCTTAAGTGACCCAAACAGAGCTAGTGAGTAACTTAACTAATGTGGCTTACCAGGGGCTCAGAACTCAACCTCACCCCCCAGCCCTCTTTTATTTGGCAGTATAGACAGCATGCAAAATTTCACCTGCTGTGCTCTGTGCTTTGGATGTTGTACCAACATGTACTGGAAGGTTTACAATCACTTAAATATGACAGTATTTCTACACAATTGTTCTTTTGACTATGTGATGACCTAATTTTCCACAGGAATTAGACGTCTGTTTAGGTAGCTTAGATCAGGAAGAAATGTTGTAGAGAATAGTCTTGATATAACCTTGCATGTAGGCAAAATGTAATATTGATACAGCTCTGCTACACACTTTCCCTTAAAGAAAAATTATATACCTTTTCTTTTTTTTTTTTTTTAATATGGTAACCATATCTAAAGACAAACGCCATTGTGTGTTACCCAAGAGGCAAGTCGGCACAAAGATGACTGTAAAACACAGAGTCAAAGACCATTTTAAATTTCATTTGCTTTGTGATAGTCACTGTGTGGTTTTAGGTTGGATTATTTTTAGTGTACTGTTTAACATTGGACGGACTTTAAAGTTCCTTTTGATTTTTCCACAATTTTAAATCCTGTGTGAACATTAAAGCTTGACTACATTTACTCAGCTTTGCTATTTAATTCTCCACAACCCCAGGCAAACCCTGATCATGTTAGATCTGTGACAGAGCAAGCTCTTTGTTGCCATTTAAGTAGATTTTTACTATGTAGAGTTAGGAATAAAGCTTAGGTCCTCAGAGTTGTGTTCTGATGGTAGCTTTGTCTTCCCATTCCCTATATCAAGATATTATATTCCTAACCTTGGAATTGCACCTCTAGCACATGTAAAGCCAGTTAAAATCTTTGACAAGCTATACTTAGATCTAATTGCAAGATCTGTGTGTCCAGTATTTCCTCAGATATGCTTTTTTTTTTCTTTACAAATGAGTTCATGTTTACTGCTGCTTACACCCACTGAGATGCGATCCATAGGTTCTCATGGGTGAAAGGAGGAAAAAGGGTTTCAGATCTCAGCAGGGGCTGGCTGACCATAATAGCAGGACTCAGTGAGGTGACCTGATACCCAGGCAAGCAGATTTTGTGCAAATGCAGGCTTTGAACTGAGTCTTCTTCATGATAAATTAAAAAAATATATATTTATTTTCAAATTCACTGTCCTGTGGCATGCCCTTTCTGCTAACAGAACAGCTATCATTCTGACTAGTCCCTTTTTTTCTGTGTCTTGATACAAACTTCTCCCACAAAACCACTGTGCTCTGTTTCACTGTTAGAAATACAATAGATCTGCTTTCTTTTACAAATGACATAACTAATCAGATTCTGAAGGGAAAAAATCGAGACAGCTAACACATATTCATTACCATGAGTGTTGTGCAGGCTGCTTTTTTTTTCCTCACAAGATTGATTAATTAAATATTTATGAAAGAGAAACACCTGGCATACTTCCATAAACAAATAGGTCTCCTGTGGGTTTGCAACAGCTGAGGAGAGTTTTGAGGGACCACAGGGATCTCAGGGTAAAGACTTCCTCACAGCTTGAGTTCTTACACATTGCTGTTTCTCATAAATATGCACCAACACACAAATAATTTCTATTTTGAAGACAGAAAGTGCAATATCAACAGATGAAATCCAAAAGACAGCCAAAGAGAAAGGTAAAGATTAAACAGAACAGAAGTGCTGTATGTGGGGAAAATGGCTCATTTTTATTTATCTAAGAAAGGTCTAAAGCTAAGGAGGCTCAGACAACTGGGGCTCCTGTTTTAAGGTATTTGTCTAGGGCTGCTAGTTAAATAGTGAAAGCCTTAGACTGAAGAGATCTGTTGAAATCTAAGGGCAAGGGTTAAGAAATTATGCAAGACACCTAAAAGTGGGAAAATCACTCTGTTCACTATTTCAGCTGCTCTGCCAGATGGATCTGCTTTATAGATACTTCCCTGACTCTTCATCTTCAGTGGAATGTTTTCACTGGTATGTCACTGCTTTAAAATAAAAATTATTGTGCCACTGACTTCAGCTACAATTTAGCTGGCATGATTGCTTTTATCGACCACTGCTTTACTGTGGCCAGTTTCTTACAACTGATTGTTTTAGTTCTTGGGAGTGGAAGTAATGTAGCTGTTAGTGTTAAATTCTTGTGTAGTATCTTTTACATGTGCTTACATGCCATGTGCTTTCTGTATGTTGTATTATACTTCATCATACTCTAGCTATGATTTTTTTTGTTGGGAAACCTCAGAAACTGGCCAGCTGCACTGAAGCTCAGAAGTTTAAGGTTCAGCCTATATGGGAAATGATCAAGACGTATTAATTGTCTTGTGTTTCTGAGGACAAACTCTAAAATTAGTTGTTCTGATGAGAGTTTCTGATATTGGTCAAATGTTAATTTATTTCTCAAGTTCAGACACAGCAAAATGTATAGGTTCACAAATTTTTAAAATGCATTTAAAAAAAAAATTGAATTTGCTTTTATTCTTTACCAAAGCTGGACAAATATTAGAAATAAAGTCCTTTGTCATTTGGCATTCTGAAAGTTCAAATGGTTAATCGTTGAACTAATACAGATCAAACTTTGGATGTGTTTTGATTTGGTGGGGCTTTTTTGGTCAAGAGGTTTTCTTCCAGTCAGTATATTGTGTTTGAATGGAGTAATTCTGAGCTGTGAATTGTTTTAAGGATTAAAATTGAGAGGATCATAAACATGTCAGTCTATTTAGGAAAAGAAAAGTGAAGGGTTTTTGATGAAGATCTGCAAACACAACTGGTTTGTAATGATAAAGTCCAGTGATGCTTATAATAAAGGGGACATAAAGCAGCACTGTGTTTAGTATTAAGAGCAGGTAGTACTTTGTCTTCTAGGTAACCTCTGTAAGGTAAAATGGGTTTGTTGCTAATCCTATGAAATTTGGTCAAAAAGCTAATTAAGTAAATAGAAGCTCTTTCATGAGCTGCAGTATACCAGAGGTGAGGTTTTACATGCTTTCACTTGTAGTGTGCATACTTTCACTGTATGAGTTTTTGGGGAAGGTTTGCTTGTACAGAATGCAGAATCACCTTTTACATTCCACCACTTTTTGCCATGTTAATCTCTTTTTTAATTAGTTTCACATGTTTCTCCAGAAATAATAAGCATTAATATGCAGTATATCTCGATATAATACATTTTCAAAGGGTGGTTACAAAGACTTATTTAATCTAGAGCAGACTTCTTACGTACCGGCAGTTTCCCTTGGCTTTCCCTAGGCATCTATAATAACAGTATAATGCATTCCAGGTTTAACCTGTTTCTTTAATGAAGGTGTTGAGCCTACATTCTGTAAAAATCTAAAATCACTCTTTGAAATTAATGTGAATACTAGTTGTCCAAGGATTGGAGAATTCAATCCCTAACCATCAAAAATGTATTGTAATTGTATATGGTGAAGATCTTAAATGTCCTGACTGGAAAGAATATTAATACTGAGTGGTAGCAGATAGATCTTGATTTAATAAAATGTCTCTATTTCCTGCTAACCGAAAATGATCACAGGATTGTTTAAAAAGGATGAACCATTGAAATCACCTTGTTAGGTATAAATACTTAATAGCATCCATTATAATGAGATAAAAAGTGATGGTTGTAAGGTCAAGTGTGAGAAGGAGAGAGTTCAAAGACAGTGTAGACCCTTCAACATAATATAGCCTAGCTTTAAAAGGGAGAGAGGAAATGCATGGCTTGATGAGAAGAAAAGCCTCATGTAAGCTTGATAAATATTCAGGGTTTGTGTGTAATGAGAAATGGAATCTGATGAATGAAATGTCATGGTAAAATCATTTTAATCAATAATAGAATGTGTCATTATTCAGACCATAGTAATATGTCTTCTTGTTATTCTTTCCCTGTGGTATGCTTTCCTTCCATTTTCTTTTTTTAACTGGTTTTGGGGTTGGGTTTGGTTTTTTTGTTAACTTGAGATTGGTTATGCTAATGTAATGTTGTTGCAACCTTTCTTCTGCAGCTAAAAGATTGAATATGTAATGTCACAATTCTAGACATAAACCTAGGAAAACAGATTAGTACATGAAAGCACAGTATTTTCTAGGAATATTTATGTATTCAAAAATAATTTGCCCCCCCCCCCCCCCCCCCCCCCGATACTTTTAAATATAAAATTGGGACTGGATTACATTAGATGTCATATGTGTGTCAGGAGTGCTTGTTCAGACTCTTGGGTAATGTAATAATGACCCCAGTGTAAATAACTGTGGATAAATTATGTACTAATGCATGCTAGTTGTCATTTACTTTGTTGCAATGTTTACTTTAGCATTATAAAATGAGTTCCTTATTTTTCATTATTGAGTTCTGGTGTTATGGTAGTAAAAATGATGATTTTATAATGCCTTCTGATGATAATGCTTTATCATCCTTATGGACTCTGAAAATGCTGATGTTCATTTTGAATGTTAAGCAGATAGTCTGTCCGTTTACCTTCATAATTTCATGGAGAAAGTAATTGGGAGGTATCACTGTAACTCAAGGTTTGGTTTTGGCAAAACCAGAATCATGTTCTCTTGACTCCTACTTTCAGTGCCAAGACCATCTTACTGTGGACCTCCCAGCTCAGATTTTGGAGTGTGCAGGAGACACAAATCTGCATATTACATTCCTTTTCAACTATTTGAAAGCTTTCTAAAAGTCTTGGTGATGAGCAAAAGCAGCCAACCAGGAAGCACTGCGGAGTGAATGAGCCTAATGGAAAAAATTATTCCTTAGTATTGAAAACTTACGATGCCTTTAGAACATCTTAGGTGTTGATTTTAGAAAAACAGATTGAGACAAAATCTTTCAAGGACCTTTAACTGTTGTCATATAACAGCCACATTTATGCTGAAACCAGACCAGGAGAAGTAATATGCAGAACTTCTAAAGCAGGACAGGGAAAACCTTATTCCCCTGTTACTATGTTGTTTGGGGTTTTTTTGGGTTTTTTTTTTTTTTTTTTTTTTTTAATTTATCTTCCTATACTTGTTCTATGAATGTCACCTACCTGTCTCTTAAATTTTGGGGGAAAAAAAAAAAATATCTTTCTGCATGGTATCTCACCAAAGCAAAACAGCTGATAAAGGACATCTTACACATATTTATCCATCTTTTGTTTGTTTTATTCTTAGTAGCTTATTATTTGGCAATGCTTGAATTGGTATTTTTCCTTTACTGTAGCAACAGCATGGACTGAATATAGTCCATATATTAATATCAAGTGTTTATTTTTGTTTGGATCAATTTGGCTTAATGTCATTCATGTCATTAACATTTTACAGAAATAATATTGATGGAAGATATTGATCCCTTTTGCAGAAGCCATTGTATTGGTTGTGCTGACGGCTTACAAATGTTTGATCCTACATTAGCCACAGGAATTGTTTGATATAGTCTATAAGCTCAACACAGCCAAACCCAAGTAATCGTTGATTGAGACATTGGGGAATGAAACCCAGATCCAGGAATGAATTTTGAAATGCTGGGCTTCCATAAGCAGGCTGCCGACCTCCTCAGGCACTGTACCTCCTTCCTACACCAATTTTGCTGTGGAAGGCACAAAAAGATAGTGTTAACCAGGCTCCCTGTTGGTAGCTATTTTGGCAGCTAAGGTTTTTACCTTTGTACAAAGCCTTCTTTCTTCCTGGGGTTTTGGAAATGGTGGCACAAGAAGCATGGTTCTCCTCCCCCTTCTCTTTCTATCCTTTCCAGCCTAAATTAATTTCCCCCACTTCAGTGTTGGGAAAGAGGAGAGGCAACGGCAGAGTGTTTCAGTGGGAGGAAGGGAGGGAGATGTGAACAAGATGCCCCTGCCTCCCTTCTCTGGACCTGCCCAGCCTGAGGGGTTTGGAGAAGAGGAGCACCCTTCTCCTGGCTGCCTCCTGACATGCCGCAGGGGCTCTGGGTGCCAGACCCAAAGGAGGGACATCCCACAGCTGACTGCTCTCCCAGCCCTCAGTAGTTCTTTTTGAATCGCAAAGACTGGTCCTTCCTATTCCTACCTGATAAAACAGTTCTCTTTCTGTCCTCCTTGTTGCCCATGCGCCGGCACTGGGACAGTTGCATTTGCAAGTATACATATTTTTTTATATGTTTCCTGAATACATAATTTTATGTAAACACACAAACACAAAATAAAATCCCACTTTTAGAGGTGTCAATGCTGCACAGTGCCCCTAAGGGATACAATAATATTGTTAGGTGACTAACATGGAAATTGCAATGTCCACGTGTGACGAATTAGCGTGTTATTCATGCCTTAAGGGTCCTATACAGCCCACTAAAAATTTGCTTTGTATTGTCTGACTTCGGACAAATATCTTAAGGATATTTATAGCTGCATATCTTTAATACTTCTGTTAAAAGAATATAGTGAAATTTTTTCAGGTTACAGATGAAGAGTCATGTAGCTTGAAGATTCCTACCACAAAGCAGGTAGAGCAAAACATATTAATACAGGATCCCTCATGCTGTTTTGCAACAAGGATATTTAAAAATCAATGAGCCTTGCTGAAGGTCTCAGTACTCCAGAAACTCAGTTACTGATGATGCTTAAGTCAGAGTACACATTGTCATGATATAACAATACCTGTTGCTCAATGCTGGTATTAAATTTTTACTTTCTTATAGGGGGGTAGACCAGAAAGAAATTAAATAAACTTTCATGGTTAGGAGGCAAGTATGATTTCTTCAAGTTCCTTTATTTTTATTACATGAAACATCATTTGTGATGTACTAGAAGGATGAAAGTCTAACTTTAAAATGTAAAACTTAAAAATGCTTTTCATGTTATGCTGGGCCTTCCTGTTTCAGATGTGGCAGTTTTAGGAAGCACTGCAAATAAAGGAGTAATTACAGGTTAAGACTTTTGTTTAAAGTTAGTATGTACAAAAGATAGAAAGTATTTGAGAAGAGTTGCTGTACAGTATAAATACACCTTCTAAATACTTGTTTATGTAGGCATTGAGGAGTGTTGGTTTTTTCCTCTTTTTTTTTTAATTTGAAATCAAAACTCTTATAAGGGTGCCTACTTAAACATAAATAAATACATGTAGTAAAGAGAAGGGAAAAACGTATTAAGTATGTGTCTGTGTATTTCAACAAATATTCAAGGCTTGTAATGTGGTACAATTAAAATTTTCTCCCCATTACATAACCAAAACAAATCCTTTCTTAAAACTGTGAATGAGTTTAGGTAGTGTGTTCACAACTGATAATAAGCTATCAGCTGCTAAAGTTTACAAACTGTTTAATTCGGAAAGTTGCTTGTCTTACTCAAGGTGCGTCAGCCCCTCAGCTTTTCTATTGTAGTTAAGCATCTTTAGCCTTACAAAAAATGTTTTAACTGGAAAGATGTATTGTAGTTGTATTCTTTTTTCAAATAAATGCAAGATAAGTTAGTGTGGCATTGGGACTTCTAATGGAAATTTATGGCAGTTTTAGCATAAAATAACAAAACTACATTGAGCAATGTGAACAGAATTCTAATGTGTATTTAACTGCTGGCTGTTAGTTTCAATGAGTATGAAATAACATTTACTTTATAAAGGACATAGTAGTTACTATATACAGGAACTGAAAACTCTCTTCAGATTCATTATGCAACTTACCATATGCTATCAAAAGACTGCTGACTTCTTAGGGGATCTTACAGAGTGCAATAATCGCTAACCAGGGCTATTAGAAATATTTTTGAGGTAAGTAATAACTTGAACCCTTAATCCCTGTATAAACTGGATTAATTCTAAAATACTGGTCTGCATATTGGTACTTTGTGATGAAGTTATCAGAAACAACGTTTCAGGTTTTGAAGCTGAAAATGAACCTAGCGTTCACAAATTTTTTTAGTACACCTTGAACAAAAGTATTACCTAAATTTCAAACACATCTTTGAGTATGGGGGAATGTACTGTGTGTAACATCTTACTGTTAAGAGTAGGTGCTGTAAAGAAAATCAGAGTTGAACTCTGTGACCTTTAGCTTTCTTGATATTAAGAAAATTCTGATCGGCATCCCCAAGAATTAACATCCATTCAAGGAAGCTAGTCTGAATTAGTCCCGGTAAGAGCCTCTCATTTTCCCTGCTGATGGCTGTTACGTCTTGCAAATGCCTCTCTGTAGTTGCTTCAGCCTTTAAAGAATAGCATGGAGGCAGAAATGCTTGAGTCAATTTCCCTTTCTTGAAGTAGATGTTGATATAGAGAAGTGCCTTATTTGAGAAATGTGAACATGCTTAAAGTTTTGAGGATTAACTGGAGTTGTATGATATGTTTGAAAAAAGAAACCACTTTTTTTATCAATAGCTACTTCTGTGTTAAAGTTGGGGGGTTTGTTGTCTTAGTTCTTCAGAACACAAAAATTATATAGAAGGTGGTGTGATAACACCAGTTGGTTGTAATCCTGAAAGAAACCCACAGTTGTCTTCACAGGACTGTGTCAGAGCAGCCCCTCACCTAAAGATGGCCGGCTGTTAATCAGACATTCTCAGTGACAATATAATAATAAAAGAGCCCATTTTGGTTTCTTTCATTTTCCAGTATGTTCACATTGGGATTAAAATATTGAAGATGGGCCAACAAATGTCAGTGTCTAAGGCACTAAAAGCAGTGCTAAAGCATGATGGATATCTAGTAACACGTTATTGCTCTCTATTATCTGCTCTTGGCTAGATGAGTGATTTGTTCTTGGCTTTAAAATAAATAATGCAGAGGATCCAAAGAGGCCATCTCACAGTTCCTGAATCCAACTTGAAACTGTGATGAACACAGATACTACTAGTTGTTGTTGTTCTTTTTTAAGTAACAAAAAATAGGGCAGTAGTAGAATTTGGTGCTTCTTTTTGTTGAAAGTGGAGCAGTTCAGGGAATAAAGATTAGTTCCACCAAGTTCCTCACCATGAGTACTAAAAAAAGCAGAGCTAATTAAGGCATTTTTCAGAATGAATATTATGATATATTTCAAACCTCAAAATAACTCCTTCTTTCAAAACTTTCTATTATTTTTAAAAATGAACAATTAAAACATTGCTTTGAAACAGAATATAGTTTCTTCTCACATGACAGCTAAAAATCAGTTATTTGCACTGTTCTATATGACTGGGTTTTTTTCTCTCGTATTCCTGAATGTTACAAGATCTTTTCTGATTTATAAACTTTGTTAACATTGGTGATATGAGAGAAACTTTCAGTCAAGGTTTACTATTTTGTTTTCCAACCCAGAAACTGATGACATGATAATGCCTGCCTTTGAGACAGGTTTTTGATTAAGGAGTAGAATTAGCAGATAAAATAGCTGCTAATTTAAAGACTGACCAGACTCTTTAGATAAAATCAAGCTGCTCAATTTCTTTGTCTCACCTGTCCTTTGATATTTGTTTACAGATGGGCAAGTAAATTACTATACCATAGGTTAAGGAAAGAAGATAAATCCCCCCAAATTACTATGGTACTCCCCCCCCCCCCCCCCCCAAAAAAAAAAAAAAGGAATTCCTGAGGTTTTTGACCAACTATGTTTCTGCTTAAAATATTTGTTTTTCTTGTTGAAGGGGTTTTTAAGGCACAGGAGGGGAATTTGCCTTAAAGAGTAGTAAAATACTTCATCCAATAATTTCCAGAGAAGTTTTCTGATGTTAAGCAATTTTTAAAAATCTATCTCCCCTTTAGGTTATGAATATGTATCTCTTAGAAGGGCCAAATATTTAGTATCATCATTTAGTATCTTAATGACACTCCAAATTACCCATCAGAGGTTAGAAAGGAGGTCCAGCTTAGCTGAAGCTATGAGTCTCTATATTTAACATAAATAAAAGCTATTCACCAAGATTAAGAAGTTGGTGCCTGTTAAGAGTTCCATTATACCTAGCACAAACAATGGAGGCAATTCCAGCCTGGGGAGCTCTTCTTGGGTTTTAGTTAGTGGCAATATGCTCTCTACAGAACTGGACAGCCCAATACAGGGAGACTTCTTTATATACGGGATGTAGCATAGCCAAAAGCATGCTATCTGCTTTTTTTTACCTTTTAATGTCAGATTTAGTTCTGTTTCTTTTACATATGCAATACAGATATTGTAATTAGTACACTAATAGCCTGATAAAACTAGGCCGATATGAAAGCTCCTTTGCTGTTTTTCTGAACAAAATCCCAAATTCATGAGTATTTAGAGAGAATTTGTATTTGAGAGGAGAACATGATCCAGGAGCAACCTGTATTTCAAAATAACTCTGTAAAAATAGCATTGGATGCTAGTCATGATTAATAGGAGGGATAAGGGGAATATCATGTCATGCTACTCTGAGAATCTTTCAACAGTCTTTAGAAAATGTTACTTCTCTTAGCACATTTTTGAGATGTTAATGCCCTAAAACCTTTCAGCCACTTTCCGTATGAACCATATGTGCTCCTTTTATGTTCACTTTGAAAATGAATTTGAAGCTGGATCCACTAAGCTTATGTGAACTTGCACACATGTGGAGCTGTTGAAATGAAACATCACTTTCTGAATGAGATTGCTGCATTCTGAAATAATTTGGAGTTTAGAAAAGAGTCAGAAGCTGGCAATAGTTTTACAGGAAGTAAATTAAGGATGGAGAAATAATAATATAAAAAAAACACCAACAATTTCAGTTTGGGTAGTGCTTGAATTAAAGTGCATGGAAGACAGTATAGGTAAAGATGCTTTCTTAAGCCCTCCCACCCCCAGAACCATAAAAGTGATACTGGTGTGTGACCACCACCTCCCTATTGCCTTACCTGTGTCATTTATTGTAATACCTATGAGTGAAGATTCTTGGTTCATGGCAAACGTCTGATTCGTTGTCAATATGGTTTTTAGACCTGATTTCTGTTTTCAGGAGAAACTTGGAAGCTGCTCATCTTTCTTCAATCTCAGAAAAACTTCTGGTGTAATGGTATGCAAATACTGTATTTTTGGAGGGCATATGTACACAAAATCAGGCCCCGAAGGGGGATATTTTTTTTTTTAAATAAGATTGCAAGTAGATACGCAAAGTAAATCATTCCCACTGCCTAATTTCTTCTCACTGTTTCTCCCAGTTGGTGGAACTTTCAAATATGGAGTAATTCTTACCACAAATATTTTACAAATTCATATGGTTAACTTCATATTTTCAAAAAAGAAAGTAGTCAGGACCATAGAATCAGTTTTCTCTCTCTCTGCTCTTCAAGAAATTTGGTAGACTTAATTTTCACGTTTGCTATCTGTTTCCTTTCTTGACAAACTTTATAGAAGTGTTTCTTATGTGAATAATTGACTAAAATAAAGTTATCCTGTTCAGTACAGCTCCCAAGACTCAGTATGAATTTTGCTTAAAATGGGTGGAACACTGGATTGCCACAGACTCCTTTGTCATGGGAAAGATTGAAACCCCGTTAAGGGAAGAGTTGTGTGTGGCCCCGCCCCTGACACACCATGCTTCTTATGTAGAGTCCTTATCCCAAAATGATGGCAATAACGGGGATAACATTCCCTGTGTTCAGAGGAAATAGACTGTGCAATCTGTCTGTTGGCTGATTTCCTTGCTTACAATACAACTTTCAACATGGTAATGAAAACTCTTGTTTTTGTTATAGCAGAAGTTTTAAATGGAGTATTTTACACCACAGCACAAAGTAAGAGAAAATCTGTTCCTCATAAAACTCAGAAAAATACAAGTGACTTAGCTGAACTGTTTTTGTGGAATCATAGATTTATTATTCATGTCAGAGTGAGCAATTTGATAATGTTGACAACTTCCTGCAATGCAGAGGCTATATAATTTCACAGAGGAATTTTTTTCATCAGGCCAATAACTTCCTGTGTAGTCCACATATATCCACAAGAAGATAACGACTCTGGGGATTTCAGTTTCCGTCATGCCCCTAGGAAATTGTTTACTGTTATTTTAACTGTTTTAGAAACTGAGCTTATCTAATTTTTCAGCTTGCAGCCTTTGGATCTCTGCTAACTTTGTATTTCAGATTGAAAACCTTTGCACTATCAGAAAGACTGTATTCTCTTTACTCACCAGTGATAACAGGGAAAGAATGAGTCAGGATTTAAGGTTTGAATCTATTCCACTGATGTGCAGCATGAGAGATCAGGAAGGACCGCTTAATAGGGATGAGTGGTTTGTTAAACTTGCATACCTTTGGTATATATTTGATTCTTTGTCAGGGGATGGGTGACATGCCTTTTTTTGCTGGTATGCTTATAAAAGATTTTCAAAGATTCAGTGAATGGATGCTCATTGTAAACAGTAGCATATGCAAAGGATAGGTAGATGGTGTAAGAAGGTTTGTTAGTGTGTTACGACTCAAAATTCATTACTATTTTCTAATACATAGGCAATGGAGAAATATCCTGCCTGAAAACTAGAACAAAATGTGGCTGATGCTCTATTGTAACCACGTAATGCCACAGCCACCAGAGAACAGTAATGGTTTGAGAATTACTGATGTTTTTATCTTCTCTGAAGGTAAAACAAGTATTTCCCCCAAATTAGGTCACATTCATAATGAAACAGAGAACTTGTGCCGCAGCCATTATTCTACTAACATCCATCTGTAAAGTTGCTTCTCTGTTATTATAACCATGTCTTGGCTCAGAAGTTTGCAAAAATCACACACTCAAAATAAGTAATAAGGTTATCAGAAGATGGGAGGAGATGCTGCTTGGAAGGAAACACTTAGAGGAGCTTATCCAATGCCAATGCATCTGTTAAAAAGCTGTTAATTTTGGGACAACACTTATGTATGGGAAAGCAAAGAAAATAATTTCAGCAGGTGGCATAAGATTTGGGGAGGCGGGGGGGGGGGGGCACTTCTGACAAAACTTTGTTATATTGTGTTAGGGAATGGCTTCCTTAAAGTTAGTACTCTGGGACTTTACCTCCTATACAAATATTCCTGAATAAGAAAAAGTAGAATGAATGTAATTTGCAAGCAATAATCATTTCAGCAGAGGGCAAAAATGCATGCATCCATGTGTTATTTCAGAAACTGCCCTGCTTTATTCCTGTGTTCTTGGTGATATCTGTGAAGGCCAATCAGCAATTTTTCAGCTGTGGACAAAGTAGATATGCAAGGATGGTTGCAGTCAGCCGTTCCTCCACTTCCCTCACAAGCTGCATTTCAGCACTGAACTGTGCAGATTTACACCAGATCTGGCTGTCTTCCCAGACTGGTGCAGTAAGCTCTTTAAAGGAAAACCTTGTCACAGTATTCACAGGAGTACATATGCTCATGCATACATTCAGGCTCTTAAGTATATGTTTTTGGAAACTTTCATAGCTTACATGGAAGCAAGGGCTTTTATCTCACTGTTACAGGTGAGGAACTAGTGTTTTTCTCCCTTAGAAGGTGAAATGGTCAGATATTTGCCTTGCCTGTGCTACAGGCTTTCATAGAAGCCTGTATCCTTCCATGTAGGTCTGCCCCAAATAAACAGAAGTTTAGACCCGCTCCCAAGAGAATACAAATAATTTATATCATAGCCAGGAAAAGATCCAAGATCTCTTAATTTCTATTCTGTATTATTAATGTTTTGCAGATATCTGTCATGTCAAACTTTCCAGGAAGCCCAGGAGTTATATTCCATTTTTAATAGCAGCTATTACTCTGATTTCTTAGAATTAGCTTTAATCATTTTAGAAGAGCTGTACAGCAATCTGAAATGTCATCCTAATGCAATATTTTGATATAGCTCTCTCATGGCATATATAGAGTCATAGAACCATGGAATGGTTTGGGTTGGAGGGGACCTTAAAGATCATCTAGTTCCAACCCCCCCTGCCATGTCCCCCTGTCCAGGGACACCTTCCACTAGACCAGGTTGCTCAAAGCCCCATCCAACCTGGCCTTGAACACCTCCAGGGATGGGGCATCCACAGCTTCTCTGGGCAACCTGTTCCAGTGTCTCGCCACCCTCACAGTGAAGAACTTCTTCCTTACATCTAATCTAAACCTACCCTCTTTCAGTTTAAAGCCATCACCCCTTGTCCTATCACTACATGCCCTGGTAAAGAGTCCCTCTCTGGCTTTCTTGTAGGCCCCCTTTAAGTACTGGAAGGCTTCTATAAGGTCTCCCTGGAGCCTTCTCTTCTCCAGGCTGAACAACCCCACCTGTCTCAGCCTATTCTCATGAGGAAGGTGCTCCAGCCTTCTGATCATCTTCACGGTCCTCATCTGGACCCACTTGAGCAGGTCCATGTCCTTATGATGGGGGCCCCAAAGCTGAACACAGGACTCCAGGTGGGGTCTCACAAGAGTGGAGTAGAGGGGCAGAATCACCTCCCTTGAGCTGCTGGTCACACTTCTTTTGATGCAGCCCAGGCTACGGTTGACTTTCTGGGCAGCAAATGCACATTGCTGGCTTATGTTGAGCTTCTCGTCAGCTAACACCCCCAAGTCCTTGCCTCAGGGCTGCTCTCAATCGACTCATTGCCCAGCCTGTATTTGTGCTTGGGATGCCCCGATCCATGTACAGGATCCATGTGCACTTGGCCTTGTTGAACTACATGGGGTTCACACGGGCCCACCTCTCAAACCTGTCAAGGTCCCTCTGGATGGCATCCCTTCCCTCCAGCGTGTTGACCACACCACCCAGCTCGGTGTCATTGGCAAACTTGCTGAGGGTGCACTCGATCCCACTGTCCACATCACTGACAAAGATGTTATATATGTTAACACCTATTTGCAGGTGCAAGCACGAACAACCCTAAAAAAAACAAGCAGAAGAGTGAGAGAATAATAAAGCACATTTATGCTCTTTCTCATAGTACTAATTTCAGCTTTGTTTCTTGGGCATTTTCTTTCTCTCCTGTTGAGGTTTCTAGGAATAAACGATGAGAACTCTCAGCACGCTGTTTAGTAGTGTATTTGAATTCTGAGACCAAAGTAACGTGTTTTTCTCAGTTACCCCACAAGCATTTAGCATCTCTTCAGATCATGTTTTAGTAATGGAGAATTATTAATGTAATGTAAAAGGTCTGAAGGCTGAAAGCATATACACTTTACTGTGTCTTCATCCACCCTGACTCCAACACTTGAATTGTGCCTTTGAGCTTATTTCTAATTTGAAATTACAAAAACACCCACCTTATTAAAAAAATCATAATCTTGAATGACCTTTCTATGTAAGGTGGCAATTCACTTGTAAAATGGTATATACAATTATTTGCCGTGAGACAGCCAGATACAAATGAAAAAAGATACATTCTTTCTTGCATGGAGGAATACATGTAGCTTAATGAGCATCTTGCATTTGTTCTGAAATGCATTTGGTCACTGAATATGCTGTGAATTAAAACTCACTTATCTACAAGCTTGAGATGTACATTCTTATCATATTGCAAGAACTTCTATCAGACTGACAGATGCGCAAGCATATACGGTAAGTGAAAGTAAAATGCATTGCAAAATGAATTTCCTTTGTGTGGGAGCTATGCAGTTGGGCCAATAAAACCAGTTTTTTTCAAGTCATCTAGCTCATTTCTCCAGTGAAGACTGCTATGCTTTTAACTGCTATGAAAACTGATTTCTACTTTTGGTTCTCTTTGCACCACAGGCTTCTGCTGAAAATTAGTTCTCACATGTAATGTTTTCAACCCCAACTGTGTTCGCCCTTGAAATCAGCCTACTGTATACAAGTATTTTGGATTGAAATACATACATTTCTTCTTTCAATTTAATGAAAAATTTCAGCCCTCTTGCTTTATTGATAGACCATCATGCAGGCTTCACAGCTCTGCTCATTGATAAGAACACCTACTGATAAATTTTATTAACCTCCCACTTTGAATTCTTATTAAACAATTAAAATAGTTAGATTACAAAAGGTTATAAAAATGTGTATTTTAAACTGTTCTCTTAGTTCCTGCTGATGCTGATTTCACTGCTGCTTTTAGTGATTATTGTAAGTGTAGTACTTTGTCCAAGTCTGCTTGGACAGACCACTGCTTGGGTCCTGAACACTTAGCCTTCTGCAAATAGTCTCATTCTAGCTGTTACTTTTGTTTGTAGTCTTTTGAGGATATAATTAATTTAGGATTCAGTAATTCAGGAAAGCCTAGAAAGTGTTCACGACTCAATCAGCATTATTTTCTATGAATTATGTCTCAGTTCAGACCAGATATTTTCTCTCCACTGCATAGGCACAAACACAATAATAGCATTGCAGTCTTAGTCATTCATAAAAATGAAACTGAGCTGGGTGAGACATCCAAGTTTAGATTGAACTTAATGGTATTGGCTTATCTGGAACGTTTCTTGGTTTATATATTTCTCAAACTTAGTGGTTAATCTGCATTGCCAAGAATATATGCCATTTCATTGATCTCTGCTCCTGTGGAAGACAAGAACTGAACTCACTCTAAGGCAGCTTTTGGGTCTGAAGGAGCTAGGAATGAAAGGCCATTCTCTTTACTTGGAAATATATTGAATCTGGGCTTCAGTCTGTTCAGACCTTTTCCTAGCAGTTAGAGAAACAGGAAAATTTACTCTTATCTCCTTAGATTGCAGTTGGCTAAGAATTAAAATCTTATTGGAAGTAATATTAGGCTTTGTCCTTATGGTTTGAAACAACTGCTCTGCCACAGGATAAGTGAGTATTAGTATCACACCAAAAAGAGTGAATGGCACTTGTTTATTACCTTTATTACTTACTTATTATCTTATTTACTCACTAGATATATAAAAATATGTGCCTATTACAAAAACATACCTATTATTTGGTTTCTTTTATGTAAAATTCTAATTCTCAATTGCATTATACACAAGAGATGTATGGCTTAATCACAACATATTTTTGTTAAAATGGATTCCTTGAAACACATCCTCTGATGTAGTATTTCTTTGAAAGGTGAGGGAAGCAAGCTTCAAATAAGTTACTTCTAAAATATCATTAAATATGTGAGATTAAGCTACTGTGGAACACAAGAAGGTGCCTTGTGTTATTTAGAAAACAATGACGTGAATATTAAGTGCTGCATAATAACATACAGAGAACTTGGCAGTGTCATGTATTCTCAAACTTCTTTTTAAAATATTCTTTTTCATCTTTGAGCAGGGTTTTAAAAGGCTTGGATATAAAAATCTTTAATCACTTATCTTTTATATGGAGTCTGAGGGCCACCAATTCAGATAAATAGGTATGTATGTTGGATAGAATACTTTGAGAATACTTTTGTTAAAACATCATTGATATATCTCCTCAGTCTGCCTTAGTTTATTTTTTTTCTTTTGAAGCTAGCTATCATAGTTTAAACTAATCTCACTTACAGTTTGTTTTCAAAAAGCAAATCAGTCTTGCAAAGATAATATGACAAAAAGGGTCTGGGGAAAAATGATCCATCTCATCTACATACTTATATATGCATACACAAAATGTCTGGAGATGTAAAGGAGGAAATCATATTTTACTAACTCCACTTAAAATAAAATATTGCTCTTAGGCTCAGGTTTGGTTTGCTAACTTCTAACCTAGAACTCATTTTTATTTTTAGCTTATAAACCTGTGAAATCAGGGACTGGGAATGAAAATGATAAGACACTTTATTGTAGCAGCACAACCAGACACCACTGTAATATTTTATTATGATAACCCATGAAGAGAATTCACTGTTAACTTGGGACCATACATAATAAAATACAAACACAGATAATGACTTTAACTCCTTTGCTTTATAGGGTGGAGATTATAGTAGCAAAGAAAGAGCAGACTGGACTGATTGTCAGAAAAAATGTTCTTTCCAAATGACCTGGTGACCCACCAATTTAATTTTATTTTGTTTAAATTATATGTATTGAGATTCCAGCCATGAAATTGACTGCATAATGGCACTCCCCCTGAGCCCAGGGGAGTCCTGCTGAAGCAGGGATGCTGGAATATGCCCAGGCTTTTGTGGGTTTGGAACCATAAATACCAGCAGAGCTCACAGCAGTCCCTGCTGCCAAGGAATTTCTGCATCTTGTTAGTACATCTCGGGTTATTTATTGATATTTTATTTCTGGGGTTTGCATCTTAGGAAGCATGGATCTCAGTCAGAGGTGATCTTTAAGGTAGAATAAGCCAGCTTCAGTGAGCCTTTATTGATTTAGTGATTATTGGGGAGGCAATATAGCGTCCGGTGTGTGTCATCAGGTGATGAGATAAAAAGGCTGTGTGCTTCTAAGTAACGAGCTGTAACAAACTCGAGATCTTTCTAAGTCTCCTTTCATCTTCTCATGCGTTATAATGCAGTACCCAAGTACAGATAGGATAAGTACATGGATTAGATTGACTGGGTCCACAGTCATTAGAGAAGTATATGTTCCCTTGGCCATTAGCAGGTGGAAGAACAATAGATAATAGGTATGTGGTATTTAGTGTTGTCCACCTTAAAAATCCTCTTAGCCTGATCTATATTTGATCATCTTTTAGGATCAAAAGGGTTCTCCTCATGTGGGTGCTGCATTTCCCCATTTGCTAAGAAAGCTGAAAGATTTGAAGTAAGATGTACTGCTGATATCTGAGCTGGGAGAGAAAAGAAAATTTCGTATATGAAATCATTGATCTATCTCCATTGGAAAGGAGTGCCGGAAAAGGAATTTTATTTCTTTGCATGAGATTTTGTGATTAATTTGACTTTTCTCTGTATGCTTGTTTCATGTCTTTTTGTTATGAAAACCTATCAAATCTATATTACTTCTGTGTCACTCTCCAGGTGAATTAGAAAAGTCTATTTGAATAGATAGATATAGGTATTTTTTCCCCATTCATTGCATTATATCTTTTCCCACCTGATCTTTAAGAAAGTAAACATTTCTCATATGACAGGAAAGGAGACTAGGACGGGTTTCAGGGATTTCTTCACAGAGCAAGGCTCAAAGTCTGATTAACAAACAGCAACACTGATGTCCTTTAAATACGAATATGCAGTGCACTTTTTGAAACTTGCCGTTAAAGCTTGATGCTTTCCAGCTGTCCAGGAAGATTCTCAGACAAGAGGGCAAGCAGCTTGTTCTCAATGAGACTGGTGAAACTAGGTGGCTCCAGTGATTAGTAAGATTTATCTAGGTCATTAGTTCAAATCTGATTCATGTTGTCCTCTTAAAGCTCTTTTTGGCTGTGTTAGATTAAATGAAGTAGTAGCCTATGTAGTTCCTACCGGAAAAACTGCTCATATCGCCAAAAAAACCCCCCATTTAATATTGTTTGCTGAGGAAAATTCAATGAGCCTTTAAACTCAGACCTCAATTTTCCCTGTCATTCCCTCCCTCTGTCAGCGTCCTCATTGCTGTTGGAGTCATTTTTCTGGTATTCTCTCTGTCTTCCAGAAGAGTACCAATAAAGCTGAGGTGTTGAAATGCTTTGTGATAATATACTGCTTTCCCTTTCAGTAAAGCCCAGGTAAGAATGTTAGGTAAAACATTTTTTTTATTTAAAAAAAGATAAACCAACTGAAAGGCCTTAAGATTATCAGAAATTATGATACTCATTTTAAAGGTGAAAATATTGAGAATGAGGGAGTGAAGACTAGGCAGTTTGTGGTTTTTGTTTGGGTGTGGGCTTGGGGTTTTTATTGTTTTGGTTTTTATAGCGTATCTGTGCTACGCAATGTAGGAAATAGGTGTTGCTCCCACATCCCAGCCAGTGAAGAGAATGCCCAGTATCTGCTTGGAATCAGTGTCACACAGTGGTTGCCTGTATCCACCAATTCAAGGGTGAGCAAAGTGCTGTAGCAGAAGAATGAACTTAACTGAGATGAGTACCGAGGAAGCTAAGCCCTGTTGCTTTGTATCACTTTCTGTGCCATTTAGTGACAACTTCGAGCCAGAGTCTGATGGGACCATTTTCTTTCAGTGTCAGAGGTCTAACTGATGAGGATTTTCTGCTATGACCATTTCCCCTTCCTTTTAATTTCTGTATAATTCCCTTTGTTTTCCATTAATTTAGTCTGAATCAGAACTTCTGTGAAGGATTGTAGCAACACAGTTGTTTAGCTACTCAGTCTAGCTTTTTGGCGTCCACTGAAATAAAAAAAGTACTCTTCCAACTTGACACAGTACAAATGCACAGACCATGTGGCATCTTGTTGAAGTAACTAGATTTGGTTTAGTTTGCAAATACTAACTTGAGTATTAAATGCCAGGGTTTTTTCTAATGCAACTGTACTTTGGTGATGAGGGGAAAAAAAAAAAATCCCCCCTTCTGCATTATAGGCTTCCTTTTGATCCCCAATAGGCTGGAAAATTGGTAATATCTTACCTTTGCTCAGTTTGTCCCACGCTCTGGGAGCAGATTTATCTGGCTTTCCCTTCCCTCTTTGCCTTCAAAAGAACTTCCAGTTTCCTGGAAATTTATATATATGTATATATTTTTTTCTCTATTTGATTTGGACTGGCATAAATTTTAATTGATATTTTAAATTTAAATAAGAAAAAAAAAGTTAAATTAAGAAATCCTGATTTTAGGCCAGTTTGTGATAGTTGAATATGAAACAGTCACAGTGGGTGTTTTCATACCTATGGTTGATCACCTAATTTTTATGCTACCTTTTCTTTTCTTGTTCCTGGATAGCCTAAGGTATCAGAGGAGGAGAAAACAGTGTTTTCCAGCCAACTATGCAGTTATTACCACAGTTAAGTCCACAGTTAAGGTATTCCTTGTGAAAAATAGAAAACCTACTATATGGAGTAATTCTGCACAGAATTATTTCAGCACCATGTGACTACAAGTAATTGTACTAACTTTTCTTTGCAGTAGTACTCTTACGCATGTGTTGTCTCATGCTCAAAACTGTACAGTCGTAGTTTGTTGGACATCATGATACAGTTTGGAGTAGTTGTAGATATTTCATCTGGCAATCCATAAAGCAAACTAGTCAATTTTCTTATTATTAATCTAGCTTTTCTTTTGATTTTGCTAATTTCTCAAAAATATTAGCAATCACCTGCGTAAGAAATCTGAGGAGCCAGTTGAGTGAAAGATGCCTAACTTTGAAAAGCACACTGTGAATGCTCTGTTGGCATTTGCAGAGATTCAGTTAGGGCTGAAACTTTAAAAATCCCAGATTAAATATGAATGCCAATGTAATACTGGTGACTGACCTCCCAACACTAGATTAGTTTGAATTCTAAAGCTCAGTTTTAGGTGGCCAGGCATTACTATGAAAAGAATCCCAATTTTCTCTCTCACCTACCCATTTCAAAAATTATTGTGATGAGCTGCTAGTGAGAAGGAATAAGTTGTCTTGTTCTTGATTTTTCTATGTATCAAAATGATTAGAATCTTTTAGGGCCTTTTTCAATGATAAACCTTCAAAGAGAATATCCACGGCTTCCTATTATGCATGCAAGTCTGTGAGTCCTGACCATCTTATCCCAAGTTGCCTATTTACAGTCTTGATGAAACACTGATTAGCTCTGATTAGCTAATGGATCTCTGATTAAAATGTCTAATTAAGAAAGCAAGTTATTTTATTCATGCAGTCAAATTAACTTCCTCCCAGAAAACCAACATGAAATAGTTGTACATGCTGTGTAAGTACTTGATTCTGGAAGGTGCACAGTGTTTCCCAAGCAGTGAGAATTTAGACTAAGTTCATTTCATTAGGTATTGCAAGTTATGCAAGTTTATACCACTTTAATGAAAAGTATTTCTGCAAATAATGTTTTCTTGAAAACACTGGTTTATGTTATAAAGCAATGAATATCTTGTTACTGCTCTTTTAATCATGAATTTATGTAGTGTACAGACTTAACCAATTTGAAAAGATATATCATTGGGTATTAACTGACAGAGTAGCTTTACTTCAGAATTTTTATTGCCAAAGCAGAAATTTAGTAGTATTTCTCAAGTGATTATTCAGTAACTTTTAGAAATAACGATTTTTTTAATGGTCTGCTTACCTTTGGTGATGATACAGTGTGATGAATTGAATGCACAGGTTTCCATAGTTTTTAATAGTTTTTTTTTTTACATTTTTTAATTTGACTGCCTAGCAGTAATAGTGAATAAAGTGGATTGATTATGCTGGCACGGTTGAAACAAATTAATCTAGTGCAAGATTTAATAAATCAGTGTGACAAGTCTGTCCACAAACTGATGTGTCCAACACCTAAGTCAGTGTTTCATAAAGCTTGCTATGCATCAGCTAGGCCAAACTAGGATCTGTACCCAGCTATAGAAATTTTCTTTATTTGATGCTCAGTAGTGATAGAGGTGGAGGGCAAAAGTTATTAACAATTTCCAATGCCCAACAATTGGATATACTTTTAAACAAATTTCAGGAGATATATCCTCATTTCCACGAGGATGATGGAAAATAATGGGGTCTATGGGAGGTGGAAACAAATCAACTACTTTTCTTAAGAAATGCACAGTTAATTGCACTTAAGAAATGGACTGTGCAAATTTAATGAAGGGTTTAAGGATGTGGATTTACTGTGCAAGTGTGGCAGCCAAATTATATATCCGTGGATTTAGGAGTCCCTTAATACTCATAGAGGTGATAGACCATAATGGCTCTGAGGAACTATTAAGTCCATCAGGTCAAAAGCAACTTCACGTGACAAATTTTACACCTACATTAAAAGCTGTCAGACATTCGTCCAACATCCTAGCTGCTAGAATAGTCGCTGTTGTTGCTAGTCAAACTGCAACATTCACAAACTATGCTCTTGCTCAATTTTTGACATATTCCTCATTGTTTGACTTTGATTTCAATAAAAATATTGTCTGATATGATGACAAGAGAATTCATCAGGAGTTCTCTAATCCACTGAAAACTTTAATTTGACATTGTGAAAGAGAAAATAAAATGGAGGAGGAAAAAGTATAGGGCCATTAGGAGTCAAGTTCCCTGAAAAGAAGGTAGAGTCTAACGAAAAATAAACCTGATAACCATGGCACAGTAAATTTCCAATGTCTAAAATTTCATCTGGAAATGAGGAGAAAGAAATGAAAATTCCTGTTACACCACCATCCTCGCTTTTTTTCTATTATGTACCTACTATATATCACTCCTTAGAGACCCATCTACTCCTACTTCATCTGTCTTTCTAGTAACCCTTGTGCAGAGTAATGTCAGAGAAAGAAATAAAGGGGCAAAGTGGAACACTACTGATAGCACTGCCCAGGGGTAATTTAGCGGGCCATGGCAATATTCTTAAAAGAAATATATGGATGCCTATTGTGGCAAGGGTATAGAGAGAAACAAATCACTTCTACATGAGCTGTTGATGTGGGAAGCTTCCAATTCTCCCTCATTACATATATTATTAGAAAGCTGAGGCAGGCTCATAATGATACTCAGCCTTGTTTTGGGTGTTAGTCAAATCATTTAACCTTGTCACCTCCCTTTAACCTTCTATCTCAACCTAAGAGCTTTGACAAGATCAAGGAACATAAAACACTTCATATCCTCTTGATGGTAAAATGTGATACAGCAGCAAGAGAATAGCTTTTACTTTAACTCAGTTCTTTTGTTTCAACTGGGTACAATATAATTAGAAACTCAGAGGGGATTTTTAAAAAGCGCATAATAAATTAAAACTATTCTAAGAGTTTGAAACAAGGAAAAATGTATATTCATGTATGGGAATAACTGCTATGTGAAAGAATGGGAAATATCTACCAAGTAGTAAAAAAAAAACAAAAAAAAACCAACCATAACAAACATGATGAATTGCTGAAGTATTTCTGTGAAGGAGGAGATACAAGAGAAACAGAAGAAAATCTAAGAAAAGAAAATACCAGATTCCAAGAGAAGAAAATACCAGATTAAGGAAGAGAGAGAGTATACTTAGATTATATGATTTAAGAAGAAACCAGGTTGACAGGCATAGCCTTTCACTGGACTGAGTGTACCAAGTGTGAGAGGAAGTCTTTGTTGGCACTGTTAAGTATCCATAAGACTCTTCCAAATCACACTGGGAAAAGAGGCTAGAAATAGAGAGTCATGGAGACTTGTTTCTAGGAGACTCTCATTTTAGTGCTGCAAATCTAGCAGGCACTTGTGTCAGAAAAAAATACTGAATTAACATTGACTTTGTCCAGCAGCTGGAAGCGCCAGCTCAAACAAATCACTGTGGATGATACTCATCACAAACTAACTTTGATGTTCTTGTATAACTTCTTATGGGAGATAAGGTTTCATCTTTGTTCCACAAATTGATCCTAGCTGCACCACCAACAACAACACCCCCCTCCCAAAAAAAGGGGGGGGGGGGGGGGGGCAAGGGAATTATGGTTCTTGGTAAGCTGTAATTCTTGCTGTCCTGAGGAGTTCATGCAAATTGTACAGTATAGTTTACTGTTAGTGCACTCTTAGAGTTCTTGCTAGAGTGTTAGAAGTAGGTAAGAAATTTTTTGTTAGGGACTGTCTTTTCATAGACAAGTTGGGATTTTGGGGGCATTTTTGTTTGTTTTTTTTTAGTTACATGGATATTCTTCTAGCATTCATCTCCTAGACATAGTGTTTTGAGGAATTCAACATGTAGAACTGAAAATAAAATTAAAACATTTGAAAAAAACCTAAATTGAAGTTAGCTCTTTGGCAAATGATGGGAGTTACAGTTTAGCTGATTTCTGCCTTCTTTCTCCAACAGAAGTTTGGTTTCCACTGATTCACAGTGTTTAGAAACTGTTGTGAATACACCACAACAGCTCAAAAAACAAAAAAAAGGTAGATCATATATAAGCAGGGTCTGTTAATTTTTCAGTGTTGCCACTTCGAGGTTCTGATTTAAGACTGGAAAACCACATTTTTCTGCAGAATGACACTATTTTCTCTGTATGAAAATGTATTTTCCTGCAAAATCAGCAGGGCCTTCTGAGTAATATGTTTTATCATGAGCCTTTATTGCAGCATGATCAGGACTGCATTCCCTCAGTTGTAGCTGCTGCTGCAATGTACCTGGAACACTCTCATAATGCTTCTTAGCAGCATTGTGTCTCTGAGGGCAGGTAATTTCAGGGTCTCCATTAGAACTAGTGTTGTGAATGATAAGTCACCCCTAGCAGCTGCTGCAGAAGCAGCTATTGGGGTTATTTTGCTCTTGAAGACAGCATGAGGATAAGGCAACTTCCTCACCCAAAGACATGTGATTTTTCAGGAAGGCTCATTCACCTCTGCTATCAGTTTGCCTGTTAAAAAAAGAATGGAAGGAAATAACAGGTAGATTTTTATCATTATTATTATTATTATTATTATTATTATTATTATTATTACTTTTTACTAGTTTGAATTTCTATGCTTTCTCTCTTATATAGCCATGTCTATTTTAGGAACATCTATCCTTAAAAGATTAATAAAGAGAGTTTAAGTATTACTGTAGTTTGATTTTGATAAGCCTTCAATTAAATCAGTGACTGTGGAGAGCAAGAGATCTACCAATATCAGCAGTATCTCCTTTTTTATCCTGTCCTCCTTTGTATACAGCATTATATTTTGTCCTTTGCTGTCAAAATAACCTACCACTCCTCTTGCAGAAGAATTTTACAATCTGTTGAGCAAAACCAAAAGACAAAAAATGATGCTCAATGGGTAATAAATCCTCCAGGAAAACATATTTATTAGATACTCATGTTGCAGAACTGTCTGGGAAAGATCTGCAAGTGGTACTTTAACTGTGTTGTATTGCAAGCCAAAAAACCAATCTGCATCAGCTTTTTCCACTTTGCATTAGAGGTGCAAAGAAAGTAAATATTTAAAAGCTAAATACCACCGCAGGCTTCATATCTCTTTTTGTAATCACTTAACCACACAGGTAATGACCCATAAGAAAAAAAAATCTATCATGATATTTACCACTTCAGCTGGGTACAATTAAATTATATAAGTTAATGAGTTTTCTTAGTGAGTGGGACTACAAAAATAATGCATTTTTTCTTTTGTTTTCTTGAGCAAGGACTATGATTACTTCCCCCCACCCCCGTTTGATGGTTCTTTGTACAGTCACTGCCCTGAAAATGTCAGCTTTGATTTAAAAGGAATACAGATGTTAAGTCTCCTTTCCTCAACGGAAGTACAGATAAATTTTTTTACCCCTTTGGAATCAAGGTACAGATCTCTGTTCCCTTCTAGTGATGCTTTGTGATGTCAATAATTCCTCCTTCTTGAGATCCTCCAGAATGGATAGATGATGTCCAGCCCACCTTAGAGGGTGTCCTAGTTTCAGCTGGGATAGAGTTAGCTGTCTTCCTAGTAGCTGGTACAGTGCTATGTTTTGAGTTCAGTATGTGAAGAATGTTGATAACACTGATGTTTTCAGTTGTTGCTAGCAGTGTTTAGACTAATGTCAAGGATTTTTCAGCTTCTCATGCCCAGCCAGTGAGAAAGCTGGAGGGGCACAAGAAGTTGGGACAGGACACAGCCAGGGCACCTGACCCAAACTGGCCAACGGGGTATTCCATACCATGGGACGTCCCATCCAGTATAGGAACTGGGGGGAGTGGGGGCGGGGAATCGCCACTCGGAGACTAGCTGGGTGTCGATTGGTGGGTGGTGAGCAATTGCACTGCGCATCATTTGTACATTCCAATCCTTTCATTATTGCTGTTATCATTTTATTAGTGTTATCATTATCATTATTAGTTTCTTCTTTTCTGTTCTATTAAACTGTTCTTATCTCAACCCGTGGGTTTTGCTTCTTTTTCCTAATTTCCTCCCCCATCCCACTGGGTGGGGGGGAAGTGAGTGAGCGGCTGCGTGGTGCTTAGTTGCTGGCTGGGGTTAAACCACGACTGAGGGGAAAAAGTCTGGAATGTTTACTTAAAATAGATTAAATGATTTTCAATTCGGTATATTTATCATAATTTGAGAACAATAGAGAGGCATTAAGGAGCTAGGAGGTATTAGAAAACAGCTGAGAGTTTTAAGTAAGCCCTCGTCCTTTGCTATGTTCTGGTGTAAACTGGTCCATCTTCATCCTCCCTCTCTGCCTGCCCCAAGCCTTTCCCTTTGCCCTTACAGAGCTTCCCTGGAAGCAAGATTATCTGAGCCCAAGCTCTAGGGCTTGGTCTGCCTGCCTACTTTACAAATCTAGACACACACTATCCTTTACAAAATGGAGTCATGCTGCAGATGGGCAATTCCCTTTTCTTTTCATAATGGTGAAATATGGACAAAGGCCTGATGTTTAATAATAAAGATATATGGTATATGAAAATAGTATCCCAGCTTTGTTATCTTTGAATCAAAATCCTTCTCAAACTGAAAGAAAAGTAGGATCTTGTTACTCACTAGCCATTTAGTTAAATGAACAAATCAAAGGAGCTTGTGGGGGGGAAAAAGTCCCAGGAAGCTTGTTGGGGTGAAAAAAAGTCTTTACTAAAATCTCTGATCAATCTACTGTTGCCTGTGTTATCATACAAGCAGGGATGAAACACTTCTGCTTTGTAATAACTTTGCTGTGCCTCTTGTATAGGACATCATCAGCCTGCAGGAACTCAGGGTTTGGGCTTTGCATTTTCAGTTGTCAAATCCTGAGTTCTGTCTACACCCTCCCTCTCTCTCCCCTTTTAGGAAATGTGGAAGATGGGCCCCAATGACATGCGGTATGTTTTGTAAATAAGTACTGAGAGAGCTGCTGTTTCTTGGTGTGTGATTTTTGTGTCTACGTGTAATTGTGGAAGTTCAAAAGCCTTTGGGACAAGTGCAGAACCTCTGAAGAGCTGCTTTTTTTTTTTTTTTTTTTTTTTTTTTTTTATATTATTATTAGCTTTTTTACCCAGTAACCTCCTTCTGACAAAGTGAGATGGATGAAACTAGAACCCCATAAAACCTTAAAGGACGAAGGACACTATATATCAGTGCATTTTCTCAGAAAACAGCAGTAATGCATCTGGACTGTATTATATTTTATCTGGTTTGTTCAGCTACATTTAAACAATGACTGAAAAAAGACAAGGGTACTCTGCCTCAAAAATATATTCAGGAGAAGGCAACCTGAAATGTCTGGAGGCTGGCGTATATCAAACCATGGCTATGTCCTGAACGGGTCTTAGGCAGGTTTTTTTTCCATAACTTTTCTCTCATGGGACTTTTGTTGAATTGAAAGCTTCTTGAGAAGGACTGCATGAGAAATGTGTCTTGTGGTCTGCTCGTTAATAGAAATGTTTTGGTAAAATACTGTAAATTATTAGCTTCAGATTTGTTGTTGGAGATTATCAAGCTGTTTACAATGAATCCAGGATTAAGCTCTATAAAGAATAGAAGGAAGTAATAACAATGCTGTGGTATTAATGGTTAGCTTTCAAAACTGGAAGGCAGTGAGATCTGAGGCTTTAAACTTGGCTCCACAACTGACACAGCAAACTAAGTCCATCTATCTTACAGTTTCAGATGTTAAATGATGGATAAAATACTTTGTGTGCAAATCCACAGGTTACGGATTCGTAGTAGAAATAATTGGGTGTGTTTATAAGTTTATAGAGGCATTCCACTTTCCTATTCCACCAGCCTTCCAGCATGAAAACACGGTGCAACGCTCACTCAGGGGTTTTGTTTAGCTTCAGTACGAGTTTCAAGTGTCAGCTGAATTTTGCCTATTGACTTTACTTGAGACTGTTTTTTTACCTGGTTTATTTAATTCCCTTATTTTTTCCCCAAGAACCTCACCATTACTTTTACTTCCTCTCACCTTGGACCATCTCCAAAACTTATTAAAATCAATAGATTTTTTTTTATGCCTGCTATTAAATGAATTCTTTTTAAAGAGAACTGAAAATAGTATAAAACTGTCACAACGTTATATCAGCTTTACATAGTTATGAAGGGACAGTAAACTTATTATGCATGATAGCTTGTATTCAGTGGAGATCTTACTATAAATGAGTTCAACTATAGTTTATTAGCACTGAACAGTTACTACTGGTCTTTACTCTGTCTTTGGGGATAGCAAACCATGCTCAGTATTATTATTCTTGCTCTCCAGCTTGAGTTCTTTGCATGTAATGTTATCACTTCTGGAATGATTTAATCGGATTTTATATGATTGTGAAGCTTGAGTAGTACTGTAGAGGTTAAACAAAACTAGAAGTTAGATTTCAGGACAGTAACAGTTGTATGATATCTGTTTTAACCTGGTGAGGTTCTTATCAATGAACTGTTTCTGGGCAAAACATGCTACATTTCGTAATCTTTAACACTTTAAAGTGCAAAACAAAAATAGATAATAGAAACATATATAATAATAAAAGAGTGTGAAATATTAAGCCTATTCTGGAAACTGAACACTATGAAGCTAACAGATGAAAACTACATTTGTCCATGTGTACAAAGATAACTTTTCCAATTAGTACAGCATAAGAGCAGACTGGTAGATGTTCAGCAGGAGGTAGGAAAACTCCCTTGGGCATTCAGTGTTGTCTCCGGGAGGAACCAAAGAGCTACTGCTTCAGCCCCCCTCTCTGTCCTTCTCCATCAACTTTCTCACATCTGTAATCCATCTTATTCAAATTACACCAATATCCAAAATATTGCACTTGACACTGTTTGACTTGACCTGAAGTCAAGTGGGGTTACATATCTGTGGTTTTGCCTAGCAGGGGTTCATGTTAATTCTTTGAGTACTTTGGAAATAAGCACATTTGTAATGCCTAAATTTCACTTGAAGACTTGAGTCAACTGTGCACATTGAGTTGAGAACCTTCCTCTGAGCTGCAGTAATTTCTGAAGCTCAGAAGCTCTCAGCAAACACTTGCTCTAAAATGAGAGGAGGCTCCCTTTGTCGTTCTCAGCAAGGACTGTTGGCTAGACTCTCTATTCAAAATGGAAATATCCTGAGTTTGTCATGGATTTTAATTTTAATGGGACTGTTTATGTACATCTATTCATTTTTCTATGCCCAGACTGACTATCTACAGCACAAGATTTCAAGATAAGTAGTAAAACATCAGCGTTACTTTGTACTTCAAGACAGCTTTGTGTTAAAAAATTTCAGACTTCGTAACAGTTGGACAGGAACAACAAGAGATACAGCATATCCCCCCCCCAATCTTCTGCCCTTTTAATTAAATTATCATATAATCATTTTTATATAATTTTTACATATAATCATATTATATTATATATTATATATAAGCATGATTATATGATCATTAGTTTTGCCAGGGAATAGTTACATTTGTGCCACCCCCCCTGCCTTAATATGATGTGGTTCCAGACTTATTGCCATGTAGTAAATTTACATTCATGTGTTAAAAATCCCATCACTTAATCTTTTCATAGTCATGGCCACAGGTGTGTCTTTGCTAATCTGTATTTGAATGCTTTGTATAGACACTGGTGGATCTATATTATCATTCTCCCCTACCTGTTTAAGACCTTATTAGTTTTAAAATAGTCTTAAATATGGCCTTCTGCAATTACTTTTATAATTCACTTTTATAATTGAGTCCCTGAAGTATGTATTAAGTATATGCTAGTCCATATACTTAATTGTTTGACAGTGATAATTAATCACTTCACAACAAGATTTGTTTGCGTATTTAGAATTTACATTCTTTACAATCTTTTGAGGGATTTAAATCATTGTTCAGGAGTTTACTGACCTCAGCCTAAGCTCAAGAGGAAAATGTACGTATATTCTTCCACACATGGTGCTGTTCACTGTGAGACTTGCAAAGATCTGGTCCTGGCTGACACCATCTCACTGCATCTAAAATTAATTTAAACTCAGTCAATCTTCTAGTTCACAATACCTATCTGAATCTAATCCATTCTCTTCTTTTCATGCATGCACATGCATGTACGGTTTCTGTGAGCATGAGGGAGTGAAACAGATGGCTTTAACAGCAAGATTTTCCACTGACTTCTATTTAATATAATATTTTCACAGGAAAATAATCCCTCAGATGATTTATTAGGTATTTCTTGAACAGGAAACCTAGTAAGTATCCAAGTCATCTTCGTTTCTTCCCCAAATATGTATTATGTCATCCAAATACAACAGCTAGTAATTTTCTGAGGAAATAAACTTTTTTGTATTTGTCACTTTAATAAACATACTGCTTTTACTTTTTAACTACTTCATTGGGAGTTTACCATAGGCATGTAAAACAGAAATCGGTTTGTATATTGTCACCTAACTTGCACAGAAAAATGATTTGGTCTAACCAGAAAGAATTTGCCTACAGCAGGCAATTTCAAAGGGGCAGTGTTCATTGAGGATGAACCCACTCTAATGCCAGTTTTTCTTCTTCCACATATAGTTGTGTGGAAGAGAAGGGATGACTGAGCATGCATGATTTATAATACTCGTTATATTAAGAAGTATAGAGTATGCACTGCTAACTCCTGCTAATGGCTTTATAAAGCTGCAATTCTGGCATGTGTTTTCATTGATTTAAGACAAACTAATCCCAGTATTCTCATCTCTGCTTTTACTGGTGGTGGAAGAAGCCAACACCATTAAGACCCAGTCTTACATGTTAAAAGAGAGGCATCAGCCCCATGGAAACTCCTCTCCCAGAGGACTGGAGTGGCTTGGCACATGCAGGTGATGGAGGCAGGTCTAGAGATTAGCGCGAGTGTTACTCCAAAGAATCACTCTTTCTGGCATGTTTCCATAGTGTCCCAAAGGAAATGCAGTCAAATGTTTAACCAAAGTTAATCCCTTCCCAAATTACCATTGCACAGGTGAAGCTGTAGCAGACAGCCAGTAACAGCAGAGCAGTTCCCTTACTGCAGTCCATAAAGAGGCTTGACACACAGTATGTGGAAACCTCAGCAGTTCTGAATCTTCTATTTACTTTCAAAGTGCTATTATCCGTGATACGAAAATGTCATTCTCCTTTCCAACAGCAGCAGGAAGAATCACAACTTACTTTGTGTGTGTGTGATAAAGCATTTTAGTGGTAAAGGCTAATAGAAAACACTTTTTAAAGGACAAAGTTCTGCCAGGGTAATTCACTTGGAATAGTCCGAGTCATACTGGTAATATCACTGTTGAGAATAATATGCATATAAGAGTTGGGGGCTGATTTTGTTAAACTGAAAGGGCATTGCTGTGGAATTTTTGTAGGGACCTGTGATCTCTAGCATTTGTTTTGGTTTTTTTTCTTATCTCGTGTGAATTGAAATAAGAACCTAGAATAAGCACTGTTTAATTTTAATGACTTAGTTAAACAAATGCATTTTATCATTTCATCAGGCTTATGGATTATTATTTTTTTTCCTCCATCATTGAGCTGTACAATACAAATATTGGTTTTGCAGATAAGGAATTCAATTAACATTTCAAAGGGGTCAAAGTCACCCCCTCTCATAGCAAGTTCTTATTAGCTTATTTGGGATGATTTGGAGCCTTGATGAAATTAGATAGCCTAACAAAATTAAGGGACATTCATAAGGAAAGAGAGAGTAATGTTTTATTTTGATATACTACAAAAAACCTTCCTAAAAATAATTCCAGAAGCTTCTGAAAATTTGGGGAGCAGAGTATTCATAAATATCAGCAGTAGTACCTTACCTCATGGAGGTAAGCAAATGCATTGTTATCTAGAATTTTCAGGTTTTAGGACAGCTTTTAAACCTGGAAAAGTACCTGTATATGCTTTAACTTTTATGCTTCTAATTAAAATTAGAATTTCATTGGCAGTGCATTTATTTCTTGCAGGACAGTTAAGTTTGCAAAAATGGAACTTACTCTGTTTCAAATAGGGCGTGTTTAGAGATGGCTGGGAGACAATCTTTTGAGTCTTGTTTAACTGTGATTATCCCCAACAGTATTTTTAAAGTAGTAAAAAGAGGTGTGGGAAACGACATTACAAGAGTTTACCTGAAGAACTGCCGTGCTTTCCAGAGGCTTGGCATGCCCTGCACAAAGGAGCAGCACAGTCCCGCTGTATATTCCAGCCCAAAGACCTTTGTGACCTGTGGCCACCCTGCCAATGCGGGAGTATGGAGAGTGTAGGCTGGTCGAGAGGCCAGTAAAAGAGGGTGCTGCTGCAGTTATCTATCCAGGGAGAGAGATGCAGATGCAGTTGAATCTCACCTAGCACATGCTGACCGGTGATGCGCAACTTCCACTGCACTCATCTGCCCTCTAACTCCCAGCTGGAAATACAAATAGCCTCAGAGCACAGAGAGGTTAGCCCTCCTCCTTCTAGCAAGACATAGGCTTGAAACTGCCAGCACTGGGACTTCTACGTGGTGCAGTAGAACGAGCTTCCACTTTTATCTACTCTGTCAGAAAAATAGAGGGGATCCAAAAGTGCCATCTTAAAGTGGGCAAAGCTGCACTCTAAGGAGTGAATCTATTCTAGCAGAAAAGGCAAATTTATCTTTCCTTTTTTTTTTTTTTTTTAATTAACATGTTCTGTTTGTTTTAAAGCTGCTTTTCATAACAAGGAGGATAAGGAGGGGAGGAGATGGGTACTGTTCATGAAGAAGTTTCTGAAAAGCTGAATATAAAAAAACCCCAAGCAATAGTACTACTCAGAGTAGCACACAGTAATATAGGAGGCAGTAGGTGCAGTGGCCGGCCAGCAAAGTCAAGCACTTGTGACAACTTATGCCTGTCCAGGTGGAGATTAGAAACCATGGCAGTGCAGGCAATTCTCCCAATGCTCTTTACCAATTTGTCTTCTCATTTTCAAATGCATATTTTGCATGTAGATAATAGATGTCTAACTCCTTCCCCACCCTGTCGCCAGTAATATAAATTGATGTTCTGTAAAACATCTCACACAATTCTAATGTCTATGTCTAAGATATTTTTCAATCACCTCTTAGCATTATCTGCTGAGAACCTTCTCCTAAGGAAAAAAATAAATAAAGTGTAGTGTGAATCTTTGTGATTTTTAATGATTTTCAGGGATTGCGACTTTGCTGAAAATTAGTGCAAAGTAGTGCAAAATAAGCAGAACTGCTAGCTGGCACAAAGATTTATGTAACCACTACTTACCTTAGCATGTGTGAGGTTTGGCTTTTGCTTTTGCTTTAGTGGCGACCTACCTTCCTAGCCTTGCATTTAGTTAGTAACAGCATGATAACCCTGTTAAAACGCAAAATATTGCAGCCTGTCTTTGATGCTGACTTCAGATTAAATTCAACTTCTGTGTAAGAAGATACAACTCTTACAGACTACAAAGCAAATGTAGTCCTACTGGATCTTGACTGCTCTATAATAGGAGTTAATGTCCCAAGTTTGCTTCAGAAGTTCTGCCTTGAAGACAGCAGATGTGTTGCTAAAGCCATCTGGCTCTTTTTTGAATATAATTTGTATGCCTATAAATAATCACCATGCATATGGGCTGCATTTCAACCGTGTGTTCCTCAAACTATGTAAGTTAAGATAATTTATTTCTTCTAGACTTACAAAGAGCTTCTGCCATACATTCCTGTCCTCTTGTTAATATTCTTGCAAACTATCAGAGTAAAAAAGCAACTTATGTGTACTAAGAAGCCAGAAAAGTTGATTAGACAAGGAAAATAAAATACCCCTTTAGGCTTAAGCAATCACTGACTTTTTTCAGTATTTTCCAGCATTTGAAATAGCAATTTAGAGTCCCAGAGCTGATTCCAATCTCAAGTCTGCACATGTGTGGCATTAAGAAGAAAAGTGTTAGAGAAGGGATGCAAACAACCTCAGTCAGAGATATTATTCTTCTGAAATTATTTCTGCATAGTGTGCAAAAACCTGATGTGTGAACTCTTGCTCACCTTTCCATTTGGGATTCTCTTACTGATCAGCTGCATAGTTATAGCTCATATGCATAGAAGATTTCCTAAGCCAGCACTAAATTTGGCTTTGCTCTAAACTGAAAAAAAATTTTCAAAAACGTATAAAATAAACATTTAAATCAATCCCCATTACTTGTGCTCTCCTATATGAGCTAGTGTAATTTTGCTGTAGAACTTTCCAGTCTATATTCTTTATCAAAAAGAGTAATTTGAATATCATTTGTTCATATATAGGATTACCTTTGAGTATCACGAATAAGGAAATAAAAATGAATGTCATTGCATCTCAGGTGAAAGGAAACTCAGTTTTTGCACTTGAGAGCATCAGCAGGATAAAGAATTCATACAATCTTTTTAGAAGGCAGTTTGAAAATGCCTGTTATTTATTGGAAAATAGCAAAAGGCATTGTTACATGACTACTTCTGAATGCACAAATGAGTTATAGACTGCTTAGCTACCTATGATCCAGAACTAATTGGGTTAACAAAATGAATATTTTTTTTCCCACATTTAGGATGGTGAACGATACACCTGGCATTGCAGACCTGCTTAGGATGTCTGTGAGGAAAGGACAGGAGATTCTTGTTATTGTAGAGCGCAAGTGTCTTCAATTCTGTTGTGGGGCTCCAGCTCAGCATCAATTTATGTGCATTCTTAGATGAAGTATGTGAGCAGCCTTCTGATTAAAAAAAAAAAAAAATGCATTTACAAACTCAAAGCATCACTTACGTATAAGAATTTTGTGGAAATGGAAGTGCAATCCTCAATATTGATTGGTATTGATAGAAATGGTTTAGATGTTTAGCTCAAGAACTTCAACTACATTGTTATTTCGGTTTGCTTAGGTATGGTAACTAAGAATGTCTTGCAAGTCAACTCAGATTTAGAAAGTCAAATGAAAACTTTTTTTAATAAGAGTGCTATGTAAATATGCACTTAAAGCTCATACATGTAATGCAAAAGAATGTAATATTCCACTTACAGTTTGACTTTCCTTATAACATACTGGTTTTGATCAATTAAGGTTAGCAGTCTTCGGAACAAATGCTTACAAACTGACAAATGTTGATTTGATGGAAGTGAAACACTTTTGTGTGTGTGTGTCTGTATAAATTTGTTTATCTGTGTAAGACTTTGGAAAAGGAAAAACTCTGAAATGTATGATGACATTCCTCTTGGTGACCATTTAAAGACTCTTCTGGTTATGAGCTTTGTTTTCCCACAGTGGTGATGGAACTATTGGACTTCTGGTCAACTAGGGTGCTTCTGCTGGCAAAGGAACACTTTGTTTAATGTCTTTACCTATGGTACCTTCACCTTCATCACCTAAGGACTCACACATGCTGCGCTTTTTCTTTTTTTTTTTTTTTTTTTTTAGACCTCCAATCTTGCAAATAATTGGGTGGGATAATAGCCCTACTGACATGGCATTAGGCCATGAGTCAGTCTTATACCTTCTTAAACTTGCATGTCATCTTATTCCTTGTAGACTGAAAATTAGGAGGTGCTAAATAAGATTTTCATCCATTTTGAAGAGTGAATTGTATTTCACAGTTCTTGTAAGTAACTGGCATGAATATACATCAATTGCTGTGGAAGGTATTTAAAAGAAGGTCATTTGGGTTAGAGATGAAGGGAAATAAGCCAAAACCTCCAGAATTTTATGAGCAAACATTAATTTTACTGCATCAGAAAAGTATAATTATTTGGAGATTTACTTAGTCTCAAAAGTTTGATATGCAGTATGTTTTTAGCTTTGATCCAATCCAATGTGTTTTCTATAGCTATATTGTCTTTAGAGCATGTGGTTTAGAAGCCACTCTGAAATATCAAGTTTAATATCATTTGTGAATCTGGAATTCTGTCTTTAGCCTTAACATATACTAAAGAAGCATTTTAAATGTATTTTTTTTATAGTTTCTGAAATTCTACTTGTGCAGAATTTAATTCTGATAAATGATGGAGACTGTCATTTACAAGCTTGCTGTGTTACCACCTTTGCCAATTTCTCACGATATATAGGTGGAGAGGGAAGCCATGGAAAACTTGCCTAGCATCCTCCACAGTTTGAACATGGCTCTTGGGAGTTGAGTTGGGAGGTTGATCTGCTGCTCTGCAGAGAGAGTGACCACTCAAGGTGCAGAGACAGGCATCAGTCTGCTGGGACAGTGCATGACAGAAGTGCAAGTTACTGCTGCAGCCAAGGCTTGGAGTATCTCAGTAAAGTGGTCTTTCCTTTTGGCCTCTGTGAAGCTTTCCTCAGCCTACCGTAGGTACTGGTACCATAAAGAAGCAGGTCTGGGACAATGTATATACAGGTATAGATAGATTTTAAAAAAATATATAATTTTCCAGAATTTTTACCTGTGATTGAAATACCATAAAGAGTTGTGCTGTGTTGTGTGATGCAGTTAAAGGTCTGAAAGCATTCTGAAGTTGGTTGTTTAAGGTTTTCACCTCTACCTTGGATGTTGAATCCTGATAGAGAGACAGTATCACAGTGTCCCTTATTCATTCACAAAATCCATCTGGTTTCTTCCAAGGCTTGTTTTCTGTCTTTCTTATAAATATAATGCCTGCATCCTGGGAGCCATATAAAGGATGGGGCCTCCAATTAAACTGGAATGGCTAGGCTGCTCAAAAAGGTAAGGGTAGAGGACAGATAGGGTGTGAATCTGCCCTTCTAATGACCTGTAGCACATGTTGATCAGTAAGTAAAAAAAAAAAAAAAAAAAGACACAAATGCATGGTAGAACCTGGTACTAATACCTTTATCCTTAACATGAAATGTATGCAAGCAAATCCAACTCTGCAGAATTAGAATCCTTCTGATCACAGTTATGTACAGGAGGTTTTGAAACTTTCTCCTGTAATCTTTGTCACTTATTTCCAATAAATATTCTGGGTTTTCAGAAAAACAAAATCAGATGTAAGTGATTAAAAATTACATAAATTAAGCATAAATACTCTGTGATGCTAAAAGCAAAACTTGTAAAGAGGAGTGATTGGATAATGCTGTCAATGCTGCAGCTGATCATTTTGTGTATAGATTTTAACTAAGATAAAAGAGAATAAAGTAAAATGGGGTTTTTCTTGTTTTCTGTTTGAATTTTTTGTTTGTTTGTGGAGTGTGTTGGGGGGAAGTTAGTATGATATCCTGTAGGTTTTTTTGGAAAGTTTGTCAGACCTTCAGACCTACTTCTAGGATACTATTCAAACAAAAGTCAACTAGGCACTTATTCTTGAGACTCAAAGTCTTGTGAAGCCTGATCTCCTCTGTCTGAGTGCCCCACAGCCTGCCTTTGCAAAAAGGGTGGAGGCAGTGAAGGGCGGTGGTACATCTATTAAACAGCACTTTCCAAATATCCAGTGAAATGGAAAATAGCTGTTTCCTTGATACTAGCTAGCTTCGTGATCAAAGCTAGAATTCCCATCTCCTTCCACTTTCTTCCCATGACTATAAACTGCCTGAAAATGTTTGTTTGATTAGACTTTGTGGTTTCATTTACTAAACATCTGTACAACACTTGTGTTTAAAATCCTTTGAAACCTTCTTGCCTCCCTCTCAAATTCTTTCTGTCTTACTTGCATTGCATTGATTTTGTTGTGTTGTTGATTTCTGTTTGGAGCAAATAGAAATAAGGTTTTTGAAAACCATAAAATAGTGGATAGGAGTGTGACCATATTTTTAACTACATCTCTTATTCTCCACCTCTGTCACTCTGGATGTAAGCGTGGTGAAATCAGACTACCAATATAGTACAGTATTGTGCTATAAAACATCACTGAGACAATAGCTAGTGATGCTAACAGGGAGAATGAACATATATCCCAGAAAACAAGGAATGACTCTAACAAGAGCATATGTCATGTAGCTGCAGTATTACTTTCCTCTAGCTAAGAGTGCTTTCTCCTAGTTTTCTTAGGCCCCTCCAGATTGTGATCACTGAGCTACTGCTCCAGTAAAAATACAAAGCTGGACGGGTGGATGATGGAAATACTCTTCAGGATGTTTATGTTTAATGTTGATACTGTTTTGCTGCCTCTTCCTTCCTTCCGCTTCTGTCCTCCCTATGGCTGCACATTTCCACACGTCCTCTAAGGAGACTGAATGCCATTGTGTGGACCTGTGCTTATTTTGGTGTTTTCACATTGATTGACATCATAATTGTGGGGATCCATTGTATAGTACAAAAAAAAAATTATTTTACAGAACATATAGAATACTTGCATCCTATATTAATGAGTTCACGTTAAGCATGGTTCAAGAAGCTGGTGCCTAAAACACAGCCCCAAGTTGGAGAAATCCAGAGAGTGCGAATGAATGGTACTTTTACTGTGAGACATGGCAGACTGGCCATCTGAGTCTTGCTTTGGAGTAAGCTGTCGATAAATTTCCTTAAAGAACTCAAAATCCTCTTCCATATAAAAGCAGCATTTCTAAGTTCAATTCAGAAGTAACATAACAAGTTATGTCCTTCTTCTTGTTTTCTCTGCTCTGTTACCATCTAAAATATCTCAGTGCACTAATTAGCTAGGAAATATACAGCAAATTTAATAGAACCTTGTGATACTTGTAAGGACATAGCAACACAGAAAGTCTATTCATTGGTGTTTGTTGTGACTTGCAGCAGCTACCACAAGTGTCACATCACCTTGAACCTTGCAGGTTGCTGTATTAATCCCTAGGGCTGTGCTTGCGCACACACTTTGCCTCCCATCCGTGAGATGGGATTCCTGTGGTGGGAGGAGTGGAGCTGTTGTTTCGGAGCATATAAATTCACAGACCCCACTAGGACTGTGGCCAGTTTGTGGTTTACCTCCTGATGTTTTCAATCACTGGAATGGCCATACCATAACCTCCATTTCATGCCCTAGCTGAAAGCGCTCTGTTACTTTCCTATTTTTAACACTTCTTCCGTTGGTTTTGACTCAGCCCCTCTTATTCCTGTCACTTCCCAGTTCAGTGAACACTTAAAAGGCTGTTTTCCTTATTGAAGGAGACCACATAAAGCTCTTCCCACATGGCACAAGCTTATTTTTTTCAAACCATAAGGTAGCATCTTTTGCTTGCTTAAGTTACGTGACAAAGTCAAGAATCAGAAAGTTAGGGTAAAAGAATTAAAATTATGTGCCTTCATAGTGCACCAAGTTCAGTAACTGATCTTTTTGTCTTCACAATTTCAGGAGCTTAGTAACACATTTTAATAATCATAAGAGATCTATAAGCCAGCCTGTGAAATGACATTAGCACAAAGACCATATGGATGATTGTGAAATATCTTGTTGAATTTTTAGGAGTGTGAATTTGTCTAGAGTCATGTCTCCCTGAATACAAAAATAATTCCTCTTCTGTTCACTGCGAGGTCTTAGTTTCTAACAACATAAAGCTTTGCAAACTCTGTTTTGTAGATTTTTTAATTCTCTCAAGATCAACCTTAATTATCACCTATAGATCTTTCTGTAAAGGATCTGAATATCCATATTAATCTACATGCTGAATGCTTTATTTGTGAGTGGAAAAAAAGTAATAAATTAGTCCGAATATAAGGTCTTTTCAACAGAGCAGATATCAAGGAGCAACTGTTCCAGTTGTTTCTAAAGTAATTTTATATGCCGTCCAACCACCTACCTTTCAGACTTTCTTTACACACGCAAAAATTTCCACTTTTACATACACATGCCCTTTTCACTATGTGCCACTTTCAGCTGTTGATGAATTATTGATTTCTCCTGTCACAATTCTCTTGAGTTACAGGACTCATGATGCCGAAAAAGCAACAAGATTCTTTTTTTTTTTTTTTTTTTTTTTTTTTAAATTTTTTTTTCACTCTCTTTTTAGATTTTCTTGTTTTCCTGTCAGGCTATATGAAAGGGGTGTTGAAATGACTACAAGGATAGGACATCAAACTGCACCCAAATGGGGTTTTCTGATCAGAAACAATGAAATACAAGGTACTGGCATATGTCTTTCTCTCTTATCTGAATCAAACTCGAATTATCCATCATGTAGGAAGCATTTCCATTTCTTGTTCTTAGACCATTTCTATCACTATAATGCAAAGGCTATTTTGAAACATCATTTAGTTTTTTATATTTTAGGATACATAGGAAATAGGACCTCAAGAAAAAGGAGGTTACTAGTCCTTCCCCTGTACCAAAACAGTCATGACTGTTTGTTAAATCCATTCTTAAAAACTTCTCTGGGAAATTTATTCCAGTGCTTATCTGTTCTTTCAACTAGAAAGGTTTTCCTACCTCTAAATGTTTTTCCTACCTTAAATTTACCACACTTCAATTTGACTCTATTGCTGCTTATATTGTCTGCTATAAATCTTAAAAGCAGTATAAACATCCTCTTGAATTTTAAGCCTGCCTTTCAAAGAGCTTATTAACCCCTTGCAGCCTGATGTGAATTTAAAGCCAGTTTTTCCTTCTATCAATCTGGCCTTCTGTGAAATATCAGTGTGAGATTGGGGTGGACTCTGATGAAGCCCAGCTTGAGACTGTGTCTTTCTAATTTAAAGTGAAACTTTAAGAATTACTCACTTGAGTAGTTCTTTACCAGAAAGCTGGTCTAGTTCCCGCTTTCTGTAGGCTTGTTATTTTGTGGAACTATTTCATAGTGGTTTCATCTAGGCCAAGTTCTGTAGCTTGTTTACGAGATGGGCATGTAAGATACTGCTTTACTAAACTCAAGGCATATGGTGTTTACTCCTTCTTCCCCAAGGAAAGCGTTATTATTGTGTCGTAAAAGGAAAAGGGATTCTCTTTCACAAAACTTATTCTTGACAAATACCTGTTGGCTGTTGTTCACTTAATTTCTCTTCCTAATTTGCAGATCATCTTTTTACTAGTGCAGGCAATTTCTTTCTCAAGTTACATTAATAGATATAAATAAAATTTTATGTTATTGTTTCAAAGATGTTTTCATGTCCACCCACAGGAACGACTTATACAAAATAATCACATTCCCAGAGTTTTAGGGGAACTCAGTATGCAGTTTGAAAGGGATAGTTAAGGCTGAAGTTGAGCCCTTTTCACTCAATGAGCCAGATGTTGTGCATTTGGACTTACAAGTTCCATCCTAGGTATGCTGGTTTCAGGCAGGGGGTGTTTATATTGGCCATCTCCTGGAATTGTTTTAAACACAGGCTTTGTTTAAATTAAGTCCACCAGGAATCTGTCCCTCTTTAGTTATTTATTTTCTCCTCTATGCAAGGCTTTCTAGAATCCTTGGTTCTGGGCTGAGTTGGGCAAATTCTCTGGCCTACTTTTCATAGTAGCTGATTGATTTTTCTTTGCTGATGGTTTCTGGAAAGATCACCTAAATTTGATAGGTTACAAACCATGAAAAGGGATGAATGAAAAACACAGACACATGGTTTCTGTGGGAGATAGTCTTCCTTGTGATTTTTTTTGGTTTTTTTTTGGGGGGTGGGGGGGGATGTTACTTAAATAATCTTTAAATAAAAGGATATGGGCTATTTTGAGTAAGATTCTTTGATCCAAAGATCTGTTTGCTAAGAATGTAACTTATTTCCACAAATATTTCTTATCCAGTCCTAAACGGAAGAGCAGTGAGTGCCTCAGGCCTCCATCTTTGCTTGGACAACAGCTCTTTTATCCCTCTTTCCTTCTCATAGATGTGAAAATTGTTATGATACCAGCTAAGTGAATGACAGCATCATGCTGTAGAGTATGTAACCTCCAGAAAAGTTTTGTGTTTTTTTTAAATCAGGAGTGTTTGCACTATTTTATTTTGATAGCATCATTTATTGCAATAGCACCTTTTGTGAAGAATTTTTCTGTAAAGTTTTAGCTAAAATTAAAAAACAGGTAGGCCTTAGCCAGAAGATGTGGATCGGTATCTAAATCAAGAAACTAAGCAAAGACAACTGAGGTCTGAATCTATTCTGTTATTAATGGATTGGAGCAATAGTGGCCCAGTACACTTGGGAAGTTCAGCATGAGCAATAGGAATGACACCCCAACTCTTTCATTAGTATGTGCAACTGGTGCAGTCATTTCATTCTTTCACTTGTTTCTGAGAGGTGATCCATCCTTCAGTGTTGTTCTACTGATGTTGTATTTGGTATCATGCAAACAAAACTTTTCACCTGTGAGTGATTGTTTTTGCTCTGGCCAAAGAAATAATTGATTTGTGTTATTGGTAAAACCAAGCAACAGGGAAATCCAGCAGCAGTCTCTCTCGTACAAGCAAATAGCATTATAGCTATCCGCGTATTCAATCTGGTATTGCCAAACCTAAACTACTGCCTTCCCCACTTTGCCTGCAAATGTCAGTCAGTTATATAAGGTCAAAATCTAGCACGCAGAAAATAGCAGTCAGAAGAGTCAACAAGGAGTCAAGGCTCAAGCAGAACATGAGAGTGGACATGAACTTTTACTAGGCACTACTTACAGATGAGAAAAGCATGGTTGCTGGAATCAAGTGGAGAGTCGTCTTATGCATTCAAGCTGGAAGTAAATTTGTGTGTGAAACTGCATGTTTTCAGGCAAGATACAAAGGAGCTCAAGACTTTTCTTGCTGAACTGTGTACATAGCTCTTAAGCCACTTGCACAAGGGAAGGAATGAAAGCAGTTAGCACCAAAAAATTGACGTTTTCATTCTTCCTACTTTTCTCTTACCCAGTGCCTTGAATGTGCTACAGTGGGATATCCTCATCCAAAATCATCATAAATGTTGATCTGGTTATTCTTTGTCAAATCAGAATAGCTTTTATGCTGTTCAATTGATGCTATTTTCACTTGGACTCTGACTATGAATAATAGAAATACTTATAGCAATTTGAGGGGTATTTCTCAACTGAATTGGTCCAAGACAATACCATTTTGTCTGAATTTGCTCCCTAACCCCTCCAACTTTAACCCATACTTCCCTAAGTAGTTGTCCTTCATCCGATCTCTTGTACCGTGAAATGTCTGTCAAATGGAGATGAGGTTTGGGGAAACAGCTCCAAAAACAGCAGGAAGGACACAGCAGGCAGGCAGCCAGCCAGCACAAAGGAAACTATTGCAGCTCCTCTTTGTCTACATCCCACTTCTCAGAGCTTCTCTGCACGTGCGCATCCGATGTCCTTGCAGTCACAGCAAGTGCTAAGAGATGTGGTGCTCATGAGGGAGTTATAGTGACAACTTTGCAAATGTCATTGTAGCAAGTGTCCTATTATGACTGGTGCTGTAGTCCATATTTGGATTACTTTATGGATATTTTACCTGAAATATACTGAATATAATCTGAAGCTGATATGATTGGAGTTTTTCACTCCCTCACTTTAGGCTAAAATGCTGTACACTGAGATGTTTTTACTTATTACTTCTATCAAGAGCTTTCTTAACACAAGCTCAGCTGCAGTTACTGACTAGATCTTTTTGGCCTTTAAAGGAGAAACTGCTCGGTACTGTGTAGTGGTAGCTTTGATATATCCATATTTTGTTGTTGTTGTTGTTACAGGAGGAAAAAAATACACAAGGATTCACGTTCTCCCCTATTTGTTCATGTAGTCATTTATGCTCAAGAATATATACAACGACCGGTAGCTAATCTTACAATTATGCCTTCAAAGCTTTTTCAAGTTTTTATGTATTCCAGTATTTAAAAGATATTTTGTAGTCCACTGTTTATGAAATAGCATCTTGTACTGGCATCTAATATCGGCATTTTATCAGTGTGTAAATTCTTTTTGTAATCAAACAGGACAAAAAGAGAGGCAATTTTTCCTTATTTCTAAAAGAATTTTTGCCCAGAAGAATATTAAGCCTGCTGTTAAAAATACGGCTTTTATTTACACTTTACTCTTTAGTTTTCCATAGCAAGAATTATTTATGGAAGTAACATGGGGGAGGGTTTTTTCTCTCCTTAGGTTTCTTGCCAGTCTGTGGTCATGTTCACTTGTCCCTTATGTCTTCACACCATTTTCTTTGTATTTATCTATCTGATGTGTGTCATATAAATTTTACTTTGAAAATCAAAATGTTTTGTTATACATAACTGAGTTTCTTTGTCTAAGAATGTCAAAGAGCCAGGTTTTCTGTTGCTGAATATTATCATAACGCCAGTCCCCTTCTTCCTCCTTTCTCCAGCTATACAAGTTAAATTTTCAGGCTTTGTTCACTTAATCACAAGGGAACCTTTTCCTTCCCTTTCTCCCCTTATAATTATTATTTTTGTCTGTGTTCAGGTTCCACCCTCATTGTAACTGCATGCAGGAGCAGTGGCAGCTGACAGGTACCTCTTTGAAGCCTGGGAAGCAAATCCACCTAATAGAAGGGCTTGAATACCCTTTCTAAAGGTGTTTGTGGATTGCTTCTAACAATTTCATCTCTTTCCCATCCCTGCACTACCCAGTGTTTCTCTTAATCTTAATTTGACTTAGTTGCAGAACTTCCCTTCCTCAAGAGATACTGGCTCATGCAGAGGTCAAAGGCATCCTTTATGAGAGGAATGTTTCAGACCTACTGTGTGTGGTGTTTGATTTTTGACAGACTTCAAATGCAACCTCTCTGGAACAACGCTCACTTTCTGGCAAGTGCCCTAACATCAGGCATTTCCCGGATGATGGGAACAATAGCAATCGCAAGTTTGTTTGCCAAGCTAAATTGCAATTGGTGATTTTATTTTATTTTTTTCCTTCCATCACAAATTACGGAATTTAAGTTTCTTTTAATGAATGAGGTATATATGCTAAGGGTCTAGAAAAACTGTCAAAGGCTTGAATCCACCATTGCCAGTGCCTTGTTTGCAAAGATTTCTTAAATATTTCTATATAGTTCTTATCATTGCATAATCAACGTTTGTTAAAGAGCCCTACCACATGTCTCAGTCCAATCACTGTTCATTGCTTTCTGCTGCTGGTTCAGTCTGACGGCAGCTGAAGCTGCAAGAAGCCTTGGACCCGTCTGCAGCCAGTTTTTGGTCCTTTCAAGGCCTTCATAGGTTCAGTTATCTCTTCCAGTTCACAGCGGCAGCTTGTCTCATAATTATTTATGCATCCCATCATCCCATCTCTTCTTGAGGTATGGGAATTACTAACCCCATTTGATAAATGAGAAATTGAGATTGTATTAAGTGTTTTGTGTAAGGTAGCAAGGAAAATGGGCAAGTCAAGAGAATAGCCAAGGAAAAAGTACACTTCTTAAGTTACTTTTTATTTTGGACAGTGTATAAACTTCTGATACATCCTGTCTGCTATGCCTGAAGTGTGAGCTTCATTGGTGTTGATGGGTTTCTTTTTTTTCTATTTGGATATTTGTAAACATAAGGAAAATAACATTTAAAATTGCCTCTACTTTTCATTCTCTTGCTGTATGTCTTGTATAATGAGGCATAAAGATCATCAAGCATCTTTCTTGTTTAATAGTTAATTATCATTAGTCATTGCAAGTATGCTATATCTTTCCTCCTCTTGTCTCAGATTATTTATTTTGTGTGTGTTTTTGCATTCTACAGACTTCTGAAATGTTTTCAACTCAGTATCCCTATTGCATTCTTGAGATTACTGCAATTATCCTCAAAATTACTGCGTAATGCATTTTCTTTGTGTAGTGTGTGTATGTGTGTGTATAAATGCTAACTGAAAATATTTTCATGTTCACCTTTGGGGAATTAACTGTTACCCTGAAAAGGGGGTTATTTTAAGATCATTATCTTTTGGCTTTCATTCCTGGTTTCCTAAAAAAATGTTAAAACAATTTATCCAGCTGTGATAGCAGTGCTACTATATACTCTACAGTAGAGTTGTTGTATTAACTAATTTTATTGGAGTGACCACTTTCCACCTGTTGGTAGTTTCACAACAGCTCCAACAGTAGCTTGCAGGGTGCCAGTGCAAGCTCACCTCTTTTATCCAGAAGTGCACTTCTGTTACATACTTGTTCCGGTTGTTTTTATCAATGTTAGTACATTGATATAATACACCTAGCTAGTTCCAGAGCTAAATACTTTAATTTTGTCTTATCTAACTTTAAGTTATCATAATTGTGGGTAGTTGGGCAGACTTGCTCCAATTATACTCTTGTATTTATTGAGAACATACCCACAAGTGGTAAATAGGGGATGGGACGCAAAAGGGGAAAGAAACTAAAAGTGCAGGTTGCAATGTATAAAGCAGCACATAAAGCCATTTCCTAGTAAGTAAATGAGGGGATTTTAGAAAGTTTTAATGCTGCCTAAGACCTCTCTGCCACACTAATACGCTTGGCACAACATAAGGAAATGCATTCTTACTAAAATAGATGAAGTCGTCTTATGAAACTGGGAGAAACCTGTGTCAGATGGAGCAGGGAGAAAGACTATGCCTCATCTTTTCAGTTAGGTAAGTATAGTAAATCATTTCCTAGCAGAGTCAAATAGACACACAACCTGTGAACAAAAGAACGTTGGGTTTGTTGGTTTGGTTTTTTTTTTCTTTTTTTCCCTGAGCTAGATTGCTTTGCTCAATGAGGTCTTATTCAAGCTGTAAAACCAGGTGAAAATGACTTCTGGTGAACTTGGCAAATTCTTTCATATTATGAGGATTACTTCAGCCCTTTCAAGAACTCAGGAGAAAAATGTAACTTGACAAATCTGATCTACCACTAAGGAACCCAGAAATGTCAGTGCCGTGAGCCTCAAAGAGCAAAATAGTTTAGGATATAGTTACTGTTCAGTTAAAATACAATTAAAGCAAGTCCCTAATGATGTAGATGTAGAGTCTGAAGTAAAGCTGGCTTTATGTATTTCAGTTGATTTGTATCAAAACCTTTATATAGGCTTGCAATGATTGAAACTGAATCTAGAAGTTCAGAAAAGGATATAAATGTAATAAATGCTATTCATTCTAGTATGTGGAGGCTTTAATAAATATGTCTAATAAAAAATGCTGAATTCATTTGTATTTAACCAGTTTGCTGGAGCTAAGCAGAACCTGTAAATAGCAATTGGATTACTTCTGCATAAATCAAACAAAAAGCCTTGTTCTCGTGAGATGGATTAAGAGAGTTTTCACTCACAAAAATACTTGGAAAAAAACATTAACAAAAGATTTTTGATCGCTTCTTCATTGAAGGAAAATAGTACTTAAACCAGAAAAACAACTGAAGAATAAGATTAACATATGGTAACACCATTTTGATCTACTCTCTTCAGAAAGATTGCATATAAAATAATGTTGGCTGATTAAGGAAGTGTATAAAGCTACTAGTCATGCCCCAAAACACAAACCAGATAGTGCTATCAGAACAATCGCTTCTATTTTGAGCCTAAAATACACTCTTCAGTTTCCTTTGTGATATACGAAATGTAAGTCATCTGGATTTCATCCTAGAGAGAAAAATGGAAGCACCATTTAAATTGCAATAATTTGTTACATTATTTTTTTCATGGAATAATTTTAAGGGTCTTGTGCTTATACGCCATCAAACTTTGGCCACTTTAATAAGACAGCATATTTCTCCTCTAGACTGAGACTTGTTTCAAGACTACGAGGGAGAAAAAGGAAGTGGTGGATTATAATGATCAGATTGAAAATGCTAGCATAGTTTAAATGTAAGTGGCATCTTTCATTTGTATAAGGTTATAAAGTCCCAAGAATGTTTCTTGAATTCTCATCTCTTAGTGCAGGTACTTCAGTACTCCAAAATTCCCTCAAAAATCCATTTTTTTCCTCAACTTTTCCTCTGTCAGAAGGTTTAACAGGCTCTCTGAAAGGCTTTTCTCCAACAGCCAATAATTGAACCTGCTATTAAGGCAATTATGCTTTTCCCATACATGGTACAGGCACCATGATTTGAGATACTCTAACGTTGCTTTTTTAAAATTTATAAAATTATTCTTATTTATTTTTATGATTCCATTTTAGAATATTTATCTTTCTTTGTTATAAGATTTAAAAGTACATATGAAAAGTATGTACTTTATATATGTAGGACACCTATACTTTGGTCTATATTGTTGCTATTCAGAAAATCGCATCTTGTCCTTCATCTGTGGTATCTGGATCTCCAGGACAAGTTTTGCTGGGTTTAGATTGGATTTCATAGGAACTGTCACTAAATTCTTCAGTCAAATAATCAAATTGATTCCTCTCCTGAAATGAAAATGACTGCATTTGAGAATGAGATAGACGGTTCTCATGTCCTAGCATAAAACTAAAAGCATAATACAAACATGTAAATAAAAGTTTAAATTAGTACTTAAAGACTCCATTCATGGCATAGAGACAGTATTTATGTATGTGGTATCCTATTTAGACATTTGCGTCACAATGAAATAAATTTTACAAAGGATGAAAAACTGCATTTTCTGTCTAAAATAAATAACTAATTTGTTTCATCCACACTCAGACTTAACTTCCAGTGCCTAAGAGTACCTTTTCCTTTTCCAGATAAAGCTTTTCCTTTCATCCAAATGTTATCTATTTTTGTAATAGCTTGAGCTCAGAAAAAAATGTTGGCAATGTACCAACAGAAATACAATTTTTAAATATAACTACTGTATAAGGTATGACTGAAGTCTGTGCCCTGCATAGTTGTAAATTCAGTTCTTTCCTCCTTAAGAATGAGATTATATGTGTTTGTTAAAAGTTATTAGCAATATTTTTGTCTCCCTTGTTGAAAACCTACATGAAGTCAATGATAGCACCATACCATGAATTTCAATGCATCTAACTCCTTGCCCTTTGACATTAGTGTCACTATTGTGAAGCAACTCCAGTCATTGAAAGGCAAAAAATAACGCTTAACGACTCCGATCATATGATGATACATGAAAATTGAGACAAAATTTTGAAGAGCTGCTAGGTGGCTTTTTCATTCTAAAATGCACACATTTTGAAACAGCAGATAACAAAGAGTTGTAGCAAATGTCCATTTCTAATAAGCCCCTTTGTTGTACAAATATAGTGCTTTTTACTAGGTGTGAAAAGGCTTTAACGATGTAACAGTACAAAATTCTTATTCATATCCCAAGCTAATGAACATATTTATTGTGCCTGTATCTTCGCACAAATAGAAAGGATGTTGGCAAGGCTGGTTCATGGAGACATCGCGGGGGGGGGGGGGGGGGGGGGTGGAAAAAGAGTATTTTTGGCCCAGTGGTATCCTGCACATCTCAAAGGCATACCAGCCTCCAGCCTCATTCAACTTAGGTGATGCAACCCATCACACAACCAAGGTAGAGCTGAGGGAAGGAAGGCATGGAACACGGCTCTTGCAGGAAAATCTGGTTCTTAGAGGATTATTTGTGCTTCCTAAACAATTCTAGTCAGTTATTTTGGAACATCCACAGTAGGGTATAAATGCTAAATGCATATCTGTGTCTATAGCTGCTGCTTTTGTTTTGCAAGCTTCAGAGTGATATTTCCATATGATACTTGCAGTTGAAAATGGCATTTATTCAGACCCTTGTCACACCCGTTAGCTTTTGCAATGCTAAATATTGCTCTTCACCACCCAGGGAAAAGTGTGGTTTTTAGAGATTAGTGTGGTTATTTATTCATGCAATTTACATTGACCCTAGTGGGAGCCCTCTGGAAATGGCCAGTGTTTCCAAGGCTGATTTTTTCACTTTACCTGCTACGAGGAGTAGGTAATGATAGCAACATTTGCTACCACAACTTTTGAAAACGGGTGTCCGGAAGTATCACTTGCAGGCCACTTGCAATGTACCCCAAGAGTCCATCCCAGGAGGCCTCCTCAGCCATCCTTCCCAGCAGCAGCGTTTCATGAGCATTTCATGAGCAGAGCATGATCCTCTAACGGTCAGGCCCCGGGTGTGCACTGGGGTGGGCCAAGCTTGGTGCTGGTGAACGGTTGTGGGGCAGCCCCCTTCCTGAACTCCCCACAGCAGACCCCAGCAGCTCGCCCACCCAGGGCCTTCCTGCAGGGATGGTGGCAAGAAGCTGCAAAGGTTCATTTCCACTTCTAAGAGCAGCCAGGGCATCGTCATCCTGCCCAACGCCTCCTGCGGCCCTGCACCACTCAGGTTTTTATCCCTGCTGTCTCCGTTGTGTTTCTGCACTTATTAGTAGCAGCAGTTATGATCCAGCTTGTAGGAGGGAAACAGTCTCGCAATTTTTGCTCATGTAGATTGTGCCGCCGGCTCAAGGGTTACTGCAGTAAATGCTGAAGACAGGATCAAGACTCAAGCAAACGTGATGTGTGTATGTAGGAATGTAAAGGTCTTTTCCCAATTGGCACCTGCAGCCAGTTGGTCAGGCAAAATCACCTATATGCTGTGGTGTCACCTGTACTACCTTGAGCATAGCTGATGGATGCCGTAAATTTAAATAACTGATACAGGCAGAACACTATTTGACAAAGCAAAATGGCTTCTTGTTGAGAAATGGGAAGCTGCATATTTGACATTGTCATTCTTCAACCCCAGTGGGTAAGTAAGCACCACACAGCCACTCACTCACTGCCACCCCCAGTGGGATGGGGGAGAGAATCAAAAAAAAAAAAGGTAAAACTTGTGGGTTGAGGTAAGAACAGTTTAATAGAACACAAAGGAAGAAACTAATAATGATAATAACAACAATAATAAAATTACAATAATAATAAAAGGATTGGAATTTACAAAGCAAGTGATGCACAAGGCAATTGCTCACCACTCGCTGACCAATGCCCAGTTCCCGAGCAGCAATCCCTCCAGGCCAACTCCCCCCCAGTTTATATGCTAGACATGATGTCACATGGTATGGAATACCCCTTTGGCCACTTTGGGTCAGCTGCCCTGGCTGTGTCCCCTCCCAGCTTCTTGTGCCCCTCCAGCCTTCTTGCTGGCTGGGCATGAGAAGCTGAAAAATCCTTGACTTAGTCCAAACACTACTTAGCAACAACTGAAAACATCAGTGTTATCAACATTCTTCTCATACTGAACCCAAAACCTAACACTATAAGACAATTAACTCTATCGCAGCTGAAACCAGGACAGACTTGGTAAGGTAACAAAGCAGCAGTTTAAATCCGTCACCCTTATAGCAACACAGTCCCTTTGGCAGAAAGCTCAGTTGTACTGCAAGTATTTATATATATATTAATGTTATTCTTGCACTACAGATATAAATTCTGATCCTGTAGGTGGATAATCTCTTGAATCCTCCAAATGAATCCTGTGGCAACAGCTGACAGAATCATAGTGCATCAAGATTTCTATCACCTTGTTTGTGTGACCCTTGACTTTTCCAAGTATGTCATTGCTATGGCTAGCCATATCCCTCTCAAACATTACAGAATCTGTGCAGAATCTGTAACTTTTAGGACTAGCCGGTCAAATCAATCCCATAGCTGTTTACAGCAACTCTCCAGTATATCTTTCTATTAGTGTAATGACCATTCTCTAATCTTTGTGATTGCTATAAGAATTTAATTTCTTTTATTACTTCACAATTGGAGGCAAGATATGCATACATTTTAAAACATACAATGATTTGACATTAAAGAAAGGGTGTTATTTTGAATATATGCTATTACAAGTTCACATGTTTTGTAAACAGTAGTACACTAGAATATCTTTGCTGACTCAAAAGTGGGCTAGTATCCTCCTTAGAACTTAAAACATGTTTTAGTTTATTACTTTAGGAGCAGGAGGGGAATGGAACAGAGATGTGCTTAAACTATGTAACTATATTGTTGTTTTATTAAGTCATTATGACTCCATGGTTTTTTTGTTGGGGGTTTTTTTGTCATTTTTGACCTATACGTTTAACAGTAAGAGAGGTTTTTAAAGTGTGCCTCAGTGAAATGTATTAGAATTTCAAAAGTAATGGGACTAATACTCCAAATAGATGTAAACAGTGCTGTGCTAGATCTCTCCTAGACATGGGATTTCTGCAGCATTCTCCGTTTCACAGAATAGAAGCCATAAGACACAAGAAGATTGTATCAAAGGCAAGGCTAGACCTTGGGCCTTTTGAGTGTCAACAATGTACTTTATTTATAAGACTATCCTGCTTCAATACCAGTATGTTCGTTATTGTTGTGTCTGCAAGTATTCACACCTACTTGGTTGCTCATCATACGTTGTTCTTGCCTGAATAAACATTTTAACATTTGTGCTCATTAACAAGTAGTGAAACATTGCTGTGTGGTATTTCTGACTTAAGTGGTCATTTGCTTAACAGATAAATATTTGGACTGACTACAATCTATAAAGAAGTTTTTCCGATATTCTGTAAGGGCTGCATTTGGCTACATGATTACAATTCTTTTACCTCTGACATGGAAGTTATATGCAGTGAAGTATCTTACAAGAAAATGGAAAAAGAATTAATTTTAAAAACAAATAACAAATACTTATTTTATTCCTTCCCCATTATATAATTGAATATTCACCCAAAATAGACTAGAACTAACTATACGTCTCTAATGAAAAATATAAAACATTAATATCAGACTTATTCAGCTGACTTGTGGAGGAGACACAAGAGGACAGTTTCCTCTTGTCTGTAGCTACCTTGGGAATTTCTAGGCATATATAGCATCATATTCTGACATTTTCACTACCCTTAGGAACAGAATAATGCTCTCCACTGCTTATATATTTATTGTTCACTGATTAGCTGCTATAGAAATAACAGTGACACTGAACATGTTCATTTAGAACAATTCCCCTGGAGGCTTTTGCTCTATGCTTTGTATTTCCCAACTTTACCTCCATCTGCAAATACTTTCCTTGATGACCAACATATCTCTGCATGCATTCTTGCCTTCACTGTAATCTTTCTTCTTTTTTGTAATGAAGAATGTCATCATTCAGCACAAATAACTGTTCTTTTTCCCTGTCTTGATTCTTTTCAAGTTGCTCTGAACTTGCAAGGAAATTTCTGCTTTTCTAAATAAACTCCATTTAAAATGTAGATTTCTTGTGTGGAAAAAAAAACCCCAACCACTAGTTTTTATATATAGTAAGGAAAAGCCTTTAAAAAGGATGCTAAGGCACTCTTTTTGTGAATAAATGAAAATTGGGGGGGGGGGGGGGGAGGATAAGTTTGCTTTTGCTTTCAGAAAATATGAAGACAAATTTCCATCTATGTTTCTCATGGCAACAAAGCAAATTGGAATCAACTGCTATAGCTGGATAAAAAGAGTGTAGTCAGTCTGTTTTCATTATTCAATGACTGTTCTGCTTTTCTATTTTCCTTTAACCATAATGTAGTCTTTAAGCAAGTGGTTCTTTAATGTACTTATTTTATTGAGCTAAGATATGAGCTTATTCATTTTTCATCTATTGCTATGACATCATTTCATAATGTTAAAATCCTAAAATAGACTTGATATAAATTTGATTGTGTATGTACAGATCGATTTTATTACTAATAAAATACATTGTAAACTTTCTGAAAGCTATACAACCATAGGAACTTATAGGAATGTGATACATTTTGACTTTTTAAAGTAAACTTGTAGAAATCATGGGTAGCGTTAGAGCTTTCTAGCAAGCCTTTTTCCATGAGGGCGTGCCAGATACATACTGACACATTATGTAAATTTGTCATTGTGATTTACACTCTTTAATGACCTCAAGATGCTCCAGACTTACTTCTAGATGCACATAGACAATAAATGAAGAACAGTAAGATGAATGAAATTAGGCCAAAAAGTCAAGATATGTCAAAGCAATATGAGTAGCAAATATGAAACAGTCAGGCAACATCATTCTTCCTAGATGTCCAGCTATGTTGAACAAATACAAATATTTGATGGGATAGAAAATAAAATGCCCGGCAGCAGCAATATTTTCCTTAAGAAGGTAAAGTCCAACTGTTATTTCCTCCCGTCTCCCAAGCATAGTGTGCAATGGATTGGTGCGGTCCGGATGAAAGAAAGCCCAAAAGTGTCCAAAATGGAGAGGAAAGAAGGGAGAAGTTTTAGCCCACTAAAATAAGAGCTTTGTTATCTCATTTTTATACCATGATCAGAATAACTTTCTGTTTCAGATTTAAATAGCATACTCACCCTACCTGTAACGACCATCACTGAGTTGGTCTTAGGGTAGGAGGCGACTTCTAAATCTCAGAGATATCAAATAATTTTCTGACTATTGTGCTTTTACCAATATTATGGTTTTAGATGGTTATGAATGGGGATTTTTGAGATAAAACCTTTATAGTAGTATTTGGTAAGGTTAACAAAATTCTGGAGAAGGGTGTGTATATCTAGGTTACTTATGCCTAATACTAACAAAAAAATCAGCTGATCTGAAAGTACAATATTCTTGGAGTCAAGGGCCACTTTTAAGGTCAAGTCTTTTGAGGTAGAAGATAGTTGCCCATTAAATGATATCTTCTTTTTGTTAAATCAGGCAGTTCAGGCAGAAATTATGGCTGTAGTTTTACCACTGGAATAAGAAAGCCTTGCAATCTGGACCATTCTCAGGTCCCATTGAGGTGAACTGGAGTTGGGTCATAACCTGGAGGAGGGACAGTGAGAGAAAGTGTCCTCAGTTCAAGAGGATTTCATGTTCACCTGGGCAGAAATTTTCAATTTCCAAGTAGCCATTGTACAAACAAAAGTTCAAACTAGAAGGTCAGGACTGTAAATGACTATAAAAATTGACATCTGCTTTCTCTGCAATTGTTCCTCCACATCAGAGTTAACATACTAGCAGAGCAGCATGAGGAAGCTGCTATCTATATAGCATCTTTTTTCCAGCTAGCAGACATCAGTTCTCACAGTTAACCATCAAGTACCTTTTGGCAACTCTAGATTCACTTGGGATTCCTTATTAAGTCTCACTTTAAATGCAAAGCTTCCCTGATATTCTGCAAGCCTGGGGCTGTCCTTACATAAATGAATCAACTAAGACTGAGTTTCAAGATACGAAGCAGGAGCTGACACAGTAGCTCTGGTTTTATTTCTATTCTCTACATGTGAGCATTAACCAAAATGTAGCAACAAAAAGCTATTGCTACTCACTCCTCTAAAGGGTCTGTGAAAATATAATTGCGTCATTTGTTTTCTACTACAGTCCTCAAAAATAGGACCTCTGCCACTTTCTTTGAATAGCCTCAAGCTTGACCTCCCATTTTAGAACTGATCTCCCTTGGTTAGGTCAAGGAAAAGATATTTAATCTCTCCATCCATGTGGATATGCGTGATAGAGGAACTGATAACTCATGAGGTAAAATTATTGCTGTCTATAGAAAGATGAGGACAAATTTGTCTAGACGTTTTGTGATGGAATCCGTAGGATATTTGCTTGAAAAATAATTTTTCTTTTGAGCCCCTGGTGGTCATTTGTGGGTTTGGGAAATGGCATGAAGTAAAAGAATGATAAAATATTTTTCCAAATAAATTAATCAAAAAGTGGAAAATAAATTGCAGGTTTAAAAACTTCATAAGAGTGATAGTTATTTCACAGTATATATAAACAAACAGGTTACATGGCTACTGAATAACAGGGGTTTATGGTGGCTGCAGAAGCTGCTTCAGCAGCAGCTCCAGTGGGTTCTGTGGGCCTCAATTCAGCAACATGTTAAACTCAATTCCAACACTTTTTCTGTTATCTGTGCTGAAGTTGCTACAGCGTCTGTGTTCTGTTTTGTTTACTGTTTTTCCTCAGACTTAATTCAATGAAAATAATCTTGCTCATTTTCAACAGCACTTTAAACAGCTTGTGTCAATATTAATTTTCCTTTATAAAGGCCAATTCACCATTTGATTTGTTTGCTGAAATATTTAGCAAGCTTTCATCCGAACCCATTGCCTTCTCCTTTGTTAGCAATCACTTCTCTGATGCAAGGTATTGAAAGCCAGGTGATTTCCTTTCATCCAGCTTCCATCCTTTTTTTGTGGAAAGTAGCTGTATGCTCATGAAAAAAAGAGCAGCATGCCCACCCATTCCTCCCCAGCCACCTCAACGCTGGAATAGGGTTTAATGTTTAAGTATGCTGGACTTTGGTGCGCACCGTGCACAGTTTACGGGCTCTGTACTCTAATCTCTGCCCGTATGTGTGTGTGTGTAAGGTCAAAGCAGTCAGACTGACTGTTACTACAGATTATTTTTATCACATGTCACAATGAAAAGGAAGAGGGAACCTGGTGAAAAACAGTGATATAGGTCATGGCCTACTGAAGTATCAAAACAATTCCTTTTGGGAACCACCGTAGAAAATGGTGAGAATATTATCTTTGAAATTCCTGAGTTGTTATAGCTGTTATACCAGAACAGTTCTAAGTAATAGAAATAAGTATGATTTTGTTTGTTTGTTTGTAACACTATTCATCACTAAACAACTAACTTATTTGGGAGACGTGAGTGATTTATCATATCTTGAATCAGCACTATTTCAAGCATATTTTTTTAATTTACATATCCATCTCTAACATAATACATCTGAAAATCATCAAGACTGTGAATGGTATGGAAAATAGACCTTAATGAGATGTGTCAGAGGTGTTATCACATAGCTTGTTTAGAAAATGAGCACATTCAGCATACATACAATTACACACCATATTGTTCTGTAGTGTCTCTGCATGATAGTGTTTTGATTGTGAAAAAAAGTTCCAGGAATGGTATCCTGTTTCTTTTTTAAAGCTGTCAAGTGGATGTTTGGTGTATTTTGAGAGAAGGCAGGAGAGCTCAAAGAAAAAAGTCTTAATAGTGAGATTTTTTTGAAGTTAGTTTAGCTGTATTAAACAAAAAGGCCTAAACATGTACAAACTTCTACACTACGACTTAAACAGAACATGTTTCATGCTAAAAGCTCTTCACTATTTTAATAAACTCTTCTCTCTTTAATAAATGTAATACAGTGAGAGAGAAATTATTCTGCAGATCATTAGATGAGTTTTTTATTTAATGATTTTTATTAGAGAGCATCAGGGATAGGCTGGGATGTGCAAGAACTGAGTTTAATTTCTGGCTTTTTGACAGTCTTGAATAATAATGGGAAAGATAATTAGAACAAGAGCCTAAAGTCAATGAAAATATTGCCAGTGATTATAATGGGATCAGAATTCAGTCTGTTTCCCTTTCACAAAATGAAGATATAATAGTGCTTACCAGTCTCACATGGGAGTCCTAAGAATGAAAACATTATAGTAAAAATAATGTGGGTCAAGTTATTACTAAGGAAATATGTAATAGGTACCTTGTTATGGCTGAGAGATTCAACAATCAGATCATGTTACCAAAATCTTTCTTCGTGAATGAAATGGTGGAAATCTCTGGGTTTTTCCTCAAAATATATTTTAAAAATTATAGAAAATAAGTGCTCATTCAGCGTCAAAACACAGTAACAAAAGAAACTCACCGACTACTGCAAAATCACAATGTGAATGCAGTATAGGCCCTTGCATTTAAATTTTGGTCATAAAAGGCAAGGAAAATGATTTTTTTTTTTCTTCCTTCAGATCTGATATTCCTTTAGAATTTTCAAGTAATAGAAAAGATTTGTCTCTCTTTTCATACATAGTACTTAAAATTCCTGTATGTAAGAAACCAAGAAAATGTTAGCCCTCTACAATGGTTTCTTGATTAAAGCTCCAATGACAAAAACTGAGATCATGATCCGGATTAAATAGTATCCTTCTGTCCTTCTTCAAATTAATGTGAAAGGAGAAAGAAAACATTAACTTTGTTAATTTGGAGAAATGAGATATGAACATGAATGCTTTTACCACAACTGCCTTTTGTTGAGGGGGAAAAAATGACAACATCTGGGCCTAAATGTTTTAAATTATAGTGGATTGGAGTATACAGTCAAACTGAATTCAATAAAATGGAAAACAGGTTTCAAGAAAGCATAAATGAGTGAAAGGGAGGAATCTCAACCTGAAAAGCATAGAACACGACAAGGCAATCATTCATAAACCATTTTTTTTTTCTAAAGTAACGTACATGCAATCTGTGAAGAAATTTTAATAATGGTATACTATTAAGAATGTTTAGGTACATTTTACACAGCCTGAATAAGATTTCTTTTTAAGCTACCATGCTGTTCTCTTACCTTTTTGGTATGAAGTAAATACCTACATTAATTCCTAATTAGAGAGGAAGCAACTGGTTTTATTTCTGTAACTCCTTTTTAAAAGCCTATGTATATATTGCCTGCAGGAAACAAGTATGGAGAGTATGGATAAACTAGAATTCCACCACACCAATTTGTTAATATGCCTACAGAAATAAAACTTTAAAAAAAGCCAACCAAATTTTCGTCTCCCAATTCATATCAGCTTAAGGGGATAGATTTTATGACTTGTTTGGTTTCATCTTGGTTTTCCTTTCAAATGCAAATTCAGTGAATTTCTCATAAGACTGCAGTAAGATTTATTTAAATATTTAAGTAAAATTAAGGAATGGCAAATGAAATAAGAACTGTCATCCAGACTTCAAGGTTTTTGCCAATATTTGACAAAGTTCAAGTATGTGTTATCCAAGTTCTTCAGTATTTTCTAATTCTCTAGATGAAAAATGTAATTACAGACATTATTTCTGGCTTTCTCAGAATGAAACAGGTAGTTTTACAGGGATGGCTGTATTTTCTGCAGTTTACAAATCTTGTAAAATACTGTATGCTACTGGATTGATGAGACCATACTAAGCCTCTCTGAGTTCAGTGGGAAGCCACCTGGGAGTAAGGTTCCCTCCTAGAAAGCAGCTTGAAAGGTCGATAGGGAAGAGGTACAGAATAATAAGTTGATCTTGCTCATAACATCTTTGAGACACCTGGTTAAATTACCAAGTAGCATGTTTAAAACAGCAGGAAGTTCTTTTCTTACTTCTATTACTTAAATTATGTAGATTATTGCTGGAGGATGTTGTTGACACTGAATGTATAGATGGGCTCAGAAAAGGATTAGAGAAAAAAAGCCTTATGGAAGGTAGAGCCTTAAGATACAGCTCGAATTTCTGGTTGCCAAAAAATGCAGAGTACTTTAAGATCACACCACATTTGGCTTGTATGAACACTATGCAAGATCACATGTAGTTTCCACAGTCTAAAAGCTGGGCAGCACGTTTTGGTCCCCTTTTAGTATCTCTGAGTACATCTTTCCAGCAAATGTCTAATTTTTCTTCCAAAGAGAAAATAGATCATTCAGGGGAAGAGGAAGTGTACGTCACCATCCTTTCTCTGTTAGGCAGGCAGGTTAACTTGTCTGGCCTGACTCTCTTTGACAGCTTTTTTTTTTTTTTTTTTTTTCTCCCAGAGAACAAAAGATCTGCAAGCTAATAAAACATCTTAATAAAATGAGCTTCTTAGAGACAGTGCAGTCTTTCCTTTCACCCACAGGTACACAGAAATATTTGAAACAAGAAAAAACTTTTCTGAAAATTTATTCTCAGGGAAGATTGAACCTTCCTTTGTGAATCTTGCATTCTTTTCATCATCTCCGCTCCACTATTTGGTCCCTGTTTATATAGCTCTTTTCCCCCCCCCCCCCCCCCCCCCCCCAGTCTCAAATACAATTCCTGTTAAGTTACTCACTCAAACTTCCTTCTTGCTTAAACTAGTTCATTTTTTACTATTACATTTATTTCTATTTCAGGGATGGATAAACCTTGCCACTGCGGCAAGGCTGGATTATTCCCCATTTAGTAGCTTCCCCTTTGTTATTTCATTAAGAACTGATGTTATGGTCCCTTATCTCTTCTACTTCGTTTCCTTCTGATTTTATCTTTATGAAGCTATGCCAGATACCATCACACAAATTCACTGAGGTGAGCATGGTATTTATAGATATTGATACAAATACTTGTTTAACTGCCTGCATCAGCTTATTAAAATAATCTGAATTTTGGCATATTTCACTTATGTTTGCAATAAACAATTGAAAGGAGCGCTGTGGAGTCAAATTTGCAAAATTTAAGAATGCAATGAAAGAATGCGCAACAAAGTCTCCCATAATGCAAATGGCAAAGCAAGCACATGCTTTTTTAACGTACTGTTTAACAAGCTTCAGATCGTGATGCTTCTCCAGCATAAATCATTAAAATAGAGCTTTAACTCACAGAAATTGTTTAATCCATCAATAAAATACTGAATTAGTTTATTTGCCTCTAACCTGTGTGTTTTGTTTTGGTTTTTTAAATTGAACTAATCAGTTATCCTCTGTATTCATCAGTTTCCCTGTCTATAAAGTGGGGCTAATGCTTTCTTCTTAAAAATCTTGAGACTTAATATATTAAAAGCAATGTCAGATCCTCAGGCTGAAAGCACTCTAGCAGTGCTATGCATTTTTATTATTAGAATATTTATAATCAACTCCTTTATCCTGGGTGACAAAATGCTCTTCTCTTAATGGAGATTTCCTCTTTTGTTAAAACAGTTTAGGAAAATAGCAGTCAGCATAGCAGTCAAAATCCTCAAAGAATTACCATTGCATGTGTTTCTGCCACGAGGCGGTGATTAGATAGCGGTGCGCATCATTTCACATAAACTGGGAATACTGTTTGGCGAACGTTGTGTGATGAGAGTGAGTTAAATGCTAAGCCCTTGACAATCTGCATATATAAAACAAATGTTTTCATAATATGAAAAATAAAACCATTCTTTTCTCGCAAGATTGCATAATTCCAAGATCATCACCCATCTGTGTATATCCTTTTTTTTTTTCTTTTCACTTACTTTAATAGCTTTATTTTGCAACTTAATGTTTTTCCACTAGCAGGTGAAAGCATTCATAAATCTGTCACAAACAGTTGCCAATGAATATTCATATCTGAACTGTCTGATTGCAGTACTTTGACATTTTTATTTGATTCTAGCAGGAGAGCAAACTTAGACATGCCTCTTATTTCCTAATGTATTCTAATTGATACCTCAGCATTGTACCGCTCAGTAAGTTAATGTAATTTGTGACATCAAACTACTAATTTGGAATATAAGCATACATGAAACAGACAGTTTAAAAATAAAATAAAATGCCTGACTACATGATAAAGGGGACCTACAAACTTTTACTCTCATATTTCTAAATTTTGCAAATAACTAGGGCCTTTTAAAGCCAAAAGCTCCTACTGTTCAGTCACAATACTTACTCAATATTTGACTGTTTATCGGTAACATAGAAGTGGGAAGAAGAGAGGCAGTCAAATATTTCTATGCAGTTTGTCTCAATTGTCATTCCAGTATTTTTTTATTCTCTACTGGCTTTTTTATTTAGTCATCAGAAGAAAAATGAGGGTTTGTAGTGGCTCCTTATAAACTGCTATTTTGGCTGCTGTGTTTAGGAAGTAGCATTTTGTGCTTAAAATTTATTCTGCTACTGACCTAGTATGTTGGGTTTACTTTCTACATCTAATGTTGTTATTTCTATGAGCTCAGCAAGAAAAGTGTGTGCAATAATTTTTTTTTCCTTTTTTTACCCCCCCTCTGGCAACAATCTTAGAAGGAAGCAAGAATCTTAATTTTTCAGCCTTTTCTCTCTGTTTAGTTTACACATTAATGCCATTTCCACTTTTTTTCCTGATCAAACTTTAGGCTAGAGGTCAAGGGAGAATCTTAGGGAAGTTGCATACATAAATCCCGTAGAAATCAATGATATTTGAACACCTACCTTCTCATAGGTGTCTTTGGAAGTCTAAGCTTCCATTCTCTTATTTAGGAAGAAAAACAAAGTTACTGTGAAGGTAGACAAGAAAAATATTCTAGTGCTGTTTTTCTTCAAGCAGTTATGTAAAATAGCCATAAAAATGTGCACTGCCATTAATCTATGGAGAGATAAGATCAAAGTGAATGGTTCGACACACATGAGTGAAAGACAAAGTTTGTAAGCAATTGTGTTTGAGTGTCGTTAAAGTTCCTCACAGAGAAGACATCGTGTAGCCTGGGCCATAAGATTTACATCATTGATGAAAATGAAGGGTATGAATCAGACTTTTAATAGTAACAGTACCTTCCACAGTAGAAATGGCTGGCGGTCTAGTGAGATCTTCAGTTGTGAGTTATTATTGCAAAACCATGAAATGCTTTTGACTCTGAAGCTGATGCAATCCAAGTAACAATTCTGTCTTTCAAGGAAGTCTTCCAACTGTGTCGCAGGGTCTGCTAGTCCTAGTTAAAGATGTGTAACATGACTTACACCTTAAATATTCAAGTGTCACTGGACAAATCTCAGCATTTATCCATCACAGGCAATTTAAGATTATGAATGATTTATTGGCTTTAACACCATATGAGTAAGATAAAACTACACTTATCTTAGCTTTAAATAAGCTTGAAATAAAAAAAAAAAAGTTTTTCTTCTGGATCACTGGCAGTTCCTCATCAACTTGAAGAACCTGGAAGCTGGTGAATGAAACTAATGTTATTCATTAGTTGTTTGGAAGGCTAAGTCGGTTTTAAAAACAGGATTGCAGCTACTGGGTCACTTAGGCATTGCTGAAAATTAGATCTAAAATTAGATCTGTAAAATCAAAACTACATTCAGGAAACAAGAAAATGGGATTTGAAAGCTTCCAGTGCCAGAAAGAGGCAAATCGATCCAGCTGATGTTGCATTAATGCTTAATAGCACTTTTGCATAACTTGACTGTGAACACACATATGTGTATGTGTATGCATTATATTTTAGGTTTTAATCATCAAGAAAAACAATGTGTTTTCTAGAAACAGGTTTATGAATGAATGCAAAATATGCAGTTCTGCTTATGCAAAACAGAGGTAAATAGCTTACATAGAACAGGAAACACAGGTTTAGTGGAAACTAACTGACACCAGCATCTGATTTGATGAATCTTTTTTGATCAGTCAGGTATCCAGTGCTTCTACTTATATACTAATGCCCAGAATCATAGGAAAAGTCAAGATGTTTAGGAATAGCTTATCTGAATGACATAGATTTCAAGGTTCTAAGGTAGCTTTACAAATAAATATAATTTGATCCCAACCATGCACTATATGCTGGTGACAGTTATTCTCTGCAGAAGGATTTTTCTGAGGTATGTGAATAGGTGGCAGTGGAAGATGATATTTTAGGAGGGATATGATCTTTGTTTATTTCCATACAGCTTTGGAAAGCAATTGGAGGTGTGTGCTATCTTAGTGAAATAAAACTGCTTTTTATTACTTTTTTTTTAAATTGGGTTTTTAACATCAGCAAGATGGAATTTTATTTTTAAATAGTCATGAACAAAAGGAGTGCCAATTTTGCTCAGAAAAAGGTTGTCAAGGTGTGTTGGCAATTAAATCTGTTTTTCCAAGTAGCCTATGAAAATCTCAGATCTGGTTCTTTGTGTCCTTGTTCTCTCTAGTAGTCCCAGTTAGAAGTTATCTCCTGAGACTCATGGAATACCTCCTCATTTATTACTATTTTTTGTAGAATTAAAGCATATTTCTTTGACTCTCACATTAACCTTGTGAAAGCAGAACTGTACTGATTATTTGATGAGTCATTAATTTTTCAGGAGCAATGGACCAAATTAAGGCTTTCTATATCACAATGTAAAAGTTGATTTGAGGCTATTTTGTCCTTTTAAAATATTCTTAGCATGAAAATAATACTTTTGATGTTATTCAATTTCCTGCACCATACTCATTGGTCATTTATTTGTACTCAGGTCTAAAGGAAAGGCAGGGAATAGTGAGAGAGCAGGAGTTAAGTGCATCACTGCAAATCTTGGAGAGGTGTACTGACTTGTAACAACCACACAAGTTGTCTTACTGTAGAGTAGGGGTGGACTGTATATTTAAAGAGGCATAGGCCAAGAAAGACAGTGCTAACTACATTTAGTTGAGCATGATTTCTTAGAACTATTCAAATTATCATGCATAGAGCAAAAAAAGGTCTTCAGGAGAACAGGGAAAAATACTGTAATTTCCAGTTCAAACTTGTACAGAGTGCCAAATTCCAGTGAATTCCAAATGCAGCTCTTTTGTCCTGTATCAAATTCTTATATGAAAAGTTGGGATGCCACTCTTGATTGGATAATTACTAGTCTTACATTAACTCAATTTTTCTGTAACAAAATAATAAGAACATGGCAAACACAAAGTATGATGAGGGAATATTTGTTTAAATAAGTTTCTAGTGTTTTTCTTTTGAGTAGCTATTTGGAACTCTGCAATTTCATTCAAGAAAATGTTTGTGAATCCTAAAAGCTTATTGAATGATTATCCATCTAGAGCAGCAAAACTCTAGGAAATTTGAGATGAGACAAAAATAAAATTAGAGGAGAGATATCAAGGTCATAAAAATACATAATTCATAAGGAATACAGGCACAGAAGCCAGAACTTGTTTACTAACCAAACCAAGGTATAGATTGAACATATAATTCTATTCTGATGAACAATTTAAACAGATCTACTCCTTTAAAACAAACAAACAAACAAACAAACCAAAATCCCCCAAAAAACAGAACACAAAACCAAAAAAAACCAAAAAGCCAAACATTCTGAGTGAAATCCAAGGTAGTGTTATGCACAATGCAAGGCTAGATCTAATCTCAGAGTAGTTTCTTAGCCAAATGTATGGATCTTGAACCTTACCAATGCTAGTAAAGAATGCATTTTTTCAGTAACAGCATTTGAATCAACACTACAAATGTACTATAATTTCAGTTTTGTTACTTTTTTCTCTTCTATGTGGTCTGCAAAATACACAGTAACTTTGGATCAGATCCGTTCTGTTAGGCTTCACCAAGCAAATTGCACTGTAATAACATCTATTTGATCTTTCAGTACCTAAAAATTGCCTAGAGGCTACGTTTCATTTCATTTCGTGGGATCAAAGAGAGGGAAGTCTAGGGTTTTCAAAGCACATCCAGACTCCAAGTAGTGAAAAGTGTTCTTTTGATTTCAACCATCCAGAACAAGTAGCGCAGATTTAGTATGAACCCCATTAGTCACCACGCTCTCTTCCATTTAATAGTGAATGATTTTTTTCCAAAGTAGCACGGTTATAAACTTGTCACAGATAGTTCACTATTATACTCAGTAGATGTTTAACAAGGTTCATGTAAATACAGGTTCAAACAGATTTGATTTTAATTACGTCCTAGTTTTATGCACAAATTTTTCCTAATGAACAAATGGACTTCAGTGAGTGGAAGATGTATTCGTGACGTGCTCTCTTCCTGATGCTGTTAATTTGAGACACTCATTTGTGATTTTCAATCCAGTAAAAGTCCAACTTGAATATTATCATGGAACACTGTTTTGCAATAGCAGTGAAAGTAGTAGTAATTACCTTCTTTCCTCTAGTGTCTATGCATATCTTTAGAAATCATGCTTGGGAGAGCTCTAACAACTGTGGCAACTCTAGGAACAGTCATATTTTAATCTGAATCTGAAAGAAAAGAGGCCTTTTTAACCCAATATCACTTTTTTTGAATGAGAAGTCTTAAGATGCCTAAAAGAAGAGTGTAAGAAAACAGAATGTAGAAAATGGGCTTTCCTCTGGTTTGCTCCCACCTTCTAAGAAGTTTTTAAATTTAATAGGTGACTTTTCAGTGGTAAGCAGCTATGGTGATTTTGAAACTATAACAATATTTCAAGCTGTAACTATTTACTGAAAAGTTCAGCCAACAATATTGGTTTTAGATTCTAGGATAAAATGAATGTTCAGATACCTTCCTTCATGAGTCTTTTAAAAAACTGAACAAATCATGAGAAATTAAACTCCAGGAAACAACTCTGCTTTGTCAGAAAGATGACCTGGATGATCTAATATATCTCTAATTCTGGCACAATTATGTCTACTGCTCTTCATCTCTGAGTACATTTGGTTGACCTTTTACAGTTACTGTATCATGCATTACTAATTGGCTGCTTAAACTGCATAATATCTAAAACTGACCAATAGCTTTTAGGAAAATAATATCCAATAGGTTTTTATCAGAGAGGTCAAGGAAATATTAATACAATGTTGTAATCATCAATATGCTTTTATTCAACTCAATTTGAAATAACTGCTGACTTTTTTTTTTTTGCTTTGAGTGTTTCCAAAGTGCATCCTTGAGACAGTTATTTTGAGCTGTATGCTGCATTTCCTTTATAGGTTTAACCTTTTTCTATTCAACAGGTATTTGGGGTACAAGTGCAGTATAACCCTTACAACAGTATACTTTGGAAAATGAGTCATGTATAAGAAAAGTAACAGAATTTTGCATATGTAATTAGATTGAATTAAATAACTGTCAGAAGAGGATAATTTCCAGAAACTGAGTAGTAGCACCTGCACATCTGAACAACTACTCTTCATCCCATGAAATTCTCAAGAGTCTGATCTAGTTCAGTCATTTAGCAAATGAGTTAATCACTCAGCCATTCCTACTGGTTTTGCAACAGAGGATGACTTAAATGACCTCAACTATGTAGCTCGAGCAACATCTCATTAACAATTTGTTTCTTTGCGAACTGTGTTCCCTTTGCTTCCTTCATTCCAACACACTCAGTTCTCTAGGAATTAACAACTGCTGCTGAACAATCATAAACAAATACATTTGAATAAAACTATTTATTTAAAAAAAAAATAATCTGTGCTTCACTATCACACACTTCATCTTAGCTGACTTTCCCTGAAATGCAGCTACAGTACCATGTAAAGTGTAGACACAAGGTAGTCTGTAATCCAGGCATGGAATTCAGATAAAATCTGCCCCTGTGTTTTCTTAGTTTCATGTATGCTCAGCTCTATTCCTCTTGAGCCAGTACATATCCATTTACATATTTGAACCCTGTGTTATCTATTTGCTGGACATTTATATACGATAAAATGTCCCCATAAGATATGTAAGCAGATGTTAAAGCTCTAGGCCAAATGTTCAGGTTTAAATGCTTCATGGATGCCCTCATCTGAGCTTCAGAACTGGGTTTTTTTTTCCTAGATGCTCATAATGACTTACTTTGAGGTCTCAAAAGTCTGGGAGGTAATGAGTTGAGCTTCAGTATTTATTCTTTGCAGACTGCCTGGCTTAACCTAGGGGATTTTTTCTTGGCATAATAGACTGAGTAATTTGCTTCTGCCCCCTACCCTACCCAAAATATGAACATTGAAATTTTTTTTTTTTTTTTTTTTTCCTGACGGTATCTGAGACACCTTTCTTGACCTCTGTTTTCCAATAGTTTCATCAGCTGGGTATGTGTTACGGCAGCCTGACTTTACTAAAGTAACCATATACAAAAAGCTTTAAAGGTTAAAAGAACCACCAAAACCAAACAAACAAAAAAAAGATAATATTGGATTTCAAGAAAATTAGTATGAAAGGTAATATCTCTATCACACTTCTGTCTCATGTTAAATGAAAGCAGATGTACCCTCATAGTCCAATCTAAAGATCGGTAAGGTCAGCAGGGTCTTTGGTAGCTTCTGTGAGCTTTTGTTCATAGTCTCTCAGTTAGACTGGCTCTAATGGGCTAAGTCTAGGGACCTGGAAAATATTTTGGACCAGAGAATTAGCAAATATATTTTATACCACAAATTATAAACAAATTATGAAATCATTTAACTATCCAACCCTGCAGTTCTGCAGCAATTTAAGCAAGTCCTCTCACCTTTGCTATGGGACTCAGCCAGCAACCACTAAGGCTGTGCAGGTCTGCTGCTCCTCCCAGTCTCAGACCCCAGTATCTCATTCAAACATTCTGACCTACACTACTAATAAATTACCTCATATCCCAAAAGCTTATATTGTAATTAGAGTTAAGGTCTGTGACAGGTGGGGTGTTCCACAAGCTAACGTGATACATTATTTTATCAAACTACACACTTTTTTATAACCATTATGCATTTGATAACCTGAAATGATTATGTTTTCAGTTTCAGCTGTTTTCCTTAACTAATTAGCCAAGCCACTGACAAGTCAGCAGCTTTTAAATCTTTATGGTACTTTCTTTGACTACTTTATTTTGATCTCCTGGGCAAAGGTTCTTGCTTTCTGGAGAAACAGTGTGTGTTTATATGGGCTTCTTTATGTATTCAACTTTAAGCTTGCTACCTATTGTCTCCTTCTCTTTTCAAGGCTGTCATCCCTTTAGTCTCATTGAAGTTTCCATTAGGTTTAAGAGATTATAATTTTGGATTGTTAGGTCATTGCAGGTAAGAATAGCAAACAAATCTTAGAAAACAGCAATAGGGGGATGCACGTCCAGAGGACTGGACATGCACATGGTGCTGGGAAATAGTGGTAACAGGATTAGAAAAGAGAAATAGTATAGTCAAAGTTTCAAATATTTCCAGCACTGAAAATCTGAAAGAGGCGTAGACACTATGAAGTGTGAGCCCATGACAGAGATTTATTTTAATGCATTGCAATGCATAATTTATAGAAGAAATCTTGATAAAAGATTTACACATTTACTAAGATGAGTTTGATCTTAGTATTACTTCACAGAATACGTTTAGTTTTGATTTTATTGAATTCCATTCAGTATATGAGGATTATATTGCTGTTATAATTATCTATATGGATTGATCATACACAGTTTTCAATAAACATTTTGTTCTTAACTTTGTTTACTTAATTGTGTTTAGTAAGGTATATTACTTGGAATTGCTTTTGTTATCCCAGTGGTGATAATCTCTTTCAGTGAAAATGTTTGTGAGTAGTGACATAAGATATCTGACAGTCATTTTCCATCTTAACATGTGAAAGCAAAGCTCAACTGCATTGTTTTCCACAAAACTGATTAGCGATAAAGTCTAAGAGATATGTGTGTATTTCAACAGGAGTACTAAATACTCCTCTGAAACACAATGAGACACTCAGGACTGATACATATAACATTAAAACAAAATCTCTCAACAATATTTTCTTTTCATTTGACAAATAATCTGCACAAAAAGAAAATACAAGTTGATTTTACAGATGTTCGGTATATAAAGAATATAATTTGACAATAGCTTGGAGTTTGGAAACAGAGAGAAAAGAGTTTTGAAACATTTCATTTTAAGAGATTAGTGTGACGAAAGGCAACCCAGGTATAATGACTGTACGAACCTCAGCCTGGACAGAAGAGATTTGTTCCTATTACAAAGCTGGACATGAAAGTCAACTTCTTGGTGAGGGATGATGGGTACATGAAAGGTAAATTGCAATATTACAATATGCAGTTTTGTTGCATTTAAGATTTATGCATTGGCTTTCAAAATGATCACCATGACTTAAAAACAATCTGTTTAAAAATTATCTTAATTTTAAATCTAAGATGATCTAACTGAATATTATCACAAACTAGAACTCTATATAAATGAGGATAAGCATGACGAAAAGATAAGTGCTCAACCCAGCCATATATTACATGTTTTAAAGTTAATTGCTGAATAACTGAGTTTCAGTCTTTCATTCAATATTGCAGTAATAGTTTTATGTTTTATCATAGGCATTGCATCCCTATCAGCATCCCACAAAGCAAAAGAAGCTTCATAATTTTTTTCAGCAGATTGCAGGTGCAGATTAACAGGTTACTTCCAAAATTAGCACCCAGGTTGTTTCATGAGTGTATAAATGACCAACCTTTCTAATCCAAGAACTCATGTAAATAATATAGAGTAACCTCATGTCATAAATCTAGCCATTCATTTTATGGTCCCAATCTGGTTTTGCTTCCAGTATTCAGCATACATACTATTGTTGGCTACAAAAATGTAATGACATTCAAAATTCTGAATTGTGAAAAGGTACAAAAAAATATAGATTTATTTTAAAAATATATTAACTTTGTCTTTCCTCATTTCCACTATTTTCTTTCCTTTCTTGACCGTTTACCAAAGGGTACAATCTCCATACCTTACAGTAATTACAACAGATAAGTGGGTTTGGGATCTTTACAGCTTCAGGAGTGTGTTCCTTTCAATGTTAAAGTGAGAAGCACCAATGTGCACTGTACATCCCCATGCCATATTATATTAATATTACCATACCATTGCCATTCTTCAGTAGTATAGGCCTGCTAAGCTGTAGAAGCATCCCAAACATCCAGAAAATGCTTGCAGGAGTGCAATATCAGACAAAGATTTCTTGCAGTCCACATTAAGCATTACAAAGGCTAATTAATATCCATTGGTGATGGGTCACTTAATAAATGTTAAGCCTCTGCTAAGTCTAAGTTTGTATCTCCCAGTATGATGAAAAACACTTTATAAATATTTCACTTTTCTTAAAGACTTGTTCCAAGCTACAAAATGTTTAGTTTTGAACCAAAAGAATGCAGTTGGCCTTCAAGAAATAGTTTTTTTACCTTACTAAACCTTTCTGTAGTTTTCAAATTTGAAAGAGAAAATGTGTGATAAAGTTTACTTTATAATTTGGATGCATTCTCTAGAGACCTATGATGTTGGCTTATTGAGAAATATATAGGTTATCCAAACAGATATTCATACTCTAAAGTTATTTTCCTTGCCAACATCAGTTTCTAGGGCTCTATAAACTTAAATTTGTAAAGCTCAAACTCCAGATACTGTTATTAGGAATAAGTAGTCTATTCTTTCCAGTTTAAGATGTCTGGTTTATAATCTCTTTACAGATTGTGCATTCTTGGCAAAAATAGATTACAATGATTGATATTACATTGTTAAATGTACAGTAATATTAAGATCACTTTCCAAATTTGTTATTTTTGTTTGTTTATTGAAGTTGTACTAGATGTAGGACAGCAAAACAAAGCCATGTTAAAACACTAAGACAGGTGTCTGTATATCCCTTGCACAGAGTAAGAGAGATTTGGTTTACTGTGCATAGTACATTAGTGAAAAATACTTAGAGCAGAGCCAGAGTAAAATGGCATGTGAAGTACTGTTAGGCAGAGATAGTCTTTGCCTAATACCCACTGTTTAATTAAGTTTTGGCTAGTCATGTGTAGCTCTCAAAATATGTTTTCTCCCTGTTTGTGGACTGCTATGTTGCCTCTTGTGTAAAAGCTCAACTAGTGTGCTTACGTGCTATTTGACTGATTGCCCAGGTGGGAGGGTTGTAAGGGAGAGGTAGATTCCTCCTAGGTTTTTATTGCCATTCAGAGGGCAGAGGCTCTGCACTGTTTCCATTCTTTTCATTGAGATCTTTATGGTTCAGATGGAGTGAGAGATCCTGAGGAAGGTGATCTGAGATGTAGGTATAATGTAATTAATACTGGTGGCAATGACAGTGAGAATTCTTGAAAAAGCAGTCATCTTTAAATCTCTCAGGTCCCATAAATTACCCCACCAGCATTCATAATTCTTAAACTGTATACTATGTGAAGCAATATTCCATTGGTAACATGAAAACAAATAGAGAGAGAGATCTTGAGGAGTGTGAGCAATTCCCAAACAAATCTCTTAAATGAGCAACTTCTTAGAGGTTTTCTTTGAGAAAGCATCCAGATGCCTCTTACATTTTTAATGTTTCTGTGTTACATTTATCCCCAAATTAAAGGAAAATCTTAGCATTACAGTACTACCTTGGGCTGAGGACTAATACCCCATTCAAATCTTGCTCTGTGTCTGTGTTCTGGACAAACCAGTTAGTCTCCACTTGTCACTGTAACTCAACTTTTCATCAGGTTAAGATTGTAAGAGGCTTGGAAATAAAGAACTTAAGTACTAAAGTTTTCAGGAAAATAAACGTATAAAAGCATTTCCTGGAAAACTTCACAGTTCCACCACTGCACGGGGCGATTTGTACCACATAGCCCCTTTGTGTTTTTAAACAAAGCCAAATGGCAAAGCTCAACTGAGACTGAAAAAATCTCTGCTATGGACTGTAATCATCCATCATCCCTGAGGGATGTAGGAGAACAAATCCCACCCCCACAAATGGCACCACATCACTTCCTACCCTTCAATCCCTTCAGCAAGGTGGGGGGCATGTGAAAGCGCTTACACAGGCCACTGGCCTCGGGTAGCTTGCCCCAACCTCATGACCCTAATACAAGTCAGATTATTGGATTCAGGACATCATTATTGCTACCTTCTGTGTCATATTATTTATATAGTTTTATTAGGTACTGTCGTGGTTTCAGCCCAGCTGGTAACAAAGGACCACGCAGCCGCTCGCTCACTCCTCCCACCCCCCTCCGGTGGGATAGGGAGGAGACGGAGGAGAGAAAAGGAAAAAAAAAAAACGGAACCTCGAGGGTTGAGATAAGGGCAGTTTACTGGGACAACACAAAAAAAAGAGAAGTTACAACAACAACAACGGTACTAATGAAAGAATATACAAAAAGAGTGATGCACAGTGCAACTGCTCACCACCCGGAACCCGACGCTCCGCCACTTCCCCCACTGAAAGTCGAGAGGGCTCCCCCCAGCCCGCTCCCCAGTTATATACTGGGCATGATGTCACATGGTATGGAATAGCTCCTTGGCTAGTTCAAGTCAGCTGCCCCAGCTATGCCCCCCCACCTCCCAGGTTCCTGTAAAAATTAACTCTATCCCAGCCGAACCCAGAACAGGTAGGTATATATCTGTAGTGTTTTACTTTCTCAGTAATGTCTACATTTCAGCAAAGATTACATTTACCTGTATAAAACCTAAAAGCTTATAGACCAGGTAACAAACAAATTGCATCTTTTTTACAAAACTATTGCTTGTCTCTCTGCTAAACACCTATTAGGAGGTCTTGAAAAGCTTCTAATTTTACCTTGATTTAGACTGTACATCATTGTAAATAAGAATTATATTGTTTACTAATAAGCACTGTGAAGAAATTTGTGGAGAAAAATTATTATGTCAAGAGGACATTTAGCGAAGAATACAGACAGGCCTTAGCCACCATTTCTGTTACACATCTTGCATGTCTCTGGGTGAATTCACATGTCTTTTTTCTTTTTGTTTTGTCCTGGTTTCAGCTGGGATAGAGTTAATTGTCTTCCTAGCAGCTGCTACAGTGCTATGTTTTTGAGTTAGGTATGAGAAGAATGTTGATAACACACTGGTGTTTTCAGTTGTTGCTAAGTAGTGTTTAGTCTAAAGCCAAAGATTTTTCAGCTTCTGATGCCCAGCCAGCGAGAAAGCTGGAGGGGCACAAGAAGTTGGCACAGGACACAGCCAGGGCAGCTGACCCAAACTGGCCAACAAGGTATTCCATACCATGGGACGTCACATCTAGTATAGAAACTGGGGAGAGTGGGGCCAGGGGAATCGCCGCTCGGGGACTAACTGGGCGTCAATCGGCGGGTGGTGAGCAATTGCATTACGCCTCACTTGCATATTCCAATCCTTTTATTATTACTATTGTTATTTTATTAGTGTTACTATTATCATTATTAGTTTCTTCTTTTCTGTTCTATTAAATTATTCTTATCTCAACCCACGAGTTTTACTTTTTTTGTCCGATTCCCTCCCCCATCCTACTGGGGGGGGGGGGGAGTGAGTGAGCGGCTACGTGGTGCTTAGTTGCTGGCTGGGGTTAAACCACGACAGTTTATAACTTAGTTTTACATGGAAAATGCTTACAATAGGGGACATCTATATATAAATTATGCTGCTTATATTTTGGCTTTCTGTAAACACAAAAATTACTCCTGGAATTAGTAATTCCACTCCAGAATACACAATACAGATACATTGCATGCAAGAATGTTGCTTATTAAATTAACATTAAAGGCAATTATCTCTGGTATTTCTCTGAAGATTTTGGAACACAATGTAATAATAGCTTATCTTCTCCGTTAAATTCAATGTGGCCCACTTATCTGACAATGTAAAGAACAAAAATGAGCAAGTTATGTGGAAAAAATTACTTGCCCTTCTTCTCAGAAAGACCTTTCTGCCACCTCCAGATTGCATTTGAACATGTCATCATGCTAGAAAGTGTTAGCTAAAATGTCCTGGAAATTTAGTGCAAGAAAGCTGGAATAGGTTTACTGTCATCTAACAGGACTAAATTGAAAGCTGGAAACAAGTATCCTCCCTTCTTTCCAGTATTTTAGAATATGTTTCTAATTGGATTCATTTTAATCTTAATCAAGAAAAATATACATTAAGTTGGGAGAATGCAGATTGGTGTGGCATATTTTGTAAGAAGCAAGAAAGATGTATATGGCTGTATGTGGCCTGGCAGTTCAGAGAGACATACCTGGCAGGTCTTCTTACTGCTCTGGAAAAGTGCTTTCTTTGCATAGGCATCTGCTCCATGCCATTATTCTGACTTATTTTGGAGTTGAAGTACTGGCCAGCATGTGGGCAGGGTAGCTAGCGCACCTGAGGTTATAGCCTTGCTGCCCTAAGGCTGCATGTGGAAAGGGAGAGATGAGAAGGAGGTTTCCTCACCCCTTTCCACTAACAAGAGAGGGTGGGGAAAAGTGCGCCAGGTTGGTAGGAGGAATCAATGGTTATGTTGTGTTTTGTTTTGTTTGGGATTAGTTGTGAGTTTTGTTTTTTGTTCTTGTTTTTTTTTTTTAATCCTAATATGGTTCACTCGTGAATTCAGACCCTCTTCCGTCGCAAATACATATGCATTCTACAAAGTCTTCTTCTGACCAGAAAATTGGAGAAGTATTAGATAACTTGGATGCCTGTTTTCAGGTCAAAATCAGCTGAAGAATGAGAATATGTAGGAAGATTGAAGCAAGTTATTTATTCATTAGAAGTCAAGGAAAAGCAACAGGAATAGTTCTTAAGCTGAATCATTTAAGGGCAAATTTTTTGTTTCCCAGGGACCCTTATGCCTATAAATAATTCATGCCTTTCTATTTCTGTAATGTTTTTGATTTCTTTCTCTGAAAATGCTTTTTTATGACCAGGTCACGTGGACAGAGTTATCCTTTAATGTCCTTTAATGTCTTTTTTCACTTTATCATTTTTCCACTTTGCTGCGGAATACATTAGCCTTTGCTACTTATCCTTGAAACATCTACTTTAACAGCAGGCTTTGAAGAGAAAATGCATAGTGAAACACTAGTTGCATCATACATAGTTGGGGGAGAAACTTTACCTGAAAGATTGAAAATGTCCAGGAAAAAAATTGTCTCTTCTGGCTTACATGTAATTTCTTAAAATGCCAAATATGTTAACTTTATATATTAAAACTAAAGTTCAGACTTCTAAAGATTCAAATATCAGTTCTTTCTTTTTTTTTTTTTAAGGAGTGTTTGTGTTCAAGCTGCTAGAAAAGGAATTATAGATTTGAGAATTTAGCAGGACAGCATAGTGTTACAGTGGCCACCAAATAAGACCCCTCAAGCTCCTTCCTGTTCTTCTATAAAGCTTAACTAGAGCTTAAGCCTTCCACTAGGTGATACACCTCAGATCGTTCATGTTTCTGTGGATTCAGGCTTGTAAAACTGTTCTTCAACAGTCTCTTCCATGTCTGAATTTTGGACATATTTCTTATGCTATGTAACAAGGCATAGAAATTCCTCTGAAATTAATGTGAAGTTTCCACAGGGAAGCTTCAAAGTCAGGGGTCCGTAATAGTACATTCCAAAACCAAATTTCAAACCATCCCAAAATATGTATCCAAATCAAACATGTCAACTTTTCAGGCTACTAAAGTTTTGAAAACAGATCAAAATCTTTATTCCAGCCATTTCTCTGGGAGAAGACTCCTATTGACATTGAAAGATGCCTCAGTGATGACTTTGTTGGTCTCTCTAGAAAGCTGGACTCTTCAGCAGAATGGGAAGTATTCCCGTTTACATATGCATACATATGCATTTATTTATTTATTTAAATGGTGCTGCCTTTCCAACCCCAGGAGAGTTTTCCTATATTAATTGCCTCTGTGCTTAGATGCCTCCAATTATTAACCTGCAGGTGTCTCTAATCACTGCATATTCCCATTGGGTTTAGGTTGAGGGCTATTAGCCATGGTGGTTAAATACAAGACATATTATGTGGTTTTTGTTTACTGTTTTATCCCTGAATTTGGCCTCAAAGACTCCAGAAAATAGTCATCAGCAATCGTGTCTTTTCATTAACTGCAGTGCCTTGGATCACATTTTCCTCCTTCCCTTCTTTCTCAGGGAAATATTTTAAAAAACTATGTAGGCTAAAGCAAGCAGAGTTTTCCAAACACTATTCCATAGAATTGAACTTGGAATGCAGTTTAGCCATCCAACACTTCTGCTATCCAAAGCCATAGAAGTCCCACTAGGGCAACATACATATTTTTGCTAAAACTGCAGAGCTGGGATATTTGAAAATACAAGGAAGCAGTGGACTCTGCCTTCATTTGTATGGGGTTATCATGGCTTACTCAGCAGTAAAATTGTATCTAATTATGTTGGTACTAGACTGAATCTCTTTTAATTGATTAATTATAATTCACGTGTAGATTAACAGCTTTTAAAGGTCAAAACCTTTCAAATTGCACTGAGTACTTGTTTATCTCTGCCTGTGCTGTGTAAACCTGGTATTCTATTGCAGTCTGAAAGCAACACCGTAATTACAGATTTGAAGGACGACAAAAATTGATTAGCAACCAAGGCTGGCTAGGAACAAAGGAACTGGGTCTGGTTATTCTTCTGTCCTCCCTCCTGAAAAACATGAGCTTTGACTGTATTTTAGAGCATGAGATTTTGACAGCCTAAGGTGTTTCAGAAGTGAGCGAGCACTGTTAAATAAAAGGTATTATGAAGATTATGAAGATGGCACACTGCAATCAAATATATATTCTTTCTTTAAATTCTGAATAGCATTAGATGCTGGTATTATTACTTTTTAAACAAGAGGCATACTGAGGCAAAATTAGTTAATGTTTAATCTAATGCTCCATTATACTTTGTTCTTCCTCTCACTCAGGTGCTAACACACAACATTATTTTTTGTGCATGCCACCCCAAGGGCCTCAAAGTGCTTGAATAAAACATGTTATTTTCACCTACTGGAAATATCACCAATGTTTTCTGTACTCTACAAGCAGCATGTGATTGTTATCACATTTTTTAAAGTGCTCTAAGTGACAGACAAAATTGAAAAATATCAAAGTTTTCATTTGTGTGGAAATGAAAATACATTTTTCACAATATGAAGTGTGCCCTTACTTCTAAGAGAAAGACTACTTACTCCTTCCACCTTTGAGGTATGATATAGGAAGACAGTGGCTTGTTGTTGCTAGCTATTTGACATGTTTTGTGATAAAATTAACATTCTGCATTTTTGAGTGATTGTTTTTGTGACCACTGATACTCTGTTGAAATAGAGAAAACTTAAAGCTGAAGAATGCTATTCTCTTTAAACAACATGAAAAGCCTCTTTGGAGCACTATATCTTGTTTGCTAATTTGCCACCAGAAACTGAATAATATCTATTCCTGAAATATTCTATTTTGCATAGGAGAAAAAATTAAGGAGACAGTGAAAGTAATTTGATTTTTGAGTGTGCAGTTAAGACCACTACACAGTTTCTCAGGGAAAAGAGAAAACATAGACCAAACTGGCAGTGCAGTTGATTGGAGAGGGCAGATCTGGAGGGAAGAGCTGTCTTACTTCTAGGTTTGAAGCACTATTTTCTGCATAATGTTTGAATCTGAGACAGCTGGATCCTTGCAAAGGGGACAATGCAGTGCAAATTCCCTGAGAAACCAGTTCTGTCAATCCCTGTCTTTCTCCTATCCTACATTAAAATAGAAACAGAGTTAGTCAAGCACAACAGTGTAAAAAATACAATCAATATTATTTCTGATTACATATGTGTCTTGTCCGACTGTATTCACTCAGGTTCCTGAGTTATCTGCTGAACACAGTTTATAAGGTTGTCCTATTCTGTTTTGGAATTGATTATGAGGATGGCACACCTTATATATAGAAAAAAATATATATGTTTATATATAATATATATAAAATATATATATAATATATATATTATACACACACACACACACACACACACACACACTCTCTCTCACTCTGTGAGTCAAGTAAAATACTTAAGGCCAGGACTTGAAAGGTATCAAGATTCATCCCTGTTGAGCTGGGTCTATTACAGACAGATGTCCTTACCACAGTTAAGATTCTACTGCTAAAAACCAACTTTTGATGAAATCTTAATCTCACTGAACCTGATGTCAATTTTTGTGAGAACTGGCTTTCATCCTTTTAAAAAAAAACAAACAGAAGGAGCACTACTAGTTAGTGGAAGGTGGAACAGGACGTATAAATACATCTTGCAAGAGCAAGGAGTAGGAGAGGCTGGGCAAGAACACAATAGTTGCGAAGTCTACTTAAAGCTATTTAAAAAGTTTCTCAGGGCAGGACATATTGTGGAGACTCCTGTCACTCAGAAATTGAGAGAAGATAAAGTATTAAAACCAGAGGAAGTGTTAAATATCAAAGTGAATTTTGGCATGGTTAGTAAATTTAACAGAGTCAGAAGGATGTTACTTGGAAGATATCTGTAAACAGATAGAAAAATACCTATAAAAATAAACTTTACGTGTTACGTGTTTGCATTCACTCCACAGAGAGAACAAAAGACACATAGGTACCATGAGTCACTCACAAGTTTGTACTCTACTTATTTCTGGGTGTTATTAGGGTAGTCAGCAGTGCATTGTCAGCCCACGTTTTGGAGGGAGACGAGACAGCCGACTCACAAAAAAACCCAACCAAACAACAAAAAACCAAACCACACCAAAGAAAACAAACAAAAAAAGAGGCTGGGCTGTCCAGTGAAGGGGAAGCTCCTGCCCTGTCCACAGCCCTGTCTTAGGCAGCGGTGCCAGGGCAGCCACTGTGGGGCCAGCTCTCCCTGCAAGCCCCATGGCTGCTCCCCAGCACTTTCAAGGTGTTTTCCCTGATGCTTCCCCTCCATGAGCGAGGCTTGAACCCAGTGCTCCATAAAGACTGAATTTTTACAAACATTTCAGACCCCTTCCTGTCATACAGTGCTAAACACTGTGTTGCTTTCTGAACGGACTGAATTAAATTCCCATCCTGCTTGCAAATATCATAAATTGAGGCGTGGTACAAAGTATATACTGAGGGAAAGTAGAAACCATTATTTCTGATAGTGGTGCTGACTGTATTGTAACTAAATTTAATTTTCATTCATCTGATGGTTATAACAATGAAATCAATTTAAAAGTCACAATTGTCAGCAACTTGGCAGAACAACAGTAAACATCTAAGCAAGATTGGCAAGGGAACTTTGAGATATTAAGAAAATGTGCATTTAAACAACATTAATCCTCACTTTCTTTATAAGCTCTTCCCCTTCTAGGCTCCTTGGAATTTAATTTGGCTCTGGCTCAAAGGAGTTATGAATGGAAGTAATTTAAAGACGGATGGATGTTAATTTAAAGATGCCATCATTTTCTGACAGAGACGGGTACTGAAGTGTAAGAAAATGTATAAAGAAGATAGTGTGTAATCAGGAAATGCCAGTCAGACAACAATTTGATAAGTTGATGACAAAGAGACATGATGGTTCTAATAGCCTTTAGTCTCTACCAAATACAACACATTTGATGAGCTAATTTCTACTATGGCACACAAAGCAGATTTCCTAAATTGTATTACACAATTGTGTATGTTTATACCATAAATGGAGATTTTTTTTTTTTTAAATAAGAGTAATATCAATATTACTTCCACTAAGCAGTAATGTAAATTGTTTAATATATAAACATTAGTGTGAATTGGAAAATTAATTAAAAGAACAAGTCACTATAATTATGATAAATAAAGCTTATCTTTATTGCTAGCATGCTTCTCTGAGCAATCTGTCTAAATGAGAGGAAATTATATACCATCAACTTTCCCAAGAGCTAAAGTCTCATTTTAAGAATTAGGTATGCTACACTGAAAAAAGAAAAATATCTACTTATCAGTATTGTGTTTTAAGGAGGATCATAGAGAGAGGCTGAACCTGTTTTGCCACCTGTTCTGCACATACAGAATACAATTCTTGTCCCATTTAAGTTAGTGACTTTTGTCACTGCATTTCACTCACTGTGGCTAATTTAGTCAGATTTCTATGCCAGGGAAGCTAGTCATTATACTCTAATGATAATGTACATGTAACCATTAAATATGCAACACTTTTCAAATTGGGCTATTTGAATTTGTTTGGTGCTATGGTATTTTTTTAACCCTAGCATTCTCAAATAATATCACGTATATTTTCATGTTCACCAGACTCTAGTCACCACTTTGAGAGAAAAAAAGAAGTCAACAGAATGTTCTTACAACTTTGCTGAGCTATTACAAAATATATCATCTATCTGTCCTCCCTTTTCTGGCTGGTCTTGTACACCTCAATAATTTGTTTATTCAATATATTGAAAGGCAATGAAATATTTAACTAATAGTATTATTATTGAACAAAGAAACATTGTGTTGAAATATACATGCTGTATATTATTGTGTTCTTCATTGTTGCTTTAATCCAATAACTCTGGTGATCACCTTTCATAACTTCCGAAAACCATCTTCTGAGTTCAGGTGTAGAGAAAAATGAAGTAGCTCAGAGGATGTTTGGGGATATGTGGGATAAGAAGAGAGGAAATAGAAGTAAGCAAAGCAAATCTCTGGCCTCTTTTTGGTATTGTGCAAGTCTGATGCAGCCATGGGCAACTTCTCCTCCTTCTCCTCCTCCTCCTCCTCTTGAACCTGGCATTGGGCCAGTCTGGATGTGCCTGGTCAAGATGTCAACCTGTTATGCTAGTCTAACATCATGGTACACAATTGCTGCTGCTGGGGGAATTAGGAATATATGCAAATGAGATTCAGATCATTACTTTCTATGTCATCTCAGTTGCATAATCATATAGAAAAATTATGTATTAAGTTGAACTAGGACTTGTGCTTGCAGTTATCATTCCATACCAGAACAGTTGTGTTAGCTGTAGACACAGCTAACGGTTGACTTGTCAAAATGACATAACGTTCTTTATAGTTTATAAATTACCATCTGGACATGCCCCCTAGAAAAATGGCTTTATCTCATGTTGCTGGGAAAAACTTGGCTCCAAGTTTTAATCAGTGCCATAAACAAAGGAGTATGCTGATTTATTAGTTAATTGTCTAGCATAGATGTTCACACATGCACATGTGGCATGTTGAAAATCTTGCCATTGCTGATTGTTGAAACCCTTCAAGCTCATTTTTTCCAATGTTCAGCTTCTCACAATACTCAAAAAAGTCAAATTAATTGGAAGATATATTCCCAATCAGCTTTAATGAGAAAAGTGTGAACTTCCTCCTAAAACCACTTGCAGACCACACCCTGTAAAATTGTGTACGTTTTACTTCTTGCCTCATTTCACTATACAAATGAGATACTGAACATATATAAAATTCTTGTATTAGTGCCTGCAAAGATTTCTTTGATAGAGGTTGCACTCCTGGTTTCAAAACAATGTCTCTCTCTCAGTTGTCTTTGCAGCAGCACTGAAATTGCTTAGCGAAGATTTGCAAATTATCTGTCTAAAACCCACTGTGCTTAAACTGATAAGGTGCCACAGTGTTAAGGATCTCTCTATCTGAGAGAATTTTTATCACTTACTGGATTTATTCTGACTTCTGCTAATTGTACCATTCCCACTAAAACAAATAGAAAAGACAGCACCTCTCTCTACAAAAACATTTTCTATAAATAAATTCTAATTAGTAAACAAAGGTTTTATACAGGATGCTCACTGTATTCAAACTATTTATTCACTCTCTTCCCTTTGAAGTTTTTTGTGATTTTTTTTTTTTTTTTTTTTTAGTTCTGGAGGAGAGTTTTAAAAAGCAGAAGATTATTTTTAATTTTCCTACAACAATTAATAAACCTCTGTGATTTGTGTAATTTCTTTTTGAATTCACTTCATGGGTAAGACATGTTCGGCTGAATTCGTTCTTGCAAAGAATTCCAGGTAAAACTTTCAGGAACAAATTTTGTTTACCACCAACTTTTATGCATGAGTGTTGTGATTCTGTTAAGTCAATGAAATAAAAACCAAAGGCCAAATTCCCACCTGAACTAATAAAGAACCAGCCTCTCACCGTGTTTTTCCACTGGGGAACCAATCCTTTAAAGGGGAGGTGAAATCTGAGGTCCTCATAAAATTTGTGGTCATTTAAAAATCTTGCATGTGCCAAGTTAAAGGTGTAAGCCCTAGTGTCTTGGTGAAATTCCAAATTAAATATTTATGCTCTGTGTACCTGAAATTTCTGTCTAACTTCATTTAAATATTATTTCTTTCCCTAATGGCGCCCATCCAGTATAGTTGCTGTATTTCACTGATGCTTTCATGCTTCATGATGGTAGTCTAAACTTTTGTGAACATACAGAATATGTAAGTACAGTGCATTTAAAGGAATTAAGAAATTTCTGTCTCCTTTGGCAAGTTCTTTGTATCCAGTTCAACTGTTAGTAAAGGAAGAAAGGATAGTCAAAAAGGAGATAAGAACTGTGATGGTATTTCAAGGAGGAGCGGCAATCTATATGGCCTCCCTGGAAGTACTACCACCATCGTGGACAGTGGCAGCAGGACAGAACCATTCATTAAGATTTCTTGGGAAAAAAATCCTAAGATTCTGGCTATGTCCCAGCTAGCTGACAGGAATTAACATCATTATGAAATGTGGAATTTTTGCCATATCCCACCAGACAAGAGGGGACGGTGCCCAGTGGCAGGTTTTGCCAGGCACAGTGACCGTACAGGTTGGGAGGTACAGGAGAAAATGTAGCATGCTACATTTCCACTGGCATGTAGGTTTTGTTGTATTCCCCTGGAGACCAACGGTCAGTTTAAGCTCTGGTGGATGAACATTTCCACCATCTGTATGTTTTAGACTCCCAGATCAAATGATGCAAGCCTGCAGCAGCACTGCAGACAATGAGCAATGGGGCTGGGAGAGAGTGGTTTCACATCCTGATCCCAGCTCCAGCGGCAGCTCTTGGCAACATCATCAGATGGGTTATTTAGGTACCTACCCTTGGGTTTACCACCTTTAAAATAAATGTAATAATACTTACCTTCCTTCGCTAAGAACATGATAAAGCCTAGTACTAACTGCCCATGGCATTGAGGTTATTTCTGTGTTAATTCTGTGATGCTGATTTACTGAACTAAAACTGTTTTCATCTCATTTCAAACTTGGAAATGACTCAGATATGGAACTCTGGTATGAAAATCAGTATGTGCAAGTCTTCCTATGTCCAGAAATAATGATTTTCAATTGTGGTTGCAGTTGGGACTTTCTGAGCAGTAATAGTAAAATATATATCTATATATCATTAAAGAATCATTCCTCTAGGCTCACCAGGGCAAATACCAAGATGTTTATCTTTTCAAAGCACATACCTAAACAGCCTGGATCATTCCCTCCTGGCCTTATGTAGAGAACTGCTTCCCTTGCTCCCAAACACCTGAGCCAGTGAACAGAAATGGACTTCCAAAGTGGGGTGGAGAGATATGGGAAGATGATCAGAGCAAAGAAGGAACATATTTTTGCTCCAAAGCTCAAAACAATTCTCAGCTTCCCCAATTTTTCTACTGGTCACATAGAAGCAGTAAAAAGCTGTTACAACTGGTCACCTCCTTGTCTTCTTTTTATGCTGAAGAAAATATGCTAAAATGCTGACAATGAAGTCAACTTTAGATTTACACCAGTTTATTTATGAGGAAAGTCTTTATGCTGCTCACACAATTCAGTCATCTGAGCAGGAGGGTAAATAGTAAACATAGACATATACTTTATAAAAATAATCTAGCTGTTTTCATAATGAGAAACTCATTGGGGGGAATGTTTCCTTTCTATATAACAATGTAGTGCTGGCTTATCATGGCTCAATCCAAAACAGAGGGCAATGACAGATAAACAGATAAAAATAATAGTTGTTAAACTGAAAAGCCAGTTGTTAATTATACAGTAACTGTCTGGAATATGGAGTTTTAGGATTTTGAATTATGCTCAGTAATATAAATATACATGTCTTCCAATATATCTGGAATTTAATCTCAGTAAATTAATCATTTTGAAAAGGAGGAGACTTAAAAAATCATTTAGGTGAAAATGTGCAGAAGTACATTTCATTCAGGAATACAATTTAATCAAAATATTACAATTTTGTATTTCTTTATTTTAGATGTCATTTTTTCAGAGTGTCTAGCACAGGATCTCTGTAATACTCACAGGCTGTTGTCTATACTGTCCTACAAATGCAGACACAAGAGTAGGAAAGACATGGACCTCAGCGCTTCCTATCCCCTGCTCTGCATTTCTGAGTGTGCTAATGTGGCTCACCTGCAACACACAGCAATGTGGTCTAGAAACAGCCCAAGATCAGGGATTGGAGGGAAGAAGGGATCTAGGATCTAAAAATGAAAAGCAGCTAAAATGAGAGAAAAATGAGAAAGATCCCTTTTCAGAATAAAGAGGGGGTTTGCAGTTGATTGAAAGTTTGATTTGAAATAGTCATGATTACTTTCTTTACATGTTAGTGGTTTTTCTCTGCGCTAGCCATTATATGCAGTGTTTGTAAGGTATACAGCTGAAATGTGATGCAGGCCCTACCACACTTTAAGTAGCAAAAGATTCTTTGGGAGAGTGTTATTGCATGTAATTTGTGGATTTGTGCCAGGAACTGTGGAAACTTTAGAACAGCGCCTTTTGCCTTCTTGTGTTATTTCCGCTGCCTAGAAGAAGACTACTCATAGTAATTCTAAAAAGGGCAACAGGGATAATTGGGTTCCTGCTGCTACACATGTTTATCAGTGCGCTACTGCCAGATGTAGGACATATGCTACAAATGGTCTTCCTATCCCCAAAAGGAAAAAAACCACCCAAACCAAAACCCCTCATCTTTCCCCACCTCTTTGCAGACATATTAGTATAGCACTGGGACTAAAGCCAGGAAGGGTTTTTTAGCTTTGATACCCAGATCTCTTAGATCAACGCTTTTATTCAACTGATGGTTGCAGATGAGGGATTGTTTTAATTTTGAAGAGGGAATAAAAAGTCATAGCTTTGCATCAGAAATTTAGAGACTCTGTGTGGTGTTTAGATGTCTACACAAAAGTTTATACAGCTCATGCTTTGTATGTGGCTAGTGAAGATTGGATTACTGCTCAAATTTCAGTACTAGATATTTTCTACATTGGGAGTTGTTGTTTGACTGGATGCTTTTGCTCAACATGGAAAAAAAACAAAGCTTAATTTCAACTTGCTCAAAATGGAAAGAGTTGAAAAGAGAAAAAATCGTGTCTAATTCAGAATTTTATGAATAAAGAGTTTCACAGGATTCAAATGAAAAAGAAAAGGCTCACTTGTTTTTTAAACTGCATTTCAGGAAACTTTCAAATTAAACTTAAGTTTTAAATTATCAAAAATGAGTGAAGTGCTGAAATTCCTTTAAAAAATTTACATTCAGGAATGACTGTCTTTAAGTAAATCACTGAGCTAGAACCCAGAATCTCTGTCTGCCAATCCAGCTACACTTTAATTTTATTGTGCGACTCTACCAAAATCATTTAATCTTACCATGTGCCTTTCTTCTTCATCTGTAGAAGCAAAAATCCCATTTGCTGTGACATTAGTGAAGTAGTCCAATATTATTACAAGACTTTCACAACAGATACAAAATAGATGATGGGAAACAAGAAATTGACAGCCTCATGTATGTGGAATAGCATGAGCCCTGCTAAGTTTTCTCCCTGTTAACAGACTGTAGACAGTACTCAACCCTCATCTGAAAAACCAGTGCATAATATTAATTTGTTTAGTATAGGTCTCTGAACAGCCTCAGGGATGAACCTAAACTTGTGTGGCAAACAAAAATTACATTCCAGGCATAGAAATACTTGCAGTCTGTGGAATAAATTGGATTGAGGAGTGATATGTAGGTAAAAACTGAGGCAAGAGTACTCAATGGTGATTAGCAAATAAAGGATGAGTGTTTTGAAAAAATACGAACAACTAAAAAGAAATACAAGTGGGAAAGCTAATGCTGTAATAAAACGGAGCAGCTGGATGTCAGGAGATAGTGGGACATAGACCCTGCATCGCTCCAGGGCAGTGCAGTAATGCAACAAGAAATGTTGTTTCATTTTTGTTTCATTAGTATTTCCCTCTAGATGACATTCTGGATAGACAGTTTGTGATTCAAGTGGACTGAGATATTGTTTTTTAAATGCAAATATTAGACAAAATAATGTTTTGAAAATGCCAAGTGAGTTTAAAATGTCACATACTGTATGGACACTATTGATCTCTCAATAAGACGCAATTTGCAGATATGGATCTGATTCATATATGTGTATCAAGAGGCCAATAAAGTTTTCTTTAAAGACCAAATGAGGCTTATTTATGTTTTTATACCATGAAGTATCTGTACAATAAGGGATTTATGTTCACTTTACATTTAATATTTTAGAATACCCTCTTTAAAAAAATGTAAAGAATTTGATGTCTAAGTAAAGAATAATATATACCTTCACCACTCTGAGGTGAATGTCACCTCAAGGAACAGAAATGTTTATCAAACTGAGGAAAAAAAAAAAGCAACAAAAAAAGCAACATTTTCCCACAAAAGCCAATTTTTGCTGATGATTGCATATCCATTCTTTTTAATGTAAGAAAGAGTCTTGGGAAAGTGTTTTTTAAAGCTCTGAAGTCAGAGAATTAATTTGACTACAAAGGGAAAATAATTTTAGCATCAGGAATGTTCCCCTTTAATTTTCCTTCTGCCAAGACTTACGACCGGAGCTATAAGGAGACCTTGTCAACAGCTTGAACTGTGTCCAGAAGCAACTAGGAAGTGAGTGCTGTTCGTGGAAAAATGATATATCCTGCAGGTAACACCACTCGCCAAGCAGGAAAAAGTGCCCCTGGCACAAAGTAATGGCTTCTTTTCTTTTGGGCAGAGTGCCTGAATGAATATCCTGTATTATTGTAGTTATTTCAGCTTGTGAGTTCTTGCAGTTTGTTGGATATCAAGAGGAGCGAGGCATGCAGATGCTTCAGAAAACCCATCCCAGGGCCTTCTAGGTCTTCAAAAACATGACATGAAGTCACATCACTGTAGCATTAAGATAAAATGTCAGAGGCATGTTACAAATTTATAATTAGTTCAGACAAAGTTATTGGTCGTAATCTGTCATTATTGTGCATGGGTAGTGGACCTTGTGTTATGCTCAAGATTCTTCTCCTCATCCTTGGTATCTTGTCTCTACGTTGTCAGAATTACTCACATTCAGATTATTATGTTGTATTTGTTGGGTTGTTTCCCTGGTGCCCCTCTCTGGAATATGTATTCCTTTATAGACAAGTCTCATTATTTCTGTAAGAAAAAAAAAAGAAGCTGCGGCACAGCAGCTGATACCTGTATGTAATCTGCATCTAAACTGGAAACTAAACTTAATCCTTGGATTTCTAGTTGGTTATTTTGAGGCCAATGAGGCCATTCTCATTGCTTCTCCAGGAAGATTAGATAAGACTCCCTCAAAAGAAAAACAAAGGCACTCAATGGGTCTGGTGAAGATAAGACAAGGCAAAATGCTCCATGTATAGGTAGCAGTTCCCTTTTGTTGTCTCCAAAATCATTAGTACTAAGAGAGTATATATGTTTTTAGCAGTGATAAAAATGCTTTGAAGAAGGAGCATGTCACTTTGCACATATGCCCCAAAGTTTCAATGCATAGCAGATTATTTGAGCCTCTTTCATTCTGGGAAACTTTACATCAATAAGCTTAGAAAAGGAGCTGATTAGGTCAGGAAAACAAACTCAAATATAAAGATTGGTTTGTCTTTCACCAAGTGGCAAATTGTGCATTTCACTATACGCTACTAGTTACAAGGTCTTTCTACTGGCTGGCACTAGAACTTACAATTACTTTTTCTCATCAGCATATTCAGTATGACATGAATATTTAGCTATTTACTATCTATACAAAACCTGTGACCATCTTGACACAAAGCACCAAATGGCATTTTTGGAAGAAAAAAACTGTATTTCTTGTGAGTTTGAGTAGAATTTTTTTAGAAGACTATAAGCAGAAAATTTTGTTTGAAGTGAATTGTATTTTGAGAACAGGATATACAATTTAAGACCAAGAAATACTGTGTAGATTTCTCCTTGGAACATGTCGTAATTTCCATATCCATGCTTTGAGTCTTAAAAGAAATGGCTAGTAAGTACATTTACTATTCTACATTTGAGGTAATTCTAGAGCAGTGCTTTGATTTTTGATCCCTAATGCTCTATTGATGACCCCTTTTCAACTGCCCAGAAAGGACCACCCTGCCTAAAATGCAAGACAGTTGCTGGAATCCACATTAGTTACCTCCTCTTGCTCCCTCTGAGCAGAAATTGCCAGCTGAGCAGGACTGTAATGAATTCTTATGTGTTTTGTAGTGTGAACTGCCATCAATTAGGAACTAAGATGAGACCACCAAACTCATTTTAATTAGAACCTCTGATTGGATTTATGCCAAGATCCCAAAGGTAAAAAACTAGTACAGAGATTTACCATCTTTTCCAAGTGAAAATTTTAATTCTAGTCAACCCTCCTTCCTCAGTATTGCATTTCCTTTCTTGGTGTGAGTGTGTGTGTGCGTGTATGAAGTTAAACTTTATTTTCCTCAGCGGGTAGTGGAGATGTTCATACACAGACTACTGGGCTGAGAGCATCCCATTATTCCATTCCTGTCATACACCATTCCATTTATACTGGCAGGCAGAAAAGCAATTTTATCTCTTGCATTCTCATTCTATACATTTAATTTCTAATGAGATTCGGGGATGCTCCATTCCCAAGGCACATTATCTGCCATTATTACCACAATACAATATAATGTATAAAATAATAATAGAGAAGAATAATAATAACTAATGTGTAATCATCAAGCTCATTCTGTCTTGAATCTGTTGTTATGAAGTCTGACAATTGTATCCTAGTAATAGGAAGACCTAACCTCTAGATGTTTCAGCTTGGAAAGATAATTTCTTACTAGGTATTATTATTATTATTATTATTATTATTATTATTATTTTAACCTTCATAATCTGTAATTTGAAATTCATGCTTAGAGTTCAGTTAGCCGTAACCAGTTGTCTAAAATGCAAAATGGTTTCCCGTATGGCTGGAAAAATACACAAATATGCTTCTCTTGACATTGAATATGTCTGTGCATTGCATGCAGTTTGTATGTACAGAAAATTCCACACATAATGTTCTCCAGAATAGCCTTCATACTGAATAGCTTTGAGATCAGTGAACCTTACAAATAGAATGATAGCTGAGGGATAGTTTTAGAGTTCACACACACAAAAATCTATAGGATCCTATGTAAATAGCTGGAAGCTAGAGGAATTAGACAGAGAAAAATTGTGTCTGCTCAGGGAATAGACAATTCAGACCATGTTGTTGACCCATTAAGTCACCTATGATAGTATTGAGACAGAAGCCAGGGGACTTTAGTTCAATCCTTATTTAGGTCATCTAGTCAAAACATATTTAGGAATATATCTAATCAGACAAGTTGCAGGATGTCTCAACTCCTGGCCTTTCTGTATCCCATGACTAAATCTCAGTCAATTACATCAGGAAAAAAATATAGATGAGACCACTGCTACACCAACAGCTTGCAGTTGCACTAAAAACATCACTTAGGTATAAATATACATTCATATTGATGTCATGTTTCAGGAGCCTTTGTTGAGATTTAGATGTATTTACCACTCAATGAGTATAAAGAGATATTGAAGCAGTATTATACACATAATTCCTTTCTCCATGGCTTAACTTTTTGTTGATTTTTAGGCCAGGCCCCAGTTTTAACAATATTTTAGGGAGGAGCTTCCAAAGTTAGACATCATGACCTGGGCAAGCCAAATCCTGAAAAACAAGAATTTAATAGTTCTCAATGACATTTCAAGGAGATTCATGGGGTTTTGTGACATTGAAAACATTTCAAGATAACTAACTGTCTTTATGCAGTTCAGAAACGCTTTCAAAATCTTAATTGAATTCTGTCTTGTGAAAAATCTGATATTTGAACAAGTAATTTTTTATCCATTACATGCATAATCTGATAACCTGGTAGGTCCAGGTTCTTGGAAAAGCAAATCACTTTACAGGTGCAAAATGAGTGAAAAATGAAGAAAGGAGAGCTTGGATTTCAGAATTCTCTTTTGGGCTTATGTTTAGAAATAAGCTAAAAATAAAACAAGACATCTTGTTACCTAAAGCGTTTCCAGTTACTGCCATCACGATCCCTATGGATATTATGAGTTCCTTTTCTAGGGAAGGGTGCCTTGTAACCTTTGGGTCTGAGCACTGGCCTTGAAGTACCTTGCTTAGGAAAAGTGATTCACCTGCAGTTTGTTAGCTTTTTCACCTGAGTTGCTTTACTAAAATAACACCCTATTCTTCCTGAATCAAATGTTCTGTGCACAGCCTGTTGTTTTTTTATTAGATGTGTACTTATAACAAAGTTTTCCATTATAGTAAAAAAGGTAAAACGCTCATATGTCTGGGCATAAGCATCTGGTAGGAGGTGTAAATAAGACAGTAGACTAGGTGGACTGTGGCTCTCACCCAGCATCAGCCATCCCTTATGTGCCAAATTTACTGAGGGAAAGATCTGCTAACTGGAAGCCTCATCATCCAACTCCTATCTGTACTAATTCTTTTAGACAAAATTTTAGAACAATGCAGAACAAAAGGCTTTCAGGAAAAGCAACACTTCTCTGAAGAGCAAATCCTCTTACTGTTGCAGCCTATATTCAGCAGAAGCATTTTTCTCCACTCCAGCTTGCGAATCTTCAACTGAGTCAAGGAAATAATATGATGTTCAGCAGACTCCAGTCAACTAAGATTACATTCTTTGTACCATGAGAGTAAGGGAAAAAAAACACATTTGTTGAGACCAAAGGGTGCGCAGAGGCAGCCCCTGAGTAATTCAAACATAAACAGGAAAGAAACTTGATAGAAAAGCCTGGCACTGGTCCACGTCAAGGCTAATTACTGCCACTTTTTTTCATGCAAAGTTCTGAATTAATAAGCTAGAAGAAATAGGGAATAGTGTGCACTTCTCTTCAAGGGCATAGCTTCACATTTAAAATCCTTTGCTTGCCCTTGAATTTAGAAGAATCTGTAAGAACTGTTTCACAAAAATATGTTGGTTGAAACACACTGTCAAAAAAAATCAACTCTGATTGTATTGACATTAGAATAAAACTGTTGTTAGGTAGGATTTCACAGCTGTTGTGGCCTTGTATTTCCTTAGTCAGAAACAGTGGCAGATTTGTTTACAGTAGGTCAATCTTATCTGTCTAGCATTATGCAACTAAGCAGTCAATTTGTTTTCTCCTATAAATATCAGTACTTTTGAGGTGCATTTTATTCATTCAGCATTAAGACATGGTGAATGTAAATAATTATTTAAGTAAAATGACAGCTGTAGGATTTAAATGGATGAAGTGAAAGATGATCCATTATTTAAGATAATCATGGATATAAAACAATCTTTCTCTTCAGAAGTTCTGACATGACTCTGAAAATCCTGCTGTAAAGTATAAGTCCCTAACCTTGTAAACAGTCCATCTGGAGGCAGTGAAGAGACGGAAATATGAAAAGATTTAAAAAATAAATAAATAAATAAAAAATAGCAACAACAACAACAACAACAAAACATACAAAAACTGATTTAGTAAACTAAAATTCCCAAAGTGGAATTAGTGACAGAATGCCACTGATATAACAGAATATGAAAGGAAGAAAGACTTCCAACTGTTTCAAATTTTTTCGGGTTTTGGGGGGTTTTGGGTTTTTTTTTAAGAAATGGAAGTCCTCCATTTCCATCTGATGTGGTAGAGGACATTGTCACTGGAGTGAAAAACAATGAAGCTGGCTGAGCAAATGGCCAAGTTCCTTTCCCCCTGAGATTTTTCACAAAATGGAGACAAAATTGATGTTCCATACCAAACAGTTTTCTCATCAGTGTAGTCCAAGATAAGCTGTTTCTAATAAGTCTATTCCTGTAGTACTCTAAAATGGATATGTGTGTGCGCACGCACAGACACACACACGTTAACTCTGAAAAAAAAAGTCCTGGGAACTGATAGACCATTGATAACCATTATCTGTTTAAGTTTTCCTTGAACTTAATGCCAAACAAGTAAGGGTTCATGTTTTCCAAATGCCACTTTGATGTTTTATTGATTGCTTTTGTCAAAGTGAAATGTTTGAAAACCAGAAAGTTGCAATAACTTTGTATAACATGTGTGATATCACTTTCTGCTGTTTGTAGACAAAGACATGCATTGTTTACTAATGGCTTGAGATAGCTATAAGCTGATTTTATGTGTGCAGCTTTGCACACCCTACATATCTCTGGTCAGTGCCAAGCGTTAACTGTTCTGAGAGTTCAAAAATATCTGTAGCTTGGATGTATTGCTCAAGTGACATCATTCAAGCAATTTTAGCACATTTTATGGCGGCAATAGGAATACCACATTTTAAATTTGCCCAGGCCTTCTTGCCATTTTTATGTCAAGAGCTGGAAAATACTTGAAATTAGATCCTTTAGTTTCAGTCCTGCTTACTCTTGTGCATGCATGGAAAAATGTGGTTACTCTACAAACTGTACTTTTTAGTGTGTGCACAAGTTTGTGTTCTGAAGGCCAAGAGCATTTGATACTTCCAGGCAGATTAAGAGCAATTCTAACAGCATAAATGCAGGACACAGTATGAAGGCAAAGACAAATCTACTGTTTCACTGAAGGCCATTAAAAACTGTGATTTTTGGCAAACCTATCCATTACTGTGTTAAACTATAACAGAGAGACGTTCAGAGGGGAAACAGTATCCCCTTTGTTGAGCCAGAAAAAAAAAATCCTGTTTCCAAGCTGCCCTTATAAATTCTTACTGAACCCTTTCAAGTAGCTTGCCAAAACATTAGGCGGTTTTAGGAGAACACTGGGGTGCAGATTAATTCTTAATAAATTGATTGATATCCCTACAAGTAAGCAAGCAAGCTGTGTGCTCAAATGCCATTTAGGTCCTGTGTATCTGACAGTTTCTTCTATAAATTATGGTTTAATTCTTTAAAAGACCAGCGTGTCATCTGTATTAAAAGTCTTCAAGTGCTTACAGTTGTTTCACATAATAGCTTATTGTATTACAATTCTGGTATATTCTTCCTATAAGTAATCTTGTGGGAGCCAAAGAAATAGGAGCCCTTCAGAGTGCAACAGCAACGATGACTTCTCCATGTTTCCGTTCTGCACTGTGGTAATGGGGGAGCAAGTTGAAGAAACTAATGGAAGCTTCCTAGGCATCTAGGTTTCTTAAAATTTGATTCAATTTTCAATAGTTTTTTATTTTAATTTTAAAAAGGGATCTGGGGGAGGCTGGTGACTCCTCACAGGCAGTAAATACTCACTGCATGTTGAGCTGAAAGAGGCTGAAAAAAGTCTTTAGTAAAGTAAGTTGTCAGGGAAGAACAGAGGTGTACAACATACACATTTCCTTGCACAACTTGGACCAACTATAATCACTGATAATGGATAGATTTTGGACAGATGCCGACAGAGCTGGTTTTTTTTCACTCCCCTCCATGTTCGTGTGAACCCTAAAAAGGCATGAGTGGACTGCCTAGGCCCCTCCTCAAGTACTCATGGACAGGCAGCCTGCTTTGTCCAGCTCATCTGTCGTGTTCCCCGTGTATTGCTAATTACTCCCAACACCCCGATCAGGGCTCCGGTCCTGTGTTATCTCCTACGGGTGGTGTGACTTTGGAGGCAGAGGCAGCCTGCCGTCCCCATTCCGACGGGGGGGTTGCCAGGGGGCCACCACCGTTCTGCACTGGACAAGGACCCTCCAGCGCCCTGTGCACTGCTGCTGCTACCAATCCTATCCATTTCCACCCTGCACCAGTCTGGTCGGAAAGCTGCCCATGGCAAAATGAACAGGTGGGAACTCCCAACAATTCTGGCATATAACTTCTGGAGAAGGAGTTGTATACCTATCAGAAAACATTAACTCCCAGAAACGTAAAACACAGTTTCAGTTGGTCTGGTTGGGTCTGGATGTCAGTGGTGACTGACCGGCACCCCTGAAGAGACTGAAAATTGTCAGACAGAGAAAAAAAGAGATGAAAAACTACTTCAAGGGTAAAATTACCCTACAGGTAAAAATGTATTATCATTTGCATTTCCAATGGAAAACTGTGAAGAAACTATATGTAAAGGTTAGTAGCAATAATTCCTTTGAAAGTTGTCCATGTATTTGTGATAGAAGTTTGATTAGGAACTCTAGGGAAAATGGCATTTTATTTGTTTCAGCCATGCTTTTCTTAGGAATAAGTGTATTTTTCTACAGCAAATATGACACGAAGAGTCACTGAATTTTGACTGGGCAGGTGGTAGGTTTTTATAATCAATGTGATCTTTTCCCAGTTGTGAACCTATGATTTTTCATACAGATGGAACAGATGAATGATCAAATGAAAGCCTTGTATTTCTTGTTTCCTAAACCAAGTCTATGCATATACACATTTAAAGATACAGTTAATTTAAAGATAAATATCCTGTAGGCACCATTAGAAACCATATTAGAAACAGTATTTTCTTAGAAAATGAAACTGCCATACATTAAAAATGAGACCAAAGATTACACTAAATATTTTGTGGTGGGTTGACCCTGGCTGGATGCCAGGTGCCCACCAAAGCCGTTCTATCACTCCCCTCCTCAGCTGGACAGGGGAGAGAAAATGTAACAAAGGGCTCATGGGTCGAGATAAGGACAGGGAGACATCACTCACCAATTAACGTCATGAGCAAAACAGACTCGACTTGGGGAAAATTAACTTAATTTATTACCAATCACATCAGAGTAGGCTAATCAGAAATAAAACCCAAATCTTAAAAACACCTTCCCCCCACCCCTCCCTTCTTCCCAGGCACAGCTTCACTTCCAGATTCTCTACCTATCCCTCCGCAGTGGCACAGGGGGACGGGGAATGGGGGTTACGAACAGTTCATCATATGTTGCCTCTGCGGTTCCTTCCTCCTCCGGGGCAGGACTCCTCACACTCTTCCCCTGCTCCAGCGTGGGGTCCCTCCCACAGGAGACAGTCCTTCATGAACTTCTTCAGTGTGGGTCCCTTCCACAGGGTGCAGTCCTTCAGGACCACACAGCTCCAGCGTGCGTCCCCCGCGGGGTCGCAAGTCCTGCCAGAAAACCTGCTCCAGCGTGGGCTCCTCTCTCCATGGGTCCACAGGTCCTGCCAGGAGCCTGCTCCAGCGCAGGCTTCCCATGGGGTCACAGCCTCCTTCGGGCACCCAGCTGCTCTGGTGTGGGGTCCTCCACGGGCTGCAGGTGGATATCTGCTCCACCGTGGACCTCCGTGGGCTGCAGGGAGACAGCCTGCCTCACCATGGTCTTACCACAGGCTGCAGGGGAATCTCTGCTCCAGCATCTGGAGCACCTCCTACCCCTCCTACTTCACAACGTTAGGGTCTGCAGGGTTGGTTCTCTCATGTATTCTTACTCCTCTCTCCAGCTGCAATTGCACAGGGTTTTTTCCACCTTCTGAAATACATTATCCCAGAGGCACTACCACCATCGCTGATGGGCTCAGCCTTGGCCAGCAGCAGGTCTGTCTTGGAGCTGGCTGGCATTGGCTCTGTCGGACATAGGGGAAGCTTCTAGCAGCTTCTCACAGAAACCACCCCTGTAGCACCCGCCCCGCCCTGCTACCAAAACCTTGCCACACAAACCCAATACATGTGTCTTAATTTTTTTTTACTGTATTTTTTATATCATCCAGTTTCTGTCCTTTAATTTTCTGTGCATAAGTATTTTCATGGTTATTTTTCATCCTTTCATGTTACTTTTTTTGAGACTTTGGATGTACTTGTAATTTCTAGTTTACAAGGAAATGTCAATTGCTTAGGTTAACAGGTACTTCTCTTGTGAAAACAAGGTTCCTGGAAAGCATTTCCCAGATATTTGGGATAAGAGAGTGTAAATTGTTCTACATTGGCTGAGGGTACACATTTGAGACTAAGTTAGACACACCCAGGATTGCTTCATTTAACCTTCTCTGCTAATTTTGCTTCAAGCCGAATCTCAAACCTGTATGTAATAGAGAAATAGTAGGATGTCCAGGGATGCTAGCACCCACATATGTGTGACTGAATTCACACCTGAGTTTTATTTTGCAGCTCACCTGGTCAGTAAGGGGCTGGAATAATGGCAAAGGCAAAGCAGAAGCATGACATCCCAGCTTCACCTAAGTGTGTAGCAACAAGTTTCTGGAAACCTGAGACCATATCTGATACCTTAATGTACTCTAGCGTCTGAAATAAGCTCCTTATTTCTTCAGAGAGAAGAAGTGATCTTCTGAAAAGCATGATACTTAAGTCTTGAAAATAACTGACATGAGTGGGCAGAGAAGGACTGTTACTGAACAGAAAGACGTTAAGAATTTCCTTTATTAAAACAAATCTTTGAAAATATGAGATTCTGCAGAAAAGGCATTAATGCTGTTATAATATACTAACACTTCACTGGAAGTTTTGAATTATTTCTTATGAATCTATACTGTTAGAACTACTAACTTTGCTCTCAAATAATCTGAAATAATCCTTTTGCTCAGGAGATAACACTTAGTCTTGCATGTGTATACTTTTTCTGTTTCCTTTAGTTTTTTAACTTTTCTGTGGATGAAAATCTAAAAATCTATTGTGGCACCCAGATAATCATACCTCATATATTCATGTACAGTATTCATGTACATTGTAAGAACACTGTGCTAGTGTCTAGCCAACTGAAAACCATGAGGGTTGTGGCACCATATTGATCTTTTCTAGCCTGTTAAAATGTGATAGCCTGTTGAAATATATCTTTTATATAGAGAGAATCCAAATAGTTTATATATGAACAATTTTTTTTTTTTCCATTTTCTTAATAGGACCCTATAATAATGATGGGATAACAGGGGATATTTTATTGTCTTGTTAGAATGCACTACATTGATCCCAACTGTTAAATCATTTTTAGGGCACATTAATAGTATCATGACATCAAGAAAGATATCTTTCAGCTTGAGGGACCTTTTTCCAAGCCAAATACATCCCACATAAACACTGTAAACAAATCAGAGCAGTCTATTCTGTAGTGGACTAATATAGACCATTTTCAAACCTAAACTGTTCCAAATCCAAATCAGCCTTCACTCAGACCTGGGATGACATTTAAAGGTTTGGAAATACCTGAGGTTTTATTTAAGCTTTGTGTTACTCTCTTAGCTTAAAAATGTGTTTGTTGTTTCTTTTTTTTCTTTTGGAGGAATGCATTGAGTTATTTAATCAGATATTGATGAAAAGAACATCCATTCTGAAGGAAATTTGTTACTACTTGTTGCTATGTGATATCACTGTGAAGAATAGGAAGATTAAAAAAGCAATGGATGGTTTGGCCTTCCTGTATTTCAAAACCTGTATCATTCTCTTAATCAGACCATCGGTATGGGGAAAAAAGTATTGCATTAACTATGTTTTGACTGTATCACAAATACTCTGTAGCAAACATCATTTCTCAAGCAGGAAAGTCGAGCACCTGATTCTGATGTCAGGTTTGCAGCATGCTTCCCTTCATATTGGGAAAGGTTTTCTACCTAGCATGTGCACATGTATCTACCTTTCAAAGAACAAGCCTTGCTCTGTTTATCTTTCTTTTTCCTTTATTCATATACTTCCTTCCACTATTTGTTAATAGTGACAGTTTCGCTCTATTTCAGAAATCAAAACAGTAACTACTGAAACAGCAAACTTTTGCAGCCTTCATTATTGCCTCCAGCCGTCCTTTGATATGCAGTCTCTGTTTCCAAATTAGCAAATGAATGTGAAATTGGCTGGGATGGGGAAGGCTGAGGGAAATAATCTGAATCTAGTTACAACATGTTCTCTTATGCTGTATTAAATCAGAGCTGATACCACCTTTGTAAAAGCAAAATGAATTCTAAGAAATCTGAGCCAGGGAACCTAATCCAAATTTTTTTTCTAAGAAAAACATCAGGCGTCTACTCAGAAAGAACATACTGCCTGCAAATACCCAAATATATCTTCCATTTCCAACAGTGTGTGTCATCAAAAACTTACCCCCTCCTTTTATCTAACAGAAATACTTGGGCAAGTTCTGTAGTTCTTATTAACTATCAAAGTTTATATGAACCAATGCCATTAAGTAAAGCCTGAGGACCTTCCACTTTTAACTCACTATTTTTCTAGGGAGAAAAAGGTCTCTTCCACTCTTCAAATAACTTGATTGTTAGGAGGATGAATACTAATTTCTTAGCTGTTTCTTATTCTCTAGGGAAAACCTGGCACCTCTGCAAAAGAAAGAGAAATGATTGTGTTTCTAGCTTGTTTTCCCAGACCCTTGGTTCTCTACATCTCTTCTCATGTGTTTGATGGGGAAGTGTAGTGGTCGTCTCATTGAATTAGAGACTCAAAGACTAACTTTTCAGTGATGATTATGATGTGATAAATTAGGTGAAAATAGTCTGATCAGTAGTTAATAATTCATTAGATACGATTATTTTTGTTTCTTTCTGTTCTCTGAGGTAAAAAAACCAATGGCAGTACTAAGGTAGCACTCGAAGAAATTAAGACTATATACATGCCAATATATGAAGGCAAGTATATATGATATCTGTATGACTTATTGCCTTTGTATCCTACCCAGAGGTATATACAACGGCAAAACATGTCTTTGCTGAGAAAAATGCAAAGTGTATATATTTTGGCAACTGACTTTTGACACAATTTTTAAAGGGATTTCATAGTAATGTCTGGGGGTTTTTTTATTAATCTTAGTCACAGTGATAGAGCATTATTAATGGCTTTCCTCAAGTGTTTGTCTAGTGTGGTTGTAAAACACTGAAAAAATAAAATATATACTATTTGCCTAAAAGAGCAAGGGCTGTGCTTTTCTTATCCCATGCACTGCCTTCCTTCTTCCATGTAAATGCATCACATATGTACACATCTTCTATTTCTCTCTCTCTCTTTTAACAGCTTCTACATGCAAAATGAATTCTGTGCTGTCAACCTTTTTAATTTACTGTGGGCTAGGTTTCGCTCTTTGTACCTAACTGTGGGAATGAAGTGATTTGCACTTAATCACTCCTGGAGATGTTGTCCCCAAAGAGACACTCCTCTTGTACTGGCAGGAAATGGTTTACTTTATCTTCTTCTATGTGCATCCTCCTCTTCAGTAACTTTGAGCATGCACAGCTCAAAAAGATGGCGAGGAAAGCAAAGTTTCATTTCTCTCTTTCATGGGATAAATGTTACATAGATCTGGTTGCTCATCTACATATTCAGTCTGGAAGAAGGAGGGTATCTTACAAGTGAACACAAATCTGATCCAGAACAAAGGAAGCTTGGGCAAAACTGCATGTAGATTTTTCAAGGGCCCCTGAGCAAAGAATCTGAAAATAAAGGGGTTCATTCTACATTCTCATTAGACTCTGAGGCTCCCCAGAGGACTGACTTTTCTGTGTTGTTTGTGTGTTACTTTGGTGTTGACCATCCACGTGCTGGGAATATAACTGAGGCAGGCATTTGATTTCCTGTGAGCTACAAGATATCAATCAGATAACGATCAAATGTTGTTGCTACATGAGCCACCCTCTTGGTACAGATTAACACTACGAGCCCTCTGCACAGTGCTGCTTGGTCTTCTCCACAGTCCTCAGTCTCTTTATGGAAAGTTTTTGCCAAGCACAGCCTTGAGACTTCAGATAGGACTCGTGTCCTGCAAGAAATCATTACCTTAGAGTTTCTTTATTTCTTTATCAGACCTATGACAACAGACATATTTTGTACAGTGGGATGTCATTGTAATAGATGTTCTCTGCATATATAGCTGCATTATTGAGTGGAATTTCTCTTCCATGAAAAATGAATTTGAAGAGCCCATCACTGCACTAATTGCAATGAAAACTTTATGGGCAGCAATGAGTGGGAAAACTTATTATCCCCTGATTTTCAAGGGGTTTGGTTTTTTAAAAGTGTGCATTGATATTTTTAGAATTCAGCACAGAGCCACAGTATAACTCTCATCATCCAAGGCATTACATATGGAGAGAAGTAATTGATTGCTGGTTAGTTGTAGCTGTGACTTGGGTTTTGATTAGAATAGTAACTTAAAAACTCTAACAGAAAGCAGCTATTTTGCACATTGCTAAAAAGCATTTGTGTAAGTTTGGTGTGTTTGACTCATACATAATGTATACTCCTTAATGGCCTGCATAGCCAAAGGATGTCACTTTAAATTGATGAGTGTGATATATTCATATGTAGAACAAATTAGTTTAAGGACAGATGAAGAATAGATGTGCAGTCCAGCCAGCATGAACTGTTACAATTATAGAGATTATTACAACCACAGTCTAATACCTTCCAGACATCAGAAATCATTAAGTGTCAGAGCTACATAGATCTACAAGCTAGTTTTATCACAAAAATATTATTGTATTACAGTAGTTTCAATTGTGCCACTATATTTGAGATTAGAATAATATTTGTACTGAAATATTTATTTTCACAGGTTTCTAACTTAACCTTAGAAACATACTCAAGAAGCAGCATGATAAAAAATATCCCCAAGTGAAAAGGAGAGGAATACAGGGTGGTAAATTTTGTCTTGGAGCGTTTTGTTTCCAATACAGAAGAAGAATGCTTTGTTTTAAGTCAGTGGAAGTCAGGGTGAAACTGTTGATCTGAGCAAAGCCTGGCCCTCAGATAAGTGTGGGACAGAAAGGATCTCATTTGCTTGAGGCCAACTTTGAAAATAAGTAATGTGGTCATATCTCTTCTAAGAACCTGTAAAATATTGTAACACCTAAACTCACTTCAGGCTGCACTTAGGTTTAAAAGTGAGCTTGAACCAGACCAATAAATCCTAATATCTGCAGGTTTGCAGGTATACTTTGAGTTGAATATGGCTAACTTTCCTGACTTGGACTACTCCCATAATTTACATTGAAAAAAATAACTGGAAAGCAAAATTGATTAGATGTGACATTTTTCCTGTTGCAAACACTGTGAAAGAATGACATACCTACTTATCGGATTCCTCACTACTCTTAATCCTTCCATTTGCAGTTTCATTGGTGATAAGTTCTTCACTCACAAGGACTTTGCTTTTTACCTCCATGAGGTAAAAAAGGCATGTGCACATGATGGTACCCCAGACTGTCATGGCAATGGTCAGGAAATAATTTTTTACCCAAAAAGGATCAATGAAAACAAGGGTCACTGGCATAAATTTTTTGTTTAGTGTTTTGTTGATAATGTCATAAATTCCAGTGGGTTGGTGTTTGAAAATTAATATTTCTTCTTTAAAAAAGGAGTTCTGTTGAAATGTAATTTCCTACATAACCCCAGACATTTAAAAAAAATATATATCCTTTGCCCAAATCATACTTACTCTTTTACTGACATGTGAGCAAATGCTATACGTGGATTCATACACAGAAGGACCCAAGGTGTGGGTACTGATGGTTAAATTTCTGTGTTATTGTTAAGGTCTGGTATTTATATTATAGAATCATAGAATCATAGAATCATTTAGGTCGGAAAAGACCTTCAAGATCATCGAGTCCAACCATCAACATGCCCACTAAACCATGTTCTGAAGTGCCTTGTCTACACGCTTTTTGAATACCTCCAGGGATGGTGACTCAACCACTTCCCTGGGCAGCCTATTCCAATGTCTGACAACCCTCTCAGTAAACAAATTTTTCCCAATGTCCAACCTAAACCTCCCCTGCCGCAACTTGAGGCCATTTCCTCTTGTCCTATCTCCAGCCACCTGACAGAAGAGACCAGCACCCACCTCACTACAACCCCCCTTCAGGTAGTTGTAGAGAGCGATAAGGTCTCCCCTCAGCCCCCTCTTCTCCAGGCTAAACAGCCCCAGTTCCCTCAGCCGCTCCTCATAAGACTTGTGCTCCAGGCCCCTCACCAACTTGGTTGCCCTTCTCTGGACACGCTCCAGCAACTCAATGTCTCTCCCATAGTGAGAGGTCCAAAACTGAACACAGTACTTGAGGTGCAGCCTCACCAGTGCCGAGTACAGGGGAACAACCACCTCCCTGCTCCTGCTGGCCACACTATTTCTGATGCAGGCCAGGATGCCGTTGGCCTTCTTGGCCACCTGGGCACACTGCTGGCTCATATTCAGCCGGCTGTCAACCAGCACCCCCAGGTCTTTTTCTGCCGGGCAGCTTTCCAGACGCTCTTCCCCAAGCCTGTAGTGCTGCATGGGTTTGTTGTGACCTACGGACCTATGGACCTATTATGAGGCCTATGGAAAATTTTAGAAATGCCATTAGCTGGATGAGGAAGTCGTAAGGCCATCCAGCTGTTAGGTCGCTGACCTACCTTGTGGAGCTGTTGTGATGATAAATACATCAAAGATGTTTAGAGTCAGAGGCAACAATTACTTAGCTACCTAATATTTAAGCCCTGTGCTACTCAAATTTAGGTACCTGCCCTCAGAATACATCAAGGGTGCTTACAGAAATGTGGTCTGGCTTGTCTTCAGATCTACAGAGGCGTGCCTTCTGCTTATGTCATATTTAGGTACCTTAGCACTTTAAAAATGAAACTAGGAATAAACAACCAGAGGGAGCCTTATTATCCCCAAATCAGCATACTCAGAGTGAGCTGGCTTGGGGCTATATGGTGAGAGAGACTGAACCTGAAAGGGAGAATGGTAACACCAGTCCATGTGCTGCCTTTACCAGAGCTGGAAGGCTGCACAAGTGATGCGCAGTCTCAAACTTTACCCCTACTACCGCATCTCTTTATTCTTAACATTAAATAGTGACAGGCACAGAAATACTCATGCACGCAAGCAAGCAATAGAACAAGGTTCAGAAGGTTACGCAATTCCTAGCTCTCATCTTGCCCTGGTAAAACATGAATCATCATCAGACTGTCACAGAATAGGGGAAATCACCCTCCTGCACCCCTCAACAGTCATTCCCACATGGTCTTTTATTAAGACATGAGAACTGAAATTCTTTTCAAGAGAAAGAGGTAAGTTAATGTGGGTTTTTTTTCAGGAAGCCAACCCTTGATATGTTTATGGATGACACCAAAATGCTATGAATTTTCACTGTAGAAGTTTCTTGGTTATAATGAGGTTTATATCTGAATTTCTTTGGTCAGCTGCTGCATCTGCTCTAGTTTAGACCACATACGGAATGCAAAAAAGTGAAACTAGAAGCAAGGAGGACAGCATTTTGAGGTTAAATTGACCAGAAGCTGGTATTTTCTGGATATAAATTCTAAGTTTTCAGAAAACAATTGACCGAGGTAGTTAGGCAGCTAACTGCTGTTTGACTGCAATGGACATCAGGATTTGAAATTCCTCTGAAGATCTGGCTGCTAAAATTGGTTTTTTCATACTAGCCATCAAATACTACACAGGAAGGAATCACATAAGGATTCAAAACAGGGATAACAACAACAATGTGCTCATGCTGAAACTGATACAATTCAAATTCAGACGGTGAGGCAAACAAAAGAGCAAAGGAACAGAAATCATGTGTTTTCTGGTCCTACAAACTTCCGGGCAAATCTTATACAAATTCTGCTTATAACAGGGTACATTATTACTCAAACCCTCACAGACAAGACCATGCTATTCATGAATTAATAGATCCAGGACCAGAAGCTCTGTAATTTAGAAAATCTGATACCTAAAACCAATGCGAATTCAGAGGAAGGTGGGGGTGTTTGGGATTTTTTTTTAAAAAAAAACAATTCCCACTGTAAAGAAAACATTTAGAGTGAAACCATGAGTGATCCTTAATGACGACTGATTTGAAACTTTTCTATATAACTCCATAGTCCGCTTGTGTAATTGTAGGTCTATTGTATAGTCAGTATCTAAATTGCTGAAATAATCCTCAAAAATATGAAAACTTTGCTGAAAGAGCAAATGACAGTTTACATGATAAAGAACTGTGATAACTTTTCAACTTTAACAATATACAGTATTTAATTTTCAGGAAATTTCTGCAGTCTATGCCACTTACTAAGGTCTTCACCCATGCCATACTTAAAATGTATCTATTTTTTTTCTGCAGGAAGTTAGTATTTGCCTCCAGTCATATAATATTTTCAATCCAGGGAGCAACTTGTTGATCCCAAGTTTATTATACAGCCATAATCAGGTAGTTTAAGGGAAAGTATCTGAAAGTGTGACCCATGCTATGCACAGGTTAAACCCTCAAGAAAAGTGTCTTTTCCAGGGGCAAAGTGGATTCCACAGTGGTGGCCATGGCCAGTTGTCTTAACTTCCTTGGTCCTTGATACACAAGACTTAATTTTGTGTAGGTGCTGTTCATCCATGCAGGCTCTCATGATTGATTCATTGGAACATACGAAGCAGGGAGGCCCCAGTTCTGAGGTGATGCTAGCAGGGGTCTTGTCTAAGGAGTCCATTTAGTGTAGGGCCCTAGCAGAGGTTGTGCCTTCCTGCCACCTATTAGTGTGCCTTGCAATTACAAGAAGAGGTGGTGCTTGCAAATCCTGTATCCAAACTATCTCCAACAGAGGTAGAAGTTAAAATGTAAACAGTAAGCCTGGCTTTAGGCTTTTTTTTTACATTCTGTCAATAATTTATTAATGCTATTCCCAGCTATTTAGTCAGAAATTCCCCAGGAAGTGCTGTACTGTTAAGTGCTGCTTTGGTGCCATGGGATCCATGTTCAGGGGATTCCTTTACACAACATTGTAACCTACTTATCTCAAGCTGACATTGCACACCACTCATCACTATCTGTGGCAGAAGCTTTATCAGCATCTCCAGCAAGAAGCACCACTCTCTAGTTGGAAAAAATCTGTGTTTACAGTTAGAACCATCAATCATTTTGTCCTGTATTCTCACTATTACTTACTGCCTTGCCTGTCAGTGAATAGCAAGCTTCCTGGCTTTGCCAAAAAATTGATATACTCTGAAAAAAAGGAGCAAGGAGCAGTCTATAACAGTGTAGGATGTAGTTCTTTTATTTCAAAAAAATAGTTCATAAAAGGAATCTACCAAGTTGTTGGTACTTTTTTGTTGTTTATGTGCCTTATCACTTCAGAAAATCTTAGGTAGGATACAGTAACAAACTATGCTGGTAGTTTTGAGATGTTTGGGCTCAACTTTTGACCAGGGATTGGGACACACTGATACAGTTATCATGTACACCTTTACAAAAGTCAAATTTATTCATACCTTTGCAATGCCCATCAATAGCGCATGTGCATTCCTTCTGCATGCCAAAATACCATGTAAGCCTAATCCACTGGCTAAATCCTTGGGTCATCCACATTTTCAATGATGTTATGTGTAGTTCTTAGTCTATGTTTAAGTTGCACACAAATCATGGTCAAATAATTCACTCAAGGTCAAACAGTGCAGGATCTGGTTTCATTGGCAGGAAAAGCCATTACGGAAAACTTAAGGAAACTACAGAATCCTTTTGCACAGGGTGTGCTGCTCACTGACACTAGCACGAAGCAGCCTTAACAAGCCAGAGAATCTGGTTGTGCAGCTTCAGAAAACTACTTATTTTCTCCTTCAGTCATTTGTAAGCTCTCAAAGAAAGCAGAAAGTCTGTGCTCATATGCCTAGCTAATCTAATATCTCTTATTCCTCTGGGTCAAGGTCACCCAGTTCTGTCAGATGGGATATAAGTTTTCTGGAAGGCATTGACATTTGGGGGCTAGAAGGTCAAATAGGGGATTGCTGCTTTGTTGTGGTCATTTTGTCCTGTGTAAAGTATGTAATGCAACATCTTAAAGAACTCACTTGCACTGACATTTAGCCCATTTCCGAGTCATAGTTGTAAAGTTTGCCTTCACTTCCCAGGTAGTAAGGATATATATACCATATATCATGTACCATATATCATAGACCTCTTATGTACCAATGCCTTCTCTGTCAATGATCACAGGTTTTGTTTCTCTGCTGAGTTTTTCAGCAAATGCAATGCAGTATTCCACTGGGTTGTCACTCGTTATTTTAATTTGTGTGGTGGCAGATTATTTTCTTCCTACAGTTTTTACCAATTTTACAGGTCATTACTAGTTGACTAAAAGTGGTGCAATTTGCCTCTGCCAGCTGATGTTTAATAATAACTGTAATTCCTGCCAAGACTGTGCATCAGTAATTTCTGACAGTACATAACACATAGCACATATCTGGATTGACTATGTTACACCCTTCTGACAAGCCATTTAATTGACTGATAAAAATCAAAGAATGCGTGGATGAACCTTGAAAGGAAGCTAATTTGTGTGTTTATTGGGAATTTGATACTATGTTGCCCGCTTGTAATTATCAAAGTTTTGTGCTGCACATAACTTGTTTCAAAGGTACCACTAAGCAATTTGTTAGCTTTATCCCTTGCACTAGTTATACAATGCCAAAGACCTGAAGGAGCATCCATTGAATGTCAAGCCACAGAAAAAGTGAGATGTGGTGGGGCTTTCCTGACCATGAAACCAAGGGCAGTTGCTTTATTTACAAACTGTTTAAATCTACTTGCATGCAAACTTTAAACTAGGAACTGCCAAGATTTATGGTTCCTTACGGGGCCCTAAGTGCTACATATAGTGAAAAAGTTGGAGTGAACACGTCTTTTACTTCCCCTGGAGAAGAAGTATTGCATGGAGGTAGGTCAGAGCGCCATGTCTGGCTCACTGCTGACTTAATATGTGACCTGGACAAGTTATATAAGCCCATTGTTTCTGCTTGCTCAAGTGTAAAATAGGCAAACTATTTCAGAGGCTACTTGTGTACTTTAATTGGTTGACTGTTTCCTGTATACTGGATAAAAGGAGATTACTGCATGTTTAAGCATCACATTTCCCTTTTATATTTTGTTTTAACCAGCACGACAAGATTTTCTCACTCTTCCTCTTACCCTTAGCTAGTTTCTGTGCCTGACAGTTCTTTTTTCTCCCATTCTTCTTCTCCTTTTTTTCTCTCTCTGTGTCTTTGTTGTCCCTTTCTTGCCTATTTTATTCTGTTTCTCTGTCTGTCTTCCTTCCCTGTTTCACCATATTCATGACATAAATAATTTTTATCCTAGAGTCTCACTGAGTATTCGATACACTGAGCCACATTTTTGCTGCTTGCTGTGTACACACTCTGTGGAACATCAGTCCCTGTGGGATGTGTGGGTACACGCTTCTTATTCTCAAGTACTTCTGCCTGCTGCGTGCAAATACTTCAGGGTCTGCTGGAGACAAACCCACCCTGAGAAGCTCAGAGTTACAAAAAGGACAGCTGCCAGCTTGGTTTTGCCTATGATTCTGGTCTGGAGTTTCCCAAGGAACTTTCCTTTACCAAAAAAAAGCTATGGCTGAGTCATAGCTGCTAACTTGAAGGGGCCTGAGAAGCAAATCTGTGACCCACCTATTGATTGCACTGTCATTTTGTTGTATATAGTGAATACCCAGAGGCACTGGAAGGAAAGGAGGAAGAAAGGGAGTTGCCAGACCAGAAAAGAGGGGAGTAGGCTTGAGGGGCTGGAGGGGTGAGTTACCTTAGAAGGACCCTGTGCCAAAGGGACAAAACTTTACAGTAACAGTCATTCAATCTGAATGCTTATATCATTACTATAGAAATGATTTTAAGGTAGTAAAGCTTTGTTGTATGACAGTGGAGATAATTCCTCAGTGCAGACAATGCAAAGTAATACATAGACGTCCCAGCACATCTGGCTACAGCACCACAGTGGTAACATTCACATCTTCCATGATATAGCAAATAACAAAAATTTCTACAGGGAAATGAAGGCATTCTTTCTGAAACAGTTCATTATTGTCTTTTTCAGCTGTCTAGTCTCTTTCATTTTATTCTTTGCTCTTTTAGCTGTCAAAACACTCATTTCTACTCAGAGAGAGCCAGAACTGACTGCTGTCCTTCAACATTGCAAAACCAGATAAGGTAAAGATATTGGCTTACAGCAGGTCCTGACCACCACTGCCTTCCACAAACCCCAGAGCTGTACTGTACTTTACTGTCCTAGTTATGCGTTGGTATTTATTCTTTTTCCTCTGTGGGTCTAAAAAAGCTATAACTGATGTGTCTATGAAAGGTATACCTGATGGCCTGAATGGGAATTCAAGGATGTCAAAAGGAATATTAAGGAGGGTTTGTCATACAATGAAATTTGAAAATGGTGGTATGTTTCTTTTCTGTTGCATTTTCACCCAAAGAAGAATAGCTACAGAAAGCATCCATTCCATGCTGGCATATTCTAGCCCTTATGGATCACATGTCTGCTGGAACTTTACTGGCAGGTTGTTATTCACTTAACTTCTTGTAATTTATCTGTTGAATTGTGTATTCTGTGAGTTTTAGTCTCTTGCTAGGTACACACATATGGGCTATCTCACCCCTACCCTCTCAGAACCCCCAAGTGCAGAAAGAAAAGGCTGATCATTGGGTGCAGGTGTAAAGACTGTTCAAGGTACCTTCACTAACAGCTATGGGCAGTGAAGAGGAGAGGGATCAGACTGAGAGATCTAGAGGAGCAAGGCAACTGGTTTTGAATATATATTGAGTGGATTTGTCCTTATTCTAGCAGTGACTGCTCGAATATAAATGTTCTGGGGTGTATTTTTTTTGTTTTGTTTTTAAAACACCAGAATGTTTTGGCCTAATACAGCCAAAACAGAATATTCTTGAGTACTTCTTTCTCATTATCATGAAAAAATCAAGCTAATCTTCTTGGCTTATATTTCCAGCAGATTCCTAAAATTTCTCTAGCTTTTCCATTGAGAAAATGAAAAACACATTTATTAAATGACCTTTAGTTTTTGCCACCTAGTCAAGTGTTCTTTGCACTGGCACAGCAATTCCATTATCTTGACCTTTGTCTCCCTCATACAGTTTCTCTTCATGCCTGTCACTACCACTGGCTCAGCTAGTAAGAAGGAGAAAAAAATGATAAAAAGGAAAAAACTACAATCTCATTCAAATTGTTAGGCAATGCAAGCCTCTGGAGATGTTTGTTCCAGCTATGCTTGCTTGCTTTCTGTTTATTTTTACATTTTCAGCCTTTTTTTTTCTATTTCTTCCCTAGATGTTTTTATTCTTCAGTCTAAGTCTATTTAACCAGGTATATATGTGTGGAGAAACAAAGTTTAAGACAAGTTTAATGTGAGATTTTCTTGGTCTGAGTCATAGCTGTGGTTTGCCTTGATGTAAAACCTTCTACAACAGCATGCTGTTGCACTTCCACGTGCAAAACAGTTGTATTTCTTTGAAGTTAAAATAAAAGGGCTTCACTATTTTCTCTGACTTCAACATAATCAAGCAGCAAGCATCTATGCCTAAATCCTACATTTAACTTTCAGTCTGACCTTGGATTAATCCCTTTACCTCACCATGCCTCTGTTTCCTTTCCTGCCCCAGATCAGCATGCAGGCGGTGCAGTGAGAGTTGGGAGCTCAGTCTTAATTCTTTAATACAGCTGGAAAAAATCCCTCAAGACATAAGCTAACAGATTTCAAGCCATGCTTGTTGGCTGTTTTCCAGTCTGAGTGAAGTGCAGAGCTACAGGACGACTAATATGGCTTGAAAATATCACTTGAAAGCCTTTATCTCAATAGCATTTTGACTAATGCATAACTTGCAGAAAGACATTCAGTTTCTATCTGAAAACATCAAGAGATTTACAGGGTGCCAGTTCTTTCCGTAATTTTGTCCTTTGTTGTGTGATTTATTTCCAAGCAAGTTGCATGCTGTTGTAACACATAAATTTAATAAGAAATGTGATCTACTCTGTTTCCTTCCTTTCCTGATATGTAGGAAAGAACTATGGAGAATATACATTTAAGGACAAGTGATGGGGCTTTATTCTCTTCCAGTGACAAGGACTCCTGAAAAGGGGGCTGATGTGCATACAGATAGTTGATTTCCTGTTGTTTGTATCTAGTCTAATCAAGCTGATTGGGATGAATGATAATGGTGATGTCTTTAGCACATACCAGAAATTTTCTTTGCTTGCAAGCTGGAAACCATTTGCAGTTTGCAGCAGCAATAGTAGTTGACTTAAGATGGGATATTTGATCATTACCCTCGTAATGGGAGTTGCTGTTTTTTCACATATATGGCTGCTTATAAGCATAGAAAATAAGAGCATGCGTCATCCATCGATCTGAAAAAGCTCTTTGCAAAAAGGGTCAGCGCTGTTATTCCCATTGAACAAATGATGAAATGGATGAGCAGACAGAGAGAAAAACTAGCTCAAGGTGATGAGCAGAGTGCCAGCAGAGGCAGCAGAGGAGTCAGGTCTTTCCATGGTTGGAACCCCAAAGGCCCTGTGACTCCCCATGTGAAAAGCCTGAGCCAATTTACCGCTGCTAGACTCATCAGAAATTCAGAATTGTGGTAATCACAAGAATAGACCGTTCCCCAAATAATCCATGGCCGGACTTGCATGAAGTCTATTTCTATTCCAATCCTTTAAGTTCATTTGGGCTTGATAGTTCAAAACCTACAGTTATTTGTATCTGCTCTCATGGTCAACTTCAAAGTTTAGTACCAAAACACAAAATACAAAATATTAATCATACACACCTATGGGTTCTTTGCAAGGGGAATATAAATATGTGAGCAAGTGTTGGGTAGGGATGCTTTTTATGTAGGGGCTTTGTGGAAAAGGAAAAGCATTGTAATTTTGAACAGTACTGACTTCTACCTGCGTGTAGACAGGGTGCTATCTGTCCGTAAAGCTAACTGAGGACACATTCCACATGAAAATAAAAGGAAGAGCTAATTACGGTATATCATACAGTATCCGACGTTCATGCATAATTTTTTAATTTCCTATTACCTTTTTGTTATCTTCCCATTCATTGACTTAATTGATACACTACCTAACCTCTTTTGTGCCAAATACATTTGTTTTCTTCCTTCTAGGTCACAGTTTTACAATTATCACCATAGCAACTTCCAGCTATAATAAGAAGATACATCTTCTGAATGGCTGGTGATACAACAATAACTGTTAGAACATGACATTTTTCATGTTGGAAACATCTGGAGTTCACAACCAGCAAAGATCTGTAAAAATGTCTGTAGCTCTTTAATAATGTCTGTAGCTCTTTAATAATCACCCAAGGCTGCACTTGTAAGCTTTATTAAGATGCATTTACAAACACTCCTTAGTCACCAAGCATGGAATGTGATAAAAATAAGCTTTATTCCAACACAAGAAATTAAAATACAAAGTTCAGTTTAAAAGTCATGTGGCTTAAAAGAAAAAAGACAGAGTTTGAATTGGCCTTTGTGTCAAGGCCTTTATTTTAGAGAGTTGGGCCGTACTCCATTCCTCTGCTGTTCCCAGCCTATTACCTACAGCACTAATATTGCTATTTACTGGCTGATTATATCCTCTGGCAAGATTTGGACTGTGTCTACTTCCCTGCTGCAAACTAATCAGTTTTCAAAATTAGTTATTGATCTCAGGCTCATTGTGGAGGACAAATTTAGTGGCTGGTTCATTGGGTATCAAGAGTGCCACTCTTTGTGTGAGCTGCATAGAAGTGAAAACAAACAAGATATTCAGGCCCACGTACATATATAATCATCTAATATAAGGAAATACAAGACAGGTATAAATGCATTGGCAAATTAAATAGCTTTTTTATGAGAAAGATGACCTAAAGAAATCCAAGACTATTCCTCTGTTAAGGTACACATGTAATTCTTCCTATCTACTGCGAACTGTTTATCTGGGAGAGAACACATGTATCAGCACTATTACTGGAAAACATTACTATTATTTAATTTGAAGTGTTTTGGGGGTTTGGGTTTGTCTTTGGGGGTTTTTTTAAGGTAGAAAATGAGCTTATTTTTTTAAGATAGACCACTCTTGATGTTTTAAGTTGCAAACATATTAGGTGAAGCCAGGAAGATTTTCAAATAATAATTATGTGAAGTTGGGTTTTATGTTTTAGTGACTAACAATGTGCTGCCATTATCCATAGCCTAGCTCTATCAAGCTACATTAAATCTTTTCAGTAATTATATTGTCACTCCTTTGGTTGTAATGGGGACTTATCTGATGCAAGACATTTTAATTGGGAAAGTTTCCCTGTAAAACGTTCAGAGAGAAAGATATAGTCAATAACCCAACATTTTCCTGGAGGTGAAAGGGCCATGCCCAAGTTGTTTCTCTACCTGAATGGAAGTACATGAACACTACTAGGCTGCATGTTTCCAAATTTCATCCCCAGATAGACCTATAAAAATTTTGAAACCTAATTCTTTTTCTGAGAAAAGAGATTCCCCTATAGGTTCAACTGCAAGCATGCATTTCCTAGTCCCTTTAGGAAAACTCTTAGGACATAGAAGCATATTTAAAATATTGAAAATGTAAAAAATATTTTTAATAACAGTCTACTCCCATCCCACTGCAACAATTTAATTATTTATGAAAAAATTCAACATTAGAAATGTTTTCCTCGTCCTTAAACATTATTCTCAGTCTTTGTACTGGAAGAAAAAAATGGTCTTCTAAACACTTCACCATTGAAACAGCATACAGAGTATCTGCCAAGTGTGTCTGTGTGTGTGTGTGTAAATCTGCATTTGAAAATTAATTTAAGATGTTCAGTAATTCTTTTATTTTAGTATAAGCTCCTTGAATTTTATTTCAAGATTAGTATTTAAAAAGTGTCCAAAAATGAGAACATCAAACCCATTATTTGCATAGAATTTTCATTAAAAACTGTAATTTTCCAAAATTCACTCAAAACTTGGCCCAAATTTCCCAAAAGGTTTATGAACCTAGACTCTATTTCTGATTTATGAGAAAACCACAAACCAGGTCCTTGGCTTGAGTTTTGAGACTTTCATGGTGTGGTTTATTTTTGATGTACAGAAGAGCTGGAGCCTTGATGAATAGTTGGTGGTCTGTAATTATGCTCATTATTTCAATGACACACACACACACAAATTTTCAGAACAAAAGTTTTTTATTTGTATTGATGCAAAGTAGAAATTACTAAGAGTTTTATTACAAGGTTCATTTTAAGTTGAAAGTTTGACCCTACATTCCTGTATGCTTAAATTTTCCATAAAACTCAGTAAGAGCTAGAGTATGCAAAGAGTACAAATCCTAAGTATTACAGGAATTTAATCTTAGAAAAGAAATAATGAGACAGTAGAGTTACCTGCTTTGCTGTGTATTTCACAATTAGTTTCTGTTACACTGTGATGCATTTGAAACATGCTATTTGTTTTCCACAGTTTTTGAATGAAGCCAGTGTGTTAGAACAGCCTTCTCACTTTTACCTCTTCAAGTTACTAAGATGTAGCATATGAATCCATTCCATTACAAAATCTGAGTTAAAACTTTCCACGGTTAACATATACTTTGAACCAAACACTCCTTAGTCGCCTACATTCCTTCATTAATGTATCTGAAATGTTTCAGATTTAAATCTGGATGTTGCTTTGGTCATCTTTAGCAATAGTTAATATATTCTCTATTTATTTTCATCTAGTATGCTGCTATAGAGAGCAGAAAACATGTATGCCAGAATGTCACTTCTTATTTCTGTAAATATAGTCCTCTTCTTTCCTCAGATCGTTAGAGGTGTAGAATTGTTTTCTCCCAGAAAATGATAACTGGAGTAAGGTAGCGTATCTATTAATTTTGATAGAATTGTGCTCTGATATAATACTAAGGAGTTGGACCCGTTCTTTTATTTTTTAAAAAATTCTGTAAAAAGAAAGGTAGTGCAGAACTTTTTCTTTCATTTGAATGATATGATTTGAACAGATCTCCTTAGTGACTGCTGATGCCATAAGCAACTTCTGTGAAGTTTTCTTTATGTCTGCTCCATTTTTTAAATCCACTTGCATCTACAAAGCAAAAAAGTATTTTGAAGAGATATGAGTGAATTAAATATGTAATCAATTTAATTTGAAGATGGGCACCATAGTCTAAAAAACCCAACATTTACTTGTTTCAGTGAAGCAGTCAGTGGACAAAGAACTTTGTATAAAATTGATCTATAAATATAAGTAAATCAATAAAATATTTTAGACCTCCATTTCTTAGCCTATCTAGGTCATTGAAATGCTCTATCCTCAAGGGAATTAATGAAATAAAAAAATACATTACTTTTTTATTTGGGCATCCTCTGTCTGCCTGCAATTTCTCTGCTTTCAAATCTAGAGTGAATGCTTCCACTAGTATTTACATTGACAGAGGTAACACAACCATCTTTTGTCCTAGATTTTTATTAGACTAAAACTGCACTGAAGAGCAATATGCTTAAAAATGTTTTGGCACACTGTTGTGGTTTAACCCCAGCCAGCAATTAAGCACCACGCAGCTGCTCGCTCACTCCCCCCACACCCAGTGGGATGGGGGAGAAAATCGGGAAAAGAAGTAAAACTCGTGGGTTGAGATAAAAACGGTTTAATAGAACAGAAGAAACTAACAATGATAATGATAAAACTAATAAAATGACAACAGTAATAATAAAAGGATTGGAATGTACAAATGATGCGCAGTGCAATTGCTCACCACCTGCTGATCGACACCCAGGTAGTCCCCGAGCAGCGACCCCCCGTCCCCCACTTCCCAGTTCCTATACTAGATGGGACGTCCCATGGTATGGAATACCCTGTTGGCCAGTTTGGGTCAGCTGCCCCGGCTGTGTCCTGTGCCAACTTCTTGTGCCCCTCCAGCTTTCTCGCTGGCTGGGCATCAGAAGCTGAAAAATCCTTGACTTTAGACTAAACACTACTTAGCAACAACTGAAAACATCAGCGTTATCACCATTCTTCACATACTGAACTCAAAACATAGCACTGTACCAGCTACCAGGAAGACAGCTAACTCTATCCGAGCCGAAACCAGGACACACACTCAAACATAGGACTGAGCAACTAAAAAAAACTACTAAAATGAAAATGTAAAGGTTTGTACACAGGATACATTTTTCAGAGGAACAGTCTCTCATATGAAATTTAAGCTATATTTTAATGAGCTTTAATTAAGAAGATGGGAAAATTCAAGTTCTGAAAAAATCAGAAGTGAAGGTGCACTACTAGCATACCGGATGCTAGTACTGAGGTATAATTAATAAAATTTTTGAAACAGAGTACAAAAGATAATTACTTGTGTCACTGAGGTGTTGTTACACTAAACAGCGGTACACTAAAATGGAGTATGCTTTAGACTTGTATTTGGTTCTGGTTCTTTTTGGGATTGGTTTTCTTCCAAGATTTTATTAGCAACTTTGTGTGGTTGTATGCCAACTGAAAATTTTTTAATAGCTTTTAATTATTTTTCTTCTTACGAAAATTATGGTAATTTTACAGGGTTTTATGTTTTCATAGTAGAAAGTTTGTTTGCTATTTTGGTTATCTCATATGCCAACCCTCTTGATAAACAATTAATATCTGTTAATGGAATAAGGGATTCCTGGTTCAGGTATTTAAGATTCTTGAATCTTGAGTACAGCTTTGAAAACTTTTAACATCTTATTTTTTATACCATATATATATACTATTTTTTTATTACAGTTGAATGCTTTCAAGGCTGGAAATTAATTCCTTGGGAATGATTTCTTCATATTCAGTAAGACAATGAAAAAGGAATAAGGCAGATCTTTTCTCCACAGACAATTAATCAAAGGAATTTTATGATGGCATGACTCAACTGGAATCCTACTGTTGTTTTTCAAAACTGTTTTCTTGAATAATTTCAGCTAACCACATACTTTGAAATAGAGCTGTACTTCAGTTCCCTAGATATTACCAGTGTATGAAATAAATGGACCTTCTTTCTGTACACAAGACAAGGATCTGAGTTGTAGTTTTGAAGTATGAGGATCTTACCTTCTTGAGTTTGTTGGATATGGGGAGATTTCGAAAGCAAAAATAGTGCACCACGTACCAAAGTCGTCCTGGACATCAGCCCAGATGTGTTCCTATGTGGTGTGTCCAACGGTGAGTCAGAGCAAGGGGGTAGCCAGGTCTACATACCTTGGCACTCTGGGCTGCAATAAATGAGGCCAAGTGTAAGCCAGCAATTTCCATATTTTGTGTGGCTGCCTGTGCTCCTTCATCAGAAGAGACAGTTGGTCAGCCTGCTACATGTAGCAATTACAGATATTGCCACAGGTAAGACCATCTCAGCAGCGACTCCCAGACGTGCCAAAAACTGTGGAAGCTGCCATCTGAGGGTCAGCTTTCACATGACAGCTAGGCCAGTTTTGTAGGCAGCTGTAACTGAGAAGGGCAGGCAGTTGATGTGGGGACTTTTCTTCTCTGCCTGGGATACATGAGCGTGCAGCTGGGGAGTGGCGGAGGGGAGTTGGGGGGGATTCCCTCTTTTGGACACCGCTAACACTTAGGTCACCTTACACTAACTTGCACCAAGAACAGCATACCTAAGTGTAGCCAAACATGGATTCTGTTCTAAATGAAGTATCTGCTCTCTTATTAGTTTATACACACAGAAAAATATTTCCCAAATTAACTAGTTATGTGAATAGTCTAAGAAAATCTACTCCACAGCTGGATCAAGAAAAAAAAAAGTCCTCCATAGTGTGCATAACAGGAGTTGTCATACTGCTGACAGCTGATGGAAACACATTTCTGGAAAGCAGAGTTTGTATTATATGAGTAGATAATAACAGCATTCCAGTAATGTTTGTCCTACTAAATTCATACCTACCTCCTAACCAAGAGTAACACAACTAAAAGCGATCTGCTGAGAGACACTGAGCATTCCCAGATTAACATGGTCTAAAAGAAGCACGCAAAGTTAGTGCATCTGCATGCTCCCTTTGAGTCTGATTACTAAATAGGCCACCAGCTGTGACTACAGCTACATCTCTAGTGTTACTGAGTTGTAAAAAAAAAAGAAAAAAGCAACAATACAACGTTTAATATAATTTCCATTTATCTTTGGTGCCACAAATCAGGATTAATTGAATATAATACTTTATATGAAAGTAACTGAAAACATGACATCTCCATTCCCACACTCAGAGTATGCTCATCATTTAACAGCAAGATAAGTTACAGAAATAAAATCTAAGTTAGGAGAAGAACAAGTCCCTGTGATTTTGAGTGTTTTGAATTGTTGGTGGTGTTTTCCATTCTAAATCAGTAGCTGCTAATAAAGTTAACCAAATTACTACAGATTTAGCGTCTAATATAAATGAATTCATCATTTGTGAAATGCAAGGTGGCTGCATTTGGAGTCCATTTGAAGATGTTTAGCAATGCAGAAGCTATCCCCATGCAGGAATGGTAATGGCATTCACTACAAATAGCCGTTTTGTATTTTAAATTTGTGATGTGGCTTTTCAGTCCAGAAGGAATTCATCCTTTCTTAGACTTGATCCAAGCATGACTGCACCAAAGCTTTTATGGCCAATTGGGGTAGAAACACTGTTACATCTTTGGCATAGCACTATTTTCTTTTATGTAGATTTTCTTCCAGTAGAAAGTGAAGGTCTTAAAATGTGCAACTTAAGTCAGCTTAAGTCAATCCCAAACACTACTGAAATAAAGAAATCCAAATAGTGTTAAGCAGGTTGATATCATGCAGCACTTGACTAGATTCCTCCTATTTAAATATTCAGGTTTGCTTATACACTGCCATTGAAGTTCAAAGCACAGTATTTGGTTCATTTAACAACTGCAGACACTCCATTAGCCTTTCTCACTACCAACTTTGCATCCCATATGCCTGCCTGATCCATCTGTCATGTTTTGTCAAATGTAAGTGCTTTCAGGGAGCAGCCTTGATTTTACAGTGCATTGCAAAATGGGGCTCCAACCTGAATAGCCACTGAACCACAGACTAAAATTTTAATACTAGAAGAGCCAATGGAACCTCTGTAATCATGAGGACTATGAGCAAGGAGGAATGGTTACATTAATGTAGATATGTGGTGGGCAATAAGATGTGTAAATCTTCACTGAATGGATAACACAAGGACAGTAATATCAGGTTAGATTATACAGTCAGTATTCTGCCTTTGGAAGTACCCAATAAAAGATGCTGAGAAGAAAGCTTAATAGGCCAAGCACCCAGAATCTTTTCCTAGTGCCTACCTCCTTGGCTCAAAACAAAAAGAGCACACAAAAAGCTACGGATTTGGCTTTTTAGGGTATAAATGGATGATACAGAATTAATTGCAATCTAAATACGTATACCTCAACAATCTGGCAGCTGATATATCCATACTTCAATTAATATGTAGTATGATTCCTGTGATGATAAGATGCTAAAAAAATTATCATTCCAAACAGGAGGAGGAGGAGGAGCTGTTTTAGCATACTATTGTCAAGACTTATGCATTTATATACATACAAATCTCTCTTTCTGTCTGTGCACATGCACTGATACATACACACACATATATGTGTAGAGTATACAACTATAGCAGAAATTGATTACACTGATTTCTTTACTGTCATTGTGACAGAAATTATGACTTATATTGGGTGTACAATATCAAATTTTATAGCAACAGCTGTATCATGGTCCAAACAACTTCTTCCCTGTCTATAAGAACTATCTTTTTTTTTAAATATTCTTATATGCAAATTGCAAGGTAATCTCCTTGAAAATAAGTCACAAGTCTCTCCTTGTAAAATAATAAGAAAATTAATGTAACTATGGTACTAAAATTTTAGCATGTAAGAGACAACTTTTTTTTGCCACTAGTTATTTAGGCTGTATACATATCAAGCTAGTGCATAATGATATAAGAACAGCTGTACTAGTTAAGTTATATAGTCACTATCTTCCTTGGAGAGTAGTCAGTAAAAGTGCTTAGGAAAAGAGTTTCATAAAAGGCTAACTGTAGAGCATTTTCTTAGTATATGCTCTCATTTTCAGACAATCTGTGGCATCGAGATTTCCTGAGCCAGAACCTGCATGCACATCTTTGTGCTTAATGGCCCTTAATGGATCTTTTTTTTCTAATCATTTGCCTAATTATTTTTTTAACTCATTTATCCTTTTGGCCTTCGCAACATCCTGTGGCCATGAGTTCCACAATTTAATTATGTGTTATGTGAATAAGTACTTCCTTTTGACCCTGGATGCATTAAGAATACTTTATGTGTATTTCTTCTTTTCTTTTTTTTTTTTCTTTGTTGCTGATGCCTATGCAGCAGGAGCTAACTGCTTGGAAACTTTGTTCTTTAGACTTTACCTCAGTGTTCTTTGAATCTGAAATGGCCCTTTTGATGTTGGCATAAGAAAGCATATGAATTATAAACTGTACATAAATGCTGGCTATATCCTGATGCATACAAGAGATATGTTTCTACTCCAGCTCTTTTTTCGTTTACCAGAATGTTCTCTTTCCTTTAGTTTTAGAGACCACAGGTCCCTGATAAACTTTTGTGGTCTTATCTTTTATGAATCCAAACCTCTAGGGGCTGTGAAGAAGGAAGGAATTAAAACAAACAAACAAAAAAATCCAAACAACCAAACAAACACAAAAACCCCTCCAAAACCAGAAGATACTATAAGTTCGAACTAAAAAACTACAAAAAGACTAGATTTGGCCTGAACACTATGTGAGAAAAAGGAGGTTAGTCTTCGTGTTTCCAAAGTTAGATGAAATCACTATGGCCTCTGGCAGATCCAGCTTTATTCTGTAAACAAAGGGAGCTGCTCTTGCATCTGTTGTTGGTGAATTTGGCCCACAGTAATGAGGCATAATTGAATATCAAGATCTGATCATTAAAAATAAGGAAGTCAACTTCTTTAATGGAAGAAGTGGAAGCAAACAGGAGATTTGAATAACACCATTCACAGTTGAGTCATTTTTCACTAAATAACTGAATGTGGATTTATGGCCATACCTGAGGTGCTGCAGTCTAAAAATGTCAGCTTTACAACTTTTGATTTAGCCTGACAGAGGTAGAAGAAATAAAGCGAAGAATAAATCTGATGAAATCTCTGAAGATAAGGTTTTATTTCAGGCTAACTGAAAGAATCGCTTTTGTGGAGAACATACTTTATTTTAATCTGACTGCTAGCTTTTTTGTGCTGGTTTTATTTTAAATTTTTTCTTCATAGTTCTCAGCCAAATGTTCTTCCAATGGCCTTGAGTCAGCCATTGCTGACCAGAAGACAATAAATAATAATACATAATGTGGATAATATCCTTCCTAGAGAGATTATCATGAATTATTTTGCACCCTGTTGAGCATGTCATGACTCCTGGTGTGATGCTTGGCAGTTCTCCGCCCTCCAAATGCACTGCTTGGTTGTTTCCTACATCCTGCAGTTTCTGATTTTGTCGTGTAGATTATCTTTCCTCTTGTTTTGCCATCAGCATGGATATAAAACTCTATTTGTAATACTGAAGCTACTAAGTGATATTTCAGAACCTTAAGTATAAATGTACAGTCTTCATGTAAGCTGTTTAATACATTTTCCTGTAACTTCTTAAATTGGCTACATCACATCTTGGTTGTTCAACTACATGTAAGTTCAATATTTTTATATTCTAGCAACTGAAAATGTAAGATGTGTTTTAATAGGAAAGGTAATACAGCTTGATTATCTGATATGAGATTATTATGAGATTATTATGAGGCTGGTTTTCAGCTAGCAAGCCCTGGTTGTAAAATGTGTTGCCCTTTTTAACTAAAAAAATACACAATAAAGCTAGGAGAATATGTACCATATCAGGTGCCTCTCGTGATAAATGGTGACAATCAGTGCGATTTGAATCTTGCTGTCTCATTTCCAGCATGCTTTGAAAGGACCGCTGAATCAACTGGTGAGTCTGATGACTCTTCAAAAGGAAAAAAATGAGCTTATCAATATGAAAATAAATATCGTACCTGATTTGATATTGCTAATAGGTCAGCAACAATAAAGGGCTGCTTCCTGGAATCAAAGGGTCCCTGGACTCATGCCACATAAGAAGGCAAAGGGTAGGTGGAGGCAACTGCCTGCTTGCTTTCTCGTGCATGACCAGAGTTTCACAGCTCAGTCTTCCATTTCCTGGACATTTTCCTCCTTATTTTTAGCATTTTGGAGCATTGGTGTGCACAAGGCATTCAGAATTAAAACCAAGGCGACCTCAAGACATAGCTGACTGAAATGTTTATATGCCTCACAATGTATCCTGTCGTCATAGCCAAGCTTGAAGGAACAGATGATTCCTGCTTGAGAAAACTACATTATGAAAATCTGGAAGGGGCTCAGTGCTATGAGTTGTTCAGACTTCTTAAGTTGCATTGTTTAGCCTAAGACATGAGTATACTATTCCTTTTCTAGGAAATAACTAACAGCTTACTATTTCAAAATGAAGCATGGTTCAAATGTGACAATATTAAAAGCAGTAACATGTTTTCCATTTAAAATTCCCTCTATAATGGACCTTTCAGGTTGCTACAGGGGAAAAAAAAAGACAATATTGTGTTCTTAGCTTTTAGCATTTTAGCTTGTGACTCATTTTAAGTGCCCGTTAAATACAAAATAATTCTCATCTAAATATTTTATCCAGCTAAGAAATAATTTATTTCAGGTTTGTCTTTAAGAGTTCAAAAGTTTTGTAGAGTTTGTAGAGCTGATCTCTACCTTTTCTTTGCAACCATGATACTATGCCAAACAATTTCTACACCCTTGCCTTGAGGGAGGCCAGGCTTTCACCAAAGGAGTCTTTTGTCTAGGGCTTGTTAAAAAATGGAAATACTAATCTGAGTTGTTTTGTATTATTTGTACAAGTAGCAGTGGTTGTCACCACAGTATGTTAGAAAAAGAGAAAAAACACCTAGGGAGAGTATCAGAAAGATTGGGCTCTTGCAGGGGGCTCTCAGGTTCCAGTGAGCTCTGCCAACACTCTAATTTGGTTAGTTTTACAGAAGGCAAACTGTCAGTACCTGCTCTGGCCTGCAGTGTTTGAGTCCTAACTTTCCCTTGGGGTAAAAAAAAACACGTGTAAACATACCTATATATACAAGGGTATATATTATATATGTGTGTATATACATATATATAGGTCTGTGTGTGCATATATACGTGGATGGGCAACTGCTACCTTGTAAGCTAAATGGAAAATAAGTCTTTTTTTACCATCTGGAAAGAACTTCATTTCTGGTCTCATCTTGTTCTTTCTCACAATTTCTGTTCTTCTCCCTTTTAATCTTGATGTCATAGTTCAATGCTACTATCTCAAATCTTCATATTTTTTGCCTCTGCTAATAGTTTGATGTGTCTTACACTATATAGAGCTGACACAGAACACATGGTAGATTACTGAGCACAGAATTATTAGCTAGGATTTCTACAGAGAAGCTATCCATGCTACCACTGAGGGTATGACTAAAACTTAAATAGATAATTAATATTTCATTAAATACAATAATAAAATCAATTGCTCTCCCAAAAAACTACTAAAGCCTAAGTCAAGTATTGTTGCCAGAGTTTGAATGCTGTTGTGGTTTAACCCCAGCCAGCAACTAAGCACCACGCAGCTGCTCACTCACTCCCCCCACACCCAGTGGGATGGGGGAGAAAATTGGGAAAAGAAGTAAAACTCATGGGTTGAGATAAGAACTGTTTAATAGAACAGAAAAGAAGAAACTAATAATGATAACGATAACACTAATAAAATGACAACAGCAATAATAAAAGGATTGGAATGTACAAATGATGCGCAGTGCAATTGCTCACCACCCGCCGACCGGCACCCAGCTAGTCTCCGAGCGGCTATTCCCCGCCCCCACTCCCCCCAGTTCCTATACTGGATGGGACGTCCCATGGTATGGAATACCCTGTTGGCCAGTTTGGGTCAGCTGCCCTGGCTGTGTCCTGTGCCAACTTCTTGTGCCCCTCCAGCTTTCTCGCTGGCTGGGCATGAGAAGCTGAAAAATCCTTGACATTAGTCTAAACACTACTTAGCAACAACTGAAAACATCAGTGTTATCAACATTCTTCAGATACTGAACTCAAAACATAGCACCGTACCAGCTACTAGGAAGACAGTTAGCTCTATCCCAGCTGAAACTAGGACAAATGCTTTATTGCTTCTTTTCCTTAGAAGAACTGAAAAGCAACAAGATTTACTTAATCAGTACTTTCTCTTAAGGGATTTTACTGTGCTGGATGTTTGCTCTTTGAAAATAAAGACTTTAGTTTGGTCTGACAAACATTGTTTGTTGGATAAGTAAAAGCATTCTACACATATCTGAAAATATTCTAGCAATACTTAAGTATCAGAAATCGTGTGGCCAGCAGGAGCAGGGCAGTGATCATCCCCCTGTACTCAGCACTGGTGAGGCCACACCTCGAGTACTGTGTTCAGTTTTGGACCCCGCACTACAGGAAAGATATTGAGGTGCTGGAGTGTGTCCAAAGAAGAGCAATGAAGGGGGTGAAGGGTCTAGAGCACAAGTCTTATGAGGAGCGGCTGAGGGAACTGGGGTTGTTTAGCTTGAAGGAGGCTGAGGGGAGACCTTATCGCTCCCTGCAACTGCCTGAAAGGAGGTTGTAGCGAGGTGGGGCTCGGTCTCTTCTCCCATGTAACAAGCAATAGGATGAGAGGAAACAGCCTCAAGTTGTACCAGAGGAGGTTTAGATTAGATATTAGGAAATATTTCTTCACTGAAGGGGTTGTCAAGCATTGGACCAGGCTGCCCAGGGAAGTGGTTGAGTCCACTGGACGTAATTAAAAGACATGTAGATGTGGTGCTTAGGGACATAGTTTAATGGTGGACTTTTTACTGTTAGGTTAATGGTTGGACTTGATGATCTGGAGGGTCTTTTCCAACCTAAATGATTCTATGATTCTTATGAAGTGGAAGTAAGAAAGAACTGCAAATTTCTATGGAAATGTATATTCAATCAAATCTGGCAAATGAAGCGAATACTTTTGTTTAGTATTTTGCATATTCTGCGCAGTATTTTGAAAGCTGCATCCTTACTGTAGAGTTAGCGTTATACTTGGAGTTAATAGGGGCAGTGTATAATCACAAGTCAGGGCTGGGCTCTGCCAGGTCCTGGTGCCCTGATCACACTACTGCTCTCATCCAGTCCACGTACCCTGACCTCCTTGGTGTGGAAATGAGGGTCCACAGATAGGACCTTGGTAGGTGCTCGCTACTTGAACGATACAGAGCTGGGACACAGAACGTACCTTCAGGCCTGGTAGCACAGAAGTTTTCCACTACCTTCTGAGACCCACCAGATTTCAGACCCCCTTGTTCAAACATGTCTCGGTTACCTGGGCACAATGTGCTTCTCTGGGCTGTCATTAGGTGTCTTCACCACTACAGACCCAACAACTCCTCCTCCTCAGAAGGGGCAGAAAAGCAAGCCAGTGAGTTCTGGATATATTTGCCTATAATTGGTGCTCTTCCCACAGATTACACTTGAGTATGCTCACAAGCAGCTGATGAAAACTGTGAACATATACTCAGCCATCAATCTTCAGGAAAAAATTAGAATCTAGGTTTAGACTCAATCCTGTTTCACTCTGGTATGCACTTAAATAAAAATCAAATCCTTCCCACACTTTTTGAACAATCTGTAGTACAAACACATACTTGTTTGTTTTATTTTTGAAGCAATGTCGTACTGCATTTATGCAAAACTTCGACCCCACTTCTCCCTTAGAACATTACTGTCATGGGATGCAAGATCAGCTAGAATTTCAGGCACAAGAAAGGGTCAAATAGTGTAACTAATCGCACTTTTATGAAAGACAACAGAACACAAGTTCACCAATTTAAGCCTGCGATGCAACCACAATTAAATGTTGATTACCCATTTGAATCACAAGCCATTATTGCCCATACACCTTAAAAATCCAAGCATAAAAATTCCCCAGAGAGATGCACAGCACAATCAGCACTTTCTCTGTTGTGTTTCCTTCACATTTTAAAATTAGTACAAGTAAAATGTGGAAGTAATTTGATGATTGCTTGCGTGTTAGCATTGTTTGTGTTTCAGAGTGGATTTTCTGATCTTTTTAGCTGTTTATCTATAGGTCTTCTGTGAGAGCATTTCTTCATTCTTCCCTGGTGTTCTCAGTCAGTTCAGTCTTTACGTAACTCTTCTTCTGTAGTTCTCCACTTCTCCCTCCATTACCAGTGTTTATTGCTAGCCAGGTCTCATGATATGTAACCAGAAAATCTGATGCTTCAGAATTGTTTAGAATAAGTATTCTATGTTAAAACTTTGTTTGCCCCCTCCTTATGCTGAAGAAGACTACACAAGGCTTCTCCTAGTCTATATGTCTGTTCAAAGTGATACAAGATGCTCTTAAAATTTCATATTTTAAATGCTAAATTTGCTCCCTTAATGACAGTCCATGGCAGCTAAGGAGATTTAGGTTTTCTAACTTTGTTTTATATCACTATGTTGCTCTGTGAAAATACAGATTCTTAGAAAAACATCCTAGATTTGACCACATCTACCCTTTGGATTGGTGGGTAGCATTTACATAATATATTTTTCAGGAGGTTATAGAAGTACAAGTTTGGTTTTGGCAGTCTTGGAAATTTGCCATGTTCTCTGTTATCAGCAGGTGCACTACAGAAAACAAAAAAAAACCCCTATGTGATTTGCATTGGTGGTGTACAATGCTGGGAGAAATCATAGTACTCACTGCCCTGCCTGAGTTTCCTGAGCTGACATCAATCTTAAAAACTGGAGGAAATTCACATTATAAGATATGGAGCTATTGATGCACTACAAAGAACTGAAAGCTAGGTGATAACATTTACTGGATGCAAATATGATCAGGAAAACTGCAGCCACAACCAGCTCTTTCCTATTCTTTTTCAGAATATGACAATGATTAGGCAGTGTGGGATAGCTAAATGTCCAGTTGTCATTTTAGCTCACTTAAATCCACTTGATCAAACTAGGAGAACTAAATGCAAACTGGCAGTCACTCTTACTTCTAGGAAGCAAGTCGATATTTGGTCCACATGTAGCGGATGTGTAGCTAATGCAATAAATATGGTTCTTAAATTTTTTATATATAAAAATGAAATCTGCACATATTTTTTAGCTCTTTTTTTTGCATTTCGCAAAGAAGGGTTTATCCTGTTTTCCACATTTGAAAGGCAGACAATTGCTGTAAGTGTTTCTGCATATTTTTGGACACTTGTTTATCAGCATAAAAGATTAAAGCTTTGTGAATAAATACAAAAATTCTGCAATTCAGAAAAGCACAGCTTTCTAAATTCAGAAATCCTCTTGTGGTAGCTTCTTGAACTAATATATTTATAATCTATACATTGAAGGTACTCAGCAGACTTATAATATTTTATAAATACCATTACGCACATTAATCAGCAAGCTTTTGTGATTTCATTCAAGTCAAGTCCACTAGGATTCCTCTCACTTTGTAAAGTCAATCTTTTTCTTTTTTTCCTATGGTGTTTTAGGGGGTGTCTACTTAGTTAATTTCTCCAGGGCTTTATATCATCCTCCTCCACTGCTTATAAGCAACAAAGACAAGACAACAGAGACTGAGGAAAAACAGAATGCAAGATGGGTGCTCAAAAATACCTTAGCCGTTCCAGCCAGATCTTTTGTAGCAGAATGGAGTATCTTGTTCCACATAAACTGGATTACTCAGCACTTGTGTATACTAACCTTGAACCCCTTCCAGCAAGTTTATCCAGACATTGGTCATAGCTCAGTTTAATTAGGGTGAGGGTTTCCGTGTAATGTGATGCGATATAATATTAAGTGCATACAAATATTTGGCTAGACAAACATCTGCATTTTAATTTCTGAAATCAATCACAGTCTGAAAAATACTGGAAATGAATGAACCAATGTATATGAGCAAAGTTTCTACAGTCATTTAATGAACAGTACCCGCTTTGTTAGGTACAGACTGAACATTCACTCAGATAAATAGGAGCTTAGGCTAAAGGATATCTAACCCTCTCACATCTTTCTGTTATTTACCACTTGGTAGAGTAACACCTTTCTCAGCAGACATTCCTTGTGAAAGAATACAAGTTTGTCAGAGCTAGAAAATTATTAATTAGTTGAGATCATTAGGGAAAATCTGAAGTAGCAGTGAAAAGTTGCCCTGTAAGTTCTAAAAGCACATGGAGAAGCACCAGTGAGGGGCAAGCATAGTCACAATAATTACCAAAAAGCCAGGATACTTATGGCTAAAGGATTTAACTTCCTCTTCCTTTCTCTCCTTTCACATAAGAAGTTTCATATTGTAGCAGGTGTGATATGACTGCGCCTATCTCAGAAGCCAGTCAGCAGCAGTAATGTTCACAGATTGCTTCCCATACTAATGTTCTCTTGCCAGGCTGAACTGGAGTCTTTATTGGAGATGTATAGTTTAGCCAAGCACTGGCAGCTCTAATGTACTCAGGTCTTTTTGCCTGTGCCCTTTTATTTGGGTTAGCTTCCTACTGTATGTTCTTTCTTATCTCAGGAAACTGATATTCAGAGAGCTTTTTTTCTTCTCTTGTAAGGCATCTTAGGATTTTCTCTCTCAAAAGGCTGCTCCTGATTAACTCAATGGATTTGGAATAAGACTGTTTTGCTGTTTTCTCTAAATGTTGTCACTGGGAACCCAGCTGAAGTAAAAGCACTTGTCAGCTTGGTGCATTGTATGTATTTTGCAACTAACAAGAACAGTGTAGCTTTTTCGTCCTCTTTTGAAAATCCAAGAGACCTTGATTCTGCACATAAAAGCTTTGGCAATAAACCCACACATCTCTCTTCTAAGTGTATGCCAAGAGTTTGAGTTAAAAATTTAAAGAGAAAAGATTTGGGGCAATATGGATAAAAATTCTGTCATCTCTTTTCACCAACTTTAAAACTCTTTCACTTTATGATATCATAATCTCTAAAATATATGCAATATTCTTGAAAGCTTGCCTTCATTCTAGCAGCTGCTCTTGGTAAAAAAACAAATAAAGATAAAAGAGCTCTTTGGCAATGCCTTCTCTCTTAGCAAAATATAAATATTTCCCTGCTCCCCTTTAAAGACCATGTGTTCGATATCTAATTCTGTTTACATGGGTCACTAATCATTACAGTTTTGTATTGTGCTGTCCAGTTCCCGCGGTAGGTCTTGAAGCAGTTAGCCATTGCAGGGAGGTGGTGTGCCATTCGCCTGGCAGTGTTTCCCTTTGTTTCGGGAACAGCAGTGCTGCATCAGCAACTATCGCCCCCGAAACCATCCCTTCCATTCTTATGTTTGCTAACAGTTGCAACTACCCTGCTGAGGTTTTAATTAAAGGGAGGATGGGACTCAAAATCAGCTTCAAATGTGGCCAGTAGGTAATTTGAAGGATTACAAAGAGATGTTGCCTGTTTAAAGACAGAAGGGAAAAGGAGTTGATATCTGGATGCCTTATAGATAAGATTTACAGGGTGAAAGTTCAGCAAATTTTCTTCAGAAACTTAATTATTGTAAAGAAAGTAGGGTTTTCTCTGTATAATTTCCTCATTTAAAAGTCAGTTTCTTCACTCATGCTTTTCATTTTTACAAATGCCTTAATTATACAGGTGGGGTTATTTCTTCTCCTTGCTGTATTTGAATATATAGGCATGCTCATAGCTGAGAATTTTCTTCTTAGTTGTAATTAGCGTATAATACTATCTCCCAGGTGGATGGTAGAAAGCTGTTCATCTACACTCAGGAAAAATAATGTGTGTAGAATCACATCAAAACACACATTTTCTGCTGTTTTGTGTAGAGGTGTAGTACTCAGTATTAATAATGGGGTATTTTGGTTTAATAAACAATGCTGCTATGTTTTAACACTTCAATATGTTCAAAAGTAGATCCTGGGAAAAAAATCATTTACTTAAATAGCTTACATGGCAGGCAAGTATATGAGAGTCAATGGAAATCAATACAAAAAGAGACATTTCTACTACCAGGCTTTTGGAAGAGATGTATAGACAAGGTTGTTAATTGGTTTTCAATGGAATCATTTTCAGCAGAGTTCATAATTATTCAGTTGTATGTATTCTCAGTCCACTGTAATTTCCCTCTAACTTCCAAACTGTCCGCTTTCTATGGAGCATTTATAAAATAATAACATTAATTTGCAATTTTCTGGCAGTTTATGTTCTATAAGCTTGATTTCTCTAGTATCAAATGGCTTTGTGTTTTTAGTGTCACTTGAATTGCCCTAAATTTTTCCAAGAAATATGTTACAAACAAATGTTAAGAAATAATTGATAGTTTCTATTCTCCAGCTCAAAATATTTTAATGGTCTTAGTTTTCAATATGCTGCCTCTGAAGTTTTCCTTTTTGAAAAGGAAAAATATCTGCTTCCTTTTCAAAAATCCCGTGGGAATAAGCCCTGAAATATGTGTCTCTCCTTGCGCCTGTTCCTCCCCATTCAAAGTTAATTATAATTAAACACTGACTGTAAAAAGGAAAAGACATCTGTCTGAGGACATCATCACAATTTTCTGAAGTTTGGTCAACATTTGCTGTACATACAACTCACTAGCTGGATTTCATAATGTTCTGCTTAGACAGGGAACTAAATTACCATGGAATATAACACACTTTGATTGTGCTACAGGGGTTATGCCTGCTTTGAACACAGTTTAAATTAAGTGGCAGAACAGTGTAGGGATGCCTAAAATATATCTGCCAACTCTAGGCATGTCAGTTCAACCTCCATTACCCTGACAACCTTGTGCATGCTATATATAACTACAGTGTGGGATAGCAAGTCCTGCAGCAGGGGAAAGATTTTCACTGGAAAAAATTCTGTGAAAGCTTTTAGGAAGACAAGCTGGGAACAGCCCTAGATAGAAGCAAGAAAATCTCCCCAAACTTAGAAGAATGCTTCATGCCTCAAATAATGCAGTGTAAAGACCCTATAAATTTCAGGTGACAGAAGAATTTTATGAATTTTATGAATATGAATAATTATGAACAACCCACCCCACCCCAATTTTGGATACATAGAAGAAGTTTTTGGATGCTATCTTGAATTATACCCAGCCCACTTATAAACAGGTGAAATTAATCTTTTTTATAACAATACATGAGGACAATAAAGTAAATAATAATTAAAATATTATGATAATATTAACTTAAAACTGTGTTTATTCAGATGTTGAATATTAAGAAAATAGGGGCATTAGAGCCAACTGCCTCTCTGAGTTAGCAGATCCATTTAGCCCAGTGTCCTGTCTCTGGCAGTAACTGATCAAAGTACTTCCAGAAACAGTTTAAAAGCAAGTCATACTTAGACCTTTTTCCAGCATACCCTTCCAACAGTCAGCAGCATTAGAACTTCCTGCTCTGCATCATAATCTGGATGGTCATGTTTAACTGCCATCAGTATATCTGTCCTTCGTGAATTTAGCTAAGTGTGCTGTGGTTTTTTTTGCATTTTGAACATCGTACAGCCATCAGTTTCACATTGCTGTGCAGAAAAAATGGTTTCCTTCTATTTGCTTGTAAAATTATTGTCTCATTTTTTAACTTGCCCTCTTAATTATTGTATTGTGAATAATGGTTCTCAACTAGTCTACTTCACACCATTTATGATTTCCTTTTTCTTAATTTCAAGTACCCTTCAAGTTGCCTCTCTCTTAATTGGAGACATCTAGTCTCTTTTCTTTGCAGAACTTACTCTGTACCCCCTGCTCACACTTGTCAGCCTTCTATGTTTTTATTACTTGTACCATATAATTTTTTCAGACAGCCTAGCCAGAACTGCATACAGTAATTACAGTGTGGGCACACCAAAGATCTACAAGCAGTTTAATATATCTTTGTTTATACCCAGACTCCTTTCCCAATAACTCCTAACAATCTGTTTGCCATCCTGACTACTATTTGTAATAGCGAAATCAAATCCAGCATTGTATATGTTTGGGGTTTTTTTATTAGCCTTAATTTGTATTTATTGATAGTGAATTGTAATTGCTATGTTAGCTGTCACTGGCTAAATCCATTTGATCTTTTTGGACTCTTCTTCAGTTTTTCATATATAGTTTCAGCTTTGACCGTGATGAATAATTTTGTATCATCTGCATACTTTGGCATCTTTATGCTAGTTATTTTCTCATGGCACATGTGTGGAATGGAATAAAGCATATGGAATGAAATGAATGAGACAGATAACCACAACAAGTAGAAGGGATGGCTATTAGACATGAACACTTTTTTCTGAAGCAGTCATCTTAAATTACCACTTGCAAAGCCCATTAGCACGCGGCATTTTCTTGTCTAAGAGGAGTGTAGTTCTGAGGAGTTACTTATTGTGGGAATAGGGGCTTTACAGAACTAGATTCTAAGCATTTTTTTTCAGCTTGAAAAGATGGCATAAAAGAAACTGCTAACTAGAAAAACAGAGAATCAAGCCTGTAATGGATGATCTTAAAATAGCGGTATATCCTACAGCTCACTCAGGATTGCTGTTTGTGTTATGCCACTCCCAGGGATTATTTTGATTTATGATCATCCCTTTGTTACTGCATAAAGGTATGTGATCATACCTGAATGTGGTCATACCTATGTGAGGCTATGCTAGAAAGCATATGTTGATATATGCTGAAGTACAGTGACAGTAATATTTAAACATTATTTTTTCCCCTTTATAAGAAATATTAACAACCCAAATGTTTGCTAATATCTCAAGCTTAGGCTTCACTCCATTGCCTCTTTCTCACTTTTATTTGCTTATTTAAATAATTTTAAACCTATGAGAAGCAACAATCCTTGCTGCCTGAGACTGGTGTACTTACACAGACTTCAGCAAAATTCAATTTGTTTAATTCTTGGGAAGTTTCTGTGAAAAGTTTGATATTGTATTTCTAGATCTTTGGCTGGCATAAATAAGAGTATTTCTGTGCTGTGGTAAGGTATAATAAGAGAACCTGGAATGGATCAATTTTTATTTTCAGGTGTGATAGATCATATTTATTCTGTTTATCAATTCTCTTTAAAAGAAGTTTGCATTGTTCAAATAATGACCTTTCCTAACGTGAGCCTTATAGATTCATCCTTATATGTGGTTATATTTACTTTTGCAAATGAGGCTTCTATATTCAGCTATTGTTTTAGGAACACAATAGCTTTCCAGGAATTGCATCTCTCCCCAAAATGTGTGGTTGTGTTCTTTCACAGTGCATGGTAAGAAGAGATGACTTCACTTCTTCAGATAGTTCTGTACAAGAGTATAGGAATAGTAATACTGGCTCAGACCCAAGTTCCTTCTCTTCTGGCAATACCCTATGTAAAATACTTTTAAGAACGATTATAATAACCTAACAGATGGCTTGTGTAGGATAATCTGACGCTGATCGCTTATACTTAAAGGTTGTTTTAAACCCAGAAGTGTAATTCATCTCCATGGTTTTTTTACTATTATTCATCATAACCAAATACTATTTTCTGTATAGATGTCTCTGAATCTTGTATTCCTGATGTCAGCAGCAGTCAGTTCTTCAGTCAGATAATATGTCTTTATGAAAAAATGTTCTATTTTCTCAATTCTTTTGTATTTTATTCTCGTGCTACCATGTGAGAAACTTTGTATGTATCATTATTTCATACACGATTACTGACAGCTGTTATTCCTCTTTTCTCAGCAGTAAACAATCTCACACCTTTTCAATCTTGACATGTCTTCCAGATTCATGATCATTCTTATCATTTTTCTCTAAGTTCATGATCTATCCCTAAATACCTGATTTCAAAAAGTTTCCAGATGAATTTTAACTACTACTGCTAAATATAAAATTGCTTTTCTGTCCTCCATATTCACATCTTCTTTCTGTCCCTGGCACACCTCTAAGCAATGTTAAATGAAGCTGAATGAGTGTGAAAAAGAATAGCTGTTGGGAATTAGGAGGCCTAAATTTGATTATTTCCTGTTGATCAAATCATAAACTCTCCCATATCCCTACCTGCAAAATGGGGATGATAGTAGTTCCTTGCTCACAGAATATTGACTATAGGCACAAGAACTCAAATGATCTAAATACCTCAGGAAATGTTCTCAAATATACAATGCTACAGAAGTGCAGGTTATCTGTATTCAGGCAGCCCAGTGGCTTCAATCTAATTGTTTCCTGAGAAAATACAAAATAGAATAGATTTTGACATATAAAATTTTAAAGTATGTGACTATGTTCCCTTCATTATTGGCATATACAAAAAACCCCCTTTTGAAGTTAAAATAGGAGAAATAATAATTCCACCTGACAAGAATAGCTGAAACATTAAGATTGTGACAGGAAGATTAGCTAGACAATAAAATACAATACTGGCCTCTTTCTCACCTCACAGGAGCTTCTTCAAAAGGAAGTCATAGATAATGAAGTTATAAACAGGAGCTTTTGTTGTGAAGAGCTTTTGGTTTAAAAAGCAAAAAAAAACCTTTATTCATTTTTCATGTAATCCCTAGAGGATGGTGTTTAGTCTTCCCAAGGATTTCAAGGGTGCTCCACACTTTCTCTTAAGCATATCTCTGGACCACACAGCACTGCTGGCACTGGAATTGTCACTGCGTATTTGTTACTTGGCCATTTTTTGACCAGCTCATAGTCTGTGACCTTGTTATGCTTTTTGAAACACAGGTTTAAGGAAAAATGCATGAGGATGAGAAGGCTACAACTTCGACAAAAATATCATGGTTCTTCTTGTACAGCAGATGTACAAGCACACCTGAAAAGGTGGAATATGGTTCCTCTGCTGCAATCATAACTGATACGTCTCACATAATTGGTTTTATATTAATTAGACAATATTGGTTTAAATATAGCACCTGTTTGCCATATAGAAAAAGAGTGGCTTTTGTGGTTTGTTTGTGGTGGGGAGGGGTTTTCATGGATGGCCAGATTACATTTTATAATTTTTCCTTTCTTTAATATGGGATTTTAATTGTCATTCTCTGTCTTGGTCACTGCTTAACCTGCTCTGGTTCTTTGTGACTAGAAATGTCACTACAACTCTTCTGAGTAGTTATTGTCTTAAGCTCTAAACCAGATTCATTATCTCATACCTGTGCACAGGTTTTCATTTCATCTTCAGGTGTAGTTCACAGTCTTTGGACTTGCATTATCCAAATCTGAAAAGCTGTCTCTCTTCTCTTGTGTCCATTAATGTTAAGCAGATGTACCTGATGCTATTTTTTTCAGAAACATCAGCAAAGTTTTCACAATGCCAGTGCCTTTATCTCTCCAGTGCTTTCTCCTTGGCTCTTCCCTTTATAGTTGCTGAGTCTAAGTTACACATGGTCAAAGTTGGCCAGCATGCAGCAAGACAATGCACTTTTGACTAGGTCTCAGTAGTAGGGTGGCTTGGTCTGTAGATAGAGGAAATAGAAGTTTGGATATGTTTTTGCAATGCCCATGAATTCTCCTTAGCTTTGGGACCTGGTGGGTTAGATTTACTGTTTTGCCTTTTGTTTCCTTATTAAGCCTTCACAAATGTTGCTGCACTGAACAGCATTGTAATTAATTTTGACCTTTGTTTTCAAATGAATGGGCATGGTTATCAATAAAAATGAGTTCTATAAGGTAGTTTTTAACACTTCAACAATGCAGAGCTTCTACCAGTCATGGGTAAGCCTAAAAGACCAATGTCTGAAAGTTACAAGCAGCTGAAAATAAAAAGAGGGCCTTTATATTAGAATTACTTATCCAGGCTTAACTATAGCTTGTATCGTGTGACTCAGCTATAATTCTATTAGCAATAAGGCACTGCAGGGAGTATATTTCCAAGCAATTATTATACTTGGGTGATTAAAGTAATTCTAGATGTGACCTTGTCCCATATAACACTGCCAGAGGCGTGTTATAATCTTACAGAAGTGTATTGCTTGTCTCATCTCATTGCTTAATTATAAAATGTACACAGTAAATATTCTGCAGATAGGAAATGGAAACTCATGGAACTGATACTAAAAACCCCTCAAGTATTACATTATAAAATGAAGTGTAAAGTATGACTCCTTATTTTGCAACAATATGATCTTCAATTTTATAACAAAATAAGGAAATAAGCAATTGCAGTCATAGATCTACTTATTGTGGAGCCACACAAGATCAAAGATCATTATATTACATAAAAATACACCTTTTCTCTTTTTACTTTCTTCCTGAGTTACTGAAAGCTTTTCATATTAATGTAAAGTGGTTCAATCAATAACCTGTGGTTTTCCTCAAAGGTTTTTTTCTCCTTACAGCAAAACTTAAATCTGATTCAGAACAGGTACATTAAATTCACCTCTATTTCCTTCTAGGCTTTTTCTGACATGCACAGAACTGAGATTCAAACTAATTCTCATAATGAAAAAAAAGGTTTATGTAGCCATAGATAGGATAGTCATGTTGCTAGTTTTTTTCAGTATGAGGATAAGAATATTATCAAAATTCAGTGCTGGGGAAAAAATAAAATTAATCGAATCCTGAAGGAAACACATGAACTGATAATCTCTTCTGCCTTTGTAGTAAAGCTGTATGCAAGAATTTTCAATTATGACATAATAAAATCTATAGTCATAGAAGTATTTATTCGGCATGATCAAAAGCTGACTGGAATAAACAGAGCTACCATGAGTTAGTTCAGTTATAACATAAAATATTGTGAGTTTATTTAGCAATATAAAAATATAAATCACCACTAATTTGTTTTAATGTAAGATTTTACAACATTTTGAATTTTTACTTACATTTCTTGAAAAATTGTTGAATAAGGCAAGAATTTGCCTATACAGTACTTAGACATTAATAATTGACGTACAGGGCATTTTCTAGGGATTAATAACCAGCTGGGAGAGGTGATGGCCTGAGGCAAAGCCAAGGGCCATTACCCCCTGGCTGGTTATTAAATCCCCAGGAAATTCCCAATGCCAAGGTCAAGATTGCTGTTACAACCCTTTTTTCCAAAGTAAAAAAAAAAAAAAACTTGCTTCATTTTATTTCATCCTTTTCAAGAATTTATTTTAAAATAGTGTATGTAAAATGAATTCAATGACATTGGTGTTTGGACATTTCTAGGGATCTAACACAAAATCCTTCAATATCAACAGAAAGTCTCCTATATTTTCTGATAGCCTGTGGATCAGGCTCTACCAGCCTGTTTACAGGCAGCAATCAAAATGCTTTTTGAGTATCTAGTACATTGTCAAGGTTAATTCATACTAAAGAAACAAAAAACTTTCATTTTAAGTTAGGTAGAAAAATGGGAAACCCCAATATTGGTTGGAAAAATGGTAGATAAGTAAGAAGTGTTAAATTGTGTCATTTATATTGTAAAATGATAGGCAATATGTTATAGTCAAATGTCTGTTCAGGTCATTACTGTGCCTTGTGTGCAAAATGATACATTTAATTGTGACTGGATGTGATCTACTGTACAGCACACAGCAATATAGTATAAGATAATCAGAAAGAGAATGCAATCAGTACCCTATATGCAAATGCAACATGCTATTAAGAAAATCAGCTACTTGGTAAAACAAGTCTGGCATCAGAGAAGGAAGGGGGAAACAGTCATATTTTATTGTCAATAGAAGTTATGAAAGCATGCATATTAGATTAGAACTAACCTAATTGGAGATATGGGTGGTTTGCAGTACAGTAGGGGGAACAGGCGTTAATTTGTGTCATGCTACGCCATGTCACTACCACTTGAAATTCCATTGGGCAATATTAATTCAAACAGAGGTCTAGGCTGCTAATAAATGAGGTAAATTGAGTCAATTATGAATTTCATGCTATTCTGATTTTTGGTTTGGATAGATAATATCCACAATTTAATGCACTGTCCTCTAGAGATCTTTGCCACTTATGAAGAACATGTGTTCATAGAATTATTTATAGTATTCATTCTGATAAACATTGCTCCTGTACCCAGAGCAACAGGACAAAGGATACAAAAGCAGCCAGGTTTTGTCTGCCTTTTCCTCTTGATTGGAATCTTTCATTATTTGTGATATGGCTTTCTTGCCTTCAGGAAGATCTTCACTTTCTCCTTGTCATTTGTCTCCTTATCATTCAGTGGCACAACAAAGTCTTCATTCATGTGACTGCATTGACACTTCCTTTTCAGTATCTTATCACTGCTTTAAGCAGTTGGGAAGAATATTTTGTACCAGTGAAGGCAGAGAGGAGCAGCTTTTACACCCCTCTCTTGCAGGAGGGACCCCAAAGCTGGTCCTGAATCACATGATCAAATGTACATTTTCTCAATTGCTCCCTTTTTTTGAGACAGAGGTTTTAATAAAGCACTGGCTCTACACTGAGCTCTTGCTCCACTCCAACCTGTGGCTGACAAGGCAGGAGCCATACTGTCACTCCAGCAACTCACTTACTACACAGCCCAGGGAGCACTCTCCGATCCACCAGCTCACTTTCAAGTATTGGACACCCTCCCAGAAAACCCACTTCTAATAGAAACTCTCCTACTGTATCAGCATAAAGTAAGACCCGATACCTCTGTTCAGGAAAGACAAAGCAAAATAAGCATGATGGAGGGGTTTTCATCTCTCTGGCAGAATTCTTCCTCTGCTCTGCTAGATCTTACTACTGAAATGGAATGTTAGTTATTCTTGCTAACTGAACTCACCACCTTTTTGTTCAAGAGGTATATCACCTACTGTAATTTCTTTCCCTTTTTCATAAATGCATGTCAATCACTTATAAAAGTTAAAATAAATTATAAGGACATAAAGAAACACTGCCCCCACCCGCATCCTCGCCCCCTCCCCACCCCCGAAAAGAAAGAAGAAACCCTAACATAAACTACTTAACATGGAATGGTATTGGCAAGAAATAACAGGATAGAAAATACATGTATCAAGACAATCTTCCTTCTTGCTTCTATGGAAAAGTTCAGCATTTCTTCTTCCCTTTTACCTTTCTATTTTTTAAATTTAAATTTAGATCTAAACTTACTTAAGTGACTTCAACAAGATTATTTTATGGGTTGATCTTTGCCTATTGTTACATCTTCCTCAGTAGGATATGTTCTAATCTGGTTTTAGTGTGTACAGAAGTTCACTGTCTTTCAAAACCTTTGATGTCCTAAGCAGAGAATTAATTGTGAGAGATAATGAAGGTAAATTAGACTCAAGAAACCCTCTATACATACACAAATATTGTGGTAATCAGGCTGATGGAAAAGGAAATACAGAAAAATGCAGAGGCAGCTAAATGACACTTAAATGATCTGAAGCCACAGTCCCATCTTTCATGGTTCAGTACAGGTCACTGGGTGAATTTTATTTTTCACACTACCCTTTGTCTGAATTTGTAAAATGAGTATTCATGACTACATCCTGAGAAGAGGTTTAAGTTCCTACATCTTATGGACATAAATACAGCTGTCAAAGCTACATATCTATTCCTTTCAACCAGAACTTATATCTGTTTAATGTTGCCATTTCATGACTGCAGACTTATTCTGATGGAGCTTTTCATCTTTATTTTTCAGTAAAAAAAGTAATAAAGAATTACTTCCTAGAATACTGGCTTTATTCTGAATATGAGAAAGAAATGCATAGGTTATTCAATTCTTATCAATATTTGGTATTGTGTCTCACTTTCAGTAGTGAGTCTTTTCAGTAGCAGTCTTTTCCCTCAAACTGAATTCAAACAAAATTCAAACCCACCACTTCAAACCAATGTCTGTTAATTTCTTTAGAACTATCATTTCCTTTATGACTTGTTAAAGCACACTGTATAAAAACATCTTTTCACATCATGGCACAGGACTCTCTTTACATTTTTTTTTTCAATGCATTTTTCAATGCAGTAATTGAAAGGGAGAAAAAAAAATCACTTGACTTTTGGGTGAAATATTAGTCTTCAAATCCAGATAAAAATGAACATGGCAACTTATTAATATTAATACTAACCTATTAGTATGTATAACTTGAATATCTCAACAACTACTCATTCTCTAAGTTGATAAACCAACAATGAATGTATCATTCTGCAAAACACTGTAAGCCTTTAAGTGCAGGGGAGAGACACTGGAACTGAATTATGAAACAGATTGGTTCTCTGCTAGATTTGTACTTTGCATGTTTGTGAGGATATTAACCTCAGGATGGGAGCTGTGTGCCCCCTAATTACACACTCAGGTTATTTTGAAAAGCTTTTAATCGGACTTTCACATAACAGTGAACATGAAAAACATACAGATAAAAAGGGGCCATGCCTTTGAATTTACATGGGCAAATAGTACTTTCAAGCCTTCAGCAGTAATTTTTTCTGTTGACATTGTAGATGTGAGGTTTATGCCATCTGGGTCAATAACCTCCTTGTTTCAAGAAAAATGGCTTCTTTTTCTGGAATGTTTAACAGACAGTGGAGGAGATTAAACAGAAGCTCTTACATAATCTTTTCATTTGTATGTTAAGAAGAGATGGACAGGATGCATATAGAATGGTATTTGTGGAATTTTCACCAAAGCTGTCATTGCAAAAGAAATCTGAAGATAAATTACTTTTCCATTACCATCATTCACAATTTTTTTTTTCAAGTTTAGCGGGGTAAAGTGTTGGCTTAAGCCTTTTCAATGAATTAAAAGCATTAAGGAGGAGATAAATGCAATGGGTGCAAATCCATTTTACTGCTGAAATTATTGTCTTACTAGCTCAGTAGGAAATACTCTCCTGCTCTGGCTGCAGGACTCCTCAGAAGAAATTCTGGTTCCACTGAAATGAAGAAAGAAGCTTGCTTTGATGTCAGTGGGGACAGGTGTTGCATCCTGGTGTTTGTCACCATGGATGCTAATTTTAACCCTCAGGAGAAATGTATTCACCAGTGTCTTCAAAGCAGAGCTTTGCAGTATTTATTATACTCTGTATGCTCTCTAAGACAGCACTACTTTTTTCTGCCAATTCTGACTGGAAATAAATAAAATGTAGGTGAGGAATCATGAAGTCTGTGACCTTTCTCTCTTCTCCTGTACCATTAATAGGAGACCAGTTTTGTTAGGTGGCCAGTTTTTGTTAGACACTGAGCATTTTTATAAAATGATTCATAACAAGACATCACAATTACCAGAATTCTAAGAAGGTAAATTTATCACCTATTCAAGAAAAAAACAAATAGGCATGACCACCAATTGTCATTTTTATTTGAGAAGTGTTAGACATAACCAACAATTTGCTGGTTTGAAGTGCAAATATAGCTTTAATATCACATCTTAAGAGGTAGGAATTTAGAAGCTTAACTCTTGGTAGCCTTAAATAGTGGCTGGCGTACGGTCATTTGCTGCAGCCTAAAATAAAGCCTTTCTCTCTAGAGTGAGAGAGATTGAAACTCTAGCAATGGTACATCAACAACTGTTGCCATCAGGCTCCTAGTGGAGTTTTCACAAGGGAGCACAACTGCAATGTTTAGTGACTTGAAAGCTACCTATTTAACTGCTTTAAGTTGCCAGCCACTGTGTAGGCAAAAGATAAACGACTCTCTTAAATTTAACATAAATGTGTCTATTACATTCTGTCCATCTACAGTTTTTCTTGTCTTGGAAAGTACATCTCTTTGCCCTGGAGGAACACTGGTCGGCCCAGCAAATGTATTTAAGAACTAAACTTTTAAAATATCATAGCCTTATAGAATGGTTTGGGTTGGAAGGCACCTTCAAAGATCATCTAGTCCAACCCCTCTGCCATGGGCAGGGATATCTTTCACTAGATCAGGTTGCTCATGTTGGCTTGTACTTGCTGTGGAGATGTTGATTAATGTAACTGGTAAAGTGTATGTAGAGGTGCCCTTCTCTGACCAGAAAAAGAGTGAAAAAAACATATAAAAATAGTAGATAAATAAAATATGATTTGCAGTATTGGCTACTCCTCTTGTTTTAGTCCGTACGTTGGACATAAACAGTCTCTAAATTTTACCAAAGCCCTTAGGGGTGAAGAGAAAACTTTCCTCTCTTCTACCGATTAAAAGACAAGCAGTTGTCCAGTAGATTTAGTGATACGAGTCGTAACTAACTCAGGCAGTTTTGTGGACAGCCTGGATATACAGATGGCCCTGGCATATGACTGTGAAAGTGATGTAAATCATTTCTCATCGAATCGTTGCATCCCAAGCTGTTGCCATTTAATTGTTCAGTTTATACAAAAGTAAATTCCAGTGGAAAAATTTGAACTACTGGCATGATTATTCTGTGAGGTGCTGCTTGTTTATGAGCTGCAGATTGTTTCAACAGTTAACTTGTGTCCCATAAGGTCACATACTGTTTCACCACCTCATTTGACATGTTTGTCAGTTTTGATGTCTTCACAGTGTTTTGGTTTGTATTATTCTCTTTTATCTCTCTGACTCAATGTTTAAAGTTCCTGCTTCTTACTGAATGTTTATTTTACTTAATCTGGGCCTCTGTGCTTTCCTAGAAAGGCAGCTCAAAAATAATTTCCTACATTCTCTACCCAACACATCTAGGCAGGTTTGAAAATTTCTATTTGTCTACAAGCTGGGAGTCATACTAAAAATTAGGAGAAAAAAATGTTAGTAATGTCTTATTACCATAGCAAAGGTGAGGTAAATAGGTTGGTTTGTGCAGACAGGTGAGTCTTCATGTTTTGTGCTATGAACCAAAACCTTACCTTTTCCAGAAAACATACGGTTGTATGCTTATCTCCCATTCTTCCAATTTCACTTTCTCTCTTAGAGTAGAATATTATTTTTAGATTGGGAAGAAGGCCATATTTTCCTGTGTGTTTGTACCATGCGTATTCTACATATTATAGATATAATCCAGCTATGCTATAACCTATGTCTTTGTATTCAGTGACACAAAAGAATGCATTTGCTTAACTGTAAGTCACACAACTGGATCATAAGGAATATCCTGGCTAACATGCCTTCAGTGTGCAGCAAACATAAAAGGATATGATGCAATTAATTAGGAACATATTGGAAATATCTTTGTGACTGGTGGATTTAAATGGCAATGAAAAGATTAGCTCCTTGGTCAAGCATCTTAACTTAATGACAAATGTAGCAATGGGACAGTATTAAATACTCTGACAAGCATCCTTATTCAGGCTGGTAGTGCTAGAATAATGCTTTAGATGCATTTAAAAAATACAGTAGTTGGGCTGCAGGAAAGTGAGGCCTGAGAGAAACAGAGCACAAGGAAATACAAGTAAGAATGAGGTGATGTATTAGCTTTTACATTTGACTTGTGCTGCAAGAGGAATAGGCAGCACTACTGATAGTATAGTTCCGGTAGACTTTAACTGGTTGAATTTTAGAGACGGAATTAAAGTCCATATTACTCTGTTTATAGCAATTATAGCAAAGCATTACAAACCAGAACACTACATCAGCACTTTGGTTTTGTTGTTTCATATTTCCTCTCACAGTTCTCTCATCCCATTTGGTCTATTTGTAGATATCTTTATTTCCATGCTTTCATGGACCACTAGCTGTGCTCATCCCACTGATATCTAAAAGAATCACAGCTTTAACTGAGGAGACAGGAATTTGGCTGTGATGGGATTCATGAACTTCAGATCAAAAATGCTTAAAACTATCATGAATCTGTGTATCAAACAAGCAGGAGAAAGGCAACATAACTTTCAGGATATATAGTCACATCAAAAATGCTAATACAGCACAAAGGAATGGGGAAAAGGACAGGTCAGCAAAGAATTCAGGGTTCAGAGATGGAGACAATTGCTGAGTCAAGCTGAATAAGGTCTTCCAAGGGATGTAAAAACAAACGGAAAATTACTTCAGTCATATAAATAAAAGGAGAAAGTGAAAAAAGTCACCGTGCACTGGTGATTCAGTAAACTTCAGAACTAAATAACTACTTTGCCTCAGTTTTTAAACTGGAAGATGACTTTGACCATGGGAGTAACAGTAGAGTGGACTATGAGGGCATGAGACATTTCCATAGTTGAAATGGAAACCAATTTAGAAGAACCGACTGCTCTTTACCAAGTGAGTAGGAGAGTCTTCATCTCAGAATTATAACAAATATGAGCCATAGGTCACATAGCAATTGTTTTCAACAAATACATCAACTAAGATTTCATCGTGCCATATGAGAATAGCCTGGGTACTTTTTCTATTTAAGGAAAATTATGGAAGTAGTATATAACTATAGGCCTAGCAATCTGACTGCAGCAGTATGCAAAATTCTGAACAATTAGACATAGCAGTACAGGTAATTTAGATAAAAGGCAAAGGTGCACCATGCCAGACTATACTTATAGTTTTATTTCCAGACAAATGTTTCAGACCTTAGGTAGACCACAGTAAAACATTCTAGTACCACTATATGGACAAGTATTACTTAAAATGGAGAAGGCCAGAGTTAGTAGAAAAAAACCCATGTGAATGTATGAGGAACTGGATAAACAGCAAAGAGCACTGAGAAGTACTGAGAAACTAAGTATCAGACAAATGGGAGCTTAACCATTCATTTCCAACATGATTAGTCTTGGGACTGCTAAAAAGGGGAGCATTTCAATAAGATTTCCCAATGAGAAATGGTTAGACAGTATTGTTAATACAGAAGAAAATTGAGATACCATATCAGAAGATCTGGATGTAACAGAAATGATACAAAAATCAATAATGCAAAAGGCAAGGGTTTCTGTCTGGAACATGACACTTGTTATCCAGAAATACCTCAAGATCAAAAGAAAAGGAGTCGAGTAACTGATCTTGGGATATAGCTGACCACTATCTCTCAATGGCCTCAGTCATGAATAAAACAAAAGTGATCCAAGAATACATCTGGAAAAATATTTTTAGCAGAAATACAAAATCATTAGTACTATCATCAGACCTCAGCGGAATAGGATGTACAGTGCTGGCTGCCCATGTCCAGGAAGGGTGAAGTGGCACATGTACAGCCATGTAGGGGTTTGTTCAGCATACCAAAGCAAAGGCTGAGAGGAATTATGATCCCTATCTATAAATACCTTAAGGGGTAAAAATCAAAAAGAGTAAAGAGCTGTTTAAGCTCTTTCAACATTGGCAGAACACGTCGATAAAAATACGGCTGGGAATAAATGTGGAACATCTCTAAACATTAGAGCACCGAAATTCTGGGGACTGTCTTGCAGTCCAACTACATCTAAAATGGAGCTTGAAAAGTTTATGAAAGGGATTATGTGATATGATTGTGATACTAAATCAGTGATGCTGAAGAGACCTATATTCTGATAACTTCTTACCTTGACAACAGTGAGAAACATACCTTGTGATTCCCATTTAATTGCATGTTTCTTCTTAAGACAGAAGACCCTAGTGAGAAGAAAAATAATGAAAGAAATAGATTTAAAATTTGGAATATGACTTTTTTCTCCATAAGAAATCCAGATTGGAATGTTGGTCAATGGCAGTAGTAACAGAGTTCTGGCTGCAAAGCAGTCAATTTATTGACTCATTAACAGTTCATAAAATTTAGTGCATTCCTCTGTTTCTTGTCATTGGTAAACATATGCTCTGAATTTACAGTGGGATCTGCAGTACCATTCCATAAATATTAAAAATAGTTTTGTGATCATTACAATGAATGTGTTTTAAACCACAGTAGAATTCTGATCTTAAGTAAAAGAATTTCAAATTGTGTCAGACAAGTTCACATGATTCATGACCTATTGAACTCATTGAAACAATTCAGCATGCAACTCACTGAAAGCCTTCGAGAACTTTTTTTTTCCCAGCATCTAAAAGCAATTTCTGGTCATAAACTTAATTCTAGAGGTGTGGATTAAACATACTGTTGCTCTCTGTAGAGTATCACAAATGGAACCAGTGAAAGGGCATTCCCAGGATACTGATAAACCAATGTGATAATTATAGATTTTTTCAGTACAAAACTGAATTAAGACAAAAACACCATTTTATCTAGTATTAAATAGGGTCTGGTATATCTGTTCCTGCCAGATTCTTATAATTTTACTCATGTTGAAAAGTGGTATTTTCTTTGAGTAAGGGAATTAGAATTTGACACACAAGTTTTAGAAGTCTGTCATAAGTACATATTGACAAAGGAGTTAATTAACGGACTGAACTCATTACTGTGATATTTCTGTTCTTTTTTTATATATATATATATAGAATTCTAGTGAAATATATGAAAATGGCTCAACAATTAACACAAGAAGCAGATATATTCCATAATGTGAGCTTTTACTTTCTCTTTTCAGCAGAAATGTGGTATGGAAATTGTTGACCACAGAAAAAGAGGATCTTTTTTCCCCACTTCTTGTGAACTTGTCTTGTTCAACTGTATGACTGCCTTTTGCAACACTCTTTGGTTGATAGGGTCTTCAATAATGTTTAGAATAGCATCAAATGTAGCTAGCAGTAGACTCCTACATATAAAAATATGTGTTATTTCCTCAGTTGGAAGTATTTATTTTGGCTGTCCAGTTTAAAATTGATTGGACTCGATGAGGTTAAAAAGGCAGAAAAAGTCATACCTTTTATATGCAGACATGATACCAAATTGTTGAATCAATTGTCCTGCAGTAGTAATGAACATATACTTCCACAGAAACTAAGCAGATTTTTTCCCCTGCAAGACATAAAATGGATTATTATTTTTATATATAAAATTGGATTGTTCAGTGGACAATTAACTACAAATACCTGCAGTTGTAGAACACAGTGCATGTGATAGGGAGAAAGAGATCTTACCTCACTGACTGCATGTGATATGAGGTACTACAGTATTTGCTGCTGTTCAGTAAGTAATTTTATATGACAGATTATATTTATTTCTACTTTAAAAGTCCACCTAAGACCTACAAGTAACAAAACTATCACCAAAAAAGCTACAAAAAAGAATGTAATTTTTTCAGCCTGGAGTAAAGTGGGAGTTGGCTGTGTAAACATGCATCTTCCATCTTGTCTTCATGCATCTCCATTCAGCTAGCTGTTCTATAGGCTTTGAATAACTGAAAGCATATGCAAGTAATGAAAGAGGCAAGATCACCGTGATTGAGATTTGTTCCATAGCACACTTGCCGCTTTCACTCAGAGTTTTTATGGGATACAGCATACTAAATATGAGATTGCACATATCTGCAATCAAGATAAATATATTCTAAGCAGCTGATGCATCTAATTAACACTTCCTGTGAGAAATGGAATAACATAGTCCAAATTCCCTTTCAACTAACGGGAAAATTCCATAAACTCAGAGAACTGAAGCCCAGATAACATTGCCTATTCTGACCTTCTGTAATGAACCAGATATCATGCATCTTCCAATAACCCCTGCAGCCAATTTCTATGATTTTTTTCTGATCTGATGAGATGTCCCATAGAAGAACATTCAATCTCAGTTCTAAATAATGGGGAATAACTTACATCGCTGGGTAATAGCTGAGTGTTTGATACTGACTTTTTAACAAATGTAGTAGAAACATACCACAACAACTTTTCTTCAGCTCCTCTGTGCAAAAATTTATAAATGAATACTGATCTTTACATTTTTGTTAAAATCCTTATACTGAAGTTTTCTAAATCATTCCCTTAAGACCTGTTATCTTAACTTCAAAATATCTGGCACATCTCCTCTGAATCCTTCCTAGTTGGAACTGCAGAAACTAAAACTTGATGTAGTACTCTACTGTCTGACACCAGATGAAACAGTGCTCTCATCCTTGATTCTGTATCTTTAGAGGCATCCATGATCTTTATCAGTGATCATGCAACTACCATGTGATTCTTAGACCACATATTAAACCTCTGCCCTCTGTAATTTCCTGCCTCTGCAGTGCTTTGATTTGCCAGTTTAACTGGTTAAGTGTTATAATTGATCACATAGACCACTAAGGCATTATATATGTGAGGTATTATCTTATTAGGTGGTATATAGTTAAGTATTATATAACTAGATAATTAAAGTGAGACTGGTCTAACAATTAATTGGACACATAAAAACATTTCTAATTATTTAGTTTATAGTGTTTAGATCTGTTTAATTACAGTATAGTAGTACTGAGAATATGGCTTGGACTAAGACCTGAAATTATCAAAGCTATCAGCATATCTGACAGGATCTTGATGGTGAAATAAATCTTATTAAAATCTAATAATTGGCATTGATCCCAGCAAGTTCAATAAAAGGGAGGGTGTTCAAAAACACAGGTGCAGAATAAGTCTTGGCAATGCTACTGGTACTGGTCAACAACTGGCAGTCTTACACACTAGGTATGTAACAGTGCCTAACAAATTAAATCAAGGGTATTTACCAGATCCTTCAAATATATTGACACATATTAGTGATAGCTCCTCTTTTAAAAGTGTTTTACATAGGACAGATTGTAATAATAAACAATTGTATGAATACATGCCTTGGTATCATATAACAAATAATAACTCAGTATATGATAATACTGTTATGTTCATTCAAACATACTGCCTGAAAAGCTATTGAGCATGTAGCTGACATCTCATTCGTTTTCCTCCCACTTTACTTTCACATCTCAGCTTGCAGCTTCCAGCCTTACTTAGGCACTGTCTGGTGTTAACCATATGTAGTGTTATTACTCAAAAACTACAGCTCTTTTTATTTCAAAAAGCTGTACTGAGTTTTGAGATAAAACAAAAACTCTTTTAGAAACCAGAAATCAACTTAATTAAAGCAATCTTATGTCTTTGCTTTGACTTTTCTTTTTTAATACTGTGAAAAAAATGGAGAGATATCCTTTCTGTGTTTTAGATGACTTTAATACCATCTTAATACCATCCATGGTACAACCAAGAGTATCTGAACAGTCTATACCTAGTACCGGTTTCTAAATAAATAAGTAAATATCTTATTATGCATCAGAGGTAAACAGTTTGTTTTAACTTGTCATACTACATTTATCAGCTTTATATTATACACTGGTGTCATTCATAGCAGCAATACTAAAGAGTCAGCCTTTATTTGAAATATATCTATAAACACATAGGTGAAAAAATAACAATAGAAAAAGTTGATAAGATCATATAATTAAAATTAGAGTGTAATTGTCGTTTCTATTCTCTCAGCAGACATCTAGGACTAACTTCCTTTAAGTTCTCTTCTCTTTTAGATCAATAGTCTTATCGTCCCAGGCCAGTTCTGGGAATTCATTAAAGAAGCATGACCAACCCACAGATATTCTCTCACTCTCTCTCTCTGCTCCCATTACAGTGGGTAAACCAGGAATAGGAGGTTCTATGGCATTTCTGAAAACATGCCTGTAAAGTAATCCAAACACAAGAACACAGACCACTACTATTTGCTGTTTGTATCCCACATCATTTTTCAAATGGTCAGCAACTCTCTTATCTCATGTAATAGGGTACACGCATAGTCAACAAAGAATTACCTGTTACCTATACCATAACAGGCTTATTTTTAGTTCATAGGCAGTAAAGGATTGATACACCTGTTCAAGCAGTATAAACCCAGCCTTTATACAGGAACATGATCTCAGTTTTCCTTAGTTTCTTTTTTAGTGATTTGTGCAGTGAAAAAGACTGCCTGTTCATTCAGCTTGCAAGACTTGTAATGAAATATGTTCCATCAGTCAAGAGCTGGAAAAATGCCTTGTGGGAGAGGGTCAGTTTGTTCAAAAGAAAAAGGGGTGAGAAAGGGGAGAAAAGTTACCTGGACATACTTTATAAGCAAGTACGCCTTTTGATTGGTGTTTTGTATCTTACAGTTCCTGCCCTTAAAATAAATAAAGACTAGCATTTGAAAATTATGCTAACTAACCCATTGGTATATTTAAAGTAGTTTCTCAAGTAAATTCTACCTTTTAGAAATTAGTCCTTTAGGGAAGTTTAACATAAAAGTACTTTCAGACAGAGAAAGTGACAAACTCAACAAGAGTCTGGAAAAAATGTGGCACAATGGAGTCTGAAAAGGAGAGGAGCTGGGAAGGCAAGGCAAGGCAAGGCAAGAGAAGATGTGTTTATTAGCTGTTGAGTATTTCTCTTAGAAACTCAGCAGAAGAGTTTCAGGTCATTCTGATAAACTACAAGAACACTGGCAAAACTGCTACCTGTTTTCCCATACCTCAAGCACCCTACTTTGGAGCTCAAAATTATTACGTATCTAAAAACCACATTCCTGCTAAGTTGTGTTTCACTGTTAGTGAAATATCTGTTCAATCTTTTTTTTTTTTCCTCCTCCAAGAAGCCACTGTTATCTGAAATTGATTGGTCAGTTGGGCTTGAGGGAAACTACAAGGTGCTAAAAGTTCCTTCAAGTACAGCACATATTTCTAAGGACAGTTCTTACCCATTCACTTAATGCTGATATTGAGAGAAAAAACAAATTAACAGAAAGACTAACTGCACTAGCAAGTAGAGCTCAGACTAGAGCAGTGGGAGGTAACAACAGTACGCACTATTTGGTTGAGTACCAAACAGGTACAACACAATCAGTGATAGTTCAAGCTGTCCATCTCTCTCCTTCTCATATTTACATCAACTGTACAATAAACAGGTCACAGAGCTAGGTGAAATTAATTCCTTCTTCAAAATGTGCTTTGCCAAAACTCATCGTTTCTTGAAATCATCTACAGGCAATACTGCCATGCACATATGCTTTTTTGTGAATTATAATATAAAATCTAAGTATAAGATTATGATGTGAACATATACACTTGCCATTTTATTTTTTAAAATTAATTTTTCCCCTTTCTATCCTTGAATTTTATGCTGAACCCCGCAGAATGGATGATCCTAGAATTCCTCCACATTTTATTTAATTTTAATACTTTTTTTTTTTCTCTTACTGTGACTTTCTCAAACTTGAAAAGTTTGGAAAAGTGCCAGTTATAAAATTAAACCAGATTATAAAAAACTTGTTATATAGTTCCAAACCTGGGAGGATTTTGAAAAGGCATAGGACAGCAAAAAGAGAGATTCACAAAACTCTTTAATATTTCTATGTGAGAGAAAATGTGGACATTATTCACCTTCATTGCATTTACTGAAAAATATGGAATTCATAGGGAAAACAGGTTTTGGGGGGGGGGGGGGGGCACGTGGGGGAAGCTCTTCCCCAAAATGTACAGTTAAAGAAAAGGCTTATCCAAGTTAAAACAAGGGGAAAAAAACCCAACCCAAAAGAAAAAAATTGCTTCATTAGTTGTTCATGGTGCATAGACACAAACATTTATACCAGTGAAGGGGGAGAGCAGGATCAAGATGGAGTGAAGCTGAGATTGCTGCTTCAGAAGGCTTTACCAGCTTAGGCTAGTTTGAGGTAAATGTGAGTGACAGCTTTACAGGGCAGCTTTGGCTAGCAATCCTCACCCGTCTTCCTTCCCTTTCCCTTTACTGCTACTTTCCTTGGCCCTCTGCAAGCCTGCTTAATTCACTAAAATCACAGAAAATTACTCAACCGCAAAGAAGCAAAAGTTGCCTTTCCCCCCCCCCCCCGATTTTAAAGCATTAGATTTGTTCAGTGAAAGGGAGGAAGCAAGGCTGTGTTGCTAGAAGAAGGAAAGGGAGAAATGATGAGGACTTAAGTACTGGGATGGGGAAAGGAAGGTTGCTAGATTTCTCTCTGTAGCAACAAGATGTTATATCAGCTCTGCATCCTGTGGATGGTATGCTCAAGGTGGATAAGGTGGTGTGACTTAAGCTGATATAAGAGCTTCCCATCATTGAGAGGAGATAAGCTTTCCCTGCTTGCATGATCCCCTCCTCTCCCTTCTCCTGTTTTGCTGTTGGCACTCACTGGACTTTCACAGAATTGGTTCATATTGCTAAATTGGCAAAAAATTAATCCAGACTAAAAATATGTGCCTTGGAGCTAGGAAAGGAAAGCCGGGGACTGCATGGTCAGGATCATGTTCAGGGAAGACAAAGGACTGGGAAAGAGGAGGGGGATCCTTCACTTGCAGTAGTGATAAGGTAGCAGATCAGCTCAATCATAACATGTAACATCACCCTCAAAGTGACAAATGAATTCTAAATAAATAGACACAACAGATTCTTAGTTGAATAGCTCTGAGCATGTGACCATTGAGCTGTGCTTTAATATATACATATTCTCTTATATATTTGTTGTAAACCCAGTTATTCATGTAGCATGAACAGTTAACTGTTCTTCAGTTTCAAAATGCAAACCAGGATACTCTAATGGAAAACCTTTGTAGACATATAACAGATATTCAGAAGGATTTTAAAAGTAATTTAAATACGTATTGATGCTACTCTCAGCAGTTTGTAACTGAACAAGTAAAGGACAGTTTATGTATATTTCCTAAAATGCAGGTTTTTTTCCCTCAGCATTTTAGTCTTTTAAATGAGTTTATCATGAAGCACAGGATAAATATCATTAGCATTCACTTTAAACAATGAAGTGACTTAGTTGTTGTCTACATTCATTTCATTTACCACTCCAAGCAGAGACTGCACCACACTGATTCCTAATAGAGCAATTTCTACATACTAAGGAAGTGTTTTGCCCTGAAGAAATTATGTGTGGCTATTTAAAAAAAAAAAAAAAAGTTTTGATGTTGATCTTTAGAGCAGCAATCTTTATACAGAAAACGAAAACTCCTGGGGTGACAGAATAACTACTTGCTGTGAAGAATGCTCCTTTACAGTCTCCTAACTCCCATTAGAGAATGGGGAAGGGTGAGTGTCCATAGACTCTGAGAACTATCCTGAAACAGGAACTAATTATTCCACAGATCTAAAAATAAAATAATTTAAAAACAGTATCTGGGATAAAGACAGGATTCTACTACATTATCTTACAGCAATAATCCTTTGGAACAACATCTGTCAGTTCTTATATATTTCTTATACATTACAGCTTATTTTTTAGATCATATGGAACACTTTTTTGCAGGGTTCTTGGAAAACATAGACTAAAGAACAAGCAGTAGGAAAAAATATTAGGTGCACTTCTAATGAAATCTATCAATATCACCATAGCTTTCTTAAAAATATAATTTTCACTGATAGTTTCTTTACTCTGTATAAGCTAGATGTCAGACATTCTGGGGCAGCTAAAGACAGAGAGAGGAGCTTTGGGGTAGTTCAAAATATGCAAGTAAAACATTACTTTTGCTTTCAATGGGAATTAGGTATTTTAATTCTACTGCATTTTTAGCAGGCTAGATTTTTTTAAAATTGGTCATGAGAGTATACAAGCAAAATGAATGAGTTTTTTAAATACCCCACAGAAAAGACTAGTCAAGGCACGCACAGGTTTTTTTTCTTCCAGTTCAGCTGACCATGAAGATTCTGAGGGAATAACTTTTAAAATAAATGACTCAGGAAATCCAAAATCAAGGTACAAGGTGTGGCTATTATTTTACCATAGCCATGTGTTTTTTAGTTTAGCCATGATTAATTCTATTTAGGTGAGGTTTTTAAATACATACATACATACATATATACATACAGAGAGTGAGGGATAACAACACCAGTAATAGAGTGTAACTAACTTCTAATGTAGGGACTTTTGTATGTTTGTCTCAAATTTATGACATGCACACACAGAAGATTACGATATATTAGAGATTACATCTCTCCATTGTCTGTGAGTGATATATTAACAGTACACTCCATTTTCATTCACAGTCTCCTTGGAACTTCTCAAGTGTTACTATAGGATCATGCAATATTAAAGTTTTTCTTCTATCCATGAATCAAAGCCAGACTATGCAAATTTTGTTTTTCAGGTCCATCCCACAGTCAAATGACAATATATTTATGAAATATAAGACCTATTTTTAACTGGATATTTCATGTTTTGGTATTATAGAGAGCAAAGCACAGTTAAGTTATAGGGCAGTAATTCAAACCTTTGAATCCCAAGTCAGAATTTTCCCATAACTTTTCCTTCTTGCTAAGTAGACCAATTCACAGACTTGTCTCACATGCTAGACTAGGCTAGAAATTTTCAACTAGATTTTAATTTTTCTTCAAAAGTATGACTTGGTATCAAATTCAGTTACACTTTTGGTGGAAAAAGTAAAATGGTTTGTGTTAAAAACTTACTCACTGCCATGATGACTATGTTTTAATTCATATTACAGTCAATGTTTGGACTTTACCACTGCTTTCAGTGAGATATAACACAAGGCTTAACAATGATATATCTTCCTTTTATATGAAATGGGAGTTACCGCAGTCTTGAGATATAATTCGGGGCAAGTTTTCAAGTAATGTCATGTGGCTATAATGCTATCTGTGAACTGTTAAAGGTTTTATATTCTAAAGTGTTTTTTAACATGCAGTGAGTGCTCTGCTTCATACACACTATCGTAGCCAAGACTTATTCTGCTTAATTCTCTCGAAGGAGTTACTTCTTGTTGAGAACAAGATGAGTCATACCTGGTGGTGCTAGATTTTATAACTGTTAAAAATAAATAGTTTACTTCATTTAGTCAGCATATCAAATTGCATAGAACTTTTCTTAAGTCAGCAATGTTCACCTTGAGCAGATCAGGGAGGAAAATTAGAAACTGATCTATGAGGTAGCTGCCCCTCTTCAAGAGCAAAATTGAAAATGTTACCTCCTAGTATGTAGATGCCCCCTCTGGATTCTTGCTTTCCTTTGATTATTCTTTCAAAAGATGTATTCTTTCTGGAAACTAAAAAGGAAGGAGTTAAATGGAAGCTGAAAAGATCTTATATGAAAACAAGAGATGACTTTATTGTAGTGGAATTAATCAAACATGGTGATAAGAGAGATGTATCTAATTTCAGAAGCTACAGAAAGAATATCTTATCACAATTGTTTCAGTGACCTCACTTTTTAACTTTCAGAGGAAATACCTTCAGTATGCAACCTTACACTGAGGAAAAGAGCTAAAATACGTAGACAGAACCATATTACTGAGTTTGCCAATGGATTTTTTAACAGAACATTTTTTTACAGTCTCTGTCTCTTATAGAAACAAATCCAAATCACCAGTTAGAGTACTACTTTTATTGCAAAAAAGTTGTATGGACCTACATAAATCATGTATGGCTATGCGTCTCAGGTCAGAAACCTGTTCATAAGAGAAATGGCAGCATCATGTCCAAACTCCGATATTGTACACAAGAATGCAGACATACAGTTGTGCATGCTTGTATGAATAAAAATGGCATGATAACCCTTTTTATATGCAATATTCAAGGAAACAAGTTTTGACAAGAATAGAATTACAGTAGGATGTTTTATCTTGAAGTCCCTTAGTAGTCTCAGCAAACTATGTGGTCAGCCTCCAAAGCAGTACAGTGATTCAGCTGAACTCTACTTTTCACCTGGACGTCAACAAAGAAAGGGAGAAAGAAGGAAAAAACAGCTCAGTTGTTGTAGGAACAACATGTCGGTGTGGCAGTGGGATTTAGTGTGGCAGTGGGATTTAATTACTGTTTATATTACAATTTCAACTTCTATATAATTAGGAAAAAAGGTGAAGGTAGTGATCTACAAACAGACTCTTTGAACAGACTTTAGAATAATATTTCCTGAGGTACTGATGAAACAATAGAAAAACCAGAATGGTTTTATCAGCTGCTGCTACAACATAGGACTAGATTTTAGTGTTGAGATCTGATACTCTGATAAAATATTTGCTAAAATCCATATTCTTTTGTTGCATTATTACAAATACAAAAGAACAATGTATGGCTAACAATTGTATTTTGTGCCTTATATTTTGTGACTTTTTTCTTCAGGATTGACACTGAAGCAGGTATATGCTTTGGTTCAATCCTTCCTGAATTCTTCAAAGATTATATGCAATTCCTTTTCTGTGACAATAACAAAAATAGCATTACGAGTAGTTTCTTTTTTCAAATGTTTGCTAACTTAACTTTGTGTTCCTACTTTTCCCGTGGAAATGCCTTTCCACTCCTGTTTATGGCAGTTCTTACTCATTAGAATTTTATTCACTGTCTTGTGGCCTTTGTCTTGGCTTTCTCCACCAGTAATTATTTCAGCACACTTGCCATAGCTTCTGACCAAGCCTAGCCATGCTGCTTGATGAATCCTGTGGTAATTCCTATTACTACCAGGTATCTTACTACTGAATAGTTGTAATTGCACTTTTTATTTGGTCTGAAGGAAGAGTACATAGCACTTCATACTCCCTTTAAGCAGTCTTTAATTTATTTTCTGCATCTCCAGATCAAAGTCTACATGATGGAAGTTTTCATACACTGCCAGGATAAAAATATTTAGATAGGTACCTGTTAAGAACCTTCAAAAGAAACTAATTGCTAGAAACTTAACTTGCACTGACTTGCAACACTAGTGAGGCTTCCACACAGATGCTATCAGCACTGTGAAGCACCTCTAAATAATTTTGATAAACCTGGCCTTGAAGAAACATTTTCCTGCAAAGTTGTTTTGCTTTTAACATTGACCAAAATTTGGTAGGTAATTTTTTCATCTATTAAAAATATTATAGACCAAATGGGACTTAGTATACAATGTCTTGAGTCCAAACACCTATAGTTGCAGTAGATGATTCTTTAATAATGACGGGCATAAATTAATACACATTATGAATTGATTAAAAAATAACTACTATACGAAGGCTGTTGCACACAGCACTCTACTCTTTTGCTTAAATAGCTTAGAATGTAAGAGACAACCAAAATATCATCAGAGTTGAGATGTCAAACATATAGTAATGCCTCTCAAAAAAAAGAAATATAATTACAGTTTTATTGATAAAGATTTCTCTTTAAACATTTGGAATTAAAAATAGAAAATTTCCTACTGTAAGTGCCTGAAGTGCATATGACAGCAATCCTACTGTTCAGCTTAATGAGCCTGTCAGTTCAGAATATTATGCAGTTTGATTTAAGCATCTTAAATATGATGTAGATCTAAAATGTTAACAGGAAGCAAGAGTTTGCAAAATGTAATAATAATAAAATAATAAATGTAATAATAAACTTCTCCTATATAAAAAACTCTTCTATCTATCATCTGCTATTTGCCTAGATTATGAAATGTGATTATTAATTACTATAGCTTTGATTTCTAGGGACTTAAAGAATCCAAGTCCAAAAATTTCCACTGTATTTTAAGATGTTTCAAGATGTCCTTATAAGAATCCAGAGGTTCTTCACATTTACTTGATGTCACTCAGCCCTTATTTCATTTTTTTTGCTCATCTTGACACTCTTTCAAGGAATACTTGCCTCAATTGTTCGATCCACCATTGTGATTTGACTTAGCAGTCTTCTGATTAAGTCACTGCTTACAAATCCAGGATTTAACACTTCACATGCCCTAACCTCCCTGTGTCACTGTTGCATCTATAATCCTATTTCTGGCAGAAGAGACATCTCTGCATGTATCAGACATCCAACTCCAGAGTCATTGCTCCCTTCTTTTTGTCGTGTTGCGGTTAGAGAAGGCTGTGTCAGTTTTCTACATATTGCTTGTCAAAGGCATGACTGAAGCAACTTCAAGCTTGTATGCAGGGATCAAAAAAAGCACTTTCCTGCAAATATGCTGATCACTGATATATTCAGGCATCTACAAGATTTTAGAAATATAAACCTTGGTATTTTTATGTTAAGTAGTTTAAGGGTAGGCACTGTGAGTTGTTGATGGCTAAAAAGCAAGCTCCTTCTTGACTCAGAAGATGTTGTACATTTCATTTGAGCAATGTAGATTTACGGCCGTTTGAAAATTAACAGATTCAAACTTGTTCTAACTGAGCATATGTTTCATCAGTAACCAGCTTCCAGGTCATGTGACAGGAAAATTAAATGGATTTACAAGGGAAAAAAAGGAAAGGAAAAAAAAATTGTAGTCAGAATTCTATGTCAGGACTACCATGATTAAATGATCAGCATTATACAATATTTCTGCAAAACCACTAAAGAACAGTGGTGGATGACCATAAAGTACATCAGAATTTAAGCCAATTTTCTTAGAAATGTAGATCACTTGAAAGGATCTCTATGACTCCCAGAGGAAAAATTTCCCAGGTGGCCTGTTGTATTATTTCAATGATTTGAATCAGCTGTACTATTTCTTCCAAAGGATACTGTAAAAGACTTCTAGAGTCTTTTTGTTATGTGAGGATTCAAGTCCTGTAAACACTCATGGGAATTTCTCAAGTAAATTCCATGCAAGGTGAGAATTCCTCTTTCCTTATTTCTTTTTAATTCCTCTTTCCTTATTTCTTTTTAAATATCAACAAAATAGTAAATCCAGCACATATCTTCACTATTTGATGCCACCTACGCATCTGTAGGCATTACTACAGTATTTTGAATTTCATACATAGGGGTGTTTATCCTTTTTTACTTATAAATTATCTTGTGGCTTTACTCCATATATTGGCTCATTTACTTTTAATCTGACATTTTAATAGACATGCCACTTACAGATTAAAGAGCTAGTATATATTCTTTTTTTTCTTGGGAAATGATAAAAAGTTACTTTTTTGTGTAACTTTTTGCCAGAATCATGGAAGACACATTTCCTTTAGAAAATCTTTCAGCAGGTAATGTGGCAGTGGGATTTAATTACTGTTTATGTTGCAGAAGTCCATAGATACACAGTCCTGGTTACAGGATCTCATTGTGGTAGATGCTGTTGAAACCCAATTCTTTCTTCATTCTCAAGATAAGTACCTTCTGGGCCATGGCAGTGCAAAATACCCTATTCTTCTCAAGGTTGTCCTAGAAGGCTGAACTATTGCTGATTGTCTGGGTAAGATAAGTTTACAATGTGTTTCTCTTGTCTACAAAAAGCTGATTCTAAAATAATTTAAGCTGGGAATCAAGTAATAACTTCTGGTCACCATCAGCATAGGCAAGATTTGAACTGATGACTTAGATTGAAACATGCTAAATTCCACCATCAGACACAATATTGCAAGCTGTATGATGAAAAAAAAAAAAAAAAAAGATAGATTTTCTGTTGTGTGGGTAGCATGCTTTAAATGTGAAATAGTCTTCCTAGTTGTGGCAGTAAGCAGCTTTGAGGTAATTGCTATTTTGTGTTTCAGTTCAGAGACAGACGTTAAAATGAGTCATTGGCTTCTGTTTCTGTGTTCTGAGCTGGCCCCTTTGCTTGTATAGTTTTATTGGTTTTAAAGGGACCGTGTACTGGCACAGCTGCTCCTAGTATAAGATATGCAGCATAAAGGAAAACATTCCCACATATTTTCCTTGTAAAAGTTTGGTGATTTTGTATACAACTTAAGCAGTTAAATCCTATAATAGCTTTAACTGCAAAATATTCAAATACGACAGTTACTCTAGCAATTATACAGGATATTTGATGTTTACAGTTGTACTTATTTATTTGTCATTTTGAATAAATGCATACTTTTTAAGGAGAAGTCTTGCTCTGAGTTTTCAGGTTTTTCCTCTTTTATGGTTTTTCTTTGTTGTTTTTTTTTTTCCAATTTACTGTTGAAATTTATGTTAGTCTTGACCACTCTTTTCGTCTGCCATGCATGGGAGAGGTATTAGCCCAAATTCTGCTGTGGGAACACTCTGTACTTCACTTGCCTTTAATAGGATCATATTTTTAAAAAAATAAGTCATATACTCATATAAAAATTTAGATAGAAAACTAAATTACATCAGCAGTGAAAAATCATATGACTGAAACATCAATTCTAATTTAAAAGCATTTCTTGAGACAATGCAAAATGTAATTCTATTGCTGAAGTGAGGCAAGGCTGTTCTGGGACAAAACTAATATAGAAGTCTGACAAATATTGTTAATAATCCACTGATATGTATAACTGATGAGAACAGTGTTGACAGCACCATATTGCAAAAAAGAATCATGGCCTGATGGGAACATTACAACCCACTGGTAGAAACATGCAAGAGCCTCTAATGCTGTTAGGGTTGCCACCATAGTGATGGACCAGATTCTCAGGAGCTGACATCTTCATAAATCAGAAGCTCTGTAGTACCACAACAAGTCCTTGGTTTGACTAATATATGATTACAATTGAGGACTGTAGTACAGCAGAAATCATGCTAAGCAATAACCTATCCGTGCCGTTGACACTTTGGAGACCAGAGATAACAAAGGGAACTCAGTAAGTCTGGCTTCTTCTACAAAATAGTAACTATAAACTCCAGCTAAATTCAAAAGCCATTTAAGATTGAAAAACAATACTGTATGTGTCTATTAGAATTTTCAAGTTAATTGACTTGTTAATGACATAATAAATCTTGTTTCCTACATTATTAAATTAAACACTTCCTATTGTAAAGAATAATTGCCCACCTACAAATGGGTATCTACATAATGGACATTTACATATGGATTTCCTTGTATGAATTTCTGCCCCATTAACAACTTATGTACATATATAGTTACATATTTCCATTTTAAAAGCTGTAATTAAAGTGTAAATATTGTTGGCTAATGTAGTTGGCTGTCAATATGCACTTGTTATGGAAAATGTGACATATGTCATTTAATAAGAGAGCATAACATGTTATTTATAATACAATTATGTAGGAATATGGTGTTCAGCTTAAGACTTATTTCTGTATCATTGTGTACAGTTATAAATGTTGGGTTGCTGTATAGCTTGATTTTTAGTCAGGGTGCAGTAGCTACACTTATTTTCATATGGATCAGTCTGATCACACTATGATGACGTACGTTTTTCTAGTGAGAATTTCACCTTTGCATCTCATGTAGGTGGGGTAAGATTTTATCCTCTTCCAGTTCTTCATTTTAAATGCTCCTTCTTTTTTTGATTGACACAATTATTCAAAGGAATAAACAAAATTACTCTTGGAGTCTTATTTTATTTGTAGTTGATAGAATATGTCTTTGGTGTCCTTATTTAAGTAGATTAGCACTTTATTCCATAATTGGTGCCTTCATCATAAGTAATTGACTATTCCTTCATTAGACAAAGAAATGCATAACTTACACAGAGTCCTGGATATAAGACAGGAAATAGAAGTTCCTGATGTAGCAGACAGGAACGCTCACAACCCTTACAAATGGGAGATGTACAAACATACCAATATGATGAAAAATTAGTGTGTAAGACGAAATTCCTGACATGGAGAAGGCTAGCTAGATGTAGTTTGTGGAAAGACTGGAAGGGATGCAGTTGTCCTGTTGCAAATAATGAACTCATGTTACTGTCTACAATGTGGAGACAGCCATAAGCTTGATGTGCAGCTTACTGCAATTGGTAGAAAGGCTGTTAATTTTAGATACTGCAGTTGTAAAGGGAAGCGTTTCCAATCACAAGAGGGCAAGGAATGCTCTTCTGTTCCTGCAATATTCACTGTTCAGTCTACATAGGAGTCACTCAACAAAGGCTCCTAGTATTGCAACAGGAATGGCTTAAGTTTGAGGAAAATCAAGCAAATCTTTTATTCATAGCTTGTGTGTGCAGTTTTGTGTAATTTTATAACAGAAGTGAGTACTACTGAATACTTTAGTATATAATTCTCTACTAAGAAACCTTGGTGTTCGGTTTCAAACAAAGTACACTTACATGCTCAGAACTTTGCCAGTATTGCCAGTCATAGAATCATGGAACCTTAGAAAAATATTGGTCAGAAGAGACCTCTGGAGATCGACTGGTCCAACTCAAAGCAGGTTCACCTTCAATGTCTGGGACACCATCCAAATAAGTTTTTAATATCTCCAGCAACAGCAATTCCACAGCCCCCTCGGGCACCTGTTTGACTGCCCTCATGGTAAAAAAACCTGTTTCCTGACACCTAGAACCCTCCCATGTTGCAACTGGTGTCCCTTGCCTCTTGTCCCATCCCTGTGCACCTCTGAAAAGAATCCAGTTCCACCTGCTCTGTGCAAGTCTACACAAGTCTATATGAAGCCCAGCAGTTTTGAAACAACTTTAGTGCTTATGATTGTGACAGGCACTGTACTCTTCACACCACAGGTTTTGAGTTTCAGCTGCTACTACAGTAAGTCACAGACGTACTTCTAATATGTGCCATTCTTATCCCGTCAGTATAAAGATGCTGTTGCTTTTTACAATGCCAGCTCTAGGTATCCCAAAGGATGGTGTGCTGCCATCTTTTACTCAGCAGGAAAACACAGACCTGTGTTTCACACAGCAGTAAACTTACCAATTCTTTTGTGAATGCCAGAACTAGAAGCTTCCTTTCACCTCCCCTTTATGCCCCAGAAATGAGAAATCTGACCCTGGTTTTATGTATAATCCATTTTCAAATTCTTTTTTAACTAAGAATTATTTCTCTGCTTTCTTGAATTTTTGACCAAGCTGCAAAGTATGAAAGACACTGTATCTTTTTGTATGGGTGGTAAGAGTACATCCATAGAACAAATGGAAAGTAAGATCTACAAAATCTTTACAGGGTAATATTATATCTATCATATAAATATTTGTGCTTATTGCTTACTCTGGATTCAGTTAAAAATAAAAGAATCAAGTAGAATTTATTTTAGGTGAGGCTGTTCTAAAAATTGTCAAGAAACTGTACCATCTTTCTGTTACCAGTTTTTGCACATTTAATGAGCTGTGGATGCAAAACCTAAATTGAACATATGATGTATATAAAAAAACTTCCAATAATTTAATTTACCAAATATTTATCTTACCAACAGTATAGATCATTCTTATAACTGTGGTAAGCACTGTAGCTGTACTAGTGATTAAAAATAGTGCAGACATACTAACACAGTCTAGCAATGTAAGGACATTTCAAAATAGGGTTCTTAGTGTTGCTTGATGGGTATTTCCATAGGAACACTCTGAAGTCAGATGCCACAACTCAGGAATTTTTAATGTTGAAGCAAAAGGTGACCCTCTGTGCTGTAAGTAAGAGACACCTGTGAGACAGAGAAAGAAACACATGCTTTGGCACCCATCTTTTTTTTTTTTTTTTTTTTAATCCACAAGAGTGGTTCTAGGAAAGTAGATTAGTCAAAATTATGGTAGCCAGGGACAGCAGAAAAACTAATTTCCAGGGGCCTTCATGAGAGAGATCTAGCCACAGTGCTTACACTGTTTCTAGCAACCTTCTTCTTTTCCTGGATTGAGTTCCTGATTTACCTCCCAGTGTCCAATCTTCCTGTGGAAGACCCTATTGATTGCAGCAGGAATAATAATCATGCTTCAGCATTTATAAGGATCAAACCCTATAATTTCTGTTCTCTCATCATGTATTCAATAGTCAGATGACATCAGAACCTGATGACCTGGAACAGAGTAGCGCAGAGGAAGACAAGAGTATGTTTTCGGGGAAAGTCCATGCTCACTGTGTCATTTTTTTCGTTTTTGTGTTCCTGAGGCTGCCTAACATTACATGCTCTGAATAATCCTCTGGATTCACCTTTTGCTCTACTCCAGAGTCTAGAAAGACCAGCCTCCTAACTTAAATACTTAAATTGGATGCTTACATTTAGATTATATGGCCATCACATCACATGTATATTTTTGGATATTAAAGATCTGTAATCATTTTCAGCAATTCCCTGGATGAGCAGCTTTAGTATCCAGAATAAATTCTGTATGATCCACCTCGGCTCAACCTGTCCTCTTTGAGAAGATAACAAGAGGTTTTTATGGCAACCAGGAAATAAGAGTATTTCGTATATATTTGTAACAGCAGAAATGGTAATGTTGGTTTAGAACAAAAATGCTGTGAATGGTAGAGCTCACCTGAAAAAAGGGCTAGTCTTAGAACACTCATACTTTAAACACTGGATCTGATCTTTCATATACTAAATATATATTTTAATGCAGATATATAAGTCTAGGAATCAAAGGTATGAAATATCAGACTGGGGAAGCAATGAAACCTTTACTTGTATCACTGACATACGTCTGATCTTACTGCTGTTTTACCAAATTAGTCCTGCCTCATTTGATGGCTGACCTTTATGAATCAGGACAATCTTACTGTGCCATTTCCCTGTTCTAAAGTCCCACCTCAACAATACTCTTTGAACTGAAGCTTTATGTGCACCGATACTGACGTGTCTTTTCCTCATCCTGCTCATGCAAGTATTTCATCAGGTGGCATACTGCTCATAGCCAAACAAATAGTTGGCACACTAAGTTCCTCTATATAGCCTTTGCTATTCAAGCAAATAATATCTGTCTTGTTGGCCACGTTCATAGGAGGCTACTGAAAGACCAGAGACAAGCATATTTTTTTTATTCTAATATCTGGACTGCATCTTATAATGGAAGCAAACACTGTTCCAAGCAAACTCTGCTCATAGGCCAGTGACTCTGGTCTGTGCCATGTCCTGTGCTTGTAAGCCATAACACAGGTGAACCTCTACTGTAACGCTCCAGCAGATCTCTAGATGACCTTTTTTTTTTTTTTTTTTGGGGGGGGGGGCTGACCTTTTTTTGGGTTTTTTTGTTTGTTTCTATACTAACCAAACTTCGCCAAGTTTTCTGAATTTGGGCAAACAGCACCAATACAAAAGCTGGTTTCCCAACCTCTCAGACTCTGCTAGCCATTTTGGAGGACTGTTAACAATTCTCAGAGAAAAAAATCACTGAAATACATATGGGCAAAATTTGTGCTTGAAAATGCTTGATTAAATTTGGCTGAAACTTTTCAAAGTTTTGCTAAGTGTTTAATAGTTGAAAAGCAGTATTCTGTGGCAGTGAATGAGTAAAACAGTAGCAGCTATAATGAATAACTCACTGATTTCATTGAGAATGTTTATATGAGTCATTATACCCTTTTACAGGTACCTCTGTACCTGAGGGTTTTGAAGACTGTATATATCTTCAAAGTGTTCTGGTCTACATCAGCTATTACTAAATTTATCTTAAATTTATTTGAGAAGCAGAAAAAGAACTGTACAGTGTATAGCTATTTCCAATTTAAAACTTTGTAATAAACAAGTCAGCATTTTCACTAACACTGTGTCCTTGCAATGTTCACTACAATGGGAAACATTCCTTAGTATTTCATGTCTTGTTACAGATACTGCTGCCAGGTAGGTGATTTATGCTTTTCTCGTTTTGCCAATTTACAAGCACACTGATGAAGGATACCATTTTGATCACCTTACCCTAATTAGCCTTAATTATAGCCTTCTTCACACGGTAGTCTTTAGAGGTATTAATATATATTTATCTGCAGGGCATATCGTGAGTATAGGAGGACATCATTCCGTGATTTGCATAAAGAGGATTTGGAGTTGTCATCTGGCTTTGTATGGAATAGCAATAATCTTCTTAGACACTTAAAAAACCTACAAACACCTCACACTGTCACGTTTGGCATCGGTACAATATTTGTCACTAATTACACACAAGAATCAAGTAAGAAATAACTTGCAGACCATTTATTTGAGTATGTGTGGGCAGGGTACATTTTGCAGAAATACGGTTCGGATCCTTTACGTGAAGAACTTATTAAAAGAACAAATCTCTAGTGTATGCAAAATAAAAAAGCAAGAAAGAGACTTGATGAGAGAAAAATACTTGGGCCTAGTTGGTTAACACGTAAGAAGGTAAATCCCTTCTGTTTAATCAGCCCTGCTCGCCCTAGTGCATCAAAGCGGGACTCCCACGTTGTTACTCACCAGTTAATTTTTATCTAGCACCATCGTGACCCTCAATTGCAACGTCCCTCTCAAAACTAAAACTATAAGCTAGCTAAATATGCTACCGACGCATTCCAACAGGTTTCCCTGGAAAAGTTGTGTACCATAGTACTTGTTTCGGGTTCCCTGCTGGAGAAAAGACTCGTCGTCTGCCGAAAGAGCTCCGTGCTCTTCGGCAGCTCCCGCACTTCAGTCGTTCCTGCCGCGACACCCGCTCCTTGCGCAGGGCCCGCCCTCCTGCAGGCTCCCCGGGGGGACGCAGCCGCCCGCAGCCGCCCGCAGCCGCCCGTCGCTCCCGCGCGCCGGGGGAGGCCGGGGGAGGGCGGGGGCCGCCGAGGGGCCGCCCCCCAGCCGCGCGCCGAGGCCTCCGCCGCAACAAAAGGCAACGCCGGGCACGAGGTGGCGGCCGCTGCCCGCCGCCTGCCAGTAGGGGGCGCTCGAGCTTCACCGTGCGGCGCTCCCGCTGGCCCGCGGACGGCGCGCGGCGGCAACGGCCGGCCTAACCGTCACCTCGGAGCCGCCGCTGGCCTCTCTCCGGCCTCTCCGCCCGCCCTGCCCTCGGTGTCTCCGCCCGGTCACCCCCTGCCCCGTTGCGACACCGGTCACTTTTAAATTCCGTTGTCGTTCACGTTGCTCCTTCCCTCGGGTTCCTGGGTCTTTTTCGGTGGTGGTTTGGGGTTTATTCTGCCGCTTGACAGTCTCTGTCGTGCGTGTAGGCGGAGAGGGGCTGTTCGCCCTCGTTCCTTGGGGATTACGCGGCCCCTTCTCTCACCGCCCCCTCCGCCGGCCTCCGGGGATCGCGGTCGGTTCCGCGAAACTTTCCCGCTGGCGGGAGTTGCACTGCAGCCGAGGGGCCTGGGGGAGGGCGCGGGGGACGCGAGGGGGGAGGTTGCTCGCTCCTGGTTTTCGGCTGAGCAAGCCCGCCAGTCCTACAGACTTTGTAGGTCACGCGTGATGCATTTTATTTATTTTATTTTATTTGCCACCTTTCCCTCCTTTTCCACAGAGCGGAGCAGCGGAAAAATCTCTGGGGAAGATCCTTTCGAGGGTCTCGCTCCCAAGTGTCTGTGTATGTGCGGAGAGGGAATGAATAATTAGAGAACAGCTCCATGAAACCACTTACCGAAAAATTAGCTGGCCGTTAAATGGGAAGCGGTGAGGAGCAATCATGTAAATTCTACCTATACCCAACTGTAGAGGAGAGGCAGGGGGGCACCGCCCGCAGAAGACCTGATTTCCAGTCGTGTGGCTGTCGTCTTATATCGTCGTCCCCATCTCCCTACCCCGGGAGGAGAGGGACGCGTGGGTGTGGAGCACAGTGGTTTAGTCCACACCCCGCAGCTTCCCTTCCCCAGGCAGCCTCGGGAGCCGCGCTCATTCTCCTCCCTCTCCTTGCCAGCCGGTGTGTCCACGGCGGCAGGAGGCGGAGGCGGCGGGAGGGGAGAGGAGCGGAGAGGAGAGGAGGAGAGCGGCGCGAGAGCGGCGGACGCCGGGCTGCCGGGGCCGCCCGGGAGAGCTGCGGCGGCGGGAGGCCCCCGCACCCCCTGCCGCACGCACCCCCGCCGCCGCCGCGACTGCTCGGCAGCAGCCCGCCGCCGCTCCCGCCCGCGGCGGCACCGCGCTCGAGTTACTGCCCTCAAGCAGTTTCCGCTCTGGTTTTCAGTGAGGAGGGAGGTGTAGGGGACAGGGGTTTATTTTGAGGGGATGCTGAGAAAGCCGTTCCCCTCCTGTAGCACATTGCCTAGGCGTTCCTATTATGGAAGTTAAGTGAGAAACTCTGCAGCTTGAACTGATTTGGTAGGGAAAGGGAGAGAAAAGGGTAGGGGGAAGGGCGAGAGGAAAGCAAAATAGCCAAACCAAGCCAATGATTTTCCTGCAAAGTGCCGGGAAGTTTGTGGAGCACTTTCTAGGAATCGGCTCCTCTCTGAGTCTCTCCTTGTCTTCCGAAGAAAGAGCTTGCTTTTGGATTGCCATGGATCCTAAAGAGAGTCTTAGACACACTTGAATAATTCCTCTGCTTGGGCTGGATTGGTGGGAATTTAGGAAGGAGCGTGTGTGCAAAGCAGAAGCTTTCGGAGCTCGCTTGCTGCTCTAATCTGTATGGATCTAAAAGTGTCACATTCAAGACCTTTGTATCTGCAGCTTTTGATTTCAAGAATTCCCTTTCCACTTTAAGTAGCTGCTAGGAAACTGAAAACTTTTGGACCTACCTCTTACTGGCTTTGGATACTTTTTTTTTTTTTTTTTTTGGATCTCTGTGGAATTGGTCTCGCAAACGATCGGGATTGCTTTTAATATGTCAAAATGGGTCTGCTGACGCCACTCCTGCTCTTTGGATTTGCATTTTTTCAGGTCTATGGTAAGTTCGCTTATTTTAGATATGCCATTTCTGTGCAGAAATCCCCCTCATCTGAATCTGATTTGGGACAGCACATGGACGGCATTATAAGCTTTAACATTACAGAGCCTTAAGTTTGTTTCTGGTATAAAAATGGTATTTCGGGGCGGGGAGAGGGAGCAATGTGTGTTTCCAATAAGCAGTCCTTCCCGTCTGCTAACTTAATGGAAAAGCAGCTTATGAATCGAAGAATGTCAGCTTGAGGTAGCGAGGAAAGAGTAAAAACTACCGCGCTAAATCTTTTATTTCGGCGGGGCGGGGGGGAAGGAGAAAGGGAAGGCAGAGAGCTGTTGTAGCTGATGTTACTTTGCCTCCTTCTATTGTTGAACTTTCCACCGGGAGAGCCAGCTGATGAAATAAATGGGTTAGCTCTGCCTCGGCTCCAGGTGAGGCGAACTGGCGGATTTCCAGAGTCCCCTACACGCCTCCTCGGGCGCTGGCGAGCGGCAGGCAAGGCAGGCAGGGCGGGGGCGGGCGCGCGGGGCACAGCCCCAACCACCCGCCTTCACCCCCACCCACCCCCGCGGGGCCGGGCAGGTGCGGCGCGGCCGGCCGCCACCGCGGGGCGGGAGGGTCCTCCCATCGTGTTCCCCCTCACCCCCTCGTGACGGGCTTTCCGGAGGGAGCGTTGTCAGGAAGCTTAGCAACGTCTGGTGGAAAGGGTGGGTTCCCCCTCCGCCCCGGACTCCCCCCCCCTTTGGGTCTGCTCTGCAACACTTCTTGCAGTTCTCAAGTTCAAGTAATGGGAGGGGAACTATAAATTAGCATCTTAAGGAAGTACGCTTCACTAGGGCGAGAACTCCAGTGCGAGGGTAAATTGTCTTTCAAAGTAGGGGTTGGCGCTGTACTGCAGTGTAGACGTTAGACGCGTTACAGCAGTTCAAGCACACGACTAGGAAGCGAGCATCTGTAACAGCATACAGTTCTACATGAGTGGGTGCTGGGACCAAATGCTAGGCAGTCCTCCTAGTATTGAGTATTTGCATCTCTAAACAGTCTTTTAGACTTCAGGTGAATTTAATGTCTGGGAGCCTGGCTGGCTTTGCCTGCCTGTTAGAGCAAACTTGGTTCCAGGAAGCTGCTTACAGCATTTACTGTATCAGTCCTGAAGCAAGGACTCTAGGTTTATTGTTCGCAGTCACAGGCTGCTTTGGGTCTTTCTCCCCCTCCTTTCGTCTTCCCCCACCTCCTAGCAAGAAAGGAGGCTAAATAGATGAGAAGGGGACATTCAAGTACGGTTTTACATTGGTTGCATAATATGCTGTGTTCAGTTTGGTCTACCGATGAGAAAATTTCTGCTTAATGTATGTACATGCTAAACAGCAGGAGGTTTTAATTGTGAAAGGATGTAATGGAACATTTGTGTCTATCAGCATGGTCATAGTTTTGTGGGGATTTTGTTTTCTGTTTGCTTTATTTTTCCTACTGTAATGTGTAACATATTTTGATCCTTAACTTTAAGACCACCAGTATGGGAGATACCTTTGTATACAAACTGAAAACATCAGACTGTAGAAATGTAATTATTAGTAAGTGTTTAAAATTGTATGTAGCTAGAAGGAATACAATTAAAGTGTTCAATGGAAATGACAGAGTGAATCAGAGGAGCTTGGTATTACAGAATGTAATTAATGTACCAGGCTGTTTGGAGATATATGAAACAAATGCAATTAACCAGTTTGCTGGAACGACAGGAGCAAGACATAATTTATTCTAGTTTTGTCATGGGGAACACAAGTAGAACCTTTGTTCTGGTTCAGCCTTATAGGACAAGGGTGGGGGGTGCAGGTGAAGCACATAGCTAATTTAGAGCTGGACCACTAGAAAAAAATGCCAAGGAACTGCCCAGAATAGATGTGATCCTCCCCTTTTGTGGGAAGAGATTGCAGAGACTGTCAAGTTTGCCTACATTAACAACTCAAATAAATAAATAAATAGCCTTGTGGATAGCACATCATGACCAAGTAGAGATAAGCTGTTATTGTTGTAATGACTAACAAGTAGCTTTGAAGAAATACTGGCGTGCAAGCTTGGCACACAGTACTTTTGTCTCTTTAGAAGCATAGTAATTACGATTACACCTTAGGGTGACATGTACCACCAGTTGCTTTGAAAAGATATATATCAACAATAGCACTATTTGTAATGTTTTAATTTAAGAAAAAAAGGCAAAACCCAATAGACCACTTGTTTAATAGGTCCTTGGTTTGTTTTCTACGTTTGAAAGTTACCTTTTAGTGCATTTCTGGGTTTGAGAGTTTTTTGTTGTTGGGTTTGGGGCTTTTGGGGTTTTTTTGTTCTCTTGGCATCAGGTCCAGACAGCGAGAGACACTGTAGCATTTGAGGCATGTTAGCCATACTTTTCCCTGTGGTGTTAGTTTTGTTTAGTGATTCAAAAGTGGTATTACACAGTGCATAATGGTGTAGATCAAAATGATAGTTTTTTTCTTCTGAAGTTATTTTCTTTGTTTGTGCTTTTATGACATCTGGAAATTGCAAAGCTCAATGAAAATGGCAGAAAGCATGTGATACATCCATATATATATTTTTTACTTTATTTTTTTATTATTGTGCTTATGATTTTCCTGTAGACCTGCCCATGTTCTTGCAGTCTGTTCAGGGAATAACTGTAATTCTCTTTTTCTTTAGCTATCAATCTTACTTACTGTTCTTGGAAAAAAAACAAACAAAAAATCAAATGCACAAAACCAACCCCAAACAACAAAACACTTTGCTAGACAGAGTCTGTACCATAAAATAAAACACTAGCTGTTAGAGTTAAACCAGCTGATTACATGTTTGGGTTTTTTTTTTTATAGTGTTCAATTGATTTTTCTTTCATTGTTATGCATTTTTTATTATCTTTCTTCCAATCATTAGTAAAGCTTGAAAGAATGAATATTAACAGAAAAGTTGACAACTGCTGTGAACACAGGTGTGTGGATGTTACCACAGATACTAGTTTTAGTGGGTCAAACACTAGTTTTAGTGGTCCAAGCTCTGCCCTGGTAGGACTCGTAGTGCTTTCAATGAAAATGACAACCTTTTATGTCAGGGCTGGCTTTTGCCCATTGTCCCTTGAAAACTGCAAGTGTGATGCTTGAATGCATGATGGTGTTAAAGGTATATGAGAATAATTCTGTAAAAGCAGCATTTTTATCTCTGTATTAGTGTATTTCAAAAGCACTTATTTCACTTACATACTTTTCATTAAGAAAATATCTGAAACAGTGGGGTGGCTCAAGCATCCTGTCTTTTTCTTTTTTTTTCTTTTTTTTTTTTCTTCTAAATTCTTTTTATTTCTTCACACCAGTGAGCTACACATCTGTGGCCTTGTGCAGGTCTCTGTTGCCTATCGGAGAACATGGCTTACATATAAAGCTAGAGTATATTCTTCCAGCGACTATTTGAGCTGACAGGGTCTTGATCTCTCATGTGAGTTTTGCTGTTGATGGATAACCTTTGCTTCTGTGGAATGTGTGCATTTGAATGCATTAAGAGTGAAATTCTGAAGTGGAGTTTGCGGTGTTGTTTCCTTTAGCTTGTTCTTCCATAGGACCCAATTCTGCAGAGCATTTAAGTAAGTGCTTCCATCTCTTATCCAGAATCTTACTGAAGTTAATAAGAATTTAAACATGTGCTCCCAGTTAATCCTATGCTTTAAAACTTTGCTGAGTAGGGATGAATTTATGCCCATCATGAAACATTTTGCTGAATTAGTCTTACTATTTTGCTTTCTTTGCTTCCTGTCTGGTAAGTTGTTATTGCAACAACATATGTTTATGTGCAAGAGACAGGCAATGAGGCAATCCTGTCATTGCACTTCCAGAGAGGGATATGTTTGAAAAGTAGTGTGATAATCCAATTAATTTGTTTTGTTCCTTTGCTAATTTGGTACGCTGCAAAAGGTCTGATACCCCACAATCCTTTCAGAAAAGTTAGAATAGGGGTTTTTAAACTTTTCTGTGAGCTGCACTTACTACAGTAATCCTTCCCTTAGGATCTTTCTGGAATTATGAGGTTGAGGTTGCTGAAGGAAAATAAGTTTTGGCAATGCAGGCTAAAGATATGTAACCTTAAAAGTAGACAAAAGGATTTAAGTATATTTTTAAGGATGCATAAAAAGCATCAAGGAGATGCACCAAAAAATTCAGAGAGAGGAAATGGAGGCTTTAGCTAGTCTGTCCAGTTAACTCTGTTTCCAGGAGTTGCTTTTCTATAGCAGTGCTATGTAGGCTCATAGCACTAAATTCAAGACATGCTCTGTCCGCTGCTGAACCATTTAGTGGAAATTACTAAAGAGTATGCAATGGCTTTTTAGCCATTTGCTCCCCTTGAATTGCTATTCAAATATTGATCTCGGCTAAATAGATTGCTAACAGGTTCTGTACATTCTGTTTCAGCCACCTAAGAGGAACACTGCTGTCAGGTTTTATCTGTTATCTCAGCTGGCATGGCAGAGGTTGCTCTTCCTGTGGCTGCCATCTGGCTCACCACTCTCATACCAACCTTGTGGAGGATACTTAGTAATCATATTGATGCTTTTTCTTGCCAAGAGGCTAGGTTACTGGTGCTTTTTTCTACATTTCTATAGAAATCTCTTTATTTTGTGTGCAGAAGAAAGCAAGTATTCGCTCTTGCCAAATAAATAAACGTGTTAGTTTTTTTGTTTCTGACTGAACAGACATTTCTTACATGTAACTGCTGAATTTTTACAGAACATTTATTGTTACCCAAGCTTTCTTGCACTTTTTTTAGTACATTTTTATAGTACGTGTCTTGTATACTCAAAAAAAATTTCTTTAAATTTTGGTACGTAGAAGAGTACAGAAGCTGATCTTAAATCACTGCTTCAGAGAGAATGTTGAGGATACCTTTTAGACAGGACTAGTCATGTGGACAGTTAGTTATGCGATCTTTGAATGCAAAATTATCGCACAGAAATAAAGATTTATGGATGTAGATTGTAGTCTCATCATCTTTACTTTCACACCTGGCTTCTACTATACAATGCAAACTGTGGACTCTCTGCCCTTGAAATTATGTGTCCAGAAATAAGATTGAGTTGTCAGTGTTGTCCTCACCTCAAACCCTTTCCTTAACAAAATAACTGTTAATCACCTGTGGTTAATACTTTTTATTGTTATAGTGGATAATTAAACAAGGTCCTATTAATTTAGGACCTGATCTTGCACCACTGAAATCTGTAGCAATTTTGCTATTGAGTCCTTTGTGCGAAAGACCTCAAAAGCAGGTGATGATATCTTGACTTACTGCAAGTAAAGGCTTGCATCTTAATTTATGTATTGTAATCTTGTTACAAGATGAAGTTGGCTTGTTGCTACATCCTTCCATGGGGATAGCTTCCAAATACCAGAGGGTACAAGTGCCTGTTGTTGCTTCAATCCCACTTACTCCTTACCTGTTCCTATAGCACTCTCTTTACTAGGGCAGAGTATCCCTTTGTAATCAGAAAGCTGCTGCTTGTGTTGGGTCGTGGATGTAATGATATGCATTCTTAATATTTTTTCAAGCCAAAAGTTCATGAAGTAAGAAATGGCTTTTTAATTCCATCTCTGCAGTTTATCTTGGCTTTGCTGCCATGGAAGAAATCCAAGATGTGCTCTTAATTTTATTAAAATAATAACCTTCATCAATAAACACATGAACAACAATAGACAAACTAACCAGTAGTACCCATGTAATAACCTGCTGATACTTATATTGAGCCACTGTGCTCTAGTGGCCAAGCCTAACTGAGATTCATCTTCGTATTATGGATAAATGTGATGTGACAATACTAATTTAGACAATGTTCTGGGAGAAGTAGCTTGTGTACATGCATTGAACTTGCTGTCTTCACCACTCTCCCCCAGGTATTTTTTTTGGCTAAGCAAATCATTTGTAAACTCACTAAATAATGGTTATTATCTGCAGATCTCCAAGTTAACACATCTGTTTCACTGGGTTTTGAGCTAACTTTCCGGTTACGTTCTAGACAGATTTGCAAACATCCTTCCCTGTACTTAATTTCTCTTTGAGCTTAATTGCACTGCAAAACCATGTCGGTATCATCCACAAAACTTCATTTTGCTTAATGATAAAGTTACTTGTTTGTCTTGGTGTTTCTACCAGGAAACAACGTATCTTTGGCTTGCTGATAACTGAAAGCCACTGGTCTTCTAGTGATTCCAGTGTGTATTTTGGAACCCATTGAGATTGTGTACAACCAGGTTCTACTGCAGACTTTTTACACTGTTATTTGTCCTGGCTGTGGAGATACTCATTCAGCTCTACCTACTGATGTGAATGATGACTGGAAGAACACAAAGCATTTTCAAATTAATTCCTCATCATCTTCAGGTGCTCATTGCATAAGACACCATTCCAAGCTTGATTGGGAACAACCTTAATAATATGTGATATTTGCTTGCAGAATTAACCCTTCTTGTCAGTGAGTCTTCATTGTACTCCTTCAGTTTCAGCAGAATTCTTCAGTCTCACTACAGTGAAAGACAGTGGCCTGCATTTGTACCATTTTGTGCTTTGTTATTTTTTACTTTTATTTTCTCTCATCACTTTTTCTCAGATTAATTGGGAGAACAGTTTATTTGGTCTGATAGATGGAAATGAACTAGTAGGATGAGTGGGGATGCCAGGAGTTGAAGTATGGTCTTACTCATTAGAGTTTATCTAGATGATTATGCCACAATGTCTGTTGTGGCATATGGTCTTTTAGTTTGTATTTATGCATTGTCTATATAGCTTCAGTGTACTGTGCCAAGGCGAGAAGAGTATCTCCGTAATATGCTTGTCATAAATGCAGATTGGACAAATCCGTAAAGAATAAATGGCCAGCAGCAAGTTGTAAAACACAGTAAACTGTAGTTCACTTCTATTAATCACTTGCCATTGATTGGAAGAGAAACTGAGTGGAAAAAATTTAACCTTTTAAAACCAAAATGTCAGGTAACTAACATCAGTCAACTTGTTTCTCATTCATAGTGAATGGAGGGACTGTTCATGCCAGGGTACTAGAGGTACTTTTTTTACTGCTGTGAAAATGTCAAGAGTTAAGAAGCAGTTATGAGAAGTATTTTAATGCTGCATGAGCCCTATAATCATGGGTTTTCAAGCTGTCATTCTGTGCAGTTTTCAAAGTCCACAAGTCTTGTAGCCCAGATGACTTCATCCTGGCAAAAGGAGTGGTCAATTTTAACAGTTTATGTTGTAGCCTAAGGAGAACTCTGTAGCTAAAGGATGGACAAAGTTTCTTTCGTATCAGTATTATGAAAAATTCAAATGGCATAGCAATGCTGTTGGACTAGGAGCTAGTTGGAAAAGATGTGTTTTCTTCACCTGGATTTCCTTTCCCTAATCAACTTTATCTTCTCTTTGGGATTGTCACTCCACAGTGGAGGCTGCAGAAAAAGAATCTGTGGGCGCATCCTCCTCACTTTTCGGAGATGAAATCTTGTGGTCGGTGTATTGTATTACCTTCAACACCTGGAGATGCTTATTGGTCCTGCATGTACAGTAGCACTGCCCTGTTCTGACAGTTTTCTAGAGAGAGAAATGACACTGTAAGCTGGGAGAAGAAGTGGGATAGTAGCCTGATTCCAGGTCCATGGCTTGATGGGTTAAAGGACTACCCCATTTTGAAGTAGAGAATGAGGGGAGAAGGACTAGCAGAGAAGCTAGGCTACAGACCATGTGGCTGGCTTAGGCAGCATAAGGAGTGAAAAGGGGAGCAAAACACTACTGCGATGCTTAACATGATAGTGCTGATGCCTGATAACTTCAGGGTTGTTTTATGCACAGTATGTTTAGGCTTTTATCATTGCTATGTCATCTGTACATCACTTATCCATGAAGTGAATAAACCTTTCTGTTAAATTGTTTGAGTCCAGATTTGTTTGGAGTGGCTGCAAGAAAATGCTAAATTGTAATTTGATGCAGTGAACTAAGGTCTTTGCTGGCTTTAACTTGATGCACTGCAGAAGTGCTGTGATAGATTGGCTGGGGTTTTTGTGTGTATGTTTTTATGATACATAAGGGAAATTCAGTGGGCTAACTAAAATAGTTGGTTTACATAAAGGCAACAACTATTAAACAAAGGACTTTCAGTGGAAAAAAATAACTATCAGAAGTACTGCAGGCTGCGTTTTACCCTTGATCTATTACATCTGTTCTGTTACCAAACTGGATTTTAATATATGATGCTTTGATTTTCAGCTAGTCAATGTGATGTGTCTATTCAGATGTATGCCTGAATTATAAACTTCTGTGGTTTTTTTTCTTCTGCATGAATTTGATTCATTGTCATAAACTGTGCAATGTGGTGTTTACCTAATGAGACCAGACAGTTTGAACTGCAAGATTAAGTCCTATGGGGTAAAATTCCAACTTTTGGAACAGAGGGATCCTATGATAAATTTGTCTTTTAGTACTGTTGTCATTAAACATCTAAGAATAGTTCTCTCTGTGTGTATGTCTAGATTTTTAAAAAACGTTTTTATCTATGTAGAGATATAATTATATCTATACACACTTATAATGAAAGAAAATAACTTTAGAAACAGTACGTAATAGAATTTATGTCCCTGAAGGCAAAACTGTAAACAGTAGTAGGACCTGTTAGAACACTGAATTAAAATAAAATGAAATGTGTGACAAGTAGACAAATAGATATTTGATTAAATATGAATCAGTGTAAAACAGAACTGTTTATTATTATTTACTGAATCCTTTTTGACAACTGTTCAATTTAGGATGAAATGCAAAAGAACATATGTCTGGCTTTGTACGACCCCAAATTTCTCTGTTCTCCCTTTCAGCAGACAACATGCCTTTTTTTCCTCTAAGTGATTTTTAGTTGCTAGGAGAAGTACAGTAGTCTGCCCTGCTCTTATCCGCAGTAAAACCGAAGAGTGTATTGAGGTAAAGAGAGGGGCAAAGCACAGTATAGGCCATGAATCACAAGTTGTCTCTAATATGTCCACTTTGTTCCCAGTTTTTCTTTGAAAACTTTTGTTTTTATTAATGGTGTTTCTTTTCAGCTGATCTCTCAAAGACATTCAGAGTGTGAAAAAATTGTGCTGTTAAGAGTCCACTCAGAGGAACAAAAAAAGGCAGGGGAGACTTTGAGACTTATTCATGGGGTCACAGTGGTAGCAATGTGCAACTCAATGAATAGCTTCAATCAGCTGCTGTTAAAACTGGATGATTGATACCTTCTGGTTTTTGCTAGGACTAGAAAGTACACAGAAAGTCTTCATAGTGGTCCTGCCAGTTTTAATGAAAGATACTGAAGTTGTTTACAAACCATCTTCACACTTCAGTATATGTAGTATTCTTGAAGCACGTCTGCAGAATAATAACGTTGCATACATTTGTTAAAATTAGAAAGAATTGTTAATAATCATGCTACTCTTGCTCTAGTTTGTGAAACCTTTTATTCACTCTAAATCATGCTTTTTGAATTAACTGTGTACTGTGGCAAGAATCACTTGACCATCACCTCCTATAATGATCTAAAGGTGTGCTTCACCAAATGTCATTGGCTACTTTTAAACCTTTGCAGTTAAAAATGGCTTTATGTAGCTGGATATTATAACAGGTATAAGTGATTAGACAATATTGTCTATATTAATAGACTATTGAAATCAGGAGAGTTATGACAGATCTCACTTGAAATTGATTGCAGAATGAATGTATAGACAATATATTCTTTCCGTAAGTGCTTGATGAAACCTAGCATTAAGAGCAGTCTTAAAACAATGATTATATCTCTCAAGAAACATTGCTGAAGAAGTCATGTGTGTGAGTCCTATGAATGAGGAAATAGAACATGTGTCTGCAGAGAACTGCGATTTGTGCTGTAGAAACAGATGACTGCCTGTGAACAGAGCGGGCCTCTGTATCATTTCTTAACAGGAATAAGTGGTGAGTGGCTAAGGGTCTCATTACCAATTTAGAATATCTTGTTGACTCAATTTAACAACATGCAGATAATAGAGAAATTCAATGATGATGTAATTGGAAAAATAGTGCAGCAACTTGTACCAATTTGTTATTCCGATTTGAACAAAATAGGTTTCACCCATATTTCTGAGGGTATTGGGTGACCTGGCAGTACTGGATTCAGTCCCAGTGTAATTTAATGGACTTTGTGTCTGTTTAGGTCAGGGCTGAATTTGCCCCTGGGGAAAGATGAAGACAGAAGAGTTGTAAGTTAAATTAGAGAGAGCTGGCTCTATCTTACAGTCTGCTGATGGGGGTGGGAGTGTGTGTGTGCTTCTTCTGTGTGTGGCAGGTTTGTTTCTTTCCTCCTGATCCACACAGACTTTAGGAGTAATTTAAATACCATCTACAGTACAACTGAGTTTTCAGTTAGTTCCATGAAAGCTGCAAGTGCTGAGACCAAGGATTTTCCCTCATAAATTACAGCAGATGTTGCCTCAGTCATTCTTCAGTGTTAGCCTGCAAGTGCCATTGTCCTTCTTCCTGCTGAGAACTGCATGGGAAAACATGCATTTTTGTCACTGCATGTAGATATTGGTTAGCAAAATCAGATTAGCTGTTAAGGACATGCCCAGTACCAGTCGGGAGCTCTGTGGCAGAAGGGACAATGAGATTTGGTCCCTAAAAAAACAGTTGATGGTGGGAGAGGTGTGCTAGTGTTAATGGTGAAGGAAGAAGGGATAACTTGAACTGATGTTGCTGCTGCATCTCTTTATATGGCATTTAAAGCAAGGCAACTTTTGAGGTCCTGGAGGATGAGAATCACAGACCCATAAGTCTGTCCTCTAGTAACAATTTTCCGTCCTGTTACTTGATGGTCCCACCACACTGCATTATGAAAGAGAAAAAAGCTAGAGGGTGATTCAGCACTGCTAGATTTGGGATGGGGGCTAGTGGGGAGCAGACACAGGTGCAGTGAAACATTGAGCTATTCCTTTCTTTCCTCATCTTTTCCCTCTGTCCTCAGCTATGTGTTTCTGGGAGTCTGAATATGCTAAGGAAGGAGTTGGGAAAGAAGTGGTAGCTCTGGATCTGAACCTGTCTGCATGGTGACATTCAGCTGTCTGTTCTTCCTGTTCTTTCATTTTCCTCTTCATTCAACTTAACATGCCAAATGAAGTATCATTTCTTCAGAGAATTCGTCTGTCCCTCAGAGCCCAATTCATTTGTAGAATAAACTTCTTTCAGATTAAGTAGTATACATCTATTTAAATAAGGACCAGCTATAGCTACAATATTGAAGTGGAGAAGTAAGGAATGAAGGCAGGTTTACATATGCTTTTCCTGTCATGATATGGAACAAATCTATGACCATTTCTTATTTTTTCTTTCTCCCCTCCTGTTAAATCTATTTCCTAGATTTTTGCTGTAATGAAAGATGTGTGTAGCTTGCTTGGCAAGTGTCAAATATGAAATCTCCTCACTGTCAATGCTTTGCATTTGTAATTTTAGAACGTTTTCTCTGCATAGGGCAGAAAATGAGAAACAACTTAGCTTACTACAGAGAAATCGCTGGAGTTTAAACTTTAGATTTATTCTAGGCCATGGAGAAAAATATGCTCTTGTGTTTACAGATTTTCATTCCCTGTGCTGTTTGTCTGCTACTTCTGTCCATGTTTGATGTTTCATTCATGTAGCTTGCCTCCTTATATTTCATAGTTGAAGACTTCTATCTTGTTTTCTTGTCAATTGATTTAGTTTCCTTTCCAGCTTTTTCCTGTTCATCCCATTCTTCTCTGGTTGGTTTAGGTTGCTGTTTTCTAACCATGTTGCTTGAATGTGAAGAATGAAAGGACTGAAATAACAGGAAAAGTTGTGGGGAAGGTGGTGTTGGTGATGGAAGAATGATTGTAAGAAACTTTGTTCTTTTGCAGGATTACTTGGTGAATTCTGTGTACATAGGTAACATTTTGTGGAGGGAGAATCTTCTGCCAGCCCTAACAAGTGCCTTGAGTAAATTTAAAAACAAACAAACAAAGAAGTTTACAGGTGTAAGCCAAATTTTGTGTGAAGTTGGAAAGAGGTACCTTCCTGAACATTTAACCACGTCTCAAGTCTACCTTTTAGTTTTGAAGCACATAAGTCTCCACTCTGTCATGGAGAATCCTCACCTTCAGTCTAGAGAGAATTACAGATAACTATGTTTGTAAGTGATTTGTTAGATTTCCTAGTCTTACAAACAGTTGAACTTTATCCATTTATAAAATATCCATACATAGATGGGCAATCAACTTCAAATATCTAAGCTGATTTTTAATGTTCTACAAAGTTGTAAACAGATAATTAACATTAAAAGGCAAAAGATACTAGGCAGGCATGAACTGAAGAGTAACAGCATTCAAGGATATTATTGTGCTGATACTACTGTTGAAATCATTGATATTATTTGAAGACTTAATTTCCATTATGTGTGTATAATCTATACATGATATATGTATACAATATTATACATAATACAATACATACTATACAATACATCTTGTAAGAGAAATCTCTTAACTTACTAGGTAAGCTGGGTGAAATACTTTCTGGGTGGCAATTTAAATTGTTTTTGTTTGTTGCTTTTTGTTTTTTGGTTGTGGTTTTGTTTTTTTTTCTAATTCACAGTTGATCTTAGTTCCATTGAAGATCAAATGTTATTTTTTGTAATGGCTATGACTTGTAACTTATATGAAATCCTGACTCAGCAGAAGATGCTGGGACTTTTGTCATCAGCATCAGCAGGGCCACAGTTTTGTTTCTGGAGTGTTTGGCAATGTGGGAGGCTAATGCAGAGAAGAAAGTTTTGTGGATTTTTTTTATAATTACACAAGAGATTGACTTAAAACTAAACATAAAGTTGTAATCAGGAGGTTAACAGATGCAAGAAGCTTCACCTGTGCTCTGTTAGACTAGTGGGAAGCCAAGATAACGATGCACAACACATCTAGTAGTAAGCAGTATAGTCAGCAGCTTGAGCAAGAAGTCTGTAACACCACGAAAACTACATTATTTCATCTTCAAATGAAGGCTGACTGTTGACTTATGGAGAGCACCTTCAGCTGTATCTGCCTTGAGGACTACAATTTTCACTATTAGGGAAGCCACAAATCTATTCTACAACACATTTGTAATAAATTTGCAAAGTAGAAAGGCAGATACATTATTTCGCAACAAACTTCTTCCATACCTCTTAGCATTTGTGACCAGGTGTCTTACTAGGCCGCTTGGTATTTCCAGTGCAGTCACAAGGATGAACTAAATTCTGGCACTCTAGATGAAGGTGATACAGGAGTTATTGGTCATTTGAAGGGGACAGAGAATAACTGGGTGCAAGGCTTGTTCTCTTCTGCTATCCGCAATTGTACTTTTGGCATGTTTTGAGATGGTCTCAGCATGTACTTGAAGGGCCCAAGTCTGTATTTTACCATATATACTATCATCAAACTCGTAGCCTTTAACAAAGTCTGGCCTAATCACATTAATCCCATGGTATTCCTGTTAATGTACCATGCAGGTATTTTTGTCCTATGAGAAATCACCAAGAAAGCTTCATGAGAACGGGGCAGTGCCTCCTGGGCTTGTCTTCTAAGTGGAGTGAAGGAATAATTTCTGAACACCTGATATGTTTTGCTATCATGCCTGGGTAAGCATATAGAGGGAAAAGGGTGAAGCATGAAGGAGCTGAGCTGGAGCCATGGCTCAGCATGCTTCTTGTGTATTACTTGCATTGTGAAACTTGGGCTGCTGCAGAAACTACAGATGGGGAATATTTTAGCAACAACTAGAACAAAGCACAGTGTTTTTCCTGGATGCCCAGAATACCCTTATGCCAATTCAGGATTCGGGGTTTTGGGGAAAAGAATTCTAAGGTCATTTTTAGAGGAAGATGGATTCCTGAGAGTTTGAAACTTCTGAAGACAGACATCCATGCAGTCATAGATGCAATATATCTACTTTTTTTTTTTTTTTTTTCCCCCCGTGCCTTTGGAAATTAATTTCCTAGAGCTTCAGACTTTGGTTTAACACTTTGAACAGACAGGCAGTATTCTCACATCTAACAAGTGTCATATATTAAGCTGGGGAGAGAAAATGTAGAGAAGGTTAGTTTTAATATGGACTTGGATGGAGGCATGCTACCTAGTGAATCACTAATACCACATCCTGCAGTGTTATGAGTGCTAGTGGTCTCCTGTTCAAATACAACTCTTGCCCGGCTTCCTTCACTTACAAGCCTCACAGGGTCATAATTCTTACATCTACCTTAGAAAGAAGATAAGTTACAAGTTTGGACTAGCTGAGATGAAGCATTTTGAATAAGTTTCTTTGGAAGTGAGATTTCAGTGGAGAAATTGAAACAGTGCTATGCAGGAACAAAAAAGTTCAGCCTGTACACTGAGTACTTGGAGAGGAAATAGGTTCTTTAATATTCTATGCTGAATGTTTAGAAGGCTTTTCAGATTGTAGTTTGCTTGCATATATTAAAGCATTTTTATAACGTGATATGAATTGGTTGCATATGCATGTGATATAAATAAAACCTAACTGGATGCTGTAAGCCAAAGAAATAAATCAGCCAGTGATTCTATTGCATATATACTTGGTACAACTGTCTTGAAGAGCTACAAATAGATATTGCTTATTACTTTTGCTTGCATTTATTTTTGCTTTAAATGGCAAATAAAACTATTGTTAACAGACCTTAAAATCACTCGGAGGATATTTACTTAGATAATTTTGAGGAAAGGAATGAAAGTCCTTGTTAACATATTTGTTAATAGTGTCTGAGTGTTGGGATGAGTAGATAAATTGTCAGTAGAAACAACTAAAGATTTTGCTTTCATGTCTTCAAGAAAGAAATTATGTAGAGGGTTTATATGCACTTTTCCAAGTGCTTATGCTATGAGTTACTTTTTTGTGGAAAAAGCTGGGTCCAAGGGGGAAAAAAAAAAAAGAGAATAAAAATCAGAGTAGCAGTTTCACTAAGTATCAATTGGCCTAAAACAACTTAAAGAAGTGAAAGAAACATAGTAGAAAAATAAGTACCCATCTCACAGACTTCTTATCTTCTTTTGTGCCTTTCCAAATATGTCAAAATCAGCAAAAATATTGCTACGGTTTCCGTAACCTCTCTAAAAGTAGATCTTGCTGGTTTTGGTTTTTTTTCCATTAATGGAGGAGCTTTTGCTTTGTAAGGATTTTTGGAGGCTTTGGTCACTGCCAGTAAATATGGCAAAAATAGGATAGGAGATCAGTCCATTAAAGTGTTTGAGTGTTCACAGAATATATACTTAATATAATGTAAATGTCACTGGCTCTTGTTCCCCTTCCCCCTCATGGGGGATAATTAATACATATGCTTCAGAATACTTCCCTTGACAAAGTGAGATAGACAATGATGATAGTTGTGGCTAACTGTCTGGCAGCATGCCTGTCTCTTTGATAAACCAAATATTTGGGACTTCTAGAGAAATATTGTTAAAACATAATATTCCTACCATCTGGCACTTCTTCTTCACTTCAGTGATATGCTTTGGAGGTAAGTGAGAAGTGCTTCTTAAGAAATTCAACATGACAGAATTCAGAATATTGAGACTTGGTGAGATTCATTTATTATATAAACAGTTAATAAAAGTAGTAAGGGGAGGCGGAACAGTTGCTGATTTCTTGTACTATAGAGTTTTAACTTTTGGTTGCATAAACAAAGAGATTCATAGTGTACCTTACAATCTATATTTATGTTTATTTTTAATCTTTCAAGTGGTCTGAGGAGATGGACTAGCTTTGGATTAGAATCTGCAGAATACCAGCAATCTAGATAGTAGGAAGGATTAATGAAAAAATCATTCTGCTAAGTGTCATCTCAGCCTAGGTATAACTAGGTATATAAAGCTTCTCTGTTCACGCAAAGAAGTTTTTTATTTATTTCCAACCCAGATTTTACAGTTTAAGATACAATTTCATACTTAACAGATCCAAATAAGAACACAGGGAAAACAAATAAACCTCCTCAGACAGAGAATAGGTTTCAAAATCCCTTTAAAAAATACTGTGAGCATTCCATGTTTGCAAATAATGGATCTTTGATTTTGTTAAACTCCATTCCATTCACTATAAGTTTTTATGTATAATAAATCTTAATTTCAATTCTGAGAACTGTTACATAGCCAAGACAAAGAATCTTTTGGGCCACAGATAAATTAGGCATTTGAACAATACAAAAATGAAAATTCCTTGATTTTTATTTTTTTTTTTATATTGAGAATTAGAGGGTGCAAGTCTTGACATTTTGTAGCAAAACTAGACTCGTGCCCAGGCACATGAATGCAGCCTGTTCACTTGCTGGACACTAACATACAGTAATGTTAAAACACAAAGTGCTAAAAAAGTATTGATGTTGTATCTCAAAACCCACGCTGAAAATACCAAATAAAAGAAGATAAATCTTGACTCTGCTTGCACTCCATTCATTGAAAGGCCCCTGAGGATAAAGGTATAGGTGACTATTAGATTACATTAATCTATATTCTCCATGAACTGTTGGGTCCCCAGTTATGATAAAATACTGGTAAGTCTACGTAAGTTGGTTTATTATGGCCCATATACTGATACACCTTAGGACTTAGTAGGCTAATACTGCCTTAGACATATCTTGTCCCATTAATTTGCTTTGTGCAAAGATTGATAGACAGTGAATTACACCAGCTCTTTTATGGTGAAAAGATGCCATACGTGAAGGCGGCAATTGTGCACTTCTGCATTGAAGTAAGTTTATGATGGCTGTGTGACACAAGATGTGTCGGACTTTGGCTCCTTTTGCATTCTTCTTTATTAGTAGCTCTTGATCAAAGCCATGAGGAATATTATGGGCTCTAAACTGACAGAACTGTGTGATGTTCTTGCACAGTGTTTGCCTGAAGGCTGAATGACACATTGGTGGGGTTGAGACAGCACAAATGGTGGTTTCATAAAGTTAGGGGGATTTTTGAACCTTTAAATTATGGAGAACTCTTGTCTGTTGGAATATTCTTTTGAGGAATTATTTTAATTCTTTCATTCACTAATCTATGTTCCTTCATTTATTATTTTATTCTGTGTGTTTCAAAATGCCTTTCAATTCAAGCAGCACTTGAGCGAGTGATGTCGGTTATTAGTGTTATTTGTAAGCTAGAAGTGATCTCCTAATTTGAGGAATTTCAATCAATTATGATCATGCTTCATATTGATTAGGTTTTGTTATTTTAGGGCAACTGGCTGTCTTTTCAAACTGTAAATACGACTGTTGAAACTTAGCCACTGATAAAATGGCACTAACTTTTTTTTTTTTTAATACATGACATGGAAGGCATACAGATTTGGGGGTAAAAATGTAGTCTGAAAGATATCATTTTAAACATGAAAGAGGGAGGTTTATACTTCTTGTAAATAAGAGGTATGGGTGGATTGTTGGATGGAGTGGTGGCCTTTCACCTCCAAGGCAACAGTTTAAATTAATCCCTAGATCCTAAGTTAATTGTGATAAATGGTTTTAGCTTTGTCCCTGGTGTAAAGTAGTCCATATTACAAAATCGCCATACATCTGTTTTTTGCAAACTTGGCATAATTGGCATTCTCTTGGGACTGAATTGGCATTGAAAGTGAACTATTTCTTATTGCTTAGGAAGGTGTTCCCTCTAGGTTAGGGTAAATGTCATTGTCGTGTCTGTGACAGAAATCTGCTTCTGCCTCTGCTAATAATCTATAGCTGAAAGATTTGTCAGAAATGTTTATAAGTGCTATAGCTGTTCCTTTTAAATCAAAAAAACAACTTCAGAGTAAAGTAAGTAAATCAGTATGAGGCAGGGACCTTACTTTCTGACATCTGGTAGGAATTCAAATGCTCAGAGACATTAAAATTGCCTAATTTACCATTTGCTCATGACGGGTAGCCTAACAATTCAATGATGGCCTTTTGAACTTTATGAAAAACGGACATGTGGGAAGAAGTATAAATTAATGTAGAATATGTTATTATTTACTAAGGACTAGGTTGAACTTGAGTGAAGGAAAGCATGTGGCTTTCCTTCCCCACTTTCCCTGCAGGATTCCTAGGAATTGCAATTCCTTCTCTCTTCTTTTATTGTGAGGGTGGTCAGACACTGGAACAGGTTGACCAGAGAAGTTGTGGATGCCCCATCCCTGGAAGTGTCCAAGGCCAGGTTGGATGGGGCTTTGAGCAACCTGGTCTAGTGGAAGGTGTCCCTGCCCATGGCAGCAGGGTTGGAACTAGATGATCTTTAAGGTCCCTTCCAACCCAAACCATTCTATGATTCTATTACATGTAGATGTGGCACTTGGGGACAGGTTTAGTGGTAGACTTGCTAGTATTAGGTTTACAGTTGGGCTCAATGATCTTAAAGATCTTTTCCAACCTAAATGATGCTATGATTCTATCCTTCCTCCAAGGGAAAAGCAATATGTATTGGACTGCTGTTGGCTGGAGAGTTTTTGTTTGTTTGTTTTCCTGCTCTTGCTCTTAGGTCTGCTGGACTGAAGCTTTGGAGCTAGAGTCCTGTACCTCAGTTTTTTTAGCTGGTAGGAGATCTGGAGGAGTGAAGAACTGAATACACAGCTTTTAACCTGTGCCTCAGTTTTAACCCCTAGCCTGAACTAAAGTGTTGGGAGGCAATGGGGGAAGCTGCATCTGCATTTTGACCATCTTATTTCATTTGGTGTTACCCAAGGCAGTGTTCCAGGTGAGGTCTTAGTGTGCTAAGTGCTGTCTTAGCACGGGTGGAGGACATCCTTTCCCAAAATCTTTAGATTTAGACAAGGATTGCAAAAAGTATTTATATAGGACAGGAATTGGGAAAAAATATCCAGGAAGACAATGGGTCGTATTCATTGAGTTCTGTTTGTTCTCTTCTGATACCAAGAAGAGAAGTAACTTGAACATGGAATGCTGTCAAATTGCATATATTTATATACATCTCTTAGCTAATTAGGGAACAATTTTCTTAAATTCAGGGAAGATTACAGCTTTTTTTCATGCTGATTTGCTTATGTTCCTGTTTGAAAGCAGAACACAAATCTTATTTGTTTTGCGTGTAAAAAATACTAGGTTTTGAAAAATTATTTGTAAAAAATCTCTAGTTTATCAGATGTCTTTTTATATGAAGAACTTGAAAAATACTTTACATAGTAGTGTTTGGTTCATTTTTCTAAAGCATGCAGGCATGCATTTATGAAGGAATCAGAGAAACTGCCTCATATGTGTCCTTAGCAGGATTTTATATAAGTTAACACAGATGTCTTAAATCTGAGTAAAGTTTGGGCTACATATTAGGTCAGATTTAATTATATGTTTGAAAGTGTGCACCTTTTGCTTCAATAACAGGTGTCTGGGTGAACAGGAGGGGAGGAGAGAGGAAGGGGAAGAAAAAAAACCCCCACTTTTCTCCAATTGTCTTGATCTCCAAAAAAACATCAAATGAACCATCTTATTGTATGATTCATGCTAGCTAGTTACTGTGATTTCTAGTGATAGCAGATGGATAGAATTTTGTGGTAAATTTTCTTAGATGAGCAGTTTTAATAAAACAGGCATCTCATGTAATCTTTTGCTGTATCATGTGTAGAACTTACTGGCAGGAATGGGAGATGCGAGCTGTTCTAAGCCGTAAGTAGCTAAAAGGGATTAACTTTACACAGAGGATTTACTAATGAAGACATCACACTTAAGACACACAGAAGGAAAGGAAAGTGAATTGTTGATCAAGAAATCATTCTATCTAGTTTTCCTAAACACTTTCTTTTTTTTTTTTATGCTACTTATAAATGTAGCATATTGTATAAATGTAATTGGATACTATTCTCATATTTTGCCTTCATGCTTTTATAGTAGTTTCATAGTAACTGGCAGTCAGCAGAAGATAAATGTATGGACAGATAGACATGACAGTCAACCTGTCGGCTGTGATGGCAACCTGTGTAGTATTTGTTTTTCTGATACTTCATTTTCATATGCTTAGTGGTAGATCCTACTACTTGAGCCAGTAAATAATTGGTTTTCAAAGGGATGATGCAGGTAATTCTAATCTTCTCTGCAGTTTGTTTTTTTTTAAAAAAAAAAAAGGGAAAAAAATTTTTTTAAGTAAATACTCCTGCTTTGCTTCTATACTGTAAACAACCAGTTAGCTTCATAGCTAGAGGCCAGGTGAGCATCAACAAGGTTTAAAAAATGAACAAAAAAATCAAAGCTCAAGTAAGAAAAAAGTTTCTCCACTGAAATGTAGAAAGACTTGGTGACAACTGGCTTCATGGTCAGTCTGTCTCTGAATGCTGACTTGTGTAATTATTAGTTGGGAAGGGCAGGAGGAGATGCACATGGCTGGGTAACCTCCTTTTATCAAAATGTTTTTTTCCTGAAAGATTTGTGATCTTGTCAGAACACATTAACTTTGTAGGCAGAGATCAAGCAGGTATCAAAAGTTAAGAAACATGCCTGCTGCCTCTGATTCCTTCCTTTGCTTTCTTTTCATATCAACTGCAGGTTCTGTAGTGATATAGACCACCTTGATCTGTATTTCAAATGTATCTTTGCTGCGAAGGGTTGAAGCAGATTTTAAGGTATTTTGAGAGTTACCATCCCAAGTGGAGCAGTCCGGGTTTTGACTAATAGAGCATGAGGTAACTTTTTGTGCTCTTTAAAATATACTGTTAAGACTTGTTTTAATATATGTTTATACATATGCACATCTGCATATATAATTGTAATTATTAAATGAGGTGCTGTAATGTAGGTGTTCTATTTTACTTGTAGGGAAATGTAAAGATGTTATTTGTAACAAAGAATACTGTTTTAATTGGATCCAATATAAAAGTGAACAGTCATTTAAGAAGTAGCTTTCAAATAAGGAACAGTAAAGCTATTGCTCTGACAACCAGGGTATGACCTTTAAAGCCATGTAAGCTACTAAGAACTAGTAAGAGTGTCTGTCATTCAAAAAGAAGTTTATTCTAGCTTTCTGATATATACTGGGTATATACTGTGACTTTGGTCTCACAAATTATTAGTGCTGTTCTTATACAATGTATATAGGAAAGTAAATGTGATACACATTTCTTTTATGGATTATTACTATAGATTATTTCTCTTACAGATTATTGCTATTCAAATTAATGAAAGTTCTCAGCTGTTACTATATATGATTAATTTTTTTAAGAAATCATTAATATGTGGCTGGGTCACATCAAGCTGTCCCTTTTGTCTTTTGTCTCATGGTAGATAAACGATGCATTTTGGAAAGGAAAAAAATGGGGCAAGCACTTTGTGAGTCATTCCCAGCTTCGAAGAGTTTGTGGCTTATTGACTTCCTGAGACACTGTCTTTGTGGTTATTTCTTTTCTTTTGTGAATTTAGATAGCCCTTTGTTTGGGTTTTGGGTTTTGTTTTTTGGGTTTTTTTTTTTTTAACCCAACACTTACTTGCTCTTTGCTTTTTGAGGTCTGAGTAGAATTAACAAAATCATTCCAGCAAACCATTTCCTGTAGTATTAGCTGATATCTAGCCATAGATAGTTCTCTTGTCCAGTGTTATTAAAGAGTACTGACAGAACTGAAGGAATTGCTGTAGACATGTTTTTTCCTTGCTACAGTCAAATGAAAGAATATTGAATAACAAACACAGGCTTAGCACCTGTTGACCAGGGCACCAACATAAGTTTTAAAATGCAGGCAATTCTGAAGTTTTTTGCACCACTGTAATGATTTTGCTTGCAAGGTTAGTTATATAATCATTTGAGGTTGTTGCATTTGATATTGATGTTAACCTTTAGGATAGCTGATAAACTGGCTCTCTTCTGGCAGGCATCATTAATAGGAGACTCTGTGCTGTCCTGAATAATTTTCCTCACAATTAGCAGCATTGATCTTGCAGCTGAAGTTCCTTGAGGCAATCAGTGAATGAAACTGGTTGAAACTTATACTGAACTGCAGCCAATTGGTCCCATCTGACCATTACAGCAGTCACTTTTTTCTAGTCCTTGTTTGTTGATTCTTGAAAGCAGTTTATTCCTCATGCTTAGTTATATTTCTCACTTACACTTCCAAGGCAAGAAGTGAAAGCCTGGATTTACCAAGCTGTCCTCTGTAGGATCAGTTCTACTTGGTAAGTCATTCTGGATGTGAGGATAATCTGTAAATTACTTTTGCACAGAGACACAGTGTCCTGATATCTCAAATATAATGAAAGCTGATGGTTTTGGGTTTTTTTTGCGGGGTGGGGGGAAAAGTTGAAATAATTTCCAGTTGAAAAGCCACTTTTATCCAATTATAAATTAATATTGATTAATACTAATGGAGTGGGCTCCAGGAGAGGCTTTACATACCTCTTCTGCCTACTAATAAGGTCTCATCTCAGATGCACTAAAGCTCTTAAGGAAGTGGGTCATTTGTATGGAAGTTAGAAATATCACCCTGTGCTTTTGTAGTGGGGACATCTTGCCTATTGAGCAGGCTTCAAAGAAAAGCTTGATACTGACTTGGAGGAATAGACTGGGAGCTGTAGAGCTGCTGAGGAGTGTAGAAGGGCTGTAGGGCTGCAGTGTGGGGAGAGAGAGGGATAGAGTGCTGTGGGAGAGACTGTCTTGTAATACGTTAAATGCAGATCTTGATATGACTGTGGGTGTGAGCCTGCCTTTATTAACTTTATCTAGTCTAAGAGTTGGTGGCAGTTCATTTTGACAAAAATCCAATCTTGGGTTTTGGTGAAAAACAGCATCTTAAAACACATTTGAACTAGTATCCCTGCTTTCTGTTGGCTATAACATTCTGTCAAATGGTTATCTTCACTGTACTATTAAGAAGGGATTCATCAAGTGAGCAGTGCTTTTCTTGTACTACCATACCCCATAGAAGTTTAATATGGAATTTATAAGAGAGGGGCTAAAACCAGACAAAAAGTACACAGATGGGAAAAAATAGTTATTTATACTCTTTAGGGTTACAGTTACTGAGTGCCTGGGAGACTTTGTGCTAGGACTTGCACTCTGTTATGAGGAGGAGTGCTGGAAGAAGCACTGATTAGGAAAGCAGTCTTTCAGTGCATAGCATTTGCTGGGCTTTATTTGTCTTTAAGGGGTCATCTCTGATGACAGCAAATTCTATTTGGCTTTTTTAATATACTTTTTTAATGTCAAAGAAAGCTTGAAATTTAATTAGATGACTTTTTTTTTTTGTTTGAGAAATAGCATGCAGGCAGTAAAGCAACATTTGACTTTTCAGAAAAAGATGACAGGAACACAAAGTGTAGTCCTATAAGTAAATACAAATTACAGAGTTTCCATAAATACTTCACTATTGATACTGCTGTTGATCTTTCTGGTACTTCCTACATTCTAAGATGAGGTGTGAGACACTGCAGTTGTGTTTACAACACACAGCAAAGGCCTTGTCTGAAGTTAAGCCTTCTCTGACGAAGTGTGGAAAGCATCTTGGATTGCTAGTTTTTTACCAAGCTACAATGCAAAGTGAAGTGGCATTGTTTGGTTATCCGGTCCTATTGAATCAGTTGTAAAACCTATAAATTGCTTCAAGTACCAGAAAAGGGCAAGTCTTTCCAGAGTAACTGTATCAGTAAATAACTGGTGATGCTGTCAGTGTCTTGGTTATTCTGTATGACAAAAATGTTACATTTTCCCTATAGATTATGGGGGATATGGATATATAACACATAAATCCTGATGGAATGCTAAGTTGATTTGGGATATAAAACCTGCTCTGAAACATCAAGGACCTTAATTTCTGATATCATCCTACATGTCTTTGTCTGCTGCATCAGTATTATCAATATTCTTCCAGATTTATCATGCAATAATTAATTTTTTTAAATCAAATGAACTGTTGTTCTTTTGGCATTTTAGGAAACAGAAAATCTTGCTAATCCAGTGAGGAAATTTTTGTATTTATATATGTATATGTGCATATATAACATAAAAAATAAAGATAATGAATAGATACAGTTCTTATATGGGCTTTTTACATCTCCAAAGGTATAAATTGGTTAAGGTATTGTAGTAATAAAAACTAGTACTCTGGGAATTTCCATATAGTGCATGCAAAATTAGTTTGGAATTACAAAACAGTTTCATTTTGTGACTAAAGTAACATTAGAAACATGAAGCCTGGCAAAGTGAAATTGCCTCTCAATGGCTCTAGAAACCTGGAGCTTCCAGGCATTCCAAGAGGACAGAGGGTAAAGCTCAAACACAGCAGATCAAGAACTTGCAGGTAAACTTTGCTTATGACTGTGCAGTGGCATAGCAGGAGAGTGGTATCAGCCACATGTTATTGCAAGCCATCTGTGCATGCAGGGAAGACACCTTAGTAAGCTGACAATACTATTTTGTTACGTGTGGTTTTTGTCAGTGGATCTCAAAATGTTTCACAAAGGAGTTGCGCCAACATCTGCATTTTAAAAATAGAAAAATTGAGGTAAGGAGTGAGTGAAATATCTGCCATGTAGCATAACGATGATAAGAATCTGGAGTTGAACTCATGTTGTGTTCAGGAGCACATGTGACTGTACATGGGTGCTGGAGTGGCATATGTACCCTGACAAAATGAATTAGGCTTGGAAATAATTCAATCAGCATAGAATCCAAGCAAGCAAATGTGTTGCCATCCACAGGGAGAACAAAGGGGTGACAGAAATAGAGAACACTATTTTGTAGCTTCTGCTGTGTTTAGCTGTCCTCATATACAATATCCTGTCTCGAAGTGACAGAATTTCCTGTTACCTTTGATCCATAGGACAGCAAATCAGTGTGTATAGTGCATATGGTGCTATGTAACAAACACAAAAATTTGGTGCTGTTTTATTTCAACACTCTTTCTGTGAGGAAATATCCATCTTACTTGAACAAAAATAAGATTAATGAAAACAGTATCTAATGCTAGTTTAAGTTTGAAAATACTCCCAGGGGAGAACTTGAAAGCAAAATAATATAGATGATGTTCAAGGAAGTTAGACTTTCTATAACAGCAGAAAAATGAAGATCCAGCAGAAAAGTGGAGGTCCAGTTTATGTTCCTCATTAACTGCGCTTTGTGGTGGTTTTTTTTGTTAGAGAAAGAATCACATGTGCAATTTTAGGGCACAATTTTTCCTGTTCTGTTACATTTTAATGTAGCCATTGAAAATCATTAGAGTTATCAGTTTTGCTTTGAAAGAGCACATTCTGCAGGCTGTGATAATATCACTGCTAGCAGCAGCAGGAAGAAGCAAAGACTAATGTTAGATATGTGTGAATTTAGTCCAGATGAAAATGTTCTTGTTAAAGATAATCTTAAATGGATAATTTTACACTAAAATAGGCAAGAAAGTGAATTAGACTTTCAGATCTGAAGTGAGTGAAGTTACACAGTTACTAATACAAAGGGACCTCAGGAAGTTTATAATATGGTTAAGAAAGAAAATGGGTTGTAATCCAGAAAAATTCAATAATCAAATCATATACATCAAGGAGTAAGATGGTTGCCAGAGACCTCTGAAAGGCATTTTTATACTCACCTTTAGTACAGTGTACCTTACATAAGTTTAGGATATGTGTGTTAAGTTGGCCACTGCAAGACAGAAGATACTCGACGTGAGAGATCAGTGGTGTGGCTTAGTAGAGCATTGCATTTTTAGGAATGACAAGCTATTACATCAGTTTTGCAAGAGAACACAGTGAAGCTGAAACTTCAATTGAATGTAAACTTTGTGCCAGCTTTCTGCAGATGGGGGAATTTAACCTTTCTAACATGTGCAGTTCTAGGTCTCTTGATTTAAAACCATGTTAGCAAACTAGAGAGAACTCAAAGGTGATGATGAGATTTAGTGAGAACTTGGAAGAAGATTTATGAGAAACTGAAAGGGAGTATGCCAGAGGAGATAGAAAAAGGATCAGGCAGACTGTTACTGTTGTGAATTGTATATGGCTTTTTTTCCTCATCTTTTACACGTTCCTTCATCTTCTCAAACAAAATACTTAAGATGAGGGTTAAAATTTAAAATACGTCTCTTACAAAAAACATGATGTAGCGTTGGAACTAACAACTCAAGCGTGAAATTTAAAATTGGAGGTAACATAGTGAGGCATGGAAATGCATAGTTAAATGTTAAAATGAGGAGCTGTAATGATTACAAGTCTTTCAGAAGTTTAACAGAATGTGGCTCAACTGGGTATAATGCACTGGCATTATGCACATGACATTTTATTTTTGTATTCAGTGTGGAACCCTCTTTCTGGTAAAAATAATGGAAAGTACCTGCCATTTAAGTAATTTTAAAGTGGACTGAACAAAGCTAGAGATCACTCTGTAGCTGATGGATGAAAATGCTTAATAGTATAAAAGAAAACATGCTGATTTCTGTAATCATCTTCAATTGGTTATGAGCAGACAAATCCACTGTATACTAAAACATTCTTTTAGGCATGATGTTTTAGAAATTTAATATTGGGAATAATGTTGTGTCATACTATAATGATTGTTAGGTGGATAGAGGAAAATACAGATCATGAAAAGAGCTGCTCAAGGCATGAGAAGCAGGAAAAGGTTTGCAAAGTATTGGTTAGGTTAACTCTGATGATTATTTTGAGAGAAGAAGGAAGGGAGCTGGTTTATTTTGTTTGCTTTTTTCCTCCCCTCTCTGCTCCCCAGTAACACTGGATGATTTTCTAACCATGAAGGCCATCTGCAGCTACACAAATAAAATATGGAATGCTTAATCAAAGTGTGTACTTCAAGGTGTAACCTGATCACCTGCAGCTGTTTGTGAGGGAACTTTTTTGCCCACATGCAGCTTTGTACGACTGCAGCAGGTTTGTTGATTTCCACTGTCTTTAAGCATGATCATAAAGTAGATGATGTATTTAGGGTCTGATGTGGCGGGGCAAGTTTTACAGGGCTAAAATTTTGAGATTAAGTAGCTCTATATGCGGTACTAATTAATGTGCCACTCACTATGGGGAAAACCAGCATTTTTATGCAATTTGTTTTATATCTGTAATTGAAAAGTAAAATCTAGTACTTCATAATATACGGAGGAAGAAGTTTGGAGGAGGGCATAGAAAGGGAAGACACTTCAGGGTAAAACACTAAAAATTTTTATAAAAAATTTGCAAGTGATTCTAGAACAACTGCATTAAGACATTAATATACTACTGGTACACAATTATTTGTATTTTTACTTTATAATAGCAATTATAAAATCTGCATATTGTAATTGTTTCAATTAATTTTTACTCCATTTTTCTGTATGCTAGGTAACTGGAGTGATGATTTTTTTTTTAACCATTAATTTGTGTAACACAAGAGATGGCTTGAAATTAACATAAATGTGACACAATTTAAGAGAGATAATAGTGCACAGTGGCACTGCAACACTGTAACTGTGAGGTGAAAATACTGGGTGATGCCCTTTCAATAGAGACCATTTTTCCCCAATAGAATTGAAATCTAATTAAACAGATTTCTTTATCCCATGTGAATTAAAAAAAAAAAAAAAAAAAAAAAAATTCAGAACACACATTCAGGCATGGAAAGACCAAGGGAGCTGCATGATTAATCTGAAATAAAAGTAAAGAAGTCTTTCATTATTCATCAGTTAATGACAGTTAGGAGCAAGCTGCAATGTTTCGATAAATGAGAGATGTAAAATGCTAGTGTGAAGCAGCCGTCTTCCTCTCAAAGTAGAACACAAGACTCAACCAAGCTCCTGAATGAAAATGCTAATTCCACATGATTAATCCTTTCTTCTTTTCTGTCAACATGAATATTAAGTAACTTCCTTTCCAGGGTCACTGGTAACTTGTAACTGTTTTACTTCAGGGTCCCCTACCCTGAAATATACAGCCTGACCTTAGACTTAAAATGACCCTTATTGTTTGTTGCTGCCCCTTTGAACTGTAGTTCTTATTCTTACCATTCTGGAGGAGGAAGGCAAATGGCGGAACAAGCAGTCAGTGGCCATTCCTGACATACCAGGAATAGGTTTTTGTAAACTGCTTTGCACATGGCAAAGAGGCTAGACTTGGGAATGGTTGCCTACGGGCAGTGTGATCCTGATCTCACCTTCCTTTAAGGCATTAGCTTCAGTGAAGTTAATGGTGTTAAGTCAGCATTGGCTGTTTTTCTCTGTATGTTTATGAGAGTGGCTGTGACTATTTCATTTGTCATGTTTGTGTGATTTATAGTAAATACTTATTCTTGTCTTTAGAGGCCTAATACTGTAAAATATTGTACGGCCCAGTGTGATGCAACCATACTTTCACATGGATGTTCTCTCTACATTCCATTTCATCTTTATGTGTATGCTAGTATAGGCTTAAAGGTAAAAGACCCAGTATCTTAATTGTCATGTACACAGAAGCATATTAGTCACTTTGATTTAAAAGTCTAATTTCATTTTTATGGTGTTCATGTTATTTTACCCAAAGACTTGTAATTGAAAGATTTTATGATGTTTGGGTGACAGATGTTTGCCTCTTCATATGAAACAAGGCTAATAAAGCACTTAAAATAGAATATGTCCTATCTTGAAAGCCTTCGATCTCTCCCTACCTTGTGTAAGGAAAAGAAACAAGACCTAGTTGCACAACGCCATCTTTGATGTAGTTGTTCATGGTGTGCCGAGTAAATCTGTAGCATAAAGATATTATTAAATCAATACAGGCATGGCTATTATAAAAACTGATTTAAAAGATGGCTGTGCCCTGTGGATGCATTCCAGATAATAACTTGACCCTTTCTTTCCTTTATACTATCCCTCAGTGACCTCTGCCACCTGCATACACTTTTGTTGCATTCCTCTTGGCTCTTAATCGTGCATTAACACCAACTGTTTCTTCGGTGTAGAGGAGCTAGCAGATGTGGCATTGATGCTTCATAGGTTCTTTGACTCCTCTTAATGGTTAGATACACTGCCCCTCTTCTTTTTGTGAATATCTGCAATATCTCCAGATTGAGCTGGGTTAGCTGGTGTGTAGCAATGTCTGTTACAGAGAGTGGAAGTCTCTTACAGTATGGTATAGGTCACCAGTGTCTGGGTTTTTTTTTTGTATTTATTGTAAAACACAAACTGTTTAAAAATATGGTAACTTTCACTCAGTGGAAGTTAGGTATGCTTGTTTCAGTTTTCAAATAGATCGTACACACCTGAGTTCTGAAAATAAGTGGTAACTTGCATTGTAAGAGTAATCTGAAAAATAATAAAAATTTCTGCTTGTACCTCACTGATTGCAGAGTGGATTCAATCCCCTTGAGACAGGTGATGTAAAATTAGGTGTCTAATCTGAGGCTGTCAGTTACGTTCCTTCTGTAGTCATTGGAAAGGCTTGTGCTAATGGTTCATCGTATTCCTACTGACCTTAAAATTATGTTGGGATGGTATAAATCTCTGGAGCTGAATTTTCTCCATTTACTATCAAACAAGCTTATATGTGTAGGTTAGCTGAACTGAGATCTCTGTTTAAGACCTCATTTCAGAAGAAAGGGTTGTTGAGAAAGGGCTGTTCAGAAGAAAAAAAAAAATTAAGACTATACTTCTACCAAATCTTGAGTCATGTTACAATTAAACTCATTCTTATTTGCTGATAATACAAGTCTTGAGTGTACATATGCGCTCTTGTGCTTTCTAAGTGGGTAAAGGAAAAAAATACTATTGTTTTGTTCAGCCAAGACTTTACAGATGCCTTTTATTATGAAATCGATCTTTGCTTTATAAGATTTGGATGAAAGTTTTACAATTATACAGATAAGCAGTGATATTTAGTGTAGATCTATGTGTGGACAAACTGACTTGAGAATTATATTAGCATGAAAAAATTACTGTTTCCATTATTTTTCTAAGCATTCTCAGTGCTATGTACTCTCCCCTCTTGTAGGTTTCCATTTACTACTATATTGCTTGAAATATATCTTTCAAGTAAATTATGTTCCTATTCATCTGTTTGTAAAAGCACATAGTATGATAGCATGGTATGGAGTGTTATGTTTAAGAGCTGCTAAGAAGTCAGAGAGAGTGCGGCTGGCCAGTAAGAGGAGGTTGTGTACTGCTTAAGAGCTGAGTTTCAGTTTTACTTCAGTGTAAAAATTTACAGGCAAGTTTATTTTAGTCTCTGCTTAGGCTATTTACATTCTGTCAGAATATAGCTTTGATTATGGGAAGAAATCTGTTGTGCTTCTTTTATCTCCTTCACTCATATAGTGGTATTACCTGGGAAGATCAGGATGTCTGTCTTTATGCTGTGTACTACAGTGCAGTCAGAATGGAAGGTCCAGAGCTGTCTTGTTTGTTATTTGAAACAGGCATAGAGAGACTCTAAAGTGTTAAGTTAAGTTAACTGGAACTGCTCTGAGGTAAACTTTTGTGACTACTTGGCAGTTTTCTAAAGAAAGGCCTAGAAGAAAAATAAATACTCCATAGATAAGCTCAGACAAAGCTTTTATTACTATTTGGTATGTGTGGCCACCTGTTGTAGAGAGGATTTGCGTTTGGCTTTGGACATTCAAATGTTCACTTGTTTCTTAAATTATGGTACTTTTGCAAAGGGAAGAGGACTCTGCTTAATATTTTGAGCTACAAGTTGGATTTGGCTTATGAATAAAGGGGTGTGTGTGTATATATGTGTGTCTGTATTATATATATAAATATGTATATTTATATCTGTGTGTAAATATAGTGATAAGTTCGATAAAGTTTTCTCAAATTGTAAGTCTTCTCTGTATGGAGGGATCTCTTATGGCATTCTTGTTTGTCTTTTCCCCAAATGTCATATGCTTTATTGATGAAACTCCATTAAATTCATTTTAATTTCAAACCCTAAATGTCAGTACACAGGCACTGCATTGTAGTTTTGCTTATCTGATGAATAAAACTGTAATGCCCTTATTGAAGCTACTGACTCAGAGTAGTGCTCTTGCATTACTTTTCATGAATACAAATTAAATATTTTTTCCCCTACATATTCCTTTCATAGTTCCCACTGCTGCTAATCCCTCATTTCAAACCCAATTTATAAAACTGTTAAATACATTAAATCTATCCCAACCTTGCTTTTTCTAATGATTATGTCTCCCTCTGTCAGATTTCTATGGACTGGTTTTAGGTTATGGCACTAGAAATAATCACAAATGGTGTGGATTTTTCCTGGTGAGCATTTAGCAATGATTCTGTGTACATTGCTGAGGAGAGGCAAATGGAACAGGAGAAGCAAGAAGCTAGATAACCTAGTGTGATGAAACAACATGTGCGGTAGATGAGAACTAGGAATTTGGAGATGGGGACAGTTCAGTGTAATTCTACTATATACACTATATCACAGTCTTTTAGCTGGAAAAAAAAATAATAGCAAATTTGTTTGGATATCCATGCTATCATGTAGATGAACCATTGGTTGACATCTGTAAATAAAGGGTTACAATAGATAGCAATAAACTGATTTAAAGAAAGGCATCAATTGGTTTGCCACAGGGATCTTTTTATTTGGGTTGTGTCTTGTTTAACATCTTCGTTAATAATCTGAATGAGTGGGTAAACTGCATGCTAATTAAATTCACAGATGATACTAAGCGGGGAGGTGTTGCAAAACATAGGGTGGCCAGATTTTCTAAGTGAAAATCTGGACCACCTGTCATGGCAGGCACAGAGAGGAAGGTTTTTAGCAGGGATGAGGGAGGAGGTGTGCACAGAAGGAGTTGACAGCTTGTGGGAGGGGAAGAAAGACTGCCCACTCCACCCCCTCCTTAACCAAGCACACCCTCCTTTTCCTTCTCCAGCATCCTCTGGCTTGGATCCATTGTATTTATACTGTTCACTACCCTCAGGTCATGAAAAATTTACTAGGTACCTATTAGCTGAAAAGTGAAACCTCTTAATCAGGGGTAGATGTGAAAGATTGAGAGGAGGGGAGGAAGCAGTAGCAAACTCCAGGCAAATCATCCTGGTAAGCTCATCTTCCAGCTACTGAAAATTTGGATGATGCAAGTATTTTTCGTTAAGATGAAGGTTGGAGGCTGACCCTTCCGTGTTAGTCTGATTTATATTGTTCTAACAAATGTGGAGCTATATATTTTATATAGAAACTGTAACGGCCAAAGGTAACTATGCCTCCCTCTGAATCTCTACACTGTTGTTTAATAACTGATCTTACATAAGTGGTTGTGGGCCAACAAGAACGTAGCTTATGATGTAAGGCACTGATTGCCAAGTGGAAATTTTCTTTCCTCCTCTTTTTCCTGCTTATGTGTGATAGAGAGGCTACTCTTGTGCCTCCTCTACTGGCCCAGCCTGTTCTTTCTTGTGCTTTCCTCGTTATTTACTAAGTACCTGTTGTGTTTTTGTAATTTCTTTTCACCTAACACTTTGGGAAACATAAGCGGCACATTTAATACTTTCATTTCTGTCCTCCCAGGATTCTGAATAAAAGGTTTGAAAAAACTTTGTCTATAACTTTGGCAGTCCATGATGATGTGAACAGTTGAATAACAATACACACTTTGTGCTGAACCTACTTTCAGCCTTCTGGAGATATTGATCAAGGGGAAAGATCAACACTGTATTCTTAATGAGGCAACCAGTTTTAAAGGAGTGGCACTACTCTTTCTGCCTTTTACTTTAGGTTTCATATTTTTAACTCTCCTTGGCCGAGAAAGTTATCTTCATTCTTAATTTTTTTTCTCATCCTACTAATGATGTATTGGATAGCCTGTGGCCCTTACTGTCTTGGTGACAGTTTTGGGGAAACCTGAAGGACTCTACCTTTTGGTAGTCACAAAGTCTGGCTCTATTTGCATACGTAGTTGTAGGTGTGTAAAAGTTAATTTACTTGAGGGAGGGGGTTTGAAGTTTTGGGGTCTGGCAAAATAATGTGCTTTCTAATTTCCTCACTATTGTGCACTTTTCTTGGAATCTTGTTTGGACGCCCCCTTGCTCTCTGCAAGTTCAATGGCAGCAATGCCAAAAATCATGGAATCTAATATTGTATGCAGATGTTTGTTATGTATTTAGCTGTAATCCAGTTCTGTATTTGTTACCTCAAACAATAGATGGTTCAAAGTGTAATGGCCATGTGACAAATGATGAGCATGTCATGCTGCCTTGTTGAAGCTTTTTACTCTTGGCTTTTGTTTCATAGGCATCTTTCCTTGGCAGTGTTATGCAAATTAACCAATTAATGACTGACAAAATGGCCTTCCTGCATCGCCATGTTTGTAATAAGAAGGGCAATGCTGTAAGTCACGTACCTATTCAGCGTGCTCTGTAGGCCACTGTGAGGGCATGATTAGCCTGACTGTGGAAGACAATTGCAGAGGCATCTGCTCGGTTAATTTTGAGAGAAAATTTACCAGATGGAGGCTGAAGATTTAAGTGATTAGAAGGTAGTAGATTGGCATACAAATTGGATTAAAAGAAATTAGATTGATATAAATCGAATTGAGTCACAACAGTTTGTGGTGTTTGTACCAAGGGGCAATGGATTATGGGAGAAGCAGATGCTCCAATGAGATAGGAATTAATGTGGCTTTGACGGTCCATCTGGGAAGGCCTGAATATCGAGTACATCCCTAATCTCTCTCTCCATTTATCAATGCCATAATGTTAATTAGTACTTCATTCATTAAGTTACTTACAGAGGAAAAAATCTCACCCCTAGCCCCTCTCTGCTTGAGGATTTGTTACTGTGCCAAGAAATGGAAATCTCTCTTTAGCTGAGCTAGTTACACTTGACTGTTACGCTAGACCTGTGTCATTTTCCTCAAGCTTGCTGATGCTTTTGGCATAAATGAAATTTATTGGGCTTTGTTTTGCAATAAACTTCTCTTCATAAATCAAGCAGCATAGTTTTTGAAGTCCTGTCTTGATCCCTACAGCACACCAATCCCTAGCTACCAGTAATAAGCCTACTTCTCACATTTTTAATAAGGTACTATATATTCTATTTTATGTAGTTGCATAGCATTTTGTTTTATGACCAAGATACAGCTATGGCATTAATAGTGAGAGGCAGATCTTCTTTGGGAGAAAAACAAGAAAGTTTGCAAGTGTGTGTGCATGTGGAAGACCTCTGTTAGAAAACGTCGTGTGGAGGAAAAGTGCTGTACCTGGAACAACTGATGCAGGGCTTGTCCTCAGGTCTACAAAACTGGCTGATGACAAAACTGTTGGCTTTTAAGTGTATTTCTTTTACCTAAGCTGTATTCTAGAAGATAAATGTTTGTTTTTTTAAACTCTGAAAAGTGACATGAAATTATAACTTGAGTGTTTTCATTAGATGGGGAAAATTACAAAAGGAAACAAAACCCTATAAAATAGTGTCCCGGTTTTGGCTGGGATAGAGTTAATTTTCTTTCTGGTAGCTGACATAGTGTTATGTCTTGGATTCAGTATGAGAAGAATGTTGATAACACACTGATGTTCTCAATTGCTGCAAAGTAGTGTTTATACCAAGTCAAGGATTTTTCAGCTTCTCATGCCCAGCCAGCGAGAAGGCTGGAGGTACACGACAAGTTGGTAGGGGACACAGCCAGGACAGCTGACCCAAACTGGCCAAATGGGTATTCTATACTATGTGATGTCATGCCCAGTATATAAGCTGGGGGGAGTTGGCTGGGGGGGAGCACTGCTTGGGAACTAACTGGGCATCAGTCGGTGAGAGGTGAGCAATTGCCTTGTGCATCAATTGTTTTGTATATTCCAATCCTTTTGCTATTATTACTGTTGTCTTTTTATTATTGTTATTATCATCATTATTATTTTCTTCCTTTGTGTTGTATTAAACTGTTCTTATCTCAACCCATGAGTTTTACCTTTTTCCTTCTGATTCTCTCCCCCATCCCACTGGGTGGGGGGGGAGTGAGTGAGCGGCCGTTCGGTGCTTAGCTGCTGGCTGGGGTTAAACCATGACAAATAGTTATTGAATATACCAGGATTGTGAAGGCACTGAGTTTAATTCTTTTTCTAGCCACAATCTTTTGGAAATGGAAGCGAGAGAATAAATTAGAAGTATGCTTAGTAAAAGTACAAAAGAGGATTTACTTTTCTCTCTTTCCTCCCCAAATACACAAACAAGTATGATGCAGTAAGGTTGTATTAAGATATTCACATAGAGTGCAAACATTGGCAAACGTCGGTCTTCATGCAAGCATCATTGTAGTGTAAACCTTAAACTTTTCTTTATATTTTTCCATAAATAATTGATTTGTTTTCCTAGATGGCAAGGAAGCTTTGATTCCACTTCACATAGAAAGCGAACTGCAGCTGCAGCCCTTTAGTTATTAATCAGAAAAGTATTTGGTATAAAAGCATGTTGCTGTTCTACTGATGGCACCTAAAAAGTCAAAGATATCTACAAGAATGTCTCACATTTATACCCATCTGTTCTGGAGGAAGCAGGTTCACCACAAAATAGTTTTTCAGAGGAATAGATTTGTTTATCATATTTGAGGGTTTTTATTTGTTGAAAAAAAAAAACAAAACCACCACCCTGTCTCCTGAAAAAATTATGATTTTTTTTAGTTCTAAACAAAGAATGGAGTAGGCATGGCCAGGTAAGAGGTTGGGAGGGAACATAGCTGGGACACCTGACTCAAATTGATCAAAGGGATATTCTGTGCTGTATGACATCATGCTCAGCAATAAAAACCTCATGGAAAGGAAGATAAAGGGGGGAGATTCGTGGTTATGGCATTTGTGTTCTCAAGCAACAGTTATGCATGCTGAGGCCCTGCTTGCCAGGAAGTGGCTGGACATCTGCTTGCTGATGGGAAGTAGTGAATGAATTCCTCTTTTTTTGCTTTGCTTGTACACAGCTTTTTCTTTCCCTTTTAGCTGCCATTATCTCAATTCATGAGTCTCTTGCCTTCCTTCTGTTTTCTCCCCATCCCATGGGAGAGGGTGGTGAGCAAGCAGCTGGGTGGGTGCTTGGCTGTCGACTGAGGTCAACCCACCACTGTTTAAAGATGGAATTTTATTTCATTAGTTTGTCTAAACAGCATTCATTATATTTACTGAAGATAGATTGTAACACTTGACTTTTAAATCAGTAAAATGGTGGAATCTACTTCCTCTATATTTTCTATTTACTTCCTCTACTGCTATTTTCACAAATTTACTTGCTTACAGTAAACAATTTGAGAACTGCCTAGGAGTTTTTGTTTGTTTCACCTACTGTGGTGCCAGACCCTCTTATTTCTGTGGCTTTGCATAGTGCTGTTTGCTCTAGAACAACATGGATTAAATAAATTATACACTGGAAAGAAGCTTTTAGAAGGTTTTGTCACAGCAGTACCCTTGCCATTCCACAGCTCAGAGGTGGTTTTTTATCAGTAATATGTTCTCCATTAGTAGAATCAACAGAGATCCCTATAAAGATAGGGTAAACAATGTAGATTTCTGAGTCAGGGTCTTCAACTTTACTCTTTCAGAAAATCTTGCTTTTTTGTATAAAGGGTAAAATAATGCTGCAGAAAGATACTGTGAATTGTGTATCCCTTGAAAGGCAAGATTCTTCCAATCTGGGACTGCCACTAGCAACAGCAGGGTTACATGTGTACGGCTGAGTCAGAAATTGGTCCAAGAAAGCCTCTCACTGGACTGGTGCCTTCAGCCTAAACTACTAACAGACACTTTTTTGCTGTGTGCCAGCTTTGGGTGTAAATACATGAAACAGAAGAGGTGAGAGAAAATTCGGTGATAGCTGCTTAAAAAAAGATCTTGGAGTTGGTACGGTTACTGGGAGTGTTTGTGCTCTGTCACCAGGGCCATGAACATTAAGTCCAATTTTGGCTGCGGAAGTTGCAGAATTATATTTTTGTAATCTAATGGGATGGATAACTGGATGGCTTCTAAATGAGAGAAGGAAAAGAAAAGAGATTCACCTTGTAAATAGAGTTGATGAACTGTTTTGGGAGAAGAAACATGCCATTTTATTAGCTACAGGTATAATGGTAGCAAAGTAGAAAGGTGACAAAATGCACACAATGTAGTAAGGCATTTGTGAAACATGCATCGAGAGCAAAAAGAAAGGAAAGGGAACAAGGAAAGAAGTGTGGTGGGTTTTTTTTGGGGGGGGCGGGGAGGGACAGGACATGTGAAAGAGAATGTTGGGGACAGGAACTCCAAATATTCTCTTAACAAAAGATGCTTTCAGGTGAGAGAGACTGAGAGAGAGAGAGAATATATTTATAATTGTACTATAAATGCAGCAAGAGAAAGTAGTGTTAAGACAGCAAGATATTTGTGCACAAATTTAAACGGTGTGTTAAGTTTCTAATTACTAGTGGTGAGAACTTCCTTACAGTTACAGAGAGAGTCGATAGTATGACCTCAGATATTAGTGTGATAACTATTGAAAAACTTGTGATGTTTTGGTGATCAATCCATGCAGTACACAAAAAGATGCAGTATTTGTGGTAAAATATTTATTTTTAAAAACTTCAAAAAACCCCCACCAAACTTCTAAATATGTAAAGGAACAAATGCATGCCATAAAACACCTGTATAAAAATTGTGGTGATCTTTTGTGTTTGGGATATAAGGTGTTTGTTTATAAACATGACTTACATAGGTAGAAATAGCATGTGACTGAATTTTCTTTAAAAGTTGTTTGTTTTCAAACGTCAGGTGTCTGAGTGAGTCTTTAAAATGCAAGCCAGCAAAAGATGAAATGGAGGGGCATTTGCAAATGTCCCCTTAAGTCTTGTACCACCTGTACTTATTCACCTGATTCTTGTACATTGACATATGTAGTAGAGATACAGTTATGAGGAAGTTCATACTGATTCCAAAAGTCTTCCACTTTTGAGCATATGAAAGTGTTCTTACTCAATATGGGGTTAGAAAAAGTAGGTTTAGAAGCTTTGTTCGTAGAGCTTGATCTATGTTTTGATCCTTGGATTTTTTGGATAAACTTTTCTATAACTAGTTGAAGCTTCCAAAGAGAAACTATTTGACAAATGGCCACGGTGGTAACTGTAGATTTCTAAACCAAGAGATTACAGTGAACTTTTGATATCATCATATTACTTTCCATTTTATTTTGAGCTTTGCTGCTGAATTAATATTGATTGGTTGATAGTTACTTAGACCTTTACAAAAGCTTATTTTAGGATGTTTGTGTCAAGTTTTAAATAAAGCATTGATATTGTCTGCTTGGAATTCCCTAGACGTTCACAACTGGTGTGGTTCAGAGGAACAGGATGGAGTCTTTGTTTCCAGTGTCAGCAGTGAACACAGTGGCTGCAGGGTGTTATTTAGGGTGCCTGCTGTGCTTACAGTAGGAATCCCCCACCTTCCTTAAAATATTATCTCAAGACTGCTTCAGATGGGTGAAATTATATTGATTTCTGTCACTGTTGTCTAATGTTCTTTTTGTAATACTTAAAATCATAGACAATTTCCATAACGTGCAAAATGTGTAATTGTTTACATCTGCTAATTTGAGTAGGATTTTTCTAGGTTGTACTATGTGAGGATAGCTTTGTTGAAATCCGAGTGCACCAAACTGTATTGCTTCTGATTTGCAAAACTCATATTATCTTAACTACCTGGAGATATGTCTATTTGCCACTTCAGGTTTTTTGTCTAGCTGTGAGATATCAGACTTTTTATTTTCAGGTTTTGTGATATTGGATTGTTAGTGACACTAGAGAGGTTGTCATGAGTGTGAAGATGAAGGAAGACAAGTGAAAGTAAGTTTCCTTGGCTGAAGTAGCTCTGTGTATAGTCTTCTGTAAATGGTGTCAGAACTTACCTAAAAATACTGTCAAAATTTATATTAGTTGTGTTGTGGAGTAAAGCTGAGTTATTAATCAGAACTAAAATACAGACAAGATTTGTAATTGTTTCTAATGGTGCAACATTGTGAAAATTTTGACTTGTATATCAAAATATTTATATGATAGTTAAAGGTCAGATAGTTTTAAGATTATTTGAAGAGGCTTTTTGAAGACGGGTTGAAAGTTCTTAATTGGAGAATCACCTTCTTTGATTTTTGTGGAGTTTATATAACACTTTATTTACAAAGTTAGTCTGATTTCACAGATTGTGGCAATTGTATCCTAATCTGATAGCTATTTGAGTCATGATTCTTGAAGGGATCTGGACCAGATTGTCATCTGAAAGCTTTTTTTTTTTTTTACAGCTGTTTTTTCAGTTTAATACTGTTAAAATCAATGCATTTTCATGTTTACTCATTTTTAAAGCTTTTAAATAATTTATTTTTTAATAATGTCTTAGATGGTCATTATCATCTATCAATAGAAAGTTTTAGACTTTGGAGAGCCTGTGGTTATCAACCCTTCTATGTAAAAGTATAAAATTTACTTGCTCCTAATTAGCCATTGGTTTTTACAGTGGTATGTGGCAAGATGAAAAGCTTCCCTTTGACTGGCTGATAAGAACCCATTGTTAGTTCCCCAGTGCTATGATGATAATATGCTAGTTGTATAATAAGTTATTGTGCTGTCTATAAACAATGTCTGTTGGTTTTCCTTCCGTCCTTGACCTGAAAAGGAGTCAAAAGATGTTTGGTAGAGTTAGGCATACACTTATGCTTTGCTAAATTCCAGAGTGGTTTTGAAAGGCTCCCAAGGGAAGAGCTGTTGTGCTTGAGCTCTACTGGATTAAAAGAGAGAAAAAAACCTCTTGCTCTCTGTTTGATGCTTTTGTTACGTGCTGTGTACATATCATAGAATAATTTGGATTAGAAGGGACCTCTGGAGGTCATCTGGCACATACGTGTGTGTGTACATTCTATCTGTGTACATTTCTATATATAAATATAGACATGGTATGTTTCTTCCCAGAGCACATAAATACAAAGACATATATATACATAAACCTTTTCATTTGTTCTGCTTTTTGTAGCTGAAAGTATTCCTCTTCTCTCCTGTTATCTTTATTTTTTAAATTATTTTTATCATCTCATTGTTTAGACTCAGTCAACGTGAATGAAACCCACATTTGAATTGGAACAGCTATTTTAATTTCAAAAGCCAGAGCTTTTTTGAGAGAAAACCTATAAGTAAGGGTGGTTTTGGTTTGTTGCTTTTTTTTTGGGGGGGGGGGGGGGGGGGCTGTGTCTGTGTGCGGGGAGGGTTGGTGTGTTACTAAGTAAAGAGCTATCTGTTATCTGCTTCCAAGGAGCATAGCTATGGTAGATATTTTACTTCTTGACTGAACTCTAAACCAAACTGCTTTGCAACAAACAAATCAATGTAACTTTCTCATTGAAGCAGTGCCTTGTATTTATAATACCACTTTTCACCTGGGGAAAAAATTATTCATTTGCCTGTGAATCTATACACCAATTTTGGGGGATATCATGCTGCTACTCACTCCTCCTCTCAAATTCATCCCCAAGATGTGATGTTCCACCAGAAGCAGTGTGCTGGAATGCAAGAGATTTTGAGGAGTGGCAAGACTCTGCAAAAAAAGTTACAAAGCAAAGAAAGCACAAGCATTGAAATGTAAGGTTAATGAATGTAGCTAACCTATTTGTAATATGGGTGGTCCTAATGTATTTCTGAGAAGTGCTGTATGAAAAGGAAGGGAGGTAGATTTTGTTTTGTTTTAGATGAGAAGTGATCCATTAGCAAACTTCTTAATCAAGATGCAATTCACACTATTAAAACCAGCACAGAACTGTTCTGCTCTGTGCTGGCTATTCTGATTTTGGCCTGTAATGCAGATTAGGGTTTTTTTTTATTATCCACCCTATTCCCTGGAAAAAAAAAAAAAAAAAAAAAAAAAAAAATAAATTGAAGTGTGACCCTTGTATGTTGGTGTGTGAGGAGAAAAAATTTGAAGTGAATTAGAGTAAGTTTCCATGAAGTCTTTATGGCAATTTTGGGATGCTTCCCCTGAAATACTTTAATACAAGGAATACAGTGCTTATACTGCATTTTTTTCCACACCAAACAACAACAAAAAAAAAAATCAGAATTTTATGTTTGCAGTTTCTTTACAATTAAAGTTGATTACACCTCACTTAGGAAAGTCACAGTTTTATACAAGAGAAACTTAATAGAATCAGCCTTCTAATAAGATTTGGTCAAATGTTTTTAATGACAGTTATTGATCTCTCTTGTCAGTGTTGCCTGCTATCCCTTCTTGGCAGACATGCACTATAGGAAAGGTGGCTTATCTGCAGATACGTGTCCTGGGAAGTTAGGATGTGTTGCTTAATGGATTAATTTTGCTTGAGGAAAAGCTTTCAGAGGACCGTGTCATAGCTGACGCAGCTTTGAACAAAAACCTTATCTTGGAAACAGTCATATCACTGGAGTCTGTTCCCATCTGCCAAATCTCAGGGGAGGGGGAGAGATTGTAAAGCATAAATTTTCGAAATGTAATCTTTACCATGTCACTTTGCCTAGAGGAATGCATCTAGGATAATCAGCCTGATGCCAGTGCATCAGCCTGTACTCCAGTTGAGTTTTCTCATTATCTTGAATTTTTTGTGCATTATCTTTTGTTCAAACTAGGATGTGACTGACTGGATCTCTATTTGAGATCTCTGCTTGCTTTCAGTCAATTCTGTGGTTAAAAGGGTAGTGAAAGCAACATACTTATTCATTATATCTAACAGATATGTGTAATAAGTGTTTCTGATAAGTACTTCCTAAGTGGAACAAGGCATATGAAGAAGCAGGAAAATGAACAGTAACTGTGACTGTCTTTCAGTAGATTTAACTAAGTAGCTGCAGGAGTGTCTTTTTTCAAGCTTAATGTTATCTCAATCAGAAGTGGTAGAGTCTGCATAAGGGGGGAAAAAACCCCAACAAAACCAAGCCTGGCCATGTGGCAGATCCTACATAGCCAGACAAGATTCTGCAGACACTTTTGTAGTTATCCATCCTGTCCTTAAAGCATGGTATTCTTTTCATTGTGATTTTAATACCTTAATTTCAGATATATTTTTTCTTATTTTGTACAGTGAAAATAACCCAAGATTCTAGCATTAAAGAAGGTTCTTTGGCATTAAAATATATCTTCAGAGCTGACCTCTAAGTAAAACCAAACGTATTCAGGCCTTTTCTTTCCTGCATCTATTACCTTCTGTTGCAGGAGATTATTATTTTTTTTTCTGTTACAGTTTTGCTGTTTCTTTCCCTGATAAAAACAGGCCTTTTGCACTGTCTGAGGGAGAACGTGTTGTTGGCAAAACTCTTATAAGGAATGCATTGAAAATGCTATCAAAAGCACAGAACAAGCTAATCATCTCTCAGACACAATATTGATTGCTTTCACTTGTAGCAGGCATAAGCTTTGAAATGTCAGTATGACTTTTTTTTGGTTGATGTTTCTTTATTCTACTACTATTTTATAGTAAAGCATATATTATGAACTTGTCTTTCAAGTTCAGTTGTCTTTCAGGCATTACTTTTTTTCTGAACTAAATATATAATACACCTGTTAAGCATGACCTATTGGAACTATTGAACTGAAAATGTTTCAAATGTATGACACAATGGAATACATCACATTGTGTTTTAAACTTCCCTTTGCACAGCAATAAAATGAGAATGGTAGGGGGGATAGAATAGTAGGTGTCAGCTCTGTAGTAGAGATGATGTATTCTGTGCATAGTGTTAAACGGCTGTTAGTCCTGTTACTGAAAATCTAGTTGTCTTTTTTATCCAAGTATATTAAAGCTGTGTCTTTTGGGAATGTTAAAGAAATCAGAATGTGAGCCTTCAGAAAGGATATAAAAGGAGTAGTAGCCTTAGAGATCAACTTAGGATGAGCTTTTCTGTATGTAGAAAGTCAGGTTGGGTAAAGCTGGAAAAGAGGTGAAGAGAAGCAAATAAATGGTGTGTCAGACAGCTGAATCACTGGTGGCAAGTGGTGACAGGTGGAGATAAAGTCAGAAAGGAAGAGAAAGTGTTGAGGAGGTTCTTGAAAGCAATTCTGAGATCTGTATTATGAAATACCATATCACAGTATTAACATTTAAACTGATACAATATTGTTTTTTCTTTAAAATTGCTCAGTAGTTATAATAAAATTAGTAGCCTTGCTATTAACCACCACTAGCCCTAGTAGCCATGAACATTTTGGTGACTTGAGAAATGAATGAAATGGCTATGAATTTAGTCTGTGCTGTTACTTTTCATGTATGACAGACCATTGGCTTTGTAGCTGCTTATATAAAGAGTAGGTTTAATAGTTGAAATCAACTTTTGGTCGTAATGTGAAGCTAATAAATTAAAACTGGAGGAGCGTGAAGTACAACAAATGAAAAGACTTTTCCTTGATATTTGAAAGGTGGTGGCCTAGGAGGACTAGAAGGAGAATTGCCAAATGCCTTTTTCTGTGAAGATATGTGTCTATATTACACACATGCGTACGCATGCACAGAGCGCATTACCCTTAAGGTAGAGATTGCATAGAGGCTTTGTGGAAATGGAGAGCTGACTTCATTTTTATGAGAAGCAATGTAGAGGCATGAACTACTGTGACATGTTGCAGAAAACCTGTTTGTCAGGCTAATATAGTCAAATATGCAGTAATGAACTATATCTGAATGATTGGTGCTGAAGTTAAGAGTGCTAGGCTTTGGTTTTCTGTTGGGTGACACTGTTCTTGCATTTACTCATCTCTACAACTTGTCTGTTAATAGTTGTAATGAGGAGCATAACAATTGTGAAAGAATTATTATCTTTTTCAGAAACAGGGTATTGCAAAATTTGGCTCCTCCTTGCCAACACCTCTCTTCCTTATTGCAGGATTTGAGTGACAGGGTAAGGCTTTGTTTGGAGAAGGTGGAGGACAATGTTCAGGCTCTGCTTCTTCCCCGCCCCAGGCAGTGGGAAGGCAACTAAGTGTAAAGGAAATACAGAAAGGTAGAAGAACAGTGTGTTGAAGTGGCTGCACAGAAAAGGCCAGGGCAAGGCACAAAGTTGCTATTGTAGAGGGCGCAAAATTAGTATTGTAGAAACTTCATATTATCAATACCTAGTAGTCCTGTTAGTTATGAAGGCTTAATGATGGCATATTCATCGTCAGCATTGTAAAGTGAAAAATAGTATTCTGATGGGCAATTGAAAGAAGAAGGTGCTTTGGGTTGTATTACTTTGCAGTGATAGAGGGAGTAATTTCTTTTCTTAATCTTTAGTACTGAAAAAAAATCTAAGTGGAAAAAGTATAACCACATTCTTTCCAAGGTATGCTGCACTCAGACTGAGCCCCTGGATCACTCTCAGGGATAATCTAGGGTTCCATATCCCTGGTTAGATACACTATGTAGAAATGCTGGAGATGTTCAGCTTTCAATAACTGTGTAATCAGGGTTGTGATGCAGTGTTGGTAGGAATTTAGGGATACTGCAAGTGGGTTAGAAAGTACGTTTGCAGATAAAAGATAATGGACACCAAAAAGCAAAGCGAAGAAAAGGATGAATGTGGAGAGAGGAAAAAGGACCTATAAAGATTTCCGAGACACTGGTGTTTGCAATGCACTTTCAGGCACATGCATGCCTATATTGTATTTGTGTGTGTGTGTGTGTATGCATGCAATCCACTGGAAACTTCTGAAGTGCAGTTGACATTTGAGATTTCCAAATAAAATAAAGCTTATGAATTATTTCAGACACTTTGAACAGTTACTGTTGCCAACAGTTGTACTAGAAATCTATGAAGGAAGGAATACTTTTCAGGTTTCAGTTGTGGTGGTTGGTTTGGTTGGTTTGGGATTGTTTATTTTGTGGGTTTTTTTGTTTTTTTTTTTTTTCCTTCTGTTTCCATACCTGGGCTGTCTGTGGAAAAGGCATACAAAGTGTACATATAGCAATGGGTGGTAAGACACAGTGGTTTTGGATGTCGATCTGTTGAGTCTGGCAGATGAAAGGATGGGAGAGCAGGAGCCAGGAGTGGAATCTGGAAGCACAGAGGAATCTAGAAGCAAATATAAATAAAAAGACTATTGGAACAAGAAAAAGATTGCCATGCATGTATGTGTAAGAGGTCCTCCTTTAAGCCCAGTCTGCATGTGGTATGGATTTGATAATGCCTTAGAGGTGTATATCTGTAGTCCAACTCAGGTTTTTAGGTTTGAAAATGTCTGATACAGTCTCTGATATCAGACAAAACAATATCAGATGTGTACAGGTTTTTATATTTTCTTTTTTTTTTTTTTTTTTTTTTTTTTTTTTATTTTTGTGGCATTAAAAGAGTAACTTGTGAGAACTCTTTATGAAGCCTAAAGCCCTCTCTCCTTTTCTTTTTCTCTAGGATCCCGTCTCCGCCAGGAGGACTTTCCACCACGGATTGTTGAGCATCCTTCAGATGTGATAGTCTCTAAAGGAGAGCCAACAACTCTGAACTGTAAAGCTGAAGGACGGCCAACTCCTACTATTGAGTGGTACAAGGATGGAGAGCGAGTGGAAACGGACAAGGATGATCCACGCTCCCACCGCATGCTGCTGCCCAGCGGATCTTTATTTTTCTTACGTATCGTGCATGGACGCAGGAGTAAACCTGATGAAGGAAGTTATGTTTGCGTAGCAAGGAACTATCTTGGAGAAGCTGTGAGTCGCAATGCATCTCTGGAAGTGGCATGTGAGTAGTTTTATATGATTAGCACTGTGTAAAACTTTATAGTTGCTTTTATGCTGTCGTCTAGCACTTGCACACACTCAGCAGTCTGGGAGATAACAAATGTAGATATGTATGGCATTTTGTCATTAGCTATAGCTCTTAGTCAAGGCTTTTTTACATGCGTTTATACAGTAGCGGTGACCATATGGAATAAGTGATTTATACTGAAGCAAGGTTTTAGCCAGTGTATAATCATGATTGGCACAAACATGGACAAAGGCTAATCTTCCTCTGAAGAGTAATCCAATTTTTTACATTGTGACTAAAGTTGGTTATACTGAAACTAATGTGGAAAAATACCTATCATTTAATATAAGGTGCACTGTCTGTTTCTCTTTATGTAGTCATCTGTTACCTCAACAGAAGCAGACAGCTTCTTGGTGACTCATGTTCTGTACTGCTAGAAACCTCAATATATGCTCCTCTATCATAAACTTGATACAGGCCTCATTCATTATGTGAATGGCAAGTGAAATTGTTGGCCATTTCTCATATCGTCCAGAGCAGCCTTACTCTTTATCGATTCTCTTTGTATTAACAGAGAAGTCATCACGGCTCTTTCAGAGACCACCTGGCATGCATGATCTGCTTCCAGTAGAGTTAGCAGAGACCTTCATTATATTCACATAGCAAACAAGCTCATCATATATAAAATACAACTGTTGCATATTATTTTTTGCTGCTTAGTTATATGGGTTGAATAAACACTAATCTTTTTATTCAGAATATCAACTAAGGGTAGCTGTGTATCTTCACAGAGGTGTATTTTAGTAAATTTATGAATGCTGTGCTCTTGCTGGACTCAGTTTTTACCCCAGAGTTCTTCATCTGGCAGTAGTTTCCCTAAAATGTGTTTGACTGAAGTAGGGCTTTAGCACAAACTTGTATTGCTTAGTTGATAAAGAATGGATTTAAGTACACATTAGAAAGTATGTTGGTTTAAAGGGAGAAAAAAAAATAAAAATCACAGAAGAGAAATCTTTATTCCTGATGTAGTCTGTAGACTATTATAGTTAATGTGATGTGATCTTGAGGCTTCAGTCTTCTCAGAAACTGCAAAAAATGCCATTTTTTTTAATATTTAGATGGTGGTATAAGCCAAGTAGAACAGACTTGTTCACTGTCTTTCACTTGTCATAGCCTAGATTCAGAATTGTTTCAAATAGAAAAAGAAAACAGTTTTGGCACACATTCAAGGCACGAGTTAATGTATATCTGCCAATAAAGGCATCACAATGTTACTCAGTTTTGGTAGGTATTTAGGAATTGAGAAGACCACCAATTTAAGGAAGGCTGAAACCTGGGTGAGTATGACTCTAGATAAACATTCTGGATTATTTCTGTCTTTGTACATGTGGTTTTTAAACTGTCTGAGAAATCCTGCAAGAGAGGCATAAACACTTTGAAATCCTTATTGCAATCCTGTTGAGATTCAGGTATCTGTCGAAGTTCAGAAGATCATTCAAGTTATACCTTGAGTCATCAAATTAAAGTGACTGATTATTTTGAAATGTAAACGTGCGCTATATTTCATCAGTTTTCACTGATCCCTACTTCACTGACTGCTGAGAGACTCTTGTTACAATACCCCCAGTCTCTGGAGTTACTGTTTTAACCACTGTAGCTGGTGGCAGGTCATGCATGAACTGTATGTGAGATAGTAGAAGACTTAAAAATAATACAACTGTGTTTCATTGTCAGAGGTATTTTAAAGGAGGATCATAGAACATGAAACCTGAGATCTGAAACTCTAGCCAAAGTTTTTGCAATAGCAACATGCATCTGACACCAGATTATTTTACTGTTTTCATAGCTTTGAAATTTAACTGACTGAATTCCTGAGTTAAATGGTTTAGCAGTCTAAAGCAGGCACTCCTGTTCCACTTCAACAGTGCTTTGTCTTTCCTTGGGCCATACTGTGGCTGTGATTGCAGGAAGGTCTTCATCAAAGAAAAAAAATGTAAATAACACGTACATTGCTTGTTTACTTAATTTTAGAGATTCTGCTGGGTTTTATTCACTGGTTTTAAAAAGCATGTGGTTTGACGTGTATCAAAGGCATCCTTTGGAGGATGATAGCAAAACTACCTGATTTCCCTTGGTTTTGAGACACTTTTTAGTATGATTTTTGGTTCTAAATCAAGTTTTAAAGTGACTTTCAGGGAACAGTTATTTTAAGCCTTTTAACCATTTTTTCTAATGTCAGCATTTCTGGACTGAAGAAGATGGGCAGGTCTGTAGCAGCCCACTTGCACGCTAGGGAAATGAGTCGTTGCTGACAGCCTGTTGTCAACAGTGAGTCCTCATTCACCTGTTCTCAACTGCTGCTGAAAACTGTTGAGTTGCCTGGATACTGCAGCCCTGCCCATGGGAGCCGGGACAGCCGCATGTGATCGGGTTTTACTTGTGCTATCTGTAATGGTGTTGAAAACTGCTCTTTCCACACTAAGCCAAGCTGTTTTCATCACCAGAAAAAGGACAGTTGTCCTTTGCTGACAACAGGGTTTCGGATTATTATCTGACTGTAGGTGGCCTCAAATTGTGCCATTAGAGACAAACTGCTGCTTTTTACAGGTTTAAAATGGTTGAGTCTGCTGTTTTAGTGAAAGAATCAGTAATTGTTTTACTTTGCTTATTAAATTGTCAGTCACCAATAATGTGCACTTGCAACTTTTGAATGATTTATGAAGATATATTTATTGGTTTTATGTATCTGTTAAGTGTGTTCATGCTTATGCATTCAGACATTCAGATGATAAACAGTGTTAACTGTGGTTCATTCCCCGCCCCCCTTTTTTTCCCCTCCATGGGCACCTGCCACAAAAGCAGTGGGATTGATAATCTTCTGATGTGTCCATATTTATGTGTAAAGACAGAAGAAAAACTCTTAAGTGAAATTCAGTTGGGGCATACAGTGATTCAGAGCATAGTGTGGCCCATCTTGAATGCAATCATTTTGTCCTTTGGTTTTTTGAATGATATTTTGTGAGTTGAAGTCCCTAAGCTCTTTTTGATCAAGTAGCAGTTAACACCTTTCCAAAACATGATGGATTTAGGTACCAGCCCATCCAAAGCATTTAAGTATGCTTTTAAATCCATGCCTATTCAGAGCATGTGCGTACAATCAAGGGCAGATATTTTTGTGCTGATACATGTCCTTAGAAAAATTGCTCTGTGCCAGTGAAACTGTGAAGAACTGTGATTTGGGAAGTTACTTAAAAAACATCATTAACGTACAGAATGTGCTTTTAGAATTTTTTTGCCTTTAATTCAGAAAGTCTTTATTCCAGAAGACATTTAGGAAGAAATAGGAGTTTGTATTTGAAGGCACAAATTGATTGATATTACTTATTCTATTTCATTCTTCTTTTAATGCATTAATCCATGGTGTGCTTTGTGTGTGTTACTTTTTTCAGTAGGAGCTTCCTCAGAAGGAAAAAATAATGCTAATGCTAGCAGCAAAATTGTTCTTCCCCTGTGTATGTGGCAAATTCTGATGTAGTATTTGTATGTTTTATGGTTAAACCATTAAAAATAGATGTTCTAGTCCTAAAACAATTACAAAGAATTGTATTCAGAAGAGTAAAACGTCTTTCTTTTGATTTTGTGTATTAGAATATTTTTATTGAAACTGAACAAGTGTTGGCATTAATAGAAATATGTCGATGCTCAGACTTTCTTGGGAGGATTTTAGAAAGGGAAGTAGGCTTGAAATAGTTTGATCTTTCATGAAACTGCTTTCATATTTGAAAGCCAGAAGTTTTAAAATAAAAGCACAGTTTTTCACAATGTACGAATTGACACAATTGAACCTATGTGGTGGAGTTTTCCAGTGGGAATATCAGGAGACACATTTGCAATTGTGACTGTAGCTAGGATTTCAGTTGCAAGCACTGGGGTGCCACATGTAAGCAAGTGAAAGAGCACGAGGGTCCTCGCACTGACTCAGGCTGCCTCTGATCTAGCCTGAGTCAGCGACAGCCCCCAGAGATAGCAGCTGTAGCCCCAGGTGTTAAATATGTGACAGCAGCTTGATCTATCGACCACTGTAAGAGGGGGCTTTGGCCTAAATGAAAATTCATGAAAAATTGATGAAGTCCCTAGATTATTTTTTTCCCTTTTCCTTTTCCAGTGCTGTGCCAATGCAGTGAGGAGAGATTAAATGAGGTGTTGAACGCTTTAGTGGCAAGGAGGTTGTGGTTCAAAGGTCAGGGGTCAAGGGAGGGGAAAAAAGACCAATTTTCTACCTTACTTTCCTTTAAAAGAAAACATGCGGCTTTTCAGATTAGCTGGGATTTGCTGCCATTTTAATATAAGAATAAAGCTCAGGAATATTCACAAATAAGATTCTTTTCTGCATGGGTTGGCAAAGGGTGGGAGTGTGTGGGTTGTTGCTAATAGAAAACAGTGGAAGACTGAGTCATAATTCAACTGGAGAACCAGAAATAGATTGAATTTTGTAATGGCAGTATAAATTTGGGCTTCCATCTTTCTGAGTCTGTGCTTGAACTGAAGTAATTTGGAGAAAGAAGAGGTCTTGCATTATTTATATGTCACAGATTGCTTGAATAGCAGGCTTTGGAACACTCTCCAAACATAATGATCCTGTTTATGGTAGATCCAAAACTGAATTATGTTTTTATCTGTAACAAGAGAGGTTATAGTAGTATGCTGAGTTTAGTGTGAAGAGTCACAGGTGTATTCCAAAGCAAGCATAAGCCAGATCTTAAACACGGGAGATAGTAATTTTACCAATAAACCAGATATGTTTTAATATTCAGTGAATAAAGGCTGGGAGGTATGAAATATATGCTATGCAATCATCTGTGTATCATGATGCTAATGACTGCTGGAGCATGTGCAAAAGGCTGCAATATGTTCATAATAATGGAGTTAATAATTTCATTTGAGGTATTCAGCATAAAGACCACCTGTAAAATAGGATTAAAAAAAGAGCACAATGTATGTGACTGTAAAATGGGTGGATGATTTTCTTCATCTAATTTCTGTTCAACATATGAGTTAAATATAAAAATTGTTATGAAATCCGTTACTGGTAATTTCAAAGTCTGATATGCTTTGGGGTTACCCTCACGTGGAGAGTACATCCTGTTCATTTACTTACACCCCTCTCACTCTCATCCTTCTAAACAGAGTGTGAAAAGCTTCCTGTCTGAGCTGGCAGTCTTTTGCTCTCATCAAGACAGAAGTAATTATTGTAGAAATTGAAATGCTGGAGACTGTGGTCCTGTGGATGAGCTATATCAGGACATTGAAAAGCATTGTGCTTTTTCTTATTCTACGTTTCTCTAAGAAGAAATATAACAAACCATGGCTATTATCACAGCACACTTAATGAAAATAAAATTCCCCTCGTAGAAGAAAATACATAAAATTGTGTCTGATTAGATAATCTGGGGAAAAAGCAAATTTCATAAGATGCGGGGGAGCACTTCAAACCTGTGTACTTCTGAAGCTTGCAGTAAGCAATTTGTGTGGATTAGGATGAAACCATTGGGAATACCGTTGTTAGAAACCATTACATAATACAGCATTTCTGTATAGGACATAATTTAATTCTTACAGTTACTATTAGAAATTAAAGAGGTTAATAAATACCAATGAGTAAAGCCGTATCAGATAAATCAAGACCTGACTGATGTCTCATCACAAAGTTTCCTTTTGAGGCAAGAAAGTAGTTCTGATTATTTACTTCATTAGTTTAGCTTTTAGCTGAGGATGTGTTTTCTACTGCTTCTGAATTCACCTGGGATAAGAAACCTAGATATTTGAGAGGGTGTGGTTTTTGTACCAGTAGCCAGAGTGAACTAGAATTTTTATGATAGAGGTGCTCTTCATCAGGGTAAGCTAAACTGTATCTCCTGTCATTAACACATTTCTCACAAACTGTTTAAGATTTTGCTTCAGCATTGATGCCTTCAACATGGACAAAACCAGTACTTCCCGTCATCATCCGCTAGGATTTAGACCGATAACTGCATTGTTACATCTTTATTTCTTATCCTTTGAGCTCCACCTGGACATGCAGATTTAAATGTTTAGTTCAAGGCTAAAAATGCTAATGACTCCTCACATTTAAGAGCTATCACACTGATGGTAGATCCAAAGATATTTAACATGATTTCAGTCATAATATCAAACTATACAGTGCCTGCAGATTTCTCCAGACCTTGTTATTGTTCTCCATTTTCTTTTGCTTGCTCTTTTCATACTGTGGTCATCTTATAATAGATTTTTTTGATAGGTGTTCACAGCACAATGAGCTCTAAAGAAAGATACGCAGGTTCACACAAAACAAGCATGCTTGGGTACCAGAAGAGTGTTTGCTGTGAGCACTTAAGTTCAGCTGGTTATGTGTGCCAAGAAGGGTACACCAGCCTGGCAAAAAGTTTCCTTAACAGCTGGAAGTTGGTTCCATTATGTGAACTAATTCCTTCAGAACAGGTTAGTATGTCTTTGCAATGTGCTCTCATGCACTGTGTAGTCATACAGTCTGCTAGCATTCCCAGCATTTCTGTAGTAGAAATAGTTTCTCACATCCAGAAATGGTTAGAGAAGCTTTCTGTAGGATCTCTAATTTATTTCTGGAATTCTTATGCCCAGGATCTACACTTTTTTCCCCACCTAACAGAGAAGTTTCAGTGTCATATTTTTAGAAGCTATTTGGAGTGTGCTCAATCTGATTCTGCTTCTAATAATTTATTGCACATTTTCTCATTTCATTTTTATTGGCTTCCTTCTTCCCTTTGCCTTTGATTTTATTTTATTTTTTGAAATCAAATCCTACTGTTTATGTATCTTTGAATGCTCTATCTGAGAAAATGTTGACAGCTAAGGAACTACTGATGACTTACAGAAACCTTGAAAGAGATCAGCTATTGGCTGCTGATTAGCTATTAGCGTGCGTGTCGTCATGTACTGATTTTTTTCGGTTGACATTTCTCTGATTTTTAGTTCATCTGGGAAATGAAGGAGAACAAGATAATGTTGCATTTTTACAACTCTGTTCCTTTTGCTCAGAAGCCTATAAGCACTATTTGAATGTTAATTGAAATATTAGCTATTGTTGACATATGCTTCAGTCATGTACTATTCTGCAATGTCAGATAGGCTGAAAAAAAAAGGTACTCATATGAAGCCCTACTTCAGACCATTCCTTTGCAAATGTTGCATGGTCTCAATTCTAACAAAGTTCATTACTATGGTAATTAACAGTAATTATTAGGGTGAAATTGGTGGATGTTTTATATATACACATATATATACACACATGTATATAGTTTTTTTATTCTCTTAATCATTATATTTGTTTGAGAACAGCAGAACCTTATCCTTCTTCCTTATTTTTTTTTTCTTCTTTGTTCAGATTGTTCTTCCCCCTGTTCCTGTTCTTAGAGGACTATTATTTAATCATGGCTTTGGTGATACTTCCACTTCAAATGCTCCCACAGATGTTATACTTTGAATAAATTTCAAATTTTAATATTTGGAATTCATGTGGGAAATGAAGTGGTGGTTTTGTTCTACTCCTCTTGCTTGAATTTCTCAAGTGGCACTGATGTGAATGTATACTGATACTTTGGAAATTGCTTCATCATGTTAGAGGAGGGAGGCATACACAGTCACTTTATGCTGTCTCATAGATCTGTCTGCCACTGTACAAAGGGATGTAGAGATGTAAAGAACTGGGAGCCCTGGAGCACTAAGTCCCCTGTATTCTACATAGCTGTATTTTGTAATTCTATTCAGAAACACTTCAAGCTGCACTTTGAAAAGCAGTTTGATTGCTTTCCCCTTCGTCCCTGAGCTCACTCTGTTCCCTGTTTCTGTTGGAAGACTGACTTGGAACTTAGGTCTTCCAGTGCTGAGAAAAACAGTTCTAGTATTTCCAATGTAAACATAAACATGCTTTATTTATGCTGCTGCTTGTGATCTGATTTTCCTTTAGTTCAGTTGTTTTCTCTCCTTTGTATTTCTAGGCCACAGTGGTATCACTTATCTCTACTATTGCTAAGTTAAAGAAGAAAAGCTCATGTGTTCTCTTGGAAAATACTTGCTTGATCCTAGTAGTCATTCTTCACCTGTTCTAGTCTGCATACATTTTCTGAGACATGGGTGGGTAAATTGCATATAATGTTTCAAGACTTGCATGCTGTGCATTATGAACTAATGTTAATAACTACCTTCACTGTTCTCTTGCCTACCAGTCCTGTGATCATGTTTAACTCTTTTAAGCATTTGGTAGCTCATAGTTATTCTATAGTAATCTGATGCAGATCTTTCCCTTCCTCTGTAATTTGTAACAGATGAGCTTCTACTTTACTGTAAACTTCCCTGTGATCAGTTTGAAAGCATATGACCTTGCACTTTCTATTATTCCACTTCATCTAGTGTCTCCTACACTAGTCTTCAATGTCATCCAGTTCTTCCTGTTTAATGTGATCCTCCTGTTGGGTCCTGCTGGGCTTGTGCCTAATCTTGTATGCCAAAGTAGAAGGTGGCCTTGGCATTCAAATTTGGCAATTTCTTAATCCACCTGCATCTTGCTGGAGGACTTTGCTTCTACCAATTGGACTTGAACTTGCCTCTTGCAAGTTATGCAAAATCATTTGATGAAATAAATGGGAAAGAAACAAGTTTCTGTCAGCCTATGAACAGAATACCAGCCCAGCAAGGTTAAACCATGTGAACATTGTTTGTGGGAAGGAAATAATTTCACTGATTCTTATTCTGCTTCAGTTACAATCTCAAAACACCAATCCATACGTGAGAATCTGAGGAAAAATATCCCTGGCTTGAGCAGATAAGGTGAGTAGCAGTCTTGCAAAAGAATTTACATTGGTTAATCTTTTGAATTACTTTTTAGATCATAGTGTATGCAAAAAGTTCCCCATCTGCTGTATACATGTACACACACAAGTATAATTTAGAAGAACTTAGCTGTGGAAAAAGAACAAAAGAATTCATTGCAACTCTCTGACTTCAACTTTTGGAAGTAATTATTCAGTGCTATATGTAGCGCACTTGGTGACTGACAGATAATAGGATGATCGCTTTGTCTTTTAGCAGAAATGGATATTAAATGGAACTTTAGGTGCAGGAACTTTAGAATGTAAAAGTTCCTGTGTTTTGTCCAGAAGAGCACCACTGAGGTAGTTATAAAAAACCTTCTTAGTTTTTATTTTGTATGGAAGAAAGAAGTTAGTAACGATGAAAGAAATAAAAGAAATCAGTGTCCTCGGGACAGCTTTCAATTTATTTCCATGGAAGATGCAAATTCTTCACAGGTTTTACATGCACATACAGCCTTTGGAATACTCATATTATCAGCTGTTAGTATGAATAGACATTTTGGTTGCAGTGTGGTCACACAGTGGTTTTGAGAATGATACATTTTTATTGTTTCTTAGTGTTGAAAGCTGGGACTATGATCTCAGTTTTCAGGAGACCTTTCCTCTTTTACATCGGTGGCAGTGGCATAATGCCCTACTGGGTCACACCAGTTGGTCCATCTAGCACAATGGTCTATCTTGGATAATGACAGATGCTGTTTAGGAGAACACGTGAGCTTAAACACTTTGAGTGACTTATTCCCCTCATGGATTCTGGGGAAGTATAATTGTTTTTCTTGGTTGGAATCTGAAAAAGGCACAGGTAGTGGAAAACCTGTAGTAGTTGAAAGCAGCTGGTATGGGTGAAACACTGTCACCTTAGTCATTGAGATACTTGTTATCTTTACTGCAAGATTGTCTTTATGCAAGAGATGTGTACAGAGAGTTAAGAGTTTCCTTTCTTTCTCTGCACCTCTTTTCTCTTGAAGTATAGAATATTTAGAATGTTTTTAAGTTAAGTTGATAGCAAAGCCCATATGAGAGCACAGTTTGTGTATAAATTAGAAGTTACTGAAATAAACTGGAAAGTTAAATGAACCTTTTCAAGGTATGTCAGGATGGCTTTTTCTTCTAGCAAAGCATCTTGGTTACTAAAGAGTAAATGGCAAAAGAATTTCACTTGAAATTATTTCTTGAAAGTATTTGCTTTTGTGTTCCATCTACGCTGTTTCTGTCTTCTCGTTTTTATATATTTCTTTTATATTTCAAATTTAGGATCAGCACCTAGAAATCATGTCTTCCTCAAGTAGTCTAATTCTTGGGTTGATTAAATTATGTTCACTCTCTGGATTGTTGGAAGGGGAGATAAGCAGCCTGCAGTTTGGACACTCAGCTGGGAAACATGATTTAAGTCACTCTAGATGCTAAAGATACATGTATTAGAGCCCCTATTCATTCAATTAGCACATATACAATTCTTATTCTCCTGGACAAGCAACTTAATTTCCTGATTCAAACCTGTAAATTCCACTTGTAGAGTTGCATGCCTAAAAGTCAGTGGTGGGAATACTAAACATCAGTCATGTTTTCTCTGAGATTCAGAGCCATCTGTTCGAACTCATGTATCATGTTGATTGCAGAACCAGGAGCAGAAGCCAAATATTTTGATTGGTGGTATCTTAAGAGTATGAGGGATATTCTTCATTTTATTTGCCTCCCTCTGCCTACTATAAAAAACAGGTGACACTCATTGTGCTTTTGTTCAGATTGTGTTCCCATTTGAGCAACATCTGATCCTGAATGTATTAGTTCCTGTAAATTTTGGACTTTTAACAGATCTTATATGTATTACGTAAACTTTGATTCTATAAATCTTACTGAAAGATGTGGAAAAACCCCACCCTCTGGGAGCACTTCATATAAATAAACGTTTCAGAAAGTGGGCCATAGGGAAAGAAATTGCAGAAATCCAAACAAAAAGGTTTCCTTTGTCTCTAAGAAATTGACATCTTACAAAACCAAAGCAAAAAGCAAACCAACCAACCAAAAAACCCCCACCCCCTAAAAAAGCAGGGGAAAAAAAAAAAACAAGAAAAAAATGGGTGGTGGTGGTACAGTTTGATCTGCAAATTGTTGTAGAATTACTTCTTTCCCTACCAGTGTCATTAGTCTAAATATCTCCACTGAAGCCCATGCTTTTACATTTGTTGTGAAATTGGAAATGGGGAGTTTGGGACAGAGCCCTGGATTTTATCTGGATTTTCTTATCAAATAACTTGGTCAAATTGTAAGGACTTGTTTTCACTTGCTAGAATAAAAGCTTGCCTTTGACTATTCTTTATATAATTCACTTGCTAATTTTGCCATTCATCAAAATATTTTGACTCATTATCATAAATACACTGTGCATATGTGCAGATCTAGGTTTATATGTCACTTTTCTCATTATACACTTGCATACTGAACAAATGAGAACTTGGTTTCTGTCTTATCATACCCCTTTCCCAGTTGTTCTATTCCAGTGCTGCAGATGTGCTTAAAGATAGTTTAATAATACTAATTTTCGTCTCTCTTGGAAAGAATTTCACTTTTGCAGAATGCTTCATTATGAGGAATGGATGTAAAAAGTGGAAGTTAAGAGCTATAAGAAAGGAACAGCATTTTGTATCAGCATGACATCAAGTCCCTATGAGTGACATGCTGAACTGGTGAACAAACAGGACATAGTGTGCAATGTATTTATTAAAAACACATTTATTTGCTAAAGTTTTATGTGAATATGAACTCTCAAGCTATAATGAAATATTGGGAATATTGTTTAGGATCTGTATATTGTACAGTTATTTAACTATCATATATTTTATATATATTATAATTTATATATATAAATATATGTGTATATATGTGTGAAATACATATACACTATAAACATATCTTTTTAAAAGTAGGCTCTATCATTGATGCACATTAAAAGTCTTAAGTGATGGATACTGTTGGGGTTTTAGTGTCATCTGTCACTGTGCTTCAAAGAAGCTTCTTTGTCAGGCACACAGTGTGCACATTACAACTGGGGTATGATATGTATGTATTTCCATCCATTCTCACTGTATACTAAAGCCAGTCTATGACATTGTGTACTCTTTTTGATCTCTTTCCATTAGTCCAATACATATGCAAATAATTACAGAAGATATACTAAGTTGATAATTTTTTCTGATTTTTAGTAGTCCTCTCTTCAGCCTTCATGCCTCTGCTGTGATACCTATCAGATATTTGTAAAAAAACTTTTTTTTTTTTTTTTCTTTTTCTAACCAAGTAGACTAAAAACAACCCTAGGAACTCAAGGGGCAGTGTTAGTGAGGATCTCTACTTGTTCCCATGTGTAGCATCAACTGCGGGGAATACGTGTACATTAATGCCAGCCATTTTTTCCATCACCTATCCCAAACTCCTTAGTTGAGGTGACCTCTGAAGTGCCTGCTACAGTGAGTGATGGAGTTATTGAAATCCAGCGACACCATGACCCTGACCTCCTTGTGGCCTTGGTTTCACTCATCCATCTTCCTAGCCCCACAGGCTGTGATGTGCTGTGTGGAGACAGGATTAAACAAGTGTGAATAAACAAGTTCAAAGCTTTCTGTCATGGCTGCCAACACAGAACATCAGGAAAATGAGACATTAATAACTCGGTGCTGGGGAGGCGTGTTTTTTTGCCATAGGAACACCTGGGGAAAGTACCACTTTCTATGTTACAAGTTTTCTGTATGCCAGGAAAAGTTTACTTAAGACTTATGTGAAAGGTGCAAGATTTGGCTTGCCATTCTTCTTAGTCATGAAGCTGGCAGCAGTCAGACCAGAAGTAGAATACATCATCCAGAAAGGTGCTGAAAAACCTGCTATGAAAGCAGCACCCTTTGCTTGTATCGTGTGTTATTTGGGCTATGAATCATCAGAAGTGATTGGAGGGGTTTTTTTGTGGTTTTAACCTAATCGGTTTACAAGAAAAAACAGTCTGAGGTGTGTTGCCAAGATTATTCTCTTAAGGAAAATCTTACAAGAGCAGTTTTGTACTTTGTCATAAACAAAACTTTTTTTGTTATAATGTGATTTCAGGTTGAATCTGTTTCTGTGGGTAAGATGCTGAAATAAGATACACTTTTCTGGTTATGACAGGGTTTAGGTAGTGTCTGTCTTCCCTTTGTCAAGACACTCTCTTTACCCTGTGGCACTTTCTGATCAGTTGACTAGTCGGTGATTAAATACATTTATTTAGTTCAATGGGTCAGAGATGTTGTGGTGGGTAGAAAATTACTGATAGATTATCAGTTTCATCACCTCTGACACCTGGCCTTAGCACAGTTCATCATCTGAGAATTCATAACACATTTGCCTGAGCAATAATATGCTCAGCTACCTGTGTGATCACGGATCTAGGTACTGGGAATGTTGTGTTCAGGATTGATAGGACAAATGTCAAAGAAATTAGAAGCACATCATCTTTTTTGGTGATGAAAACACTCATTAGTACCAACTACTACCAAAGGGTCAGTAGCAAGCTTAGTAAGTTACAAAGCTGTAATTCACTGATACTTGTCTCTTCCTGGAGTGTTTCAAGAAATAAAAGTGCTTTTCAGAATTGGAGGAGCTTTGGCTTTAGAGTAAGTGAACACTTATGAGGCAGAAAATATATAATGATTTTTTAAGTCTAAAACTAGCAAATTCATACTGAAACAGGTATCTTTTTAGAGGCCTCTTAATTTCATTCCTGTTACACAGTAAATATTATGGACTGACAGCCTATCTAAGGTTAGGTTTTTTTCTAGATTCCAATCCTGAAATTACTGTGAGCAAGCCCAGTTGGAGATGGTGCACTACTGTACTTCTACGTTACAAAAATCAGAGACTTCTTATGTTGAAATTTGTGACAAAACGGAAGGATGCCTGAGAGATCTAGTGAACGAAGAGGAAGGACCATTTTAGACACCTGAACATTGTCAAGGTTAGCAAAGTAACAGTGGCTGTCATGGTGGGGAAGTTATTCCTCCAAAAATTCCTCTAATATTTGAGATCCATCTCCTCAGTGGTTTCTGTTGTTGTTCCTGTAATTTTTATTTATATCTTAACAAACTAAATAGATTTCCACTCTTCCTCATGGGACTACTATTATGCTGGTTTGTCTACTTGATCACTGAACAGAAGGTCCGTCAAATATCTCTGATTTCAAAGAGGTTCAGGGAGCACTCATGCCTTCTGTATTCTGACCTTTAGAATATGAGTTGCTATTTTCTTCTCCTTACTTCTCCACACTTACTTGTAGCATTATCTATCCCCATAGCATCTTCCCACCATATTTCTACAAATCCTTTTCAAGTATGGGGCATAGGGTGTTAAATATAAAGCTAGTTTGAAATTGCATAGGTATTCAATAACCAGATATCCAACAGTTCTTTTATCAGTTAATTCTTTTCTTGAAAATTTTTGCTACAATGTGGGAATGGCTAGTCAAACAAACTCCTGCACCTTAGCCTGTGATTTTACTGAATAATTCTTGTGTTTCTCATCTGAGTTATGCACTTCACAAAGTTACTTGATTTTTCTACTAGGTGTGCTACCTGTTGTGTACAAGTAATAAGGGAGGAGGAAGATGAGGAGAGAAAGAATGGTAAATGACTGGGATGAAAAAGAAAGGGCAAGGATTTGTTAAGAAAAATACTTTTTGTTCTTCAGCAATTAAGGCCCTATGGTAAGATTTTTCTTTTTTCTGGGTTTATTGGAGCATCTTTTTTTTTTTTTTTTTTTTTTTTGTCATTTCAGAGAGAAAAACAACTACAGTTGTTATTTCTTCCTGATGGCATATCTTTATTTCCAGTAAACACTCAAAATACGCAACAAACTTAGAGGCCCCGGATAAGAGGAACATACCCTCCCCTGTTATTGAAATAATTTAATGTGTGGAGCTATATTGGAATATAGCAGTTACAGAACATCTGCTATATTCTTCTTGTTTGTTGTGTATCATAGTTCACTGGAGAGACACTTGCAGTGTAGTTGCATTTATTTACCTTAATTTAAGGATGCTGCTGTCCTGTAGCTTTGAGTTTACTAGCTTTCCCTGAACATTAAGTGATACTTAAATGTCACTTTCTAGGGTTTGAATAGTTATCTTTTCCTTAAGGCATATTTTGTAGTCTTGATAATGAAAGGATAAGAGGTATAGTTTTTCAGAATGTGTTGTGATGTGCAGTGATCTACCATAGTGGAACTGGACATCAACTTTAGCCAAAGTTACTGCTGCTGAAGTAGAACCCAGTGACAGAGTAGGTGTTTAACAGCTGCGCAAAGCGGTATAATATGAGTGTGCTATCCTACTGTTGGCATCTCAAAGGATTTGAAAATGGTTTATTCAAAATGCCATAGCTGACTTGCAGCGAAATGTCATTAAAACATCTGAAAAGTTTATAGGACACCTTAAGTTCACTTATTTATCGATTCGTGAGTTGTTGGCACTCCTATCCGAAGGTCTTCATTTTACCAAACTTGTGTGTACCTACAAAGACTAATCTTGGTGTTAGAAAGTGGCATATAAAACCCAGTCCTTCCAACAGATGCTTGATTTAAAGCAGGTGAAAATGTGCAAGTGATTTAAGTCTTAATTTCACTAAGAGCTTTATTAAAGGCAATAAAAACATTATTTATAAATAATAGAAATAGCACCAGCTTCTTAGCCCAAATATCAGATATACAGCGTGTACTATAAAAGAAGTATAAAGGGAATAATGGACATGATTTCTTCAGAAACAAGTCAAACAAATGTCAGTTCCAAATGGCTGTATATTTAGGAAAATTATTAAAATTACCAGGGGAAAAAAAGAAATGCCCAAAGAACGAGTGTCAATCATGGGGGCTTTTTTGTTTGTTTTTCTTTTTCTTTCATCTCATGGCACTCCTATGTTTCCTATGTTGTGAGTGACTTGTGAAGCAAATTTATCTAATACTCTTTTGGGCTGTTGACCTCAAAGATGCAGTTGAGCATACTGATGTATGTAGTAGTGAAGTGAAATCCAACATTGGTGAAGAAATTTCAAGATTGTTTATTGTCATTATTATTAATTTTGCAAAGTGGTCCAGACAACACAGCCAGAATGGGGTTTCACTGTATGTGGCTTTGAGCAAGTCTGACTTTTAATCTATAACCCACTGGACTTCATGAAAGATGATGTGAGGGAGTTTTTAGAGAAGTGTTACTTTCATAATTTAAAGTGTAATGAAGCTTCTATGTTGGCATTATACCAGCTATTAACAAATGTTTTTATAGAAGCAAAATTGTTTGTTTTACTTCTGTAGTGGGCTAATAGTCATGTTTAAGGTTAAAGGAATCATAACCCTTAATTCTTACAGTTCTTAATCTAGTGGGTTTTATTTCTGAAAGGCTTAAAGCCTATTTCTTTTCCTTTCCACTTTTTTAGGTCTTTCAGTGCCTAATTCCTATCCGTCTTTTAAATCATAAACAACTTCAGGATCCATTTAATATAGCAGTTCCATAGAGACATCCTTTCATTCCAAATAGTTTACAAGTATGACACTTGAAACCTTTAATGTCATGTGCATCCAAAGGGGAAAGATGCTTTGAGAGGAGGTAAAATGATTGATTCTTCTTTTTCTTTTTTTTTTCCAGAGGATTAAACTACAGTTTTATTACTAGTACTAAAATAAGTCAGACCCAAACCTTACAGTCAGTACTTGTATCAGTTAACCAATGAACGGATCTTGTTCAAGTTCTTAAGTTCTTTCATGGGTTCAAAACGCTGTCACAATGAAAATGAAGCCGAGTTAAAGCTTTGTAGAAACAGACTGCAGGAACAAAATTTCTTCTTTTTATTCAGTTTGTAATGTCCATTCTATAAAGTATTTGCTAGTATAGATTTTTATTTCTTCCTTTTAGCTATTATTCCTTCCACATTTTGATTAGAATGAATGAGAAAGTGCTGTGGCTTCAGTTCTTTCTTCTGCTACAGACTTGTAGGTATTACCACCCTTATTTTACAAATTGTGAGCCAATACTTCTTTATCTCAAAAGAGTTTATGAGGCTATATTGCTGATGTGAAATGCTAAAATAATGCTAGTATGGTAGGTAGCTGTGAGACATTCTGCTCCTGTTGGTATAAGAGCACTGTTTACCCATTGGATATGACCAGTGTTTAACAACACATGCAGCTTTGTACACAAGTTGTTCTTTTAGCCCAGAGAGACTTCACATGCATACAGCTGCTTATTTTCTTACACGTCTGCAAAAGTACCTTAGTTTCAACTGCCTACTTGATTTTTCTTTTGATAAATGTTTTTAATATATTGAGAAGGGAAAAACTATAAGAAGGCATTAATCTAGAGGGGATTATCTCAAAGTGTGGAAGAATATATGCAGTACTTGAAATGACTTTTAACCCAAGTTTGACATTTGACTTGCTTTAGAGTTGATAATATCCTTTTGAGATCTCTGTTTTATAATCAACCTCATTAATTCTTGTGACTTCTCTTATTTCTCTTTATTGACACATAAGATGTATTATTTTAGAAAATGAATTCCAGTTCTTTGTCACAATTCCCTGTTACAAAAATGAAGTAAGGTTAAACTACACATAGGCTTATAATATGACAATAGTTCCACTCTTTCACTGGGGGAAGCATGCAGGAATTATCAAGTTAGACCCTAGAATTTGCATCAATTGTTGTGATGTCAAAGCTGCCATATTAATATTCTTAGTTTTCCATTTCAGTGGTTAAGTATAATACAGATCAATCTAATGAGGTTTTAGGTACACTAAGTACTTCTTGCTTTTACAGCTGTATGGTCTTGAGTTAAAAATAAGCTTTTTAAAACATATAGTCATAACTGATAAAAACTTGTAGTTTTAAAATAAAAGGGGAATTTAATCAGGAAGGAAATTAAGTACATAAGTTTTACTTGATTTTTCTTAAAACTGAACACACTATCTTTGTATTGAGAAGTAGTGTTTAAATCTTTATAAATTTATAGAGTTTGTTTTGACCAAGTTTTTAGGTGGCCTTAGGTGAGTGTAAGAATGAAAACTGTTGTTACAAAAGAGAATTACCTTTAACAGTTATTGGGGTAGATGATGCTCATTGCTTTAATATCCAGGTGTGTTAATGTATTTTTCCCACCTAAATACTGAGAGGAAAAATAAGAAAGCTTCCTAAAAATGAATGCAGTGCTTAGATTGTTAGATTCAGAGCTGCAAAAGCAAAGCCTTCTCAAATTCATGACAGGAGTGTGAAGATTTTTTTATATTCTATTCTAACCCAAGGCTTTGTTCAGTGTATTGTGTTTTGCTAATATTACAAGCATTAAAGCATATTTAAAAAAAAAAAAAAAATTCTTGTGATCTCTTCTCCTGATAGCACAATGGTCTGGTGAAATGATGTCACCAACCATGTCTGATGGATTTAAAGTTGAATATTGGTGGCCTGTATCTCCTTTTTCCTAAGTCTTCTCCATTTCACTGGTCCTCGGGCTGGTATAAGCCTGCGTTGCTTGCATTCTATATATGCAACATAGACAAATGTGGATGCTTCTGTGGTGGTTGCCAGCCAGAAGCCACAGGAAATTGTGTGCACAGAAATGGTGGGGGTTTTTTATAATTAAATCTGAAGAGGAATCAGCAACAGAGAATCAGGCCCTGTCTCCTAAACGTAAACTATGAGCAGTTTGATGAATAAACTGGCCTTTCTAACTTACTAGTTTTTAAGAAATTTAACCACTTCATTTCCTTACGGGTCCCTGTGGAGATGCTTTTCAACAGAAGAAATTGTGGTTTTTAGACAATACATGCGTATTGATTATAAAATCTCATTTACATATATATTTATGTAGATAAAGGGTGGCCTGTCAGACATTAATTCTGCTTTATTATAGTGCTGTGTAATTACATAACCACGTACATAATTTTCTGATGGACCACAGTCTAAGTCAGTGCCCAAAATGGATGGTGGTAAGTTATTTTTTTGTACCTTGCTTGTTCAGTGTTTTGCTCACACTTCAATTGCTGTGTATTGCTGAAGTCTTAAATTAAGTGGGGTGGTATTTTTTCCCCTGTAAAGTTTTTAGTGCCTATCTTGAGTACAAGAAGTAGCACTAGACATATTTTGCAGACATAGAGCAAAGACAGAGCTAGCTTGTGACTTAAGCAGTACTGGCCAAGTAGGCCATGCCAAACATAGAGCTTGGGTCTTTCAGACCGACAGGAGTATTCTTTGCCCTTCTATGACTCTCATGTGACTTCTGGCTTGTCAAGGGAATGGAAGAAATGTGGCTTGATAGTGCTGTGTAATTACATAACCACGTACATAATTTTCTGATAGACCACAGTCTCAGTCAGTACCCAAAACAGATGGTGCTTAGTTATTTTTTTGTACCTTGCTCTGAGTTTAAATCACCTACCTGCCCAAAAGATAAACCCACATTTTCCAAGAAAGTGGATTGCTTGTATCAAGCTAAGACTGAAGACGAACAGTGTAATTTGAACAGATTACTAATTCTGTCACGGTTCTGACTTGTTCTGTCAAATTCTCAGACTAGCAGTCTGAGCCAGAGGACAGGTCAGTAAATTTTCATTCATTTGAAAGGGGCATTGCAACAGATGCTCGAAGACTAAAGGTCCTGTAGGAAATAAGTAGATGGTCACCACTTGGTGAGACCGTATCATAGTACAATTATACAAAGAAATAATACAAGTAGTAATAAACTAGTTCCTTTCTGTAATAATCTACTTAGCATAGGTTTCTTTCTCTTTTTGAGCAAAATTTTCTGTAAGAAAGAAATAAAATCTAAACTGATGACTCCATAGCTTTCTAGCAAGTAGGCTAATGAATATTTTTTTTCTATAGCACGTAAGTATGAGCTGAAGTACTTTGTTAAACCATGGTCTCCCTGTACGTGCACTTTTCTCCCGTTATGTGCCTTTCACCTACCTCTTTAAGTACAAGCAGTAGTAAACTATCTGTTATTTGTATCTGCATTTACGTTTTCACACACACAGCAGTGAACACTGCTAAGTTATCCATAGATCTCACCAGAGAATCCAATGAATGTAAACAGCCTTGCAGAACTTTGGGAACTCCTATTTAATAATAAGCAAAACACAAAGGAATGCATGGATATTTCTGAGCCTTTGTCTTATGAAGGTTCCCATTTTCACTTGAACTCCTGATCTTTTTCAGAATTCAGATAGTAAAGTGGCTTTAGCTTCAGCTTCCTTAAAATAGTTGCTGCTACTGAATTTTATCTTTTTTTCCCGAATTTCACATTTTATCCATTATGTCTAGAATGTATAAAAGTTAGTTCCTTAAAACAAAAACGCAACTTAAACTGTACCTTGATTCTGGGGGTGTAAGTATATGTGTTTAAGCCTATGTATTTAACATGAATGCATTTGTGTTTGTATACCAGTGTATTTAATTTAAAATGCTGAAGTATATTGATCTAAATCAGGTGTTCAGGTTATTTCCTTTTCTTAACCATAATGTGTGCTGTTTGGAGTTGTTTTAGTTCAGCAAAGAAAATGCACAGTACTTATATAATAATGAAACAAATACTTCAAAATTTTTAGGAAACTAATGCCATTTGCTTTTTTCCCTACTTGATGAATCAAGATATAGATGTATGAAGCCACATTTGTTAAGATCACTGAAATCACTTCACACTCATCCATCCCCCTGTGTAGAGATGTGATCCTTGGCATGGATGTCAGCCACTCTAAAGCAAAACAAAAAAAGACATAAAACCCTTTGAAAACTTACTCAATTGCAAATTACTCTTTTATGAAGCCTTATCAGGGCCATAAAAGTGACAGTATGACCCTTGTGTGTCATGAAGAAACTTGGTCACATTTAGCCAAGTGGCGTACCATCATTCAACCTCAGCAGAGCAAGAAAAGTATTCCTTTAAAAATATGGCTATAGTCTCTGAAGAAGAGACATTCTGGAAAGCACCGTGAAGTTGAAGGAAGGCTTCCTATTGTGTATGCGGCTTCCACCCATTGTACATATTTGACCCCCAAATGACAAAATAAATGAAAGCTGCTCTTCAAAGTAATGCAATCAGTTCAAAAATATTGTGCTAATAAAGTTATAAATTCTAATTGAAAGATTTATGGCAATCCATTTAGTTGTTACTAGGTTATTTGTGACAGACAGATGCAGAGTAACCTGATTAGAGTCAGCATTGTGATGACTTGTAACTGCAGAGGGAATAAAGCTTTAAACCATTGTCATAGCCCATTCCCTGAGATGCATTTGGAAGCTGATTTAAAAGAAAATATATGACCGCTAAATGTAGATTTGCACCTGCCTCAGATAGGTTGGCCTAAAGAAGGTGCTCAAATGCAGGTCTTTCTTTACCTAAGTTTTACTTTGTAACTCAATTTTGCAGATGGATTTAGAAGGCGTTCTATTCAAACGCTCTTTTCAATGTAAAATGAAATTTCCTATTCATTTTATATTTAATATCTCATGTTAGGAAAAATAGTCTTAATTCAGTTCATAACAGAAATGCTGTTAAGGAGTTTATTCTTTTGGATTTGATGAACAAACTTTATGAAAATATGCTACCTATATGGACATACCCTTGAAAAATGTAAAAGCAGTGCTTTTATTCATATATAGCTGTATAATTTTAATTGGAGGAGCTTAGCTTTATTGGAACCAAATAATAGTTTCACAGGTGCTACAAAAAGAAGGAAGCTAGCTGTTGTCTGGTACATGTTCCTAGATTTAGTACCTAAAAAATGGACATTGTTTTCATATTTTCTTTAAGATATATGTTCTTGTAGTGACACTCTTCAAATCATTCTACAAGTGAGAATTAATTCAGTTTTGTATTTGATTTGTTCGACCTATTTATTATAAACAGGATTAATTGGTGAAAGGATACAGTTTTGTATAATCAGGAATAAAACGTATCAAGTTCTTGAATAATGCTGTAGTAATGGGTATTGCAAAGCGATTCCTAGTCCTAACTTCAGTGCACTTGAATGCTTTTGCACAATAAAGCAATAAAATGATCCAAGTTCAGGCTTATTGGCAAGTGCTGGTCTTAGCCTTTCTGATTAATACAGGTCTTTTCCTGTAATACGTAAATTTATATTATATTCAAAGTTATAATCAAAATAGAGGTAGTAGTTACAGGTGTCAAAGCAGACTATTTTGACAGGAGTTAAATGGTTTTATGGCTTTAACTTTAACTTTATAGAATAGTATGCTTTACTTGCTAGCATTCAATTAATAAACTCTTTCTCTAATGCTATAGGAGGAAGTACTAATTTACCCGAACACCTGAAAACAGAGGGTGAACTGTAAATCTGACCAATGAATGGATTATTAAATTCTGTGTTTATGTAGAATAGGGAGATTTCTTTGGCAAGTTGCAATACTGATTAATTTCCTGTTAGTATTGACTAGTAAGTGTATTGAAATAATAAGAAATACCGAACAGGAAGATTTGTAAAGTGTGTATCTGTATAGATATATTTTTGTAAATATGTGTATGTTTGTGTGTGGTACATTTGTATTTATTATATTCTGGATTATTAATGTCATTTTAAGATTATCTACTCTTTTCTTTCTGAGATAAGAGTGCTTTCTGTTGTCGATCACCTTACCAAGTTGTGATCACTTCATTTGAAGAGGCCATGTTTGACTCTGCCTTCAGGATGACTTCCTGTGAGTGCTGTGATGGGGAAACAAAGGGTAGAAACTTTGCCCCTTTTGAAACATCAGCTTTTTACGAACCAAGATCCTCTGAATACCTCCTGCCAATGTCCTTCCTAAACTCTGGAAGGATTTTGAAACAGGTTATGGTATCTACATAATTAGGACCAGGGACCTATATATCAAAACCTTCCCTCTCGCCTTGCATTCAAAATCCACTCAGGAAGTCACTTGTTTACATTTTTTTACAGAAATATCAGATTCTGAGATCCTAAGCAGTTAGGTGCCCTGAAGATTCCATCAGTGTTATGAGTGTTCAAGCCTGGGTGAACAAGATACTCCCAGCAATTGTAACTCCTGTAACTTCTTTCTAATGGTGTTCATTTAAAGCTCAGGGACCTGGAATGGTTGAATAATTCCCAAAGTGATGGATTAGCATGCAGAGAGCAGTTGAGGTGGTCAAAGGTGCATAATAAATGTAATACATCACATGGATATTACTGCTGCATCTATGGAGTTTCTAGGGGACTAGTATAAGCATATTTTGGAAACTGGCAGAACTTCTATTTTTAATCTGCGAGTCCTTATTTTTAAATATTTCTTTAATCATACGTAGCAAAATCATTGTGATTAAAGCTATCAGTATAGCTTTGTGTAAAATATTGGAACTGATTTTCTATTATCTAGGAATATTAATGTTGGCCACAAAGTATTGTGGTATGGGAGCAAAAGAAGGCCCAGAGCTTGTCATCTTTTTTCAGTTAACTTTTATTCAGCTTGAATATACCCTTGCACAAAACTTAAAACTCCAAATAGACTGTATTAAGAACTGTAGTAATGAAATTTGATATTTTCCAAGGCTTTTACACTTTGGAATTTATAGTGAAGCACAGAGTTATGACAATATGGAATAAATACCTAGGCTCTTTAAAATTCTTTGGTCTTACTGTGTTAAGAAGGATGTTGAAATAGTGTAAAGATTAGTGAATGAGATCATTAGCTGATGTGCATGGACTCTGTATCACTTACTTCACTTAAATTTTGCCCATATGCATGCATCTCGCATGGCCCGGCCTACTGTTGATAATTAAAGATACTGTGCAACTTCACTGCATCTGTAGCAGTCAAGGTGATCTTGGAAGGTGTTGGTACACAGCTTCCATTAATTCCAGTGATTCTTGCTTTGAAAGGTCAAACCAAGCATCTTTTCTATGCATATTTTCCCCCCGTTTAAACACACAAAAAACACAGTCCCAGGTTCCCTATTAGGATTGGTTAAATCTAATTCTAAATCTAATACTTGAAAGCCAGCAGTATACTCTAAATGCAGGATAACCATGTGCTATTTTAACTGGAAAGAGAAGCTCTGTTTTGCCAGTTCTCATCTTAAATGTGTATTTTTCCATCTCTACTATTTCTTTACTCTACTTCCTAATCTCTTAAGTAGTGTTTGTAGAGACTCACGTTTGATTCACTGATTTGATGATTCTAAAATCTGGAAAACTTTTCTTAAATGAAGAAAGATTTGTTGCAAACTAGATTTTGGGTCAGTTTTAATTTGTAGTTGCAGTATGTCACAATCTAAGTCATTCCTTGTCAATCTGCAAAGTGGCTGAGGTACTGCTGAACTGAAGATTGTTGTTCTGGAAAGTCTCAAGTGTTTGGCTCAGGTATGTGCCATTGCTGTGCTGTTTCAGTCAAGAATCAGAAATGCTGCAATGGGCATATTGTGTTTGTTCACATCCCTGTCTGTCAACACTTCAGGAACCTTTTCAGTACCCTTTTTCCTACTGCTCTCCCTGACTTGCTTACTAAGATTCTTATAAGATAATCATTTAATAGCAACTCTGAGCCAGAAGACAAAAGGAAAGATAGCTCAAGAGCTCATTGCTAATTTCTCTCCCAGTGTAATCAAATCAGTACAGCTCTCCAGCCAGGACTTATAACCCTTAATAAGTCACTCTATTCGATTAAGAGGAATTGATTTTCTTCTACTGTGGATCATAGTGATTATGACAAATATGGTATCTGCTGCTCACTTCCCTATCTTCCCTGTTAGCGTGCGTTTGTTTGCAGGGACGGCAGGTAAGCCAGCCAGAGAGATGACGCAGTGTCATTAACTGCAGTTGGTGTCAGCACTCTGACAGCTGTGGAATTGAGTGGTTCCATAGATCAGAGCAGAAGCCAGTTGTGAGGGTCTCGCACAGCAATTACGTACTTCTGACAACTCTACTGACAGCCTTAAATGCATGAAGTGATAGGACAGTAATTTGTAATTGCGACTAGGAGAGCAACTTGCAGTTGGTGGTGGTGTGGTAGCAGCATACAGGCCATAGTTTAGAGGTTAGCTGACATGAAAGCAGGTGGGAGAAGGGGAAGGACAGCTGTCAAGCTGCCATGTTTCAAAGGTAAAGCAATGTTGACCTCTTCAATCAGAGTTTACTAGTGGAAACACTTCTTGACAAGGTTACCTATTTGTTTGCTTACCCTAAGCTTATTGGTAGTAGAAAATTTAATTGACTTGAATTAATTTAATTTGGGGGGAGACGGGGCAGAGGTAGAGAGGGGAATTAGGTAAACATCAGTGCTGTTCAAGATAGTCTTGGAAATGGTCACATAAAGGCACATAAATGTTTGTTTATACATGTTTAACTCTTTGGGCTATCATGAGCACAGTCAAACAGCAAAATGAGACTTTATATCTGTCTGGGAATTTTTCTTTCCCCATCATGGTAATAGCAGCCTATACCTGGACGGCTTTTCTTCTGGATGCCCTCAAGCTGTAGACAACATAGCACATGCAGGTGAACTTTGGGAAGAAGTGAGCCAGTCACATGGTTCAGCTCTTTCCTGTTTATTTTCATCTGTTAAAACTGCAGTAAAAATTAGGTAAAAACATAGCAGACTTTTTTTGTATTATTATTTCTTTCCAGAAGTATTGCCTAACCGATATCTGGGCATCTACTTAAGAAGCTTTACTTAAGTTCAAAAATGTTTAATTACCTTCTTGCTGAGCAAGGGGAACTAAATGACCATTTCAGTGTTGAATTATATAATCTGAGTAAATTAAGGCAAAGTTTTCAAAATCAATACGATCATGTAGTTCAACATCCTGTATAACACAAGCTACAACTTCAGTAGCAGGATCAATAATTTGTGGCTGGAAAGATATATGCTCTTGTTTTAGAGCCTGGTTTTTTTCCATGTTATCCTGAATAAATATTGAATCCCTGTGTAGAGTTAAAAAGATTTCAAGTGAGGGAAATCACATTCCCTCTAAGCTGTTTTAAAATTGAGATTACTCAAAGGTAAAACTACTACTTTGTGAATTTTAGTTGTTCTGTTCTTGTTAGGCTTCAGTTCACGTTTCTTTTTAAATTTATACAAATGAAATATTCTGCAGAGGAAAAAGTTTTGAAGCCCACACCATGTATTTCTGAGACATCATATGTCTTTTAAATATTGCAGCTGTTTCAGGCAGTTGACATTTACTCTCCCTGCATAGCTATGTGAAATGGTGGTAAAATGGGATTCAAATCGCCAGGTGCAATCTCATACTGTATAAGTACAGCTTTCAAGCACTGATTAGATAGCAGTCTGATGGTTTTGGAGTGCCTGAAATCTACAGCCTTTGGATCCAGAGACAGTTTTGAGAGAAGCAAGATAGAGAGATTAAAATTTTTCAGGTTTCAGAATATTTTGAGAAACTTGCTTTATTAACACCCCCCAAAAAACTCCAACTCCAAACCCAGTTACTTCCATTTCAGTAACTTATTCTCTTCATTAGCTTTATTGTAATTTGAATTTTCCTAGGCCCAAATTCCAGCCATGAAATACTGAAGTCCTATAGTGGTAATGTCACCCTAAGGGAAGAAGCCTTGAAAAATTGCAACTTGCATAAATATTTACTACCTATGCCTTCTCTTAGATAGGTCTAGCACCTTGAATTTTTTAAGTATCACATTCTAAATTGTGATTTGTAAACTTGCAAGTTATTCTTATGTCCCTCTTGAGAAAACTGTCCGTTCTTTTAGCGTACTCTAAAAGTGTGGACAGTAATACTGGGCAAAATATCACAGGAATAGCCTAATCATTGGCAGTTACACATTGGGTAAACATCTTTGCTGCTATTCTCTTACATCCAGAGATCATTTCAGTAACTTTTAGCTGCATTGTTAAATCAGGAACTTATGTTCCCTTGGTTATTTCCCTTTTCTTCTAGGATAAAACCTTCCATTCTGTCACTGTGGGGTTTTTTGCTTGTTTTGAAATATGATCTTACCATAAATCTTGAACTGTGCCCAGTTTACTAAGCAATGCTTATTTGTATAGATTGCTTACCACTTCATTATCCAGTAATGTGTGTTGTCTGAAAATTGGATGAGTAGCAACCTTATATTTTCTTCTTGATTACTGACGGATATTGAATTGTTCTGAGGGTGTGAGCCAATGCCAGCATGACTCATTCCACTAGGAACTTGCTTTTTCATTGGTGATTCCCCAGTGATATCTCTTTTTCTGGATTTATCAATTACCAGTTTCAAATCCACTTAGTATGTGCCAGGTTTAATTTGTATGGTGCTAATTTTCTAATGCAAATATCATGTGGTCAGGTGCTTCACTGCCTATATAACCTCTTTTCTATGAAAATGTGTTTATCATAATATGGTGAGAAGTGATATAGTCATCAGACTCCTTCTGAACAGCAGGTTCAAAGCTTTTATTCTGGATTATTGGACTGTTTGGTTTCTTTTTTTTGTCGTTTGTTTTGTGTTTTTTTTTTTTAAAAAAAACCAGTCTTGGCTGTGTAGTGCAACTTTGGCTTGAAAGGTGCTCCCTGTTGGTGTTGCTGTTGAGAGTGCAGTGCTACTTATGCTGTGAGAGAAGCAAGACAGTCTGCTGAAGTATACCAGTGCCATTTACGTTATGAGGCTGGCTTAAATGCATATAAAACCTGGTTACTGTGGACTAGAAAGTGGAATAATCAGCTATGAGAAGAAGATATTTCCTGATTTAAAAAGGAAGGAAATTCTTCAGCAGCTTCCTTTCTTCTGGCTTTATCTGATTGTGTTTATTTTGTTATTTTAGTAGCAATGGTTGCTGGAAATAAAGATTTTATATTTAAATTATTATTTTGACCCTAAAATTATCTACTTAAATAAAACCTCCTTATGGACAGTTCCTTTCTGTTCAAGGCCTATAAAATGTTCTTGTTCAAGTCCTTGGTACATTGTTTTGGCTCATGCAATTTGGAGATGTTGGAACATAGTTAGGGCCCTGGAGAACCCAAGGTTAGAGTAATACAGAGGGGGCTCTTGTTCTGTCCTAGGTTGACTCTATCTCTCTGAACAGTACTTAGAGGATACAGAATGTCCCTGGGTCAAACTGTTTTCCATCTAGGAAATCTGCCAATGACAGTGTATGACCTCAGTTGTCACCTACTTTTTGTGTATTACAGTCTTCATGCTTAGCGTATTCCTCTTCTCATCATCACTTGAACTTTAAGGTTTTCTGATATGAAGAGAATTAGCATATGGTTTACTTTCTAGAATTTCTGTAATAATGAATGGGTAAGAGCACTTGATAGTATAGAGATGATTGCATTACCAATACCTTACTTAAAAACATTTTTTTCTGAAAATGTTAGCTAAGACATAAGCCTTCTCTCTGAGTGAAAATTCCAGTGTGTTTTGGTACAATTGGTCTTCAGCTGCTCTATTAATACTTAGTGCTAGTTTTATATTGTAGGTCTTGTAGAGTCTAATAGTTCATTGAATATTTTTCCCCCTTTGTTCAGAAATCCAGTAGCCGACTAGAATGAGTATCAACAGTTAACATTCCTCCCCTTCCCCTTGGAATTTCCACTAGGAGGACAACAGTGTTTGGAAATATCATAGGAGACATAGCTAGGAGGCACTGATTTTGCTTTTAGAGAGAGAACACCCTCATCCCCTAGAGCTCAGGAGTATGCTAAAGAATAGTGGATGCCTCCATTTTTGTAAGCATACAAAAATTCTTTTGCAGAAAGTTGTAATTATGTCAGAAAACAATTTCACACATATGAATGCTAAAAATTATAATCAGTATAGCTCTAGCATATCCTTGACTTCTTGGGGGTTTTTTGTGTGGGTTTTGTTTTTTTTTTTTTTTTTTTATTTCTAATGTGAATCAAGGTCGAGAATTTTTGCTACTTGATGGTCCTAAGCAAAACACTATGGTTGAGTTACAAGCCCTTGAACAATGAGTTCAGAGTGGTAATGCACTCTTCAGTCTAACATAAAAAATGCCATTATTAAAGTAAGTCATGTGCTTAACAGAATACAAAGGAGTTGAAGGAATGGTTGAAGAATATAACTAGGTGGTGGAAATCAACAAAGATCCTGTTGGACTTTGCTGTATTTGCTGGCTGCTTTCTATGAGCTCATCTGATACTGTCAGTCAAGTGTAGAAGTCTCAGTGGACATTTGAATAGAAACAGTTGAGGATATAATTAATTAGTTTATGTTTATGTTAGTAGAGTGCTCTGTAAATACTAGTTATTATAAAATAAACTGACGGTTATTCTGGAAAAATGGTACAAGCATCCTCATTACTGTAAATCATTATGTTTGCTAACAGAGTTCTGCTTATTATTAAGGAGAATTTATAACTGATGAAGGCATCAAAAGTGACCTGGAGCCTTGAGTCCTTAATTTATCACAGGAGCCGGACACTGCTGACAGAAAAAAATAAATGCTGCGGTGCTTCCAGTGCACCCTAACCTTGATCTAGAGGAGACATCTCTGGGTATGATCTGATAATTCTTGCTCCATGCCCTGTAATTCGTGACCTTTCTGTTACAATTACGAATAAGGATATCCATTACTCTCTACTGAAAGCTGGATTTTATTAGTATTAACTATAACTTATATTATACTAAGGCCTAGAGAAAAGGCTTCTCAATGTTGTAAACAATGTAAAGGCACAACAAAAAGACTGTCTCTGCCCCAGAGAACTTACATTTGAACCCGTGTGCTGTGGACACTGGCACTTCTACAGATGACTGTCAATCAGACTTCTTTGTGAGGCACTCAGGTTAGTGTGGGTTGAACTGTTTGTTCATAGCACCTGGATGCTGTGGTTGGTGTGGTTTTTATGAATTTTTTTCCTCTTTTTGAAGCAATTTTTACTCATATTTCAGTTTGAATTATTACTGCACAGCAAGTCACTAATATAATGTAAATACAAAAATCTGTAGCTGAATGGTCTCCATGTGCAACCACAGGACAAAGCATTCTTAGGCATTCCTCTTGCTCTGAGTTTAAAAATCTTTGTACTTTTCTTACTTCATCATAAAGTTTGATAGCAGCAGCAGCATCCTTTCCCAAATCACTTTTCTTTGCCTGTTTTGTTTGTTTGTTTGTTTGTTTTAATAATTATGAACAAAGTTCAATTACTTTCCAATCAAGGCAGATTGTGACAGCCTCTTACATGAGTGAATAAAGCTACAGCTGATGTGCTTGTCAACATTTAAAAAAATAAAAATTAAAATCCAGAGTACATCTTTACTTCCTCATGACCAAATGGAAGTCCAAACCAAATGGAAAACAATTGGGAAGGGAGGATTGGTTCAAATACATTGCCTTTCTCAGCAACAATGTCTATTATGTTGTGAAATATTTTTAGTTTAAATTCCAGGAATGAACCATAATATCCAGGCTATTAAACATGTACTTTCAGTATATTTTGCATTCCAGAAGAGTGCAAATGCCCCAGTTAAAAAAAGTCCTTGTAGAGGCCTTTGCTTGAATGCTCTTAAATAAAATGCATACCTATTTCAGAAGCTAGTTCTGATTTAAAAAAAAAAAAGAAAAAATATGGAAGACGTAGGAAAAATCACTAAAAATAGTCTTCTGCTTCTTAGTTTTCATTGTAAGTGAAGAGTAAGTGCCATTGTGTTGTTGCTGCTTAAATATAATATCAGACCTCAAAACATGCAGTATTTATTATTAGAAAAGCTAAGAGGCTAGGGTGTCATGTTAAAGTGTGCTGGTTTGCTGTTAAATACCATGTGTACTTTTCTTTATAAGCTACTGAGATCCAGCTTGAGCTAACAGTAAATCCACATGCAAGAATATATTCAGGTCTCTGTTATGTGATGCACCATTGTGCAAAAACATCCATGTTGTCTACTGAATGGGCTTGCTCAATAACTCTAGGCAATGTATGTTCGGTAGCGAATAAATAGGATTAATTAGGGTAGGCATGAAAAGTCAGTTATGGCTGTTACTAATTTTGGAATACAATGGATGTTGTCATATTGGAAAAGCAGTTTGTTTGGACTAAGTCTGTTAGTGTATCTCCAACCTTGCTTTGGAGGCTTGTCTCCAGAGTCACCAGGTTACATACATACTTTGCTTTCGTTGATATGTTGATTGTGAGCATCTGGAATCCTGAATAATTGCATAGTAATTTAGGACACCCCCCCCCCCCCCCCAATCAAATGAAGGAGAGAAGGAATGAGCTGACGTGTGGGGAAAAAAGAGAAAAAGCTGAAGTGATTGTAAATTTAAGTTTTCATGTATGGTTAGATGCTGAAGCTTTAATATAGATATTCTGGAAGTGGGTAAAGCAGTAAGACTTTGCATTGCTTTGTGGAGACTTGAGACTTAGCTCCATATTCCTCTTCCCCTACTTGGACCCCTCCCAGGTGTTGACCAATGAAGCTAGCAGTGTGGTGGGAGAAAGAGTGAAGGGTTCTTACAGGAATTCTTAAACCTACTGAGGTCTTTCATCTGTTTATCCTCTTAAGAGCATTGCTTTGATCCTGTATGTAAATCAGTATAGTCCCTGTACACAACTGTTGAGGGACTTAAAATGCTTGGTGTTTCCAGGTGACTATTTAATAAGTGGAGGCCTTAGTAACAAAGATGTGTTGCTTTCTGAATCTGGAATGGACAACACTGAAAATGCACTTTGTCAAAATAGCGAACTGAATGAAATCTTGGAAGCACAAGAAATGTAAAAATGTGGTCTGTATTTAACACCATTAAGTCTTAATGTTCCCAGGCTGTATTTACTAAATCATTACACTTTCAACTGGATCATACACTACAGTATTTATCAAGTTATCAGTGAAATATGAAAAGATTTCTTTTACAAAGATCAGTATTAGAAAGGTATGGATTTGTGTATGGGTTGTATTTATGGATTGGTGTACCTGAATCAGAAGACTGAAAGCAATTCCTCTTTCAAGTTCTGAGCTTGATTAAAGTAATTGATAAAAGACTGCACGTGTCTTTCTTAATAAGTTTCAAAGACACTGAGATATAAGAAAAGGCAGTAGATGTTGGTGTATTAATGATAGCAATCCTCACAAATCATCTTGAAAATACACATTTGGAGACTTAAGGAGAAAGCGCAGGGAAGCTTCTGTAGAAATATATACAATATCAGGTTTTGTATAAAATACAAGGTGTTATTGCATTTGATGGTCCTCAATTTCCATCATTCTTGTAATTATAAATAACCCTTTCAGTCTTTCACCTGCTCTAGTATATGGAGAAATATAGTCAAACACTTGCCTGGCAATATACAGGTATTTTTTGACACTTCTTTCCATGTGAGTTATTCATTATGGTAATGGTACTTTGTGATGTGCAATTTCTGGATTTATGACCCATTCTCGATAAGCGTGAATCCAGCCTGCATGTGCATCTTTGATAAGGTTCTAATTGGATAGCAGTGACCTTTCCGAATGTAATTCTAGGAGGAAGATTAAAAAGCAGTCCAGAAAGTGACAGGTTTGGGACAATAACATATGAATTCAGCTCTGCTGGCAGGCATGAGATGTAAGCCATGATAAATTAGAGGCAGGCCAAGCAGGCTTGCTGAATGATTGTTCATTTCTGCTGCATCCCTGGGTAAAATCTCATGAGTAGTGCCAATGGCGCCATATTTTCCCTGTATTCCAAATTCAGTGTTTACTGATTATGCATGCTACAAAATCATACAGCTAGTAAAGTTTCATAAGACACTGAGGAGAGCCTGCTGAGCATTACACATCTGAATGATGCTGTCCCTTTGTGTGCTAGGGGAGTCATGTATTTGTTGTCCTCATTCAGCTACTTGGTAACAGCCTGCTACTGTTTGCTGCTTCTGATGGCTTTCTGATCTAATTAAACTACTTTTAAAAAAGTGATCAGCTTCATCTAGTGTCTGATTAAATAGCTTACAAACTGAAACTAAAATTAGTCAGCTTGACTCTGCATGCATCTTTTTTTTTCTTTTTTTTTTTCCCCCTTTGAAAATAAGACAGCTATGAAGTTGAGTTACAGAACTTGTTCTACATGCATGGTTAGAGGCCTAAGGTAATGTAGGAATGCACTAGAAATGAAAACTTTAAAAAAAAAAAGAAGTTGCAAATTCATATCAAAAGTTCACTGCAATAAAAGTTCAATAATTTCATTAACTTGTCAATTATCCAGAAGAGTCACCAGATTCTTCCTGTATTGAAAGACACCTTTTATTTCTAGATGAAATTTGGAGTATATTTTAGATGTCTTTTTATATCTGCATTATTATTTCTACATAATACTTGTGGAGAAAACTTGACAATGTAAGACTGGGGAAGAAAGCAACAGAAACCTGTATATCAAGTTCTATGTTGATTTTTCAGGTTTCACACATATACAACATAAGGGCTGTTTTTACTGTTGTTCTTAGTACTATTTTTTGCATTGTGGCAAAAACATTAAGAGTTTGAAGTGACTTTTTACCTTATGAGAAATGCTTGCTCTGCTGTATGTATGAAATCTGAGATCACCAAACTGAAGGGAAAAATATTTGTCACTGCAGTAAAGCTCACTATGAATAACCTGTTTTTAAAGCTTTGTAAGCTGTTGCTATTCAGCCTCCAAACTGCACAGTGGACAATTCAAATGGTCATTAGCTTTAGCTTTCAAAGTGAAAAGGAGACGAAGGGAAAAAGAAGTTATGAATGTAAATAGGGTTCTGGGTAATTATGCGAGTATCACAGAAGTTACTGGAGCTGTAAACAGGGATTTGTAGTTTTATTTAAGTTTATAAATTTAACCATATTGGAAATAAAAATTGACTTGGTAGTTTGATGCTTAATCTTATGACAAAAATATTTAAATCAAATCCCTTGGTACTAGTGATATTTGTGAGAGGGATGTAATTATTTATTAATGCCTTGGTTTATGCCTTGGCATGCTGATAAAAATGAGCTGTCTTCACCTCTCTGATAGTTTGTTTTGTTTTACCTTAATCTGTGTTGAAACATTTAGAAAATGGGTCATAGTAAGAAACTGTCAGAAGTTACAGCACATAGTTGTCATTTAAATCTTAATAGTCTGCCTAATGAAGATACTTAAAAGCAGATGGAAAATGAAATATTCTTTGCTTTAATAATTTGACAATTCAAATTTGGCAGAAATGTTTTTGAAGTGAAAGGCCACATTTTGGTTAATCTAGTAGAATTGTTTCAGAGAAAGGTTCAAAATGGGAGGAGTTTCCACTGTTTGTGTACCTCGTCAGCACAAATGTCCATGAATCAGTCAGAATTTGACTGCTTGCACTTAGGAATTCAACTGAGAGAGGGAGGCAAACTGTGCATGTGAGAGACATAGGGCTAAAAATGTTCCTAGAATCAGCAGCAACCCCACTGGGCATGTGTTTTAATAGTGTTTCCATGCTGTTTCAGGCCATATGGCAGGTAATTTAGGGCTCATGTTACAGGTGAGGTGAGAATTCTTCAACATGTGAAGAAGTGTTATGCCTTTTAAAGGCAGAATTGTCAAATATGGTTGCTTAAAGTTCAGCACTTAAATACCAAGTTCTTATCTACTTGATTTTCAGAAATTCTTTGCTACTGCTAAATTCACTGTCCGATTCTGAGCATGGAGCAATCTGGGTGCTTTTGCATCATGATATGTACCAAACGTCTGGGTTTTTTGTCATGTGAGGTATACATGTTTATTTTGTATTTTAAAGTTTTGAATATTTTAATTAAGTGGTCCTGTTTTTTACAGTTTCTGGGAATGGACAGTTTGAACTAATTGAGTGCAGTAGTCAAGGAATGTTCTTCTCTACCTAGGTAGTTCAACTCTGCATTTCTACTGTTCTTCTTAAATGGGTATTTTAAAATATAACTGGAATGTGTGGTATGATACCATGTAAATTTTGGTAACTATTTCATAGTAATTCAGAGCAATGAGTTAAAAGTGGCTATTACTTCCTGAATATGTGGCTAAAAAAAGATTAGATAAAAAACAAATGGGGGGGGGGGCGGGGGAGGTAGTATTTCTTGCTGTTGTAAATTGATGCTGTTGCACTTAAGCTGGTGAGCTTGGTGCAGTTTCTGTAGTGACTTTAGTTCAGGCATTTCCGCTAATTTTCCTCATTACCATACCATATCAATTGCTTTGGTTGGTTGGTTTGGGGTTTTGTTTGTTTGTTTGTTTTTTAAATCTGAATGAAATTGCCATCTTACTACATAACAACTGTGAAAGTGGGCATGTGCTTTGAGATGGAGATAATGCTGGCTCACTGACCAACAGCATCCAAACATAATCAAGACTTCTGAGACAGCAGAACCTGGAATGTTTGTTGAAGTGTTTTGAAATGTCTTAGCTCCAAGTCTAGTAGGATGAGAAAAAGCAAAAAGCAAAAAAAAAAAAAAGCTTTTAAAAAGGAGTAACAGCATGTGGTAGTAAGGTAAGATTGTAGTTGAAATCTTTCTGATGGAAAAGAGTCCATTTATACATTTTGTTGCTGGAAGATCTCATTTTGTATGGAAAACTCATAATACACACAGAGCTATTTGTTTTATTACAAAGTTTTCACAGTTAATCATCCCTTCACAAGCAGACGACAAGGCTTGTGGGTGAATACCTCCTGATTTGCATTAGCAATTTTCCTGATAAGAAACAGAGTCCATGTTCCAGATGCTTGTTCGTTTTCTAGCCCCAGTGCTTTAATGTTCTGTGTGGAAAGGCAGCGTTTGTCCCCCATAGGCAAACTCCCATGCTGCTGTTCTGTAGAGAGCCAGGAAAATCAAAGAGCCACCTACTGACCCTACCTATTGTCTGGCCTTGTCGCCTTCTATCAGTAGCATGCCACAATCAGCAAGCTACATATGTACCTCGTGCTTGCTTGGGGTTTGGCAGACCCCATCCCTTGCACCTGTTTGCTTATGCATGAGCTGTGCATGTTTGAATCCAAATAGCTGATGGAGAAGGAAGGCGAAGGGGGAGGGAATGTGGGAGGGAAGTTACCATTAGGCGCTTTTCATTAGGCTACTTGGAGGAGCCAAGGCACAATGATACTGTCGATGCAAAGGAAGCATTGGCAGGGTGCACCAGTGTACTATAAAATTGGGAACTTTAATAGATGTGGACAGTTGATCATGGCACATTGGTAAATAAACTGTGTGAGGAAAGGCATCTGATTTTTCTACTTGATTCTCAGCATTGATCTCTGATGAGAAAAGATTGCGTGCTTTGTGGATGATGGGAGAATCTGTACTTTTCTTGAACAGAACCTTACTTACTAGCTGATAAAAGTGCTATTCAGCATGAGTAAGGATGACAGAATCTAGCCTGTTGACTGCTAACAAATCTAATCTATCCAGTCTGCTGTGTCTTGCTGGCATATGTTTACAATTGTTACAGAGGAAGGTCCTCTTGATTTTTCACTACTATGAGTAGGAGTCACATTTAACCTTGTTCACCAAATGCTTTTTAATTTTTTTGGTACGTATTTCTCACACAGAATCTCCTGTAGGAGTGTGTGGGAGGAGAAGAACAAGAAAACTGTGTATTTCTGTATATTGCTACTGTATATTTCTTGTCTTTTCAGTGTTTTGAGAAAAGTACAGGAAAAGCTTATTCCAATTCACCTCTGTAAAAGTAGGTGCGGGGCCGTGTTGTTGCTTTCTCATTTGTACCTTGCCAGAGAGAATGGACTGTGCCTCCCCCAAGCACAGAGATCTTCTCTCAGGTCCAACCTTTTTGGTGCTTCTTCCATGCATTTCTTTCCTTCTTGCTTCGGGCTGTGCTTTAAAAATCATGCTTTGCCTCAAAGCACTGTAGATGGATAACGTCTAATTTGGCTACTGTTACTCATGATATAGCTTTATTGAGGTGGGGGTGAGTCTCAGCAAGTGATAGGAACATAATCCCCGTTCTAGAGTTAAATTACTAAGTGCTGTGGAATAAGGCTCTTCAATAACTAGGTATTAGCTATATTAGCTAATGTATAGCCTTGTACCGTGGATATGTCAAATAATCTTTGCCATAATTCAGCAAATGCCTGAATAGTTTTGGTTCCCAGATGTTGCATTTCCTATGCATATATAGGCTTTATTAATGCCAACTGGACTTAAATTCCTAAAACTTGGGTCTTCTGCGTGTAGTCCCTCAGAGGGAGATAGACATCTAAATAGCATTGCAAACATGGGCCCGGTGTGGTGGTTGCCTCTGAAAGCGGGTTTTGGGATCAAAGGATACTTTTGCAATATTGCTGTTACTCAACGGACCCTTGGATGCATAGAACTACAGGAGAATAGGTGAAACTGAAAGTTGCCAATTCTGTGAACTTAGAGCTACTATAAATCTTACTTGCCTTGTCAATGGAATTTTCTACCAAGTATGTATCTAATTGCAAGCATTATCCTGATCACTCCTTTCTCCCCCCCTTTCTTTTTTTAGCGCTATCTTTATATCTTGATGAGAACCAACACAAATTTAAGATTTAAAGTTTTATGTTCCTATGAAATAGAATGTTTGCTTCTTTTATATGGAGAAGGGTCTTAAATGTGATTTCCAAAATGAACTCCTGTTAATAAATTCATATTGTTACTTCAAGTATTCCTGTAAAACCTTTTCATAAAGTAAAATTTTCATGCTATAAAATGTAATTTCAGTAAGTACTTTAGCATATTAAAGTGGATTTATTTTATATAATTCATTATTGCATCAGAGAAGTTCCAGTGCTTTTTTTCTAGTGAGAATGAGCCAGTGCTTCTAATAAGCTTCTTCCAGTGTGTTTCACCTCTAGTGCTTTGTTTCATACAGCTGTTACCTGACAAAAGGGGAAATAAAAGGGAAGAACAGGATTCATTCCTGTGGTCTATTTTGCACATTCAACTATGGTAGAAAAAATGTGGTCAGTCCTGTAGTAAGTAGAGTAGCATTTGCAACTGAATATGTATAATGAATTCCAGGAAGACTCCATCTCTTACTTGTGTTGCCCAGCAAAGTCTTAGAGCTGTTGTCTTTCTGTACCTCACACAGTCTGAACAAATGAACACTTTCAAACTTTGCATACAGTTTCAGTGCTTGGGCAGAAGGTAGTACATCTGCAGGCCCTTGCATGACTAATTTCATTTCAGCAATGGATTTTACAGCCATTTAAATAAGAATTTATAATAATAGCTGTAAAGTTGCCAGATGGTTAGACTGGTAAGTTTTAAGGCCTCTAAGCTTAAAAATATTTAGATTTTTTTTAATTTGCCTGTCTTCCTTGAGCACAAACACATTTAGTTTTTTTTCAATCAGTATTTACCACAATTTTTTTTTTTAGTTCCTTATGCTAACCCATTTACTGTAATACAGTTGTCTTTCAGCAGCTTTTATTTCTTTAACAGCTATTTTGATCAGACTGACTCTATACTTAAGGAGTAGCAATACAATAACTCAACTCAAAGGCATGGGTATATAACCCCCTTTGAATTCAATGGGAATAATGGGAATTCATCTGTATTGTAACCCCTTCCCAGTGGAAGCACTACATACAAAACCAGTTACTTCCCTTTGGGAGTTCACGCAGCATTTAAATACTGACAGGTTTAAAATTTCCAGAGCTAACTTTTGCCATCTTTACAACTTCTATGAACTTACACAATATGCCTCAGAGGGCTATGTGTTTGTCCTCTGTGGCACCTTTACCAGTGCTGCACAGACTGTGGGAACTGTTGCGGATAGTTTATCTATGAAGATATCCATGAGTCTCCACTAGTTGGAACAGAGTTTAAGTTCAAAAAGCTTCAGAACTGGAGAAGAGTCACTATATCCCTGTCCTATCTGTTCCTCTGCTTTAGGCGTACAATTCCAAAGGATATTGCAGTTACAGATTCAAATGCAGTTTTTATAGAAGTTAAGCAGTAAAGACATTCCCTTTGGACTCTTGTATAGGCCCTGACTAATTTTTTATTTTTTCTGTATGTTTTGGGGTTTTCCTTCAAGTTTTCTAAATGGTATTTAACTCATTTCTCTCTTTGACAATGAAACTTTGTGTATCAATTTGATTTTGAAAACTTCTTTAAACAGTCACATCTTCAATTTTTAGATGGATTTTGCCTGTTCAGCTACAGTGTATCTGTGGGCTTGTTATCTCAAGAACTAACATCATAAAGTAACCAAGCATGCAAATGAAGCATTTGGAAGTCCTGTGAATTATACAGATCTTACTACTATCTACACAAAAATGTTTGTATTTATTATAGATCAGGTATAGTGTTTTTGTGGATTACTTTTCCTGTGAGCTTTTGTAGTATTTATTAACATGTTCAGAATATACAGAGTTTCATTGATGATCTCTAACGTAAGACAATGTATTTATCAAGAGTCCAGTACTGTTCATGGGGTATATATCCCACAGGTCACTGTTGTTTTATACATCTTTCGATAGATTTAGGTCCTTTACTACCATTACTCAGCCTCTAACAGCCCTCCCATCCAATTCACAGCTTGAACTTCCTCACCTACCAATATATGTGCTTGCTGCCTAAAAACCAAACTGTTGAAGGTGTGCTTTAAGAAGAACAGATTATAGGCTTGGTTGCATTCAGCTTTGTCAACGACATGATCTGTATAAAATATTTTGGTGACAGAATCTTTCATTTGTAGTTTATCTCTTCCCTTCTCTTGTTGTTTCGACTGTCAATTAGTGTTCTTTTTTTCTGATTTTTTTCTTTACATTCTGCATATTTTCTTTTTAGCTTAATCACATCTAACTATGGTTACAGATAATTTGTGAAATAACAGGGAACCACATAAAAAGCAGGAAAGCAAGCTTTCCCAGGAAAATGTCAAAATTGGATAATTTCTTTTCTCTCTCTCATCTGTCTGCTTTTTTTTTTTCCTCTCCCCTTCACTGGATGTATAATTACCTCATTGTTTCAGTAAAGTGAAACAAAAATTAGATGCAAGAGGAAAATCTAAATAGAAGGACTCTAAATGCTTTTTCAAAATGAAGAATTTAACTAAACCACTCTAAAGTCCCCTGCTGGGCTCAGGCAAGCTGAAATTAATTCAAGAAGGCAGATAAAAATTTTAACCAGCCCGAGTGGAGATGACGGATGTGACAGCTCTCAGTTAAAATGTCTTTTAGTAGCAAATGCATGCATATTAGTCAAGTGATGTGACATAACTGTCCTGGGTGAGAGAAGATGAACCAATGACCATTTGCATTGAGAACAAAAGAAAATTTAGACGATTACAATGTAGAAAAGAACAAGAAAAATAAGTTAACATCATCTTTCTATATGTAAACCTGTACCAATGTATATATATACACACATATGTGTATGAAAGAGGTAGCTTAAAAGATCTTGTGGGTGATGGGAAGTAATTTATGATGAAGATTTTTGAGTTTTCTTTTTATGGAAGAATTCAAAACCAGCCGTAAACTTGTTTGAATGGGATCCATGAAAACTAGTGTTTTTTTCCTTTTTCCTGTGCATAATTGACAAAAAAAGCTGAGGTGTGTGTTATTAATGTATACACACTGCATTTTAGAAGCCTTTCTCTTTTGAAAGGTGTTTTTGGCTCCTTCAGTGTGTTCTCAGACTGAGCAGATGTACAGATCTAATGTGAGTGGAATTTATTCAAGGATCATCCAAGGATGCAGTCCACTGTGAAATACTACAACAGAAATAAATAACAACAGGAATGGACCTTTAAGAAAAGAAACTACCTGCAAAGAAAATTACCACATGAATTTATTATTGTTTTTTTAATTATAATTTAGGAGCATATGCTGCCAAGTCACAGTAGCTCCCAGTTAGAGCTGCCCAGTTAATTGTATTCAGTATTGTTCTTATTTTCCCCACTATAATCAAATTATGTTATAATAATTTTGTTATTTGGATGCACCTCTTGCTGTGTACCTCAGTAACATTCAAGGCCGCATCTGGAACTTACTGTTCTTAAATGCTGTAGGAGGGTAGGAGTAGGCGCATCGAAATATCTTTCTACTAACACTTGGTTGCAAAATAAGAGGTACTCCCAACCACTGTTATAGAGGGAATTCTACCAAAAGGTTAATGGTTGAAATCTCAAAACTAATTGGGCATTTGGGATGGCTACTTTTGGTATCTTTGTGTGAGAACGTGCATAAATTAATCCTCAACATCTTTAATACCCAGTCTAAAAAATGTTTATTTTGTTTCCAGTTTTGACATTTTTAAATATGTCCTTGTGCAGCATGCTCCATTATAGTATTTCACTTAAAAGAAGCATTATTCATTAAGAGAGTTTCAACTATTGAACAAAGTACTCTAAAACAGGGTCAGAGGGGTAGGGACTGTAAAATGCTGACCTGTTTAGAAATAAACTGCAATTCAGCAAGCCTATGGCAAGCTACTCATTAACATTTTAACAAGGGTAGCTAATAGCACAACAACCTTATTACAGCAATATGTCTGTATATGTTTTCTCTGCAGATTTTTTTATAACTCGTCTTTGTGGTTTCTTTGAAAATGACATTTATAATGTTTAAAAAGTTGATCTGAGCTATTATAAGCTATTTTCTAGAGAGACTTAGTCAAAAGAGGAACATTTCCTTCATTTATTTTAATTAAAAGCAAGCAAACAAACATGTTATGTTATTGTTTTTTCTTTATTCTGATATCCAGTGCAGGCATGTACCTTGAGAATATCAGAGTGTAAATCAACTCGTTTTCTAAAGCTACAAATTTTCAGGTTTTCTCAGTGTCTTCATGAAGGTCTGTCTTGTCACAGTTTGGCTAGATACTAGTTTGCAAATGGACATAATTTCAGTTTCCTGCTCTGTCAGCTATCCCCCTGACCTTGAGCAAGGCTTTTGTAGCCTTTTTGTGCTTCAGTAACCAATCTGTAAGATGAAGATATTAACTTTTCCCAGCATCACATGGACACTAAATATTAACTGCTTTTTTGAGTTATAATGTGAATACAGTTAATGTACACCTTTGTGGACAGTATACAGCCTTTCTGGGGAAAGACACCAAGGTAATTTCTATAGGCTTGTGCCTGAGAGCTCAGCTGTTCCATATCTGGAGATGACTAAGGTCTGGAATCCAGAAGGATGTCTGCAGGAATCTCACAGCTTCATGTACCTATCTCATTCAGTAAGCTAAGTAGTGAAGGAGGAGTATAAAATAAAATACATGGAGTAAATTATACCAGAATAAACCCCATATCTATAAAATTTCTCTACTTAAGAGTTTGATTGCTTCATTAGGTAAGGTCACCCTTACTTGTGCTTATCCTGTTACCTATCAGGATATTGTCTGCCTGTCTTGCTAGGGATTATATTCATATTTCAGGAGAAGGGATGTTGTCCACAGAGGAGATATCTGTTTGCCTGGCTTTCCAAATTATGTCTAGTTGAGGAATATCTAGTTTATTTCTCTGTCCCCAGCATAGAGTTATTTCAAACACTAAAAATTCTTTTATATGTTTATTTGGTATATTTAAAATCCAAATGACACTTTCAAGTGTTTTAGTCTTTATCAAGATCAAAATTACAATTGTAAGACCTCTAAGGTACATACCTGTTAAAGACAACAATGATGCTTCAACTGTTACACACACTTGTACTTGTTGGATTCTACCTCCAAAAAATTGCAACAGATGGGTGTCTTCTATAAATAAATTTTAAAAAGCAGATCAAAAAGGAGAGAGACAACACAGCTATTCCAGAAAGGAATACGGGATTCTTGTTTTGACTCTGGTGGCTTCAGGAAGGCTGAGGATTTTACTGGAATATAGTGACCTTTCTGGTTAGCAACAGGTGTCTTTCTTTTGGATGCTGAATCTTTTCCACTTGTTCTTGTGGGACTCCTAGTCCAAACTGACCAGCCTGTAAATGTGTTTGTCAGATACAATGGACTTGTGTATCCAGAAATAGTGAAGATCTGTAACATTGGCAATCATACTGAGAACAAGAACTTCATGCAAGCAATAGTTTGAAACTGATTGTGTAAATGTCTTCTCTTTCATGGTTTTTACTGTTATTTCTGGTTTCTCTCAGTATTAGCTGCTTGTTGGTGAATTAGGTTGAGGTTCTCTTTTTCTCTTAACATTACTAATATCATGCCGTAGGGTTTGAATACATCACGATTACACGAATGTCTGGTCTCACAGTAGTTTGGGGCTTGGAAGGTATGCTAATATACAGAGTTAAGTGTTATATAGAAGTATATAGAGTTAACCATTTTCTTGGCCTTGGTTCTAACAAAGGGATCATTTAAAAACTAAGCTAGGATGACTTGGGGTGGGTGGGGGAAGAGAAGTTGGTTTTAACCATTCATATAGTTTTATCCCCTGTAGGCGGATCCCCTTTTATATCTTAGTACTCAATCACAAAGAACATGACTCTGAAATACAAAATTCATGTAAATAGTTTAACTTTCATTTGGTCTATGTAAAACCTTACCCTCCCACAGTCTCAATTTAGGGTTTTTCTAGCAAGCTCTACCTTACTATTTACTTTCTGTTACTTCATTATGTAGAGGTCTAATAAATATGTAGTAAGTTAAGGTATTGAAAAGAAAGAAAACTGCCAGTGCTTTTAAGATCTCTGTGCCACATTTGAACACATATAGGTCAACAGGCCTGCCTGAAGATGACTGTTCAGAGACAACTGCCTAACTGAAAAAGAGAACTCCTCATGCCTAGTAGAAGATAAAGTACATGAAGATGAGCCAAATTCTCAAGAAATAAGTATGAAAACCGTGTCAATGCTGTATCAGGCTGGATTTTTCACTATTCTGTTGTCAGTTAGTGATTGGTTGGAGTCTAAATCAGCTACAAGAAGACAGGCATTTAATCTATTTTTCTCTCTTCTTGTAGCTTGATTACCAAAGTGACTTACCTTTAGGGATCAGATTTGGAGTGTTGTGGAGATCCATTTACTTTCACACATGGCTTCAAATGTACTTGTAAAGTACATATTAAGATAATGTAGGCAAAATAGTATAGTTAAAATCAGTGCAAGATCTTATGGAAGGGGAAGGTGATATTTATTTACCAAATGTTTAAGCAAGTTGTTTGTATGCATGCACACTTCAAAGCTACATAATCAAATGAACCAAGATGTTTGTGTCTACGTAGTCTCATCATGATCACTTGTGCGTGACACACAAGACAAGGGATGCCAGTTCCTCTTGACTGACAGCAACAAACTGGTCTTTGGACAGATCTTTGGTCTTAACATAAACATCGCATTCCTCAACCTTATTCCTAGGAGCGGTGTCCTGGGAATAATGTCCTCACTATCAATATAGACCACTCTTTTTAAATCTTTGTTCTCCTTTTATTCTGGTGCTAACACACAAAGATTTCCATTTATCTTTTATTCATAATAGTCTTGATTTTTTTTTTTTTCTTTTTTTTTTCCTGGTACAAATCTGTACAATAGCCTATTAGGAAGGGTATATGCCATTCTCTTCACAGTAATTTTATCTTACTGGAGAACATGGGAAACATGATCTTCTGTAATGTTGGGCTACATACACATCTAGAAATGTGTTGAAGTTGTTTATGATAAGTAGAAGACATTCAAGTGAAATGATGAAGTGGCTGTAATTCAGTCTTCCTTTATCAGAAAGTCATTTCAGGTATGAAGAGTTTCTCAGAATTTTTAACAGTTAACTTGAGGGTGAATTTGCTATTTGGCTTGGTAATAAAATAATAACAGGCAAAATATTAAACAGCCTTCTGCTCCTGATGTTTTGAGTTCTAATTTTTGTTTGTTTCTCAGGTGATATAGATTACTTTGTTACAAGTGTGCTGCTATTATATCCCTTTTCACTGGCTTAATCTTGTAAAAAATTGGAACATTAAGGAAGAGATGGATGTTCTAGATCACTTTCCTAGTCTATTTACTCTGTTTTGGACCTGACTGAAACTCTTAGTTAAGTTAATGAGTTTTTCTTTTAATCTCAGTGACAGCAGGCTAATCTTTAATTATTTAGCAATGCTGTTTTGCAACATAAGATATTTCTAAGTTATATTTTATTTTACTGTGGACATACAAACTTTTTTAACCCAGATACTGATACTTATCCATTCCATGTGAAAGTGTGAGGTGTAAATTGAGGTTGGTGTCAAAAGACCTCATGGAAAGAAACTCTGATTCAGTGATGGCTGCCCTACAATAAAGACTTGTGCTTATCAGAAGAATGTTTATTTAAGTAGATGAAACTACCAAACAAACAACAGATCAAAAGGTCACTGTTCAAGCTTTTTTTTTTTTTTTTTTTTTTTTTTTATTAAAGCTGGACTAAACCTTATGATTTAAAGAGATCCATAAATTTGACTCTTCTATTTGTGGGGTACAGCACCTCTGATCTCAGTTGTGGTAACTGAAATGATTGTCATGTCACAGTGACAAACTGTGGAAGTCTGTATGTCATTTTGGCAAAATCTAGAGTGACGTTTCCATTTATCTTCTTCAGTGTTACAATTGCCAAAAGCATTACTTGTGACAGACTGCAAACAAAATTCTGTGTATTATTGAACATTCATCAAGTGAGTAGTCTCGTGAATGGAGTACTTGCAAAGTTTATTCAAGCTTTTATTTTTGGGAAATGAAATATTTTAACTGTAGTACACAGACACAGATGGCTTTATAGTCATTGAATGAGTTGTCAGGTATTCATTCTACATTATAGAAGGTTTAAAATTTTTATTATATTTTTGCCATATTCAATTATTTCACTAGTCCCATATGGTGAAAAGAAATTTGACAAAGTAAACCTTAGTTTTATGTTTCTTGGTTTTGGGGGAGATCAAATGGTAGATTTCAGTTTCAAAGTGTAGTGAGCCTTCAACTGCTATCCTTATACCTCTTTACTAAAACCAGAAATAAAATATAAGGACAAAAAGCAAGTTCTGAACTTACATGTGACATAAGATATAAAGCTATAATTTTCTCAAACATTGTTCATTCAGAGAGTAATAATATTATTATAATCATGGCAGTGAATACATTATATTCACTCTCATGATTTCCTTTTTACATCTCCTGTTGAGTGGGACATTCGCATAAGCTTATTGTTTAATGTTTGTTAATTTTTCAGTCATCTGAGGGTACCCTACAGTTGTTCTTTCTAGTTGTGCTCAATTATTCATAGGGAACTGAAGTACAGGGACTTAATCATCATGCAGCTGCTTACAAAATAAGAATAGAGGCAATATTAATGTGTGGCGCAGCATGAAAGGTAGAGCAGATGGTTTTAAAAATCATATCTGTTATGCTTTTTGGGTTCTGACATCCAGCTCTTTGTGTAACTTGGAGCACTTGCTGGCTTGTTCGTACCATAAACTCATTCATGCCATAAGCCTCATTGACCATCTTGAATTGAATCTCAACTTTACGATTTGGGAGATAAGCAGGTTCTTCAGACTCTGGTATTATTTCACTGTTATCCTCTTAACTGAGAAGCAACCCACCAGTAAAGCATTTAAGAAGATGCCATTATACTTCGCAGTCGATTATTGGATTATTAAAGATACAAACAAGAATTTCTAAGTGTTGGAATGTTCTGAATGTTGAAATATTGGCACTACTAAGGAAAGTGGTGCTTGTGTTCAGTGTTGAGAGTTTTTGTCGTCTGACAATTTCTGCTTTTTGTTATTGAGTTCTGAATGCATTTATTGATACCACTTTCAGACAGCATTAAGACACTGACTCCTTATTTGTCAGTGTAAGGAGAATTTCATTTTAAGACAATGAAAGAAATTGAAAAGAATGATGTTTTTTGTTTCAGAGGTTGTTTGACATTGATATTATGTATGTGTGTTTTAATAAACTCCCATTACCCATAAAAACCAGAAGTGCTTTTTACTCTTTTCTAAAATCTTACTTGGCTAGAATGTGTCTGCTGACTATTTTTCCTTTCTAAGGGAATAGTCTTTGAGGTGATTCTGGCTTATGGGGCTAAACTTCCATTGTTTAGGTGGTTAGGACATTGAAGAAATAAAATATTATTATCAAAAGGTATTTGGGGAAAAATGACACCTGTAGTAACTGTACACATTGTTGGTAGTATTGGCGTATGCTGGAAAAGCATTAATGGAAGATCAATTAGATGATGTAGGAGTACCAGTCTGTGAGGGAAGATGCACACAGTAGTGTGCCATACTTATTAATATACTGCTAGGAGAAGTCAAATTAGCAGAAGTTTAAGGTGTGACAGCCGTACTTTTGTAGTCTTAAATCAGTTTCTTTTATTTATTCAGTTGTTCCAGAATAGATTCTGAGCCCTTAATATCAGTATTCAACAATCTAAATAGATTTAGTCCTAATTCTGTTAGTTTTAATAAAAACATAATTGATAGCTATATGTGTTTTGCCTTTAATTTTTTATGACTTAATATGAAGTTATTGAGTGGTATGCAGTAAGATGAGCCCACAGTGGCTTCATGAAATGGTAAATTCTCTCTCATGCTTCTCTTCATTTTCTCCTTATGACGATGGCCTATTACCACTCTGAAAGAAAAGCAATATGCTGTCTTATTTAAACACGCTTAAATAAAAGCTAAATCTTATTCCTATAGATATTTGCAGCAAATCTCTTCTATTTTTCCGCAAGAGTACAGTTGAATATTTTGTAAATCTTGAAGCAAACTGGGAAGAAAAAAATCCCCCTGGACAGCAGGTTATATCACAGTGACTTTAAGAACATTTAAAAATATGGATTATTAACTAAAAATGTTATTAAACGATTTTGAATTGTGGATTATTGATCCAACAGATTGTGTTCCCTTTGCAGTCATTCTGTTAGGTTCAGAAAATCTCTCCTACCATAGGTTGCAAATTATTGATCCAGTATCACAAGCTAGCGGCCTGGGATAATTCCTCTGTTTCAATAAATTATTTCTTTGTAATATATAACTGCAGAGGCAGTGACTTAATGAATTTGTCCTATAGAAATTCATAATCTGTGTTTTGTTGTCACAGAATGTGTAGAGCAATTATGTCATATGTTGTCATTGGTTATTTAGATGTCTTTAAAAAACACTGTGGTGGGTTAACCTTTGCTAAAGGGCCAGATGCCCACCCAGCCCCTCTCTCAATCCCCCTCCTCAGTCCCTCCAGGATAGGGGGAGACAAATAGGATGGAAAAACTCATGGGTCAAGACAAAGACGGGGAGATTGCTTACCATTTACCATCACGGGCAAACCAGACTCATTTTGAGGAAAATGAATTTAACTTATGCCAATTAAAACATATTTAGGTAGTGAGAAAAAGAGACAAAACATTAAAATAACACCTTCCCCCTACCTCCCTTTCCAGGTTCAACCCTGTTCCATTCCTAATTCCTCCACTGTCCCCCCTCTGCAGTGCAGGGGATATTGGGGAATGGGGGGTTGTGGTCAGTCTATAAGGGCTGCTCTCTGCTGCTCCTTTCTCCTCATGCTTTTCCTCTGCTTCAATATAAGTCCTTCCCATGGGCTGCAAGTTGTTCAGAATAACGCTGCTCCTGCACAGGCTCTCCATCAGATGCAGTTCCTTCAGGGCATAGCCACCTGTTTTACCGTGATCCCCTCCATGGGCTGCAGGGGAATCTGCTCCAGCACCTGGAGCACCTCCTCCCCCTTCTCCTCTCACCTCCACGCTTGCAGGGCTGTTTCACACACTTTACTCCTCACTGCTAGGCAGCATTTTCTTCCCTTTCTTACACATGTGTCCCCTTCCTGCTTTGTAACCATCCTCTGTCAGACCTATATGCAACTTACCTATATACAGCTGGTAGAACATGATTTTTCAAACTGGTGAAGATATACTCTGTTATAATTATTTATAGTAATTTGTTCTTATTTTTATTAATTTTGTCAGCAGTTACTGCTTTATCAAGAAATAAATGCTGATGCCTTGATTCTGAGTTCCATGTTTTAAACCGCTTAGAGGAGCTGGGCATGGAGCATGTACCCGTGAGTCTCAGCAGAGTCCCTAATAAGGTAGTGCTGTAATTTACGGAACTTCTAGCTGCTTTCATTGAACCCATCTAGGCACTTGGAATAACTCTCTGCCAGGCAATTTTTTTTTTCCTATTCTCCCTTCTCTCACTGTCATTTTGGCACCACACTATACGAGGAGGTTCCATGCTGCAGAATGGGTTAAGGGAGGACATTTTCCACCTCATGGGTAAAATTCTCCCAGGCCTTTGAAGTATTTTCCAGAAGGATGACACACTAAGTGTATTATTCCCGAGTGTTTGTAGATGAGATGCCTCAAGGCTATGGTTTTGCATTTATTATTACTGGATCTGTATTCAGAGTATAAGATGAGAGCTCTATGCCGTTTGGGGGGAGGCAGATGGTATCAATTTAATGAGTTGTTACCGTTTCAGCACTAATGTTGTGTAATTGTTATCTATGTCTTGCTTCATGACTCTGTGCCCTGATACCAAATATACTCCTATTATGGAGCCACTACTGGAATTTGTCTCAAAAATCTTAATATATTGATTAAGATTATAATAACTAGCAAGACTGGTTCCCATAGGGAGGATTTGTGGAAGTTAGGAAGAAGGTGGAAATTAAAATCTTGTAGTCACTGGGATGGACCGCACCGGTGTAATTGCGCTAATTTTGAAACTCTTATTGGTCTGTAACACTTTATATCTTCCAAACTATTTTGGTATACCGAGATTTAAGCCTTATTTTTCCCAAAGTCTATAAACCAGCATAAACAGCCAAAGCTGTGTCATGGTTTAACTGCAGCTGGCAACTAAGCACCACGCAGCCGCTCACTCACCTCCCTCACAGTGGGATGGGGGAGAGAATCAGAAGGGTAAAAGTGAGAAAACTTGTGGGCTGAGATAAAGACAGTTTAATAGGTAAGGCAAAAGCCGTGCACACAAGCAAAGCAAACCAAGGAATTCATTCACTACTTCCCATGGACAGGCAGGTGTTCAGCCATCTCCAGGAAAGCAGGGCTCCATCACGCGTAATGGTTACTTGGGAAGACAAAATGCCATCGCTCCAAACGTACCCCCTTCCTCCTTCTTCCCCAAGCTTTCTATGCTGAGCACGATGTCATATGGTCTGGAATATCCCTTTGGTCAGTTGGGGTCAGCTGTCCCAGCTGTGTCCCCTCCCAACTCCTTGTGCCCCCCCAGCCTCCTCGCTGGTGGGGTGGGGTAAGAAGCAGAAAAGGCCTTGGCTCTGTGTAAGCACTGCTCAGCAGTAACGAAAACATCCCTGTGTTACCAACACTGTTTTCAGCACAGATCCAAAACATAGCCCCATACTGGCTACTGTGAAGAACATTAACTCTATCCCAGCCAAAACTAGCACAGGTGTCTCATCTTGTCTCCTCCTTATTCCCCGTCATATCTCCCCAGACCTACACTGATCCCTTGTTCACAGCTTCGTTTTTGTTGGGCCCTATAAATGTCATGAATTCATCAGTTCACCTGTTAAGTCTTTTAAATCCCAGAGAATGGCAGTAGGTTCTACTGTGGGGCTTTGGTTAGGAAAGCCCTTTCTTCTCTCCTTCCTGCTCACCTTTATGTTTTCATTCATCTCTTTGAATTTCTTTCTGCTTCCTGAGACTTTTGCTATAAATCATTACTTAGTAGTCACTATTGCTATAATGACTGTATTGTGGAAGTGCTGGTCAGCCCTGTCATTACCCAGCCTATTGGCAAATGGGGGAGCATTCTTGCAACTGCCAACATTGAAGTCTTAGCCTGTCTGTTGGTGATGAAGTCAAGTCTTGGTAAGCAGGAATTTATAGATGTAATTGGTTAGATACCAAAATAAGATTTTCTGATGTCAAGGGAAATCCTACAGAATAATTATGCCAGAGTTTTTCTTGAGACTACTGTTGGTAGTGGTTGCAGGAATGTACTCTGTAGTAAAGTTGTGTTGATATGTAATAAATCTACCTTTTAATGTTATTCTTAAGCTTCTTTGTTTATGTTGTAGTAATACCTAGAAGAATCATAACCTCCTGTGTACTGTTCCAACACAGAGTACTACACAAAATGTGCTTTCTAGTCCCCAATATTACCGTATTCCTCTTTTCTTTTAAATCTTATAATTATTCTCTTCAAAACCTCTACACTCATTGGTTGTATTACAGGTGCTGTTAAACATTTAGATAGCATCATAAATATAAATAATGCTTAACAAAACATTAGAAAGTTCATACAATGTTTTGCACAAAAACATTGTTTTATATATAATACAATATAATATATGGTATTATTTTACAGTATTTATTTTTATATAATAAAAACAAGAACATTACAGAAAAGAGGGACTGTTTAGATATCACTGGAGAGGGCCTAATGTGGAACTAATGAAAGCAGTTGATTTTAAGGGAGGATTTGAGTAAGAAAAAGCATGTGGTTGGCAGAAATGAAGTGGGGGATATATCAAGCTCTTTTTCTTTTAAGCTTTAAGGTGCAGCATTCTAAAGGATATATTGCAGGTAGTCAGCTCTGAAAATGGAAGTTCCATTTCTGTGAAAAATCATTTAGAACCCATCTGTTTATATTTCACAGAGGTGGAGAATGCAAGGCATATGAATGATTGAAGATTGTGTGACTTGCAAAGGGCAAAAGTGTGAATGAGTGAGTCTGTTTTACTTCTCTTGGAAAGAGACTTGCATTATATAACCCTATGCCTAAAACTGCTTCATCTGCTGCCAAAAATTTAATTGGAATTAGCACACACAGACTCACACACACACTCACTCTAGAGGTGGGATTTTTAGAGCCGTTTAGGGGAAATAAGGAGAATCTTCAATTAAAAATGGAAGTTAGGTGCTAAGGCCTTTGAGCTCTTAAAAGTATCTAGTTTTAAATGCAGAGAGCTGAGGAATATAGTTTTCCTAGTGTGCCTCGTACAGAAAGAAGGGGAGTGCGGAATGAAAATGTGCACTGTAATCCACTGTATAGGGACTGCATAAGGCCCACCAAAGGACCTAGGGAAGGAACAAGAATATATCTGTAAAACTGCCATTTCATAATTGTTCGTCAGCAGAAAAAGACTGTGTATGGCCCATTTTTTAGCCATACTAGTTTGCATTTAGAATACTCTTGTAGGCACCAAATGCTTGCTGTGTCATTATAGCAAGTGGCTACAGAAACTCAGCTACTTAAAGAAGCAAATAAATGACAGGGTCAGACTGACAGCTTTTGTAAATCTGGGCAGGTACATTGACTTTATTCTGATTTATGCTTGGTCTGTAATGTTCTATGAGGCTGTGTACCTTGTGGTTACATACAGCACAACATGGTACTCTGTCAAAAAAGCAAAGTATTTGCTCTGACAAATTGCGTGATATGTCTAGCAGGTCTGAGAGGGTATCACTGTGTAAACAAGTATCCCTGTACCTATGGAAGGTTTTGCATGTAGTTTAGCAGCACTTATTAATATGTTTAAAGGGGCTTCCTCATGTAACAAAAATCTACCTGAAGACTAAGGCAAAAAACCCATGCAGCATTTTCTTCCTTCTAGGCCTTTGTGTTTCAGTGTTGCTTCAAAAAAGTCTTGCACTGAGCTGATTTTTACTTAGTGCCATCCAATAAGGAATGGGTACTAACTTGTCTTTCCTGCTGCATGGGAGCCAAAGTGTGAGTGGCAGCAGCGGGGGAGACTGGAGAATCTGGAGACTTGGGGAACCTCCTAGGATTGATTACTTGGGAAGTTTATGTTTTTGTTCTGATTCTGTTGAATGACAAGCATCAACCCCTTGAAGAAAAGAGCCCTACCTGACCTATTGTTTTTTCTTTTGAGTCACATACTTATATGTGCGTGTTTCTGACAAAAACAAATGAAACTATTTTTTATGTATCTGAAGAATCATTTTAAAAAAACAGCAAACACAAAACAAACACGCATAATACTAATACTAAAGTTTATCAAAGTCTACTGCATCAGCTTATATTCCGATGGTTTTATAGACTCATTTTTATCTATTTTAGTGGTGAGGATAAGTTTTTAAGATTCTCTTAAACAAAACAAACCTAACAAAATCATCTTAAAATTGCATAGAGTTAGATAAAAAACTTTCTGTGAATTCCCATAAAAGTGTCTGCTGTATTTTTTAAAAACTATTATTTATTAATTGTTGTTGTTTAAATGCCTTAGCAGAAATATGCTTTAAAAGTGACCCTTCTAATAAGGACTGATAAAGTAGGATGACATTGTTATAACCTATCTATACTTACAATGTTCCAATTCATTGCCTGCAATGAAAGGGAGATTCTGGTCATAATATCAGTGTTGCCTATCTCGGCTAAGAGCTAATTAAGGAATAGGAATATTTCCTGTGTGAAAATTTAACTTTTTCAAAAGTTTTTCATAGTTTAAAAGTCATGTGAACTTAATGGCAAGGTTTTAGAATAGTTTATGGACAAGCCAAGAATATTAAGAGAACAGAGGTTGGAAATAGATGCCATATATTTGTGTGTTTAGCAACACCTCTTTCTGAGGTTCTCTACAGCATTGTATCATAAATAATGTGTTGACTTGCTCTTAATCCTTCTGTTTCACTGCAAGCCAGGCTCTATTAGAGTCCAGTAAAATGCATCATCATATCCAGGGGCTGAGCTGGTTAAAGTGGACACACTTGCATATCCACTAAGAATTTCTAAAATTTCATCATTTCATGGTATGGCTGCAAGTTTACCTCTGAAAGATTGGAGTTGGAGGGAGAAGGAGGTGGGCTTTTGATTTTTGCTTCTGGGCTCAATCTTACCTCAGTCTATTCAAACGGAGTGTTACAGTGGTTTAATACGCAAAATAGCTTTCTTGATGGGTTTTTAGTGCAGCTGACTGGGTGGAAACCTGGGTGAAATTCCCAAGAAATCTGCAGGAGTTTGAATAGGGGTGATGATTTTCAGCTTTTTATTTCAGTTTAATCAAAAAACTTAAAGGCAGATTTGTTTATAAACAATCTCAGTTAATTCAACTAGAGAACGAGCATAAACCTTTTTAAGGATTAACTAAAACTTGTAGAATATTAAACTCAAAGTGCCAAAGAAGTTGACTTTCTTAATGTTGCTTCTTTTCTATTATGTCTTTCCCCTTGCCTCTTTTTCCTATTGTAGATGTTGGTTTATATGGACTCATACAGGCCTTACATAAATAGCAAAGTTTTATTGATTTAACTTAAAGGAGTTTTAAAAGTAATTTAAGCTAAATAGATACTCCTGTTTAGATTTAAGAACATTTTATTTGGTTTACCTTGATGCTTGGTAGACTCAAAACAACCACAATAAGCCCCTTCAACTGAAATGACAAATGTATTCTTTCATGTAATACAAAAAGGGCACCATATCATTTAAGGGAAAAAACCCAAAGACTATCACTTCAAATACATAAATCTTAACATTTATTCTTGATTTTGCCAAAGAGGATTAAGTATAATACAGAAAACCAGCTTTAATCTAGGGGGTTTTGGCTCACATGCACATACATGCAAACACATAAACACATAAGCTGAAATATAAATCCAGTTTGCAAGTGATGATGTGCAGGTTTTCTTCAAAAGGTGGAATTTGATATTTATTTTAGAGCCATTATGTTCATGGATTTGTATATGAATTCAAAGTGGAAAGCTGAATCTATAATTAGAACAGCATGCTATGCACTTAGAGCTGGAAAGACTTCAGTTATGGAGTCTCTAGGCTGGAAGCACCTGCAGTTCTAAATGTTTTTATTTGACCCCTAGTATACCTTACTAATGAACAGGTATTTCATATAGCATGTCATGGTTTTGAGATCCCTTTACATGGTACGCGATACATGTCATAAAATAAAGGTCCTGGGAGAGTGATTAGTAAAACTACATTTGAGTTGCTCTGAGGTGGAAGGATACTCAATTTCTTAGCTTGATGGTACTTTTTACATGAATTTGTAATGATTCCCTCACATTATGACCAAGCTTACTGCTTTATATTTACTTGCTGTGTAACAGTGGTTCTCAGAGTGGAAAATTAACAATTTTTGATAACAGTTTTGTTCCTGTTTCTAAGTATTACCTCTTGTCAAGCTGCAATCAGGTGAAGTTCTCTCTAACCAATGCTTCAATAAACACTCCAGACCTGGGGTTTTGTTATGATAAAATATTTATTTTAATTCCCTTGGAACAGGAAATTCAGGATGTTTTATACTCCATCCACCTTCTACCTAAGTAGCAGGTATGGTAGCTACTCTGTAAGACCTGCCGTGGTTTGACCTCAGCATTTAGATGCATGTCATGTCAGTAAACCTGTTAACAGTGTGCTGAATTTATTTACTATTGTTAATGGGCCTCCAACACATATTCTGACTGCTATAGTTGTATAGAAACAACAGTCCCTGTTTTGATATTATGGATCCATAATGCTAATAATCAAAAACTCCATAGGAAAAATAATTGTTCTTTATACAAGTAAATACTCTTAGCTTGGAATTCAGTTTTTCAGCCAGTACTTTCTGAAGACTGCCTAGCATAAGGGACTCATCTGCAGTAGAAAATAATAAATATTTGTCCATTAGAAGAAGATTGGATGTACTGCATAATGGAAGAGGGAAGCCAAAGAGTACAGGGAAAGTCCATCGCTGTGGAACTGTCAGTAAAGCCTTTCAGTAAACTCTAGGAGTAATCAACAGATTGTGTATGTGTTACCTCCCAAAATGAAGGTAGAAAAGCCAATCAGGAGAAAGATAAAGATAGTTTCCAGAGCGTTCATCTTCATGTCACCCTATTTGCATGGAAATACTGTTAACAGCAGACATCACGTGGCCCTAATGAGAGCAGGTGTGTTCCCTCATGGATCCAAGCCAGTTGTGGGTGGTAATGAAACCAATCTGTAAATGAGATTTTAAAGGGTGCAATACTTCATCACTGGCACTGTTGTCAATGTGCAGAAGGCCCTTCCCTCTATTTAGAGTGGAATGCGATTAGTTGCAGATTAAGAGTGATGGCAGAATAGAGTTCAAAGCACAACCTCCATAGTGTCAACAGGCCTTAATGATAACATAGTGCCGCTTCCCTGAAAGAGTTTCATGTCTTATTCAATGTAAATGGTAAAAATGTGGCATTTTAGAACCAATGATGTGTTTTTCTATTGATGCTGTCATAGTACGCAGCTGCTGAAAGAGGAGCTGTTTGTCAGATCCCATTTTCCTCAGTGATTCATCAAACGGTGGCAGTTCATGCATGCAGTATCAGAATGGGAATAAATAACTTGCAGCAATGCATTGAACAGTGTAGTGTTTTATTAATCTCCTACCTACTCTGATGCCACTCAAGGTGTCAGAGATTTTGGGTAGCTTCATCCAAGTGTGTGTTCGGTATTTTGCAAGTCACATGACTATTTTGCAGGAGCAGGACTTACAAAATAGGAATATTGAGTTAATGGATGAGAAGAGCAGAACTATGCATTCACATTCTTCCTGCTATAGGAGTTTTACACTCCCCAGACGTGCCATTGATGCAGCCTTTTCTCTTACTTTTAAACTCTGTGTTTTTAACAAATTACAGTCATTCTAAGAGGGGAAAAATCAGTTTAGTAACTCTTTGAACTCAAAATTGAAAAGTAATTGAAATCTAATTTACTTGCGTAGCACCTACTGTCATCTGCAGCATGCAAGTGCATGAGTTGACATAGTGGTAATAAAATAAATGTTTTTGGTTCAGAAGGGTATTGGCACTAACAAAACGTGAGTACTCAAGAAGTGCTATGCGTTTCCAGCTGTCATAATATGACCTAGATGGAAATCCAGATCTTGGATGTGTTTTAGCTGCCATCTTGGGAGGGTGGTGTGCAGCTCTAAGTTTTAAAATATCTGAGAAGGATTAGTTTTATGTACTGTGTGTCTTTGATGGTTTAAGATTTGATGTGAAATGATTAGAGAAGGGGAGAGAGAGGGAAGACAGGCTTAAGGAAAGCCAAGCAAAAAGCCTGGCACATCACAGACGTCTCTTTTGAAAAGTAGATGTTGACCAGTGTTATGGGAGTTGGACAGATTTTCTGATAGGAAATATTGCGAAGGTTTCATACAATCTGGGAGCCTGAATTAATCGACTATATAATCAGTCTTAGGTTCCCCTAGAATCTGTCTGCCTGAAGAGAGGAGGGTAATATTGTAGTTTACATGCAAATTGTACACCCCAGCTTTGTGTGTGAGTTTTTGAATAAGAGAAAATATCAATCCGTAGCTCACTACTTGGGGTGAAATTTAATTCTTCATTAAAATCCTATTTCATACTCTGAGTTCAAGAGATTCTGGCAAGTTCTTCAGTGTGGAATGTATTCTCCAGGGTCTGCTGGAAGGATAGGCAAAAAAAAATTTCTTTTCTTTTGAATCCCTCTTTGTCCACAGTAGCTAGCACTCACAGAAGTTGTTCTAGGGAGCAGTCTTTACATGGTGTTAAAGGATAAAAAGCTTCTAAAGTACAGTTTAATAGGAATTTAATTGGCATAATGATCATAGTTTGCAGTAGATATTTTTGTGATTATTTGTTTTGTTGCTTTATATTCCAATCTTTCAGCTCATCTGACTGAAAGATCAGTTGGATGACACAGTTTCCCACAATGTCCTGCTACTTTCTTTGGCCAAATCACAGGAGAAACACAAAAAAAATTTGCTCAGGATAGTCCAAAGGGCACAGTGGTTGAACTCTCCTGTGGCAAAGATGATAGTATCCAGCAGGACTCTTTCTGTCTCTAGAGCTGTATAAATGAGCATAATATGAGTATAACCAACATAAGACCATTATTAATTAGTTTTAAAAAACAATTATACGCACATACATGTGTGTAATCATCATTTACATGCATATGTTACATGTATATGTACCCACACATGTAGACACCCCACCCCCGAGTATACATTACTCATATATTGTCACAGCAGGGTAAGTGATTTTCCATGTGTCAGGTTAAGTGTGGTCAGGATTTTTTCCATTCTTTTCCACCTAAGGGCTCATTTACACAACAGTTGGAGAAACACAGGGAACTGTGATATTCTTTTCAGTGTGGTGTTAGTAACTGCTTTCATGAAAAACTCACTGGTGGTTTTCTGTTATATTTCATCATGTTTTGATCATAATCCCCAGCAGTGTTCTGCTCTGGAGAGTGCTTCTAATATGAGTAGTGGGCCAGAAAATGTCACTACATTTAAAATAATGATTTATCAGTTCATGAACAGAATTAATAGATGTGTCTATGAGCATGAGAAACCAAACTCCAGTATACTTAAAGAGGGTTTAATTTTACATTGCTGATCTTATTAGGCATCTTTATTATTGCCTTTGGCAGAAGAGGGGTCAAAGTAAATGCATCAGCAATTTATCCAATACTGAGAGAAATGGGTAATACAGAGGAAGTTTGGGACTGCTAGGTAGGTGATCACAGGATGCGGAGAAAGTAGCTTTCTGGTTAGAGAGTAGCAGATGTATATTGGAAATGAAACATGGGATCCTTTGTCTTCCTAACTACAACTCTGGGTTGTAGATAGTTGTATATGGTGTACTCTATCAACATAAATTCACAAGAATTTCCATGTGAGACTCCTTCTCCCAGAGTAAATCTTCCAGTGTTCCCATTCAAGGGACATGAAGGACAGAAGTTCTAAGAAAGGAATGTATAGAGAAGAATACATTTTCAGAAATGTGAAATGAATACTCTTTGCAGATATTTATCATGTAGTTTCACAGTAGTAACACGTTAGCAATGGATAACTACAAAGTGCAAGTTAGTCTCCTCTGGCCTGAAATCACTACAGTATATACTTTGTTTTCTCAGCAGATGATGAAATGTATGGGGTTTTCAGTTTCTTAAAAAGTTATGGCCATGTGAAATATTATGAAAGCATCTTATGTGATTGAATGGTTAACTGATTACACAAGTAAAAGAAAGAGTACTCTGGACTGTGGGAGCCTGGTAATTACAAGTCTACTTCACATAGCGTTGTACCATGTGGTCTTTGAAAGAGGTTGGCTTCAGAAAGCCAGTGAAGCATGACTGTCTAGGGCATGCAGGTCCCAGAGGGTTTGAGCTGTTTTTTTAGGATTTGAGAAAAAAAAAAAAAAAACACAACACATGATGATCATAATAATAATAATTATGTATTTTGAATTGGATTTTTGTATCTATATCACAGAGTTCTTCCTTGCATGAAAGTGCAAACCCAGCATAATTTTATAATGCTTCATTTGCTAACAGAGCAATGTAAAACAACTTAAATATAGACACACAATTGACAGGGAATGCTATTACAGTTAATTTACCAAATATGTTAAGCTTATGAATGCAGTCTTACATAGAAAATTCATAGTTTACCTCCCCCTGATCTCAGTTGACATGTCACAAGTATCTGATGATTTGGGGAGGTTTCAAGAGTCAATATTTATCTCTCTTCTCCAGAGGAAGCTCAGTGCAAGAAGATACCTGGGTTCTTGTCTGGTTCTGATCCTGAATTCTGTTTTAAAAGCTCAAGTGGGCCAGAAAAAATGCCTAAGTGTTTTGCCATGTAACTCAAATAAATCGCTACTGCATACCTTGGTATACTGGGTATATGAGGATCATGTACTTTGCTTTGTTGGAACCACTTGTTGACTAGGCTACATGCTACCATGAATTTTTCCATCATAATGTTTCTAACAACTGATAATTACTAGAGATTTATTATTGAAGGCTTTGGCCTTTTTACAGGGAGCAATAGTGTAAAAAGTCTATACAGATTTAAAAAAAAAGTCACAAGCAATTCAAAAGGAGTATTGTTTCTGGTGTGTGGTAGTTTTCTTTGTTTAAAAGAAAAAAAAATACCTTGAGAATAATGAAATATTCCCTTATTTCTGAACATAATCTTGTATGCATCTTCATACAATATTTTGCTCATGTTCTTTTTGTTATAGATTTTTTTTTTATTATTTTTTTTTTTTTAAATGGATTCTAGATAGAAAACACAACAAGCACCCTTGGTCAGTTCCTATAGTTTTTCTGTTGAGGCTTAAATCTTTTCTAAATCCTGTTGAAAAAAATATTTGACATAAGTTCTTTATCATGAAGGATTTTCAATGATTTCTTTTGGTCAAACAAATCCTTCATATGGTGGTGTACCTGTAAATATTTACATTAGTAATTGTATTAAAGGTCATAATTTTTAGTGAATATTCAATGGAAAGAAAGAGGAGGATTTGCAAAGGCAGAGGGGACATATTACTTCTACATCTTGCTAGTTATAACTTTGATGCAAGTGTATGTCTGGTATTCTGTATTCCGTTTGAAAAGAAAGCAGCTCACTTAAGCAGTCCTCCTTAAATGCATATGCATAGCTATATATGGGTAGGAGAACACTGGGTAATGTTATAGGTAGGTAACTAGTCAAACTTACAGTGAATATCCTTTTAATCCTTGGCCTCCCCATTCCCTTTATTTGTGTTATCCATGTTAGCTTCATCTTAGCTGTTTTCAAGGCATCCAGCTGTTTTCTCTGTCTTCAAACTGACTCTCTGGGAATGAAGAACTTGCACAAAAGCCTGCAAAAATAACTCCCCATTAAAAATCAAACACCCATGAATATTATATGAGTGAGAATTGACCATTCCCACTAGTCAGAAAATATAATAAAACCAGCTGAGGTCTCGGGCAGAGAATTTTCATCACTTATTAATCCACCAACTTAAAATAGACAGAAAGTGTAACAGCGGAGTGACTTATATGGCGGTATAACACCTTATGCTCTGCATTTTAGAATGCCATATATTTTAAAAATTCTATAAACAATTAACAAAGGTCACTTATTCCTACTGAAATTCTGATTTTGAACAGTATGCAGTCCCATGAACATTAATTTCTACTGACATTTGTCTCTCCCTCTGTCTCTCCCCCTATGCCTCCATGCATCTGTGTTAAGGGAGCGAAAGTTTATTAGTCACAATAGGAGATGATCTTAAATACTTTGAATTTAAATGGGGCCAGTCTAGCTACTTTGAAATTAAAATTAAATTCAAAATTAGTACCCTTGATTATGAAAGAGAGTGTGAGAGAGCAGTCAAGTGTGATTTTTCTGAACAAATTAACCTTCCTTGATACTGCTATATACAGTATTTGGTAGTTACTCACACTGGACTAGGTTGTGACAGATCTTTTCTACACGTGGACATATGTGAAAAGGACCCATTCCCTATCAGCCCTCAACACAGGCTGCCTGAAAGTCACAGTGCTTAACCTCAGGAAAAGACACTAGCAGATTCTCCGTCAGTGTTTGGGAAAGGGGTTTTACATATGCTCTTTGGATGTATGAGGCACCAAGAAGAGGGAGCTACGAGTTTGATTGTAAGAGAGTGTCTCTTACTGGGTTCAAAAACTCTGGTGCCACATGACAGAAAAGTGCAGGTTGGGTATAAATTTATGCTGCCAACTCAGATTTATCCAAACATTTTTGGTAGTTGAACATGACAACAGCAGGCATTATGCCATATTGTCCGTCTTCCCACAGTTGACATGAAAGCCCATGGCCAGTGTAGACTTCATATTGTGTGCTGCAGTGGAGTTAGCAGCAACCTGCCTGTGTGTCCATGCTGATCTGGAGCAGATGCATACTGTGAGCAGAAACATGGATCTGCTATTAGTAGTTAAAGAACTGTAGCCTCAGTGGCAGTACTGAAAGAGTTAGAGAATTACTGAGGTATTTGGGGAGATACTGTTGCAGCTCCTGTTAGTTTAACATAATTGAATGTCATCCTGTTATGGCGTGGCCTTGAAGAGCAATGTGTATCCTTACTGAAATGAGAAATGAATGTTGGAATTTAACAACATTTTCTATTTGCTGCTTCTGAAGGAAAACGAAAAATGTAAGTTACCTCCAAGTTAAGTGCCTGTATATCACTTCTGTCATTATTTTGATTTCACTGACAAACTCAGAGTAAGATTTTAGTATCTATTCTTCTTTTACCAACTCCTGAATTCACAAATGGTTCTGTGCATGGAGTTTGCCCAGGCTTATTTCTTGAATAAGTGAATTCAAGGTGAAAAACACCCAAGTTTGGATATTTTGGTTCTTAACTGAAATACATTAACATATTCTCGAAAGACTGTTTTAAACTTTCTTGGAAGATGTGTGCTGTGCCTTAGTGCATAACCCTATATTTTATCTGAAGTGATGAAGTTAGAAGGAAGTTTTGGTAAGATATAATTCTCTTCCAAAGCTTTATTAACTCTCCTAAGTACAATATCATAAAATTAGAGAAGTGTTTCGTTTAAACTTTAAACCTTTCTAAAAGGTTTTAATTAGCAATTTAATGATCAATGTGAAGGAGAATGGGGCTGTGTTTGCTCAGTAAATGAAATGAAATTAAATAACACATTTTGGTTTTGTTGAGTGTGCTCTTGTTGTGACAAGCGTGAATATGTTTCTAAGAGGGTTGATTAGCCTTTTGGCCTCTCTGCTTAATATTTTTGTCATTCTTCTCTGGAAGTTCCTGTGTGCCTCCCATCAGGATTATTGGAATTTGGAACCTTATCTATAATTGTCTACCAATAGGGGTGACATGATGTCTCTCCGCTGCATTAAGTTTATCGTTCCCTGTAAAACATTAACACAGCAAAAATCTGAGCTTGTAAATGAGAGCCATGTCTTCATCTTGATCAGGGAAATGAAATTTGTAATTCAAATGAGAAAAGTTAATGAACTTAATGCACAGGATGGAAAAAGTGTTGTAATGTGCCAATTTGGTCTGCCTATGGATGCTTCCAAACATTCCCATTAAGGTATTGATTGTGTCCATTTAGCAAAGTGAAGGGGACAGTGAACTGCCTAATGGTTTACACATTACACCAGTAGTGCCAAACCCCCAAACAAAGGAAACCTATCATGATAAACCTTAAATTTCTTTGAAAAATTGAATTTAAGAATGTAGCTATTAGTGCTAATATGCTGCTTTAGAAGGCCAAAAGCTGTTGCAGACAGAATAAGCAGCCTTTTGTGTTTACTGATATCTATGCAGAATTTAATGTTCTCAAGTTCAAATAATGGTGGAGGGTCTTAGCACTACAAATAATAATGGTCTCCCATCACATAAATGATTACTGTCTTTTTATAGAACATTTTATGTGGACACGTAATGTTGTGGTCATGATGATAGTTTGGAAATTCAAATTCTGCTCCTTGTACTTTCAGAAAATCTTATTTCTGCACTGGTTACCAACAGTTGTCATTTTATCTGCTGTCAGTAGTTGTTGGGGATGGTGCACAAAGAATGTTCAGGCACACTTACGTGCACAAAACTTTATTAGTGGGGCCTGTAGCCGATGGCATACATCAACTTCAAAGTTATCTTAGGGGAAAAAAAAAAAAAAAAAAACAAAACAAAAAGCAACAAACCAAGGAGAAATAAAGAGGGACAGAGAGGGAGAAGGAAAGACCTCTTCCTAGTGGCTGCCTGGGAAGAGAAGTAAAGTGTGACCTTGGACAAGTGTCCTCTGTGATGCACCAGGTGGTTTCCCCAAGCACTTTCCTCACAGTAAGTATATGGACACCTGCCCAAACTTCTGAGTGGGTGTTCCTGCTCGTGATACTGGTAGCAGTGGTGAGAGCATGTGTGATCTGGTGCAGGTCTTGCACTTTGGTTGGTGGCTAAACTCTGTGGCTAAGCTTTGTGCATGTGAACATGATAGGAACCTGCCCACTGGATTTGTGACTCATCTCTGCTACGTTATCTGCAGTGTGCTAAAGCTCTAAGCTAAAAGACATGAGGGCAATGGTGAAGATGCCTTCGCCTGGACTTCTAGGCTAAAAGAAGCAGAGAGAGATTCAGGCGTCTGTGCCAGTCACAAGAAACCACCAGAACAGTGGTCAGAATCTGCCAGCGCAAGGCTGTGAGGAGAGGAGCACTTGGGATGGTAGGAAAAGCACTGCCACAGTATCCTTGGGGTGTGTGCTGATGAAAAGTCGTAAGGTTACAGGTGAGAGTCAAGCTACAAAATTAGAAATGGAGGGCATCTGGCTTTACAAATGTTAAGGCAGTGGGCAGCATAGTCATGCCTCCTGTGGTCTATGTAGGAGATTTGGTACTGTAATAGCCCCAAGTGATTTCTAGATGACTTGTGTGTAGAAGAGATGTTTATGGATGAGACAGTAACAGCTGCTGACTTAGAGCCTCATGCCAAATAATAGAGTGAAGTACTAATCTACAACTGCAGTTGCAGATTTGAAATTTTTTTGCAAGTTGTGAAGTAAGCCTCCCAACCACTATTTTCTTCCTCCCGTGTTGAGGAATTTTGTCTCAGAAGATCCATGTCCCATGAGTTGTGAATAACTTTTTCTTATCTTGAAAGATTGTATGTGCCAGCTTGCAATTATTTTACTGTTTTACCAGCCTAATTGTCTACAGTTTTAGGTTACTGGGTGATGTATAAATGGTTGTGGACTTCATGTTTAACAAACTGTTCTGATTGCCAGACAGCACTTTCAGTATGTAAACATGTTGTAGTTCATTTTAAATAAGGCCAGTTTTAACACGATGTGCATAAATTTCCTCTAAAGCATGGCTATATGTAAATGCAAGTCTACAAGGGATAAGCAGTAAAAGAAAAAGTAGTGATTTTACATACCATGACTTAATTTCACTGTTAAAGAATTTAATCAAGAAAATAAATCTTTGAAACCTGTGAATTGAAGTAAATACGCCAAATTGATGGGAGTAAGATATTTTACATGAAAATAGAAGACTTTACAAAGACCCCAAAAGCTGCTTCCTACATTTAAGTTTGAAAGACCTGGAAAGTGTTTGAAAGGTAGCCTGTGCTAAATGCAGACCTTGAGCAGCAGCACGCTTGAACGTAGAACAAGTCAGCGTACTATTGATTGGAGTACAGTAGGATAAATGTGTGGCTTCTGCCTTTAATGGAAGCTGATTGTTCAGGGACGTACCAGCAAGGCTGGTCGATTCTTTAGCTGTTGTTTACTGGGGAGGACGATATCAATTTTCCAGAGGGATGATTGGTGGGATGTCAAGGCTGTCACCCTTTTCTTCTCATCACTGACAGACAGCTGAGTGACAATTACAGTGATGGGACATTGTCTGCATTGGCATATACACCAGAGGATAACTGGCAAACAAAAAAAGGCAGCAGCGCTTTAAAAAAGATATAATCAGCAGTTGTCAGGACTAGTTACATATATGATGTCTGAATAACAAGGCCAGAGTGTCCCGCCTCAGACACTGACATATACTGTACTGTGTATTCCTCAGCCCACATAGAAATTAGCCCTAGGAAAGTTATTGGCTGTTGCTAGAAGTCACTGATAATCTACTTGGGAATTAAGCTTCAAGGGACTGTATTTTCATGTGATTCTCCCTGAAAATAAGAGAGCTTTTCTGCAGAACTTTGAAACAGTGGAGCTACATAACAAATTTATAAGCTAAAAAGTCTGTTGAAGTGTATACCTAGCTCCTTCAGGAGTTCCGTGTTGGAATTTCTTCTGAATACTACCCGACAGTTAATCAGACAGCAAACTGTGTGTACGTTGTGTTTGTGTTAGGTATTTAACCTGTCAGTCCAGAACACGCAGACTAAGCTAAACTTCAGATCTTGAAAGATTTATTTTACACTACATAGATGTATACTAGGTGTACATATGTACTTCTCATGAATTACTATCTTGTAATAGCTACAGGTCGTTATGCAAAAGACTTTGTCCTGCTCCTATGAAATCACAGGTAGAACTTTGATTTCAGTGGTGCCTATTGAGGACCAGTGAATGTAGTTGTGCATTACATTAACAGCTGTTGCTTCCTCTTGCTTCTGGAAGCTGAGATGAGAGTAAGGCTATAGGAAAAAAGAGACCCAAGGAATGACTTAGACATAGATGCGTTAGATTTATCATGCAAAGCACATCTGGCTTATCGCCAATCAACTGCTTCTCCCCTTTACTGCTTTTCTTGCCACCTCTCCCAGAAGCTCTAGACTGAGTGGACCTTTTCAAAGGGTGTTTTAGATGTACTCTCTTCAAATGTCAATTACTGTTTTGACAGTACACTTACATTTATTTCAAACTTTTACCTGAAATATACATCCTGTTGAGTCTTTTCATTGGTCTGTTTCTCAAGATGTCCGGCAGCAAGCACAGGAGAGAACAGAGCACTCAGCTCACTGTATGCCACGTACTCTGAAACAAGGAGAGATAATGGAGGCAGCAGTTTTAGGAACAATCACGTCCTTTACCACAGGCCTGTATGTCTGGTCCTTCTTATAATGGATTAAGAAAAAAATGTAGTAGTAGTAGTTCAACAAAATTGTGCCTTTCCAAAGACAAATGTATGAACACACTAATGGAATGTGAATGTTGCCTCTCAGACCTACATATTATCAGTGGAAAAATGATACAGAGAATCTTTGCAATAAGGAATTGATAGTCTGAATGCTTTTCAGTCTAAGTGGTACAGTTGCATGAAACCCATTGCAGGAGTGTTTGGATAGCTTCCACACCTGCTGAAATTCTAAGTGCTGGTTCTTTTCTGTATCTTGTACAATATACATTTACACAGCCGTAGGTAGCATATGGTATGAAGGCCATACATGCGTTCTTTTCCCCCAGTTTAGGTCCTTTTTCTCTTTTTTTTTTTTCACTTTTTAATTTCTTTTCATGTGGTAACTAACTTGCTTTAATGTATTAGTTCCTTTCTTTTTTCTGTTCTTCCACATCTGCCATTTTTATTTTTTCCTACTCATTTTATATAAATGCACGTTCTTTCTAGTTTTCACGGTATAGTGAAAATTAGAGATTTTATGTATGCTTCTGATTCCCTTATGCAATTAGATCTCTCAAACAACAGAGTCCAAACTTTAGCAAAGTGATTTTGCTCTTCCTTTCAGGCATGTTTCATCCCTTGAATTCTAGGTCCCTGATGGTGTCAGGCCAAGTACAAGTTTGGAGATGCTGATACAAAGCATGACTCTTTTTGTTGTATGTTCTGGATCTCAGTGGAGCAATTCCTAACAGAGGAGTTTGTTTCTGCTGCTGACAGCTCATGATGGAGACTGTTGAGCCACTGGGACTGTTACAGTAAGATTTTAAAGCTGCCCTCCACTGATAGCACACGGGTATAGTGGCAGCATTGGCTGTGAAGGCAAATAATCCAGCATAGCTTCTCTTATGCATATTAAAAGAGGTGTAATTTTTGCCTTTCTGATACAATGCGTCTAAATTAAACTTAAATTAATTTGCTTGCTACCTGAATTTTTCTTGCCTCCTGTCAATACTTAGCATTATCTAATGACACTGCTGTTTGTGGAAGTTCAAGTTTCTTTTGTTTTCTTGATTCTTGAATATCTAGTGTTCCTCCCCACCAAGATAAGGTTGTATTGGTGATCTTAGAAGAATCCTCACAAGTAGAGGTCATGGTTTGAGACCTATTAGTTTCCAGGTACAAGGAACATTTCATAACAAATTGCACTTTGGGAAGAATTGCCTGCTGCAGTAGAGATATAATAATATGACATATGAAGTTGGCTGTCTCCCAACTGAATGGCATTAGAGAATTACATCAGACACTTATCTTCTCTTTTTCTGTTCTTTCTGAAATTGTATTTTCCTTGAGTGCTTTTTTTTGGCTATGCTATAGCATTTTTCAGCTTGGTGATGTGAAAGACTATGATATAGTGATATAGGGATTTTTAAAAAATTTTTATTTTAAAGAAATGTTTCTTTAGCTTGCAGAAAAATACCAATGCATGTGATTAATATGGAAGGTTATTTTTGATGGGTCTCATGAAAGCTCCAAGTAAATATAATTATTAATTTCTTTTTTTAAGCCAGAGCTAATTGATTTTGCACTGTGCTCATTAAAAATAGATACTTCGCCTTTCAGAGGGCTGTCTGGGAAACCTAAGGCAGGGCATGACTCCTCTGGGACACCATCAACTGACCATTCCATCAGGCAGGGAGAGAGTGGTCATGGTGCTTGTCAGAGATGAAGTATATTTACCTCATTTCCCAGCAGATAAACATTTGCAAGGCAAATAATAAATTAGCCATTAATCAGAAGAGTGGCTGTGTTTGATGAACCCTGAATAGAGTGGAGATGTCAGGTAAAGAGACAGAGTAAACTGACATTGTAGACTGAGCCATGTGGAAGTGGCTGTTAGCTGTTTTGAAAGCTTTTGTGCTGTGTTTTCAAGAGGCTTTCAAGGTTAAAGTAAAAGAAAGACCGAAGATACAAGGCAACCAGTGGTTACTAGTTTTCCAAATGATAGTATTATGCAGTCTTTCACCTCAATTAGATCTGCAGCACTATTCCAGTGCACAGCTTTATGTGATACAGAAAAAAGATTATTTTACAGAAACAGTACAGAATGCCCTGTTATTACCAAATTATTCAAGGCATACATTTGTTGAGACTTAATGATCTCGATACATCTTCAGGTGAAAGTTCAGATTTCTGATTGACAGTCTTCCTTAAATATTAATTTCTATTACATTAAGTAGACTTTTTTACAGCATTTACACTGTAAATAAGTGTTTTTCTCAAAACATATTGGGAAAACAGTGGGGAAATTGTACTCTGCTATTATCCAGGCAATTTTATCAAAGATTGGGCATGCTTTAATGGCCATACCTGTAAACAGAACTGAAAATAATGGCAGAGTTTTGTAATTGCCATTTGTGGGTGCTTAATTTAAGCATCGTTCTAGAATTACTAAATAGTCTAGGGAAACTTTAGATGGTCAAACTACTGAAAATTGGGCAATTGGTGTCTCAAAAGGATTAGTCCAAATGTGTTTTTCTTCGTATGGTGTAAGTGGAGTCTATAAGTAATTTGAAAACTAAAATATGTAGGGATTCTGTAAGATTTCCTAAAATGAAATAAGGCTTGTAATATTTTTTCTTCTTAACTGACAGGCAAAATTGCCGTCCTTACAAATTGTATATCAATTGTTTAGTCACATGGTATGATCTCTACATTGGACACGCTCTTAGCCTTCAGTTGTCACGAAACACAGATCTGCACCTTTTTCTTGAATGCATTTTTTTCTAAAATAGATTACAAATACAGTTGCAAATTTTTAAAAGTAATCAGAACATTCAAGACCTTCAATTTTCATCTCCATCATTCAGTGCAGTATAGCTCCTTGAAGTGAATTTCCAGGTTCTCAGAGGAACATCTTTGGTTTCTAAGATCAGCTGTCTTATTGTTCATTCATCTCAACGCTTGCCTTGGCTCTTGAAATGCTTTAAATCATTAATTTTGAGTTAACACTAGTTCAGTTCATTAGCAGGACTTCAGGCAAACACTTTAAGAAAAAAGGTAAGCTGTTGTATGTGACGAGTTGCTTTCTCACAAAATAGGTTTGAAAGTTAAAGTTTACTGATTACTTGTTTGTTGCTTGTTCATTGCACATGCAGATTACCTGATGAGACTTTGGTTAAGAAGTATACCTTGTCATTATTCCTGTTTGAGACAGGAATTTTTTTTTTTTCTTGGCAGTCATGTAGCTGAATTCAGAAAGATTTTCTTTATTTGGTTTGGAAAGTAATGAGATACTTTTCTACAAGGTTGGGGTTTTTTGTTGGGGTTTGGTGGGTTTTGTTTGTTTGTTTGTTTGTTTTAACGTATCCTCCTCAATTGTGTTAACAGCCCAAGATCATCTCTGTCTCTAAAAGGCTTATATTGTAACCTGTCCTATGTGTTAGGAAGCATCACTACTGCTGGAAATTCTGCTGCAAGTGAATGTCTCAGCAGGACAAAGGTTTTCTTCCTACAATTCTAATTCTCTTGAAAATTGAAAATAGAGGCTTTATGAGAAAGAAATCTCTGAGCAAGAAAGGTTGCTAACCTGTGCATATGTAGTAAAAGTAAATTTGGGGGTTTTAGATATCAGAAAAACAAGGGAACAAAAATTCAATAAAAATGTTTTTCCGTCCACTTCGTCTGGGATAGCTACTGAAAGGTGCTTCCCCCCTCCCTTGTCCAAGTTAACTGTTGTTTAGTAATATACTTGCCCTAAGTTCTCTTCTTGGTTTTTGTAGGTCACAGAAGATCTTACTCTTTTTTAGTCTGCCTGTAAATAGAAAAGAAAATCCAGAGGGAGAGAAAGTGAGAGGAATTATTCTCAAATGTAGGTGTTTTCTCTTATCTCTTGTGATTACAGCAAATCTTAACATTCATTTATAATATAATAACATACTGTTCATTTTTACTCAGCAGTATGATTCCAAAATTAATGGTGACCCTTCAGATTTCATTTTTTTTGTGGGTTAGCCAGGTTCTCAATCAAGCCTCAGAATGTGAAGCTAGCCTTTAATACCTGTTTTCAAATACAGGATACTAGTGAGTAGAAGAAATGTGTACATGTAATAATAGAAGCATGGCTTTGGCATGAAATGGTGCCTCCAATATTTCTTATAACTCTGTTTTGAGATAAAGTATGTTTTTTTCAGTGTGTTGTAGCTAAGAAGTCTGTCATTTGGGCAGAAATAGCTGAGGCCCCAGAATGTGTATGAGAAGCTCCTCATCAGATAACTGTCAGAAAACTGACCTTGAAAAGATATATCTGCAGACAAGTGGCCAGAAGACTCATGACTGTGGTGTTTTGGGCTCTCTGGCATTTTGGGACAGGGAGATTAAATGCTATCTGTTGTAACACTGTATTATTATATATTGATATTGAAACAAGTGACATTGATTGCATAAGGGTTTCTCAGAGGGTTCCCAGGGTTGAACATCCCTGAGTGGACAAATACATAGGGTGCAGGACCTAAGGCATAGGCTTTGCATTGCCCCTTGGCTGGCTTTAGGCATCTGCAGAATGGTTTTGCTTTTCTGCAGCTACTTGCCTTGGTCCCCACTCTGTCTGCCTGCTGTAAAAAGAGAACAGCATGGTGGACTGCACACTATGAATCAGCTACCTAGAAGGCAGATTTGGAGAGGCATGGCCTTTAAAATGTTAGAAGCAATCAAGATCTTAAGCGTCTTAAGAATCTGTATCTCTTTGAAAACAGCAACTTAAGAATATATGTCACTTAAACTTTTTAACAGTTTTGACTTTGGATTTCTACCTCAAAAACAGAAGTGGCTTTGATGGCAATAGAGGGAAGTTAAGTTCCAGCAGCTCTTGTTCTAATTAGTATCTTCAGTTTGTAAAGATATCAAAACCTTTCAATTATTTAAATTATTTTCAGAGACTCCAGTTATCTTACAAACTCTTTAATTTTTAGCTGATTATTCTAATGTAGTTTGTAGTTTGGTTGTTTTAAATGGATCTTACTTTTCTTCTGAAGTCTTCAACTTATTTAGCCCTTATGTATTTTAGGCTTTTGTGGAAGACTGTTCACTGTTTATTTGCCATATTTTAAATAAAGGAGCTTCATAAATAGTAGATCTTGTAATTATTTTACTTGAGTGTTTTTGTGAAAAATAACCTGGTGCTTTTAAAAAAAAAAAAAAGTAAATGTGATTCTCTTCTTTTGGTTCAGTTTATTTTTGATGCTTTATATATTGGTAGTAGCAGACCTCAGGAGACTGAAAAAAGGACTTGTCTTGCATGTGCAGTTTTAAAAGTATTTGGAGATAAACCCTTCCTGTGGCTTTTGTTGTTGTTTATTTAATCAATTACTTGGTAATGGTTTGGACACTGAATGGAATGGAAGTTTCAGGCTTTTTTAGTTGTATTTTGAAATCCTTCTTAAATTAACTGCAGCAGCCTTGTGCTTAGCTTTTTACAAACCTATATACTCAACAGAACAGTGAAGTGTATTCATATGTAGATAACATGCCATGTATTTTTGACTGACTTGGTTAGGTTTCTGAAAATGGCCTTTAGCTTTTCTATTGTTCAGTTGATTAGCCAAGTTTAATAGAGGTTTATGTCAGAGAAGTTTGAATGCTCTTAGGCTTGTCCTTTACAGAAAGATCTTTTAATGGTTTGCAGATCAGAAATCTGTTGCTAAATGGAAAAGCAAGATTTTTAATAGCATGACAAAAATAGTATGTACGTTATGCAGCAAATAAGTTTAGCCTTAGTTTGTGTATTTGCAATAAAAGTCTGTTGGAGGAAATGTTTTGCGTAGCTACTCAAGGATACATTAGTCTTTCTTGCTCTCAAGATACTTTGCACTGATATTACTGTCTCAGGATCGCTAGCTTATAGGTATCAGGTAACAAGGGAGTTTGAATTTCAGTTCCTTAATTTATTTCAGACCTTTTGGTAATTCTCAGGCTTTGACTTTGTCACTCTTCTATTCTGATTCCATAATGGTAAAACAGAGATTATAATTTTTCCCTATTTAACAAGTAGAGGAAAGAGACTATATTAGTCTGCATGGTGCTCTGAAATAAGGTGAGAAAGAAGAAAGCATCTCTTTCTTTTCATTTTCTGTCAGCAATTTTGCTGGGAAATAGGAGAGAATTATGATAATGAAGAATATCCTTTTATTAAGATCTTGGTTATTCAAGTAGCAGGGGAACTGGGTTGATGCTAATCTCATGTGATGTCCTAGCCACTAAAGTAGAAAATAGTATAAATGTAGACAGGTAAATTATACAGTTACTTTGCTATCAGTATCAAAAAATTTTTAATACCACGGTATGAACTGGTACTATCTTCTTTCCCATAGAGATCTCAGTGTGAGACTGACTGAGCACATCATAAAGTCTGTTCAACCTAGCTGTGGATGTATTGCAGTTCTGGAAACTTGGGCTCTGTACCTGCTCTCACCATCTGTGACTTACCTTTGCTCTTTCTTTGGCTCTGATCCTTTGTTTGTAAATAAATGTCCTGGTGAGTTGAATGTCTGCTAAGTTTGTTATCTTCCTTTTTTCTCATTCATGTTGCAAGTATAGTGGCACAGAATGTACTTTGGGGGATATTACATTACCTAAAAATCTAACCTGACAGCACACAAACATTGGAGGAAGGCAGAAGTTGAGGTTACTGTGCTTTCTGAATTAGTAAATCAAGGTCTCTGTTCTTCTGCCTTTTTTTTTATTTCTGGTCAGCGTTGGGAGAAGAGAGGCCACCACATCTTTGGCCTGAATTTGTTGAAATCACAATTCAGCAAATGAAGTTAACTTCCCAGGTTCACTGATTTTATTAGGCAATCTCCACAGTCAATACTGCTTTCTCTAGTTTCTTAAAATACTGGCTCATAATATTTAGGCAGTCATTTCTACTTTGCCTTTTCATTGACTAATATGTAAGTTTTTGTAATGTTTAAAAAGGCAGACAAAGATAGTATGGAACTTTCCACATTAATTCAGATGGCTTTTTAAAATCTATTTTTGTTTTGTTCTGTTTTTTCCTGATTAGCCAGTAACATGGTATAATTACACATATTGCTAACAAGGGCTCTGTAGGACAAACTCAGTAGCATTTAAAAGATTCTCTAACGCATCACTACGATTTCACTTTCCCAGCAGTGAGTTTTCATAAGCCCCAGTAAGATTAGTGGAAAACATATGTATCGATTGGAAGAGATTCGTCATACTTTTTCTTGTCTTGTTTTATCCCCGTTGTGGAGCACTCGTGTGCTCCAATAGGAGCATTTTCCTTTGTATCTGTCACGATTACATGTAGAAAAAGGTCAGTAAAGTGTGTTAGTTGCTGAATTACATTTTCATTCTCAAAGTTGTCCGATTGCACATTTCCATTAAAACTGTCCAGCTACCTTTAACACTTTTGCAATTTTTGGCCTTTTAACCAGCTTTTGCTTTCCTGCAGAAAAGTTGTTAGCTTCATCACTGGTTTTTGGTCTTTCCCCTTTACATTAAGGACTCTTGAATCATCCAAAGACTGTGAGATGTGTTGAGGGGAAAATAAGGAACTAGAACTGTATTGGGTTTGCACAGCAAGGTTTTGGTAGCGGGGAGGGCTACAGGGGTGGCTTCTGTGAGAAACTGCTAGAAGCTTCCCCTATGTCCGATAGAGCCAATGCCAGCCGGCTCCAAGACGGACCCGCTGCTGTCCAAGGCCAAGCCCATCAGCTACAGTAGTAGCACCTCTGTGATAACATATTTAAGAAGGGGGAAAAAAAGTGCAGAGAACAGCAGCAGCAGAGAGAGGAGTGAGAACATGTAAGAGAACCAACCCTGCAGACCCCAAGGTCAGTGAAGAAGGAGGGGGAGGAGGTGCCCCAGGTGCTGGAGCAGAAATTCCCCTGCAGCCCGTGATGAAGACCATGGTGAGGCAGGCTGTCCCCCTGCAGTCCACGGAGGTCCACGGTGGAGCAGATATCCACCTGCAGCCCGGGGAGGACCCCACACCAGAGCAGCTGGGTGCCCGAAGGAGGCTGTGACTCCATGGGAAGTCTGTGCTGGAGCAGGCTCCTGGCAGGACCTGTGGACCCGTGGAGAGAGAAGCAGGTTTTCTGGCAGGACTTGTGACCCTGTGGGGGACCCATGCTGGAGCAGTCTGGTCCTGAAGGACTGCACCCCCTGGAAGGGACCCATGCTGGAGCAGTTCTTGAAGAACTGCAGCCTGTGGGAAGGACTCACGTTGGAGAAGTTCGTGGAGGACTGTGTCCCATGGGAGGGACCCCATGCTGGAGCAGGGGAAGAATGTGAGGAGTCCTGCCCCTGAGGAGGAAGGAGCGGCAGAGACAAGGTGTGATAAACTGACCGCAACCCCCATTCCCCATCCCCCTGTGCTGCTGTGGGGGAGAAGGCAGAGAAAATTGGGAGTGGAGTTGAGCCTGGGAAGAAGGGAAGGGTGGGGGGAAGGTGTTTTAAGACTTAAGACTTTCTGATTACCCTACTCTGATTTGATTGGTAATAAATTAAATTAATTTTTCCCAAGTTGTGTCTGTTTTGCCCGTGAAGGTAATTGGTGAGCAATCTTTCCCTGCCCTTACCTCAACCCACTAGCCCTTTGTTATATTTTCTCTCCCCTGTCCAGCTGAGGAGGGGAGTGATAGAGCGGCTTTGGTGGGCACCTGGTGTCCAGCCAGGGTCAACCCACCACAGCTACAAAGATCTTCCTGCTGTTATGGGTGAGTGTCTGACCTAGCTGTGGGCAGTGAGGCAAGTTCTTACATCCCCACTGCAGCTCAGCTGTGGGTTTGAAATGTCTTCTCAGGGGTACTGCAAACAGAGGAGTCCTGTCTCCCATGTGAAAACTCCAAACACTGAGCTTTCTCGGCTTAAGCTGGGTTGAGTTACTCACTTTTGTAAACATGTTTGTTTCTCTTGCTGGTTGTGTTTTGAAAGGAATTTGCAACTCCTGTTTATTTGTTGAAAGACAACACTTAAGTGCCTGTCATCATGAGGGAGTTCTGTGCGGTATGTTCTGAGTGGAGGGAAATGGATCCCAGTAGTGGTAAAACAAAAAGAAAATAAAAATAAAATGATGTGGAGAGTTGACAAAAGGTATGTAGAGGGCTTCTCCCATCCGTTCTGACTCTTGGGTTTTTTTCCACTTAGTCTGAGGGCAGACTTTCCCCTAAAGCAGGGCGATAGCTTCTACCTGGAGCAGGGCGGATCAGTTTTTCAAACCTTTAACTTTAGTCAAAGAAATGCTCAGCACTGTGATGCATTTTTCCACCTTTTAAGCCCAGCCTTATTTGAAATCGGATTTAGGCTGTACAATTTGAGACATGCTTCCTTGGCTGGGAGGCAGCTAAAAATATGGCATTTTATATAAGGCAATTCTGCCTACTAGCTTTAGCTGTACCATAGAGCAGTTATGAAGTAGACCAAAATGTCTACCTGACTAGTTTGCCCTATTTCAACTTCTATAAACTGGATTGGTACCTCCTTTGCTTATAATTTGTTTGAACTGTCCATATGTGGGATGTTTCTAGAGGTTCTGAAACTGTTATTTTCTCTTGCTGTTACTGAAGTGGTGGTTTTGGATTACTGTGTATTTTGCACAAAAATAGAGATTGCCAAAAGAGTAGTAGAAGGGAATTTTTAGAAGGAGCAGGCCCTGACAGCTGCAGAACAGCAGTATGTGTGGGTCAATCAGTGCTAAAAGTTGCAGCAGAGGTGGACTGTGCTGAGGAGATAGAGTTGCTCTAACTGCTGTCCATTTGTAATTAGATAAGAAATACTGACAGGAACAGTGAGTTAGTGGCTCCCCTCCAACGAGAGCTATTGACTGAACATTAGGTTTTGCATGAGATGGTGATGCAGTCGATAAAAGCATCAGGCCTTGTTTGGAGTAACACTGCCGATTACTCTCTAATTTGCCACCTGGATGTGAGCCACAGACATTTCAGCCTTGTGTTTAGTGTTGAGATCTAGAGCGAAGATTTAATCTTATGTTTACTAGCAAACCACTTGTAACGAGGATGCAGCACCACAAAAGGGCAAGTCTCTGATGGCTTTCCAGCAGTAAAGCTTTGTTTTAACTGTAACCCAGTTCAAAGCTACAACTTGGTAAGGACTGTTCGTTTTGTAAGCTGTAGCTCAAGGCAATCTGTTAAATCTTTGATGGGTGATTTTTTTTTTTTTTCTTTTTAAAGGTATATATGATGTCTACCTTGTGACTAAAACACAGTATTCATTTTCCAAATTACAGCAATGTCTCAGTTCTTCAAAGTGCTCTACATGGAAAGGGACACCTATCCACTTGTATAGTGGACTATAGTATGTCACTGGGGTCCGCATGGCTACAGCTGTCTGCCAATGGCAAGCAGTTTGCAGGACCAGAGCTCGTCTGCCAGCCTCCTCCTCTTTGCTTTGACAGATTTCTTATCGATAGTGCTTTACTAATGCTGCTAGCTTTTTAGATTCATTCATGCAGTGATTTAATTTGAAGAGATGCTTTTTTTGTTTGTCTAGAAAGTTACTGAGTACGTATGTGGTGATACAGGATTTCCCTTGTATCAGGACTACAGGCTAACAGTGTTTAGCCGAAATACAGCTTCAAGTGTAAGCCAGCAAATGTGAAAAGAAAAAAAATACAGGAGAGGAAGGAGAAGTGTAACTCTGAAGTGATTTTAAAAAAATCTTTCACTAATGCATTTGTGTCACTTCACTGTGGCTCTATTTCCAGGAAATTGGTTAGTTCAAGTGCCTAAAAGAGAAATCTTGTCATATTCTATGGCCACTGGAACTAAATACATAGAAGAGATTTGGTACAAAAATAAGCTAGTTTAGGAGATAAGGGATATAAGGTTTTTAACATCTTGGCTTTTCATGTAACCACACCAATATTTTTTTTTTTTTTTTTGCTGTCCAGTGGTGATTTGGATCCTCTGTGCAATGAAATATCCAAACTGTAAGGAATTACAGTAGGAAAGAAGCTGCTAGAAGCTTCCCCGGTTCCAAGTCGGGACCCACCTCTGGCCCAGACTGAGCCCATCAGTGATGGTGGTAGTGCGTCTGGGAGAACAGATTTAAGAAGGGGAACCCAGTAGTGAGTAGTGGGATTGGAATGTGAGAGGAACCCCTCTGCAGCGAGGAAGGAGGGGAGGAGGTGCGCCAGAGGAGGGGATGCCCCTGCAGCCCGTGGTGGGACGGCAGGCTGTCCCCCCCCAGCCCATGGAGGGGAGCGGGGGAGCAGATGCCCACCTGCAGCCCAGAGAGGAGCCCACGCCGGAGCAGGTGGATGCCCCAAAGATGGCCGTGACTCCATGGGAAAGCCCAGCCCGCACTAGGGCAGCCTGTGCCTGAAGGACTGCATGTCTGTGGAAAGGACCCACGCCAGGGAAGTTCATGAAGAACTGCAGCCTGTGGGAAGAGGACTCACATCGGAGAGGTTCGTGAAGGACTGTCTCCCGTGGGAGGGACCCCACGCTGGAGCAGGGGAAGAGTGTGAGGAGTCCTGCCCCTGAGGAGGAAGGAGCGGCAGAGACAAGGTGTGATGAACTGATCACAACCCCCATCCTCTGTTCTCCTGCGCCGCCGGGGGGAGGAGGTAGAAAGAACTGGGAGTGCAGTTGAGCCTGGGAAGAGGGAGTGGTGGGGTGGGAAGGTATTCTAAGGTTTGGGTTTACTTCTTATTATCCTTGTTTTGATTTGACATAAATTAAATTGATTTTGTTTTTCCCCAAGTTGAGCCTCTCTTTTGCCCATGAGCACAACTGGTGAGTGACCCCTCCCTGTTCTTGTCTCGACCCATGAGCTTTTCTTTATATTTTCTCCTCCTCATCCCACCGGGGCCCGGGAGGAGGAGTGAGTGAGTGGCTTCGTGGTGCTTTGTTACTGGCTGGGCTTAAACCATGACAGTAGGAGAAAGAATGTTTCATGGGAACAAGAAAGGAAACTAATTTAAGGAAATCTATGCAAGTCTTATTTTGTCTGCTAGGAATATTTCCTTATGTGAATGCAAGAACAATTTTTTTTTTTTTTAACTATCTGTATCTCTCTGTGTCCGTTTGCATAAGTTAGTATAAACTACAACCTGACCCTTACAAAGCCCATTCAGAGGTAGGACTTGTGGGAGAAAGTGCATTTAATTTTGCTATTTACTGTAGAGGCTCATCTAAGTTTGGATATCATCACTAATGTTCTGGTAGCTTGGTGGGTGGGTTGTATGAGCTTATTTCTCTTGATGGCTAGCTCTAATTAAGAGAGGGCCTATGCACAGTGACACACCGGAGAAGCCATGCACTAAAATAGCCCTGCCATGCTGCTGGTGAGATCAACAGTGATACTGTTCTCCATTTTGCTGGAGGGTAATGTCTTCCTCAAAACAGACTATCCTTAAGCTAGTGTGGGGGATATTAAAATCATGCAGATATATTCAGGCTCTTATAGCTGCTCAGTGTAATGATTTAATTAAATTAATTAAGCCAGAACAGTACTTGAGCACTGAATGATTTATGAAAATAGGTTTAAGGGGAGAATCAAAACAGTATGTCTCCCCAGTTTTTGACTTGCATGTGGGGAACTTCGTCCTGCTGAGATCATGCTCCATAAAAATCTGGGCACTGTACAGAAGTCCTGGAAGCAGTTGAGGTGGTCTTCACTGAAATCTCTGCTGGGTGCACGTAATATGGTACTGCATTTAGAGGCAGGCTTCTAGGCAAGATTCCTGTAATGAATGATAATGTGAGAGTGTACTTGAAGAGATGCGACACCACATAGGGGGGGATAGATACCCTGCCCAGGCTGAGTTTTCTCCTGAGTAAATGATACATAAAGTTGTATTCAGAAGTCTTTGTCTGTGGTCTGGGGGAAAGTAAGGGAATGTTTGCTGTAGTACACTCCCAGAAGATTGGCAACATCACCTGATAAAGTGCCACTGAGGGTGGGCAGGGATGATTGGTCTTTGTTAACCTCTTCAGGCCACTGCCAACATGAGCGATGTGTGATGGACCATTGTATTTTCCTGAGGCTCAAAAGTCACAGACTAAAACATCAGTTCAGATGAAGATATTTCTTCTAGCTTGCTGTACTTTGCCTGGTATAAGATTTTTCATTTTATCAAATAGGTCATTTTTGTGTACTTTACAGCAGTTGATGCTTGTAATAAGACTTAATTGAACAGCTAATCATTAATTACATGCACAGTTGATCAGCTGTATCTCAGTAGGGCCTACAGAAAAGAGGAGAAGAGTTGAAGTACTGCAGGAAACCTTCATATTTTTCTCATTGTGGATTGCAGCTCAGTTTTTGTCACAAACATTTTAAACTTAGTGTCCTTAAGCTGCTTCTGACATTTTCTGCTTTTACTGGTTTGTGTTTCTTTATTTTTAATTATTTTCCTGGGAGTTTGTGCTTTTGGATTAAAAGTTGGTACCCTTACCATTTTGCCATAGTGTGCTCTGGTTAGTATCCTGCTTTTTTTTTGGAAGAAACTTCAAACTCTGTGTCACATTTAAGTTGTAGGCCTTCTTGTGTTTCAACAAATACATACTTGTCAAGGGATATATACACTAAATAAAACCTGCTAGTTCATCTGAGGGTCTGGTCAGTAAATGATGATGTATATCAGGCAAGAAATGTATAACTAGACAGTTTTATTATTAGAGCATATGCTTTTTTTTACATTTTTCACAACATTTACTTTATGAAATACTCTTGCTAGTCACTAAAATGCACTTGCCACTGACATACAGCTGCTTTCAAGGTGAAAGATAACTCTGTAATAGCACCTGCATGGGAAGTAAATATGTGTACTTAATAAATTGAACCTATAGGAGATTATTTAGGTAGGCAGAATGTAATTAGGTAAATTGGACTTTGGTCTGGATCCTGAGAATAAATGCTACGAGCTATTAAATAACAAGAGGACTTCATCAAAAAACCCAGAGCTCCTAGAAATGCAGTGCTGCCTCACTCCAGCCCTGAGGTGTAGATTGAATACCACATTGTCTCTGATTCAGTCTCTATTGAAGTTCATGGGGAAAAGAAATCCCCTGTTTTTAACAGGCTTTGGGTCTGTCCCTGGGAGGGAATTGTGTCAGCTTTGAATCATCAAACCACTTCCTGGTGCACCTGTGTTTTCCTTGGAGGACTCCCATCCAAACAGGGGAGGCATGGTCTTGCTCAAACTTGTGAGATCTGAGAAGATCAAAGCCCAGGGCAGAACAGCTCTAGCGGCAGGAACTGAACAGAACCAGCCACAATGCAATGGCTGTGCAGGGGCGGTTCCTGTGGGAGAACTCGTCAGTCCTCCAGGGGTGATGGCCATGAGGAAAACCACAGCCAAGGAAAGAACTCAAGTGATACTGGGATGGATGCAGCTGTGCTGTGGTTAGGGGACAGGATGCACATCTGTGTTCATGCTCCTTGGGCTGCAAAACTAGAAGCTTGCAGACTAGACTGGATTGACAGTGGTACCAGAAAGTGCAGCCTTTGCACTTTCCTCCCTTTCCCCTGTAAACCTCTGAAGTACTGAGAGAGATTTTTTGGTGTCTCACATAAATAAAGATTAGTAGGATTAGTTAGCTTCTACAAGTAATTGCAGAGTAAGAAACCTTGCTAAAATTTCTGACTCATAGAAAACAAACTTTGAAATCTAATTACCATAAAGATGGCTACTCAATATCAATTTCTAGAGAAGGTGCTGTTGATTTTCTTTTAATCCTTTATGACTGTGGCTTTACTCATGGTATGAAGATTCTGCTGTTCTACAGGGCTACTTTTTCCAACCTTGTGATAGCGAACTGTATTAAATCTTTCTAAACAACCCTGTGCCCAGAATGCCTATAGGTAATTAGGATCCTGTTTGTTAAGATTGGTGTAAAGAATAATTACTCTAGAGGCATCCATATTACTGGACAACACACCTGCATCTCAAGAGACAATGGCATTAATTGTAAAGTGTGTATTTTTTTCTCCCCGTGCAGCTTACCTCAGCAGCATACTTTGCAAAGTCTAAAATCAGCAAGGAATTTAGCTTTCTTTCAGTGCTTTGTAGAATGGAAACTGTGAGGATTTTAATTTTAATTTCCCTAAAGGGCTAAAAAAACCTTCCTAAAAAGCAGCCATCAATGTGTACTCTAAAGCTAGTAAAGTGTAGAAGAAGCATGTTCACTGGAGATACTCGTTTGTTCCTGTCCTGTATCCACCGTGTAGTATTTTCTTGGTGATGAGTTTCCATAGTTCATACCAGATGGCATATTTGTTTCAATATCTATGTTTCAATATCTATCAAATCTATTGGATTTTATAGTGTATTAATTTGAAATATCTTGTCAATAAATACTGAACTGTTGCATTTTCTTCACCAGTGAAGCCTTTTGATACAGAGGGGGAAAAAATTACCTGTGTCATTGTCATCTCCACTATGAATGTATTGTGTTAATTTTAACGTGAAAGAGTACAAAAATGCTATCAGAGATGCTTATAACGTTGGTTACAGTACTGAATCATAGAACTGGAAATGTATGGTTGTACAATATTTCCAAGAGTTCTTTTTTCTTAATCCCTCCAGTGCACTGCTGTAATAAAGAGGTTTATATAATGATTTGTTTTGTTTATGATGCACGAAGGTAGTATCACATATTATTCTGATGAGTACAAAGTTAGGAGCACATTAACTGTTTAAAATCCATTTGAGAATATGATCTACAAATGAAGACTTTTACCATTTTGTGCAATGTGCTTTTTGTACTGAGAGTGTCAGCTAGATAGTTCACCTGGGAAAAAGTGCACCTGGAAGTCCCTATACTGCAGACACTGTTATGAATTGAGCCTGCAGATGGAGTGACTTTGTATTTACAACTTTAATAGTGTTTTCTTTAATTAACAATTAAGTACATAGTTAAAATAGCAAAGCCTCTGGCATGGCAATTGATTCTAGCTGTACTGAGTGCACAAAGGGCTAAAATTGAAACTGTATTATAATATAACTGTATTCTTCTATAGTTTACTGGGAAGACCAAAAGCCAATTGAAGATTAAGCATCAAAATTGTACCCAGTTTTTATTTCCCCCTCGAGCTCAACTATGGGATTAATAATATGCAGGTAGAGCTACTGGTATTGGAAACATACTACTGACTTCCCCTGATCATTAATGTGTGATACAATTTTCTTTTATATGCAAAATGATGTCAGAATTACAGAACATGTTCTGAATCGTGCCTTTCTGTGAACATGGCCCCCCCAAAAATGTGAGGCAATACAGTGCTGAAGATGAAATTGCATCACTAACTTGGTTTGCCTGAGAAGAGTAAGGCTACTCCATGCCATTATAGTACTTTGTTGCAGAATGAATTCTTATAGGAGTCTGTAAGATTTCATTAAATAAGAGGTTTGTAGAATTTTCAGTAATAACAAGCCTTTAGTGAAAAATAATGACTATCAATATTGTAGATTGTCAATGACCTTAATGAGGCCAAAATGAAGATAGTAGTATATTTAGAATACAAGGGTTTTGGCTAGTAAAATTGTGAGCTAGATTGCTTGTCATAAGCTACAATAAGGCACTGTGGATATTTTAAAGACTTTTCAGTATAAGAAGACATCAGACTAAAGTTAAAATAATGTAAATTACTTCAGTGTTGCGCAAGTTTAAAATCATACTTAATGGCTTAGAACACCTGCTAAAGTAGTATAACATATACCTTTGTCAAAAATTCTTGTGTGTCCAAGCCATATAACATTGTCTACCCACAAAATTCTTCAGTGATTTTAATTTAAACTAGTGCATCTCAATGTAGATCCTCTGGAGGCACATTTCTCATGTAGATTTGGCTTAATTTATGTGTAATCACTTTTGTCAAGTCCAAATAAACTTTGTTCAAAGTGATTTAAGTGTGTCCACATGAGCTTTTGAAACTCTTAACTAAGCCTAATTATCATACCTTTGGATACTTCAGTTGATAAGGGAAAGAAGAAGAAGAAGAAGAAGAAGAAAAAAAAGTTTAGCAGTCTTGGATAGTCAAGATATCAGATTAGGTGGCAGTACTGAACATGTCTTGTTCTGCACTCTTTGAATATTGCTGGTTCTTTTTATCTTTGACCATAAAAGTAAAGAATATTTATTTTTAACATTATTATTATCATTATTATCACCAGCACTTTTACTATTACTAAGTTTTTGTCTCTAGGCAAAATCTTGGCCCCACTGAAGTATGTAGGATTTGTTGCCAGTGACTTCAGCGGAGCTTGGATTTCATATTTAGTTGTGTTGGGTTCCTTGCGCTTGATGTGATTTAAAGCTTCCTCCTTTGGTGAAAAAGATTTTTCACACTTTCCTATCCGGGACACTTAGTCTTCTCAAAAGACAACTTAGCCACAAGTGCCCTTACCTTTATTTTCCTCAGGCTGAAGTTGTGCAGATGGAGGCAACTGACTGAAAAAGATACAGCTGGCAGCAACCGCATCTCCAACATTGAGCTGCCAGGACACGCCTCTTGCCAACACTGCCACCTTCTCGGGCACTCGAGCATGTGCTCTGGAGCTGCTGCCCTCACAGAGTGTGCCCTCGCGCTCAGACTCCATGGGCGCTTCCTCCGGGGGGTGTCTTGGTCGGGGTGATCAATCCAATGGCACTTTGGTCGATGTCCATCTTAAAATCTAAAGCCTTCTGAATAAAGCCGTCACAGATATGACGAGTTTTAATAGTTGGTGAGGGAGCGATGTGGAGGAAGGTTCGTCGTTTGCTTTGTCCTGGCTGCTGTGCCCTTGCGTGTGTGGCAGCTTTCTAGATAAGGGGCTGTTGCTCCTTCCCAAAAACATGCTGCAGGAGGTCTGAGGTGGAGCGGGGGAGAAGGATGTCGACTGCCTGATGGGCAGCAGAAAGGCAGCGAGCGAAAGGGCAGGAGCTCAGGCTGGGAGCTGGCGTAAGGCTGGAGCTCATGCTGGGAGCTGGCATAAGGCCAGATCTCAGGAGTCATAGACAGCAAAAGGCTGTCTAAAAAGCTTTTGCTCTACTGCTAGATGTAGAGTTTACTGCAACTGAGGCAGTCATTGAGCAGTGGATGCAAGGCAAAGCTAAAGAAAATGATCTGCTTTTAAAGACACAGTTGATAGGGGACACTGAAACCTCCTTTTATGTCTAGCCTGCTTACTTAGTCATCAAGTTTTTGCTGGTTTTTAAAAATTACCTGTTGTGGTAGCAAATCCAATGAATCTTGGACTTTGGTTTTATAAGCCCTCTTTGTATTTTCATGGAGCTTATCTAAGGGGGGGAAAAAAAAAAAAATGCAGGCAATGCTTCTTCAAAGCCCTGGCAGACACAGGGTCCCATTGCAAGAGGGCTTTTCACATAATTCATCTTGTCAGCAGTATATTAGAAAAAATAATAAAGTAATCCTGCCCACACGATTCATGTTACTAGTTTTTTGAGGAGCCGTGAAAAGGGAGGTGTGGCTGTATTCCAAGCCTTGGGCTTTGCATTTTGTACTTTCTGTGGTTTTTAGAAATCTGTATTAGCTATAGGCATTTTCTCCATTTTGTTGCTCTCTTTCTTGTAACAAAATATTATTTTTTTTAGATCCCACAGACTAGCAGCAAAAAGAGGTACCAGTATTACTGTTGCTGCAAGTGATTCCATGATCTTTGCTATTAGATCAGCAAGTGACCTTATACACAGAAAAAGGTTGCTCACAGGCTATTTCCTTCTCTTACTACAAGGCTTCAGGGCTGCTTGTCACTATTATTTCCTCCTGGATGTGGAAATTGTTTCAGAAAGCCACTAACTGTCATAAGAAAACGCAAAATTCTTCTGCGCAGTGTGACTTTTTCAGGATTTTGCTGCTTCATTTCTTGATTTACTTACTTGTTTGTAATAAAATAGCTAAAATTAATCAGTCAAATAGGTTTTCCAAGTAAGCACAACATGTTTTCAAGGACTGGTGATTCCCAGTATTTTGGATGTAAGAATATGGGTTTGAAGTTATAATTGATTTGTCCATTTTGCGGACTGTTCCTCACAATCTTTCCAAAACAGTTTTGTAACAACGTCAAACCATGTAATACAAAACTTGCATAAAGGAGCTCTAAGCTGTTATCTTTCATTTATATTATAGAAGACACTTTACACATTTCTAGAGAAGTAGTATAATTGCAAAAGTGTAGTAATTTAACATGGTGCACTTTTATGATAAACTTAAAACGAAATGAAGTATCCTAGAAACTGGAGAAGTATGTCATTATACAGCTCTGAAAGCTACTTTATGTTTCATTTGCAGCAGGTGAAGTTACATGTTAAGGAGCATGACTACCCAGCCATACAATGCTTCCCTTAAAGAGCTGTGATTTGTAGCTTATTCAACCAGAAATTTCTCGAGACAAGGATAATCATTCTGAAAGCAAAGTACACAAAACCTGACCTACTAGCCTCTTTTTTTTTTTCTTTAAGCTTTTATCTCATGATTCACCAGGGAGTGGGGCAGAATTCTATCTACTTTTCAGACAGACTGTCATAATTTCTACTCCAAGTGCAGCAGGTATATGCTGCCACGTTTGCTATAGCACACAAGGCCATCCAGAAGGGGCACAAATCTGAACAGAAAGAGCGAGTGTTATTGCAAGATGTGCTTTGGTCTTTGACATGCCTGAAACCTATTGGAAGGAAATATGGGAAAGGAGACAAAGACGATAATTTCTGCGTTTCCCCAGAAATGGTCCTGTCCGTTTCCAGCAGTTATGTAGATGCTGTGCTGCAGGGGTAAGTTGAGGAGGGATAAGAGAAAATTGGCAACAAGCAAATAATTTTATTTTGCCACTGTTCTGGAATATCCATCCTCCTGAAAAGCATCTAAAAGCTGTAAGGTGGTCCTGCCCAGAGGTGTATGGTTTTTATTGTAAAAAAAGTAATGCTTTATTCCTCAGATATATTGATCTCCTGGAAAAGATAGCTCTTATTGTGAATGAGGACAGCTATCCTTTGCATGCTCCAGGGTAAAGTTAATCATAGAAATGTTTCAGTCCCTTTGTAAAGGGCAGTGAAAAAAAAAAAAAATGGAACTGTGAATAAAGATTCCATTTTAAGTTGGAAGCTAAGGATGTATTCTTTATAGAGACGCGTAACTACAGTGCTTATCCCTCACCTCATTGGTAGACGTGAGTGAGATGAGGAATATATTTCATTTTTACGCTTGGAACAAGTATAGGTTAGGTGCAGAGTTACAAACATTAGCTAACCTTCAGCATTCCATTCTAGGAAGCACAGTGTTCTTTTTTGTGTATGTCAACTTGACACTGTTCATAACATTGTAACCTTAATAATTAGAATATGTATGAAGGAAAAAACGGGGAAAGAAGGAATTAGAACAAAGACAATAGTGTGGGACGTATCTGGATTCATGGTCCCATGTGCTAAACCAGGTAAGTTTTGGTTTTTTTGGTTGTTGGTTGTTTTTTTTGTTTTGGTTTTGGTTGGTTTTTTTTAAATTTTAATATCAGAGAAAACAGTATCTGTCATCCTTGAAAAAGTGTAGGCTTTCCCTTATTGTTCCTCTGCTCTCTCAACATCTCCTGTCTATTTCTGTGGCCACAACTCATTTTCAGGTCCCTTGACAGAACTGACTTGCATGCTCAGATTCTGCCCCTCCTGGCCATCATGCATCTTTTAGTTGGCTGAATTGGGTCATGTCGCAGGCTGAGGCTCTGCTGGAGTGTTAAGAGGTCCATTTGTGAAGAGAAACTACATAATCCGGTTTGTGCCTTTCCTGGACAACTTCCCCAGTGTTCTTTCAGCATAGCTGATAAATCCAAAGCCTTGATGCTTTTCATTTTAGATTCAAGACTTCACTTAGCACTTTTTCTAGTGTAGTAGTGTTAATTAAGGGTGTCCTTTACATAGTGTTATTAACCCCTTAATACACTTGGAGTTTTACTGGAGGAAAAAAACACACCCAAACTTGTTACCTTTTGACCAGGGAATAAGAATGTTGACAAAAGCATTCTTTTTCAGGGAAGAAATAAGCAAGTTTACAGTGGAATAAACTTAATCAGTGTAAATTGTAATAGCCAAAATCAAAAAGCAGGTTTTGATCAGAACCATTGTACTTTGCCATAAAGCTAAATTGTGCTTTTCAGCTGAAAGTGCCCCATCTTCAGCACTGTGCATGCCACTTCATATTTTGCTATTGTAAAAAATCCATTATTTCTTTTACTGTAAAGTGTACACTGAATGGAGATGCTACCTTTATTAATTTCAGTAGTGCCACAATTTTAACCGACAGTACTTGGAAAAAAAAGAATGAGTTCCAGAAAATGAGAGCCTTTGCAATGCAACTTTACCATGGTGATTTCTGGATAAGAAATAGACTTGTAATACAATTTCACACCTTTGGAAGGGGTTTTTGTTGAGGAACCATATTATTTGCTTCTTTCCTTACACACGTATGTAACAAACATAAAAAGTTTGTACAATGGAAAAGCATATAAACTACTGCAAAATGGCTCAGCTCCTGCACCTTAACCCTGACTTGTAAACTACGATGTTTCAGTCCTGGGTCTCAACTTTGCCGGAAATTGCTAATTGTATAGTTGGTTCATGATGTGGCTCAACATCCACTAGGGATTAAGGCGAGATCACAAATCTCTTAACTCATGACCTCTGACAGACATGAACATTGGCCTCCAGAGATGAAAGGCTAATACACAGCCCCACTACTGCCATTTCCCCATCGTGATCTTGTCCTCAGTAAAATCAAGGATTATCAGTGCTTTGTGTTTTTTAATGTTAGATATGTGTGAATACAGAGTGATTACATGGCAAGGAAAAATGAGAAAATGTGGACCAAAAAAAATGAAATAAGGAATAAGGAAAATTTATAAAGCTTGGTTATGGAAACACATGACTTCTGCATGTTTCTGACAATTCTGCGTACTCAGATGAATCTCAGGAGATCCAGACAATGACCACTTCCTTTTACAGTTGACAAACAAAAAGAAAGCACCCAAGCAAAACTCAAAATTCTGTCTGTGAGACTTTAATACTGAGCTTTTGAAACAAACAGAAAACATGTTTTTTCAGAATCCTTGTTCCTGACAATAGACATTACAGTGGATCTTTAAATTTTTTGCAGTGTGATATCAATAAAAGTGACTGGTAAAACATGCTAAACAGAGACAGTAAAAGTTATAAATGACATTTCCCTTTTTGAAGGGTGATGACCTGATGATTCAAAGCACAGGCACGGAAATGACTAAGATCTTTGCTTAGATGGAGATGATGCTAATGACCTTAGCAATGAGTTCAATAAAAAATTTGAGGATTTTCACAGATGACATAAATTTAACAAAGTTAGCAAAGTGTATTGTGTAAGATTTATTTGAGAACAAATTTCATAGTATGTAATGAACACTAAATTCTTTGAGAAATGGACAGAGGAGAGAAAATTTTAGATGTTCCATTTCATTTTTTAGCAAATTTATCATTTCCCTTTTTTATGGAATAATAATTTTAAAATATTTTAGCTTATATGTTCCATGCAGAACTGATGGCTGCACTAATTTTGAAGGTGATTATTCTTCATTTTAAAATGTGCAGTGAGCTAAACAAAAAGGACGATTTACCAGGATCGTTCGATTGGAGATGATGTAACAGTTTGTAAGGAATTATATTCTGACATATAGAATCTACCTAAGTGTCTTCACAGCATGTGTTTTGAATGGTGCGGAGGTACCACACAAGACCCTTCTTGTATTTGCATGTCAATGTGCGGCTGTCCTGGAAGGGGACGCCTACAGAGAGTGATTGTTGAAATGAGCCTGACCTGATCCCAGGTCTGATCCCGTTGCAGCATGGAGGATGTTGCTCCTTGTTTGGCATGAGGTAAGGCTGCAATTTAAACCAAAACAATGGGCATGCCTCTCTCATTTTTGCTTTTGGAATGGCTGTCGTGAGAAAGGCTGCTGTGAATATTAGGGGAGGTTTAAGGTAGCTATTAAAGATTTTTATGTTGTTAGGTTGAACGAGCTCTTTTGTAATTTAATAATGTTACTAATCTTGCAAGTCACTTTTTTTTAAATAAGCGTGATTAGCAATTTGAACCTTAATTTATGATTTAGGAATTTACTGTATATCTCATAGTTGCAGAGAAAATAACTTCATTAAATATGAAGAGATCTTCTTGAAATGTTCCAAACATAATGACTGTGTTTCTAGGGTCTTTAGGACATTTGCCAAACGAAAGCACTTCATCAGATCTGATTGCCATGGAAAGCCAGATTACAGACGTTTCATATTTAATGTGCAGGCTTTTGTATCATTTTAAATATACCTTTTTTTTAATTAAAAAGTCATAATTTGTTTTCCTGTCAAGCACTGAAAACTGCCTGAATGGATCGTAAATTCCTTACAAGGAAACCTTGCTTTGTTTTCCCAAGGCTGCGTGTTCCCTTAAAGTTATGAATTTTCAAAGAAATCCCATATGGTTGCACTTACATTTTCTTAATGGAGGACAGAGCCATCGTTTCCTTGTAAAAATGAGAGGAGCCTTGAGAAAGCTTGTTAGTTGTGCTAACAAGTCCATTTTATTAATTCTTTTTTTTTTTTTTTTTTTTTTGACAGAACATTCTCTTAAGATTGTGAAAATAAATCAATGCAGAATGGATAGAGAGGTATCAGGCCTCGACAGAAAAGCATTTAACCACATGATTAAGTCCTTTTTTACATACTAGAACATTTCCCATCCACCCCCTGCTTAATTTCAGGTCTATGATTTAATCTTTTACAGCTCAGCATATGGTTATTCTTCCTAATTGGGTCTCTAGCTGAAGCTTCTGATGTATATATTTTGGCAGTGTTTCATTTCCCTGTGATACTATGTTTCTGAAAATGCACATGTTTTGCCAGCACCTCTACCATTTTGCCTACCATGTTCATAAATCTCACCGCCCTTTGTATGACAACTGAAAGGATAACTTTTGAGGCAGCATTCGCATGGTGACCAGAGCTGCAGCGTGCATCTCTGTTTTAACATGAGTTATGCTATTGCATACCGTAGACAGCCCTTCGTCACATCAGAAGTTGAGAGAAAGATGTTTATAAGGTATGATGCAGATTCCGTTATTTTAATGAGATACTACTCCTCTGGTATGTAAAACTGACATGAATATTCATGAACCAGACACAAAATCTACTTGCCCACCTTTCATTATGTTGATGAAATTGTAATGAGATTTCACTCGCCTGTCAAAAAGTTGCTTCCCTTGGATGAATTAGCAAAGAGAAATTTTGCAGCACAGTTTTGCACGCAGCTTATTGTCTGGGTTTTCTATCTGAATAAGAAACTCTCTGCTTTCCAACTGAGACTTTACATAGGAATATTTTGTAGTTGGAAAGATTCACTGTAGCTACTGTACACTGTCTGTAAGATCGGCGACAAGAAGGAAAGACATTTCGGACTGTGTTTAACTGCATGATACGAATGCCGTAAGCACGTTGTGCTCTGGCCTCCTCTCTCACCTGAGGTTCATTAAGCCAGCATCGCGGCGCTAGGGCCCGCTCTTTAAAGCAGGGTGGGTGTTGTCCTGATGAGTCAGGGGGCAGCCCACAGCTTGGCAGACCCAGTGGGTGATAAATGTCCAAAGCCCTCCAGGCTGACTACACATTTTTCATCATTAATCCGGCCTATTGTGAGCTGGTCACTCACATTGATTCCAACTAGAGGGCATCATCTGCCGTTAAGAGGGTGATGACTCGCTAAAAATGAAGGCCTGAAACTAATCAAATATAGTTAGAGCCTTTGCTGGCAGCTTGCTTAGATTGCTCTAGGGCACTAATAGGAAAGCGGCAGACATGTGGGCAGATCCCTTCAGGCACTGCATGGCTTTGTATAGGAATGCGATGGTTTCCTTTGACAGCATGTTGTGTTATTATAGCTATTATTGAGTCAAACGCTGTTATGAGAAATTCTTCTGTCTCTTTCTGCAGTTTTTTTCAGGTTGTTTTGCAATAAAAAAAGCCAAAAAGAGGGGGGATTTTGGAACCATAATGTAACACCCATCCTGTCAAGTCAAGATCAGGCTAAATGATTGTGCTACAAAGAGAAAAGAATTCCCTCTGCAGAGATCTTTGTCTGCCTATCAAAATCATCTGCCTGTCTTTCTTTCTTTCTTTTTAGCTACTTATTTATCTGTTTATCTAAAGGCTTCATTTCTTTTGTTTAAAAGTAACACATATGCCTGGCTTGATGCCTTATTCAGTGTTTGTCTTTGAATAGTAATAATTTGTTTGTATGGAATAAGTCCAGCTGAGAAGTAAAGGCTGAAGATCTGTGTAAATCATAGGCTCAAGTGAAATTACATATTTTACAGAAATTATAGAAATTACAGAGTTAGTGTGTTTGTAAGCGACTTGTCCCTATTGCAAAGCAGTGAGGTTTTCCCCCATGGTTTTTCTTCTTCACCTCACTGAGCGTCTCCCTCTTCTAAAAGTGCACATCACTACAAGTTCCCCTTGGAGGAATTTAGTGCTGCTGGAAGAGAGCCCTTTTCAAGAATGTGTCCATTGTTGGCAGGAGGCTTTCCAAGAGTCCGCACTGCTGGGGGCCCCCCTACCCCTCCTGGGATTGTTTTCTGTGGTTTTCTTACTGAGAGTTCATGTTGGAGAAATTCAGTATGTTTAATTGGTAGCTCATAAAGCTCTCTCATTGTTAAATGCCTTGCCCAGAGTAAAAGGTTCATAATTACATCAGGCAGTGTTCTACTTTGGTTTTATTACAAGATGTGCAAATGATGCCTAGTGGCAACTTTTCAGAATGTGAAGCTGTTGCTCTTTTTGAGCATTGGTTTGGTCCTCTTGTAAGCAAGTTCAACTTCCAGGTCATGTTTTCTTAGAAAGCTGTTTATGCTACAGGAGTAACCACTTTATGTTGGGAAGAATTGCTGAGTGCTAGTCTTGGCCATTCATTTAGGCATAATGCATTGATGAAGTTGTCTACTAAAAAAACCCCCAACAACAAAAAGCTCCCTCCCCCCACCAAAACGCCAGCGCAAACCAAAACAAAACCCAAGGCTCATTTCCTCAAAACCAGGACAGCTGTTGATTGGAACTAAGGGGTGAGAGGAAATTCCCTGCTGCAGACTTTCTTAGCCTCAAACAATCTCATTGAAAGCAAGCTAATTGAGGAGCACCAAACCGGCTTTGTGACTAGAATCAGTGCATGCTGGGGAGGAGCGGACAGGGAATTTGCTTCACAAATGCCCTACTGCTCTAAAGGAGAACATGAATATAGTTGCAGCCTAAGGGTCAGGTTTTTGTAACCATAAGATGGACTTAGATAACTAGCTCCCACTGAACTTATCTAGGCTGCAAATGTTTTCTGCTAAACCATAAGTTTCAGTGCCTTTACCTGTGCTGCTGCTGTGGCAACTGTCTTCACAGATCTGAAGCAGTATAGGTTGAAAATGCCTTCCATGAGGGCTTTACTACAGTTATGGATTTTACCCAGGAAAATGCAACAAAATTCAATTACTTATGGGACTATTCGCATTTTTTAAAAGTAAAAGCACATTCTTCTGTATTTCTTTCGATTGTTTAGTTTTGTGTCATGGCCATTCAGGGAACCCCACATTTGAATAAAAAAAGGTAAGAATACTTGGTTGTTAGATATCAATTTCAGCGATACATTGATTTTTCAGAATCCTAGACATAACTTTTATGGAAATGTTTGTTTGCATAACAGGTTTCCTGATAAACTATATAAAGAGTTTCCCAGATTTTCCAGGATTTTATTTCATCTTCCTTTGTCAAATCCAGATATTGTTAGTCCAGAGCAAAGAATACTCATGTTCTATATTGTTGGGTTTTTTAAACCACTCTCTTAGGTTTTGCTTCTTGTTTATATTGTTCTAGCATTGTAGATGGTTGAGTATTTTTTAACATAGTTTATGACATCTTGGTAATTTAATTTAGAGAATGTTATATGTATTTCTTGTCTATTCAGCATCTTCAATAAAGTAAGCTATTTTAATTTCTCCTACCCACAAGTAAATTAATGAAATATTACTTTGCTCACACACTCAGATGCCAAGGAAAGATTTTACAAATAATATCAAAGAGGAGAGAAGTCGGCCAACTGTGAAATTACTGATCATCTGGATTTTCCCTCTAGTTTTGACTGCATATAGTGAACTGGAATAAATGCATTTTTTTCAGTATACAGCACTTCTACCTCATAATAGTTTATACCAATTTGCTTCTGTTGATTACATGTCCATCTTACTAGAGCAGAACTAGTGTACTGGATGGTTTGTAGCATATTTTCTAGTGAACCTTCAGGAGAGGTTATATGGGGCAGGAGAGGGGAAAAGCCTTGTTAATGTGTATTTGCCCTTAATGTCCTTAAGAAAGATACTGTGAGGAAAGACTTCCCTTCTAAAAATGGAAATAGCCTTTCTTCATAGTGTTTTAATACAAATCGACACTACAAAATAACTGATGTGTAATAATCCTTTCGCACTTACAGTAGTATATAATGAAACAAAATGATCTTTTGTTGAGTGTTCAGGAGTACACTGAATGTATTAAACCTTAACTTCAGTTGCTGGTTGGGAAGAGATGAGCTCAGTCATCCAACAGAGTCTGCAGTCCTGCTGGTTGATCAGATAAGCAGAGCTAAGCCTTTCTTAAAGGAGTTGGGCTTTGGGAAGTTATAAATAAGGCAGCCTCAAGACCGATCTGTCATCATGCTTGTGGCAGTTTTTGGCTGCCCCGCATTACATATGCAAAGGGTGATTAACTATGTATATGATGAAAGGGAAGTTTACCAAAATATCTGTGACCCTGTGACAACAAATACTTCAGGGCTAATTTTAGAGTGAGAGTAGTATGTTTATAATAAAATGGGTTAGATATTGTGCTGTGGTCTCAGTCTAGCATGGCCCTTAAGAAAAAAACCAAACCACTTCCCTTAAGAGGAGGTTAACATTTTGTAGGCTGGAAGCTGCGTTCATTGTATATAAAGGCTGCACTGTTTCCTTAGTGGTAAAGCTGCTTTAAAAAGCCCCTGTTGCTGATGGCTAAAAGAGAGTAACGTGGGGCTTGGTTGGTTGGTTGATTACTTTCCTGCCGGATTATTTTGGCAGTTCAGAGCACAGCTTCATCGTGTCCACAAACAGTTCCACTGGCAGAACTGGGTAAGCCAGGAAACTGCAGGACAGGTGACAGGAGGACATTGCTGGGAGAAGGCGTAATGAGAACTTTGGAAACTGGCACTGTGGGCAGAGAAAATACAAGGTCAAATTACACTCTGATACACTTAAGTATGTGCTCAGATATTTTGCTATTCTGGAGCCTGTATTGAATCGCTTTGTACGTGTTGCTGCTTGAAACAGTAAAGAACTGATGACTGCAGTGCCACATCTCTTTAGTTTTTAATGCTGTCTTTGTTTTGGAGCATGTTTAGATTAAATTTGGAAGTTAAGTTGGGTTAAATGTTACTTGATTTGATGTATTATAACCTCTTTAAGCAAGCCTTAGCTTTCTGTGCCTCCTTTCCAGTTCTGTGACACAGCAAATTCTCCCTAGGCGCTCTGCAGTATTCTGCACTCGTTATTTGTTTTGCATGGGTAAAGGGAGGTTGTACAAACACCGAGGATATTCTTGCGTGTTTGTATAAAGCAATTGTGTCTGGTTCTGTGGTGCTGGTGGACCATTCTTTTGTTGAGGAGTGAGATGTGATTTCACAGCACCCCAGTGAGACTTAGAGGCTGTGACAGGCTCGGGGGGGCTTCGCCCACACGTTCTTTCCTGCTGCAGTGACCACAGCAGATTGTTCCAACTGCTCCATGGTATCTCCTCATGAGGAGGTCTCCGTTAGCTTGGATGTCCTGGTGGAACTGATTCTGTGACCCTGTGCTAACCTGTCTGAGGCAAAATGAGCTGCCTTAGCTTGAATAGTCTAGGTCTTTGCTAGGTTGACTTAATTTGACTGAAATATCTTGGAGAACTGTGACACAGTCTGTACTGCTAGAATCAGAAGATTGGAGCTGTATAGCCGGGTGAGGGCTGGTCACAATTGCATCTTTTGGCCCACAGAGCTATTGGCAGGAAAGGGTGCAAGAACAGGCCCTGAAGTCATCCTTAAGTGCTGTTCCGTGCATCGGAAGTGTTGGACATTAGAAAGAACTTTTTTTGCATTCTCTTCCTCTAAAACATCATTATTTTGTGGTGAAGAAAATAACTTTTTCCCTATAGGAGAGCAAGGGTACAGCTTTTGTCATGTGTTTTTTAAGCCTGCTGGAACCACAGCTTTCATTCCTCTGCATAAGCAGGACTTTAGCACAATTGCGAGTGTCGCAAAGTATTGAGGACACATCAGACACGGTATCCAGCTGAATCTATCTTTCCAGAAGAGAAAACCTAACATCTAGGTAGCCTAATTAGTCAGATCAGTGGGCATGAAGGTGGGGATGTGCCAGGACCTCATGCCAGCAGTTGTAGCCTCATGTGGTCTTAAACCAGCTTCATAATCTGCATGATTAGAGGAAGCATTTTTCCTGTCTGTGGGGTATAGGCAGAGAGATGCTCTGTGGCTATTAGAGATAGCGACTCTAAAGGAAATGGCAGATTTTCTCCTGGCTGTGCACATGCATCATATTATATGATATTTGGAACAGACAGATTTCTTCAGAAAGTTGCTTTTCAGGGACCCAGGCAATTTAGCACCAAAGAAACAGAAAAAAAATAATACTACCTTTTTTCCCCTGTATCATCAACATGCTGATGCTTGGATTTTGAGAAGTCCCATTTGTGCATAATACGTTAATATGTCATGCAAATTTTTTGTTTTAATCCATTCTGATGTGTTTGCAGTAGAACAACAAAAACTGGTAATGGAATGCAGTGATTCCTAGCACAGTGAGTGATAGGGTATAATAATTTTCCATTGTGTCAGCAAACATTGTGTCATAACAGATGTTTTAATTGTGGTTTTAGATGTTCAGTAGGTAGATATTGGTTGTGTTAAAACTGTTATCTTTCAAGCTGTGTCTTTATATGACCATAACACTCAGTAGCTGGATGTAGCCCCAAGGCCATGCATCTTGTAAAGTTTATGTGTGTCTTTGCTGTGTGAAGAATGGAAGGTCAAGATACACTTGCAATTTTTCGGTATGCATATAGCGTGGCTGCTGGAGCCAAAATGTCGGTGTTATAGAGGAGATTTTGTTAAGATAGTCACACTGGGAAAGAAAATGTGGGTGGCAGTGGTACATTCAGGCTGTGTGACGAACAGTACATTTTGCAGGTGTAGAACTGCGGAGTCCTGCCATCTTTGGCACACGAACTCCTGAGGTAGAAGGGTGGTTCAGCTTCCCACCAGATTATTAGAAGACTTCCCCATGCTGCCTGTTCAGTTTTCGTGTTGAGCAGGAACACACCAGGACTGTCTAAAGGTGTGTGCCACACAAGCTGCCTTTTTTGAGCGATTGTTCTTAACATCGCAGTTTTGATTAGTGACCATGCTTACTTGGAAGCTCTAAGGAAACGGAGAACCTCAGTGTCTTGCTAGATCTACATGTTTAGTCTTTGTTGTTCCCCACCCCCCACCCCCGCTAGACAGTAGATTTTCAAAACTTTCATGCCTCTTTGCATTATCCAGCTGGCTCAGATGTACCATATTCCAGGGAGGAACTCAGTTTGTGCACATGAGCCTGAGGACCAACACCTGCACCTTCATATCCTTCCTGGTCCTTCATATCGTTCCTGGTCTTGAGCTGTGCCAAGCATTGATAGGTGACTTGAAGGCAGGCAAGCAGTGGTGCAGGCTGAAAGGTAGAATTTAGTCAGTTGTGTATAGACAATAATAAAATAAAACGTTTCCTTCACCAGCTATATGCACATTTTAAATAAAAGTCTTTTTTTTTTCCCTCTCTTTTCTGTGTTGCTAGGCTTATGACTGCTCTGTCTCAGCCCAGACAATTTTTAAAATTTTTTTTTTAACAGGAAGTATCCTTCTTTTGCAGCTACTCTTACATTAAGTCTCCAGGCTGAATTAATGCATTATGAAAAAAAAAAAAATCAGCTTGAAATAAAACCATGCAGGCAAAGCTTTCAAAATTGTCTGATCTTTTGGAGGAATCTCGATTTTTTGCCTGTCTTAATTGAGGCATCTCTAAAGTATTTGGTTTGCAAAAGGGAGATGATCAGTACTTCTGGAAAATTATGCCCCTTGAGAAAAAGGGGAAAATAGCAGGTGGGGGAATCCTGAAGTAAAAGCAGTCAAAATCACTGGTAATTAAAAATAAAAAATATTCCCAATATGAGGCATGTTCTTACGGGTGAAATCCTGTTATTCTTGCCAACGGTTGAAATTAATCCCTCTGTAAAAAGCCACCCTTTGCCTCTGCTGTACTTCCCTTCCACTTGAACACTATTTTGAGGTTTCAAGTGGAACTTAAGTGGTAGGGATGCATTGGGCAGTCCTGCACAGTTTTGAGTTTAATAGTAGCAACAGGAAGAGTTTCTAACATAGCACAGGAATAGAAATTTAGTCTGCAGAAGAAGCCTGTGTTGCCTTCTTTGAGCAATGCAAATAAGAAAAGGAATATGAATGCAGAGTGCTTTTCCAAATGCGGTTATGTTCAGATACCTTTAAATGCCCTGTGATGAAAATGATTAAATGAGAGGTTTAAATTCTTTCCGCTTATGAGAGTAAAGCAGTAATAAAATGATTTTTAATGCACAGCAACATTATTGCATACTTGTGTCAAGATTTTTGTTTACAAATAAAGTCCACATACTCTTTGTATGACTGCTCTTTAAATTTGCAGCAGCAGCAGAAGTCCATTTTCTATCGATCAGAATGTGTTACCATCCAATTAGAAAAAGTTTGAACTTGATCTTTGTGCAATATGTGTTCTCCTTAATTGGATACACATCCACGTTACAAGCTGTACTGCCCAGGGAACATCTAGCGCGGTAACAGATGACAGGCCAAGCAATGAATGAATCCACGTGAAGAGTGAGCTACAAGTGTCCTTTCTTCCTGGGAGGGGACACTCAGTGGGACAACCTGGAGTGTTCTGCCTGAACGGCCTGCAGGGATGTGAAAGTCTACACCTATGCTGCCCGGTTCCTCCTGCTGCAACGCCCCCAGCCTGATGCTCTCAGGTGCACTGAAAATGCTCTCTGGCTGGAATTCGAAGCATTTTTATTAAAACTATTTTATTTAACATAGGATTTTGATGTTTCACATATTATCTGAGTAGTCAAATAGTCTAACCAGTTTTTAGCAATCTGTCTTTGAGTGAGGTGCATAGTTACAGTGGTAGAGACGTGTGCCATGTGCCTGCAAACTTCAACGTACGATAAATTGTTCACCACCTTTTCATTGCCTCTGACCTGCTAAACAGTCCACTCATGAGAGCCTATTAGTCTTGACCTAATTAATATTAATGGACTGAAGCTACTTATAATTCAGGTTTAAATGGGCAATCAATCTTACATTTGCTTGTGAATGGTGCAGGCCTCACTGCTTTGTTCCCTGCCCTATGTCAGTATCTTCAGTCATCTGGAATTATTGTTATATTTAAAAATAAACACCTGCCATGTTTGTCAGTATATGATTTTAACACTATATAGAAGTTTGTAAGAGTGTTGAAAAGAAATACCAGCTATCCTTGTAAAGGAGGGTCAAAAGGCAAATCAGTTTTTCCAAATCTGACAGTTCTAAAGTTTGACAACAAAGTTGCCAAGATGTAATACTTTGAGCTAGTGATCTCATCTTGTGGCAGTTGTCTTCATCTTTTGGTTTGGGACAGTCACTTGAGTCTTCCTCTTCAGACTTGAAGGTTTGTGATTAGTGCCTGATACAGTAGATAAATAATCAAATATTCAGTTTTGAATGAGAACTGGAGAACTGAGAAGCCATGCAGTAGCAAGTCAAGAAAAGAAATAAATTATGCTATTTTGACATTCTGGTCAATGTCGTGCAACCAATTCCTAATTGATAACAACTGTGTAAGCAATATCTGGTGTGCACACCATTGACTTCTAATGATTATGTTTACATTTCACATGAAGAACAGAAGTTAGAATTTCTTCAGCTCCAAAATGCCCATGGAAGCTGACTCTCCACCACCTGAAATTCCCATCATGACAGTCTCTTTGCAATCCAGGCACTAGAGGACATAAACTGTTGTTCAATCTCATACAGTCTAATAGAAGGGAAGAATGAGGATTATTTAGTGGCCATAAAATCCTAAATTTTGGTTAATGCAGAAGAATTCTTTTATTACATAGAAAAATAAGATGTGTTCAGTTGGTTGTGCTTAGGGTGTTTGATAATAGAGTATATCTTCTTCAAACTTTTCAAAATTCCGCACTGTTTTTTTTCAGGAGATGTTTATAATTCTGATAAGGGACTAAAATTTTCATTTCTGTTCCGTTCAGACATCACAGTGAAAGCTGAATCAGTAGGAAAAGCATTTGAATTAGTAAACAATAATAAAATGATAATTTAGAGATTTTTTTAACATAATCATTCCTTAAATGGGATAGTATTTTAACTTACTACAGAGAACACCGTAACCCTATGGGGTTTTTGTTTTTCTTTAAATATATTGCATTTTGAAAGCATATTACTGCATCATCATGTTCTTTTGAGTATAATTTAGTTCTTGTATAATGCATTGTATCATCAGATATTCTGTATGGTATTCTGGAGTGTATAGTATTCATATACTGCAACCATCTATTCATGTAAGAGATGCATTAGAATAATTTTCCTGAATACAATGCATGATTAAAGGACAATGTCTAAGTAATTTTTCAAATTATTTTCCCCTTTCCCTGTTGTTTATAATAGCTTTTTGGAAGAGTAATACTTCAGGCACATTCATTTGAAATCAAATAATGTCTCAGAACATTTTCTAACTTGCCTTGGCTAATTTTGATGAGCTAATGAAGAGAGATTAATATCTGTTTCACTATTAAGACATTAATGAATTTTAAGTCCTACGCACCCAACTTAGCCATTCATCTTTCCTAAGAGACAAATTATTGCATAACTTTCAATAATGCTCCAGAATTTTATTACATCTATAATGAGAGTACTTGTTTAAACAGCAGTATTTTGATTTTAAATGGCTGAGGGGCATAATCTGGATGAAGTATAAATAACTCTGCAACTTGAGTGATGAGGAAGTTCTTAAAATATTTTGATTAATAAATGTCTCGAGTCATATTCAGAGCAACAGCCTACCTATGCTTCTGGCTTGCCAGAAAGGGAGCAAGGACAGATACTTTTAAGTTACGCTTTGAGGAGTTTCACTCACTTCCTGTGTTTTTTATCTGTTTTTAATCTACTGCCGCCCTGTTATAAAATGCTGAACTGCTATACCCAAAATGAAAGGTGTGTTTGTCAAAGGTTTCTTCACTCTGGACTGCTGGACATTTTGCTGTCTCTGGCCTCTAAATAGCATGCCTTCTATTTTCATTTTGCTACCAGGGATACTGTTAAGGGGTTGCACTCTTCAGAAACATTCATGTATCTTCAAGATGCCATAGCTGAGTAAATGTAAAGAGATTGGAGCCAGAGTGAGCTTTATGTTTTATGCATGTGTGTAGTTTCTTGCATGAGGGATCTTGATCCTTGATGGATGCCTCCAAGCTGTTGCCACAGTAGTAGTAAGTTGTTCGTGCAGATTCTATAGAAACAGTCATTGAATTTCTCTGTGAGCTGGGGAAAACTATCAGGGCCTGCCTGGATCTGCTTCTGTCTTCTAACATTCTCGGTGACAGGGGGGGTGAGGGGGTTACACAGGATATTGGATTAGGTATGGAGGGATTCATGTGATTTAGATTATGTAGTCGGTGTCTGTATTTTGTCCCTTTTGCTGAGATCCTTGGTCTCAGGCTTTTCTCTTTCTGCACACCAATTGTACGTGGCTCAGGGTTGGTTTGTGTGGTCTGAAGTTTTATTAAAGAAAAAGCTAATATGGATTGTTCATCTATTTCCGTAATGTAGTTTATCAGCATTATTTTGCTACTGTCACTGATTTTCCTCTTGTTTAAGTTTTTTTTTTTTCTTTTCATTCTTTACCTAGCTGGGTGTTGCAGAACTCAAGTGTAATTATATTAAAACTTAATCTGTTGTAGAATTGGTACTGATCTCATCAATAAGTCAGTTGAGTCCCAATTTATTTTCTTTTTCTGAAGATGAAGGTCCATTGCACTGCAGACATCTGGTGTTTTGGGTACGTAAAACTGCAGATCCCAGACAACTCTGTTATTTCTGTTTAAATACGCATGAACTGTTGTTTAGGTAATCCACTCTATCAAAATAACATCAAGTGTAATATATTGCTGACCTTCTCTTTTGCATATTAGAGAGGAGTAGAGAATAAGTCTACTTGTACTTGCAACTACATTGGCTGTGTTGCACTTCTTATATATTCAAATCTTTGGAAGTGTGAAGATTATAGAGGATGTAATATTTGTAATAGGTAGCTTCGTTTATTCATACATTTTAGTTATTTGGCCCTAAACAGGGTATGACATTAATCTTTTACAACACAGTCTTGGTCTTAGGGATAAGAGAATGTTATGAGGTAACTTGGCAAGCTACTGGCCTTACTGTGCAGCTTGTGCAAAACACACCATGAAGGAAGTACCTGGGCCCCTTCCTGACCTTCAGTCTGGAGGGCTGCAAGAACCTGAAGTCTCTTTAGACGTAGTTTGGTGTTGGAGGAAGCAGGCTTAGCATCACTGTGCCTTCAGATGCCCCTGGAGATCATTCTGACAGTGATAGAGTGGTACTTCATTCACATGCTTTCTCCTCAGCCAAGAGGATCTGCAAGCGTGTGGCAAGTGGCTAGCACTGCCAGCTGTGCCGTGCTCTGAGATAATCCTCGGTCAGCCAGCTAAAGTAGTTTAATAATTGAATTGCTGCTGGACTCCCATGGAACAGAAGCCTCTTGGGATGGATGGCCTTGCACGCAATTTGTATTTCATGCAAAAAAGGCTCTGGGTTTACAGTCAAGCCGTGGCAGTTTACCTGCCATTTTAACATACCCCTTTCAGTGGAAATTACAGCCTGTGTCAAATAAAATGAGTCATGTCTTTTGATTTGATCCATTTTTTTTTCTTGTAGACAAGCTAAAGTGGAAAGTGGTTTCTAAAAGTTCTTCTGAAATCAGTCATTTGCCATCTCTGTGAGTATTTTGAGTTAGCAGAATTGGCCTTGCCTAGTCTTGATATGTTTCTGGATTTGTCTGCCGTAATTACGGGAGGGAGACCCCTTGCAAATCTGTAAAACTAGAATTTTGTATAAGCTTTGCAAGTTGGTTTTCTAAGGCTGAAATAAGATTGACTATACTCGTTCTGTTGTTTTTCATTTGTTCTTAACTTTACAATGGGAAGTATTGCTATAATGACAGGTGTGATTTAAAAGGTACAGGCTTGTCTTCCTGCTGATGAATGTATCTTTTTAATAGGCACTTAATCCTTGTGAAAGGTGCTGGATTGTGACAGCACTTGAAGATGTATTCCTGTATTTTTCTGCAGAAGTTGTACAGCAGGAGATAGTGGCAAGGCATGCTTCTCTTACAAATATGTCTGAACCCTGACCTAGAGAGATCACCTTTAGAGATGAGTCTCTATGCCAATTCAATCCTTGACCTCCCTGCCAAGACTCTATCAGCGTTGCCAATTTATGATGTGGACCTTGGGCTGTGAGTACCAGCTCATTTCAAGTTGACTACCAAACCAGTTGTGAATGATGGCAACTCGATAATGACCTGGAGGTGGTTTCAAGCCAGCGGTCACTGGGGAAAGGCTCCCAGCCTATTACAGATCTTTTGAGCCATCTAGCTTGCAGAGCAGGTGCTCTTCACTGTCAGAAGGTACTTTCTTTTGTCCATATTCTGTGTTCGTTTTCATAAGGTCTTCAATGCAATGCTTTTACATATCTGGAAAAAAAAAGAATAAAAACTGTAGGGACTGCTTTTACATCAGGAGTTTGCAAATTTAACATGCGTGTACAAAAATCACAGGAGGAGAACTGTATTTAGCTATGGCAGATGCACCAGCCTGTTTTTTTTCTGCTGAACGCTGCATGTGAACAGTGAGCTTCCACGCACGCACTTTCCCCTGTCCTTGTGGATATGGCACTGATGGCAGTGGCAGTTCCCCCCATTAAGTAGCAGGTCATGCACAAACTGAATGATGCCCAAGCAAATGCTGCCCATCTCGTCCAAGGAAAAGATTGCAGATCTTGTTCATTTTTTTTAAACTGGGGAAATAGTATATGTATGTTAATGGGCGTCTATATGTATGTGTGCGTGCATGTGTATTCTAAATATGTATGCATATTTAGGCATCTTGAGTTAAAGTATTCTGCAAATAATTTATGAAATGCTCACTATAGATTGGTAGTCCCTGTTCTGAATCTTTACTAGGCTTTATCCTGTACTTAATAGGTAACAGGAAAACTCTCGTCGTAGCATTGATTCAGTCCCTTGTCCTTGTTAATATTTTCAGTAAGTTTCTTAGGCACACAGAAAAAGAGAACTTTGGAGTGATTATTCAGCCTATCTTTCTCATTTTATTATTATTATCCTTCTTTACATTAGGAGGAGTAAGAGCCAACTAATGCATTTTGTGAGATTTTTTTCTCCCTTATCTTTCCTTTAATAATTGATTCAAACCCAGCCATTTTTTTTTGTACAAACTGTAATGGTGTCAAAGCCCTTTCCCTCTTTCCCATTCTGAAGCGTTTGAATAACATTGCTCATTTGGAACCTGTTTTAACCTCAGCAATATGCTTAGGCTATTTGAATTCTTGTTCTCTTTTTCCTCTTTGTTATTCACTGTACAATTTCTTTAATGCTGCTGTAGCCATGCATTACTAGTCAACCTTATACATAAATTCCATAATAAATTAAATAAAGCTCTGTATGGGTCAGCTTAGACTAGCCCGATTAAAAAATGATTTACTAAAGAGATAGAGGTAGCAGGATGGTAGAACGTGCTTCTAAATCAATTATGAGTCCATTCACTGTCGGCCTATTGTGCGTAATAGTGTATTAAAATGCATTCTATATTGTTAAAAAAAATTGACTCTTTCATTGAAACTGAATTAACATTTGCAACCGCATAATAATGTTTGCAAAGCTATAAACATTTAAATTCAATCCCTCATTGCAGGCTAAATGTATACAGCTAGAATTGTAATATCCAGATAAGTCTTTCTGTTGTGCTCATTTCATTATTATAGCAAGATGTTCACCATACTAAAGGTAAGATTGGGTCAACACTTGTATTTATAAGCCCATAATTACAAGGAGAAAGCAGTACCGATGGACTGTAAAAGTGAAGTTCATTTGGAACTGAAAATTGGTGTCTGTAAGTACATATATTTGTGCATGTATACCTGCATACATAGAAAAAACCCATAATACTCATTGCTAACTTTTTGAAAAATCTGCTTAGAGAAAGCGTTTCAGTCTGAGTGCACTGGCTGGTCCTATAAAACAACATCTGCTAGCCCTTGTGGCAGGAGATCCACAGTCCTTATCCTCAGGTTCAAAATCTTCCTGCCTCCCAGCTATGTGCTGAGATCGTACTGCGGCACATCTTAAGTTCACCCCCCCTCGTCCCCCGAAGCCCCTTACGCCTCTTTTCCTTGCGATGGTGGAGAGGCAGGGTGCAATGAAACAGGCTGGCTGTTCTTGAGCTGGAAATGAAGGCTGCGCCCATGCTTGCGGCTTGGCACAGGCCCTGGCGTCTGAGAGCCACTTTCTTCCTTTCCCCCGGGTATTGCAGAAGGTCTCAGTTCTCGCCAAGGACTGCCTGCAAAGAATTGCCATGCCGTTAGGTGACCTGCATGCGTCTATGTACTGAATTCACGTGCAGCAGACTTGCATTTTGGTAATCCTATGGTAGCACTGAGACTGGCAAGGGATGCAGTGGAGTTCTGTTCCTCTAGAGCATTCCTCTGCTGGGACTAATACTGTCTTTAGTGGGATTTGCTTACTTCAAATTCAGCTAATTAATTTTTATGGGATAAATTCAAAAGGAGCTGAAACTACAGCTTTTATTTCAGTTTTACTTACATTTGTACTTGCTTCTGTGTTTCCAATATACCAAAATGAAATGAGAAGTTCTATATAAAGTGTATTTGCTTCCTTCGTGTATTAACTTGGTTCTTTGAATGAACATCTCCCTGTGTGCGCACGCGTGCGCACACACAAGCGCTTAAGTGTATAAATCCATAACAAGCAGCTGTTGGTATCTGAAGCAGATCAGTTTAAAACGGTGCTGCTTTTTCTATCAATACTGATCTGTGGTAGCTCCCAGTGCAAGAACTGAGCTTGCATGTTTATAAAACATTAGGCGAAGATGCACAAGCAATAGATGATGATCTTTTGTGACTTGAAAAGCAGGTAGTGAGCATCTTGCATAAGGTTTTATGGTGTCTAGTGTTTATACTGGAGTTTCCAGATGTGCATGAACAATTCTTTCAGCCTTTAGAGTTTGCCTAAATTTGTTGATCTGAAAGCGTGTGTGTAATTGGGGTTGACATGTAGGATGTTTGCAGAAACCTATGAGAATTACCTAAACATTTTTGTTATACCCATGAGGGACATAGGCCTGAGCTAGCATGAAGACTGATTTATTTCTCATCTCTAAAGAAATTTAGCCCTTCAGTTCTCTGAAATGATCAGTTGAACCATAGATTCACTAGTGTTTATTTCTAAACCAGAGAGAAACATATATGGCTTTAGATGTTGTGCTTTTCAGGAAAAATACAGTTCTACAAGTACCATTATGGTTGACCCTCCTTTTGAAATATAGATAAGCACTGGTTGTGCATCTAGAGGTAAATGGGTTTTGCTAAATATTTTTAGGATTGGGAGAAATTTATGTAAAGAGGAATATAACAGTCTACCAAAGGCTTCATATTGTGGAAAAGTATGTTAAGGTTTTAGGTTGTTTTTCTGTAATTTTATGGTAAGCATGATGTGGTTTAATCTTTTTATAAATTTACAGGACAATTTTTAAAAATAATTTAAATGTTGTGTGTTATACATTTATACATTGCTTTTTCCCTATAAGAAAAGATAAAGTTATGACAGATTTTTGTAGGTTAGTTACTACCCAATACTAAAAAAAAGTGTGAATGTTTAACCTCACTTCAGCCTCGAGGTTCATAGTGCGATGCAGGGGCTATCCGAATGTAATAATTGCTTTGTCTGGCAAATAGATTGTCTCATAACAGGATGAACTGTATTAAGTGATTTTCCCCTGGTGATTGGAAGTATCTCTCTCCACTGGTTCAGGTAATTCTAAGGTTGTGCCTTCACTCTTCCATGCTAGACTGCTTTTTCCAATAAAATAAAAAATGTAGAACCTGCTACACAAATGTAATGTTAACCTAGATTTCTCTGAGGACAAAGGTGAATGCTATAGGGCTTGCCGAAGGCAGAGAGGGAAATTATATTAAAAGGATATTAGGGATAGAATTGGATGCATGGGACTGTACAAAGCTGAAAGATGCAGATTGGGGTGTATGAATTTTGTATTAGTTTACGTTTCTATGAGACTCCTTGAAGCAAATCCTAACAGACTTTTTAAATACTTGAATACTACTTTCTTTTCCCTACTAGACATAAATTAGAGCTAATGGGTTTCTGGGGTAGAAAAATACAGTGGGAGGCAGAAGAGGAAGAACTAATCATGGAAAAAGAACAGCATAAAGAGCAGACATATACATTTCTGTGCATAGTTTTAGGTCAATACTTGAGCAGGGCTGTGGCTGTCCAAACTATGCAAGTCCAGTGAAGAAAATGAAGAGAGGCAGAAGTTCTGGTGCAACGAGAAACTCACTTTCAAGTTTAAATCCTGAAGTGACCTGTCAGGTCCTGCAGTTTTTGACATGGAACAACCAGTAATGCCCAAAGGCACAGGTGGATTTTTCTGTTACTCTACGTATGTTGAAATTATGTATGTAAATGTTGAAATGCACTTCATGCCTAGCAAGCAGAGGCATGCATATTCAGCAGAGGAGATGCTTTCATTGCAGCTAAATGGGGTGCAATCTGGATGTGTATTTGCTGCTGTAGTGGAATAACTGTACACATCTGGAGAGATGTTAGGATAGAGTACTGGTGGGAAGGAGGGAGCGCATCAGTGTCTATTTTATGAACATCTCATTCATGTGCAATTATGCAACTTGTGCTCAGCTGCATTGCAGCTTGCATGTGATCTGTTCTGGTGAATATTTGGTGCTTCATTTTACTACAGGGGCTCTGAGTGCCATAGAACTGTGGGGTCCCTATTACACAAAGGTGCCCAAAAATCTATACCTCATTACATTGTGCATGAGTACTTTAAAAAAAGTGAAGTTTAGTTAAAATAATTCTGAATAGAAAATATCATTAAAAGAGTGTACTTTGAAACTGCCCTGGAAAATGTTTTGAAAGGGGGAGAGAGGAACAATTATTGCTGCAGTATACCATATAAAATAGATTCTCTCTGTAAATTTGGTATTATATTTGAGCTCAAAGATAACAGCTAGTGAAGAATTTAATAATGAAAAATATTTAGTACTTCTGGGACCCCTGTTCATTCTCAATCCTTGTAACAGAAAGCTCATTTTGTATTGTTCTAAATAAGAAAAAAATCATACACTGATGTGACTGCGTGGGAGCCAGTGAAGCTTCTTTAGGCCTAATGACTGAAAGTCAGAGGTGAGCAAAGACAAAAGGGCTATTCAAGTGATACCACTGCTTTACAGGTGATGAAGCCAGATCTAGCAATGGCAGTTGGGATTGGGCTTTTGGGAAATAATTAGGCTTTGGGGAAATAAGTCTTGCCTTGGTGGTTTCTCTGTGTCGGAAGAGCTGACTTGGCTCCTCTGCTGGTCAGCTGGTGACCCATAAGACAGGTCCAATTTGGAGAAAAGCTGTGTCTCTCTCCCACTCCTATACATGCCTCCACCCAGTAAGTGAAAGGGACCCTGACTACTCAGAGATCCCATTCTCGGGCGCATTGATCCAGGTGCATGGAAGAAGACATGGCCACTCACCACTCGTGACACCAAATGTATAAGTCCTGTTTGCCTGAGTTACTGTCAAGAAAATCTTGAAGTCTGTTGCAGAGAGTAGGTAAGCATTCTGAAATAATAATTTCCCAAATCCCAGTATGGAGAACATTTTAAATTTTTTGGCAAGGTAAACATCAAGGAAATTCCAGAGCAATTTCCAGAATACAACACAGTTCAGAGTTTTTAGTCAGTTGTTGGCTAGTGCCATGGTCTGTGTTGCACACAGAGTAACTCTGAACAGTGTTTGGTGGGAGCAGCCTGCAGCACAAGGAATAAATGGTGAAAATTATTTTCTTTTATTGCCACACTCCTTTTTATTTGGCTGAAGACCTTAATGATAGCTACTGTATCTGGTGGAGTGGGCATCAGTGTAAGAGCATGCTAGTTGCATTGTGTTTTGCTGGTTATCTGGCAAACTAGTTACTTTCAGAAACTGGATCATCCTAATAGCAGTGCAATCAATTTCCACTCTACCAGGCAGCTGTTATCCAAGGATGATTTAAAACAAATGCCTGTAAACTCAGTGGTTCCCATCATGCAGTCCTTCCCCTCGGTTCCAGTGGCCAGGCAAGCAGGGCAAGCACATGGGTCATCAGCGCGGGGGGTTCCTGGAGGAGGGGGTCTCGTCTCGCACAACGTTGTGTCCTGGGGCCCGCTAAGGAGGAGAATTAGTGGACTTTGGAGAAATACTTGTCTGGACTCTGACAGTAAGGAGTGTGATCATAGGACGGAGACTGCAAGGAAGAAATGGAGAGGGAGGTAGAAAAGGTCTGAAAAAGTCCTGTTGTTAAGGCTTATGCAGAATTGCAGACAGACTTCCTCTCTCTCAGCAGCTGTGTGTCCTTTTTGTGTATGTACCAAAGGGTCTGCAGTCATCTTAATATTTATGCTTCAGTATTTCTTCTGATGTAAATGATGATCTGGCACTGATGTTATAGGCCAGCTGTGACATTGCCTTTGTTGTTATAAGAATACATAGAAGTGCTGTTCTAGCCATGATGGTGTAGGATAGAAGAAAATTTTGTAAAGTGGCAATAGATTTTAGTAGACTACCCAATATGATTGGGACAAACATACAAGCTTTATAGGCATAAAGTAAGCAAATAATATCAGCTCTGTGAACCAGGAACATGAGCATTCTCATTCTCTCTAAACAAGTTTCAGTATTTTAGTGCACAGAAACTTGTTTATTGAAAGCTTCTATTTATCCACCTGCTGTGGGAGGGAACAGTTCATGGCTTATAGGCTGCTGTTCAGCATCACAGATGATGTTATTGCTTGGTAGCCATTAATATAGCTTTATCTATAATTAGCGAAGGTCTAACACCTTTCTGGCCATATGGAAAATGATAAGTTAGCTCCTGTCATAACAGGAAAATAATTATTGGATAAAGTATAAATATCAAAACATGATAAATAATCGTTACCTCAGCAATCCTTAGCTGCATAAAAGTAGCATCTGCCTCCACTTTCTGAATATCACGCATGATTAATCTGGAGACAGCAAGGCACTTTCTCAGCTGTGCTGTCTCCACTGGGCAAGCCTGGCCAAGCAGTCAGTCCCATGAAGGCAGCGGAGGCAAGAAGAGTCTGAAGCCTTCTCTTACCCTTAAGTTCTGCAGTGGCATCTCTGAATCAAAAGTTTTCATCCAGATGTTTTTTAAGGAAAAGTGTGAAATAGGGGTAGTGGTGAGGTGAAAATGTAGTATTGGGTAAAAGTATTCAGTTTGCTCTTACAATTTTGTTTGTGGAAAGTGCATCTAAATAAAGTTTTGTTTTATTCTTCTAAGAATTTCTACCATACTTCTTACGGGAGAGTTTCTACCAGCCCTCTTGCGTCACAGAGCTTGCCTCCCGTTCGCTGCCAGGTCACCCATACAGATATGCTGAACCTCCAGTTTCATTCAGAGACATGACCTGACAAAGCTGGTCACATCTGAGTCGAAATTACAAAGCTGACAGTGGGTGTTAGGCGCTAGTTTCACAAGTTTCTGTTGAACTAGAAACCGTTCTGTTGAACTAGAAACCGTTGAACTAGTTAGGTTCACAAGTTTCTGTTGAACCGAACCCGTGACGGATGATGGTAGTGTTGCTACGCCAGCAATGCCCCAAAACATTAATCTTTATAGCTACTTACTGGATCACAAAAAGGAGAAAATAAAGATCTTTGTGTGTGTGTGCTTGTGTTAAATGGGAGAAAAACAGGGGAACTGCTGCCAATCCTGAGGGAAATTCACTGATAAAGATAGAGAACTGAAGTTCTCCTTTCACAGTTCCTGTGGAGGCTTTTGAATAGAACTAACTGGCTGGCTCTGGTTTTCTTAAAATTGTGAAGTATATGAAAAGCTTTACTGCTATTTGAAGTGAATGGCCATAGCATAATGCTCCAGAGTGCACTGAAATTACTCCTGTAAGCTTAGTGCTAACTGTTAATCCACGCTGTCTTGAGAGACTAAAGGAAGATGGTGTCAGTGGAGAATTAGGACTGATTTTCATATTTGTTAATTTCATATAATCTCAAATATCTGTACATGGATAGAATTTCTTAGTAAAGTATCTTCCCCCCCTTGCCCCAAACCTTTGAGTTTGCTGTAGTTTCTGCATGGGTATTTACTACTTAAAAATCAGCTTATCTAGCTTGAGGTCCATTAGCTTCCCTAGAGCTCTGGGACTTCGCCCTTTGCCTCTGGAAGTTAAATATTTAATATTGCTTTGTCTGTGCTTACTTTAAAAAGTATTCATCCTTCATTTGGGTACCATGTCAGAATTCATTGGGAAGCAATAGCTAATGTTGCCAGCTGAAATCAAACCTGACCCTCTCATTCCCCTTCTACCCTCAGGGGCTCTGTTAGTGTTACCATCTCAGGAACCCCTGGGGTTGCTCATGATAAAATGAAGTGAAATTAGGACCCTGTAAGAAAGCAGTCTGATATCTTAAGTAGTAATGTAAAAAAGGACCCCCTATATTAGTTTGCTGGCAGTGAGATCCTTCTTGCTTGAACAATTCCTGCAGGATAACATAATCCATATATGACTAAAATATGTATAGTAGGTGAGTCAGTTGGACTAAATATATAGGAAGCACTTTTCTTAAGAGATTTGCTTGTAATGAACAATGTATATACATAGAGTTTATCTTGCCAGTTAAAAATGTGTTTCTTCCAAGAAGAATGTGAGATTATATGACATGGAAACAGGCAGGATGTGTGTGGTTTTAATATTATATTTTAAATGACATTTTTTGCTATGTTTTTATCTTTTATCTCTCTCTAGTTTTTTTGTTGACCTACCCGAGTGCTTTGCCCAGGAAGCACCCTTCCTGGGATTAAATATGCTGAATTTATTTCAAAAGATGCATAGTCAGTGGACAACTTGCACATAATATGGTAAAGGTTCAATTCATGTCAACACTGAGCATACCTTGTAAACTGTAGGGTTTTAAATTGAGAATAGTTTGAACAGGCTATCCAAATGTTTAGTTGTGTGATATCAGCATTGGTATAAACAACACAGTCATCCGAGTTTTTAGCCGTTTCATCTTGTTAAAGTCTTGTTCAGATATGTTAACAGTATAGGTTACATATCTTTGGAGACAGATGCTTACATTTTGTGAGACCTTGTTGTAAGTTATTAAATAAAATACCAATTTTTTTTATTTTTTCTTGGATTGGTAATTGAAAAATGCCATTGTACCCATTCACTAAGTATATGCACGTTTGTTTTAGAATTAAAGAAAAAAACCAGCAACAAAGCAAAATACTTCTTACAGTTTTGTTCTGTAAGAATTATGTTATTGATTGATTAAACTTAATTGGTGAAACTGACATTGGTGAAGGCATCAGCTTCTGTATTTCATAAAACAAATATGAAAGAATGTTTTTTCTGTAGCACTAAAGAAGTACATACTGATATAATGCTAGTATTTTCTCAAAGCTCATAATGAGGTTTTTAACAAGTGTTTTATATGACATAAAGCACTCCTGGGAAACAAGGAGATAATGTTGTGTGATTACAGGTGGACACTGTGCACTTCTGTGGCTTCAGATTAGTTCAGGTTCCCCTGAGTTACTGTGTGATGAGTGCTAATGTTATTTAAGAGGGTGGGAATATTTTAAAGCTATTAGGTTGTTTGTTTGTTTTTATTTTTATATTCATTTATTATACACATCTACGTTGTTAGAAACTTTTTAATGTGTTTGTTTTACTAGTTCGCTGGGACACGTTTCATGTAAAATTATGTCAATATTTAATAGTGGAAGGATAAGATTTCTTTCAAAGTATTTGCCTTATTCTTTTCTGGGTATAAAAGAGGAAGGGCTATAGCATGTCCTTATCCAGAGCTGGAAACAGTAGCTGAAAGTCGCAAGGAGATCTTCTTCCACTTGGTATTTTCAGTACTGTTGTGGTTTAACTGCGGCCAGCAACTAAGCACCACGCAGCTGCTCTCTCACTCCTTCCCCTCCCAGTGGGATGGGGAGGAGAATCAAAAAAAAGAAATAAAACTCTTGGGTTGAGATAAGAATAGTTTAATAACTAAAGTAAATTAAAATATAATAATAACAACAAAATATAATAATAAAAATTGTAATAATTGTAATGAAATGAATATTTTTAAAAAATAGAGAGGAATGAGACCCAAGAAAAGACAAGTGATGCACAATGCAATTGCTCACTACCCGCTGACCGATGCCTGAGCAGTGATCTACCCCCCTCGGGCAGTTCCCCCCCAGTTTCTGTACTGAGCATGACATTTCTATGGTATGGAATATCCCTTTGGCTAGTTCGCATCAGCTGTCCTGGCCATGCTCCCTCCCAGCTTCTTGTGCCCCTGCTTGCTGGCAGATCATGGGAAACTGAAAAATCCTTAACTTAGCATAAGCACTACTTAGCAACAACTAAACCATCAGTGTGTTATCAACATTATTCTCACACTAAAGCCAAAACACACTGTACCAGCTGCTAAGAAGAAAATTAACTCTATCCCAGCTGAAACCAGGTCAAGTACAATGGAAGACTTTGCCTGATGATAGAGGTGCCACAAGGACTGAGAGCTTCTTGTGCCCTCTGGGGATGACCAGAGTGCAGCTGTGGGCCCCACTGACTTCTGTGCTCACCATCAAAAACTGGAGAGTGGAAGCCTACAACTTTTAATAGTCTCACAGGTTGTTCAGCTTGTGTCCCTGTAGTATTTTGACCATTTCAGGAAAAAGGCTCTGTGGGCATTCACTTGTGCATTGTCCATCTGCTCATGTTGTCCTACCCTTTCTGTCTCAGGCAAGGTGTAATGGCCTGTTTGAAGATTTAAACTTCTTAGACATTACGTATTTTTTCCATAGTTGGAAATTTTATCTGTTTTGCATGATCCATCTTTAACAACAAGAAGAAAAAGTTAATTGATTCAGAAACACCCGCAGCTCTTGAAGGTGAAATCTTTGTTTTGTCCTCACTGAAAATGGAAGTATTTTATGGTATGCTAAAACTTAGCATTGCTAGTGCAAGCTGCTTAGGTACTTAAATCCTGCTCTTGAAAGATAGTCTTTGTTATAAGTTTAGTATAGCTGCTGTTTTCATATAACCTTGTATAACTATAAAGTCTTCAGTAACCAGTGATTAGCACTGGTCAGTTGATATGGAGTGATACTTTCAGTGGAAACATGTCCAAGATCACTTGGCTGAAGAGTCTTCTGTGAGGGCACAACCTTTTCTCAGGGACACAGAAATCTTGGCAGATCATAGCGGAGGATTGGAAGGGATGCTCCCAGTGGTGCGCTGAATCTACTACAGCAGTTTTTCTGGAGGTCAGGGCAGCTTTCACCTTTACTCCTGGAAACTCTGTGGGCACAGGACTCAGTCTTACCAGCTGTTGGACTTCTTACTGAGCAGCCATCAAACATCAGTTTGTTCAGTTCAAATGCCTGGTTTTCCAAATGGTGGTGGCTCCCCATTATGCCCTTCTTCTTCATTTCTCATTACTTATTGATATTTGGTTTTGAAGTGCAATTGAAATATTGGCCGCCTCATCCTAAACAAGCTTGTAGTTGATTATATGTAACCCTTGTCAGTTATGAAACTGAACTGCAATATTAACCCATGGTGGCAGTTGAGATTACAAATTGGAATAAGAAATGGGAGTGGTAATTTGTATTTTTGGGGAAAGATTGTCTTACTCCATAGTGGTTTTGGTCTGGTGAATTATTGTACCAAATTCCACTCAAGTAAAAAAAACTAAGTATCAAAATTAGTAAGTGAAAAAGAATACCCTATTTCCTTCTCAAAAAGTGCTTCAACATAAATTTTTGGAAAATGAGATCAAGACTTTAAGCAGCATAATGTTTCTAGTTTATTAATATGCCAAGTAACATGTCAAAACAAGAAATCAAATGCAATTTGCCAAATTCTTCCTACAAAAACCAAAATACCGTGCGCCACACAATGTAGTAGGAATTTTAATTTGATCTTGTCCCTCTAGATTGAAGTCAGCCATCAAGTTTCCAAGTAAATTTAATACCCTATAAATGTGATTGATTGCTGATGTGGTAATCCAGTTAGCTGCTGGAATGTTTAATAGCTGGAGAATCCATTTAGAGAAGAATAAAGATCTTGAGGTTAAGATACTGGAGTATTTTCAAGAGGTCTGATTTCAATTCTTAGCTTTGACATGAATTTGCGATGAATCCCCTTCTCTGTGCCTCTTTTTCTGAAATGGGGATTTCTTTCTCCTCCTCTACCTAGTAGGCATGAATGGTATGGTCCCATCAACATAGATATAAGACATCCAGTTCTACAATAGGATTTTCCTTATATTTTAGAAAGATCAAGCAGGCAAATGTTACATGCAGCTGGTGTGTTATTTTAAAATATTTTAGTCAATTGAGGAGAAAAAGGAAATGAGAAACTCTTCCCAGCTTGATCCCTCAACTCACATATCTATCTGTTCAGGATGATGGTAATTGTAGTTTTTAGTCCAGTCAGAGGTTTAACAGCTTTTGGTACTGCTAGTTTCACACTTAAGTTACAGCAGCTTATTAGTATTTCACTCCCTCAGTAACAACGTATCTTTACATTTTAAATGTTCTTTTGCTTGTACTCACACATACAGGAGACTAATGATATTAGCTTTTGTCCTTTTCTGCTGAAAAGGATGAATGTCAAATGATTTCTGTGACAATTTGTCAGGCTTGTGCCTTTCTTTTTTACCATTAGACAAATCCATCCAACTTATTATCTATGTTAAAAAAACAAACCCCTCATATGTAGTGTGATGCGAGTGCATAAAAGCATGCAAAGACAATGCTGGTGTGATGGCTAATTAAAACCAGGTACTTGAATGCTGAGAAACAAACAAAAATCTTTAAAGTCACTGAAAACCAAAGTTATTGTGAAGGCAAAACAGAATTGCAGAAGTCTTGTTCAAGGGACAGCTCAAAAGATTTATGGAGTGCAAAGGATTACGAATGATTTACTGGAGGAAGGTTGTATTATTTTGGCTCCCAAAAGACAGGTCATTGTTGCCTGTGTGCTGGGAGACTTGCTATAGTTGCAAAGCAACTATAGGAGACTTTTCAGCTAACAGTACTAGATATGAACAAAACAGAGTATTTTAGATCAGTCAGATCCCCCAAATTCCATTGCAGATGATCCTTCAACCTGATCAGTTGGGTAAGTCCTTCAAACTACTCTTTAGCCTCATCAGACAACTGTGGTATCATTAATGTTTGCATATGGAAAAAATTTATTTTTATCTTAGGGTTCTTTTGGCCCTATTACAAAGGTTAATAGCCAAGCAAAAGTAGTGTTGTGAAGAGACTGTACATTTAGATTGCTTATTTGCTCTGATCCAAATGCAGGTTTTAACTATATAAGTACAGATGTATTAATCTAAAGCCTTCACATATCGCTAAGCTACCTTCCTTTATTACCGGGAGATCTTATGATAATGGTATTTTACAAAGCCCTGTCATATACCATGGAGTAATTTGTGGAGTTGTCTTACTTAATATTTTAAACATAAGCCTTTTCATTTAAGTTCTTTTTTGATCCTCTCAACACTTTTGCTGTATGAGAGTGTGTGTATACACACATGCTGGGCTCCTGTTTCTGTGAAGCCTAACCACATACTAGGCTACAGAGCAAGAGTATAGTGAGCAGGCTGAGGGAGATAATTATTACCCACTGCTGCTCATCATTGAGAGGAGAAGACTAAGGGGGAATCTAATTGTTGTCTTTGACTGCGTGGTGGATGACTGCAGAGAAGGCAGTCCCACTTTCCTTTGAGGTGTGCAGCAAAAGGGCTGGAGGCAATGACCGCAGGTTGCAGCAAGGAACATTTCAGCTAGATAAGGGAAAAAATCCTTCACAGTGAGAGTGGTGATTTGTGGCATGGGCACTGATGGCCAGGGGGATGTTGGAATCTCCATTCCTGGGGCAGTCAAAGCCCATCTGGAAAAGATCATGAGCAAAATGACTCCTACTTTGAAGTTATTTCTGCTTTGAGAAGAGGACCTCGCCAGGTCGCCTTTGGAAGGCATTGCAACAGAAATTTTTCTGTGATTCTACGAGATGTGTGTATGTATATATTAGAGATGGACTATGTATTGCCTTATGGTTTGCTATTGGCACAGCCTCTCAGGATGTTAAGCATACACAGGTTAAGTAGAATTTGGAAGAAGTGGCATGAGCTTCAGGAAAAAAATAGAAGTAACATCATACAAGGAACTAAAGAAATGCTTTGAAGTGGCAACAAGATGTCATGTGTTTGGCAGTTAGAGATAACAACATTTAGGCCTTGTGGGAATAGATTCCCTTTCCCCCTCCTCTGGCTCTGTTTTGCTTCTGGAGCATGCTTTTGGCAATAGAAAATGTCATTCTATGCATCATGTAACGCTTTGGTTACAGTTCCTAAAATAGGATTCAGATGAGCGTACAGTCAGCATTTGAAACCAACTGCTGTACGTGGAGAGCGGACATAAAAGACTTGTGCTGAAAAAGATGAACCCATTGCTGTTTCATTTTCAGAACATGTTGGCAAGAGTTGCGATCACTGACATTTTGGGGGCAGTTCCTGAGAAGTGCAGAACTCGGTTGTCTTGCTCTGTTATTGCCACATCAACATTGACACAGTTTGTTTGTGCAAATGTGTTGTCAAAATGAAAGCATTTGTTTTAAATCAGTCCCGTTTTATTTCAAAAGTGAAAGAAGATTTTGGCATGTATTTTGCAAAGCCATAGGAGTTAATGTCTAGGAGGCAAAGCAGCAGAAAAAGGGGGGTATAGTGTGTCGCAGAAATGAAGAAGCTGTCTGTGCAATACATACAAAAGCCTGGGAATGAATAGAGTGTCTTGTCAGTAAGTTCATGACCATCTAAACTTCACTTGACTTTAAAAATCAAGTGTGGCACAAGCTAGAACAGAAGCCATTTTCATTACAGGCATCTATTTGTCCACATTTTTGAAGAAGGAAGCAAGATGTGACTTTGGCATGAATATGATGTCTTTTTTTCAGTTTGAAGTATGTGGAATATAAAATGATGGTGCAAGAGGTTTAGTTAGGCATGTATGAGCTTTCTCTGGATATTTGTAGAGGCATGTAGTAACCTTTAATAAGCCCTGGGAAGGAAACAAAATCTCCCAAGTGAGGATGGCCCAGCTATATACAGCTTCAGCCTGAATCCTTCAAACATTTCAACAAACGCATAACTTGAGCTACTTGAAAACGTGCTAAATTTCTGGTGGAATTGTCCCACTTCTCATATGTTTATTATGAGCATTCAGGCAGTATACCTTGCACCTGAGATGGTAGGAGCAATCCTTAGTCTCGTATTATTCAAGAAATTTATATAAGATTATAAGGAAAATGCTGAGTTTGTTGACCTTGGAGACAAACCTGATTGATTTTTCGGCACCCAGGATTCTACTTTATGTTAGGGAATTTCAAAGCAACCTATGTGATTTACAGATATGAATTTTAGTGTGGTTCAGTGGAGTCTGCCCTAATATGCCTTGATAATCCTAACCCATATCCTAATTTGTATATATTACAGCGTGCAGTTAAATTTGAAAGTAAAATATTAAATGGTGTCTCTACCTATGAGTGCTTTAACTTTGCTTTCTCAACAGTCTTTCCATTCAACTTGGAAGATTTAAAAATGAGATTAGCTTTGTTTTCCTGTTTTATGTAGTTGGAGAACATGGTACGTATAGTCCAGCCCCCATGCTTGTACAAAAGCCTTTCTGACTTAGTGATGCTCCTGTATAACAGGATAGTTAGCTTCCATGCCTTCTGTGCAGATTGGGTTCAATAATAATGCAATGCAAGCACTGAACATAGAACAGTGAATAGAAATTCCAGCTTTTATTTTCATAAAAATAACCAAAATATCTGTGCAACACCTATAAGGACTTTTAACAACTTTGAAATATAAGGCATGACATGTTGTTTTAATTTATATACAACAAACACCATATTTCTAAAGTTGCTATTTGCGTTTTTTAAAAGATGAAACTGATGATAGCTAAAATGAAATGAAGTAAGTTTTATGCATGTTGCATTTTAACAAGTCTGCTGTCTCATTGGAATGCACTGCCTTCTTGTGCTACATTTTATTTTTGGAATTTAATAAGGCGCCTGTCATATCTGCCTCAAGGCTAAAGAATATCATGAGGGAGAAATCCAAAGTACTGTCATGTTTGACTGACAGGGGGCCAATTTTAATTTTTTTATGGGAGGTGGCTGATATTAACAGGCTGTAGTGCTGAAGATGCATTGCTCTACCATCTGCTTTAAACACCCTGTGTTGATGAGCCAGTAATGACGTTGCTCAGTGACATCTATCAGGTGAATTTGGCTCTGACACTCAGTAGAGATTTTCATTAAAAAATTAATTCTGTGCATTTTACAGTGAAGCCCATTGTGATGATAGATTCTGGTACAGTGCCATGTATCTCCAGAAGCTGCTCTAATTACCTGAGAAACTTGGGAAAGCAATAAACTACTACTTTCCATTTCTTGTGTGTACTCCCTTAGCATATAATTAACACACTGACTCACTTAGCTTAAATCTCTGAAGATCTATGTCTATGTGATGATTACTAGCTCTTCAAAGTAATAAGCAAATGCACCTCAGTGGCTCAGCAGTTGGACGGCAGTGGGATCAGCAGCCTTTGTGTAGTGCAGTCTGATGGTGGCATTCCCTAAATGTTCATGGGAAAAGTGAGTAAGGCAGAGTAATAGTGGAAATGCTACAACTTAGGCAAACATTTAAAAAAAAGAAAAACTCCCAAAGGGAGATCTAATAAAATATTCCATCAACCTCTTCAATCTAATGGGAGAAAAAAGGTTTCTATTCACCAAGTCAGGATTTTGAGGCCTGGGCATTGCCTGAACTGGAGACTCCATGGAAGCCTGATGTTGATATAAATTAGAAGTCTTTTCTTCCAGTATTTGTCCTAACATTCATTCATCTTGGTTAACTTTATGTCTCATTAGCTTCCCATTAGCAAAAAAAAAAAAACCAAAAAAAAATCTTGTCTAAGAAATTAATGCAAATTCCTTAAGAAGCAGAACCCCTTAATTAAGTTTGGCATTTAATCTAGCATCTTTTCCTGTTCTTAGACATGTCAGATCTGCATGTAGCCTTCTCCACTTCAGAATGACTTTCAGTTGACTTGGAAGGGACAAGTAGTCTTACTATAGCTTTTCAAGCCCCTACAAGTACACCCTGGCAGGTGGTGGCACTTCCACCCTCAGTCTTAGAAAGAGTAAAGTCTTACTAAAACATAGTAAGTGGGGTTACGGTTCAGTGTTCATTAATACTCATCTCTGTTAAGCTAGATTATTTTGCAGTGTCTATTTGTTTTGAATCAAGGCTGAACATAAATTCTACTGAATATATTATAGCACATGACGAGGGGTTTGTGACAAGTTTATGCAGCTAACTAGAAGAGATGATGCTTCCTCCAACCTATAGTTAAAGCAACATATACAGAGCATTGCAGATACAGCATTAAGCCTACTAAGGCCAGATTTAATATATCATGGAATATGATGGTAACACCTCAGAAGATTGGGATATAATATCTAAGTAGAGCAGCTGAAGGAACAACTGCCCTTTTTTGTGGATTGAGAAAACACATCAGGCAGATTGCATAGCATTATGCTGCTAATCATCAAAATACCTAAGAAGAGCTTAATGTAAACCAGGTGAGTTACCCATTAATATCTCTGGACATGCTTTGATTAGCCATTTCATCTAGACAGATAATTTTGGATAACAAACATTCTGTTTAAAGTATTATGGCTATTTTTTTTTTTAACTCAACTCTTGGGTTTTGTTGTGGTCAGAGAGGTTTATTATTTAAAACAAACTGTAAATACTCTTATCTGCATTTTCACAGAAAATTTAAAAGTAGTTTTCAGACAGCTTTGTTGGCCTTTGGGGGGGAAGTGGATTAATTCTCTGACATTCTGTAGTGTTTCTCCTTCCTTCTGTGACACAGGAGTATTTCTTGTCTGATTTAGTAATGTGAATACTTACAAGTGTATTTGGCTCAGCAAATTATTTGCTGTAGAACTGACAATAGCCTACACCTGGCTTGGGAGGCATACCCTAGTAAGAGATGGAAAAAACAATACTCACTTATTGGAAGTCATGGAAGAAGTAAGTTTGTGATGTTTTGAGAAAGGTCTGTTTTGGGAGCATTTTTATAGCAGGCAAGTACCACGTGCATTCATCACCTTGATGTGTACCTGCCCACTGACCCTATCTTACAGAGGTCATCTGGGTCAGTCTTCAAGTAGCTTTTCTAATCAGGGACCCCTAGTAAGCATCCACTTGATCTGCCCCTGGCTGCTATATGATCTCCCTTTTCCTGCTGTGGCATGTCTCCCTCGCTCTCTGAAGTGAATGCCGGCCAAAGGAAAAACGCTATATAGCTGGGAGATGGGGTAAGGCAGAATGGGCTTGTTCAAATGCAGTTTCCTGCTTCAGAGATATCTAGTTTCTAAATCCTCCCTTTTCTGCCCTTCTCAAGTGGAAATGTTTCCAGCTGACTGCCTTGTCCAGGTGTTAGTCCTCCTGTTACCTTTGAACCTTTGTAGTGTGCTGGACCTCCTGCTGGTGGTCAAGGCAGAGTTAAATAACCGTATGGCTGCCTGCTGCTGAGCTCAGTTAGCTCGTCACTCACAACTTGAGCAGATGGTTGTGCTGCTCAGCCTTGAGAGACAGTCCCTTTCTCTTCTAAGAGCAAATTAGCCGTGGTTGGAGACTCATGGAGGTGGTTTTGTTGCTTGCTTTTTGTTTCTTGCTTGTTTTCCCACATAAGGAAGGATCTGTGGGGCTTAAACATGAGTCTGTCAGAAGCGACGCAAAAACCAGCAAACTAATAGGTGACCAACACAACAGGAACCTTAGTATAAATATTAGTATAAAGCCTAAGCAAACCCGAGCTTTTTTTTTTTTTTTTTTGATAAATGTTCCTTTACAGCTATTGCATGTTCATTTACTCGCCCACCTCCTAAGGCTTTGCCTGATTGTTTCAGGTTTGCAGCACATTGGGAGGAATGTTGTCATTCTTTACAGGGAAGCAGGTTTAAGGCCATAAGGTTTTTTTAATCACCAGCTGCTGGTCATGAGTGACAAACCATGACACAGAATATGTCTTGTTTGCCTGGGTCTTTCATTTAAAGGGAAGAAAAAAACACTTCTGCTGATGGAATGATTTCCGTCCTTTTTTTCCTTCTTCCTTGTGAAAGAAGTAGTTGCTTCAGGGTATCCTAAGCCTTTTTGGCAAAATGGTAATTCATCACTGTTCATTTCAGCCACACTTCTGTAATCATTTCATACTTTTAGCAACAGAAAGGTAGATTAGGTACATCCCTAGCGTTCTGCAATTGGAATTAGGGGCAAGAGGAAAATTACTTTCCTGAAGGGAAAAAGTGTGAAGGGGATGTCTTCCTCTCCCCCCACTCCCCCTTTTTTCCTCTCCCTGCTTATTTTCTCTGTGAGTATACAGCACCAGCAGCTGGCTGAAGCCAGATCTTCAAAAGAACAGGGATTCTGAGGAGAAGAAAGGACCAGAGAAAGGGGAGAAGAAATACATTTTCCTTTGATCAGAAGAAAGCAGATCTGAGTTAGCAGAAATACTTCTATGGACATCAGCAAGAACTAATGATTTTATATTAATCGTTGAAGCAGTGGTGTTGCAGTCATTACATTATAAGCATATAAAGTAAATTAAGGGGGGGGTTAATGATTTTCATCCGGTCAGGACTATGTGTTTGTGTGTCTGATTTTCCAGCATTTTCAGCTGTTGAAGTGAAGGATTATTCCTTCCCCTTCCAACCATGTTTCTCTTATGATCTTGAACTTCTAAAGAAATCTTGAGAGAAGCTTGAAACTTAGTGTTTTTGCAGCACAAAATCAAGAAACTATTAGCTCTGCTGCTCAAGTTTTGTATCCCTTACATGGTAGGCCGTTATAATGGTATCACAGGGTACAAACAGATATGAAGAGAAACAGAAAAAAAGTCCTGTCGAATGGCTTGCTGGTGCTTAGTAGTCCAAAGGTAAGCATGCCATTGTAAAGGGATTACAGGAGAAGGGGAAGAGTGCCCTTAAATGCTTGTGGAGCTGTAGGTTCCAGAAGAACTCCCTATGCAGTTGTCTGCTTCATAGTGGAAACAGCTTGCATGAAGTAGAGGAATTGCACAAGAAAAAAAGTTTTCTTAGCATGCCAAGGAAATAATGTAGGCTTTAAAGCTTGGCATGGTTCTTCCTGCTATTTGTAGGATGAAGCATCCAGAGCATTTGGAGTTGGAAGTTCGTGTTTGGACACTGTGGAAAGAACTGTCTTGTGTGTATTGAATTACTCAAAAAGCAGTGGTGTTTGGCTTCAATGAGTAAGTACTTTCTGATTCCCTCCTTTTTGCCCACAGGACGCAAAAGGATAGATATTTATTAGCAGAGATTACTAAGCTACATAGTGAATCTTCAATAATACTGGAATAGATATTTACTAGCAGAGATTACTAAACTCCATAGTGAATCTTCAATAATACTGGAAAGAGTGCACTGAATAAATAAAGACTGGTTTAGATGCTAAGAAAGCTAGAAAATTGTAATGTTCTCATTGAAATGAGATTTCTCTCTAGGTGAAGCAGCTAGACTAACCAGATGCACTTACGAGACAGTGCTGCCCAACTATTTGCTAGTTTTCTTTTCCCCAAGTGGTGAAAGTTTTAATTCTTTAGGGGTAACAATTCTAGTGACATGTATCCTTTTCTCCTTTTTTTTTCTTTTTTTTCCCCACAGTTCCTTTTACTGCTGTTGTTCCTTAATTCCAGTCGTGTTACTTTATCGATCTACAAATCAAATCACAACTATCCCTTTCAATAAAGGGATGGGAAATAAAGGGAAAGGGTCTGAACAGGCAAATATTTGACAAGATAAACCAATTGGCTTTTAGCATGAAAGAAGTTGTCAGGTTACAGCCCTTTCTCAACAGCAAGAACACAGAACATGTTGACATAAAGTAGCCTCTTCTTGGCATTTGCAGCAGAGGAGCTAAAGTTACACTGGTGCTTCAACATTCACTTCTCTACACAGGAAATCCTTCCAGGTTAGACTGTGTGGACTAAGAGATGTGATTGATATAAGGGGTAGCACCTCTACCATGTTCATGGCCTTTTTTGCCATGAACAGATGTCAATCTAACAACTTTTGGGAGTGTTTTCTACATTAGAACTGAAGTTAGGGGATAAAAAAATCATAGAGAGCTTTTTGTGACACCTCAAATATTAATGTCTTTTGCTGCCTTTCCCGTTAAATTCCTAATGCTGTCAGGAAGAAGACTAGTGCTACTACCTTAGTTATGCTAGCTTGGTGTTACACCCTTATAAATGCATCAGGATGAACAACTCATAGATATGGGGCATATGTATACAATTTAGTAAGAGTCTTATTGTCTCTTTTATACTGTACACCATATGAAATTACTGTCCTGTGAAGAGGTTCTGCCACATAATGATTGATTCTTTTGCTCCTGAGTAGAATTCAAAAACTATTCTGCCCTTTTTAAAGTACAATTTTCTGCAACTCCTAATGAAGAACTGTTTGTAGCGTAAGCCAATTTTCAACTGTTTTTCTGGCATGACAGTGATTTACATGTCAATAAAAAAACCCCAAAAAGTTTAATATATTTAATGTGAGGGCACTTATGTAACAGTATGCTGATGTTACTAAAATTTGTAAGCAACTAATAAATATACCAATCAACTAGGGAGTCTTGGGTCCCATAGGAAATAAGCTTTACTGAGTTTTTGATAAAACTGAGAATTTCAGAGACTGAAAGGGATAATAAATTACCTGAAATAAAAAGTAAGAAGTCTTTTCTTCTGTAAAATAAGGCTTGCTTGCCTCTCTCATTTGTCCAGTTTCAGAACCCAAACCTGCCTTGAGCATCTGATTGTTCTCCTTAAAGGTCACACTGGATTTTTCAACAGATTAAACGTTTCTCATAATTGCCCAGAGCTGGAGAGTAATAATGCGTATATTGCAGGAAGGAATAAATGTAGTCAACTGAGAAGATAGGATCCACTAAAGTATTCATCCAATTTCCTGAACATTGTGTAAGTGATTGTACTGGAATGAGAGGATCTGCTGGAAGCTGCAGATATTTCAGTCTGCACAACAGGGCACCAGCCTTTTGAAGTCTATCAGCTGACTCCAGTTGACATGGTCTTCAAATTTCTTTTTCAGTTTGATTTTTAAATGGGATGTAGTTTCAGTGGACATAGCTTCAATCACAAAAAAAAAATGTAGTATCGTAGTGAGAGTAGACTGAAATCTCCAGGAGCCTGAACTTTCTCAGTAACAGCTGTGGCCACTGCTGAATTTTTAATTTCTATTGTATGATTTTTTTAAATTTTTTTTTTTGAAGCAAAATTCCTCTGGAGCAATACTATAGTAATGCAAAGTGTCAAACTGAAGTTAAATTCAATTTACAATCATTTACTTTCACAGCACTAGTGTAATTTCAAATATGGAACATGATCTAATTATTGAATCAACATTTTTCTATAAAGAATTTTGAAACAGTTATTTGTAATATCTGTCATATTATAAACATCTGTGCATTTTCATTCTGTTCTGTTACCTCATTTGGTCCATTTTTCGTACATAAGGAAAGATGCCAGTAAATTTTGGAATATGACAAAGAGGAAAACTGGAGGTGGTGAGGTAAAACTGAAAATATTCTGAACTCAGTCAATGTTGAGGGTGTCCCAGTATTTCCCTCCTTTAGAAAGAGTGAGCCTGAGTTACAGCTTTTAATGTCTGCAAATATTTTGTTTGATAAATTTGCTGCTATCTTTTATGCATAACAGGTAGAAATGTACACCTAGATATATGGATTGTGCATATGTTTTTACCTTTAAAAAAACATGAAGTTTGATCATGCCAAAAAGACTAAATCTTTGCTTTTCTCCTCTTTGGCTTTGTCTACCACAGTTCTGCTGTTAAGCACCACTCTGGTCTGGCCTGTCATCTGTTCAGTCATGTCATGTGTGATCTTTCCTCTTTTCCATACGTTTTCCATTGTGACTTAGATGGAAGTCATAAGACTTGAAATAAGTTGTATTTTTCAGATCGAGAAGGGATCACTAGCCTACTTGCTCGCAGATGCCTGGATATTGGCAGGCAAAACCAGTACAGTATTGTCATTTATTTAAGAAGCTAGAGGATGTGACTTCCTGCTTTGAAAACAAATACAAAACTTTAAGGGTAATTAGTTTGTTGTTTTGGTTTTTTTTTTAATGGTGCTTGCTCTTGGAAGTGAAGCCCTACTCTGCAAAAATAGGATCTTGGGTTTGCAAGGGAGTAGGTGAATTTATATATCCAATGTTAATAAACTGGACAGCACTCTCTTCACGAAAATGTGTTACTCCACGCTTAACTTTGGCATTGCTCATTTGAATGGCAAAGGGGCTTCTGTTTGACCTCTGCCTCTGACCATTCCAGAGCCAGCACTTATGGCCACTTGTGGAGTGGCAGCTGGTGGCTGCAAAATCCAGGTGCTGGTGTTGGGAATGTATTTTTACAGCTGTGCCATCTGGGTCTTTGGACATTTTCTTTTATTGTGTCTTAGCTGTGTTCAGTTCTGGCTTTGTTGGACAGCGGAACAGCCCGTGGGATGTTTGCTGGGTCAAACCGTTTATGATAGTCCCTTGTCATCCTTGATGCCATTTGTGTTGAATCACTCTTAAGTGAGAGCGATTTAACTCCATTTATGCATCATTTGAAAGAAACAGAACAGTTGGTCTTGAAATTCGGGAAGGCCACTGGGTGTGTTAAATATTACATAAACATTATCTGCTGTAGATTTTTTGCTCTGAGGATCATTTATAAGTCAGAAATATAATTGCCATTCTCTTGTCTTGAAGCACTTCACATAATTGTATTATTTTATCTCTTTATAATTTGATAGTATCTCTGAAGCTTTTCCCAGAGCAGGTGGCAGTGTTTCCTTAGCACCAAGTGTTTGATCAAAAGAATAAAGGTATACTGGATTGTGAATAAAAAAAAGAGTGGTGTTTAAAAACATTCTTCTAATATAATAAAAAGAAATACTTATCAGTTTGTTCATCAATAAGGTTTTAAAAAAAACCAAACAAAACCAAAACAAACAAAACCACAACAAAGGTAAATTAGGATTTTCCATGGTTTTAATTGCTTTCTGTTTTCCCCCACTATGTTGGGGAATGTAGTTGTAATGTGAAAACGTTACTTCAAAATTAAATAGGCTTCTATGACATTGAATTGTAAAATGTCAAAAAATTCAGTGTTACAGTGCAAATGTTCTCTGTCCAGAAAATACGTAATTGGGAGAGTTGGACCAATTTGACAATTAAAAGTGATTGAGAACTTTTCCCAGAGGAGAGCTCTCTCTTAAAGTACTGGAAAACTGCCTGTATAATGTAAGGTAATACAAAGTTATGTATGGGTGAGCTATCCAGATCAAGGCCCTCTTGTAAACTTTATGCTGCACTATAAAAAAATGCAAAAGCTGGTAGTGAGTAGCAGCATGGGTCACACTCAGACCCTGCACTGAATCCCAGTGACAGGAAGGCAAAAGCCGCCTTTCGCAGAGATGGAGACGAAGGCAACTGTGCTTTGTAATGACAGAGAGAGCAGTTGAGCAAGCCTCTCCGCACCCTGTGTCCACCCTGACCTGCAGGACACTTCCTGGGGGTGAAAAAGAGGTCAGTTCATTTCGCAAACTCAGCAAGCCATTCAATCCACAACTTGTGTGCTGTGACTGCTGAGGGTGCCAATTAGTGGCAGCTGTATTGGTGGCGTTTGAGATGTGGACAGCTGGCTGCTAGGAGCTGAACCCAGACAACCCTCGCCTTCCACGTGGAAACGAGAAATTAAAAAGGAGGAGAGCAACATACTTTTTTCTTTCTGGGTTGTCGTGGTTTAACCCCAGTCAGCAACTAAGCACCACACAGCCGCTCACTCACTTCCCCCCCACCCAGTGGGATGGGGGAGAAAATCGGGAAAAAGAAGCAAAACCCACGGGTTGAGATAAGAACAGTTTAATAGAACAGAAAAGAAGAAACGAATAATGATAATGATAACACTAATAAAATGACAACAGCAATAATAAAAGGATTGGAATGTACAAATGATGCGCAGTGCAATTGCTCACCACCCGCCGACCGGCACCCAGATAGTCCCTGAGCGGTGATTCCCCGCCCCCACTTCCCAGTTGCTATACTGGATGGGACGTCCCATGGTATGGAATACCCTGTTGGCCAGTTTGGGTCAGCTGCCCTGGCTGTGTCCTGTGCCAACTTCTTGTGCCCCTCCAGCTTTCTCACTGGCTGGGCACGAGAAGCTGAAAAATCCTTGACATTAGTCTAAACACTACTAGCAACAACTGAAAACATCAGTGTTATCAACATTCTTCACATACTGAGCTCAAAACATAGCACCGTACCAGCTACTAGGAAGACAGTTAACTCTATCCCAGCTGAAACTAGGACATGGGTGATTAGTTTTATTTATTTTCATTTTCTCTGTCACTTTTTGGGACTTTTTTTTTTTTTTACATTTCTCTGCTTATTGGCGTTATATCAATGTGATATTCCTTTCAATGGAGCAATGTTGGTTGCGATAGATACTTCATCATAGTATTCAACATCTTCTTGTCTAGCCAGGGCATGCTCATTATCTAAGATGATGTGAAAATGGGCTAGATTAAGGAAGAAATTGGGAATTGTGTAAGAGCTACAGTAAAGTATGAGGAAAAACATCAGTTAAAAACTTTTGGATGTATTTTTTGAAGTGCGAGCTGAGCCAGTAATTCAGGTCAGATCCTACTAACAGACCAAAAGTACAATTAAAATATCTGAAACTATCCTTACGCTCAGAAGAGAGGGTAAAGGCTGTAAGATGAACTTTGCCCTTAGACAAAGTCTGTCTGGGTCATGTTTAGGAGACTACTGTGGAGACGCTACTTTTACTGTCTCTATTCTCTAAGTTGGAAGTACTATATCATTTCCTGTGTGAAGAAATGGAAAGTCTGATATATAAAAAGGCCCCTGAGTCCTAATGACAAAGTTTTTTCCTGAAATCTTTGCATTTCAGATTTCAAAAGATTTTTTAAAATCTTTGAAACACTCTGAACGTGTTCTTTTTTCAAAAGCACCCTTGACAGAAGAAAGAAGTACACCATCACAAAGCTGTCTGTTTTCTCAAATAATGAGTAAAGGGGACTGGATCATCAGACTTGTTTTAGCCTCTACAGCAATGTAGCTTAAGTAGAAACTGTGAAAATACTTCTATTTGGAACTTGGAAACCACACAGAAAAAAAGTAATAACTAAAAGTACATATTACCTCATCTATAGGAAACCCTATAAACTGCAGCAGCTCCTTTAGGTTGTTCTGATGCCAAAGAACACATTTCAGACTTCATTTTGTATATGAGTAAGATTTGCAAAGAGTTTACTGTTATTCAGTGAAATACCATTTCTCTGACTGGCTTCATCTCAGCCCTACTGAAATATAATGCCTTGAGGCTGCCTATGTGGTAATTTTCACTGCTTCAATTTTGTACAATCTGTCTTTAGCTGGAAAAATATGTAGCTTGAAAAACTATTATGGGTACATTCACTAACTTTTGTAATGCATACAGCAGCTCTGTCATGGAAACAAATCTTGCATCAGTAAGAGTGGCAGCAAACAGATGACCTTTTCATGACCGCTTCAGCCTTCCGTAGTACTTGTGTTCAGGACTCAAAGGGAGGATCCTGTGGAGGATGTAATATCATCCAGAAAGCATTCTCTCTGTATGGGTGTGTACCTGTATATGTGTCCATCTGTAGATAGGGGCATTAAGAAATTAGAATTTACATCCATAATCCTAACAAAAAGAGACTTCCAAATCTGGATGCTCCAACAGAGCGTGACTGGCTGCTCTGCATTGTTCTTCAACCAAATGCTGTTCTTCATATCCAGGCCTATATCATATAATATCCTGCTTCTCACTCATCACCTCACTTCTCTCTTATATTGTCTTCTCCATACTGGTGGTAATTTGAAGTCATTGGCCCAGGTTCTGTATGGGTTTATGATTGGACCTTGCAAGACGTTAGCAACTTTTTCAACATGGTGAGTCTCCCGCTAAGAAAAAGGAGCCTGTCATCTGGGGGCTTGGAGGCAATGCTAGCTCAAAGGTCTGCTTCCTGACTCCTCATTGTCACCTCACTGGTGGAGCTGAAGTTCACCTCTGTTTTAGACATACTGCCTATCCCAGAAAATTTAAATAGTTTGCAGGAAAAAATTATACTTAAATTTATGACAGCACTTGATTCTCACTTTTTTTTTTTTGTATGTACACATCTGTCAATTCACGTACACATATTGTCTGTTTTAACTAGGGAAGGGTTAAATAAATGACTTCCTATTTTTTTATTATGTGGGACACTGTCAGACTTCTGCAGTTAAAATTAACATACAAATTATGTTGCTTGTTCTTTGAAGACTGTATATAGCATAGCAGCAGTGTTTAACCAGTGGTCACATGACTATTTTAAGGAAACTAAGAAAGTTAAGTCTGTTGTCAATAGGTATATATTTGGTACGGAGGAGTCTGCAGATCCATTTCACAGGGAAAAGCTAGATCTCAGTAAGTCAAAGAATGCTGAAAACCACTGTGCTAGGATAGTGCACCTACTTTTTCATTGTCTTCTGCATTCAGGGCAGGAGCTGGACTAAAGGAAGGACGGAAAAAATGCTTGTAGCAAGAAGACTTTTGAAAGTGCTGCCTTTGAGAAGGCTTATTGTAGCATATTTGATTTCCTACTTTACTTGGTTAATGGTTGAAGTAGTTTCATTTTCTTTTTGATTAAGAATTTACTGTAGGAAAGTTAAGGATTTTGCTTGTCTTGGTTTAGTATAGTCTCAAATTGCCCATAAAGGTTATTTTCGAGGGTTTATTCAGTTCTTAGCATTCTCCTTGGTATAGTGTGGTGATTAATACTAGGTATCACAGTGAGTGTTTTGTGCTGTAGAAAGCTGTTTTCTGAGCATCTAACTGAAAACAGCAACTTATTTCGTATAGTTCACCAAGCAGGCATTATTAAAAGCTTTGTTTATGTAATGTGGTTAGATAAAAAGATGTAAAAGTTAATACCTCTGTGTTCAGTGCTGCAATCCATCTCTTTCTGTACTAATATGAAATCAAATTATCTGAAAATATAAAAATGCAAATACATGCTAAATTTTGATCCAATATGACTCATAAAAGCTGAAACAAATTTGTGAATCTGAAGAGGCACATCATTTATTTTAAGCATTATCCATAGTCTGGCTTAAGAGTAACAGGTACACTATGCCTGTTAGATAGGTACTTTTAATGATCTTCGACCTGTAGGTAGTTGAGAAAATGGCAATAACAGTGGCGAAGGGATAATTTTGATGATTCAAAATAAGGTCTTCTGTACAGCTCATCACACCCACAAGTCTACTGATGTGGATGTTGTCATCTAACATATACAAAGTTGGGCTGTGATGTAAGTGGAAGTGTGAAAGTTAGAATTGTCAAGGTCTGCTCTTCAGCAAAACATACCTTCTGCAGGCAGTAGTTGCAACATTGTTACCTGACAATATAGGATTGTGGACTGGGCATCTGTAAAAATGCACAAATGAAAAATAAGACTATTAAAGCCCACTTCTGAAATTCACATATTTTCCACTTCTGACTTGATATGTCTCCTCCATGGTACCTGGTAGCAGATTGTATTTGCTTATGAAGGAAATAAGGCAGGAGAACAAGCTGAGGTGTGTTTGTTAGTACATCTGTCTGCAACAAAATCCCATTGTGGAAAGGACTGGGTCAGTGTGCATGGAAGAAGTGAACAATAATAATGATAATGATAATACTACTAATAAAGCAGTTTCTTTGTAAGTGGGGTGGTCCCTTCAGCTCATGCATTAGTGCTTGCACTACAGAAGACTAGTAATTTATTGATGCAGATGGCTATGTAAAGTGCATGCAATTTGTGAGGGGGCTTGACCCTTGACTGATGGGCCATATGTTGCAAAGCCCCAGAGGCATCATTTGACTGAGTTCTCTTCCTCTCTCTGTCTCTGCACCTATGGTCCTTGTTCAATCACCACATATTGAACTATAGACTTAGTAACTCCTCCAATAAATCTCCAACTAATGGCTCACGAAGGCTGTAACTTAACCCTTTACATACAAAAGAGCACATAATTTTGCATTGAATTTTTCACACTCATTGAAATAAATATAACATGACCTAGCTATTTATCAGCGACCAAGATGTCATAAAATACAACCACCTGCAGGCTTGTCATTGTCTGCATAAACCAAATTCTCTTGGAGCATTCTCAAACTTTAACGTGCATGTGATGTTATTGAGAGCTGGGCCCTAAATGCACACTTTGGTTGTACATTACTGTTGAGTTGCATTTCTAAAATACCACTAGTGAAACACAGTGGAGTACCTAATGTTTCTAATTTACTGTCTTACCTTGTCTGCTACTCTTTTTATATTCTAATAGGGTTAATAGTAAGTTCTTCATGACCTGGGCATATATCTTCAGTTGCATAGAGATTTGACAGACAGTTATCCTGGTAGACAATCTTTCCATAATCTGTTAGAATGTATCAATATTTTTCCCTCATACAAACCTCTTTCTTAAGAACAGTTAATGGGTTCATGTGCAGTAAAACTACACCTGCAATTTATTTCATATAGTATCCTTAAACTGTATGATGCTGCAAGTCGCTCCTCAGCTAGGCTGGCAAGTGGGGCTCTGCATTGTTGTCTGCAGTAGGAGCTGTAGGCTCCTATATAACAAAGCAGCCCTGTAAGAAAGTGGCTTGTTGCCATTAAGCTATTTTTATTTAAGAAGCTGAAGAAGCTACACAAAGCAAGACGCAGTGGTAAACTCTGTATAAGATGAGTACTGATATATCCCTTTTAAATATTAAGTAACCCCATATATGTAGCTAATGTAGTTACAGCAATTCAACTTTAAAATGTTGACTTGACACTAGGCAGGCTGAAATTTTTCAGTAAGTTCAAAAAGCAGAGGAAGAAAACCATTCCAGGCAGATAATGACTATTCTGCTTTTACTGTGAAGTAGTCCAAGGTGACAGTTTAGCTGGGTGGAAGTCGGTGGGAGTTTTAGCATTGACTGCGAGGTCATGACTTTACCTAGAGAGAGCTGAGGCATTTGTAGGTAAAGGGACACAATTTTTTTTACACTGGTAAAGCCTCATGTAGTAGTTTCATGTGAGAAGCTTTTTCTAATTCTCCCAAGTTTATTCTGGCAAAACTCCAATTAATAATGGGGTTTTGTGTGAATAAGCACTGTGGCAGTGCTCGGTTACATTTTTATATATTTTTATGCTTAGAAAAGGTATGAAGACTTTAATTCACTCTAGGTAGTCATTGTTCTGTAGTTTAAAGTCTGTGTACAGGTGATGCTTTTCTTTTGTGCATGATTCTTTGGAGGTAGAAAGTGGGGAAAAAATCAGAGCAATTTGGAGTTCTTCAGTGAATCTGAACTAGTTATTATGATATGAAAAAAGAGCTCATGGCGAGCTGATGTAAATGAATAAATTCATAAGTTCCTCTTAAAACTGCTTCCTTAGCAGTTTGTGATGTAGTCAGAGCATGAGGTTATTTCAGCACAAATCATGTGCATTAATCATGCACGTTTTTGTTTTCAGTCATCTGTATTAAGGCCTGTAGGTTTGGCTGTTTTATTCATACGGATTCTTTTTCTGTACCGTAGGCTCTGCACCATTATTTTATTACAAGTCTTCAGGCCTGAAGTATTCCATGTAACCAGAAGCCACTGATAAGCATTCCCTCCTGAGGTTATTATTTCACAATTAAAGTGATGATGTTGAAAACATCGATGGCAGTGGGATTTACAAGGGCAGAGGTCTTTACCATTGCCTAGAATACCAGAAACAGTTGAAAACATCAGTTTTCAAATTTCCTACATACATTAGTCCCCATGGAAGATCTGTATGTGGGTTTCAGTATATGTTCTGAATTAGTTGGGCTAGCCTATAATTTCATGTGCATTTTATATAGCTTCAGTCAGAATTTGATCTGCATTTCAACTCGGGTATCCCAGGTGCGATTGTATACTGCACCCAGTCTTGTTTCTGTAGTGACTACCTTTGTTCAGATTGAGTAGGCTGTGTTTCCTTAGCATAGCCACTCAAATCATTCAGAGTCCCATTCAAAATACACAAGCAGGGTAGAACAATATAAGGAAATTATTTAGTGTTTTCCAGCTAAAACAAACTGGACAAAATAAAACCTGTATTATGCAGATAGATCATCTATCTATGTCAGTGTCAACAAAAAGTCTGGAACTGGCTGATATGAAATACTAGAAGGCAGAGAAAAACATTTGTTCCTGCTGATCATACAAGAAGTTGTAGAAAGCTGCCTGGGAGAAACTGTCTTAGTGAGCGGGCACACTGCCGAAAGTCATTACCTTCTTGAGTTCCAGGTGGCAGTTTGTGCATTATTACTGCGGTAGTACACGTAGTGAAATGCACTGTCCTTGATGAGTTTGGGGGTTTTGAGAGGTAACAACAGATTATCTTTTCTATCAATTACATTTCTATCAACTGCTATTTGGTTTTCCGAGCCTCAGGTTGGACTTTAGAAATACTGATTGAAAATTAGAGTGGTTTTACTCTTTTTTTTAAATTTTGGAAGTTTTATTTAAAATAGGTGTTTTTATTGTACGCTCTACCCAGGTGAATGGAAATTAAGAGAACGAAAAAGGCAAAATTAATTCCAGTTCAAGGCAGTGCAGTTTTCAATAGCTGCTGCACAGGTTTTCCAGCTTAGGTATCATATGCAGCATTTGAATTGATACACACCAACGGTTTGGACCACAGTCTGAAATTGTGCCACTTGTACTGATCTGAGGGAGGTAAGAAAAAAATTTGAAGTTTGCGACAAAGTGGGCACCAGGAATTCTGGGTTCACTTCCTACTCATGCCACAGTACGCTATATAATCCTGAGCAATTTGCTGCTCTTGGGCATGCCTGAGTTCATAATCTGAAATAGTTTGACTGTCTTGGTTTGTTGAAGTCTGTCACCTACCTCCCACCTCCTAACCAGACGTATAAGCTAACAAAAAAATCCCTGTATAATTCCAACATAGTAAAGTGTAGGTCTAGAAATTAAGTTTATTGCTAGGAATATCTTGAAACATGGTAAGTCTGATACAAGTAAAAGTTTATTGTTACTTGCTAGAATAAAGCTTCACTTAAAGTTTTGTGTTTTGTGAGGGGTTTTTTTGTCTTTGGAAAAGGTAAAGAGAGTAGGTCAAACTGTTCTGTCCTGCAGCTTGAACCACTTTTACAATCAGGTCAGCTGAACAATTGGGGAAAAAAAAATCCTCCAGCCAAATAAGAGAATTGTCAGTTATGCCATTTTACATTTAGAGTAATTTCACTGATATCACTGGAATCGTACTGTCTAAACCTGATGTAGCTATCATCAAATTTTATGAGTTTTAAGGGAAAGGGACGTTGTGAACAGATTTTGGAGCTGCAGAAAACAGATCATAAAATCAGAGGCTGCACCAGGCCCTTTTGTTTAAGGGACTTTTTCAGTCAGAGTAGAATTTTTTTCTGTGGAAATGTTTTTTAGTAAGAGTGGTACACCAAGAATAGCATAAAGATCTCAGTCTTTCAGAACCATGATTTATTTTTCTTCTTCTTCGTCTCCTATTATAGTTTATTCACAGCAAGCTTTTTTTCCTGAAGAAACAGTAATTGAATTGGTGTTGAAGAGAAAGTTGACACACATAAATAATAAAAAGGACAGCTTATGTGTCTCTATATTTCAGATGCATTTTCATTGTGACCAAAAGCTCTAAAGACACAAATAGTAAATTTCAGCTACTTCCTTCAAGGTTAATTTATTATACCATAATCTTTGTTTATGATACAGGCAGAATAGCTAAGTAATATCAAATAAATCAGTCTTTTACCATTATAACCTGAAGCACTTTATCGTATTGTATTTTTCTTTCCCTCCATGAAATTTTAGGCACACAATCTAGTACACTTGAGATACACATAATGAAAATAAGACTTCTATATTCCTAATGAAAGCTAAGAAAACCAAGTATTTACTCCATTTACTGAAGAGATGATAAGGATCATTTGGGGTTATTCTAACTCCAGTAATAATACCATGTCATGTCTTTCTGAAAAAGTCATCTTCACATATATAGACAAATTACCAGTGCCATCACCTGTGTTTTGTATTTTCTGACTCATAAGCTATTAAGTGCATTTAACGGGGTGGATGTCAGGAAGACAGCAATATGACCACTGCTAGGGCATTAACTATGTTTTGGTGGGGGTTTTTGTTAATCCTTTTGTGTATAGGTTTTATTTTAATTCAGTACACACAGCCTGATCCTGCTCGCTGTTTATTTCAAGAGGAGTATGACTGAGATGCATTGTCATCTCTTTCTCTGATTTCAGAGTTCCATTTTGCTGATTAGTGCAGAGATTTTAACCTGCAATTTTATTTACAACAGTCAGAGCAGTCTCAGTGGAATAAGGGAAGCTCAGGGGAACTGAGCAGGTTCTCCAAAGTTGTTATTTGGTGCTGCGTATACTTTAACCTGCGCTACAGCTAGCTTTTTGGTTAAAATACTGAAAGCACATAAACCACCTACTGCTATACTCATCAATACTGTGATGTTTGTCTCAGTATAAATTAGGAGAAATTTGCTTTCCTTCATGATTAAGTCAGCTCCCAGTATATTTTTCTTGGGTGAAATATAAAAGAAGGGTCCTATGTGTATTTGTTTGTGTGCCGGTTTCAAAACAGAGCCTTGTCCCTAGATAGAAATTAATGTGTCAGGCATTACCCAGAAGAGTATTTATAAGAAACAGCTGAAGAATTAAGGGGACAGAGGAGTTGTGTAAAGCAAACAAAGGTACACTGTATGATTCAATCACTGCTTGATGTGCTATTCTTAGACAGTTTTTTGCAACGGAAATCTACCCATTATCTTCCTATTTTTTGTGTTGCTCTGATTTTAGTGTTGCTGTGAAAAGCTGATAACTTTAATAAATAGTGGAAACCAACACAATAGGAAGGAAGAATAGAGAATTCATTATCTATATGTCAAAAGCTGTTTTCATGGATGTGGGTGGTTTCTGTATCAAGTAGTGGAAGCTCAGGAATACAGGATAATGTCATGGCAAAAATCTTGTTTTCCCCATTACTTTCCCAGTACAATTTCTCATTGTTTCTTCATAGAATGAATATATTCATGCAATCTTCTACCCAGGTTTGGGCGGACCTTTTTTGCCTTCTGAATGCCTTTATTAGGTGACATAATGCAATGCAGCAGTATTATTTTCTATGACCTTTCTTAGTCTGTAGTTCTGGGCTTTAGTTCTTTCTTTTTTTTTTTTTTCATTTAGTGAACTCATACATTTCCCTACAGGTAGCTTAAGGGAGCATTTAATTTTAAGCATTTATTTGGTTAATGATAGCATCTATATAGGAAAAGGAGTAGGTGACTGATTTTACTCTGGGTGAAAATGTTCCATTTCTGCAAACTGTTTTGCATTATCAAGTTATGCTATCATCTAAATACTTTTAAATAACTTTTTAGGCTGGGGGGAGGAAAGGAAGGACAACTGTTGTTAAAAGATTTTCTTTTTTTTTTCTCCTCCAGCATATTACCAATTTTTTTTCAGAGGAATAAGGTGGTGTGATAACAAACAACAGCATGCCTTGTCTTTTCTAATGTGTAGGAATGATGGAAGGAAAAGTAGGAAAACTGTTTAATGTTTCTATTGGATTGGTAACCAGATGATCTGTGCTTTGGGAAAAGATGTGAAGGTTTCAGTTGTGGTTCTGCAATTATTTTTATTTTGCTGTGTTTTCAAGACCTCAAAAGAGTGACCTGTAAAACCATTTGAAAGTCATAGCTAGAGGCAACATACAACCTCATGATAAAATGAAACAGAACATTCCCTTGCCAGTGTTGTTGTTTGCCTGATGGCTTGGCTGATAGAAGATGGGGCCATTCTGGATATCATGCTTTAAGTGACCTTGAGTAAGCTATGAAAGTTATGCTTTAAAGTGCTGAAATGCTGCTGAGTGTGTGTGTTCTCTCTCTTGAAATGAGCAAAAGAGTGCGTTTTCAGATTTGTTATAAGTTCCCTTTCTACATATGGGTAAACTGAGGCACAAAAAAAATTCACCTGCCTGTTTTCAAGGGGTGGAAAAAAAGCCTCAAAAAAGAATTAGGAATAGAGAATCTTGATCCTCTGCCTTCTCTATGTAAGCAGTAGATAGGCTGCATTTAATGAAATATTAAAGCTTTCTTAATCCATGAGTTAAGAATGGCCATGCAGTTTCTGTGTAGTAAAGTGATTCAGATAAGTTGTTTCATTGGTGACAATTTGCTTGCTGCACTTAAAACAATCCTTTATAGTTTACCTAAAAGAAGAAAGTTCCAAGATACTAATTCATCAGTTTCCAAGTCTGTTTGCTTACCTAAGTAGATATCCAAAACCATTTAGTTTTGAGATTAAGTTGGAAATCTCAGGAAAATAAATTTCTCTGTGGGTATTTCAGATTTCATTTACATTCAAAATAAGCTGACTATCGTGCTGTGTAGAATCACTCTTTTCTCCGTATCTCAACTGGATTTTATGTGGGAGTTGTTGAGAAGTTAAAATGGAATTTTATAATTACCATGTTAGTGTAGCCCTAAAAGTAAAGCTTTTATTTTAGCTGAAGACATTTATTTCTAAATAGGCTCTGAAAAGGGAATTCTGTCTTATTTTTGTGGTGCTGCAAAAAATGATTATTTGCATTTAGGATAATCTGTAGGGAACAGTACATTATTTTTTTATTGATATTAATGCAGTACAAATGGTCTTACTAGCCAACAGGATTACTAGTGAAAGCAAAAAATTGGCCTTCCTCAAAAAAAAAAAAAAAAAAGTACAAAAGTACTTTGCAAAGATTATTCAGCCAGGAAACAACCCCTGCCAAATTGTCCCTCAAAATTGAGCAGCTTATTCTCATTTGTAGCTCAGGAGGTGCTCCGTCAATGTTGCGCTCAAGTGTCTATGTGCTATTGATGTTGTAAGCAACTGACTGCCACTTGACGTTTAAGACTTTATACTTCATAATTAACCAAAAGTGTAAATTATGTAAATGGTTCATTCCTGGAAGTCCGTTATTCTTGTAACTCAGCCATCTAAGTAATCTTTGGTGAACAAAGAAAACAATGGGACTATGTCTGAAATTGTACTGAACTAGTGCAAATGAGGTACACTTCAGCATCTTGGAAGGAAGCTAAAACACCTTGACAGAGGAAGAAGATGGTGAAAAGCAGCCGCTTTAGGTAGTGTTCAGCTGAGAAAGCAGAATCAGAAAACAGCAATTGATTCACTAACCATCACAGCATCAGTCCATTCAAGAGCCTCGTGAAGATCCCATTGCAGGTCTGGATCAAAGGAGCTAAATTAAAGCAGGCTTCCTGGAAAGAAGTGAAAGAGAAAAGTAGCGTTAGGGAAAGTAGGAGGCCATCTGAGTCTAAGAAGAGCATTGATTCTGAATTTTTCATCAGTCATGTGAATTTAAAATCAAATTACGTACCTATTGTGGCACTGTAATTCTGCATATTCCTTTATGAGTCTCTTTCCAAATTACAACACACTACTGCTGAATGTGCTGTTTATTAACAGGTTCCCAATGCTATGCACCCTTTATAATTTCTTCTCTGAAAATTGCAAGTAGTTCTTTATTCTAAGTAAAGCAGTTTACAGTGGTTGCTCTTCAGTAACGATACTGCCCAATTACATCAAATACATCATCTGCTATCCTAAGAAAAAAGAAATATCGTGGTATCATGAATATCAGTTATGTCATAACACTTGGTAAATGGCAAATTTTTAATGGGAGCCACATTATGTCTTAATGTGAGCCAATTTTACAGTGCATATAACTGTAAAATCTTTTACCTCTTTCCAAATAAATTGTCTCTTCTGTTTCATGAGTACCAGTGTGATGATAGCTCTTGCAGTGAAGATGGCGAAAGTACAATTTCATATAGAATAAATGTATGTCTTAGGATTCTTTGAGAAGCTACATTTTAAATTTTTTTCCCTGAAAATATTTTATTTTTTGCCAGTTGAATATTTTATTTTGGAGAGAGTAGTTACTTTCAAAGCATCTGTCTGTATTTTCCCAGACTTTAGCATATACATATTAGAAAGCGTTTATAATGAAGAGACAAAAACATTCTTATGCTAAGCTAGGCAAACTATGCAAACTCTTGAACTTGAGCTATACAGCCATTTTATGAATCATGTAAACTTAGTAAGGCTACATAATTGTTTTGCTCACCTAATTGATTTAACTGATTTCATTTTGTGTTTGAAAAGATGTTGTCAAGTCCATAGAATCAGAATATATTTTAAACTTCTTAAAACGTAGTAAGGAATAACTGGCAAGTCTTCTTACCTGGTTAAGTTGCAAGATTTCAATGGAGAGCAAACCAGTGAAGCTTTCATTTTTGTGAATAACCACCAGTAGTCAAAAGCAATTTATGAACAGTCCACTTATTCCCTTATCAGACACACAGGAATATGCAAGTCTGAAAAGTGTTATGTGTTTTACCGTTGTCAAGTGATCGTCACCAAGTTTTTTGAGCTTGACAAATCTACTGGTAGGTGTGACAGTTCCCGATAGGAAGCTGGGGCAATAGAGAGGTATGTTGAGGCTGAATCAGGTGGTGTGTTTCACAGCCTCTGAGAAGATGAATTGTTAGGGTGAAGGACCTAGTGAATAAAGTCCAGTCCTGGAAGTAAATAGACATATTTGGGAAAGAAAATCAAATAGAGTGCAATACCTACTTTCTGTTGCTCCTGAAAATGTTTCTGTGCATTTGTGATGGAGCATGCTCCTTTTGGACTTCTAGGAAGAAATACACCTTTTGGGGGGTCTATTGGGATTATTTTTTGTGGGTGTATGCAGACTACCTAATGCAAAGCCATCACAATTGTGGCACTCTTTATGGTTGCAGAGGTGTGTGGACCTGTAGGCTGTGAAGGTCTGACAATTCCTGCTGCAGACATATAATCAGTTCCTAATCCTGAACATACCAGCGTGTAAGGCAAACAGTCAGTATGCATGACAAATGGCTAAAATATGGAACTGCATTTTGTTGCATCATTTTTTTAAAAAAACAAAGTCATATACATCCCATACAACCTCCTAGCAGCAGTTAGCTGCAGAGTTGGATCTTCTGACTTCCAGTGCAGACTTTTGTTATTGAAGGTGAAGAAATATGGACAGATCAGCCAAAGAAGACAGAAGTGTCACATGTCTTTCTGTAACTATTAGAAGCATGCATAGTGATTGATGGTTGAGATTCTTGCTTTGTTTCATTTATGAAGTTCATCAGTGTTAGTGGTAGGTAGAGAAACTAAGGAAACAGAGTTGATGTGTTCAGTTTGAAAGGGATTGTGACTGCCTTAGGAAGTCTACAGTTCAATGCATAAGAACTTGAGGTGTTTCTCCATTTCTAATATAATTGATCAGATGCAACTTGTTATTGAATTAATTTGCAAAATATTTCTTCAGAGTTAAGGCCTTGTTTGCATAGTACAAAGAGCTTATAGTATAGCAAAATATAAATAGCACTGAAGGAAAAAAGGTTAAGTTTAGCTTCCATCCGCTTTTGGAATCATGTAAAGTATTTTGTTCTCCAAGATAAAAAGTATAACAATTTTTTTTTTTTTTACTTTAACTTATAGCAAGGTGGTATCAAACAAAGCCGCCAGTTCTGCCCAGGTCTAGTAAATTCCATCCTCATATTGGATTGTTTAGAGTATGTGTAAAACCCAAAGATCAAACCACAGATCTTACTTGTATGTGGATGAACTTCTGAGGTATGGAATTTCAACACAAAACAAAAGAGCTTGCAAATGTTTTTTTCATCTTATTTTTGAAGAAATGGGAGTTTACTTCCTCTTCTCGTTTTGAGTTTTAACATACAGAGCAAATATTGTTCTGAAATTTCACAATCATTAAATGTTTTAATTTAAATTGTTTAAAAAACAAATAAATAAAATCCTGCAATGTTGGTCAAAATGTTGCAAAAATTAATTGCATCACTATTCCAGATATTTTGTGATTTGTTTATTTGTTTGATATAGCCATTTTTATGCATACTTGCTTCTCATAGTGTGTCATAGAATATCTTTTGCAATTGCTCAGTAAAGAAAAACATGGATAGTTGAATAAGCTAAAACACACAATAAAGCCCTGCAGTTGAAAAAAAGGAGATAAAATTGGATGAAGAAAGAAGCAGCCCATCCACACAGCTATATAGGCTGATAAAAATGAAGTTAGATCCTTTGGGACTAGCTGGAGAGCTACCAAGAGGCTTCAGAGAAACACTGATTTTGGTTTGGGCTCTGATGGAAATACCCAGAAGTCATGTCTGTTGAGTTGTGTGATGGGTTAACAGAAGTAGTTTCTGTGTCCAGATGTGTTATGGCAAAATTTTTTGCAGTAGTACCAATCAGCAATGTCACTCTGTGTATTATATACTGTTCCTGATTTGAAAACTTGCTCTATAATTCTGAGCCTGCCTGAAATCAGAGGGGTCAGGATTTTGCCGTGAGTGTAACCTCAAGGATAGCTGAAGAAAAAAGGAAATGAAAAGGAAAAAATCTGTTTTAGTAGAGTGGGATTTTATTCCTGAACCATAACACAAACCAAAGAATGAAATAGGAAGTTTAATATACAATAATATTGGGTTGGGAAAGGAGACAATGCTAAATCAGGAAACAGCACGTCCACCAATTGGTACATAGTAAACATACTTAAGCTTTTCATTTTCTGGGCACACAACACACAGTATCTTCTTTTGTTAAAAAAGAAATTGTCTTTTAAAAGTTAATGTGCAATCCCCTGCAAGATGAAAACAAGAAATGTTTTTGGAAAAGAAAATGGAAAAAAATAGTTGAATAAGTCAAAGAGTGTACAAAAGATTCATTGCCTGTGAAAAGAAAATTGTTTATTGTTGTTAGCAGTGTTATGAGTCATCTGAAATGGTTATACCTGTGCGGTGCTTCTTTTCTGTTTTTTTTTTATTCTTCCGCTGCCCTTCCACCCTCCTTCCCTTCCCTCCCTTTTGAGAGATTATCACACTGGCAGCTTACTGGGGCTTGTTTTCTTTGCTTTACTTTCAAATTTTTCTTCATTATCATCTAGCCTTCTTGAAAAGATTGGAGTCCAAACAGGATATGCATGACTAGGTGTAAGTTTATAAAGCAGATAATTAATATGCACAATCACTATATGTACCCAGATTTAATATTCAATACACCATATTCTTGCAAGCCATATATGTACAGCAAATGGTAGCACTTGGCTCTGTTCTCTGGTTGAACCATGTCATGTATGCCAACATTTCTTGTAATTCAAGATGCACTATAATTAAATGACTTGACTCATTCTTAATCTAGTAACTCAAACACTCTGATACTGAAAAAAACTGGTACTTGATGCTTGCCGAAGTTGTAAATCAGATTCCACAAGCATAAGAAAGAGATTGCTGTGCCTATGCAAGAGGTTAATACTGGGATTCAGTTTCATAAATTAAATTTTCTATTTGGCTAAAGAGACAATTTTCCAAATGGCAAAATTCCACTGTCTTTGTCTGCCACTTTCTCACTGTTTGGTTGTAGGCTTTGAGTCTGGTAAAAGGTGAATGTTGTGTTACAGGAAAGGACTGTAGAATGTGAAAAGTATGTATTCAACCCAACTGCCTAAAACCTCCTTAAACATCTATAAATTTAACTAAATTTCATGTGTGGTTCAGTATCAGTACATTGTGTGGAATTATTGCCTTGCAAACCCTGGTTTACAGTCGTCTTCATTGTCTTCCTCAATCCCATTTTCTCCTAGCATTAATGTCCTTCTCTGAACCTTTGATGATGTGGGTGGATGTTACTTACCTTCTACCCTTGAGCAATGAGGTTGGTTTTACAAAGAGATGTCCATGATCACCTTTGGCAAATGGCTTTAGCCCCACGTGATATGCTGCAATCCAATGAGACTTTCCTGAGTTTCCTTAGTTAGGAAATAGTCGCATATTTTCTGGCCGTATAATTCTTAATGCAAGAGTACTAGGGAATCCTTGAGGACTTTGTCTGTTATCTCATTTCTTATGGACTCCTAACTGCATCTGAGCACATTACAGAGGAGCTGTATTAACAGAGGACAGGTTCAGTTTTTGACTGCTGTCTTCCACAAAAGAACCCTAAATTTGGTGAGGGCAGTAAGTGCCCTTGCTTGTGTCTTCATTGTATTTGAACATAGCACAAGAAGAGATTGCATGAACCAAGGAGCCCTGAGAGTCTAGGAAAAGTCAAGGGCATGGAGTGTGATTGATTGCATGGTCTCCACAAGGGCAGGAGTCCTGAAGCTTGCTGCAGCTAGTGGGAATGCAGTAGCCCCAGTCTCCATATAGACAGGAAACTTTCCTGGCAAGGGCTTAACGGTAGCCAGGAGCCTGGATTTTGTGAGTAAAATGCAGATGATAGTTTGCCTGTGTTCTGGTGTAGTCCAGTGTGTGGAGCTACTCAAGCAACAGACATTGCTGGAGAACTGATAGACTTTCAGTGTCTTACCAGAGATTTGCCTGAAGGTATAGCAGTTGTATTCCCACAGTTAACTGGGAAAAAAAAATCCAGGCTCAAAGAAGAACCACAAAATAAGCTTCTAATATACCTGGGCAAGTATAAGCAGAGTAACAGGCTCTGCTGAGGGATTCTTGCACACAAGGTAGATTGATGTGTGTGTTGAGACATGACTGCCAGTCATCCGTTCTTGATGTAGTGAAGTTAGATTTGGGACAGGAAGAGCATGGCCACTTTCAAGTTAGCTTGTACAGTCATTTCATAACACTTTCGTAGCAAAATGAGTGGCTGTTTCAGTTTTTCATATGCGATTGTGTAACAGAGGATGACAGAATATTCAAAGCTTTCTCACAGAACAAGTAATACCACATTTGAGAATACCTTTGCTTATTTCAGTGCCCTGTATTGGTCATTTATATTATACTCATTTAGATTAAGCATATGTTTAGACAGTGTGCTTTTGTGCATGGAAGTCCTCTTCTGTATCCAGTCATAGTTGAAAAAACAGCAGAGGTTAAGGAAAACACAAGAACCAGAAGACTAAACCAGTGAAAGAAAATTTTAAAACTTAGAATGTACTGGCATTATGAGGCAACCATGAACAGCAGGTTTGTTCTTTATAATTTAGAGACTTAAAGTCCATCTGTCTAGAATTTGGTTTTCACAGCTGTCATACTAAAGAGCATGTTCCAGTTTGCTTGCTTTCTACCAGACCACCCAGGGTTTTCCAGTTATTTTTAAAGAGGAGTTGCTGTGGAATTGACAGTGGGAAGAATGCAGGGATGCTATTCTTTTCATCCCCTTCACCCTTCCCCTCCCCACCACCAAATCAAAGACAATAGTTTCACTGTGGACTACTCATTGAATTGTCTTAAATCTGCACAGAGCACAAATGGAGGCATTCAGAAGCTTCTAAAACCTTTCAGTTATTCTTGGCCTCTCCTCTGAGTTATAAAATTTACTTTTGATTGTGATAAGACGCTCCAGCATATATTTAAAAAAACCCCTAACCTGCTGATCAAGTACTGTCAGGATGAATGTATAGAATTACTCACACAATATATGCACAGCCACGAACGTTTTACAGTTTTGGGGATGCCACCTTCTAGGACCATCACTGTATCAGACAGAGCTCTGAACTTGCTCTTCAAGAAATATCTGTCATTTGAGCTGTTGGAGAATCCTTATTAGTTGCGTATAGCCTGCAAGAAAGAGTTAGGCATGTCTAATTCCAGCTGGGAGAGAGGACTCAAACACATATCCAATAGCTGGCTTATTATAGAACAGTGTGAAACATACAGCTTATTTCAGGAACTTACTGAGTTTTGTAGTTTATCTGTTATATAGTTAGGGTCATGGTTTTTCTCGTATTCGTTTATTCAATATTTATTTCTGGAGCACAGCAGCATCTACATTTTAATTCTTTATATTTTTGAACTGTCATCCTGATCATTCTAAGACGTAGTTGGATTGCATTCAGTAGCTCTATATTAAAACATGTAATGCATATGTTTATTGAAAGAAATATGAAAATATCTAATTGTGTATACTGTTTGGATGGAAAATTAAAGATGATAACCCCTTTTCACCATTGAACAGAGCGTGAAAGAGCAAGAGAGATTCAAAAACTTCATTAATTGCTGTAACATGACGTTACAAGCCACCTGCACTTCAAAGAATTTACAGTGAAGCAGATGGATTGATGAATATGCCATCAAAGATTTTGAGAATGTTTGTTTTAAAAATAAACTGCTTTCTAAGTCATTGACAATCAAAGCATACAATTTACAAAAATGTCACTGCTCTTTTTTTCTTGTATCCCGCATACTTTTAAAAACATATCCTTTGCTTTGGCAGTGGGATTCAGAGATGACGTTTTCATAAGCAGTGACTGCAGTAGTTTTGAAACAATCTTCCTGTCATAAGATTTATAACCCCTTAAGTTTCATGCATGTCTAATAACTGAGGGCAGGAGTGGAGTGTTAGTGGTTTTTTAATTTGTCTGTGTGTGTCTCGGGCTCATGGAGGTGCAGAATTAGTCCTCTTGACTAGACTTAGTAGTGTGGCAGGATGCTATATGAGCATAGCTAACATAATAATCTACACCGACAATTTTACAAAAATCTTAGTTTTTATTCACTTTTCAATAGAAAGGATGGAAATTTGTGCCACAATAAGTGGCTTTATGATTAGTACAGTCTTACTCATCAGAGGGCCCAGGAAACGGAAGTCTTGAACTGAAGTAACCTTACTACAGAATTGTGGTTGGCATCCTAAATCCAGTCATTCCAACAAAAGTATTATTATTTGTATGAGCTGGGGGAGATATTATTGTTCAGAACTAAATATCAGATATTGGGGACATAGCAGAGGAAAAATAATAACATTTCCCCTCTTTTAAGTGTTGACATTGCTACATGTTCTTTTTCTCCTAGAATAGATTGACTCATCAAAACTTCTTTCCATGGTTAAACATGGATTATATCAGAAACTTGCTGTTAAGTTACTTTTGGACTGACTTTCAGTGTAAATTTCACTTTCATCATCTTCATTTCCTAAAACGATTATAAACAGAAAACTCTGCTAATTTTTCAGTCTATTTTAGTACCATCTTATAGTGCCTGCTAGATAAGTTCTTCTAAGAGAAGAATTGAGCTGCATATTCTTACTTTCAAAAAATAATTTCTAATTCTGCAGCTTGATTAGATGTTGATTGCTTCATAAAGTCCTTTCCTTGTAGAGGGAGAGTGAATGAATATCTCCACTTTAGTTAAAAGAAAGTAGTAGTAAGTTTATTTCTTCATTGTGAAAAATATCTGAATGTGAAAAATAGTGTAAATTATCTAAATCTACTACAAAGAACAAAAAAACTGAAAAGAAAATTAGGGAAAACCCTAATTATGGTCATTTTTATTTAAAATATTTTCTGTGCAGGTGCTTGGAACCTTTGAAAATGGAAATCAAAGGAAGAGAAAACAGTGGAGAAGGGGCATGAAAAAACCAGCACTTAAATTTAAATCTTTATTAATATTTAGTGTGAGATGCATTAAGAACATCAATCAGTCTTTCTTTTTTGCAGTCATGTAGTGGTACGCTCATCTAGATCTCCACATTGGTAAAGAACATTCAGATGTAAAAGGGTTGACGTGTGCGGGTAGCAGGGCAATTTAGTCTACAGACTGAGTCACTTTCTCACTTTAGGAAGAAAGAGAAAAATGAAAGACAAAGATTCAAAGATGAGGAAAATGGAAATACAGCCATGTTGTGTCAGATTTGAGTTCTCCAAAGTTTAAAATGTATGATTTCACTGTGTTCTTCTAAGTGGTTTCATTTAACCTTCGTATGTGGAACGCTAAGCATAATAGACTAAATATTTACTGAAGTCTTCAGTGATGAGTGTTTGAACAATGCTGCTTTTTTTTTTCTTGCAGTACCAAAGAATAGGAATACCAAAGAAGAAGAAATAGTGCGCTAAATACTGACAGTGTATATCAAACACTTAACAGTGTAGGAAGTGTCAGAGAAAATGTTCTTCTGTTTGTTTGTTTGTTAGGGGTTTTTTTTCTTGTTGTACATTTTATTACCCTGGTTGGAAGGGGAGAGGAGAAAATGAAATAAAGAAGAAAACCTTAATAGCTTAAAGAGATGTTTAAATGCAGGAAAAAGCAACTTAGTTTCCTTAGATTAACATTTGCTAAACTGGGATTTGCACCTTCACTGGAAAAGAAAATGAAGGCATCTAGAAATCAAAAAGAAAGATTGAAAACTGTTCCTTTCATTAAACGCAGAATTCTTTGTAAGACATCACTGTTCAGATGCGTCCTTGTCCTAGAGAGACTGGTGGGACTGTTAGACTGTAGATTTACAATACCCTGGCCACGTCAGCCTGTGACATAACTGTACCCTCAGAAATGATTCCTTTTTCTTGCGTGAACTACTCACACCTTCTAGGATACTAGGTGGAGTGCTAACTGAAATAAAAGCTTGTGTTTCTACTTTAATGGGAAATATTTGCCATTTTACTATTTACAACTTTCCTCTATAACCTACAATCTCTGTTACTGTTTTTCCTCCTTCTCCTAAGGACAAGAAGGTAAAATAAGCTTTAGTGAACTATTACTACCTTTCCATCTTCCTTTATATGAAAAGTGATTGAGATGTAATCACTGGGTAGCTGGTTGTTTTTATAATGGGTAAAATTTGTCATTTGCATTTGGCTAGGTTTCTTTAGTATTATTCAGTGTATGTCAAAGCAGATGTTAAGATTACATGTGTCTTTTAAATACCTGAGATACACAGAATTTGGTGAAATAACCATCTCTAAATAGGATAGCACTTCTGCTTTCCCCTGATTCTTAGTATCTGAAGTAATACTTGGAATTAAAGCACGCTTCTATGCAGATGGAGAAAATCTGAGATTGTAAACAACAAAATCCCTTTGTGATGCAGACGTGATTGGAGGGATTGGAAGGCACAAAATACAGGGGGAGTGTGTTATTTTCCTCTTGAGAAAGAGGGATTTGCAGTCTTTCAGATAGCAACTTTCCCAGATTTCACTATCCTGTCAGTACTTTGGAGTGTCATTCTAAAAGATGGCTGCAGTTCAGATGTGGTAACTGAGTGCTTTGATGTCTGCGTTCATCCTTTGCAGATCATAATCCATTTTCCTCCTCCAATCACCTCAGACTGTGATGTTAATCAGCATAATTTATATTCACTGTTTAGAAGAGAGTCTGGGTGATATTATAAATGTAATGGAATCTGCTTAAGTAATGTGCGATCTTTTTATTTTGTATTTATTTCAAAGGCTTGCTTGCAAGATTGTTAAGTTTTTTGGGAAGGTATTGTCATTTCAACAGTTTATTGGAATGAGATTAAAAGTACTGTTAATATTTTGGGGTTTGGTGGCTACATTTTGTGACAAACCATTGGCTTCTGTTGAATTCAGTTGTGTTTTATGCATAAAAACCCTTTTAGTTTGTTTTTCCTGCTGATTTTTTTTCTTATAATACTGAGATCAAATATGTGACTAAAAAGCTCGTCAAGCATGAAATTGTTTCTCAGTATTGTGGGAGATGCTTCAAATGACAGCAAAATCAGAAGAATTCTGAAGATTTTTTTAAGTGATGCTCAGGAACATAAGAGCGCTAAATCGTAAAGATAACACATACAAATGTATGTGGTGCTTGCTGGATAAATAAATAAACACTGTCTGATCGGGGCCCATGTTTAGCTTTGGCAATACCTGTAGCTATAGCCACAGGTGCAAGAACTGGAGTAGATCTTGCGCCTTATGGCAACCGCCACTGACAAGCAATTAGAGTTCATTATGACTGTGCTGATGCTATACTAATTAACATTCCTGTTGTGCTGTTTTCCTTGTTTGACCGTGTGACAGCCACAGGCGTGATGGCCTCTGAATAATGAGCTGAGGAATTGCTAGCTGCAGTAGAATTTGTGCAAAATGCATTCAAACACAGATGTGATCCTATCTTCTTGTACACAGTATAAGCAAAACTGAACTTCCACAGGAGTTCCTGTGAAAGAACAGTAGTAAATGCATAGGAGGGCTAAAGGAGAATTAATCTAGAACTTGTTCATGCCCATAATAATTTGCTGCATTTCTGTCTACAAAGACAAGTTAGAGTGATCACACTGTAAGCCAGTATATGACTGGTTGTATGAGGAGTTGTTTATAGCTTGGTGTGCTAAGGAAGCTTTCCAAGTCTCAGACTCTCCAATCTTCTCTTCAGACTAGAAGAAAAGTGCTGTTAAACGAAATTATTTATCTCAAATAAGCCAAAAAGAAACTGACTTTCCTATCTTGGGACTTGTTGCTTCCAGTTTGGAATGGGGACCTTGCAAGTCGTAAAAGTGTCCCCATGAACACTGTGGCTATGGTTAGACTGTGCCCCCGCTCTTCCCTAACGAATCCCTGGCAACGTAACACTTTTACATCTTGCAAAGCTCTGGAAGAAGACAGTGTACAAGGCTTGGGAGATGAAAACGAGATGAACTAACAGTGCAGGTAGATGGACAAAGTTTGAATAATTTATTTTCAAATGTTATGTTTTCATACATTTAAGGAAATAGAACTGCGTTTTGGTAAAGATTTTACAAGTTTGGGTTTTTTTCCCTCCAAGAGTTTGGTGCAATGCAGTGTTTGCTGTGGCCAGAGACCAAGGAAGGGACAGGTGGCACAACTCAGTCATGATACAGTCAGATGGTGGACAATTACCTCATTGTGCTGATGTCCAGGGGCAGAAGCTCTCAGATGTGTGAGGCATTTCCCAAGCAGGGTAATGCACTGCCTGTTGGTCATGACAGATAGTTTGGCAGTTTTATGGCCAGTAGCAAATTGAATACATTAGGTCTTGAAAACACATTTTCATTTGACTTCCTGCAAAGGCAAGAGATATTGAATGGTTCTGACAGAGAACAAAAGACCCATTATATTAGGATCTTATTTGCCTCATATATTGTCTTTCTTCATTATTCATGTTTGCATTAAGAGACAAATACGTCAAGGTGGAAGTTACCTATCTTTATTTTACTTTTTGTTCAGTTGCTAAGTGCCAGGTCTCTGGCAAAGGACAGTATTATGAATAATGTATGAGAAACAACCTGAGTATGAGCATGTTATCCTTTGAAACAGCTATAGTGGGAAGGGTCATGGATCATTCAGAGTGCAGTATCTTTGGCATACGAAACCCTAAGTAGTTTATTGTGTATGTAATTAGGGAGGGGAAGGAATTCTTTAATGCATCTGCTATCCTGGCAAAGTAATGGAAAAAGCAGGGACTATGTAAAATACAAGTGATGACTCTTTCTTTCCTCTGCCACCTTCTTTCTGACTTCTGTCCTTAAAATGGAAGTCGACTTAGTTGGGAATATTCTGGCAGAACAGTTTTTCTTCAGGACATGCAGAAGCACTTTGATTTCAAGAAACTTTCACTGCAGCACAAGTGAGATTCTGGCCTAGTTTTCTGCCATTTTACCTGGGGGCTGCTGGGGAATCCGAATCGCTGTATTCATGGCCCTGAGGTATCTCTGCTGCGCTGCTAGCTTGCATATCAACAAGTCAGCAGCTTCTATGGCTGAAACAAAGTAGGAGGCTGGAAGCCTTGAGGGCCCTGTGACAGGCACTAGCAAGGCTTACAGTTTGCAGCAGAGAGCTCATACACATTTCAAAATCCAGGCTCAAACTGGGGCAGAGTGTGTTTCTGGAGTCTTGACTTGGTGGGCTGACGTTTGGAGGCAGCGGGCAATGCCAGTGCGTTCCCCGAGTCTCAGGGAGCAGAAACATCAGCAACTTTCTTTTGGAAGAATGAAATCTTTTGATTTAATACCAATAGTAGCTTAAAACATTAAACCTTCTAGAGAAAGAAGATGAGCTTTGCCTTGCATTATATGTTTGTACTGTGCTAGCTGTGTTACTCGATTTTGTGGTTGTCTTGTGAGCCTTCAGCGTTTTGAGATATATTCTTTACACTTTCGGATGATCTTTCCAAAGTCTTCATAATTTCTGGGGGAAATGAATCTGAGCAATGGCTGCAATCTGTTACTTGTTTCCCTACCCTGGAAGTGGCATTGGCATCACCAGCCAACTCCTTTTTTCTGGGAAACTGATATTAGGTGCATTGGATGAAAAATGATCAACATCAGATAATTTGAGAATTACACAGAACTATCTGCAGAGGAAATTAAATGTAAGAAACAGAAAAATACTGAGTGTTTGAGGGAAAACAACACAAGTGACAGCTGAGAGAAGATTTAAAATAATGAAATGGATGGGAGGCTACAATGGTGCAGACAATTCAAGAATAGCCTATGCACAGGAGACAGCAGAGGAAGGAGAGAGTAAGCATAGAGATAGAGGAGACTGCAGGGTAGAAGATAGAGGTTAAAGAAAGGATAAGCAGAGGAAAATGAGAGAGCAAGAAAAAAAGAGCAGTAGAGAGCTAAATGTAGGGTAGGTGGGAATATAAAGGAGGAGAAAATTAAACAAAAAGGGAAGTGGAGGAGTATTAAGAAGGGAAATGACAAGCATAGTAGTAAGAAGCCTATTCCTTCTGTCTTTAATGAGTAGCTAAAGCCTTTTTTTTCTTTCAGTCTGTGACTGCACACAGGGGAGGTTTCCACAGCCTTTGATGAAGGAGGATGCAGAGGCAGGAAGTCTGCGAGCTCTGGGAGGAGAGGGCTCACCAGAGGCCTTGGGAGGCTATTGAGGACTTTGCTGCCACAAGAACTGTAGGAACTGAGTTACAGTATGAATTTTTCATTTTTAGAGAGCGATCCAGTGCAATCCATCCGGTGATTGCATAGCGCTTGGGATCCTGCTGGAGTTCCCCCAAGTGTATATGCAGAGGACATTGCTTCTTAGTAGTGGAGAAAATCCTTAAACAATACTGTCTTTGCATTGGGAATATTAATTTTATGATATTCATTGGCTAAAAGTGATGATGAATGTAACATACGTCATAGGAGGGATATAGGGGAGGTTTCACGGAAGGACAGAAGTCATGCAATTAATGTTACTGTAGTGAGAAATATCTTGAAGTTAAAACTTCATCAGCTTATTAGAACTGAAAGGGAGCCTCCTCTCCAGGTTTGTTGGAGACCTGGTGTGGCCACCACCTCATTGCCACATCCAACTCACATAGCAGACTGGAGCAAGATCTAAGCATTGGGCAGCTGCAAACACTTTTTACAAATTGAAACTCCTTTCTGTGTTATGAGGTAAACAATTTACACTTGCTGGAGATCAGGGCGCTTGGTGTTTTGAAAGCATAAGTGTGTTCTGATACTGTGTTTTATACTAGTTAAAAAGGAAGAGCTTCAGAAATGTCCTTTTAGCTCATAAAATATATTCAGGTTTTTTGGGAATAAGTGTGGATGTTCAAAAACATTAGGGTATGCTTTTAACTCAAGCATCTGTAAAGTGTAAGACTATGGCATACAGGAAATGTTCAGCCAGTTGTGATAACAATTTTACATAGAAAATTGACTTTACCATTTCAGCTAGATACATATTGGTACATACAAAAAAGAAATACTGATGGTCTGAAAGAAATTTCTTTTAGATATCAAAAGACAAAATCTGAAAGGTATCTGCTGAACATGAGTCAACCAGGAGCACATGTATTTAACTCTTACCTGATAAACTCTTGCCCCAAATGAAAGAAGCCTTATTTGAATTGAATTAAAATGCTTTCTTGGTAGGTAGCAATATAACCATCTAAACTTGAGTACATCACAGATTTTACAGCAGTATATCTTACAACTTTCTTGTGATACCATTCAATATGGGAAATGGTTTGTATCTTTAGACCTCAAGCTTAAAGTTAAAAAAACCAAAAGCCCCCATATTCACAACACAGAACAATTAATAAAGGTATGAAATGGTCAGCTACATAAGGTAGATAGCTGGGTCACAGCCAAAAGATTTAGATAAATCTGCTTTAATATCCTTAGATAGTTCAGCTATAGATATATGAATTAAATGGGGATTTATAATGCAGTTTGGTCTTGCTTATGATATAGTATTTGTCCAGGTGAACGATTGCTGAAAAAGGGAAAAATTATGCAGTGCCTGCTTTATGCCCTCACACTCTTTCCTTATCCAAGTTTAAATAATGTTTCTCCAGTTAGACCTATAAATTGTGTACCTCATTAAGCATAGGAACCAACAATGCACATATGCCACTAGTGTCCACTTTCCTTCGGAGATTTAGGGTGATGAGAAGATAAAAGGTCTGCCTACCAGATGGAGCTTGTCAGATTAGCAATTGGAGCAGCGTAAAGAGCACTGTCATATTGTTTTTTTTCTTTTCCTTTCCCTTTTTTTTTTCTTGAGACACAAAGCAATCCCTTTATAACACATATGCATATTTTATGGGATTTTTTAGGAAGAAGGGGAGGAAAAAAGGACTCAGCAGAAGGTTGCTAGTGGTTGTACCACTAGCAGAGTAGCCGTTGCCTTCAGGCACTTTCCTGCTTTCTTCGTAATAAGGAACATTAGCAACCAGTGGCTCAGGAAAGGCAGAGTCAAATAAGTCTCTTGGGGACAAGCAGGCCACATGAAGTGAGAGCCATTAGACAAAGCAATGAGATTACTGCTCCAGAAAGGGTTTACTACATATATTACCACATAGGTTTTACAGGGCTGCCAGCTCACTCAACTTACAAATGTCAAATATGATTTAAAAGGTTATTATACTATCAAGAGAGAAAGAGGATGATTTTCTATCACTGAAATTTCTATTTCATTCTCTTGCACATACTGCATCTTGCAGAGTCCAATATAGCCAAATAACCTGCTTTTATCTTTAATACATGTTTTATGGCCCTCAAATTGGAAAAAAACATTTTCACTTTATTTGTATTAGAAAATTTATCTCCTCTCATCACATAACTGTGATAAATATTGCATGTAAGTCAGGTATTGAGAATTTGAAGACTTGTCTTTTAGACTGACTGTATTTGTATGCTATATGTCGAAAAGGGCATATATCCTTAATTACTGTGAAATTGGAATGGTATGTTTTAAAAGCAGTATGTGCTTTCCCAATACACTGTAAAGCAGTAGGGCTCTTTAAATAGATTCAGAAACTTAGATACACTTGTCTTTAGTTTACTAAAGTATATGAAAGTTTTATAGTTAACTGATCTTTAAAGCAAAACTGAGAAAAAATTTTTTTTTTCATTTTATACCCCTGGGTATTTTTTTTCTAGCTTAACAGGGACCTCTTTTGTGTTGTGCCTTTAATTGTATTTTATAGGCAGACATCAATTTTAAGCAGTTGCTTCAGTACTAGCTACCCTAGTATCATATTTTGCTTCCCAATCAGAATTAAAATTGAAACTTATTAAGTACTGGCTGTTTTGTACCTAGTTACTCTATGGCTTCCAGCAGAGCTGCTAAATTGCATGATACAATGCATCCTTACTACAATTTTTTACCCACCTAGAATCCATTGCAATATGGAGCAAAAGTTGATTTGTGTGATCTGGATATTTAAAAGGAAGCCTTCTTTTCTTTTTCTCCTTTCTCCTTCTGAAGCATCTTATTTCAGCTTCTCTAAAATAGTAATGATTTCTCCAGACTTGCTTTCCACATGTACAAATCACCCCTATTCCCACAGTGAATGGGAATTTGTATTTATTTGTATAGATTTGTAAAATCTAATAGTGCTAACTTCTAATCTTTGCCTGACTCCAAGTACAGCAGTAGATTGGAGCTTGTAAAGAATGATGGCATTCACTGGAGTTTGGGGTAGTAGGTTTTAGTCTCTGATATTCAGATAATACAGATTTTTTTTTTTCTTTTGTCTTAGTCCTAAAGCATTAAATTTAATACTCTGAATTCACACAGGTAGATATGTGTCAAGATTAAATTAAAACATTTGGAAAAAGCTTACTGCTGAATCTCTGCATGAAAAGCAGTGCTGAGTTGTTCCCAAATCAGTATGTCTATTAACTTCATCTGTCACTGGAAGTTTGAGAATCTTCATGTTGCAGTAGGCAAAGTGCCTGAGTTAGAAAGGAAGCAATCCTGAAAGAAATAAGAGAAATCACCAAATTGCCTATAGAAGTAGCTTAAGAAAGAGTAACAATTGATCTTTCCCATCACCGTTTTTCTACAAAAGTTATAAAAAATATGTTTCAGATTTTTAAAATATTGTTTCAGACCTCTGGAGAGAAGTATGTTTTCTTTATGAACAAAATGCTTTACATTATACAGAGTGTCAGTCAGCTGGAAAAATCCATGTACTTCATTCTTGTTAGAACTTGATACGAAAACAAAAAACAGCAAGATGAAAATAAATTAGGACTGCAGGAATGAGCTAAGTGCTCTATTTTATCCTGCTCCATTGATGTTGAATTCAAGTGGCATAAACATGGAAACCTATTTAAAAGATTGCTTGCAAAATATAAATTTCCTGATTCATTTTGCTTGGGTGCAGAGGACATAACTAGTTGAATAACAATGATATTTTTGCATTTGTATAACACTTTTTGTCTGAGTATTTCAAAGCACATTGTAAAAATCATCACATGAACTTTGTCAGCTTGTAAATAAGATCTCAGCTTTACAAACTGTGATAGCAAGACAAAGGAGGAAAGTGCCAATTGTGTGTGTTTTGTGGCAGAGCTTGAGAAGGAACCCAGGAATCCTGATCCTCAGCATCCTGCTGAACCTTTAGAAATTATACAGGTTATAACTATCTTTAACAACATAGGGCCCCCATGTGACTTCAATGTAGGCATTGTGTATGAAGCATACAGGGAAATACTTTTCAGAAAGATGGACTTCTAGTATTGTGTAAAATTACAAACGTATAAGTGGATGTATTTCTCAAACTACGTTGTTAAGCATCTCATTGTTTCAAGGGAAAGCACTGAATAAACAATTAAAATATTCTCATAAGGCCAAAAGATCTCTTATGAATTTTTCTCTGGGAAAAGAACACAGCAAAACCCACCTGGCTTATAAAACTAGCTCATACTGGCTTTAAGTGAGGAAAATTCTTAATTTTTTTACAGGGCAACCATGTTTAATGAGAACTTGCTTATTCGTAGAAAAAAAATTAAGTCGTTTATGCAAACTTAGTATAAAAAAAAAAAAAAGACTTGATAATTTATGCTTCCTTCGTATTCCCAAATAAACTTGGGAGAAACACCAAATCATTCTTCCAGACTAAGGAAGGACCAGCAGGGTTGTCTTGGTTGTCTCAGTGGTGATGCAGACTCTGTGCAGGGACTCCCGGAGCCCTCTCGGGATAACCTTTGTGTGCAATTCCACTGGAAGGGGAAATAATGAAATTAAGAACAAGTATATGGCACGATGGACCTTGTTGCATTTTAGATGGTTTCACTGCATTGGCAACTATCTGATAGTTTTCTGCTATGTATTTGGTTTTGGGGGGGAATAGGGAACGTTCTGAATTTTTCTATGAGGTGGTAGTAATCCAAAGAAAGGAAAGTAGAGCAGTAGTGAGACAGCAGTCTGGTTCAAGTGCTTGGATATTGGCAAAGGTGCAACGGACAGAGTCAATTTATTATATTTTTTGGAAAATGTTTGTTTTCTGTTTTCTGTAGTTTGCCCTTGTATATGAACACTTAATCTGACTGGATTGTAGCAGTTTGTTGCATGATGCTGGAGTCTGATCCAAGTTGAAACCCTTGGGTACTGTTGCAGCAGAAACAATAACGAGGAATTTGTTTGTCAGGTTTCCCTTTGTTTTTAATTAGATCTGTCAACTCCTTTTAGCTGGAGTAGACATCAGAAATGGTGTAGTTAGGGGACTCTGTATGGTCAATAGCTTCAAGGGATAGATTCTTCTGTGAAGACTGGTAACATTCATTACTTGGCATTTTTGCTTAGCACACACTTCTACAAATAAAACCGAACTTTACTGTTTGTGTGTTCTGGCTGTAGCAATGTATTTGCAAAAAATCAAAGAACAACAATATTATGGTATCTGTATATTCTGTGTACTATTTTCCAGACATTTACAACTTTGTTCCTCCAAATATTTTTGCCATCAGGAATTACCTTATTTTAGGGGAAAGGAGACTGGGAGGTCAGTAGAAGAAATTGGAGAGATAATAAGTTATAGCTGGGGAATGTCCTTCCTTGCAGGGCTGCTTTGAACTGTTACTTAGAAGATGGCAATTACTGCAATCAGTTTCTATGCTTTTTGAAATCCACTTTCATGCTTGCTTATATTTATTGATCTGTGCTGACTCACTGGGGGGGGGGGGGGTGTTTGTTTATTTATTTTCACATCAGTAACATGCATTCTTTTATGGACATTTTCAAGAAACCTGTGATCAGACCTAGATTCCACTGAAATAAATCACAGAACTCCCACCAGCTCCAAGTGAGCTTGGCATTTTATTTCTCATCATGAATCCCTACCATGCCAGCTTCTGTGGTGAGGATGGTTACTGAGACTTCTTGCCCCATCAACTCGGGTCCCTGGTTTCTGTAGTACCAAAATGTTTATTTAATGGTCAGTGCAGTAAACCAGTTCATTAAAATGCTTTTGTTTATAAGTTGCCTTTAAAAAAAAAGCAATAGTTGTGTCTCAAGAATCCCTATAAGCAGCAAGACAGATGAGGATAGGTTAGATTTTTTGAGTTTTAGATGCCTAACAGCTCTGTGATTTAAACAGGATTAGGCATCTAGGCAGGAGATGAGTGTGTAATGAGTTTTGTGGATATATCCACAGCTTCCTACTATAGGGGTACATTATACCTTAGTGCATTTCTACATCTCTAAAAGGACACATAGAGTGGGATTCAGTTACCTAAACGTAGGCATCTAGTGACATTTGAGATGTCCAAGGATCTTATTCTCCATTTGCTGCTCTCGCAGCACAAGTGTCTGTTGCAAATCCTCTTTTTTCAGCCAGCCCTGTCCTCTAGAAATGCCTCAGATAACCAGGGAACCAAGTCCCATCATTGGTTTAGGATGAAACTCTAGTTTTTGGACCCATACATTTAGTTGTCTAACTGTAGTTGGCAATGGGTGAGCTAGGTGTCTAAGTGCCCATTTGATGGGCACAGTGAAGACCTGGTCAACGCAGTCAATGGACTCAGAAAGCTACTAGGTCTGTCCCGTCATTCTCCTGATGACACAGATTTTATTGACCAGCTCTTCACTGCCTTGTAATTAGAGCTTAGGCACCTACCCCATGTGTAGCCATCTGCATTTAGACACCTATATTTTGGTGTCCATAATGGGAAGCTGCACTCCATTAATTACTTTATTGCAGTTGCTTTGGGCAGAATGGAAATCACACAGCTGTACCAGGGAATCTCAACTGTTTTAGGAAACCTCTTGTCATGAGTGGTGATATAAAAAAAGGAAAAATACAAGGCTGACTTTCAGATCTCAAATGGAATTTGAAGAAATGTTAATTAGGAGTCAATGTATTGTCTTCTGAACTGAGACTATCGGTAGAGAGGTAAATATCAATATGGAACTTCTGTTGGCATTTTTGCATGCGGCTTTTATTTCAGCTTAGGTTTTAGAGTTTGTTTGGAATTGTAAACATGAGAAAGGACTACAGACTATGCATATTAACGTTAGTGTAGAAGCCTGATGGTTTGTTTGGTTATATGTGTACAGGAATCATTTCACAATGGTCCAGGGAAAATATTTGGGCTTTAGAGAGACTAATGATGGGAAACTGTTTAATTCTAGAAAGTTACTGACATATTGGAGAGAGTTCAGCTAAGAACAGCACAAATTAAAGGGCTTAAAGGGTCTAATTTACTAAGAATGATTGTGTAAAATATACAAAGTTTGATAAAGTGATAACTAAGAGGGATCTGATAACTGTCTTTATTAATAGTCTATGATGCCAAAAAGGAGGGATTAATTAGCCGGGAGGAACTGGAAGTAAATTATACCAACTAGGATAAAGAGAATAAAGGGACAAGTTAAGTCATACACTTCTCATGTCCTAATTGCTTTAATGTTCTCCTCACCTACTTAAAGCTCATATTTTCACTTCCAGACTGTCAGAAAGATGACTGCCATTGTACCATGTTAGCCTTCTTTTCCAGTACATTCACTTAGGGGTGACTTTCTGTCACCCCTAATATGAAACACTTCAATCTTCTCATTTTTTGCTTTCAGTGCCTGTGTGTTGTGCATCTCTAGCCTAGATCCTGACCTTGAACATCTGACCACTGGGACTTAGGTTTGTAAAGCCCTTTTAATAGAGAGAAATGGGTGCTGAAGTAACTTAGAAAATGATACCTTTAGGTTTTATACCCCTTCTTACTTATCTTTTCTTCCATTTCTATGAACTTGAGTGCCTCATTTGTTGCTTTTTCCTTTTCCTGCCTCTGTACCTCTTTCCACGCTGCTTTTTACATATCTGTATCAAATTAGGGCTTGCAAAAAAAGCTTGGAAGGTTGGAAGAGGTGAGACGGTAGCATATTTTCTGTTGCATACATGGCAGAATGACAGCAGAAACAGTTAAAAACTGTCAGCAGATCAACAGTAATTTGTTAGAGTTGCTGTGATTCAGCTGTTACCTGCACTCAACATTTCTGCCTAAATGCTTAACTCCAGCATGCAGGGCTTTACCAAGACAGTAAATTCAGAGGAATGCAGGAGTGGCAGTGCTGCATTAGGACGCAGGGAGTGTGAAATACACCAAAATACAAAAATCATCAAAATCAGAATGAACATGGTCTGTTTGGTTCATTTAGTAATTTTTTTTCGCCACTCAAAGTATAAGATCCTAAGAACAGTTAACTTTTTCTGCATAGTAGTAAACTCATCTCTGGAACCAAGCAACTATTAACAGTAGAATCTGAGTTTCACAGCTGCTAAGCCCATCAGATTTCAGTTGCCTTACATAGCTCCCCATGTGGTCTCTTTTTCTGCCCTAGATTTGCTGAGCACATGCGGGGGGCTTCAAATCTTTTGGCAATCTTGGCTGAGTTACTTTTGGAAAGTTCCAGTAAGCTCTCATAATTACCTCATTTGCTGTTCGTAGTCAATGCATTGATGTTATCACTTCATGTTTTCTAGCTAAAGAAATTAGGTCCCATGATACAACCTAATGGCATTCATACATATCTTAAATATATTTTAATACATCAGTACCTAAACCAGTAAATAGAAAAATATGCTCTAATTATAAATTATGCACGTGTGCATTTGAAAAATGTCAAACTGTTATGAAATAATTTCTTTGAACTCTTTTCTCATATTAAGAGTAGGGCAAGATAGCAAAATATCAAATTTGTCTTTAATGGGCCCAAGGAAACACTTTTATAAAGTACAGTATGTGCTTGAATTGATAAAGAAAATGGAAGAAAAAAATCCAGGTTTTGGCACAGCCAAGTGACGGGTTCTGTTACAGGGTTCTGTTCCTTCTGTTACATGCAATAAGGGGGTTTTAAATAGGCCTTACTGGCAAAGAGAGAGAGCAGGGTGAAGGAAAGCTATAAAAAACTCTGGCTTCCTTTGGCTGAAAGAAGATAAAATTCATAGAAAGCTGAGCTATAATACTTGACCACCTAAACTATATCTGGAAAATGGGTATGGTTTCTCAGTATATGCACAGGTGGCGTGTATTAGAAGGGCAGAATTAGGCAGTCTTACTGCATAAACTCTTCAGATGAAAATTCAGGTTTGGTCAAAAATAAATCAGGTGCCTTTTTAGATTTTACAAACTTCGTTTGGATACTGAACATTCAAAATATGTCTTTAAAATATATGCAGTGAGAGATAAAGTCAACCAAGCTTTAGCTCGTGAAACTTCATTAACCAGTTCTAAATCCTGTCAGCTGAAGGGTAAAGAGAACAGTTAAGACAGCAGGATTGTAGGTCTGCACAGCACTGCAGGCTGCTCTCTCTGTCCGCCTTCTAGCTTTTCTGCCTGCTGGATAGGAAAGCAGTAGTGAAATACTTCACTGTTTATAATGATGAAGTGCTTGCCCATGTCTCAGCAGGTTGCCAGAAAAAAAGCAGCAGCACAGGCCGGTTTGATAGGAGAGCTCATCCAAGCATTCTCAGCCAGAAATTTGGAAGTTATGTGATGTATGTGACATCTCTGAGGTGGTGTTGACAGATGAGTTGTAAAGGAAGAAGTACAATTGGTCATTAAGGTGCTAGGTGGTGGATCTAATGCAGCTTGAGCAGGAATAGGAAGTGAAGCTTCTTTTGTAATTAAATCACCATGTTTTGTTTAGACACCATATATTCTCTCATGGTTACTCCTTGACTAAGCAATTACTGCTAGGCAACTATAGTAGAAAGACCTGCAAATTTTAATTCTATACTAGGAATCAAAGAATAATACCCAGACCTTGGTTGTATACAAAATAATGATTTCCCTTGATAGAAAGCATTGCACTGTTTTCCTTTTTTTGAGCATCAACTATTCTGGGTTAACAAGACTTATTACAGATACAGAATAACTCATTTTTTATGTGTGGTTTTCACAGATTTTGACAAAGGAGAGCAGAGAGGCAGGATTAATTGACTCCCTGATCTGTGTGTCACAGTTCGCTGTGGACAGTGTTGAGAACTAAAGGGACTATCGATGTAAGGAAGAATTGTAAAGATCAACACCTATACTTCGTTTATGCATGAACATAAGTGTATGTTGAAACAGACTTACTGTAAGTCAGCCGGTATGGAAACTCTTTTCCTTAGGAACAGAAGGTATGTAAAACACTGCCCCCGAAGAAGGCATTTGTTTGTGACTGATGGTTTGACACTACATCAAACTTGCTGTAGTATTTCTTCACAAGCAGCACATCCCATCCTTTGCCCATCAAACCAAAAGGAAAGAAAGAACATTTCTTCTGTTTGGATGTTAATCCTATTTACTGAAGCAGAAGAGTGAGGTGGAAAACTTTTTAAGTTAAAAAAAGTAACTTATGTAGGATCATAATATCTGAAGTCCAGAACTAGTTATTACTGGACAAGAGCAGGTCTTTGTTTTAGTCCACTGGGAAGTACTTTTCCGTTTAAATAACCGTCTGCAATTTCTATGTATAGAGCTTCAGTGGAAGAATATGAGGTTTCCTTAAATGGTACTGTGAATTTTATATGTGTTAGCTGGCCAAAATTCTTGCTGAAGTTCAAAAGAGAAGAATGTAGTGTTAAGGAAGCACCCATTATATATGTTAAGCCACTTCTAAAGATAACAACAAAGTGATCTTTTCTAAGTCAGGGAAGGACAGCACAATTGCGACATGTATTATGTCTCTTTTGTGGACAAAGAATTTTACTTTTAAGCAATACCAGTGTTCAGATTCTTGTTGTTATTGATAAAATTAAATAGATCTTTATTACTGAAATAATAGTATCATATTATTATTATTATTATTATTATTAATTAAATTATAAGAAAGAGTATGTTTAACAAGTAATTTTAAATTTTCAGACATATGCAAGTATGGGTTGGGTGTTGCTTCTGCTGAGATGCTTTTGGAACGTGGCATCATGATAGTGGCCTGAGATGGCCAGTTTTATTTGGGTACCAAAACGTACCAACATACCAGTTGGTCTCTTGCTAAATAAATTGCAGAAGCCAGGCATCAAAAGCTGAATCATTACAGAATTGCAAAAACAAGTGTTCATGTAAAGAAACTGCATGTGTTTTTACAGTAAAATGATCACATGATAGGTTAGACTGTTTATTGAATTTATTCCCTGGGGTGCATTCACTTAGTTGCCAAGGAATTTTTTTGAGTTACTTTAACAAACTTTTATTGGGACAACATCCAGGTCTGAATCTATTTGCATGCTACTTTATATATTGTATTTTGGAAACAAACATTGTTTCAAGATACATTAGAAGGGATATAGACATTTAAATGTATGTCTTTTATCAGGAGTTAAGGCATGAATTTGTCTCCTACCACCTGTATGCATTTGTAACTGTGTCAGAACTTAATTCTGATTTTAAGTCTACACGTTTATCTGATATCTCTCCAGAAATGAGGGTCTGACACAGAATACAGACCGTTTCATCTCACAATAGTCATTAGGGTTATGACATTTAAGCACTAAGTTTTTTGGGGTAGAAAACTGGGACAGATAGGAGGAAGAAGCTGCTCTGTGGCTGTCTATGGCATACCCTATGTTTGTTAGGATAAATTCTCATTTTTTTCTTCAGCCATTAAAATTCACTTAACATTCAATTAAAATGTAAAGAATAGAAATGGAGTGGTGCTTTAAATTGATGTGTTTTACAAAATACATCTCTTCATCTAAGCAAAGGTGATATTGCAGATTACTTAGAGTAAAAGGTGATTTTAAAAAAAAACAGTAAGAAACTCTTAAATGCCAGTATATTGTATGTGGGATAATTTTCAAGATGACAAAATTTTCCAGAACCTTAAAATTACTTCAATAACTATTATTATTCTAAATATGATAATAATAATAATAATATTTCCAGTGGTTAAAGATGTTTTTAAGTGTACATATACACATATATGTAAACATGTACATATGCATACACATATATATGATATATATGGTATTTATAAATCTAGTTGTTTGCTAGGCATGGTATTTACTGTTCTGCTGGTTTCCAACTAAAATTGTTCTGGGAAGCACTACATTACCAAAATTACAAGTTCAGTTTACCAAGGCAACCTTTCAGAGATGGATTCTCTCAGGGTTTTACAGACCCTGGGAAGCGCGGGAGGGGAGAGAGGTGGTGGCTGTTCCCATACAGCCAGCCTTCTGTCTCCTCCTGTCCCTATTTCTGTGGCTCATACGCACTGTTCCTGTTGAGTTTCTCACTTTTTCAGCTGCCAGAAGCTTGCCGAGTTCTGGCATTTCTGCAGGGTTTCCCTGTGCACCATGAAGCACACTTCTTTTTTGACCCTGAGCTTACGTTAATGCTAGTCAGAATGGCATTGCTGACTGTGAGTTGCTGACTTGGAATAAGATAGGAGCCACCTGAGGAGGAGGAGGTTTCAGGGGATGAATGCTTTACAGGAGAGCAACTGCCATATACTTTCATTGTACAGCCATATGGAACTATAAGCAGAGAAAGATACAGCTTTGAAATGAAATTGGCTCGAGCCTTCTGTCAGTATTTAAAATGCAAGCTTTCCTTTCTCCTTTCCATTTCTTTTGAATCTTTAATTTTCTGCTGACTGTCTGTTGACTTCAAATTGTGGTCCACCACAGTAGTCTTTTCATGTGCAATTGAAACCAGCAGAGAAGTCCTAAGGCATCTGCTAGTGTCCAAAGACTTGCTCTTATTGGAATTCAAAGATTTTCTTGGATGATGATGTTTTGTTTTCAGACAGTTGCAGCTTCCTTCTTGGGGCTTTGTTGGCTGTGAGCTGTGGCAGTTTTTTGAAAGCCTCTCTGTGGTAGGAAGGTCTGAATGAGGTAAATGAGTTTTCTCAGGAGTTTGTTGGAATAATTTAATCAATGTTGTGGACAAGCACACTAGGAAAGCAAGCCTGAGTTGCAGTGCTTGAGATCAAAATATCACATTCAATTGAAGTTCCTTCCAGCCTGGGAATCCAGGATAACAATACCATCATCCCTGGATGAGACAAAGCCAGTTCAGGTCTTTCTGGTCACATTTAGTGGACTTCAGATCAGGTTTTCATAGTCACAGATGTTCATGATTGCAGAAAATCATTCAGTTTCTGAAAGAGAAGAGAAAGGTCTCAGGCAAGATTCCTCTTGAAGACTTACAGCTAACCCAAGTCTCCCTATATTAAGATTCAAGCATCATGTTCTGTTTTGATTATGATGTTAATTTTCATAACCTTTTGACAGTGGCCCTAAAATAGCATTTCATTTTTTCTTATTAGAATCTCTAACAGAGCAAACCAGCTACCTAATATTTGTTGGGTTTCCTCTTACAAGCAGCGAAAAAGGAAATCCATGAGTTTATGTTCTGAAGTCAGAAATGCTGAAATTACTATTAAAAAAAAGTCATCTTAAAATACTGACTAGATAAATTATTATTGCAGGCATAAAATTGTCTGATTTCTGTTGCTGTGCTGTGGTTTATTTTTTACCATGTTACAGGGTATAGCATACTTTACTCAGAAAAAGCCAAAATAAAGTGTAAAATAAAAAAAAAAATAGTAAAACTAATCAACCCCAGTATGATGGCCTTTCTCCTTAACAACATGTGCATCCCTTAAGGGTTTAGTATGAGCTCCAACAAGCTACTGCTGAGACCAATGTGTTGGACCTTTGTCCTGCTGTATTGAGGGTTTATTAAGAGCTTTGCCCATTTTATTTGGCTTTTTGATGTTTATATGTAGCTTGATTCAGGATTCCACCTTTCTCCAGTGCTCATTAGTTGTAGTGGCCTTTCTAAACCAGGTCTTTGGGGAATGGCAGTGATTGTGACAGATGGTAGAGGAACAGAATTGCTCTGAGAGGCTGCTTCTCGCTCTGCCTCTGTCTCTCTCTTGCCTTCTTTCCTCTTATTTCAGTGCTGATGTTGGATTCCCATGCATTTGCCCCTGGAGAGACACAAATTGCAGTAGTTACTTATGCAGCACTTCACAGAGTACTTGTAAGAATCAACTCTCGTGCTTCTCTTTGTCAAATAGAAATCAATTATGTTTTTATTTTTTTACAATTGGATTTCTCTTTTTCCTTCTTGTAAAAGGTAATGGCATTGAGAGTACTGGAGCCTAAAGACACATCTTTGTAGAAAAGCATGTTATAGTTGAGCCAAAGCATTCTTCAGCTGCTTTTGTGGAGTTATTTGTAATTAGGCATGCTCTGATGGAGAAAAGTGGTATTTTAATTCTGGCCTCTAAAGAACTAAGATTACTTACAGCCATATTCTCCCAATTTGTATGATCAATATATCCTCCATATTTGTCCATTACAAGTGGGAAAGGCATGTCACTGTCATCTAAGCTGCAGAAAAATAATGTTTTGCCTTGAAGAAGCAAAGCAAAACTCAGAGAAATTTTCAGCTGGGGAAAAAGGAAGAAAATTAGGGGAAAAATTGTCAAGATGGTGGGAAGCAAGGAAGAAATAGAAGAGATATTAAGCTTTATTTGTGTCCCTTTTCTTTCTCCTGATAGGTAAGGTAAAACTTCAGCTTTTTCAGTCAATCATGATGTGCGAGATATGTCTGTAAATTCAAATACATGTTGGAAAAACCACTTGGACATATCAGGAATGTAATGTAGAAACACTTACAATACAATGTCACAAATGTTTGTGCCATTTGTAATTTTAAACCTAAAGACATTTCTTTCTCTCTCTTTTTATCCTGCTTAGTACTAAAGAACAGATTTCCTTTTCTTTCTTTAAAATAAAAATGTAATACAGAGAATACTGTATTGTCTCCAGTCTTGCCGAGGTGACAGACATCTTCCTCCTCTTCTCTGTGTATTTGCAAAGATTAATTGCATCTTCAAACCCATGTGCGTTTTGCCTTAAAAGCATTCTCCCTTTGATCCCTCTCCTCCTTAGCTGCCCATCATCGCTGGACTTGTACAAGGGGAAGCCTGAACTGGACTTGCCTGTGTATTTGTGAAATTCACTGTATGAAATAGTACAGCTTGCATGTTCTCCATTGCTCATAGAGTATTATTGGAATAACTCTAATTGTGAGCTGCAGTGTATCCCGGAAGGGACCTTGGTAAAATAGGAATAGTTCTGTAGTTTCAGGGTCAGCGCTCTGCCTGTCTTGGTGTTCTCTTTTCTCAGTTGGGAATTAGGGCCTGCTTTTGTGGTCTCTTTCATTTTTAGGAGGCGATCTCCTAAACCAAAACTATTTTGATCAGTATACAGTACTACGGTGGATAATCATAAATTCATTACAGTGAATGCTGCATGTGAACTAAATATGTGAAAGAAGGTAAATTAATTACAAATACTAAGTTGTAGCTATCTACTGGAAAACACAGTGCTCTCTGTTGTCTTCTTGCTTTGTATAACCTTGGGACTTAAAGTGTTACTGACTGTATTTAAAATAAGATTGCGATATACATTTTCATATGCTTAACTGTAGAGAAAATCCTGCCTTCTCCTGCAGATATAACCCTTTTTTCAAACTAAATAAAAAGAAACATCCATTATAATTCTTAGGGTCTTCAGGTCTTGCTTCGTGTGCTAAAAAGACTGGAAAATGAAATTTTACTGTAGTATGACTGAACTCAAATCTGCCTCTTTTTTTCTGTGGTAGATTTTCTGATTTGTTTTGTGTTGCAAGATGATTCAAAAGTTATTCAAGTGGAAGCAAGCATGTGCTCTGTATGCCACAGCATACAATTTTAATTTCATGGGGGGCAATGGTGTTTTTGTTCTTTGCCAGGCCTTTTATGAACATGCTGCTAGATCCCCTGTCTAATAGCACCTGCTGTGCTAGTGATGGGGATATGTATAATGGTATGTCTACCTTGGGAGATTATGGGTATGGTGAGGGCAGGGGACCAACAGGGAGGCCAATGTGTGTGTATACTTTCCAAATTGCTAGCTACGCCCCGGGCTAGATTGCACCGTTAAAAGTAGCATGCTGTTAACACTGGAATATAGAAAGTGAGGGTTAAAAAATAATGTATCTCTGCATGTTAATGACTGTGTATTCTCTGTGCTTCCTAGCAAAAGCAGCAGCAGACTAATAACCTCTCTAAGGCAGAACTATACAGCCCAGTCTTTCAGACTGGCAACCATTCCTTGAACTTGGAAAGCAATGTTATCTGTTCTAGCCGCTGTCACCTTAGGTTTCAGGCAATACGATGGTAGCTTTATGAATTTCACCTTATAGGGGACTAGTTATTAGGGCAGATGCAACCAGGGAGTTGACAATCTCCTACGCACATTGACTGGACTGACATTTGCTTAGCGGTAACAAGCTGCCATAGTATGGTGCCATGGGGGCCCTTGGGCTTGATTTAAGAGTGCTGACACCAACTGCTTGTTATTTCATATTTTAGAGCTGTCAGGGAGGCAACTGATGTCAGCATAAAATTATTTGATAGCTCTAAATCATGAGTAAAGTATGAATCTATTGACAGCAATAAGCTAGAAATCAAATTGTTGAATCTCTCAATAGGGAGAAAATTGACAACTGAATGGTGTGCATGCACACGTGTATCATGGGTAGAATATGTAACGGTAGCCCATCCTGTGCCTTCGCTCTGAAATTCATATGTGTGGTTCTGTCTTTTAATATCCTAGTATAACTGCTGCTGTTACTACCCAGCAGGTTTTGTAGGAAAATACTGCATTGCAGTTTCCATTGTATTCCCACTGAACTTTTCTTTGGCAAATTTGGTAATGGTAACATTCTTATCTTATATTGTACATACAATCGCAGTTACATCTATCTTCACTAACGGCCTACTTGAAAATTTTGTGATGAGAAGAGGCTCTTGAAGTAGGAAGATAATAGTGGGCTGTTAGGCTCACTGTGAATATTTATGAAGCATGCTGCATGCCAACCCCAAAAGCTTTATCAGTTGCTTTACCTATGTGCCACTTCATTTTTCTTACATTTATTCTGGTGTAGCTCCATTACCATACAGTGAATCAAACTTCAAAGCTTCAATTGTGGAGTATCAAAAAAAATTTTTTTTTTTTTTTTTTTTTTTTACCTCTACAGTATTTCTTTTTTTCTTTTCTATCCCCCCCCAGCCCATCACATGGAGTTTGGGAGCTTCTGATTCTCTAATTCTGTCCCGGTATATACCAATTGAAAGCATTTAGTTGTGATTAAAGCAGATTGAATGAGATAATCCCTCTGAGTGAGCAGCTTCAAAAAGCTCAAACACAGCTCTTGGGGGACATGAACTAACTCAACACAAGCTAATTCCCGCGGTATCTCCCATGTGATGCGTTAGGCACACTGCTTACTTGTTTTGTTTACCAGATCCCATTAGAATTTTTTTGTGTACGAACTGAATTTTTAAGTAAGTTTTAGCAGTCATACAGCATGGAATCATACAGTTTAGAATTCTTTGAACTGTGCAGTAAAATGTATATTTCTATGCTAGAAATCAGAGCAAAGATGTTTCTAAGGGAAGCAATGATGCGTTGAGTGATGACCTGCAGAGGAAGGGTAATAATACGCAAAGCATGGGAAATAGGATTTCTTCACTTTCAGCAATATAATGCTTTGGTTAGACAGTATCACGCTCTCCAAGCCCCACTGCCTGGCCTCATGTTTAATACTTTGCACTTTTTCCAAGTAACATTAGAATCGTAGCCAAGATTTTGAATCCGAGGCCTTGTAAGTGCAGCTGGAGTTAAGAATGTTGTTACGTTGACAGCTTTTTCCACTAAAGTATTTTCAGTTGCGATTATAGCAGTTGTTATTTGTTTATATTTAAATTCCTTTCCTCAAATGTGTTATAAGCATTATTTAAGGGGACCTAAACCTTAAGCTCTACAACCACTGTAGATATTAAACTATCTGATTTTTTTCATTTCACCTTTGAATTATTGGAAGGGGCTGCTTTTGCCACATCTCTTCAGGATCCCCAACTGATTTGATTACATTGGTCATGTGCTAGCCATGAGGCTACGGTAGAAAGTGATGCGATTGCTGTCCTCTACTGTTCACTGTGGAGGACAGGCTCAGAATTAAAATGTTTGGGAATATGAGATACTTTGCTACATGTATATGAACCAAATTCGGTCTTTGCTAAATGCTGTTGACAATCGAGTTCAGTCGTAAAAAGCAATGAAGTAGTTGCTTCCTTCTGGTCTTCTGACAATTTCTTGTAAGATCATTATTACTTCTTTATTTTTAATGAGTTGATTTCCCTTTTTTTTTTTTTTTTAAAGACCCGTGTGTACTGATTCCTCTGCTTTTTCTTTCATCTGAATGCAGTCTTACCATGTAAATGCTGATAGAAACAAGGAAGCTGGTATTCAGAAATCTTACCTGGTTCATTTTATTCTAAGTCAGGTACAGAAAGTCAGTTTTCTGAGGCAAAAACTTAGGAGGCGTGAAAGGGTGCCTCCACTTCAGCATTTTAGTATAGATCAGGAGCGTGCTGTTCTTCAAAAGTGAATCTTATGATTATCCCCTGTTACTGTCCTTTGGCTCCTGTTGCAGAGGGGTGTTGGGGCATGGGAGCTATGCTCCTTTTGGAAGGAATTAAATCAAAACGTGTGTTTCAGGAGAAACTCTAATATGTTCCAGCAGCCTGTGGACATTCAAAGTATGGCAGCAGACTAGGTCTAGTTTAAAATGGCTCTACCAAAGTCATGTACTGTGTGGATATTGGGTTCTTGGTGCCAAGCCTTTTATTCTACAGATCTACTCCTCTTATACTACAGTTCTTACTAACAGGGGCATGACATAGACTAAGGTACCATGTAACTGTGAAAAGGGAAACAAGGTGACGGTATTAGCTTTTTCAACACATCCAGGTTTTTGAGTTATGAATAAAAACATAACCCTTGTGATAATTATATATATATATTTTTAAAAAATGATTCTGTAATGGCAAAAATATTTGTGATTGAAATCTGAAACTTGATCTCTACATAGTCTCTAACAAGAACTACTTTGCCATGCTAAATTTGGATTGGGGAGAAATTACGAGATAAAGTTCGAAGCAATTGGAGAGATCCTTGGCACATGTCCAGTTGGCCAGTGTTCATACGTTGTATTAGCTCAGCTCAGTCCCCTGCCTTAAAGCAGAGAGGTGGTTGCTGAGTCTGGGACAACTTGCACATGTGGGAGATTGTAAATATCTTGGCCAAGTGCCACCTACCTCAATCTCTTTACAGAAGAAAAACTAACACATTAGTGATGAGGCAAATTCTGCTACATTTTCCTGTTGCTTGCCAACAAAGGCAAAACAAGGAAACAAGGGATTAGCTTTAAAACTTGCGTAACTGAAAGTGAACAGACTTTGATGTGCTGGAGTAAAAGCAATCTTGTATACTAATTGCAGGGGTTCCAGTCATGTGTTAAGTGCACTGTTCATCCAAAGTATAACTTGCCAATTCATACCATCTGCAGTTGTAACTAAATATATTACTGGCACTTGATTTTGAATCTGGGACTGATCTACTGGACCTGTTTTCCTGGAGATCATACCCTAGAACAGAGATGGCTCCAATCTTCTGTCAACTATGGAAAATGAAATTTTGCCAAGGAGGGAAGGAGGTGTTGAGAATTAACTGATACCAAGCTCCTTTTGCAATAGGAAAGGGACCAGAATTTTTTTTTCTTCCAGTGACATGGGAACCTAGAAGAAGCAGAGAAGTTATAGCCACTTCAACAAACCTGGCTTTTCAAGATTCAGACATAGGAAATATTTGTTATTCCTGACAATTTTCTCTGAACTTGAAGTCAGCTCTGACTCAGTACAAATCTCTGTACTTCATGTTGAAAGAAATATGGGAGGCAGGAAGAATGAATAAGAGAAGGAAAAGGATCCGTGAAAGGGAGAAGTACCTTTGCTGTAGCACTTACCATATAACTTTTGTAATAATTCCCATTATGTGGCTGAACTAGTTGTAAGGAAGGAATGAGGGAATGTCTGGTTTGAACCACTTCCCTCTTTTTCACTTAAAAAGCAGTACCAATTCCCTGACTTGATCTTTGGTATCTTGTAGGGCCATTACAGAATGGAAGTACTTGTCAGTTGGAATTATCCAGGACTTTCCAAGTTTGACTGACAATGGTCACCATTTCAAAGAGACGTTAAGTTAACACACATTGGAATTTGTCAGTGAGATTATCAAAGGTCAGATGAAGAGATACATGGAGCAGGAGAGAAAATACTGGTGGGACTGAGGGCAATGGGCACAAAACAGAAGGACAGCACTTGTCTGGACATGAAACAGTTATCCATGTAACTCCATGTATGACAGTTTCAATTTACTCTTGAGCTTTGAAAAGAGTCATACTTGTTTCAATACCAAAATACTAATGTACTTACTGGGGTTTTTTGGTAATCAGTTACCAGACTGCCTAAAAAATGTCCATTCTTGGCGTAGCCATGCTGATTTCAGTGCCTGTTTGAATGGGCAAGGAACTAATCCCATACACATGGACCATTCATCTTCAACAAGCAAGAACACTTCCAAAGTCTAGGGGAAAATAAGGTTACCTTACAAAAGCTTCTTTTTATTGCCAATATTTTATCTCTTCATGTAGTCCAGATACTCTAGAAAGGTAGAAAACCAGGAATACTGACTGTGTTATCTTCTTGAGAGACAGAATCATTCTCATTTGTCTCAGCTTGAGGATTGAAGTCATAAATCTCCTATCAGGTTGGTTTTGTCATTTTAAGACTACAGGAAGGTGAGACAGATCAGAAGTCACTAGTTTTCACATAATGCATCTAGGAAAATTACACTGCTATCTCCAAGTTGAGAGCCCTTCACTTTGTATGAGGAATCTAGTACTGTTCTTAGTCCCATGGGATACATGAACAAAGGGAATTTGATTGGGGGGGGGGGGGGGGGTGCAGAGTGGTTGGGTTTCTTTTGGTTTTAAGCATTTTATGTTGCCCTCTGATGAAATACCATATGTTGAAATAGGCCAATTTTAGGCCTTCAACATATTTTTCTAGACTATAGTAGAACACAGAAAATGGGCTGCTGTTCTGAACCAGCCACTCCCAGTGCCTCTCTTCTTCCACAGGGCTTCTGGAAGACAAGCATTTTGTTTAGGTGTCTGTACTGAGGTGTGGTTATATCACCTCCTTAGTTTTCTTAGTTGGCATTTTGTTTTGACAGACATATTTATGAAATAGAAAGGAATGAACCTCTCTCTCCCATCGCAACAATTTTTTTCATGGGATGTATGAAAAGAGAATTACAGTCATGGGCGTTTAATTAGTTGAATCTATTGAATACCATTAGGTAACTGCTCGTTGAATTTTTACCAATAAGTGGACTGTAATATTACATGCATTTACCTGTAATATCTAATCTTGTAAAACTGAACTTTTTTATTACAATTCTTATTGCGTCAACTTTCTTGTCTGACAGATCTTGATAAAGGCTCTACATGCATTGTTTAGGGAAAGGTTCTGTTTTGGGCTCCATTAATAATGGATATCATCCATCTGTCTCTCAAAAATGAATTTTCATGATCTCATTGTTTTGAATGTTATGGCTAAAGCTCACAGTTGTCATATGTAGGAAGAAGAATTTGCCTTACTAGATTAGACCATTGGTCCATGAAATCAGGAATCCTGCCTTCAATGGCAGCCAGTTCATTGCTCCACATATTAAGGACACTATTCTGATCACTCAGTATACAGAATTTTCTCTAATTTAAATGAAAAAGCAGCATGATAGGGCTCTTTCATTTCCCTCCAGGATATTAGGGCACATTCATGGAAACATGTCAGGGACAATACCACATGCTGTGCATATCCTAAACAGGGAAGGAGAAATCTGTAGAAGAGGAGTAGTGAACAGTACAGAGTGTCATGTTATACTGATGTTTTTCTTCATATTCCTTTGAAATCTTTTAGTAACTGTGTAAGTAGCTGAAGCCCTTGGGCAGCTTTAACTTCCATGGCAGCAGTTCAGCAGTAGAACAGCCTGTGCATTAGTGACCTTGGCAGGATTACATAAACCATATTTCCACCTGCATAAAATGTTCTTCAACAACTTTTCTTGTGCTATAGGCATAAATAGTGTTTTCTCCAATGTCACATTGGCATGCTAGTTTTTGATTTCTGTGATGCTGATAATGAGGAAACTTCTCTGTTCACCACCCATACTAGGCATGCCGTGCTCTGTTTTTTGTGTTACTGAAGGGCTGATGTAGGATGCCTTGTACTGTTATGTCCCTTCTCTCATTTTGGGTGACATCACTTGGAAGGTTTTGCGGAAGCCACTACATATTCTCAAACCTTGACTCTACTGAAGTCAACAAAATCTTTATCATTTGCTTTTGCAGGGCTAAGTTAGGAAACCAGGAATTTTATCCTCTAAAGCAGGTTATTTCTGATGGTTTTACTTAAGAATCGCCCTCCAATGAAACAGGACCTGTCAGATCTCTCCAGAATTTCTAAACCTAAATTTTCTCTGGAAGCTGCAGATATTTTGCTGTTTCTGGATGGTAGCTGGGACAATAGGTAGCTCTGTGGGTGCTTTGTGAGGTGGAAGTTTGACAGACACTTTGTCCTTCTTCTCTTAACTTGCATGTAATGATGAAAAAAGAATAGTCACAAAATATCAATGGAAAGAAAAAAATGTTGAAAACAAGCATGTGTATATTTGCATAGCTGTTCCTAAAGGAGACATTCATATAGGAAACCTTTTGGATTTGAAAACACTTGAAACAGGGACCCTAAAAGATACTGTGTGACTTGTATAAATAAATACTTACCACAAGCAGTGAATTACAAAGATCAAAAAAACCTGCTAGAGAAATAGTCAAATTGAAAATTCTGTGTAACTTATGCATGTTCACATATGCGTGATCTAAACATTAATTTCAAATAAAGGAATGTTGAAGGAGGAAGGATGATCCATGGTTAAACTGTAAGCATGGGCAGTTACTTTTTATATCTTGCCATCCTAGTAAAATGGAAATAATCATATTTTTTAGATCAAAGAAATATTTTGTAAGTAAAGATTATGAAGTTGTCCAGCACTAGGGTCACAGTGCCTGTGTATGTGCTTTGATTAATAGATAATTCACACAAATGAAATGGGACTGAATTAATTGGAAATGCTCTTCTTTCTGAATATTTTGGTTTGTGCTGTTCTTTGCTATCCCGTTCCATTTATCTGTTTCATTTCAAGAACATTTTTAAACACAACCAGAACTCTGTGATAATTTCTCCTTTTTGATGGATTTAGTAGTTTGGTAACATTAACCCAAACCCGTACGTCACAACTTCTTAAAAAAGATGTTAGACAGAAAGAAAAGAGAAAGATACTGCTTTTGTAAAGAATCAGTTAAAGACAGTCTTCCTTTTCTTCCCCTCATTGGACTGAAAAAGTAGTTTTCTTGGATTAGGGCATCAACTGATGTATATCTTCAGGTTCACTTGCACTGACTGCAGGGAAGAGAATTTACAGTGGCTGATGATCTTGCTACTGAAATCTTTGCAAAGATCACCTTCCAAATGTCATCCCTGTGTTGTGTGATCTATACCTAATCTGCCTTTTTGAATTTTTGTCCAAGTTGTAGTGGACTAGTTAAACATATACATCAAGTGGACTAGTTAAGTATATACATTGAAAAACAACAACAATGAAAGAAAGGCATTATATACTAAGACATGCTGTCTTTGGAAGCACAGAAATAATTTTCAACATTGCAATTCACAACATGTGATAACTTGGTGATTAGTGCCCAAAGGTTTCAGAAAAACAAACATGGCAATGTAATATAAATGCAATTACAAAACAACCAGTGCTTCATCAAGTAACATCAGATCTCAGATTGATCTGGAGTTTCCAGTAGCAAGTACATCCTCCTGTGGAACATTTATGTGTGCATTTGAAGTATCAAAATGTGAGATATTACTTGCTTTGTATCAGAGGCTATGTTGAGCCCTGAGACTGCACTGGCTTTTATATATGGGGTTGTGTTAGGAAATAACAGTGCAATATGATATTCCCATACCTAGAGCACTAGCTTGTTGTCTTGGTGCAGCAAATTGGCTTAACATTGAAAACTACATTTACTCCATAATCACTCGTCAATTCACTAGGTAACCTGAAGTTCCTATTTACAGTTGGTTTTGTTTGTTTTTGAGATATAAAGCTATTCTAAAAAAATAAAAACAATGAAACTATTAGACACTTTTAAAATGAGAATTTTTATAAAGAAAGAAGACTTGAAATGCTATAGTTTCCTTTCAACAATTGTATTTTTTTTCCTTCTCAACATTGTATTTGCAGCCCTCTGTAGCTGTGTTATTTCTGATGGACATTATTCTGGTTTACTCCAGAGAAAGCATGAAGAGATTTTAGGTTATTGGTCAGAAGCTGTCCTTTGTTTGCCTAGTGTTTTTTAGTTAGGTAATGACTTTGTTTTCTTAACTGCTTTGCGCAGCGTAGAGTTACTGGTTTTAACCAGTACGTAGCATGCAGTGTCTTCGAAAGAAAGGAGAAATGACCAAGTCAGGTATGATCTGAGACTGGGTCACTGTCGTTCACTGTCAAAAGCAAGCGGCGTGGGCTGTCACGCTGGTCCTTGCTGGCAGAAGTGACAGGTGAATGGCCCTGGGGGCTTCGGTGGGAGCAGCCCGCCAATCATATTTCAACGGTGCTCGCTCAGCACTGGAAAAACTAAACAAATTATTAAATAAACATAATTTTCCCCCATTGTTCTCAACTGGCCAGTAATTAAATACACTTGTAATGTATGGAAATATATATTTAATAAAGAGACTGTGAAGTTACCATACCTAGGTGGGCCAAATGTGTAAATAAGGTAGTAGGCAATTTCAGTTTGTGGTCTCTTGCCTTAGGGAGTGTCTTTTAATGACTTGATGTGATGCCTTTTACAGTTTATCGCTGATGACATTTTGAGGACACACACAGTTCGTAGAACAAAGAACAATAAAACTAGGGTATTTTCCTGAACGTGGTTTATATGCCCTCCAAGTTATAAGCCTGTTCCAGCAAACAGAAGTAAAGGGCTACTGTATATTATTCTCCCTGAAGGTAAGGAAAAAAAACGCCTTTCTTAAGGAGAATAATCTTAGCTATGTGACAATAGACTGGTAGTAAGCTAACACAAGAAGTTCATTTTAATAAATAGAATATTATTTTATTATTGATACTATTTATTTTCTTTTTTTAATTTTATGATTTTATTTTATCCTTGTTTATATCCCTTATTTTATTTTTTCTTATCTTTAAGATATCTTAATGTTTCCAAATTACTTATCATTTTATGTTTACTTATGTATTACAAAACTGTGCTGTGTCACGTGTGCAGTGGTCCTAACTTGGAGCTCCAAGTAATCGTAGATGCACTCAACCCTCAGGTTAGTGAGTGCCTGGAGAATACAGACAAAGATCTTGAACTTGGCTTATTTGCTTGTTTAAGGAACAAGAATCCCAGCTGCTTTGGAGGGGTGCTCTAGTATTCTCAGCTAGTCTGGATTTCCTCAGGACTTGCTTCTCAGTCATGTCATTTGTATGTCTCAATCTTTGAAAAGGAAAGCTTTTTTTATCGTCTCTATAAAGAAGAAATCAGCATACAGCTGAAATATATGTGCAAGTGTGTATGTGTATACAAATAGACATAATTTTCTATACATGAACCTTCACAGGATAATACATATTAAAATATGTGTAGATACAGTTTTAACAGAAGTACAGAAAACATTCTGACAGATATTACGTAAATGAACTCTGTAATCACATTTGAGTCATATCACACCTGCTACATTGTGTGATATGTTCAAAGACTATTTGGACAGTCCTGATCTTTTAAAACTCTTCTGTATCCTGTTACTTTACACACAACTTCAGTTGCCTCCCACTTGTACTTATATTATAGCAGGCTTACCAGTATCTATTCCAAATAAATTTCTCTTTCTTTGTGATGGATAGAGAAGGAGAATGAAACCTAAATTATCCTTCTGGTCTTGGTGTGATCAGGAATTAATGGTGGCAATGGGCAACTGCTGGAAGAGTACTTTCCAGCTTTGTCTGACACAGTCACAAGCAGTGATGCTTCATCACCAGAAGTGAGATTAATGTAGAATCTATTCAATACGGTCATTGAATACTTGCCCAAAATCTGTTTGTGTTAATAAAGGTTACAAATAGATATCAAACTGTACCTCTGGTAACCTTCACAGTTACTAGGTATGTGTTGTTATTAATCAGACAGGTGTAAACATTCTGCTGTCCAAAACATGAATGTCTGGTCTGCAAAAAAAAAAAATTTTTTTTAAAATCCTCCATTAAATCATAAAGCTATTTAAAGAAAAAAGTGTACTCACACTAGTATTAATGTTTTCTTTCAGAAATTTTCTAATCTACCTTAGCTAAAGCCAATCGCTCACTGAATCAGCCACAGTAAACAGGAAGCTTAGTGCTGGAATGATGTTCTCCATAATGGTTTCACAAATCTTCCACCCTTGTTTTTCCAATTTAATAGGTGAATAATTAGTTAGGATTGACAGGACAAACTAAGTATTGCCTTGCAAATTTTGTTTAATTAGCCCTACAGTAATTGTTAATAGTTAATAGTTAATATTTTGTCTTATGTATTGTGCACATGTGGCTGCAACCGCCGGTCATGTTCAGTGTCACGACAGGGTTTCAGTAGCGGGCAGCTGCCACTGGGTTTATGCTGTTCTTCAAGAGATGCTCTTTGCTAGACAGTGCCCTGGTACTACTTGAAGAAAAATGGCAGCAGCCAGTGCAGAGGAGACATTAATTTCTTCTTTAACTTTAATGCAGTTGTTAAACCAGAAAAGCTTGTCGAGGCTATAGAGACTATCAGTGGATATACTGGTCGCATTTCCATTCTGAAAGTTTCTATCCTTCATTAAATCTGATATTTTGGAAACAGCTCTGTTGCAGACCAGCAGCCTGTGGCAGTGAGGTGGGGAGCTGGGGTTTCAGTTAGATACAGAATGTAAAAGCACATAATAAATGTGCGATATCAGAAATGCATTAGTGAGGAGCTAGTTGTGAAGAGTGTTAGCATAGCCTCCATATCATAAATGAATGTAGAGTAATAGGTTTAAAAGAAATAGGCACATATTTTAATTTGCCGATGAAAGCCATAAATGTATAAGAAAGGAAGGAAGGAAAGGATCAAAACGTTTATATTGCTCTTTATGTTGCACTGGGATGCAGTATCATTTATCTGATACTAACATATTTTAAAGGGAACCTGCCAATGAATTTTTCAGCATCTTCAGAGAAACTAAGCAGCGAATAAAAACAGCAGCAGTCATAAACTCCATGGATTGCATCAGCTGCATTTCCAGATCTCTGAGCTCTGTAAGAGTATGAATTTTCTCACTGGAAGATGCGGTACTGCATCAAACCCCTTTTCAGTAAGTGTTACTCAAAAGTGGTAATTTGGTGTGGTTTGTTATAGTTTATTGCTCCACTTTTGTTGAAGATGGCAGGATGACAGGACCCCAAAATAACGTTTGCAGCAAGTTTTGTTGATTCCCCCACAAGCAGATTGTGCCAATCCTTCTGGTCTTACAGCTTCACGTTCTAGAGGATCCTGTGACTTTTGCATTTCCACTCTTTTCTACCTTTTCTCCATGCATGATAATTTTCATTTTAGTTTTAGTTTATTTTCATTTTCTTTTCATGCAGGTCCTAATTTGTTCTCTTTGTGTAATCCCTCTTGTTCCTGATAATCTTTTTAACCGCAAACGTTATTGAATCTGATTAGGTCAGACAGAGGCAGGCAACCTTTCCTGGTGCAAATCTCAAGTGCTGATGCTGCCCCATCAATGGAATAACTTGACTCAGAATGGTACTGGATGGAATATATGTAGGTAGACATGTTACCTGAGAAGTTCAGTTGAATGGAATAGAAAAGCTGGCCAGTGATGGGCTAGTGGAAGGACTGTTCCAAAAATTAAAGGCTTAAGTGCATAAGGCACAGAAAGTGATGCAGTGACTTTGAGAGGAGTCTAGTGAATTAGGATTGCTCCTTTCTTCCATGTATCCCTGTACCTGGCATAGCACTTGGGGCACCACAGCTATCAATTCCCAGTGCAGTTGTATCACTGGCATGCTCGATAATTTTGCCCCCACCAACAGCTCAGTTCCTGTGTGTAATACAACATCAGCGATAAAGTGTGATACACTGTTTGATAAGCTGTCATTCTCTCTAAAGATTTTTAATTTACTTAACAAATAATACTCCTTCCACTGCAAAGTTAAGGGGGAGGGTGGAAAGGGGTCCAAGGAATAATTTATAGCTGCAGATGACCAAAACAAGGATTCTTCCCCTCTCTCGTAGCGCAAGTCAAGTTAAATTAGTCAAGTGGCTGTTTCCTTGCCAGCAAAGGCTGGCTGAGCCCTAGCCTTGGAGCGTACATCCCAACAAATCAAATGGTTTGCATTATGCAATAAATCTGTAGGTATTTGCTGAAGTCTAATTCCACTGTCCTTGAAACGCTCCACTGAACTTTTAAGATTTTAATAACCTCTCATTATTAGGAATATTAATGTCTCAGCTTAGATGGTGGACTGTGGAGGGTTAATTTCTATCCAGGTCAAAGATCAAGGGTTCAGTCAACTGTCATGAGAATATGAAAGAGAACAGTAGAGACCTCTGAATGACCCCCTTTAAAGCAGATAAACTTGCAAAAATGTTTAAGACAGTAATTTTCTGTCCAAAAATAAAAAAGATAATGTAATTTCTGCCTGCAAAAAATGACAGCACCATTGGTTTCTCTGTGCATCTCTCCCTGCTACTTAATCCTCACTGAGTTATGATACAGGTTATCAGGGAAATGGATGCACAAATACAGTGTTCTTTGGCAATGAATGCCCTTGATTGTACTTTAAATGTGCACACAATAGTCAGCAAGCTGGCAGTTTCATATATCTTCCAGTGTTCAGGAAAGCAGCCACAGTTTTCTGAATATCTGGGCTGTGATAGGCGGAATAATTTCCATAACAAACAGTTCCCGTGTCATGTACATGACTCAATGGAGGCTGAAGCCTCACCACTGACTTCAGCTGAGCTGTGTCTTTTTACACAAATTGAGGAACTGGCCTATGACTGCCAAGAAAATCAAAAGCCCACAAAATATGATGCTTTTTTAGTTATTTGTGAACTTTGTGGGAGGAGAGAGGAAAAAATACTGTCAAAGGATTCTAGGGAAAAGGTTCATTTATTTTATTCTTTTTAAAGTGGCACAGGACTTCATAGAAGGAATAATCAGAAATATCACTTAAACTATGGGAGATAGGGAACAGTAAGTGTTAAGACTTCTTGTGGGAGATACGTGTTTTCTTATTAAATTGTTTGGGGCTTTTTGTTATGTAACGACAATGTTTTCCTATTTACATCATTGTAAATAGATGCAGTGTAAGTAAAGTTGTCTTTCTGTTTTTCAAAGAAGTGGGAGGTTATGAAAGCATGTTTTGTGGTCTCATTTATTTTCTTTTTTAAAAAAGGAAGTTTATTAAAACTATTTTTTGAGCATCAGCATGTTATCGTAGCAATTCTTCACTTTTTGTAAAGCACCTGAGTATATGCATTGATGGACAGTGGCATGCGTAGGTTAGAATAGGATAGAAAAGTCCACAATCAATAAAACAAATAGAATATAACATTTCCCCATCTCTATTTCAGTAATATCCCTGAATTGTGAGATTAGTGAAGGAAATTCTCTTTTCCTGACCCTTCCGCATAAGGCTGACCCCTCAGCTTCAAGGTTGTATGCTCATATTTGGCACATTAATAGGCATGGAAGAACAAAGCGCATTTTACTTAAGAATGCCTTCTGTTTGTACTGCCCGTGTTAGTGAAGACTGAACTGAACACAAGCAATGCAACAATATGAATACAAGGACTCTGCCTTGATTTTCCCAATTAAATGAATTGAAGCAGCCTATATCTGTGTGACACGTCTAAAGAGATTACTACGCGTCCAGGCTTAGAGGCCTCTGGGTAGGCTGAGCGTTTGAAATACGTAAGCTGCAAAGGAGCTAAAACGCTGTCGTGTAAAAGGAACCTTCAAGAAGTGAAGTCATTTCTTATCACAGGTGCTGTTTTAAGGTCCATATTTACATGCACAAAAAAGTCAGATAGTCTGTTCATCTCGCTTTCCAGTATTTGAGGATTTGTATGTTCCTCCAGTCTTGTGAATAAATTTTCTCTTGTGCGAATGAATAATAAAGGTTAATTTAATGGTGATTTTGCTATCTTTTTAAAATCACTTACTATAGGCAGACTGACTTAACAGGTGCTTTCTCTTTCATGTATAGGCTTGGCATGACTCTGGCAAAGTCAGCTATTTGATAAATGCCAAAGCTCATTCGAGATTTGGGTTTTCTAATGACAGCTGTACCGTATAAAATGTTTTTTTAGCATGTTTATCTATAGGAGGAAATCTAATCTGACAAATCTACAGAGCAGGCCACATCTTGGAAGAGATCAGAATCCAAGTACAGGAACTGGTGTAGTCACTATAGCTTTCTAGCAGCCCAGCAAATGATCTTAGAAAACCTGAAGAGATGCTCTTTCCAAATTGGTATCCTTTCCAGGTTCGACGTGGAACTCAAATATTTATGTAGGCATAGAAAAGTATTACTTAGAGATGAAGTTTGTTGCTTGGGATCATTATACCGTATCTAAGAGATGGCGTTAAAGGAAAAGGTGTGTCAGTACAGGTTTTTGTTGGTTTGATTTCAGCTGAGTATACATGACCTAGTGCGAGCATCTTTTTATCGCAATGTCACCTTTTATTTCTTCTATTGAGAAGCCATTTCTTTTAGCTCATACTACTGTGGCTACACTTTATAGCAGAGAACAGCTTTCCTTTTTGTAGCTGCACATCATGAATAACAGCTTTATTTGGTGCCAAATGAGATGCCCTGATTTGTGAGCTTTCCATAAACATATCTGAATTGTTCAATTTCCTTCTCATTGCATAATTTCCATCTTGGCCTTCTGCCTGCTGATATTCAGATAAAGAGTGCATTCAAGTCATTTACAAAAATGCTGTGAAACTGAATGGAGCCCGCTATCAAACATAACAGGATTGTTCGATTTTTATTTATGTGTAATGTAAGTACTATTCACCATTTTCTTTTAACAGCTACTTTAACAACCATCTTGCTGTAATGAATGGTAACAGGAAAAAAAAAGACCATTAGAAGGTACCTGCTTAAATGAATATATTCCATGTTCATGGCAGAATGTAACATTGATTGTTATTTATAGGTTTGTTTTAATGCTTTTTTTGTTTGAGGAAACAAGCAAGATAGCTTACTGTTTTCTTTTTTCTTCCTTTTCTTTCATGTCCTTACAACGTGGTGATGGATTCCTAACATGGATATCTGAACTGCTGTGCAAATGGCTTGGCTTCAATATATCTTCAATAGGTAAGTGAATAATACCAAATTACTAGAGTACTTTTGCTGCAACATATTTAGTTTAAATTTGGAATGTAAAAGAATGAAAATGAATTTCCAAAACAGCAGTGAAAACATGTTTCATATTGAGTCCAGCAAACAGCAGACTGGGTTGATAAAGGTGGAATCAGCCTAATTCTTCCTTTTCCCAGGGAAAATGTATCTCACCATATTTTGGCCTCAGTGTCAGGATAAATTTAGCACCTGCTCAACTAATTGCATTGTAGCATTTATTTAATCTTCATGGTTAAACCTGAAGAAAGAGTTACAATGGAAAAGGAATTCTTTGTCTGTGAGACTATATTCCATACTCAAGGAATAGGAAGAAAAATGGTAAGAAAAGAAACCCTCTATTCAGCCACTAAATTACTGAAGTTTTGCATTATCAATGTTGTTTATATATATTAAGCTAGGAAGCTCTTGATGAGGAATATGGTTGAGAAAGGGCAGAAAACCAAGGCACATGAATGTGAAAAACTGTTTTCTGAAATCACTCTATGCAGTGGGTAAGTGTCCATTGGATACCATAGTACAATGTCTATTGACTATTACTTTATACTAGTAAATATGACAATATAGATAATAGCAAAATGGTCTTCCTGAGGATGTAGACACTTACTAAGATTACTCCATGTCCAGACAATTCTTGAGGTAATCTTTCCTGCATGTATAGCAGAATGATGAGAATATATATTAAAAAAAAAAAAAAAAATGCTGTACTTCATACCACAACCAACCAATGGAAGATTTTAAACTATGGTATTTAGTGTTACATTGCCTATCAATCTGGCAAAGGTTTTTTTGTAAATGTGGTCTTTCTATGTATTTGTGTAGTTTTATTTTGGCTCTTGTAGAGGCAGGGAAAGAGTGCTGGGGCTGTCTGTACGTTTAAGTTGGCCTTTGAAGCTGAATTTGCACTGACACCCTCAAGCCCCAGCTGTGTCCTAGCCTTGCCATGTGGGACCTGACTGTGCCCTAGCAAGAAGGATCAGGAGAGGACCCTGGCAGGCACTGGAAGGGTGACCTGCAAGAAGAACATGTGCATGCTTAGTCACAACTGAGTTTAACTGATTGTTAAAACTGTGTTTCTTTAACATTTCTTTGCTGATACTGCCGCTTCATAGCTGAGATGAAGGATTGCAATTCAAATACAGGAGCAATAGCTCTGGAGGTTCCCTCATTTGTATGTTCTCCAAAAATGGACCATAGATATGTCCCCATGATGGTAGGTAGAGCAACATGACTCTGGGCAACATTTCTGCAGCTGCACACAACCAGCTGCAATATAGTGCTGTGCGATACAGATATTGTAACAATCTCTTGAATTTTTTAGACTGTGGCAAGGAGAAAGATGGGAAGACCAAACAATCCTCTTGTTGAGATTGTGGTCTCAAAAATATCAGTGTTTGTTGTTGCCAAGAGCAAAATTTGGCCTGTGATGTTGCTAGGTCTCTCAATTAGCACACTTATTGCATAATATTTGCTTTGCCTGTTCTCACTAGGTAGCCAGCATTTGGCAGAACAGATAGGTCAGTTTGCATTATTACAATAGAGGTTTATGAGAGATGTTAGGAAGGAAAGGATATACTTTAGAATATTGTGACAGGGAAAGCCAAGAAACTATGTAAAACCTGCTAGGTCTTAAGCAGATAGATTATTTTGCTGCTTTATATCAGTCAGACGTACAACTTCTTTCTGTGTATTTGATATATGTAGACAGGAAGAAAGAAGAGTCAAGTATATTGTACTTGTCCAGGTACAGTACAATTACTCAATGTTTTTTTCTTGAAAAACCTGACACTACTGTACTTCAGACTGGAGCTGCAGGGTTCACCAGGGAAAGAACAGCTGGCTGCTTTATTAGATTTTATGTCATATGTAAGGAGGCTATGTTTCCCATTGTCAGAGTATAAAAGAAAATGAAGGCTCTGGGCATCATTAAAATCTTGGAAGTGTAGTATGTGTCAGTTCCATTCCCACAACACCTGGATCAAAAGCTTAGTGTGAGGCCACTTAGCAAACAAAACCAGACTGCTCTCCACACTTCAGATTTTTTGCATTAAGTTTCCAGTAACTTTCTATTTAAACTATGTTCAGCAATATAGTCTTGGGTATTGCTGTACTTCTGGAGGGTACTGAAAAAGGGAAGTAGGCAACTGTAGAAAACAACTTTTTTATGTATGTCCGAATATCTTTTCTTCTACACACGTGTGAATTAATACTAACAAAAATTTCAATTAGAGAAATATGTGCTTTGATCCAAAGAGATAATAGAGAGATGTCTCTGGGTTTGTTATTTTGCATTTTTGCATTTTCACATCTAGAATGCAATGCACGTTACAGACCTTGAGTTGCACAGTTCCACCCTCACCATGAGGTTTGCTGAACTAGATCAGTTAATAAAAAGAGGGAGAGAGAATTGATGGTGGTCTTTTGAGTCTAGTAGTTCCAAAAGACTACACATTACAGAGTAGAAAGGAGTCAAACTAACTTTTAGCGGGTTTTGTGCAACATAGGTTGTTATGCCAAGATTGAAAACAGATATGTGGTAATGTGAATATTTCAGGAGAAATCAATGACTTCCATCAGTGTTCAAAATGCTCAGTGAGTGTATATTAAATAATGTAGTTTCCAAAATTGTCTACAGTTCCTATCAACACAACAAATTAGCCATGTAACTAGAGAAACTGTTAGCAAGAATAGGAAGGTGGTGTGGTCTTTCTACATCTTAGAATCGTATTTAAGATCTGGGGTGCTTTTTGCAGAATATGTAGGATTGTGAAGAATGGTTAGGCAAAGAAAAATGAGGCTTATACTTTAGAAGTGTGCATAAAACAATGTTGAAATAAGTAATTTGTTCAAAAGGGAAGTTGCAGTGGAACAGATACTTGCAAAAAGAACCATTATTAGTTCATTGTGGAGATCAGAGGCATCATTCTGAGAAAATAATAAAGAGGAGAGAACAGGAAAATTGGGGAAAAAATGTAGAATTCATAGATTAGGCAGGGTCTGAATAGATTATTTATCCTTCCAATGTCACAAGAGGACTGTTTCTCTTGTCTTGGAAAATTAGTTAAACGGTCAGAGACAGCAAGTCAGAAGTGATGTTAGGACTGATCATGTTTGGAGAGAATTTGTGGAGCCAGTTGAAGCTTACTGAAGTAAGCTGGGGAAGTGTTCAAAATGTTTGATGTTTATTGACATGAATCTTTTCAAGCAAACATTTTTAACTTCTCTATTCCTCCTGTTTCCTTCCATTCAGTATACAACACAAATTACAGGATTTATTATTATTATTATTATTATTATTATTACTACTACTACCACCACTTCAAGTAAGAACAGTCTGAGAATTTCTGTCTTTCTGCTCATAGTGCATTCTAGTTTGTGTCATGGCCTAGCAGTTCAATCCCATAAAAACTTCGTACTTGGAGCAGAACTCAAGAGCGACTAGTATTCATGTGCTGCTTTTTGGTTCCTGGGTCATTAAACATCAGATGAGATACCATTTCTTTCTGGTTATTCTTCTTCTTTCCTGTGGCTTGAAGTTTACTGGATGTGGTCTTACAGACTGGAACTTCTGTAATTCACTACTTTTATTTATATATGTGTATATGCATATAGACGTGTGTGTGTGCGCGCACATATATATGTTTGCTTTAGTTGCAAAGTGTATTATACTTTACATCAGGAACGTGTGGCAGAGAGACACTGAAACATTAAGAATCATGGAGCATTGAATACCAAGAGATCACCTGTTGTTTTTACCTTACAGCCGAGTCCCCTCTCTCTTTTCCTTTCTGCATATATCGTTTTATTTTGTCTTCCAAACAGCACTTCGGATAGGTTACTACCTAGCAGGCTGGCTGCTTGCTGCTTGGTAACTGTAGTCTTAATAAATAATATATGAGATGCCAAAATAGTTATAAGTAAGAGCATTGAAACCCATTGGCTTCCTGCAGCAGTCTTAAATGCTGCTTCTTTCCAGAGCCACACATGATTAACACCATGAAAATTTAGTGAGGAACATGTAATAATCCCCTTGAATGATAAGCCTCAGTTTTCCAAAAGTTTGGGCAATGTTGTACCTTGTGAAGACAGTACAGAACATTTCCTGTCCTCAGGTGAGAAGTCATGATACTGAGACTGTGTTTAATATGAGGGATTTCATCTGGATCAGCACTTTATATATATCAGTTTTACCTGGAAAGTTAGAGCAATAGCAGAAGCAGTAAATAATGGGTTAATCTTCAGGTTTTGATACATGTGTGCATCTACATAAAGATACTTGCCAAACATTTCACTCCAATCATGTCTGTATGCACATTTGTGTTCATCATAGGAAAGAGATACCAAAAGTGCTGTAAAGACTTCAATTCTAATTAAGGAAATACAGTTTGCAATAAGCCGAACTGGCATTTATAGCATTCCAACTAATCCACAGGAATATCTACCACTGACCCTCATGCTATTTTGAACACATCACACGTGGCATGAGGAACCTTACTTGATTTCACCAGCCTGAGTGTAGCATGTGTAGTCATGGAGTCAGCGTGGAGTCACTAGTGTGTTGCAAATTCACAGCCAAGTCTTGTGGGCTATAATGTCTTCATTTAGAAAAGCCCTTTATCAGAAATGGGGAGGCTTTATGAATTATTTTGATCACTCTCTCCTATCAGGGTTTTCTCTGGTTCGTTTCTCATTAATGGTCTATTACAACTTATATCAGCATAGTAGATCTCTGTGAACTCCCAACTATCTGCCATTATTTGTCGTGTATTCTATTGACATCTATATTTAAACACTTAATGCGCTTCATTATGCTCTCAGGATCAGTAACAGCAGGCCATCAATGTAAAGCAGCTCAGTGCCATTAAAACTAAGCTACTAACTTATGTCTATCTAAAATAGACTTGAAGATGCAGATGTTGCTGCTGTTGCTTTACCATCTCTGTATTGCTTTTCATTCTGTTTTATTTGAATAGTGCATGTTTTTTAAAGCAAATGAATTAAAGCTCAGAGACTTTATTAAACATAAGCTATTAGAGCGGGCTTAAATGGTTAAAATTGTCACATGGAAAGCTGAGTTTTCTGAAATATTTTCTTTAAAATGTAATTATTTTCTTGATATTAGGTGAGATGAAATTTAGGAAAATATTGAAGCATCTACATAGTAAAACAATGTAGAATGACAAGCAACACTAGGGTGTCTCAAAATATATAAAGAGAATCCAAATTTTAGTCTGTTCTATGTTTGAAACTTCCATTCTGTTTAAAGAAAACAAACAAGGAACAAAAAAAATCTGGAAAGTTTTGACTAACTCAGAATGTGAATTTGAAAGAGAAATGCATTTGCATGTCACTTTTTTGAGAACTATTATATTGTGGTCAAAGTAGGGCATAGAGAGACTTAAAGGACAAAGGCTGTTTCAGAAGGCCAGAAAACAGAAATAGCAGGAAATGAGTTTGCACCTGCCTCCTAATAAAAGATGTATATTTTTCAACCAAACCATTCGAAGTGCTCTTGAAATGTACCGTATGACCATTGCAGCATGCGCTGTGTACGTACCGTACTGGTGGTAACTTCTTTAGAAGATGACCTTTTCCCTGAAATATTTTTTTCCATGTATAAAATGGGCCTGTAATTAGCAAATGACTATATGCACTTGCCTTAAAAAACAGCAATAAGCTGTGCATACTGTTTTTATAGACACTTTGTAGACACCTGAAGAGTAAGCCATTTGATTTCTTTGGTGAAAGTGAGGTTGGTATGGAGGGGAACCCCTGGTTACATAAGCCATGCATAAGCGTACCAAGATAATAGATTTAGACTTGGAAACCTTAAAGAAACCCTGATCACCATTGTTTCAGCTTTGGGATGTTCTTCTGTGTTTAAATAGTAGGGAGAGAGGTGGTAATATATTGAGGTATGGTCTTTGTTACATTTCTAGGCATAATAGTGCTCAGCAATAGAGGCTGTACCATGGCCGAACAACATAGTTCTGCCTTGCTTGTGTCTGCTATGTGTCATCTTGCAGCTAAATTAGTTATTTTACTTGCCCTGCCCTGAACTGCTTAAACTGTGGGGAAGTCTGGGCTTCTGAACTTCCTGATGTGGATCCAGGGGCCTAGTAGCCGTAGCACTACAGGGGACTTCTATGGAATATATTATTCCATAAAATAATATATTTTATAGTTATTATTTTTCTGTAAGTAAAATCATTACCTTTTAGATTTTTTCCATTCTGTGAGAATTGAACACTTATATTAATATCATCCTTCCATTTTACCTCAATATTTTTCCCATTAAAAATTTCTTCTCTTTCACCATCTATAGAAGTTACTGAGAATATAATCGGTCATTAAAATGCATGTTTTCATCTCACTGATTTTTTAGAAGGGGGACTTGACATTTCCATTCAATTTGATCACACCAAATCAGGTGCATATATAGGCTCTTCGTCTGATGGGATCCTGTGGCATGAATTTCTGTCACCTCCTTCTCTGAACCTTTTTTGAAAGAAGAGTGATGGGCTGATATATGTAGCAGTGTATAAAGCAAATAGTTGGAGAATGGAAGCACCGTATGTTAAAAGAAGTAATAAACTGGTATGGACTAGTAAGTAATAACTGAGACTTTGGCACCCTTCTTAGACGAGCAATAAAAAGAACATTCAACATGAAAAATTAAAGGTGTTATGGAGATGTTGAAAGTGATTTTCTGTTTCTTACTGAGGGATTATGAGAGAGATGAAGGATTCCAGTCTTTGAGAACCAGAGATAGTAATTTCTCTAGCTCTGTGGGACATACTATGCTTAGGAATGAAACTGTGTCTAATAAAATCTGAGGCTGAAATATTACCTCTGCCTTCCAGAACTTTATTCCTTTTATCCTCTCAAAGGAATGCTACATTCCAGTTAACCATTGGAGTACCAGGGTTCACCAGTGCTTGACAGTTATTTGCGATACATCATCTGTGTATTTCTGTGTATGTATGTATCTCTGCAGGATTTTTCTGAGAGCAGGGATGGAGAGGGAGAAATGTTCCTTATCTGTAAAGTTGAATGATAATCTAATGAGCAACTTGCAACACAGAAAAGCTTTGCTGTGTGTGCTAACTGTAATATTTCCTCCCCAACTTTTGGTTAATGAGACTATTAAATTATTAATGAATAGTAGTATACTACTTGCACGTACACATGTTAAGGGGTCATATGAATGTCAGACAATAATACTCCAGCTGTGATTCTTCTTTGTGTACCCAAACTATTTCTAATAGATACACACAAATTTTAACCTCCCATGTTGACAGAAAAGCAGGAATCCTGCAGGGGTGACATCAAGAACATAGAAAGGACAGTAAGGCTGCAGTCTATTTACTAGGCATATGTTCTTCCTGGCTTTGCCTGCTTTGTGTAAAATGTCTTGCAAATGACATATTCCAGTACTGAGCTATCTAAAATGTGAAAATAATTGTTTTATTTTTTGACAAATGTAATACATTTATCCTCAACTCATGCTATTTTGTGTCCTGCAGTCTTTTCCCTTTACTTCCATACATTTCCTTTCTAATTTTCTTTCTTTTTTGAAATGCGGTTAGAAATGACTTGCATGAGTTTTTAGTGTCATGCATTTTTAAGGTGAGGTTACTAGGACAATATTTTACAACTGAAGCACCTTCCTCTGTAAACATTTTTGAAGGTGTATTGGCTGTGGGATTACTGAAATGTATTATCGCCATCTCTCAAGGATTACAAATACAACTGAATTATGCTCCTTATTTTTGAGGCCTCATCCAAATCTCATTAAACTCAACTAAAATGTATGCTTGTAGGTCAGTTTCCCTGAGGCTGGTTGCTTAAGGCAATCTTAGCTAAGGACACCCTTGTGCGAATTGCAAAATCATGGTCTCGTCAGTTAAGTGCTTCTGATTCTGTTGTTGCTTCAGTGAAGGCTTTTTACTTAAATTGGTTATGAGTAAGTTAAGAATATAAACTGAAGCAGATACATGGAGATAGAAAGAATAGTAGGGATCGAGTCTTTAAAGCAAAATACATAGACTTTAACCAGTTCTTGGTCTGGTTTAATCTTTATTCTAAGGACCATAGCCATAATTTGCTTTCCTTTGGGGTACTTGGTTCCATTGCTGGAGGTGCTGCTCTAAAATAGTTATATTCTTTGCTTGTGTTTGGATTCTCTTCTGCTTCAGATTCATTTGTCTCCATGAAACGTAGAAGAAAAAGACAATGGCACCCTATAACCATTTTGCAGTCACTTTTCACTGTTGAAAATGCTTGTTAACATCACAATGGCAGTAAAGAATCAAGTCCTCCTTAACTACTTATTTTTCAAGCCTGCATAGTGTATGTGACCAGCCTTTGTTTCTGAGCCTGCTCGCCTTGGGGTTTAGAGATGATGAAGACAAGGTACAACATTTAGTCAACAATCCTAAATGCAGAAGTGTGCTTTTCGTAAATTAATTTAAAATTTCCAAATGGAAGAGAGCAGCTTATTATTTTACTACTTCCTTCTCTCCTGGAGTTGTAGACTCTGCTTTAAGGACTCTTCAGCTACATTTTTCTTTTCCTTTAGCCAGCTAAGTGGATATTTTTTATTCTGCGAAGGAGAGAGCCCTCCAAAAAAAAAAACAAAACCCAAAAAATCTTCTAGGAGTTCCTAATTTGTGGTAGTATTCTGAGAAAGGAAGGGGAAGAAATGGTGGGGAAGAAGGTCTGGGCTTATTTTTCTTCAAAGATTAGAAGTAAGACAAAGTGTCTCACTAGATTTTTCCATAGTCCAACTGGCAAAGAAATTTATTTTAAAAGGGGTGAAAGCTCTGTAAGTTTTCGTTAGCATCTTGAATAAACACCACATATATTTAGAAACAGACTGAATTAAGAAATTGTTACACCTCCCTGATGCTTAAATGCAATGGAGATTTTTCTGCAGTAATTCTACATGTTTATTGTACAGCATCTAACTCATGAGTCAGATGTGGCATTTTGTTGGAGTAAGTGCATAATTAAAGTGCAATGTGTAATAAACCTAGAACTTTTTCAGTGGGAAAAAAAAAAAAAATCCGCAGATTTGTCTTAATTATAAGAAGAAAGACCCAAGCACAGCAAACTCTCTTAATTAGACCTTCCCGATGCTTTTTTACCAGTCTTTTTTCATAAACGTGCACCAACTACTGACGTATTTCTTTAACCCTTCATGGTACACTTTTCTACTATAGAAATGGCTTCTCTTGCAATAGAAATAATAATAATGTGGGACATCACCATTGTGGAATTTCATCATTCAGTTACGAAGATCTTGATTAGCGCTATGATTTAACAGGTATTAAACAGCGACAGCTGCTTTATTTATGGACAGCTTTAAGAGCAACATTGCAGGGAGTTATGAAGGGTCTTTTGCACATGAATTACAGCCCGTTCGACTCCACCGGGAGAAGGGGAGTGCCTGAGCGATGCGTGCGTGGATGGAGTAAGCCGCCGAAATCGCAGCCTCGAGCAGTGGCCCCGCAGGGAGAAACCGGCAGCCGGGGAGCGAGGGTGAGCCGGTCCCCCCGCCCCGCGGCCGGCGGGCCGCCGGCAGGGCACCAGGGCGGCCCGCTCTCCAGAAGGGGTCAGTGCAGCCCCGGTGGAGCCCCTGCGCGCAGCGCGGGCGGCGGCGGACCGGAGCCCCGCAACGCCGCGGGCGTTGCCGTTCGCGACACCGTCTGCCTGTGGAGGGAGAGCGTCCCTACCGGCTTCGCAGTGGGGCGGCAAAGCCTGCGCTGAATCAAGTCGAAGGCTCGCTTACGGCCTTCTGATGCACACGCGCGGTCTCTGTGCGGGGAGGCAGTTGGGGAGGCTCAGGTTAAGATCAGCTATGTGTCTGAATTCCCTTTCCAGTCGGTAAAGCCAACGGAGCCAAGAAAACATCCTAAAGCAGACATCTCCTGGCTGGCTTCCTGAATCTTTCCAGACCCCTTTGACTGTATTGACGAGATCCCAGCTGACTGTCGTGGGGGCTTAGACACCGGTCTCGCACACCGACCTCAACTTTTAGCTGTCTATATTTTGCGCTAAATCCCATCAGCTGACTTTCACAGCAGGATTCAGTTGCCTCGGTATAGGCTTTTGTTTATTAGCAGTACTATTTTAGAAGCCGTCCTATAGTCACCTCTTCCGCAACTTACACCTGCCCGGGAGTGGGTTTCCCTTAAATCGTATCCGCCAGCCCTGTGCAGATGTCTTAGATACCCCCAGGAATCTAAAATGGTACTAGGCACCTATATTTTAGGGAATTGTATGCCAGCCTTATTCTTTTACTAGTAGTTGCAAGGAAGAAGCAGTAGCAAAGTAAAAGCTAACTTGTCATTTCCGTTTTTATAAGTTACAAATGCAAGTCCATCACTGTTCTTTCACTGAAGGTACTGGGTCTTCTACATAAGACGGATAACTTAAGTTGTAGGTATATGATTTTGAAGGAAAACTAATGCATCGTTACTAAAATAGTTCATATTAATAAAGAAAAGATATCACAAGAAATACTAACTCTTTTAACTAGAGGTGCTCCAAGACATAACTATTCTTAATCTACCCAGTTGGGGAACAAATAGCTGAGAAACCAGAGCAGCATTGGCTACCTAGATTGTCCTCCAGCATCCTTAATCATCAATGGAAAGGCTATAATCATCGTTTCTCCTAAACAAAGGCTAATGGCATCCTAGGCTAAATCATAAAACGTTATAATCAGGACAATAGCAAAAATTATAGTAGGTTTCCCTCTCCAACTGGTGGCTGTCTCAGATGCTCTGTTAAGCTTGCTTTTGTCTTCATGTGGATAGTTACCTAATTCAAAGTAAAGGCAATGCTGGTTCTGCCATAAATGGGCAATAGGCAGTACATCACTACTACACGCAGCCCTGGCCAGTGCGTACATGCAGTTCTGGACAACTTGTAGCTATGAAAAAGTATAAAAATCAGGCAAATGTTTGCAGAAGAAGTATAAAAATAGTGAATTGCTCTGTATATGCAGGGACTTAGCTCTGTGGGAAGGATGAAGCTTTAAGCTCACAGTATGTGTGAATGGGATGAGGCTACAGATGTATTTATTCACAGTGAATAGATATGTAAAAAGGGATCTTAAAGTCATTTCTGTCATCTCTGTTGGAGCTAAACAAGAACAAGGAAGTATATGAGCAAGAATCAGTTACATGGAGGCCTGTTTTCCCCTTCCTCAAAGGGTAGTACAAATTCGGAAATCAGATTCTGGTAGCACTTGGGAAGAAACTACTGCCAACTGTTTGGACTCCTGTAACAACTTGATAGAAATAGGTTTAGATGGCTAGACATTCGTCATATATTTTACTCACATTGAGTTAGGTTGATGAAAAAGTAGTACAAGACAACAGTTTTGTTTATTTTTATTTTTAGACATACTTGCCTCTGACTTTTCACCTTTTTCTGGAGCACTGCACAAGGATTGATTTTGTATTGATGACCCACTATTAAGCGAATTTTCTGAACTTGCGTGGGTTCTGGCATTTCTGTATACCTTTATGGTGTTTTTTAATGCAGTACAATGCATAAAGAACCTTGTGTTCTCCTGAAGATCTTTTCGAAAGCCTTCTTTTCAGCTTTAGTATGACTGTTTCAGAGATGGAGAGCGATTTAAATAGTCATTCTGATGCTGAATACTCATTTAACATGTTGCAGCTGATCCTGGTGGAGTGCTGTGTACAACTTAAGTATCAACAGTGGGGTTTCAACAGAGCTCAGAGTTGCTGCAAATTTCAGTTCTTGGCAAGAATGTCAATTTTGTATGTGCCAAGTGTCTGTTATTTAACCGAGCAGAGGATATTGAGTTACTGTAGCAGAAGCAAGATGTATGATTCATGTTTGCATATCCTTTTTCAAAACAGAAACAAAGAGATTTTGCTTTTAATACATCATGCTTCTCTCACTAGCCTTTTCCCATTCACATTGCCATAATTTGGCAATGAAAATACAAGCATTAAGTATTTATGCACTTACTCAACGAGAGGGTAGCAGAGCATGCTGTCAGGCACTAAACCAAACTAGGTAGGACCAAAAACTGCAGCAGCATAGTATGCTTTTTAAAGTTGTACAGTGATAGTCTGTGTTGTTACAATTCTGCCACTATCAAATAAAGTTTATTTTGAATAAGAGTTTAAAAAAATCATACTTACAAAGCAATAATGAATTTAAATTGAAAGTTTTATTTTAGGCGCTTTTGCTGGGTTTGGTGGTGATGAGGTTTGATATGCTTAGGCTTGGGGTTTTTTTTTGATAATTCTTCCTCCTATTGCTTTTGAAAAGATTGCCTTCTCAAGAGATGTATTTGGGGGCAATTTGGATTTGATGCTGGTCCTTTAACGCTTTATCTTAAGACTGCAGTCACTGTCAGAACAGATCAGATCAGCGCCCTGTTTAACCCAGTTTTGTCAGTGTGCCGCTGACCACCACCGACTGCAGCGGTAAACAGGGCAGCGTGTGCTCCCATCTGTGTCAGCTCCCTGCGAGACACTCAACAATTCACCTGGCTCCTGCTGCCCGCCAGCTCTGCTTGCTCACTGCTGTTGGTCGAACGGTGTTAACAAGCTTCTTAGGACCTGATGAAGTTTTCTACAGAAATGCTAACCAGATTTTCTTGATTCAGCTATCCTAGCTGAGGATGGTTGTTGAGGCCATTCAGCATATAATGAAGTGGGTATATGGATAATTAACTTTAGGACGGAGATTATTTTTTCTGTAAGAAAGCTCAGCTGAAAAGAAACTTTAGAGTATGTTTCATTTTTGGTTCCAGATTAATTTTCAGGAGTGGCAACTGACACGAATTCAGCATTTATCTCTGGATAAAAGGATGGACTGTAATAGCATGACCTGTCCTGTCTGCTCTATGGCCTTACCCCACTCGCAGGGTATGCATGCAGAAATAACTGTGACCCTTGCCTTGAATCCCTGGTAGCTTTGTGTGATTAGAGAATCGTGCAGTTATCTGCACTGCCTCAGTAGGTGACAGAACTTGTCATACACGAATAGGTCATGGACAGGTCACCTGTGGATAAGTGACACTGCCATGGACCACAGAAGCATATTAAAAAGTAACGTGTACAGTCTCTTCAGTTCATTTGTAGCTATACTACATTCATTTTTACTACTTTGAATTAAGATCCCCAAAATATTTGAGGAATTATTAGTGGTTCAACAAGGTGAAAAGTGTGGTCATCTTAGGTCTGTGTGACAGTGTTTCCAGTACTTTGTCTAGCACACCTTTTTTTTTTTTTTTTTTTTTTTAAAGAACCAGTTCTGAATAATTTGAAACTCCTGGATAATTGTAAAGGAGACTTGACGTAAAATGAATATAACAGTTGTGACCAAATAAGAGCACTTCCTCTGCATTTCATCATAACTTTGCAGTATTTAATGTAGGATTTTATAGTTCACCTTAGCTTCCTGGTTAGCAGGAGGCTTTGGTTCCAAAAACGTTTGTTGCTGACCTTTAGGTCTAGAAAATAGGACAGGAAACATCATGAAAACCAGTTTGACACAGTTTTCATATTCTATTTCAGGTGGGATTGCATGGTGACAAACTGGGGGGGAGGAATTGATGTGGAGAGGTTAGATTTTATCAGCCATACTGCACTGCTCATGGGAGTCAGGGTAAAGTGGGCAGCTTTTTGCTTTCTGTATACAATTTCCAAATAAGGATGTTATGCATTTGCAGAGAAGGTTCTTACTAATTCTTCCATACCCAAAGATTTAGGCTAAAATAATCTATTCATTGATGTTACTCTTATGGAGTGAAGCAACCAAAATGGTTTAAATGCTTTCTGAAGCAATTGAGAGGCCATATTGTGTATTTCAAAATTGGAAAAGGCACACCCATAGGTAAAAAAACTGCAGGCATTCATTTGTCCTGAAGCTTCCCAATGATTTTTTTGCCAATTTACTTTAAAGTTTTGTTGACCTTTTTTGTTACTAATATACAAAAATCAACTTTTATTTTTAACTTCTTGATATTGTTTGAAATAAAAATATCTGTGCTTACCTTCTGGGATTGTGGACAGCAATTACAAATGGATAAAGCAAAAAAAGAGTTTCAGTTTATTCTGTACACAGATGTAAATTGAGTGGGTCATGGTAGGGCAGAAGTGAATGGGAAAGTTTGCCAAAGAAAATGATAGTAGGCTTTATTGTCTAACTAAGATGAAATGCATATGTTCTCTTTTTTGCATTCCCCTTCTGGGAAGTTTTCTTACCAAGCTTGGCTTTTTTTTTTTTTTTTTTTTTTTTTCCCTTTTAGGGATCTTTTCCAGGTTCTGTACCATTTTATCATAATATTCAGGCTCCTAAAATAATTTCAGAGATTAGATTTTCAGTGGGCATCAACTGCCAAAGTCCTGATTTGAATCTGTGTCCTTGAATCTGTCATGAAATTGAAGCTATAAGACATAACTGTATTTTTCTTGAATATTTCATTTTAGGGGGAAAAAAAAGCTACTTATATATGTCATAGTACTGAGATGTTTGGATTTGGATTCTTTTAGAGGAGAAAGAGGTATCATTTTGGTAATCAGAGCTGCAGAAGTAAAGAGAAAAGTGAAAGAAAATGGTTTCAGTAATGCATAAAATTGAGGAACTGACACAAAGGAGACAAGAGTTGAAAGAAAAAAATTATAAAGAAAACCAGCAGATGGGGATTTTGGGGAAACCAAAGAAGTAACAGAAATAACCATGCTTTGTTTTCATGTACTGCTTGGCCTTAAAGCTGTGTTAGGCTAAACTGTCTTTTTATCAGAGCAGTGGGTGTTGCAGAGATTATTTCAGTGGCGAGTCTGTGCAAAGATGAATGTGCTTCTGTTTCCCTCTGCTGATTAGCACAGTCCCAAATGGCAAGTGTGATAAACCCTGAGCTTTTGATGCCCCTTTTTTCCCTTCAACTCAAAGACTTTGAGATCACAGGGTAATTTTTTTTTAGCCTAACAAGACACCAGTGTTTTCTCCTGAATTCTTCATAAATCAGACTTTTAAAATACTTAAGACGGTGTCCTTACATTTCCTGTTTCCATGGAATCTATAGGAGGTTTAAAGTGTTCCAGGATGCCCTGCCAGCCCTTAAAGCCATTATCAGATTTCAGTCTCTTGCGTCTCACTTAGATCTTCTGAGGTATATTGCATAGCTGTTTTCAGTTGAGCAACTCTGCATGAGGAGCTCTTAAATGATGCCTTCTAAACTTCCTGTATTCCTTTGATTTCACACTGGGTCTATTTTTTGCATCTTACTGACATTTGTCATTCCCTTGAGGCAAGTACTACAGCATATACAACACCCACAGCTAGATAATCACAAGCTTGGACCTGTGACTACTTAAAGCAAAGTCTTTTTAAAGAAAAAAAATGAAGAAAGTGTTCTTGTAGTTAGCTTACTGAGATAGCATCAGAGGGAAGGCAGCTGTACAGCCACTTTACATGAGGACCGTCTTTCCGAAACTCCCGTTTCCCTATTTTTGTTTGTAGATAGCTTCTTTTAAACCCACCTGTCCTAACCTTTTCCTCAACTTGTCCGGAGTCGCTGCAGTGCAGCGTGCAGACTAACGGGACCGCTGATTAGTGCACCTGACAGCTCTGCTCTCTTGCCGTGCATGAAGACAAAACATGGCCACGTTTAAGGCAGGACCTGTGCCATTTTCTTTGGTGGAACCAGGCTTCGGACCTGAGGGCAGACAGGTCAGAAATCATGGCTGACTGGTTTGGCATGACAAAGCAGCACAGCTCAATAGGATAAACCTCCTGGCCAAGGAGAATATAGCGAACTTCAAATCTTTACTGTAATGCTGACGCTTTTTTTTTTTTTTTTTACATGCCACCATTGAATGTAATTACTGAGAGGTTTTTGTTTTTAAGAATCCTTTTCTGCAGCATGTAATTCAAGTGTTCCCTTGTGAGCTGTAAGTGGAGCAAGCAGTAAGTTGCTTGATTGTTATGCAGTGCTAAAGCGTGACATAGCTTCTGCGCACTAACGCAACAGTTCTGTTTATTTCATTTAAAATTTCAAAGGAGGAAAAAACATAGCAAGTAAAAGAACGCAGCAGACCAGCACATAAAAAAGATGATTAGAGTCTCTAACTGTAGGACTAGAGAATGGAGGTTTGACTTCTGGAAGAGCAGGCAAATTACAGTTCGGGGCAGTCGTACTAGAGAGAGCGCTATGACAACGGCAGTTTGTCATGAGATATGGAAAGGCTATGCTAGACAGCCTGTAATTATGAGCAAGTTTCCATGTTTGGCAGCAGTAACCTTTGAAAATATTGCAGCATCCATTGTTTCTTGCCAGGCTATGGCACACCGGCTCCCTCAGGTGTGCTGGCAGATGTGTTCGTGACTCCACGCTGTGAATCATGGTTCAGTTCCACCGAGCAGTCACTCAGCGTATTTTTTAGGAAGGACACAAGAGGAGACTTGGTAGATTAGGCTGCCTGAGCTGCGTCACGGTGTGGTCCCACAACTACTGCGCTGGCACAACTGCGGTAGCAAAATGAGAGCAGGAACGGGAGGGAAGCAGCAGTTGTTGCACAAGCTCTGTAGCTGTTGAACTGCAGTGTAGCTACTTGTCAGGATGGCCTTAAGTGGTCAGAATTGCATATTATGGAGTATTTCCCAAATCCTTTTAAGCTTCCGGTGCGGCAGATTGCCGGGCTTACTGTTCACTGCCTTTCGGCGTCAGGTCTCGTCCTACGGGCAAGCGCAAGTTTGCAAAGAGAAGAACTAAGGTTGCCACCTCCTCCGCCTTCCGCTCCCACCCGCTCGCCCCTTTCCCTCTGCCACGCCGGGGCCCGCGGTCGGGGCTGGGCCCTGGGGGCAGCAGGGTCAGGGCGGCTGCGGCGGGCGTCGCAGGGACTGGCACCTGCAGCCCTGGCCCAGCTGGCGTGCGGCCAGCGGGGGGGCCGGCCTTGCCGCCAGGCCCTGACAGCTTCTTCTTGATGCGTTTTGGATGCTTCTCTTGCTGCCTTTCTGGCGTGCTGCGTCCGTATGGTATTTAAGTGATCTGAAATCTGATTGTATCTGTAGATGAAGTTTCGTTAGTTTTTTCCTGCTCAGCTCCCTTTCTGGAAGAATTTTGGGACAGTGTACTTCGGTTGTCCCAATATTCCCTGAATTGATTCCCCTTGTTTCTGAGAAAGGTTGGTTTCTTGTTCATGTGAGCCTCGTTGCTGACGGTTCGCCGGGATAACACTGTACTTGCTATTAAAAGCAAGGCATAAAGGCATTGAATATGGCCCAGCATTCGGCAGGAAACCTCTGAAGAGCATGCAACAGTTCACTGGTGTGCTTTTGGAAATCTGCTGAGTAGCAGTCACAGATTTTGTCAGATGAGGGGTTTTGCTGCTAAGCAACGCTCTCTGGAAAAGGACAAATAATTGTATGATGAGGTCCTTTTGCACTAAATACTGTTCAAGCAGTAACTGTTATTCACATGCCTACCAAGTATGAGAAAAAGTTCTCCTGTTCTTCACTAGAATGAATCCTGGTTTGCGCTGAAGCAAATGAGAGCAAAGCTGAAGCAAAATCAGGGCTAGGGCTGTTCAGGTAAATCCATAAACTCAAAGAACAATAAGAAAGACACAGAGCAGAAAAAGGATGACTATAATTAAGTAGTGTTAAAACATTGTTAAATATTTACGTTCTCTTTGTCTTACACTATAATAGGCTTCACAGGTAGGCAGAGCCCTTTTAAACATGGAAAGCTAAAGGAATAAGAAATACTGTTCACCTACTGTGGATGAAATCCAACCCTGTTGGAGTCAGTGGAAGGTCAGTTATTTAATTCGTTAGGGTCAGGTTTCTACTGTTTATAATGACTTACTGTATGTTTGGACACCCTTTCAGTACAGGAATTAGCTTCCACTAGTTAAATATTTTTAATACTTGTGAAGATCAAGTGTAATCATTCTGCAGCTCTTTGTATGTGCTGAATGTTCATTTTATTTCCTAAATTATATCATTTTCTGGTAGCCACTGACAATGTAACTCCAGCACAGGTTTTCCCTATGTTTCATATTTTATAAGGAAGAAATAGGGCTATTTTGCAAAACTGCAGGAGAAAAACTGGGTTTCTTTTAGTTTTGTGGAAGATACTTGTCTTTGGATAGTCTTTCTTACTGTGTTGAGCATAAATGCCAAATTCCAGTTTGAGCTGGGATGTTATCACAGCTCTTCAGTTTACGTCCTTTTACAGCCAGCCTGTTACAGCAAATTGACTGTAAATCAGAAAAAAACTCTCTCAGTGTATACCAAATGGAAACTGTAAAAATCTTTGTGAAAGAGTAAAATTCCTGAAAAGCAACTCTTAAATGGAAGGGAGATTTAGCAGTTTTAGGTCAGCATTAAAACAATGGAATTGCATGTTGATTGATGCTGCCATGTTTAGAAAGCTGCCAAAGAGTTAGCTATTGGCAGAATTATGCCTTGCAGGGTTTAAAGTCCAGTACCCAATGACCTCGTCTGCATTTGTCATTAACTTGGGCTTTCTCACTGTCAAATCCCTCAGTGATGCATTTCATTTCCTTCATACTGATTTTCCAATTTTCCTTTTTTTGTTAAGTGAGCAGTTTTACAGCATCTCAGATGTAATTTCTACACGTATGCTGTGAATTGCCAACTTTAATTTCACTTGACTGTCTCTTTGATAGAATATTCCCTACACCACAATTGTTTTTATAATTCCAGATGGGTAATTATGGGCTAGATGGTAATGCTTTGGGAGAGGCAGGAGAAGTAGGTGGTATGCATAGTGAGAAGGGATTTGAAAAATGCTATTGGGATTGGCAGGGAAATGGAAAAAGGCAGAATCTTGTGAGAAGAAGTTTCTATGCCTTTAATTTAGCTTTAATTCAAATACATTAATCCCTATACGTTGGGGTTTTTTAACGTTATATAGTACAGCTAAAAATACACCAGTGATGTGTACAAGAGGAAGAAAAAAAGGCCTAGCTTTTCCTGAGGGGTATAAAGAGTCTTAAGTCTTCCCATTTTCCTAGATTCTTGTCATCTGTGCACTCCAAATTAAATTGGAATAATAAATAAAAAATCTACTGTATAGCAGGGCAAAGGTTTCTTCTGTAGATCTGTCTTGTTAGCAAGTGTTATACTTCTCTGTGGAGATGATTCCTGCTGATTCATTATGGCAGGAGTGGCTCGTTAACTCTTGCCAGAAAGACGAGTGACAAGTGTGGCTTTCTGGTGAAAAAGAGCAGAAGGGCTAAGCCTGACCTCAATGCAGCGAGTATAGATTTTGCTCAGAGCAATGTGGGAAGCTGACATGGGAAGTAGATTTGGATTTTATCAAGCCAAAATTGTGTTTCTAAAAACTTTTCAAGCAGCTGCTCAAACATCCTGATCTAATGAGATACAGGCAGACAAACTGCCAGTTCAGCTAGCACAGGGAGAGGGCTTGAGTGCAAAACTTGGAACCGCGCTTCCTGCTCCGTGAAACGTTTGTCCTCCTTTTGGCAGCTTGCTTGATGGGATCGTTTGACTTCATATATCATGGTGATTTATATGGGCTAGATCTATGGCACAAAGCTTGACTGTATGGAAACTTTGTGAGAAAGCATAATTTGATCTTGCAGAGCAGGCGTACGATTCATAAGGTAAATTGTGGTAACAGTTCCAGCTTTTGTAGTTCATTAATTTACTTGCATAAATGTGTATGTGTGTTTTTATATATAGTGTATACATATATGTATCATAGTGTATACATATATATATATGAAGCCCACACTTCTCACTTTTAGTCTGCTGTTCCTTCCACGTGTTTTATTACAGTTGTGTGCATGAGGCACAATCAAAATGTATTCTGCAAAGGGTACAAAGAAACCTCTCAGTGCTCATGGTTGGAGTTTGAAAGGAATTTTTCCTACAACAAAAGGGAAGTTTCTGGTTCTCTTAACAATGTGAACATTGGCTTGCCTTCATGGGCTCATCAACATACATTTCAACTAATAAGTTTACTGGCTTTTCAAGTACCCATGTATACTCTAGCCTTCTGCTGTCTGTCTGTAACACACACTTTGAATGCTTCAATGGCTGAAATATTTTAAGTAACATTTGTAAGTTTGTGCACTATAGGAGGTTTTTTCCTTGTCCTGCAATATAAAGAAGGCCAAACTAAATGGCATAGCAGAAGTCCCTTTCATAGATAGTCATGTAAAGATGATACTGGCAAAGTGTAAATGAAATAAAAATTAAATCAAACGAGAATATTTGAACTTTCAAAGTTGTAGTTCCGTAGCTTGCTTATTGAGACAGCAGGTAGGGCAGCTGTTTATTTCAGTGATAAAATTGAATGGCTTTCTTAAAGTTTCAACATAGCTTTTAGATATCATGGCACATTCTGCTGTGTTCTAATGGTGTCTGAATAGGCAAGATTCTTACAGTGCAAAAGCATTGGCTATTGATACTCCTGTGCATAGGGGGAGAAGAAGAAATACAGTAGTTGCTTCAACACTTATCTGATGGCTACTACTATTAAATTTTTTCCGTTAGTCCAGCAACTTGTTATTTTCCTCTCTTTTCCTTTCCTTGGTCTACTTAATGATAGAATAGACTATGAACAGATAGGCTGTAGAGAGAATATTCTTCAGCTTTCAATTACCCTACATGTTGTAACATCACCTAGGAATTAGTTAAGGTTTCCATTAAAGTTCATGTAAAGTATCTGTTTAGCTACATATAAATAAATTAGCACTATGGTAAATGGTTTCTCTTCTAACTACTACAGTATACCCTAAAAATTACTCTTTTCCTTTAGTATGTTGCTTGTTTCAGAGCACCTTCTGCACATGTGCATTTCCAGTTACAATAATTCATATATTTTGTACACAGTTTTAATCACCTGAAAGTCTGAATTAGTCTTTTAATTATTAATAAGGTGAAATCCATTGATTTTCTCCAGTTGTTCAAACGTGAGTCTGGCCTAATCCTGCCTCAGGCTTGAGGGGCACTGAGATGAACAGCAAATCCTTGAGCTAAACATTCATTTCATGGGATTTAAAGGGGGGGGCAGGGGGGAGGCATCTCTTTTTTTTTTCTCCTGTGACCTTTTCTTTTAGCTTTTCCCATTTTCTCATATGCAAACATATATTTGAAGGCTGTAATTTTGTGATGATAAAAATAAGTGAAAACAGAGTAGTTTGAAAAAATTGTTCAATAGCAAGGTTATTGCTTACTTAAGTCTACCCAATTTATGTGACTGTCTGCGCAACTGATGAAAGTAGACCTGTGCTGCAGAAAGCTTTACTACTGAGACTAAGAAGTTGTATAGCTAATAAATGAACCTGCAAGTGTTCTAGCACATAAAAGTGCATAAGATAATGCAGGACTTGTGTGCTGTGTTAATGCACATGTGTATGTCAGGTTTATCCTATGATTAGTGTCAGATTTTCCCTTTTGTGTGAAGGACTCTTTTCACTAAAGCCTCTGGCTCAGCTGCAGATCGGTGGTTTGATGCAATTTTGTCACAGTTTATTTCTTTAATTGATCTGATCCTCCTTGTTCTTTACATATGACCCTAATTACTAAAACCTGGCATCCATCCATCCTACAGGAGTCAAATAATTTGTTTTACTCCTTTATCTTTTATCAGTTTAGTTTTGCTTCACTGCAGACTCTCTCATGTTGTATTACCATAAGAAGTCTCTTCTGTGAGATCTGAATCCAAGCTAGGGTAGCTTTAAAAGAAGAGGGGGCTGCGGGCAGAGGGGGGAATAAAATTCAGCAAATGCAGAATGTGGTTAAAAACACCCATGATTCATCAGTTTCAAAATATGTAATTTGAACCTGTCCTTGATGCTTTTCTGGAAATCGGTGCCAAACTTTTGAGCTTTACTCCATTGTTTTCAGAATTTTTAGCCTCTGAACAGATCCTTTCCAACTGCTCAGCGTCCCTGATCTCAGGGACTTAATTCCCCAAATGATATAAGCATTTCAGAAAGCATCCATGAATATAACAAGTTCAAAGTGGCAAGTATCAGTACCTCAGTTGTGCACAGGAAGACGGTATCCATCTTCTCTGAAGAGAAATAGTGTTTTTCATGGCTGCCACTAAAGGGAAGCCTCCTTTGGGACCTTGTTAGATGCTTTCATGTGAGGACCATTTGACCCACTTCTGACTAGCGAGCAGGCTTAGAAGACAGTAGTTGTTGGGGGTATGCCTTTGGCTGGTCTCCTCCCCCTCTTTGCAGTGAGAGAAAACCCTCAGTGGAATATATTAGGGATAATAACGGGGTAAAAATGTCAGTTAAAGAAGGGTGACGGATGGAGGTCCTAGCCAAAAGTAATAATAATAATAAACAAAAATCTTCAAAGGTGTCTCTATTTACCACAAAGACAGCATCAGGATAACATCAGATGTCCTTTGTAAAACACATGAAAAAAAGAATACTTGTAGAACTAACATTTGTTTTTAATAACAAATAGTATTAGTTACTGAATATCACTTAACGTGGACTTTTAAATTAAGCCAAAATTTTCTTTTAACACTATGAAATCAATTTAATGAGATTGAAACATACATTGTTTGGAAGAAAATTAATTGGGTTTTGACTGCCTGTTACCAGCAAAGAAAGGAGGAGAAGTGCTTATGAAGAGTGTATGTTTAAGCTATCTGAGAATAAGGTGGTATAAAAAGCAGCTTTATAGTAGGGAAACCATCAGCAAAATAGTTCAGAATACGTACCTGTAACAGATCCTTTTAATCTTTCTAAGATTTCTAAGACCAAAAAAAAACCAACCCCAACTTTCAACCCTAATGTCGTTTCTTAGCCAAAACAAAATACCTGTTGTTTTTCCATCAGTGAGTGGATTTGTTTGCCAAATACAGTAATTTTGGTGTTTTTCAGTGGGGTAACTCCATTGTTAAGGCAGCTAGTTTGAAACAGGTAATATCTGTTTTCTTTTAAGATATTGAAGATCTACAAAGGCTTTTTAGTTTTTTTGCATGCTACTACAGGCCTTCATGCAGGTACCAATGTTTTCTGGATTATGAGATTATTGTATTCATGTCCCTGGGAAAGCTAGTGTTGATGTATGGTTTCCTCCCCAATCACCTTGAAATATGCAAGACTGGATCTACAGCAGTGCACATGGAAGAGATCAGAAATAAGTAACTTTTGAAAAAATGATTTATGTTAAGCCATGTGTAACTACATGAAATATGAAATAGTCTCCTTTCCTGCCACTGAGGTTCCTCATAAATAATCTGTCTGACTGTACAGAACAAAGTAATAACTGTATCAAGAGAGAAGCCAGAGAAACCAATTAAATTGTTGTGGGAAGTAGAAAACAAACAAGAGAGCGCACTCTTTATAAAACAGAAATTTCTGCTATTGCTTTGTACTTGGAAGTCCACTTAAACATTGGCTCTTTAGATCGTTTTTCAAGTTTTTATTTGTATTGTTGAAAAGAAACTGGAAACCAACAGATGAATGTCCGTAAGAAAAATTCTTCCCCGGCATCTCTTGAATGCTTGTCAGTACCTTTCAAATAAGGGTATGACTGAAAAACCAACCCAAAGGGATAAAACCAGAATGCAGAGGCAATGTTAGGCCTGAGGAATCCAACAGGATGTAAGATGAAGACATCTGTAGCTGAATAAAGACGCCGCCTTTAGGAGATTATCCTGAAAATGATTGCAGCTGCCACCAGAGAGCAGAAGTGCCAGATGCTGCCGTAGCCCCCGGGGAACCGGCTGTGTGTGATGAGTTGTCGGAGACAGGAGGGTTGGAGGAACAGGCATCCTTCTCCAGATCTTACAATAAGAAATCAGACTGCGACAGCCCGACCCTTAGCCTTTGTCACCAGTAAGGGAAAATTCGCTATAGGCCTCTTGCCATCAATTATCTTTTTTTGGCATTTGAGATGTGTCTTTTGGGAAATAACTACGATGGTACTATGTATGGATGGTAAAAGCTCGTTGCATAGACTTTGAACTGAAAATGTGTGTTGCTCGATGAAGTGTTAGGATTTTTAATTTGTTAATTATATATTTCATATCTTTGAAAGCAAAGTAGCAGCATTTTTGTAATAGAGGTGGTATATCATGGCAGGAAAATTAAATATTTTTGTTTCGTCAATTAAGTATAGCGCTGTTCACTTTATATACAGGAAGCAAGTATGAAGCTGTGTCTGCTCTGTGAAACATCAGAATTAATATCAAGGAAAGCTGAAGAAGCTCTTCAGCAACGGAGAAGCTAAACATAGCTTCTACATGCAGGAACAATCTGCTGTGCGGAAAGTTACTGCAATTCCTGGTTTGTTCTAGCAAAGTTTTGTCCAAATTTTCAAATGAGATTTTTCTGCATCTGCAGATATCTCACACTCATCCTTTTATTTTGAATGCAATAAATAGCATGGTAGCAAGTTAGCCCAATATCTGTAATCAATTTATTAACAATGTTCCAGAAACACTCTGAAAATTATTGCTGTTATGAAGAAACAGATGATCTTTCTGATTACTTCCTCAAATCTTTGAAGAAAAGGTATTTATGATAGCCTTTACCTTTATGTAAATATCTTTTTCATCTCTTTAATAGCTAGCACTAAGAAAGTGTAGTTTTATGTTTGTCTATTAGAGCAGGTACTAGAGTAATGAATTTAGTGCCTTTAAAGCAGTTTGACCTCCTTTTATTGTTTAATGCTAAGTCTTTAAAAACAAAGAAACAAACAAAAATCCAAACACCCATAAATGTGAAGAAAAGCTTGAAAATGTGAACTCAGAGGCATAGAAAATATAATGTTTTATTAATTCTCATCTGTGTCATGTATGGAGTTTTTATATATAATGTCTAATTTCACAATTTTCAAGCAAATTCTGTGATTTTGGCATGAGTTTCATGATTTTGAAATGCTCACATTGACAGTGAAGTGCTGGTTAGTAAAGAGCCTAACTCATATAACCAGAATGTTCAAAATTATTTTAGAAATAGTTCTTAAATCTGAATTTCCACTGCAGTAACTGTGAATCATTCTTGGCCATAAGAATGGTACTAGTAAAAGCCTAAGGATGTTATTTTTAGCTCAATTATTTGATTAATATAAGGAATCTTTCACACACAGTGACAAAACATATTCTGTTCCTATACATATATTTGGGGTTTGCCTCTCTCTGTGTTTGTAGATAGTTACATATATTTCCTCATTGCTGTGTAATTATGTTCCCATGTGAATGGCTCCTAAAATGATTCAACCTTCCTTAAACATTTTTGACACTACAGTACCTTTTCTCAGCTGTACATAACTGGGGAGCTTAGAACCAACAACTGTAAATTAGTGCTTTCAGATTTATACTACCAATTTTTTAAATGTAGTGCAACTGAAAGGATTTTTATGATAATGTCATTTAGAAATTCCAAAGGATGCCAAAATGATTCAGATCTGTGTGTCTGTAGTCTGATTTTAATATACTTTTTGTTAAAGGGGAAGTTTACATATACATGAAAAGTTCTGTTAATTCTTATTTTTTTTACTTTTTTTGTTGTTATCTGCCCTCTATATTTATATTGCTATCAAACCTTGATTCTGGTGTTACTAATTCCCTCTCTATTGCTGTGTTCACATCAATTATTTTACCACACAAGCACTTAATTATGCTATAAGTAAGTCTTTGCTCGCTTGTTCAACCCACTCAGCATGTTGAGTTCCTGATTTTAATATCTATCTCAAAGTTCACCACATGTCATATGTCTTATAGACAGAGTTTATAGAAGATAACCCGTATGTCAGATAACAACATCACCATCCTATGCTGTTGACCTCACCCTTTGACCTCACGATGGATAGATTGCTGTCTTGCACGGTCACAGTTGCTAAAGTGTTCTGTCCACCGCCAATTAGGATGGATGTCCTGAATTTTCCAACATATACAAAATACTTTAGCCAATCAGCAGTAGGCTATTGTGCCATTTGTCTTCATCTTGCCAACTTCATTTTATGTTGTGAGGCAACCAAGGGAAATGGAAGCACTTTTCTGGTCAAAGCCACGTTATGTTGCTGTGGGAGCTAAAGGATGAAGATTTTCTTCTATGTTCTATAAGTGATAATTAGTTCAACATAATGAGGGCAGATCTCAACCATCAGGCTTTAAAGTGATGAAAATGAGAAACAACTTTGTGTGTCAGTCATTTTCACCTGAACGCAGTCTACAAGTTGTAAACAGGAAAAATCATAACTCAGTGTTATTTGCATAAAGTTTGAGAAAGTATCCATGTTTTTTATGTGTTATACTTTTCTCATAACATCGATATTAATCACATAGATTGTATTTTGTTCAATGATACATGGATCATAGTCTGTTCAGCAAGACACAAATTTGAACTCAGTCATTTCTGGGTTGATATACATAGACACAGATGGCTAAGAAGAAAGTATTTGTGTATACTTTCTGCAGGCTGATTTTATTAGACATTTTGGAAGAAGAAATATCATGTTTAACTCCTCAGACAAAAGAGTTGTCTAGTTCCCAAGTGAAAATATCTATGGAAAAATTCTATAAATGATGCTGGCCTTAAATTATTTTATAATTATCCTGGCATCCATCCCAGAAGCAAACGAGATGATAATGCAGTTCCCCTGTAGAAACAATAGGTCCTCACCAGATTTTAGCAGTTTTTGTCCACAGCCTTGTTCATAATCTGAAGCTTCTGAATGAACTCTAAGAGCAATTTTGAAAAGACTGTACTGCAGCAGAGAGTATTTGAGCTGACAGAAATTTGAATTTGCTTTGATTAGACTCTGCCGCTGAAGAAAAGCTAAAGTTTCTTTGCAAAGAGCAGATGAAGACAGCATTTTAAACTACAGCAAGCCTAAGTTTCCTGCTGCCATTATCAAACAGCATCTGTTCTCTGTTTTCTGGGGTTCAAATTTGTCCAGTGTCGTGTGTTTCTTAGCTAATTACTGGCAAAGTCTGCCAATACCCTCTTGAGGCAATTCTGGACTCTGGAGTTAGATTTCTATGTAGCGTGAAGTCTCTGACTTGCCACTTACTATGGCTTTATAGGACTGTCTATATCAGAGCTGCCAAAAAGGAATGTAGACTTGTTATCTATAAGTTTGATGTGTTGTTAATCTAAACTCATCTCGGCCTTAGCTGTCTCCTTTAAGCCTCGGTAGGTCTGTTGGGATGCTGTATCAGGCGGCCCTGTGAGAGGCTGAGCCGCTGTTTCACAGCTGAATCTGCCCGTTCTCTCACATGAGTCAGCAATAGTTCATGAGTATTTGCATCAGAAACTGATAGCTCTCATAAACTCATGGGCATCTGACCTGTATTGATCTTTAGAAAGAGATCATTGACCAAAGATAAAAATGTTGTCTCTGTGGAGAGATGTGCAAGTAAAATTTTGCCGCAGACACAAACCCCTGCTAATCCCTGCGCAGATCAGCACTTCTACATAACTGTAATCTTTTTGATACTTGCCCTCACCCCCTCTCCAGCATTCCTAACTAAGCAATGATTAGATCAATTTCTGGGGACAACACTAAGTGGTATGGAATCAATGGTAGGAAGTAAGGGCAGAAGAAAAAAAAACCCTGTTGGTTTGCTCCCCATCTCATTACCTGTGAAGGATTGTTCCCTATTGTATATTTTCTAGTGATTTGTCCGTTCTGCTCTTAAAAGTTGCAGGGCCTGGGTTTCTACTACATCCCTTGAGAGACTGGTCTAATGTATCTTCCTGTCAGGAATTTTGATCCGTCTTCTTTCTTCCCCTTAAGACTGTTTTTTTCTTCCTTTTTGTTTCCCGGTTACCCTTCATTATGTTATAATAAATGTAATTACTATTTGAACATGTTTTATAATGAACAGATGAGCTTTTCCTTTCTAGCATACATTTAGATTTTTATTTGTATTTGCAGCTTCTACATGAGGATTTTAAAAATCTTTTTAAAACTCTTTTACAGGCCCCAAATAACCTTTGTCTTATTTATCAAGTTTATCAGTATTTTTTTTTCCTAAAAATTATTAAGAAAATAAGGTAGGTTTGTTAATGGTTCCCCAGCACAGCAGTATGGAGAGGATTTATAACCATCTGGCTTTGCCACTTGGCACATCTTAGTGTAACAAAAACTATGTTAGATTTCCTGTAGACATTTCTTCAAATATATATCTAACTTTTTGTGTATTAATGTGGTTTAGATGTTTTTTCATCCCCTTATGCCTACTTACTTTAGATTATTTCCCCTGCAGGATGTTGTTCACTATTAAAACTGAGTATTTTTTTCCCTTGCATATCTAGGAATCATTCATTGTTTGTATTATTTCTTCTATCCTGAGTGACCAAGCCAAGTTTTCAAAGAGTTTGTGATTTCTGTGGCTTCCCTTTGAATTTACTGTTAAAGAAATTAGGAAAAATATAATAATTTTGTTGTTGAATAAGTAAAGTTTTTAATGGAGAGGCATGTAAAATTACTTGTGTAATAATGCAGGCACTACAAAGAGTATGTTTTACAAAGTATTTCTAGCAATTGAACTAACAGCAAAGTGGTGGTATTAATTCTTAACCCAGTCACCAAATTGAAGTCATCAGTAAGCAAGCCCTTTTGTTTATCAGTATAAAAGAAATCCTATTTACTCTTTTTTGGTCTTTAGAAAGTCACGGTGTGGGTTTAGCTGTTATTTAAGTTTTGCATTCTGTGGTTTAAAATTGATCAACAGAACTTGTTTTCCATGATTTCTCTCGCTTCATCCATTTGAATATGTATAGTGGTAGTAATATTACTCTGTCAGTAATATTAGGGGATTTCTACTGCAGAAACCAATTTGAAGTCATACATCTCCATTTTGCTTATCCAATATACGTAACAGTGAAATTTGAGTACTGGCTGGATACTGCATCCTGCTAATCCTGTCCAATTTCCAAAAATCTATTACTGCATACACATTCAAATTGTTGATAATCTCAGCACTGCAGGTTTTACATCAGTTAACAGCCAGGCAAACACAATTTCAAGAAACATGAAGTTGTTTGTGGAGATGAGACATACTTAAATATTACACCTTCTATCCACAGAAGTGAAAATCCAAGATCTGACTTTCCTAAACCTAATTTCATGTAAAGAAGGAAGAACTGGCCAAAATAATTGAGTCTGGTTATATTGCTCTACAGTTAGTATTTTCCCAGCATCTAAATATTTGCTTGGACCTACTTACACTTCTGCTCTAGCTATTGCTGTAGCAGAGGAGAGCCCTCTGGGCATGCCTGTGGCCAATGAGGTGATGAAAAGTCCGTGCTTGGATGCCTTGGACCACTCACTGGCATAGAGAAAAGGTATTTTCAGTGGTGCATCATGTAAACTTAATCTGATGGAGGAACAAGCCTAATTGTGCATAGAGGAGTAATCTGTGTTTTGAACTGACATACGAATTCTGCTTTCCTTACAAGCCAAGATACTGGCAAAGTAAGAGTATTTGCAACGATTGAACACAAAGTAACAAAATGCACAGTATCTGTCCCACCTTGCCAATGTTATTTTCATACAGGTCCTCCAGAAAATGTTATTTGTACAAAAATAGCACATTTTAGGAAAAAAATTGAATACAGCATCTGGAGGGAAACCTGTGTCTTAACTGCTGTTTCAACTCTCTTCTGTTTATTTTCTCCTAATTTTCTGTCACTAACTAGCAAAGTGGCATCATTCAAAGTGAGACCAGAATACCGAAAGCTGAAAGGCACAATAAAGGTTCCTTGTAGAGTTCTCTCATTGACTTCAGTCGGAGTAAAAGAGACTATAAAACCTTAATTTGAATTCACTAGAGGCTTATAAAAGCCTCTCAGATTTTAAATGGCTTGATTCAATTTGCTGGTGCAATTTCGTATTTTGGTTCTGACCATTTCTTCACGTGTATCCTGGTAAAAGTCAGGTGTTATTTTCTTGGGGTCTTTTAAAGTACACGTCTGTGTCACTAACTGTACAGTGTAGAGAATCCAATTCATTGTGCCAAAGGCAATCCTAGTTTCATATTTAAAGGTGAATTTCTATCTATTGGTTAATGAAAATCACTTTTTTCCTTTGTGAATTTCCTTATTTTGTTTCTTAACTCTGAGCTGATCCTTTCCAAATGTCATTGTGCTATGTGGAGATCCTGGATTCATTAAAAATGTTCCATTGAGAACTGGTAGATACTTTACAAATGTTCCACTTGTTTCCAGGTGACCGAGAAACCTAGGCAAGCAGCTTATCAGTCAGCTTTTCATAAAACAGTCAGCCAGACAGTTTTTAGTAAAACAGCATTTTAAATAGTTACGGGTGTTTTTTTCTTCCCCTTTGTTAAAGTATTTTCACTTAAATAGGAAAGCAGTGCATTGGGGAAAAGAAGGAAAAATAACAATAAACAAACCCCATTGTCTACCAGAAAATACAATTGCATTTCTAAGATGTGCTTTTTGACTTGGTATATGCATATGATGAATTACCAAGTGTTTTATTTTCTTACAAATATAACCATTTGCAAATAGCAGTTGACCCACATAATATACAGCTCTGCTTGTCTTGGAAAAGATTAGAGCTACAAAGAGATTTCTGCCAAAGCAGTTACCTCAAATCTCTGCAAGAACACAAAAAATGAAAGGCCGTTTGTTTAGGAAATACTTACTTTCTCCAAATCCACACAGTGAGATCATTAGTTTGTCTTTCATTTGTACAAATGACCCTCCAATGGCATATGGGCATCATTGTGGGGCACTGGGTCAGTCTTACGGCCAAAGGAAAATATTCAGCAACTAAAACACCGCCTTCCATAGCTGTGGTGCCCTGAGGGTGCTTGGAGAGATTTCGCATTGAAGTACTTTCTTAGCCCCTCCCTGCTGAGTGTGTGAGAGCTGATGAGATCACAGCTTGATATCAGATAACTGCAAGCCAAATATTCTCTAAGATGATAAATAACCCAGCTATATAGGTCACTGGAAGAAAGCCCGACTTCTCTAAATCCAATGAAGGCAAGGTTTCACCTTACAGGTATGTAAGGAATCAATTCACTGTCAAGATCTATTTACAAAAAAAAGGTTGTTTTATTTGAAAACAGGCTTACTTTTCCCTGCTTGCTGATGAAACTTTGCTTTAACATTTTCAAACAAGTTTTTAATGTGTTAAAAGCATGCAGGATTACAATTAAGCTCAATAATTAGTCTAGTAATAAATATTCAAAGAGCAGACCATCATAAAGGCCTGATTAGGCTATGCATAAATATATATGATAAAACTACAGCCCTTCTGCCCTTTTATACAAAATAGGATACCTGCATTCAGATAAACAGAATGCTTTGCATTTTTAGCACATGAACAAACAAACAAAATTACATAGGAAAAACGCAGTATTTTATACAGGAACGTATGGAACTTTTAACATATAGATTGAAAATATCTTGATGTTGTCATTTGGGGAAAGCAAAATCTTCCACTGTGTTCATTTACAGTAAGAAAGTAGGACCTTTATTCCATTCACTGCATGTCTTGCAATATTAATATTTTTAAGACTCAGACTTCTTTATGGTTTGATTATAAAATCAATTACAGTAGGACACCCTATGTGAATAGATTCAACTTTTTTATTTGTCCTTGCACTGTTGTCTCTGACCAGCAAACACAAATGTGTCCAGAGTCCTAAAAGTCCCTCAGAGCAATTACAGCTTAAGTATATTTTTAAAACAGACAAATAAAAGCAACCATTTGCAGCCTTTATCTCAGTATTAGTTTTCTGCAAAGTGAAGGGGTTTGTCAAACAGCCTTTGTCAAACTTCCATTATGTATTCAATTTTTTATTTAAATGTTTTCCAAAACCTTATCAGTCAAGTAAGCACTTACAAAAATTTTTGCTCAGAGCGTAAGATGGCACCACAAGTGAAATGAAGCAGTGATCTGGAATAGGCACCAGTCACCAGTGAAATTACACTGTCCTGCCCTGAATGGCAGTTTTTCATCCGTGCAAACAAAGTGAGATCCCAGGGAAAGTTGTCTGTTCTTCAGCCACCTCCAGTGAGTGGCAAGTGGTCTGTGAGCCTTTTCAAACAGGCAGCGTGCGTTTCCTTGCTATTGTAAGCCTTAAATGAAGCAGCAAATAAACAAGTAGATTAAGGAATTAGGAAAACTCTCTGGGATGTCTCTTAAGAAGGTAAGGCAACCCTAGATGTTAGTTAAGGATGCAAATACTGTAAAATGCTGTGTAGAAAAAAGGCCATGACACAAGGAGTTCCACAGAAACTTCAATTTTTATTATATGACCTTCCGTCCTTAAGGTTACAGTAAAACTCTTACACTAACAACTTTCTTTCATAAATTTAATTGACACTTGCAGTACAGATAAAATCTCAGGTCTTGAACTTTAAAGCTGAGTTAAGACCTCAGTGAATGCATTTGATTTAAGATTCCAGGGTTTTGACATAAATATTTCCTAATCCTTTATGCTGCACTATAATTTGTTGCCAAGTTTTGTTTTGATCAGTTTATGTGTTACATTAAATCAAGGTTACCTTCCTAAGGAAATATATTCCTAATTTTTCAAATGTGTCTCAGGTCAGAGGAGCTTTGAAAGCTCATATTTTGTTTTGCTTTTATTAATAAAGCACAGAACAACTGATAAGGCATATTTTTAATTGGTTTCTCTGCCAGCAGACAGAGTAGTAGCACATGGCAGAAAACTTTTTTCTTTGGTTTGACTATTGTATTTTATACAGATTCTGTAATCAGCTTGTGCTTAGATTTGTACAAAATCTGACAATCCGGTAATCTTCAAGGCCTGCCAAGAGCAGATGAGAACGGATAAAACAGAAAAAGAAAGCAGAGTCTGAATAATAAAGAGTGTATGGGACAAGAAACAAGACAACCTTGTGATCTATTTTTAAAATATATATTCTGTCTGCTTTATTGCTGCTCCCCCTCTGCTCCCAATTTGCTTGTGCTCTGAGCAGGGATGCGTGCAGGAGGGGATTACCTCTCACAATGGAGGAGCACAATGGTGTCTACTGGAACAGAGTGAAGATCCTTTTTTGTATTTTTCTTCTGCCATTGATGTTACCAAAGGCTGGGTTTTTTTCTTCTTCCTCACGACTGATGTTGTCATAACGAAAGTTAAATGTTGATCCTTTGACAATCGCCTGATAAAGAATGTGCCTCTAAAACTGTTAGACTGCATGTGTGGAGCACACGAGAAGATTATATAGTATCTAGTTAGCATTGCTAATCAATATGTAATGCATATCCTTCAGCTAATCTTTTTGAGCAATTAAAGCAAATTCAAAAGAGAGATTATCATGTGTAAACAATGACGGCTTAGATATCCTGCCTACTGGCCTAAGGTCTCGCCACAGATCCTGCAGAGTTTACCTTCTGTATCAGTAGTTAATTAAGGTGAAACATGAGGTAATTAGGGCTAATCCCAGTGCTATCCTGCTGGCCTATTGCCTCTCAGGCCATGCCCTAAACCAAAGCATTTTCACAGCTTGTGAAATGTTGCCATTTTCAGAGCAGATTTTAAAAATTGATGCCCATGTTTATTACAGACAGTGTTCCTAATCCTTTAAGGGAGCTACAGTGAATACGGTCCAAGTGGAAAGAGGGAAAGGATGGCTTCATTTATTTTTCTATGGGTTTGAAAACTGCACTGCTTATACAACTTTACGCTAGAACATTCCTTGTAATTGACAAGGGATTAGGGGGATTAAATTTGTACTCTACACTTGTTTCCAACTGCTTGTGTGAAGCCGCTTTTTTTTGGTAATGCTTTACATTTGTCGACACAGGAGAGGGATGCACACTCTTAGAAGATGAGTTCGTGCACAGATGTGCCAATGTGGTATAAATTAAAAGATGGATCATGGTACCTTGAAAAGCTACCTCAGAACAACACAGGGGTGTTTTTCCTCAGGAACAGTTTGGCCTTCATGAAGCAGTAGAGAGGCCCTGCTGAGTTATGTCTGATCTGTATCCTTCAGGATACATATTCCATTTGCATGAGGAATATTTCAGATGCTAGAGGCGATTTTATTATTGAAAGAATGGGTTTAACTGCTCATTAGATATGTCTAAAGTACACAGAAAGGCTCACCCTTTTAATAGAAAACACAACAGATTTATTTTAAACCAATAATAAAGTAAGTATTCATCCCAGAAAGCATTTTATTAGGCTTTTAAATTTTTAGCCTAGCTGTAGCATCTTGAGTCACAAGTCAGATAAAATGAGATAGTTTTCTAATTAGCTGCAAGTTAGTATGAATACACTGTCAACCAATGACCCTTGTTTCTTTTGTACTTCCTGACTGTAGTAACCTGATCCAGTGTTTCTGACTTGTATCTTATACCGGGGAAGAATTTAGGTCCCTGTACTCTTGTACTGGAGTCATCTCCAATAGACTTGGTTCCATGCAACTCCCAAAGCAGAAAAATAAATTAAAAAAAGAATGGGAAGAGGTAGTCAAAATGCAACACTCAAAATTTATGGAAGGGTATTTTTGCTCTCAATTGACCTGTATTTGTCTACTCTAATTCTAAAATTGACATAATGTTGATGAATACACTTTGGTCATTCATCCCTGCTTTTCCAAGCGTAGTTTTGCTCAACTCTGCCATACAGTTTCAAGTGTCTGATAGTGCCTTTAACGAGTCAAAGAGCTGCCCCTCTTTGACTCTGTATTAACAACTTGTTTGATTGGTTCTTTAATACTGCCTTCCTCAGTTTTCAGAAGCCAGGGAAGCTGAGACTGTCAGTCTTCAGTTCAGTATCACTGCCCTGACTACTGGGGTTTTTTTAAGTGCCAGAGAGTGGATGGATAAATTTCTCCAATTCCTTGTCATCCAGTTTGTTTTTCTAGTTGGAATCTTTAGTTTTCTGAGTGTCATAATCCTTACAGTTTAGAAGAATAGGTATTAAAGTCACAGGCCTAAGAATAAAAGGTTCTCTCTTAGATTTATTGTTTTTCAGACATTTAATATGCTTTTTACTTGATTTCAGCTTCTAAAACTGGAGGAGGGTCTTTTCATTCTGCATAAATGCAAAGCGGATTTGCAGCATGACATTTAGAAGTATATTGTATGAGGTCTGCTATTGATCCCTCTGGTGGGGATGAGTGCTCAGAGGGAATAAATGGGCTGCTTTTATGAGGCTCCCTGTCATCATGGATTTAGCTGTTTCATTTGCAGATTCCTGTAAATGTTTGCCTGATTTATGGCCAGTAATTTTTGTTGGAGAAGGAATCGACGTATCGTCAGCAAATGACTGCGCGTCGTTAATACTTTCAAGTGGCATCTGAAAATGTTCATGCACTTGCATTGATCCAGACTGCTTCCCACTTTACAGTTCCAAATGTTTTAGTGTTTTGTTAATATTACATACATGAGACTTGGGACGCGTTTCATTAGTGGGGTGTGGGGAAGTGTTAGAAGAATAAATCATAATTCAGATTCATTGTGTCGAGCGAACTTTAAGCAAAAAAAGGAACAGACTCAACTTCAGTATGTAGCAGTTCCACCTGGTAGCCTGAAATTAATTTTGCCACATTTCACCAACACAGGCAGTTGCTGGAGGTACTTCCCTGGTTAAATATAAAACAGTGGGCTAAGTCATAAAGACTCTGTAAAACTTTTCTAGATTTAAGCATTTTCAACTTGCGTTCTTGGTCATCTTCAAAGCTGACTGATTATATTCTGATTCTTTAAATTGTTCTTACAAAATTTTATTCTCTGCATCCTGTTATTATTGGCAGTTAATCAGGTGAAACATCCTATAAGTAAGGTTAGTGCTTTGGTGCAGGAATTCACATGACTATGGTGGTTGAGTTTTTTTATAATAATCCATGAAAAAAATTACTGAGTTTTAAAGCTGATACGAAGAAAATGTGAAGCCCAAAAGTGTCTCTGTTTTTACTGTGAGTCCTCTGTGCATGTGATATCTGAGTGTGAAAATACTGGCTTTCAGTCTTTACACTGACAGTGAGATTTGTTCTTCAGGGAGGCATTCATGTTAGCGTGATGGCATTATTTTTTTTTCTTTTTAATCTACTGGTGATATCCATTATTTTTCTTTGCTGTTAATGCCACAGTAGTTGTTGGGCAGGTGATTTTATTATTTACTTATTCTGTATGTTTGATGCTAGTAAGCTAGTGGTCATGCTAGTAATATGGTCACTAGCTACACAAAGAACAGTGTACTTTTTTTTTTTGGTACAGCCTAGGCTATGTCTGCTTGGTATAGCTATTCATTCCTGAAAGATCTGAAGTCCAGGACAAATGTACTTTGCACTGTGTGTTTAAAGGTGCCAACTACTTAGCTTGCTGGCATAGAGCTGTAATACTGTTTCCTATTTTGTATAATCTCTTGGGTCTCTGATACCAGCGCAGAACTGTGGAGTACTTAATATTAAACATTGAGATATCAAGTACAAAAAGGCTTTAGAGAAGCCTGTGTAAAAGTGTGAATGAATACTACTGTAACATAACTAATAACAAAAAAGGCATCTATTTCTGTAGGAAATCCTATATTGGCCTCACTATGCACATACACATTTAAATAGGAAGTTCTTGCAGTGCTTCCAGAATAAAAGACAGCATCTAAATTCACATCCCTTTTTGTCATTATCATTGAATATGCATGGAGTAAGACAGAAATTAGTATCCATGAGAACAAATGTTAGAGAAGGATACATCAGGTGAATCACAGCTTTATCTTAAGTAGAGTTGCTCCCAAGCTTAGCTGTACTATTTGTGACGAAGATTATTTGTAATATCAAAAGCAAGATAAGGAGAAAGCAAGCTACTCGAGTAGTCTTTCACTTCCAGGTTATCTGCTTAAATCCAATTCAGCATCAAGGTTGTTACAAAATGAAGCCTTCAACAAGTAGGCTTTGTCTTGTTACTGGAACACAAGTATGGACAAACTTTTTCTGCAGACACTGATGTAGTCACCACTTTTGTGGTGATCCCAGGGGTGCCATAGTATAAATAAGAAGAGACAGGGAGGTAAGCTCTGTTTTCCAGAATCGCTCATCCAAGTCAGAGCCTACTTGTGATTCTTGGAGGGGGCATGTTATCTGAATGACTTGTAGGTGTTAATACTATTATTGTGGATGGTTTTTTGTGAACAGATAGCGTGCTTCCTTACTGCAGCCAAAGCAGCTTTTCTTTCTGCTTTTTATGGCCACTTTAGGTTGCCCTTTAGTTAGTCTCAGAAATAACAGTTTCACATAGAACAGGGGTAAAAGGAATTATGTCTGGCAACTGAGTGGTAGTGAAGAGGTATTTTTATTATTGTGAATCTGAAGGAAAATGTATCTTGTTCATTCTTCTGTTCAAGTATTCCTCTTGTATAGCCAATGCTCCTGTGGAGGTATCACTTAATTAGTCAGAAATTTGCTGCGTGTTGCCTTTATTATTCCATGCCGTGACTGCTCCACCTCTTTCTCACCACCAGCCTTCAGCAAAACAAACCCCCTAGAAAGATGAGCTGCGGGAAGTGGAGGAGAGGATTATTCATTATTAGCAATTGTTATACAGAGAAAATGTGCTCTGTTTCAAGCCAGCCAGCTGCCTTGTACATTAGGAACTCTGTTTAAGAGTATTTTAACCTGTCTTTAAAAAAACAAGCAAGAATGTTAAATTTTCAAAATAAAAGTAACAGCTTGTTACTATGCAGATGAAATTGTGACCAAAGTCTGTGTTCTTCTTTAGCAAGGTATTCCTTTCACTTTTATTATGAAGGTGCTGTATGAGAATATATTTGTTTCCAAACTGACTCTCCAAACACTTTTCAAGAAGTTAGTGTCTTTTTTCTATTTCAGTAATAGGAACCCTGAAGCACTGGTAGATAAATCTTCCCAGTGCCCAATCAGCAGGTGAGCTGGAGGAAACAAGCTAACATCCACAGCTCCTGCTTCATGGTCTACCCATTTCCTCTTGTAATATACAAAAAGATAAATATATATTAATAATATTTTATGCTTTAGCAGGTATTGGAGGATGTCAAAGTTCTTTGGTACTGTTTATCAAAAAATGGCTCACAGTGCTCCTGAAAAAAATGCCCATGCCAGTATGTGAATCTGGGTGGACTGTGAAATTGTTTTTCCAGATGCAGCCAGTTATAGTATTTCCTTCATGTCTCTTAGTAAACTGAATGAAACAATGGTAATATCAGAAGCAGCTTATCTTCTTGTTTCTTTTTCAGTATCTTTCACAATCTGGATTATCTGAAGATACATCTTTAATTTTTAGGGCCATATAGGTATCTGTACTCTGACAGAGCTTTTATTAATGCCTGATGAAAATATAAAAAAGGAGTGTAATTAAGCTGTGCTGAGTTATTGCTGATATCAGAATCTTATGTTTATATTCTCTCTAATTGAGGTTTTGACTTTGCTATCACTCATAATTTCTGCTAATGTATGAAATAAATCATGTGCTACTTAACCTTAAAAATGGAAAACAACAAAAAAAGTAGTTTTATTACATTTATTTCTGCTTTTTAATCCTTCAGTGAAGGTGGGAATGTTAACGTATTGAAGTGGATGTATCAGTGGTGCTTTAAAAAATAATTGGCGTGAATGACTTTGAATACACCAGAATCACAAATTTGAGAGGAAAAGTGAGTAAATGCATGAGTGTAGGGGTTTTTTAATGTTAGGTTTCTGAGAAAACTTAGATTTGAGCAAGCCTATTCCGTTTTATTCAAATAAAAAACAGATGTCGTAAAGAATTAGAAGTCTAAGTTGAGCTAGTGTAAATAGTAGACAGCAGAAGTTTGCGAACCATTCAAAAAATGTAGCAGTATAGACTGTTGGTTTCCAGTGCACAGGAATATTCCTGGGGCCTGGTTAATATACTAGCAGAGGCAGAAGTTGTCAGTGTCACTGTGCTGGAGAAGGATTGCTTTGGGGTTTACACTGGAGAAGGATTGCTTTGGGGATTTTGCAGCTGAAACAAGCCCAGAGTGTTCTTAAACGCTGGAGCAAAGTTCAACTCTGACTTCAGTACATAACCCAAGTAAAATGCAGTAGAGGTGAAATGATTAAGCTGTACTGCTGTCATATGTACATGATGGTAACGCAGCCTCTTCAAATCCTGCCCTTCCAGGGCAGTAACTGTCATCACGGGCAGGCACTAAAACAGGTTAATATTTCAACCAATATGTCTCAACCATACTACAGAAAGCTTACGTTTTTGCAACACCTGTAGTTACATCCTTTTTAGTAACTAAATTGCTAATCTTTTTGGCAGCAATTCATGATGATTCATTTTTGAATAATAATTTTGGAGTATCTCTTTGGGGTCGCGTCTGGTCTCAAATAGCCTCTTCCTTCTGAACATCAGGAATTCCTTTCAGGGGAGAAGGCATTTTTGGACTCATGGCGTAGGTGTGAGCAAAGTTGTTAGAAACTTCATTTGAAGTCTAAGCCTGGAAGTAATGCCAAGGTATTTGGGCTTTAACTGATGCATTAACCCTAAACTACTGCAATTACTTTCTGGAGAGAGGACCTTGGATTACTCTAAATCTTCAGTTCAGGCTTCTACTATTCTTCTCATTTGCTGTCTTTTTGTGCCTATTTCAGCACCTCCTACAGGCTGATTAATGAAACCCCATTGCTGGCAGTCGTGAAATATGTTGCATGTAGCATCCTCCCAGCAGGAGGAAATGTTGCTTGTTGACGGTTGGCTGCACGTGAGGGAAAGCAGCTACCTAAGGCTGAAACTGCGGACGTTTCCTGCAGATAAAAGCTGGATGGTGACTACTGGCAAAAAGTAGAATAGACAAAAAAGCACAGCAGGTTTTTGGATGCATGAAGCATTTGCTCCCCAGCTGTCACTCTTGCAGTCTCTGCATCTGGCGTTCTGTTGACTCATTTCACCTGAATCAACCAGCCAGCTTGTATCTGTTTAAGTTTTCAGTTTTAACACATAACATGAAATCCTTTTCCTGAATACATCTGTACTGCACCAAATTCATAATTTTAATAGGCGAAAGAAATGATTTTGCTTTCTTTATTTACCAAACCTAAACACATGAATTCCAGATTTTATCTATTTGTTGGTGATCAGCATTTACATTTGGGCAGAGCACAGAACTTTTTAGCACCTTTAACTCCTTCAGATTGTTTTTTAAATAGTAAAAAAATATGAGTTGCTTAAACTATTCTTTTTGCTGTTTGTGCCTTATATTTCTCAAGAATGATTATTATGCATGGTTGCACTGACTAGTCTCATACCACTGGAAGATCCATACAATCGTCTCTTGTAACAGAGACTAAAAAACATAAAGGAGGAAAATCTAAGCTGAAAGGATTAAGAAGGAAACATTTATTGGCTTTTTCTTTTGATTTTTTTTTTTTTTTAATTTCTTTTTACATTTGCTTTTAACAGGCAGAGGCTTGAATCTTTTCACAGTTTGGTAATATTAGAGGTCACTCCAGTGGGAATAATCGTAATAAAAGGAAGACTGGTGAAGACAAAATTGCATGCATACATGTGCTCAGTTACCCATGTCCCTTATTGAACCAAGGACAATGACTATATGCTCATCCCTGTTGAGGACAGAGAAGATGCAGAATCTGCCGTCAAATACTCTGAAAGGCAAATTGGATTATTTTGCTGTGCCCGTGGTTGGCTAAAACCACCTTGTGATTATTTAGGCAGCTCTGTACCGCAACTGCACCCATCTATTCTGGACTGAATGGCATTAAATACAGGGGAGGAAATACAGAGGAAATACAAAGAGAGGAGGGAGAGTGGAAAGAGTGTGTTAGTTGCTCAGACAGGTACCGCTGTGCACCCTAGCCACCAAAAACTGACGTGAGGGAGAGGGTTGGGTGGAGCTGCCCTTGCCTCAGACCATATTCCTCCTGGAGCTTCTTGCTCCACGCGGAGCCACCCCATGGGCATGGTGCGGTCCCTACCAAGTGAACAGGGTGACAGATAAAGGTAGGGAAGGATGTGATCAGTATCAGAGAACAGCAGGCACTGATGGGGTCTTGGCTTTGTATTTTGCTAAAAATACATGATGCATTTGACTGGATTAGAGTTAATGCTTCACAGGAAAACTGTGCTGGGGAAGTGCGTATATGTAATGCATAAAGTAGCATATGCAGTTCAGATTTTCTTTCTCTGTAGCTAGAAGCTTTGGGGCTTATGTTATAGTCCTGGATGTTGACAAGTGAAGCTGAATGTTGATTAGACACAGAGAGAGGAGGAGAAAAGATGGGATTATACAGGAAATGAACATTCTTATATTCACAGTTATACTTTTTGGATTTAGAATGAAATGGAAGAGTTGCTGTACTGTGCTGCCTGCCTTCCTTTAAATCTGGGACTTCACACGTATGTGTGGGTACACGCTCCTACATACATTGTCATTTTCACAGGGGAGAATTAAAAATGAACCAATTCCAAAGGCATCTAGTTCAGTGTCTTTCAAGTTCTCTGGCAGCGTGAAAAGTAGTACCAAAGTAGGATTAAATGAAACCAAGAGTATTTCACACGTGACATGTTTAAGGATCTTATTTCATGTCTATTATTTCCAAATCTAAATTGAAGTAAAAATCAAAACATAAAATCATCTTTTGCAGTCTATGACAGAAAGTCATTAGAAGAAAAGGAAAATGTGTTTCAGAACATTGTGCAAAGAGATAAGAGTGCTTCTGGACAGAGATACAAAATAAAAAATTCAGTTTATCTCGAGGTCCAGGTACATTTTTTCATGCACAGATGCATGCAGTTTTAGAGTCTTATCGCTTGGTTTCCCCCCCTCCCCCAACCAAAAGATTAGAGATAAAATCAATAGGGTCATTTCCACTGATGCATGGAACTTTCAAAGCATAACACTGAATGATAAAAAGCAGGTTGTCTATATTTGATCTATTGTTGCGGTGCATGGACTGTCAGTAACCAAAAGAAGAGGGAAGAGTAACTCTGAGAAGTGTGTCAATTTTACTAATGCTGTGAAAAATAAGAATTTGTAAAACCCATGGGTTTTAATCACACTGTAAAGCAGATTTTTTAATTAATAATTTTTAAGACACAGAAATATGTTGAAAAGTATAAAGGTAACCTCGAATTTATAAGGTTCCAGAGTGGAAAAGACTTGGCAGGATACTTACAATTTTGAGATTGTTTTTTAGAACAATGTTCTCAACTAAGATGCGCTTCCATTGGTTCTGCTGATCTTTTTCTTACTCTCCATAAGTATCATCTTGCTTTCATGGTTTCCCCCTGGAGCTTGCACAGACAAGATCATTTGAAATTACAGCGGGTCTGCATGCTCTTGTCCCTCACAAAAATCTCACAGTAAAGAACAGCCCCAAACCAAAATCCTGCAGCTCCTTACGGCGTAGCGGAGCTTGGGCATTCTTCCACCCCGCGGAGTGAGGTCTCTAAGGGCCTCAGTGAAATAGGATCGGGAGGTCTGACCAAGGATCATTCTTGATAAAGAAGCATAGGTGGATTTGAAAAAGTTGCTCTAACTTTCAAAATCAGGATAGCTGTGGTGGTAAGAGTGATGTCGTGACTCCTTGGGCTTATCACCTGCCTCTCAGGGCCAATGCAGTTGGGCTTTTTTGTGGTATGGGAGCTAACTACTGCAAATGTCCAGGTGTGGGCCCCATTGCAGGCCCTGAGGCCCCGTGGAGGGACGGTGATTTGCAGCTCTGCCGCTCCCGAGGCTGCTGGCCCTCACCATCTGCGTGAGAGCGGCATATGCTATTCAGAGCAGCATGCAGCACAGCGGGACCTGCAGCCATGCCGCTGCTGACTGCTCACCTTCAGACATCTGTTACTTCCTACCCGGGAACTGGATATCCTTGTTCCACTGTGCACAGCCTTGCTACACGGCTAGTTTCTCTCAAAGCTAGTAGGAATGCTCATGAAGTAAGATGTTGTTCACTCTGAGTTTGCGTAATTGAATCTAGACGAAAAATTAGTGCACAACTCTCTCTCTTATGTATAACCGTTAACTGATGGAAATAGGCAAGTTGGTTTGTTGGGGGGGGGGGGGTTGTAGCTCTTCCCTTCGATTTGTAATGTTTTATTAAAAGGGGAAAAAAAAAAAAAAGTAGAGTCGCTGTTCTACCTATGATTTTTTTTTTTTTTTCTACAGGACTTCTATCCTCTTTATTCAGGTTGTCTTCAGACTCAAGCAGGCACTTCTTTTTAATAACATGAAGCTTATGTTTTTCTTCCTTCCTCAACAGTTATTAAAGAGTTATGCTTTTCAATGTGAGTGGAGAGTCTGATGTAATTACATGACTCATGGATTAGCATTTTACTATATTCCCTATGCCTCTTATGCAGCCTTTCCTAGACTTGAGTAAACATTGTGGGCTTGGGGCCTGAATTAATGTGATACTTAAAGACGAGTTCATCATGATGGGTGGTAGGAAAGGACAAAGACAATCCGTTTAAGCCATCTCTTGGGTCAGCAGTGCACTCACACTAAACTAGAAATATATATAAAGTTTGCTTGTGAATTTCAAGAGTTAGCAGTGATGGGATGCATTTCTTCTTGTGGCAACCGAACATGTTGTGTTTGAGTGGGTCTGTTCCTGCGGAGCTGCTTAGCCTGGCCTCTCTCCATAAAGTGTCTCAAGCCAGGCTCCCCAAACCAGTAGTTTCTGGAGAGCAAGGGCACGGGCTTATGAAAAGGAACCTGGGAAAGAACAGCATGGAGGAATAACATAGTCATGGGTAAGGAAATTAGAGTTTTCAGGTGATGTTTAAAAGATGCTCCCAGGTAAGCATAGGAGCAGGACACCAGGGAAGCAGTCAGCAGAATAGCTTCAACCAAGTGAGGGAGGGAAAACAAAAAAGGAGACAAACCATGGTTTCCAGAGAGGAAGAAACAGAGAATAATGCCAGTGCCCAAACAGAAGGCTGTCTCATTGAACTCGGAGCACGTTTTGCCTGAATAAAAGTTCTGTAACAATAAACTCCATTAACCCACAACAGGCCTAAAGGTTTTGGACATAATGCTCATAACTGAGAGCTATTGTTCATGATGAGTGGCAAAGGATTTGTGGTTGTGCTGATTCTCTGCTCTTTCAGTGACAAACTTGATCTGAAAAAGTAGTAGTCCAGAAAGAAAACATAGGTTTTGTTGCTTTTCTGTTGTTCTTTTTTAAAAACACACAAATGCTACTTCTCAGCAGCTTCTCTGTCCATGATGTAGTGATACTGATAGATTTTAGCAGATCTGCTTTGCTATAAATGACTGTAGTAGTAGAGCATCTTAATTTTATTTTGGCCAAGTTAGAATGAGTGTATTGCAATTAAAATTTTGCACTGGATGCTATCAAACACATCTGATTGGTAATTGCTAAGTGGTGATGTCTTCAGACACTTAAGAGTTATTATATGGTCTTAACCATGTATGAAATCTTAGCATAAAATTAAGTGTTACTCAAAATTATCATCCTTTACTTAAATTGAAGGAGAGGAGGGGTTTAGCTCTATTCATTGGTGACATTCAGGTTTGATGATTTAATTTTATTATGTGTTTCATTTTAATCACTGTGTCTTTTCATTATCTATACAAAGTGAAAACTTTCTATGTAACCATTGGGGGCATGATTTTTATGGAGTCTATTGTCCCCTGAATTTCTTTAAAATAGCCACCTACTCACAATTGAAAAGAGTTTAAAACCTTCTGTTTAACTAAAAAAGTCTGCATAATATTTTAGCAGCTTGTTAACAGGCCTGCAGACAGGTACTAATTACACCCCAATTTACAATACATCAGTTTAGCACTATTGATCTGTTAAAAAAATGAAAGTAAACTGAGCAAAAGCCAGTCTTGTTGCTGAAGGAATGATGTATTGATTCCATCTGACAGTGCTTTGTCTACAGATCAATGTAGATGTGCAGTATAGACCAGAAGAATGAGACAGGGTCACCAAAGGTCAGTAAAAGAACAGGGTGTCCCAGATTATTGGAGACAATGAAATGAACATATCATAAAGTAGACCTGATTGGTATTTGTAAAGGAATCCACCAGTAACAGGTTTTGTCATGTAAGATAGGAATAATATATTCTATTTTAGAATTAGCTTTAGCTGCTATCTGTTTAAGAGAGTTAAGGAGGATTCAATGTCTACTCAGTAACCTGCTGTCTGAGGAGTCTTACAAGACTGAAAAAATAAACTGATTACAGCTCTACGTGTTTGTAAAAAGTGAAAGCTACACTTCTGAGAGATGTTAGTCTTTGTCCAACATAATAGAACATTTTAAAATTCAAATATTCAGAAATTCTTAATCCCTTAAAAACTTCAGCCCCTTAGTTTGATGGCTATAATTGCTGGTTTTGCAGTGCACAGAGATTCTAGTTCTATTACATTTCAGCTTTCCACATTGAAAAAGTAAGTAAGTATGTGCTGGTTTAATTCGACAACAGCACTGAAGTGTACTCATACCATAGTGTGTTATTCATTCACATATTTCTTGTGTCCTTGATGTCCTCTGAGACAAAGGGCTTTATATTTTAAATAGGGAGGAACACTACTATAATATGATTAATCCCGTACAGCTTTCATGCTTTCTAAATCCTTCCTCGTTCTGCTTTAGAAATTTAACTTTTACGATGAGGGGGATGTCTGCTCCACACAAGTATTATAATTTAGGGCTTAATCCCCAAAATTAATGTTTAATCTGCACTGCTGCCTTGTTTTAAGAGCTGCCGAACAGGTGTCATTCAAAAAAATTGCTTCCAGAGCTTTCTAATCCACGTTTTTACATCAATGCTATGATTTCCTTAGGTTTTACCATATTTTGTAGCCAAGTGTCTAGCACTGGGTGATGAAAGGTTGAGGGTACATGTTCTTCTAACATAATCACAGAGGAATGATTCACCACGCTGCCACTTGAGCCTCCCCTCTAAGGAATCAGATTTAGCACAGTTTAGAGGTATAGATGCATAGTCACTGTATCTCTTCAAAGCGTATAAGCTGCTTTGGTTCAAAGTGGCTTTGCAGCAAGGGAAACAATATCTGCACCTTTTATCTCAATCCCCCTTTTTTGTTTTCTGGGGCAAGATGCTTTTTATGGAGGATGTGCTACACCAGCATTTAGTACAACTGCTTTTAAGAATAAAATTAGTTACAATATGAATTATTCACAATAGAATACCTTAGAGACTTCAGGTCTTTAAGACGATCAGATGTGATCTGTCAAGACAATGTAAAGGGAATGTTTAAGCTTTAACAGAAAATGTTTTCTGGGACAGTGCTAGATACCAACAGTAACAATCTAGCTGAATTAAAAATTACTTAATATAGTGCACATATTTATGGCAAAAATTCCTCTTCCTAGAATGCATCCTACCTTAGCCTTAAAGAAATAGATATGTAAACAATAGGTGGGTTCTTCAAAGAGCTGTTCGGGGTTTTTTGTGGTTTTCAGCCTAGTCATAATTGGAAAATCAGTTCTCATACTTTCAAAATCCTGCAGAAATTTTCAAAAAAGGAGGTAAAGACGCTGAAATCACTGCTTTGACTGTTGGTCGGTTTTGAACTTCACTGCCTATGCAAAGTCAGGCATAGTGCCTATTCTTTTTTTTACCAACGTACTCTATTTGCCTTTGGAATAAGCAGGAATTTCAATTTTTTGGTATGATTAATCCTTTGTCGTTTGTATGCATGGTGTTCATCACAATTTGTCCAAGCATATAAGGTAGGCCAGAAATATCTATTCATTTGTCTCTTTTATGAACATTACCTTATTAACCATGTTGGAAATATCCCAAATAATGCATTCATTAGAGGTACGCACTGTCTGAAATGATCACTTCAAAATCTGTCTCCCCAGGGGTTTGGATTTATACATACTGAGTTAAATGATTAATGAAACTATGGCACATTAAGTGTTCAGTATTTCAAGTTACTGGGAAGTTTTCATCAACATTAAGAAGATTTTGATTTAAAATATAACAGTCAAAATTTCTGTTTTCATTTGTAATTTCCTCTTTCATTTTGCTGCAGTCATGAACGACAATATTAACTAAATTCCATTTTGCAAGGTGCTGACCCTCCTAAAAATCATTGTTTTTCTTAGGAGTTGATGGTTTTACTCATTTCATGGGAAGACTTGGTAACTTTAAGGTTTTAATCCACTGAGATAAAGAGCAAGTTGACTAAACAGCACAAAAACAGGAGTGCATTTTTTTGATGTTTCTCATGGAGGACTCAAGAAATCTGATCTCTCCTGTATAAAATAACAGACATTTATTTTAAATAATACTTGTATCTCTTCCTGTGAGGTGAAAGTAATTATTCTGGAGTTTTTAGCTTTAAGATTCACAGCAAATTTCCAAGACTTTAAGAGAAAGAAAGAACAGGGGCTTGACTTCACCGTGAATGTGCACTGGAGGTGCTAACATATATAGATTGGATGAACACGGTCTGGAGGCATACGTGCTCCGATACAGCTTTGAGCCTCATGCCACACTGATGTTTCTGTAGGTCATGGACTTCTGTGCCACAGTGAAGGTTTCTGAGACTTTTTGACAACCCAAATTCAAAATACCAAATTGTCCTAAGCAGTTACCTACATATGTAGAGTGTGAGTAGGTTAAAGCCAACTCTTCCTGGCTTCAGGAAACAGAACATCTTTCCAAATAATTTCATAGTCTTTGCTGGGAGGGTTTTCTTACTGATAAATATTAACATTACAGATATATTCAGCTTGATACTCTTCAGAATTACTAAATGTGTCCCTTTGTACCTAAAATGAGGTAATGTTCTTACTCAAGGCGGTGTCTTTTGTATATTCAGTATCTTCTCATGGCAGGCCACTGTATTAAAAAAAAAAAAAAAAGTATTAGGTGAGTGTTTTGATCCTGGTTTCTTATGGAAGTAAGGCTTGTGTGATCAGTGTTTGTCACTGTGTGTGTCTGCCTACTGACCTTTTTGCTCTCTGATTCTCATCATTTCAATTAAATTTGACAAAAAGATAGAAAAATTTTCATAGCATTAAGTTTACTTTTTGCGAGTAGATGCCCAGATTGAGAAGATATACTCTAATGAGGGAGAGAAGGAGCCCAGTCTCTGCATGGAAATCTACAGAATTAATTGTTCTTTTTAAAGGGCGGAAATTATGCAGTGTGGGAACAGTTAATCCCAAACAATGTCCTGCTAAAACTGTGGGGAAGATTCTGGTGAGCAAATGCCCAAGCCCTCATATTATCCTGATGAATTTTATCAGCTAATACGATACATGGTACCAAAAAAAGGCCAATATTCTCCTGGCATTACTCTGGCTATTGCGGTTACTCCCTCAGAGAACATTCTCAAGTGGTTTGGGTAGAAAAAGACATTCAGGAACGGGGTCCCATATATCCATTACGTGTAAATGAAGAAGAATACCTTACACTATTTACAGCTGGCTCAGAACCATTTACTTTAATAATGACAAATTAGTCAAATCTTGTAAATCATTAACAAGCAATTAACTTTCTTTCTAGAGTTTCAGCAGACAGGGCTGTTCTTATCACTGTAACTGCTTAGGAACTTTATCTACCTCCCAAAGCAGCTGACTCTGTTAGATGGCAATATGTGATAAAGGGCTTTGATATGTCACAGGTGTCTTGGGAAAGGAGACTGATACACAAATTGGCCTTTTCAGCTGCTGTTGAGATCTAGAACTGTTGTTGCCTTCTCTCTCAAATGCAAGTCTGTTGGTACAAATATATTTGTGCAACTTCAGTGGGAGTAGTACAATCAATGCAATGTACTTGTACAGTATGGTGTGTTCCCAGACAGGGAGGACAGTTATACTTTATACTTCATTTTGTACCAGTATAAAAACATCTGCAGCAGACAGACTACTAATAGAGCATGATGTTTTTACATACAGACCTGGACTGTACTATGTCTTGCATAAGAGAAAATAGCATTATTGATAAAAGGCTTTCACGGCTTGTTACCTGGAAGTAAGCTCCTACATCTCCTTTAGTTGCAGTGAATTTTAAAAATACTAGTCAACAGTACAAGGGATTCAAACATTTATTTGGACGTGTTGTGAGTATGGATTTACTCGATTACTCCTAGACTCCTGTCCTCTAAACTCCTGCCTTATGTAATTTTATGGATCAAAAAACTAAGCCTCCTTTTGCAGAAAGTTATCTTTAGAAAAAGCTACTATTATAAGTTAATTACTGAATTGTGAGTAAAATGGATGTGTGGTGTAAAATTAGTTTGTTTAAAGAGTTATAAATGTCTCTATTTAGTTATTTAAAGAAAAAAAACTTTAAAAATAGCAGTAGGTATAGGTGAATCTTTTCCAAATTAGGCTTTCCAAGATAAAGCTGAAATAGGTCTCTCTTCTGGAAACCAAGTGGCAGCTAAGCTTATTTCTGCATGGAGAATTACTATATGCTGTGACTTGTATTAAAATGTTTGTTTTGTTATAACTTTTTAATTAGGTTGCCCTTCCTATGAGAGTCTCCCACTACAGTATTAAGAAAATGTTATCAATCTTGGCATAATTTCTAACTTCTGGCACAGTCTTGGGATTCAAAATCCCTACAATGCAAATTAAATTAGGAACACCTCTCCCAGAGAAGATACATAACCTTTCCAAAGTGTGAGTAAGACAAACACGCAATGTTGTTCTCTGCTTTATCTTATTGGGGCGGTCTAATCCAGCCCAGGTCTAAGGAGTCAAGCCTCTACTGTGCCTAACAACTACGTCGGAACAATTTCTCTGAAGAAAATAAATGGGTTTCTTGTCAAGGCCATTGTAACAGAAGAGCTGGGGGCATTGATACTGAAGGGGTCATTTTTTTCCTGTTGTACACTAATTTGAGGGCGACATGTTGTAAATGTTGCAGTTTCTTAAGTTGTATGAGACATCACTTTGTCTTTTCCCTTCCAGATATTTTCTGTATGTGTCATCATCAGTCATGTATAAAGCATATAATCTTTTATCATCACTATGCACATTCTGACACTGTGGTGATTTAGTCTTAATACCATCCCTATTACCCTGTAAATGAAAATCCCATATTGTATTAGACACACAGTATCTTGTTTTCCTGCCTAATCATTTTCACTGTTTATCTTCTCCATCATCTAGTGTTGCTTGCTTCTGTGTACTGAGGCTTGTTGGTAAGCTGTTTCAAGGAGTAATTCAAGGATGTTAATTTAACTGAAACCAACGTTACATCAGCGAAAGTATTATGGGCAAAAAAAAGAGGTAGGCCGGTGGTTTTCCCACAGAACACAGTTGTGACTGGTAACTATTCTCTAGAGAAGTCATTGAGAACCAGTGAAAGAATTGGGACAGCCTTTACAGAGCCAGATCCTCAGGGTATTACTCAAGCAAAGTAACTATTGAAATATCAGCCCCCGAGGCTGAAGTCTTATGTGTGTATGTAGCTTTATGCACTGTGAGTATTCCTATTGACTTCAGTGGGATTACAGACAATGAGTATAGTTAAACATGTGCATTAATCTTTGGGGCATACAGGTCTTCAGAGTTTTCCCTGTTTATGACTGAGCACTTCAAGGTTTGTTTTGTAGAAGCTTAGGAGAAGCTCATTTATCCTCATTGTTCGAGGCTTCTGGACAAAGCGGGAGAACAGTGATTTGTGTTTCCAATTTCAACAGTTTTTTAAATAGTTTAGAGAATATTTATTTTGCAAATGTAGCTGTAACAATTAACAAGTGATTTTAGCCTTCATACAAAATATAGGCCGTTCCTGATGGCTTAACTGGCATTTTGAGAGAGAAAAAAATAATGCCATGTAATTATTGAATTTAGTTTTTAAAAATGTACAGATACACCCAGGTATGTATTCACACACAGGCATGCATGTCCATACATACAATATTTATATAATTTCCCTGGGGAGATGCGAGGTTTTTTTAACGTATTGATTTTTACCTTTTCCCACATTTACTAAATGGACTAAGTAAATACAAGTAAAATGTCACTTACTAATTCTTCTGTGTTCTTTTAAAACTTTGGATGAAACAAGGTCACTGTACAGCCATTTTAGGCAGAAGAGGTTTTTGAGAATGCGAGTGTGAATTACCATAAAAGTGGTTTTGCCTAAATACTAAAGGTGACTTTTAACTGAAAAACTATAAAGTACTTTGCTTCAATACTAAAGATAGCTTTTAATTGAAAAGTATAAGTGAACCTACAAAGCAAGGTTAACGCTTAGTGGTATAATTTTATACATGCACTTTGGCAGTCACAACGGCTTTGATTCAACCTTGACTTCCTACAAGATCATAAAAAGGCACAGAATAATTTGTTATAAAAGAAACGAGGAGTACAAATATGAGTTGCATAACAAATTCTGAAGATGAAATGGTAGCGTTCGAAGGAAATGTAGCATTTTATGCTAGCGCCATAATTCTCAGACAATGTTACAAAGAAAGAAGTATGGCCTGCAATTCGACCTTCCTCCTCCTCCCCACCGCAGCTCCATAATGATGTTTAGAACTTTACGGCTAGGTTAAAAAAGGTTTTAAGGAAACACAGTGTCCTGTACCTTTCTACAGGATACTGCATTCCTAATTACCTTAAATGCTCTGGATAATTGTGTCTGCTTCTTGCCAAGGGACACGGGTAAGCAATTGGTACTTTCATCCTCACATTGAGAGGAGCCCCACACAACTTGCTTTTTGGGTAATCTTACATGCCAAGCATTTTAAGATGATTGCCCACACCGAGTCTTGCCTCTTTGTGTTTCTGCACACAGCCACTGAAACACTGGAAAGATTTAGTGGGTGCAAATAAGAACCAATGCTCCAGTGAACACAGCAGAACATACTGCTCCAATTAATGGCTTGCTGAAAGCCACAGGCTGGGCTTCTTCCTTTCATTCATGAATTGAAGTAACTGGGTGCTACTGTTTTATTCTCGCTTGGTATTACACTGCCAAGAAATAGATAAAATCTGCATGATAAGGACATTTTTTGAATAACAAAAAACAGAGGGTGTTATCCAAAGAGTATAACATCTATGTAGGTTATAGAATTACTGAGTATAACTTCGAGTAATCAGGTCTGTAACTCAGTTACGCCAAGGTATTGTCGTCTTTGGAGGTGTGTCTTGATTCGTCAAATTGGTGAGATAAGCTTTTTATTGAAGTAGATCTAAAGGATATTTGCTTGAACTGAAAGATATCATAGCCTTTGTTTCTGAAGACCAAAAGGAGATCACTGAATTATTTGCTAATTGTGAGAAAAATTTATATTAATTTTTTGTGTGTGTCTGGCAGTAAGCCACTAGCTATTTCTCAGTAGCATTTAGTGCTGAGGAATCTCTTGGGAAGACAAAAAAAAAGTGTGTGTTAAAGCCAAAAAAGAAAAAAAACTTTATGTGGTGACACACACCTGGCAGACTGCATGTTTTGTTGGCTTATGCTTTCTCTAGTAAAGGGTTGTCAGGGAGGAAGTAATATATACTAGCTCACAGTAATAGGCTAAACTGAAGACAAATTCATCTCTTACATGCACTCCATGTGCTTATATCATTTATTGTGATTTTTATTCTTATATCTAAGGAAAATTTTAGCTTATGGCCTAGAAATTTAACCAATTTTCACAATTCTTTGGAAAAAATGCAAGTGAGAACCTCTTATGAAAATGTGATGTACACGAAGTATAATGTGTTTCTGTAACAGTGCGATATGTTATTTACTGATGCATTTAAGAATTTGCCCCTAAAATGCCATATTAGTTTCAACTTTTTAAAAGTTTTAACTTTTGGTTAAATATAGCAATGACTTCCATTTGTAGCTGAGCTTTTCTTAATGTTGTTTCACATGGAAAGTTACATATACGTGTATATATGCATATGAGTTTTCATTTGGGGTTTTTGTCTGTTCTGCTTCAGAAACAGAAGTGGTTGCTGTTGACAAATGGCGCTCTCTGTCCAGAGTTGTGGTGGTTGTAAAGCTGTGGCAGATTCGCTCTTGTAATCTGACTGCTATTGCAACAATGAAGTGCTTACAGAAAATAATACAGGAGCAGCAGTGCCTTAGTAAACAATGGTGACTCAATAATTTTAGGAAATTTGGGAGGATATAAATATGGGAAAGAGTGGAGACGGATCCTGCTGGATGACTGCTGTGGACTTTTTATACAGGGGAAAAAAAACTATTCCCATATGGCCCCAAATAGGCATTAAAACCAATGTACCTCCTCTTTGACATCTGTTAGAACAGAATGAGTCCATTTGAAATCCCCCAAACACTCGCATAGTGACAAAGTGTAGTAAATGAAGCAAAATGGTTTGGGGAAGTGAGGATGTGTAAACAAGCCAGTCAGATGGCATTTACTTTCTTGGATCACTTTGGTATTTTTTTCGGGTCTGGCTGTATTAAATCTTTGTGCACAAAGCTGTATTTACTGCACTGAACATAGATTTTTCCACCTTAAAGCACAAGGCTGTTTAAATCACGTCTGTTTTGGAGCTGGTTCTCTCAGTTGTGTTTGATTTGCAATAGGCAGTGCACCCACTTAACAAAAACAACTATGTGAGGTTCTTTACTGTTGTCACTAGTGACCAGGCTATTGGAGGGGGCTTCTTTATGTATGCTCTAAAAATATTTGTTGTTCTCTGTTAGCACGCACCAGTTCGCTGCATGTACATCAGGAGCTCATCACATATTTTTCGCTTTGGATGCTTAGTAACGATGTTTGTATTGCTTTTTGTTCATATGCCATTTGACTGCAGCATAGCTGAAGGTGCCAGAAAAATTCCAAGTAAGAACACACATAATGTTGTTTGGTAAACTCCAGCTATTTGCAGTAATTGAGGACCTTCCTTTTTATTTAGAGTATTGATTTCTTATGCAGTAGCACTCCTCTTTGTTTTGAAGGAGATATGGGGGAAACAGATTAGTCGATGGTAGATCTACTTTTATCTCTTTACGGCACATTCTTGCCCATATTGTAGTTTATATTTTGGAGGATGTATTTTGGAGGACATTGGCCAGGAAACGAGTCAGATACTGTGACATCCACAAACTAGTTTGTCCCCAAAATGAATTAAACTGTCACTCAGCAGAACCTGGGACTAACCTGTTGTTGAGTATCCTTAGCTCAGAGCAGAGTTTGAGGGTCAATCAGTATAATGTGATTTACCTCTGACTTAAGTGAAGAAAAGAGTTGCACCAAATTTTGTGAATGTTTTTATTTTCTAATCCCTTCCCTTTCATAGGTTAACACAACATAAATTAGGGTGCATTAGGGGATGAAACAACCAGTATTTATACACATAACTCTTCCCCAAAATTATATCTAATGCTTTATGGTTTTAAGCGAAGTGTCTTCGTATTGGTGATTGTAGGGTACGGCGTTCGGAAGATCTCACGATGTCACGGAAAGGTAGAAGGCTAGTCGTCGCCTCCCTCTGACGTGTCTGTGATCCCACCTACCATTGTTAGTATAAAAGGAATTAACTGCGCAATAAAAGAGGAAGTTGACACTCGCACTGTGTGTGTTATCTGTCTCTTCCCTGGTCCGGGCCGACCAGTGATCTAATCGCAGCACCTTGATATGTAGCAACGCTACAGGTGATTTCATGTATATTTACAGTTGTCATCAGCGATTTCAGCATGCTTTGAACTTTCTGAGAGCACACCAATTTTTAAATGCATAGACACTTCTGGGAAGCTCTACATGTGCTTTTTCATTTCTTCTGGAAAGCCAATGCTTTTTTAACTACAGAGGATGCAGGAAGCACCATGCAAATCCAGTTCTGTCTGATACCATCTTCCTCTGCATTATCCGCTTTGAGCAACTGATACTTTTGTTTCCTGTAGAGTCATTACTAATGAACTGTACGTGTGCATCCGAACTTAAAATCTTTAAAAAAAAAAAACCAAAACAAACCCACACACAAAACCCCAAGCACAGAAACAGTGAACAGTCTTATACTTAAAATTTATATTTCAGCTCAGCTGAATTTTCTCCCATCATTAACATTTTTTTTTTTTAATCTAACCTGTAACCCAGAAGACTTACAAGCACAGAAGCAAAGGGTATAACAGTAAAAGGATAAAATTATCATATAGGTGCCTCAGTAAGGAATGTTTCAAGTATATCTTTTCTTTAGCATTCTGAACTTTGATTTTAACTTAGGGCTTCATAGAACCATGATCATGTTAAATTGTATTTTACTCATTATTTCCCTTGAATCCATGGTACTGCTTGCAAGGAGAGTATTTCTGAACATCACTAAAAGCTGAGGATCCTGACTGCTTTGTGCATTTAAAGCATACTAGAGAAGAACAGTAGAGTTGGTAGAATGAGAAGGTAGGCTCAGGCTCTGAGGATGGATCTGCCACTCACATGTTGTGCAACCATCGACAAGTGATTTAATCTTTCAGTGAGTCTACTTTTGTTATTGTCGTGGTTTAACCCCAGTCAGCAACTAAGCACCACGCAGCCGCTCACTCACTTCCCCCCCACCCAGTGGAATGGGGGAGAAAATCAGGAAAAGAAGTTAAACTTGTGAGTTGAGATAAGAATGGTTTAATAGAACAGAAAAGAGGAAACTAATAATGATAATGATAACACTAATAGAATGACAATAGTAATAATAAAAGGATTGGACTATCCAAGTGTGGCACAATGCAATTGCCCACCACCCACCGATCGACACCCCATTAGTCCCCCAGCCACGATGCCCCCCCCCCCACTCCCCCCAGTTTATATACTAGACATGACATCCCATGGTATGGAATACCCTGTTGGCCACTTTGGGTCAGCTGCCCTGGCTGTGTCCCCTCCCAACTTCTTGTGCCTCCAGCCTTCTAGCTGGCTGGGCATGGGAAGCTGAAAAATCCTTGACTTTAGACTAAACATTACTTAGCAACAACTGAAAACATCAGTGTGTTATCAACATTCTTCTCATACTAAATCCAAAACATAACGCTATACCAGCTACCAGAAAGAAAATTAACTCTATCCCAGCTGAAACCAGGACACTTATATAGAAAAGCAATAAGAGTGAACTCAGAGATGCAAAATGGTTTAAATACTTGGGCCTCACTGTGAAAAGAATACTGATATAAACATTAATGTAATTTGCTAATTTTATTAGCCGACAGCAATTGTAACCAGTTTTGCCAATCCCTGTCCAAAAATGGACTGCATTTTGATTTAATCAGTTTACTTTGGAATATTGCTTAAGGGTAAATCTAACAATCCAATATGAGAAGTCTCATCATATGAATGATTTCCTTTGCACAAACCTGTACTAATTTGCATAGGAGCTCTGTGAACAGACTACTGCTAAGATAGTCTTTTGTGTTTTCAGGATGAAATATAATGATTTAATATCCTGTTCATATTAAATATCCTAAGAGTTGGTGACTGTGGAGTTTAATATATTTCAAAATATAATTCTTGTTTTTTAATGATACTTTAAAAGCACAATAACCTTGCCAAAAGTACATTTGATTCTAAAGCATGGGACACTGAGAAGCTGAGAGATCCTTACAAAATCTAATCCTTAGGAGTGTTGTAATCAATGAGAACTGAAGACAGTAACAGATTATGTCTGTAGGCTCTTAGTAATATGTGATTTAGAGAGACAAGTGTGATAAGGGATATGCATATATTATAATTACTAAAATACATACAATAAGAAAAGTAATGTATTGACTAGGAATTTTGTCTATGTAGGCTCAGGCTGTGGTTTGCAAATGGAGTTATAAAGGGTATTTTTACCCCCCAGTTGGGAACTGACCTTTCTACAATTCAGGTTTGGAGTGGGAAATTGGGTATTTTAGCCATGTGGCAAAAGCACATTGAAAATTGTAAAATATGTCTATTTTTTTTAATTTCTCTTTAATGGTAGGTCTGTATCTTTTATTAAAATTGTGGTTTAATCACATGTCTATCACAGCTCAGTGAGAAGCCTCAGAAGCCTCATAAAACCACCTTGCTGGTACCTTTTAACACTAACAGCCTTGCAATTTTTTTTTTGTATTAAATTTCAAATGCTTATACCCTGAGATTGCAAGTGTTTAATACAGCATCCATGTGCTTAGCTTACAACATTTAAATTTATTTTTATAAAGTTATTGCTGCGAAAAAAAATGGTGGATATTTGTAGTCCACTGACTAGCTAGACTCTCAGACAAGAAAAGTAAGACTGCTGGTAATCTAACCATCTTTTTTAGTATTAAAAGGATGCAGTCAGGTTCCTTGAGAAAGTGGCAACAATAAGTTGAATTAAAGATGCTTTATTTTGCTTTCTCTGATGGCTTCACTCTTGTACTGAAAATTATTTTAGGAAAATAGGATTGAGACCCACATTCTGGATCAATAAATCTATTCTCCAGCTATTCTGGACGTGACATTATATCATCTCTTTCACAAAGTTATTGAGCGAGCTCCATCTGAAAATCTGTTTTATTCCTCCACTACGCTTGTTAGAAAGTCATTTCAGGATCTGATAGCTCTAATAGTTAGGGGCTTTCTAATCTCCAACATAAACTTATTTATGGCCAACCTATGACTTTTGTTTTTATTCCCCTAATGTAAATCCTAATTTAAGTAGCTTTTTTCCTCCCTATTTTTTTTTACAGGCACAGTTATAGAATTTGTATTATAACAAACACAACATTCCAAATTATGTCTTGAAGACCACCTCATATAATAAAGCAAGAGCTATAGTTAATTTAAATCCCAGAGAAAGCTGTCCACAAACTTCACATCCTCATTACATTTATGAAGAATTTTTAAAAGAAAAGTAGATTATTCATGTTCTGTTTCACTGAAAGGAAGTCTGACTGCAGAGCACAGCATTGCTGCAAGGGGTTGAGCAAAGCTCAGCTTGAATCTGATTCTGCTTCTGGAAAACTTCCATTAGCTTCAGTGTGGCAGTATCAAGCCTCATGTTATTGGATAAGCCTGTAATGATAAGAGAAGCCAATATTTTGGCTAGGTACTGTGGCTCATGCAGTGATAGGAGCAGAGGAGGCAACAAATATATACCTCGTATGGTGACCCTGCATTTAGCACAGAAGGGACAAACTCATAGAAACAGGTGGTGATGTACACATTTTCTACATTTATAGCTGTTACAGAGGGTCAGAAAGCTGTTAGAGGAGAAAATGGAGAGAAGTACCATGAGATTGAGACATACAAAAGACTTAAGTGCCACTCAATTGCCTTAAGGCATCCCCATTAAACATAATTACCCTACTTACTAAGCACCAATCATAGCTATTAAGTATCATCGGGTTTAAATTAGTTCCCTGGGAGACATCCCGTTTAAGCGGATTTCCCAGTTAAGCACAGGAAACTTCTTTTTTAATCAGTCCTTCCTCTCCTCCTCCTCCTCCTCATTTTACCTGCTGTAGAGTTGGCTGTTTCATAACTATTCAAACAAAAGAATTCCTGATGTGTTTATTAGGTGTGCTAAGGGAAGAGAAACATACTGTTTGGCTTACACTTCTGAAGTAAAGAGCAGGAGGATCAATTCCTTCCATGTTGAGTGAGGACACTGCTGTGTTAATGACTGGAAGTGTTTAGGCTGGCCTTGCTCCTCTACGTCCATTTTTCCTATGTTTGTTCTCTTCTTGTTCTAAACACTCTATGGGATGTCAGTGTCTACCCAGAGTGCTTATTCCTTTGAAGTATCCATGGCTTATTATCACATATATTCTCCTAGAAGGTCATCAAACATGGTTATTCTGATTTGTCTGTCCTCATAAAAGTCAGTTCTTCCCACAGAGAATCACAGCATAACTGACGCTGGAGGGGACCTTCAGAGCTCTCATGTCCAGCCCCCTGCTCAAAGCAGGTCTAAATAGGTCAAGTTGCTCAGGGACATGTCTAGCTGAATCTTGAAGTCCTCCAAGGACTGAGATCACAGAGGCTCTCTGGGCAACTTGTGTTTGACCATCCTCATATTTTTTCCTTATAGCTTATAATTTCTCACTTTCCAACTTGCATCTGTTGCCTCTTGTCCTATTGCTATACGCCTCCAAGAAGAGTCTGGCTCTGTCTTCTCTGTGTCCTCTGGTCAGACAGTTATAGACAGTAATGAGGTCTCCCCTGAGCCTTCTCTTCTCCAGGCTGAAGAGGCCCAGCTCCCTCAGCCTCTCCTGCTGTCTCCTGTGTCCTGGGGTCTGTGTCCTCTCACAAGGTTGCTGGCCTTTGCTGGACTCACTCCAGTACATCTCTGTCTGTGTAAGTACTGGGGAGCCCAGAACTGGACATGACGCTCCAGCTGCAGCCTTACCAGTGCCAAACGGAGGGCAGGGATCACTTCCTTCGACCTGCTGGCTGCACTCTTGCTGACAGTGCAGGATGTGGTGGGGCAAGGGAGCACTTCTGCCCCACGTTGCTGGTATGAGGCTGCACTCTGGTTGTTCATTCGGCTCCCACCCCTGAATGTGTGTATGTATGTGTATTAAGTTCATAGCCCGAAGATGAAAGGAAAAAAGTTTTGTTGAATATGATGCTGATTAAATGTTTAATCTATGCCTATGTGTTATGAATTTCTTCACACTTCAGAATGAAGGAGGCATATCATCACCTGCTAGCAATTGGTGTTAACTATTACAGTGGCTGAATCTTCGCCTTCAGTGGTCAAGATGAGGATGACTTAGACCATCAACTTCTAATTCTAAAAAAGAAAGGCATTTAGTACCTGTTGAAGTTAGGGGCAGTGTTTCTCATAACATAAGCTTAAACAGCCGTAAATGAAATAAATTATTTTCGTTGGAAGACCAGGAAGAGTTTTCCTTCTTGTATTTACACTGCATATATTTTAACAGAGAAAACATTGCAATTTACCTTGAAATTGAAAATAACATTAAAAAAAACCCCAAACCCTAGATGCTTCTCATCCCTTATCATCTTATATATGCAGTGATTTTCATAAAATCATTCTTTTCCCCCCCCTTTCTTACATAAAGACTGCTATAACTGCGCTACCTTCTTGTTTCTCTTCTGATCAGTGTTTTTTGAAACCATCAAATTTAATTTTCTTGGATGTTTTTGCTAGTAGAGTTGGGTTTTTTTTGATTTTCCAATTGAAGAAAATCACTCCTTTTTCAATATTTCCAATATTTTTGTTAAGCCTACTTATGCTCTTTTGGGTTTATTCTTCTTTAATGTCATGCTATAAAAGACTGCTTTGCAATGATAGCTGCTACAGTGTCTGCTAAATCTGTGCATGTCTTAGAGCAACACAAATTCTGGAGAGGCTTATCTGCCAGAGTGCTATTGTCTAGCTAGCAATTTGCTGCAATTCGAGATTTCCCTTTTCAACTCTTCCTTGTGGATGCGCAATAGATAGTTTAAACAGCAAGTCTCAAAGGAGTACTTTAAATTAAACAGCTTATTTTCAGTGGAAACTATTTTATATGCCAATTTTTTCCCCCTATAGTAGTGAAAATAAAGCAAAAACAGTGGTTATTTTATGCCTGCCACGTTGGATACATTACTGATTCAGATATGGATTAAACTCTTATCTGTTTAGTACCTGTATTACTTAAATATTAGGTGGAAGTTGACTAGTATGACTCTCATTAAAGTTATTAGGAGATAACAGCTTTCTAATTATGATGTGATTATAGTTTCTGAATGATTCACCGTATATATGTGCCAGCACCTCTAGTTTACGTCCAGGAATGGATTTCAGGTGCAAGTTACAAGAGGGATATTAAGGTGAGAGTTAAGGAAAAAAAAAGGGCTGAGTTTCAAAACTTGGAAAGCAGACAACCTCTCTGAAATGCTGCCGTACCCCGGGATATCTGGGGTATGTTCTGGCAGGCCGAGCAGCATTTTAGGACAACTGGTATTGTGTTTAGAACAAAATGCAAGATACTGTGACTGTCAGTAATATTGTTATTGGAACAATCTTGGGGAACGGTGGTCTTTAACTCGGTACTAACCCAGTAAATTAAATAGTAACCGAAAGATAACATAATGCCGAAACAAGTATGTGTAAATGACAGATAATCACGACTTCTCTTGAGGAGACCCCTGCCTCTCTAATCTACTATTGAGTGGCAGGGCAAAATTTAAAAACCATTTTGTGGTAAGCTTTTAAAATATACATATAGTCTTGGGCTGAAAGACAAAATAGTGTCCTGGAGTACAAACTAGGAAAAAGAACCAAACCTAAGATTAGAAATAAGGAATTATTTTTCATCACAATGACAAGATTAAAAATTAATTGCCTTGAGTTGCATACCAGTTCCAGTGATGTTTAACATATATATTAAAGAACTGGGAAGGAAGGAGTGGGGGAAAAATAATAATCTTGCAAAAGATTTAGGTGCTTGAAAGGTGAAAAAAACTGATGAACTTTAGGAAAACATAACTGGATGAAAGGCATTTCTTCACTATTGAAAGGACCTTACAATAAGTGTTTCCAACCTTTTTTTTTTTAGTTTCAAGTTGTCCTAGTTTCAGCTGGGATAGAGTTAACTGTCTTCCTAGTAGCTGGTACAGTGCTATGTTTTGGATTTAGTATGTGAAGAATGTTGATAACACTGATGTTTTCAGTTGTTGCTAAGTAGTGTTTAGTCTAAAGTCAAGGATTTTTCAGCTTCTCATGCCCAGCCAGCGAGAAAGCTGGAGGGGCACAAGAAGTTGGCACAGGACACAGCCAGGGCACCTGACCCAAACTGGCCAACAGGGTATTCCATACCATGGGACGTCCCATCCAGTATAGGAACTGGGAAGTGGGGGCGGGGAATCGCCGCCCGGGGACTAGCTGGGTGTCGGTCGGCGGGTGGTGAGCAATTGTACTGTGCATCATTTGTACATTCCAATCCTTTCATTATTGCTGTTGTCATTTTATTAGTGTTATCATTATCATTATTCGTTTCTTCTTTTCTGTTCTATTAAACCGTTCTCATCTCAACCCATGGGTTTTACTTCGTTTTTCCCGATTTTCTCCCCCATCCCACTGGGTGGGGGGGAGTGAGTGAGAGGCTGCGTGGTGCTTAGTTGCTGACTGGGGTTAAACCACGACAGAAGTCTTTATGAATATTCCAGGGTAAAGATCTATACATGGTAAATTTAGGTCTACTGATGTATGCTAGTAAGTACACTCAAAAAGCACAAACTTAAGATCCTGTAAATAAACTGAAATCACTGTAATAGTAGGAAATGTACTACTTAGAGGAAAAGAAGAATGATGATATAGCTCTCTTGTTAGCAAGATAATGCCTTTAGTTATTGGTATTGTAATTTTTCTGGATAAGAAGGCTGGTCTCTGGCCTAGCAGTGGTTGAGGTTCTGATGTACATTTGATATGCCTTTTATCCCACATCAAATAATTCAGAAGTCGTTTGCCCCTTCTACAAACACAGCCTTGCTATTTAAGAAGAGTCAGTCTAACATATGGGCCGTGCACTTGCTTAGCTACCGGACTTACCTACTTTTCTTTCAGCTCTCACCTTCCTCACTCCCACCTTTGATCATTTTCTGTTCCTGCATTGTCTTGCTCTTCTGTTGTCTAAATCACAAGGGAATCTAATTGCTGTCAAAGTGGGTAGTTGAACATTCCCTGGCAGAGTGTTTCTTGCCCCGATTATGCATCTCCAGATCCAGCCAGCTATTTCCAAGTTAGAAGGTGAAGTGATGAAACGAAGGGAGCACGGTGGCAGTTTACACAGTGCTTTCACCCTACCTAGGATCTGTAGGGACAACTGAACACTGAGAAAAATTGAGAAAGAAGGAAAGAAAATAAAAGGAGGAAAATCCATATTTATTTGATAGGTAACTTTTTCAAGTTTCTTTCAAGAGGCTGGCAGGTCTCAATATAAGATGCACATACACCTACGGGCTCTGTATCAGGAGTTGTGATATGGGGGCAGGGGAGCATCTTTTATACAGATGGAGAAAACTCAAGCATCTCAAATCCCTCAGTGGGGTGGCAGTTGGCAAAGAATAAATTTTTAATTTTTCTCTGGACATGTTCAGTCAACCAGTAATATTTTTTTTTTTTTTCCTTCGCATTTGCTTTGTGTCTCTAATGTTCTCTTTCCGGGTGCACTGATGACTAGAGAAGACAGGTTTTCAACTTCTCTTATGCAATGGAGATTACACATTTTTTTCGTGAACAACAGAACTTCATGTCACATGTGGCCTAATATGCAGAACATTCCTCTGATTTGTACTGTAGTACTACTAACAGAAGAAAGTACACACACAAAGCCCCTGTGCCCCGTTTTCCTTTGCACTTGTATCCATTTTACAAAGGGTTGCTCCTCTGATTTCAGCACAATATTATTGTATTTCACTTTAGTAAGAGGAAAATTTTGTCCCTTTTCAGGTAAATAAAGTGTTGTTAGTCTACTGTACATTATCTTCATTAGCTGGATGACACCTTCCAATGATAAGCATCAACACATACATCAGTATATGTTTGGTTGGTTGAACACAGCTAGGTTTTAGATCAGCACTGCTGTTTATTCCCACAAAATGAGCACAAAAGTGAATAAATCCAATATACTTTCTCATATCTGTACGTGCTAAAAAGCTTTTCTATACTTACAGCATCTATTTAACAATTTTATAATTATTAGGAGCAAAATAGTAATTACACCACCGTTTCCTTGGCCATAGGGAAACACCCCTGGTTAGAAAGAGTGCTTTGGAGGATAACAGATGTTTTATCTGTTGGCCTCTGACTTCAAAGGAAAACAGTTATCTGGGAGGCGGAAAAAAAAGGCAGTAATCAATTGTACTGTCATATTTTGTGAGCATGGCAATTGCTGACTCAGCTGCTTAATACAAAGCATCTGAGGCTACCTGTTTGGGCAGGCTTAAAATCTTTCAAGTAATGGCAAGATGCTTGGAATGAAATGCTAAAATTAATCAGTTTATAGTTTCTAATTTTTTTTTTTTTTTAACAAACTACTGGTTATGACTTCTCAAAACTAGAGACTGAATGCCTCTCACAGTGAATTTCATGATACTGGCTTATCATACAAAAAACTATTTGTTTCCAGCAGATCGTTTAATTAAATGGGTCATAACAGGTAGATTAAAAAAATCAAAATGATGATGTAAGGCAAAGCTGAGGGTTTTTTTTCTCTTTATTTCAAGTTTTGGCAAGTGTCAAAACACCTCTTTTCTACCCCAAAAATCTGCAGCATCTTTTTATCCTTTCATTTACTGTTATTCCTCTTTTCCCTGGAGGTTTCTTCAAGCACAAAGTGGATATTATGATATTTGAATGCTTATATTAAATATGGAGAAAGAATATAATTCTCACTTAGTACAAGAGACAGGCTGTAGTCTATGGTCAAATGCCCGTGTGAAATAAGAATAAGACACCAAATGACAAGAGCTTAGTCTTGAACACTCGTCATTTTTCCATGGCAGATACAGGTTATTGGTTTCTAAATACTGAGTTAAAATGAAGCGTGTTACTCTTTTATATATTTCTACTGAAAGAAAACAAACAACTCAATTCTTTGTTTCTTTAAAGTGACCAGGAAGAATATATAATTAACAAATAATATCTACAGAGCCATTCATTTGATTGAAACAGTTAAATAGTAGAAAGAAAAAACATTAATTTCAAGCTCCATTGATAACCGGGAAAACAGCATTTGCTAAATCACACAGGAAAAAATGGTATTAAAATATTGCATTGTAATAATTTTAAAACATTAAGAAAAAAAATACTAAGAATGTAATGTGTTAAGCTAATTAAAAATATTCTCTAAAAACATACATGCTGGTACTTCATTCTCGTGTGACCAGATCACCCCAGTGCTGCAAATACTATTCACACAGTGTTTAGATGTGAACCTAGACAAAAACAGGATTGGTTTTCTTTACTTTCACATAGCCACTTGCTCATTAAATCAGCCTTTTCAAAAAAGGTTGAAGAACATACCCTGTTGAGGAGTCTATCTTTGTCTCCTTTGCTTCTCTTCTCACATCATTCTCTCTAGTTTCCTTCTGCTTTCTTACTTCTTTGTGGTATCTGCATGAACAATATAACATCCACTCCGAGCCCTTGGGGATGCAGTACAAGAATCAGGTAAACCCAAACCTGGATCTCTGCCCTGTGGCTGCCTCTTCTTCAGCATGTCCACCCTCCTGCCTAGGCAGCAGCGAGGGAGATGACATAGCACTGCAAGAGCGCAGCCACAGTTGGACCTCCTGGGGAAACCCGATTTGTTTGCTACAGGCAAGCAGGTACTGGCCTAGGATGCAAGCTGATGGCAGGGTGAGGCTGGGGCCCAGTCTTCTGGAATTAGGGATACACAGATTTTATAGAGGGAGGAAGAGTTGTAGGGTTAGACTGCAATTCAGGTTGAAGCATGGAGTTATTTCATCAGGGATACATGCAAATGGCGCAACAAGAAGGCAAAGTGTATATGAGCACTCTGCTACCAGAGGAATACCAGAGGAATTTAGGGTAACCTAAATGGATGGAGAATTGCAGAATTTTCATTTTCATTGAAACATATATAACTGGGCGTTTAATTTCTGGAGGGGAATTTGGGAAAGAACTAAAAAGAAATTATTTTTTGCATGTGGTTTAAACTGAGTCTTACTTCAGCGCTCCATGTTGAAGGAGGCAGCTGGAAGGCATTGGCAGTCTTCCTTCAGGAAGAGCTCTGCTTTTTTTAGATAACTTCTTTGGTCCCTTTAGGCAAGCAGTTTTCTTTCCATCATGCGTTACCATATCTGATCAGTACACCTGACCTAACTCCACCCCCTTCTCATTCTTTCCAAACTCTTATTTTAAGATTACTGAATGGGTAGGTGTACTGTCAAGGTTACTTGTATGACTGTAAAGAGGTGCAGTGGAGAAATTATTCATATATTATGGTTTAAAGAATAGTAGTACCATTTTTTTCATGACTTACTATTTAATGTGGAGACAGTAATGTATTCTGGGAGAAGGGTAGATAAAAATCTGATCAGTTTAAGCATTGGTCATCACTCCAAGTAGCCATAAATTTGAAGTGTTAATCAAACAAGTTATTAACATTGCTAGTTGAATGTGTTCTGTGCATTTGGTACTGTAACTTCATTAACTGTCTATAATCATTTTTAAACAATCAGCCTGAGTCCAGCTGTCCTCTTTGGGTATGTCTGCATGACAAAGGCTTTAGTTTATGGTAGCAACGTGATGTAAACTCTCCCAGGACTCCTGGCAAATACTCCAGAGTTGCTGCTGAGTGCTAAAACTCATGTCGTTCATCTTGACTGTATAGTTGACTGGGCCAGCTAGATTAGGCTAACGTAAATACATAGGGATGTGTTAACATTTAGTTTTCAATGCATCTCTGCAGCTTTGCCCTGTAATTGCTGCTGGTATATGACAGATTCTTTGTTTGTGCTGTGCTTTATTCTTTTTATATTTGAATTCAAGGCAGGAGGCAGAAGTACATGTTTTTGGAAACAAATGTGAAAAGCACTTCTAGCAGATGTTGATAATTGTATGGTACTTGTGGCACTGCTAGAGGAAAGGACGAACACAGCTGGTTGAACTGTATTTACTGAAAATAAAATGCTGTGAAAAGTTCTGCTTATTTTGGTATAGTGATTAGGCTGAGACAATGCACAAGTATTTCATCAAAAAACAATTGAAAGTTTGGGTGTCAATTGTAAAATACTATTTTGGACTTCAGAAATAATCTAAATTACTGCAAGTCATATTGCTGTATTTCTGGAACCTCATTGCTTTTATCTTTCCTGACTTTTTCACCCCTTTATCTCCAGTTAGACTGTTATTCCAGAACTATTTGGAGCACAAAGATGACCTTCAGTAATCCTCCCAAATATATATATACCTTCACCCTTACATAAAATTAAATGTTGCCTGCTGTTTCAGTATCAGTATCCCAATCTGAATGGACCCTTGTGGCATATCTCAGCCATATTTATCCTTTGGAAAATAGATTTGTGTTGTTCACTGATTTTCCTTTCAGTGTACTTCAGCTTTGAACCCATTAATATATGTATTGAACACCTGTCCTGTTTCAGATCCCTGAGGTACCCGACTCTCAACTTCTCTCTACTTGGAGAAGCAGCCATTAATTACCACTCTTTGTTTCCTATCACTTAGCTAATTTTTAATCCACAACAAGAATTTACCTCTTACCCTATGGTTATTTATTTTCCTTAATAGTTTCTTGTCAATGATCTTATCAAAGGCTTTTGTCAAACCAAGGAAGTTATATCTACCAAATCTCCCCCCATTCTCCATCTTTCATTAACAATGTCCAAGAATTCAAATAAGGCAGAGGCAGTATTTTGCATTCAGGGAGGTCCAGTTTTATCAGTTTGGATTATATAAATGCTTCATTGTTCTGATCTTAATCGTATACTATCAACTACTCTACAGCTAAATGGAGACATCATGCCCACAATGTCTTTAGTTCCTTTTTCTTAAAGGTTAACACTATGTTGCTTTTTTTCTTTTTTTTTTTTTCCTAAATGTATAGATAGATAGATAGATATCGGTGACAGCACCTCTCCTGCCTTTTTATTTAGATGCACTCTTTAACACTTATGAATCACTACCTTCACAGTGGGGAGATCAAGTTGAAATCATAGCTGTTTTTCTGTTTTTCTTAATCTTTCTTGAAAATACTTCTTAAACGTCATTTTTAAAAATATTTTAATTATTAAACTTATTGTAGGAATACCTATGGGATAAAAATATGCCTGTCACTTTCCTTAGTGAAAATTAATGTAAAGATATTTCTCTGCAATCAAGATACTGCCTCTGATCAGCACCGCTCCATTCTGCAGGGACCACAAGCACTCATCCTGCCCCCCTAATTCTGTTACCACTTATGCATTGTTGCTATAAGTACAGTATGGTAGGAAGGGTGGAACTTACCAGAGCAGGAAAGGATGGGGGACATGTAGCCCAGCTGCTTTATAGCACTTCTCAGGGCTTCTTGCAGGCTTTGTGTCACATGATGCTGCAGCATCTTCATGGCTGCATCACTCCCTTCCACATGGTAACTGCATGGGCCTCTGCCAACTTGGTCTGTATTTCCCTATGAGGCTTCAAATTATGCAGGAGTTTCTTACACCAACGATGAAATTTCCCATTGCAACAGGTATTAGTATCATTGCATTTCTTATTCTAGACTCTCAAGTAGTATATCTGCATACCTTTAAACATAGTTTGAACCATTTCATTTTAGGGAGGAGTGAAGCAACACTTACAGATTTCTTCTTTCTTCCTAGGAGTCAGTGAGGATTGTTCAGATTTTGTGAAGTGTTTCAGAGTCTGAAGTACAAAAACATTTTAGATTTCCAAAGTTCAGTTTACTGTTGCTAATGAGTTAGTAAAAAATGTGATGACGATCAGGTGTCTTACTGAAGTTATTGGAGAAATGCTGATAGAAAAAGAGTCTTAAAAGTTACCTCCCTCCATAACCCCCATTGTATATCTCTCTGTGAAGTATTCAATCACAGATAAAAATTAGAAGCCCAGATTTCTAGGTGACAGACTTATTCCTTTAATTATTGAATGTGACACTCTTTGAAATATGGCTCTGTTGTGCTAGAAGTTCTCTAATAGCAAGTTAGGAGACTCTATGGTTGGGTACCAGCTTTATCTTCATTTTCCATCTCCCTTCCATCTGGGGAAGAATACCTTCTAATTACTTGTTGTTTTCCAGATCACTCATGGTCTTTGCTCCCATGCTGAGTGGAGATTACACTCTCCTATTAGCCCTTTTAAGGTCCAAGGAATGCCAGCCATGCCATGTGTGAGCAATCTGCAGGCACCATTAGCACTGCTTGAGTAGCTCTTGATAACCCTCGCTATGAAGTCAATTAAAGACGTCAGGGGGTGGGCTGGACTGCTTCTTTTTACTAACAACTCTCCTTAGGGGGTGGAGGATGGGGAGCTTGAACAAGTGATTTTTAGTATTTTAAATAAGAAATGGCAAAAATACCCAGACTAGCTTCCTCCTTTGTCTGGCATTCATTCCTTTCCTTTCCTTCCCTATTCCTAAAACAAATCTCTGACAGATATGCTATTTTACAAAGTCTGAAAGAAGCAATAACTCTAAATCTCAACAAAAGAAATCTAGACAGACAGTAAAGACAACAGAAATCAGATTAGTGCTTCATAACTGAAAGGAAGTCTTGGGCAGTCATTTTTCAGAGCATACTCTGATCCTGGACAGCCCCTCTTGTCATGGTCTGGGCTGAGTTGAAGACACTTTCCCTTTTATAGGAATTTTTAGTACCATGCAGCTTGGGAAACTTGAGAGTTTATAAATGTCCAGGAATATAAAGATGTTTAAAGAATTAAGTAGAATTTGATGTAATTGTCCCTGTGTTTATATATAAGCTTCTAGCAGCTGTGAAACAGTATATTGCTAGGGAGTAGTACACCAGTGAAGCTGCAGTGTGGCCTTAAGCATACGTGTTTTCAGTGGCAATGCTAAATACCACTGGCAGTTAACTCCTAAGGTATAAGAATAGGCGTTTAGTAAAAGAAAGGTAAAATATAGAATAAGGTATATATAAGCTGTAACAATTAAAAAATTCAAAGCACAGTTCATATGTTTGCATGTGTTTTGAAAGAAAATCTGAGGGCAAATGTTGTTGCTCACCAATGAACCTCTTTTTACAACTATCGCACAGAAATATTAGGAAAAGAGAAATGTAAAAATAGTTTTGTTTTTCACAGCAAGAGATCCAGTTTGTGATTCTTTCTGCTGTTCTGCTTTTTCTTTTTTGGTTTTTTTTTTTTTCCTTTTTTTTCTGCTGTGTGTGATTTTTTTTGTTATTATTTTATGGATTTTCCAATGGGCTATGGGAGCATACAGTTCAGCTTTCCTTTTCCAATGTTTTGCTTTGAGTAAAGACAGTGAAAGCCTGTGTCTTAAACTGAGTCAGGACATGCGTTTCCACTTTAGGAACCATTGTTATGACTGAGATTAATTCTAAGCAGGCAATGGAACGACTTCCAACATTTTTGAACAAATGTTCTTCCCTGGCATGGAGGTTGTATCACTCAAATGTCTTGAATCTTGACATCGTGTAAAAATGAAAACAGAACCCCCAAATCCCTATTCAAGTCTTCCATTTTCCTTATATGACCCACAAGGTATTCTGGTGTCCTTTTGAGAAATAAATTCATTAGGCTAAAGGCCATTGTCCATTTGGAAACAGCACCATGTAGTATAACCTGAGCAGGGAGGCTTTACGTAAGAATGCATTATATAGTGTTTTAACAGGAAAAGATTTGATGCATTTTGAAATTACCATCGTATCATACTACAAGAGAGTACAAAACACCACTTGTATCTGGCAGATATTTTGCTACAAGTTAAAAAATAATCTGAAATGGTTAGTTTAAATTCTTCAAGCATTTTCAGTTCACAGCAGCACATCACTTGCATTAAAGCTCCCATCCTGTCCTGCTGGTGAGTGTGTCTCGTCTCGCTATGGCTTCTCTCTCCCCACAGCAGCGGGGGGATGCGGTGAACTAAATTACTCAGGCAGCAAGAAAGCACTATTTCTCTATGTTTCTCTTTTTAAAATTATTATGGTATTATGGTATTTTGTTTGCTTATGTGTTCATAAAATTAACATAATAGAAGAGTTTCTGCTTTTGAGGTTTGGATATGCACAGCCGTGATTTCACAAGTCTTGCACTAATATCAGTTGTGCTTACATGTTTCTGCTAAACATTGGATTTAATAGACTAGTCACCCCTCCCATATATAGCAACTGAAAACTGAGACTTTAGTACATCTTTTAACTTTTTTTACAACCTTTGTTGCTGGTTGTTCAATTTACACAGTGCTTATGTAGGGAAAAACTAGTAAATATAATAGGTAATTATTTTTTTTCCCCTCAGTGTACCATCTATTTTATATTTATGGTATCTCATTTAATTTTACTTAGTAAATACAAGGAAATACAATGGAGAGGGTTTTCAGCATTAATATTATTATGCCAGTTACTTGTTTTCAGGATTATTTATTTCCAGCCATCTTGCTGAGTGTTTGAGAGAAATGACTTAACTTATCTGCTAGTGTGTGCAATAAAGATAAAATGAGAGATTGTTTACTTGGCTAAAAAGACACATTATTTGTTTTCTTTTGAAATAGCTGAGAACATGACATGTAAATTAGTGTAGAAAGAGCAATGTGCGTCTCCATCAGAAGGGTTTGATTTGTTAAAGGAGTATCAAAAGCAAATAGAAATATGACCTGACTTACTGCATTAAACAACAATTTTCAGCCTACACACTGATGTCTCACTGAGTAACTGTCCTGGATTTATTTTTATAAGTTTTGTTAAGATATGCATTATACAATTGTCATTTAGACCACTGAGAGGAACTATACAAAGTACATAGAGGAGATTAAAATTATCAAAAAAAGTGAGCAAAGTAAGTCTGATTATGCATTTACATCTGGGAATTGAGATCAGTTAATGGTCCAGACTCACCCAGGAAAACTATGGTAAACCAGATAATTTGATTTCATTTTGTACCAGCCTGGTACCACAAGAATGCTGTCCTATTACATATAAATGGATTTTTTTTGCTTGTTTGGGGAGGCAACAATTGTTGATTCACTCAACAGCTGCTGAAAATGTTAAATCTGGTTAGTACTTGACTCCTTTTCTTTAGATTATTTTTGTTCTAGACTGTTACTCCCTACTAATGGCATAGAAGTTGAAAGAGCACAGACAACTTTTCTCTGTTGTTCCCCTTACACTGACATGTCTAACCTGCTGCATCCATATTTAAGTTTAATTGTTTCTTTGGCGTGCTAGTCAAGTTTCACAACAAGTTGGAAAAATCCATATTGGATACGTTCTGATGCATATATGTTTAAAAAAAAAGTATCTGTTTTATAGAAGTGTAAATAATATTTGAAAGCCATAGAAAAGAGCAGTGACTGGTATTAAATTAATACTTCAAGGAATCTTAAATGGTATTACATTAGACAGTTCCTTGAATAACTCAAGGCTTCAAAGTTATATTTTTCCCATCTAAGAATCTAGATTGCATACCCTGGCAAGGTATGTCAGTTTTTCTAGTAACCCTTCTTTGGCAGTTAAAATGAAATTTAGCAAAATATCTTCCACACTAATGTCATATGGTAAGTAATGGACACTAGACACTCTTAGTGCTGAGGTTACTGAGAAGATGTAACTTTTATCTCTAGCTTTTGGCTGTTTTGTTAATACATTTTTACTTGCTACTGTGAGGAGAGATATTGAAAACAAGCCTGGGCCTTTAACTTTCATATTGAATTTCTCTGAACCAGCACAGCAATTTATTTCAATAGAAATTGTTAAAATAGATGTGATCAGGCTTATATGTTAAGTATAAATCTATTAATCGCAGACCTAACCGTAATAATATCCACCATTATAATGCAGACAAATCCTACTCCTCATGCACATACTTGGCCAGAATTTTATTACTGGTACTCTCAACCTTGTGCTGCCAGTGAAAAGCAAGAAGATGGCATGCAGTTAGCAGGACTGTGCAAGGGAAGTCCTTTTGCCTTAGAGCTAGGGCAGTCCCTAACAAGAAGAAAAGCAGAAAAGCAGAAAAGCAAGGGTGAAGCTACAACACTGCTGTATAATCAGTACCCCGGTTTGAGGGCTTCTGCCCCAGAACATGAGTTAGGGCAGATTCATAGTTACTCTGACATCCTCTGAAGCTACGTCTAGGTCCCAGCTGACCTCCGCTTGGGTATTTTATCACATGCAAGCATATAGTAACAATAAATGATGAAAATGATAGTAAGGCTTTGCACTTGAAAGGCCCTTGCATAATATTCCTGGTTGTCCCTGGTGTTGAAAAAATGATTGGAGGGATATTATGTGACTTTGTTAGAAAGTCCGACTTGTAAAATATATTGGTAGCAATTTTAACTTTACTATTTTGAAACAGAAATTTGCCAAGGGCTTAGACTGCTACATCTTTTAATGTCAATGCAGGTATGGCTATTGCTCCGTTCTGTAAACTGTATCAACGTGAACACTTCTCCCAATTGAAAAAAACAACAGGGAGTAAGCAAGAACATAAAATTATTTTTAGAAAATGCATTTTTAATTACTGAACTGCTTAATTATTGAGTACTACTGAAAATATCCTGTGAACCTCATCACTATGCAAATGTATTCAGTTTTGGAAACAATTAAATGATAATAAAGCATTCTTTTTTCTTTTATAACATATTACTGTAATGAAGCTGTTACCTCTCAGTGTGCATTTTAATGAGTTTTAAGTAACATTTTAATGAGCTCAACATTACCATAAACCCAAGGATTAGACAAAATTGAATTTACTGGGAAAAGGGAAGGGTTCATTAAGAGTTAATTACATAGTTCGAGAAGAAATAGAATTCATTTTATGATGTCCCATCAACCAAGTATCCAGCAGTAGATCTATACTTATTAATAGGTATAGAAATGCCATTATTATATTGACGTAAAAACATGGGTTTGCACACTACTGCTCAGGTTTCCAGTGAAAGTTTCTGTATTGAAATCCCTGGGTCAACTTTGTTCTTATCCAGCTCATTATTACATCTGAGGAGAAGAAATGCCAAGCTTTGTATTAGTGGTTTGTAATTCCACCTACAATTTTTATAAACATGATGAACAGTGAAAGCAAAGTTTAATGGATTTACTGTTGCCAGTAGGATCTGAAGGCAGGTTATGAATAAATGTCTTGGATTTTTTATTTTAAAAAGGACTGGTAGAGAGTTGAATCCAAACTGCCAGCTCTACTGACATGCCCACTCTAACAGTGATCTGCTGAATGTCTGCAGTCTAGGCTTCTGGATGCGCAGAAATTGCAGGTAAATTCCCACGCAATAGCTCTGCGCTGGCTGCACTGTACATTCAGATGTATGTTCAGATGTTCAGGCTGTGCACAATGCAGAGTTAAACTGCTCATGCTCAGTAAGTTCAGTTACACATTGGATTTACTGCTTTGCATCTGCCGATGTTGGCATTTCTGTTTAACTGTTTGAAAAAGTATGGAGGGTTGTAGCTCAGTGCCTTGAGATCTCTGGTTAGAAAAGAACAAGAAACAAATTTTAAAATCTTAAGCGAAGTATTAGTTGCATTGAATTAGTATACTGCTCTCTTGTTCATAGGATAGCCCTGTGATTTGCTATTTTAATAAAACCCAATATGTATTTTGTTGATGTCACAGCCTTTTAATGGTGTGAGGGAAGCCTCTGGGGCCTGAAAGCTTTCATGAGTTTCAGTAAAATGGAGTTATCTCCTGTACCCTGCTGTTGTGGCAGAAATAGCATTCTAGCAAATGTCTGTTTGAAAGAGGAAAGCCATGAGCTGTGGTCAGCAATTAGACCTGCCGGAATTCCATCACTGCTGCATGTGTCAGACCCAAAGGTGTGCCCCGAGAGTGGTAATTCTGATTGCTAAGCTTCAAAATGCTAAGGTGAACCTACAGACCTACCCTGGAAGGATGATTCCTTACAACAGAAGTCAGGGTACTGGTGGCATTTGAAAAGGAAGTCTAATTAGTCCCTTGGATTGAATAGGTGCTCAAAAGGAAGTGCAAAGAAGAGCTATTAAGTAGGTAATAAATTCTGGATATGATAAGAAGCAGCAAAGTGCCACTGAATGTGGGATTATGAGCCACATTGTACTAAACTTTCATTTGTTCAGCAGCAGAAGTTTTCCCATCCCTTCTGAGTTGTTTCCAGCTGATCCATCTGTTGCTGAGTAAGGAAGGAAGCCCCAGTGAACAAAATTAAATTGTAAAAATCAAACATGTACCAACTATTGGCTGAGCATTGTTTAGCGCCCTATGTTTTCTCCCCCAGAAGCTCACCGCTTTGTATGAATGTGGCAGCACAGCCAGGCATGTGGAAGTCTTCAGAGGGAAACTGAGAATGCTCCGCACCTACATCTGGAATTGTTCAGAAAAGGAGGAGCGGAGCTACAGAGGTCCTCCTCAAGGGAGAGTTTAATTCAATTTGCCTTAATTGAAGCTGCACAAGCAAACTACAGAATGTTTCCAGTTCTCCTGGTCTCAGAGAAATCCCACAGCATGCACTGGTTATATGAGCTATTGTATTTTATATATTCCTTATTCTAAATATAGGGAAGTATAATGCGTGGTTTAACAATACATTTTCCTTGGTGGAAAATCTGGTTTAAGTAGTACTATTCTCTCCTGGCCACTTATTTCTTCCCCTTGTAATAGCTTGTCATTCTGTCAGTTGCATATGGATCTGGGCTGTGAACAAGGTCATTAGAGTGATCTGGGTTAAAAATCCTCCAAACAGGAGTTTGTTTTTTTTTTTTTCTTTTTCGTCTTTTTTTCTAATTGGCATGGAAGAAAATGTTTGTACTACTTGGCCTAAAATCTATCCCAGGTGAATACTGTGGCAGGCTAAAAATTCCCTCCATCCAATCCTGTCTAGTCCAATAATCTAATCTGCCTATTTCAATATTATATTTTGTCTGTTATATGGTGCTTGAATACTTTATCTTGTCAGGAAAGCCTCTTGTTTTCTAATGCAATTGAAGAATGACAGTAACTATATAAATGTACACAAATTAAATCTTTCGTGGGAGCTACAGACACAGGTACTATGTGTCTAGTTAAACTCAATGCTAGGAGTGAAGGAGTGAAATGAATGACTTAAATGTGCTGGGAAGTTCCCATTTAAAATAATACCTATTTCAATATTTAGTTGTTAAAGGTGCCTGAGCTGGAATAGATTCTTTGTTACACTAGTATTTTATGTATAGAAAGCCAAAGGAAGAGGAAAGATTGTAAAAAATAATTTTGTATTCTAATTGTGGGATTAGCAGAGGTCTTTCAGACACTTAAAAGGAATGTGAGCCCCTCATCCGAAGGGCTGCTCTAGCTACTGAGTAACACACCCATTAAAGGCTGTTTTACAGGCACATCTCAGATTGCTTCTTCTCTGTAGTCTGGGGTAAACAATTATTTAAGTTGTGCTGTTTGCCAGTTTTCTCTTATTTTAAAGCCATCAGCAGATCTGTAGTTACCCTGATTTTCTCTTGTACTGAACTGCCAGAGGAATATTCAGCACCGAGGGTTTAGAAGGATGTGTGGGATGTGGGGGATTCATTTTGTTCTTCTAGTTTTCTTGTACTGTTCATTTTTCTGTTATGCAAAATTTGTTGAACATGACATAGCACTTTGGGAAAGTGGTATTAGTTAGAAAAAAAGGATTGTTTCACCTTTACTGCAATTCAAAACATTATGCTACTATATTTTCAACAGTATGTCTGGGAGCTGGTATAATGTCTCAGCTGAAGGTCATTTTGAGTCTCAGGCACAGCATAGTGTGACTGGAGGGTGGAGCTGGACACCCAGGTTCTGGTCTCCCTCTGGGTGCTGAAGCTCCCCTTTCAAAATTGTTGCTCCAGGCTATTACGGTTGGTCTTTGCTCCTGCTTCTTTAATTTTTTTCTTCCCTCTTGCACGATGTAGTGAATAATAATGAGGGCAATGTGAACTCTTACATTCTTTTTCTCTTTTGAAAATAAGTGGGAGAGTGATATTTCATATTGTATAGAAGTAATTCCTTATACTATTTGAGTAGCTCAAAACCGCAAAAGATTTCCTGCACATTACACTAGTCTTTTCTTTGTTTTGCGTAAAATCACAAATCTGGGGCTTCCTTTCCATGTTTAGACCATAGAAAACTCCTGTTTTATCTAGTTGTTTGTGGGTTATTTCCTAGTTGGTAGCATGTTGCTGGAATTCAAATGACTCTCTCCTAAGAGCATTTAATATAGGGTCTACATATCACGTTGCTCCTTCAGTTCTTTAGAGCTCTGGAAACTTAAAATTCATTATGCAGAATGATAAGATGGTAAGTGACAGATAAATTATTCTGCAGTGTTCAAGATAATCCAGAAAAAACATCATCTAATATTTTTGGTCAGTTGTTAAAGATGAAAGCAGCCTTTTATGAAGGAAGAATCCTATGATGAAACTTAAGAAAAACCCAGCGCTTGAACACTGGAAGAAAAAAGTGCTCTTACTGTTCTCAGAGATGGTAGATTTGGAGTTTTAGTGAACAATGTCTTTGGACCATACAGCCTTGCTTTTTTAATTTATTGTAGAGTATTAAAATAATATGCAATCATAAGTGGTAGAGGAGTTTTAGGGGGTGGAGTTTTGTTGTAAATTCTTGGAGAGGGGGTGCCAAATATGGCTGGAGCGGTGAGCGCACATACTGGTGACTTACAGCCTTCTGCCGTCCCACTCCCTGTATACACAGTTCTTCCTTCACATGGCTCTTATTTTCCACTAGTATCAAATGACTGGGCATGTCTCAGTGACAGCCATGCAAACACGTTTTATGCATTTCCAGTTTCCAGTCTCGATTTGCTAGGACAAATTCTAAAAAAAGTGAAAACAGTCGAGCCCTTGAGAAGGTTAACAAAGGTGGCACACTGCGGTCAGGTCCAGCAGGAAATGCCGCTGCTGAGCCTGTGGGCCATGACCTGGCCGTTTATGGCACAGAGGACATGAGGCCGGCCAGGGCCATAGAGCAGGCCTGTTTAAACGGCATCTGGCAAGCACCCCAAAATGGCCTATTGACATGAAGACAGTTTGCAGGATGGGAAGTGAGGTATTCAAGAAGCAGCAGACGGCTCCCAGTAGTTCTGTGTACCAGCTGTGGACGAGTGTGGCTGCACAGTCCCCTTGCGATGGGCTTATGAAAGCTTACCAAGAAATGTTTGCCTTGCTACGTCTGCTCAAGTGCCTCGTTTTCAATCCTGACTTCTGAAGGGAGCAACACAAAAGCCCTGACAAAAAAAATCCTGCTCACAAACAAATGAATAGATGAGGTTTAGTTTCTGATTAACAGATGAAGCTTGATAGAGACCAGGGTTAGGCATGGGGGTCGGGGGGATGGAGGGAAAAGAATTCCTATGTTAGGCAACAGCCTATTTTGTTTGATGCTTTGCCTAATGTGGCTGAAGTATAGCAGTAATGTGGCAGTGACCCCCTGCCAAGATGGAAAAGAGTCCCAGCTGTTGTGTATGTGTTGTGCATGTGTACACAAGAAGTTTATTAGAGGCTATTCACACTTCAGTGGAGCTCAGAGATTGCAGTCTATATTATATTGGTTAAATGAAGCATATAACATTCTATATTTCTCATACAAGAAATATTTATTCATTTGTATTCGTTTTCATGATTCTTGTCTGTTCTTATTCCTTTGTTTTACTCAGGGCACATGTACATTTTAGGTGTTTTGGCTGGGCTTGAACTGGAAGCCCAGGGGACTGAAGCAGCTAAAGTGGTTGCAGGAAAACCAACTTCAGTCTGGAAACAGAAAAAATACAATTGCTCAATGCTGTGTCAAACTCTAGGTAGCATTCATTAGGTAGAGCACAGTGCTGCAGGTACCTGGCAGCGCTACTTTTGTACTCAACAGTAAACCTGCATGCTATTATACTGTGGTTTCTGAACTTACTAATTAAATCCGTACTTTCCGGGGAATCTCCGTGCTGTATTCTGTATGTACAGTGCAGTTTCTGTGTGCTCTTCTGAAGCACTCAATGAAAAGCTCCCACCTGAATTTCATTCGTATATCTCTGACAGTAACATTTGAGGGTTTTTGGATGCCATTGCTTTTGAAAAGTGGTATATTTCTAATTCCTTTAAGTTTGGGTTGTTTTTTTGGTTTGGGGTTTTGGGTTTTGGTTTGGTTTTTTTTTCTAATTTTGCATATTAGAACCTAAGAATAGCAGTACTGCAAGAGAGCAAAGGTCTGTCCAGTTCAATCTATCCTTTTTCTGACAGTAGCCTACAAGGGATTCTGGAAGATTGCCACTTTTACCAATCATGATCCTCCCTACTGCATTGCTGGGGAGGAAGCATGTCGATGTTATTTGAAGAGTCCTCTAGTGCTTTTGGTGAAACTAGTCCCATATTCTTGCTGCAAAGAAGACATGCTGGCATACAAGTGACAGTGAAAGTACACTACTTCGGTTGTGGTGTTTTTTGAAGCTGTGCTTGATTCCACATCTGATATTCACATTAGTTGGGAAAAAATAAATTACTTGCCCATGATTTTCTGAATATGTAGTCCATTAAATTTGAAGAGCACGTAAAAGCTAACGTCAGACTTGAGTTTAAAGGATTATTAAATAACTATTCTAGTAAACTGCTAAATGTCTGATCTTTGTTAAATCTTAAGACTTACAACAGACCATGCACATTTTTCAAAGTTCTTTGTTTGCAATTGTGGTACCAGTTCTTCTAGATGGTCTCTGAACTTTTAAGAAAGTAATAGGGTTTTTAGTTTCAATGAAACAAAACTCTTGGTAACTTGTCTCTTGTTAGCAATAGCAATCTGTGCAGTGCATTCATCAAGAGTGATTATGCTTTAAGAATAAGAAAAAAGAAATCTGCTCTGTATCCTAGAGAAAAATTTTCAACATATTACGTTGTATAGCTTTAGATTTCTGAAATTGCTTAAATGTGGTCTTCAGGATATTTGCATTCATAAAGAATGCTTGGTTATGCGTATTGCTTGCCTTTGCCTTTCTTGACTGTCAAAACACAGTGATGCTTTTGAAGATTTATAACAGATGGGTAATGAGATTGCTGACTGTTAACTGCAGCATTCAGAATTTGTCGGTGGAAGGAGGTGGGAGTTTAAAAAAAGAGAGAAGGTTATTGGGGCTTCATTGCAATGAAGACAGGTGATAGAACTTTGTTTTCAATCAGGAAGCTTAAACATAAATATGTTATGTTCCAAGTTAGAAAAATCTCCACTCTTCATGCTATCTAGTAGTCAAATAAAATCTTTCAGAAAAAAATATGGAGATGTCAGATTGCATTCAAGTAGTCACAGTGAATCACAAGAAAGGCAGGGACATTGTACAATTTTTCAGTAAGTATATTCAGACTGTATTGCATACGCTTAATTCAGCACAAATAGCAGCCTTTAAAAAATCAGAAACAAATCCTAAGTTAATGTCTGTAATAACTATCACTTGTATAGCTGTGTAATTGTGTAAAAGGGAAGATAGGTCCGCAGTGCCCTTAATTGGGTTAACCGTTGAAAAAAGATTTCAAAGTCTGACTCTTGCAGTGTGTGCTGTAAATAAGAAAGGAAAAAGCCTCTCTTCTTTCCTGACCTTTGTGCAATCAGCTAGTTGGGGTACACCTCAGACTGAAATTTAGGGGAGAGAAAAAGAAACAACTATCTCCCGCTGACTCCATTTGGAATCTGTCTACTTACTTGTCAGTGTTGGTTCATGTACCTGATTTCTAACACTGTAATTCACTGTTCACCTGGTTTAATAGACTCTGTGTTTAGAAGCAAAGGTCTCCACTTTCACGTTTAGATATTAATGCTCATCACAAAGTCCAAATTCTATAAATGTCTATATCTGTATGTATGAGCTGTTAGAATTTTTAGAGGATGTGTCAAAATGGAGGGTTTTTTCCACCTTTTGGTCTTTGCTGAGGCCTGAGAATAAAGAGCAAGCTACCTTTAACTATAAGTACTGAGTAGGTTACTGAGTTCAGAAGCACATGAAATACTGAGTGAGAAAAAAGGATGAAGGCAAAGAAAGTTGCTGAATCTGCAAGGAAGAAGATTCTCCTTCTTTTGTTTCTTGATGCAGTATCTCCCTGCTGCTCTCTTCCTCACTTTGATTTCTAGGGACCCTATTAATCAAACATTGTTGAAGCTACTGGACTCTTTGAAAATATCCTAACACCTCTGAAAATGAATCTGGTGAGTTTGGGGCCTCATTTTAAAGTAAAGCCTGAACATTTTAAGTCACGGTAACTTAGCTAGCATTCATGTCTCCTAGGCAATATCTGTATCAGGAGATAGGCAAAGGATGGGAAAAAGAACAGGAGGAAAGAAATGTATGGTTCCTTATCATCTTTTTTTAAAAAAGATGGCAGCTTTTCATAGGCGGTGCACATGCAGAGGGAGCTCAGGAGCTCCCTGGGAGTCTTGCCTAGGACTATTGCCTAGATTGTGATTTTTTTTTTACATTTTCGTTGCAAAATGTGGCAGAGGCAGTTGCTGAAACAAAGAGGTAGGGCAGCAGCATCCTCAAACAAAGTGTATTACTGTTCTTCACAAGGAAGGTTGTCTGTGATCCCTTGTTTTTTTTCTGTCACCCCGTTTCAGCAAGTAGTGCTGCCTTGCTCAGGGACCATTTCAGTAGATCATACACATTAGCCAAGTTCTAAAATACGCCCCTGCACCATACGCTACTTAAAGTATAATAATCCTTTAATCTGTCCACTGCATGACATCTGGGCAGTTATTTGACGTAGTAATTCGTGTTGACTGTGCATATCAGTGTGTATCAGAGGAGAGAAGCACCAAAGCAGTGGTTCAGAGATGAGGGTTTAGGAAAATGCCTGTGGGGCAGTGCCATGGATCAGAGGAGACCTACCTGCATGTGACAGGTGACCAACCTGCCACCGATGTGGCTGTGTAAAATCTTTGTATGAGAGTAATATTATCCTGAGATAAGCACACAACAGGATAGAAGGGGGAAGATAAACTACCAGGACCCAATTTACAGAAGCACATTAGTATTTACTCAATATCTCTTTATACCCTCTAGTCAGCACAACAGATGTAGCTCTGTTTTAAGACATTATCATTCATTGAAAAAGGCAAAAAAGATAGTCTTTCCCTCCCTCCCATCCCCGGTAATCTCAGATGTTCGCCATGCGCGCCAGGGGGAGGAGGTGGAGAGCCGAGCACTGGTGGGAGAAGAATGCAATTATCCCAAAGCCTCCTGACAGGCATCCACTTCTTCCTTCCAGCTTAGCTGCTCTGACCACAGGCTGGGGGCTCGTGGGACATGGACCAGATTGAAAAAGTGGAAGCAGACAGATGGTTATTTGTAATCATCATGTAAATGTAAATCCTATAAAAATGTTTTCTTTCTAAGGGCCTGAAAGCTGTTGTAGTGGAAAGCAGGATTAAGGCATGGATATCTAGCCTAGAATAATGTTGACCCCACCACCTTCCCTCCTACCCCATAAACATTGTGGCTTTATCGCTGCTTCCTTTAAACAAATTGCTAGAGCCTCGGTCGAGGAAATTAATTCGGTTTCCATGTCATTCCCTGAGTTTATGAGCACCAGTTTGACCGAGGCCTGGATTTAGGCCTAAGCTGGCAGGTGCTGGTAAGCAGTTGCCTTGGTAGCGGGGACTTCTTTCTTCTTCTTTCTCCCTCACTCTGGCAGGTGCGTGCGAGTGTTTATCTCAGCACTGCCATTGCTGGATGTGCTCGCTTTCCGTGATTACGCTTGTGGGTACCTGTAAATGGCCGTACAGGACTTTGCATGCTTTAAAGGCTGACGTGACAGCTTGCAGACATCTATCTTGTTTGAGCAGCATCAGCTTGTTCGAGCTACAAAGAGACCGATCAAACTTTAATTAACTTTTGTCCACAGCACCATTGTAGGCTGTGTGTACGATTTAGCTATCGTTTCCAGCTCTCCAGTCCCCCGGTGCCTTTCCAGACAGCAAGGTGTAGCCATCCAGACGCTTTTGCCCTTCTGAGGCTTTACCTCTCAAAACATGAGGATGTTTGGGCTGCCATCAGGCTGGCAGAGGGGAGCAGCTCCCTTTTGCATCACCGTCACTGCCATTGGGGCTGCGCGGCAGCCTCCAAGGTCCTGCTCTCCGAGGAGAGCAGGTGCACTGTGGTCCCAGCATGGGCAGGCAGGACAGGATGCCGGCGATCTTTCTCTTTGGCATCCCTTGCTAAATGTAGGGTAACACCCATGCAAGCACAAAGGGAGCTGCGTGACTTATGTTAAAATTGGAATAAAGGAAAATAAGAACATGGGATGAGGAAGAGGAGCCTGATGGCAATGTTTCGCCACTTGCGTTGAATTTTTAAAATGCTAGTATTTGTGCCCTGCTGATAGGGCCCTGAGGAGGGCTAGCTTCCGAAGTGAACAAAAGCCTCTTGCCAGTGTGTGGAGAGGGTGATCTGCTCAGGCACACTAATAGTTATTTGGAAGTACCCAGCAATTGTGGATAATTGGCTGAGGAATATTCTGCAGCTCTCAACCATTTTTCTGTTTTCACAGATGATTGTGCCATTAGATATGGTGAATGCACTAAGCTGTGCTGCAACTTTTCCATTTACTGTGCTAATAAGTGTGAACCCAATCTCCAGTTGATGCTCCTTTCTTCTGTGGCTTTCTGTGCTGCTGGAGTGGGACAGCCAAGCTCGCTAGCTCGAGCTCTGGTCTCCTCCGCACGCCCCCTTCCTCTTCCCTGCTCCTTCTCTCTCAGGGTGATGTTTGGATGTGCTGGGATAGCTGTGCTGATCAGATTAACATCTGTGCTTTGTATCATTGTTGTTATATTGCATTAAAAGCACTGAATCACAGGAATGGCAGCCCATGCCCTCTGCTCTTTACCTTGTTTTTCTCTCTGCTTTATTCTTACTCTTTTCCTTCCTTTACCTGGCTTTTTGGTTTTGCTCTCCCTAAATTTACAGTGCTCCCCCTCTTCCTCTCTGAGTTGTTTTCTCTCTTTAATTTATATTCCACACATTTTTCTCTTATCTTTGTCTTTCTGTCCCTGCTTTATTTTTTCCCCTATTTCATTTTTCTCCAACCATTTTTTGTTTTTCTCCAAAACACAGAATGCTTTAAATGGAAATGGTGAGATATAGCTATTCAAGATTCGCATATGTGCTGAGGTACACAGCAAGATTGAGTAAACCCCGTAGCATCAATTTTGTCTTCCATTCAAGCCAGATTTGCAGTAAGACTCGGGTAAAGGAATGTGATAAAATCAAATCACCTCTTAGCCTCATATTCTGAAGCTGATTGGAACCTTACACAGTTGCTGGGATAATTCAGAGAAAGCTAATGTAATTTGCTGTGTATCACCCCAAGAAACTGCATTTGCCGGCTTCATATAGCAGTGTGAATTGTTCAAGGAAAACGCTTTCCTTAATATTGCTGCCAGGAGTTAAGAGTCAGGAGTATGAAGTCATTATATTGTGGGATCTGCTGATTTTCTGGGGATTTTCCACTAATGGATTTGCACTGAAGTTCTGTAATTGTACAAAGAATCAAGCCAATAAAAATTAATATTTACTTTGTGTGTAATAATAATGTAAGAAGTTGGTGTTTATCAATTTGCCTGTTACATGAAAGAGGCCATAGCATTGCCTAGAAGTATTTTTTCTTCCTGTGTATCATAGTGATCAGAGACACATGAAGATGCTTCCTAAAATAGGTGATTTTATAAGACTTTTTTTTTGGTTCTTTCCCTGAAATTGCTGTGGCATTAGCTTTCTTGTCTTTGCAAAATGTTGTAATGCCAAATAGTCAGCAGCCCATGATCTTCAGCGTACTGTTTCTGTGTTGTACATTGCATAAGTCATTCCTTCCATTTGATCTTGAAGCTCTATAAATTCCATTTCTGTCAATTTGATTATTGTGAATCAAAAGTGTATGAGTGATTTGTATTAATCAGAAATATTTTGGGGTTGAGTCTTTCATTATCAGTTGGAAAAAATGTACCAGTTGGGTGTGTCACCTAAGAAGACTACGGGTTCTTGCCAGAGCTGGATTTGTTGCCAACTGTGTCCTGTCACTTTTATTTTATGCTTCAAGAGCAAGACCTAAATAATCACTCTTTTTTGTGTTAGAAAAGGAATTAACTTCCAATTAATTCCCTTCTTCCTCTGGGATCTACCTGTGTATCCCAAAATGGGGAACAATAAAAGTTACCTCCTATGTCATTTTGAGTGCCACATATATACAGTCTGCTCACCTCAGCCCATTCAGAGACCAATTCTTGTATGTATTAATCATATTTTCTTCTGGCTTATTACAGAATAGAAAAATATTCAGTTCCAAATGTTAAAATGGGGCACATTTTATTAACATTGAAAGCAGTAAATTATCTCTGCTTATGAAATGAGACTGAGCAATTTCTGCTGAACTCTTCCTGACTTGCCCCTTCACTAGGATACAGTGTTTTCTAATTTCTCAGAGGGCCCTGGTTCCATTAAGGGCAAGAACTGTTTTAAAGCAGTAATGAAAGCCATACGTAGCAGAAATTCAAGGAGGGGAAATGCCCTAAATTCTATTTCAGTAGCTCATCTAGAGCTATTTTCAGTTTTATGTTTATAAGAATGTCAATTAACCTAGAGACTAGGACATACATGGAAGAATAACGATGAAGCGGATATCATTTTAACACACTGAAGCCAGCTAGTTGGACCTAATCCTTCTTTATAGAAGCTTGATTTACATTAGAAGCTGGCCTGTGTTGCCTAATTTAGTTCTCAAACAGCTTGGTAATTTAAATGCTCTTTCCTTTCAGTGTCGTGGGACAGCACTGGTCAAAGTTGCAGAAATATTAAAACTAAAAAAATAAAAGGAAGAAATAAATATGCTGGAACCACACTACCATCAGCTTGATTTCTCTGACACCTTTCAGACCTGGTGGTCACTTTGGCATGTATTTGGTGATAACAGTAATAACAGTAATAATAACAATACCCTTAATCGAGGTGTAATTCTGCAATTCAATATCAGTTGTGTCACTTCTTTACCTAGCTTATGCTGAAGTTGGAGATCCAGGCAAGCCACATATTCAGCATGTTGTTTTCTGTTATGAAAAGAACTCAACATCAGACCCTCAATGCTACTTTTGCAAGGATGGGAAGTGACCCTGTCAGGGTTAAAAAGAGTAATGGGTGCTACAGGTCTTTCTAATTTAAATGCAGAGCAGTGTTCTTATCTGGAGAAAAAACAAGGAAAAAAAAACCATGTATGTGAAATCTGCCTCCATTGCTCAAAAGGTCACACCTCACCAACTTCTTTTATGAGACCTTTTACAGTAAATGTAAGATGCAAAGTCAGCACCTAATAATGGTTGAGACTTGTTTGTTTAATATTATATGTATCTGCATGTATTTTTTTTCCTCCACTTACAATGTCATCACTTCTATTAATTTTTTTCTTCTGTCCCTCATTTATTGCATTAGTGCTACGGGATGACTTCCGCCAAAACCCTACAGATGTTGTGGTGGCAGCTGGAGAGCCTGCCATATTGGAGTGCCAGCCACCTCGTGGACACCCTGAGCCTACCATCTACTGGAAGAAAGATAAAGTCCGTATTGATGACAAGGAAGAGCGGATCAGTGTGAGTACAACTCGGGTGGTTGTCTAGACACACAGGACCTGCATTGAAGTTGAGTGCAGCAGAACTTTACAGCTTTATAGCCTTTCCTGTAGAGACTCATCATTACTATTGGCAGTTTGCCTCTCTGGGCTTTCCCAAATGAAGGGGGGGGAAGGTTGTTTATTCCTTCTGGTTTGGGTCTCCAACTTGAACTTGAGGCTTGATTTGTATAACGAGTGTAATGGAGGTCCATTAGAGCAGTAGATATGATCATGCAAGGTGCTCTGTTAGATGGGGGACTCAGTGGATGTCTGACCAATTTGGCCTTACTTTTTCTAGACCTGAGTTCACTGAAACGAGATCTCAGTTCAGTGAAATGAAAATATCAGACCTCATATCAGAGAGGTGTTTTAAAGATAAAATCAGTCATATCTATAAGGTACACAAATACTCCACGGGAAAAGACCAACAGCTTAGGATGGTATTGGTAAAGTTGTATTTAGTGTAGTAATTGGCATGTGTATTCTAAATGAAGGCTGAAGTTATACTCTAAAGGATGATTGTTCCTGAATAGGAATACATGTTGAATAAATGAGTAACACTGGTTGAATTCTGTGACAGTTCATTCCTTGTACTGAATGAAAAAGGATCCAGCAGAAATACCTAACTGATCAAGTGATTAGAAGTTATATCATGGTATGTGCAAGTAAATGGGATAAATTAAGGGTGAGGGGATATATTTAATTCCTAATTTTTAAATGCTTAGCTTTCAACTATTAATATTCCTTCAGTAAAGTTTTATGTTTTATGTAATGATATGTAACTCATTCAGTGCTGACCTTATTCAATACAGAAGAACTGTCAAGAAGCTTGTTTGTTGCTCTGGATGCCTAAGGAAGTATTTAAAGCTAAACAATCTAAGTAGTTGCTATTTGTGGGCCAGACTGTCTCTGCTAGGGTCTACTCAACAGTAGAGGAAGGAAGAGTGACAGGGAACTGGCTATCATTCCCTGACTCTCAAGTTTTTTTGGCTATATTCCTAGATTATTCTGAAGCACCTCCTTTTCTAACTTTGAACACTGTCTGTGACTTCCCAAGCTGCCAATTTGTTACTTTGTTTCTTTCAACTACCCTGCTCCTTCACTCTATAAGCACCCTTTGTAGCCAGGAAAATGTTAAGTCTTATGGGAGTCAGGTGACTTCTCAGTTTGGGCTAGATTCAGTCTGTTTGCATCAAGGAAAAGAGAAAAATCTGTCTTGATCAGTGAACAAGGAAAGTGTTCAGACACCAGTAAAATAAAATGGACTAAAGAAAACTCAGTAAAATTGCCTTTTTCGTGAGAGAGATGTCAAGAGGGCTTTATGTATCATCATGCAAGAAATACAAGCACTCTGCATTGCCAAAGAGGCAGCAAGAAATGTAATCTCTGAAATGTAAAGCATCTAATGAAAACTGAAGAAAAAAACTGAAATGCAGTTAAAATCAGTCAGTAGGATAAAATGTGTTCTACAACAGCTTAAAGATATTTAAGTATATAGGATTATAATTTTAAGGATATACATATATTTACAAACAAAACTTTTAAATGCCTTAGTTGTGGAACTTGCCACCTGAGAAGGTAGCTTTTTTCTGCTATCTTTTGTTTATCTGAAGTTAAAAACATATTCCTTGTTTTGAAACAGATACGTGGTGGGAAGCTGATGATCTCCAATACAAGAAAAAGTGACGCCGGCATGTATACTTGTGTTGGAACAAACATGGTGGGGGAGCGAGACAGCGACCCAGCAGAGCTGACTGTCTTTGGTAAAGCAACTCAAGCTTTTGTTTCCTTTTCGCTACTAATGTCATGGACTGAATTGACCTGCGTGACTTATCAAAATATGAGACAAAACAAGGTTAACAAAACACAATAGTACTGCTTAAGCTGCATTTCACAGTTTCTGAAGAAGACCAGGTTTCAAAGGCTGCAATTTAGAATTATGGAGCCCTGATGGCTCAACATTTTCCTTCTAAGCGCATAGTTTCAATCTAATTGGAGGTCCTTAGTGATATGCATACACTCAGAGATGATAATGCAGGACATAATGCTCTCCCCCACAAAATTGCCAAATGTAATTAAGCTACTTGTAATACAGTTGACAATGCCTGCTTAACAGAGATTTGGACCAGCATTGCCTATTTAAATAATTCCTTATTCCTGTGGGGTTGTGAAATCAAACCTTTGTAGGAGAGCACGAAAGAGCTCAACTGATCAGTATAAAGTCATTGGAAAAAATCCCGAGATCAACTTTTTGAATATATAGAGATACTTTTGTAATTTGTTTTCTAAAGGGCATGAAACAGCTTTTCATCCTGTAAACCAGGGCATCACTTAGGTTTTCGGTGCTGCTGAATGAATCAAAAATGAATAGGGTTCCTGTGTGAAAGAGCTTCCAGACCTGATGGGCAAGGCAAGAGGTTGTTAGGAACATTTGCCCTATGGTTAGGGTCTAGAGCAAGAATAGAGTAATATTGAATCCAGAGCTAGATCTATCCTGCTAACAACTGGATAAGAAGTAAAGCCCCAAAATCCTGCTGTGGTACCTCCTGCAGTCATGACATTTCTATTTACCATTAGCTGTGGTTTCGTAGGAATTAGTCAAGACATCTTGAGCAAACAAAAGAAAATCAATAAGGGAAAAAAAACCTCACTGCTAAAGAAAACACATACATGCATACAAAAGAGAAAGAGAAAGAGAAATAGTGTTAATGTTCCCTCCTGCTACACCTCTTTGATATCCTTAATACAATACCATAATTCCAAACGAGACTGCTTGTAATTTCAGTAAGGCTTTTCATAGAAATCCTAAGGCCCTTTCTGAAGCAGATGCTCCTAATTTTTTCACCTTCTGCCTAATATGGTGCACTGGAAAACCCAGTCACACATATTGCCATCTGTGCTTGCATGTATGTGCAATTCCACATTTGTTTGTCCACTTTAAAAAAACATATTATGGGATTAACAAAAGGCATAGAAAAGTTTCTGCTAGACAAGATCCGTGAGTGACTGAGGATTTGCTGCTTTCCAGCATTTTAAGACTATAAAGGCTTCCACTCCACTTAGTTTGTTGTGGATTCATGGAAGCATACGACTTTTAGAGACAGAACTAATATACCTTGCAAAAAGCACGGAAAGGATCTCTATCAAATTATTATGTCCTTTGCAGCCAATCTGTTGAAGTCGTGCCTTTATACTGATGTAAAAGAGGCATGACATATCTTCTTCATCAGTTTAAGTACTGATAATCTCTGGTAATACTCCCTGTGGATAGCAAGCAGATTGCTTGCTATCCTAAACTACAAAGCCTTAAGAAATCCTTAAGAAAAGAATTTGTTAAAAAGCATTGAACTGTAGGAATAAAAACTGAAATATGCATGTAATTTCATATCCTGCAGAGCTATGAAAAGTATTAGGTTTGTCTTGATATGTAAAATAATACATAGCCAATTACAATAGTCTCATTTTTTTTACAGGATTTAATCATAGCAATCAACTCGTAAAATATGATCTAAGCCTATTTTGTGAATTCTGAGCAAAATCAGCAATAAATGAAATTAGATATTTTAATTCTTCATAATTGTGCTAGGCTACCTAAAGAAAATTGTATTCAAAATTCCTTTCCTGTCTGGGTATCTTCCTATGTAAAATTCCCCTTCTATCTAGGTATTCCCTTCCTATCTTCCATTTTGCTGTACAAGAATAGCATGCAGAAAGCAGGCACGCAGGTTAGGATCTGCTGTTTGACAAGATGATTCGACTATCCTGTGCCCATTTCCCGGCTGCCACCTCACCCTGAAGCTCTGTGTTGGTGTATTGGGCTCACTGTAAAGACATGTCCAGGTTAGTCCTGGTCCACTCCATACAAAAGGAGGTGGCTTGGCTTTGCCTTCCACGAGCAGAACAGTTGTATTCCATTCTTGGACTCCAGGCAGCATCTCGTGTGTGGGTGGGTGCATGCGCAGTGCACTGGAGAGCATTATCCATGATGTTTCCAGGAAGCAATGTATCTACTGGACAGTCCAATCAGTCTAAGCATACACAATAAATCCAATAAATCCAGCAACTCTGGGAAGCGTCAGATTGGCTTTGCATGTTCAGAAAGACTTTACTGAACACAGGCAAAACCACAGATCATCTGTTAAGTCCACCGCCTTCCTCTAATATGACTCACAGGTTTGAGGAACATGGCAATAGTGCAAATGTTGAGAAAAATATGCTAAAAATATCATAATACTTATGTATTATTCATGTGCCCAACTTTAACTGTTTTGAACATATTTGAAAATGGGCTTTATAATTAAAATGAAGATATCTTAGCTAAGAGGCTTCGAGAATTTAATAAAACGGCTGGCAAGCCTACAGCTGATGCTGATTCTGGAGAGGAATGTGTATTAATTAGCTGATTACTAATGTCTCTATTCCTTTTCCAAATAACAAGCCCCCAAACCCTTTCCATAGTGTGAAGGGGGCCTTAGTAAATACGCTACTCTGTAGGAAAAGGAACTGTTTCATACTAGTTCTCAAACCTTTCAAGGAATCAGCCACTTGTTACTTTTGGCTTTGCAAGTTTTTCTGTAATACCTGAAGTTAATTTCTGCATGTGACTCGTGACAGATCTCTGGCTGCCTGTACAGTAAATTTAGCTTGAGGCATTGCCTCTGGAAAAAATGAGTCATTGTGGTGGTAACTGGTGGCCCGAGGGGAACAGCATGGAAGCCTAGCCTAAAAGATGACACCTTTCCTGATTTTAAAAAAGTAAAATAAAATGGGCAGTAAGAACCTTGGAAAGAAGTAGGAGGAGAAAATGAAAGTTTCCCATGTGCAGAATATATCCATTTGGCTGGGTACCCATTCAGTAACCTTTGCGGAGAGATAGTTGTGGATAATACATGTAGAACATTCACAAAACATTTTATTTTTTTTCAACCCCATCTGCATAGGAAACCTAGTTTTCAACATTTAGGCACTGCTAACAGCATACTGTTAGTGTAGGTGCAGATTGCATTTCTTTTGTTCCCAGGTCATGATTCTTCTACGAGCAGAAAATTGCCAAACTTTCTCAGTAAAATATCATAAAGCAAACTGATTATATAAGCAATGCTTCCCAAAATTATTCCTGTGTTTTGAATAGTGACAATATGCTTTACCTTTTGATAGTCTTCTCTTTCAAGCACTACTGCTAGTTTTTGCCTTTATGAGCCTCCAAGGTGTAATCTTGGAGTAAAGTAGGAAGACAGGGTCTGTCACAGAGTCTAAGCTGGCCTTTAAAGGAAGTTAATAACTAATCCATCAGTCCTAATCTTCACAAAAAGAGGCAGCATGGTACTTTATTATTATGGATGCAGTATTCTAAAGGCTAAGTTCAGAAGTGTAAGTGATACAAATTAGGCTGCTTTGCTTGTGTTTGGGCTCATAGCCTTTGTCTGAACATAATTAAAGCAAGATGCAAAACAGAATCAGTTTCATTCCAATTTGTAAGAAAGCTTGGTTTGTAAATAGATAATACAGAGTCAGAAATTAAATGAAGTAAGAATTACTGTTTAAGTTAATGTTTTATCATTTTGTCATACCACTGCACTGTTCTCAGGTAAGTTTTCAAGTTGTTTTAACTATTTCCTTTTTGTTCCTTTGGACTTAAAGTGGTATGTTTGAAGAGAATGTACAAAGGTATATCTTGTATATTGATTCTGAAGCTCAGTGAAATCAATGAAAGCCTTAATATATCAACTTCAAGAGGCTAGCATCAAGTGGTGGAAATAGATATATTTAGAAGAGCCTCAAAAGAATATAAAGCATAACTAGGAAGAGTACAAAAATGTCTTAAAAGATATGCCAATTCAGACATATTAAAGATTGTTTTGGATTAATCTTTGATTTTAGCTCTGGTACCTGAACCTTTTTCAGCTAATAAGGTCCTGTGGGATGAAGAGGTATTTTTGTCTGATGCTTGAAGAAGTTTTTGTGTTTGATGTTCTCTAGACATCGTCAGGCTGAAAGAGATACCATAGTTCCAGAAAGAGTATACTGTGATGACATGATGTTAGAGGAAAAAAATCCAAAAATCCCTTAATGAAGATGTTGTGCCCCATTTTACCTTCCTGAGCTCTATGTGGAAGGCCTTAGCAGAGAGTCTTGTCCCATTGTATCTTGGAAATTACTCCCAGAAGCTTTCCCAGCCACATGGAAAATCTACCAAAACTGGGTATACATTCACAGTTCAAGACAGAGAAATTGGCAGTGCGTATTTTGTCCTTCAGAGCAAAGCTCCTCCTGTTTTTCTTCCAATCCTTGTATCTCCCACTTGCAGTGTACTTGTGGCAGTTTGCAAAAAGCCAGTTCGGCTTTGCAATATTTGTTCCACAGATACTGACAAGTTCTAATAGGATAATGATACTGCTGTGAAAAAGGGTCTGATGTGGTCTCCAAAGTCCATACCTAATGCTCAGTAAAACCTGAAATTAACATGGTTGTAGATGTATATAAAAGGATAAAAACACTAACAATTGATAAAAATAATTCTACTTTATTTGCATGTGCCTCTTAACAGTGCTCCATGCCTTTACTGTGCAAGCTCATCACATCTTGAGTACTGCATAGAGTGTGGAAGTTTGCAATGTCTACACAAGTGCTTATTTCTCAAATGAAAAATGGAAAAGTGCCTAAAAAGAGGTAGTAGAAGAATGTCTTTAAATATAAAACCATCTGCTTTTGCAATTATATTTTCATTTATTTGGCTAACACAGGTAAATTTAGTGTGATCCTAATATCCTGTCTTCTTCAAGATCTTCATTTTTGGCAGAGAACTTTACTTTATCCAGATCGTATTGCAGTTAATGAAATATTTACGCTATTGACAGCATTCTGAAGTGAAACTTACTTCCAACCATCTAATGTTTCTTTTTTTTCCTTTACATAAGAACACTAAAGTGAAAAAAGCTTTTATTTTTAACTCTTTGCTGTTGAATCCCTACCTAAAGCCTTTTAATTCGTGTTTTAATACTTCTTTCTAGAACATGAAAGCATTTTAAAAAAAATGATACATTCTCTCCAGCAAAGACAGAGAAAACAGTTCTAAATCAGATTAAGCCTCTACATTATGGGGTGCATCAAATCCTTCATTCTAGCAGTTGCCTCAGCAGAGAAAATGTATTAAGGTAGTTAGGATCATTTTAATTAGATTGAGGTCCCATATATGGCTGTCTAACTTTTTGAGGAACAGAGAAAGGGCAATAATACATCTAAAGGTTATCTGAGTCTCTCTAATAGACTGTGATACTCAGGCCAATTGTTAAATAGGGGAAAAATTGAGTTCTGGGGTTAACTTGTGTCAGCACCCAAAGCAAGGAAAGAATTTTCCTATGTTTCTGGTTAGGATCAGTTCTGTATGTTTTCTTGCAGCGCATATCTCAAGCACTGCAACAGATTGTAGGTGTGTGCCCAGATTGCATTAACAATCCCCTTTTATAACTGCACGTGAAGTTTATTCTGAAGTTATAAAGGTCATCCCAGTAATAGCACGACTGGTTGACATGACATATAACCATGACCTGTTTTATAGTTCTCTTCAAAGATTTTTAATATTCATCAGAGAAAGTCTAGGAAGTGGGTTCTTTATTTACTCAATGAAAGCTTATAAAATAGCTATATCAAAATCTTTAGATATGTCTCTGATTTTAATTTATTACCCTTTCTTGCTGCTTCTCAAATGTATTGTGTTCTGAATGCAGTTGACAGAGTAACAATGTTTAATTATACCACAAGGCTTTATTTATGGGCAAACCATTTCAAAATTAAAAAATAAAAAGGTTTTTTCTCAAGTTTAGCTCTGAAACTAAATTTGACCTGGCTACGTGAAGAAACCTTCTTTATTTAGCATGCTTGGGCAAGCAGTGCTCTGTCTCCTGAGAGATTAACATTGTAAGCAAGTTATGCAGGTGACTCAAATCCAGTTAATCTCACATAAAGAATGTTAATTGCATTGGCAATGGCATTCACTCTGATCACTTCATAGCTGTATAATTAGCTATTGGACATATTCAAGGGGTTGTCTGAGTGATACAAATACAGGAAACAACATGAGAGGTAACTTGTTCTTTCCTGATTCACACTGTGCAAAATGCAGAGATTACGGAAAAATGGAAATATTGGTATTTTCATGTCCTTGCTAACTGGGATCTGTACTTACTATTTATTTTCTAGCAAATTCTTAACTGTTTTGGAAAATACACAGTTTGAGTAGCTGATCTGAAACAAACATGTATGTATGTATACTCCTGAATTGCCTTGATGTGGAATCAAGTGATTTACCTAATGACCTGTGAGCCATTTACTGTCTCGTCAGCTGGATTCTCCTCAAAATGTGATAGGAATTTATTTTCTCATCTCCTGTATAGAAGCATTTACAGCCACAAGTAGCAATCTCGTAAATATGCATACATTAGTTTCTTAGCTGTTTACAGGCAACTTTTATAAACATGGTCTAAAATAATTTTTGTAGGCAGACCAAGCCAACATACAGGCACATGCAGAGTTACTTAAATTCAGCGTGGGTGAACCATGGTCTCTAAATCATCTATAAGGATGCTGATCTGGATCTAAATTTCTTGGTTTAGGATCATCTCTTGAAAAACAGATACCAGAATATAGAGTGTATTGTGTATGAGCTCAGAGCAGGGGTTGGTCTGAGCTCTTCTTAGGAGAGAAGTTGTCAGTAAGATACTCTTACAAACTTACAGAAAGTTTCATTAAGATATTCCCTTACACATAATTACAGACAGGCCAAGTGCATTGCTTAGCATTAAAGTTAACAGCTAATGCTTTTGTTACTTTGTCCAGTTTTAATAAGTTTGTCAAACTGAAAGGTTTTATCCAAAATTTACCATGCCATAATTCATTCTTCTCTAAGAATGTTGAAGTTCCTGCAGTTTGGAGGTGAAAGGGATAATTGGAGGGAAATGGGGAAGGATTTGAAGGAGAGGAATGGAGGAAGCTTTTTGTTCTGAGAAATGCAGGTCCCTGATATTGAATAACAGGGACTTAAAATTTGATGGGAAATAGCTACACTATGCCAGAGATGTACGTTTTTGCTTGTCCAAAGAATTTTCATTATATTTAGCCAATTATGCACCTCTGGAAAAAAAAAAACAAAAATCATCAATTCATATGCCAGAGACACCAGGTAGAATGCGGGTCTGAATAGTATTTTCCTGCAACTGCACTGCACTCCTGCTGCTGTCACTCTCCTGGGATGATGCTTTGTTACTTCGGCCAATTTTTCTTGTGTTAATATTGTGGATGGTCTGTATCTGGGTAGCACAGAGAAAAGAAGCTCCGGTTCAAGTGTAGTTCAAACACACAGGAGAGAAGAGTCAGTTTGCTGTGAGATATGAAGAAGTGAGAGGCGTGGATAGTTGGAAGGAAGACTGGATTTGTGAACTTGCTGGGTTCCAGCTGTGAAAAGCAATATTCTGGGCTGGAAGGAGACAAATCAGCTAAGGAAGCAGTCGGCAGCTGGAAAGAGCTGGCACAGCCAGTGACTGAAACAGAAGGGGACTTGAGGCACTGTCACAGGCTGGCCAAAACACATAGGTGAGGGTAGAAGCAAACCTAGCTGGAGACTGGGAAGCATCAGGAGACTACATGCACAGGGAAGGAAAAGTCTGATGAACCACACTCAGGACAAGGAGCTGTAGTGAAGGTTATATATGGCTTGTACACAGACTTGAAACAGGGAATAAAGACTGAGATTTCAAGGTGCGGAGAGAGACTAGAACTGAATTTACTTGCTCAAACGCTGCTGGAACCTGTAGGTCCCGGGCAGGACTAGGAATAGGACAAAAACTATTACTTGGGAGAAATGGGGAGAAGAATCTCTGCCCGATAGACATGTTTTTATCTCTAGCATCTGGAAAAGTGCTATAGATTCTTGATGCTGTCTATTCTTCTGCTGACAAAATATGCTTTTCCCTGCCAATAGGTCCTTCTGCTAGTATTATGGAATTCCTATGTGATGCTGTTGCTCATTTACATAATTATTAACAGGTGGTTTTGTGTTCCTTATTTCCTGACTTAATATTCTGATTTGCAAAAGTGGTGAAAATTTTATTGGCTGCAACTGAATTCAATGGAAGCTGAGCTTTGAACACACAAAATTAATGTTAAATTCTCCCCCCCAAAAAATTGGCAGGTTTGTGTCTCACGTTGAGCATCAAAATTTAGGAGATATTTTTTACCTTGCTTTCTTAGATCTCCATCGCACTTCGGAGAGGAGCTATGAAAATAAGTGAATTGTTTATGAACCGTTAAGATAGGTGTAATGGAGGTCATGAGGAAATTAATAATTCCACCTTTGAAGTGAAGTTTGAGTAGTATGACAGGAGGCCACCCACTAAATGGTACAACTAAAGCAAAATATTAAACACCTGCTCATTAAATGAATACCAACAATCTGGAGATGTTTGGGGAAAAAACAGTATGTGATCATACAATTGCAACCAGTCCCATAAGACATAAACAGAAAGGGAGTGATTAAAAGGCACACAGACAGCCTTAGTTCTGGCACTGAGGTGCTGCATGCTTGATTTTGCAATGTTATTAATATTCTTTTAATGTTGGGGGTTTTATTATTTGGATATAATAAACATGGATAGCCAACCCATAAACTCAGCTCTGTAGTTATCAAGACAAACTGCCTGAGTCAGAATCTGGTATTGCTTACATCTGTGTGAATTTTGAATAATTTTTTAAGTGACATCACACCCTTCAACTTGCTAAGAATGAAATGTGAAACGTAGTGTCTAACCAGTTTTAAATGTCTTTATAATAAATCCCTGTCTTGAGTGGAAATACTGCTTCATATAAACCCAGTCTTACAATGGTTTGGCTCTAGCATAAATAATTTATGATGATAAAAGTGTGGTATGGCTAGGAGAGGACAGAACAAAATTTATGCAATCCAAAGGCAACTTAGAAACTAACCCCAGTGACATCCTTTCAAATTAAATTACTGGTACTTTGAGTTTGTACCAGTATAACTGAGATCAGATTGTGGCTCTGCATCTGGACTTTAAGCAGGCCTGTACAACATTATGATGATTAATAATATTTGTAGCCATGCAGGCTAACATAACAAGGGTGAACAGAACTTATTATTCAGACCTTAATTTAGTTTTCCATGGTGAAGTTAGCAAGGGCGATCAGGGAAGCTCTGACCTCTATACGATAGTCTGCAATTGGCTGAGATGCATAACACGGAGTTTACATTTTCCTCCAAAGCATCAAGACATTGATTATTGCCAAAGGCAGCTATCTCCACTGGCAGCTCATCTGTTGCTAGAGCAGGCAGGAGCTTTTAGATCATGTGTATATGCGGTGGTGAAGAGCCAAAATGTTCGCACAGAAGGGCACGGCCATGGAGATCTCTCGGCTGGTGTGGCAGGTGGGCAGTCAGTGCTAGCACAGGCTTCCTTCTGGTGGCACTCAGCTCTTGCATCAGGGCCGGATGCGACAGCCCCTGCCTCTCCAGCCTGGCAGTCATCTTCCGGGCTCTTTATGCTCATCATCAGTTCCACTTGTCTGAATTTGTGGATCTCAGCCTCCTTTCTTCGTTCTGTAAATCAGTAAGCAAAAGGATCCTGAAAAGTGAAAAGTGTTCATTTCAACCCTCTGACTCACTAAGGAATTTTAATGTCTCTTTCCAGAGCGGCCCACGTTTCTCAGGCGACCGATTAACCAAGTGGTGCTGGAGGAGGAGGCCGTGGATTTCCGATGCCAGGTGCAGGGGGATCCCACACCCACAGTCCGGTGGAAAAAAGATGATGCAGACTTACCGAGAGGAAGGTGAGAGCAACATTTATGTTCCCCACACTTTCAAATTTCAATTGTTGAGTAATGCTGGAATTACTCCCTACTACTTAGAGTTTGTTATTTGACATTATGGCGAAGATTTATTTCCCATAATGCTGGTCTTTGGCACTACAAAACCTGTTCCAGAGCCAGCTGAGCAGGGAAACCCAGTCTGTGTTGATTTGTCCACATAACAGATTGCCGTGGAAGGAAGAAAAGTGATGTGTCAGTATTGTGAGCACATGGGTATTCACTGAATTTGCTGGAGAAAGTAAAGATGTTTTAGGGATGTACTAGTGGTAGTAGCCTTCATAATAACGTGCTGACACCAAAAGGGAGAAAACTTGGCTGCAGAGTTGCAGAGCCGCTCCACTGCACTAGCAGGATGAATTAGAAGGAGAGCACTGTGGTGGGCTTTGCTGGCTCCTTGGCTCATGTCTGTTAAGTCTCAGAGAGAAACCTTCCTCTTGAGGAAACAAAAAAGCAAACTAGCAGAAGTGGAAAACAAAGTTGAAATCTGTAACACGCCCCTTGTGTTCAAGAAAGATTCATTTAGTCTGGAACAAACATGGAGAAAATTCTAGAGTGAGCAGGTGATGAGAATCTGTCCTATAAAAGGACATTAAATTAGCTTGGCTCCTTTCAGCTAAAGGAGCAGAGTTTGGTCCTTGCTTTCTGGAAGTTTTTCTAGTTTTGGTGCTGAATCATTATTAGATTAAAAAGTCTTAACAGAGAAATAGGTCTGCGAACAGGAATGAGAACCCAGGTCTCCATAACGCAACCAATCCTTCTGGCCCTATGAGTCCTGACTCAATTTTGCACAGTGCTTTTAATTTCAAGAGGAGACATGAATAGTGCCTTTTTTTCCCCACCACAGTTGATTGTTCTTTTCTATCAGTGTTGGTTATCCCTGCGACGTTGCCAATGGAATTTGAAGAAAGGAAAAAAAAATAATCTAAATCTTCTGTTCTTCAAAGAAGTGCTTTAAACACTGGACTTGCATAGGCTGGCTGCCAGCGTTACTTCTGCTCCTCCAATCATGATCTTAAAAGAAGAGCAGCTGCAGTGGTGTCTGTGGCCAGTTTGTGTCAGTGTATATTATGTGCACTGTGAGCACACTACCAGACTGGGCCTAACTAGAACAAGTTAGACATTGCTATCTGCTTTCTGTATCACAGCATGTTTTACATCTTCAACCCAACAAGGTGAAAAAAGTGTTAAGACTCTTATCTGGCAGTCTTCATCCACTTGCTAAATATGGCATTTAGTGTCACATACACTTTCATGAAAACTGATGGCAAAATTCCTGAGTCATACAGCACTTAATCATGTTTGCAGCTTGGGTTAATATCTTTTGTCTCTCAATTTCTAAATCCTTTAACAAAATCCCAAAACTCAAATTGGAGAATACCTGTTTTAGTTTCCACATCCTCAACTCTGTAAGATGTCTTACAGTTATTCAGTTAAATATATTAATGTAACGATACATAATCTAGAAAAAGACATTTTTATATAAGTACAGATACGTATGTGTGTGTGTATATATATACTTACATTTTTAAATTAATTTCCTTGCAATTTAAAACAAAATAAAAAATGACATAGCGTTTTTGCTAATTATATTGATAGATGTGTATGCATGTAATACATAAAATATTATTTTGAAGAGCAGACTTTTAGATGGCAGGATGAATTTTGCTCTTTGCTTGTGTTTTGGGTTTGTGTGGCGGGGTTTTTGGTAGCGGGGGAGGGGCCGCAGGGGCGTCTCCCGTGAGAAGCTGCCAGAAGCTTCCCCGGCTCCAAGCCGGACCCGCCTCTGGCCCAGGCCGAGCCCACCAGTGACGGTGGTCGCGCCTCTGGAGAACAGATTCAAGAAGGGGAACCTGCAGTGAGTGGGGGATTGGAACGCGAGAGGAACCCCTCTGCAGGTACCGAGGTCAGTGAGGAAGGAGGGGAGGAGGTGCGCCGGAGGAGGGGATGCCCCTGCAGCCCGTGGTGGGACGGCAGGCTGTCCCCCCCCAGCCCATGGAGGGGAGCGGGGGAGCGGAGGCCCCCCAAGATGGCCGCGGCTCCATGGGAAAGCCCGCGCTGGAGCAGTGTGTGACTGAAGATCGGCCCGCGGAAAGGACCCACGCCAGGGAAGTTTGGGAAGAGCTGAAGCCCGTGGGAAGGACCCACATTGGAGAAATTGGTGAAGGACTGTCTCCCGTGGGAGGGACATGACGGTGGAGCAGGGGACGGGTGAGGAGTCCTCCTCCCCTGAGGAGGAAGGAAGGAGCGGCAGGGACAAGGTGTGGGGAGCTGACCCCAACCCCCATCCCCTGTTCCCCTGCGCCGCCGGGGGGAGGAGGCAGAGAGAGCCGGGAGTGGGCTTGAGGCGGGAAGGAGGGAGGGCTGGGGGGAAGGCGTTCTGAGGTTGGTTTTACTTCCTGATATCCTTGTTTTGATTTGATTGGTAGTAAATTAAATTGATTTAGTCTCTTCTGCAAGTCGAGCCTGTCTTTTGCCCGTGACCATAAGTGGTGAGTGATCCCTCCCTGTCCTTGTCTCGACCCACGAGCCTGCCTTTATATTACCTCCTCCTCATCCCGCCGGGGCCAGGGCAAAGGAGTGAGCAAGTGGCTTCGTGGTGCTTTGTTACCGGCTGGGCTTAAACCACAACAGCTTGCTATTTGACTATGCATTGTAGAGTAGTCCATAGTAAATACATTGTGCTTCTGTGATTTATTCTTACTGTTGTGCTACTTTTGTTGTTTTAATTCACATCTACTTCTAGGTCTCATAAGCAGAAGTAATAGATGATGAACAAACAGTGCCTTTGATTAGGTTGCAGTTTTACTGTTTTTTTTTTAATGGCTGTGTTCCTTCTTTTTCTTTTATATCTTACTGAGAAAAATATAGTACTATGTGCTTCAACGTGATATTTTCTGTTCACTCAGAATGTATTTCTAAGGAAGAAGAAATGTAACAGGAAGCATAGGAAGAGTTTTCACTGGGCTGTTAACTAAAATAAGAGAAGGTTCATCAGATACATTCTGATCATAATCAACTTCAGGCTCAGAAACTCCTCACGATGTTTTGCAGTATCTTTACATTCCTGTTTAACATTTCATTAACTGTGTTTTGGCATCTTAAAATAGAAAGTGGGGGTATGTCTTTATGTCTGCTTCCCAGAACGTCAGAGGTGTGGGTAAAGAAGGGACAAGGTTGCAGAATCTCAGGCTGGAGACCACCTTGGGTGATAGAGGACTACCACTGTCCCTTCCCAGGTAGTGGGTTACCACCACCTGAGCCACACGAATTGTGGTCATCTGCTAGAGTCCAACATCTACACTTTAAATGCAAATACCTCTGATGATCAGGACTGTATGTTTTCTTTTCTAAAATGTATCATTTATATAGCAAGATACATAGCAGAGTCTTCACTGTCCAAAAAGTGGAAATTTGTAAACCATGCTGCATGATGCTTAATCAAGGAAGATAAACTTCAAACATCTGTAAGAAAAGCTATTGTTTTTTCTTGATTTTTTAAAACACAAGCAAATAAATTTGCCCAGGTATAGTCTGAATTAATGGACGGATGAGAAAATTATAATATAGCAAATTTATAAATTAAGAAGGGAATTTCTAAGTTTTTCCTCCTTGATGAAGTGGGAGGTTTCTTTTTTTCCTTTTTTGAGGTAAAACCAAAATTAGCTTTCAGCTTCTGATCACCTGTATTTTAAGCATTTAACTTCTACAGTGAAATATGAAATCCTCAAGGAATTCCCTTTGTTATTCTTCTTACATGCATAAATCCTTCTTCTGAGCAGATCTGTGCAGCTATTTGTCTTATAGCTTTCAATATCAATTTCCTGTTTCTACGGCTAACGACTTTGCACATCTGTCTGGTTTTGTTTTTTCAATAATTTCCTTTCTGCTTCATCCCTAGATTACACAACAATTATAGTAGGGACCTGTTTCAACAATTACTACAAATTTTTAAATGTGTCTATTGTTAGTTCATCTTTCAAAAGTGTCTAGTTCAGCGATAGCAAAGTGGGATAAACTGAATTTTTTTATGCATTTTGTTTCTGTAATTTGCTTCTGGTGAATGCCAGAATCAGTGATACTGGATCTGTAGTCTTTCAGAAATCCTTCTCTGTTTTTCCATCTTACTTCCTTTCAACTTTTTTAGTGAAACATGTAAAAGCAAAGAGAAAAGTAATCACAGTAATTTCTGGTGACAAATATAAACAGTATTGCTGCACCTATTGGTGTGTTGAGTAATAAATGGAAAATAATTTCAGGCTGTTACAGTTTTAATTATAAAGGTCCCTGGTGAACTGTAAGCACGTCTAGTTGCAGTTTGATTGAATGAGGAAAAAAAGGCAACTTCTAAAGAAATTATTGTGTTTGAAAATATGACTATTTTTAAAAAAGTAATTTGGCCATTTTGTTGAATTGTCTATGTAATTACCCAGAAATTTATGAATAACCATGCTTTAAAACTGAGAACAGATGGACATAAGTTTATTCTGAGGGTGCAAGGCTTCATTCCAAACTTTAGCTATTTTGAATTGATGATCTAAAACAACTGTGATAGTTTGTATTTTGAATGTAAAACCTTAAAGTGGTTCTTAGAGTGGAAGTTTTCAAAATGCCTGGGAAAAATAGGTCTCACTAGCAGTCAAAGGAAGTTACTTGCCCAACACCCTGTAGACCTGACTTGAGATTTCAAAGACTGTGGTATACATCATGGAGCTTTTCTGTGTATGGCTGGGCAGGAATTAGGAAAGCACTAAGAAGGACCAGGTGGAAACAGTGTTGAGACTTATGTATGCTAACTGTTTTCATATTTCTTTTACATTGTTGTGAAAATGAATTATTAAATTCTTCAGACCTGAAAATTCTTTTCAGAGCCTAAACCAATTGCAGCAAATTAATAACTTGCTATTAAAAACGTTGATACTGCACCAACAGGGAGAAAAAAAGTACAATGTGAAGTCTAGGGTGTGTAAAGCTTTTTCCCAGAAGCTCTCCATTTCGAATCAGTGACCCATGACTGAAATGCATTGTGAATCAAGGGTAGACGCACACGGTGTATATTTTGTTTTAATTGCTCTAAAAATTCAGCACCACACCATAAGTTCCACAATACAGAAAGGCTAGAGAATAGTTAATCAAGTATGACTTGTCAAACTACTGGAGGTGAACAGGATATTGTGGGGTCATCAGTCCTATGCCTTTGGCTGAAATATTTGGTTCACTATTTCATGAATAGAGTTTCTTTTCATTGTAAGTGACACAAGGAAATAGCACAAAAATTGTACTAAAGTGACTCAGACAATTGTGGCCATGCATAATGACCAGGACCTATGGAAAATTGTCTTTATACATTGAAGTCTTTTCCAGCCACATGTTCAGGTAGCTTTCCCTTTGATGTCTGCTTGGCAGAAATAGAGATTATACTTTCCTGCTAAGGAGCTGATGGTCTCCTGCATGGTGAGGAACTCAATATGGCCTGTATCAACCTTTGATTAATCTGCTTTTTAGTCCTGGTAACAGGAAGAAAGCAGTATTATTTGAGAGCCTCCAGTATGAGAGTGGCGTATCTATGACTAGCAATTTAATAAAATTTGAATAAGGTTTGTACAGTCTTTCATGTCTTCAAATTTTCTAGTGAAGCCGAAGCGAGCAGCTGCATAGTCTGTAATTACATAGCAAGTAATACGGATTTTTTTTTTTTTTTTAGGAAGTGAAGAGATTTTCAATTACGAGTTAAAATTTATGACACACTATAATAACTGTTTAAACCTTTCACACAGAAGAAGCTAGCAGTGCCAGCTCTTTGGGAGAGTGAGGTTAGCTCAGCAAATGTATTTTTCAGTTGCCTTAAAAATGACTAAGTAGCAATCACATGGGCCTTTTTTTGCATTCCAGCCTGGAACAGCTGGTTTAGCTCAGTAAATACATCTTTAATGAAATTACAACCTGCTCTTGAAAGTTGCATTTACAGGCACTGTCTGATTAGATGAATATTGTACTAGAGATGAAAAGTGGCAACTGCACCAACAGGAAGAGGTATTTGTTCTACACGCCACCCACGCAATGGGAGTGTAGGCAGAAAAAACAAGAGTGATGCTTCAGAACAAAATGGTGTGTAGTTTACACAAAGTAGATTGCTAAGTGTTAAGAGATTGTAGGTTATTAAATGAAAGAGAACAGTGACACACAGCAGTGAAAATTATAAACAGCACAGTAAGCTTTCTTATTTACTGAAGATTAAGAATACTCATTAAAAATTATTTTGGAAAATGCATTCTTTATGCATAGACTTAACTTATTCTAAGATATGTGTTAGCTCCAACAACAAAAGTCCGTGTAGATGTTAATCTTGCTATGTTTTTAAAACTGGTCTCTTTGTGCCTGAAAAGTAATTGCATACGCATAGCCTGGGTAGAAATACTGTCTGTCACACTTCTGATAGGTGTGCATTTTAAGTAAGAACTATAATTTCTCTGCTTTCCTCCATGGCTTCTTGTGAGATCAAAACTAAGGGTAAATGATGAAATTTTAAAATATCTTACTGTCTTCCAGATTCAAATCGTTGAAATGGATTTAAATGTGACTGACAGCAAACCTTATCCCAATAAACTCAGAAAAGTTAGATTTTTTTAAGAGGGATCCAGAAAGGGCCTGATAGCCAGAGATGTTCTTCATTTGGTTTTCTCCATGATCATGGGATAAGGCACTGTAAGCCAGAGACACAGTAATTTTTAGGAATAAACATGGTGCTACATAATTCTATTTATATTCTGTGGATGGGATAGTGAGGTATTTAACTACAGCCTCCTCTAGATAGAACCAAGGGGAGAATGACCTTTCAATGAAATACGAGTTAATAACACTGCAGCACTGTGCGCTTTGGTCGAGTTAATCTCTGTGCAGATTGTAACAAAATGCAGTCTAATGTGTATTGAAAATTAATTAGAGTAAAGAGTGTGTTTTAGTGGTGTAATGGATATAATCTTTGGTTACATCAGCAAATTTCTGTTGCAGTTAATAACAATTAATGGTTTTAAATAAAGGGTCAGGGAAAGGGTGTTTTTCATATTAGCTGTATCATGTGTAGTATTCATCACCTCTGGTTAGATCCAGTATGATTTGCATGCCCATCTTTTGTTTCCTAAGCTAAAGCATCAAGGAGAGATTAGGTCCCTTTATGAGGAGCATAGGAGAGAAGATTGGAAGTTCTTAATAGCTTGTCAAAAGAAGACAGTGAAAGAAAGAGGTTTAATATGCTATTTGTATTCTTACATACATCTGGAGGGAGTAGAGGCGGTTTGCAGAGGATGTTGTTATCTTGGGTTTAATGTAGCACATGGCTGGCACAGGGTAAGCTGGAGTGCAACTTGCAGAGAGTCCACGTAGCCTAACTGAATACAGGCAGATTTCAGCTGAGTGCAATGTAAGCATCTTTTCAGCTGTTATGTTGAATCATTTGAGGAAACTTCTCCTGTAAAGCCAGATATATCATTTAGAGATAGAGAGCTAATAAGGGGTAGAAGGGAGGCAGGGATTGGTTTATTTTTGTGTATATAGTGTCAAGATGATGTACCCCAGTGCTGGTGGGGTATACCCTCCTGTTGTTCTTTTGATTGAGTATCCCTCTTCTCTTATTGATACTTTGCCTGTCAGTGATCCCTTCCTGTTCTGTAAGTGGAAGAATATTCCTTACAGTTTTCTGAGGAATACATGGCCAAGGGAAAGTGTAAATTAGAGTATTTTTTGACATTTTAAATCCCTCAAGGCATGGCACTGAATAAAGTCCTGTAAATGCATTGTCCCACAGTTACCCCAGAGGTCTATAGTCTAACCCAGTAGCTACCTGCCATTCAATTTGTATGAAATATTAAATGCTGTGAGCAAAAGTGTTATATGTGTGGCTGTGCTAGACTGATCAGCAGAGAAACGGTTAATAACATTGACATCTAAATTGGCTTCATGTTAAGTGTCAGTTCTCACACAGAGCTGAAGAAGAGCTATTGTTTCAGGCAGTCTGTTTGCAGATGCATGCAAACAGTCTCCGGTTGCTTACATAAGGGTCAAGGGTGGGAAAATAGCTTTACAACTCCACGGACAGCAACCGTAAAGGAATTGTGTCAACGAGCAGTCCTGCCTGCATGGTTTCTCTTTATGCTATGTGAACCGTTGGTGATCTATAAAGTGATCACTGTCAGTGCACTTGAAATAGGATTGTCGCAAGAGAATGTTTTGTTATTCTCTCTTATTTAACATACTAAAATTGTTAAATTTCAGAGAATTAAAGAAGTCACTAGCAGAGTTCTGAAACAAAATTTAATGCTAGTAGTAGTAGCCTCGAACATAGATTTCTCAGAATTTTCCACTCACAGAAGACTGCAGTAAATAAATGGTCTTGCAGGAAGGAGACCCAAGAAAACTTAATGTAGAATTTCACTCAAAGTACTCATTCTAGTGCTTGAATCTTTCTTTAGTATCAGAAAAGCAGACTATAATAAGTAAAAGCTTACTAATCACATAGTTTATACATTGTAAGTTTTAGAATATTAAGGTAGCCTGCTTTCTTGAAAAGTGTAAGGTTATCAAGCAGTTTAAGCTCACTATTATCAGCTTATTGACTATTAAAACTACAGAATGAAAAAGTAAAGATAGTTTACTATGCAGTTTTTCTCTAAAATCCTCAGGAGAGCAGGGAGAGGGAAGCTGGTAGTTATGTACAAGTGAGAGTAAGATTCAAGAGTTCTGACCACAGCATCATTGGTGCTACTGGAATGGCTGGCCTGCAGGGGTTTCTTCTGCTTTAACACATTCCATCCCTGCATGGGATACAAAAGTTGTCGTCTCAGTTAGAAACAAACAAACAAAAACTGTCAGTGAAAACACTGCAAGGTTAAAGTTTTAACCCTAACAACTATTTTCCATTTCCTATTGGTAAGTCCTATGCTGAGAATTACTTAACATTAGCAAAATGTACTTTTTAAGAATATGACTTCTAGCTCAACTGTAATGTTGAAGGCACTTTCATTAAAACATTAACATGACTTCATCTTTAATTGCCACTTCAAGGTTGGTTACTGATTTGAAGTACAGATTAGAAAATATTTCAGTTAGTTCTCTGACAAGTTTATGGTAGTCTTTCATTGTGCTTAAGGTAAATAATAATAGACAGGACAACAAATTCTGTTTTATTTCAAACTACTCATAATCTGTGTGTTCCTGTTAAAAAAAATGCATCAAGCCACAGTTAGTGAGTGCAAGATGCCAGTCTGGGCTCAGATCTTCTTACTGTGTTCCAGTCCTTGCAGCATCATTTCAGTTTTTTAAGAATGGGAACAGACAAAAACAGTATTTTGCTTTTCCTTAAAATTAATTTCAGTGTCATGTGCTGAGCAGATAACCCTGAGAATCAAGGGTGCTTTTCTGATGGATGGATTTAGAACATAGGCATTAATAATACAAATCTCCCCAAGTGCCTGACAAATGTGTCTCATCTGTGAAAGGACTACTTCTGGTGATAGGAGGATAGGTCTCCATGCCAAGTCATTACATGGTCTCTTAGCTCATACTTCTGCCGACGTTCCAGTTTTTGAAATGTGGAGCTCTGTCTGGAACTAAAATCAAATCAGAAGCCCATTTTGGGTAATTATCGTGTGGTAATTCCCTGTGAGTACTTACTTCTCTGTGCAAACAGAGATGTAGAGGTAAAAGATGGAGCCTGCATCAGTTTAGACAGAGCTTACCGAGTCACTGATTCCCAAACATATGTTTTGTTCTTAACTTCTGTTTGTTTCCAAATTATTTCAAAGAGAATAAAAAACCAATCTCATTTTTCTTTCTGAGTTCTCTCCTGAGCACATGGCTACTGGTTTTGTGAGGCACTAGTTATGTGCAGTCACACATCTATGTTTGCATGTAAGAGTAGTACTGTACAGTGTAATGCTTCCAGAGAAGTTGGAAAACACCATTTCCTTGGACATAGGTATGGTTTCACAATGTTGGCCCAATGACTGTAACTGTTGTATACATCTTTTATGAGATTTAGGTCATTTTATTGACTGCCTTGGTTTAAGGCACAGTGCAGTGTGGATTTGTGTTTTATATTATTGCAGTTGTGAGTGTCCACTGTAAGAAATTACCAATAATGTGCTGATCACAACCCATAAAAGATTTTGGATGAAAGCAGAACCTGCTGTCAATATATTTTAAGAAAATCAAAATAGTGTATCACTTAGCTCTTTTACTGGTTTGTTGGAATAAGGCCAGTGAACCATTTTATATAGCTGCTTGCATACATACCTTGCACAAAGAAATTCAAGGTAATGTCACTTTGCCTTATACCTTTCTCTGGCATGAATGACATAGCCAAAGAATAAATGGGAATCTGGACATGTGGATGTGAGTGGCAGCCGTCCTGTCAGCACCTTGGGGATAGCTCCCTGGTAGCTCAATTTATCATAGCTGTAAGCAGCATCTTAGAGCCACCCAGCAACAAGCAGCCTTGATTTCAGGGGTACAACAGAGTAATTTGAGACCAGTGCACACAAATATATATGTATTTATGCTTTCTCTGTCACTGATTCATGTTTTGCTAGGGAAAGAAAACCAGAGACTCCTTTATCTTTCTCTCGGAAAGCTGTCACTCACATAGGTTTGTGCTGCTTTCTTCTTCCACTTATCAATGGGATGGAAGTGAAAAAACCCCAACATTTCTTGTAAGGGAGCTGGCAGTAGGGGTGGCTGCATCACCGATGGGAACGGAAGCTCTCCCTTCGGCTTCTGGATCACACAAGGCTGAAGCAGGTGAAGAGCTCACACTTCCTATCTCACTGCAGCTTCTCTCTGGCTCCCTCCATCTGGCACAGAGAGTCTAGGAGCCAGTGAAAAGCTGTGGCACTATGCTGGGAGCTGAAGTGCCAGCACCACAAAAGAGAAGTGGAGACAGAAGCTTAAGCCCCCTTAACTACCTCCTGTTTACTCTGTTTTTGGCCAGTAGCCTCTTTCTATTTGGGCTCCCTAATCATTGATGTTGTGAGTAATCTTGAAGCTTTGTGCATATTTTGCAAAATAGCCTGGCAAACAGGCAAAAGAAAATAGAGCAAAGTAATTTTTGTGCCTTCTCTAAAAAAAAGAAAGTTCACAAAGCCTACATACAAAGATTCTATTACATTATTTTTTTTTTATTTACAGTAATGTTTTAGAAGAAAATAGGTGCCTCATATAAATTTGTGTAAAGTTTTTGAGGCCAGTGGCATCAGTTAGCAGCAGTTAAGATGTGACTTTTTCTCCTGCAAACTCTCTGTAGCAGCAAATGTGGCTTTTTGAGTTGAATTTGTTGAATTCAGTAATGCATTCTCACAACTTTAAAATACACTACTGAAGCAACTGCATCCATGTATTACCAGTTAGGCCTATGTGGATGTCTAGGAATGTAATGACTCCAGCTGCAGACAGAGTTTTGCTACCTGTGCCTATGAAAGACAAAGAGGTGCATATATTTTTATGCATATCTGCATGCACATTTTTGAAAATCTGGAAATCTAGGGGTTCTGTGAAGCACTCAGTAAAATGTATATCGAATGCAAAAAAGCATATTGCTAAACCTCTCAAAGTTCAGTAAGTTCTCTCTCTTTTTTCATTTGATAACCCTGGAGATTGGTGGCTGAGTATGGACAGATACAGTTTTGAATGTGGGGGAAAAAAAATATAACTGTGACAAAATCATTTCAATTCAAGATTATCCTTAGATGCTTAAGCCAGTGCATGAATCCAACCTCAGTACATTAACTTGTGATACTTAAAAACAGTTAATGTGTTTTGTTTTATTTGTTATTTGGTTGAGCAGATGGTAATGGTTTTGACACAATTTAGTTTTTTATTTTTCTTCTTTTCTTTTCTTGAAAAAGACAAGGCTCTTTTTCCCACTTTGTCACAGCTGGTTACCAATCAATCTCAATTCACGGTACAGTGATGATAGCACATGTTGTTCGGGGGCCAAATCTGATTGGGTTGCATTTTCAGCAGTGTTTCATATAAAAAAAAATTGTGTCTGTATGGCAGTGACTGTCAGCACACTATTGTACAACTGTCATTAATCAAAACTAGCAACAATGAATGCATTCACATGTGCTAGAGACTGCCAGATTTCACTCAAAATCACCCAATTTCTATTAGAAATTCCTCACCAGCAGTGTTTTCTCATCTGCTTGTTGTTTCTTGTGTTTCTTTCTTCCCTTCAAGTCCCATGCTCCCCCCCCCCCCCCCCTTCCTCCTTGGTTAATTAAAGGCAGATCTACTCTAACTGTGACTTGTAGAAAATTATCTAACGTGGTGCCCAAAAGTGGCTGGTTTATATCTAGTCACAAGCTGACTAGCTGTTTAAAAGACCTCGCTGAGCTCAGTCTGATGGCTGAAGTCTAAGCTGAACTGAAAGGTTAAGCACCTCCAAATATGTAACAGAGAGAAGTACTTAAAATCAATTAGATGGCCATAAATATGTGAAACTGATGTCTGATGGCCTATGTTTTTAGCTGAATGTTGGCATTAATTGGCTAGGAGTCAGCAATATTTGGGCAATATGTCAGAAGGTGTTTCTTGACACTGCACATATTTTGAAGGCATTGCCGCCTTAGTGCACTGACAATGTTAAGGAACAACTTAACCAGTACACTCTGGTTTTCTGCCATTCCATTATCAATCCAGGAGTCTGGTAACCTCTCTCTGTGATTGGTATTAGAAGTCAGAGAAGCCCTAATCCTGATTCCCAAGTGTTCAGTAACACTAATCCAGATGAGAGTGAACTTCTCCAGAAACTCAGGTGGAAACACCTTGCTATGGGAATATGAGGCCCTGGGACAGAGAGGAGACAAGGGACTGCTCAAGACTGCGCAGGTGGATGCTTGAGAAACTGAAAACATATTCAGGCTTCACTCCTTGTTACTTCATGGTCCCTTTCTCACACAAGCAAATTGTGCTGCTGTGGATCAGGCTAAAAGCCAGTTTTCTTCCTTTCTCCTTCCTGCCTGCTTCATCTGTCAAAGCTCTTCACTGAACCGTGGTGACTTCTGGGGACAATGTGGGTGGAACAGATGACTGAGGGGCAGCATATCAATACTTCAGGACAGCAGATGGTTATAATGTCCCATGGGTCCATCTACGTATGAATCTAATTGCTAGATGGCACGTTCTGTCAGGGTGGTCCAAAAACCCAGTGTGGCCTTGTTGGAGAAGCAGACTGGGGAGCTGGACCTCTCCTTGAAGTAGTTGGTAACTGGGTCATGATGGTGACGTGTTTACGCCACCCTCCATTTCACAACCCAAGTGGGCGATGATGCCTGTACCCTCGCTCTGCGTCCTGGCATGCCATGCAGCTGGCTCATTCCCCCAGCAGCCTTTGCACAATTTGCATGATTGGCAGGTGCAGGCATAAAGGCTGCCGAAGCCTCCAAGGCAGCTGGCTGGCATGCCGGCACCAGCACATCAGTGAGATGAAGAAGAGCGAGTCAGCTGCAGCCCACAGCAGACTGGAGGGCCCTGTCCCATGCTGCCTGCATCCCAGTTCAAGCAACAACTCAGTCAGATACAGTCCTGCTGACTGTCTGTTTTTATCTCAGCACTGGTTAGTGAACCACAGGGATGTTATTTGTCCTAAAAAAAAAAAAAAAAAAAAAAAGGGCAATTAAATAAATGGTTAATTGTTGCCTAGCTTTATAACTGTGATTCCTATACCCAACTCACATTTATATTACAACTGATCTTAGTTTTCTCATCTTACAGGAGCTGAATACAACTTTATATTTTTAGTCCCCTAGGGCTGGCCTTATGTCAAGAAAATAAGCATTTTCTCTTGTCTGCAAGTCTGTGGTTGCCAAAGACAAATAACTGCTCCATCGTTGTGGGATACTGTTGTCATATTCTTGAGATTTTTAAGGAGACAATTTGCCTTTTCTCTCTTACGAAAACAGTGATTTCTGTTTGCCATTGACTAGTGCAGCACAGCATGCAAAATGACATAATTTGTGAGCAGTCGAGAAGAAATGTTCCGCAACTGCATATGGCTGTTGAATGTAGTTGCAATAGATCTGCACTGCTCCAGAAATGGCATATTAAGTTCTTTAGTGCCATAATGTTTTTGTCCCCCTCAATGGTACTATGCTAGCAAAAACATTGTCCCTAAAAGTTTCTGAAGTTTGCCATGGCATCTACTTATTCTTTCCCTTGGCATATCTCGTATTCATTAGTGAAACTTGAGTTATTGCATATACATATAATTAAGTGTAACACCTAACAAAAGGGGTATTATATATATGTTTATGTTTATCTCTGACAGAATGGTTAGCCTCAATTTGGTCTTTTTTTAATTTATTTTTTGCTAATGAATGTAATGGACTTACTGAATATGGAATGAAGCTGTATTGTATTGTGGTGAGTGTGAAAAGATGTCTTGACTTCTCTTTATTCTTGGAATTGCTAGTAATGCTCTAATTGATGTTGTGAGCTTTAATTAGACATAATAGAACTTTAAATGTTTCGACATGTAGGATCCTTTGAGTTAAGGTGCTTTAAAGTCTGTTAGCACACAGTGCTCTCTCTACAAATCTATACTAAAGGAACCAATAGCCATGTATGTTATGTACACAGAAATAAATGTTTCAGATTCCCATAGCGTTAAAAAATACTCATAGAGCCTCACAACATTCCTGGAACTAATTGCATTACATTCTTATTCATAAAAACATTTAAGGGTGCTCTTCCATATGATTTCAGTATGTTTGCTGAACAAGTCTACAAGGTCTTTACTGTGTAACAAAGAGAAGGTAAATTAGTTCTTCTGAAGTTATGTCATGAGTGTGTATACAGTGAGAAAGGGTATTAACGTCTCCTGAAGTCTCGATCTTTCTTCACTTTCATGTTCCTCTTTCACTATTTGATACATGAGAATCTGAAGCTAACTTTAGATTCAAGGTGACTTAAGGTATCATGGGCTTATTATGGCTAGAAGAAATGTTGTTGAAAATAATTTTACAAGAGAGTATTTCAAGAGTAAAATATCCATGCTGAAAACCAGAGTTTTCCTGATTTGGGAGCCAAAGAAATTTTATACAAGATAAAGTTTCCCGTTGACTTTAATGAGCTTTGGACCAGAGCCTAAAATAGTTTGTTTAGCATGACTTCTGCAGGACAATAACAATTTAACAGAAAATATTTTTCTAGGTGTAAGCACTCTAAATGCTTTGAGAATGATTGTTCACTGCATGCTGAAGTACTTTGTATTATTTCAAGTTTTATACATCCTCATAGTTTTAGAATTATTACAACAATAGAAACAAAGAAATGGACAAAGCATAACTGAATTGTTTCTAATTTCTTTTAAGAAAGAGAAAATGTTATTGTCCACCCTTAATGAATAATTTTGTAGTATTTCTGTGAAATTGATAAATCTCCTTTAATGTGCCTCTTCAATAAATGTCACCTTCCAGAGCTTAAATATATTTTCTGTTGTTTGTAATCATGTAGTGTCAGATCCTACCAATGTGCTCACCATTTCCCTAAGGGGTTGCTGCTGTAGAGAAAAACTATATAGAAAGGGAAATTTCCAGATCAGCAAAAGGTAAAATGTGTAGCTCACATAGTTAAAGGCATGATGAACTTGAGCTGTCATGTATTGATAACTGATGTCTGATAGCTTAATTTTATCTTATTGCTCTAGATCAAGGACAAAGTGAATGATATTAATAGTAAAGCCCTAATACTGAGTGAACATAGCAATACTAATTTTATGTAAAGTTTCTAACTAATGCAGAGTGCAATAAAAATGTCATGAAGATTAATGCTTAGTGGAATTATCTAATGCTAGATAATAATTTATCTTCCAAAGTTGGCTCCAAGATAGATTCAGACTGGCATATTCCAGGTGAGAGTTTTTGTTCATTTCTGTTGTCTACAGAAGGAGTTTTCATTCCTTTTCTGTAACACAGGTATGACATCAAAGATGATTACACTTTGCGCATTAAGAAGGCTGTGAGCACAGATGAAGGAACCTACACATGCATTGCTGAGAATCGAGTTGGAAAAGTGGAAGCCTCTGCTACACTCACTGTGCGAGGTGAGTGTTCCTGTGGAGGGAGGGTCTGTGTCCTATAAGGATAAATTGCTTTCTGGTGAAATGGGCCACATCCTTACCTGACATTGTTTGGGTTTCACATACCCTTTGCAATTGTGGGTGCTGCACTGATTTACAACAGAGGTGAAATCCTGGTCCTGTTGATATCTCAGGCAAAATTTTAATTTACTTCAATAGGATAGGATCTCCCTGCAGTTAAAGAGCTGTTCCAATGTTTTTTTATTGAAGAACAGATGCATATATGTGCATAAGCAAGCACTACGTAACCGTGGGCATAGACTTTAATAAGTGAGCCATAAGTTTAGGCTATTATTCATGTTCCTTTCTCTAATAATTATAAGGAGTATAGTAAGTAACTATGTTTAATAATGCCAAACATAATGCAGATAGTAGTATTATGTGATTAGCTCTGCCATAATTAACTCTCTGCCATTACTCTTTATCTGAAAGATAAACCCTAGCCAAAGGAAAAAGAAAATCCTAATTAAATTTTGTAAGTATTACAAGGTAAAGACTAACATATTCTCTCCTAAAATATTCTTGGTCTCTAGTATCCACTCAGTGTTTATGTGCTGCTGTTTGATGTGGTAAGGAGGTTTTAAGACCGGTAGAATAATGAGTTGCCAAAATGTCTTCTGTGACAGTAGATATAGACATGCTAAAGATCATGGGGAGAGAAAAAGTTTGTAGGCTAGTATTTCCATATGAGTAAATAGAATATAATAGTTATTATTTCATTCCAAAAGATAAGCAGCAATTTGGCACAATGGATATCATGCAGACACTATTTCACAGTTTAGTGGTGCATGCTGATGGTTTTCAGTAGAGCTGTGAAAGGTTAATAAAAACATTTTTAGCTTTATCTGTTCTCCTCTTTTCATACACATTAAATCAAATGTTCAAAGTCTCAGTGGATTGCTTTATTAGAACCGGGGTCAACTGACCCAAGAGGCCAGCTTCCATTTCCATCCATTTAATGCATGGACACAGTTCAGTTTAATTTGCTGAATTCAAAGGGAAAAAAAGCACTGAGTGGCTTTGGGGGGTGGGGGGAGATGTTAGTATATAACAAAGAAAAGAGAGAATTGTGATAATCCATCTGCTAAAATATTACCTCAGTGTTTGCTTTAGACAATAAGTGATAATGCAGCTCTTCCCATTTTAAGTGGAAGAAATAGGTTTACCTGCTATATGCTTGTGTAAGAGATACTTCTTCCATTTTGTAACGTGAGAAAAATAGTCACTACAGCGAACTCCCAGAAATACTCTCACTCTGTTCCTTTGTCACAGGCAGAGTCATGGTATCCAATAAATCTGGCAACCAATTCGATAGCCTTTAAACACTCCTGAACTGTGTCCACTGTATACATTACCGGAGCAAGCCTTTCAGATTTGCTACCCAGACTTGTGATATAAACAATAGCTAGAACCAAGCAAAAAGTCCTTTGAAATCACTGAAGCTTGGACCTGATGAAATTAAGGTGAAAAAAACCCAAGGAAGTATATAATTGAATCGATTTTCCTACAGTAAAAGCAGGTTTTCATTATCTTGGATATTTTTCCCCCCTGGGTTTGTCATTTACAGTCAAATACATAGTGTTTATCCAACACAAAGGAAGCCACGATATTATAAACATACTAAATGTTCAGGATATCACAGAAAATGAGAAAAGCCAAAAAATTCAATGGAGAAAGCTATTACTCTGATTTTTCTGGAAACAAAGGGCTGGGCAAACTCCCATTGACTTTAGAGGGACCACAAACAATGGTCTTTTTAATTAAAGGAAGCCTTAATTCTGAATTCTTAAACTTTTGCCAGTTTTGTCTGAAACTGCTTTTACTGTAACCACTTGTCATGTAGAGGAGCAAAACCACATAGCATTTCAAAATTTACTTTGAGGGTGCCTTGGTCCTTGCAGGTGTTGTGTAGTTACAGCTGCAAACCTGGCAACAACAGCATAATCCTTAGCTCCTTCATTGATGGCTCTTCTCAAAGCAGGGGATGAGGATGCAGTCAGGAAGTTTGTGTTATGCTGTCACAAACAACAACAGAATTTGAATTCTGTGACTCAGCCTTCATACCCTCTCTTGGAAAGGTGCATATCCCTCTTATTCCTCATCTCTCTCCAGAAGAAGGGATATGTCCGTAATACCAGAAGCCAGAAAGTCTTCAAATAGATAATGGGTGAGAAAGGGCAGCAGGCTTGAAATAGCTAAATGAAGTGGGTACGCCAAACTAAGGATAAAGCCATAGAAAGGTTGAGAACTAAGAAGGTCCTTGCATGCTGTGTTAACTCTGAATCTGCATATCTTACATTTGAACCTAGCCTGCACATAAGCATGTGGAGCTGGTTAACTTCTTAAAAAGAAAAAGGAAAAAAGGAAAAAAAGAATGTGCTGTTGCTCAGAAATATGTAACTACTTCTGCTGCTAAAATAAGGGAGGTTTCACCTACACAGTTGCAACCTGTACTCAATTTTATGTCCAACTTTTCAGCTCTTCTGAAAAGGGATGTCTATATTTTATTAACAGAGGCACTGACAGCCCTCTTCCCCAGCACAAGTATAATGAAGGGCTGTTGCTATAATCAAGAAATCACTTGTTGCAGCAGCACCTTTCAATCTTGATATCAACCTGAAACAGTATTAACCTGTCAGTCATTTAGCAGCAATTTTTTTAGGAAGTAGAAGTTATCTAAGCAGTAATTTGGGAGGTTCTGGCTTGAAATCCCTATGGCCATTTCAGCCTATTTGTTATATTTTCATCAGCACTGTCAGTGAGGAAAAAGCAGTGTGCTGTAAGCTTTCATGCCTGTTATTGAATGAGAAAAACTGTCCTGGGCTTTCTGTAGCCCTTACTGCTGTACTGACTGGTCATGCTTAAAATTCAATTGGTATTTGACTCAGAAAGCAAAGCCTTGCATCTACTGGCATGACATTTGGCAGTCTGCAGCTTAAATTGATGTGTCCATCAGGATCTAAAAGTTTGTGCTAATGCAATGCAATTTTTCTTTTATCAGGCATTAACAATGATACTTGATGATGGCATGCGAAGATAATAAAAATGTTTCTCAGAGAATGGTTCCAGTCAGCTTGTTCAGATGCTATGCTCAAGTAAATGTGATAATAGTGGCACGTGACTAAACAGTAACAACAGTAAACATTTTACTTAGGCTGTCATTTGAGGGGTTAGCAATCATGGTAGTATCCATAGTGGAAGGTAACATTACACGTCATGCATTCTGACAGATATTCTTTTCTTTTTTTAATTTCTTTTTTATGTTCTCACTACACCATTGTAATGTCAACAGCTCGCCCCGTTGGTAAGTAACCATCCTTCTATCCATTTTAGCATGGCTTCATGCAATGCTTCATCTTTCATTTGCAACAGCATTTAATTGGCTGAAATTAGCAGCCAGTGCTTAATAGTTTTAACTGTCTAACACCAGGCAAGTGATTTTGACTGACGAAGTGCTATTTCTGAACTTTTTATTTTCTGCTGTGTTGTGTATAAATGCATTTGCCAAATCACCAACAAATACCAATCAGTGCAACAGGGTGGGTGTGGTGATACTGAGCCAAAATCACTCATTCAGATGTTTTTAACAGTCTATTTAAGGGTCTGGTATAAAAGCCATTGAAATCAACAGAAAGGATTGTATTGACTTCTGTGAGCTTCTACCAGGCCCTAAATGATCAGCTTATTATGCTTTTATTGCATAGCAGTAAAAGCACAGGCTTTGCATGTCCGTCTTTCTTGTATCTTTCAGAGAGTTTTGAAATGAAGTAGTCCTGAAATTGAAAAGGGGATGGAGTAGATTTCCGTGCTTGTTAAGAAAGTTCATCATTGATTTTTGCCCTTGGGTCATCTTGGAGTGCGTTTTGGAATGCACTGTATAGGATGCAGACTTTTTTGAATAACAAGTCCAGAGGAGGACAACCGCTGGATTTTTAATTCTCACACTGAAAATTTGATTTTTTCCTATGCCTTTGAAATTACTTCTGAAAAATTGTAAAAATATAACTGAGCATAATGGAAAATTTGCAACTGTCAGTAGCTGAAATTCACTTTTGGTGTTCAGAAATATCCTGAACATATTTAATTTTCTTTCACGGATGTTTTACTCTGTGCCTATGTGGATTTTCTAAATAGTTTAACCAGTTGCACTACACCTGATTTTTAGAGTTTGTGTTTAGATATCTCTTTTAGAATAATAATATGGTTACTCTGATTTTTCTTTTTTTTTTTTTTGGATTAGTGTGAAAAGTTGGTACTAGTGTTTATGGAGATTGCTGAGGCATTTGGTCTTCATTTAGTCAAAACTTTTGTTAGATACCTGTTTGACTAAAGTTTGTGAGTTTGAACTTGTCTCATCCCTTCACTGTTACGAGTTTGAAGGAAGAAAGGTTGGAATAATTTAAAGATAAAATCCAGGTTAGGCCTCTGTTTCCAGGACTAAGGCGATCCCATGCTTGTTAGCTTGCTTGAAATAACATATGTAGAGCCAAACCAGGTACCTCAACAGTCACGGCATGGCTTATCCACACCTGGAGAATTCCCTGTGCAGAATGGAAATTCGCTGTTCTCCATTTGGGATTTTGATAGCAAGATTTAAAACCCAATCACTACTATATTACTTTGGCATTAGGCTAGTTCTCCAGAAATTAATTCTGAAGAGTTTTAACAGTGTAAAACTGGAGTAAACTCGTAAGAAAATTTTCCTTTGCTTAGAAAATATAGTATGAATTTAGTATACTTCTAATGTAAATCTCTCTTTTTAGAGAGAGGGAGGATTTACAGCTGCTTCTTTATTCACTAAGAAAATGCTACAAGATTAAAAGTATTTTACTTCTAGATATTTTTCTCACTTTGCTCACTCTTAAAAGAAAGGCAAGAAAAAAAAATCACAAAGCAGAGACTCTGTGAAAGCCACATAAAATAGATGACTGGAGATTCACAAGAGAATTACAGATTTCAGCAGTGTTGATGGTGTCGCATTTCAGGGCACTGATTCTTTTTTAAGACTTTTCAGGCCATTGAGTCATCTCCAAAGCTTATACAGAAGTTCTTGGTCTCAAGTTACTTTATGTCCAGGTATATGATCCCCTTGTGTGACCATGCTGTGGTCAATTTGGCATATTCCCTGCCTATGCTATTTTGTTGCAACTGAACATCTGGTACAAAGAAAATTCTTCTTTTACATGATTTATTCAGGAAACATAAATTAGAATGGTTGACCTTAAAACAATTATTATATGGGCATACGGTCTTTATCAAATTATTTATTTTAGTGATTATCTTTGTGAATTGTGAAAAGATTAAGTAAACAAGTCCAACCCCAAAGATATTTAACATATAGAACTCCCATACAAGTGTGTATGTAGTGATTGCTGTGTATAAGCAGATCAGTTTCTTTAGATCACTTTTATCTGATCCTGTACCTGTAGAAAAAGGCAATGCTGTCCTTATGAGAGTGTATACCTTTATTGTTTTTTGCTTAAGGACCTGAAATGGAACTGATTTCTACAGTTCATATCTCTGTAGGCAAAGCAGGTGGCTACCTATCCTGTTTTTCGAAACAGTAGGGCAAAACAAAGTAAATTCCCTCTCCACCACCAGTTCCCCACCAAGAAGCCCAAGTCATCTTCTGTTAAAATTGTCATTTGACAAGAATGGCGAGGCAAATCTTGTAGCATTTTTTTGTTCAGGAAGTTAACTGGAATGCAGAGCAAAAATACATCTTCTTACAGAAAGGAAGCTAAAGCAAACACTACTTAATGTTATTAAGCACACAGCTCTCTAGGAGGGTGACATTTTAAAAGAAGCATATTTATATATTTATGTGTGTGTCACACAGCTCTCTAGGAGGGTGACATTTTAAAAGAAGCATATTTATATATTTATGTGTGTGTTAAACTGCAGGGGAGCAGTTTGAAAGTTTATATTCTTTTGTGACACCTGAGAATTATCTAGGTACCTCTACCTTTCATCACTACCTCCATTTCAAAGAAGACATGTTTTGTCTTTATTCTGTTTTAAACAAGACCAAACCATTTTCTTTCAGTGGCTTGTCACTGAAGAATAGAGAAATGTATTTTTAATGTTCCAGGATTGCAATTCTTGTTGCAAACGGAATAATTTTCATTTTCTATTCAGTTTTTGCCTGTTTCAAATATTTACATTCGGTTAGTTGTGCTATTTTTATTGAAATATCAGCTTGAGTGGAAAATTCAAGTGGGATTACCAATGACCATGTTTGGTTCAAGCAGCAGTTATTAACATATGGTATATACTACATAGACAAAATGAGGTATGGTTCTGCCCGAGGTGCATGGCACCTGGTGAATTTAACAGCTCTATGCCAGATTACTCATCATGTTTGGATTCGCTACTAGGAATAAATGTGTTGCCTGTTTCTAAAATAGATGAACTCTTATTTATAAGCTTTTGAAAAGATTTCTGCCAGGATTTACAACAGGTGGGTTTAGGAAACTGTATTTATCCCTATTTAGACTGTTTCTATTGTTATTTCACTCATTAGATGGATTTTCCAGATGAGTAAGTTAGTATTTTCTCACTTTCACATTCTGCTGTATTTCTTATGGTAGTTGGGCAGGAGAGTAGCTGCTAAAAGAAGCACAAAAGTTGGGAGGAGCCCAAAAGTTTCATATAGTCCCACTGAAATAACACTGACCCTCTTTTCAAAAGCAGTTGCTGTATTGCTTTGAGACGGAGCACCTGAAGTTCAAATAGAAGATCTATGAAGATCTCTTTAATGTTTCAGTTAGCTTTTTTGTAATCATCCAAAAAGTCATTCAGATGACAGAGTACTCCGTTTTCAAATTAATTTCAGCTATGTCCAAGTGAAAATACAGTTCTTTGCATTTCAGTTGCCTTGCAGTAAGTCAAGTGATATGCTATGACTCATCTTCCCAGAAAGAAGCGACATGCAGCAAATAGCTAGATACTTTTGCCACCTGGACAGAAATTAAGTATTTGGAATTAGCTAAGGAAGTAAAGGGAGACCAACCAAGTTACAAAAATTTCACTTCCCTACTATGTTGGAGAAGAGAGAAACAGATAAGACACCCGCCATGAATTTTCCAAATTTCATATTAATTAAATGCAGTCTATTCACATTTAAGTGCAGTGTGACTGTATGATGCATTTCACTCTGCTCTGGGAAGTTTTCATGACATAAATCAGCCTGGCATGACTTAATGATCTGTTAAGAGTGGTGCAGCATGAAACATAAAATAGAAAGGTCTGTATTTTAAACAAAGTTGTGTTAGCTGTTGTGACTAGAAACTATGTTGTTCACATGGTTCAGATTGGTAAGTGAGAAAGATCTCTTCTCCATTCTTACACTTGCAGGGAAAGTCTATACAGGATGAATGCTTTTATTTTTAGTATATTCATAAATATATCACCTTCACTTGAGACACTGAGGATTTATAAAATATCAGTAATGGCAGCTGGTATGTGACAGAAGAGATGAGATCATGCTTGGCACTACGGTGCCATCTTTCAGTGGCAGAAATCTCAAATCTATATTGTAGTATGGTATGTTGCCTTTCTGCCTGCTGCTACCACCTACAGAAATTTTCAGAAGAGGGTAAGGACACCAGTGAACATTAGGCTTTTTGGATTTGTCTCCTACTTAAATGAAAGAATAATGCATCATTCTTGTTTAAAAATAGGCAAATTCTTCAGATTAAAGAGAAAAGGTTGCATAGAATGAAATTCAGATTTCTTTGTATACCAGTAAGAGATTAAAATACGGAGCTGACTTGTTCTGACATTTCTTAGCCTTTTAAAGACCAGTCAAAAATCCTAAAGTCCATAGCATTTCTACCTTGGCAAAAGTCTAATAGCTGAACTTAAACTTGAATCCTATCATGTCTTCAGATATAGAAATACGTTTACAATATATAGGCCAGAATGGCTCTGCAAGTGGACACTGAGCACATTACCCACCAAGCATTTACATGCTGGTACACAAAACTTGGCTTCATTTCCAGCTGCTCCAAGTCTTCTTGGGTATGCCAGATGGTGGTCAGAACAGAAATGCAGATCTGATAGAGGATTCTTCTTCAATAAGTGTGAAAGATGGCAGTGCATGTACTTGAAGTTTTAGCTTCATACTGTGACGTCCTGGCTCATTCCACTGTGGCACCAAGTATGTCCCAGTACTCATACTGTTTCTCTTAGAGAAAACCCAGTTACAGCAAGTACAGGAAGAGATTAAGTACCTCATATTTTTTTTTTTTTTTTTTCTTTTTTATTGCTGAACTCTAGCTTAGGAAAGTTTTAAGAAGTTCAATGTGTAAATCTTTTTTAACTTTCCTGAATCTTGCTCAAATCAGTGGGAATTGTTTTCTTACTTCAGTGGATTCTGAGTCTCTCCACAAGTCTTTGAAGATTAGTGTATGAAAAAGCCTTTTGATGTGTTGCTCCCCCCAAACTTTTCCCTTCCTTTTTTCTAAAAGGAGAAATCACTCACTTTTCCTTCAAGAGGAACATGGAAATCAATACATTAATCCATTCACTTTTCCCTTTACCTTCTTTGCTTGATTGCTGCTAGCCATATTACAGTTTGGATATGATCTCAGTATTATTCAACAGCAAAACTAGTGTATGCCCCATTCCTTGAATGCTAGCATTGTCAGTCAGCATAAATAGTCTTTTTTCTTCCTCACTCTTTTTCCTCTTTTCACTTAACAGTGGCCCAAATTGAGCAGAGTATCTCCTCTCAGCCTTTTTTATTCTCAAGGGTAAACAAACCAGGAACTCGCCATCTTTCTCACTATAGATATAACCTATTAGCCTATCTAGGCTCTTTACACTTCTCATCATCTTCTTAGCTCTTCTCTTCAGCATGTGAATTCATGTTTTTTTGAAGGAGATAAACAGATTACACTCATTTTGATGAAATCGTACTGTATCAGCAAGGGGTATGTTTTTCTTTTTTAAACACATTACCAGCAAAGCCTCCTGCTATCTCCCATGGCAAAAGGAATCATGGCAGATTACGTGTCTTTTTGTTGGCATAATTTGTTTTGTTTGCTGAACTCACAGACGCTATAGTAGCACGAGCCATCCCCTAATGGTACAGTTTACATTAGCAAGTGGGCTCAAGTGTTAAGATTTTAGGAAAGCGCAACTTTTCCATCTGATCTGAGCAAAAGGTATATCCTGAATCTCAGACACTTGGGGAAAAAGAAAAAAAATTAAAAAGCATTGTCTAGAGTAGACAAAGTCCTGAGTAATGTAAGTTATTGGGCAGACAGAATCAGTGCTACCTCTCTTTATAAGGCATCAAAACTAAGTGAAGGACTTTCTAGAAGGGATTTTCCAGGAGCATCTGTAAGGTGCAGGGGCTGCTTAAAAGAAATTATTGGACAATATATAATAAAATAGAGATGTATGACTAAATGAGAGCAGGCTACAGTCTAATGTTGAGATGAAATTCCGACCAGATATTTAAACTTGATATTTAAATGTACTGTAAAACAAAGAGGAGGAGGGGGTCAGGAAAAGTGCTGATGCTGAACTTAGAGCACTGGAAATGGGGGTGGGGGGCAGAAAGTAGATGTGTTTCTCTTCTGCTATGTAGGAGACAGAGCTGGATTTTTTTATAATTATTCTCATAGTTTTGTTTTATTGACATTAGTCCTAGGGAAGAAGGAAGAACAAAGCCTTGGTAGTATTCTTGTTTTTTTTTTTTTTTTTGTACTTCAACTTTTGTTATAAAAATGATAAATGTAGATTTGGCTGTTAGGTTAATTGAAATTGGCACAGAAACTTTGAATATAAACCAAACCTGCTTCTTCATCATTGTTTATCTCGCATCTCTTTTTTCTAGTATGCAAATTTATCCGACTTCTTTCTTTTAGGTCATCCAGGAATAAAAGAGAGATTTTATGTGTCAAAATACATAGGACAGTTAGTGTTATTGATTCTCTAGACTTCTTTCACCTCTTGCAAAGAAAGAAAAAAATGCTTATGCTTCCATGCTTTCAGAGATTATCTGCTTAAGTGTTTCAGAAGAACTGAGGGAGAAAAATGTGAAATTCAGAACCTGAATTTAAATTGAAGATTAGAACAATTAGTCCAGGTGTGAAGGAAAGTTTAGCATTCTCAAATGATTGAAGTGTGATCTTTTCACACTGTTGTGTTTTTACATGGCTCATCTGGAAACAGTAAACAAAACAAAAGGAATTTCTCACTTTCCATGAGACAGGAGCAGCATGAAGGACACTTACACCAGAACTGTCCTGGTAATAAACTTGCTGAGACCTCACTTCCCCCTGCTTTCTACCTCTGTCCCATTGTAGGTAGCTTGATTCCTCTTCCCCAGTGCTTCCTTTCATTCAGTCTGCTAAAAGTTCTTCCTGCTTGCCCCCTGTGCTTCTAATTTTGTGTATTTATTTGATCTATTGGGGTAGGACATAAGAGAATTAATTTTGAAGCGGTGTCAATGTTAAAGATGGTATCCGAGCTACGGATTACTGATACTCCTCTAGGTTATGGGAAGCTGCTTTTCAGAGGAATCCAAAGCAAGTACCTGCTTTGCCACCTCCACCCATGTCATTTTAAAATAATATCACAGGTCTAGTAAAGGGCTTCATGAATCACTTGTTATCCCCACAACCTACCCATTCCTCATTTTTATTGGCAGAACCATCCACCTGAAGAAGAAATCATGGAAGAAGGAGAACACTCTAAATGAACAAGGAAGAGAACATGCTTAAAGAAGAAAACAATGTCCACAAAATGAGATCTATGCACTTGTTTCAAAGTCCAGCTGCACTCATACAGACTAGGGAATAGTTATAGATTCCTATGCTAACATGATACTCATGGCAGAGAAAAAAAGGAAACTCATTTTCCAGGCAACTCAGTCATAACTAGCGTGCTAAAAAGTTGCATCCTTCCCTGTCTGTGAGCACACCTAATCATTGGAGCACACCATAAGATTGAGAAGTCTTTTCACTTTAAAGAAAATGACCATCCTTAACTTCCATTAGTTTATCCCTGATAAGAAATATCTGAATTAGTAATAGGCCTAAGCTGTGATCCTCTCAGGCTTCTGTAATGGCTCCTGTGTCAGAGGCTACACCCTTGATTTATCATTAGTCATAGCTAATAGTGCACTAATAACTTTGTGTCCTAAGAACCACACATCACTTTTGGTACCCATTAAGAAGATCTGAACTTCTGAGGAAAGAACTGCTGACTCAGCCCAGGTTTCTAGTGTTTGAGAGTGGACATATTTTCTGTTTTCCTATACTTACTCCATCAGCAATAGTAGCCTTGCAAAACATCTTTCAAAACTCCTCAACTTTCCTATCTGCACTTTTTGGCAGCTCATGCCATGCAAAGGACAAATGTTGTTACAGCAAGGTATTTAAGTAGGGTTTTGCAGTTTTCTTTTACATTTGTATCACAAAAGCACCCAAAAGTCCAGTATCTACCAGACCTTCTAGGCAAATTTAATTAATGACACACAAAGGTGGGGGATCATTATTTTCTTTCAAGAATTCCTGTACTGCCTTCAACTGTCATCTAAGCCAGTATCTGGAACCAGCAAAGCAATCCTACAAATAAGTAATCCTACTCCATAGATGATGTCAAGGGTTACCTCCCTTTTCAAAATACATAGTACTTCAGCTGGAGCCCTGGGACCTTCTGCTATCCTCCGTGTAAATATCTTGGAGGCAAGTCTTGATCTGTATTTGGTAAGACTGGAACTGAGTTTGATCTCTTAAAATAGCAACACGTATCAAAGACCAGCTGAAGTGGCCACATGAATATTGTCACTGTGGTAAGGATTTGAGAGGAGCATTGAGATACCCAGTTTAAAGTCTCTGAGGGCTTTGCAAAAGAAGATTGTGATGTTGATGGGGTTCCAGAAGTCAGAAGACAATCTGGGGAAGGCGCCATTATCTCATCCCCCTAACTGACTCCCTTACTTCCAGGCAGATACTGAATATTGTACCAGGTGTAACTTTGATTGTTCAAAGGATAATTATGAAATTAATTTATTGCTGCAAATGTACAATGCTGAAAAAGACTGTAGATTGGAATATTAGGTTGGTCTGCTGTTTCTTCACTGCTGGAAGCAGAACTGAGTCTTAAAGAATTTGGTGCTTTACCAGCCAGTGTGTTTCTTGTTCCTCAAAGCTTTTTCCCGTGTCAGTGAGCATTATCTGAGTTTTGCTTAGAACATTTACAAGTCAGCATCTTTCCCCTTTCTCCCTTTGAACCAGTCACAGAAATATGTTTATGGATAATAAACAATTTGAGTTTAAAATGAAGCACTCATCTTTATCACTTTGGCTTGCCTAAATAATCTTCACGATGAATTTCATTTGCAGTTCACTATCAACTACATAAGCCAATAGGAGAATTTCTACAACTTCAATGAGCTTTGAATAAAGCCTCATGTGCCATGGTATATGAGGACATTTTATTTAAGTACATGTCATTAAAAGGTTACTAAAGTTTTCATTATCTGAAAAATGTTTGGATTATGTAAAATGAGTTTGGTCTCATAGTGGCTGCCTTAGGTAATTGAGGATGTTTAGGAAAAAACCAAACAACAACAACAAAAATCCCACTGATATTAGTTGCTGTGGTTACAATTCCATTTCTGCTTGCAGTAGCAATGCTGGACTAAAACTTATCTACTTTTAATTAAAATCACAGCAATATATAATGTATGAACCCCAGGATACCTGGGCCGGGGGAGGTGCTATGAGCAAGTCGTGACGATAAAATTCCCTTAGGATTGTTGAATTCAATGTGAACCACAAATCACAAGATCAGCTTACAAAACTGTGTCACTGGAAGAAATGTTGCTAGTACTTGATACGGGATCAGTGTACTTTTTGCTATAAGTTCACATTTTTCTGTGGTAATTTTCCCCTCCCCTTCTAAGTCTTTTGCCACATTTCTTACCAGGAGACCAGAGTTCACCTAGGAGGGATGAACTCACTGTCTCAGTCAAGCTTCTCTCTATCAGCAGCTTTATCAGCTCCTGGTGACTCAGTGTAACCTTTATTATTCAATAACACTGCTGGGAAAGAAATGAATACAATCCATCCCAACAGATTAGAGATTCTGCTAACTATTAAGATTGGACAAGAGTTGAGAAATCACTTTGAAATCATTTACAGTATTTGTTTCTTCCTTTTTTTTCTACAGCTCTTTAACACTTGAGTAGAGGCTACCTTCATATACATTTATTAATAGAATAAAAGATCCATTCAGTCATGCATAAAACAACATCTAGAAAGAGTGCAACAGAGCACACTCTTCCCATTTTGCACACAACTAATGCTCACTACTGCTCATGCTTTTCTATCTCCATTTTAATTCTTGCAGTAGAATACTGTTCTGTGCTGTAAAAACAGTTCTGAACATGATGTGATTAACCTTAGGGTCCCCCCATCCCCTCATCTCAAAGCCCCCTCGTACATGGCCTGTGCTTTCTATTCATGTTCAACCATCTGATTTCCATATCATCCCGCTCAGCCTCACAAGCGGCTATTACCATAACAGAGCTTTAGTGTGACATTGATTGAAGCCAGCGCTTGCTGAATGCAGCATCAAAGCATAATTTGCCAGAAATCAAATCTAATTTACTGTGTACTATCTAAATTTCTCAAAAAAAAAAAGAAAAGAAGTTTCAATAGAAGTACACTAGGTCTGTAGTCTTAATTGTTCTTTTTTTCATATTTTTGGCTAGTCCCCTGGAATCCAAGCAATATATTTTCTTTTAGAGCCATTGTCTTTGACTTCCAAATGTCAATTAAGCAAGAGCTTTTCCACTCTGTTTATTCCAATCCAGTTAATGTTACATCTGAAACAGTAAAGGGTAATAGTCTGATAGGCACAACACTCAGTTTGCTGCTTCGTAACAGTTTTTTCAACAGATTCTTCTAATGACTTTAATGTTTAGCTTGAATTAAGCGTTAAAGTACCACATAACTTTGACAGCTGAAGCATATCCAGCCTGCTGTTATTTCTCTAACTGTACCTTTTCAGAATGTTTTAAAAATTCACCTACTCTGAGAGAAGCAATAACGGCTTGAATTAGGTTTTGTCCAATGTTCCACTGAAGCTGGACTTTGAGCAAGTCATGATCTCAGTTAACCTTTCTGCAAAATGGGAGTAATAATATTTTTCTATCTTTATAAACAGCATCTATATATGAAGATAATGAGCTCTCTTTTTAGGAGAATTGAAGAGCCCGAGTGCTTATTCTGTCAAAGAAGCCTTGCTGTCTCTGAGCAGGGTCGCATTGCATTCTCTGGGGATAATGTCAGTCTTACTGCTCTGGTAGTTACACTTGACCAAGAATTACTCCTGCAATTATTAACTGTTACTTTCAGTTTTCAATTTGCATTATTCAACTAGAAGTTGATAGATAAAACTGATATGGTGAAAATATTCTTTAAATGCTGTAAACAATGTCATTTTTATCAAAGGCTGTCTATAAACAGAGCTATGGCTGAATATGACAACAAATTGGAACAAAATGGGGGTTTCCTTCATTATAGAACCCTGCCTTTGAATGAATTAAAAAAACACATACAAGGTTTTATTTTTCCAAAATGACATTTTTCATGCTCTTTAAAATTATGGTATTAAATTGTTTGGCTGAAGGAATTGGTTTTGTGCTCTAATTAACATAGTGACCAATAACAGTCAGGTCCTTGTGAGATCAAGAGATAATATTTAAATAAAAGCTCTGATTCATTTATTTATTTTTATAGTGAATTTCTAGTAATTATGGCTGCAGAGAAAAGCTGGATAAGATATCCTTGCATAACCATACATCATTGTTTACTGGAGTCTTTAGAAAGTCTAAACTAGTAGCTATGAGGCCATGGATCTTCTGGTCACCTAGAATGGCAAATGCTGGAGAGGACTTGGTGTGTGGCAGGGAGAGAACAGACCAGCAGGGTCAATCCATGTCATTTAGATTATCTGGACTGAGCTACAGCCTTAATTCCTGCTTCCTTTCCTTGTCTCCTTTTGCAAAAGAAAGGATCCTTCTTCTGCTCATAGAAAAGTGAGAGATGTTCAAAGTTAGGGGTAGGTCAAAAAACTGTAAACTAGGTAGAAACTAAGATGTTTATGTCTCATTGTTCCTTGACTACCAAATTACCTTAATTTGGTGCTTGGAAAGTCTGCTACAGCAACAAATTCAGTTATATTACATCTGCTCAGAGCTTTGAATTATTGACTTACAGTACAGCCTTGTGTGTGTGAGAATGTTTCAGAAGAACCCTTAAACTCACCTACCTTGTGTTTGGTACATGATTTGAAAGATAGGCTCATGGAAATGCCATGCCCCTCTTCCTTCTGTTGAGCTGCCTCAGAGCACCGTCTGCATAACATACCCCCAGTGCACCAAGCATGCCTACGAAGTGATGTTAGGTATCAATCATGCTCAGGTATGGTCTATGGGATGGTCTCCCGACAACAGGTTTTTAGCAGCACGATAGAAAGATTATGGTCTTGAGGCCACCCATAATACAGCATAGACATAGGACTCATGCACAGTTCCTGTCAAATGCAGATATAACACCTGAAGAGGTTAGAGGTTTTCTGCTCTCTGCTCTGCCAGAGGTTGCTTATTGATTCTAGATTAATATCCTGGGAAATGACCTTCAATGGTTGAGCAGCAAATACTGAACTAATTCAGTGGCCTTTATTAAGTGGGTTGTCAGAACTATAGAGATACCTTAGTGTAAGGTATGCCTATAGGAATGGAGGTTTCTAATTCACAATTCAAAGATCTTTCTCTCTTTCCCTTCCCATATGATCGAATGTGTGCTGATTACCACATTACTGTTTTCTGACACCTGTAGGGATTGCATACAGATATGCTAGGTAAAACAAGGTGAGGGAAAAACAAGTAACTTGCTGCAGTCCAGCACTTTAGGAATAGTACAGCATGAGTTCAGATCCTACAGTATGTGTAGCAACACCTGTGTTCTTATAGAAACCTCAAAACATAAGGGTATAAATGGGCAGCAGCAGGGCACCTAGCCCTTCATCCCTGCCCTTTCAGAAGACTAACACCAGCTGAGGCCTGGGGAAGAGGTGGACACTTCTCTCTCCAGAGAGGCTGAAACCTATGTTTAGGATTGTGAGGCAGAAGGAAGACTCCTTGTGTTGTCCTCACCCTCTGCCTTCTAAATTGATGGTGATCCATGTTTATTAAGCGCTTTACAGTTCTTGTTTTAAGAGTGCATTATACTAGCGCTATTCAACTGTGCTCTTTAGACTCCTGCTGATCTGTAAAGCCTTGGGAAGTGCCTCATGAGATAACTGCAAAGTGTATTTCAAAAAAAATCAGATTTGCATACATTTCTGTGCAGTTAGCAGATTTGCGTCTCTGTTGTCAGCAGGTGTAATCGGAAGCTGGGTCTTGATTGCTCTTCGTGCCTAATTAAATAGTTTGTAATTATAATGATGAAAATATGGTTTTCTAAAACACTTAAATTCTGTTTACCTAAAAGCTTAGTGTTCCTAAACCATCCCTCTCCACAACCACCAAACCAGTAGTAGAATAGAAGAAAATGAATGTGGGGGGGGTTTTTTACTATTTTGTCCCGTTCTTCAGCCTGCCCCAAAAGATAGCTAATCTTTTGATGAGAATATTTGGAGATACTGCTTACATTTTTAAGATATGTCAAATAGTATAAATCCAGTTCCAGTGAATTCCAATGTTGAACCAAGACAAGGGTTTGCATGTCATGCATGGAAAAGTCATTTGCTTTATTACATCATGCTCAACATAGTCACCGATGTCAAGTTTTTTCTCTTAAATCCTGCAACACTGCTTCTTCACTTTCCTTCTGCACATTAACACCTTTTCTCTCCCTTCTTGTTCCCACCAAGCATTGACTCTCTATTCTCCATCAGTACCCCCAGACAAGTCAAACTACAGCTCCCTTTTAGAAACTGTTCACTTCTGACTGTGCTTCCTGGTCCCCTATGTCTGAATACTGTTAATGCCATCTACTTGAAAACACAGTCCTGGTTCTTCTTTCTTATTTTAACTCCACTTTCTCCTTTTTTCTTCTCCATGTCTCTTTCTGATCTCCTGGAATACCTATTCCTTCTTACTCACCACTCACTGCTGCCCACTAACTCTTCAACTCTTGCTTCTTTCTTGTCTTTACCCAAGCTGAAATCTGGATCTCCCAAGTTTATGTTGGTTTAGCAACTGTTCTTTTTACAGCAAGTCTTCCTTCCCACTCCATTCTTGCCAACACTACCCCTAAGAGAAGTGAATGAGGTCTTGAACTTCCGTCTTTCTACTGCCATCCAGACCTTCCTCTCCTTTCTCAATCATTTTTAAGTGTCTAGAGGGGCAGATTGAAAAAGGCGGTCGGTATATCCTAATTCATACCTTGCAATACACAATAGTTCCAGCACAACAACAAGCTATGTGAAGCGCAGAGGGTATGAGAGTGCTGATACCTGCCCAGACGAAAGGTAGAATACATCCAGAGCTGGCATCATAAACACCTGACTGCTGCTTCTTAGCATTTATTGTCATCAGAATTTACTCTAGCATGTATGGTTGTAATGTTTCTTTCCTTTTTTTTTTTTTTTTCCCTCCCCACAACTGGGGATATCACATACTGATATTGCTGCTCTTTTTGTTGCTGTTGTTGTTTTTGTTTATATATTAGTTCTGTCTATACTAATTAATGTTTCTGGTGTTACGTCCTCTGGCATAAAACAAATCTCCATAAAGTTGTCTCTTTCCTTCAATATTCCTTATCTCCCCCTTGCAAAATATCCTAAATTTACACCATGGTTTTTCTTACATTGTAGCTCCCCCACAGTTTGTGGTGAGACCACGAGACCAGATTGTAGCCCAGGGTCGAACAGTGACATTTCCTTGTGAAACTAAAGGAAATCCCCAGCCAGCTGTTTTCTGGCAAAAAGAAGGAAGCCAGGTAAGTTACAAGCACCCTATAAGTCTTTCAAGCCTTTCTAAATAGTTGTATTGTTAAATTTTTAAGAAAATTATTTATATTACCTTTCACAAATTCTTTTAATCTTTCACAGGAATTTGTCTTTTAAACTATCACTGTTTTCTACCGACACTTTCGTTGCTGTTTTTTTAAAATATTAATGCTGTGAAGAACTCAAAGGCCATTTAAGTTGGTGAAACTTGTGCTAGGTGCTGTATAAATGTATAGAAAGCAACAGTATATATCTTAAAGACTTTTCATTCTGAAGCCCCCAACAAACAGGTGGATGAGACAAACAGTAGATATAAAAGGTATGACTCAATTTTTAACTAATCATCAGAGTCTAATTACAGTTCACAACCTGTCTAGACATGATCAACCAGATATATATCTAACAAGCTGATTTGCATTGGCATATTCTCATAGTGCATACAGATACAGGTTTTGAATACGCAGATGCTTTCTTCAGTAAAATTGTCTCAGGAAATTTCTGAATCTGGTTTTGGAAATATTCCCTGATCCTTACTGTCATTTTTTGAAATAAAAATTTCTGATGTAGTAATCAATGTTGCCACCAGCCAATACTAACTTCTATAGCTTAATATTTGAATGTCATGCCATAACATTTTTTTACTGCTGTTGCTGTACTGGCATGATGTTACAGCAGAATTCAGGCCTTCTCACTTTCAATGTGCAGTTCATGTATGTTAAATTTCAACACTCTAAACTATGTGCTGTATTCTCTTTTGCACCTGGAAAAAGATTAAAAGGGGCAAATGGATGCCCAAGGACAGTGCCTTCTTCAGGTCCCTGAGGAAGCCTGTCATGGCTACATCTGTCATTGGGTCTATACTATGTACCCTTCTCCATTGGCTAAATTAGTCTTTTCAGAGCCCTGTGCTACTTTTTCCCATACGGTGATATGTGAGATAACTCAGTGCACGTGTGTCTTTTGACTAATCTGGAGGCATTGTGTGTACCAGCTCAGTTAAAATATAAGAACTGAACCACAGATCTCCCGCTCTGCTCCACCTGCTTGTGCTTCACCTTCTCACAAGGTCGGATAACTGGTCCAGAATGACAGGACCAAGACTGACGGCATTTTGTGTTCTGTCGCATTTGTGGCTTACAAAGATGCAACACTGTTACTTTATGAGTGTAAGCTTGTATGAGTGTAAGCTTAATCTTCAGTGTGTTTCTTTCAGTGTATTATTTGGAGAACTTTAGATCTAGCCTCCATGGATCACATCCTGGAAAAGCACAGTATTGTGAGTCTCACTAAGGTGAAAATTGTTCCAAAGGGAAAGTAGAATAGCATATTGAAATTAAAGTAGGAAGTACTGATGTGCTAGCAAACATTTCAAAACCCTTCCTTGTAGAGCATTTTAATAACATGGTAATGTTTATGTAAAGTGAGCTTATAGTGTCACACTTGAATCTAATAAAGTGGACATCCATCATGCTGTAATAAAGAGAAGAGCTTCTAATTAAAGTAGGACATCATTTGCAGGATTAAAGTCATTTAGCGTAATTGAAAAGTGTTAATACTCTATTTTACCCTCTTCCATTGGTATCACTTCAAGGGTAAAAACATTTTAAGGTGAAAATGCATCTTGTGTCTTTAATTGAATGTTATTACCTACTGATTGTACCATGTTGAAGCTGTTTAATTACAAACCTGGAAAATTAATTACTGTATTGAGAACCAGATCCCTGAGGGCTAGAATGGTCTTTTTTGGCAAATAAATGCAACATAAAAATGGATACCTACATGGTTTATAATCAAACCTTGAAATATAGCTCAATGTGATTCACTACACCCTCATGTTAACCTTAATTGAGCATCAGTGAAGTAACACAGGTTAGCGTTACAGTCTCAATACACAACTTGCCAGATTTTGCAATGAGATGCCATAGAATAGGTGAGTTTCCACATACTGTATATCATCATACAAATCTGGAGGATGGTATTTTGGCCAAATTACATGACTTTTCACCTTTGTGTGCCCAGCTATAAGTTGTTGCTTGGCTTTACAATGCTTGCTTCTGCTTTTACTCAAGGAACTGTTTGCAGCACCACTGTTAGTGTTCAGAGTAATGTTATGTAGTCATCCTAGCCCACTCCCGTAATTGTAGGGCATTTTTCATTGTGAATCCATTTCTTGATCCTGTGTTTCTGAGCATGACCAGCTGGAAGGGAGGGGAGCTGTTCCCTCCTGAGTCATTTTTTGTGCCAGCTTGTGCATAAACAGCTGGTCCTTTGTACTCGGTAGCCTTTTCCCCAGAGCCTAACAGCTGCCCACCAATGAAATTCACCAGGGCAGGGCTTGTGTAGCCTTTAGTCTCTCTGGATTAAATTCTTTCTTGAGATAAATTCAGTAGTATTATATCAGGGATGACTCTGGTCCCCCTGTTTGCAACCCAGCATGCCACCGTTGTGCCCAGATGAGCAACCCGACAGCTAATTAAAACCAGTGAAATTGTAAAATCATTTAAAAAGGGGTTGTACTGTAATTTAGGGCAAGTCGTAATTCATAGTTATCTGGTCTTTGAAGAGAGGAGTTATCAGACTGATGAACTCCTCCCAATGTGTGGAATAGTCACTGGGATGTGGTACCTCTCCAGAACTGACAAGCCCATCCTGAAGATAAAAAGAAGGGTAGCCTCCCCTTTCTAATGCAGTGATAAAGAGGATTCTGGATCTTTTTCCTCTTAAGAATTAGGAGCTTGATCTTTGCACTGTCTTTTACATTGTGTTTCTTTTTACACTTTGCATAATGAGTGATAAGTGGAGTCAAGCTCAGCCATATCAAAATTCTCTGCTTTCTCATAAAATTTAGTGGAGTTTTCGTAATACCCTCATTCAGTAGGTATCTGTGCCAGGCAGAAGTTATTCTGAAAGTTTCAAGACAATTCAGAAAACAGGGCAATTTTTTGAGACCCACTTAGCCCTGTAGCCTGAAATTGTTTCAGAATTTTCACACTTTTTTTCATATTAGATCTGACATGTTTACTGGGTGCATATTGATTTTTGAGGAAAAATTTACTGTGATAAATTTCTTCAACATTGACATTGAAAGGGGTTAAGGGGAAAGACTCACCCTAAGGTGATAAGTAGCCTAGTAGGTTAATACAATTATAAGGATACATGGAGTGTCCGATCTTATTTAAAGCATATCTATCTCCTTTTATAGACAAAACCAGAGAGATAAAGGTGTGAGCTTCACTTCAAAGCAGAATTTTTTAAAATCCAAGTTTGTTGCTTGTCAGTTCCAAATCATTTTTTGTAAACCATTAAGGTCTACTGCAGAAGAAGCAGAGCTATAGAAAATTCGTTTAATACCCTACTCTATACTTTTAGATTTTCTTTTTAGCCCACATAGACAAGCTTGAATGTTAGTAGGGAGTTGTCATTAGAAAGCACAGCAGAGCTATACAGAGCCGCAGTAATGACTGAAAGCTTATCACAGCATGGTAACAGCATTTTGGGATATTCCTGATACAAACAATTGTATTTTTCATAGACTCTTGTTGAGTTGACATAAAAGCCAGACTCTATTTTCCTGGAATTACTGTTGTTTAATTATTGTTTAATCTGTTTCCCTTTCTATCTCATTGGGCAATGCTGCTGACCTTTCTGTTCGCATTGCCTCCCTTTTCCTGTTCTTTTTTATTCACATTAAGAGCTGTGCCAAATGGTATAACTTTTTCCTTGAAAACACAGCCCTCACCACTAAAACCTTTTCAGTCCTTTTCTGTATTATTGATTCATTCAGTCCTTCATCATATGCAAAGACTACTACATCCATTCCAGTTATTCTTATTGACATCTCTCTTTTCTCCAATCCAGCCCAAAGGCAAAAGCTAATCTCCCTGTTTTGTGCTAACTGATGTCTTATCCCACATGAAATTATTTTTTCTCTCTGATAATTTCTACATCAGATTTATACCCTTTCTCTTCACCCTCAAGGCTCCATGCTGCTTTTCTCCTTTGGTATACCTCAGTTTTAATTTCCTTTTACTTCTCCTTTAAGCTCTCATGCTCTGGCAGCTTTTCCTATTTTATGACCTGTTTGTATTTTCCTCCCAGCTTTTCTTCTGTGCCACAGTCTTACTTTCTCCTTTGCCCAGAACATATTCACAGCCAAACAATATGCTCCCTCAAGTCTCCAGGATTCAATTCTTTCTGTTAGTTTTCTAATGTTTACTGTAGTATTGTGTTCTCCTGGTTTGATAGCCAACTAAGTATATTATTACAATTATGTTCAGAATGAAAATGAATGTGTCACAAATACAAATCACTCAAGTGTGATTGTTGGAAAATTTCTCCTCACCTGTACCCCCAGCCAGAACACACCACTGTGTGCTGTCAAAGGGCTGTTTCTAATTTAAACTGCAAGTTGCCCAAGGCAGGGAAAGCTAGCTCTATGTGTTCATAAAGTCATAACGACACTTACTTTTTCTTCTAGTTTATATATAGAACTTTTAAGGAAAAATCATCATCTCTCTAGCTGAGGGAAAAGTGGTGCTTTTGTGTTTTGAATTGATGTGAGATGAATTGTCTTTGCAGAATCTACTCTTCCCAAACCAGCCTCTCCAACCCAACAGCAGGTATTCAGTGTCACCAACCGGAGACCTCACTATTACCAACATTCAGCGGTCTGATGCAGGCTACTACATTTGTCAAGCACTGACGGTTGCTGGAAGCATTTTAGCAAAGGCTCAGCTGGAGGTTACTGATGGTAAGCTATAGAAATTCCTATTGTTTTTTCCTGTCAAAAGTGTTTTAAAAGCAGTGTAAATAAAGGCATATGAGATCACATAATTCATATAAGTAAGTGGACAAGTTTCTACAGAAAATACAATGAAAAAGGGTCTCTGTGCAATTCTATATGGTATCAAAAAGGCAAAAAGTTTGCCTTTTGCTTGCTTTCTGGAGGTTCCTTAACAATGCAAACAAGGGACAAACCAGCTTAGAATAGGGTTGGTGAGAAAGGAAGCTGCTCAGTTCACTAGAGCTAAGATAGGACTGCAAAAAAAACATTGTGAAGAATGAATAGGTTTGTGATTAAAGCAATGAATTGGGGTGCAGAAAAATGGAGCTCAATTCCCACCAGTCTTCAATATTATCTTAGGCAGCTAGTTTGGGGATGTGTCCTTAGCTCAATTAAATCAACATAGTTGCCTTGAACTTACTGGAATACTGTTGGTTTAGAACAGCTACAACATGTAGCCCTTTAGTCCCTGTGTGAATAAGGCACCTACCTCAGAGCTATGTTCTCAGAATTCCTCAGTATGGTTAGGTGCGAAAAGAGCAATGGAAAGACATAGGTAGAAAAGAGTTCTCAGGAGAGGAAAAGCACTACAAGATGTGTCTTGATGCTTTCCATTTCAAAATTTTGGGTTTGAAATTTATCTTGCCTTGAAGTTTACTTTACTCCATCTCAAAACATGAATCCTTTTCATATGTCAGGAATCCTGTTGATATCCTTCTTCATCCCACTGTGGATAGAAGGCAGTTTGCATCCTTTAATGTTAGTGAAGAAAACAACAGAATTCCTTTTATACTAGGAGATTGTGGCATTCCCCAGCATCATTATTCCTTATCTTAACTGACTCATTAAATATCTCCTGACAGACTTTGATGAATTTTTGCCATTAAAACTGTTGTTATATGCAGAGGTCTACTTTTACTGTTCCCTTAGAGACCTGCCTGCACCATGAAAGTTTGAAAAGATGTCTAATTCTGAATAATCTGGCTTTTCACAAGAGCATATTCATCACAAGTGACAGGTAGAGAGGTTCAGGCTCATGTTATAGAGGTTTGAGCATTAATTTGATGCCTTTTCTTTGTTTTCCACAAGCTGTCTATATTTTTATGACAAGGGGAGATAATTTCTGCCTTATCCTTGCATCTTTACAAGTAGTTTCTGGAGACTAAAGGCTAACCTTTTCTCTGCAATCTCTTTATGTCCTTTCTCTCATGGTCTGTGACAAAATGATGTATTTTCATTCAATTCAAATTTAAGTGTGGATTAAAAGGTCATTTAAAATTAATGGAAAGGCAGTATTTGTTAATATCTGTCCATAGTGCTGCCTAAGTCAGTGCCTTCATGGTGATTGGAATAAATAGACCACACAAACATTGGCTAAGAGGACATTGAGCTGTTAAGGGTTGCACCTGCTGATGCTGTACAGATTTACTGCAACAGGGGCTGAGTCGATCAAATCAGGTTCAAGGATATTAGTGATAAGGAATTCTTCCTTTTGACAGACAAGGCCTGTGGTCTATCTTTATCTGTTTCTTGTGTGTGGGGAAAAAAAAATAATAAATCCTAATTGACCCCTTTGGAACTTTCGTTAGTTGATTTAACACGTCAACAGAAAGCTCACAACAGTGTCCCTACTAAAATGCAAACACATCTACAATTAATTCTGATTAAAGGCGGTGTGCATTCTACATTGCTAGAGAAAGCATTAGCTGGTGGCTCTGCTGCTCAAGGAATGCAAGGCCTGCGTTCTTCAAATGCTTTCCAGAACCCACTGTCAGCATGATCATTATGAAATAATATAAGCTTGCTTTATAGAAATCCCATTTCATCCATGAGTCAAAGGGCAGGTGAAGTCAGAAGAAAAGTGCTAAAACAATGTTGTGGAACTGGGATTACATAAATAAATGTACCATTAAATCACAGATATTTTTTTAATTGCTTTCAGTTAGGAAGTTAACCATAAATGTCTAAATAATCTGTTTTGGTTGATGCTGAGCAGAAGTTATGGAAGCTAATGATATTTTTCAGTAGGGAAATCTAATTTAATGGTTTTAAAAATATAATAATAGATAAACACTGTGCATGCTAGCTATATACTTAAGCATTAGTGTTCTAGTTTTTGGCTGGTGATTTCAGTTTTACTTCATAGCCCAGAATTTTTCTGTTTGGTTAATGATTTAATAATAGTGGCAAGCTATCTTTTTCATTTTGAACACATTTTTGTTTGATCCAGAGTAATTTAGATCCAATTGAAGTTCCAATACAGAATGAAAACATATGTCATGTGCAGAAAAACAAGTGCTTAATTATACCATATATAGCAGTGTTTCAGTTGTTACATTTTTGCACTTACAAGTCTTTACTGGAAATATTTTTAACTCAAGTGTTCACATGAGAAGAGATTACTAGCTGTGATGAAATGTGCTGAGTTGAGTGATAATTTTGCTGATTATGGACTGTGCTAAGAGCCTTCAGTGTATTTGAAATTCAAATCTTGTATTTTCTTGAAAGGCTATCATATAATCCACTGTCTAACGCACATCTGGAAAAGCAAAATAATTTTAAAAATTGAGACAATCTTAGCAATCCCTTGAAACTCAAGAAGTGAATATGCAGCTCACAGTCTTAAAATGACAGATCATGCAAATAAACCAAATGCTTCCATCTATGTCTGTGCTCAAGACAAAAAGAATAGTTTACAATTAATGATTTGTTCCATGAATTTATCCATCATGTACAGAATATGTTGAAGAAGATATCAATTTCTCCTTATGTAGTAATTATTAATATTTATTAATAAAAATTTTGATCATTGCATGCTCAACTATAGGATCAGCCTACTTTGCCCAGTTTACCCAGCAGCTGCTGTTTAGGGTGAGTATTGGGATGGAGGAGCAAGTTTAACCTCCCACAGTGGATTTTTCTGGCAACATAAGAACGAACCATTTTAGGATATTAAATTAATTAAAAAGATCATGTTTCTGGGCTTTTGAATGAAAGTGAAAGGCTGGACCTATAAGGATAATTCAGAACAGATTAAAAAAAAAAAAAAAAAGAGAAGGAGTTGGCAGCATACCTCAACATCTCCCTCTCCACTGATTTGGAATAGACATTTAAGGCATTTTTTCCCAAACTCCTCTGCAATATTTTTACTATAGGTCTATTGAATATTCTGGGGTATGTATATCTCAAATCCTCCTGGAAGAATTTAATATCACTCACAGTTTATGCATCTGCAAATCTGCCCACCATGTTTCCTATCCCTCATCAAATTTATATTACATGTTTTATAGCAAGTGTGACAGTTTCAAACAGGAGAGATTCAGAACAACATCACAGCCTCCTGTGAAGCTCTTCCACAAAAAAAGACAGAGGAAGGATTGGTCTCTGCTTTTCCACCTCTCAGGAGAGCACCCTGCCCTATCATAATAGTGTTCATCATGAGAATTTCGTGACTTGTGTCTAACTTTACCCATTAATTCACCAGGAAAACTTCTGAAATGTTGATTTTGGAAGTGCCAAAGTAAAGACTTCATTTTGTTATTCTCTTATTTTAATTTCCTGTTGTAATTTGACCAAGTTCCACCCAAATTTAAACATCATTTCAGTTAATCCAAATTGCATTTGTAGTGAATAAACTGTTCATTAACAAATATATTTTGTTCTTTTCTGATACTTTGCTCAAAATTTAATCAGCATTTTATCACAAAAGGAATCTAATAACTTTTCAGTTACCAGAATATGTGAATATATGGTTGCTGGCAAATAGTTTCAAAACCATTTTTTAAAATTAAATTAATTTTGAAATCAACTTCTCTTTTACTATGCAAATATATTTTAGCCACACAAAATGTCTCTGTGGAATAGATATAAAAGTTTCCTGCTAGGATAAAACAATGTAAAATTTAAATAAAAAATCAAAATGTTGTAAAAGAAACTAACAAAACCCCCAACCTTTTTGTGGATATTTTTCATTATCTCTCTGTTCTTCAGAATGCTTATGATATATCTTTTTAAACCTCTAAGGGAGTTTTGGATCCTTACTAATGAGGAGACCTATCTAGTAGGAACACAAGCATGTATACACGTTTTAGAGATTTACAAGTCATAGCTGTGAAGACAATACAGTCGTTCACAGATCAGTGGAAACCCTAAGTGTTCATTTAACCTTTAGCCTTAGTGTCATGGAAACCTGTAGTGGTCTTTCACCCATAACACCCTTGAAAATGAAGATTCCTTCTGGCCAGGAGACTTTCAATTACACTATTGATCAGAGCTATTTAAAGGATTATGAGCTGCTCATTTGGGCTGTAAAAAAACTAATTACATGCCAAAGAACAATATCGGTAATGCAGTAGGTTTTGAAAATACCTGCATTGCTACACATATGAAAGGCAATTAGATGCAGCAAATAACTGCAATGGAATCATTAACAACTTAAGTAATTCTTTTTCCTTAGTTTTTAGCTACCTAGAAAACTGGGATTTGCTGTTTTATGTTAAACTGAAAGGAAAATTTACACAGTTAAGTTTTCATTCTAATATACTACTCGTGCTGAAGGTATGCTGATAGTACATATGAGCTGAGATCAATTTTTATTTTACCAAATGGCTGAACTGTGTAGTTATAAGGAACATTAATGACATAAAAAATTTCATATCAAGGTGAAAATGCATTACATTTTCTCTTTTCTTGTAATATAGTGTTTCCTGTCATATCTCGGAGTTCAGTGGGTGATATTTCAGAATATCCAAAATAGCTTTCACATTCTGGTGTTAATAAATAATCTGTATTGGCTTTCTATTTTCAGTTTCAATTTCAATAAATGTCATAAACTCACACTCCAAGGTACTACTAATACTAATGATTCTATCCTTTGTGTATCTTGTTAACAAAAGAAGTTAGGTAGTATTTTTGCAACATTAACATTTCAGAAACAATAATTTTAGGTATAAAATGTACCACTAACATCTCCCTGATATTTTTTATTTGTTAAATAGCATAATGAAAGCACTTTGGATCTGTTGAAGGTTCCAGAGGTTTGCATCTCAAACAGCTCAAATAGAAACCATATTGCTTCACAATAATTTATTTTCGTTCATTGTTAGAGTCAGGTGTTGTGTATGGACTATAATGAAACAGATTCTCAGCTAGAATAAATGATTCAAACTCCATTGACACTGGTGCAGGCAGGCTAACTTACACTGGTTTAGGAGCTAATCCTGCCTGTTACAATATTTAATACCAATCATATAATTGTTCAGTTGTTCAAAGATTTAAAGCAGCAGTGTGGCTAGTAAATATATCAAAATGAATTCTCAGTTCTGTTATACTGATTTTATGCAGGAGTCATAGCCTTGTTTATATTCAAGTATTTAACATTCATTTTGTATAAACACATTCTTTAGAAAAAAAGTTCTATTTTGCTGCTTAACAGATGGCTCAGAGAATAGGTTCAACAGCAGAATTATTTATGAAAAATTGGTCTTTCAAGAAAAGCGAACATGAGCATTTTACCTCATCTTCAAGATATCCCACCGGTCATGGAATGGGGTTTATACGCAGCCATGCACTCAATCACTGGTTACAGAGTCCTTTAAGCAGTACTTCAAGCATGCAAATGTAAATTAGTAGGGGAAAAAAATTAAAAGAGTTCATGGCTTTTAAAGGTGATGAAATTATTTGATAAGTAAGCTGTTAAATGGCTTGATTGAGTTTGAACTTTTCTCCACTGAAAAGAGTGGTACAGTCATTTAGATCACTCAGATTATGAAAATGTTTTGTATTACTGTTAGATACTTCTGCTGATGAAAACTTGCAAGTTGAGCATGAATGGGGGATGTGGTTAGTACCCATGCTAGAATGGCTATGGTGTTTCACTTTGAACTTTAACAGATTTTCTCTTTAGGCCCTAAATCAGGTAAGCAATTAAACATGTTTTGATGTGACATTAAACATGTGCTTTAAGTGCTCTCCTAAATTGGAAGAAATAAGAGATGTATCTCAATTCTTTTCTCCATCAAGGTCTTAATTTTTATCCTATCTTAATCACATGAGTCTGATGGTCTTTGCTAACAGAAGTTTATATATCTGGGTGTTATCTTGCAGTGGTCAAATAAAATTCTTACAAAAATGCTTTTCAAATATACCAGTTAATTGTTAACATGTATCTGTGGGTGTTCCAGAAATAATGGTTTTATTATTCCAGAATAATGGTTAGCCTTTTAGAGGCTAACTTAAACTAGTCTCTTGAAATTGGTACTGCGTCAAGGAAAGGGCTAACTGCAGCAGAGGATCGTTAAAGGTGTGGATGCCAACGCATGTGTCACTGTTTAGTCTTGACAGATAGGCCTCCACCCATCATCCTCCAGGGGCCGGTCAATCAGACACTGGCAGTGGATGGGACAGCTCTGCTGAAATGCAAGGCAACTGGTGACCCCCTTCCTGTCATCAGCTGGTTAAAAGAAGGATTCACTTTCCTGGGCAGAGACCCTCGAACATCCATACAGGATCAGGGGACGCTTCAGATTAAAACTCTGCGGGTGAGTAGCAATAACAAAACAAGTGCTACAAGTGGTACATGGCTAGTCTTGAGCTGTTGATGTGTGCCTCAAGCAGCTCTGCTGTCTTGCTGTCTGTTGTCTTCAAAATTAACTTAATTGTCTCTTTTACTATGAAATTTTCACTAAGTTCACATCCTATTTCATTCTTTGACATTGTGTAGGGAAGGGGGGGTGGGGTGTGGAAAGAAGAGCCAAACTAGCATCAGATATTTCTATTAGAATTCCCTAAACATAGAATTGTATTTAAAATCTTACTTATGGTGCAATAAAACACGAGTTGGGGATGGACAGACATGAAAAGGACAGGCCTTCCTTATCTTTTCAGTCGGTCTTATCATGAAGCCATTGGCCTGTTGTCTCTGCTAAAACTTAGAGCAGTTCATTTTCAACACCTGTTCCTAATTTTCCAAGAAGCTACTGTGCTCACAAGTGATTCTGGAGTTCATCAGGGTTTGGCCATGCACTTTCTCCATCAGTGATTCTTGGCAGTCTTGAGCTGGCTGATTTATTCCAGTGTTATGCTTGCTAGAGATGTTCCATCACGCTGCGGATGGGAGAAGACAACTAATACTGTAACGTACATGCAGTCATATGCAGAGAGATTTCTATTCAAAATCAAATGCCTATCATAATATTTACATTTTGACACAAGATAATACAATATCTTAAAAGTACAAAGAAATCTTATAATATTTCACATAGCATAATGTCAGATTTTGGTGTTAAACATTGCATTGCTAATCTTTGTTTGGGCTTTTAATTTTTCCCTGCTCAAAGGTAAAAATGTGCATTTGATTGTGTGCACATGAACAAGCATGTATATGGAAAAATAGTAACGTAAATGTAATTATTTGTCAAGAACGTGAAGGCAATTTCAGAAACCATTTAATTTCATCAGCAGTAATTTCTGCACTTAGCTTTGCGTTCCAAAAAAATGTCAATAAACGTAGCTACTGAGGACAAGACATAAAGAGCAGTTTTGTTTTCTGATACCATCTCATCAGTGATTGTAGATGAATTGTTAACTTCCTTGGAACAAAATGGAATTTATTAAAAAATTTATGCTAGCTTTCCTTGAGTAAACAATTTATCCTTCCTCCCTGGGCCGAAGGCAGGTTTAGGCCATGAAGGTTAATGCATTTTTCCTGTAGAGCTGGATTAAAGAGTGCGCTTGAATAGTCAAGATTCCCCAGTAGTGTTAGAAAGCAGCAATTAAAGGTGGAAGCTTAGTGATTTCAAACAAACTTTCAGGCATCGATGATGGGCTTCTGTGGAGTGTCCATGAGGCAGAAGCTCCTGGGATACCTGTCTGCATGCAGCTATGCAAACAATGAAATTGGTTCTGAATCATGCCAGTGCATTAATCTCGCTGTTAGAGGCACAAGGTCTGTAAATGAAAGGAAAAAAAATTGCTTGCAAGGGGAGAAGAAAACAGTATTAGTAGTGAGTGTGGTTTTGAAAGATATGAAGCTTTTATTGATCCTTAAGTGGCTCATTCACTAGTAACCAATTTTCCTTAAATGCTCAGAAAGACATTTTTTATAAACCCCTCGATTGCAGTAGTGTGCACTGACTCAGACTTAAGAATAAAAAACACAACCATAAAAATAAGTTTTCTCCTGTACCTTGCAATTTTTATGAATTAAATATGTATTTAAATTTGGAATGTTTAACTTTTCTCTCAGGTCTACCCGAGCAAGGACTAGCAACACTTCCTAAGCAAAAAATGGCCACGAAATACATCCAAGTACACGTACATACCCAAGTTCAAAACAAATTAATATTTATCACCCACATGTCCTCAGCCTTCTCCTCCTGTCACAAATAATAATCACTATTGCAATCATAAAAGATTTCAAGATACGGGTAAAGATGAGCCACTACTATTTAAACCTTTAGGACTATCCTCTTCTGCTATTTAACTATCTTTTTATGTGTAAATCAAATTATTCAGGAGTCTGCAGCAGTCACAGTAAACCATGGGCCACAGTCACGTACATGAACATAGAATTTTTTCTGATGAGCCAATCTTCCCAGTTGCCCTGAGGAAGACAACTAAAAACTCATATACGTCACTCACTCAGTACCCTTTCAGACAGGTCAACACTGACAGAAAACTCCCTTCTCCGTAGAAGCGTACCACACCAGATTTAGACACCTGCATTAATTAAGGAAGAAAACTGTTTATTTTACTGAATAGCAAAGATTTTCCATTCACCACCCCTGTTGTTTTTTCCATAGCACAAAAAAAAAATAAATAATTGAATTATCAATACACTATGTCTGTATCTAATCCATCCACAGTCTGGAAGTTAGATAATTCACCATAACTTGCAAGAGGCAGCTTATCTCCAGCTTGCTTTATACGTTGAGTTTGCCTTCTGCAAGTTGCTCTGTTGTGTATACCACATAATTCATTGAGTATGCCATACACCATCTGTCACAGTAGTACACAAATGAAACTGAGAACCATAGCCTTGAGAAATATTCTCCATTATCACATAATGAAGAATTATATATTTAATAAAAGCTCAGAAGAAGCAAAATAAAACACTTCAGAATGCTATAAGGTGTTCTCCTCTGGAAAATCTGTCTCCTTTCAAGAGTCTTTCTCATTTCATTAGCAGTACCTCTGTATTTTGAATCTCTGAGACATTTTCAGAGGGGTTTAATTATTGCTTGTATTTCATGGAAAAAACATCTCCTAAAATGCAAGTTATGCTCATTCAGACAATTGAATGGGCATTAATCAGTTGCTTCCTGCCCTAAGAATGGTACACTGCAGTCCCAGTGTATCTGAAGACAATACCAACAAAATTAAAACATGACAAAGTTAAAAATCAATTAAATTATATATCAACAAGTAATCTAAAGAGCATCTCACTTATTTGGCTTGATATTCTTCTTGAAGAGTGAGGTATAAGCACATTTGCTATAGTGCCAATCTGTATTTAGCAGAAAACCCATTACAATTCCTTAAAGTCCAATACACCTTCTTGGATGCAGTCCTATTTCTGTCAAGTCATCTGGTGGTGAATATAATTCTTCTCTTTTATCACTAGAGTCAGCACTGTCCCTCTTCTGCTTCCATCTCCAGATTACCATGCTTTATACATAATGGTAGGAGGGCTGCTCTGTAAAGTTACAAAGCAAAGCGTGCTTTGTAAAGTTACCGTTTTCCATCCATCCCTGCAGTCTTCACTAGTTCCTGTCTCAGAAATCTTTACTTTAAATTTAAGTAAGGAATAGCAAAACACTTGGCAAATTTTCCAGTAGGACAATTTATACAGCAAAGAAATTAATATTGACAATATAATTCAAAACAGTTTCCCCAAATAAATTTGAAATATATGAACTGACAAGGGAATCACAGTGGTTTTATACAAATGTATTTTTTTTGCTACCAAAGTGCCTTGCAAGCCTGAAGTAAAATCCCATGTGAAACAGAAGAAAGGTAAGCATGGTGTAGGATCTGATTTAATTTTGGCATTTGAGAATTGCTTGGAGGACTGTCTGTGTAGAGAGAACCACTGTAAAGTCTCAGCAACAGTATTTGTGTGTGTGGTGGCCTGTATAGAAATGACTTCATCTGTCATAAGAGTCTAAGATGATTTAACAGCCTTCCTGGCACTGGAAACTGTATCTCTGGGTCATCATGGGATAATCAACAGTGAGATTTCATCCTCTAAGCAGTTAATTGTTGTTATATTGTTACCTAATTTCACCTCTATTTGTTGTAACCAATACAAAGATTGATACTGTCTAAAACATCCATTCTGTAGCACTTACATGCTGTACTGGTACCATTAACAATATGAAAATTAGAATTAGAAAAGTATTAGAAGCAAGTAATCTTATTACAGTTCTCTAAAAGTAAGCCACCATTAAACAATTGTTTGAAAATGGCCAGTGCCCTCTAGTCTGGTGTAAAAAGTAGGCTAAGTCATTCTTACCAAGAAACATTTAGAAAAAGAAAGTAAGTATAAACTCAGTCAGCTGATTCTAAAAGGTTGTTAAAACTGCCCTTAAATGATTTTTATGTCTAGCTGTCCGATACTGGGACTTACACTTGCGTTGCTACAAGTTCCAGTGGAGAGACATCTTGGAGTGCTGTGCTGGAGGTGACAGGTAAGCGATGTCCAGGGGCTGTTTTTCATTTGGCACAAAATGAATGTGTAGACTATGTTAGAGCAGTCTGAGTCAAATAATCTGTTCTAGAAATGCTGGGATTGAGATGGAGAAGTTTTAGGTAGGAAGGCTGGGTTCCTTCACACACCTTGTATTTCATTGCTATTATCTTTAATTGCCCATTGACTTTGCAACAATTTGTATTTGCCTCCACTGACACAGGTATGCTATAACTGTTCTGAATAGGAGTATTAATAAACTATGGGTTTGTCCAGTAATTGGCTTGGGCAAGGAAACTATTATGCCTACATAGAGGCCTATCAAAGTCCAATGTGCTCTCTGTGAGTACTGGAGTTGATCTGGATATAGGAACTTTCTCGGCCTTCTAGTAACTGAGGTTTTGGTATTTTATGTAAATTTCAGCAAAGCTGGGCTTTTTTGTTATTCTTCCTTTTCTTTTTTTATATATTTATATATAACCTTTTGAGTTTTATGGTTTTTTTCTTTCAGTATATACCTAAAGAACGATAGCTCTTCATCCAAAAATGTGTGTGGTTGTGCAATTGTTGACTTAGTTCTTTACAGATTAAGAACATTGGTTATGCTGATTTTGCAGATGTTTGGCATGTTTTTCCTTTTAATCTTCTACTTTGATCAAATTTATACAATCAAGGATAAAAAGTAATTGTTTTGTATTTGCCCCTCACAGAATCCGGTGGAGCAACAGTCAGTAAAAATTATGATATAAATGACCTCCCTGGGCCACCATCCAAACCTCAGGTCACTGATGTTACTAAGAACAGTGTCACCCTGTCCTGGCAACCAGGGACCCCTGGAAGCCTACCAGCTAGTGCATATATCATTGAGGCTTTTAGGTATGTGAATTATTCCACTTTTAATCTCCTTCCTTTCTAATTTTGCTTGAATCCTGGTACCAGCTGTTTTCCTGGTATTATGGTGTTCTTTTAGACTCTACACATATCATTAGAAGTCCATTAAAAGACTCAACTCCTGTGGCAGGCATTGATTCTTACTTTTCAAATTGATTTTTTTTTTTTTAATTTGTCACTTTTTTCTAAGTGATTAATTAGAGGAACATCTAACTATTTCTTCAGGTCAACAGGAATATAACAGGACAATACAGTCATTATTTGTTACTTTTCCCTTAGCATTGATGATCAGTGAGTTTCCTGTGGGAATACTGCAGGTCAAATCTTTCGGGCCAGTGTTATCTTGACTATCAGAGTACAAATAATCTGAAAATAAATGGATAATCCTGAAGCCTCTCTGCATACTTGAATTCCTGTTCTTGTTAAAGCAGCACATATTAAAGAGTCAAAGCACTTAAAATTTCTATTTTTTACTGTTTTAGGTAGATTAAAACTTTTAACTGAAAAAGGTAGTGTTGATAATTTAGGATTTCATACTGCAGCCTGAGGCTGAAGAGAATCCAGTTGCTCCCTTCCACACAGCAGCAATTAATACATGATGTGAAGGAACTCCTGGGCTCCAATTCAGCAAGTTTGTTTAAGCATGGGCCATACCTCTCACATGTATCAGTAATATACTCTTTGGCTTAAAAATGTGCATGTTCTTAAATGTTTTCCTTAATCAAGATGTTCAACAAATGACAAATAATTTAGTTCATCTTTTAATTAAAATTCATGCAAATTTAAGAAGTTATAGCAATAATGCTTCACCCTGCTATGTTAATATGCAAAGAATATTACTGTACGTGCAGATTGTGGATTTTTTTCTGGAACTTATCCATTATGCATTACATGACTGAAACAATTGAAACATGAAACTCGTAGCTCTCCAGTTTCTTTTTCCTTTTAATATATTTAGATTTTTTTTTAATCAATGCTATACAACAAAGCACAATAAGATAAAATTTTCTCTTTAAACTTTTGTGATACTTCACCCCAGATAAGCTTTAATGGCATCCCATCAATAACTTTAACAAAAGCCAGGCATTTTCATTAAAAGCTGTTTTAACAGTCACACTTGAAATCTCTTCATACAGTGGATTGTAATCTAATTATAATAATGTCCAATGGAAAATGTAGTGACAGAAAAGTATTCATATGCTTTCCTTCATTTACAAGCATGTTTTCAGCAGGTTTTTCCGTAACTTTGGGTATGAATATAGTTCAAGGAGAATACTTTTCTTCCAGTGACAATTTATTGACATAATTTACTTAGCAGTATATAAAATTACTCTTTTAACAGGATTTTCTTTTCTAAGGTTTATGTTCAAGAGTGGTCTATTTATCATTCAAATTTACTTTACAGCTTTCCACACTTTTCTTTTGTAGGTATTTATTTCGGAGAGATAGCAAAAGCTTTTGCTGCTGCTGAAAGGAGAAATACTTTTGACAGCTGTGGGGGTTTTTTTATCCCATCTTGATGAGTTAACTGAAACAAATATTTTTATTTTTTACCTTGCTTTTACTACTTTTTCCTGTACTTAGACTTTATATAGGGTTACAAAAGCAGGTCCTTTCACTTCTTTATTTTTCTCTTTCATTAGTCTATAATCTTCAACCCTCTTCTCGTTGCAGTCAATCTGTGAGCAACAGTTGGCAAACGGTGGCTAACCATGTGAAGACCACTCTCTACACTGTGAGAGGACTGCGCCCCAATACAATCTACCTGTTTATGGTGAGAGCTATCAATTCACAAGGTCTGAGTGATCCCAGCCCTATGTCTGATCCTGTCCGAACACAAGGTAATAGTATTTATTAAGGCTTACGTGCTTGAGCTAAAATAGAAAGAAGGAACTGAGAGTTGACCAATAGGTCAGTGTGGCCATTTGGCTTTAGCACTCTGACTGAAAGAATCATGAATTGAGCTTAACCAATAAAGATAAAAAATAGTCCAATGTTTTCTATATCAATCTGGAGCTTAGAAGAGATAGGTTAGCTCTTTAATCCTTTCTATATTGTAGACCTTTTGGTTTGCAGTTCACTTAGACTGGGTGTGCTCCTTGATGCCTGGTTTCTACTGAAAGTAATGTGAGTTACCCAGGCTTTTCAGAAAAGTGCTCTGAATACCATGCTCTCCTCAATATGTTTTCTTGCCATTTCCTTACTTCTTCTCCATTATTATAATAGGGATATACTATAGTAACAAGTGCTTATGAGAGATGGACACCATGTTTAGCACTAGTTTTAATCAAAAGAACTGCACAAAATATCTGTAGTGTATTGATTAATCTGGTCCAACATTTAGACAGATAATTCATGTAAAGTAAGGCATCTACATGCTAAGAATATTTTTAAGTTATTCTAGAGGAAAGTATGGGTCTTCTATTTACATACCTAGATTTCTGAATTCTTTATATTAATCAACGGCATAAACCAAGAGGGAAGGCTGAAGTGAATCCCTCATTTATAGGGTGGTCATATAATTGATAGCTGTGATCCTCCATTGCTATTAAATTGACTGTTGAATTCTGTTCACATTACATCAAACTCTAATGGGGTATAACTGCCATAAACAAATTTCTCTTCACAGCATGGATTTTTTTGGCTTTGACAACACATTGCTTGAACACTTCATTCAAGAGTGTAGTTCTGTGTTAAACAGGTTGGAATGCAGGAATTAATAATTTTTTGGAATGATAGGGTTTTTGAGTCCAAAGTAATAGCTTCTCTCACAGTTAATTTAGAATGAGATCCTCTGTCTCTGTTTATGGAAGTTATAAAAGTGTCCGTGGATAGTGCATCCTGTGTCAGCCTCCTGCATGTGTAAGTGGTTTGGATCCTTTGCTGGTCCTAAATGGAAAGAGAGAAACAAGAGTAGGGTGGTATTTTTTTGTCACGTAACTGTCACAACCAGCCTCTCTGATCCCCGTCTATTCCGGAATAAATCTGTCCTTAATAATTATCCCCTCAAAATAGTAATCATTGCTGTAAAAGAAGAAACAGAGCTGCTTCCCAAAAAGCTGAAGGAGTGAGTTGGACAGGGATTTCATGGCTTGACTATCCATGGAGTATCACAAGTTTTCTCCTCTTTCTTACTCTCCCATTATTATAGGGAGACTTATGCTTTTCACTGCACCAGCCTTTTAGTCTGCATAACTTATCACCTGGTTAAAAAAACAACTTTGTTTGGCATTTGAGTGTCAAGTATAGACTTTTTATCTGACATACTGACAAGCAATTTGATTTCAGTAAAAACATGTCTTTTAATTAGCTACAGCATGTGTTGCAGCTTCCATTTCCAGAAGCTGTTTAGCAGTCAAACACACTGAGACATGTACAGGATTTATAGCTTCTTTGCAAGCCTGCAGTTTAATAGAATTAAATCATAAAATCAATTGAAAATTAACATAATGTTTTGATGTGATTTCTAATTATGCCTGAATTCAATTCAGGCTCAGAGAAGAAGCTGACACACAGTAGAAAGCCTATTCACAGTGGTCATGGAGGAAGAAAAACGCAGCTATTGCAGTGCTATATAGTATTAATTTGCAACAGGTGGCTGTGGTAGCTTTAATAGCTGAGCCTTTAATTTCCTGGTGTTAATTACAACAAATACAAGTAATAGGATTTTATGCATATTGTCAGGAGTGGGCTGCAAGTAGACAATCAGGCACTTTCAGAATGTTTACCTTATATGACTTGCATCAAATAAGCACAGAGAAATCAGTAATTACTCTAAGAAAGGAGTTGATTTCTTGTTTGGATTATTAACAGACCAAGCCACATATTAAGAAACACTTTAAAGAAACTATATATAATTCTATCCCTGGAATTTAAATTACTAGCAACTAATAGCAAGTTCAATGGAAGCCGATAAAAGAGAGGTTAGAGAAAATATGTAACCAGTTTAATTTTAGAGACCTCTTAATTGTGATCAGAACATAGCTTCTTGAGCCAGTTTTGCTTGAGTCATGATTTTATTTTTTTAGTATTTGACAATATCCTTATAGATAGATCAACTGTTTTTTCTACCAGGAGTCTTCTAGTAATGTGGAAATGACATTACAAGACATTACACTGTAAGCATCACATATGCATATGTTTTCAAGTGTACATACGAGAAAACAGAATTCCACATGTACATCTTGATACTCATTTCTTACTGTTATCAGCCCATGTTATTCCCTTACTTCTGAACATATGTCCCATTAAAATGATGAAATGCAGTTCATACAAACACACTATGTAGAAATGTCTTTTCTCCTGAGGAAATATAGGTACTTTGTTGGTTATATACCACAGGATGACTTAACCTAAAATATAGCCATGGGTAGCTGTAGGTATTTTGTACCAAGGCTCATAGCTTTTTGTGGATAGCAGCATAAATTATCATCCTGTAAACCAGTCTGAGTTGCTGTCTTACAGATTTATTTTATTTTATCTTTCTCTTTCTTGGTCACTTTGAATAGTCATAATTTGATAGACAAGCTCCTTCAGTGACATCCATAGTTGGATTATATTCCCTCTGGAGATCCTTGTAGCCATTTGCATTAGAAGCCTGTGGCAATATTGTTTATTGGTGGCTCAGAACCCATAACAATCCAGAATTATAAAGCTGAAATATTGATGATCAAAAACTACTTTCTTTCAAAATCTGGAGGCATGTGATTCAAACTCAGTTGTTATATTTAAATGTTTCATTTTTAAGAGGACTATTATTTCTTCTTAATAATATTTAGAAAATAAAAAGAAATCACATGCTGCACACTCCCATATCTAAGACCATGTTAGAGAGGCTCACACAATCAAATCCAACAGGTGTTAAAACTCAGATTTATTCTTCAGTAAAAAAGTTAGTTAGAACTCCGATAACATTTGTGAACCACAGGTTCAATGATGTCAGGGGAATTAGTACTACACAGCTGACTTAAGAATTCTTAAGGTTTAGAAATGACGACTCAAAATGCGCATATCACTCACCTAAAAGATGAGGGCTCTCAACCTGCAGGAGTTACCTAGGGCAGCGTCCCCACCCAAGGGGAGAGTCCCTGACTGCAGACCCACTGCTCCGAGGAGGACTGACTCAAAATGTCCTCCGGCGGGGCCCCATTTATACCCTTGTTGAATCTGATCTGTGGTCATTTTAATCCCCATTGGCCAAAAGGTCAACACTTCCAGGTACTTGACGTGTGTTGGATTGGTCAGTTTGGCTTTCAACCCGCAGCCTCTAGGGTTTGGGGTTTTTTTCCTCTCTCCCTGCCCGGAGAAGTTTCATTTCCTGTCGGGGTGGGTGTACCTGCCACAGACCATCAGAGGGGGAAAAAACCTTTTATCTATGTATTCTCTTCCAAAGGACATGATGTTGACCTGGAAAGAAGGAAAGTGTCTTTTGCTAGTGAATCCCATGAGAAAACCAAGCAGAATTCACAGATGTCTAGACAGGCATGACCATAATGTATCAGGCCTTTTTGGATATAACCTGTGCTTGTGTTCCAAATCACCTCTTCTGGAAAAATTACAAGCAAATTCCAGCAGAAATAATCAGTATATGTATTTCTAACAGGCATTATGTAATCCACATAGACAACTGACATAGTAAGGGCATCTGTAACTGTTGACCAAGAACAGCATTGTAGGATCCTTGAAGGATCCATTGAAGGGATCCAGACTTCACTGGCTCCTAGAAAGTACTTTCATTTCTGTCTAAGTTGAAGGGAAGGGATGTGCTATAGTGATATATTAGCTAGGTGATAGCTGTAGCCCAACATTCTGCTTTTGGCGCAATGTAGCAGAAAATGATGATTTCCAGGAACTATCAGTAAAAAGACACGTTGCACATCTTCTCCATTTTCTGACACATTTTGTATTTGCAGTTCCTATTTAGCAAAGGTAATATAGCTTCATTCAGTTTAATGCAATAGCACAAACCAAATGTGGTCCCTAAGGACTAGGTACTAGGGCCACAATTGGTGCCAGAGATGGAGTCACAGTTTTCCATAGATGTATATTAAGTGATCAAATTCCTTCAGATTTTGACTAGAAGAAATAGTTTCCCCACACACTTTGAAGGAATCTTTGACATAATCCTGAAGAGAAAATTTTTGTGGTAGAGTGTTTTTGTTGGCCTTTTATTAGATCAGAATCGGTTTGGCTTCATAAATAAATTCTTTTTTCATATTTTCACTAGATTTCATTATCTCTGTCTGTAAAGGGAAAATTTGCTTTGCAGAAGAAAATATTATTTTTAGTGTTTGGTTTCTTGTGTGCGTGGTATGTGGGAAGGGGAAGCTTAGTGAAAGTTTGGAAACATATAACGACAATGTCATGTATGCTCTAAGAAAATTAAAAAAAAAAAACCTGTTCATCTTCTTCAATTATACTAACCAATTTGGTTCCAGACCTCTGGGCAACGATATTATTATCTGAGTATTTTGGAAATAGTGAATATTGCATGTCTGTCATCACTTACCAGATCTGAGAAAATTTCGCCATCAAGTCTGAATACTTATTTAAAAATCTTTATATTTCATTATTTCCTAAGCAGCTAAAGGTGAATGGTTTGTTTGCATTACTTGATATACTTTGGAGCTCATATTTAAACCTTAGTACTCTATTGTTTTAACAACAGTACTGTAAAGGGTGTTTAAATCAGGTCGTTAAGCTCTTCAGTCATTCTTATTGATGCCATATAAACCCCTTCTCATTAAAATAACGCTTTCATGTGTGTGCCTGGCCTGGCAGATATCAGCCCACCAGCACAAGGTGTAGATCACAGGCAAGTCCAGAAAGAACTGGGAGATGTCATTGTACGACTGCATAATCCTGTTGTGCTCACACCCACAACGGTTCAAGTCACCTGGACGGTAAGGCTTCTCTTACAATTACCTTAACAGTACTTTAAATTTGCCTATTTATCCCTGCAGTTTTTCACTACCCTGAAAAGCTCCAGTCTTGACCCCAACGTGAGTGCTCTGATAAACTAGCATTATACAGGCATATATATGTGGTAATGAAATGGTCTTTTTATTTTCTCTTTCAAGTCAGGCAGGTTCAAAGTCTTCAGTGTTCAGCTCAAAGTGAGCTAGCTGTCTGACTAGAAAAATATTATAAAAATGAATATGCTTAACACCATAATCTAAAGGATAATTGATCTGTGGACTCATTACTGTGCATGTCAAAAAATAATCAAAGTTAAATATCAACGTGAAATTGCTGTATGAAAAAGCACTTTCCACTTCAAGGCATAGGGACCTCTGACAATACCCTATTATTTGGTGACCCTAAAATGCAAAAATAGCTTTCCTATAGGGCACTTGCAGTGAAGTCAGAAGCATGTGGTACTGATGCCTGATCCACTGTGTAGCATCTGGGTTTTTAGCATAAGCTTTACCCACAATCAGTGGATATCCTTTCATTATAGAAGACCAGAATCTTTTTGGCAGTACTTAACAACATTTCTATTTGAGGGGTCAAACTACTGGGTGGAATTTCTGGTACAGTGTTTGGCTTTCAAAATGCTATGTTTCCCTTCCTGAGGCTTGAAGGGAAAGATTTGTAACTGTAGAAGGAGAGAGTGCTTTGCTCTTGGGGCATTCGCCCCATAGGAAGGAGAGCCATGGGTGGAAGAGCGAGAGAAATAGTACTGCACTGCACGTCACAGAAACGGTTGTATTATATAGGATGAATTCTGCTAAAGGGCTATTCACAATACTCAGTTTTTTTCTTCTACATGCAATATTGCTAAGAGGTTGATGTGTACAGGGGCTTATAAAACAGGAGAAGCGTGTGGTGATAGATTGTGTATTCTAAGGATTACTGTTGTTCTTGCACAACTCAGTCATATTTACAGGGGCTTATGCACCATCCTTGTTCTGACAGACTTCAACGGTGAGGGAATGAATTAGAATAGAGAAACCTACAAATTTGTCTTTCTTAAAGGATTATTTAGAAAATGTGTCATTGCATTTTGCCATTGATGATGTCAACACACAGCTTGCCTTTCTAAAAATGCTGTCCGTTTCACCTAGATAACTCCAGGACTGGCTGGCTAACCTTTGTGCAAACCCTTTTGCCCAAGCAGACATTTGCCCAAGCTGATGGGTCAGTAGTTTAGAAACTTTGGATGTTAGCAGCCAGTAATTGTAAACGTGGATCACATCCATGTGGTGCTCCTTCAAGTCCTTTCTTGGGTGTGGCAGCTATCAGAAACACAGTTTCACAGGCTTGCCCTTGCTTTAGCATATACTGCAGAAGGAAGCCCCAGTATAAACAGTATTGAGTTTTATGCAATGTAACCAATGTTACTCATTATATTATATTGAAAAATATATATGTATTTGCATGTGTATGTGTGTGTGTATATATATGTATGGGTGTGTATGTGTGTGCATGTGTGTATATCTATATATCTTTATCTAAAAGAGTCTCTTGGTGCCCCTATTGAACAACTAATGAGTGAAGAAAACATAGTAAGGTAAAGGTAGATTGTTAGGCGTGCTATGGATATCAGCTCATTGGGAAGATCCCTCAAAGCAGTGACCCTATGCCACCTGACAAGCGTACAGGCCTCTACAGAGACGTTTCGGAATTGCCCAAGGGAAGACAGACACAAAAAAAATCTCTGGAACAGCTAATTAGAAACTTTCCAGCAACCAGAACAAACCCAATTAATTAACCATAGTCTCTAGGAAAAAAGCCACTCTATCCAGAGAATAAAGTCCACACTGTTAATATAACATGGTTAGATAGTGTAGCTATCATACAAAAGGATGGAAGTGCCATGAGAGTCGTAAGACTCTTTGTGTTGACTTTCTGCAATTCAAAGAATGAATGCCAAGGAGCAGCATCCTTGATTACTGAGTTGCTGGCATCCTGGCTCCCAGCAAATTAACACCAATTTCTCCCTTCTTTCTGAGATTGTTTTGGTTTTGCTTTCTTTTTTTTTTTTTTTTTTTTTTTTTTTTTTCAAATTTGAGTTTAAAATTTCAGAAATAGTTCTGTGCTACTGTGTTGCAGTTTTAAAATATACACATACATATACACACATATTTTGTCTGTTTTAAAAGAAGGTCAGGCTTACAAAGTCAGTGTTAAAAAAAAGAAGAGGAATGTCAGAAGTTAGGTTTTCACTGTCACTTAAATTTATTCCTCTTGTGCATAGGTATTAAAGTGTAGCTGTAATTACCTGGTCACACACAGGATCTCTTCTTCATGGAGCTATTCAACATTTCTTTTTATCTTCTTTATTCGCTGTGTGGTGCCAGGTCTTATTAAATTCATACTATTGAAACCTTGCATTGAATAAAAAATTATTAGTTTGTCTCACATGCTTGCTTATCTGTCATGCTCTCAACCGTAACGTTTGGGTGCTTCACAAATAATACTGAATTTAACATCACAATGATAAAAATGTGTCATTATCCTAACTTTAGACACAGAGAGGTGAGGTACAGAGATATTTATAACTGATGAGACTTACAGAATCAGATATGCCCGCTGTTATCCAGTGGCTAATTTTAAACCTTGGGCCCAATTTATTTTTACTTTTATCAAAACATTTTGCATTGCAACAGCATATGGTGTACTCCAAGCATGTTTTTAGCTGACCTCAACTATAGTTCAGCACTTCTAGCCTCACTCGGCATTAAACTGAGATTTTCATTAGTGGCCAAATGTGAAAAGTTTCCTAGCATTATAAAGGAGCCCTGTGGCACAAGCAGGAATGAAAGTCAGTTCTTCAGTATGGCAAAGGAATTGTTGCTTTGAAATCCCGACTGCCTTCTAGGAGCCTACAAGGCAGAAGGATAATTTATTTACCTCTGTCTTTTAATTTGACATTGATTTTAAATGAATGTACCGCACTGGAAGCTTCAAGAGTCAAGTCCTTTAGACAGTCTTCCAGTGTATTGTCACCTTTTGTTTTGTTCCTGTAGAACAGATAAATGCTAGTGCTGTTTGAATTTCCAGAGATTACTGTGAGTCTGTACTACTGAGTTTAGCACAGTGTGCAAGGTATTCTGCCTAGATGGAGAATTGCTGTAGGGATTGATGTGGGAGCAGAGTGTTCCTCAGGATATTTTGGGGTAGAAATTTACATACTACAGAGCATATTGCAAAATGTGTTTAGGGTGCAGATTAACAGGTTTGCCTGAAAGGAGCCTATGTTTGCAACATAAGCTGCATTATGAGTTTCTTGCCGTGTTTTTAAGAACCTAATAGCCTAACTGAATGATCTAATAGCCATTGAACCTGTTTTGTGTTCAGCTGCAGTACATGCAGATTTGAACATGCAGGGGAAGTGAGTTTCCTGTCCTGCGAAATAGAGAGCTGTCATCAGTTTTGTAGAATACCTCCTGCACTATGTATTCATCATAAAAAAGGGTGAGAAGGAGTGTGCAGGACCAATTATGCTTGTAGGTCTTCTCAAAGCATTAGGTCAGTGCTGAGCAGAACCTACCCAGTAACTGCTCTCTTCTCTCTTTTAAAGGAGCATCTGTATTTTCTGCTGTCTTTTGAGGGAGAAAGTGTATCTTTAGATCAGCAACTGTTGCAGCTCTTCTGAGTGGATGTCACTGCTGCTTGTACAAATTCAAGAGTAGTTAAGCGTGTCACAGGAAGTCTAGAAATATTCTCTGATCCCAGTATTCAGTGCAGAGTTCCTGCAATCTCTGTGATAATACTAAGTACTTTGTATAAGTGGCAACCATTTACAAAAGAGAAAGGAGAATACCTAGAAATGATTACATTCTTTCATCAAGTCACGGTCTGTGTTTCTGCAACTCTGCCTATGTGTGAACATATACCAAACCTATAGAGTTGTTTGGTGCTTAGCACAGCTGAATGCCGTTCTTTAATGCTAAGCGTATTTTTAGTGGCCTGCTGTTGGTGGGACACGTAATTACCACATAACAAATGGAGGAAACAAGTCACAGGCTTTGTATTTTATGTAAGACTGTGTGTGCATGTATATATATAGACATATACACATATGTATGTATATGTGTATACACACATATACGTGTACACACATATATGTGTGTTTGAATGTAGATGCGAAATACACCTGTCCTATACCTACAAATATCTCTGGTTAATCCATGTTAATTGTCAAAGAGTAATTTTTACTAATCGGAAAACTCCAACCAAAACAAAAAATCCACCTTTATCAATAAGTGAAGAGTCCTCGGAGTATACTCCCAACATTTTGACCATATGAAAGGCCCTGTTCATTCAAACTAGCTTTAACTGGGTGTAAGAGAAAGCTTTGTATCCTTTCCTTGATACTGAATGCAACTGGATGTTTGTAGAAAACATTAAAAATGCATAGTGTTTTCTTTTGTAAGTACCCTCCCAGACCCTGAACAATAGAATCACTGTCCATAATCTGAAATTTCAGCAGATCACTCAGCCCTGTGGTAATCAAACTTCTAATTGAAAGCTCTGTAAAACTTGAGTGAGCCCCAAATCAAGCTAGTTTATAGCACCCATATACATGACAACCTTGTTGTACTACTGCGTTCTGGTTTTATATTCCTTGTATTGTTTAGTCTTTTAGGTTAGGAACTTAGAAGTCTAGGACTAAAAGAGGTGTATGAATAATTTGTGCATTACCTATATGTAAGTAGATATGAAAGTGTGATGGACTCAAAATTAGTATACTATAGGTATATATATAGGGGTCCAGTTCTTCTCAGTGAGTTGGTGGGTGCATTTGTGTTTGTACCATGCTGTACAAAAGTTTCCATACTGGTAGTTTTGTAGCAACACACTGTTACTGTTCAACCTAGTCAATTCTGAATTTTCAGGTGTTCTCCACTAGGCAGCAGTCAATAGAGCTTAAAAGCACAGCAAAGACAAAATGGAAAGTTCTAACAAAGTTATGCCATCCTTTAGCATAGCTTCTAACTCAGAAGTTTGGCAAGAATCAAACTCAGTGTTTGATTATTAAACATCATAGCCTTATATTGTAATTTACGTTGAGAATCTGTATTACAAAATGCATGAAAGTGTTATTCATGCTGAATTTTGTAGCAAACATGAGGTTCATAAAGTCTTTATGTCCGTAAAACATTTAGTTAATCAAAGTCAAACATGGATAAAAACAATTTACTCTGATTTACAGACTCCCTTCATCTGGAAACAGCTGCTTAATGTTCTTCTTAAAAACACAGCTTGATTCTTTCGGTATTAACAAGCTATTATTGTGAGTTATATCCCTCTTTCAGTGCATAAATTCACTTAAAGTGAATGTAGAGAAGTTTATAAAACGCAAGCTTAATGTTGTTGTAACATATGTTGCAAGGTTTTAACAGTGACAGTTTTGATGAAAGACATTTCTGCTTTGCTCTCATAAATAAAGCTTTCTTCTTGCTTGCCCAGCTTTTTAATGTCCAAGAATCTGTGTCCCCTCTGAATGCCTCAATAAACTGTAACAAGATTATAGGAGAAGCATGATAGAACCTGGTTTGCATTTTCAGCCTTAAATTCATTTATTCTTAAGAGAAGTCAAACTAATGTATCTCTAATTCTGAAATACCTTTGAGCTAGCAAATTGTCAAGAACAGAAAAGAAGTCCTACTTGTTGAATCTTACTTATAATCCAGATATTTACCAAACAGCTAGTTGTATAGTCTTGTTATTTGTGCTGCACTTTCTTTGGCTCTTTATTTGATGGCTACAGAAGCAGCTGGGTTTGGTTTGCTTTTATCCATCAAATTGTTTTGGCTGTTTTTTCAGGCAAAATTCATGCAAACATCATAATAGCTCGAGTCATTATTTTTGCCTTTTTTTTTTTCCCAGAGAAAAAAATGCATGCAACCTTTCCAAGATAAAACACATTTTAAGTTTTTCCTTCAAATAAAAATCCTATTTATAGTTATGTTAAGTTAGAATTGTTAAACTTCTATGTATGGTCCAATCTTGAATTGTGCTTGCCTAGCCATATATAAAATATAAACTAAAACCAACATTCCATCTCCATCTGATGGCCAGAGAGCATTACAACCCCAGGATGCAAAGAGACTGCTTAGACTGTGAATACAAGAAACAGCACATGTCCTTGGAAGTTGTTTTCTCTGCATCTGTCTTATGTTTATTTTACTTTCCTGAGCATCTCATGAAAAGATGAGCTGTGAGCCAAGTAACAGACTAACTGAAAGCATGTAGGGTATCTTCAAAGACTTGTCCTTTTCTGAAAAGAACTTTTTTTTCTTTTCTTCTCATATTTTAGCACATCAGTAGCCAAGATGTGCTTAATAAGTTTACATGCAGTAAGCATTATGCCAAAGTTCTCTTTTCATGATGTGTTGCAGGGGTGGGACCTTGTTTTATGATTTAAGGTGGTATTTGTCATGATATATAGAGCTGGAGAAAGTAAAATAGAAGGAAATGTTCTATAACAAGCAAAGTGAGAAGAATGTTCGTTATAGACAATTAATCAACAGTGACTTACAAGAAGGCAGTTTGTTTTTTAAATTCAGCATCTTAACTGTTAATTTTCTCTTTTTCATGAGGACAGAAGTATTCTCGGCAGATGTTTTATTTTCTTTTTATACAGTTTCATTACTTTAATATGTTTATTGACATATTATTTAATACCATTTCTAGGTTGACCGCCAATCCCAGTTTATTCAGGGCTACCGAGTCATGTATCGCCAAACATCTGGCCTACCTTCTCCTGCTGTATGGCAGAATTTGGAGGTCAAAGTCCCAACTGAACGCAGTGCTGTCCTCGTCAGCTTGAAAAAGGGGGTCACTTATGAAATTAAGGTTCGCCCTTATTTCAACGAATTCCAAGGAATGGACAGTGAATCAAAGTCTGCTCGTACCACAGAGGAAGGTTAGTAAAATGGTCAGAAAAGCAACAGTCTCCCATACCTGTTTCACTGAAGGTGAAATCAAAAGTGACCATTGTGGTTATTGTGTGTATGAGTATGTTCAGCTCTATTTCTTCCATGTGATTTCTGTTTGTTAGGTATAGGGTTGTCATTAAAATTCAATATATTATTCAGTTTTGTGCTGTAAGTGTTCCATGAGAAAGCACTGGGCCAGTCCTGTATTATTCCGGCTGATACATCCTTCTAATGTACAGGTGGTTTTGGGTCTTCGTAAAAGTGTGCACTGCAGCCGTTCTTTCATAACCAGTGTTACTGCAATAAAAGACTTTTGTCTGCACTTTGAAAATAAAATTAATAAATGAAACCTTTTATAGATGAGTGTTTGATATTACACACATCTTTCTGAATGGGTAACAAAGTAGATGAACAGTTTGGTTGGGAAGTGAGGACTAGTGAAGGACAGATATACAACTAGTCTGAAGGAACTTTGTTCTCGAGGGTATACCACTTTATTGTTTCTGTTAGCACACCATTCATGAAACTGCCTTATTTAGTCCTTCAGAGGATTCCCTTAAGTACCTTTCAAGCCTCTGTGAAACATGCAGGATGCAGACGTAGTGAACAGTTTACACTGCTGAAATGCACAAGCGTTTATATCTGTAGCATGTAGCATGGTATGCAGTTTTGGTAAAACATGTGCACTCCAGGACTGCTTTTGTATTGAAAAGTAAAGGGAGTGAGGTGAGATATAAATAAATTTTATCTTTTTCTCTTAGAAATGTACAAACCCCCTATCTACCCATCTAATGCAACCTTTGGCTGGAGAATCTGTCCTGTAAAATTAGAGGGATGATCATAACAATGAGGGTTCATCTTCTGTCTCTTTCACTGATTTCTTTCAAAGCAAGGGAAAGAACTACTGGTGAAGTTTCAAAATGCTCATATGGTTTCGATGGGTTTTGAGTGCACTCTTTCCTTCCTGTTGAAGATGCATTTTAATCATTTACAGTAGTCTCCTGAGGTTTAATTTAGTGCTGATTGCCAAGTACTTTTTAATTCTAGAACAGACTCGCTTATTACTCACTTTTCTCTTTGATTTGTTGTGATTATTGCCCAAGAAGTAAGTAATCCTGAAGATAACTTGGTTGTCATTGCTACTTTATAGATGAGGAAATTCAGTGTCCTGCAATATGTTGAAGAGCGTGTAGGAAGTCATTGTTCAAGACTGATTTAGAATTTGGAACTTTATGGTTCCCATTTCTTTGTTCAAACGATAAAGCCTAAATTAGTTGGTAAAGAATATCTGAACAAAGCTTTAAAAAAAAAGGAAAATTGAAAAAAGCTTTCTACAGGTGAAGTTGCTTTTCTAGGTTAAAATATTGGATTTTGTCCCCTCACTAGCAGATTTTCTTCTGGTCCAATTTCAATTGATTTTTGTTGTTTATTTAGTTCATCTAACTGTCTCTTGCTAAAGGTAAATTAAGAACTACTGAAAAAGAGAGAAGATTTTTACCTCCTGTCTGTTTCTATAAAATACTTGAGGAAAGATATTTTCTTTTATAAACCTCAGCTCCCAGCAGAGCCTGTCAGGTGATTTTCTACTTTAAAGGCCACTTTGTTCGTGTGGAATAACTTTCCACATAGTGCAGATTTAAAAAACTTTTCTTCCCTACAGATACATATAACTCTCAGCCTAGGATTTACTTTGTAGATTAATATAACCTTCAAGGAGTCTGTTGGCAAGCATCTCTCTCAAAAAAACATCAGCCTATAACATGTAGTATTATCACCAAATGTCAGCCCCTGTAAATAATTCTTCCTCTTGCTTAGATGATAAAGTTAAGTACTTCCATGAGAAAATTAAGACATCCAGTAGATACAGTTCTACAGATATTTCCTTTATTTCCTCACATTATCTTTGTAATTATATTGGTGTTCATATATTTCAAAAATAACATCAACTAAGTCTTTAATGGCAGTGGTTTGCTTCTCATCCAATGAAGAAAGATGGCATTCTATTTAAAGGTATCTCACTTGCTGTGTCGCCTGTGATTCCATTTCAAAAATGAGCTTTTTTAGACTTGACTTTTAAAAAATGTCAGCTATACTATTTTTAGAAAATAATTTGGAAGAGTGATATGTGCATTGGAAGTTTTTTGCGACACCAAAACAAATAGCCCTGGTAAAGGCTACGTATGACCAAAAGGTAGTGGCAGCTTTCTGCTGGATGGAATTTTACATGCAATGTTACTTCTGAGGCCTACCTCCAAAAATCAATTTTGCTGCAGTTAGACTTTTCCTCTAGATCAGACATTTGTCACAGTTCAGTATCCATCCATCTCCTGCCTCTTTGGCCTTGTGAAGGTAACAAATGGAATTCTGTTTGGCTGCGTCTGGAAAAGATGAGCAGCGATTTGGGTTCTTTCATATCTGTAAGAAGCTGAGCACTGGAATAATTGACCTGTCAAGAAGCAGGCAAGGTGTTCTCCACAAGCCAGCAGCAAGGGAAATGAGAAAACGGTTTTAAAAATGTTATTTTTCAATGTGGTCTATTTAATAACTGCAGCAGTGTCAGACGAGTGGCTTAATTTATATCATGGTGCCAGCTTACAGAGCGATATTATCAGAGAGAGGAAGCAGAACTGTTATATACATATAGGTGTATACACATGCAGTAAGAAGCTAAATAAAATATTTTATTTTATAATTTTCACTATTTCTTTCACATTTGCTCTAAAGATAGATGATTTTTTTTTTTTTTTTAATTATATCCATGGTTTTAAATCTCTTCTGGAATAACTCTGTGGAGTAGTATTTGTTCTGCATATTGTTTGTGACCACAAAAATATGACAGTCAGTAATGGAAGTCTCCTTAGTTTTTATCAGCTGCTCTCTGTCAATTCCTTCTTGCTTTAGTGCGGCTCTTAAAATTATACTTACAGCTGCATTCATCAGCTGCAATTTTAATTTTGCTTCAAACTTACCATATATCTTCAAAGAAAAGACACACACTGGTAGAATATTAACTAGAATATTCATGCAGTTTAAATGCAAAGACAAATGAATACAGTATGTTTGTCTTTAAATGTTATAGTACGGTATTCATTTTACATTTCTTAAACATTTACTCTCCTCTTTCTGTGTTTCCAGGTACGTGTGTATAAGAAATTGTATTTCTGAATGCCTTTGTGTTTGAGGATGAAAGTAAATACATTTCAGCAAGTTGTTCCATTGTACTTGGAAAAAAAAAAAAAAGAGTTATACAGTGCTAAGCTTTGCCATTTTTATGATTATTATTTTTGTGTAAAATGTTGTTCTAATTAATATCACACACATACATTTATTCATGGTTTTGTTGTTATTGAATAACTTGAAGACTTTTAAAATGCTAATTTTTTTACTGTGTGGCAAATTATTTCACTCACCATAAAATACACAATGCAACTATTAACTTCACCAATTTTATGCTTTGCACGATTGCAAGGAGTAGCCCAAGGCCACCTTTCCGTGCTTCACTTGAGCTGGCTAAGAGTCAAATTGCCCACAATACAGCTCTGTTTCTCCCCTCCAGTACACTGTTTCTCTGTGTCATTCAAGGTCACAAGGACTCTGCCAAGCACTGTTTGCTGTGCAGCTGATCCAGTATCTGAAAATGTAGTTGCCAAAATGTGCAGCTTCACAGGACAGTAATACATGTGTCATTTTTCCTCTAAAATACTTTTTTCTGATGTCATCTTGTATGGTCCCTTGTCCCCACCTCTGATACCCCGGGTTTAAGTTGTGTGATTCCTGCAGCAGGCTACTCCGAATCTCCAGGGTTATCAGGGTAAGGATTTGAGCTCAGCTTCTTGAGCCTGTGCAAGGTCATGTGCTGAGGAGCATCCGAAGTGGGAACATAGCCAGCCTCAAAGAGGCCACGGGAACAATAAGGAAATCCGAGTTGACTCAGGAGACTTGAATAATCCTGATATCCGTGGCTGTGTTTCGTTGTGTTAAACCTGCCAGACTTTAACAAAAAGACACCAGTGGCTCTTTGCTTTTGAGAAGTGTGGTCCTAGGATATCCATGTAGTCAGGAATATCTGTTAAAGTAAGACTAGAGCCCTGTTGCCAGAGAGCTTAGCAGTGAAGGAGTCCTCTCTAGATAGGAATACTCTAGACCAGGGGACTGCCGTCAAGAAGCTGTGACACATGATGTGAGATGCCCAAAACCAGAGGGCTATCTAGATTTGATATTGGGGCAGGGGGAGTGATACATATTTTAGGTTCTGGTACAAGGTCTACTATAAGTCTTCAAAATCAGCTTCCATATTTCATATTAAATGTTTTGAGATCAGACTAAAGGCAATGACAGATATGTGGAAGAAAAATTCCATAAGGAATTATTAAACACAAAGTCATTGCCCTGGAACCAAAAGTGTCTAACCAACAGGCTTCTGGGAATTGGAAAATTGTCCTGGAGACGTTCTCACTATATGCTTGCTGTATTAGTTCACACTTTCCTAGCCCCCAGGCTATACCTTAACATAATGCACCCGACTTTGGTGACTTAGCTTGCCACTGCGGTGGAGTTTCAACACTTGCCTAGAAGTTAAGGGGGGGAACGGGGGCACCGCAAGAAGTTTTAAGTGGCTGAGGAAGGACATATGCCACAGCCCTCTGCCATGGCAGCTATAGCTATGGTGGGAGATCCCCTGCGTGGAGATGCAGCAGCTGCCCGCAGAGGGAACTTTTCTTTAGCAGAGCTGCTGCGCCGCTTCCCAAACAACATGTCCTGACAACAAAAGCACCCTGCTGCTGGTGTAGCTGCAAGAGGGGCTTTGCCAGCATAGTTCTGATCACTAACAGCTATGATTTTTTTCTTCACACTTCTAGCCAATGTAGCTGGGCTGGCAAGCAATTGTCTTGTAGATATGGCCTTGATATGCAGTGACCAACCAAACAGCTGTGAATGGTTGAACTGAACAAGACTCTGAAGAGAAAGCAATTTGCCTAGGGAAAAGAGGACATAAGTATATATCTGACCTAACTTAGCACCTCTGCTATTCACTGGCATTTGATGTAAAGCCCTGAATGCTTTAACCCTTTTCCACCCAGGAGTTGCAAGGTTTTATGTTTAAACCTGTTAAGTTAATGTCTTCCTGGAGAATAAATAGGAAAAAAAAGATCCTTAAATGTCTGCTGCTCACATTATTATTAGACCATGTGGGGAAACAAGAATCAAAACACTTTTCAGGCCAGGTGAAGCAGCCTCACATTATGACTTGGTTGATATATCCATAGCTATCTGTGCATATTATGGAAAACAAATGCAAGCATGAGAATAATTCCAATGCAAACTTAAGAAATGCTAAATATAAATAAATGAGGAGTGATTTGTATTGATTCTCCATTGCCACAATTCCACATTGTCATTCAGCACTATGCTTCTCTTCAGAAAAGCATTTTTCAAAATTGTCAGTGCCTAATAAAATGTGCATACCTAGGCCTGCAGGGAGTGTGAACTTTGTATACTGTCTGCTTGCTCTTACACTGTTTCAGCAAAATTCATGCTCTAGCAAATGGATTAACGTCTTGCTTTTATTTTTTCCCTCTCCTTGGTGTAGCTCCAAGTGCCCCTCCTCAGTCTGTTACGGTCCTGACAGTTGGAAACCACAACAGCACAAGCATCAGCATCTCCTGGGATCCTCCCCCTCCAGATCACCAAAATGGAGTCATCCAGGAGTATAAGGTAGAAACGATTTCTAATGGGACAGTTGTGTGTTTAAGGAAACAGCCTGCTTGAATTACAGAACAATAGCACTGTTTATGGATTTAGATTCTGACAACATTTACAGCTGCCCATATAATTATACGGAGAAAGAGGACCAACTGCTTGTGGAATTGTTTGTAATTTTTTTTTTAAGCAGTACTACTGTTATATTAAAAGCAAAAATACCATGAGCTAGATCTGGAAGAGAGCTGTAATTGCCTCCTAGTTTACAGTGCTTCTCTTTCTTGCTTTTCCCTGCTGTGGAATGAGAAGGGGTTTTTTTTTTTTGTTAAGGGCTTCTGCATTCTCAAGACAGGCAGTGAAGTCCCTCTTTTAGAGTGCCTTCAATCTGGCAGAAAAGCTGGCAGGAAAGACATGTCTTCTTTCCCCTGCAAAAATGCTAATCCTAACACTTCAAGGTTAAAGTCAAGGACTGTGGCTCTGGGAGAATACAAGACTTCTGGGTACTATCTCTGTCAAGATTCACAACTTAAAGTGCTAGGTTGTTTGCTCCAAGGAACAGGTTGAACACCACTACTATATCCAGAGTTTGTTATATGAGAGTTGCCTGCATTGGTTGTGTTTTCTCCTTCTTTATTGCTATGATGGCTAAAAGTATCCACTCCTTATATATCTTCTTAAATTTTGTTGTAGTCTGTAATTCCCCAGTAAGCTCACTTTTGCACAAGTATATTTTCACAACATGGAAAAAGGGCAGTGTGTTATTGGAGTGGAGGACTATGGAGAAAATCATCAGGCAAGGTTCAGCATTGTCACAGGCTTGTGACCATGGAACACACTGTTAAATAACTTTGCTGTGGCTGACTTGTATACCTACTGTAAAATTTTTAATTGAAATAGAGCAGGGCAGCTTTCTTGACAGTCCAACAAAAGGTGGAAGTGGTGGATGCAGCTTACTTCACACAAAAAGATGTGATTTTTTTTTTTCCCCTGCTGTATCTTGAGGGAACACAGCATCAAGAAGGGAGAAATGCTTGATTTCTAAATCAGCTAATGGTTCAACCTCTTCCAGCTTATGGCTGGGTCAGAGGGATGCCGTAAATGCTTACAATATTTATGTTTAGCATAGCACTTCTTTTGTTTTGCTTTTAGTCAATATCAAGATTTATTAATCTCAGTATTCTATTGATCTCATTTTCATATGAATTAATAATTATCTTTTGGCTTAATTAATCTTGATACTGACTCCAGTGTAAGTCAATATTAACCATCAAGGGCTTATAAGAAAATAAGTAAAGCACACTCCTAAACCAAAAAAATATGTAGATATGAGACAAAGTGGGCTGGTGGTTAATAAAAGCCATGTTCCAGGTGAGTGCTCAGACCTCTAGGCTGTTTATAAAAACAGCTGGAGTCACTACCTATTACATCCCTTCTGTGTAAGATTAGGTGGCTGCCTGATTAGTGAGCTGGCTACAGTGAATGTAGTGCAGAGTTTAATACTTTCTTAAGTATAAAATGGCTGCTGAGGTTTCACAGTACATTTTCTCACAAATTGAATGTAGATCTCTTGATTCCACTTCAAGCATCAGAGTGCCTGTAAATTCATTTATGAATTAAATGCCTTTAATTAGGGTCATCTCATAGCTGCTGTAACCTCAGATCAGGACAGACAAGGATTGAAAGAATGAATGCAATAGTTTCTCACCCTAATGCATTCTGGCCTGCAAATAAGATCTACCTGAGCTTGGGAGAACAAGCATTTCTTTTGCCCTCCAAATCTTCCTCAGTGTCTTGCAGAAAAAAGATAACGTGTGATAAAACACTGAGTAGGGTCACAAATAAGGGTAAAGAGAGCATTGCTGTTGCTTAGACACATCAGTTGGTTGCTGATAGTGGTTCCCACAATACTGCTTTCTTCTGCTATTATAATTATGTAGTATACATGTGATATCTTTATGCATTGATTTTCTTGAGTGGTAGTAAATGCTGTCTTTAATAATACAGAAGCAGTATATGCAGATAACATTAACTGAAGGAGAATCCCTAAAAGGTCTTAGTTTTGAAGCTTCTTGGGAAAAGCCTATGGAAAAATGCAAGAGAGAGACATAACACTCTGAAGTCATAGACCGTTCTCATCACAAAATGCCAATTGAGATTATAGAGTGTTTTTTCTGTTTAATTAGAGAATAATTGAGTCAGGAACTGATCTCTGGATTCCTGAACAATGTAAGTAATCACAAAAGCAGCAGTAAAAAGTGAGTTTGTACTTTTTCCATTTAAGAATTTTCATGTATCCCTGTTGTGCAGTGAAAGGAAGTTGAAAAGAATTTTGAAAATTGTTTCTTTAGTACTTTAAGAAGTGTTTCAACCTGTGCTGGTATTATTTGGTGTCCTTTTGTTATTCAGCGGGAAATTAAGAACAAAAAAAATGTGGGTTTTTTTTAGGAAAGGTTTGGCGTTAATCACATTACTGAACAAGATTTCAATTAATGTATAACACGTCTTTTTCACTTGGATGATTCTGGTCTGTGCTTCTAAGAAGTGTAACTGCAGAATTTGCACTCCATGGAGAGCCGAAGTCCAGAGAGGTATTTGCAAGCAGTCTTTGCAGCTAGCTTGGTCCTATGCTAATCTGGGATAGCTTGCTAAACTAAATCATCCCAATTCCAGCTACCTCTGGACAGTAACATTATTAAGAAGTCCAAAATAAGTGATTGTTATGCAATACCTTGATATGTCATATCTATGCACAATTGTTTATGAGTATGAAGAATTTTGTATTTTTTAACACATGAACTTTTGTCCCAGATCTGGTGCCTAGGTAATGAGACTCGATTTCATATCAACAAAACAGTAGATGCAGCCATTCGGTCTGTAGTAATAGGTGGCCTGTATCCAGGTATTCAGTACCGCGTGGAAGTTGCTGCAAGCACCAGTGCAGGTGTGGGAGTAAAAAGTGAGCCACAACCCATAATAATTGGTAAGTGATTGTCTGTTGTGTTGTTTTGTTTTGCCTGTTTCGACTTTTAGAAATGCTTTCATAAATCACTTCTGGAAGCATAAAAATCCATGGAGCAAAAGACTAGATTTGAATAGAGCTAGTTAGTTAGCTTTTAACGTCCCACTGCCTGCTGACATTGTGTCCTCTTTGTGCAGAGTTCTCGCAGCCAATGGAGGGAATTATGTTCCTGAGACATATGAGAAAATGCAGATTATCTAGTGAAACTGATTTAATTTTTTTAAAAATTAATTTACCACTTCTGCAGGTTGAGAGATTTATGGAACTAACAGCTTGAGCTCCCTTTTCTCCTGTTCAGATGACTGTAATATTGCCTTACTCGTACCGTTGGTGCCTAAGGCACTATTTACAGTTAGTTTTCTGAACATTTGAAGTCAGTGTTTCGCAGACATCCCAAGCAGATGATCTTCCTCTGTCAAAGAATAAGTGGCCTCTAGTCCACATAGAGAGCAAAGGTAGTATAATCATCCCTGCCTTTGAAAGGACAGTTTCTTAGTAGTGGTTTCCATGCTGAATTAATTTCCTGACCCGAGGGAAAAACAGATTCTGTTTCTTCTGAAATTCTTCTCAAGTAGAAAATATAGTCAGGAAAAATATGGGAAGGGTAAGACTAGGAGAAGTAACCATATTTAGCAAAACTGAATTGAGCTGTGCAGAGCAGCACCTCTTTTGAGTGTGTAACACCAGAATTTTGTTGCTTTTATCTGTATGATCTCATACAATTATTACTTAAATGGGCTTTTGTTTGTTTGCGGGTCTTTTGTTGTTATTAAATATTTTCTATCTAGAAAATGTTGTGAACACAATATCCCAAACATGGACTATTCTGTTATGTGTAGACCTTTAGAAAAGGCTGTCCCCTAAACATTGCTTAAATGTTTAATGATATTCAAGTTCCTTATGCATCAAAACAGAAATTGGGGTATGTCAGCTTTAAATGTATTGTCACTGGAGAAGGAAGTATAAGAGTGGAGGTGAAGGTAGCACTGGTTTTAGAAGGCGGCAGCCACAGAAATGCCAAAGAAAAGAGGGGAAAAAAGCTTTTTAGAACTGAAAGCAAGAAATTGGTTTTTGAAAATGCAAGAAACCTGCCATTTAATAGGCCTGAATTTTGGACCTCTGTGTAAATAACTGATGTTGTGAGACTAGTCTGTCATTGCATTTGCTTTAAGCAGGACTTCTTTTTCTTATTTCACTAGGGAGTCCATCTACCTATGGACTAAACACAGGGGGCTCATTCCAGCAAAACATTTAAGTGCATTGCATTTTAAGCACGTGAGTAGCCTTGTGTCACTTAATGTGTTGTGAGTTAAACTTGCACCAAAGTGCTTTGCTGGATGATTCCCAGAATGCCCAGCCCTGCATCTGGGTACAGCCCTTCATCCTGACTTTTTCCTTACAAAAAATGTCTAGTATAATCGAGAGTTAAATGTGGAGAGAACTGTATTGTTGCAGGAAGGAGGAAAGGGATGTTAGGATGCAAATAAAGTACAAAAGAAAGAAAAAAGTTATTTGGCATTTAGAGACTTAATTTTGCATTGTTAAACTTACAGTGATATTTGTTCCTTAAATGATCCCAGAATGTCTGCTTCAACAAGTCTGTCTGGTAGCATCTTTGCACATTTAAGAGTCCTTTGCGTGAAAAGTAAAAGAGAGTCTTTTCTGTTTGGGTTGTGTTTCTGTTCTAATTTCTGTTTTCCCTTTTGGGAGCCCAAAGCTGGATGTGGTTATTACTTGTATGGTTTGTATATCCCTTTTCTTTAGGTCCCATTTTTCTATTGCTTATGAATTGCTGACAGTTATTTCTCAGACTATAAATTTGCTTGATAAAGGTAACAGTGTTTAAGTGATATCATTCCTGGAAAATCTGAGTTGGTACCACTCTATGTTTGACTAAGAATCAAGAACATAAAATAAGGGAATTAATTTTTTAGGTATATTTTAAAAAAATAATGACATGTATTGATAATGAGCTAATGAATAAACCTCAAAACATCATCATGAATGGGAAAACATTATGGAGCGATGGTGTTATAATGGAGTCCTATACGGCCTGGTGCTTGGCTATACTACTTAACAGCTTGCAAACAGAATGAACAACTGTAGAAATACTGAATTATGGAGAGAGCAGGTCAGTGATGCAGAAGAGTTAAGCCATGTTGCTAAACAGTATGACTTTCATTGTCATGAAATACAGAGTCCAGTGTATAAAAAGAAAGAAGATGTTATCCTTAAATATAGGATATGTTCTTCTAAGAAGAAGGTTTTTTTCTGAAAATAACTGATTTTCATGGTGGGTAATCAACTACTGACTTCCCAGACCAATTCTAGATAACAGACCCATGACCATCCCGAAAGTAAACCTAGGAGAATATGGAGCAGTAGGAAGTATATTATTTCTTTAGTTAGAAATTGTGTCACTGTTACAGGAATCCTGTGCCCATACTTCAAGCAGGACGTTGAAAAATTTTATGGAAGACTCCAGAATAAAATTTTTATGATCACTATTGATACGCCAAAATATTTCACTTGGAAAACCAGAAATAAAATTGGAGATAACGGCAATGTTGGTTAATGGTATAGCTATTATTTCTCTTCATCAGTTGGCCTGTTCACTCTTACGTTCCATCATAGGCATAATAATATGAGGAACAGCTGCAAACTTTCACAGTAATAGGTACAATCGAATCTGATGTGTCTAATTAATTTTTGGTCCAACAAATTAGTTTTGTTCTTCATTACTCTCCAATGGGAGGAAGACATTATATTTCATTATGTTTTTGTCTTTAGGAACAATGGAGCGTTACAGGTCGCACACTTCCCTTGTCTATGTTCTAATTAGTTGAACTGACAGCATTGTTACAGAAACACCTGCAGTATATGAAATAGTACATTGGTACCTTGGATGACATATTTATTACTTCTGCTTAAATATAATATAAAAAATTACAAAATTAATGCTGTTGGTTTCCCCAAACCCCAACAACTATATTAATTTTATCAAACGTCAGTGGGTAACATTCATCTGTATCCATTTATTTTTTGGTCATTGAATTCCCGAAGCATATGTTATTTTGACATTTAAATGAATTATTACTTTTGCAGTTGTAATTGCTTGGCACTGAAGGGTAAGAGCAAACAGCCAGACTGCAAACTTTAGAAGGTAATTTGGAGACAAATTGCACCTTCCCCTAGAAGAGAGGGAGAGTGTAAAGTCTGCTGAAAGCTCTCCCCAGGCTCTCTGCAGTTTGTTCTCACATCCTCCATTCTCAAAAGACTGGTTTCTGACCTTAGAGAAGAAAACAGGATCTTTGGACTTTTTGGAGGCTTTAGCAGGAAGTAGTTGTTCTTTTCGTGAGTCCAGGAGCATCCGCTCCCAAAGCCGGTGTGTCTGAAGTGCTTCCCTGCCCGCTCTTCTCCATGGCAGCATGACTGCCTCCGAAGCAGCACCATTACCTGTTTCCTCACCATCCTGCTGGTTTTACCTCTCCTCCAAAGGGCACAGAAATTAACTGAAAGTTAATGGCAATTAGAGCAACATCAACTCCCATGCTGATTTCTACTAGAAAATCAATTGTATGCCTAGAAGAGCATGCCGTAGAGTGCCTCTTTCTATTAGTTTTACTCTCAGCACTTCCTCTTTCAGCACTGGGGTGCACCTATGGATTGGATCCATGGGCAGAAAAAAAGGGGAAAATCCGATAAAGGAGCCACTGCTACCTTCCTTCTTTTCCTTGTCACAGGTGCTCACTGAGTTTTATTCTCGCTTACTGCATCAGGACCGGAAACCATCGGGCCTTTGGCAGTGGCAAGACAAAATAAGGAAGTGTGGGAAAGCACAGCTGCAGCTACCAGGCCCTGACGCTAGTAAAGCTTACCAGCATGGCCAGTATAGACTGGTACATGGTACCAGTACTGGCGTACTGCCTTTCTATACATTAGCAGGCATAGTCTATCCGCATCCTTCTGTGGGACCTATTTTGTTTGCGCGATGCCTGTTTTGTTTCTTGCAGAGAACTACTAAAAGCAAGCCAAGCTCTAGCACAGTTTCAGCAGACTGTTCACAAAAGCAGACGGTCATCATTACTAAATATTGACATGGTGCTGAAAGAGAGAAAACTTAATAAAATCATCGAGATCATTAACAGTGTGATAGCAATGTAATGCAGTGCATCGCATTTCTTCCTGAGTAGCTCAGACCAGCTCTGAACGCAGCCTAGGGCCTGAAGCTGCATCTTGGCTGGGGCAGAGCCGGTCCCCGCGGTAGAGGGGCAGGCTGGGGCAGGGAAGGCACGATCAGCCCGACGGGCCCTCTGGGAGGGATCCTCCTTCGCAACTTGACTGGGTCTCCTGCAAAGAGGTGTCCATGGAGATAAGACTGGAAGTGTCAGACTTCTCACATCTGCTTTAGCCAACGACCTTGTTTGTTTGCTTTAAGCTGAAGCTGGTGTGCTGACAGAGGGGCTGTTCTGTTGAAAGAAGTGAGCGGTAAACTTAGCCATTGCTGAATTATAGAAAAGGAATATGTACGTTTTCACAGCAAGGCATAATGCTACAATACTTCTAATAATTTCCTCTGAATGACCATTTCAGTGTTTTATTGCCATATTCTACTACCTTTACGTGTGTGCGATAGATTCTCATAATTGAGAATCATAGTATTTGCATCTTCTTTGCCTCAGTAAAGTAGCTACTCTTGCAGCTCTTCAGCATGCATACAGGCATCTGATAATACTGCATAAACATTTCAAGGATTGAGGTATATAAATGCTTTTACCGGAAATGACAGATAATTCTTTCACTAATTTCAGAACTGCAGAGGTGGGCAGTTTATATCAACTGTACGTATAATCAATATTCATATGTTTTGCAGCAAAATATGTTCCGCATTTCTTAATTTTAAAACTAACCATTTTCAACAAGGGAAGGTTTGAAGTAGAAAAGTGCTGGCCCTAAAACTATATGCTTTAGCATTTCCTGAATTTCAATTCACATTTTTTTATGAGCATTTGTTTTCAAGCCAGACAGCAAGCTTTTCCTTTTGGAAAAGTTCCCTTTTAGAGAAAGAGGGGAAAAAAAGACAATGGGAGCATCTACTGAAATTTACAGGTTTCTAATCTAATATACACAATTTAAGATCCTATATAGTAATTTTGGTGCATACCACTTCAATTGGTATTCCATGTCATAATTATTTCTTACAGGTTGATGTTAAGAATTTGTCATGCCTCTTCTAGGTGAAAAAAAATAGCATTTGTTTCTGTGATTGTTTAAAGCCTACCATTAACTACATGATTTTCTGCTTTGTGTCAAAGCTGATGCACTTAGGATTTGTATGGATTGTTTTCCCCATGAAATAATTGCTGTAAAATGCATCTTTGCCCCAGTTGAAAATATATATATTTTATTTTTTATTTTAAATTTGGAAACTCTAGCATGCAGCAAAAACAAATGAGTTAAGTAAGAATTTCTGGCATGCTGACAACAATGAGAGAAGGAACTGTCTTTTGATGTTGTAGCACATTTTGTATTTGGATTTCTCATTTGGAAAAAGCTATTTATTGATTGCTTGAGCTTGGGTTTTTTTTACTGGTTTCCTATGATCCATTTTCTCATCATTGTATTCTGTCTATAATTATGTAAAAACAAACCAACAGACATGCATATTGTTAAAAAAAATGGTCTGGACCATCATCTGTTAGATTACTTGGGAGAGTGCTATAGAGCTATCTTTTCAAATATATGTTTGCAAAATTGCAATGGATTGTGGATTTACTTTCTAGAAACACTGGTTTTCAGGTATGCATTGGTACTCATTAAAGCTCTCCTACTGTGGATAGTTCTTTTGAGGTGCATTACTGTTTTTTTTTAAATTTTCATTTGCAGTATTTTGTTCCTGTTTTTATTACAGAATCCATAATAACAACGTTCTGTCGAATTTCTTTTGTGCAGGAGGTCGTAACGAAGTTGTCATCACTGAAAATAACAACAGCATAACTGAGCAAATCACTGATGTTGTCAAACAACCTGCCTTTATAGCTGGCATCGGTGGTGCATGTTGGGTAATTCTGATGGGTTTCAGCATCTGGCTGTACTGGCGCAGAAAGAAGAGGAAGGGGCTCAGCAATTATGCTGGTAAGAACAGTAACTATTTATTACCATCTCAGCAGGTTCTATCATGAAGAGAATAGGTGCTGTTAAACCTACTTAAAAAACATGTTGAACTTACAGCAAAGGTGGCCTGGGTGAATTTTGTATGCTTGTTTTAAATGTATGCTGTGAAAATGCTGGTGTATGAGAAGCTTTAAGTGCATTGCTCGGTACCACATTCCATCATTATCATAAGACAGTCTTTATTTTTCACATCTCCAGTACATCTAGCATAAAAAAGTACAAAGAGGATTAACTGTACCTCTTGCTCTTTGCTCAGAAGGCACTCTGTTAGTGGTCCAGCTCCATTTATGTGCTCAAGTGTGAATTGGACTAAAACCACACAAAGAATGTTAGAAAGAATATTTGGTCTTCTCCTTCTTCATTCTCATGCATTTCCATGTCTTTGAAGCCATGTGCATGGGAAATGAATGGAGGTACTTAATCAGCAACTCCATACCTATAGCTGGAGAAAAGAGTGGTGTATTAGACAGAAAAGTGTGGTCAAAATTTACCTGTGGCAGAAGCCATAAAAAGTTTTGTCTTGGAGGTAGAACACCTTGGAATGCCCTCACAGTGTGATCCCTCTTGCACCAAATGTGTTGCTCCAGTTGCAAATTAGTTTTTGAAAACTACATTTTAAAAAATAAATACATTTGCCAAATGAAAATATTTTCTTCCTCCCCAAACCTGTTTGTTTTGTGTATCATTCTGTGCTTCAGGATTCTTATGGATTTTTAGGAACTCAGGTGAATTACTATAAAATGGGTCACTTGCCTAATTTAACACAAAAAAACTCTTCTTCAAATGTTGGGGTAGGTTCTTTTGTAGTGCTTACTAACATTTTAAAAGAGAAAGCATTTCCTTTTTGAGCAAAATTTTCACACTTGAGGACACAGCATATTTAATGTTGACATTATATCACACTAAAGTTACACTAGTACTCTTCTATTTAGAAGTTATCACATGCAAACCCAAGGACACAGGTTCCCTAACTGGCTGAGCATCTCTAACAACTTGCCAAAACCCAACATTCATACCCTGCTTGCAGCCAAACAGTCCTATGCCTCCTCACCTTGGTGTTAGCCATCACCAGACGCCTCAGTATCCTGTCTGGGCTCACTAAACCAGAAGGAAGGTATTCTGTGTTGTTTTTCAGTCCTTCCTGCTGGATTAGTTTTACACTGGCTTAGTGAAACAAGGCAGCCCAAGAAGAAATCAGACGAGCAGTGAAAGCAGAGCAAGGAGAGACCCTTTCAGTGGCTCTTGGGCTGACTCGGTTTCTGTGGAACCTCACCTTGCATCACCATGTGCCCTGTATCATTCATAGGTTATGCTTTTTGCCAAGGTATTTTTTTCTTTCCTTTAACAGCAATGACTTTTACTCTCTGAGAGGTGGGGTGGTGTTAATTGAGAAACTAACATATATCACACACACCTACACATGTGTTTATATGAAGTATCAGTCGAGATCCCAAGATTTTTCATATTAAGAGAGCTGTACTCTTATTCCTCTTAGGAAACAGTCCTATACATAAACTTTGGACACAAGCTAAGACTACTCTTTTTTTAAAAAGCGTAATTATTAGCCCTGTATGTGAGTTGGCATGTTGGGAGGGGGGGGAAGATTGAGAGCAAAGTCTTTTATACCTTAAAATGCATAGCTGTAAATAATTATAATAGTCATTATAAACAGTGTGTCTCCTGCAACTCATTCCTTCTCATGATGTTTGCTGCATCTAAGTGTGATGTGAACATTGTGTCATGACACAGAATTCCCATCATCAGAATTATGAAATAGTGTATGCTTTCAGCAAGGAAAGTTTGTAACAGATCGTGCTTCAAAATTCACCCTAATGTTTACAATTTGGAGAACGGCATGTCCACACAGAAAGTCTTCAAATGTGACTGTCAACATTCACTGCTCACCTTTCCAACCATCATTTCTCATTGGCTGCTGGCTGGTTAGTGCTTTAAGCTCAACTGTTATGTCCTGCTTATGATATTCAACCACAACTGAATAAATTCCAGAGGAAACTCGTGCCCTGCAATTAGCGCTTATTATCAGGGTGTGTAACTCACAATGTGTTTGCTTTCTTGTTTTACAGTTCAGTCCTTCACCTTCACCCCTGCAGGTACTGTCCATTAGTCTGTCTCTTACCTCACCAACACGTCATTGCAAACATTAGCTATCTGTTTATGAACATGTGAGATATGCAGAATTAAAAGCAAATACAAGGAGAAATACTTCTGCTGCCTATCTGTGATAAAAATGTAGCATTCATTCTCCTAGTGATTTCAGGGGAACATAAAATCTGCCACCATTAATGTCTCTGTCATTATAATTCTGCATACTTCTTACTCATCTAACTCCTCGAAATAATGCAGTTTTGAAAGTAATTTGCAGGACAGGATGCTTGAACTAACTTAACATAAACAAGCATTAGTTGTATATAACTGAATTTTGATTTTAAAGCTCAAAAAAAGTACCTCGAACATTTTTGAAGATCTAACTAGAGAAATGGAACTTTCTTCCACTTCAGCTGTTAGTTGCATATGTGTTGGCCTTACCATGAGGTTCAGATCTTCAAGCAATCTAGTGATTAACCTATGTACACATTGCCTTTACAGTGTTTTTGAAATTGAAGCATTTGTTTTTCTTCTGCCTACCCAATTCAAAGCTGATATCCTAGTTTTCGTATCTTTAATAAACATAGCATACGGTAGACCATTATGGTAAGCATGATTAAAGATATGTGAGGAATAAATGAAGTGTGGCTGAAACAGCAGGTTGCAAACAGCTTAGTCAACATATGGATAGCCAGGAAAAATAGAGTGTACAGTTAATAGTAATAATTAATACAAATAATTAGCTTCTGCTTTCATACCTAAGCTCAAGATTCAAAAACTCAAAAATAATTATACCTCTGTGTTACAGTGTAAAAGGCTGATAAATCTCAGCATTTTCCAGCAGAAGTCTGTAAAGCTTCTTGCACTTAGCTTGGCCCCTCAGTTGCACTTACCAAAGCTGTCTCTTCTTCTGTCCCCTCCACCATGTGATAGAGGCCAGTCTTCCTACTGCACTGCTGAACCGGTCCTCATGATCGGCTAGCTGCTTTCTCACTCTTGCTTATCTTCAGCCACAGCCTGAGTGTTTAGTTTAGCAGGAAAGAGCAGATGACTGCTGAGGCAGGTGAGCGAAGGTGGTGGTGTCTGCCCCAGGGGCCTGTGACATTGTGAGGGAGAAGTGTCCTCATGAAGAAGCTCTGGGGGCTCAGGAATCGGTCCTCTGGCTTCTGGGCAGGTTTGTTCAAGTTAGTGTAAGTTGTGGCACAACACATCCTACCCTAAACACTTTACTTGCTTTTCTTTGAGACACAACATAGGCTTTTTCCCAAAATTGAATAATGCACCTTGTATTTGGTTCCTGTGATTATGCTACTGCCAGCTGTCTGTAACTGTGGTGAGTGTTTTCCATTGTCTTTGTAGGATACACTGGCATGACACAAGGTTGTGCTGGAGCCACAGTGATTGTGCATGATTCAGTGCAGTTGATTCACATGTGCTGGGCAACTAGGATATCTCAGAGGCACTGCCAAAAATTTGCTTCTTGAAAAATAGTTTTGACATCTCAGGGACTTCATAGAACTATAACAGCACATAGTTCTATTTCCTGGCCTATAATCATTTCTGGAGGCACTGAGAACCTAAGTCATCCAGTAGTCAAGTCCAAAAAAAATCATTAACTTAAAAAAAAAAGTTGTTCTTATGAAAGAACATAGTCCATGTTTTTTATCTTTATACCCAGAGTTCCTTCAGAAACATCATTAGTTCTCTAATGTTTGAATTTGCCATTGATGATATCATTTAGACAAACATATCTGTGCTTGTAGAGGTTTGATGACACTCACAACTGTTGTTCCCTTCAAAATTATGATTCATAAACAGTTTGGTTTCAGATCTAAATATTTAGACAGTGGTATGTAGCTTTCAGACTCTTATTAGAGACAGCTGTCAATAAAGTTTTACTAAGAGGAATTTATCTTACTATACTCAGATCTTAGAAGGTGTACACTTTTTGTTCAGACATCTGCTTTAAATTCTTCCTTCAGAAAGTTGCAGAATGTGCAGATTTGACTGTGAAATAAAGAGAATTGAATGTATTAGTGGAATATTCATATACTTACTCTATTTTGGACACAAACCAAAAAACTATTTTGTCAGTTATTTCTGATGTAAATGGTTTTTTTTTGTTTTGTTTTTATTCTGTTGTATTTGCATATGTGTAGAACTTAAAACAGTAAAAATAGTTGTTTAAAAGTCTGGATTCTGCAGTTATATAATTACTTGCTGAAAATGTTCTTTCATGTCATTTTCAGATTATGGGTCATTCACTAGGACTATTTGTTATTTGTATTTTCTTACTAGGCTCCTCAGAGGTATAATTTCTGCTGTGTGGTTAAACTACTGTAACACTCTGTGTAGGAGAAGAGCAAACAGCAAATGTCACGCAATTGGTAAAGATTTGTGCCAGAGAAGAATAATTGATTGAGTTAAATTCATTAAGCTTTCTGTCTTTGTGAACATTTTCATAAGCACTGATTAATTGCTTAGATGTTCACAAATAAAGTGATATTGAAAATAATCTTTTTACTTATTTTCAGTTGAAGTGACTCCAGTAGTTACTGAGCCACAATTCTGTACATCACTGTTCCTCCACTTCCCTTTCCCCCATCATGACTCACCAGGCATTGATTCTCGGTAATATCAGTACTACAAAACATGATTTTCGGCTATGTTTGTTAGATTACTACTGGTAAGTAGTAGTGTCATCATCTGCAGCTGTACAAGGTGTATACATTTTCGGGACCATGGCATACTATCGGCAAAACCAAATCCGGCACAGAGACACTAAATACAGATATTACCCCTTCTCAGTCATCTGTTCTGTGATAGGGGGTGGGTTGGTCTTACTTTTGTGAATTTCTGTAAAAGCTAAAATACTGCTGGACTGGTTTTTTTTTATATTTTTCTGGTTACCCTTTCCTCAGATTGCCTGGATATAAACACACACTGTGGGTTTCTACATGATACGAGAAAAGATAGATGGCACAAAAGAGATATCTGACTACTTCTCGTACAATAGAAGAATTTTTTCATTCCCGTCTTTCTTACAGTGACAGAACGGAATTTGTTTATTTTGTACTGGAAGTTCCAATTCTCTTTTCATGTTTTGGTATAAGGACTTACACAACAAAGGGATGGAATCCATTTGTAGAAATAAGAGAAATTTCTTTTATCTGCTTATCTTTCCTGTGCCCTCAAACTCATTGTTGTGCCAGTACCCACTCACTTGAATACTCAGGTGTTTTCAAGTGTCTAGGCCATCAGTCATGCGAAGAAAGTAAATATGTATTTTCACTTTTGAGTAGGTAAGCTTATTTAGTGACTAGTGTTCCTTGGGATTAAAGATTTCATGAAACTGAGTAAACAAAAACAAATTAAAAATAGATAGAGAATTATGGAATGCTACACATTTTATGTGCAACTTCTGAAACTGTTAAATGAGGATAAATTATTTGACAGAATCATCCAACAGTAGACAGAAGATTTGATGAAATTTTTTATATGCTGATTATCTGTTCTGAGTTAATGCTTATTAAAAGAGGATTAATCTACATTCATATTTGAGGAACAGCTTATCAGAAAAAGGAATGAGACTTGGCTGGCAACATTAAAGTTTTCATTTGCAGTAGGAAAATGTGGCCTACTAGAGATAGGCATACAGAAAGCTTTCTAAAGCTTTCTTGCCTCAGAATGTCAACTTACTATACATTTGTATTTTTCCAATTCTAGCAGGCATGAAGATTAAGTTTAACCTTGTCAGATAATATTAGTAAATGGTTTGGATACCTCCTTATATATTTAATAGAAAGAATGTGAAAAGCTCCTTAACGTATGCTGTTCTTCATACAAATATATACAATATAATTTCCTTAAATATTTATGCATTTCAAATGCACTTTGGATTATATTTATGCATTTTTACAGTCCTTGAAGTATAAGCTGGTGGGGATTCCTTCAAAATCTCTCTATGCAGAGGTTATTTTTTTATCTTCTTTTGAAAACCAATCTCATCCCTGCAGGTCTTCAGCCTTTCTAAGAACATATATCAGATGCAAAGAGTGGTGAAAGAACTTTTTTTGCTTCCTCAGTGATAAAAAGCAAGGGAGATGGGTGGGTCAGTTATAGGAACATCCTTCCCTTCCTCCTCTTACATTGCACCTTGAAATTGCTCTGCTTTTTTTTTGAAGTGGAGACAGGATGAATAAAGCCAGCTGTCTGTGTGTTTTATTTTTACAGTGACATCTACAAGCCTGCCTTGCATTAAGTATGCTCCTATTCAGGCGTTTAGACTTGTTTTGTAATTGCAGAAATCAAACTGCAGGCAAAAATGCTGACAAAACATACAGCAGGAATGATAAACATAGTGCTTGTGTTGGCAGCCTGACCATATCTTCTGTTGTTAGCTGTCTTTCCTTTCACAACATTGATGCTAAAAGGCAGGCACCTTCTCTATCCAGCCTCAGGTAGCCCATTTATGGATGGCATCAGGAATATGATTTTTTTTCTGTAACATCCTGATGACATGTCCACAATTCAAGAGGAATTTTGGCTAGCTTAGTTGATATTCTGGAGCCTTTTCCACCAAGAATAGTAACTAAAATACTTTCTTGTTTATTTTCTCATGAAGATTATAACCATCCGTGCATTGGTATACAGGGTAGAGGGTAAACAAAAGAACCTGTATTCCTTCCCAGTTCCATACACATCACATAAGCCAGGCACAGTCTTCCCCAGGAAAAACAATGTCACTGCAAGACAAGTTCTTTTTTAATAAACTAAGCTGAACCTTTCTTCTAAAAACAGTGTTTATATTGGGAGGGTGTAAGATTATTTGATGTAGGAAAAAACTAGGAAACAGTTGCTACCACCACAATACACAAATAGAAGAAAAAAGAGTAAATGCTGTGATACCTGTCTCTTCTCAACAAGCTCATATGCCACAGCCACTCTGCAGCAATTATGGCTCTAGAAAAGAGGTTTCTATGTCACATCTTCTTGATATGTTTCTCACAGCATGCCTTGGAGTTTTTTCCATTCCTCACTACACAGAAGATAAAATGTGTCTGGCAAACATTGCTGCAGTCTCCTACTAGCTCCCCCATTTTAGCTTTGCTTTATGAAGGTACACAAGGGATATAAACATTTTGAAGACTACAAGTATTGATTTTTTTTTCCATATGATATGCATAGTTAAAATCTCACACACCTGTATGTGCTATACAAGCGGTGACAATATTACTTGAAAATTATTTCTGGTAGACAATAGTCTAAACAAGAGCATTAATTCCAAGAAGTTTTCAGAAAATATGTTTTACTGGAATTCACTTAAATTTGCAAACTTTATTTATAAGGGTTGTTACGGAATGCGCCTTTGTTTCTCATTTTCCTTATTTCATGTCGCTTTGACAAATGCAGAAAGTTGGAGAAATGGAGTGTTAAATTTGAAGGGGAAGAGGAGAAAGGAGACAGCATCTAATGTACTTTTGACCACATACTTTGAAACATAGCCAGACAGTACCCACCTCTTCGCATATTCACTCATGATATCCACAGCACTTTGGATTATTCACTTTTAAGCAGCGAGTGATACAGTCATTTGACAGCCTGTTAGAAACAGTGTGAATGAAAGTAGCATCAGCTCTAAAATTAATTAGCTGCAATGTTTTACCATGTCTTGTTTTTCAAAGCAGACTTTAATACTTCCCATACTTGCATTTTGATTTTCTTTTCATTAATTGGTTTGATTACATCCTTTCAAAATTCAGCTATTAACCATTTTGATGTGACATGACTGCAGTGATTTTCTGATATTGATATTAGTCTGTTCTACAGTGAAGGGTAATGAATCACCCTACCCAAGCAGTCTTCCAGCAGGGCTTCCAGAGGGGCCAGTTTTGTCCCCTTTGCTGAATGTAGACTGTAAAATTATCCTAGGAGTTAATAAAGTAACAAGGATTCTGTAGGGCATCAGAAGTGTTTTCCCAGTGGATTTATGTCATTGCTAATTTTTTTAATGCTCACAGTATTTCTATTGGGTGTAGTAATTTTGTCTGATTAGAATGGTGTGTAATAGAAAGCCTAATGTTGAATTAGTGTAGTTTGGACTAACGTTTGGAAAATCTTGCAAATACTCTGGGAGCTCTAACTTAATGATGGGAATATCTGTCTTACAAAGCTAAATAGTATTTCCAAACCAAGGCCTATTCTAAATTAAACTGGCCACAGACTCTTCCATTCCTCTCTGAAATTCAAACACTCATGTTGTCAGGGGCCTGTAAGGATGCAGGTGTCCAGGACACTGATATAATTTAATAGTCTGCCTTATCTATGCCTGACAATAAATAATGGGATATTGCCACTGAGAACCAGAGTAGTCTGTTGGCCTTGATTCAAAATATTTGCCAGTGCTTCAAAAAGAAACATCAAATGTTGTCAATTAGCATCTCACCAGTAATGTGGGTTTACCTATATTGCCCTGAAATGTAATCCTGTTAATAAGATAGATAAGGGATAGGCTGCATTTTGTCAAACACCCATGAATGGAACCATAAAAGCAATTGTCTCCCTCTGAATGTGTCCTTGGCATCCCCCATGGCAAGACTGGAAACACTTTTTCTTCCCAGTGATACTGGTGTGTATGCATTTAAGTGTGGGTGCTGGTTCTTATGCAGTACTTCTAATGAAAATGGTGCAGCTGTATGCTTTTTTTCACCCCTTCGTCTCTAATAGAGCTGCCACCTCTTTGTATTTGTCCTGGGAGATGGCATATTTGTGTGGTGACATTATATTACTGCATTATGACATGATGTTATTAACTCACTGGTGCAATGTCATTATGTACTGAAGCAAAAGCATGCCAAGAAAACAATTTCATCACATGGCTCAGTCTTGCAACGTGAAGTCATATGAAGGGGTCTGGGGTAAATCCAGGCCTTTTGCCCAGGCGGCTGGTTTGCCTTGCAAGTTACAGAGCAAATTGATGTTAATGAATAACGTGCAGTGAAATCCTGAACAAATTGTAACCCTAATGTGTTTGATCCTTTTCTTATCATCTCTGTACTTTATTATGTGATGATGCCAAGAGGCCTCCGATCTCGGACACTGAGCAGTTTGAATTGTTACTTTTAATTATTACTAATTGATTTTTCCCTGTCTTATATGTGTGTGCGTGTGTGTGTGTGTACGTTTGTTTGTTTTGTTTTTCCAACCAAAACACAGTCACTTTCCAAAGAGGAGATGGAGGACTAATGAGCAATGGAAGGTATGTTTCTTTGTATAAAGGTCTTTCCATAGTATTTATTTTTAAAATTAGGGATCTGAAAAATGCTATTGGTGATGCACTTGGGTAATAACCGATCATTGGGAAGACTGACAACACTAGGAGGAGTTGAGTAGCTTACCACAAGGTTTAATGACCTATCTGTTGTGCACTTTGGAGGAATCAAGCCCAGATGTTTCATATCTCCCAGATGCCCTGGAAGAAATGAGTAGTAAATATCACAAGGAATGTGTTCATTTGTTACTGGGATGTTTATTGCATTAATTAGACATTAGCAAATGAAGTTGCTGTTGTTTAAGAGTCCTTATTGGCTCCCCCTAAATTGCTGTGAGTGAACAATTACACTTAATCGATCACGAAATAAATGATTCATGGATGATGAATAGGCTGTAGATTGATAGGACTGGATTCCACAACTTTGGCTACTCAATTGAAATTGATAAAAGCTGATAACGGGCCCATATATCCTCATCTATTTTCCCTTTGCCAATATGGAGATTGTAATTAGGCCCTGGTAATAACTTCCAATCTCCCATTTAATCAATATTTTAGCAAAAAGAGATTAGGCCTAATGAGAGCGAGTAGATGTGGCAAGAAAGCGGCTGGGTCTTCTTATTGCAGTTTCCATAGAAACCTATGTTTCTCTTAGGGATTGTACCAGGCAGGGGTCTATAACGTACAATGATTGGAGATGTTGCTCCAACTTCATGAGTGCATTAATAACCGAGAAAAGCTGCAGAACTGTAGATGTTTTTTTGTTTTCGTTTGGAGGAAGGGGTGTCTGCAGGAAATGATTTGTTTTCCCTGTTAAATAGAAATACAAACAATCCACCTGCCTTACTAAATTTCTGGCTGTTTATCCTGGGGTGAGAAAGACACGGTGCCTTATGGTCTGAGCGTACCTTCTCTTTCAACATACTCGCTGTTTAATACTGCTCTCAAAGCTGGGAATTACAGGGATATAAAAGCCATGCAATAGTGGCAGATAAAGATACCTGTGGACTTTCCATTAATCCAACTCAAACCTGTTTGCCTCTAAACCATCCAAGAGTACTCAAAGAAAGAGTTGCCAGCCTGTAGATGACAGGCGTGCATTTGGGATGCAAGGGAAGGAAGAAATAGTAGCCCAAAGTCCTGGAAATGGCTGATAGGGAGCAATCAGTTTGAGTGATGGCTCCCTTGAGGTGGTAATTTATCATGCAGCCCCGGTGTAGGATCCCGTGATGGTGCTGCCTAACCCCTGTTTCACACAGACAACGGAGTTCATTTGGATTCTGGCAGAATCACAACGGATGCCTAGTCCCAATTCTACTGACAAAGTTGATTTGTATATAACCTTAATTAACTGCTCAAGGTCTTCAAATCATCAAAGGCTACACAATTTTAATTTTGAAATAAATTAAAGTCTCCTAAACTGTTTGTTACCTATGGTGCTAGGAGGATAGTAATATGCTCTCTTCAATCATTAGTTGTCTCACAGATATTTTAATTTTGTAAATATATATATATATATATGTTTGTATGCATATCTTTTTTTCTTATTCTGCTTCAGTCGACCAGGTCTGTTGAATGCAAGTGACCCCAGTTATCCTTGGCTTGCAGACTCTTGGCCTGCCACGAGTCTGCCAGTAAACAACAGCACTAGTGGCCCCAATGATCTTGGCAATTTTGGTCGTGGAGGTAGGTTTCATTTTATTAAGTCACTGTATAGTATACAATAGGCTTCTGTTAGTTAACATCTATGATAAGCACTGTGAATATTTTTATCATTACAGTTCTTTCTATGCTTGACTCAAGATTTGATTTAAAATTGACTTTAAAATGTTTATTTTTATTTGTCTTTTTCTACTTCTTTAAAATGTAGGTCTAGTTTGTAATTTACCCCACAGTGGTGACACAGGGTCTGCTTATCATCTCAAGGGAGATGTGTCTGTTGCTCAGACTCATTCCCTTTTGTGTGGAGATGAGCAATCTGCTGTGCAGGGCCGTGTAGCCAGGGATAGAGGACGTTCATAAGAGCAGAGAAGAACCTGGGGGATGCAGGAAGGATGTTCCTTCAGCAGAAGGACAGAAGAACATTGATGCTGTCACCTTACCCATCCCCTTCCTGCTGAGGGACTGCTCTCAGTCTCAACCATAATCCATGAAGAAGGCCTCACAGGTCTTTAGAAACTTTCCTTCTTATTGGAGGAAAGAATACATAAAAGGGAACTATTCAGGTTTTTTAGGGGTTTATGTCCATTTTGAATTGAGGGAGGCCCTTTGTGGAGATGAGGTAATGATTCATAATTATGGTGATGAATCTTTAGAGGGGTTATTTTCTTTCAAACATTACTCAAATGGGAATTTCAAGATGTATGATTGGGATTTTTAAAAGTCACAGTAATATTCACATCTGTGTTATTTCCTTGGTTTCTGTGATGTTATAACACAGCTAGTTCTGCATAGTGGTGTTTGGAACAAGACTTTCTAACGTAAATGAGTATATAAATATTTTTAAGACATAAATAAGTAAACAAAAATCAAGACAACTTTATATATAAAAAATACATTAAAATGCAAAAAATCTGTAAAACGATCAAACTGATAAATGTGAAAAGAATTCAGTTTTGAACTGTACCAGAATCTGCTTCTGAAAACCATCCCTCACTTTGGTTCTATGTTCCCATGCAAAACTTCTTGCCTGTGGTTTGACTACTGTGACTTCAAATTACAACAAAACACTCTAGATTTATTTTCCATATAAAAATGTTGTAAAGCTCTTATCTTACAAATATATTATAAAGTAAGCAAAACTTTTGATGATATTTAGAAGGCAACTGAATACCTGCCAGCTTCTTTGTTGTGAATATCTTGAATTTAAAACCCTTCAGTACTTTTCCATCTTTTCATAAGCTCACATAATACAGAAAAAATACCATTTTCTCTTAGCATTTGGCTCTATATGACTGAAATTGGAAGCATGTTTTTTAAAGCTTTTGGTTTCAGTGTGGATGAGGCATAGGTCCAAATTTGTCCAAGAGATGCAACAGTTATATTTTGAATTTCAGCAGCTTAATTCCACCCATGATCTTTACAGTTGAGCTCACACTTTTATTCTGGCTGTTTTGGGACCACTTATCCCTATTTGTTTCAGCAGTTGGAGTTTGGATGCTTCTGCATTAAGGAAGTCAGACGTCTTTTAACGTGAATTAACTGTATAGATAGAACCTGGGCCTCTTTTACTTTTCAAAAGGTCTGTGATAATATAAAAGGTCTGTAAGAATTTTAAAAACAGTAAGGTGGGAATCAATCACTCTGGAAACTCAGAAGCTGAGGCAGGCAGTTCTAACATTGCCTTTAAGAGTGAAATCCACGTTTTTTCCTAGGTAGGCATTTGAGAGCAAAGCTGTGAGTGGGAAGCACAAGTTAGGTTTGGAGGCGTGTAAGGCCACAAAATGGTACTGCATCTTCCAAGGCAGCAAGAAAGAGGTTCCCTCAGGAAGTACTTCAGCACTATTTCATTTATCTCAAGAGTTACAAAACATGTTGGATTTCGGAGAGTTTTGGGGAAAGTGTCCAGGGGGAAATGTGTGTTCATCTTTGGTCTGAAATGTACAGTGTGTTTTTTTTGCTATGACAACTTGGTGGGAAAATCACACTTGATTTTTACTAGGTGATTATGGCATTTGGGAAAATGGCACTTTAATAGCTCTTTGAGTGCTTAGTGTATACATCTCATTGAGGTCAAAAAAGTAATCTGTGGCTGTACTGGAAATTCCCAGAATGTCTGGAGAACCTCAGCTTATTAGTAAGAATGACTGAAAATTCTTGGCTGCTGGGAAGCTATGCAACTTTCCTTTCAAGTGTGTGCAAATGTATAGTTCTCCATTTTAAAATGGCTGTATAGAGATGGTACCTCTTCAGTTGCCAGGAACGTGCTCTAAAAGATAGATATATGTCTGAGTACTAGAAAGATGAGCATTTTGCTAGTTTTTACTTCTGTGAGTCTGCAAATCCAACACAGACAGGTTGAGCTGGACTTACTTCATGTTATACATCAGCAACAGAATTCATTTACTAAACTTCAGTCCATTATACTTTGATGAAGCTGATTGTGGAAAGGAAAAATCTTCATATTGTGGATGAAATGCAAGAAAGATAGGAGTGCACTTGTCTCTCACATCCCATGCTGTATTTGCACATAGATGCTTTTATGATTGCGTACTGCCCCAGAAAGCACATTGGATGTGTGCAGATAGATAGAAATAACCTGATTTTGAAATATGACCTGTAGTTTGCATTAATTGTAATTTTTTTTTGCACTTACAATTTATCTGCAGATATAAGTTAATACAATTAAGGCATTTTAAATACTTGATTGTGCCCATTTCCCTGTTGTTGTCTGCAAAACCAGATCATAGTGATAGACCCAAATTTAATCTCTGTTTCTGCAGTCTCTCTACTGAGCACTTGTTATTGCCATTTTTATTGTTAATATTATGTTGTTGCCCTGACACTGCGGATGTTATTAGGGTCCATATTAAAATGTTCACTGTTACACACATGAATGCAGTAGAAAATAGTTCTGTGGTCTAAATGTTCATCCCAGGGGAAAAAAAACAACAAAACAAAACAGTGGGAGGAGGCCATGGTATCATATCTCATTGCTGGAAAAGTCTTGAGACAGTGAAAGAGCAACTGTATTTCCTGAGGTTGCACAAAACCCATGTATGAGTCTGGAACTGAGCCTAAACCCTTGTCAAGGTGCAAGAATCATCTTTTCTCTCTGGGGCTTAAGGTATATAAAAGTGTCTGTGATACCTAGAATGGAATCTGGACATCTTCACTATAGGTGTATGCGTTATCTCAAGTACAGTTTAACAGTTGGAATCCATATCTGCCATCCAGCTATATGAAGCAAATGGCATATAAATGATGCATTTTTCTAACAAGTAAATTCCAGAATGGATTCAACTTTTCAGAGTCTAAATAAATTGTAAAAATAGTACCATTTGATATATTGACCTCTGAGAGAGCAGGAAGACGCTTGTCTGTTGAGCTGTGGTTCTCCTTGGGACATCATGCCAGTCATCATTAGATTTTTCACACTTCAGTAGTCTCAGCTTCAAAAACTAGTATTCTACCAGCAAAGGTCACTAAAATGTTTAGTAAGGAGAGAGATTGCCAATCTAAGTGATTAAAGGTACAAATTGCAGTGTGTGATAGGATTCAAGAGATGTAGAAAAGTCAACAGATATTTAGTTCAATACGCTGTACTGTTTTTCAGGTAAATGTACTGGAGTATTTGGACAAGTTGTTCTCCATTATCAACACTGCTTTGCCATTTTAAGAGACTGATCACTTAAATCCCTTCAGCATAACAGATTTTCTTTCATGTATCAGGAACAACTTGGTTTTGTCAGGTTTTTCTTTTGTTGAAAAGGAGAAATGTACTAGCTAATGTCAAAAAGAAAATTAGATAAGCTGATGCATAAAACTTCAAGGAAGTCAAGGTGATGTCCTTAAAAAATTACTTTGAGAGCTTTGGCATCCATTTAAGAGTTTTGCTACGTATTTGCTGGGAAAGTTTCCTCTGTGATTTGTAGATTCACTCCTTTTATCATTTCCCTGAAGCCCAGACAGTTTCATTGGTTCTGACATAGAGTGAACAATTGAAAACATTCTTCAGTAGAGAAATATTCCAAACTTCACTTTCACAGTTGAAGGTATGGAAAAAAAAAAAAAAAACAAGATGGTTTTAGGCAGTGAGACGTGAAGGACAAGTGGTAGTCCTGTCACAGATGCTGATAGCTTGGCGATGGTTGTACATCATCTTCCCTTCGTTGGCTCATGGACCTGTCTCAGCTGAAATGCAAACGTGCAAAATGACACATTTATTTTTCATCTTAAACCTTGATACTTTCAGGCTTCCTGTGCATCAATGATTTGTTTCGTTCCCCTATGTTCACCACAGATGTGCTGCCACCAGTGCCAGGGCAAGGAGATAAAACCGCTACTATGCTTTCTGATGGAGCCATTTACAGCAGCATTGACTTCACCACGAAAACTAGTTACAACAGTTCCAGCCAAATAACGCAAGCTACGCCATATGCCACCACCCAGATACTGCATTCCAACAGCATCCATGAGTTGGCTGTTGACTTACCTGATCCTCAGTGGAAAAGTTCAATTCAGCAAAAAAATGACCTCATGGGTTTCGGTTACTCTCTCCCAGACCAAGGCAAGGGCAACAATGGTAATTATAGCTCTTATTTTCCAGAGCCCGTGGCTTTATACTGTATCATCTATGCATGAATTAAAAAAATCTTTTTGGTACGTAAGACACTTCGTATCTGCCATAACTAATGCTTACATACCTTGCATGCGTGCCGAACCTCACACAACCACAAAATATACCGTTCTGTGCTTTTAATCCTCTTTGTCCTGTGCTAATCACCAAGCCATCTGCCTTCCATTAGGCTAGGATAGGTGTACATTAAAAAAAAGAAAAATTAAAACTTGCTGCCCACCACATCTGCTGTTGACTTGCTAACTGCATGTGTTGCATGTGCTTGTGCTATCAACTAATCACACGATGCCACTGTGACCTTTGCCCTTTAACCTTTAGCCTTGCTTTACATCCCTGACTACCGCGTGGCTGAGGGATTGGCTAATAGATTGCCACACAACCAGTCACAGGATTTCAGCACCACCAGCTCCCACAACAGCTCCGAAAGGAGTGGCAGCCTCTCAGGTTGGTTCCACCGCCGTGGGTGGGTGAGGGACGGAGGGGTGTTGGTGAGTAGCTCGCCAGGGAGGCGGATGACCTCCGGGGTGCACTTTGCAGATAGGTATGAGGGTGCCTGCCCACTAGAACGTCAGCAAACAGTATTGTGTTGGCCTCTACAAAAAAAAATTCCTTTTGCAAAACCTGTTTGGAGGTAATTGGAGAATCCTCCCAACCAGCGCTTGTCAGCACAATTGCAAACCTTGCCTTGTCCAGTCCTTTCCCTGACAGCACAGTTCATGGAGCAAATATATTTCCACATCAATCCTCAGTTTATAGGTGTCCCCACACTGAACTTCAGGAGGAAATTAATATTTTTGTTGAGTTGTTAACAGATTCCCCACTCCATGAGCTGTTTCTAAATGCTTTTTTTCAGTGAGGCAGCTCAGAAATAAATGTAGGGTCCTGTGAGATGACCGGGGTTTCAAAAATTGTGCCAAGTCTGCATACAAACAGAATGTAAATTTTATGTGTGTGCTGCATGTTATATTGGAAACATGATGCATTTTCATTGGATGAAAATGATTGTAGTATATGTTGTTGTGTATTATATTTAAACACACCTTTTTCTTGATTTCTTTAATTTTGCTTACTTGTTGCTTATGTTATGTATAACTATGTCTTTTTTTTTTAAGAAAAAAACTGAAAAGCCAGCAATTAAAAAGAAAGTCTGCTATTTCACTCAGCTGAAATGTGAGAGAGCTGAAGGAACTTAAATTTCAAACTCATACTATATCCATAGCCTTTTGAAGTTCCACTATAAGTTGGAGCAATCATAACAGTAACAGATCAACCCTAGAAATGGCTTCTTTACGTCAATTTAAATGACTATTCAAATTGAATGTTGAGATTAGAAGCCTATAATCATTGGCCCATAACTTAAATAGCCAAATGTGTTTGCAAGTCTTGTGTTCTCATGGAGAATATTAGCTGATTTGAGTGAGATCAAAAAATAGGCTTGTAGCATTGACAGAGAGGTATCTGAGAGCTAAGTTCATACGATACTTCAAGAAAGGTTCTTGTTCCTTGTATGTGAGATGTATTGGCAAGTAGTTTAGGAAATCAGCTTGCTCCTCTGGCTGCATGAAAATGCAGAAATTGATATGCTGAGGTACAAATGTGCCAGTTATCAGAGGGCAGTATCACACTTTAGATGTGTTGACAGCTACAGCTGCCTAAGAATTTTCTCAGAAAATACAAAGTTTCATTGGAAAATGCCACTTGATCAAAAGCTGGACTTTGAACAAATATTTCAAGTGAAACGTATTTTGTGTAGTGTTTCTCAGTTTGAAATGAATTTTCTGATGACACACTGAAACTTCAGGTTAGCCAGTCTTTCTGTGACCAGGGCACTCCTGTTGTGAACAAAGCAGCTCCCACCTGGATGCCCTAATGCTCAGATGAGTGTCAGACTATTGGACTGCAGTCAGTATTTTGCTCTCCCTTGCCCACTAATTATGTCTTTAATGCCAGCTAATCATGTCTGTAATACATGAGAAACTGGGGGAGACCTTCAAGTAGTCCAATAATTAGAGCATCACTGGAGTCAGAGACCAGATTTGATTACGTAGTCCCCATCAGGGTGATCAGGGATTTGTTCTCTCACTTCCTTGGTTAGTACTTCAGGTACTACTTATTATTCTGACTAAGTTTCTGTCTCTCTCAAATGAATATCATGAGAAATCCTATCCCACTGTGGAATGGAAAATAGTTAAAAACTCGACTGCTTTGTGAGGCAGGTAAATTCTGTGGCTGTACTTCGCACAGCTCCCAGCTTATGTCAGTGCTATGATTATCAGCCCGACTGGCAAATTCTTTTTCCAGGACCTGATTCATCTAGAGATTTAAACAATATAATTGAATTTCAGTGCTAGGAGACACTGAAACATCAAGCATCATTGCTGTGGGGAACCAAGGTTTTGGTGCAACAGTTTTCAAACACACATCAGGCATTATGTATTAGTTGCCTGTTCCACTACACTGACAGTGGAGTAACTCTGCCGATGGGGACAGAAGAGAAATCTCCTGCCCAGCTGTACGATGTAGGCTGCTTCCCCTGCCAGTAATGACCTTGGAGTTCCTTTCTTTTATTTCTTCATCTGAACAGTTCCTCAGCTCTCTGTTTCACTCTAATAGCTCCACTATCTTTGACCTTTCTCTCCAAAATCCCCCAAATTCAAGTGACTCCATACTAGCATCCCACATATCCAACCTGTTTTACCAGTCTCCTAAGATTACCAAAATGCTACACTTCCAAAATCTTCCTCTTCACCTCAACTAATCTCTAAGCTTAAGTTCTTCTCTGCATTTCTCTTCTCTGAGTATTCTTAGTTTAAATCTCCCTGCAACACATACAAACACACACTTTTATGCATGTGCTTTCCTCCCAAAGCAGCCCCTCCTGCCTTAGCTCTTGTTGGCTCTTACTCCTGCTGACTTTTCAAAAATTCCCCCATGTCCCACAAATCAAAATTAACATACTTCCTTTGTAGTTTTGTGACACTACTTCTAACTCTGCTTTCCGCCACACCTGTGCTTTGAAAGCTTCATTTTCCTTTCAGAAGGTTCATGTATTTGTTCTTCCATTGCCACCATCACCGGGGTTTCTTTTCTGTTGATCAAAATGTTCTTTCCCTTTTCAAGAAAGCTTCCCTCTCTGCCAGGCTACAAAAGGAGGGAAGAGCCTGTCTTGCATCCTAATAGATGGAATATCAGCTCAGTTTGCACATAGTGAATGACAGGATCTTGGCTGGACTATAAATACTCCAAGACAAGGAAGGAAGAGCTCTGGTCTGGAATTGAGTAGTGCAAAGCAAAGTCTTGTTTGCAACGTGCTGCCAGCCAGGCTGATTAGAAACCTTGCCGGACTTATTGCCTGTCTCTAGCAACCACAACAAGAGCTGAAAAGAGAAGTCTTGGCTACTTCTGAATCAGAGGATCACCTTTTTCTTTCCTCTCTATTCGTTCCTGCTTTGGTCCAGCTGACATTTGGAGATAACAGAAGAAAGCCACTGTCTCTCAGACGAAAAGTCTCATGACGCGTGCTGGTCTCTGTTGCTAGAATTGCACCTCCTTCTGAATTTCTCTATGCCTAAAGCTAGAGCCATGGCAAAGAAGGTGGTGCCTGCCAGTGCACACTGTGCCACCCTGCCTGACAAGTCAGTTGTGACTTTTTTGTTTCATTGCTGTTGAGAACTTTTTACATGGGGTTTTTTGGCTGATCCTTATAAATCAGCAAGAGACATCAGTGGCTAAGATGGATTAAACTGTGCTTTCTGCAACAGGCAAGGGGTGAGTGACTGCCAGCTGGGTACCCCACTGAAAAAGCATATGACAAACCATTCTTCCACCCAACAATCCAGAGAATTTGAAAGCCACAACAAAATGTCAATAAATAGATGGGTCTCCAAGCAGTCAAGGGATTTGAAATCTTGTGCCATTCTTCCTCTTAATGAATTCCTGACAAGAAAAAGGAGTCAGGGCAAAATAAAAGAGCAAAACAAGTGGGATGAGAGCTTCCTCTGTAAGATCACTTTCACACAAATAGAAGTGTCTCAACTGGAGAAGTGGGTACAAGGATGATAAGAGAAGAGAAGAGGGCTTAAGCAAAATGCATTGCTCACTTCATTTCTATCAGCCTCCTCCATTAGAGTTGTATATCAGAAATAGAACTCTTCTCCGTAACAGCACAAGATATTTGAATCCTGCGAAAGAGTCAGTCCTACAACATTGCAGATGGCTTCCTGATGTTTTTTTAAAACGTAACTTAGTAAATTCCTATCGGCAAAACCCTGTTTCTTTTTGTTTTGACAGCTTACACTTGTCATTCTGGCTGAAAGATTTGAGTCTAATGACAACTTTTTTACATTGTGTCCTTAACCTCTCTGTTCTCCACAGAAGGAGATTATACAAAACAGTGTTATAAGCACATCGGATTCTGACATTTGAAATAATTTGCTATGGTCTATTATATTTTTATCTAACAGTGAATTCAAGAATTCATACAGCAGATATGAATATATCAGTAAATATATTTCTGATACAGCAAAACACGTCTTCCCTTGGTTGGGCACTACTGTGGTGCAAATGTATGAAGTTTTATAAAGAATTGATTTTCAGCAATTATTCAGAATACTTTTCAATTCCATTGTATTATTATTTATAACCTTGTAACAGCATTAGCACGTTGATGCTGATTCTGCTGAGATAAAAATACATCTTTTTTGGGGCATGCCATCTGGAATCAGAATTCTTTCAAAGGAATGTAAATAGCTAGCTTTTCCCCGCACATTATATTTCTAACATTTTTTTTTTTTTTTTGGATTTTCAGGTGGAAAAGGAGGGAAAAAGAAGAAAAACAAAAATACTGCCAAGCCCCAGAAAAATAATGGTTCAAACTGGGCCAGTGTTCCCCTCCCACCCCCTCCTGTGCAGCCACTTCCAGGCACAGAGCTGGAACACTATGGGGTGGATCAGCAAGAAGCAGGGTAATTATCTTATTTTTCTTTTGAAGAAAAATCTGTGGTTTGCAGAGATGAGGCTTTTTTTTTTTTTTTTTAATTTTGCTAAATGACAATATTATTCTGTTTTGTTAGGGAAAAAAAAGAGAAAGCGAGCCTTATCCTATAGACTTATTCAGGGCTATGGAGGAGGAATGTTTGAATAGCTTCTCTTGTTAATGACTGAAGATAGAAATAAAAGTGACCTTGCTTCATCATCGTGCAGGGCTTCTCTGCTTACTCATGCTGAGAAGTATCTCTCTTCACATGTAGTTTAATTGAATTCTGTTGGGACTGCTTGCAGATGATGGGACTCCGAGTGAGTAAGGATGACATAATCTGGCTCCTTGTATTTTTTCACTGCTTTGATGTTTAAAAATATTAAAGCCTACAGAAAAAAAAACCCCCACAGTAAATTGGATTAATTTTAGAAGATCAACCAGTGGATAATAATCTTCTCATCAGCTTTTAGAAGAAATTTCACAGTTGAGGAAGGCATGCTATTTATAGGTCTTTTTTATTATTATTTAAAAAACTCTTGAGTTTCTGGAACCTTACACTTATTTTTGGATAGCTTAAACTTGTTCTCAAGGACACAGAATCACACAAAAAGCACTAAATGAGAGGAAAGAGACATTTCCTGCACAGAGAAAAATTATGGAATGCTTTTTATAAAGTGAAATTATATGAAATACCAGGTTATCAAACTTGGGAGGAAAATCAGAGTGTATAGAAAAATAGTTTACTGTGGTCAGTTTTGTTGGAGCCTTTGAGAATTATTGTTCTGTCAGGGACAAATTTCTGTCTATTTAAATACATGAATTAATCAATATTTCCTAAAGTTTAAACATAAGTTTTAAAAATCATTCTAATAGCTTTACTGAATAAAAATAGTTCAAGTGTTATCTCTGTTGTAAGCATGAATTCATCATCACTACTTTTATAATGAAAATTAGAAGAAATAAATATTAATATTTTGTACCAAGTTTATAGCAGTTTATACCAATTCCTTCAACTCCTAAAATGAATAGTAACTAACTGTGTAAGTCAGTGGAGTTTCTTTTAAAATGAAGGTCCATTCAGGTTGTATTAGAGTTAGAATTTCAAAGCAAATATAAGGGAAAATGAATAACCTTCCTGATTGTAAGTGTTGTTTAAATCTCAAGGCAAAAAGTGCATATAATCATTATGTTCTGTATTCTGTTATAAAAAGCTAAAGTAAATTTAAGATAGTTTCACCATATATTTGTCTTTATAAGTTTATATCCTTAAAACTCATGTGCAGCCATTTCTCTAAAATAATTACGCTGTCGAAGGCAAACAACTTTGATTTTCTTTCTGGACAATGAAATAGCATAAAAGGTAAATGGAAATACCTTCTAGAGAAATCCCTTGTGACACAAGGCTTGACTCCTCAGTTGCATAAAGTATCTGTTATTTAGCTGGAAGGAATGATGTTGATCACCAAGACAGCACTGGTTATTTAAGGATAAGGTAATCAGCAGCCTTCCAGGTTCCCAACAATTCAGACTTAGTTTTTCCTCTGATTATCTTTTTAATTACTCTTCTCTGTTTTTTGTAATATCTCATTAACAGTGGTTGTAACAAGACCTTCTAACGTGCATTTTACCAAACACAAAAAAATTTTGAAAATTAGACTTACAGTATTAGTCTTGAGCTACAGTAGTTTGCAACCAGCTTCACTGAAATTAGTGAATCTGCATTGCCCATACTTCCTGAGGAGGTATCCAATTCTAACAGTCATTCTGTATTGAGGGGTTGATCTTGTTTCTGTCGTTTTCAACATGCTAAAATAGAATGAATCATAGCCTGCATTCCTTATGTTGCATTTAATATTGACGTATCAGGTAAAAAAAAAAGTAAGCAATTTTTTAAAACTGTTTTTCTTGATTTGCTTTGACGTATATTATGTATGACAAGTTCAATGTGTTTTAATTTTAGAATTAATTACATGCAGATGCAATTATATTGTGAATTACAGTTGAAAAATGGACTTCCATTCAGAAAAACTGAAGACCATAATAAAGTTCTTGCAAAGTGATATGAAAGGTGAAAGTTTAGAGCAATAAAACAAGGAAGTGAGCATCTAAACAGAAACTTATATTTCTGTGCATGTCTTCCTATAAATCTTGAATTCAGGCGTGAGTTTCATTGGCATGAATATCCCAAATAAACTAAACAATTTTGATACCTTATTTTGCTTACTAGGAATTAATGCTAGTGGCCTATTAGCTTATAAATTGTAAAAGAAAATCCACAATAGCAGCAAGTGAAAAAAAAAAAAAAAAGTCACCTAACTTAATCAGAGGTAAGGAAGAAAACCAGAATACACTTAGTTCTCTCTACCATCTTCTCCCCAGAACTGAGGTTTGCATTCACCTCCATTTTTCCATGAACTGCAACACACATAAGGAAAGGTGAATATTTTAATCCAAGCAGCCATTTTATATAATGTGGTAGCTTTTGGGATGTCTTAAATTCCTATTTAACCTGTGCAGAAAGTCTGTTTATACTCTTGTTTTCCTAGCAAGCTCTTTCCTGTGAAACATTCCCCTTTTTTGTGGTCTTCTACAAACTCTGTGCTTGTTCCGTGTTGTCTTCCTTAATTTTCTCCTGTATATACTGCAGAGCCTTTGAAGTTTCTCTTTTCCTGTAGTAGCTCCCAATCAAGCATGTTCCCTTTCCTGCCCTTTTCAGAGAATATGCTTTTGCTTGGTTTTATCTAATAAACTTGACAGTAAGGAAATGCTTATCACTTATTCATTATCGTCTTCTTATATTTTTTCATTAATAATATGCATGATCTTGAGCCAACCCCAGTAAAGGCAGTCTTCATACTGTTATCATTGGTTATTTTTTTTTCTTACTATTGATTCCACCTTAAAATGCAATATTAGCTGCTGGATATCAATATATTTGATAGTCATTTTCTGTTTTTAGAAAAAGTAAAGAAGGTATTCCTTTTACATCAAAAAATCCTTTCTGGCAAGGCCTAGATGGGGAAGCTTGCTTTGCTGCAATGATGTGTGTAAAGGAACAGAACTGTTAAAGAATGTGCCCCTTATCTATCATGTCTGTTTTTTATTTTGAAGAAAAAAATCTATCAATGTAATGAACCAAGCTTTTTAATAGAATAAAAGTGCTGAGAATAGAATAAAAATTATTAGAAACATAGAGAGTCATATTTGTTAACCAGAACTTATTTAGGGACTTAATTATCATGAAATTACAATCAGAGGTCCCTAGTGAAATTAAGGTGCTTAGATTTTAATAAGAAGTACTTGAAAATGGTTGCATGCATTTTCACCAAGTTGTATTTACTCAGAAAACAAAAAAGAACATGGATGTGATCAATATTCACTGTGAAGGTTCCAGAAGTTTCAATAACTGTATCATTTATATGAGGTGTAGTTAGTATGTAGCCTGTTAGGTTTCCTAGCTTTTTCTTGCAGACTGGTTTTGGTTTTGGTTTTTTTTTTTTGTAAAATGCAGGTTAGAACTGGTGGCTTTTCAGGCATCTTACATTATGAAGTCAAAGGTACTTGTACCTGAAATCTTGAATCTCAATGGCCTAACCCTCAGGCTTACGCTCCTTTCCATTTCAAACAAAATCTAGGTAAAGATATGGTACTTGTGCAGAATCTTTCTCCTAAGAAATCTTTTTCTAAGAAATCTTTTTGCTATCAAGCTGAACATTTGGGGATTTGAAGCAAGTAGGGTCAAAAGGCAAGCACATCCAAAGCTCATTTATGCATTACTGAAAAGTCACTAAGGAGTATCTTTCTGCCCTGTCCCTTTTAAAGAAGAAGCCATTATACCAAAGCATGAGGTTGAGAGAGTAAAAATAAGTGTCAGAGCTGTTGCACGGTACATTTTTAGCAGCATGAGATAGGACGGTCCCTTCACCCTTGGGTGGCAATGTCATGAGTTAATATTGCAAGGAAACACAAATTAGAGCTAGTCATATCTTAATTGTCTCCTAAGGAATTGAATATGTATCATATAACATTTTCTTAAATCTCTGTGTTATCAAAATGGTAATGATCATTCACTCAAAAGCTCATAAATGCCAAGTGTTAAGATGCAGCATTTATTTGCACCTCTGTACACAAACGTAAGTTTGTGTATCTACATATGGTTATATCTTGATATAGGTTTGAAGTGATACTGGCCTTAATTACAAGATATGTCATCCACAGCATTTTGGATGATTAAGTCAGGTTGGTTTAGCTACCCTGAATCTGTGCGTTTAAATACAGACGACAGACTTTTGAATAAGGAAAAAGTAGTTTAGTTAAGTTTAGAAATCTTTGGGGTTTACATAAAGTAAATGTTCTGTTCATAATACAGGTTTTGAAACTTCTCTGTCTCAGTGTTCCCAGCCTTTTTGTAACCCGGCTTCACACTTGAGAAAATTGGCAGTGATTCATTTTTTCGAGGGAAATTGGTAATTCCTTCCTTCCAAATTAGAAGCCTTAAAGGAGTATTTTTAAACTGTTTTAAGAAATTAACTGTATAATGCAATGCATTGCCTACCTGCATTGCAGAAAAAAAGGGGTGTACCTTGTCAGCAGGCCTTGAAGGTGGAAAGAAGATAAAGTGACTTAGATGATGCTTGGGGAATGGCCTTTAGAGTGTGAGATGGTTTAACAATGAAGGAGCTGTGAGAGCTTTTGGTTGTCTGGTTGCCTTTTGAAAAGAGCTGTCTAATCTGAGGTATTTTGGAATACGCTGGGAGTTAAGAAGAAATGTATGCAGATGCTCAAGGGACTGCAGACTGACTGGACGTTTTGAAGATGGGAAGAGTAGACAGTGTTGAGATTTGAATGGTGTGATCGTCAGCAGAGAAGTGCACAACTAAAGTTATGTTCGGATTAGGGAATTACTCTGGGGAGATAACGCACAGGGAATGACCACATTCACTAGGGCCTATTCATCTTGAGTGATGCTGGTATCTCTAAGGGACAGGGTCATGGGATGATACTGTAATACAGCACTGAATTGAAAGGTCCTGTCATGAGGACAGAGACAGAAAAGGATTGAATTGCTGGCAAAGGTTGCATAATAGAATAGAATATAAAGCTTCTGTTTCTAGCCCTGATCAGATGTAGCATCAGCTCTTACACCTTTAGTATAAGACTAAAAATTGAACCACAAAAACCTATCAGAACATCTCTTTTATGTGAAAAGAGAAGAATTTGGTATTGAAGAATATTGGTAGTTGTTATCTTTTAATTTACTTTGGGCAGGTGTGTTGAAAGCGTTCAGAAATTTAGCACTGCCTAGGTAAGTCCCAGTAAAGATTGGTTAGGAGGTGGCGTGCTGGCAGAGCTGTCAGCATGTGTGCTAATGTATCTTATCAGCTGGTGCTGTGACATAGCATATGCTTAGGGTCAGTGCTGCTGCGACATGAATGTATTACACATCATAGTAGATACCTATATGCAGTGTGGCAAGACCAGAATTTATGTGGAAAGTGTAGCTTTTTTATTTAAGCTACAAAATAAAATCAAATAGTAAATTTACAGACAAATAAAGGGGAGGATGGGAGTAAGGAAGTGCATAGTGCAACTACATAAAGCTCACTCTGCCTTTTAAGAATGCTGCTATTTTCATGTCTAGGTCAATCTTCATGCATTCTCCTAGGCTAATGGTCCAGGAAGCGAGTTCATTTTTGTTGTTGATTGTGGCGTAACATTATCTAATCGCCATTAACAAATGTGATAATGGATCAGTAATTTTTTGTTGCACATCTTGTTCAAGTCGCTTAGCTGTTGCCAGAACAATTAAACAGACTTGGTAAGGAGAATTTAAGCAATTATGACCCTATTTTCAATAAATGTTAAAGCTCAAACTGCATGAAGAGGGTTTAAACTGTAGCAGAAATCCTGTATGCCATCTACTGCACGGGATGAGATCAGATTTGGTATATACTAAGTTTACTTGGTTTTTGTTTTAGATATGACAGTGATGGTTGGTGTCCGCCTTTGCCAGTTCAGACCTACCTACATCAGGGCATGGAGGATGAGCTTGAAGAAGATGATGATCGTGTTCCCACACCTCCTGTCCGAGGAGTAGCTTCATCACCTGCAATCTCCTTTGGGCAACAGTCAACTGCAACCCTCACACCTTCTCCACGAGAGGAGATGCAGCCAATGCTTCAAGCCCACCTTGATGAATTAACTAGGGCTTACCAGTTTGATATAGCAAAGCAGACATGGTAAATGTTTGAAGGGGGCACCTGTGGTCTGGGAAGTGAAAGCATAATAATAGTTTATTCCTTGATGGCATAAATATCGACTGTGTTCAACAACGTTTCAGTAATGTTTCCAGAGCAGTAAAATGGAAGAAGAGATAGCAAAACTGTGTCTACAGTGTGAAGGCCTTAAACATTAGTAGGTGCTTTTTAAACCATAATGCTTGGTAATATGTTAAATCTTGGCTAAAAACATGTAAAAATAATATTCCTTTGGAGTTTTACATACATTCAACTAAGTAGTTAACACCCACGTACTGATAACTTTTGTACAGTTCAGAGTACTCTCTTTTCATGCTAGCAAAAGATATGAATTTTTTAGGATTTTCAAAAATATTGAGGTTCTAAATTCCTGATTAAAAATAATGCTAGTCACTTGAAATAGCAATGTAGCAGCTTTTACCCTGTGTCACATGAGAATGAAGCATTTGCATCTCTGACTGTAGTTTGAAATACCATGAAATTTCTGATTCATAGGGAAAAACCCAGAAATAGCAGAAAGGAAGTTGTTAGTATTTACAAAATGGATCTAGCGTTTTAGAGTGCTTTATGCCTATTTAAAGGAAGAGCAAGCAAATACCACAGTAACATTTCCCCTGCAAAACAAACAGAAGCAATCTCTTCAGGGACCGAAAAAGAACTTGTCAACTGCACCAGGCTGGGGATATGGTGAAGGTCAGTTGCTTTCTGGATGTTCCCTAAGTGGCAGTTGTCCTTTTACAACTTTTCTATCCAGACAAAGCCCACGAATCTCGGAGGAGAGGAGCAGAGCTAGTTACTGAATGGCGTGCTGCCAGCGGAGGAGCAGCCTTTCTTTGCTGGTAAATAAAGCCACAGAGTTATTCAGCTTGAGCTACCATAAATAGATCAGGCAGGTAGGCAGGTGGTGCCAAATCAAAGCCAGCTGTTTTCCCTGGACACCGTCAAAGCCTCGAGGCTTGCCTGCAATCTGCACTCAATCAACAGGGTACTTTGGTCCTGCTGCAGTGCCACGCTGCCAAGCACAGACCCTGGCCTGCCTGTGGGACAGACCCAAATCCCAGGCAGCAGCTAGACCTGGCCTATTGAAGGTAGCTGACTTGTGAGCCAGCACACAGATGCATACCCTGTCTGCGCAGTCAATCGCTGCTGCATTTTGCAGCTGTTACCCTTTCTACGCCCTACAAACTGTGGGTGCCAGTCTGGGAGTGGATAACATAGTAGGACTCTGTAGCAAAGCCTCTTGCAGCTGACAGGGAAGGTCTTGCTCCCTTTTCGGAGAAATGAAAATTGATTGGGAAATGTCATAATGTGCTCAGGAATATACAGATTTTAACATTGCTTTTGTGTAAGGTCACAGTAATTGAGCCTGAAACTGAAAAAAAAATCGGGGAGATAACCTTTTTTCATACTAGGACCTTATAGCAGGTATTGGGGTAAATATTGAGGGTTGCAAATAGAAGTGATTTTTGCAGTAGTTATGAAATGGAATTGTTTAATGCTTTAATATCGTTTGGCTGGACATGGATCATGCTGTTCAGCAAATGTTCAAAGTCAGTGGGAAGTCCTCCATTGTCTTCAGTGGGAAGGAAGATTTCTTAGTTTTCTTTTCACAAAGTTAACCTGTCCAGTGTGGGGGGCAGGGGGGGACAAAACAACAAGATGAGACGTGTCAGATAGGTTACTGTAGGAGTAACAGAAGAGAAATACAGAGACCAGCCAACTAGACATTTAAGAAAGAGCACATTAGAGATTACTGGAAAAGTACATAATCATTATGGCCTTGATCCAGCAAATCACTTAAGTATATGCTTAACTACAAGTACATGAGAAATTGACTTCAATTGTTCTATCACATGCTTAACATTAAGCATATACTTAAGTAGTTTGCTTGACTGGGAGCTAATCACACTGTTTATTGAGGGTTAGTTAGATGGTAGTGCCCTTTGGTGCAGTGTTTTGAACACTGCATAGCTAAGAACCTGGTGTCCAGGCAGAAAAAGTATTCAAGAAGTCGTAATCAGAAGGGCGTCGTATATCAGAAGGGAAGCATTTGCTCTGCAAATAAGGCAATAAGTTAAAACCTACACCAAGGTGGAGAGAGATTCCAGTGGTACATAACATTTACCATGACATTCTCAGATTTCATAGATTTAAGTTATGAAAAAAAAAAAGTGCTCTTTGAATAAAGAGAATTACTGCACTTACCGAGTGTAGGTAATAATACAGCACAAAGTTTTCATCGAAAATATACTAGAGCTAGGAAACCAAACAGGTGACAGTTGTAATTTTTTCTGTTACGCTGATGTCCAAGCAAGAGACCAGCAGAATCCTGGATCCTGTCCAGAGTGCTGCTGATTCGAATCAGGTCACAGCACCTCATGTACAGCCACCCAAGGATTCCCACGTGCCTAAGTTAGCAATTTCAAGCATGGTACATGCTTTTATGCCAAGGCCAGTCATGCCTGGGTCCCCTGGCACAGCTTGCTGTGTACCTGTAGTGCTGGGGAGAATGCTGCATTGAAAGCCGATGGTTGTTCTTTTCCTCTCTAGCCTCTCAGAGACCACACAAATGAAACTCCAAGTCCCGTGCTTGCCTTTGGCCATTTAGCTATCCTGTGGATGTTTTTTATCTTTGTTTTTCTTTTTTTAATTGTGATTGCTGCATGCAGTAATTTCACACATGCATGCCCTAATACTGCTGCAATTAAATCTATTAAACTGCTTGGAATAAAGCAAAATAAAAAGGCCTCGCTGATAATGGGTTCATTGGACTTGAAAATTTCTTTTGTTCTACTGGTCATTTCCTTCTCTTTAGGGTGACTTCTACTTAAGGGCACTGAGTCTGTTTAAGCAGAAGGAGTGAAATTTAATTTTGGCTCAACGTGTGATTTGCAAGGTGGAATATTGGGTGAGACACTTATATGCTAGGTTGGGATTCAGAATTGTGCTTTTCCATGAACTTCCTACCTGATTTACATAGCCTCTGTGTACATCATTCTTCATCTGTAAAATGGCAATCTTGACCTTCCCCATGTTACAGGAGAAGTGTATTTAAGACTGGAAAGTGTGCAGGTACTCTGGTGTTAGAAGCTACGGTGAATAACTGAACTGTCTTTTCTTGAGTTTGACCTAACAAGCATGTTTTGTAAATCTACTTCAGGACTTATTGAAAGGTTTGTCTTCTATTGACCATAGGGTACAAAGTCTCATCCATTCTGATGACGTTTTTGTGTTTGTTTGTGTAGGCACATCCAAAGCAGTACACAACCTCCTCAGGCTCCAGTTCCGCCCCTAGGATATGTATCTGGAAACCTTATTTCAGATTTGGAAACAGATGTTCCAGATGATGATGATGATGATGAGGATGATATCGAAGAAGAAACTGTAGAAATCAGTAGGCCGCTAAGAGGTCTAGAGCATACTCCAGGCTCCAGTATGGACAATCTAGACAGCTCTGTGACAGGTAACCAAACACAGTTAACAGTGACACCAACTTGTTCCTAACAGTAAAATACATCATCAGTCAAACACTTTCTAAGTGAAAATTTATTCTACTCTATTTCTGTAACATTTAAAATATGTTAATATTAAACACTAAAGTTAAAGAAGGATTTGAAAATACTTTGCTTTGCTGCAAAATGATAAGAAAATTCATGAATTTTAAAAAGCTTTAAAGACTTGAAAGAAAACTCAATTATATCCTAGCTTTCATGAAAAGTTCAGTCTACTGGAGAAGCAAGCCAGTTACATAAAAAGGAGGGGGAAGACCTTGGCTTAGGAATATACATTTCATGAATCAGAAGCAGCATAAAAATGTTATCTTAAAGCACTTTTAGATATTTTGCTGGGTAAATGCTTTCACAGATGAACACGGGGAAGTTAAAAGACTTCAGAATAAGTGTAGTTAGATCAGCACAACATTTATCTGTAGAGTAAATACAACATTTATGTAGGAAAAATGTGTATTTTGAACATACCTTGTATTGCTGAATTTAGTAATTGTTCCCTTTCAGTGAAGATATTTAATTATTCTGACACTCCATCCTTCACTGCTTCTCACCCTTTGCATGCCTTGGAAAGTTACAACAGGGATCATCAAAGGGGACCTAGAAAGGCATGCTAAACTAATGCACAGAATCTGAATGAATAAAATTGCTGTTGATGAAATGTAGGCAGTGAAAGACATTTTTTGTAAAATACAGATTTTATGTGGACATAATGTACTTTTTGTAAGCATCAGTGTATTTCCCTTTAGGTTGAACTTGGGCCTCTATATAATATCCTGTGTCCATAATGTACAGCTGTACTGGAGACCCAAATGTACATAGTGTCCATAGCTCATAAAAGCTAGTTGGTGCTTCTTCAGTCTTTGATCTCAGTGGAAGAGCACTGATTGCTAGTTATACCTTAAGGGAGACTTGCTCAGTACAATTTGCTACCACAGCACTACTGAATAGATGAAATTCTTTGTTCTGGACCTTTGAAATTCCAAGGATTTTGCACCCTTACTTAAACATTGCCATTCTGAAAACACTGCAGGAATATGACAGTGAGGGACCATCAATACCTATAATTTCCTTCCTTTTCCCTTGTTGAATTAAATAGTGTGTGTAGCTTAATCCCACTTACCAGGTTTTCCTTCACCCTAGGGCCAGACTTCTTGCCAATCTAATTAAGATTTAAGAATTGTATCTCTGCTGCTGTGATTTGAAACCCAGATCTAACTGAAGGCCATAGAGTTAAAGTTTAAATCCCTGAATTGAGAAGGTTAACTTATTAGTGCATGAGTATGTTAAGTCACTTTGCTTGAATTTCTAGTGTAATCTCCTTCAGGCTATAATTCTGCATATTTTTGCATATCTCACTAATGGCTTAGAAGCCTTTCCATTAGGAATGCAGTAAGGGTTTTACACTGGTAATACAGAAATAAATAATAATAAAAAAAAAATCAGGTGTCTATAGATTTTCCATTTGGTATGTATTAAAATGTCAATGTTGATATATCCATAAATCAGAAAATGAATGTTTTTCACATTTGCATTTTCACCTAATATTTTGGACCACCCTTCCTAGCACAAAGTAGGGAATAGCTGCATTTCTGCAACAATTCATGGACTTCTGTGCTTATTACAATTTGTCCTTTTATGTATAACATTTAAGCTTGTTCTAATAGTTAGAAATCTTGTTTAATTATTGGAGTGTTAAATGTTTAATTATTGGAGAGTTAAAAACTTTCTGGTGTATTTTTTTTGAAGAAATTGGGCAGAATTTGGTAATGTAGACTGGGAGTGTACTTAAGGTGGTTAAATGCACTCCCACTCATTTCCACCACTATCTTGATGTAGCCTCATCCAGCTGAAAATTAAGGTTTTTCTTTTGCTTTTTCTTGCTTAATTACTAGCTGGATCTGTTCCTTGATCTGGTTCACCGCATGGCAAGGTGTTTGCCAGCACTGCAGGAAGGGAATGTGCAGCTGGAAGGGAAGCAAAATGACAGACTGCCCCTCTAGCGTATAGCCAACACTTAGATTGACTTAAAACAATTACGAAATTATAGCCTTACGAAAATATAGCCACAGTGTTAGTCTAAATGATTTGCAAAATGGCAAACTCTCCAAATAACAAAACTACTTCTGTTTTCCCCAGTTACTATATGGGCAAAACCTCGATTTTCTGAGGGCTTGTTTTGGGCTTGTTTTTTTCTAGGGTGGAAAGAAATTGTTTATTATCCTTGGGCAAATTGTTTCAAAAGATAATTTTAATTTTTGTGTATCTGTTTCTGTTAACTCTTCCAGGCTGCATTTACTGGTGTTAAGGAGTGTATATAACAAATTGCATTCATTGTTTCTAAGCTGGTTCTCATTCTTTAATTTGATTGCTCTTAAAATACTGTAGAAAAACTAAATTCTTCTTCCTTGCACTGAGAATATATAAGCTACTTCTTTTCACAGGGCTTTTGGTGACTTAAACCAGCAGTTGCTTAGGAATTTATATACCATGTTTTCAGTTCTTTAAACATTATATTAAAAAATGGAGGCAAATGAGAACAGCTGACCCAGATGAAGCAATATTTCTGTTCATTTTGAAGTGTGCCCTGTGAATTCAGTGTTTGTGAGAAATCTAAATTGACAACCCTTGGTCCAGAGTGCCTCCAAATAGAGTTGCTGTACGGTGAGCAGGGCGAGTCTCCTCACCCTGTACTGTTAGCATGCCTCAGCAATGACTTGACGATACCCACTCTCGGAGTGAAATGGTATTTTGCTCTTTATGGCTGAGCTGAGACCGAGGTTTTCATCCAACGCCAAATGTGGGATTCTCTGAGGGGAAGCACTGGAGCTGTATGAGCTGAGCTCAAACTGCTAAATTCCTCTGAAACCACAGTGTTGCTCCTTTAAACTGTTTAAAAGTCGGGTTGTCTTCCAGGCCCTTGAATTTTAGTTACAGCTAACTGAAGATTCAGACAAGGATTTAATCTGTGCTATTAAGCTTTTCTCTTTGCAGGTGGCAGAGACATAATGTTGACGTGTATAATAAATTGAAAAGAAAGGAGGAGTGCACAGTAACTATATCTTAACATTTTCCAGATATTGCAAAGAAAACTCAAGGAGGGAGGTTTAGATTTGAACATTTGTGGGACTGAATATGAAATGAAAGCCAAAGTTTTGGTTCATTCCCAGCATGGTTTGTTAGGATACTGAGTTACTGATTCTGATTAAAAAAAAAAAAAAAAAAAAAAAAAAAAAAGAAGAGGGAACTGAAAAGCAGCTGTAAAACTTCTGCTTACTTGACTACTTGACTGTTAATTCACAATTATTTGGGGTTATTTTTGCCTTCAGAGACACATTGAAATATGGGGGGGGTGTATGTTTAATGCTTGCCTTTATAATGAATTGCTGTGCAGAGTTATGGCATGAATGGTCATGAAGAGTCTGATATATTATTCTACTTTAATAGACTTAATTAATTGCATATGATGACTGTATAAGAAATTAATTTGCTTCTCAGTGAAATCACTAAGAGCAACACTAGGTTTTGTCAGATCAAAGTATTATGGTTTGGGGGTTTTCTCCTTATCTTCTACTCCCCCAGCACCACCAGTGAAGCTGGTAGCGAGAGCTGTTATATCTTCAGCCCTGGTGCATTTTGACTGAGGGGAGAGATGCACCCATTGACCAGCACAGAAATCAGAACAAGCCCTTTTCTACCTAACTGATACAAACTGATATAAGCAGAGAGATATTCGTGTAAACAGTACCATTGCAAATGGATAACAATTTTTTTTTCTATGGAATTACATAGATTTGAAATTATAAAGATCTCCAGAAGTTGTATAGCTCAGCAAGGAAGAAAGTCCCTTCTTTGGCATGTTTTGGTCATGATTAAAAGAATCACTGATCACTGTCCGTATGGTAAAAGTTGTTCATTCATTGTGTCTGAGCACAAATGGAATAATTCTTGAAAATTACACAAAATCATTTTCATGAGCTATATTTTACCATGGCAGAGTTCAATCTTTATATTGATTTGCTTAGGGATACCTATTGCAAAAGATCCTATTTTATAAGCAGTTAGACAGAATGCATTTAATAGGTAGAATGTGTTTCATGGATTAAATATGTGCTCAGAAAATAGGAAACTGCTACTTTTTGTATCTCATAAAAATGGTAATGCAACAATTAGCAGGGTCATATTATAAAGCACAGACTTTACTCTAGCTTAATGGATCTAGGGATATGCATTCATCAGCTACGAAGGATTTAGCATAAAACGACATGTAAATGAATTGATGACTGATCATAAATTAATTTTAGTGCTGAAGAAGTAATAGAGACACAGCAAGATGCCACTTTATCATAGTATTTTACTGCTCAGCAACATTTGAGCAACTACTTAATGTTCTGTGTGCATTTCTTTTCTAACAGCTTGAATAAATTTGAGAAATTTTTGTGCCTTTCAGCAATATGGAAACCAAGAAAAATCTAGAAAGATTGAAAATGCAAACAGAAATAAAGTTGGCTAAGTGACATAAATTCATTTTTCATGAAATGTTTATGAAGGGCATTAATTATGGTTGGACCTGTGAAGTGCCAGATATGTATGTATAATTTTTACTTACTTTTGTTTAGTGTTTCCTGCCCCAAAATAAAAATTTTCAAACTTAAGTGTTTATTTCAGGTGTATACATTTAAATATTTGGGCATTTATGGTGAAGTATAATGTAAAGTGTAAGACCAGGTCTAATTTTTGAAGTCTGATCATATTTATATTCTGCATTTAGCCCCTTCCAGTATTCTTTCTTATTTTAATGGTAGAATGACTATTGCCCCTTTTATTCCATCACTTCCACCAAAATCAGTGGACATTCTTTCTTTGTAGCCATGACAGTAGTTAGATATATCCAAAAGAGGATAACGTGTTTCTTCTGTACAAAGGCTAAAGGAATTCTGTAACTGATTTCAGCTGAAGTAGCATCAGTCCCCAAGGACTTCACCCGTACTTCACAAACCTAAGCAGTCTAGCCCTGTTCCATCAAAAAACCTGCAGAGGAGCAGGGGCTTAATATTAGCATGTGCTTAATGGTCTTGTGAAGGAAAGCACAAAAGCATACAGATACAAGTCCCAGTGACATCAGTTGTTAACTTTAAGCATGTACATAGAGTTTGGTACGTACATAATGGAATTTTTTAAAGTTTTAGGTTTGTTGTGAGCAGCTTTTACTTCACAAGTGCATTAGATTCTTTTTTTAAAGTAAAGCAAGAGTACACTTTACAAAGAAAAATAGCATTTTTATTGCCTGCAAAATGCCACTAAAAGCAGTCGCGTGCAGTCTACAAGAAGCTAGCACCTCTATTCCTCTCACCTCTCCCTGAGAGCAAAGAAGCTTTCTGTTTGCATTAGCACCAAGAGATATTTTATGGAGCAAGAAAACAGAGTTCAACTTTTCACAGAGTTGATTTTGTTCTGCATAAAGCATTTACTGCTGCTGTCAGCAAGAGTAAAATTTACAGTTGCCAGAAAGCATAAAAACTCAAATGTGCTGTTGGAAAACACATAGTGAGCTGCATGTAAAGGAGACACTAAAAGCCTGTTTCATTCCATTTCAAAATGCACGGTTGATCTGAAAGGCATATCAGCATCTCTTATTCTGCCTTTATTCAGAGAGAAACAAATGTGCATCTGATTTGGAAAACAAGAGGCCAGTGGATGTCTTTAAACAAGCAGTCACCATGTGTGCTACGTTAACACAGCTGCGTGGTGGCCTGAGGTGCCCAGGCTGGGCTCCAGCACTCCCATGCCTTCTGGGCAATGTCCGCACCTCTAGAGGGCAAAGCAAGCCGGGGTTTTGCTGCTGCAAGTTTTGGTGGGGAAAAAATTGTTTATGCAGGGAAACTGAATAGCTCAGGAACCAGTAGGAATAATGTAGAGATTTCACTTTAGCTGCCTAGTCACATGCAGCTGTGGGTGCTGTATATGTCTCATGGTAGCTTGCTGACTTCAGCAGTTATAAGGAGTTTTGCCTCTGCTTCCAGCAACCAGAAGTATCATTAAATCATTGAATCATAGAATGGTTTGGGTTGGAAGGCACCTTTAAAGATCATCTAATCCAACCCCCCTGCCATAGGCAGGGTCATCCTTTACTAGACCAGGTTGCTAAAAGCCCCATCCAATCTCACTGTGAACACTTCCAATGATGGAGCGTGCACAACTTCTCTGGGCAACCTGCTCCAGTGCCTCACCACCCTCATTGTAAACAATTTCTTTCTTATATCTGATTTAAACCTATCCTCTTTCAGTTTTAAACTGTTGCTCCTTGTTCTGTCACTACAGGCCTTGGTAAAAAGTCTTTCTCCATCTTTCTTATAAGCCCCCTTTATATATTGAAAGGCAGCAGTAAGGTCTCCCCGGAGCCTTCTCTTCTCCAGGCTGAACAACCCCAACTCTCTCAACCTTTCTTCACAGGAGAGGTGCTCCAGCCCTCTGATCATTTTTGAGGTCCTCCTCTGGACCAGCTCTAACAGGTCTATGTCTTTCTTGTGCTGGGGACCCCAGAACTGGATACAGTAGTCCAGGTGGGGTCATTGTTTGCTTTAGTTGTCAGCTGTGTTGACGTCCCAGTAAAGCTCACATCCCTGCGAGAATTGAGCTATGCTTCCAGCCTGACAGGCAGTCCCTCCTAACACAGCTGCTGGAGGAGAGGGGAAGGGATCCATGGGCAGAGTGCACTATTCCTAGCCTTGCTAATGCTTGCTGTCCATGGGAATGCAGAGGAGTTCAGGAACAGGGCTTTCCTATAGGGTTAGCCTGAAAAATTGGCAGTCTGATAACAGCACTCTATTGATAATTAAAATTTAGCTATTTTTAGGAAAACCTGGCATTGTCTAGAACGGTAGGTGTGTGCACACATTGGAGAGAGCATTATGGGCTTTTGCAGATTTTTACTCTATATCATACTTGAAACATAGATTATTTTTTTGGACTGGATGAACTTCAGTCCAGCCCTTCAAAGAGTAGGTGAAAAATAGCAACTGTTCCTAGACACACCCTGAAAGCATCCCATCCAAATTATCATGTGTATTGTATGTTGTGTAACAGCTGAGTGACTGGTTAGCAAACAGATGGAACAATGTGAGCAATGGAAATTAAAACCTAAGTTCCTTTAAAACATCCATAGTCTTGTGCCTATGATACTGAAATCCATGCCTATTTTGTACAGTATATGTTGTATATGTCTCTATGTTGAATGTGTCATACAAAACCCTTGGGCCCTGAAACTAATGAGATACATGTTAAATTTTTAGCACCCAAGTATCATCCTTTGATATCTGTAGGTCTAGTTATATTTTTATGTTTCAGCTTGTGCTTACATATTTTGCAGAATATGTCGATAAGCGATTGTTTGAAAATGTCCTTAGCTATAGCATCTCATTTTCTTACATCTTCATGAACTCTTTTATCTGCAGTATCTCTGTTCATACATCATCAATAACTGTTGCTAAGCCTTTTTACTCTCTATTCTCTATGATGTCCTATCGCACTTTGATTGTTAGTTCAGAAACTGTCTTCTCAGAGGAAATTCAGTTTTAGCCTTACCTTGCTGTTATCTTGGCTTCCTTACATCTGTCTGCATCAGCTTGAGTCTGTTTGGAAAATAACAATTTTATGTGTGCTCTTGGCAAGCAGAATCAAACTCTGTCACTCTCTGTTGCACTTAACGCGCTTTCTGCCTGTCAGACCTCCATAGACCTCTTCGGTTTCTTTTCTTATATCTTAGGAGTGCATGGACTTTTATTATTATAGCGTGCCACTTTGCTGACATTAAAAGGTTTGGTCACTGCAGCATTACAAAATAATCCATTGTTCTTGGGCTTTGTGGTACATTGTGCTACTGACTACATTCCAGTATTCATTTATTGTACTCATGACTTATTTTTTGCAGGATATTTTTAATATTTGACACAACCGTTACTTAACTAGCCTATCAATTTGGTATTAATAAGCAGGTCACTATTGAATTACTAGATTTTGAACACAATAATACTTTCGTGGACATGGATTAAAAAAAGGCTCTGAAGAGCATGACTTACACTGCTACACATCTTACATACATTTACATAAATTCAGCTGTGCTAACTGAATAGTTAAGTCAGGGCCATGATGTATCTCTCACATGTGTCTTCATATCTTTGAAAACCAGTTCTCTGCAGATTCTCATGGGTTCACTGGGCTTTTTTTTCAACATATGCATGCCACTGTTTTTAAAAAGCAGATTTCAGGTATTTCAAGATAGGTGCCTGTGCTATCTCAGAAAAATGCGCTGTGTCTACACAGCACCATGCAATGCCATGCAGCAGCTCAGGTCCCAAAAGCAGTCTGGTAGCTCTGCACCTCAGCTGGACTTGGTAACTAATTAGCATGGCTGCCCTCTTCCTGGAGCAAAGCTAGGTATTTGGTGCTAGCTAAGTTTCCTTTGCCTTCTGCTCCTCTGCACAGTGTAGAATTATCCTGTGACATTTATGCATGATTTTTAGAAGTACACAACACCATCAACTGCATCTGAAGCCACAAAAGAAACTGAATTTCAGTACTTTAAAAAAAATCTGAACTGAGCGATAGCTTTTGAAAATATATTGTACTGCCACGTTGGGTAGCTGGTCAATGCTTCATGCATTGGGAGAGAAACTATAAATGAAGAGCAAATAAGATTAATCCTTCCTTCACTATTTTGTGCTTTACATTTTAGTTATGTCAAGATTTCAGTATTTCTTTCATGTGCTTTTTCTGGTATCTCATTTTCTGACTGCATTTTTATGATGTTATTATCATTTTCCTTTCTTGCAGTGGTGGGAATCCATAGCTAGAAGGTACCATGAGGCCAGCATTGGCTTAGTGGCTGACTCAGTATTAAATTTGAGCATATATTTGCTCTGCTCTTGAATGTTAATTATTTCTAACCTTTTAAAAAAGTAACTTTAATCCACCAGAATGAACTACTTTAGGTCAGCTTTCTTCGGGCCATTAAAATTGCTCATCTATTTTAATGTTTTGATTGAGAAAATGATATAATGCCAGTCTCGTTCAGGATAGCTCTTGAAGCCCATGTCTGACTTCAGCCATATCTACTGAGACTTACACTTGTGCTGTCCTAAATTAAGACTTCATTTTGCAAATATCAGACTAGATACTGATTTATAATAAGTCAAGTAAAAAAAAAATCACATTCATTTCAATCCCAGGGAAAATCTATTAACTTTCAAAAGAATTTATTATGGAGCCTTCACAGTTGTAGAGAATGTGTATCATTTTGTTTACAGGATCAAAGCAACACGGAGCAAGCTATGAATGAGATCCCATTTAGCTTTGATAGTGCCTTTTTATACCAAGCTCTGTCAGATAAACTTTGGGTTTCCCGTTGTGAAAGGACACATTAAGTGGGTCTTTAAGCTTTAGATGGGTACTGCTCTTTTGTACCAAGCTCTGTCAAATGAATTTTGGGTTTCCTGTTGAGAAAGGACATATTAAGTGGGTCTTTAAGCTTTAGATGATCAAAAAATATCAAATGTGCACAACTCACTAGACCCCTACATTTGTTTTTAGGTTCAATGGTAAATGGATGGGGTTCTGCGTCTGATGAGGACCGTAACTTTTCTAGTCATAGATCTAGCGTAGGTAGCTCCTCAGATGACTCGATCTTTACCAGCGGCAGTTTTGCACAAGCACTGGTTGCAGCAGCAGATAAAGCTGGTTTTAGGCTGGATGGAACCAGCCTGACAAGAACAGGTTTGTAGACTCAAAGTTGATGCTTTCTGCATGAAGGGTGTCTCTGCCTGTTCTTCTCTTCTTTTCAGTGAACCTGCGTCTCACGCTTGTCTAACATGCATGGAATAAGGTGGATGGAGATATTTTTGTCAGTATATTTTAAATGAAACCTTGCATTATGTTTCAATTTTAGTGATTTGAAGTAGTGAATAGCGCAAGCTTTTAATCTGCACCTTCAGTCTGCTGCAGTTTCTCTGTGTTGACTCTGCTGTAGATTTACTGACATATGCTTCGTTTAATATTTCAGTGAAGAGATCACTAATTCTGCCATGCAGTCTTTGATGATTTCATTTTTTGCAAAATCTCCTCACAGTCATTCACATTTCCAGTGATGAACATCATGTTTAAACTGTTATCTCCATCCCTGCTCTTCTGTTGCATCTCTTCTTGCAAAAGTGTATTCTTCTGTGAAGTTTTTCTAAGCATGGGGTAAATTGGTGTGCTTTTATTGTTAACAATACAAACTGTTTAAAAGCCTTATTAATAGCTGATTTAAAAAATACTTAATAAGTTAATATATATTGATAAAATTTAATTTTAATTATTGCCAACTAAATCTGCCAAGTTAAATGTAACAAAGGTAAAGTGTTGCTTTTGAAAACAGCCGATCTTCTAAAATGAATTAATGAAAAGTAAACATAATTTAGTTCATATTTTTAAAGCTCCATATGTTTTATTTCTAGCAAAAAAAAGATAAGTAAAAATGATTTTTAAATATTCTGGAAAAAAAGAATGTATTTGCATGTGCTTAGTCTTATCAAAATAGCAAAAATAACTAATTATTTAAATCCACAAATCTAATAGCAAAGTATGAACTTGGATCGTATTTTTGTTATGCTTTCTCAGCCGATTCCTGCCCACAGGTTCCTATAATTTAAAATTTTTTACTATTAGTCTGGTATGAAATCTATCCTTCAGTAAAATGTATGCATTTATGAGAAATGTCTCCACATGCTAGGGCTGAAAACTGCAGGCTTACTGCACGCAGTGACTTCATGGCAAACACTGCCTTTTAGGAATGTTAGGAATGAAGAGAAGAATCGATCGCAAAGTCCTATGTTGCCAACAAACTACAGAGTGAACAGATACAGCTTTTCTCAGATCTCTGGGTCTTTTGCAATTGACTTTGGTCAGACATAATCATCCTTCAAAGATAGTTATTTCACCGTTAAAAGTAGTTAAAACCCTCACTTGCTTCTTACACTAGTGGAAAATTGACTCAGTAAAGCTGTCTCATCATTTGAAAAAAACAAAGCAAAACAAAACAAAACCTGATGTAGACCTTCACTGATCTACTATGGGCACATTTGGCCAAACTATAATTTAAAATACCCTATTTTGCTTGAAGAGTCTCCTAAACAGTCTTGAATGAAAGGAGTAAATCCTTCCCAACCTGTTTTTTGGTGGTGTTCTTGGCCTCAGTAAAAGCTAATGCAAAGATTCACCCAAAGTTAATGTCACTTGTATCAGGCCATCGAGAAGTACAGTTTCCACCACAAACACACACCTAACAAAAGCAAATAGACACACAAACACATAGACACTTTTCAATAAATATAATTTCTTATTGTAGCTGTGTAAATGGAAAGCACAAGGAAAGGATGAGAGCTCTCTTGTCAGTTATATTTTCCTAGCTTAATTGGGTCACAAATAGACTTAAACTGAATACTTGCATGTTATTCCTCGGACAGACTATTAGAGTTTAGGATACAACAAAGTATTCAACGGTTGTGGTAGAGACTTTATGATTATTACCTTCTTACTCTCTTAATGATCCAGCAGGCAAAATGGAAACAAAATAAAACCCACATGTAAACAAACAGCCCTCCCCTCTTTTCCTCACAAAAACTTCAGCAACTGGAAATAACTCCCCAGTGCTTACTGCAATTTCATTACGATATGATACCTCCCAGGGTAGTGTGGATCAATCAGACAGGCCTATTATGGACCTGCTGCACCACAGCAACCCCCCCATCGTGCAAAATGGCGTCTTGTAGTGGTGAAGCAGCCGTATTATTTCTGTTCATTGCTCTGGAGGGAGTCTGAAGCTCCTGACTCTTTACTCCTTTGGAGTCTGGACAGTTATTTTCACCCATTCAGAACAGCTGTGAAATATTCTCACTGATACGAAAGGAGAAGTCCAACTTGATAGCCTCACGTGGGTGCGTTTGATTGCCAAGCATAAGAGGCACTGGTAAGTGCAGGTGCAAGGTGTCTCTCTTGCCAGACACTTTGATTCCAGTTTCCACAAGCCATCATGTGATTTGCTGTGAAGTTCAGACAGTTTTCCTTTTTAACGACCTTGGGAAATTAAATCAAGAATTAGTGGATTCATTCTTGCCTTCACTTAAACATACTAAATCTACTACAGAGAGTCTGATACTGCTCAGCAGTTCTTGCTGGAAGGACTGCATACAAATACAAGATGCTGTAATCGTTATTAGGTGCATTGAAAAATGTGTTTTGGGAGCCTGTGCATCATTTGTGTTTGCCCCATGTCTGATTTAGGTCAGTGCTATTTATTTTCCCTGATTTTCATGGAGGGATAAAAGAAGGAATGTTTGGTGTCTATTTCTTTTTCAATCCAACATTCTGAATGAATAATCACATTTCTTTAGTCAAGTGTGAAGAATCTTCGTCCTGCACTCACTAGTTGCACTTGCATGTTGCGAGTTTATTTTTGCAAAACATCTGTGCAATGTGCTGTGAGCTAGGATGGAATTTCAGGCTCATATCTGAATTTCTTTACATTAGTGGTCTTTTATTTTTAAATGAAATTTTAATATTTTGTCTGTGTTCATCTGCTGTTTTATCCTTATCTGTGAAACAAGGGCTTGATCACTTGTCTTTGTCTGGCTGCAGCTGTGGCAGCTATAGAGGTTAATGTTTTCAGCCTTCCCCCAAATGCTTATTACAGCTTTCTCCCAGCTCCAGAATTAGCTGCTTGGGTGGGCGTTCTGTAACCCATTTCAGTTAAAATGAGTCGGGTTTTAGCAAAGGCATACTTTTCATACCGTTTAAGTTCAGTTTGGCTTATTTTGGTAGAGGAGGGTTAGGGAATGTCCACATGAGGGGTTCAAACATGGTAACCTCCAATAGCTGGCAGTGACACGCAGCTGGGAGACAAGCCTGCCTAAGAGCAGAGTCCTCCTCAGAGTGCACATCAGTCAGAAGTTAGAAGATCAAGCCTGAGACAGTGAGGAAATCTCTGCAGTCAAATGCTGAGATGTTATTCTAACATGTATGTATTAATGCAAAACACCATGTTAGAGAGATTATGGCTACTTTTTTCACTTTGCCCTCTTTGCACTGAGAATATTTCAAATAGTGTAGCGGGTAGCATATTACTCCTGATTAGGCTTATCTAGATCAGTTCATGTATGATGGCATGTTGGAAGTAAGCGCATCTGTTGAAAGGTTTTAGTAGAAAGCATAACTCACAGCAGGGTAGACCCTGGTCTAAATTAACCAGAAGATAAAAAAGCTCCTTACTAGCCTGGGGTCAGTTGACTAGTAAAATAACAAACAGCCATTTTGCTTCCTTCCATCAACTCTGACACCATTTGGGCCTACAATAGCACTGAAAGAGCAGAAGTTCTGACTGCCTTATACATTTTCCACTGCAGATACGATTAAAACATGTAAGAATTTTAAGTACTAGTTGTAAATGAATTAAAATGTTAACATACCCAAGATACTTGGCAAGAATGACATACAGATGAAAAAAAAGAAAGTCAAAGATGGTGATCTTTAGTTTTCATCAGTTATTATTAAACAATAAACCTAGTTAAGTTAACTGAATAAAAATACCAAAGTAAGAGAAAGTGAATGTAGTAAATGAACTGTGCTGCTATGGTTCCTGCATGATGCTTTTAATGATCTGCTCCATACAACAGCATCAAAGATGATTTTTTTTTTAAGAGAAATCACGTAGCTTGGTTAGTTTATATATATTTAAAAAAACAAAAAATCTGAGGAATAAATTCAGTCAGAATACATTATTTTTTTAACATATAAAAATACTGAAAATTAACAAGAACATTTTAGCATTTAAATATACCCCCATTTTTATTTCTTGAGAAAAAAGAGCCCTTAAGTATACAAACCTACACTGCTACATAGCTTGCAAAATCAGTTATGTTTATCTCACTGGAGTTACTCCAGATATACAGTGCATATGGGAGCCCCTGAAATGAGAATCTGGCTTGGCAAACGTGAAGGTGGAAGGCAGGAGGAGATAAATCTGATATGATTGCAGAACTGTTTTCCTTCCCTGCTCAAGGCTGTGGAGTTGTTATGACACATCTGTTCAGCACACAGAGCAGGTAGGAGTTACATGGCATACAGTAGTTTTATCACAACAGATGGAATGATTTTAATGATAAAAGTTAAAGACAAAAGAATGCCAAGTTTCTCACTTCGCTTGTTGTGGTGTGTCTTAAAGCTGTTGTCATCAGTGGGTACCTCAAGGGGACACTTGCTTGCCTCTGAGAATTAGATCAGGTTTAATGTTTCGGAACAGACATTAATAGAACAGCCCATTTCAAGGCAATAACATTTTTTCATCTGGTTTCTCTTTTTGTTTAGGCAAAGCATATCCTTCCTCTCAGAGACCTCGGCCGAGCAGCCCTTTTTCTACTGACAGCAACACCAGTGCGGCTGTCAATCAGAGTCAGAGGCCGAGGCCCACTAAAAAACACAAGGGAGGACGGTTGGACCAACCCCCCTTGCCTCATCGTAGGGAGGGAATAACAGATGGTAAGTGTTATGGTGAAGTCCCTGATGATAACCTGCAACAGGCAAGTGTGCAGAGTGGGAGAACATAAAGCAATCTTTTAAGGAGTATACGTTACAGTGAATTATTTGTTTGGTGAAGTGGGGTCCCCAGGTTGCCACGTGAGCAATATTGCAATGCTAGCAGTGTGGAGCTTGGTTAAGTGAGGCTTCAAGGAGCCTTTCTCCATTTCAGCTCTGAACATGTTAGCATCTCTTAGGTTTTCTCAGATCTCAATATAAATCTTACCCAAAAATGACTGTGTTGCATGTGAGTTGACATTAAAAAATGGCCTGTGGGTAATTTTACATTAAATGAAAGTAGCCACCACCAGCAGTAGCAGTATGGCATGCATTCCTAAGGAGAAGCGTAGAGCCAGTCCCACAACACTCTGTTTGGTTTGTGCTGTTTTTGACAGCCACCCAACAGCTACAGCAACATGTGCCACACTTTTCTCATGATTCTGCCTCACGTCTTGTCCGTGCTGCTTCATTCCTGACATCCACTGACCTCAGTGACTTTGTTTCCCTCTTTGACATCTCCACTTCTCTCTGACCACTGCCTCCCATCTGGAAATTTCAGGCATGTCTGTTCTGCTCTTCTAATGACTAAGATTATCTCAGTCCTCCATTGTCTTTGTCTACCCTGTCTTGAGTTTGGCAAAAGATGCAGTTGCTGCCTGTTACTCTTTGAGGAGGACTGGATAGGAAGGTGGCTGGCTGGCTACCTCCCCCTCATTTCTTCAGATCTCCAGCCTGGCTCCTCTAGGTGTTGAAATTATCAGAGGGGAGAAGCAGGCTAATGGGAAAAGAACATTAAAGGAACCACTAAGGATATCTGTAATGCCATGCAGATGGAGACATGATCACTTTCCTCATGCTGGCTTCTCTTTTGGTGTTCAAAGCAGGGCAATTCTGAGAGCTAGACTGTTCCACCTGCCTCAGTGGCTCTTGTAACACTATCTGGACCATGGGAGTGGGTGTGATGCCAGTGAGTCTATCTCCTAATCTTAAGTACACCTTGACAAATCTTCCAGTGTATGGGAAAGGTCTAAAAATAAAAAAAAAAGACTTTAGCTTTTAGTATAAACGTCCTCCTTATTCTAGTAAAAATTACTTGAGAATCATAGAATCACAGAATATCTCAAGTTGGAAGGGACCCAAAAGGATCATCAAGTCAAACTGCCTTCATTATCTTCTTTGGAGAGGTAACATAATAAATAGATTTGATAGAGAGTATATTTAGTTTGGTTTATTTATAATGTGCTATTTATTATTCTAGGTACATGTATAAAATATATTAACAGCTTGCAAGGTGGACTATGGCCACTAAAACCACCAGAGCTCTCCTCTCAGTCATGGTATCAGATGTACAGATACAATTTGCAGTATGCTCTGACAGATTCCTTGTTTGTCAGACCACAAAGGTGGAGAACAGATTCCAGAAGTGAAAATCTTCACCAAAGGGGTTATCGTTACATCTCATGCTCTATGGCTCATCCTCATTACCGTATTATTTGGGGAAACAGCTTAAGGTAGCTTAGACTCCACTCATACAGATTTGATTTGGTTTAAACATTAATGCCCTCCCATTCTGGATATATTCCAGAGGCCTCCCTGCTACACTGATCCATTAAATAGATGTGTCTATGAGAATAGTAACTGGAAATTGTGGGTGTCGCTTGTGATGCTGGCAATACTCTTTCTGTGCATATGTAAAGTCAACCCTTCTGCATAGCATATTCTGAACTATGAGCCTTTGGGGCCACAAATTCTGTGTGCAGGTGAGGTTGTAGTGCACTCACTATGGTGGAACCTTAATCCTTCTTCTTTTAAGTACTGTTGCTTTAGAAATGTTTAACTGTAATGTGGGTACCAGAAAATTAATGGGAATCCAGTTCAGTCATAAGACAGATGGAAGGGTGACTCCTTGGGGAGTTACTCCATCATAAAATCTGGTATTGTTTTGAATGAGTGAAAGAGATCAGATTTTAAGATTTATTTAAAAAGAGGAATCTCCTATTGTCTTTTATTTATTCTTTATAAAATACTAATCTTATTGGAGTTTCTTTCATATATTTGAGTCAGAACACCAATGATATAATATTTCCTTCAACAATCCACCTCTCAGACACAGGAAGTAACTGTAATAGCTTTTGGACACCGTTAGCTTAACATTTGTCTGTTATAAATGTAGTTAAAGTGCTTACTATATGTTCCAAAAATTTATAATGTCCTGGAGTAATAGAGGATCCTTTCCCATCCTGTCTTACCACAGGAACAAACAAACACAAATTGTAGAGTTTTTCCACTTCAACTCTTACTGAATATGAGTCATTAAAGTGTAACAGCAAGTCTGAGTCATAGCTAAATTTGCAAAAGAACATTTGTCAATTAAGGAAGCTAAAGATTGCTGCTGCCACCTGTGTGTATGTAAACAAACTGAATTTAGGAACCTCTGGTATACAGAAATTAAAAATGGTAACTGGATGCTTTGTGTGGAATATTGCAGTGAACTTTACAAAGAGAGACAATACCACTACGCTTAAGCTATGGTTAGAAAAAGCAAGTAGGAGAACCTAGGATAGATCCAGCAATTCTGAGCCCTAATCCAGGCCAGTCCGTTCAGCCCTAGGCCATCCTGATTTCCATGGGAAGCATCACTATACATTTTCTCCTGATTTTGAGATTTCTCCAATCCATCCCCTTACAACTGCTTCCTCTTGGATTTGTCGTATGAAAACATACTTGGTTTGTCAGTCATCTTCAAATTCCCAAGCTGCATGAGTCCTAGAATCCGGTGTTTAAATCTGGCCATATACTGGATATCTGTTGTACTAGATTTTCGTTGACCAGGTGAGTTCCAGCCGTGCCCTTTCTCTGCCCTTTCCTGTACACATCCTGAGCACTTCCTCCTTGTTAACTGCAACCATGTGGGACAGTGCCAAAGACCTAAGAAACTGTAATATTTAACACATAGCACACAGTTCCCAAACTATGTAAACATATGAGGGTACAACTTCATGCTTACTTTTGACAGCAATCCACAAAAAAACCCCTAAAAGCCTGCTTCTTAATTTTCTTTGGTCACAGGTCAGAATCCTCTAGAGACTGACTCTAGATTGAGTCTTCATATTTGTCTTGCTGTACAACTTGGTTTTTAACTTCCGCATCCTAAAAGACCACGGAGACAACAACAAATCCACAGAGGAAGAATACCTTATGAATCCCTCAGATGATGAAAACATTCATTTTGAGCTCACAGTCCACCATAAAAAACAAATAGAATGTTTTTAGTTCTAGTGCTCAAGGAATAATGTGTTTTCCTGGAAACAATGTATTCATGAATTGCAAAACAGTGGAATCTGTCATACAGGTGGTGGCATGGTAACTCCATGACTGAAGTTAAAAGCTCTTCCTTAGCTGAGCATGATGTTTAAAAAAAACAAAGAGGAGGCAAAAGGGAAATATGGTTAGGGGTTAAAAAGGAGAACTGGAACTTAAGAATTCTATTAGCTTTGCCAGTGACTTGCTATCATGTATTACAAATCAATTTTTGTTTAGGTAGATCACTGTAGAGAAGACGCTTACCTTCTGATGCTAGAAAGTGGTTCAGAGGCTTATTAAATGTTGCAGTAATTATCACCCCTAGGAAAACAAGTCACTGGCACAGGTAGAAAGGGATGTCCTTATATTTGTAGGTTCTGTAACTTGCTGCTTTTTCCTGTTAATAATGAGAGGCTGTGCCAAAGCTTGACTGGTGCCTGAATCATTTGGCCAATGCTCTACCTTCTAAATGAGGGCTGGAGTAATCGCAGGCTGAACATTCATCTGCCTCTTATCAGGCACTCTGATGTCCTACAGCTTCTCAATCACAATCCCTCCATTACTAAATCAATAAGACCATCACCTCTCTGCCAATGCACTTATAAATTGCCTTGCAGGTTTGATGATCCTGCCATTAGAGGCTGCAAGTGGTAGTCTGGATGACATCTCACTGGCCTAGTAAGTTTCTAGCTCAATGTGGGTTTTCAGGTGTTTTACCTGGCACCTGGAAGATAAATGTCGTTTAGATGGAAGTATAGTGATAATCAGTGATACCACTCTGGGTATCCTCACTGAAAATCCTGCTGAAGTCCTTAAATTTCTAGATTCAAAACTTCTCTGAAGTGATTGATATGATAGAATGAGTTGGCTTGCCTCTATGTGGTAATAAGTCTGCCTGTTAGGGACTGAGCCTACTAGCTCGTCTGATCTCTGTTACCGCTTTACTAGCAGTCAAAATGCCAACCATTAACCATCATGTATGTGCATACTTGCAAGTGTGTGTGGAGACATGTGCATGGTCACATATGGACATGTTTGGCTGGGAAGTGAGAGGAGAGGAGAAGAAAGGAAAGGCAAGATTGTTCCCTTGTGGCATTGGAGGAAGAAACTCATGACTCCAGATACATGGGTTCTTTATAATATGCCCAGACGAGATAACAGAGCATATTTAGTAATTTACCTAAGGCAGAAGATTTGCACTACAGGATTTAAGTTGTAGAGCAAATAAAAAAACATATTTCCAAATGAAGCTCTCTTCCAGCTTCTTTTATTAAAAAGGAAAGTTAGGTGTTACTATGACTATCAAACTGAGTAAGAAGGTGAAAAAGCAAATGGTTTAGTCAGGTGATGGTTGGCTGGAATTAGTAACTGTCCTTACAGATCTTCTCAGACATGTCTAACACAGTTAACTAAGTCTGTGCTTAGGCTGGAGCCAGCTTACATTAATTCTGTAGTACCCGTCATTCTTCTAGAATTGGGTGAAGCTTCATTAGAAGATAAACTTTATTTTTCACTTCAACTCATCCACAGGTCTAAAACACCCAAAGAACTTTACAAACATGTTTTTTTCATTTAATTTCTATGCATAAGGCAGTCACTATGACCATTCTGCAGATGGATAAAAGCAAGAATCAGGTTAACAGTAAAGCAGCAGTGTAAGTCTACAGTAATTCCAGGAGTTGCAGCTAGCTGTAGAACATGCAGTATGGTTTAAGTACAAAGCTTCTTTCCTTCTCAGTATCTAATTAATAACAACTATTAGAAGGCAATTCCTGAAGAAGGGTACTGTATGTTAAGAAGTTTAATACTGCAATAATTCTAACTTTTTTCTATTATACTATTTAAAAATTTTGTTTATATTGAACAGTAAATATTTTATCTTGGAAAATTACATTGTCAGATGTCAGGTTAGGACTGTGTTTATTGGATTCAATGCATCTCTGTAAAGTGCTTATAAATCACAACTTCAGTAATATCTATTTCAGATTGCATAAGCAGATGCCCGCGTTGTGGTTCTGTACATTAACTGGTTATGATCGCAATAAAATCAATTATAAGAAATGCCATTTTGGAAGCCAACACTATAAAGCAATTTTAACATTGGCAAGCTCCCATACCCTCCTGCTTCCACCTACAGTAACTCAAGTATAGTCATTGTCATGAAAGGTCACATCTATATTCATAACTGAAAATTTCTCAAATAAATTAGTGCTGGACACCAAGCTCACTGACAGATTATTATAAGGCTGTTCTAGCCAGAAGGTAGATATCTTGATCTGGGGTATAGCACTTCAGCTGTGAACAAAGGTACGGGAGCAATATCAGGTACAACCTCTTTCCCTTGTAGACACAAATAACCCACATGTCCTCATTTATCTGTAAGAGACAATGTTGACTGGAGTGACATCTCAGCAACTTTAGAAGCATTTCTGCCCCAAATATGAGGTATAAGTATCACTTTTAACAGCAAGGGCATGAAAAAAAGTCTGTGCAGCATTATATAAAGCTGGATTACAGACTTTGAAATAAATTCCCTCCAGAGGCCTCCTCACCAATTTATACAATAAATTTCAGTTTCACTAGAGTTATAAACATGAGACTTCCCTGCAGGCAAAGCAGAGGTTTACTTTTCCATGCCTGTTATTGAGACAAGTTCAATTCCTTGATGAACCTTCAGAACACTGTAAGGTACAAAAGACTAGAAAGCAGGACAGACCAATATCTAGTGTAAACTAACATAGGTTTAGTGAAGTTGGTGGGGCTGCACAGATTTATTTGGGATATGCATTTCCCAAAACCAGAATCATCAACAAGTGTTCTACGTATAAAATGCGTATCCCCTATGATAGAGTTTTCATTACAATACTAAAGGTGCTTCCCTTTTCTGATTTTTTTTTTTTTTTTTAAAATAATCTGAGTCTTTTCTGGACTATTATTAGTCTATCGTATAGTTTACATGAAAATCTTACATTTAGGATTATGATTCTATAATTACCTTGGGTCAAGGACTAATAAACAAAATGTACTTTTGCCTCCACAAATGTGATTAGAAGCTTGATCATCAATTCTACAAGCATCTTACTAGTCCAAGTGATAAACTTGAAAAGGACAGGAGTTGTTAGAGACCAGGCAAGCATCTTTCAGTGTTTAGCTGAAATTGTGTTTTGACTGGTTATATTTGCAAGACTGCTAAACTTAAGAGTGGCCCTCCTCTTGTCTGTGAAGACTCTAGCTCTTGGCTGAACTTTCAAATAGTACTTGAATAAAATGCTCACCGGTTGTTTGGTGGTTCCATTTAAACATGTATTTTTCACAGATGTGTTGGTGCTTTTTCAATGACAGTAGGTTTTGTGAATAATTTTTCCCAAAATTCTTGTGGAATTTTATTCATTTTGATGAAGCTGTATATTTAGATTTTGAGTTTAAACCTCAAGCTGAAAGTGAAGCCCAAAAATGGGGATGATGAAGCAAGCCCCAATACGAGGGGGGGAAATCGTCAACTGGCACAGATCAGTTTTTCATAGCCTTTCTTAATTGCTTGCTGTTACTGAAAGAGCCAGCTGGAGTATACCCCACAGAAAATAAATCCCATGCTTAGAACTGTAAGTCAGGGCTCAGAGTCTATTGATTTTTCTGGAAGTTAGAAAGAGCTAGCAACACAGTAACCTAAATAAAAAACTAGCAGAAGTTAAAACCACATTTCTGATTAACATGAAATTTCCTCCTTTTAAAATCAGCAAATTAAGTGATTCATGCCATTTGTAAGGGATTTTTCTTTTCAGTGTCAAATAGACCTTCTGTTTCAACTAAAAACTTAGTTCATCTAAATCTTATTCACGTTTTTTAGATCTTCCACCACCACCCGACCCACCCCCTGGTCAGGGTTTAAGGCAGCAAATAGTCCCCGGCCAGCGCGGAGGCTCGGCAGAGAGGAAAGGAAGCTCTCTTGAGAGGCAGCATGCACCGAACGTAGATGAAACAAAGAGCTCCCTGGACCGGCAAGCTAGGACGTCACTAGAGTGGCAGCGGCAAACCCAGGAGTGGATAAGCTCTACAGACCGCCAAGAGGATTTCAGGAAAGCCCAACACAAACAAGCATTCGGATCAGGTGTGTGTGCGCTGCACCAGCCCAGGCAGGGCAGACGGCTTCTTGACACTTCTCAGCTGAGGGTTTCTGTATCTGGCAGGAGCCTAGGATCACCTCACGCCCCTCAGTGCCAGCACTGATGAGGCTCAGGCTGGAGAGTAAGAAAAGGCAAAGTGAAATGAGAGCTTGTGATCCAAGTATTTTCCCTCCTGCAACAGTGAGATCTCATTAGCGCCTGACTTGGTGCATTCTTTACAGTGTTTGGGCAATTAATAATGTTGTCAAGCAGAGCGGTGGAAAAAACAGGAACAGTTTCAGGCAGGCAGGGAAGGAGAAACAGATTTTTAGAGTATTTTCTGTTAGATGTATTTATTTATACATATAGGGCCATATTTTCTAGTTGTTTCAACCTACTTCTAAATTGGCAGGAGTTGTTTTTGCATGTCTGCAAGAAGGCTGATCCTTCTGAGCTACTGACATTCCTTCCAGCTGTATTTAAAACACTGTCTTCTCCTTACTCAAGGATATGACAAAGTAACATTCAACTCTTAGGCCCAGCAAGATGACAGCACAAGTTTTCACCTTTATACAGGACCTGTTCATTGCCGAGTGCTGACTTTATCTTCTAAATGGATTTCAAGTCTGTAAAAATGTGTGCGGGAGACGATGCTGAGCTGGAGTTGTAGTTCTACAATATTGGCAGATTCCTTCTCTCAGCCTGACTCAAGTAAAAGCTGCTGTTTCAGGTCCCCTTACTAGGTATTTTCTTTAACCCACTAATCACGTGTTATCCCAGTGCTGATGAGAGTGATACAAGAGGACAATTAAGAAGATTAAAAAAAAAAAATTATACTGTATGTGGAGCTTTCTGTAGGGCTATACTGTTTCAGGTATGTATGTAGCTCCCACAGTAACATAAAAAATAGTAGTATGCAGGCAAACCTGTCATGAGGGCAGGATTTACTGAATAAAGTCCTCCTAATATTGCTACCCATATTTAAAATGTAAATATTTTGGATACAATCCATATTTTGAAATACAACAGTAATGGTACCATTAAAACCCCCTAATCTTTCAGCTGCATAAACAAGTGAGTGCTTGTTCATGTTGTGAAATGATGATGTGAAGTCACAGTTTAATAATAGTGTGTGAAATTGATGCTACTTGGTGAAATAGCAATTTTAATTACAATGTACAAGATGTACAAACACATGGAAAATAGCCCAAATATACTTTATACATCTCATTTCTTTGTAAATTATTATTAAGGATGCTTCTCTGACCTGGTTATCAAGAACTCCCCTCCTTTTCCTCTGCTTCATAAGTGTACAAATAGAAGTTGTCAGTTATTCTGTGATACAGAGGGTATAGAGTAGTAAAATTCCCATCCTGCAGGACTTGTATTTATCTGTCCTTAAATAAAAAGAACTTGATCTTGACACTTCCACTGCCTTACATGAGCACTGAATTTAGGGCTGGAGTGATTACAGGTATCTTGTTCTTGTCAAATTTAGGATGACCAGAGCAATTGCATATACTTTATGCATGACAAAGGATTCCTCTAGGAGATACTACAGTTTTACCTTGGTGGGAGGGGTTCATAAGGTTTGTGCACAAGGTGGGCCAGAGCTTCATATCCGTCTGTCTGTCTTCTTATCCCAGCTTCTTGCACTACAGCTTTCTTGCTCTGTATTCTTTTATCTGGAAGATTTTAAAAAGGCTGCTCTTGTGAGTGATGCTTGTTTATATTGCAAAATTCTGGGGGTTTAATAATATTAGTTATACTTCTTCTCTTTTCCTTTATAATGACAAAGATCTCTGGAAATCTCTCATGTCCCAGTTTTCAATGTGTTTCCAAAAGGAGTTATTATTAGCTATCAGCTTCCAGAAAATAGCTATTTTGCGGCTTTGGGGGCTTCATTCAGACATTACCAAGCTGTGAGTGAGATTTTGAAAGCAAGACCTTTGGTTTGAAGTTGAACAGAATAAAAATACCTAATTCTGGGAACCGTGTTTCCACTGGTTGCTTTCAGTATAAACAAGATCACTGAGTTCCCGCCAATGGCTTCATTGTGGAACCGCAGTTACAGCACATCAAACACAACATTCTCAGCTACCCGTCTAAAGAAAGTAATGCTAGATCAAGTTACAATAGTTTTGATAATATTAAAAGCCTTTTGGTTATCTTATCGGGTATAGAAACATTGTTACCCACATATATCCTGATTTCACAGGGGCTAGAATTGCATCTTCAAATCAGAGGCTCAGTATTTCAAAGAGAAAGGCATTGGCAAAGCCTCCCCATATTCTTTTCAGGCCTGGGGCATGGGACACTGTTTTGAGTGTGTAATAAATGTGAGCCCATTCTAAGGACTTGAGACAACTGCCTTTCATGTGCTAGAATGTTGTGGAAAACTTAGCCTTTATTTTATGTCACAATTGCTTATTTTATGGATTGTATTTATTTCTGAGGGCACAACAGATAATTTAACACACCATATGCTCTATAATGATAATGCACTTTATATTTATTCATGGTCGTTTTTTCTCAATATTTCATTGAACCCGAAGGAGGCCTTATCCTGAGTTCACAAACTAGAAAAACAAATCAATTGACCATATATGTCATCTTCAAACTCTTTTGCAATGCTAGTGACTTTTCTTTCCATCCTTTAAAGATGTATCCAGCTTTCTGCTAAACTGATTTATGCTGCTTGCTTTATTGCTGCCTTAATGCAAGCTGTTCCATATTTTAGCCAGCCTTTGGAAACCAGGTTTGCATCTGATTCTATTGTTAGGGCTTGATATATAAAGAACAAGTAACATAATTTAGGAGGCTATGGCTGTTAAATGCCATTTTACTATGTCTTTTAAGCATGTCTTTATATTTCAGCAAGGATAGCACAAAACACTGATAATGCCCTTACGTCCTGCAGCGGAAGTATTCTGGTCCCTTGGGCAGGGCCAGAGGGAGATACTTTGGCAGAGAAAGAAGTCAGCTGCCTGCCCTCTTCTGCAACAGATTCACTTGTGGCAGCAGGCACAAAGAATGAAATCCTGGGTTTCTTCCACAAATTTGTTCTCATTTGGCATTTCCCTAAGTTAATTGTGCCTCTGCTGCAGCCTTTGCAAAGGCTTCAAGATTGTGAATAAAAACATTTTTATCTCTTTTTTCTTTCCAACCATCCCCACCTACTTTTCCTTCTGTGTTCCTGCCCTCTGTCAAAGAAAGTCTGTTTCTCCTCATCAGGTTGTTTAGGAGTGAAGATAATAGGAAAAGCAAAATAAAGGAACTCCTTTCAGAATCACTTTAAAAAATTTAAGATTCAAGCAGGAGATATCCCACTGATTTCAGAAGGGACAATTCCTGTGTTTGAGGTTAAGCATATATACTCATATTCTTTCTTGAATCAAACTATATTTAGCAAGGTCTCTTTCTTCAGCGTCTGAGATAGCAAAAGTGGATCATACACAGCAAAGAAGTAAAATAGTGCTTCTATTTCAGTGTTAAATCAGTGCTGCTGTTTTGCTTCTTAGGTTAGGATTATTACAACAATATGTCCTGGAAGCTCTAATCGGATGTGATGTCTTGTTTTACTTCATCCCATATGAAGACATACAGTCCTATGCTTTATTGGTATTAATCATGCTCTCGCAAGCAGTTCATTAATACAGGTCTTCACAGAGGAAGAAGTTAAGTGAGCAAAAGTAAGCCTTTTGCTCATAATGTAACATGAAGCAAGCTGCAGGAAGATTTACTCACCCCAAATATTACAACTATTAATACTGTGTATGGTATAATATTTTCCAATGTAATTCACAACCAGTTAAAAAAAATCTTCAGTGTACTTTGCTTAGTTAGAAATTACTGAGCTGCTGGAAGCTAATTAAATTAGCTGATATTGTAGTTCTTTATCTAAATTGATTGTGGTAATGTTACCATAATTTAAGCTAAAAAAAGGAAAAAGCACATTCATGTAGGCTTGAAGCAAAAATCTAATCATAGCTGCATTGTTTGGGAAATTGTATGTGAATCTTTTTTTATTAAAGTATCTATGATTCATGATCTATTACTTCATAATGAATCTAGACTTTTTATAGTTAATTAAACTTATGAGTTTACATGAAAGCAAGACTAAATTCATTCTGGTTTCCTTGTCTGTGGGATACAACACTGAGTTGTGTATTTTCTTAGGTAAAATTTTGATGCTATAAACCAAGACAAAAGACAGATATCTGAGGGCAGGAATGAAAATGATGTCCATATAAGAATAGCCTGTTTATTCCTGTTTATAGGAATTTATTTGGTATTTATTTTGTTTTGTTTTGTTTTGCTTTGCTTTTTTAGAAGAGGCACTCGTACCATATAGTAAACCCAACTTCCCATCCCCTGGCGGCCACAGCTCTTCAGGAACAGCTTCTTCTAAAGGATCAACCGGACCTAGAAAAGGTGAAGTCTTGCGAGGAGGTCACCAACGCAATGCCAGTGACCTTCTCGATGTAGGCTATGTGGGATCAAACAGTCAAGGACAGTTTACTGGTGAATTATGTAAGTTTATCTCTAGCTCAGTTCAAACTCTCAAATAGACTAAAATAAAAAATTATAAATCTGTTGTGAAGAGAGGAGGAAGTTGAGTGTGGTAGTCAGATTAAATTTGACCTGGATCTTTTTGCCTTCTGAGGTGTTTTGCCTGTGATGACAAACAAATTAAGTTCTTTTGTTCTTTGGTTTGGACCAGTTCAAATCTGTAAGCCACACCAACGTTATCTACATAGTACATCTTTCAGTGTGTAATGCTAGTGAAACACTGGGAAAATTGAAAGGAAAATCAGGAAATTTAGAATTTTCTTGGCACAGTGTAGTATGCTTGTCTTGGAAATGCCATTGGCAGTTTTTCTTAGAAAAGTGAATGAAAAGGGCATAGTGGCAAGCTTGTGATGCCTTCTCCTTAACCTTCTGTTGCTTGATGAGCAGTAGTCTGCTCTTTTTGACCCTAGATGGAGGTCCTCTTTCTTTGAGTGTGTAGCCCAGTTTTTCAGTTGTATATCCCAACTCTTTCCTCAGCTTCCCAGGCCAGGGGAATTATTTTCCAAATTTTTTTCTATTATCACTCAATATTTATTAAACCTGGTATAAAACCTTGTTAATGCTGTGTACGTGATGGTAGTACCAGATGCCAAAAGGTTTGACTCTATTGTTTGAAGTAGTACACCAACCTCCCAGCTAGCTCAGGCATACTGGTATGTTTACTAGTAAAAGCAATGTAGCTGTTGGCCTGTTTGCCTCCTATTTGCTGCAGTTAGACCCTCAGTACCTCCTGACAGTTACTGCCCGGTAGCTTGTAAAAGAGCTAATGCTGGTCCACAAACCCTGAAATGTGCTGTCTCAGATATGGTGTTGGTAAGTGCTGAATTTTAGCATCCATCGCTTTTCATCTTAGAAGCAATTAACTCTCTTCTCCCAACCTATTGAATATTCATCCTGTGCTGCAGTAATATTGCCATAGGCTTTGTTTTGTGTTTTTTTCTCCTTATTACAACCTCTTCCTCTCTCTTTGTTTCTCTCTATAGAGTAGTTGAGAAGACACACTGCAAGCTGCTCTGATGGACCATCAGGTCTGAACTCATGGAAGTGATGACACTAAACAGTGCAATGAACATTTTCTTTATTTATGTACTATTAAAAGAACTGTAAATGCAATGTAAAGACACACAGCCACACATATCCCACAGATACCTTACTTGTGTTCTTCTCTTTAATACACCATCCACCTTAAACTATTCCTTGTCAGGAGTATATGAAAAAGAAAGAAAAAAAAAAAATCACCCTCCAGGATGAAAAGGATTTCCTTCTGTATATAATTTCTTTTGTTGCATTGCTATGCAAGCTCACCTTCTTTTTAGCTATGTTCATATTCATGTCTGTTTTTATTGGTCGGTTGTACTATATGTGAATTAATAGGCTGTGGTGCCATATATTAACTTTTAATTGTGTAACTTTTATGTTTAAAGTTTGCACTGCAATTTTATTTGGTGATAAGCACAAAACTCTACTCCTCATGACATGAAGAAAAAAGAGACTGAATGTGTGAAGAAGGTTTACATACTGTAAGCTACTTCGGATGATGCTGGATGTAAAGGAGTGTGTTAGGTGGTTTTCCATTGGGGTGTAGAAATGAGAAAGTGACAGGCAAAACTGATGTCAGTGAAGACATTAGAGACAGATTTAAATCCTTTAGAAGCAAGCAACATAGTCATTCTTCCTATTTAAGAAGGGGTCAGAAGTTGGAAGTGTGAGATTAAAGAATGAATATGAAAATTAAAGGTAGCATGAGATGGCCTAGACCCTTTCACTAGAATGATGCCCTTAGTATCTGTTTTTAGCCATCCCATGCCATTAAGTAAAGGGGAAGAAAAACAAACCTTGTTACAAACAAAAGAACTTAAGGTGTTTCACTAAAGCTGGTTTTATATTGCAGTTTTAAAAGAATTATTACTATTAATTTCTCCAACCCAAAATATAAGACAGATTTCCCGGGAGAAACAAATAATATAAACTCAAGAAATACCTAGTAAGTAGTTAAGGATGCAATTTATTATTGAGACATATTCAAGCTGCTTCCAAAAAATTGAAATATCAGAGTATCTTATTTCATCTTTCCAATACATGTATAGTACAGTAGAGGATAGAGCTGCACCACTGAAATTCATGACATTAATTGTTTTGATGCAGTCTAAACAAACTTTTGTGTTCTGTTACCTGAAGTCTGTGAGAGCTGAAGCTGGATCCACTAAATTTGTAGTAAAATGATGTTTGGAAAGAAAGCAACAGTCAAATTATTTTCGACTTGCATTAAGTACATTTCTGGCAATACAATACATCCAAAAAGTTGGATATAAGCAAAGAAAATCTTTGACCTGTGTTTTAGTGAGTGGCTTCAAACACTACTATGATGAGGAAATAACGCATGTTTATACACTTTTTGAATAAACCAGACTCTGTAAGTGGACATTAATGACAGCATCCTGTCTCTTCATTAATTTTCATGACTTTGTCCAAATCTTCTGTACTTCTCAAATCTCAATGAGTAAATTGTCAAACTTTTCTTAGAATATTGTATGTGGATAGCCCACTCATTTGATGCTTAATTTAAATATTGCATCCTACAGCTTATTTCTGTTAGTTATCTGACCATGAACACAAGTTTCCATTTGAATACCCTTTTCATATAACCAGTCTATGTTGTTTTATATATTGCCTTGGAGCTCACCAGTATTAAGAACACTTTTAGTAATGGCAGAATTTTAAAAAAGTAAATTACAGTGCTAAATATGTGTTGCTTTTCATTTCATTAACTTGTTCCATGATAAGATAAAACACTACAGCCATCAACTATAACTCAGCACTACTGAATATTAAAAAAAAAGCTAGTTAACTTCCTTAAGGTCAAGGCTCTTATTTAGCAGGTTACAAACCAAAAAAAGTTGAGAAAAAAATGTATGCATTTATTTATATATGTGACCAATGAATATATGTAATTTTCCTGCTTGTTAAACCATTATAGTTAAAACCATTACGTAAAAATGTGCAAAAAACGTTAAAGCAAGATAAAGAAGGCATCATATTTACATATGTATGTTTTTTATTTTGGTATTATCATATGAAGAGAAGACTATTCAGTGTACAATTCAAATTTAATTCTCTGGAAAATGTTTAACTCAGTCACTGGTAGAATTTTTTTTTTCCCTTTTAATTCAAAAGCTTGTGCTGAGCTTTGGTGGAACACCTTACTATATTATATTCAAAATTCAGTATCATTAGACGTTGATAAAGCCATCCCAATTACTTTCAAATATGTGTTTTATCTCTTCCACTGGAAAGTAAATGTGTGTCAGTATTAAAGCTGTGCAGTACCATGATATTCACTAACTTGTCCATCTGCTTCTGTACATTTTTGTTCATTAATAATTTGCTTACAATATTACATAAGGTGGTGTTGTGTATCGCAAAGTGTCTCCATTATCTTACAGGTGATGTCTCGTCTTTTTTTTTCTCTCTCTTTTCTATACAGTGTACTTCCAATGAACCACAGTACATATTTTTTAAAATGCCATTTAATTTACTATTTTAAAAGAAGTATTCTTCTTTTTTTTTTTTAAATTGAGAACTTTTATTGTGAATAATGTGTTTAAAGAAAAGGGATGTTGTGGCAGCACTTAGAATTGTTTTTTAATTTGTTTTTTTTAAAAAACTGTTTATTGGCTACAGTTTGTTCACGAAAAAGTATGACCTCTTAATGTGTTTCATTGGTATTGTTAGTGCAGCAAAATTTAATTGGCATAAAAAGTTGGTTAATAGTACTGTTGAAGTGTGTATTGTATATTTACTGGGGAAAAAATAAAACGTATTCACATTTCAAATCTATGTTAAAAGATCTTGAGTAAGGAGTCAATATGTGAAAACCCAAACTGGGAAAATCAGGCAATAATAACATAGACTGAGCTATAATCATCACTGTCCACTTACAGGTAACAAGGAACATTTTATATGCTGGTTTTTGAACTAAGTTAAGAGCTGTCTTACAAATAGGCCAGTGGTAAACATTGCCTGTCATAGGGATTTCTGTTTAAGGTCCTGTCTATATTGAGAATAGTTGTACCAATGTAATTACACTGATACAGCTATTCTAGTGATACATCCTCCATTTGTAGACATACTATCTCAATGTACAGTAAGGACCACAAGTGCACAGCTTACTTTGCTTAAAAGCCCATAAAGTAGTGGACATGTCAGACCTGTGTTCAGTGGGTCTGAACCCTTGGACTTGGGGTTTTGTACTGGTGGAGCTGCTGCCAACCCAGTACAGAATATCCCCAGAACACATAGATAGATGCTAGGTCAATTTTTCTCAATCTTTGCATTGAATATATGCTAAATTTTAAATGCCCGAGGGCTGAAGGACCAAATAATAAATTGTTACATGTGCTTCAGTGGTGTATTGCTGTATGGGCAGCCATTTCAGTGATGCAAACAACAGACATTTCTTTTTTGTTATTTATTATTTCTCAAGTCCTTATCCAAGTCAGTAAACCTTTTGAATAACTTTTGGTTGTCACCTGAAATACAACAGAAACACCGTTCCTTGGCAAAAGTACAAAAGAAAAGAAGCTTGGAGAGTTTTAAGTACATTGATTTAACTATACACCAGTGTGAAAGGAAGACATGAATGTTTGAAATAATGATATGCTGGTTTATGCTTGCCTCAGCCCGTACATTGCCAGCCAGGAGAAAAGGTGTGTACTGAGGCTGAGAAAGAGTCCTCACAACTGACAGAGGAAAGGTAATCGGGTCAGGAGAGATTCTGGCAGGAACTTTTTTTTTTTAAAATACAGGCAGCTCCTTTGGCTTTTCTACAATTTATGGAGTTTGGGTTTTTTATGATTAATGGCCTTGTGGAAATTTAGCAGGGGAACTAGAAGGAAAAAAGTTGGCCTTCTTTTGTAAAGATTGGGGGGAACTTGTTTGCTGAGGGGAGGATTTTTTAATTTCATTTTTATTTTTTTAACACGTTTTGTGTTCCATCTATCTGGAACATGTTAGCTAAAAATAAATTATTTTTTAAAACCACGTGGGCAACGGACAATTCATTTAGGAGGTACATTCAAATAGCAGGAAAGATAGCAAAGAGTAATACTAAAAAAAGGAACACATACATTGCCTTAGAATCAGCCAAGTCCACTACAGTGTCACATGTAATTCTGAACCATTGATAATAGGTATAAGCTTCATTGCTTTTGGTTTCCATACCAAAATAAATTATCCAAAGTCCATAGGAGGCCTAGACCCTCAGGACACTAAATCTGGTACTTTATTTTAAATGTGTGGTTAATCCAAGCTGGTGGGACTGGAGCATGCTCAGGGTTTACGAGCCCCCAGCCCTGGCTGCTCGCACCCCAGCAGTCTCCAGCTGGGAAACACATGTGGCTTCAGGCTCAGCGAGTGTCAGTGGATCCCTTTGCTAGGCACCTTGTAGGCATCACGTACGTAGAGGCAGCGTACTTCGCTGAGGATGAAGTTTTTCACGGCAGGGAAGGTCTCCAATGAGTTAGGCATTGTGGCAGTTCACAGTGGGACCACTTAGTCAGGCAAGTCTCACGTTTTAGGACCACCTTGCCCAGTCCTTGTCTCGGTGCTGTCCTGCTATGGTCTGTGTATTCAGTGCTGCTGCTGTCTGCTGGATCTGGGGTGCCTGGCATGGGGGGGTGTAAAAGAAGAAAAGGCGCAGTGGTGCGGGGGTGGGGGGGAGGCATGTAATGCTCTCCATGCATTGAAGGGCTGGATATATGCCTTATTAGTTAAGAGGGGACAAGGGAACACAGTTGAGCAGTGGTCCCAAACATCTGCTCTGCTGTTTCTAGCTTGTTCCCTGCTTCTGTTTCAGACTGGCCTCTTGCCATGCCAACCGCTCCTCCACCCAAAATAACAGGTACGACTTAGAGACATCTCATGGGATCCAGAGGAGATGTAGGGCCATGCCTAAATGCTGTGAATGTGGACTGGGGATTTGAGGAGAGAGAGCTCTGAGCTCTAGTGTTGGCGTGAGGACTAGATTGCTCTCTAGCCTGCCTTTATTTAACTGTGTAGCTACATCCAGGAAGACCCCAGCAGCCAAGAAGTTCCTAGAGTGCACCTCAGCCCTGCAGCATCTCTACTGGCATGTGACTCCTCACTCAGCCTGTCGTAGACCATCCTGAGTTCGATGCCGGCTTCTCACCGCATCCTGAGGACTGAAATGGCTTACGCTGACATTTAGGCAAGTGAGGTTGTTCCTCTCTCTGCAGCAGAATGTTAAAAAAAACCAAACCAAAACAACACACCAAAAAACCAAACCTGCCACTTAAACACAAACCTTATAAAACAGTCCTCAAAAATCCTAGAAAACAAAGCATTTCAGATGTACGTGTTTGAGGATTTTTTTTTTTCCTTTTCTTAGTATTTTGTCTTAGCTACCATTGAAATGATGTTTATTTTTTCAAAGCTGTTACACTGTCCCTCCGCGCTCCCCCCCACCCCTTTCTCCAGTACTTGTCTTTCAGCTGTAAGGAAGTTATGGTAGAGAATAATTACATTTGTGTACTTTCTGTGTTATAACTTTAAACAACAAGGTGCACAGTTGCATTCAGTTCAATTGATCAAAGCCAGATGGGGATGAAATGTTTGTGTTTTTTTTCTAAAAAGGCCTGCTACTATTTGTGCTGATATTTGTTCCCCATTTATGCTGATCAGTGCATCTTTTGCCTTCAAGGATGCCATTAGTAATTCCTCTTTGTGTTCAAAAGCAGGAATCCATTGTGCAGCACTTGGAGAGCCACTCGGATGCAGGTAAAGAATATAACAGCTTGAGCAAGTGCTAATTAGAACCAATTAAACTTAATTGACCTCCTTTGGCAGTAAAATGCATAATAGAACTTGCTCTGTCCTTGCAAAATGGAGATCTCGCCTCTAAGCACAAGAGTGAATCATGGTTTCATGTATCAGCCTGTAGTAATTATGTGAGTATAACAACCAGGAAGCGGCTTGCTCCAATTTGTTCTAATAACTGAGCTCTACTGTATCAGGGCAGTGCAATAAAAGTGAGATTTCTGGTTCAGTCTATTTAAAAACCTAATTTTTGCAGAGCAAATGAGCATCCCAAGATACCAATACTAATCTTTAGGAATGAGTTGGCAGAAAAATACAGAGTCCCTTTTATAGGTAAGTAATGGTGTGAGTATAAAAAAAAGGCAGTTATATGCTTGCAAGTTGGAAATGGCTCTGATGTTCAGAGGCTGTGTCTATCCTGAGTAGTAGGTGTAAGCTTTGGTGTGCCTGGATTGGTGCCTTGTCCAGGCGAATGATCTGCCTACAGTTTATCATGTGTCCCTACTGCACCTTGCAATCAGGTTGCCTTCTGCAAACTTCTGTTCGAAAAGGGACACTAGCACCCATCCATCTGAGGTTTGTGGTGCCATGGGACTGCACCACTAACACAGGCACCAGTCTGGACATAGTCAGAGGTATCCAAATAAAAGGAGAGAGAAAGAGCAGGGGAGAGAATGAAGGGTAGGAAATGTAAAATTGTGTGAATTCAAAAGCATCAGTGGTGGCTGCGAAACTACACATCCCTGTGAAAAGCCATTCTTATTAGTAAAACAGAATTGATCCAGTTTCAATGACCATGCCTTGCTGACTTTTTCCTTAGCAGGAACTGAATGCGACTGATTTTGCTGCTAACTTGGCCTTACTATGAACAGCAATAAAGGTGTTAGTCAGGTGGGGACTTTGATGTGACCAATAACATCACTCTCCCTTCAGGGAATGTTCATGTGCTGGCTTGTTAATGAATTTCTTTCCTAATGAGTATCATTAAAAACCCTTTGATTAGCTATTTGTGTGAATGCCCTTCCTTTTTCCTCTAAGCTGCTACTTGCACTAGTGGCAGCAGGATTTTGCCCTAGGCAGAAAGCATGCAGCTGTATTCTTTACCTCATGAATAGAAGTCTGAGGCAAACTGCGATAGGAAAGAGAAAAAAAAAAGACCTCACAGATGAGTTGAAGTTGTTTTCTACACATGTACAACCTGAGTAGGCACTAGCATTCTGATGAGAATGTCATTAGGGGAAATGAAGAGCAATAGGTAGTGATGGTGAAGCATGTAACAATAATTTACATATACCTCGAGTGCCAACAGGCAAAGAAACAAATAAAGCTATAACCTGGGGAAAGGGAATGCCAGAGAATAAATGGACCGCAACAAGCAAACAAAAAATGCCATGTCATAAAATGTAGCAAAAAGCCTGGAAAACAAAATTAGAAACAAAACAAGGCATTTCATGTGCCGGGCCCCTTAATGAGATATTGATGGCATAGAAATTGCCTACTCCTATGCAAGACAAAAGGAAGACTGAGAAACGCAAAAACAATTAGGAAACGGATTTGGCTATCTAAGGTTTAATAGAAAGAGATGTGGCATAGCAGAATACAATTAATCACCAATTGCCTGAAACACTTTCTTCTCCTGAGCTACTGCAGACCTGTCTCCCCTGCTCCCAATCTTAAAATGACAGGCACCTGATCCAGTTTCTATTTAAAAAAAATCTCTCTGTGCCATTCCTTCCCCAGTCCCCCAAATCTCCCAGTGAATTGCTGATTCTGATAAACAAACCTTTTGCATTTACTCTGGTGTCACAGGCTTCAAACTAGCTTCAGCCTACCCACCCCTTTCTTCCTTCTCTTCTTTTTTCCCATCAGGCATAAGCCTCATCTACGTATTTTCTACCTTGTTGTTAGGCATATAATGAGGCTTTCCTATTTTTTGTCCTTCTTTGCCCAGAAAGCTGTCTTAGATCCATCACACTTAGAGATTTATACAAGTTCACTTTTATGTTTGATCTATGTGGAATATGAGGTTTAAGTGTAAACTGGGTCATTGGGTGCCTTTAGAGCATTTGTAAGTAAGGGAGAGCCATTGATGAATCTTGATTTGAGTTTTTCAGCCCTGTATGCAGAGCCTGAGAAATCAGGGTGAATGATCACAGTTGCAGAAGGATTATGGCGTGTGTTGCAGCTCGTTGTCTACTGTGCCATACGTGATTCTCTGCATCAATGTGCACGTATTAATAGCAGCACAGGAATGTACCTTAAAACATCTGAAATAGTAAGTAACTCTGAATAGTGACAACCTGCAAGTAAATCTTGGGTCTGGTGAAATCTGTGGTAAAATTTTAGCCTTATCTTTAATCAAGATGAAGTATTGGTTTCCAGGGTAATCTCTGTAGTGTAGTAGCAGATTTTTGCCCATCAAAGGGCTGCCTTTCTATTCTGTGAACCTTACAGCCCTGGGACATTCAAACATATTCTGATTTTCTGTACATGAATGTTTGTGACATGAAAACCTGTTTCCAAACATGGGACTTACTTTGAGCTTCCTTCTATCATAGTCCATATGTGCTTTTGGATCTTTTGGGAGTTATCCAAATCCGAAGTGTTTTCACAAGCACTTATCGCTAACTAAGAATATTCAAGGAACAACCCCTTCCATATTTTAATATTCTTTACAGTCTCATGCAGGCCCATGAAAGGGAACGGATACCAATTTCAGCTTTTGGTTGCTGATATGTTACACTTCTGATTTCATTGAGGGATTTAGGAGGCACGATTTTCATAGAAACTGATGTCAATTAGTTAATTGGAAACTTAATGGTAAAAGTACTAGACCTCTGAGATCCGGTAAGTACCCTTGTACTTTAACTGAGGGTAAAACCTTTCAGTAGTTTTGCAGCTACTTTTTCTTTAATTAATTGATCATAGAATTACAGCATTTTGTAATACTTCCGGTAGAACTGTCTGGGTGAAGAAACTTCGCTTTGAAACTGAGTTGCTCTGATCAGAAACTCCTGCTTGGACCAATATAGAGACTTTTGTGGGACAAGTAAATATTACATGCCTTTCCAGCAGTAGCAGCACTGTTGAAAACAAAACAAAAAAGAGTTAGTAAAAGACAGGTAAACTCAGCATCGTTTAGTGAGTACTTGAGGTTTCCTCTACTTTGGTCACATTTGGCATATGCCAGGAAATGTTTGGTGCAGGGGTGTCTTTGTGCCTGCTGACATCCCTGGCACCTCTCGCCTCACAGGTCACACTCAGAGCTGGAGCAGCCATGGGAGTGGAGGGCAAGGAGAAGAAAAGGAAAGGAAGGGAGAATAAGAAGACATAAAGTATTTCAACAACAGTTTTCAGGACAAAAAAGAATTCTATTTTTTTCCAGGCAGATGTGTAGCACAGTGTGGATCTGGTACACAGAAAGACTCCTTTTGCCCACTGTCCTTTTTTTTTTTTCCTTTAGATTTGGATAAATGTACTCAGAAAAGAAAATTTCAGAAAAAAAAATGATGTTAACTGCTGGAACAATCTGGGGTTGTCCTCAGTGCAGGCCTCTGACCATCAATATTAGGACTTGTCAGTAAATTGATTATTGTTCATACACTGTTACTAGTGCTGACAATAATAATGACAGAATGCTCTTAATTGGTCTCAGGGAACAAAAATGAGACACAAAACTCTCACCCTTTTTTTTTTTACAGTGAACAGTTGCTTTTTTTTCTCAAGCACTCAATATTATCATGGTAGTCTTAAGGGTGTTCTGAAGCATCTTATGCTGTTCACTTTCTTAAATCCATTTATTAAATTGAATGCTGTTGAGCATGAGGCTGACATTTGGTGATTCTCACGCAGTTTCTAATAGCTGCAGGGTGCTCATGTTTGGAAGCAGTTTTATGATGCTACAAAATGTCTTCTCTGCTTTTGCTGGCACATATCATACCATATAGCTGAAGCAGGGCTGTCAGGACAGCACGTCTCTATTTAGCAGACCATTGTTTGTCATCGAACTGATATTCTTGGAGTTTTTTCAATTATAGCATTGTTGCCAATGGTTAAAATTTCAAAGCTTCATAAATGACTGTGCACAGGAAGATTAATCCAGCTGGCAAACTTTCTACTTTTAAGATTTTTGTAAAAGTCACCAACACGAGAGCCAATAATTTTCACTCTCTGATGAAGTCTTCATTATGGAGCATGTGAAACCTTGTTATAATGTGGATGACTTTGACATTATATCTGCAGTTATGTGCTTGCCCTTCTAATAGCACTCATACAATGGGAATTGAGCACCACAAAGAGCCTCTGAAAGTAGAGTAACTTAATTTTCCTCCGCATTCATACAGTGTACAGGTTTAGTAAGGGTCTCTCATGTTATTTACAATGCCTTTGTTTGTCAGATTCTTATTTTAATTCCCTGGTATATAAAACCTGGCAAATGTCAGCACTTGTAACTATCAGCTTTCAATAAACACAACCTACAGGGATGCGAGTCGTGTAGGACACGAAAAGAGTAGGTCACTCCATAATGAGCAACTGTGAAGGGAGGACAAGTTAGCTCAAAACACTTCCTGTGTTTGTCAGATTTAATTTGAGGTTTTGACTGTGCGCAGGTTCAGAAACGCTTGTTACAGGTGGTCAAGACATGCTAGGAAGAACTACAGTGAATAATAAGGTTATTGTGCTAGAATGGTATCACAACACCTGAAGCAGCCATTGTAGCTGTTGTTTCATCATTCTTCAGCATTGATTTTTTTATTCAGAAATGAAATTATTACAACTTTGACCTGCTAGTGGTTTCTGTGATATTGAGGAAGCACTAATAATGTATTTTTTTTGTCTCTCTCCCTCTTCTTTTTTTTGCCTTCTACCCCTCTGCAATAGACTCAGGTTCATCTTAGTTGACGTGTAGCCAGTTATCAGCATAACCCTGCTGACAAAGCACTCCTCAATGGCTGCACTGGAAAAAAACCCCAACAGCAAAAACAATTGGCCAATGCTGCTTAAGGAAGCTATATTTCCTTTTTCTCTTTATAGAACTTTTGTCAATCTTCACAGCTCTTCAGAAAGAAATTTCTTATTCAGAAAGACAAATTAATGTTTCCTTCAGAGAAACAGTTTGACAGAGGCATTAATTCACTGCCAGACAGGACCTGATCCTTATCCTTTCATTCACATTAAGCACCATCTTACCTACAAATGGTCCCAAACAAGAAGTGGTGTTACTCAGAGTACATCTATCCCATGCTGCTCATACAAGCCACTTGGACCCTCCTTATTCATGTCATTCATTTTTCACACCACTACTCTTAAAATCCTTATGTTCTAAAGTCTAGACTCTAACGTAATGTACCCTTATTTCAGTACTAGCTTCACTATTTTTAATTTTCTTTATTTATATTCTCTTAATTTAATTTTCTTACCTTCAGTTTTCCTTCCTTTTTTTTCTTAAAGATATGTTTTCATTCTTTGAGCCTCTTCTACAGATCATACATGCCTTCTCTGCTGTTTGGATAAGGGAAATCAGAGCCTAAGTGTTCACCCTGCGTGAGCAGAATCATTTACATGTTGCCCACACTTATGTACATGTTAAGATAGCTGTTGCTGCTTTTACAGGCATATCTTGGGTATGTGTTCAGATATTCTTTCCTTTAGTACCTTGTGTGACATGAAAAAAACTGACCAAATAAAATTTTAATGTTGAGCAGCTTTTTCACATCTCGTAGGCAAGCCTAGCTCCCTCTGTGACGTATTTACTAAAGTGCAATGCAGCTTTGAGCAGTTTCATATTTTCTCTTCCAAAATTTTCCTTCAACTACAAAAGTTATTGATGCTGATTACGCCTGGAAATTCAATAAACAACTTCAGCCTCTCTGACCGTGCATCCACATAGCCAGCTAGTGATTTGGAATGGCTTCAATTCAACACAGCTAGTTAGGGAGAGACAGAACATAGCCGGCATCCTCACTTGGCTATAGTCATAAATCATCATAGAACCTGGCATTGACAAATTGGTCTTGGCCTAGAGCATCCAGGAGCTTTTTGAGAAACCTGGCCAGGGTAGGGCTAAAACATTAACAGCAGGCATCCAGGGATATGCTTTCAAACTTCTGGATGGAGGTGGATATGTAAACAATATGCTTTGCGGGCAAATTTCCAGGAAAATCTATTGAAATTTTTAATTTGTCTTCAATTACTTTTCCTGGAATTTTCTTTCAGTTCAGTTGCTATCTTTGTTGTCCAAATGAGCATGAGCAAGGTGGATCTAGGATGATAATCGAGCTCATCTGTCAGCAGTGATATGAGAAAAATAGCAGGCCAGTTGCAATTTAGTGCACAAAACATCGCTGTTAAAGGGTAACCAGTTCATCAAACTTTGCTGAAAATGATGAGGTTTTCTGGTGGTAATTTAGACTAGTAGTTGGAAAACAGTTCTAATTGGACTCCAAGGCTGAGTAGCTGTCACATACGGTAAATCTCCACAGACACTGAAAATAAGCTGAGAATTAATGAGCTTCTAATTTCAAGACTGATGTCTCTTGAATATGTCTCCTTCTTTGTCAGAGATTTTCTCCTTATCCCTCCTCTCCCCCTCCCCAGTCTTACCCTTTCCTTTGTACAAATTCCTTATCTCATAAACAGTCATTGAAGCACTTTTCTCTGCATGTGCTTATGTGTGTATAATAGAGCTTAAACTGAATGGTATAAACAGGCATTTCAGTATCTTAATCTACTAGCAAGTGATTGGCACAACTGGAAGTGTGGGGGGACAATGGCCCCAGTAAGTTATTCTGTGAAAAAAATGGCATCAACTTTGTACACAATAACACATTTCTTATTAGTGTCAATGAAATGCTGCTATCTGAACATTTTAATGTTTCTATTAGCTGCTAATCTTTGTCTTTTCACTTTAGCTTTTCCTCAGATTCTTTACTCCACCTTCCAGTCTTTTCTTCTATTGCAGTTTTTCCTTCTTTTTCTAACTTATGTCTTTCTGCTTTTCCCATTCTGCCTTCTAATACCCTTTTTCTCTGCTTTGTCTTGGATTTCCAACTCTCATGCTACTCTCCAACACCAGTCTTTCCACCAGCTAATTTTCCAAGATCATTCATTCCTCCATCTGCATTGCTAATGTGAAATTCACTACTTTACTTTAAATATGTCATTCTAATACATGAATAGCTAAACCTCTGAGCATGCACATGGCAAACTAGATGTCTACAGAAAAATGGGGAGAATCAAATTCACTTGACTGCTAAAGTGACTGATAGCCTTGTTTTATCATCTACCTGATTTCCACTTGTACAGAAAGTTAAAGGATTTTCTACACCTGTATGTAAGTGTATAACTGTCAGAGAGGAATTAAAAATTTTCTACAAATATACTAGCTCTTTAAGAAGTTCTTGCAGGAAAACATCAATCCTTTTAAGGGGTGTGGGGCAGAGGAAGTTGGCAATACCTATTTCTTTTTTGTAATCTCCATGGTGTTGTTACAGAAAGATTTAGAATTGCTTACAGGCCTATTGGCTGGGTACTGTAAGATGTGAGTACAGTAAAATAGTATTCTTTTTCCTCATTAAAGTATTATGAGTCCACTTTGACATAAAATCCATAAACCATATGGATTTGGGGAACTCTGAATCATTAATAACACAATGGCTTGTTTGTGGAATAAATATAAGGGAAAGATGAAGTAGAAATTAAATGTAATTGAAAAGGAAGTGAATTTTTGAAAAGTTAATATACCTTACCAGTATGGTTTAGTCTACTGGTTTAACTGTAAAGGAGAGCAGATTAGGATCATATTTTAATCCAGGTGATTTCAAGTGCAGCTGAAAGTGTTGTCCTCAACTCCTGACTTTTTTTTTTTTTTGAGAATCAGCAGGCAAATTATCCCTGTTTTTGGGCACAGCTTTTGTTTTGGCTGGTGACCACATGACAGTCAGTCATGAGAGTACCACGACCATGAGCAGGGCCATGCAGGGAATGGAGGTGTTATGGGGACAACCTACAGGGCTTTGGGTGTGCTCCTATGTAATGACTGCTCATTTGCCTCTTTGGGAAGGGGGGAAGCCAGTCCGAGCTTCTCTGTGGCCTGCGTGACACTGAGACAGCAAATGCCAGGTTTTGGGTTTGCTTTGTTTTAACCCTACACCCTGCTGAGGATTTGGAGAGTTGCTGTGGTTTGCCTGGAAAAAAGTGGCTTCTGCAGCTCCTTGCCGACTTCTCTGGTGTCTTTTGCCTCTATCTGTAAGGCTGGATATGGTGGAAATACCTCAAAGCTGCTTCTTCCTTCCCTGATGCTTCTTGCGGAGAGGCAGCCGGGGTAAGCGTATAGAGTGAGGAGGGGAAGAAGGTACTGGCTTTGGGGGGGGTGTCTGAGAGGCAGTCAGGGATTTGGAAACAAAGAAACTGTTTGGTTCTCCTTCTTTTCATGCCATGTGGCAGATCATTCTTTTTTACCCCCACTGCCTCTCCTTCCTGATTCTGTGTTTTTTGCGTCGATTTCTGTATGAAAATGTTTCATCTTTTGATTTTAATTGCTTGAATGCTGAAAGGTAAGTGCCCTTCCTGGTGCAAAGATTAACAAAATAAATCTCAGTATAAAGTTGCCATATTCTCATTTTCCCTTTTCCAGCATGAGGTTATGGTTTCTGCGTAGACTGGAACCACAAAATTGCGCTGACAGCCTCTGGGGTGCTCTCGTCCTCTGGCACTGCTAGCTAGGAACGTAGAGATTTCACAGCGGAAATCTCCATTTCCAGGAAGTATTTAAATAATCTGTTAAAACTTTATCTATAAATAGGTAGAGGGATTCTTTGTCCGTTCGTTTGCTGGAGAGCTGAACTAGCTGAAGTTGAAGACTAGATGGATTTGTTGCTGGTATTAGTTATTACACCAATTCTCTCATTCCAACCCTTCTGAAAAGTCCAAACAACTCTTCATATGCTTGTATTGCAAATTGCTTGGCAAGTGCTTTCTATTGTCACCAAACTAGTGAAATGACAGGTAAATTGTTTAATAGTGTAGATTACAGGCTGGCAGCATTGTATGCAAGGCTAGCAAAGTTACAGAAGTAGCCAGCTGATATTCACAGCATCACTTACCAGTAATAGAAGATTTATCATCAAAATGGAAGGATCAAGTTTGGGTTTTTTTTTTTTATAATGTGTAAAATGACATCTGGCATCCATGCTTGTTTGGTTTTGAGTATCTCATGACCAAGCACAGACAATTACACCAAATTACACTGGTGTTGAGAACAAGGATTACACTGGGTCTCTCAAACTGATTTCAGTCAAGATTATAGCATTATTTTATACCAAATCATGAAGATAAAGGAAGATGTGACATTACATTACTAAAAAAGCTATATTACTTATTAAAAAAAATTCATTCTGTCTAATACATATCAAGTTGAATAATATATGAACACACCAGTATTTTAAAAAGGTTCACAGGCAGACAGATAAAGTATGCAATAAACACTGTTCCCCTCTGTTACTGTGTTGTCAGGACTATACCTAACAAAAGCATGTTGAAAAGAGTCCTCACAACCTGAGTAAGATTTATATTTTGTCAAAGGAATGCTCATAGAAGCAAGTTTCATGAACCAATAAAGCAATCCATGGATATGTGAATTATAGAATTACATATTAAATGAAAAAATAAATGCCAGAGCTTTGGGGGACATTGTGTTTGGTGTCATTGTCTGATAAATTCATTTTAAAATGTAAAAGGATTTAAAATGATCATTACTTAGGCTAGGATTAGTAATAAATAAGCAAAAGCTTTTTTGCTAAAGCCCTAGGTGAACAATGGCACTTGAAAATGAAACACTGGCAAAATGCCCATCTCCTCTGGGAAAAGTCCAAAGAGCCAGCAGTCTCTCTTTGTAAGCAAACAGCCTACAGAATGCAAGCGTCTTCCCAATGCATTAAGAGCATCTCACCAGGGCACACTTTTTGTGTGTTTTTTGTGATTACTTGTTTAATCGTAAGTAATGGTTAAATTCACAGAGGCAAATACAGGGATGGTACAGGTTTTTCCATCTGCTCTTTGAGGGTCATATGTTTACATCTAAACGCATTTTTTCCCTCATCTGTATGTGGTTTTGGTTTCTAATTTCCTCTCCAAATGTGTCTCACAAGAATGAAAAGACCGAAATGTGACCACAGACTTTAAGAACTGATTTTTCTCACACATGTTTTTGATTTTCTTTAATATATGTCTTACTGGAAGCAGACACATTCCAGCACGCTCGCACACACAGCAGAATTCTCCTACTGCAGTAGTTCTGGCACGGGATACTTGCACAGTTCCTCATAATGATCTACCTGTGTGAATGGGGTGAGGAGGGTTCACACATCAAAATAAATACAATGCCAAATTCTGCATTTCACATATGAAATGGGAAAAAGTTGATCATCCCACGTTGTTTGGCAAAACATAACCTGGACTGTGACTTCCATCCATAGTTCCAGGTTAGGTTTTTGTGCAGAAGTGAGTTTTATAAAATTATGTATTTAATTCTTTATGAAAATGGTGAAAAGCCCATTTTATCCCCCCTTTTAAAAGATCAGTGGCACCATAGCATGTATCAACATGGCAACAAGTTTCGAGAGCACTCCCATATGGCAGCACGAACAACCCCATTTCACCAATATATGTCACTGGCATTTAACGCCCATGTAATTAAAGGCATTGGTTGCACCCATCCTCTGTCATTTATACCAGGTACTGTTTAAAAGAAAAACACATTTGAGAGTTTAAAGCCCACATCCAGGCTCCCTCCGGGAGCTGAGGACCAGAGGAAGGAGCCACCCTACCCCGTAGCTGCCGTTGCCTGCCCCACGCCGCAGGCCCCAAGGGTCTGAGGCAGCCAAACGCATGCACTTTTTTGGCAACCATGGGTAGCATGCCATGCTAGAACATTGGGCCAGACTGAACTAGAAGCAGCAGCAGGAGGAGCTTCCTTCACCACCTCTGAGGGCTGTAAGGCAGGAGGAGCTGGCTTAGCATTGCACGGCTAAGCCATCATCCTGGGGCAAGAACTGCTGGGTTGCTGTGCTCAGGCCAGGAGCGAGTTTGTGGGGGAAGGACCCCCACAACCATGGCAGCATGCGGGGGGGGTTGCCACAGAGGGCACGTTGGCAGAAACCTGTGGTTCTTCTCAGAGCAGGAGCTGGGATAGAGAAGGGAGCTTGTCTGGTTTCTTACGTGGAAATGTGAGCCAGAGTTTTCAAACTTGTTTGGCTTTTCCAAAAAAACCTGGTTTTGCTTCCACCTCCTGCAGGATGCTGAGCACCTGCTAGTGCTGAAGAATCACCTACTAGAGTAATCAAAGAGGTCTTGCTTTAACGCTTAGAATCTGGTCTGGGGACAGGCTGCATTTATTTCTACAAAAAAAAAGGCTCTTGGGAGGCTTATGCTTGTGACGTGCATACAAAAGAAGGGGTATGCTGCCCTGGTGTACAAAGTGTGCCAGAGGCTTGTACTAGGGATCTGGATTGGGCATGTAGGCACTGGTAACTGCATCCAGGACCAGTGATTCCCTGTCCTTAGGGTGAAGCGATGCGGAGCAGTTGTGTCTGCGCCGCTCTGCACCAGCCTCCTGTAGAGCCTGCGGCCTGCTCTGCTGAGCTTCCTGTGGTATCCCCACAGCGCTGAAACCTATTTTCTGCGGGTTTCTTCTTGAGTTTAAAATGTCTGATATAAAGTGAAAACCATGCTGTACCATGAATGTCTTTATAGCATGAAACTGAGGTACATCTTGCGAGCCGTGGGATGTACGAGGGAGCAGAAGCACTTGGGACAGTGATGAGGATGTGTGTTTGTTTCCTAGGGAATTTTGTTTGTATTGCTTAACCTTGAAATGGAACTAAGTAGCAATACATTGACGTTATCCCTACAGCAAAAATAACAATTTAAAACCTCCCTGAAGTCAAAATATGTGTTTTTCTAAACTTGTGTTGACAGACGGGAGGCTGTGTTAACCTTCTGGCTGTGAGCAGGCCTCAAAGGGGTGTCCAGCAGCTCTGCATTAATAGTCTGAATGCAACAGTGCTTTGGTCGCAGTTGCTCCTGCTTCCTCAAATTGCTCCTATTTTAAGCCGTCAATTTACAGACTTAAAGCATGCTGACTTTGTAATGGATACAGATACTCCCCAAACAGATAATGTTTTCAGATAGGAGATCTCACCAAGTTTCTGGGCCCTATACTCCTGGGTAACATCAATGGGCCAATGCATAACGACAGATTTTGGATTAGCTCTAAATCTGGGTTTTACCCAGGAATAGCTTCTTTGTAACTGGGTGCTTGATACCCCAAACCAAGGAACAAGCACAATTCTTTTTGCATTCCAGGAAAATGGGTGGATCTCTTTTTTTTTGTGGCATATTTGTAGTTTCTAAGGAACAACTCAGTGGGAGGCTGCCATTATGCTCTAGGAAACAAATTTAGATTTTTCCACATGCCTCTGGTCCTATGGATTAAGAGAAAGTTTTAGCATATTGTTTATTGTTTCTGCTCAATTCAAAGTTAGTTGTTTTTTGGTTGTTTTGTTTTGGTTTGTTTTTTTTTTTAATGGAACAGAGTAATTTCTGTGTTTATAGTCTATATTTTATATCTAATGCTTTTGGTGTTAAGTATGCATTCTGTGTGTGTTTTACAATGCCTGCCCCCAACACACACACTCCACATATGTTTCCTCTCCTCATTTGAATAGAAATCTAACACCACAAGTGAAGAATGCTGAACTACTGTTTCACAAGCTGTCATTTAAGTGATAGATGGTAAATTGGAATTTTGCCATGCAAATTAGTTAATGCTTAGATGAAGACAGTGTTTAACTATTCAAATAAGATCTCATTCTTGATCAGCTGTTTCAGCTTATATCTCCAGTGAAGCAGACAACTAGCTTTCAACTGGAGCAGACAACAAGAACTCCACAAAACCATCAACTGTGTTCACTTAGTACCATCTCAGTAGATCAAATGATGCTCAAACAGCACTGATCTGTAGCTATCAGCTGGAAACAGCCATGGATGCTGATCCTTCAGGCAAAAAAATTGTGATAGTTGGTAGTACTTTGAAAGAAGAATTTACATCTCTGGAATCCACTACATCCAGAAATGTAAAAATCCAGCAAACTCGCAATGTGACATTTCTTTTAACAAAAACATATGTAAAATTCACACACAAAGAATAGTATATTTAGCATCTTAGTGGGAGCCAGGAGTGACTCCTATAGCAAAGTTCCCTAAGCCTACATTTTAAATGCGTATAACCTTTCTTTAAGCAGCTTGCTCCTGCTTTTTTTCACAGGAGACCTTTGAAATCTGGGAGGAAGAAAGCCCCTTCGCTATACAAAAAGCCCTGTCTTTACCTGATAAACTTCTATGCTGTTATACATTTATAGCACTTTATTTCAACTTACTTTGCTTGGATTCCTTAGGGAAATTTCAGCAACCTGTCAAATAACTGAGAAGGAGCCATCTACAGAGCCAGTCCTGCTTCCTCACCAGGAGAGCTGCAGCAGCCTTGCTTACCCTGGGAGGTACCAAAGTCACCAAAAGGGCAGTGGGGAAGGAGACCATCTTTCCCACTGCAGAGCTTCCCCATGGCCCTTTGCTGGAGTCTCCGTGAAAGAAGAAGTGCCATAGTCTTTTGGAGGTGAGGAATAATTACAGGTGAATTTAACTGCATCTGGGTCCTCACAGTTATTCTCAGCAGTTGATGTATGCCTTTCTTATTGGCCAGAGCAACAGCTGCTTTGCCAGCTAAGGCGCTTGATCCTGTAGTAGAGGTGATGATAGTAATCTGTGCTGCAAGTTCATAATACAATGCAAGTGATGATGGATGATGGGAAGTATAGCAAAATTGTTATGCTATTTCAAGAAAAGAGGGCACAGAAAAAGGGGTTGCTTTCCACTATGAAAAATGAAATTTGGCCACCTATGCCTTCAACAGTGTGAGTGCCCTTGTCCATTTTATAGTGAAGGTGACATTTTGTCATCAATGCTGCTTTTTTCAGCCTTCTCAAGAACCATCCATACTTTCTCTTGAGAGGTTTGTGTGCATAAGTCTTCTAAAAAGTTTGAAAATACCGATCACAGTAGACACACCTGATCCTCTCTTAGGTGCTTCAAAAGAACATTGTAAAGGCTGTACCTAGTTAGATGCTGCCTGCCACAGTGGCTGTCCAGAGCAGAAGGACCAGTCTCACCCACTTGCTCTTCCTCACATGATGGGGTGTGCTGGCTGCCTTAGCTACTGCCAAGGTGGACAAGATAAACAAGTTTCTGAAGAAGTACAGAGTGCTGAATTTTCCAAAAGAAGAAACCAGTGGGGGAACCAGGGCAGAAGAAAGGAACCTGGGACTGAGATGTCCATGAGTGGGCAGAAACGTGGGAGGAAGAAGACAGAGAGTGGAGCAAGCACCAGAAGAAAGGACTTACAGAAACTGTGGTTAGGTAATGAATGCTGGAATCAGCTCCAGGTTTTGGAAGCAACCAAGCAGAAGGGGGAGAGAAAGCACATGATGCACTGGAGGTGTTTGGAAGGGAACACTGAACTCAATTTAAAGTGGAGGGCTGTCAGTTTAGTGATACAGTTAGCTATCCTAGTAATGTCCTTTGAACAATTCTTTTTATGTAGTTCTATGTGTATATGTATGGAATAGGCCCTTTTCCTGTTCACTGATGTGTGTTCTAGTCACGTTCCATTCTTTATATGCATCTTAGCAGCATCTACACTGCTAAGACATCTGCTGGAAGTGATGTAGGTAACCAGATCAGTTTGGGCTAGCCTGGCATTTCTCCCAGTGTTCTGACACAAAGCTGAAATGTGTTGCTATCTTTTGCAAGATGTTCACAAAGCGACTCTGTACAAAAAGAGACTGTACAGTGTGCCACCATTTGAAATCTCTTTACAGTGTTTTTCCATTAAAACAACAAACCTTGGCAGCTACCATCTACTGTTTTCTGATTTGCAGCCAGCCAATTATGTCACTTAGAATGCACTTGATTAGCAAGGATGCAAGTTCAAGGCACTGTCATCTGCCTTTATGTAGTTCTAATTGTGCCTTAGGAGACACTTACTTTTGTCCTTCCTTCTGTATGTTTATCTCCTTCACTGGTTTTGTTACTCCCCACTACACGCGGTAGTTCCCTTGCAAACGTTATTTTAGCAGTGATCTTGCAGTGTTCTGAGTGCCTTCTAAAATGTCAGATGTTACAAGAATGCAGTTGCCTCAATGACATGCCCAGTCATGAGAATAGATCTGGTGGTTTCAGTGGGAAGATCTGGAAGAGTGAAAATTGCTCCAGTGAATCAGGGCTTGGAAAACCAGATTCTATTTTTGTGGTTTACCATATGGAAGAGTTACTGTAAGGTCTGTAATCAGAAGGGCAGCCATGCTAGCTATAATGGAGATGAAAACAATAGGATGACCTTCAGCATGGGCTAACCATCCAGGCACAACCAAATGACCCTACTGAATGTTTACAATGCATGCTGAGGCCCATAGGAGTGGACTGGCTTCTTTTGCTCCAAAAGCATAATTGCCCTATCTGGTGTGGTGTGTCACCCTGCATAGTGATGTATACGCCATGACTCAGGAAAGAGGAGGGTCACCATGATTCGGGTGGCTCCACCCCACCAACATACAGACAAACACGTACAACATACATACCACACACACAGAGAGCGGTCCATGGTTGCCACTATTGCATCTTATGAACTATCTCCAGATCATAAGGTTAGAAACGATGCCTAACCTAGTTAGTCATAATGTTTACAGAAATTAGGCTTCAGTTCAAAATTGTGACACGAACTTTGCAGTTTCAGGGTAGCTCTAGATGAAAGACTCCCCATTATAATGTTTTGTCTCTTGGTGAAATCATAATAATGACAAATTTCTTATGGCACAGAAAGTTTTATACTTAAGAGAGTGAGTGCCACAAAGCACAAGGCTGGAACTTCATTTTCCTGTAATCTCAGTGAAAGAGAGATTACAGATTGTGAAGAGCAAAACACATATATATGTAGTGAATGTAAACAAAATTCAGGAAAACACTGAAAGTTTCCATTTATATTTATGATTTACTGAATCAAGGGGTCTAAGATTCTGAATTAAGAGTCCTACAGATAAAATAAATCATTACAGGTCTTCAGGTTTGCTCTTTATATAATCTGTTTCATGAAAAGTCTTTTTCTTTCACAAAATGATTTTAAATGTGTGTTTTCCTGCTCCGCCTTGTGGTATGACATTCATGTCACATGAGGAGATTTCAATTTTGCAGTGGGAAGTCTCTGTTTCTAACTTTGCTTGAGCATGTGCAAGACTTTCTGGTTTAAGCCTAATTCTCCTGCCTCTAAATAAGATGTAAGTATTAAAAAGTCTTAATCAAAACTTTATTTTCAACAGAAGGACCCTGACCAAATTTTCCTTTACGCCTATTCAGATTATACCACAGTAGCCCCAGGCCCTGACTGGTGACTGCCATAGGAAAATATGGTAACAAATTATAAATGTCAATTATGCATTTAGTTTCCCCATGAAACCTTTCATTAGTCTCTATCCCTGCTGTAGCACTGCAAAGGGAATGCAAGAGCTAGAGCTGCTAGGAGGAGTAGAAATTAAAGTCTTTGCAATAGCCAGAGAAGTGCAGTGACAGTGGACTATAGCTGAGATGAGGGATACAGGTGGTTGGCAGTGGTTCTGCCTCCATGGGGTTTGGTTGCCACTGAGGAGTGGTTTGCAGTTACACCTAACTGGAGACCTATTTCTGACACACTGTCTGACCCACATGGTTTTGTCTTCTTCCCCCCTGCCCCACAACAATAAGTACAATATTCCCTGATTTCCACAAAATGGCCAGGATGGGATTTAGCTATAGATGAGAGAATTTTTAAGTATCTCTGCCCATCCTTTTGTCTGCCTACTTTTGTATCCTATCCTATCCTATCCTATCCTATCCTATCCTATCCTATCCTATCCTATCTTTAAAGTGATGTAAACATTAAATAACGTTATCCACATGTGATGCAAGTTACGTGACATGGACTTGAAGCGTGGACCTGAATGATCTGTGTACATTCACCACGTGCACTTAAGCTATTCCCATGATCAAATCTGTTCCTGCCTGTTTTAGTGCTCTGACATCCTGCCAGTACAGTGGGGTCAGATGCCACTTGATCCAGTCACAAGTGACCTCATTCAGCAAGGGAGAAAGTAACATGTTTGGCATGAAACAGGCATTATGTGTCTATACTCATTTTTCTTTAGTGGTGGGAATTAGTGGAACCCCCAAACAGTTGAGTTTTGGTTCCTTTTGTGCTGCTCATCTTCCTCAGCTGCTGCACTTTAGGGAAGAACAGTGTGAGTCTGAAAATCTTATTTAAAAGAATGATGTTATCAACACTGTTAAAAACACCATAGTGCTTTCAGATGAAAAGTGTATGCTGCATGAAAAGTAGATGCAGAAAATAATTCAGCTGCTGATTCCTTTCTTTATTCATGACACCTTTCTTTTGTCTTCAGCAGCAAGAATGCTGTGGAGCATGAAGTTTTTCTTTTGTTCGTGGCTGCCTTCTACACCATTTTTCTTTCATGTTGGCATATCCAAGCAGAACAAATCTGTTTGCAAGCAAAGGAGGGGAATAGACTGGATGTTTGGGGTTTTAAGCTAAATGTTTTCAGAATTCCCAAGTATCTAATTTTAGGATCAAATCTGACTTGGGTTTATCCCATTAAAATGTTTGGTCAATTTATGTAGGGCATCTTCTGCAATACTTGCTTTCAGAGGTATTTTGTCTACTGATGGACATCACACTCTTTTCCATTTTATCTAGTGTTTCTCATGAAGACTATAGTAGTATGATCAATTGCCACTAGAAATAACTTTGAATTTTCTCATTACTGCAAGACATTAAGTTGCCAGGGTATGATTTACTTTAGCAAGTGGCTTTTATGTCATCTATATTTCAGAAATTCTGTGACTTGTTTAAATTTCCATTTCCTTGGCAATGTATCTGTGTGTATAGTGAAACAAAAGAAGAATTGACTAACACACTGAAAGCATTAGGCATTTGAAGCTGCCCTGTTAGACAAATACAACAGCAGCACGCTGCACCACATGAAACTAAAGCAACCACCTGGAAGAGAAGGAGACAAGATCTTAAGCTATTAGCACAGACGTTGAAACCACTTTGTCGACAAAATATTCTTCTTTAGTTTGACTGCAGAGATAAGGAATGACATGAAAGTGAAAAAATTAGAATATGCAACTATCCTAAAAGTCTGAAAATATGCAACATATTTTGTCTGGTCTTTTGCATCTGAACTAACTTTTCTTGACTTACTGGCAACTGGAATTTCCCCTTACGCAGCTTGATTAATGTAAGTGCAGTGAATGTCTGTGTAAGAGTCCAACCATACCCATGGTTTAGCATACACCATATGTTCCTTTGCAGTGGCTGCACTGTAGAGTCTTCATGCTGCTATATGCTGGGGAAAGGCACTGAAACATAAAGCTGGTGGCAACTGGTGTGCTTACCACATCAGATATATGATATTTAACTGAGTTCACGCAAGGGTAAAATGCAGTGGTGTAGCAGGAGGCAGACAGGATTGGTGTTATTCATATCAACAGATGACTCTGAGAAAACAAAGTTTGAGTGAGTGAGTTATTTCTTGTATTAAACTCACACCTCAATATCTGCTGACAGGATATTCCCCCTGCAAAACCTGTTGCTGATTGTCAAACCTAGTACACTGTTGCTAGACAGTCTGGTACGTTTCCTTGGGCATCTTCTTCAGCATCACAGCAATGAAGTAGGCCCACTTGGGCACCTGGAGGAGGCATCCCCCCAGGCTGGGCATGTGTGAAGCGCTGCTCTGCCAGTGGCGGTGCTCGCTGTCCCTTCTGGAAGGGGACACGGTGATTTCAGTCACTGGGTGAGAGATAGGTGGCTGCAGAAGTAGCTTAAGAGAGCAGTGTCCTCCTTCCTGGGACCCAAAGGTATTTTCACAGGGGGGTCACATTTAAGAAATAGGCAGGGACTGGCTAGTGGCAGCTGGGGCACGATGCCCATAGAGTGCCTCGTGTCTACGAGGGCCTGAACCCCCGCTGAAAGGTCCTGGCCAAGAGCACATCAGAGAGGTGGGCAGAGCCAGCCCTTCTGCTGGTGCCTGGTGGGATGCAGTGCCTGTCTGAAACACTGATAAATGGAATAAAAGACTTTCTGTTCAGAGTCACTTTCAGAAAGAAGAGCTCAAATGCTGTCAGAATTAGTTTTCTGTGACTAATTAGCAATTAACTCGGTAATGAATTTTCCTATCTACCTCTGTGGTACTTGCATATCTTCTTTATTTTACCAGCCAAAGAGTTTAAGTCCAAAACCAAAGGCAGCATCCTTTACCACCTGAGCAAGGCACAATTTAAAAACACTTAACAGTTCCTCTGTGAGTATTTTAAAAATAGTCTTATAGGATTAGCATTTAGGGTTAATAGGCAAGCAAACTTTGTCACCAACCTATAGAGCAATTGTAATACTGCAGAAACCTCCTGGAACAATTTCTTAACAACCTATTCCCTTTGTACCCTTAATTGGGTTTCAGGTATACCTCGAAGACTAATGGACTGCTCTGGATGCTGCTTGCATAGCAACAGTTTCCCCTATAGCTACAGGAGAAAATGGCTTTCTGTAACTAGTCTCCATTTTGGTGAGACTGCACAGCTACGTGTGCAAATAGACATATAAACCTAGATGAAATTAGTAACTGAATGATGAAAGGATACTCAATGGTGGTGTACAGCCAGAAGAAAGAGCAGGTCTAATCTGTGTGCCTTTATCCTGGCTCTCTGATAAACGGGCGATGTTAGCTATTGGAACAAACAAATGTTTCCTTCTGAAACAAATCTGGACATGAAGGGGGAAGCTGCTCATTCAGGTTTCTTCCTGACATGCAGCCAGGATCTGGCTATTAGGTCCTCATCCAGGAATGAGGACTGCAGGGTTTACCATAGAGCAAAACCTACTGCACAGTGTGACAGAGAACATTTGTGCCTTTCTTGGAGCTGCACAAATTGACCTGCCAAAAGAGCGCCTGGGATAATGAATATCTTAATATGTTTCACTTGTTGAATTTATCTGCTTTTTATTTTTTCTCTGACACTTAACATTTTCACATAAATACCACTTAGAAAATAGAAGCTCTCTCCATACATAATAATTTTAGTGTTAATATGGCCCCGAACAATTATTATTTAAAATATTTAAACAGGCTGAAACACTGTGATACTTTGATGACTCTCTGGACTTATTTAGTTTGCCTGAAATATGGCCAAAGGAACAATTTAGAAATATTTTGGGAAAAATTCAGCTATACAAAGAAGATTAGAGTGTTATTGTAGTTAAATATGGAAGAGCCTTGCAGAATATCAAAGCAGTGCATAGGCTCCATGAGGAGCTTTGGGTGCTGTAAAAATGTGGACAGTGAGTCAGTGAGTCACCTAGAGAAGTTAATAGGACATACTGCTCTTGGATAGGATGTAATTAATATGCAGCCTTTTCTTCCCCTATATACCCTTGAAACATCCTCTAGAGATTAGGTGAAAGTCTCTTTTTAAAACCAGTGAGGGATTAGGACTGTATTGTGAAACACTGGCATGGGTGCTCTTTTTATACAGTCACTGGCTAATAATAAGGACACTCAGGATGCTGTTCAGCATCCTTATCTGAGACAATTTGGACCCAAACCTCCCAGGAGAGTGCCCTAATTAGCACTCTGTGGGTTAGCCAGCCTAGTCTGAGGTTTCACAAGCTCATTACCTTTTGTTGGAGCTGCTCTGATGTCTGTCACATTTTATGTTTATAGGATTTATGTTTAAGCATGTGTACATGTCCTGACCATCAGGCCAAATGGTTAAGGTGGTAGACTGCTATCTCATATTAAGGCACGTAGGGGGTTCTTCTGTTGGGAAGTTTGGGTTGCATGGTTTTGCAGTGCTGTAAGTGCTAGGTGTGGTTTTTGAGGATCTAAATTAGGCATCTAATTGGTACTTTAGATGCCTAAATCTCTTTTCATTCCCCATGGCACCTAGTCTTTAGTACATATTCTTGAGGTTTTCCCAAGAAAGACCTTCTTTTTTAGCTGAGTAAGAAAATTATGCAGAGAAACATTACCTACAGGCTTATTATAAAGTCCTGACTGTGCAGTAAAGATACAGCTGCTTGCAATACATCACCTAACTTTCCTTAAGTTCTATTGGTGGGTGGCTTTAATAGCCAGCAGATGTAACACTGCTTACATTTATATGCAATATTTATATATAAATATATATACACAACGTATAAAGTGTAGAGTTTTTTTATGTCTGTTGTGCTTTGTTGGTTTGGGGTTTTTTTGATACCTAAAAGCTGCATAAAACTGCACATTTTTGTCCACCTACTAAATGGAGCTCTGATTTTGTGGTCTACTCATAAAAAACCCCATGGATATCAGTGAGATTTCATGCTTACTGAGGCCTGCCTGTGCAGACCAAATTGTCTACACCCTGATTCAGTAAGGCTATTTAAGTGCAAGCTTAAGTACATCTCCCCTCACTAATATCCTTATGCATGAGGTATGTTCTGTTGATTCTAGTTGAGTTGAGCAAAGCCTTCAAATCAGCCGTATACTGAAGTGCTTTGTTGATTAGAATGGACTAAATCAGATGATAAAAACTGAATCTACTGACAGCCCCGTGTGAATCAGTGCCTGTTTTTCCAACATAGGCTTTGAAATCTGAGAAAAGAATTAATTAATTATTCCATTGTTTTAGTAATAATTGGCTAAGATCTTTTCTACTGAATAGCAGCACTTAAAAAATGAAATAGAATAATTCTTCCTACCTTTGCCTCTGTGACGTACATTATTTGTGAAAACTCCCATGCTATGTTTCAAAATGATTTCTCTCTACATGTGCTGAACCAAAAGACTGCTGCTCAGTCAGTTGAACGTAATGTGGAAAAAACCTCATTCTTTTGCTTACAGTAAGTCTGAATCTTGGACTATAGTAGTAGATTCTACAAATGATGAGCTACATCCTTATTTTTCTTGGTTATGAAAAAGGAGGTGCTTGCGGATGCAAAATTGGACATATTTTTGCTTTAAGCAATAAGTTACATTCCTCTTGCAGCCCTTGCTCATTTAGCACAGCTACAAAACAAAGCTAAAACACTCTTGGGAGGGTAATGAGAAATGCACTTACATGCGCAAGCTTTCTTTTTCCTTTTAGTGCTATGCACAGCATGCAGAGACATGCAAACTAGAGCTTCAGAGAGCTTGATTGATAAAGGCCTTCACCTTGACCAGAAAAGAACCATTGGGTGATGAAGCTAGAGAATATTCTTATTGTTCATCGTCATTCAGTTTCTCACTTCATTTTAAAAAAAAATAAATTGCCAATTATCTTTGGATGAAGCATTTTCAGGATAGATTATAATTTACTCAGAAATCAACCCCAAACTTAATTTCTCTGATTAATCCTTTATGGATTTTCTTTTGTTATCCAATACAACAGACTAATGATTATTAATAACACCTGGGAGAAGGAGATTATGCAACACTAGAGCTGCATGATGTCCATACACTAGATGTGTGTTAATTTACCATGCAGCTGTCCAAAAAAAAAAGAAACCCAAACCCAGAAACAGGGCATATGGGTATGTATATGGAAGAGAGGAAGGGAATAATGATAATTGTTTGAACAAGAAATAACGTAAACCTTTTGAAATCTATGTCTGCTTCTGTTGGGTAGGTAACTACAATACAACCGGATGTGACCAGTGGTTTCTTGGTATTGAGCATTTGCACTCTTCAACTATCTGCAACATTTGTTTTTACACTGACAGTGTAACAAGTCTCTCACCTCATACTTTTTTGTGCAAAATAAAAACACAACTCAGCCACAACTTCTACAGTAGCGATGTACAATAAGCAATAAGCATTGCATAGCATTTCTATTGTAAGAAAAAACAGTTATTGTTATGCAGCCATAGTTTTAAAGTCTCAGAACAGATGGTCATACTTCGAAATCATGAGTATTCTCCACAGACAAAGGGCTTTTGTCCAAATGGATCTTATTGCAGAATCAGGGCCTATATACATGGAAATACAAACTTGTACAATATTACACAACAGGGTCTGTTGATACACAGGGAGTGTAGGAACAGAATGCAGTTGCCACAGTCTAGGTGACAGTGTGATTGCCTTGAAGACTGTGCAAAGCTTGTTTTTGTTCCAATATAGTCTCTTCAACCAGGGGAAAGTTATATTGTGAGCTAAAAATTAGGGAAGAAGTCTTGCTGAGGAATTTTCTGCCCTCAAAACCAGCTCAATTACGTCAGAATTTGACTTACAAAATTAAGGCTATAACAATTATGAAGAATATATGTTTATCTTGAAGAATATACATTTATCTTGAGATTATAAATATGAGGGTTTTATGCAAAAATGAATACCATTGTTTTTCAGACTCATACATTCTGGACTTCACTTTCTTGAGTGGAAATGATATAAAGACATAAGGTTTTTTTGTTACCACCTTTTCATTTTGATCAAAGAAAGAAGCCATTATTCACAGCAAAAATCAAGTTTTGCCGAGTATGGTTTTCCCAGCTTTATTAGGGAATTAGAAATTACCTGGATTTTTAAATCTATACAGAAGACTGTCCAGATGTTTGGTTGGGGTTTGTTTGTTTGTTTTCCTTCTGTAAAACAGGGATCAAGAAGGAAATGTGCTGAAATATTTGGAGAGTAGAGGGAATAGGAACTGGTGAATAAGGGGGGGAAATCATAGAATCATAGAATCATAGAATCATTTAGGTTGGAAAAGACCTTCAAGATCATCGAGTCCAACAATTAACCATGCCCACTAAACCATCAAGCTGATCAAATTGGGAATAACTGACTGAGGGAACTGCATAGTTAACATTGCTACTACAGACATAATCCTTTTGTTCTCCTTGTTTTCTCTTAAACATATCATAAATCAGTGAAATTTTGGAAGAAAAGTTCCTATAGCTGTCCATGTTTTCACAAGTGACTATCATAGTAAGACACCGATCCTGCTTTAAAACTTCTGAGTAAAAGCACATCAGAAATCACTTATTTATGGTTCTTGTTATGTTAGTAACAACATCAAAATGAAAGGGACAAAGTGTGAATAAAAAATGTTAGAAGGTATTATAGGGCAAACTTCTTTGGATAGATGAAAAAAAGAAATGGATTGTTTTGTCAGGGTATTAAGTTGTAGAACTGCAAGAAACAGAATGACATGCCAGTTTAAAGATTTAGACAACAAGTTCACAAAGTGTTTCCAAACAGTGGATTGAATGCTTGTTTCCATTCTTACTCAGAAAAGCACATAAATACCTGGTAAAATTTTTGCCATGTTCATGATGCTGTGAACCCCATATACTTCAAACACTGGCCTTTAGTGATACTTGGATTTGGGATGAACTTCTGATTTGGGACTCAGCTGAAGAAAAAAGATGAGCCATGAACCACGATTCATTTATCTTTAGTTTTGTCATTCTTCATCGTCGACAGTCTAGCACCATCGACATGATGTCTCATGTCTCACTTCTAGTCTCTTATAGCCTACACAGTCAGACTTGCCCAAACTTGTGGCTATTTCCAAATGATACTGTAGAGCTTAGAAATATTTTGCAAAAAAATTCATAGGAGCAGAAAGACAGTGAACAGTTATTTTTATAGCACAGAGAACAATTTCCATACTTTTGGGAAATGACTGGCAGAATCTGTTATGATCTTCCAATAAGACAGCATTTCGTAGACATTTAATACTTTGTCAAAATAACTGAAGACCTTTCTCACCCCATGGAAAACATCTGAGAACTTACTGATTTTTAATGATGACAATCTAAATAGGATTTGTTAGCCTTATTTCAGGAACACAGTCCTTAAAATGTCAACTCACCAGATGTCCTACTAAAAAAAAAAGAATAAAAATGAACATGGGATCTGAGTTAGTGGATATTCAGCATCAGGCAGTTAATTTGATTGATAGCTATTAATATTATCTCATTAGAAGCATTAGAAGAAACAACTTCCATTATTAGATCTCTAGTTTTTCAAAAGGGCTATGGCTAGGTACGAGACACTCTTTTCCACTCTTGCATTTATTAAAATCTTCACTGAATACTTATTTCTATATTTAGGTGATAGTATCACAGCTCATTACCAGTGAACAAATTAGTTTGAATCAGAATCCAATCTCCCTGGCATTCAAGGGAATAAGGGTGCATGGGAAATGTTCTCAGTGTTGTTCTGTAAGGGGGCCACCTCTTACTCACTAGAACAAGTCAGTAAGGGACAGGAGAATACCACTGATGTACTTGTTTTCTCTGATAACCTGCGATGTGAACACTTTGAAGAGACACCGTTGGTTTTTTCTCATCAATGTGAACTTTTTCTCTTCCAGCTCTCTTCCTTAACATTTTCTGTTGACTCAGAGCAAATATTTCATTCCTATTAGTGGAATCCAATTAATGCTAACCAGCAGAGGTAAAGAGATAGATATAGGTGCTGTGACAAAGCTGTAGGAAGCTTTCTCAGCCTGGAGCTGAGGTAGTTAAGAAGTGGGATACCCAAGTTCATTGACTCCAGGCTTGGTGCACTGACATTTCAGCAACTCCATTGCTGGGGTCACTCATCATTGCTGAGAGAGTTATTTTCATTCCTCTGGGCCCCAATATATATGTTATTACCTCACACCATGTTGGGCAGCTGTAGCAGGGGGTATTGTGAGAGATCATGAAGCCTGGTGGCTTAGGCCTGCCAGGATCATCAGATATGGGTCCAAGCAGAAGGGCAAAATGAACTTTGGTCTCTCCCATTTCCTCCATGATTGTCCCAACCACAGTACTAACAAAGGGTGAATCCCAGGCTTTCTGGTTTTTACAGGCAATTTGTATGTGTGTGTTTTTGTGTGTGAGACATCCAGTAGAAACCTTTTGATGGATTTGACCCAGTTTTGTGACTATTTTTCAGGTCAGCTGAACCTGTTCTTTTTTGATGAACAAATCATTTGTCTATATTCTTCTGCTCTGCTCTAATGGGGTGAGCAATTGATGGTGGTGAGGTGATGTATAACATTCATCCATCTTACTAGATGGTCAGAATAACTGAGGTAAGGAGTTAATTAAGGTAGATGTACCCCAGCAGTGCAACTACTGCAACCACTACAGCTTAACCCCTGAGCAAAGGGAAATGGAAGAATAATTGAGTGCTGCTGAATGTTTTGGAGCCTTCAGAGATTACTTTAAGACTGAGTGAGCTTCTTCACCAGGATTTTCTCAGTCTAAGCCAGCTGTCAGATATTATACCATAGAAAATAATCAGAGGCAAACTTTTCCTGAACTATTAATTATTTGGATAACAAATCAAAGGAGATAGGATTTCTCTTTAGAGTAGTACTTGTCTCTTAACTGATGAAAAAAATTGTAATTCAGTCTTGCAATAAGGCATTTGTTAAAAGTTGACCAATTTTTAAACATTCTGTTCTTTAGATAAGCCACTGTGCATTGGCAGGCCATCTCAAATGAGCAACTGGTTTCTTCTTCTGAGTTTTTGCCCTTCTTTGACCCTGAAATTTTGGGATGCCAAAAATCCTGGGAGAAAAAGATGCAGAAAAATGTTAATTTTTTTTCACTTAGTTCCAATTAACTGTAACTGGAATAGGGACTTAGCCAAAACCTGAGGCAAAAACAAAAGAAAAACTGGAAAGCAGGCACAATCCGTGTTTGTTGTATTCCTAACACGGGCTATTATTTAAACTGAATGTGTGATATAATTGACAATTACATCTTACATATCCACAAACTTGAAATTGGTATGAAGATGTTCAGGTCTTATCACACCTTAATTTTCCTTTTTACAGTTACAGTGTAATGATGCATATAATGCAGTGATGTACAATGCAGATGGATTAATCTTAAAACGGATGGAGTACTATTATGATAACACAGTGGTTTTTATGCCAAGCAAGGTGTGAAACTATCATGTTAAAGATGATTTATAAATTTATTTTTTTTTTAAAAGTGCTGCCTGTCAGGTAACGTCTTGTCAAAATAGGCTTGTAAAAGAAAAATAACAACAGCAGCAATCTTGGTAATAAGAATTCTCTTAGAAATCTAAAGGTATTTTTTGTTAATTAAACCAAGTAAACTACCCATATTGTATTTGATTACCTGTTGGTTCATGCCTCTTCTTTGCTCTGGAAGGATTAGGGTAACTGCTCAAAACAAACATCTGTATGACTCTTGATTCCCATAGCTCTTTGAGTTTGATTAATCTATTCCTGTAGCAAAAGGGTTGATTTTTTTGTGCTGTCCTCTCACAAAAGCATGGAGGGGTTTTATGCCCAAATGTTAATGTAGGACATTTTCAGGCCATGCAGAAAGAGAAAACAATGATAAATTATGATAACATTATCACTGATGCTGTGTTTCATGATCTTTTTTATTTGCATTTCAATAGCATCCAGAGATCTGATTTAAGGACAGCACTGTGGAAAGCACTGTATGAACACATGGCACAAGATAGGTCTTGTCCAAAAAGAGCTTATGATCTAAATAAAAATGTCTACAAAGTGAATTGACTAGCCATAGGCCAAGCAGCAGGTTTTCTGGTTTCCATTTCTGTCCTCTGACTCTCATCACCTTTTGCAGCACATACCTCATATCTGCTCTGACTAATTTTATCTGGGGAGGCGGAGGTAGCATGAAATCATCTGTGCATTACACAAGTGATTCAACCGTGGCGTATTTCTCTGATTTCCTTCAAAATAATTTCGATGTGATTACGCAAGCATATAAAATGGTCAATAAGTAGAACATAGAAAATGTAGTTTCTGATACAAAATTCAGTTGTTCCAGTGATTATGAATAAACTTGGGTAGTGAAATAAAATTATTTAGGTTTCTCTTGAGAACAGAGCAAAAGTAAAACAATTAGCAGCATTCCAGAGAATGCAGAATTTGGAACATGTGAAGAATGGGAATTAGTTGTTGATGTTCCAGGAGCAATTGCTCCCAGGGACCTCATATCTCTTAAATCAGCTAGAAGACCATCTGCTCCAAAGAATTTATCAATTACTATATTCCTGCTTAAAGGAGTTTTAGGTATTCAGTTATACTTCTCTCTGCCTACTCTTTGCTGAAAAGATTTCTAGTGTGTCTATTACTCCATGAAAAACTTTCATAATGAAGCTCCAACTGGAAAGAAATGTGGCCTGCTGTAAATGTTATCACCCACCCAAATGCAGGCTCCATTTATAATGATTCCAAAATCTGTTGTGTCTGAAACATGAAATATATAAAAAACGAAAACTGTTGTGAACTAAAAAATTGCCACATTACTGTTGCTTTCTTTCTTGTGCTAGTCAGTAGTGCAAGGAAAACAGGGCCAGCTCCTTGACTGGGCACCTGGCTTGTAATTCTTAAAAACACAGGAAAGTCTACGTTTTCAAGTGTCTGCTATTACAATAATCTTGAAGACTTTTCTTCAAAGCTTCTCCTGCCCCAAAATTATTTCAGTCCACAATTATCAGATTCTACATTCTTAGAAACTTACTTAAGCTGGACGCCTAGCCTCTTGTCAGTATTGAATATTATAAGTCGTATAGCTGGGTTATAAAGATCATCTTTACATCTTACCATGAGATCTCAGGAAACTAGGGGTCAATGATGAAAGCACAGTCTTAAAAATATTTATTACATAAAACATGTATTATATATATGTTGTTTCTTCATGAAATTGTTACATCAAAATCTTTTCTATAAACACTTCATCTTTAGGATATTTCTCTTTCATCAGAGTTTTTGTACTTGATCACGCTCCTATGCCTTTTTTAGCAGAACATTGAGGGCGTGAATCCCTCCATAGTCCTTGGGGCCAGGCTCACTGCAGCATATCACTGGAACTCTAGACTCTACCAGGAAATCCAGAGCCATCTGGGTCTGTCTTTGCGGTTGGATGATTTCATCCTAACCCATGTTGCTGGTTGTTTGTTTTCTGCTAAAAAACATTTCTGTTTATTAGGAAATGCATGTTAGACAGTTTGACACTAGAATTTGGCACATGTCTTTGGGTTAACTTAGCCAAAGTGATTTATAGCTGTTTGTTCATGACCAGCATCCATTAGTGGAAAACACTGTCCAAGTAAAATCCCATGAGAGAGGAGCACAATGGGGGATTGTTAGCAGCTATCTGCACAGCCAGTGCCCCAGCCACCACTGAGTGCAGGGACAATTACCTGATGGTTTTCCTCTGGCCATGCATCTGTACAGTTAGGGACCTTTTCAATTCTATTCCTATTCTTACTTAGTCTTCCTGAATTTTCTGAGATGGATAGAATTCAGTCGTCGGCACCGAATGGCTGCTCTGCAGAAGGAGTGAGCCAAATTATGGACTGCAATCTGAAGCTGTTCCAACGATTAGCACCTGATCCTCACGTAGTCCTATTAAAACTTCCTAATGTAGTAAGCATGAGTAAGCATATCATTATTCGATCCTGGTTGAGCATGAAACCTTCACATCTGATGGCATCTCTCATTTAGTGGAAATGAATGCTTTGTCCTGTACATTAAATATTAGATGAGGGAGGGAGGGAAAGGGGCAGCAAATGGTCTTCCCAATGTAGGTTGCAGAGAATGGTTGGATCATAGCCTCTTTATCCTGTGGTAAAGCACTTTGTAAATAATCTAGGAGCTAAACTATATTACAGGAACATGGGGAGTTAAGAATGAAAATGGACCATCTGAATAGATGTACATCGCAGTAAGTACTGACTGCTAACTCTGAGACAAGCTAGGTCATGACTGCCTTTATATTTCCCCTGTTTCATGACTACTGACAAAATTTCAGAAACACTGGAATTCATTCAATGTATTATAATGGAGTTTTCTCCTGCAAAATTGTGAAGTCAAGTGGACTGATACCTTGCTTACCTCACTGGGAAAGCTCCTGACATGATAGGACACTTTGCATCAAGGCTTACAACTTTGTTGGGATAGCTACTAGGGCTTAGAAATAAACAGGCACAAGGTAAACATTGTCAGTTCTATGCCAAGTTATTAGTTTGAAAATATGGCTAGTAAGGAGCATCTCTGTAAAATTTGATAATTTATGAAGTCTGTGAGTTTGGGTTTTTTTCTTTGTTTGGTTTGGGTTGTTTTTATTTGTTTGGGGATTTCTTAGCAAAATGATGATTTTGATCCCAACCCCTTTGACCCTCTTCCCTTCAACTGCTCTGCTAATCAATACCAAGCTGGTTTCTAAGTAACTTTCTGGAGCTCACAGGTATTATGCAACCATGGTAGCTGTGGTTTTTACCCAAAAGACACAGAATATAAAACCAGACTTAAAAGATTTAGCAAAAATGGTGTATTAAGCAAGAAACAAAAATACTAACCTGCTATCCCCCTTCTCTCCTGAGCAAAACTTTTATGCCATAACACTGGTCGGCTTTCCCTCTATTCAGACATTTCTATTAGTATCAAAACATATCTGTGCATAATAATTTTAATACAGAAATATTTTAATAAGAAAACAATTTAGAAATGTAACAAAAAGAACCACTTAAATATCTATATTTTGATTTTTTTCTACAGTCCTTTATGTTTAAGAAAGCATGCTATACTTGAAAAAAAAGTTTAAAAGGATGTTTTAATGTCTTTAGCCTCAGTTCAGGGAAGCAGATACATATATATATATGCTCTTAACTGTAGGTACTTTCCTAATCCATAAACTGTCTGTCACCTGTGTTCTAATACTGTAAGAAAAGCTTACATACAAATATTAAAAAAATAACATGGGGGGCGTGTGATTTCGTATGCTGTTGTCAATAAAGTGGTCTGTATATCATAATATATATTTTTCAGAGTCTGGTTTTGATGCCAGAAAATGTCTTGGTCTTTCTCCAATGTCTCTCTCTTCCCCTGCTCTCTCCCCAAGTATGAAGATAAGCATTGACCATAATTCATCTTGGTGTTCATCTTAAAAAGAACAGATTTTGGGGTTTTTTTGGCTTCATAGAACAAAGTATAATTAAAAGGAGAAAAAAAAGGGTTTTGAAACTACACAATCAATACTCAGTGTACACAGTAAATACTTTTCATGTGTTCATGAAAAAGGGAGAGAATAACTGGAATGGTTTCAAAAGGCTACCACGTGAATAAAGGTGTCATCAAGAAACAGCAAATCACTTTGAGTACATTACGGGAATACTTCACCTTTCTCAGAAACACTAAGCATAGGCAATTTTCAAGAACCTCACCAGAACTTGTTAATCTTAATTATGTGCCTTAGCCTACATGCTAGGAAGATGGATTCTTTAGAAATGTTTGCAACTGATGGCAATCACAAAACATGAATACTTTGTACATGAATGCTTTGTAGTCTTTCAGTGTGATAGGCTCTTATACTTTCAATGGAAGATTAGTCTTTATTTTCAAATAATCTCAAGAAAGCTGTTATTATTATTACATACTGGTACTTGGTGTCTATATGACAGCATAAAAATTGCATGGGAGTTTTATGGTATGTTGTGGCAGAAAACATAATTTTAAGCACAATGGATGAACAGTGTGTGTATCCTATTACTTTGGTATGCAATTCATAGAAAACCTTGTGCTGTGTGTTTGATTTAGTGAGTTGTAATGCTTTGTAGTAGATAACTGGCTAGCAAAGCCTTCCCCATGAAGTCCTGCTAGGAGTAGGTGCAGTGGTAAATCTCACTTTTTGTCAATGAAACCTATTTAGGAGAAAAGATTTATGTTAAACTGCTTTGTGCTTGTAGCCCTGCTCAAAACTATAACCAGGTTTCTCTCGTTACCTACTTTTCACATTAGAGTAGCTGTTGCTATCATAACCCCCCATCGCTGCCCCCTTCCCCTTCACTGTCTATTGTCTGTTTTCACACTCCTCCTTGCCTTATAATCGCTCACTCACACTCATTTATCACTGGCTTACTCTGTCCTGCCTACACTATCTCCCATTTTTGTCATGGTGCACTGGTACATTACAAATACAATTAAACCTTTTACGATACCACAGCTTTTGGCTAATGTATCCCAGCTTCAAGGTTGAAAGATTTCTGATATTACCACTGATATCAGTTCTTTCCCATTTATCGGCAGTGTCCGGACTAATGCAGAAGTGTTGCATTAATTAAAGGAAGCATCCAGTAATGCTGCTGTTTTTGCCAGTCTGACACTGAATTGGAGCTTGATGCCTGCTCATGTTTTAAGAGCCATTCATCACACATGTCATCCCAAAGCAGCCAGCTGTCTGAGAAAAGCCTCATTTGCATTTCATCAGCTACACTCTCCCTCTTCTCCCTACCTTTTGTATGGAGCTTTGGCTTTTTTTAAAAGAGCATAGTCTTCAAAAGCAGCTTAGCTAAAATTAGTATTCCATTTAGAAAGATGATTTTCTTTAGTTCAGAGGTCTTAGAATTGATCTGAGTGGAAAAAAAGTGTCATACAAACATAGCCACGCAATCTGTCTGTATAAAGAAATTAATGCATTATGGGAGAAGACAAAGATTTTTATGATGGATGGACTATACCTCTATTAGTTCTGTACATTAAGCTGTTAGAAATAATAAAACATTTCATTTATTTTGAAAGTTCCTTAAAGGGCATGGGATTTTAAAATCCCAGCAGCTCTGAATGATTCTGCATTATCGGTTTTGATTTCCTTTATTGTTAGACTGAAATTGTCTGTGTCAGATTATATTGAAGCCATTTTAGGAGGCCAAAGAACCTGCGAAACTGTCTCAGTGTGCTGAAACCACCTGGAGAAAAGAGAAAAAATGAAATTATAAGCTCACATTTTCATTCAGTGATTGACTTGATGAACTAAGTTTTGCTTTTGTTACTTTACTGAATAGTGCAGAATCTATAAGCAAACATGTCTACCATATAGCAAAATAACTGAAATGCAAATCTGTCTGAATATATCTTTATATATTAAATACAAAATGTTGTAGATGTAGGTATAGCTGTATGGTTATCTGTCTTAACTTCAATTTTTGCACGGTGTCAGGACTTGTTTAGCAAAAAAAAAAAAACCAGTACAAATTTGGCTCCCATGTCCCTTCATCTAAAAAGCAATCACACAGAGACGTTGTAGTTCAACACGATGTAGTTTCCAATTTTAAAATAAGAGCGTACCTATTTCTGAACTGTATAAGAAGATTTCCAAATCTTTCATTCCTTAAACCAGCACTAAAAATCTATTCTCCCACACAGTGAATGAGATACATCGTACACAACCATCGTGATTGAAGTTTTCTGTCACCAATGGGGAGAGACAGGGCATGTATGTACAATAGGTGTCTACAGCCAAATTTAATTTGAGGGGCAGATGCTCTGGGGTGTGCTGGGCTATGAGGTGTGCCTTGTAGTTCTGCTGTCCTGACTGCAGAATGTACTTCCTCCTCTCTCTGGGGTGCATAACTAACCTCCAGTTGAAACTAATATGCAGAGGGGTGTTGATGTGCACCTGGATCTTATTCTGACTGCCTCCGGAAATGGCTGGTGTATGCATCTGGAAAGATCCCACAGTTTTAACAGAAATGAAATAACTCAGATTAGATGCTTAATTATTAGAGAACTGAAGATTCATTTCGTGTCATGTGTATGTTAGGTGCTGAGCTACTGGGCAAAACCCAGTACTTACCTGAACCTAGGTAAATATTAGCCAACGAATACCTAACTTTAGGCATATGTACTTAAGTCCTGTTCATTTCAACAAGGTTTAGAAAGTGAGTGTTTTGCTGAGTGGGCTGTATGGTTGAACTGTTAAAAAGAAAATGTGTATTTGCATTGGCAGTACAAATGTTAACTTTTATTTATTCTGATTTTTCTTATTTTAGCTGCCCCATTGTACACTGAATTTGAAATAGATGCATTTAATTTAAATCCTAGCAAGTTACTTTAAGTCAATTTCTCCAGCAAAACTAAAGGAGAAGCAAAGGTCTCAAAAGTCTGATTTGGTGTAACAGTAAGTGTGGAAGGGATCCACAGTTCAGAGCAGCTTTGTGGTGGCATTCTCTGTGCTTGCTTGGTCAGCTCACAGTGCAAATATAGGATATGGTATCTCTCTTCTCCACAAACGTGGCTTATTTAATTCTGTCCCCATGTTAGCCAGTGAAGCACTGGGACTGCACTAGGCTACTCTGACTACCTTTGGGGAGCCAGAGAAGGCACTGGCAATGAAGTGATTTGTAGAGGATAGAAGGTGTGGAAACAGCCAAGGAGCACGCGCTATTTCTTACTGTAACTGGAGTCAGAAGGTCATGATCATAGCCAGTGTCTCCTCTTTGGAGCTATATTTACACTGCATTTGAGCAGACTATTGCAACAGCGACATGGTTTTGTACGTAGATGATTTACTTGTGTGCTGTGTCAGTCATGCAAAATGATCTCTCCACCTTAGTGTCAGGTGAACACTGGGCATCATCCGTGTTCCAAGCTGTAACAGGTCGCTGTGTGTGATGCATAGGAACCTTTTCCCCGTAATTCCAGGAGTAATTTCAACAAATTTGTTCATCAAAAACAAGAAATGAGCACAAGTCACCTTCATTTCTCTGTTTTTATGTTTATATTTCAGAGTGAACAAACCTGAAAGAAACACAAGTCATATAGATTTATTATAGCTATTATTCCTTTAAAGAATTTTTTTTTTTGGTAAACAGGAAAAGAAATCCTCAGAGATAGCATTTTTCTATGATATATATGGTTGCAGCCACTCCCTGTCCCATTCTTTCTTCTGCTACATGCACCACAGCTGTTCTTTGTGTGACACCATAGCTGCTCCCACTATTTCCACCATAGACATGGAAAAAACAGCAATAATTGGCTTGCTTAGCTTTTGCAGGTGGTTAAAATTTAATACATTTGTATCTGTTATTCCTTATATAGCTCCTCCACAGAGTTATTTAATATCACATTTGGGAGTGTGCAGGATAAAAGAACTTGAACATGCACTATAATACTTTAATGTTTCCTACAATTTTTCAAATGACTGACTTTAAAATAGTATAGACATAAAGATTTTAAAACAAAATTGATTTCAATTTCCTGGTTTTAGCATATTATGGACTATCTCACCAATACCTTTAAACTAACCGTGTATATATCTTTATTGTAAAATAGTAAAAAGGATCATCGTTGTTTCTTGACACCTGCTGTGAATTTAGAGCTTTTTCTGATTTTTTTTTTTAACCCAGTCATCCCTCTGGGTTAATCACCTATCTATCCCCCAAATTATAAAACTTCTCCCTTGCTTTGACATGCACTTGATTCACTTTACTCGTTATAGATTATTTTCCGCTAATGTGATTAGTGCTTTTGTATAGGGATTATTACCAGAATCAGATCTGCTTTTAAATTTTTTAAAATTTGTCATCTCTCTTTTGTCCAATTTATCAAATACACAATTATTAAACCTTTTTTTCCAATCTCAGAGCAAAATATATATACACACAACCTTATCTCTATTTCCAGCTGGAAAATAGGAATTATTTGTAAAAGTAATTAGGAAGGATTGATTCCTAATCAAATTAAAATACTTGGAAGCCGTAATCTGTGAACCCAATTGTCATTTAAATAGTGTCTGAATTAGTACCTGAATAGACTAATAGTTTTGAAGGCAAAGCAATGATTTTGGCCTTTTATAAAGCAATGACATATAGAACTGAGCAAATACGTGACAGCAACATCATCGTATATGAAGAGTTTACAGTCTATGCCCAAACAAAGCATAGGGGATTAGACTTTGTCTGAGAGACTGGGTGGAGACAGCCTGTTAGGAGGAAGAATGAGAGTGGCAACTTAGGGCGAGGTGTGTGGGAAGCTGCTTTACATATAAAAGACAGCCTGGAGAGGGGAGAGGGGGTCCAGGGGGAGGGTACGTGGCACAGACCTGCACCTGGGGGAAGAGGGAAGGTACCTAGCCTGGGAGGAGAGGCTGACATGGAGTTGCGAGAAGAAAAGGATCGGGGAATGCCAGGGCACTGGCACTGGCACTGGCACAGATGTGTCTTGCACTGCAGGTTTCAGCATGAGGTGATGTTTGTCAGGAGTGTGTTCCCACTGCCTAAAAAGATGACAGTCAGTCCCAAAGAACCAGATGCAGAGGCAGCAGGGGAAGGTCGCATGCACTCGGGGTCCCAGGTATGATGGGGGAGGAAGAGGAAACTGCGGGTAGCCCCTGAAATGAGGAGGAACTGGATCTCGGTCAGGACAGCTCATGTGTTTGCAGTCCTACAGAAATATGATGTGTTCCCATCCAAGTCATTTTGTGGTGAGATTTGTGACGATCAGAACTTGCATGAGCATTGGGGAGGGGGGAATTTCCCCCTTAAAGTTAAAGATGGTAGTAAACCAGTCAAAAGGTGTTGAAATGGCAGTGGAAGGTACGACAACTGAGAGCGAGCTAGAGCCGTAGGCACCATGATGTAGCAGAGAGGCCTGTGAGAAAGTGTAGGGGAAGAAAGGTGTTACGGTCTGTGCCTGGCACCCAAAAAAGAGCATCGGTCACTTCAGGAAGGAACATGGATTGCTGTGAGAGGAGAGCAGTCCTGGACACAAAGGCTGATATAGGCCTCTTCATACATTGCAGTAGCGCGTTCTTCCTGCCTTCATGCAGATTTTCTTTTTTTCCCTACAGCTTTGCTTGTCCTCCGTCTTGTTCACTGCCAAGGAAAGGGAGTAGCCTGTGCACTCAGGCAGCACACAGAGAAAACATGAATAAGAAGTCTGAACTGAGGTAAGAGGAGTACCTACATTGCGATGAGATGAACCAGAAAAATACAGCTGCCAGGAAACCTACAAAAGGCTATATGCAACCGTTTCTCGTGCACAGCCCCTGAGGATCCTGTTTGGCCCAAATCGGCAAGTTTTCTCTATATTTCTGTGCTTACCAGTTTTCTTCTAATAACCGTACCCTTCTACCCTCCTGTCATCTTTCTCTCCTTGGATTTCCATTAGCATGTTTTTCTGGTTCTCCTTGGCATTTAGTCTTTTCTGGTTCTTCAGGAAGAAGACCATATGAGGCAGAAGCAAATAGAAACAGAAATATACAGAGAAGGCTTGCTGATTTGGGCCAAGGTCAATTGCCCTTGGGTATATCCTCTTGTAAGTTTTCTTTCTAAAGAAAACCTTTTGGATTTCAGATTCCTAATTGTGCAATGTGAAAATGTGAAAGACACTGTTGACAAAGAGGATTAGAAAGAATTTTTTTTTGTGAATGGAACATTTGTGAATTAAATTGTCTTAAAAGCTTCTATTTCTCTTTACATTTAAATTTCACTCAGAATTAATTTTAGAAATTAAAACTTATATTAAACCATTAGGAATTTAACTACAACTCCAAATGATTGTCATGGAAATTTATTTTCTTCATAATTACATTTGTTTCAGTAGGAGAAACAAAAATCAAAATTGAAAAAAGCTCATTCATTTGACAAAACAAAACAGTCGCTGTGACTGTTATAGGATTGTGGTCCAGACTGGTTAAAGCTCTGGAATAGTGAGATAATTTGCAAAGCAAAATACATATGCAAATTAGTTGATCAAATCACTAGACTATTTTCCCTGGTGCTTTAAGTAAAAGAAGGAAAAGGCAAGACCAACAGTAGCAGGATGTCAGAATAAACGTTATTATTGTTAATGTAATGTAATACTGAGCACGAGGAAAATGAAATTTTCAGCACTTGTGAGGCGATGGACAGCAGTAATTTCAGTGACAATGCAGTATAAGCGAGATTGCATCTGATGCACAAGAGAATAGGGATGGCATTTATTCCATCTGACTTACTTACATTATCTACAGTGTTGTCATCTGGACTTCTCTTAGAGGCAACAGCGAGAAAATATCTCTTACAGGACAACAATTCAGGTTGCAGATGACAGGTTGGATCTTACAACCCTGGCTGGTTCTCAGTAGAATATTAGTGACTAAGATGATTTCCAACAACCTGACAAATGTTAGGTGTTAATTATTATTTGTTAGACTTTCACACCTTCATATATTATGTCCTGGAGGTTTTTCAGGATCTTACTATGAAGAAAACTTTTAACAAGCAGAAGGCCTATGCTCATGCATCATTTCTTATCCACAATGAGCAAGACACTACTGAGATTAAGTCCTGTTAGCTGTCACTTTGAAACAAATGTTCATATTAGGCATGAGAAAAAACATGCCTAGATTCCTAAAATTTGCTAAAATCAATTAATGTGTAGCAGTATACTAACACAAGAAGTTTTTTGTTTATATCTATACTAGGTCAAAGACATGGCAGGTATTTATTCAAGTAGCTTTGGCTTGACTCATACATATATTGAGGTATATCTTATTTTGAAATTGAAACTGCTACTGGAAAGTGATCAATGGAAAACAATGAAAATGCCCATTTTGAGTAACAGATATGTTGATTTTTTTGTCCAGTGCCTGTTTTCCTCTCCAGACGTGGAATATGGGAAAGGAATTTCTGTCCTTTTTTTTGAAGACTTAAATAGAGAGCAGGAAATAAATAAATAAATAAATAAATAAATAAATAAAATAATAATAACAACAGTGTATTAATTTAAAAAACAGTAGACTTCCAGATCTCCAAAAGTGAAAAAAAATGTAGCTGTTGCTGTTTGTAGCCTCTTCTAATGACAATCCTTCTGCTCCACTGTTTATTAGATACATAGTATCAGCTCCTTAGAAAAGCTCTTTGGAGTTGGACTTAAAATTGCTGTAAAGCATTGTATCTGTATGGGACTTTATAAACAGGATAAGACAATTTCTCATGCTATAAACATGCCAAACGAATTAACATTACTGACCGAAAATTTCTAATGGCACAAGGATGAGGTTCAGTTCTCCTGAGAAAACCCAGGGAAGGAAGTGGCCATCAAGCCAGACTTCATCACAGAACGACTCTCATTAATTTTAAAAATCTGCTGACTTTTTGGAATGGTTACAGCAAATGACTTATGAAATGAAAAATTCTTTCTCAACCCAGTGAGCTTTTCAATCAATGTTCTCCATGATGTGCTGTTTGCTAGCTGTCTCAATTCAGCAACCCTAAAAATATTTAGCAATATAAATGTACATTTTAATAGCTTGCTGTGATCTCTCTTTTGATATCTGGCTTTCATGATCTGTCTTCATCCATCCACAATCTCTGGTGCCATCAGTTGAAAAGTCAGTTTCTCTCAAGGGTTCACCTGAAGGCTTTTGCAGTACTGAGCTCCCCCCTAGTCCCCGCCTCTGCACTGCTCCATGTCCCCATCAGTCTCAGCAAAAATTTTTCTTTTTTTTCTCTCTCATGAAAAATATAATAACAATTTCTTCCTGTGCATACTCCATACCCTGAGGAGAAGATTAAATTAAATTAAAACTTAAAAGAGGATTTGCTGATGGCTTAGATTTCTAGTTAAACTGTCTGAGCTACAAATAAGTTTTATGCAGTTTATTGTTCTTTGGCAAATGCATCATTACTGCAAGTCTTTGCTAACAGACAGACTAATCACTGCTGAGGGAGAAAGGGCTTGTTTATTGACTGGCCATTACCTCACTTGCTGACTACCTTTTCCACCTTTTTTCCACTGTCTAACTTTTTCTGCTCTCAATGGCAGAACCACTGAGATCTTCCGGGAAGCTGGCAGATATTATTGCTCTGGGGAAGGGGTGCATTTTGCACCAGGAGTATTAGCTATTTGAGGCATATGCGTTACACAATTCACAGGAATCAACAGTGTTAGGAAACCAGGTTTCCTATGTATTTCCTCTCTGTTTTCTTTACAGTTGATATAGAGAGGTGTTTGTCTCTCAGCCAAATGATTCAGATGCCTAAAATAGCCTGGTGTAACCCCCAGTATCATCCCCCATCATCATCACTGCTGGTGTTGAGGAGCAGCAAAGAGCAAAGGACCCTGCAGACACTTTGAATAGGCACGTGCTGTACTGTGCACAAGGTCTGTAACAAAGCTGGCTACTTCAGCATGAATCTCTCTGCCCCTGAATGGCACAGCTCTGCATCCTGGCAGGGAAGGACACAGAACTAAAGCACCTGCAGGTGTTGACAGCCCTGGTGCTGTTTGCTGAGAGGACACCCAGAGCAGAGGTAGGTACTTCAGACACAAATGGATTCTGGTTAGTTATAGCTTTAATTTTCTCTGGGATTTTCTATTTCTTTTTCCGTAGTTTTTATGTCCAGTTGAAGACAGACGCTGTGGAGGATTATGTACCTTCAATAAGCAAAAGCTGTTGGGAAAAGTTATTGTTGTGTAACATGCAGAGCAGTTTCTGATGCTAGAGCTGTCTGAGCAGTTTGCACTTGGCCAATGCGTATGCAGACTTCTGTCAGTCTCGTTGGCTCTGAACAATATTTGAAGACCACAATCCTCCTTGTCTCACAAGCTTTAAAGATATTTCTGCATTGATAAAAAATGAAAGCACATAGGGTTGGGCCACTAAGTAACTCATAGCTAATGAATAATACAAATCTGTAGCACTTGTGTGTGCAATAAATATTACCTTTCTGTACTAGGTAAATAACATCAACATGAAATGATTTTTTGCAATGACTTACATCCTAGGCCATAATAAAAGAACAGGTTTCACTCTCTGTAGTAAATATGAACTTGGAAAATCTGCAGCAATAGGGATTTTCAGAGAACTTTCCCCAAAGGGAGCAAGTAAGATGATTTTAAAAACTTGCCCTACTGTTTCAGTTATTTAGGATATGAATGATAAAATTTTGAACAATAGCTACTTGATTGCATCCACCTGTAAGACACATATAAAGGACAAAAGAGGCATGGAAAATTCAGGAATAAAAGTGCAGAAAAGTTTGTGCCTTTACAATTTGCTGGCATAAAACCAATGCAGAATCCTCAAAGTCTGCACTTGTTTGTCAGTAAGAAGAGTCTGTTTGGAAGCATAGCTTGTAATAATATAATCCTTGCTATTAGTATAGCATGAACGATGTTCGACTGTGGATTAAAGACAAATGAGGAGAAATAGCAGGTTTTCAGAGTTCCTAGCCATGGCACCATCAATTACCCCTTGCTTAGGTCCCAGGAGGTCTGGCAGTTTCCCAGCTATAACTCCTTTTAGGCAGCATCTCTGTGCTGGATCTGAGAACAATAACCGTGCTACCTAAGAAACCTGCTGTGTGGGGAAGTCCTTGTGCAACAAATTAAGCCCAGTCTAAAATTATGTTGAAGGCAGCATGAGAGGCAGCACAAAATGTTCGTAATGAATCTGGACCTTAGCTTTTTTTGTGGCAGCACTGGCTAGAGATTTTATCAGCTAATCCAAAAATGGCATCCAATAGACTGAGCCAGTATTTGGGTATAAGCCTTACAGAATGTTTTGAGATTAATTGATCCAAACTGCTGGTCTTTTTTTCCCTTTATCTTGTATATGAGCATAGACAACAGCAAAGACTAAATCCCCAAACCTTGAACTACAGGTATAACCTTGTTGAAAAACATAAAACTTAATCCTGCTTGCCTTTCCCTTGTTTCTCAAGGGTGTTCTCTTAAAAAGACACAACTGTAAAGTAAGAAAAAAGGACACTAGGTGTGGCTTGAAATGGTATCTTCACATTTTAAAAAGTTTTGAAGGATATCATGTGCCAGGTAAAGAGATGTAAATCTGTCCCCTGGCTTTAGATGACAGATCCCTGTCTGAGCAAAATGTCAGTGTCTATGCCAGTGATAGGCAGCCAGACATGGGGTGCCTTCTACCAAGGATTTCTAGGCTTCCCCTTTTTTTAGGCACAAGTGAACCATGGCAGTATAAAGGTTAAACAAAGCCTTCTTGAGTCTTCCTCCACAAATACCATGCAATGCTAGTGCCCTTTTGAAATAATATTTATTTACATTACTTCTTGCCAGAAATCCCCACTCGGTGGTTTTTTTAGGTCTGATGTTAACATTTTTTGTACCTTTCCATTCTCTCTCACAATCCCCAAACTCCATGTTTCAGTCCTACCAGTCTTGCTTTATGGTCACATATGTGTTACAGTAAACACATGCACTGTTTTGTCCAAAGTCTTCCAAATTCTTGCAGTCTCAGGAGAGGAATACAAAGATGGCCTCAGGAAAGAAATCATAAATAGGTGCATACTTTGCAGTTGTGACTGTATACTTTAATCTAATTGAGCATTCATGGAAAAAAAAAATCTGCTTTATTACTTACCATAAATCCAAGATAATTCTATTTAATGTTCCTTTAACTGACAAAAAAGGATAAACATAGCTAACTATAAACATGACATAAATAAAATCTAGCATTACTCCCATTCCCCACCCACTGTCCCTGTTGGCTATTTTATCATATCACTCGATATAAAATTTAACAGTATGGTATATAAATGATCCTTTTTTATTCTTTTGCATAATAATTGGCTGGTTTCCAGTAATAAAGAATAGTAAAGCTACAATTTATTCCAAATCATAAACATCTTTGTTTTATATGTGCTTCTTTGCTTTTATTGTGGAGAAAACTATACAGTGGCCAACAGAGAGCTACATCAGCAGATTGCAATAGTTGTTTGAAAAGAACTAGAACCACATGAATTCAGTCTGAATTTAGCTGACTTGGTGTCTTACTTCTTGGCTCAGGGAAGTAGAGGAGCTGCTAAAATGGTGACACAAATTGATGTTAATAAATTAGTACATTCATAAAAGGAGACTCCCAATTTTAGCACTAACAGCACACCATTATACACAGCATAATGTAGTTTAAAAGGCACACTGATAAGTGGCTGTATTCAAATCCATTTCTGTGCCCTTTTGTGTTCTTATCTACCCCAGTCCAGCAGACAATTCAGCTTTTCACTAACCTTTAGCACTCCACCATCAGCAATAACCCATGCTCTCCTTTATATCCCCATAGCTTCTGTAATGAGCATCACCTGTGGTATGCTGCATTTGGAGCTGCAGCATCAGCAAAACGTACCTGCTCTGGTGCCTGCTGGTGGAAAAAGCTCTGTGGCTGGGGCCCGTGGGAACCCGTATGCATGCCCCAAAGCAATACCAGGGAAATGGTTAAATACCTATCATCTCCAATGAGCTGAGCCTTAGTCTCTAATCCTTGTAATTGTTGCCTTAGTAAAAGGAAAGAACCAAACAGGGTCCTGAGCTGACAGTGCCTGGGCTGTTTCTAGCAAAACTCTAAGGTTGCTTGCATTTGTGAGAAATTCTTTATTTGAATGAAATAGATTATTGTGGCAGCATCTCAGTTTTAAAATAATTTATTTCCTTGAAATGTTAATTTTAAGGGTTTTTTTGTAATCATACGTATTTTTAAATTCTTCTTGTACATTTTGAAGTGTATTTATACTGAAATTGGAAGCATTTTCCCTTTAGGAATTGATATATATTTATCAATAGATGTGAATACATACATTCATATGTATGTAAATAACTTTGAATTGTAGCAGCTTTGTAAGGGAATAAGCAGGCTTGTAATCATTTTAAAATAATAGCTGTAACAGTTAATAATGAATAGCACTTTGAAAAGGATAGGTTTTGTAGAGCTATAGGCAGAATATAAAAAATAGAAATACTTACAAAAATGTCGTTCCAGTTGTCTGAACTGAGTGCTTCTCAGTCATCCTTTCCTTTTTTTAGGGGTTTTGTTTTTTTGTTTGTTTTTGTGTTTGGTTTTTTTTTTTTTTTTTTTTTTCAGAAGGCAAATCTAGCTGAGGAATTTAATAAATATATTTTCTTAAAGCAAAGGCCAGTTTAGCATCAAGACTGTTATACTCAGTTGAAAACTTAGAGAGATGGTGTCAGGGTTTCCAATGTGAAGGCACAAATTCTTCTGAAAACAGAGAAGCCTCCCAAAATAAAAGCTTTTTGTTGCTGGATTGATATGTTGAAAGAAGTAGAATTCAAGTCAAGAAACATCCCAAACTAAAGACAATGTTTCTAGTAGCAGAAATACAAGAAGATTACCAGGGCTATAAACCAAAAATCTTCTGTCTCACAATACAATTTACAATAAAGCAGGTAATATTATTTTCTCTTTCAGAAGTTCACTGAGACAGACAGCAAAGAAATAATGTATTTTGAACTGTCAGATATGCTTACCATATTTTAGCATCTCATTTATGTATGTCTGACATCTGATTTTGCTCTGGACTTTCCCAAATAAATGTATGTATAGTTTCAAAATATTGCCTTTTAAACAGAGTAAAACATTCAGTTATGTGATGAATCAGCAGATAACATAGGCAGAATATTCTGACTCTTGAAATTGAGTGACTGGTAATACTCCATAAATTCTAAGCCAGCTCTGCATGTCCTTTATTTTTTATTGGAGGAAGGGAACAAGCTGGTATGTTACAAGCATCACATTAACTACTATCTATTGATTTGGCGGGGGGGGGGGTATTCATAGCAAGATATGTACACTGAGGAACAAACATACCAGAAGGAACTCTATGAACATGATAATCTAAAATCTTTTACTAACTAAAGGAATTTTCTACCTTACAACTTGGAGTCCTGGACATTACTTAGCTGAGAACATAAACAATAATACCAGGATTAATACGCCACCCACGAGTGTTGAGGATTAATATGGCAATGGTTTGGTTCCCCCATACTGGCACAAACTAATTCTGCCTAGCAGGAAAACAGACCTCTTTTATCTAAAGTGCTCATCAGCAAAGCAATTTATATTGCTTCAGACTTTACCCCTGTCTTGTGAGTACAGGAGTTGGGGCTCCTAATTATTTTACAGACATTAAAAAAAAAAAAGGTCTTGAGTTAGATCACTTTATTTTCTCATCTTTTAAAATCACCTTACAGTTTTTGAAAAGGTGCAGGAAGGATGTAAAAAACACCCATAAAATGGAGCTGTGTTGCATTGCAAGGCCAGCAGCATTTCTCTAGTGCAGGGAGATATCCATGGACCACATGCATCTCTGAAAAATCTCCTGAAACATGGGGAAAATATGTGTTGACTAGAAAAGAAAGGTAACAACAAAGAAAATATGTAAAGACCAGTCAAGAGCCTAGTCCTGTTGTAAATTACTCTGGCTGTCCTATGGTCAGCGATGTTACGTGGCTTAGCCTGACTATTTTGCACAAAATAATTAGGATGCTTTGGATTTAGCTGGTCACAGGAATCACTCTGGATCACAATCAGTTGCTACAATTTAATTGCTATGGTTTAGCCCCTTCTCTTTCAGGTGGCATCTTGCAGACATCAGAGGCAATCACATGTGGGGAAATGCAGCCACAGAGAAGCCATGACAGGATCAGTGTTGAAGTGAGATTCAGAACCCATTGATGTCAATTGGTTTCCTTTTCTTGGATAAAATTCAAGATTACAGTTTTTGGATTCGATCCTCTGTCCTTCAGAAATGGGAGAATTAGAGCTGTTTACACATACTGCATATGCAGTCGCTGTCGGTCGCCAACTGCTGCCTGCAGCGCAAGAGCAGCAGAGCTGGGTGAATCTGGGCTCCCACTGAGCTCCCTGGAGAAGGAGGCAATGCTGAGGCGGGTGTGAGTGCTTTCGATAAACAGGGCAGGAGGTGGATTCATAAGCTGCTAGGGGAGTTTTCTTCTCTCGTTGGTTAACAGAACTGAAATTTGTTGCTTTCACAAAGATCTACTTCCTTAGGCCTTAGTGATTCCTTAGGAGCTTCCTTCTTATGCATGGGATTTCTTCTGTGGGAGAGGAGTACAAGTGTAGAAGGAACAGGAAAGTGTTGTATAAGCTGGGGCTGCGCAAAAATTGCAGGGTTCCAGTGTTGTTGTTATTTTAATTATTCAAATAAACAAGAGACATAAATTATCTTGACAGTGCCTGCTGGCCACCTGCCTAGCCAAATGTTGGAGAAAATATGTATGATATACGAGGAAGAAATATGGTTGAAAATGGCATTATACTCTTCTAGTAAGCCTGAACTGCTATTAGTGTTCAATCAGTAATTGTAAAGAGATTTCTTCCTAAACTGTTGAGTGGATTTTGAAATAGTGACCATAGTATCTAAGGATAGTTAAGGGACTACTCTGAATATAATCTTGGCCTTATTAAAAGCAATGGGGATATTTCTTCTCTTCCCTCACTTGTTATTGTTATTCTATTTTGAAAGAAGCAAAATAAAATAAACTATTCTTATGCTTAGTAAGTTCAATGAGGCTTTACTGGAAGTGCTTCTATCCTTAACAAATAAAATCATTTCATTAGTGAAACAAAGCCATTCAGTCAAAAATTAGCAATAGATTTAAAACTAACAATTTTGCAGTTGTTACATATTTATTTCTTTTCACCACTTCACTATATATGTTGGCTCAAGATAATGAGCTGCTTTGTTAATTCTAACAAGCTTCCACCTCCTGGTCTCTTGAACTCTTCTTTCTTGCTTGCATCAGCCTCTCAGTCTCATTGGTACCACTCATTCAGTACGCTTTCACTGACCAGGGAACGGGTACCCTCTTGATGTGCTGCTTCCTACCATCTTGTCCTCTCTCAGCTCACAAACCTGCCTGCTCATGCTGGAAAAATAGAGGATTTCTGTGGTACATCTTAAACAACAGTAGCATACAGTAAAACAACAGCATGACCTTCAGCCACAATAGGTTCTGTTGAGTTGAATAGCCTGACACATGGTGATGGTTTTCAGCCAAATAAGTAGTGGCATGTCTTCTGAAAAGGGGGAAATCCTATATTTTTATGATGAATATCAATAAAGGACTTTGTCTATCTTAGCAATTCTAGAATGAGAAGAAAAATGAGGCCAGGGTGGAGGAGAGGAAAGAAACTTTAAGGGGGAATGCTTTAAAGACTTAAACTAATTCCATATTCATTAAATAGCAAAGATTTCTAGAGTTAACCGTGAGCATATATTTACTTATTAGAGATGCATGGGAGCAAAAGTAAGCTGAGGTGGTGTTAGAATAAGCAGGCCAGAAGTAAATTGCTTTTGAACCTCTCTTTTTAAATATTAAAATTCCTCTCAGTTGTATCTGAAATGTTTAATGAGAGAGAAAAAATGTAGTCCATTCCAATCTTTTCCCCAGCTGAGCTACAAATTTGCTTACAACCTTATTGTTATCATGAAGTTAATAATCATGGTGACAGCAGAGAACAGTTAGAGCGTGTGAGCCTTTCATTTCTGCTAGATTCAGAATCCTGCTAACGACTTCGATCAGCTCTTTTCTTCCCCCCTCTTCTTCTGGAGTCATGTCAGATGCACACCACCTCTCAGAGCGCATTAAGCCTAATGTGGGATTTGAGAGTGTATAGCGTGCTGCCCATCAAAGCTCTTTAGAAGACGAGTTGTTTGAATTAAACTCTTACATTAACTGTTTGGTGGAATAAAAATAAAACCTAGAAAAAGACAGAGAGAGCCTGACCTGTTTCTTCCCATGGGCTTTACCAGCTAGGTGTCTGCATGCAGCCATCGGATACGTCAGTGCCTGACAGCAACGTGAGCAGGAGTCAGGGCTTCTAACTCCAAGGACACTTCAGAGGACTCTCTGATTCCACTTGGCTCCACAACACATTTGATCAAAACTATTTCATGAAAACCTGTAAATAAGTTGGAAAATAAAAGAAAGACAGGCTGGAGCCAAGCTGACCTCCTCTAATCACCTAGTAAAGTATACATGACTTTTGTTCAAAAGGTTTTAGTCCTTAACCTTGTAGCTGCTAACCCTTTCATATCACAAGGAAAGTGAGATTTTTGGCAATGCAGAAAAATCTATAGTCTTTCATGTATGAAATAGAAATACTGCATATTGTAAAAAAACCCAACCAAGTAACCAACGAAAACAGCCTGACATGTTCATGAATATAGCAGTTATTTTTTTCTCAGTTAGGGTAAATGTTGTTATAACATTCAAGTGAATGTATTCTTTGTCTCATTCAGAAGCCAGCTCAGCAGATAGCACATTAAAATTAAAGCTTTTTGCCAGGATTATGACATAGTAAATATGGCAGCTAGGAGCAGACCAAAAGTACCTCCAACCCAGTATCTGGCCTCTGGCAGGGGCAAATTATGAGTGCTTTGGGAAAGAGTTTAAGAAACAGGGAAAATGTGGGGTAATCTTTCTCCAGCATAGTCTCCAAATTCTGTAATCTGTCATTAGTATGGAAGTAAACTGTAGTTTGTGATTTGATGAACCAAAAGTTTCAATTATATCACTGTGTTACATAGATATTCATGGACATTTCCTTCATGATTTTATCTCATCTCTTCTTTACTCATTTATATAATGAGCAGATTAAAAAAATGCTACTGCAATGAGTTCCATCATTTAATTATAGCATGAGTAGTACTTTCTTTCACTGAGTGCCCTCTCAATCTCCTATTATGAACAGTGAATTTTTTTCTCTACTTTCTCCATGCCATTCATGATTTTTAGCCATTATTTGATTATATTTTATTATTGTATTATATTTATTTTAGTTTATATTACATTATATTATTCATGCTCTTTAATTTATCTCATTTCTAAACTGTAGAGTTACAGTTGATTTAAATTCCCCCATAGAGAAGAAAGTATGATGATCATCCTTTCTGCCTCCTCCCTGTACCTTGTCTCATACTAAAATGTGAACTTTGAAATGGCGTGACCAGGTATACAAATGGTAGTCAAAACATGGGCACAGTCTTTGCTGGAAGATATGTAGTCTTACAGGGAGGCCCATCTATTGCAGAGAATGACTTCTTAGAATACTATCCTAATTTGACTATGGAAAACAGATGGTATGGGGAGTAGATGGTGCATCAGTTGAAGGCAAATCCTTCAGATTTTTGTTTTGAATGCTTGATTTTACAACGTTGGTAATATTTTTCTAACATATATTTTCATACTTACCAGAGGTGATCATGACTTTTTTTACAAGAGTTGTGCCAATTCACTGGAAGAGAAGTAATAAAAGCTTTTATAATCAGATTTTAAAGCATTATTTCAGTTTAATTCAACAAAAGCAAATATTCTGATTTGGGGGTTAAAGAAAATGCAAGATGACTAGGTTCCAACAGGAAGACAGATTTCAATTTTGCAGAAAATTTGTTTCTCTGAAATTCTGATTATTCATGTTGAATATGAACATTTATCTTGAACATTGTATGTATACAAAAGCATAAGAAAGAATAATATTAATAAACTTATAAGATCCAGTATTCAGAAGTCAGGAAACATAAAAATTGAGATGGTGTCTTGTTCACTCTTCTATGTATTTAGTAACATATTAATCTTTAGTTAGAACATGTAGAGTATCTTCATAGGAGCCTTTCTTTATTCAGTGTACAGAATTAACAGCACTCCCTTACTGATTCCATATTTTGCTTCATCTTCTATGGTCAATACGAGGTCATAGGCTTTACTTAACTGCAGTCTGCTAAAACTCTGTTCCAAAGCCAAGATTATTAATTCCTGATGGGCTTTTCTCTCGTATCACCGTTCTAGTATTTTAGTGCATTAGAGACATTAATGATTGTATCTTCCCTGTGCAGTGACTGAGGGATGTTGGGAGCTGGCTCACAGACATAAAAGTTTAAAGTGTACACTCACTTTGGGGCTCAACTTCAGATGTACAGATGGCTGGCTTTTCAGAGTACTTACTGCTATTTTGGATGTTAAAACAAGAAAAACATTGATTAGGTTGCAACTGTAGGGCTCAACCATTTTGTCAATCAGCCCCACCTCCAGGAAGAAACGTCCAGCTAATCCTGATCAACTGTTTGCCCAGCGTGCACAGGAACTGGGAGGAATGCACAGGCTGGGCATCCACGTCCTGGACATGGTATTCCTCTCCACCTTGCATGTGAGACTCCCTTCGTCTCCCCTGCAAAGTGTTTACAGAAAGGCTTTTGATGCATTCCCAGAACAGGTGTGGTCCTCTAGGCTGAGAGCTTTGTCCCTGCTCTGCAAGGCTTGACTTCCAGATATTTCAGTTAACTGGAATCGCGTTTGAATTTACAAAAGTTTTTGATTTGTGTAAATTGTTGTTCAATTATAGAAGAAAAGCACCCCTTATTCCATACCATTTGCGTCATGCTCAGGTCCCACATAATTTAATACAGATGTCTTCTAACCATGCCATTGTATTTAATTCTCATTACTGAAATCCCTTCTTACCAACACTTACAACTGTAACTACATACTTAAACCACTTTTATACCCAACATACAGATTTATACATTCTTATTAATTACTATCCCCTGTCCTTTAAGAGATAGATCTTCCACTCCTCCAGATGTTCACACACAGGTTATGACTTGGGCCCCATCCATCAAGATGAGTGGTCAGGGCAGGAGAAGCAGTATGTTTGATCGTTGGGCACCAACACTGGCTTGGTTTGGGTCACCGATGCACTTGTCTGGTTCCTTGCGAAGTTCACTCCTTTGCAGTTCAGGTCATTCCTGCTACATTACTTCCTACAACATACAACTCACATCACAGATTATTTTTCCCTCAAGGTTAAATGTCCTTGAGGCACACATTGGGTCTCCCCATCCTTCCGCATTACGCACCAAGTACACCCAGGTCCCTGAGCAAAGACAATCCCACGAATGGGTTTGCCTTTTCCCATGGGAGGAGAAATCCACACTGCCTTCCCCAGCCACTTCCCCATGTGCACTACAGGGACCTTATCTCCTCCCACAGTATGTAGGGGTTTTGTTTGGGCAGGACCAGGACGGTTAGCAGATCCTCTGGTGTTAACTAGCCAAGTGGCTTCTGCTAAATTTGTATCCCAATGCTTCCATGTCCCATTGCCTAGCGCTCTCAACATAGTCTTCAACAGTCCATTATATCTCTCAATTTTTCCAGATGCTTGCGGGTGATAGGGGATGTGGTACACCCACTCAATGCCATGTTTCTTTGCCCAGGAGCTTATGAGGTTATTTCGGAAATGAGTCCCATTGTCTGATTCAATTCTTTCTGGGGTACCATGTCGCCATAAAATTTGCCTTTCGAGGCCTAAGATGGTGTTTCGGGCAGTGGCATGGTTTACAGGGTACGTTTCTAGCCAACCAGTAGTTGCTTCCACCATCGTGAGTATGTAGCGCTTGCCTTGGCGTGTTCGTGGCAGTGGTCCAATGTAGTCAATTTGCCAGGCCTCGCCATATCGAAAACCCAGCCAGCGCCCTCTGTTCCAGGGAGACTTTACTCTGGTGGCTCGTTTGATTGCAGCACATGTTTCACATTCATGAGTGACCTGTGTGATGGCTTCCATGGTCAGGTCCACCCCTCGATCACGAGCCCACCTATATGTTGCATCTCTCCCTAGATGTCCCGATGTCTCATGGGCCCATCGAGCTACAAATAGCTCACCCTTACGCTCCCAGTCCAGGTCCACCTGAGCTACTTCTATTTTGGCAGCCTTGTCTACCTGTTCATTATTTCGATGTTCTTCAGTGGCACGGCTTTTGGGCATGTGAGCATCTACATGACGTACCTTTAAAGTCATGTGTTCTACACGGGCAGCAATGTCCTGCCACAATGCTGCTGCCCAGATGGGTTTACCCCTGCGTTGCCAATTGGTCTTCTTCCATTGCTGTAGCCACCCCCATAGGGCATTAGCCACCATCCAAGAGTCGGTATAGAGGTAGAGTACTGGCCACTTTTCTCGTTCAGCAATGTCTAGGGCTAGTTGGATGGCTTTCACTTCTGCAAACTGACTCGACTCGCCTTCTCCTTCAGTGGCCTCAACGACTTGTCGTGTGGGACTCCACACAGCAGCTTTCCACTTTCGATGGTTCCCTACCACACGACAGGATCCATCAGTAAACAAAGCATAACGCCTTTCGTTTTCTGATAACTCATTATATGGTGGTGCCTCTTGGGCACGAGGTACCTCCTCAGGCGTTGCTCCAAAATCTCTGCCTTCTGGCCAGTCCATGATCTCTTCCAGAATTCCTGGGCGGTTAGATTTTCCCAGTCGAGCCCGTTGCGTAATCAATGCTATCCACTTACTCCATGTAGCGCTGGTTGCATGATGTGCAGAGGGGATGTTTCCTTTGAACATCCAGTGTAGCACAGGCAATCGTGGTGCCAAGAGGAGATATGCTTCTGTACCAACAACTTCGGAAGCGGCTCGAACCCCCTCGTATGCTGCTAGTATTTCTTTTTCAGTCGGGGTGTAGTGGGCTTCTGATCCTCGGTACCCCCCGGCTCCAAAACCCTAATGGTCGACCTCGGGTTTCTCCTGGAGTTTTCTGCCAGAGGCTCCAGTTGAGACCATGCTCCCCAGCTGCAGTGTAGAGTACATTTTGTACATCTGGTCCTGTCCGGACAGGCCCAAGAGCTACTGCACGAGCTATTTCCTGTCTGATATGCTCAAAGGCTTGTTGTTGTTCAGGGCCCCATTCAAAATAGTTCTTTTTCCGCGTTACTCAATAGAGAGGGCTCACAAGCTGACTATAACCTGGAATATGCATTCTCCAGAACCCCACAAGGCCTAGGAAAGCTTGTGTTTCCTTCTTGTTAGCTGGTGGAGACATAGTTGCTATCTTGTTGACCACATCCATAGGGACATGACGGCGTCCATCCTGCCATTTTATTCCCAAGAACTGAATCTCCTGTGCAGGTCCCTTGACCTTGCTTTTCTTTATGGCGAAACCAGCTTTCAGAAGAATCTGAATTATTCTTTTTCCCTTCTCAAACACTTCTTCTGCCTCGTTGCCCCACGTTGGGTGCCAAAAAGGACTGTGGTGCGTTGACCCTGGCTGGGTGCCAGGTGCCCACCAAAGCCGCTCTATCACTCCCCCTTCTTAGCTGGACAGGGGGGAGAAAATATAACAAAAGGCTCGTGGGTCAAGATAAGGACAGTTTAATAAAATGAAAGCAAAGGTCGCGCGCGAAAGCAAAGAAAAACAAATGATATTATTCTCTACTTCCCATCAGCAGGCGATGTCTGGCCACTTCCTGGGAAGCAGGGCTTCAGTACGCGTGGTGGTTGCTCGGGAAGACAAAAAATGCCTTCCCTTCCGCCTCCCTTTACTTAGCTTTTATATCTGGGCTGACGTCATATGGTATGGAATATCTGTTTGGTTAGTTTAGGTCAGCTGTCCTGGTTATGTCCCCTCCCAAGATCTTGCCCTGCCCCAGCCTGCCATTGAGGGAGGGGGCAAAAATGTTGGGGAGACAGCCTTGATGCTGTGCCAGCGCTGCTCAGCAGTAGCCAAAACACTGGTGTGTTATCAACACCTCTCTAGCTACTAATGCAGAGCACAGTTCTATGAGGGCTGCTATGGGGACTATTAACTCCATCTCAGCCAGACCCAATACAATAAATCCAATAATCAGTGGCCTCCCTTTCCAGATTTCATAAAACTGCTCTAAAAAAAATGCAGGCGTCATTGCTGTTCAAAGAATGGTCACTGAGTTTTTCAGGTGTGTGAAATAGTATCTATTTCTTTCCTTGGCCTTGTTGTGGAAATGGTAGAGGTGTTTTCTAAAATAATTCAACTTGAATGGAAAAAAACCCTCTCAAATTCATTGTTTAAAGTTCAGCAAAATTGCATACTATTCAAATAGGTTTTACAATGGAAAGTGAGAGAAAGCTTGAGCAGTAAGCAGTATTAACATGCTTAACAATGACAAATCATTAGAACTTCATATGACCTTATCTGGATGATGAACCGATTTTCCTGTAAAAAAGTGGAAAACCTGTCCCATTGCAGCATTTAATTCAAAACAGAGCTTCAAAATTTTCTACTCCCTGTAGGCATTAGAAAGTGCCCTTGAACTTTTGTGATGCGAATTATGTAAATTTATTTGTTTGTGGTTATATTTCTCTCCTTATGTTCTGTCTAAATCATCTAAATTACAAGCTGTAATTAATACACTATTACTACATTATGTGCCAAAAGCATACATAAATAATGACTATATTTTGGATGTGTCTTGTTTGTTTTAAGCGTTTCACCTAAACCTTCAGAATTTCCTCAGGCCATCACTTGCCTTTGCCGAAGAACAGTGCTTTTACTTCCTGTGGAAAAGAGTGTAATATTTAATAGTAGTATTCCTCTTTTTACTACATTTGTTGCTGAGTTTTATAGTAGGAACTGTGATAGTTTTAGCAGAGCAATCGTTGATTTATTGGATTTGAGTTTGAGCACTGACTTACATTAAAACATAAATGTTTTAATCGATTGCTGTAGAATGATTTAGGCAATAGTGGTTTTCACAGGCAAACTGCAGAGTCACCTAGTTTTCACAGAGATTAACCATGAACTGACCCAACTCTTTCAAATGTTTACAATTAAGTATGTCATCAGAAATAAGGCTATGGCTCATCTACTATAGTCTCTACTCCTGTAAAAACACTAGTAGTTGAGTGGAAAAGATCTTCTTCCTTCTGTAGTTATTGGACATCCCCTCTGTATCAGGTTTCACATCAGCACGGCCACAAGCAGTGCAAAACCAACACGCTGCGTTTTACACAACTCCAGGGTAGGGCTTTCTATTTTTCCACCAACAGAGAATTCCCCTGGCTTTTCTGCCCACCACATTGTCCTGCTGCTTCGTTTGCTCTATTGTTTTTTCCTGCAGAGTGATACATTGCTGTATCTTCTCTTGCTGCAGCTGAAGTAGAGCCATCCATCATCCCAATCACTGGAACTAAGGACCTTATGGACTGGGAGTAAATTATGTAGCTTTGGGGGGCGAGAGAGGAAAAGAGCAAGAATTTTTTGTGCTTGGGTTGTGCGGGTTTTTTCTCTCCCTGAACCTGCTATTTTACATTACTGTTTCCTTTTACATAATATTTCTGACTTGCTTGGGATCATGATAAGGTAAATGCAGCAGAAATAGTTTCATTATTTCCAGAATGTAAATGTAATCAATACAAATGGAGTTAGCAACTCCATAGCTGACTTGACTGTTGCTTGGATCTGAATTTGAGTTTCATTTACGTCTTTCTTTTCAACTTTAATGTAATGCAGATGCAGACTTCACTAAAATAAATGTCCAGTAAAACATAAAATAATGCTGTATAGGTGTTCAGTCCAATTTACTGTTACAGGAAAGCTCCTCTTCCTATTCAGATAAAATAAGATCCAAGTGAGGCTCCTGGTTTTAATTTTAAAGACTATAATTTATTAAAACCTGAAACTTTGCCCTCAAACTAAGTCATATCTTGGCATGTAAAATTAAGTCTAAAATCTAACTCATAAACTAAACCAGAGCCCAAAATAGCAGCAGTGTATACTGTCAAACTAGGATGACTGAAAACAAAGGAGATAATTAGGCCTAATTTTCACTCCTCAGTATTGCTGAGTATCTCTTCCTTCTGGAGCCTTATGCTATATCTGGTCTTTCACTTTAAACTTCTGGCCACCTGTGGTAGGGGATGGGAGTGCTACAAGTCGCCATTTCCTCGAGGTTGACCCCAGGAACCTTTATGAGCTTAAGTATATTCCTTATATATCAAGAACTTAAGTATATTCCTGTCTTCTGCTGAACCCATAACCTGACTTAATTCTGCAGGCTGAGATGAGGGCTTAAGTTAACAACAGCACCCTGTGCTGCCTTCCCAGGCTTTACACCCCCCCTCCCCACCTTGTCATCTCTCTGACAGTAGACCTAAAAAATATTTTACCCTTCAAAATTTTTCAAAGCCTTAAAGGCATTTTTCTAATTTAAATTAAGCTTCAAGCTTATATCAATTAAGTTAAGTTGCTTATAAGGATCCAAGAGCTAAACTACAAAAAGCGCTGAAAGATTTGGGTATTAAGGTACAAATTTTTACTTCTAGCTAGGCTTGATATCCAAGTTATGCTTCAGATTGCCTCCGATGTTCAGGGCATAAATGAAATGACTGAACAAAGGAATAATGAAACTGCAGTTTAATGACAGAAGGGCCTTGTTTTTCATAGTCTTGTCATGGAAATTGTGTGTAAAAATAAATTGGAGCAAGCTTTGTCATTATAGTTAGTGAAACAATCAAAGATGTTCATATAATCTCTTTGATAATTAACTGACAAGTTTTAATGCCACCATTGAATCAGAGAACAATGAAATATCCTTTCTAGTGCTTCAAAGTAAAACAAATTTGCTCTGCATTTGGTAAGCTTACTCAGAATATCAATTTCAAAATATGCTAACAGCACTGTTTTGTAAGACTATCAACTTTCAGCTGTCCCTTTCGGGAGAGGCACTACAAGGGGCTGCCCTATCATCAGAAGTGATTTAAGCTTAGATCAATCTGGCAAAGGCTTGATCAAAAATCACCTTCTCTGTCCCTTAGAGTCTGTTTTGTTGTGGGATGAAGCTGAGGAACTGGGCCCCGATGGGCTATGAGGCAGTCACACCTCCACACTGAAGCTTTGGCATAACATGTGAGGAATCACCTGTGCATCTTGTTAGCATTAAGTTCTAAGTGCCAGCATGTTTACCTGAAAATTTACTTTCTTCTTTGTTGAAGGAAGTTCTCTTCTCTGGGGCTCTGTACAGCTTATCAAATCAACAGTACCATGACACTGACATTAGTTTCTTTTTTTGCTAGAGTAAGAGTAAAAATTACATGTTCAATGTAATTTTTTTAAATTCCACTCTGTGACTAGGATCTTTAGGCAGGTAAATCTTTTTTTTACCACCTGTGGTATATATTGCACCTTTTCTCAAATTCATCCTGGTTGACAGACCATGATGAGCCATATTTGCTCCAGCCAAGGAATGCTATAGGTATACTCAGACCCAGAGAATAAGACCTAGTGCCTCTCTAATGCTTATAGTTCCAGGACTGTGTATAAGGATAGAGTATTGCCCTATTTAAGAAAACTAAGTACATCTAATTTTGTGATGAATGTTATGTCTGTTGCTGATTAATGAAAGAAAAGCTGGTAAAATGAGATAGGAGAGGCACCCTCTATGTTAAGTGCTAGGCTAGAGGCAGTGTGGTGTCTACAATCAGAGAGGTGGCAAGTACGTGAGGGGTTATAATGTAAAATGACCAAGAATTTCACACAGTGGCCATCAACGTGTGTTTATCATATATCTGCATATGGTAGACCAAACTATATGCTGTCAATTCATTTATATCAGATTACTTTGACCCCAAAATATTTACTTTAAACTGAACTATTTAGAACTTATTTTTGGTAACATGAATTCATGGGTATAAGTTCCGGACAGAAACCCCTAAAGCCATTTCACACACCCCACTGAACAGTCATCAGACTGGTTTACTGCCATTCTGGACTGAACTTGAGTGGTGTCAGCTGCCATGAAACACAATTGATGTAATTCATCAGATTCACTAGTCATCACATTTCCCCTTCAGTTTTCAAAGGTAGACATTTCCATTTCCTCACCCCATTCCTTGATGTCAGAAAAGAAATTTGTTATTTTACAGAGACTACTTTATTTCCTTTCTTTACCTAATAAGGGTGTTTTTTTCCTGACAATGTGTTTGTTTTGAATATTCATTTCTTTGCAGCATCTTGCAAATATACTTTGTACTGAAAACAGAATAATTACATCTATTTCTTTTCCAGCTCTGCTGTTCTTGGACTCATTCTGTTGCTGAGTTGACCTGATATATTCTTAGCTAAGTAAGGCATGTTATTAGCAATTCTAATGTGCTTCATCTGAAACCCACATGCAGAAGGAAAAAGTTTTAAAAATATAAGGAAGAGTAAAATACTGATCCCCACAGGATAATCACTTTCAAAACAGAGAGAACATTATCATAGTCAGTCTTTTTACTCTGGAAATCACTTTGCTTGGGAGAACAAAAGGATTGGAAGAAAGAAGAGATATTTAGCTTTACTTCTCTGTTTTCACACTTATTTTCAATCATTGTTACCTCAGCGTTCCAGTTCCATACTCAGTACTCAATTACTGCTCTTTCTGGATTGGATTTATGTTCTCTATGTTCTTATATTCTGTATCATAAGTTGTCCTGTGATGCTCATTTTTCCCTTAAAATCTCAGCTGCTGGAGTCATGTTACTGTGTGAAACACCCAACCCCCTTTTTTCTCCCTCCCCCCCTTTTTTAAGCAACTTTACAGCTCTCCAAGATTGTTCTAAAAAGCTTTAAAATTGTGAAGTTTTATGCTCCCAGCACTAAGACTCAACATTTTCATTTTTTAAAATACGATTTTAAATCCAAACTATAATTTAGGGGGCTGACTTCTGACTCGATAACCCTTAAAACCTGTTTGATATTTATTATCTTTCTATGTGATGCTATGAATATCTTAAAATTTTTAAAACCTGGCATCTCTACTGCATGTCTCTTTCCACCATGAATGGCTGAACCGTAGAAGCTGTCACCATCATCACCAGTACCAAAAGCAAAGGGTTATTATGCCACTTCTGATAACAGGTGTGGCCATAAGCACAGAAGAGGACTGGGGAACTTGAGGGACCCTTTTGTGTGAATTTCTGTTGTCTCAGCTGGAAGTTCCTGAAAACATTCAGGAAAATACATTTTTTATTTACATCTAAAAGATTTTTATGGGGTGAGTAATGCTAAGCTGTCTTCACATCTCCTGTCTGAAATCTGAGCCAACGGGATGCCAGGTAAAGGGACAATCTTGCCAATGTGTGGAAAAAGAAAAAAGGATGTCCTGGTTGCGGGTGGGATAGAGTTAATTTTCTTTCTAGTAGCTGGTATAGTGTTAGTTTTGGATTTAGTATGAGAAGAATGTTGATAACACACTGATGTTTTCAGTTGCTGCTAAAAGTAATGTTTATACTAAGTCAAGGATATTTCAGCTTCTCATGCCCAGCCAGCAAGAAAGCTGGAGGGGCACAAGAAGTTGGCAAAGGACACAGCCAGGGCAGCTGACCCAAACTGGCCAACAGGGTATTCAATACCATGTGATGTCATGCCCAGTATATAAACTGGGAGGAGTTGGCCTGGGAGGGATTGCTGCTCGGAAGCTAACTGGGCATCAGTAGGCAAGTGGTGAGCAATTGCATTGTGCATCACTTGTTTTGTATATTCCAATCCTTTTATTATTAATATTGTCATTTTATTATTGTTATTATCATTATTATTTTCTTCCTTTGTGTTCTATTAAACTGTTCTTATCTCAACCCACGAGTTTTAGTTCTTTTCCTGATTCTCTCCCCCATCCCACTGCAGGGGGAACAGTGAGTGAGTGGCTGCCACGGTGCTTAGTTGCTGGCTGGTGTTAAACCATGACAGAGGACCACTTTATATCTCCAAATCTTTTAAACGATGTAAAATATTCTGGTTTTCTATTTTAGATCTGCCACTGATTCAAAATTGCATATTTTACTTACATGAAATTCTGACAAGACTCCATTGTGACAGAAGTGTATAGGTATTGACTGAAACTTTTTGTTTGCATCCCTTTTCTGAAGAATCCAGGCTATAAAATCAACATCTTAAGCCACATGAAGTAGTAAAGCACCCTCTGATAATGTTCAGCTAGAAGAAGTGAGTGAGTGGGACTGTTTTTATGAGGAAGTGTTTAGGTAAATGAACACATTGTGCTTCTCTGTTGTATTTAATGTCTAGACAGGGAGAATATAACAGTAGCATTTTTTATGCCATTTTTTCTCCAAAAACATATAAGTGTGTTTAGAGCATGCAAATCTTTCTTTTGATCTCTACTACTTACAGGAACCCCAGTGATATAGCTCTTGGTGCCTCATAATCTTTAATGCTTCCGTCTTCAAATGGCTCCATTTCACTTCTCCTTCCCCCAGCAAGGTAGGCACTTATTTTTCCATTTTAAATATGGGGAGCTGAAGTTAGATTTTAGTACTCTTGATTCCCAAGAACTAAAAAGAACAGCCTAGAAGAAAGAATCCCAGGTTAGATTATTTTAGCTTAAACACAAACAGAACAAATGAACAACATGGTACTGGGGACAGGTCTTTGCTTTGCCTCTTTCCATCCAGCAAGTGTCTTCAATCTATAGCACCAGTTTAAAGCTCCCCAAAATTCTCAAGAGTGAACAGAAACTGATTTTTCTTATAGGTCAAAGATAGGCACTGGTCTGCTGGAGGAGAGTACAGAAAAAGCTGATCTGAGATGACGAGAGGAACATGTAGGAAAGAGAGGGGCTCAGAGACTGAGTCTTGCTGCTGCCATCGCTGCTGTGGGACTAGGAAGGAACCCTGGAGGCAGTGATGCAGCTGCTTCAATGGGTTGCCTCCCTGCAAGCATGGATCCTCTGTCCTTCAGCTGCCGCTACCCACCTCGCTCTAGGTGATAGGGCAGTACCCGTTACGCTTCTCGAGAGTAGTTTTACTCGTCTAGAGCATCTGCCTATTTTGCCTTTCCCACAGCTGGCTTGAGCAGTTTAGAAGGGAAATTGTTTTGTTGATGCATCAGGATCACATGGAACAATTCCCATATTCACATTGCATCTCTGGGACAACTCCAGCCATTGTTTCAAGGCAACTTCATATTAGGAGATGTTTAATGTGTTTTAGCTCTTTTTAATGTGATTTGGTAGCTGGGCATAAGAACAACAAATCAGACAATGTGCCATCAGTCAATTCACTGCATGCCAGGGTTTGGAAATACTGGCAGTGTGGCACCTTTTGTTTCACACACCCACCTCGTAGCTTTGGTGAGCTCTGCCTGGCCTGGCCCCTCTCAGCCTCTGGCTGGTACCACAGCCTCTACTTCCCGAGCTGAAGAGGCCAACAGGACTCGGGTGTGTCGGCTGGTGCCCCTGGGACCCTACACTGTTGCAGCCGAACTCAGGCCACGCGTTTCTAGGTTTCTTGATGTCCTCACAGGGAAAGTGTAAGTATTCATATTGGCTCATGTAGTTAAAGCATGTTGTGCAATTTACAGATAGTAATTTCTATTTGGTTTTGACTGGTAAGATGTCCAGCACTGTCTGGCTGTTATTTTTCCTACAATGGCAGATCTGAAGAGGGCTCGAGAGCCCTGTACTCAGCTGGGACAGATCAGCATTGATGTGTTTATGGCAGTGAAGTGTTACTGTTTTAACATAGCTACAACATAGCCCTTTCTGAAAATGTTTGCTATTGTCAGTACCCATGCTGGTGATAACAGGGTAACTGTGCATTGTTACTCAAAGTTTCTTGCTTGCATTTATTACAGCCTTTCCATTACCCACACCCTGCTCCTGCTGTTTGGCTGTCATTATTTATACAGCTCAGTAATGTTTTTCAACAAATCTGTCTTTCCCAAACGTTCATTTAGGTTTGCCTGAATTTTATGAGACTGACTTGGAAATGTTGAATAAAATTCTGACTTGCAACGCTGTCTAGACCTCTGCTAAACCTCCAGGGCATTGTGGATGACAAGTGACAGCTTTTAAGATGAACTTTTTCAAATAAGAAGGTGTTTAATCCTCCTAAGGAAACCCTTGTGAATCCAAAATGGTAATGTATTTCCTTAAACTGTTTGATCCAGAAGCTTTTCTGGGTTTCTGTTCTCTGCAGGAAAGGTTTTGCCTCACACATATTTGCACTTTCATTTTTTGCTCATGTTTTCTTGCATTTTTGACAGTAATAGCTTTGAAATGTGTGAAGATAACTAACTGCTCAGTGGTCTAACTACATACTCAGGGGCTAAAGTACATGTTATTTAAAAGTTTGCTTGTTTGCTGGAGAAGAGTGCTTTTTTCCCACTGACTTAATTAATTCTTCGAAGAAGCAGTGCAGGCAGGGCAGGAAGGTGTTTTCGCTGGCTGAACTGCAGTTTAGGCTGTCTTAATAATTTCAGCATGAGAATGCACGAGATGTAAATGCCCCCTTGGTTTGACTGTTCTGTCTGCTATTTTATCCCCAAAATATGTTATCCAAAGTAATTTTTCTGTAAACAATGAATAGGCTCTTCTGTAACATCCTGTGCTGTAAAAGGAAGGTACGGTGGGATGACTTCAGGATCAGCAGAAACTTCCAGTTCCAGCAAGATACTGCAGATCAGCTCAAGCTGGCCTGCTTTGCAGTGTCTGGAAGATTTCTGGGGGTGTCCCTGCTTGCCTTGATGCTACCTGAGGGTGAGGCAGAGGCTCCCCAGAAGAAGCAGCAGGGTACTGATGTTCGAAACAAAGCAGTGGTGGCATGGCATGCTGTTGCACAAAGGGCACCCACCAGAGCAGTGAAGAGCACTATGCTGATTTGTACTTGCTGGTGGATGATACAGCCCCCCTAGCTGCTCAGCTCTCCTTCTGAATGAGACTAGGAAAAAATCAGTGCTTTACTCCCCTCTGCCCCTTCCTCCAGATAAAATGTTTCTTTTGACATGTTATGGGGTCCCTATGTTTTGCAGCAATACATACTCTACTATGTCCAAGTTACCTATCCTGTGTACACGTAGCAGAGACTTTCTGGACTTCAGCTGGCAAAAATCTGTCAGGATTGCTTTTCTATTGCACATTCTTAAGACTCTCACAGCTCATATATTTTCCAGGCAGAAATAAATGCACACAAAAAGTGCGCATGCACTATGAATCTGATGTGTTCAGGATGTGTCAGAATTTCTGCACAAGCTACACAGGTGACAAAAGCGTGTGTAGCAAGTCAGATACATTCTGGATGTACTGGATTTACTGTGCATACACAAATTGTCTCCACAGTGCATGCAAAAACTGGATAATCTGTCACAGATGAGTCATAGTCACTACACACGCACTGCAGCGTTGAGATCTGGCTAGCTGTCAGCTCCCTCTGAGCTCGTGCTTCTGGGAACCACTGGTCTAAATAGATGGATGGAAAGTGCCGCCAAGGGAGCAGAGGCTCCGAGCGTGGGCTCAGAGGATTACCAGAGCCATAGTAGGGACCAACAAAAATACTCAGCTTCCTGAATTCTGGTTAAATATCCTACCCATTGGATTATTTTGTCAGGGTACATGATTTCACAGTCTTTTGTTGTGTACTCTAAACTATTCAGTTCAAAAGTAAATTAGTGTGTACTGGGGAAAATGCCACATACTAAAGTTGTCATAAGAGAAATCAAGAGTCAGCAGCTCCTGTGATCTGTGTGATAGGGGGTGATTAGCTGGAACAGATGCCTTCGCAAAGACTGCAAGGGACTCTTACCATGCTGAGCATGAAGGGGAAAAACCTAAGAATCAGGTATGCTTTTTAAAGAAAGTTTTGCTGCACCTTTTTCTTATGCTACCGCTGGAAAAGTTAATAATGAATTACCAGAAATTGCTCCTTATGGTATTCATATTCTGCAATTGTGATACTGCCTACAGAAGATGCCTGACATGCAGATACTGTAAGGACTCACCCTGCCACTGTAGGACCTAGTTAGCTAGGTTCTTCTCTGTAACTTGTGTATGTTCAGCCACCCTATGGTGACACTATGATGACTCTGTAAGTCTGTATGTCTGGTTTTGTGGCCTCTGCTCCTTCTTGTTCAGACACTCATAGCTGAGGGCTACTGATTTTGGTAAACTGTTGTTTCACCAGTGTGCTTCATAGTGCTGCTTCAAATCTACATTTGGAATTGCTTGGAAATGAAAGCAAAACAGTCCCATCAGTTTAACATATTCTAATACTAAAATTAATACTGTAATTAAAACTTCTTTCCTACACAGAGGCTGCATGGAGGCACATGCAGTGAAGAGTAAGCTGTCCACAATTCACCGATTTTCCAGGAAGGAGGTTATAAACTCTGCATGCCAATACAAACAAAAGAAATTGATACATCAACCTCTGTTTAAATTACTTTTAAAACACAAGTGTTGAGGGGATAAGGCATAGATGGAAATAGGCCCCTGCCTCAGGAACGGCCAACCCATCAGAATGCAGAATACTGAAAAGGTCATCCTGAAATGGCATAGGACTGTATTTCATAAAATATAGGCATTACGTTTCTGGAACCTCATTTGTGTGACAAAAACTGTGACAAGAACAGAGGTTGGCACAAAATCAATATACTCGGGCAGGGACTGTAATAAATAATAAAAATGAAGAACAGCATAAATTTTAACCAGTTTTCATTACAAGTTAAAGCCGGTCTGATTTCCTATGTGATCTCTTGAAGCTGCATAATTTCCAAAGAAACATCGGCAAAGGTATATTTTTCATTTCGGATGAAAGGTGCTAAGACAAATATTGGAGAGAGAGAGAGAGAGGAATGTTCATCACCTTTACTTGCACTTGGGTGTTACCAACAGGAACAGAGGTGTGGAGGAAGGTGCAGGAGGCAGGTAGGGGCCTGCCAAGCTCCATCACAGCCACAGTCCTCCGGGGGTGAAGAAGCCTCGGCTGCTTAGGTGTTCTTCAGTCCCAAGCAGACTGTTTTACACAGTGCTGAGCAACTTCTCACCCATGAGCTGCTGTGCCATAGCACAAGCCCCACTTTCAACCATCTTTTTACAGAGCCAGCTCAGCATCCAGATCCTGACACCTTCATTTTCCAGTCAAACATACCAGTAAATACCAATTAACGAGCATAATCCTCTTGTGTTAATCTGTCACTATCCTCTAAAATTTGGGTGGCACTGCTGCTGCAAAATGATAAATCCATTAGTTGCAATTTTATCAACCCAAATGGACGTGAGCTCCGCAGCCTGGCTCAGCCTGTGGTGGCAATTGTCTCGCCAAGACCTCCTTGGGCAAGACGAGTGACTCAGCTTCCCCGGTTTCCCTCCCCCGGTTTCCCTCCCCAAGGAGGCAGGGAAGGTCGAGCCTGGTCCTCCACAGTATGTCTCCATTTAGATTGACAACTTCCCGTGACTGCGGGGTTAACCTTGTTATGACAGCACAGCTGCAGTTGCCATCTCTTCCCATCGCACACGATAGCACAGCCTTCCCAAAGTAATAGCAGCTCTCGGAATCACAAATTACAGCAAGTGTTTCATCTCTTGTGTTGTTATTTAGCCCCAAATGACTCTGACATCAGTTTCTAAAGGCACAGACGTGCTTTTTTTGGTTTTCTCCTGAACGACAGGTTAGCAGGGCCTGTTATACTGGTTCTATTTTGTTATTTTATAGTGAAAAATATGAATCAGTGTCCACTTTCATGTTCCTTTTTGGCAAGTGCTTTGTTACTTGAACACCATTTCCACCCTCACATCAAGAGTAATAGTGCTCAGATACATCTGTACATCACTGTACATTGCATATATTTCTGCCTGTAAAAAATGCATCTTTAATACAAATGCTATTTTGAAATTGTGTTTTTTATTTGGCATGTACAACATTCTTTTTTTTTTTTTTATTAGCAGAGGATTTGGTTATATTTTTTGTAGAAAGACAATAGAGTGGTAGAAAGACTGATGGTACCCGTGCACAGTGTAGTTTCTATTACTGTCAAAATATTTCAGGTAGAGGGCATATTTGATTAGAACCTTATTTCTCAAATTCCCCTTTAATATTTTCCCTCTATCACATTACAACACTTGCCAAACACAACTCAGCATTGCAAGATTGGATCTCTGACCACTGATCATTTTTTCCAAGTGTTAGCAGACCACTGTATTCTCTCTTTACCTTCTGGATAATTCCCTAGATAAATACACTTTCTGGATAAACATCACTCTACCTTCTGGATGACTATTATGTGATGTTCATTACTGCCCAAATGTCTATGCTACAATTTTATGCACAAAAATCTGGTAATATCTAGGTGCCTTAGAACTGGCTATTATTAGACAGAAATAAATTTTGTGAGTGGATATTTTTAGTGTTGACAAATGTGGAGTGCAGCATTATTAAATTTCTTCAGTTGCCCTCTGTGTCTCAGGAATGTGCCAAACCCAGTACAGCTTTTAATTGCTTCATTCTCTACTCAGTAATTTTCCTGCTGTTATTAGCGTGGGCTGCTCAGCAATCACTCGGAGCCAGGGCGTTTATCGGAGATTTCCTTTGTGTAGTGTTTGTGTTCTGCCTCTCAGTGCTCTGTAACACAGTTCTGCACATGAATTTCTGCTCTACACTGAAACTGGTTCCAACTGGCACTTGCAAGAACTCAGGGAAAATATATTTCTTCATGAAACAGGTCTTATAGCTGTAACTGGACCATATTTCTTAGATGGCTGTGCAAAAAGAGCTGAAAAGATTTGGAAGATCTGTTAACACATTGTCGACATGATTTTCAGTCATGTGGGGAGGGAGGAAAGCAGAAAGGGGAATACCAGCATCAAGCACCTGCAGGCACTGCCCTGGGTTGCAGAATCCTGGCCTGTACAGTCTTATCCCTTCTACAGGTATCTTCTTTCTATCTATCTATCTCACGTAGAGTTGCAATCATTATAGCTATATAAAATGCAGTGGGACAGAAAATCCACCCAAATAAGGGCAAATCATGAACTAGAATATTTTTATACAATATATCTTGGTTTCATCAAATTGCAAATAACATTCTATTTATTGGAAGTCACAAATCTATACACTCTGCTGACATGAAACCATGTAAGAACATAATGATTAAGACTGATTTACAGCTATATCCAAGCAATGGATGCACAGTGTTTGGACCAAATTCAAATTTTACTGCAAAGTTCAAAATTAGAAAAATAGGACCAGTACTACATATTGAAGGGTACTGACTTAGTTGACAACTTGTTGTCACTGTTCTGGAGATCGTATTAGATCCAGAGTGTCATAGTCTTTGGGCTGTGATGCAAGATGATTTCAGCACAGGGTGGACAACCAGCTGTGGAAGGGCACGGTTGTGTGTCTCTGGAGGCAGCTGCAAAGTAAGTGCCTTGCAAGTTAGCAGATTCATATCGAAGGGAGGAAAGTTTAGTTTCTTTCCTTGAGGCAACCAATGCAAGCCAAAATGGATATAAGAGAGCTTAGGCATTTTGGAGAGGTCTTTCAGAAATGCATATCATAATAGCAATGTCTTCTCTAATTGATTACGCAGTCTGAATCTTTGCCATTAAGTGCTTGGCAAAAGTATTATGCTCTAGCTCTCCCTACTGGATTATTATTACACAATTTCTGTATTTAATGGGTGCGGTGTATCTCTGTGTTAAACAATTAAACAGATAATCCAAGCATCTCACTGTAATGTATAGATGTTTCATACTTTATGTGCATTGCAACAGATATGGCTATGGCTTGTTTCTTTATTTTGTTAATTCTTCTTATTTTGTAATGTATCAGAAAAAAGTATGCTGTTTCTCCTGCTGCAGTTTATGAAGAGTCATTCTAGAACATGAGTTTCTTTCAGCTGTAATTTCCAAAAGTACCTAGGTGATTTTTAAGAACTTAAGGTAATTTTTCAAAAGTGAGTTAGGCTCTTAGAAGCCTGAACCTCAGTGGCTTTCACTGCAACTTAGTTGTCTGTCTGAAAAGTCTTTTAGTTATGTTTAACTACACACTGTTCTAATTTAATTGATTTTTGAAAGCTAATAGAGAGACTAGTCTACACAGATTTCATGTCTCTGCCATATCCAGTTGTGGTTATCCACTTTTTCCAAGGGAAAAAGCAAGCAGAGATATTTTAGGTGAGTTAAAATATGCATAGGTTATATTTTGCCTGTCTCTCCCAGTATGACATCTGACATATCAGGACTTAGCTAAGAGAAGGCAGGATCTTCACAGATAAAAATTTGATTAAAATATATTTACCCACATATTGCAATAAACTGGTCTTTTCTGGCAGCAAGATGACCTTTTTGACTCATTATGCCAAAGAAAAAATGTATTTCTACTTTTACCCATGTGATGAGCTAGTGATGGGCTTATAATGTAAGTTTCGCATTTCTTCTGAGGCATGACATCCACTGAGAAAGTTTACAAAGAATATAGTCATGTACTGTGACTGTAAATGCAATAATTCTCTTATCAAATAATTTAAGAGAACAAGTTTATTGGTTTTTTATTAATTGCTGCTTCACTGCAAAAATCTGTACAACAAAACAGAATGTTTTTCATGTACCTATGGTCCGTAGTAAATATCACTGTAAGAACTGAAGTAATTTTATTATCGCTATAAAATCCATAGGCTTGAATTCACCAAGACTAAATGAGATATACCTATCCTGCTAAATTTAAAACAGGACCAGACACCAATCCCTGTATCTGAAAGCAAGAGGCACTGAAAGTCTAAAGTCCTCAAGAACATGGCAGGCTTGATCTGGGCAGTTTGTTGGTGAGGGCCATTGCAAACTAAGGGAATGAGATAATGATTAAGCATGTAGAGATCAGGGGACCCGTGTACAGATTTGCTCTTTAATCTTTTTTCTTTCTTTCTTTCTTTTTTTTTTTTTTCTTTTTAAAGCACAGTAGATATTCTCTAGGATGTCATGAAGATTAATCCTTTAAATGTACACCATCAGATAACTGAGACCCTGATTCAGTCCTGCCTCCTCGTCACCTTATTATGCATAATGTAAGGCAGTTCACTCCTGAGCTGTCTTTCACAGCAAATTGGCTAATTCTTTTTGAGGGGAAAATGTGATGCAACTCTGGGAAATGGTCCTAGAACCACCCCTGTACCATATGGATGCAACTGCAGCAGGTTGGACTCCCTCAGTTCTCTGCACACCTCCAACACAATTCCTGCGGTCTTTGCATCCTTACCTACTCCTTTGTATCCTCATGCTGCACCCAAAGCATTTTAATTAAACTCTGCAAGGAATAATAATTCTTTTCAGTGTGAACATAGACCTTTTACCTGAGATAGGCATGGTCCATCGTGGGGCAGGCATGGGTCTCTTTCTACCACTGCACATGGGGACCAAGAATTTTGCAGTGGAGTAGATGTTTTCAATGATATAAGTTTAACCATAAGAGATGCCAGGTACAAACTGACATTTTAGATGGGCTGAATTTCTGAGCAATCTGTTTCTCCATGAGCAGAACAAGGGCACTCCTAGTTTAGGCACTTTAGTTTGGTACTGGAATATACATTTCCTGAATCTGAGCTAGTGTAAAATCCAGCTCCTACACTAAATTTTCATTAAATTAATATTTTATCCATTATATTTCAATTTTAACCTAAAAACATTTTAGCAGTGACATTACTGAAAAATATCTGGGCCTATAAATCACTCATTCTGTACAGAGCCTCTAGTTTATTCTCTTTTTTTAATTTGCCTTGAAACTTTAAATGCCTATTAATTGTATTAACATGTTTTACTGACACAGGATGTTTACATAAGATAAAACAGTGGATTAGATCAAACAAACAGAGATTTTTATTTCACCTAAAAGTTTTTTGAGAGGTGTTTGATAGTGCTAAAATATTGGCTTGAAGTATACACTCTTCATTTCAGAACTCCTTCTTAGTGGCCAGCAATTCAGAAGGGGCAGGATTTGCAATGGAGCTCAGCATGAGCTCCTAAAGCTATGCAGTGGCAAGAAGTGGTAAAGGTGGTATCCACTGCACAAGGAACTACAAGCATGGGAAAGGACTGAGCTGAAGAATATTAGCTTGACTCTATCTACAAGAGGTTTGGTCCAACAAGAGCAAGATATTAAAAAGCTACAGAAGATATAGAGAAAGGAGAGAAAATAAAGCTAAGCACTGAGTAAAAAATGCCATGTATTTTAAGAGAGACATACAGAACACAACCTGTTTAATTTGTGGAAAAGCAGGTTGAGAGTTTACTTTGATTATGTTGATAATCTCTCCCAGTGGATGTCTAGGTACTAACTGCTCTGTAATACAATGGAATAAAAACAAAGCCAGGATGTGCAAACTATAGCTGCATGAATTCACATGAGAAATAACAGAGTTTTGATGCAAAGGTGATTAACAAGTATAATAAACCATGTGCATAAGTGATAGATTTTTCCATTTCTGGTGTCTTTTATGTTAGTCTCTAATAAAAAAACTACTTGGCTTAAAGACATTCACCTTAGCAAAGCTCTGCATTAGCATAGCCATACTGCTTCTGTGACAGCTTGTTTCACAAGTGTATTGGACAGTATAGAAATGGATCCAACCCATTAATGCAATTAGTTGTGAGCTGTAGTCATACGTTTGAGAAAGAATCCAGCCTGAAGATGGAAGAGACGAGCAAGTGTATAGAGCCATCTGTCAAGATAGGGAGCTGAAGTTTAAATGGGTGTGTAAATTTTTGCTGTTCCAAAATAATAACCCGTATCACCTTTCAGCTAATCAAGTTCTTGTAATATCAGATGCATAGAAAAATAAGTATACATATAGAGCTGTTGCCAAAAGATCTTAACTAGTACTTGATGCTGAGCTTGCACCTTCTTTCAGAAGAATTTTAAGGTTGTTTCTAAACTGGCTGTTCTCAAATTGGGCAAGTCCCCTAGGATCCAGGAAAACTCCATCTGGTCTCTACTCTTTCTTCATTCCCCCTTTCCGTCTCCTTTTTTCTTTCCTAAAAAATGCTTTCCTCTCTGGCAGACACAGGGGAATATAAGATTTACTCTGACCCAATTAGGGTAAAGAGACAAGAAAGCAAGTGGGGCACAAAGGCTGCGACCTTAAGTAGGGGTTGCACACTGTGCATGTGTAGGATGGGAGAGAAGAATATAGATTTACTGCAGAGAAAAAAGAGCCTGCCCTTCTGCTTCTGGTTTGTTTGGGGTTTTTTTTCCTAATTATGACCATGAGCTTCTAGATGAATGTGAAAAACATAAAGCAGTATGTTGAGCTGAAAAGAGCAAAGGCATCCCAACTTTATAGTAATATCAAGAGCCACCTACAGAATTTATGGCTTATTGAATAGACCCCCTAAGCCTATATACATCTCATGTGACATAGAATTATAGTGTTTAAAAACAAAACTGTATACCTGCAAGAAATTGATGAATGGAAGGACAGAACCGTGGAGCACTTTATCAACCACCTGCCACTTTCAGTATAGCAACCAGTAAAACCTCACTCATTCTGACAAGGAAAGAATCATTAAAAATATATGCATCTGGTGGAGAAACTGGGCTAAAGATGGCCTACTAATGGCATCATATATCAGTATGTGACCTGGTGTGGAAAAAGAAAAACCTGCAGAAAACATCCCTTTAAGAATATTTATAGGAACTAAAAGAACTTCATTATATCATCAGATATGCCATAAACATGTCTTAAAAGCATTTTAGATAACCTATTTAAGGGAAATAGTATTTTTAATAGTATAATCTAAAAGCAAACAGTTAATGTGGGCTTGAATTGAAACAATATGCTACAAAATAAGCCTTATAACATCTGGATAATCACATTGCTGTCAAAATTTGTTGTCACACTTTTATGATTAATATATCCTGCTGTTTGATTGAATGCATTTTATGATCCTTATATATATTTCATATAAAACCCACTTGCATGATGCTTACATGTATTTAACATAAAGCCTGCTAGGTGACAAATTTTTTGTCTTCTTCTGCAAGCAAGATTTGGAAATAAAATATCTGTTGCCTGCTGGCTGATCTTTGATCCATGATCCTCACTTGTAGAGCAGATTTGGACTGCAGTAAATAAAAATAGCATTCTGTGTGGGCTGTGACTAAACTCATTTCAGCACATTTGGAGGGTGCTAAACAAGTCAGCCCTCATTTGCTGAGTTTCTAACTGCAGTCAGGAAAAGTGAGACAATGAGGAGCGAGAACAAAATGTCCCTAAAACATATGCATGAAGCTTTTTTTTTTTTTTCCTTTTCCCCTATGGCTTACTGACAGAAGTGATGTATCAAATGTATTTCATTATATGATTTATTAATACTGGTAATTTGAGTAAGTTCAAACAATATGTTTTTCACACAATGAAACAATGATAGTACATAAATATGTGGGTGTACATTTGTTCTGAGCACAGACACAAAATATACAATGAGTATAATAATCCAAATAAATTGTCTTCTAGAAGGAACGTGCTGTCAGCCAAGGACCATGTGCATGCTAGACAGTTGTTTCACATGAGGGATGATTCTAACACATCAGTACAAGAGAATGGGACTTATTTGGCCCTTTTCTTCAAGCTGTGCTTTTCTGTTGTGGTTGTTTCCCTTTTTTTCTTGTCTCCCTTTTAGCACATTGAAGATGGGTAGGAGGAACAGTTGTGCTGCTCACTCTATTTCATCACGAGTTTTGCAACAGTTTTGTTTCTCTTAAAGTTCTAATGAGTGGAAGACTATGATAATATTTCAGCATTTATTTTAGGGAGAAAAAAAAGTTTCTAAGTCTTGTAGCTGCAGAAAGCACTTCATAATAAGATCCTTCTGCCTTTAAAATGAATCAGAGTAAAGAAAATGTAGTTCAGAAATTATTATAAAGTCGTGAGTGTACATCAGTTGGATGAATTTTAGAGGGGAAAAGAGAATAAAGGGAGATTTGATTTATCATTTTAAAACACTGGTGTATTTTAAGTCTGTAAAAAGAGGAGAAGAAGAGCCAGGAGAAAAAAAATCAGAAAAAGTGGTAAAGAAGAGGTGAGGACATGGAAAAAATGAATGACAGCCAGAGACTGATAATGAAAATAGGATACCGAAAGTGTTTTCGTATTCTTGTCTCAGTCCATTACTCTGGTCAAATTTCTAGACTTCACTATCCTTAAAATAAAATAAAAAAAGATTTACCAGCTTCCCAAGTAAAGCCTTGAAATAAATGGTGAAGTAGTATAAGGGAAAGGAAGAAATGATAGGTGAGAGGCTTTTTGTCAAGTATGTAGTGTGCCACAGAAAAAAAGAATTAAAAAAGGTTTTAAATTGTTCTGGAAGAAATGCAAGGTATCTTTACTCTGCGCATTTTTCCCTTTAATAGTTTAAGAGAGGATAGGCTGAGAAGAAGAATCACATTCTTATGCCAGTCTGTTCAATATTAGACCGAGACAAACTTTTTTTTTTTTACAGGCTTTCAAATGCCTCTCTTACAGATATGAAATGTAAACTTGTGTATATATGCACCTAGAGCAAGATGCACAGCTCTTCTGCCTCCCACTGATAAATCAAGGCAAACAAGCTATGCTATGAGACCACTTGCTCTGCAAACCATTCATGTGGCTCAGTGGATAGCGCGGAAAGGCAGCTGTTGAGGTGAGCTTGAGAAACCTGTGTGAAGAGGGGGTGCTGACTTTCAGATAAACACTGTTTTATAGCTGTACAAACATCTGAACTAGTGAATACTACAGCATTGGCAAAATAGATGAGAAAAATGTATTTTCTCACATTAATTTATCTGGTGTTCTTGATTCATTGCCTGCTGCTGAGTTGCATAGCTGAGCACATATACCTTGTAGATAAATTTAATTGATGTATAGGTTTACAATAGCATATTATAGTATATTATATCAGAGCTCAGGGGTGGGAGCAACCTCTGTAACAGACTATGGGCTATTCTATACATATTCTTATCGGTATAATTATTTTTAGGACAGCCATCTATATTTCTATTATAGTCCTGTAGTGCAGCTGGGCAAGCTGTGTTACTTTATACTAGACCATGTGCAGGCATAAGCCTGAGAAGTGCTCTTCTCCAGATACTAATTTTTCATTTGTGCTTCTTGAAGTTTCGAGTCATCCTCAGACAAGCAGAAATCTAGCTTCTTTTTAAAGTTCACCGTCCAGAATACTGTTCTGGTATTTGGCAGAAAAAAAGAAATAAATTTTCTATGAATGAGAATAAGAAATGCCTGATTTTCATACTTATTTTTCATTATCCATAGTTTAAGGTGCATTAATATTGGTCAGGTGTGTGAGTATTGGTCATATAGTTAAGTCTTTAGTACTAAGAAATAGATTTCTGGCCTATCGCATACAAGGGAAGCAGTAAGGAAGTACTCTCACTGGCAGGCAAGTAATCAGAACATACCCATGTTTTTCTTTGACACTACTAAATTTAGAGAAGGAATGTGAGAAATTGACTTCATGGGCATGATGTTCCCTCTGAGGCATGGAATGAAGTGTAGATTGGACAGAGATAATTCACTTTCCTACTTTTTAGCCCGGCCTCCTAAAAAAAGGAAGTTTGTGTTTGTATGCTGTCCCCTGTGTCTGCTCTCTTTCTGTTTTCTGTTAACATTTGGACCCATGGATCTGTTTTAACTAAATGGGATGGAAAAACAGAGATTTTCCAAGATTATTTCAATTCTACAAGTTTCGTGACAACTGAAAACTGTTGGAGGAGAGATACTCAAATTAGTGCCTCTAGCTGAGGAAAAGTCTGAATAACTTGCCTGTCCATAGCTATGTATGAACAAGTAATCGGCAGTGGGTTGCACCACATTCACCCAGTCCATCCTGCCAAGGATATGAGGAAAAGCAGTGGGGCAATGCAGCTACATGGCAGAGAGAGGGGAAGCAGCAAAGCAATTTTGATGACAGAATGCAAATCTAAAGGAAATCAGTCTCCAACACTGCTGCATCTTGCTGATGTTTTTATTCAGTTTTATATTCCCTTTATTATGCATATAGCAATGCATCCACTACAGAGATTGGGGGTTTTAAATAGAGTCTTAGAAGAAAGAAAAGCTCCCCTTCTGAAACCCAAAATCTTTGCCCTGTTTGTTCTGGAAAGGCTGTTTTACGATGTTGTGGGAGAAAGAAAAGGCTGGTCATCCTGTTCTTTATTAAAACAACTTTTAAATGTTGATCTTAAATCAGTTCATAGAAGGGTACTGAGGGGGGGTGTACTTTTCCCTTTATATAGAATTCAGAGTAAAACTATTTTTTCATGAAAGTTCTCATTTAAACATTTATCTAGGCTTGCAACTGAATGGTGTGAGGCAGATATATGGCTTTTCACAGGAATCAAAAAGTAGATATTGAAATACAGCATTAATGCTGTTGCAACAGCTTTGCAGAGTTGCTGGGTGAGCAAGTTAAACATTTTCTGAAGTGCTTAGCACTATTGGCTGCAGGTTGATTATTGAGGTTCCTAGGCTCTATTAATAATAACATACTGGCACATAAAGTCTGTACAAGGTCTCGATAGTCTTTCTCTTGACAGTAGTTATAAGACTTTTTTTTTATTAATACTATTTACAAAACTTGGGGTAAACCTAGGTCAATTCTTATTTGTGTAGTCTGTGGTGTCTGTGTTTAGGAATCTGGAGGGCACTCTCTGCATCAGAATATTTGGTAAGAGGAACTAGAGGAGGGTGGCACTGTGAGTTAATAACACTTTTCAGCTTGTGATGAGGATTATTAAAAATGAAGGGGAATGTGGAAATATGAAGTCAGTTCAAATTGAAGTATTGAGGGGGAAGGAGAAAGTGTTTACCACCTGTGGTTCAGGGTAGGGAAGCGCACTCAGAGATAGCTGAGAGCATTACATTAGTGACTGCAGTGATATCTAGGGAATTTTAATTTGTATAATTTATTCAGTCATTAATAAGGAGGACTAGAGTTTTATGTAGAACTCATTTTTATATCTGTATGTGTTACAGGCAACTCAGCAAGGAAAAACTTCAGACTGAATTTTATTAAGCAAAATGGATATGGTAAGTACCATGATCATTAGGGATGGATTTTGGATACAAATACAGGTGTATTATACATGTAAATGGTCCAATTTAATACAATCAGAAATGTATTAAGTAAAATAGATTGGCCGTGTTTATGAGCAAAGAACTCTGAGGACAAAAAAAAAAAAAAGAATAATTTGCAAAAAGATTGGGAGGATATACTGCAAAATAAAACCTGAAATATAAATTATTTAAAGCCTCTGTGGATGAGTGATAAGTTGTTAAGTTAATTGCAAGTAACAACAGAGAAGTGGAAAATCACATGGAGTCAAAAACTTTGGCACAGATATAATGTCATTGGAAGAAACAGAGGAAATGTAGCAAAGAGCATTTGAAGAATAAAATAGAAAAAATGAGTCCCTGTTGTCTGCCCTGGAGGTGTGACTAGCGGGGGGAATGTCCCTGTGATGGAGCCGCCTCCGCGGGCAAGAAAAATAAGTAAAATGAGTAAGAAAATAGCAAATGCAAGAGAAATTTCACCTTTTCTAGAACCTAGAGTCCTGTTCCTGATAATCCCTTTGTTACAATATTGCTTTTGACTTACAGTCTTCCTTATAATACTACAAACTACCATAGGGAAGGACTGATTTTTTAAAGTGTCACAGTACTCATGGAGCACCACTCTACTGTGTCTATCCCAGTGAGGGCATATGCACCTCTATGCACCTCTTCGCATAGAGGTTCTTAGACAGCTGGAGGTGAAAACCACAAAACAATGATTCATGTCATAAAGATAGCTTTCTCCCCCAAAAGGGGACAAAAAGTTGATCCAATTATTGGTGGTAACAAACACAAGAGAGAAAACATTAGAGGTATATGTATTTTCCAACACGTTCTTAAAAAACCCAACCAACAGTTGCAATGCATTTAGGGAAATATTGAACATCAAACTACTGGAGGGATATCAGACATAATCTGTTTAGTAGTAGAAAACTGTCTTTCTGGGTCTAAAGAAGGATATCTTCACATTTCGGTGGGTGGCAAAGTTTTGCATGAGTGGTTTTTTTGCCCTATGATGACAAAAAAAAGATGTTTAAACATCCATAAAGCATGGATTTTCCAGGGTTCTGAGACGACAAATAGTGTTGTTAAATTATTGCAGAGAACACAGGTACTTCTCATTTCTTTGCCACATCTAAGTTGCTTTATTAGTGCTGGACATAAAGTGGCACACTCAGACCGCTTTCCTTTTTTTTTTTTTTCCTTGTTTGAAGCTGCACACAACTGAGGATGTGGATGAAAATTCCTAATTATTTCCAAAATAGGGTAAACCATTCAGTTGAAGGGTATTCCTGACAGGAGCACAAGCTTTTCCTCCCTCTTCTCTAGCTGCTGTGGCCAGGGCTATATTGCTTGGGAAGAGGACAAATCTTGAGGTTATCTGTGCTTTTTTCTTTGCCATCTTCTTGGACAGCACCTTATGGTTACTGGAAATTAAGTATTAGCTAATGCAATGCTGTCCATGCTGGAAAGAAATAGTATACAATAAAGTGTTTCAGTGAGTTGACCGTATACTGCAAGGTTCATTACAGGCAATAGGTAAAGGAAGTGCCTTGAAAATTTTGTTATATAGCTAAAGAAAAAAAAAAAAACCCAACCCAAAACCCAACCCACTCTCAAGCCTATTCATTTTCAGGGCAATGAAAACCTTCAGCATTTGTGAGATTAGCTAGAATAGTATCATAAGCCTAATAATCAGCTTATTAACAATAGCTTTAGAAGAAGGAATCTTTTAGTTAGCATAAAGAGGTTGTGAAAGGTCTTTACACTGAAAAAGGAACAATTGGAAAGGTCAAGAAAGTGCTATTACTAAGTACTATCCGCCTCATCCATAATCAGTAATAAATTAGAAGAGTGTGTACTGTATTGGATAATTGTGCTAGCATCTTGGCAGACAATGTCTTGGTAATGCTCAAATCAAAGCATACCTACCACAGCTTTTCTTTTAATCTTAGGAGAAGCACATCAGCTGAAGCCTTGTAAGAGACAAGTGAGCTGTTTCTGTTCTGGCAGTAAGCACAGTCATATTCTGTGCACAAATATTGGGAAAAAATTGTATTTTTCAGAGGAAATAACTAGGAAATACAGCTAATGAGTAAAGTCTGCACAATTTGAAGTGAATGAGGGCAGAGTCGGAGAAAGGTCTCATTTGAAGGAGAGCAAGGGAGGTGGTTTATCATGCAGTTTAATGCTGATAATCCAGATGAAAATTATGGAAACTCAATTTGCTTTTTGTAATCTTAGTTTTAGCTGTGCAATAGATCTTGGGATTGCCATGATATGACCAAGAAATGAGGAAAATTCCGCATTCCTTGAATGTGACTTTTCTAAGGTTTTAGTACCCTGGTGACAAACCAGTGCTCTTTACAGAATTATTCAAGCCACCCTTACAGCATCTTTTATCATCACATTTGTTTGCTTCACTTACACTTTTGCTCGCTATGTGATTCAGCTCGTATCTGCACTGCACCTGATCAGCAGGCAGTGACCTGAGACTGTGCCCTGGATCCGTCTCCCTCCCATGCAGGCAGGCGAGGTGGGGACACCTCGCTAGCACAGCCGTTCCCTGCAGCTCAGCCTGCGGCCAGCAAGGCCGTGACCACAAGGGAGGGACGGCAACCTCCATCAGAAACCTGGTAGCCTGCCACTGTGTGTCCTCAGAGGAGAGGTCCCTGCAACAGCAGTGCTGACTGTTGGGCTTTACTGTCTCTACAAGGTTGTTTCCTGTAGGGAAAAATAATAGTTACGTGGCTTGGAGTGCCCAAAATAAATGATTGTGACATCCTTCAGTGTTTCAGGAGGAAAATGACAACAGGCTCCTCCTCTGCAATTGTGATGCCAGCTAGGCACGCTGTCCCTTTCATGCCTTGCAAAGGTGGCAGGAGTCCTGGATGGGTGAACAAGGAGCTCCTGACTAAACTCAAACATGAAAAGTGTACAAGGCATGGAAGCAGGGGCAGGTGACCTGGGACGAATATAGAGACACTGTCCAGGTGTGCAGAGATGGGGTTAGGAAAGCCAAAGCCAGCCAGGAGTTGGACCTGACGAGGGATGTGAAGGGTAACAAAAAGGGCGTCTACAGATATTTCAACAGGAAAAGAAAGATGGACCTGCTGCTAACATGGAGCAGGGAACCTGCTGACAGGGGACACAGAAAATGCTGAGTTGCTCAGTGCCTTCTTCACCTCAGTCTTTACTGGTATGATTTGCCCTCAGGAATCCCAGGCCCCTGAGACTCAAGGGGAAGTCTGGAGCAAGGTAGACTTACCCTCAGTGGAGAAGGACCTGGTGAGGGAACATTTAAACAATCTGGACATATACAAGTCCCTGGGACCTGCTGGGATGCAGCCACGAGCTGCTGAGGGAGCTGGCCCATGTCACTGCAAGGCCTCACTCCATTATTTGTGAAAGGTTGTAGTCATCAAAGGATGCTTCTGAGGACTGGGAGAAAGCAAATGTCACCTCTATCTTCAAGAAGGAGGGTCCAGTGAACTACGAACCACTCAGCCTCACTTCGGTCTCTGGGAAACCGTTTCCAAACACGAAGTAGAAGAAGGTGATTGGGAGTAGTCAGCATGGATTTATGGAGGGGAAATCATGCCTGGCCGACCTGAGAGCCTTTTATGATGAAATGATGGGCTCAGTGAACAAGGAGGAGTGGAGGATGTTGTTTATCTTGACTTCAGCAAGGCTTTTGACACTTACCAATATATATATATAAATACCTGACTGGGGAAGTAAAGAAACCAGTCAGACTCTTCTCAGTGGTGCTTGACAGGTCAAGAGGCAATGGGCACAAACTGAAATACAGGAAATCCCATTTAACCATAAGAAAACACTTCATTATTGTGAGGGTGGTTGAGGTCTGTCACAGGTTGCCCACAGAGGCTGTGGAGTCTTCACCCTTAGAGATATTAAGAAGCCAGCTGGACACAGTCCTGAGCAACCTCCTGTAGGTGACCCTGCTCTGAGCAGGGGCTTGGAGGTGCCTTCCAGTCCCCGTGAGTCTGTGATTCTGTAACATTGCAGAGACATACACTGGTTCAAATAACTTTTGTTTCTACCTTTGTGAGACTTATAAGCTCTTAGAAGAAATGTATGAAAAATAGCTGAATGAAAACTTTTCATATAAAATTAATTTTTCATAATTAATTTTAATTATGAAAATATTTTTTGTATAAATGAAATAAGCTGTCTGCAATCAAAGAAGGCATCTATGTTTTTAGAGCCGGAAACAGGGCTAAAAATTCCTGTGTTTAAAAGTTTCCATGCTGTCATTGCGATAAATTAAGTTTCTAATTAAACACATGCTCACATACACACTCTTGGATGGGAATGCTGTGCTTGATCAATAGCCTTAGGCTACACAGTAGCAGGCAGAATTATAGCAAATGGAACTGGATGAATGGGTTTACTTAATGACCACAATATGATTTATTTCATTGGTGGGAAAGGGGGGAGGAAGACATCAAATTGCTAAAAATACTACCCAAGCAAATTAAGATATGATCTTACAGGAGATACATTCCCAAGAGATCCTGTGGGAGTATAGCAGATCAGAGCTCAGATCACTCTTAAAGAAGCGTACTTGATGAAAGTGTCAGCTAATCTGCATTCAGCTTGTTTTCCATTTATAATTAAGAAGGCTTTTTTATTATTTTTTAATGTAGATGCCTTAACCATGGACAATTACTGATTTAATCAGCACATTTACAGTGTCATGGTTTTAGCCATTGGAAGAGTACAAGAAACAAAATTAATGCAGATTATTCCACATATAGATAAACAGATGAAAAATATATCTTTGAATAAAGTTTCACAAAATTTAAGTTTTTGATCCCTGATCACAACCAATTATTATTTAGCATTTGAACTCAGAGTTAAAGCAACAGCCACTGCAAGACCTGCCAGTGTGGCAATGTGGTGGTATCTGCTGGTGGTGAATCTGGGACTGGCAGCTACATGCTTGGCTCTGTCACTTGGGATATGTCACTGACCCCGCTGTCCAGTTACTTACCTTGCCAGTGAGGAGAATAATGCCAACCAGAGCTGAAACACAGAGAGAGAGAGAGAGAGAGATACAAGGCAGCTTACTGAGTTTTGACTTTGCTGTAAAGAAAGTTTGTGTTATATGGCTTACGAACTATAGTGAGCCAAAACCAAAAGAGCTGGCAAAATTTACATGAATGGCAGGAGAATAAATCTTCTCCAGCCCCCCAAAATATGCATGCACACATACACTTATTTTGGTTCTTGTTATTGGAAATGTTCCTTCAGTTTCTCTTTCTCCCTACTTATTTATCTGTGAAAAATGCAGAAACTGAATATAAATCAGGTTTTGACTTTTTCTATAATTGTGCTTTTCAAAGGAGATAATTAAATTTCTGCCTCTTTGGGAAAAGGTCAGCATATTGGGGTAACAAATATTCATATCTCTAGGGCATTTGCCCTTATTAGCCATGAATCACTGTTTCATAAGCTTGGAGCCTTGGCTAGAATCCATCTAGCCTGAAATACTTTGAAAACCTATGAATTAACTGAGATCTACTTTAATAGTTGAACTTTATTACTAATTAACCTTATATGTCCCTGTTTGTTATGCTGTAATTCAGAAACTAACACTATTGCTATTGTCTAGATGTATATTAAATATATGGTGCTACTTCTCCAGTACTTCAGGAATTTCTTGCTGTGCCAATCACTTGTTTTGTACACAAGTTAAGGCTGTACACAAGTTAAAAGGAGGCTAGTGAAGAAGCTTTTGAAAGGCCAATGGTTGACTTAATCTTCATCTCCACATCAACTGACTCAAATCAAGGAAACAGCCTGCATTTGGTTGATGCTGGATTGCTTAGTCACAAGTTGACTGACATAATACAAGGCGCTTTGTGGAGAAGCAAACAGACCAACTGGAAAGGAACAGATTAATCTGTTTTTTGCATTTTATGCAATTATTTTTTCTGATCTGAATTCATAATTAATATTTCTATTCAGATTTTCAACCGCTTTTAAGCTTTGGGGATGGCAGAGGTAATCAGATCTGCTGCTTCTTCCACCTACAGTTTCAGAATGAAATATCATGACCAATATCTATGTTCTTGTCACTTGGGCTAGGTTTGTAAAACCTCTTCAGGCCTTTTGATGTCTGCTGTGATGGAGCTTGAGCTGACACCAAGCTGGGAGCTGTGTAACTGTGCCACTGGAACACAGCTGGCATTAATGCACCCTCTGGGCACTGGGGCTGGGACCCTGGGGCAGTGCTGCACCTGGGGGTCCAGAGCATCATGCTGGCCCAGCTTGAAACATGGCAACAAAGGCATGGCATTGTATGTCTTTGTCAGTATGCCCTTGTTCATCTTAAATGCTCAGACCTATCATTAGCTATCCCTAATGCAAATTTTAGATAGTCAAATGCCCCCAACTCATCTGCATCCTTAAACTCAAAAGGTCACTAAGTCTCTTAGGTTCCTGCTAATAAGGACCCTGAGGCATGTAACTATCTGACTACTGTAAGACTGTGCTTATCTTAATTTAAAGCCTGCTGAATTTGAGACACTGAGCAGTCCTCACTTTTCTCACCTGTTGAGACGCATCCTTAGAAGATGCTTCTAGATGGTGTTTGTGTAAAGCAAGAAAAAATAAATATCCTCCCATTCTTACCATCACTTCCTCTGTGCATTGGCCTTTAGCATAGACTTCCACTATTAAGAGGTTTAGAGGTTTGAATATATCCCTTCTTCATGGTCTTGTGGACTTTTAACATTAATTCCTCCACTTCGTACTTTAACCCCTGGTCTTTGTGATACTCTTCAGTCTTCATCCTTCCTGTTGAAACAGTTCCATATGGTGTGGACCAGGCAGGAAGGCCTGTAAGCATACTTCCCATGCCTTGTTATAAGAGTGTTTGCCTAAGAAGTCTAGGTTCTTCTTGAAAGAAGTAAAAGCTTAAGCATTTTAAATTTAAGTACACATTGTAGCAGGGAGAGTAATGGAAAATTGTTTTTTTCTAGGTAAGTACCCCAACAGCTAACCTATACAGTCATGTTTCTGTTTGTTCACCCTCTCTTTCTGGCCTAGTGAATATGAAATGATAATATTATATTTAATATTAAAGTAGAACAATCACAATAGGAGGGCATGAGAGCATCTCCTCTCACATAAGCCTGTGGTATACTGATTCAAACCTTCACATGGAAGGTGAGAGAAGTGGGTTCATAGCCCTTTAGAGAAAGGAATTGAAGCTGAGAGCATTAAACTTACATGTGTGAGAGCTGTTTTATGCAGGATTTCTTTATTAAATGTGACAGTAACACATAGTTCATATAAAGGACTGAAAATTTTGGTAATAAAGAACAAACAAAAGTGTGAGTGTGCCTCGTCATACAAAGAAAGCAGATGTTAGCAATACATTAAATTACAACTCCAGCACAGGCATATTCTGGGTCTTTTTTTTATTTGCCATTGATCTTCAGACCACATAAAGCAAAAGCTTTCTCATAGTAATTTTTTTTCAAGTTCTGCCAGAAAGCTGACAAAATGTATTGAGACTCTGATAATAGTTAAGTGTGACTTTATCCAAACACTTTAAATGATCTTAATGTATTACATTAACTGTCCCATAGCAGTTGCCTAAAAGAATGTAGGTCTACTCAGGGGAGGAGAGGAAATAGTGAGGTATATTTAGGAGAAAAGTTTGCATGCGTAATTTCATAGAAACAAACCTTGCATTAACTGGTTTAGAGCAGACCAACAGAAAAGCAAAAGTTCGTGCAAATCAAGTGGTTTCTTGAGCCTGGTGTCCTGTATGGAAAAGTGTCTAGAACCAATTGCTTCAGAGAATGGGACAAGAAAACCTGCAATAAGAAGCTGTATAGGAAAAAAGTCTAGTCATCTTTTCTAACCATATCAATAATTTCACTTTCAACTGAATTTCATTTTCACTAGCTGCCCCTTCTCTATGTCTAAGGAGAAAAGGTGAAAAGAAGTGCTTGATGTATATTCTATAGCATTTACTATTTTGTTTGGTTTTATTACTTCTCCTATAATTTCTCTCTGCTCAAAGATTAATGCTCTCCAGCCATCTTTCCCAGGAGGAAAATAGAAATGGATTTTTCAATTTTGTAGAAGCAAACAAAACCAAATCTTCCTCTGTGAAGACAGCATTGAAAGTATACATAACTGATACTAAGTAAATGGATTTAAAAAAATAATCATCTCAGCTACACTTCTGTGACTGGAAAGACTTCAGTTTACACAAGCATCTATATATTTAGATATTTATGTGCTTTTAAAGACAGCTGTTTGGGTTTTTTTTATTTGGAATATACCCTGAATATTCTTGATAACCCTATCACAACTTTTTATATTTGAATATTGCATAGTAAAGTTTGATAGAATGACAAAATTTTTCCTAATGGAAGAAACTTTTGCTATACTGGTGAATAAGTAAGGATCAGAAAATACTTTTTCTCTTTAAAGACATCCCTAGCAATGCATAATTGTCTTTCAGTGGTGCTAATTTAATATTTAGCATGCTGCGATACCCAACTGTGCGATGCTTTCATTCGATGGTGTGGCAACTCAGTAGCCATTCCCCTCATGTTCACTCATGATGGACTTTCTCTTACACTGCTGGAAATGAGAGGGAATAGTGGCATCTGCCACAGTGTTTTGGTGGATTTAAGGAAATGAAGAAAGAAAAGACAATTGCGAGCCACAGTTTGAAAGAGCTCTTTTCATATATTCCCATGGGCTTCATATCTGTGGAGACCAAGGCAGACTCAGAAATGTGTTGTATTATAAGTTAATGATCTGTTAAAAGGAAAAAAGAATAAACATCAACACTCATAAATCCAAAGATTTTTTTCTACTATTTGACTGTTACTTCCTTATTTAAAGAAGGCTACATTCTTTTTGCATTTAGGTGCTGGAAACAAGTCTATAACAGTAATATTTTTACATGCACATTTTTACATAATCTTTTCTTTTAAAGATTTACATATATATTTTAGGCTTGACTTTCCTGTGTCCACCTAACTATTCTCATCAATGCTAGAGGTGTTAAATCACTCTGTATGGTAAAAGCCATAATTTTCCATTTTGACTTTTCAAGTAACCCTCTGACTGGTACCTTGAAGAAATTATGGAATCTAGGACATTTTTCCAAACCCATGCCTGCTTTTTGGATTATCCTTCAGGGCTCCATTGTGCTAAAGTAACCAATGTTCTTTAATGACTTTCTGCAATACCTCCAGGGAAATGAAATGGCTTTTTCATGTCCAAGCATTCAAAGTACCAGTTCCTTGTCCTATTGCCCTTACCGTGGGACAGGGCTTTGAGAATGCCTGTCAAAACAGTATTGTCTATGGTATCAGAAATGGCAGTGTAAAAGCTGTCAGATTTTTGATCCTGTTGGCTATGGGCATTTGTATTATCTTCTGGGGGTGTATATTTTTTCAGTGTAGCCTTCATCTTAGTAGAGTGTGATAGCTTATGAATGCCAGCTCTCCATTCATTACTGCACAGGCTTTTTTTCCCTTTGCTCACCGATAATATCCTTGTGACAGCAGCAGAAACTGTTTACATAAGAAAATAATTGGAAAATATTCATGATTTTGTAGGTACTTAGGGCAGTAAGTAAGTCCTCTTACTCATAGGATGCAATAATATTAGGCATGCAGCTGTAAGTATTTATACTCCTGCCATCTTATAGCAGGCTAGCAATCTAATGACTTTTGTGTCCTGCATAATTCTATCATTTGCCTTGTATGTGGCACAGGCGTGAAGCCACACAAAAGCTTAGGCACTGAAATGTTCAGCAATATGGCCTCAGTGTTGAATAGTTTTGTTAATACAGGGGAATTCACAGTTCTGACTTCTGTTCCCAGGCCCCCTATGCAGTCCTGAAACATGCATGTGGCAAATCAGGCATCAGAGGATGTGATTCACATCAGACATTCTAATAGGTTTGCAAATGAGAAATGCAGCAGAGAAGGTTATGTTCTGTACTTACTCTTCCTCTGGGTTTTGGAGCTTCATTGCAGGATCGAGACTCTGCATTGTGATCCATCTACTGGCAGTAGGTGTCTAAATCCAGCCCTGCCTGATAAAACACAGAGGGAAGAGTATGGTTTTCCCTGTCAGTCTAACAATAAAAGCATTCATTCTGAATGCAGGAAATAACAGGAAGACCTGTTTTACCACCATCAAATGTGTGTCTAACCTATTGGGCCATAAAGCATTTCTTCAAGTGTTTGCTACTCTGTTTTAGTACTGTGGTGGGTTGACCCTGGCTGGACGCCAGGTGACCACCAAAGCTGCTCTATCACTCCCCTTCCTCAGGTGGACAGGGGAGAGAAAATATAACAAAAGACTCTTGGGTTGAGATAAGGACAGGGAGAGATCACTCACTAATTACAGTCATGGGCAAGATAGACTTGACTTGGGGAAAATTAATTTATTACCAATCATCCAGAGTAGGGTAATAAAAAATAAAACCAAATCTTAAAACACCTTCCTCCCACCCCTTCCTTCTTCCTGGACATAGCTTCACTCCCAATTTTCTCTACCTCCTCCCCCCCAGCGGTGCAGGGGGATGGGCAATAGGGGTTGGGGTCAGTTCATCACACGTTGTCTCTGCCGCTCCTTCCTCCTCAGGGGGAGAACTCCTCACACTCTTCCCCTGCTCCAGTGTGGGGTCTCTCCCACAAGACACAGTCCTCCATGAACTTCTCCAATGTGGGTCCTTCCCACGGGCTGCAGTTCTCCACGAACTGCTTCAGCGTGAGTCCCTTCCATGGGCTGCAGTCCTTCAGGCACAAACTGCTTCAGCGTCGGTCCCCCCCAGGGTCACAAGTCCTGCCAGGAGCCTGCTCCAGCACGGGCTTCCCACGGGGTCACAGCCTCCTTCGGGCACCCACCTGCTCTGGTGTGGGGTCCTCCACAGGCTGCAGGTGGATATCTGCTCCACCGTGGACCTCCATGGGCTGCAGGGGGACGGCCTGCCTCACCATGGTCTTCCCCACGGGCTGCAGGGGAATCTCTGCTCCGGCTCCTGGAGCACCTCCTACCCCTCCTTCTTCATGACCTTGGGGTTTGCAGAGTTGTTTCTCTCATGTGTTCTCACTCCTTTCTCCGGCTGCAATTGCACAGGGGTTTTTTTCCCCCTTCTGAAATACGTTATCCCAGAGGCACTACCACCATCGCTATTGGGCTCAGCCTTGGCCAGCAGCAGGTCTATCTTGGAGCTGGCTGGCATTGGCTCTATTGGACAGAGGGGAAGCTTCTAGCAGCTTCTCACAGAAGCCACTCCTGTAGCTCCCCACCAGCTACCAAAACCTTGCCACACAACCCCAATATAAGTACGCATTGGAATATCAGTCTTGGCTACTTCTTCCCCATTACACTACACTTTTCTAATGATCTCTTATTGTGTCCAATTATTTCATGCACACTGAAACAATTTCAGCAGGGGACCTGCCTCACGTGCCATCTCCTGAACCAGTCCACATCAGAAAACAGTACTTGTAAAATCTGTCAGCTATGTTGCTTGAGGTTGCCCAGCATGTTCAGGAGGAGGTCCTGTGACTAGCTGCTGAGTGTATATTATCCACATTTTTCTGTTTTTTCCCCTTAGCTTTCAAAGACAAGGCACAGGGTCTGGGTTTTATGTAGGCAAAAATGGTGGGTGAATATACTATGCTTGTAGCAAGCCAGTGAATCTCTGCTATCTTTAGTCATGTTGCCTCAGCTTCAGCTGTCCAAGGATGAGAGACCATCTGTTGCTATGGATGCAGTCAAGGTAATTATGGTAAGGAATATTACTCCCAAACTCCAAACAGAGAGGGGTAAGTACTTGAGTGGGGTGGTAGTATGTAGGTTACCAAGAACAGAACTGAAGAGAAGCAGTGATTGCTTGGATTCTCACCTCCTCTTGAATCCTGGCAGGAGAGACACTAGTCCCAGCAGTTCCATGGCAAGGATAGTTTGGTGTGCCATGGTTGGAATAACTGTAGTAGTGGCACACTGGCACTTTTGTGCCACAGAGCACCCCCAACCTTAAGTAGGATCTGTGGCAATGAGGAACTGAAGGCAAATTGATTTTTTTCAGTCCAACTGGAAGTTCCACCAATAGCTGGATGGATAAAACTTAATCCAAATGTCCTAGATAAGGAAAAATGTTCTGTTGCTATGCTGTTGGGCAAAAGTGTGGGGATGAAGACACTAGATTTTTTTATGGCATCTGATCCTGAAGGTATGGATTGTTTTACTGAATTGGTCTTTGTGGGCAATACAGGCAGAGAAACTCCATATTTATGGATCCCGGAAGGCCTTCAGTGATCAATGGTTTAAAATTTCGGTGATCAATTAAGCCAAAGTTTATGGCTATGCAGAATACCTTAAGAGGAGAGGACAGTCTGTTGCAGCCCATTTGAAAGAGAGAGAGAGTTTAAAAGGCATTTCCAGCATTCACAGCCACACTTATGCTGGGATACAAGCAGTCTATGCAGTTTTGCTCTTAGTCACTTTTGGACTAGCAATACTTCAGGAATAGGCATTAGGAATTTTCGGAATCCCAACTTTGAGCATTGTCAATTTTCCTGGGGTTTTGCCCCCAAAACACTGTTGTGGATTTAGACTTTAGTGAACAATAGTCCCACTGAATCAAGAGAGATGAGTCTGTATTTAGAGGAATAATTTCTTGGCTTTGCTATCACATTCTGCATATCAGGGAAGCCAAATCAGTGTCTTTAAATTGATTTGTCACAGACCAACGAACAGAATAAGAGTCTGAATCTGCTACTTCAAACCCATTCCCCTTTTGTACCTTCCTTAGACATTTTAGTTAATATTCCTAAACACTTAAAGGTAAATGAAAGAAATAATGTATTTTTAAGTAAATAAATATATGCAGTATGAGAATTTCCAATTGTCTATGTTAAGAGCAAGCAGATGGCTCATTGTAGTGTGTTATTTTGTTATTTACAGAATAGCTAGCTTGTACTACAGTATCTTTTCATCTCCAGAATTTCACTTCCAAGATTATGTATAGGCTCTGTCTTAGTCATAATATTTTAATTCATCACCATGTATTTAGCAAACTCCTTCTTTTATCACTTGATGACAGAAGGGATTTTTTTCTCTGACATTTATTGCTTTTTAAACTGTATTTCTGGTTGCATGCCAGATTTCTCCCAAAATATTGTAAATAAATGTGAGTAATACAGATTTGGATTTATGAAGCATAATGGCTGGATGCTTTAGCTGTGAAGAGATGCTTTATCATATTGTCCACCATTATGTGGAGAAACTTTAAGACTTGCTTTCCTGCTTTATTTTACTACAGTCCTTAAAGGTTTTAAACCAAGTTGCTCTGAGACTTGAACACAATTATAGTAACCAATCTGACATACACACAATGTGAATAAAATGCTCTATTATATACAGGCATTTTAACACTGATACATTCTACACACATAAAATAAAGGCACCTTGAAATAAAACTCTTATCTCCCTCACCTCACTTATCTACTAATTACATATAAACTCACACAATAAAAAAAAAAAATTCTGTATGTATATCATTAAGGAACATAAAAGAAAGGCTTGTTATCTTTTTGCATGCTTATCTGTAAGATTCAGTAATGTTCCTATCTGTAAGAATATATACTCTCTCTATATGTGTATGTTCATATATAATTTATAGATATAAATATATCTCCCTTCAGACCCTGAAGTATTAAAACACAGGCTGGGGAACCCTTCCTGTATTCGTGCTTTCTGAAATCAGACATTCTTAAATGGAAGACCCACATTTCTTCCTTCATGAGAGCTGCTTTATGAGACCATGAAATCAATCCTGCCATCCTTTTGGCTAAATTTGGATTCAAAATGAAAAATTGCCTCTCCTCTAATATCCTTATTCTCTTTCAATCATTATTTCATGACCTGGATCATTTCTTTGTAAGGTAGATTAAATATGCTGCTAACAAAGTTTGAAAACATGGTGGCTAAACAAAACCATCACTCCTTTGCATCACATTCCGTACATTTTTTGCATAGTGATACATTGTGTGGTTTACCTTGAAGAGCGTGGATGAACTTTAGGCCTGAAAAGAAAGCATGTGCCTAGGAAAAAAAAGGGATATTTATAATCAGTAGGAAATAAATTTCCCTCCCAACATGTGTAGCATTCCTCCCACTCATTATGTGGGGCTAGTTAACCTCTGAGCTTGATGTGCTGCAATTGAAGATGAATAGTATCAACTTGGGCCGTGGTGGGCTCTGATATAACCAGTGCAGGAATCTGGATTTCCCCCACTTCTCTGTAGCAACAGGGGCTGGCATCACTTTCCATACAGTTAGAGGCTATGTGCCACATTTCAGAGGTGATGTAGAAATGCAGGCTTCCCAGATTTCTTATCTGCTTTCCATTCCGATTTTTTAGTGATTTCCCAGTGGATCCAAATGTTGCATAAGAATTCCAAGGAGAGGAATGACCCAGTTCACAGAGATACCATCAGGGGACATTTCCCAAGTGCCTGTTTCATGGGAATGGGAAAGGAAGCAGATGTTTTCCATCAACAACTAATGCTGAAGAGCTACTATTACTCCCTCCCTAACCACAAGCTCTAGGCCATAATCATGTACTCCCTTCTTCTGCTTCTATAGATGTAACAGCAGCATGTAATAATTCAAATTCTGTCTTGTTGACACAGCTTGCGTCAGCTGTACAGAAAGCAAGTTGTTTGTTCGCTGAATCTGTGGACACATCAGCACTTTGCAAAGAGTCTAAAAGGAGTTGCTGCTTTCTTGAATGGCAATTGCAATTGCCTGCTGTCATCTGAGCCTCCTGGAAATCTGTGGCAACACACTGAAATAGCCACACATAGTAAATTTCTGTCAGTGTGGCGCAACTATATTTGTTAGAAAGAATCACAATTATCCCCTGAAAAATTGCCTTGAATAACTGATGTAAAATAGATCTTTCTTTTCTGTTAATTCAGGAAGCTGATTTAAAAAACTGCTTCTTCGTTTGTGTTGAGTAATTATGCCATTTTGAATATGTGGGGAAATTCCAGGAATTGCTTCATTTAGGCCTGTGCCACTGATGGGGAATGATGTATGTTACACACCTGGCTTTGTACAGAGTGAGAAAAACAGGTATTCTAATGTAATGTGTTGTAACCTAATTGAGGCACAATGGATAAAACTGGCCTTAAAATACTGACATGTGTGCAAGATTTCCCAGAGAGAATATTAACAACCAAAAGGAGTAAAAAAATTAAAATGAAGTAGTTAAATGGCATTAGTATAATAAAAGGGGAATTACTACTAACCTGTTGAACCAAAAAAGGTTGGCTGTGGGACGCAACAATTCTTTTTAAATATAGACACGGTCAAGATGTCTATTCTGTGAGAACGAGCACTTCGATATTCTCTTTGGCTAATGTGTGTAATATAATAGCTATTATATATTTCAACTTCTAGTGCACAGCTGTACATGTACCAAAGTGGAAAGCAAAACCATTAACTCCTTACCCTTCGCAACCTCACAGAGGCCTGCTATTCATCAAACCATAGAACAGCCCAGCTTGGAAGGGACCTCAAAAGATCCTCTGGTCCAACCTTTCATGGTAAAGGGAGCCTAGATGAGACTATCTAGCACCCTGTCCAATCGCATCTTGAAAACCTCCAGTGATGAGAACTCTACCACATCCCTGGTGAGTTTGTTCCAGTGATTGATCATTCTCACTGTAAAAATTTTCTTTCTTATGTCAAGATGAGTACTTATTTAAGACCTCTGAAGTCTTCCACAGTAGAGAGCTTTTCTTTTTTTGTAGCAAAAGGCTGCATGGATATAGCTGTGGTTTAGGCTCTGCTTAAGGTCAGTGAACCAAAGTTGACCTTATTTACAGGAATCCTTGTCCAGAGTGTAGGCAACTCAGGGCAATCCTGAGGCCACTTATATAGGGGGCTATCCTACTCCTTCCACAGTGGAGTTCTGAAAACACTGGACTAAGTAGGAAAGTTCATTTAAACTATGAAGAATGTGAAATGAGGAATGCCATGGGCCTGTAAACCCTAAACAAAGAGGAAGGATCCTGTTCACTGCAGCTGCATTATGTGTCTTGGATACCAATCCTGAAGAATAGGGAAGGATCATTAGTAACCGACATATTTAGTATAAATCCAAAACCTGCATCTCATGAAAATGTGAAGAAAAACATGAGATGAAAGAAAAGATAGGAGGGAAAGTTTTACCATAGGCAAAAGGAAAAAGAATATGCACATATTCCCTGAAGCAATGCAGATGGGGTGAAGAAGGCTATGCTACCAGCTTCCCACGTTAGTTGCAGAGGTCAGTTCTAAAAGGTAGGAGTTGGGTGCGGAGGACTTCTTTCCCTGCCAAGACACACTGTCAAGAAATCTTAGGAGACAGCAAGGAAAGGTGATTGATGCCTGGATTTTTTTTTTTTTTTACTATTTTTATTTTTGTAACATTTTTTTCCCAAAATTTAACCATTTCCTTTGCCAGAATAAAGCTGTTTCTTTAATTTCTAAGTTTCAACTTTATTCATGGGTGAAAAATCTGTAATGTTCTTTTTTCTTGGGGGTAACATTCAACTAAAGTGATGATTTGCAGGAAATCCTTGCAAGAGCACTGCTCATGGAGGAGGCTTCCCCCCTAACCTGTGAAAGTTTCAGGACCTACAAGATCAAATGCTACGACTCAGGATAAATCTCTGCATGCACTACCCAGCACCTTTCTTGCAAAAGGTAGGAAAGAGGAGGCAGCCTATATGCTGAGTATTTCCAAACTGCTACAGCTGATCAGTGCAAATTTCCTTTGGTGGAAAAGATATGACAAGTGACAAGCAGGAGTGGAATGTTGCTTTGTTATTCTGATTTTTCACTAACAAATGTAGATCAGCAGTATGTGTGAAAGGAATCTCAGACTCTATGAAATAGGAGAGAACTCAGGAAATGATGTATAGACTTTTTTTCTTGTTTCATGGGGCTGCTGGGATGTGAACATGCCATTTTGGGGCAAGCTAATTGCCTGTTCAGCAACTAAAAGCAAGATACCTTTGTTCTGCGAGTTACAATTCCCTGAAGTACACTGCAATAGCAAAGAAGTAATTACAATGCAGCATGTCTTAAAAGAGCACCATTATACATTTCGTGAAGAAAAAGATAACTTCACCATTGCTGTTCCCTGGTTAAAGCAAAAGACTTAAAACATTGAGCACGTTCATGTATGTTTTACGAATATAAATTTGTGTTTATGCAGATTTCTTATGTTAAAAATATGTTTGAAGCCTACTGTTCTCAGACTGCTACCAGACCAGGTTAAAAGCTATTTTGTGCTGCTGGCAACAGTCCAATAATCTAAACCACATTTTTAATTTTCTTTTTTTTTTTCCAGTCTCCAGCAAAGAGATATTGTGTCACCAGAATGGAATGACTTCTGGATGAGATGGCCAGTATAAATTAAAGCACAGTCCTTGGCTGAAGTGAAGCACAATGAATGTTGAGAAAAGGATGGTGAAAAACAGAAGTGTGAGCAGAGAGAGGAAGGCAGGCAGCAAATACAAAAGAATATGGGGTTAACATATTTCTGTTATCCAAAACAGAGTGAGCATGGTTGCAGCATTCTGGAAATCATAAACACCTTAGAGAGCTAAGACTACCTCATAAATGGGAATAGGTAATTTCTTGGGGATTATTTATAAATCAGACTTTAATTAAAAGGTCAAGGAAAGATGAATATATGTTTTAATAAATAGTTCATTATTATGGAATCCAAACATCAATAAGCTGTTAATAATCACTTATTGATAACTAAAAGCATGCTATAGTTATTTATTGAACTCTAGTTATTTATTAACCAATGACAAATGGAACTTTTTCTATGCAGTATAAAATTGCAGAAGGAAGCTGGAAAGAAACAAGGAATCAGTAAGGGAAGGTAACTTGCACAGCAATTACGCTGTGTTGCATTATAGGTTCCATACTCTCTCCTAATAACTGTAATTTTCTCATGTCTCCACGGCACATATTTTGTGACTTTTTCATTAAAAAAGCCAACACAAAGCCAATAATCTTTTGCCACATAATACATTATTAGAAGAATCATAAGGAGGTAGGATAAAGCAGCAAGCTTAATAAATGCTGCAAAGCATACTACTGCTCCTGAATATTTGTCTTGGATTTCATATGATGTATGAGAAGCTGACATGTCCTGTGGGGGCTAGTTTACATTTTTTTATGAAAGGTTACCGTGCTCTGGACCTATAGTTTATTTAGTTTTGCACTAGTGGTGTAAATATTTATTAAGGATTTGACTCATTACATTTTTGTGGAACCCTTGCACTCAAACCTGTGTGATTCACAGTATACTGAAAACAGAAATAATCCCCCTAAATCACACCTGTCTGTGAAGAGAATATCTGTCAGCTCTTTCACTCCCAACTCTTCACCTTGCGTCAGGCAAGGGAAAAAAAAAAAGCCAGAAAGAAAGCTGGCTGCTACTCAGAAATTAAATCACTGGAAAAATGTTTCTTTGTTAAGAAGTGCTTGGCTGGGATGGCTAGGCAAATACAGAAATCAAAAGGGTCAACATGTTCTTGATTTTTAGGTCACCTAGCCTCTGGTTTGGAAAAAATCTGTATCACTTCTTTTTGTTTTGCCTTTGTTTGGTTTTTTTTTGTTGTTTAGGGGAGTTGTTTGGTCTTGGGAGTTGGTTTGTTTGTTTGTTTGCTTTTGTAAATCATCCATTGAAGATTAGTTTTATGAAAAAAAAAAAAGAAGTATATCAGATCAATAGTGTGATATATTCACATTATGTATCCAGTATCAAGATATTGTATATACAGTTTGGGTATCTTACATTGACTAAGACTTTATTCCAAGAGATGTCAGCAACAACAGAACATGCCCCAGCCAATACATTATTTTGAGACAGACTCACTCACTGCTGGAATTAAGAAGTGCTAGATTCAGTAAAGGGCACTGGCATCTCAGTATTCCATGAACAATCAGAAGTCACTGGGACTAGCAAAAGGCTTCTTGATCCCATCAAAATTACAGGATTTTTGCTCCCATTGGTCCTAATGACCTTTAATGCAAACCTTGCTAAGTTTATGAGAGGCACTCAAAGACATCACGGCTTGTGCATAGAGCCCTGCATATGTTTCCAGTGTGACATTTCTATGAGGTAAACTGGCAGCTACAGACTTTGCTTTCTGAATGCCTTTGTCTTGAATTCTTTCCTGCACAGTGACATAATTGCAAAAGACATGAATGAAAATATAAATAGCTGATAACCTGGTGGTAAGTGCAGTATTTTGAGAAAGATGAGTTTGAATTCCTGTATGCTAGACAGATGTAAATCATGGTCTTCCATCTCCTGCTGCATCTGTCTTTTAAACAAGTGTGTCGGCCATCTCATTTTGTGATGAGCTTGACCCTGTCATACTCTAAAAATACTTTCATGACTCTCTCTCTAAATAAATAACTACAGCCATTGTGGAGTTCAGGTGGTCTCAAGGTTATGCAGTGTTAATCAGTTTTGTGGTTCTTAATTCTATTTTCAAATTTGGCTACAGCAGTTTCCATTCACTTTTGTGGCACTTGATTGATATTGTTATTAACATTACAAGTCATGGCATCAGATAGCAGTATGTTGAACAGACATACATCAACACAAGTCTACTGAAATGTATATTGATTTGCATTAGTATTTTTAGTTTAGAAAGGTGTTTGAATTTTGGGGTTAAAATGTCTCTCTGTGTATAACAGATAAATATATTACAAATAATTATATAAATGCAATATATAAAAACATATATTTATTTATCTTTCTGTTAAATGACATCTCCTTATAGATCTGCACTGTTACCTTATGCCTCTAGATAAAAAGTGTAAAGCTAGCTTTTCCTGAGTACAAGAAAATCCATCTTGAAACTTTAATTAAAGAACAATCTATCAATGACAAATTACCAGAGGGTGGATATGCCACTCACAGTGTTGGCACGTCATTTCAAAGAACACAACTGAAATCACAGGAGATGAACAGATCTGGGTATTTGTTTGCACTTAACAGACAAGGGCAACATAACTAATTGTGTTTGGGTTCATAAAGTCTCCACAATGGATGAACTCCTGAGCAGCTTTTTATTTGGCTTCATGGAGACAACTATATCAACTTCTCTTTATAAAGGGTGAGAGATGAGGCACCTGTGAGGATATGAGAAGTAAGAGCTTTTTTTCCTCATTTCTGTAGTTTAAATAAATTAATTTTTATATGTGGTAAGTGATCAGCTGCATGTGCATTTCTGTGCATAAAGCCATTTACAAAATAGTGGCTCTATGTAGAGTTCCTATGTAACTGGTAGTCAGGCTAAAAATTATTTGTTTATTCTGTAACAGAAAATGCACTGGCAAATATTGTACAAATATTTGTTGCAATGTTTTTCACTCAGCTGATTAGTAAAAGCTCTTTAAAAAACCTAAGTAATTACAATTGTTCAATTTCCCATGAAACTGGGATTTGTTGTCCATAAGTTATTATTATAAGGCCTGCATCAAGACAGATTTCAAATGGGAGGCATATGACCTCAGTATGAATAACCTTACTGTTAGCTCTTCCTGCTCAAGAAAAAACACCGGCATAGTAAAAGTCGTAATGAGCAATGATTATCGGTTCTTTATTCCTTCTCCATAGAGCATAGTTTTACCTTTGTCTCATCCAGGAGAACCTCGTAAATCAGGTAGAACAAAAATTACATCAGAATCATATGGAAATTTCATAAAATCTGAAAGTAACTTGCTGGCAGGACAGAAACCTATTATCCCGGGCTATATACAGTTCCCTGATCTGATCACCTCATGCCAGAGGGATACAAATACTTTAGCTATAATCCTGTCTGTTTTCTGGTCACTGTTATTTATTTTTAACTTTTTGTTGGCTTTATTGGTTTCTCTTTTTGATTGCCAGCTACCAACTTTTTGCTTATTTTTGACCCCTGAAACATGTCCAGCATATTCTACCCTTAAAAGAATGTTAAGTCTACAGTAAAACCTTAGAAACTCACATCTAAAGGTCACAACTACAATTCCATATATAGACTCAATTGGACTACATTTCTTTCAGGAACTACTTTGAAGTCTTAACCCAAAGCAATCACTGGGTCTCTATCATGTCCTCTGGCATGAGTGCAGTTGTGTTAACGTTTCTCTCAATCTATTCATGTTTTCTATATGAACAGAGGATTGGAATAAAAATCTGAAAGACAAGAAATCTAATGAATTTAACTTTATTAATCTACAGCAGTGTTAAACAGGTTGTTGATTAGACTGTTATTGACCAGAACATCCCAGTCAAGAAGTTGGCTGTTAGCCTACACACCAGTGCTGGTTGCACAACCTGTCCACCAGTTTGGCCTCAAGCCCATGGTAAACTGCAGGTCATGCCCTTTCTGTTAGGATACGGTCATTCGCAATGCATATGTAAAATTTGTGGGATAAAAGCAGTACAAAAGTGCAACACTGGAGGTTGGCAGAGTCAATTGTATTCTGATTATCACCTCCCTTCTTAGGTGTTTTATCATATATTTTGGTACTTTCTATACTGCTTTAACTGAATGATAGATAAAGTTATGATATTCTTCAAACAGAAATTGCTTCTTTTAGCAGAGGAGGCCATGGATGTTATTCTGGAATTACCAGTCCTTCAAACTTATACTCTTTTCATAAGGGTAGTCTGAGTACCCTTCCTTGCAGTTTTGAACATCCTTTATAAACCTTGGCTTTCAATACAGAGGACATTTAACACCTTGCAAAAAATACTCACCATGTTGCAGACACCCGAGAGGACAACAGCTCAGCTTTCGGAAACTTGCTGTGACTGGAAATGGGATGATTTATTTGTAAGCGTTTACATTCATGTCTTGTTGATTTGTCATTCTTCTTTTTTTCTTTATTATAGTTTTCACTAGCTGGAGAGAAATATATAAGTCCTTCCCAATGAGACTCAGTCTTTGGGGAAAATAGCCAAACCTGAATAACTCTCAATGGACTTTTATTCTTCCTGGATAATCTTTTATTTACTAAGTCCTCTTAAACAATTAGTTTCAGTGTGAGAGTTACTTTTTAATTAAATTATATTAATAATAGCTTGTTTCTGTTACACATGACACTATAAAAGTTGTTCAATAACAATCTGATAGTACTTAATTAATTAATTATCTGGGAAAGAGCTTCCCAGTGATAGCATTTTTCCATTGCATGATGAACATACATAATAGACCATCATTCTAGCAGGCTGTGCAACTATTACCAGCAAGCTTTGCTATGCTCACTGGCTTTCTACCATTAAGAATTTTAATTTAACTATAAATAATATTGTCAACACATATATTGAGAAGGATCAAATTAGAATTTTACACCAAAATAAAAACCTCAGACTAGTTATGAAATAACTAGTTATGAAATAATAATAAAGTACAATCATTAAGCAGGAATTGAACTGATAACATTACAGTTCCATGATTAGAAATATCTGAATAAGATATAATTACTTTTATTAAGGAGTATAGAAACATTTTATATGTGTAAATCAAAACAAAACAGGCAGGAAATACTGGTGGTACTTCGCTATACACAAGCTACTATTTCCAGCTAATGTCATTCTCACAGGTTATTATGACACTATCAGATTTGGTTACTCTTTCTCAATAAAATGGAATGCATAATGATGCCACTTATTTCTTGGAATCGAGAGCAGAGTTGCAGGCTCAGGGGTTTTCATAGATTTTTTTGTTTTATGGCAAGCAATTTTTAAGTTCACCTATGAATTCAGAGATGTTTGTATTCATTTAAAAAGGTGGGGGTGAAAAGGAAAGGGGAAAAAAACCATGGAAGTATCATATTGATTTTAGCAGCACACACTATCTGTCATAAACAGCTAGCATATAGCTGCACGTCTTACTACACTTACTTAGTTACCTCTATATATAGGGTGACCTTTGACTCAGATCCTAGGCTGGCCAGCTTTCTATTGTGAAATGTCTATCTTGAAGCTGGCAGAGGGAACAGTGGTAAGACTGGCTTATGTAGTGGTCTCTGTGCAGCACAAACACACCTTTAACTTGAAAACAGAGGGTTTGTCCCTTCTTTGGGGCCAAAGCTGTGTTTTTCTCTATATGTATGAACTGTTTTCTTTTCCTGGGAACTATTTCCACAGAGAATCACTTCAAACAGGTTATAGAAAAACATTAAGTCTTGAGACTGCCAGATTCCTTCAGGTGAGCAACTCCATGTTTGCCTGATAAAGTGAACAATTTTGTAGGGTCTCATGTCTATACATCTGCACAATCTTTGAAGAGCACATACCTCAGGGAAGTGTGAGCTACTCTTTACTCATATGCCCAGTTCCCTTCTGTTTATTTTCTGTAAGAAGGGGACAGAATCAGTACAAATGTGTAGCTGGACTGTTTGAGCACCTGAGCAGAAGGTTCTTTGTGTACATCCTGGCTTTCTTCATGTGTTGCTCTTCAATGATTGATTTTTACACCTTAGATGGTCTACCACCAGCTTCAAGTATTTATGGCCCGATGATAAAGATTTATTTTCCGCTCTAGCTTCTGCAAGAGCTTAAGGAGTTTTGGAAATTCAAACTGTAGATAGCCTAAGCTGGACAGACAAAATTAATGCACAGGGATTGGGGTTTTTTTTGGTTTTGGGCTCAGGTTTTTTTTTGGTGGTGGTTTTTTTTTTTCCCCACAACCAACTTGCCCGAAGTTACAGAGGGAAATTATGTTAGAGACAGTCGGTATTCAAACATTGTCTTAAGAAAGATGTCATAGTTTGAGATCCAGACATCTGGTCATCATTAAGCATTGCTGTTCACACATGATATTTTACTTAGACTGAACCAGGAGGCAGACAGTAATTTATATCCTGTAGTCACTGGGAAAAAGTCTGGTAAAATATGTAAGTGATCATGAATGGAAGTCTCTAGCAGGTTCAGCCGTGGTCAGTGAAGAGACAGATTTAAGAAAGGAAATCACACCTTGGTGATTTTCCTGGCTTACAATGAGGGTCCACCTAAGCTCATCAGATGAGAAGTGGTGTTAAGGTACCTTTTCCACAGAATGTCGGGCTGTATGTAAAGAAATTTTGCAATATAAATGTTAAGCTTCTTTGTGGTTTTGTTTGCTGTTATTTTTTAGGTCTGTCTCTATAGTATTTTCTGGGGCAAAAAAATTATAGCATTACTTCATTCAATTTCAGTTGGCATTGTGAAATGTTAGATTAATAGCTGTCAGGCAGTCAAATATCACAAGAGTTTGTCTGTGCACTTCCTGAATTTTTCCAAAGATTAAAATGTCATCACTACCATTAGGGACATTGGGTATGTACTGAATTACTCTATGGATTATACTTTGAAAAGTTTCAAAGCTGAGTATATTTCAGGCCTTCATCTCTTGTACTCAGTATTTCAAATCTTTATGAATTTGCTTTCTGACTCAGGTGAATAACTCAGGAAAGACCCCTAACTTAGCAGACCTCCACTTCAGATATTCCATTTTAAGCTTTTGTTCCTTGTATCCATACCTTTGCAGTTTTTCCTAGTCTTCAAGGAGCTTTCTGAATTTGTACAAAGTTCAAGAAAGTCTATGATACTGCTGTATACTTGGGAGGAAGGATTAAACAGTAACACTGATCAAGTAATCTTGTAGGATCAAAGAAGTTGGGGGTTTTTTTTAGATGACATTGAAATTAAAAGTGTTTCACAATTCTGGAAAGGTTTATGAAGGGAAGGGGGGGGGGAGGGAAGGGAAGGGAAGGAAAAAGGGAAGGGAAGGAAAAAGGGAAGGGAAGGAAAGGGGAAGGAAGGGCCCCCACTGTTATCTTTTAGTATGAAGAAAACTGTGGAAGCCTAATGGGGGGGGCGGGGGGGGGGGATGGGGGGGGAGCAAATTAAGGTTTTTTGATTTTCAGTTCTAAGAAATGTCAGTGCAAGATGTAAAGCTCTCCACAAAGTTGTTCTCTAGCTAACCCATCTTTTTGCTTCTGTGCACACCTGAACACCTGTAGGTTACCAGCTGTGCAAACTGGCAGGAAGTGACATCCTTGTATAGATGTTTTTGATTTGCTTCCTTTCTGGACAAGCAGTTGATGGCTTTCATTGGTTCAGCTAAGCACTGAACAAAGCCTTCAGAATTTGTCCCCTTATTCATTACAGATCTGTGTATCTATTTCAATGGCTTTGGTCATAAACTTTGTCCTAATTTCATTAATACCTAGCCTTTTTGGAAAATTACACTTTTGCGTATTCATATTCTACACACACACAAAATAGCCATTGAAATCAATGAGCCAAGTAATGGCTTTCCCACCCTTTTCCTTGGGATGCACTGGAAAGGAATATTGCAGAATTCCAGGTTTCTCCCTTCACCCACAAGGTAACTATGTGCCTGAGTTCACTGTCCAGCCACACCAGCATATTTTTATACTGTTTCAATACTCTGTGTTCTGTTAGTCTGACAGTTGGATAAAATCTCATTGAGCTTGTAGACATACAGACTGTCCTTCAGTCATGATAAACATAGGAAGTAATTCTCTTTCAATGTGTACCTTATGTGTGCACAAAGGACCACTTGCAGAATAAACCCAAGAAAAAAGACCTTTCTGGATAGTGTGCTGGTGAAAACCTACCCCTGTAAAAAAAAACAAAAAACAAACCAACAAAACAAAACCAAAAAACAAGTCAGCTATTGTGGGCTTTCTGATGTGTTCAAGAAAGACTGGGGTTTTTTTAGTACATTTTTGTAAAATGAGATTTGTTTCCTCAGCCTAGCATGAACTTTTACAGGATTAATCTTCAGTATAAAGAACTTGCAAAAGCACATTTTTCAAGTAACAGGGAAATATAGGTAAGCCATGGTACTCCATCAGAAACTATTAACTTTCAGCATCCTTAACACTGATTAGCTTTAAGGTAATTGAGATCAGTTAATGTCTCACTGGGACAAGAACCTAATTTTTTTCAAACTCTATCATTGAAACTTCTACCTGCATGAGAACTCTATGAATTGAATGGGATTCCATCTCATTTTCTGCAGGGTACTGAACATATTCTTTTTAATTTTAAACTTAAACCTCTCTGGGATAGTATCATGAAAATAGACTGTTTCATTGGCTGCATAAGGGAGTAACAAAGCTGTTTCCCCCCCCTTTCTGGTCAATTATATTGATTGTGATTCTGAAATTTTCAAATGTATTTCTCCATTTACTCCAATTATACTAAGCATGATTGTTAAGATGATTGTCTTGGACTTCGAAAGACGTGCAATGAACCAGCTCACTTGTAGTTGTGTCAAAGTTAATTAATTTTTCTAAATCTAAAATGACCAGGGATGCATTCTGCTTTCTGTTTTGAATTAAAATCACTTTTTCACTGCTCTGTTATTCCTAGTTTGTATTGATTTTAGGTTCAAAGAGTATTAACTTCAAATCTAAATTTTCTTTTAACCTGTAGAGAACATGGAGGGATCACAAGCTCTGCTTAGAAATTTCCCCAAGGGGCTCATCCAAATCTTAACGAAATATTCTCAGTGACTTAATTTCACTTGATGTCTTTGAAGAACCTTCTCTTTTATCCCTCAGGTTCAGTTTTTTGGGAATGCTTTTATTCCAATGCAAAATATCCCCAAATAAGAGTAGTCTTCTTGCAGCTGGAATTACTTGAACTTTTGCAAATGCCGAAAAGCAAAAACAACAACAAAAAAGAAAAATGGGTATTTAAAAGTAATTTTCAATAAAAAAACAACCCTGTGGTGGGTTAGCCTTGGCTAACAGCCAAAATCCCACCCAGCTGCTTGCTTACTCCCCTCTCTCAGTGGGATGGATGGCAAAAACAGGAACAAGAAACCTCCCATGTTGAAGTAAAGGAAGGGAGATCACTTATCAATTACCTTTGTGGGCAAAACAGACTCAAACTGGGGAGAATTAAATTAATTTATTGTCAATTAAAATAAATATTTAATTACGGATTTGGGTACTGGTAAACAAAAAGACAAACATTAAAACAACCCTTCTCCTCCTTCTTTCCCCAGGGGGAATTTCACGCCTTCTCTCCAGACTCCACCAATTGAGCAATGCAGGGCATACTGTGGGGGTCACAGTTAGCATGCAGCAGTTTCTGCTGCTCCCTCCTTCTCCATGTGCTATGGCATGGCGTCCTCCATGGGCTGCAGCGGATGTCTGGTCTGATGACAGGTAGTACCTTCTGCTCCTCCTCCTCCTCCTCCTCCTCCTTTGACCTTGACTCTCCTGTTTCTCATTTCTTGTTCTTTTGTCCTGTCTCTGTCTGGCACCTTCTCCCCCTTCTTATATACACTTACTCCGAGGCTCCGCCATGGTGGCTGCGGGGCTGAGCCGTGCCCTGCAGTGGGTCGGTCGGAGCCGGCTGGAACCAGCTGTGTCCGGCTTGGGTCAGCCCCAGCCTCTCCTCACAGAGGCCACCCTTTGACACCTGCACCCAATACAAATTCAAACAACATATTTAAGTCAAAACTTACCTCTGGGCCAGTTCTTCAAAATTTGGCCTCTATTTTTTTTTGTACCCGCAGTTAATTTCAGCCAATAAAATCTGTAGCTGAAGCAGTATGGAGTAGCCATTACAGACAGCCTTCTAGCTTGAAACAGGAGTCTGCTTTTTTGGAAGCAAATTTAGTGATCACCCCAATTTACTGTGCCATGGTTCATACTATGGCCCAGCCTCAGATTACACAAACCACATTCCTTGTGGCTGCGCCTCACCCACAAGGGAGGCCCCAGGGTACCCCTAGCCCACGCCGACCCCAGGCACAGCTCTGGAGCTGGGCTGAGCAACAAGCATGCATGGCCAGGGCATGGGTTTGGGCACAGGAAGGGGCTTGGGCACAGGCATGTCTATCAGCACCAACTGCTATGCTGCCTGCTGTGCTACACGTCTCGCTAGTGCACAGATGCACTCGCAGAGCGACAAACACTCTGGTATTTGGCACAGGGTCTGTCACACTGTGGTGGGTTGACCCTGGCTGGATGCCAGATGACCACCAAAGCTGCTCTATCATTCCCCTCCACAGCTGGACAGGGAAGAGAAAATATAATAAAAGGCTCTTGGGTCGAGACAAGGACAGGGAGAGATCACTCACCAATTACCTTCACGGGCAAAACAGACTTGACTTGGGGAAAATTAACTTAATTTATTGCCAGTCAAGGCAGAGTAGGGTAATGAGAAATAAAACCAAATCTTAAAACACCTTCCTCCCACCCCTCCCTTCTTCCTGGGAACAACTTCACTCCTGAATTCTCTACCTATCCCCGCAGCAGCACAGGGGGATGGGCAATGGGGGTTACGATCAGTTCATCACACGTTGTCTCTGCCGCTCCTTCCTCCTCCGGGGCAGGACTCCTCACACGCTTCCCCTGCTCCAGCGTGGGGTCCCTCCCACGGGAGACAGTCCTTCATGAACTTCTCCAACATGAGTCCTTCCCATGGGCTGCAGTTCTCCATGAACTGCTCCAGTGTGAGTCCCTTCCATGGGCGGCAGTCCTTCAGGCACAGACTGCTCCAGCATTGGTCCCCCATGGGGTCACAAGTCCTGCCAGAAAACCTGCTCCAGCGTGGGCCTCTCTCTCCATGGGTCCACCGGTCCTGCCAGGAGCCTGCTCCAGCGCAGGCTTCCCACAGGGTCACAGCCTCCTTCAGGCATCCACCTGCTCCTGTGTGGAGTCCTCCCCGGGCTGCAGGTGGATATCTGCTCCACCGTGGACCTCCATGGGCTGCAGGGGGACAGCCTGCCTCACCAAGGTCTTCCCCACGGGCTGCAGGGGAATCTCTGCTCTGGCGCCTGGAGCACCTCCTCCCCCTCCTTCTTCACTGACCTTGGGGTCTGCAGGGTTGGTTCTCTTACATGTTCTCACTCCTCTCTCTGGCTGCAGTTTGCTGTTGCACAGCAACTTTTTCCCTTCTTAAATATGTCATCACAGAGGCGTTATCACCACTGTCACTGTTGGGCTCGGCCTTGGCCAGCGGTGGGTGCATCCTGGAGCCACTTAACATTGGCTCTATCAGACAGAGGGGAAGCTTCTAGCAGTTTCTCACAGAAGCCACCCCTGTATCCCTGTCCCCCCACCAAAACCTTGCCACGCAAATCCAATACACACACTCCTCAAAGTATTGTGACCAGTGTGATATGATGTCTGCTTGCTGGACTACATGCAATGAGCTCGACAGTATCAATCTAAAACTTAGTGATACAGAAGCCATATGACCGAAAAAAGATAAAAAATGCAAGTAGGTTTGACGCAGTAATTATCCCTATGATAGCTCTTTCTAGGTAAGGCAAATTGGTGATGACAATGTAGGGAAATTTGCCTCTCTAGCACTGTTTTCTGAATAAAATTTCACACAGCTGTCAATCAGGCCATTTTACCCTCACACTAAATTAGCACCATTTATTTTAACAGTGTCTTTTGTACAATGCTGAAAGGTGATCTATATTTTAATTCAACCTTGAGAATATTCTGTTGTGTTAAAAGTTTCTATTTTTGTGTAGTCTTTATTATTTCTTCACTAAAAGTCTTAGACATATGAGCTTTATTTTCTCAACGTCATTCTTATCTGTAGACAATAGCCTAAGAAGTACTTTTTACTCTTTTATTTTATAATTACAAGTGAATGATTATTTCACTTTGATCGTAGTTGTATATATTTCCTTTTCATTTTGCTGTGTAGCTGTAAGGTGTTGTCTGCTTCATATAGCACATATTGTACTTGGACATTTTGTTTTATTAAAACAGCAAATGCCTTTGAAAACGACTCTTGTGTCTCTCCTACACTGTCAATAAAATGCTGTAAGACTGAGTGATGCATGGGACCTTGCATAGGCTTGTTAATGCTACAGGGAGTTTTACAAAGAGGCTATGGCAACCTAAAGCTGAGTATTTCAAAGGTAATTCTCAGGCAAATGACTTTTCTTCTCAAAATAAGAGCTACAAAATAGAGTGTGCTAAAGCAGGATAAGCCAGGAACTGGTCACTGAGATTGAAGATAGTTTTTAATTCCTATCCATCATGAAGGTTTAAATATTCTCATGGAAAGAGACAGGACTTGGATTTCCATTCCTATTCCAAGGACTTATTTTATCCAATAATAATCATAGTTACTGCTAGAGACAAAGACTGTACCCCATATTTCATCTTTCAGTGGCCTGATCCCTTCACTGAAGACTCGTGCTCCTTAAGAACCAATTAGAAGCTCTTTAGGAAGCTCTTTCAAGAAGCAATAGTATACTCGCTTTCTCCTCCCGCCTGTCCCACATTAAATAAGCTGTGTTTGACACAAAACCATGAAAGGTAACAAAGCTTCTGTGTGACAAGTTAGGTCCTCTCAGACTTGCCTATAGCCTACCATGAAGGATGCTCTCAAAAGTATTGGCAATGTGGGTTCCAAAACTAGAACTGCAACAGAGGCTTCCTGACTCTCTGACTGTAGAAAGGGACAGCTCTGGAAAAATGAAATCAGAAAGCAAGTACTTACATTATTAGGTTTATCATAGATTAATAACCTTGGATGTGATTTTTTATTATTATTTTTAAAATACTTCAGGTTTGCTCAGGTCTGTTATTTTTTCTTGTATTAATATCAGGTAATCTGGTCCCATAAAACACACTGAACCATTACAATGAGACTTGCACACGGTATGTTCAGCCACTGCCACTTTCTTCCAGAGCTATCCAAATGCATAGATGGTGGTGTCTCTCAGTGTCTGAGATTTCATCATCTTCATGCACAGATGCAGACCACTTTGACTCACTTGAGCTACTTGGTGAGCCCAGATCTCCTTTCAGAGACAGAATCTAGCAGTACCATTTGTGTTTCCTGAGGAGTCAATGTCAGGTTCACACCTGGAGCCTGCTCAGCACGCTACAACTAAGACACACTTAGGGTTTGAAATGGTGGTGGTGTCACCCACCTACCTGTTAGTGAAGGATAAGGAAGGACACCCGTAGTTCAAAAGTGGTCCATAAGATGCTCCACCTGGCCACTGGTTTCTCTGAGAGAATAGGTGCAGAGCTCCCCCTCTGCTCACCCCAGCACATGCAGATAGGCCCCATGTTGGGTACAGCTGGGAAGCATGAGCATCTGTTGGCACAAGGACAAGCAAAACAGGTAGCTCTTGATAAAAAAGAGAAGTGAAGCAGGTTGCTACCACTATGCAGGGAGGTGGATCACCTGCTTGGACAGATGTTTGAAGGTGTACAGGTAGTCAAGAGAAGCAGCTGTTTACACCACATGGGCAGGTAAGTGAGTGTCTGTGTTTCTGTGCATGGGGGAAGGATGAGGCGTCCTTGTAGGAGTGGAGAGGAAAAGAGGCACTTGCATGGAGGTGAGGCAGGGGCTGCTCTGGAGTCAGCAGGAGAAAGGACTTCCACAAGCACACTTGGCACTAGCTGTAAGCTGGGTCACCCTGGACCCTATAACCTATTGGTTACTGTACTGTATCATCTCCATGTCCTGAAATGCCTGAGCTGTTCATTAAATCTCACCTTAACTACTCTGGTCTCAGCTGAGCTTTACGTAATTGCATGGAAGACAGGCTTGTAAGATTAAGAAAGTTTGGTAGAGTCTTAGAGGTATCAAATAAACCTGGAACTACTTTAAATTTGTAACTTAAGAAGGCTCTTCTTTCTGGTCTCTTGGTTAGAAAAAATAGATGTATATGGAAAATTTCATTTGTTTTTTTTTGTGAGCACTCAGATTTCATTCCATACCACTCTAGCCACCCGTTATTGAAACTTTTCATCAGACATACAAATTAGATAATGTGAGGCCTCTCTATAAAAAATGAAAGAAATGAGTAAACCTTTGCTAGTGAGCAAACCTATTCAATCAGCTTGTGTGTAGAAGCAGTTTTCAACATTAGCAACTGGATACCACCCATTAACATGACTTAGTGCAGCTGTGAAATGCTGCCAAACTTTTGTAATACAATTATTATGTGGCGGCATTGCAGAAAATAAACCAGGACGGCCACTGTAAGCTCTCATTTGTAACAATTTTGTTTTTAAAAGCTGATGAAGAACATCAGGCAATTCTGTGGTACAAGGTAGATCTGGGAAAGCTCAAGGAGTCCCATGAGAATAAATAAAAAAGTTGCAGTATGAGACCTCTTATCAAATTAAAAGCCTGTCGCATTTCTGTGTTCGTGCTTGCTTTCCTAGAGAAAAATGCCAAAACATTCTTTTCTCTTCAATTAAATAAACATTAATTCCCAATATTTGCACGTCACAAATCAGGTTGCAGAAACTTATTGCAGTGCCTTCCTGACTATTCAGAAAAAAATAGCTCACAAAAGTTTGTTGATTTAAATAAGACAAACTTTCTATTAGTCTAATTCTCTATGCAAGGAGAAAAAAAACAGAGATGGTGTCTTTTAAATAATGGTCGGTTTTTTCTACAAAAGCCAGGAGACCGTAGACTGTATGTGAAAACAGATGGTTTAGAAGAAACTCACCGGATTATGACTTTAAATAAAGACCTGCGAATCCAGCCAGGAGCCCAGAAAGGATCCTTAAGACTACCAAATTGTGTTAGTCCACAAGATCTTTACAATACATGTCACTCCAAAATCTCAGGCACGGACTTAGCTATGCAATGCTAACATTCAAATCATAGAATCATAGAATCATTTAGATTGGAAAGGACCTTTAAGATCATCGAGTTCAACTGTTAACCTAGTACTGCCAAGTCCACCACTAAACCATGTCCCTAAGCACCACATCTACACACCTTTTAAATACCTCCAGGGATGGTGACTCAACCACTTCTGCTGGGCAGCCTGTTCCAATGCTTGACAACCCTTTTGGTGCAGAAATTTTTTCCAATATCCAATCTAAACCTCCCCTGATGCAACCTGAGGCTGTTTCCTCTCATCCTATCACTTGTTACATGGGAGAAGAGACCAACACCCACCTCACTAAAACCTCCTTTCAGGTAGTTGTAGAGTGCGATAAGGTCTCCCCTGAGCCTCCTCATATATGTATGTTTATGTGTATATGTATATATGTACATAAATATATGTACTTATTTCCCACATAGTAATGTAATAATGAAAGATATATTGCTTCCTTGCCTGCTAGCTTATGTAAGGTTTTATGCTTTGTGGCCATATTTTGGAAGCTTTGCTCAAGGCAGGCCACTGCTGCTGCAAACAAATCTTTATCTGTAAGCAGCTAAGTGGAGCTTTAGCAGCTTTGCTCCCCTCTCATTATTTTTTAACTCTTTTCTTGTAGACCTTGGCTCTTTCACCATTCACTTAACTCCCAAATACCACCTGCAAAGATGGATGAACTAGTAAAAAAAGTTCATTCAGTATGTTCTTTTCAGTCAAGTGATAACATTTCTTTTTTTTTGCTTTTGCTTTTCCTTCTTTCTTTTTTTTTGATCCCTACTAAATAACACTGCTAGCTACAGTCTGTATCACATAATTCTGTGATTATATCACTCATTAGTATGGTATTTAAAGCATTCCTCCTTCAGGACAGTGTTTTATCGCATTGAATGAGATAAACCTTTCACTTCTTTACTGAAGAAGTTCTTCACAGGATACTGTTTGCACTACCCTCACGTGTTAAGAGTTAGACATGTAAGGAATCAATCATCTCGTGTTGAAGGGTCACATCCTGTAACTTATATTTTGCTATTAACTAGTTACACTGAGTTTCTATCCTCGCTATAGGATGAGCAGGATCCCTTCTGATGATATTAGGTCTCACAAATTCTTAGCTAACCCAGTTAATTTTAAGGACAAAAGATAGGTAAGAGGTCAAAAACTGGATAGTTTATTTTCTAGGCCTAAGATGTTTTTGGAGCACTGCTATATTCATGCTAGGACCACACAATTTTTAGCTGAAAAGCAAAGGTGCTGGCTGTGGAGCTCTTTCTACAGTCAGTTTGTCAAAAAGGCTCTGCGTTCTTCGGGCAAACCCACATGATTGAACAGACGTGATCTCATAGTTTGCTGCCACCAAAAGGTAGAACTCCTTTTCCACCTCCCCTCTGAGGCTGTGGAGTTCTGCCAGTTAACTTTTGCCACTTATGGACCTCTGTGTGAGCCACTTTAACTTACTAAACAACTGGAGTGGGATGTGGATTGTTTTCTGCTGGATTAGTGAGCTCCAACAAGGAAGGAAGCGCAATGACCTGGGCAAGGGCAGAGATTATTTAATGGCCTTATTTGATAGGTGAAAGAAGATACTGGAGCTGAAGCAAGCTCAGATTGGCTCAGGATCTTTCACAACTGTTTGCGAAAGAATCAGGGTCCTATTTTTCTCTTTAATCTGCTCAAAAAAACCCCAAGATGACAAAAAAACTAGGACATTTAAAATGCCATTCTTGGGCTTTAACTGTGTGTAAGGACTCCTGAGGCACATAGTCTGTCCTGTGTTTGAGCAGAATTAAAATGAGATGCAGAAAAAGGGAGGATTGCCATGGAATTATACATACTGTCTCATCACCTTCACCTGGTTGTACTTATTTTCCTATTTGAAGTCCATAACTGTATGAGTTCTGTAAAGGTCAATTACTACTATCATTTTTCTATTTTAATTAGCTTTGGTTTGCATATTTGCATTTTTGTGAAATTTTGCTATAATTATTTCCTGCAATCTGGCAATTTCTCACCACCCCAGCTGCACAGCATTGCTGGAGAGTCAAACTTGAAAGGAAACCTGGGAATTAATTTTGTCTATAGGGGATCCTAAATTGCCATAGAGATGGTGAGAGTCCTGGCCCTTAATATTTAAAAGAAAAACCCCAGCAAAACCGTATGAGTCCAAGGAACTGTGTTGTTCCAATGATCCCTAAAAGCTAGAATGGTCCCATGGGCCAAAGGCAGCCAGGTGCATCTTAGAACATGTCAGGAAATACTGATAGAAGGTGTTGAACCTTTGATGTACCTTTGATGGCCTCAGTTTCTGGGAACTGCAATAGTGGAGAAAAATCAGCTGGCCTTCAGACACGCAGAGACTAGCCTTCTCTAGCCATAGAGGAAAAGTGATGCAGCTAAATCTCGAGAGAAACAAACTTTAGAAGCTCTTGATGCAAGCGTCAGGTTTACTGGAATAAACCTCCGAAATTCTGAGGCATGGAAGTTTGATTAGAAGATATAGTCATTGTTATTCCTTTTTTAGTGTCCTTTTCTATTACCTTCCAAAACTTTGATTCAGAAAGCATGTTTCTGATTATACAAATTGCCACTGGGTTTGTGCCCATCAAAATAAAATGATGGGGATTTATGTTGCATGTATACCGCAGTTCAAGGAAAATCAAATTTGTAACTGAATACTGAGAATTTGGACCCTCAGAACAATTGTGTCACAGAATTTTGAAAAAAGACCTCTATGTAGCCTGCATATATTCTGCTGTGTGTGTAGAATTAACATTTAGTTACAGAAAATATAACTGCTTAACTACTTGTTAGTTATAGGGGAAGATCTATACATTTTGCCATGGTTAAAGCTATATTTAACTTAAATTTTCTTTCGGCAAACAACACAATAAGTGAATCAGCTTACAAACTGCTCTCTCTAAGGTAGTGATTTGGGGAACATTCTTTACCCCAGCAATCTCTTTCTCCACATCCATGGGCACAATGTACTTTTAAAAATTCAGATTAGTGGTCTACCATAGATCTTTGATAGACCATACAATAAACCAAGCTACACCTTTGATTTTTCCATTTGATCTCAGGCTGTTTGCTTATCTAAGTGGACTTTAAATTAGAAAATGCATCTGATTTCTCCCACTTCCCTGTCTAGCATTTCTTAAATGGTGATTTTAATGTACGCTTAGTACTTGGGGGACTTCCTAAACTTTAATGATTTATAACTTGCTGTAGACTCAACCTTGAGAAACTGTATTTCAGACTACAAGCGTGGTGTAATGATCACATAGGCAAATACAAATAGTTAGTAGAAATCAATAGGCTAAACACTGTTTTCTCATGTAAGTCTGCCAGCTCAGAATACACCCTTTGAAATGAATATACTTATTCTGGATTTACTGCTTTTTCCATACCTAGCCTGATGTAAAGATCTAGGCTTCGGATTTCTTAGAGTTTATGTGTTGTATCACTTGCCATACAATGAAGTTTAGGCATCACTTCATAAAGATTCAGAGCAAAAATCATAACAGGTAAATCAACCCTCTAAATACTTAAAAAGAAAACTATCAGTAAATACTCTACCTGAACAGATTGAGAGGGAAACAATGGCATAAATGCAGAAAGAATTGTATCCACAACTAATTCTTTAATACTCACTTGTAATACAGATTTTGTTTATAGTTAGGATAATTTAAGAGAAGAAAATAAAAAGTTATCTATTTGACAAAAGAAATATCAGACTTGAGAGCTCACCCTTTTGTAATACATACTAAATTGCATGTGTAAAAGTTTTCACACAATACTATCAGAAACCAAATAAAGAAAAATTGAGTTCTAGATCAATACAGATTGTGTTTGTAGAAGATATGATTTAATGGATTAGAAATGCAGTTAAAACATAGTATAGAACAATGATAAATCCAGGAAAACAAAAACCAACCTCCCTTAAATGGGGAAGTGCTACATGATATAGATAAAGATTTGGAAGTTAAAATCATGTATCAAAAACTAAACAGGCCTTAGAATTGTCAATGCTTGAGTAGAAGAGCTCTAAGAAAAGCCTATTTGCTGCAGGAAGTTGTTTGAATCAGTGACACTCTGAGTTAGCACTGGAACAATGTTGCACCACTGGATTAGGGAGGATGCCATGGAGCCATTATTTGTCATCATTCAAAGACATTACTGAAAATATCATTGATTTGTGTGCTGGTGGTTTTTTTCCCTCAGCAGCCAGCTGTGTTAATTCTGGTTCCCTGGATAATTTCAAATAGCTACTTATATTGAAGGCTATACAGAGCAAATGATGTAACTCATTTTATCCTGAAATTATAGCTTCTTTCTGCCTTGTTTCAAAATTTTTACTGCAAAGTCAGATCAAGTTAGGCAAACTGATTTTATCATTCTGTTAAGAAACTTTTTCATACCTTTTCCGCATAAGGCAAAGCAAAGATTTTCTAAAGCCATATTTAAAAAAAAAAAAAAAAAAGAAAAATATATTATTTGGAAAACCCTAGCATTCTCATGATTTGGAACTGGAATTTGAAGTTAGATACATAGGGTAGCCTTTGTCAGAGATCTGCTTCTTGCCATCCCTGTAAAAGACTACTCAAACTTGTTACATCTTTGGGGAATCACTGTTTGTGCATACTTGGTAGTGATTTGTTAAATTTTTTAACAGTTATATATTCCCGAAGGACACCATCTGCACTAGCAATGCTCCAGCCAGGGCTGAGAATGACTTTCCCTCCAACTGTCTTCTAAGATGCTTCAGGCCATGCCTGGTCCAGCAACTGCACCAAAACCTAAACGTCTGTTGCTCTAGTGCTTTCAGTGACATCCTACAAAGGTCTCAAGGGGGATGTAGTAAGAAACCTGTCAGATTCAAATACACAGGAGATAAAGTCTAGCACAGTCCTCTAGTGCAAGAGGAAGGATCCCAGGGTAAAGCATGGAGAGGCAGAGACAGGAATGGCAGTCTTGGGTAGAAAGGACTGTGGTTCTTAGGGTGTAATGGGAGAAGAGTGTGGGCCTGTAAGGTTAGTGATGGTGGGACACGAAGTCTGAGTGATGAGGACAGTGAGATGTAATAAACATCTCGTAGGAAAAGTCTAGGACTGGAGGCTACAAAATGTGTGTGGAAAGGGAGAGCAGGAGAGAAACTGAATGAGGAAGCACAGATGAAAACAGTGTTTGTCTTACGAAACAAGCTTATTGTGTGACCTTGAGGTCATGTAGCTTCCACGCACTGAATCAGCTCCTGCAGTTTTAATGAAGTCTAGACTGGAGGGGGAAGCCATAAGCACCAACTCTAATCTTAGCCTCTTTGTTTCTGAGTCTGGCACTCTAATCCCATTAGGATATCTGCCCCATCATTTAGAAAGATCTGCCTTTCTTTCCCCTAGGACCTCCACTCAGAGCTTAGCCTACCTCTTTCCTGGCCTTCAATGATTCATCCTCCCCAGGAATTTTTCTCCTTTTTGTCCATAAATCTCCCAGCAGACCTGCCCCCAAGTCAGATGTTTCTTTCATCTCACAACCTTTACACTCATTCTCTTTATCTGTGAAGACACTGCTAACACTGGCACAGGCAACACTTGAACATCCACTCACTTTCTGACAGCCTTATGTTCAAACCTGTCTATTTTGCTGTTGACCAGAGAACTCAAGTGCACAAAAAACTCCACAGCTATCAGAAAGAGACCACTAGCAAATGCACCCAAATCCTTCTTAAAGGCAACACAAAAAAATGTTCTTTTAAAGGCAGAAGGAGCCACTATAGTTGCTTAGTTAGACAGTCTACTTAAAACAGCTTCCAGAATTTCAGCATCTAGCTCCTACTGATTGTAAGTTCTGACTCAGGTAGCATATCCCCTTTAGAAAGACAGCCAGATGAACAAACCAATGGCAATATTTTTTTCTTGTTTCTTTTTTTTCTTTTTTTTTTTTTTTTGTCTGAGAAGAAGAGAAAATGCATGGAGAAAGAGGCAAAAATTCTAGAGAGGCTATGGCGGTTAGACAAGGAGTACAAATAATAAGACATAGAAATGGGAATCCCATTCCTCACTTTTGAGCATAACAGTGAGCAAGCGCATTGATTTCTCTGTGTCTCTTTTCCTCCAGCAGTACTGTTCTGCCTTTCTTCATTTAGCCGTGTGGAAAGCAGAGACATATTTGGAGGCATTCATAAGGAGATACCTTGCATATGGCTGAAACAAAGCCCTCTCCCAGCCTGTAGTGCCAATCTCTCCCTGCTTGTATTGCCTGGGATCTGAGGAAGCTCTTAGCAGCAAACTTGGAAAACATTTCCATCAACTACATGGAAGTGAATATAAAATCACTTCTGATAAGCTTGCAGAAGAGGTGACGACTGATGGCATGTTAAAAAATAAAGATGTCTGCAGGAGCTACTCTACTTGGCAAACGGGTACCCTTCAATCAAAATGTGTTTCATTCTGTCTCACCAAATGCCAGATAACAGACTGAGAAATACAAGTTAAGCCTAAAGAATGGAGTAGCTTGTCTTGGAAAGCAGTGACTCTGAAAGAAATTTAGGGGTCACAGTAGATATATGACTCCAAAAGGCTTCATGTGGTGCTGTGGGAAAAGGGTTAATGCCCTCCGTGGGTATATAAACACAGGAGTAGAGGGAGGTGTGCTTACCTCTGTGTAATTGTTATTGCAGTACTCGGTGCTGTTCTGGTCTCCATATTTTTAAAGGATGTTGGTGAGGATGCTAAAAAGAGCCATAAAAACTATTTAATGGCTGGAGACTTAATGACTTACAGTGAGAAATTTAAAGCACTCATTTTGTTAAGCTTATAAAAAGGAAGATTGAAAGGTGATTTAATAATGGTTTATAACCACATGCATAGGGAAAAAAATCCAGGGAACAAAAGATTCTTTAATCTACTGGGGGGGGGGGGGGGAAGTATAGAAAGAATTGATTACTAAAAGCTGAAACTGAAAATTAAAAATATGATACATATTTTTAGCCAGAAAGGTAAAAGTTGATGAAAATTAGTAGGGGAAATGGCGGACCCTCCACCTCTTGCTGACTTTAGATCAAGACTGGAGTGCCCTTCAGAAGTTGGCTGTAAATGAAGAAAATATTTTTAATTATGTTAACGTAAGGGGAAAATGAGAAAAAAAATATGGTCCCCATCAACTTCCTTAGGCTAGGTCCGTATCTTTGCAGAGAAGCTACTAGAACTAAAATCTGCTTTCTGAGAAGCCTTTGTAATGCTGTGTCTGGAGTGTCAGTGATTAACAAGCACAAGGACCATGGTCATGAAGTCCACTTCTAAAGCCATGGTATACAGACTGTACATAGAACAGTGTTCATTTAACTGAATGAAATGGCTGTATATCCTAAACCTCCAAATCTGGATCACATTTTCAAAGGTGAATATCCTGTCACATATTTCTAATGGTTGTTATTGCAAAGGGGACTACATGTTAATCTGAGCAACTGTATACTCAGTTGTGTCAGACAGCAAGTTTGCCACTGTACTACTCTCCCATCTCCTTATTTAACTGCTGTTTTCAAGGCATCTCATTTAACCACAATGTGCTTTGAGCCAGAGCTGACTTTCTAACTACTGTATTCCCTACTTTCATTTGTTGAGGTTTTCTTCTTTTCTTTCTTTTTCCTCCCAATCCTTACATATAACATTCTTAAGACTTGGATAATTCAGTTGTCAAATTTAAGTATGAAAGTCTAAAAATAAGGCCTCTGTTCATGCTCACTGATTGTAATCAGGCTATAACTGGGCAGGGTTTGGGCAACTATTGTAATTTCAGTTTAAGGATCAATTCACCTTTGTCCATTCTCATGATGACCAGGAAATCAGTTAATCTTAATGCAGTAGTTTTATGTAAGGAAACTATCTTAAATTATCTGAAATAACTATTCATGCTCACCCCACTGCAGTTTCATTTGTTACATCATTTGCTTCTGTTCAGACAACTGCTGAATGTGTAGCTCATCCTCTTTGTTAGTTTATTTTTGTTCTGTAACAAACAGCTACCCCTCATCTTGCTAGACTGCACTGACTTACGTATGTTCATGACTCTCCAGTTCTGAATGAGAGATAACAGTGTTTATTAGCAAATACCATTCTCCTTACCTTGTCCTTCCTAAAAACATTGTGGCCAGTGATTTTTTTTGTAATTTTTTTTTCCACATTCCAAACATACAACACTTCTCACTGGCTTACAGCATAGCAAGTTAGACCAGATTACCTCTCTAAGAGGAGAACTTCCAGTTCTTCATGCTTATTACCTAGATGTTTAGCACCAATGAATAAGTAATTAATTTTCTTGCTCTTTTCCACCTCTATACAAATCATATGTATCACCTTGAGTCTGACACATATTTGTCTTCACTCCTGCTGGCATTGTTAGTAGGTGATATTTAAGAATAAAAGCAAGAACTGTAAGAGAGAAACCAACAAGTACAACTTGTACTTACAAAGCATAAATTATGGCAAGAATGGACCATGTGATTACTGTAATGAATCTGAAAGACAAACCTATGAGAATAAATCCTTTTGCTGTGCTTTTTTTCCAGGCCCATATTTTCCTTGCAGGCTGAAGAACAGCAAAGAAATATGGTGGCTGTCTATCAGCTTCCTGAGAGGAGCTATTACAGCTCAAGTTTCTTAGGCTCACAGTTGCCCTGAGTATCAGTGCCACATGATTAGTGACACAGTGGCCACTATAAATGTACTACACAGAGCCCCTCACATGGTAAAATCTGGCCCAAGGTTCAGAAACCACTCAGGCATTTTTTTTCTTGTTGGAAGAATATGTTACCAGCAAGATTTCATGTAATTTGTTTAGGATCTGTCCCTGCTTTTTGCTCAAGTAGTTTCCCTGCACTGGAAAGCAGTCATGGCTGCAGTGAAGGAGTGGGCAAGGAGGTAGCACCTCCTCTAGTGCCAGGTGAAAAAGGACAGGAAGATGCAAGGAAACATCAGGCATATGGATGAACTCAGAAAGAAAAAAAAACCCCTGATATCATTTTCCAGACCGGAACAAGCTCCATTTAATATACTGCTTATAAACAGGACATTACTTTATTACAGAAATACATGCTTGAAAGGTGAGTAGGAAAGTGTTGTCTCCAATTTACACCTAGGGCAGAGAAAGGTGATGATAGTTGTCAGAGATCACACAGTGTGTGTGACAGAAGAAGGAGTCTTGCTTTTCTTTGATAGACTATCCTAAGCTGTTAAGAAAAGTGAATCCCAGGAATTCAGTTGTGTGATGGAAAAGTATACCAGAAATCCTTACTTTAAACTAGACAACACAGCTCAAATGTCACACACTGAAGACTTGCAGTGAAGTGCTCTGAAATGAGATGCAGACCAGAATTGTTAATAGGAATTATTCAGCAAGTGTATTTATGAGAATCATAAATAACTCACAAACAGGGAGGAGGGAGTGAAATTAACCAAATCAGCAATTCATTTGCTCACTCTTAAAGGACAATAACAAGGACCAGGGTCTCCTCCTGTTTCAACAGTAAGGTGAAGTGCGGTCAAATCAACGCAGACAGCCTGGGGGACAGGAGCTGTAACAAGAGCAGACCCCTGTCAGAGAGCCATTCCAGCCTGGCTTCCTTGTGTGGGACATACAGAAACACCCAGAAAATAGGGGAGATCCAGATTTGGAGGTTTAGGATATACAGCCATATCATTCAGTTAAATGAACACTGTTCTATGTACAGTCTGTATACCATGGCTTTAGAAGTGGACTTCATGACCATGGTCCTTGTGCCTGTTAATCACTGACACTCCAGACACAGCATTACAAAGGCTTCTCAGAAAGCAGATTTTAGTTCTAGTAGCTTCTCTGCAAAGATACGGACCTACCCTAAGGGGTACTGGTATTCAAATGACAATTTAATCATTTGTCACTCTTCTTATATTTATTAAAGGCAGTATTTGCAGCATGAGCTGCAAGTTATAAGGACCTTCTTGTTATTAAAGTGATTTAGTCTCCATTGCTTTTTATACCAACTTTTAACTTTCTCATAACTCAGATAATAATCTACATATTATTGTATTAATACATAATGTGTTATTATATTATTATTGCTATGCTCTCTGGAGGTTCTGTGTATTAATAAATAGTTCAGACCATGGCAGACATTGCTGAGCTGTTTCCAGTGAAGAGGTAATCTGCTAAAATGAATAATCCTTCTAAATGTGGATATTGAACACACTCAGTAGAGATGCATGAGATTTTAGCTGCTTAAATACTGTAGACCTAGTATAAATGCTCTGAATTGTCTTCCAGAGGATTCTCTCATTTGTTATCTCTATCTCTCTTTTGACTACAGGAGGCAGCCTAGTCAAACTGACCTAAAACTTGATGTCTGAAAGAAGTTTTGGTAAGTGTGTTAGGGTTTTTTTCCCCCTAAACCATGGAAAAGTTGCAATAAATAACATTTAAAACCATTATTAAGGTTGTAGGATGAAACACTTAAAAATTAGAATATAATAATATTAAAACTTCTGTTGAAAATTTCAGGTATTTTGGCATAAATTATATGACAGTCTAAATTGCATGATCACATTTTTCTTTTTTCCCTATGAGTTCTGTTTGCTACAATGTTCACATAATGAGCAACTATTCAAGATCTCTTTTACCATTATTGCCTAATACATGTTTCTAGGATTTATTTACTGCATTCTGTCCAATCCTTCTGTGAAATCAGAAATATTAATTGCCCTGTGGATTTTTCTGATTTGATCGTTACTATAGCATCTGAGTACTTCACAAACTATACCATAACACCTCTTTACACCTGGAAAGAACATCAGCATTCAGAGATTAATATTAGAAGTATTCCTTAATTTTAGAATGCCCAAATTATGCCTTATTCTTTGGAAGGTGTTGTATTATCTACAAAATCAGTTGCACCATATGCAGATATGCCTGAGTCTCCTCAGTACCATTAGTGGTGCTTATATACCTCTGCTCTGTCACCTCCCAGAACTAATATCTCCATGTCAGATTTAGGTCAGTTTAAAGCTACTGAGAAATAGTTACACTCTTACACTGCTCAGAAAATGAAGTCATATGCAAATTAATGGGAATCAGATTGCAGTGAAACTCTTCAGACAAAATTTATTAGTCTCTGGCACATCAATCAATGGCTGTGCATAAAAGATACGTATCAGACTAATCCTGCATCTTTCATGAAGTATAAAATTTACAGTACCTGTAATATCCTTATGCATAAACTTAAATGTGAATTGCCAGTGTTTGCAATTATCTAGAAAATGGCCTGCTCTTATAATTATTAAAGCAAATGTATAAACCCTGGATGACAGAAAACACAATTTTACTGCTATTAAGAGACAATTTAATGTATGAAATCACATTAGCATGCTCAAAAGATGGCTTTCAATCATTCACATGAACATTACAAACCTGTTCTATGGAACTTCAAAAAGAGGACGGGTTATTTTTCAGACATAAACCTTTATGAGTAGATTACTTGCATTTTGCAAGTAGAGGAGAACAGCTATCTGCTGTCCTGAGAAATCATCAACTATACAAACTTTCTTCATATACCAAGGAGTGAAACTACATATATAAATCTGATACAAAAATTTTGTTTGGGACTAATGTAAATTTCCAGATCTCATTACTTAATATTAATTAGATGTTTCTTTCCCACTTCAGGGGCTGGGAGGCAAGAAGGAGAGGGAGGTGAAGGAGTTTTGTTCATGGGGCCCCTCACATACTATGTGACAGAATGGGAGAGGACTTGGACTCCTGGCTTCGTCTGCCTGGTTGAGCTCAAACTGGTGACCAGGCTGGTATCCTAACATACAAACCACTAGATACCTGGAGTGGAGAGTGCAGACACATTGAGTACAGGCCTGTCTAAAAACATTTGGGTTTATATTCCTGAAGTTTCCTCTGTAGACCTGGTCTTTCTTCTGATGCCTCTCTCACAACAGCAGCCATCTCCCCAAGTCTTTCTCAAGACGACTTTATCCTCTCTTCGTCCTACATCCATACACTTCATCCTCAAAGAGAAGTTTAGAAAACTTCCCTGTCCTATCCTCTCTTTCCATTTGCCATCCTGCCATATAGCTCCATGACAATATAGGCTATTTCAGTTGGTACAATAGTACAGTTTTTGACATAATTCTAAGGCTGATGTCTACTCTTTGGAGATGTACTTCCAAGTCCAGAAATAATAACAGCAGGAAAACTTACTTCCAGTAGCATAGACCTGATCCTGAATTTTGAGGATTACCTGGCTGTTGTGTATTTTTACTAGAATTTTGCTTCTCTAGAAGTACCACATTTTCTTGGTACCAGAGAACCTGCATCAAATTCGGAGGAAGGTATCCAAAAGGTAAAGGTGGAAAAAACAGAAACCTTCTATAATTTAAACATATTTTTAGTGTCTTTTGTGTAAATAGTTTACTTTTTTCATTATGGATTATTTAATGTCTGCCAGAAGTCAAGAACCAGTTGCGCTGTAGCTGTATTTCTGACTACCTGATAAATATGAAATCCAGTTTAATTTATGAGAGGACAGGTAAGTGTGAGACCTTGATACAGAAGATACATGAATGACCAAGGTCAAAAACCATAATAGACTTTTGTGTTTAGAGCTTAAATAATAACTCATCATCAGTAGAGATAGGAGAGAAAATGGAGGTCAAACACTGGTAGAAAGATTGAAGCAGCAAGTTCAGATGTTATTCAAACTGACAAAGTAAATATTATTTCAGTAAATGGCACATTCACTTTTTTTTTTTTCTTCTCCCATTTGTGATATGCAATAAAACATTACCAGCCTGAACTGGAACTGCTTATCTGCCAAGTGAGGGAAAGATGTGCATATAGGACTCATGCACACACAAACTGGGAGAGAAATCTCATTTGTGTAGACAGGCGTGTATGTATATACTTGGTTTGGAAAATAGCACCCAAGCTCAGTTTTCATTGTTGCATAAACATGGCTGAATTCCAACTTTCATTTCTACTTGAATTATCATCTATACCTCCACCCATGAAAAAATTAAAATTATTTCCAAATAATTAAAACTAACCTCTGTCTTTCAGTGCTAGGGGCTTCCATAGTTTCATACTCTCTGAGCTTTGATTAATGAGTCTTTAGTTGAAAGAAATTTTTATTAGGAGGGGACTCCAGGGACTATCTTCCTCTGAAATTTTTTAGTGGTGTAAGATGGTACAGTTTAGAATTCAATTATCTGCATAAAAGAAGAGATGCATTTCTTACCAAAGAAAACAGAATTAACGGTATTTGTTAGAATTCTTTATAATTTGTTTTCTTGAACCATGCATTAAACAAAGAGATTCAAATCTGTAGGAAGCCATTCTCGATCAGGAGCTAGTGTCCGTATGAAGATGGATGTTTATGATCCATGGCACAAGGCAAGATCTCAGGAGAAAGACAAAGCCTCAAGCTGAAGTCTAAGTGAAATAGGCTATGAAAAGAGCAAGGTGGAGCAACATAAAACAAAACCTATCTTCAGTCAGAAAAAAAATATGGAACGATAAAGGATTTCTGAAGTGTTGGCTGAGTTGTAAACAGACATGCACAAGGATGAAGTGGTGCAGAAAAGAAAACAGACACCAAGACATTGTCTCTTGAATGAAGAATTTATGCTTAAGTAGCATAAGAAGAGAGAAAATTTTAGTATTGATGTAATGTCAAAAGTTACTGCCTTTTATTGGTATATTGCCTTATACCTTCTGGTTGAGATCTAGCATAAACATTAATTCCAAACACGTAAATTGTATGTGACAAGTTCCAACAATAGAAAGAAAAGCTGCGCTACCTTATGAATGGCAGTCTAGTCTCATCAAATTCTTGGTCACATAATGCAGAAAAAAATCCAACACATTACAGACCTGAATTATAAAACAAGTAATCTCTTTACTGTGCAAGTCCATCTATATTAATCAAATGATCTCTTAACCAAAGATCAAAATAATCAGAATAAGGGAATCAATCAATCAAATACTAAATGAGGAGAAGGATGTGAGTTATTTTGCCTACCCTCAGTGCTTTAAACAGCAGACGCAAATCATATATGATCATTGTGCAAGACTGATATAATTGGATTCAGCACCCTTTTTTTGTATCCAACATGCTAGAAAGCTGAGACAAAAATCTGTCCAAAATTTATTATATTAGTAAAATAATAGCTGCCTTTGAGCTTAAGGTATGGAGTTCCTTATGGACCAGTATGACTTCTGGGATCACTGTATTGTTGATACTTTTCTAAATAAGGAAAATCATAGAATACTAAAACTTGGGCAGAAAGGAACCCAGTTTAGACAAGCATAGAGCACTCTGATCCAACAAGCTATGGCAGGACAGCTGACATCAACATGAACGAAAACATTTAGGGACTACAGGATCAACAGCGCTCAAAGCTGCCCTGGAGCTTATAAAAAGCAGCTTGTATAGTCAGTGAATATATACTGGTTAGCAATGGATTCAAGTGTACAGAAATGTGCAGGCTACCAACTGTACCAATCAAAAATTAATGATAAGATGTACGGAAGTATGCAAAATTATTTTAGTGATGACTTGTACAGAGAACGGAATCATGATGTTTAAAATGCACATGCAGTTTCTTTTGACTGCTCTCTCACTTATCCAAAACATCTTCAGTACACTTGCCAGAGGAAAACTGTTGTGTTATTTCTGACTGGCATATTTAAACAATAATTTTCTCTCCTAAATTACTTAAGTATCTAAGGCTAAGGTATTATGCAAAAACGTACTTCTTAACAGAAGGGAGAGTATCATCAATAAGAACATCACAATCCGTACTCTCAGTGAGGTTAGATCCAAATAGAATAACAGAATAATTCAGGTTGCAAGGTTCAGATTCAGAAGTCACTAGGTCCTACTCCACCACTTGAAGCAAGGTCATCTTCAACAACTAATCAATTACAGTTTTGGTGACAAGAACTCCCTAAGATAGCTCGGTATTCAATGGCAAGAAAGAGAGAGTGAGCGAGAGAGAGAGGATCCTCCTTTGAGTCAAAATTGGGCTTGCTTTTATTTATTCTGACCTGTCCCTGGAAGGTCTTTTGCAAATCAGAGTTTAGCTTCTTAATGACTAAAACTAATCTTTGTGAATATGCTCTCACATTCATAATCTGTCAAGTATTTCAGAAAAAAATAGTTTCCAAACTATTCGTTGTTCTTACCTGCGTACAAAAAAAGTTGGTTTTCTCTTTCTGAAATAAAGCATGGGTTTTTTTAATAAAGATTACTGTCATATGGCTAATTTCATGCCCAAATTGGAGAATATTCTAACATACAAGTAAAGGCAATGAAAGAAAGTCTACGGCCTCCCTTAGTTTTTGTAAGACTGCATCTGGACAGTGGTGCCATGCACCAGGAATGACAGGAAAGGTGGATGAAGTGGGAAAAGCAAACTGGTATGGATATTATAGGCTAGGATGTTGATGACAGGTACGGTTACAGCATTTCCAGAGGGATTTACAGTAGCTGTAATCCAGAAGCTGTAAAAATTCTTGAGAGATACTAATGGAAATCACACAGCTAGTTCCTTCCAAACAGAGAAAGTCAGAAAACATAACCCTAAAACAGATTAAATTACTACTTTTAAGCTATCTTTTATTGCTCTGCATTTCTTCCACATCTCTGGACAATGATATTAATGTTGTTCCCCCTGAGCCACACTTTGTAGTGCACCATTAACCTTCTTGCATCCTACAAATTTGATACCTTGCTCTCTGGCAGAGTGCAGAGCACACACACATATACATGTACACACAGACACACACACACACACACTCTGCTACAAGACTGTTCTTACAATGTTGGCAAAGATTAATTTTAAGTTTTAGTATAGGCATACATTGTACTCAGATGGCAGTCAATAGATCTAACGCTACCGTCAAGTACACAAAGTACATTTATAAATCTTTGGTGTTCAAATTAATTTCAGGCTGTGCTGCACACTCTTGCATCTACCAGTCTCTTATGTACCTGGGGTTTAATTGTTTCTCTCTTTGACATAATGAATGCCAGAAAGTAACCCTGAAGCACTCATTTTGCATCATAAATCACAGTATCTTTTTAAAAGGGAAGGATAATTACAACAAAATAACAGTTCAAAACTGCTTGGAGTTTACTTCTTACCTTTGACAAATAGTGGAAAAAATAATTGCCTAAAGACAATGTACAACATTGATTTAGGTGACTTGTTATGCACACAGAGTATTCTGCGAAAAAAACCTTCTTTCCAAAAAAAAAACCCAAACCCCAAAACCAACCACCAAACCCGAGAACTCTTCAAGTTCCTGACAAATTAATTTGTCCAGGGCAAAACACTGCACATTTGTAATTCCTTGACTGTTTTTTTAAAAGCCTGTGTGTCACATCTGTCCTCTGTATGTATGTGTGTTGTAGTTTATTTTAAAGAATGCTTCATTTTATCAGCCTGTTTTTTTATTGTTCCTCTTATTTTTCATGAGTTGTCTCTCCTTGGCCTTTTTACTTTTTAGCTCTTGTAGTTTTGATGGCAATATGATAAGATGCCATAGTTATACGAACCACTGTGTACTGGTACTGTTCTGTTTGTTCACTCTCTTTCTGGTGTGGAATCTGTCTTTACAGATTCTGCTGCTTTTGCTGAAAGCTGCTGGAGGTCAGATAAAGTTATACTCAAAGATATGATGATCTCTTATAATTGCTGCCCCATACGAATAAATATTATTTGAATTATATAATACCCATTAGATTGTACTAGACTTCTTATTATAAAAAGCCCAGAAGAGTTGCCTTGTTCTTATTTTAAAGGAATATGAGGGAAACAAAGGCAAAGTTATCACTGTTCAAGCTCACTACCTTGAAGATAGTTCAGGTATGTCTATATGAGTTGCTGTTACTTTTGCATTTACCTGTGCTCTTATTTTTAAATAATAATAAAGACATAGCCTGCATGATATGGGCAAGCTACCTTACCTCCCTTTTGCTGTTCTTCATCTCCAGTCCTTTCTCTCCCTCTTTTAGATCCCATGTACAGTGCCTGAGACCTGTTTCACTAGGCTAGCGGCTCCATTAAAATCACGAGGGTTTGTATTTCCAAGCAGCCTGGGTAAACACTCTGCTTTGCAGGGTTAGGATTTACAAGGGTAAGCTGTTCAGCTCACCTGGAGCTAGCAGAATGAGGCTGCAATTTTATCTGAAGGTCTCCAGCTACTACTGAAGTAGAAACAGCATGTAGGATGGAAAGGGCATACAAAAAGCAGGTCTACCTGCTACTTCCCCAAAGAGGGATATGGTCTGAAGGATCTGAATAACTTTGCTCTCCTCCAAATGTTCTCTTTGCTTTCTTCCCCATTATAAACCTCTTTTTGAGCTCTTTTGTGAATATGATCCTTGGCTGCAACCAACTCCTTTAATGCACATATCAAGCTACCCATACCTTCTTCCTCATCCACCCTCCTGTACAGTGAGTTTCCCATGAGAGGTCCACCATACTCAGGAAACAGTACTCAAACTGTAAAATAAAGACCAAACAATACTCTTTATGGTGCAATGCATGCCAAGGTTTTACAAAATACTCTTAATAGAGGTTTATTTAATTGTAGTATCTTATTTTTCATAGAGAATAACTGTAACAACACACTAAAATATATAGCTAAGAATTACACTTACTCTTATGACTTATTAACCTAATAGGTCTACTTAATGAATTTACCATGGTTCTATACTTTTTCACAAACTGTTGAGTAACTATGAATTTAATTGTAATTAGCAAAATTATCTCTTCAAATGTACAACATTATTCCTTTTAAACTTTACCTGTGATATTAAAAAATTACTGTCCCCTAGAAATTCAGAAAAAGACATTTTGAATTTGTTCTTCTAATATAAGATCTGCCCAAAGTAAATTGTGATTATGCAAAATAATTCTGCTTGGACCAACAGAAAATCAGAAATACTAGTTGCTACAAAACAGTTTGGTGCTCTGAAGAAGGGCATCAAACCAGAGCTCTTTTCCTGGACTGAAGATCATAGGGGTAGGAATGTGCTGCCACAAGCGTCAGTGAGAGGATGAACTAAATTTTTTTCTTCGGGATACTTTGGATGGAAAAGAAAGAAGGGAAAAAACAAGGCACCCCTGGGCAATTACACAGAATTGGGTTATTTATTACTGGAGATAAGGCTTGGTTTGAAGGCAAATGTTCACTGGAAGAGAATGTAGAGGGCAGGAAGGAGAACAATTTAACCACCTATGGACAGTATTAAATGAAAAAAATGTTGCAAAAAGAATAATTGCAAAATCCATGAAGGGTAGGACCACCAAACTTGAAAACCAAACTGGTAAAATTCTTTTCCATTTAGGTTTTCTTTAATATCTTTTGCATCTATACTGTCATAGCAATACTGTCAACATCCTACTGGAGTCAAAGCACAGAAATCTAGCTTCTGTTATTAAAAAAAAAAAAAAAAAACAAACCCCAAAATGGTTCATTGTCAGTATGCTCATTAGAGAAGAATGTTTCACTTATGTCATGGTTTAAGCCCAGCCGGTAACAAAGCACCACGAAGCCACTTGCTCACTCCTCTGCCCTGGCCCCGGCGGGATGAGGAGGAGGTAATATAAAGGCAGGCTCATGGGTCGAGACAAGGACAGGGAGGGGTCACTCACCACTTATGGTCATGGGCAAAAGACAGGCTCGACTTGGGGAAAAAACAAAATCAATTTAATTTACTACCCATCAAATCAAAACAAGGATATCAGGAAGTAAACTCAAACCTCAGAACACCTTCCCCCCAGCCCTCCCTCCTTCCCGCCTCAAGCCCACTCCCGGCTCTCTCTGCCTCCTCCCCCCGGCGGCGCAGGGGAACAGGGGATGGGGGTTGGGGTCAGCTCCCCACACCTTGTCCCTGCCGCTCCTTCCTTCCTCCTCAGGGGAGGAGGACTCCTCACCCGTCCCCTGCTCCACCATCATGTCCCTCCCACGGGAGACAGTCCTTCACCAATTTCTCCAATGTGGGTCCTTCCCACGGGCAGCAGTTCCTCACAAACTTCCCTGGCGTGGGTCCTTTCCGCGGGCAGCAGTTCCTCACTAACTTCCCTGGCGCGGGTCCTTTCCGCAGGTCGATCTTCAGTCACACACTGCTCCAGCGCGGGCTTTTCCATGGAGCCGCGGCCATCTTGGGGGGCCTCCGCTCCCCCGCTCCCCTCCATGGGCTGGGGGGGACAGCCTGCCGTCCCACCACGGGCTGCAGGGGCATCCCCTCCTCCGGCGCACCTCCTCCCCTCCTTCCTCACTGACCTCGGTACCTGCAGAGGGGTTCCTCTCGCGTTCCAATCCCCCACTCACTGCAGGTTCCCCTTCTTGAATCTGTTCTCCAGAGGCGCGACCACCGTCACTGGTGGGCTCGGCCTGGGCCAGAGGCGGGTCCGGCTTGGAGCCGGGGAAGCTTCTGGCAGCTTCTCACGGGAGACGCCCCTGCGGCCCCTCCCCCGCTACCAAAAACCCCGCCACACAAACCCAAAACAACTTACAAGTTAGCTGATGCTTTTCTTAATGACTTAGTAGTAAAGCCCATTTTAAAGCCTTTTTTTTTTTTTTTTCTCCAAACAACAACAATGGAATGGAGGTGACAGCAGTCAGAATACTAAACCCACAACAGAAATAAGAATTTCCTAATAATCTGTAGATGTTGAAAGCACAATTTATGTCTTTGGACATGTTACTACAAAATTCATCATTGCTGAAGTATCATTTTGGTGACAGTTTGTAGAATAGATTTTCATTAGCAGGATTTTTTTTTTCCTTTACTTATTTATTAGTTGTGTGGTTTGGCAGCAACTATTGTAAAATAATTCACCAGAAGAAAGTATCACATATTTTCTTATTTTTTTAGTATTGAAAGAAAACATAAATGAGAGTCTTTCTCCTTAGCTGTACAACTAATATTCAAAATAACAAATTAACCAGCATATCAGTGGTCCCTCTTGGACTGGGTCCCAGGAAACCCATCTCTAGCATTAGCCAGTTCCTGAGGCTAAGAGCTCAGCAACAGAATGACTTGCCTTAGACAAAGCTTCCTCCAATCTATGTTCTATGGTTTATGCCTGGAAGCACAGGGTTTTTTTCCCCTCATAAAAAAAATAATAAAGCAAAGCAAATATACAATGGCATGGGATGCATCTGTGGCTGCTCTCGAAAACTCCATAAAATATCTAATCTTGTCTCACAAAGTTCTCTGGCCTTATTGTCACCATGACAACACATTTTAACAGATACCTTGATCAGTATAAATGTGTCACTCATCTACTAATTACGCATTTCTATGGAAACAATTTATCAAAGGCAAGTTAGGTAGCAAATGTAAATTGGAAGTCAGTGTGGTAAGAAGTGGACATTAACAAAAAAAAACCCCAACCACCCATATCTGAACTGCAAATGGAGTTTAATTTCTTTACTTGGATCCAAACACTAATTTCACTTCTGCAAAGGACTGAAGAAGCATTCAGACTGAATATACTCAGAGCTTGGAGTTAAAATTTGAAATTTACGCATACAGGATTTAAAGTGTAGGTTCTACAAGGTTAAATTAAAATACTTCAAGTTACTTTCAGGAAAACATTGCTTTGTTGAACATTGTTGCAGTGATTTCAGCAACAGTAACAAAGAGAACATTCATGCATGGCTGAAAATGTTTTAAGATCTACATTAATGATGTGCAACAATGGTTGAGAGGAGAAAAACCAAACATATTTAAATGCTGATCTGAGAATAGTCAGACACCTTTGGGTTATACCTGAATGATATTGAAAGGAATATACGGTAGCAGATCTCCTTCTTCTGATAATTGCAGAACATTCTTTGGCATCCTAGACTGTTACCATTAACCTCTCAGCTTCAAGTAAGTTAGGCAGCAGCTTCTGATGTACTTTTAAGGATATATACATGCATAGAATTACATAAGTAGCCAAGTTATGTACAATACAGGCCACACCTTGATACAGATTCAGCTAAGTAGTGCTGGCAGGAAATAAAAGAGCAGGAAAACTATCAGAAGTGGCAGACAAAGTATAGCTTTCCAGAAGAACAAATAGTAAAATGAACTAATCTGCAGTCAGCAAAACAGATATATTTGCTTACCTTATTTAGATTCACCTGAAGACTACCTGAAATACCAGGCTCTCAAGTTTATGTCAATTCTTTTCAGTTGGCATAGCATCCCCTTGCAAAAAAAACAAAAAAAAATTTGTTTCTATGTAAGTTTATATACCACAGCCAATAAATTGCTGCAATGTCACCTATTTCCTCCTAATTCTGAAATGCTAAATAAAGCTGTCATTCTCCCCCTAAGAAGTTCTGCTAGCCCAAACCCCAAATTTACTAATCAAAGGATCCTTAACAAGACTGCTTCTCCTTCTCTTAATCAGTTGGTTTCAAAACAAATTTCTCTATCCCTTTCCAGACAATCCATTCTGATCCCAACTAAAATGTTCATTTTTGTACCCTGTATTCAGCAGTGCTCTGCCAGTTCAGTCTGTCAGTTCTTCCAGCTCCTCATCCCTCATCACACAATTATATCCACAGCTGCCAGTTCCCAAAGGAGTTAGTCTCCAAAATTCTCATCTGTGAAAACTTTACTCATATAAGTAGTTCTATGCAGGAAGATAAAACTAGGATACCAGATGTCAAGAAGTAAGTGGAACTGCAACCACCTTTAAAAATATATATACTGTCAAACTACATAGGATCTAAATAACATTTAGCATCTTGAAAGCATGGCAAAATTAATCAACTAGAAGAAATGGGTCTCTCTTAAAATACCAGACAGTGTAAAAGAAACTCTTCAGACCTACACAGATATGATAGAAAGGCTGGTATCTTGGAGGAAATAAAACCACAGACTTCCTACTGTTTAAGAACAAAGTATGACAAGCATGAGCAGCAGAGAAAATGTCATTAAAGTTCTATATGGGAAAAGCTCTAAGTGTGTATCAATCAAGATAATATCAGTGGGAAAATGGCTTCAAACCACCAGCGGCTAAAATAGGAAGGTATACTTAGAAACATATGCTCACCTTGAAAATTTAATGCCAAAAGGAAAAGATTTAAGTAATCAGTTTGCATGCTTAGTGATTCCCAGAAAGCTTTTCAGCCCATCCTGTGTGAAAGTGTATGCTGAGGCATAGCTATGGTTCTTGCTGTCAGGATGTATTCTCATGGAAATTTCTAACTGAATCACTCAGTGGGCACATTTACATGGTAAAAAGCTGTAGAAAAATCTCCCAAAGCCAGAGGAAAGTTATACTGCCAAAACTGTTCAGCCCTAAGTGGGTTTCCAAATAAAATTCAGTTGCTCTATTGGGTGCCACTTGAATGAGTCAACAATAAACCAAGGCACTAGTTAAAAAAGGCCTTTTTAATATGGAAAAGTATCTTTCAGTTTCTGAAACAGCAATCCCCTTGAGAATGAACTGAAAGGTGAGACTTGTGAAAGGCTTTGTCCAGTTTCAGCCCGGTGCCTTTCATATGTTTAGAGATGCATTCTACTGTTGCTGCATATCAAGCTTGCAGCTTTAGTGTGGTTTTCATCAGTTGCACAGAGCAAAAGAAACATTTCTTCGGACGTTAGACAGCTTTTTAACATTTTCTGTATTGTGACTAACCTTCTAACATACAGACCTATTCATGAACCACTTTCACTCCCTTTCTTGTTAACCTCGTCTCACGCCTTTTCTTTCAGAAGTTCATCTGTTTGAGTACATGAAATGTTCACAGAAGGTAAGATGAAAATTAACTTCCTTCAGTGAAGGGTTGTTGTGGAGGTTGTAATTAATTTCATACAGCAATGAGTCTTTGGAGACCCACTGTTATTTCATAATGATCTTCATAATTTGTTTTGATCCATAACTTTCTCCAAGTAGTCTTTATGTCATTGAGGTAGAAAAGACATATTTATTCTAAAAGCCAAATATGTGGGGTGTATGGATGACATATTATTGATTGTGACTTCAGGAAACAATAAAAAAATCGGTGGTAAGAAGAAGTATGTACAACCTCATTGTTTGCGATGAATGTTGCAAGACATTGGAGCTGTAAATACATGCTGGGCTAAATTGTTTCTTCTCTAAAAATACCAGTAAAATACCAGATGTGAATCTTGAATTTTAAACAGTTCAGTTACTTGAGCTCACCAAAATATTCCAGAATATGATTTCAGTATTATTAAACATCTGTTAAATTATTGGGCCCTCCTGCCCTTTACCCCTAACAGATATTTTATGTAAGAATATTTTCTCTTTGGTTACTTGAAAAGTGAGAGCATTTAATATTTTAACAAGAACTACCAGGTGCTAAAACTTAACATGAAAAACTCCCTTGGTCTGCTGAGATTCACCCTTTAAAGACCACAACCATAGACTGCCACTGAGCTTTTGCCCATGTGATTCTGTGATTCTCTCTGTGATGTTTCATGTGCACTGTGATAATATTTCAAATATGTTAACCAGGTTACTTTTTTGTCATGTTTTACCCAGTTAGCAAGATTGTACTTGGAGAGATGGCTCCTAGAACGTGCAAGACATGGCAGCAGTTGAAGCATAGTCTGATGTTTGGGAAGGGGGCAATATTTGCAACAAAAGCACATTTCAACATCCCACATCCTGAAAAGTGACAAACCCTCTAATTTCCTATTAAATGGAAAGGTTTATATGCAATATCACCCTATTTTCTACTTAAAAATATATATTTAAATGGTTATTTACAATCTTTTCTTTCCATATATAAAAGAACATTTTTGATCTCATACCAAAGCTTCCATCTTAGACCAGCCCTACTGTGGAGATTCAGAAGGTGGAATTATTTCAGTAACTCACACCCTAAAAAAATGCATCAGAGTGGTGTTTCAGGGCACACATGCTGGTGGAGGCTTTGTCTTTTTGGTGAGACACAGAGCAAAAATTCAGTTGTAGTCATGGTGGCCTTAAATTCTACCTAATACTCCATTTGATTATAACTCAGTTCTTTATAATTCTTTGCTTTCTATTTAAATGTTTTGTTGCTATTTAAATTTTCCATTTACAGAACATAAAGTCTGACAAACAACACCAAGAATTATCATATACTGAATATATAAAACCAGCCATATCCATCATCCTTAGGAGCACAGATAAAACCTACTGCCAGATCTTCTCGATATTCATAGCAATATTTGAAAAAACCCCACCCATCTGCCATGAAAGGAATTTCTCATGTTGATCCTTTCCCAGTCAAACAGAGTAGGTGGATAATAGTATTAAAACAGGGAGTGAAAATGGGGCTAAGTTTTAAATAGCATAAATGATAGCAGCATATAGACAAGTTTGCTTTAATCAGTCAGCCAGCATTAGACAATTTCAAAAACTGGCAGTTAACAGTGTTTTTCTTAGCTTGTGGTATTTGAAGGACATTGACATACACATCAAACAGAATTCAGGGCACACATTGCCAGTTGAAGTTTTATATGTAAGCTAAAGTTGGAATTCAATCCCTTTATCATACACGAGACAGACAGAATCTCTCCTACCAAATTTCCACTCATTTTGAATGAAGAATGAATTTTTTGAGGATTTACAGGTAAACATGTTCATTAAAATCTAGTCCCTAAACGAAAATTGTCTGTCACATACTCTACACCAAAGATTCAGCATAGGTCAAATTCCATAGCGAGCTTGCAATGCTTGTGTTGCTTTATTATTCACAAAATTTAGCATTTAAAATATAAAATGCTAAATTTCTTAAAGAGGTCCTATTAAAAACAACAAAAAATCCCTTTTTTCAATGGAGGGCATGAACAAATATACATTCCCAAATCTTGACCTTTATTCTCTTGTTATACACCTTCCCATTGCTTTGTCCATGTTCCACTATGCACAAATGTGCATGTATGAGCATACATATGCCCAAATAACAACTTCCCTCTGCTTTCTGTGGCCACATTACCTCACCTAAAACTATTTCAGCCCAAATTCATTTATCTTCCTGAAGTGTGGCCCTTATTGAAAGGATTTTTGCCATCATTTTTAATAGCTAGCGGTTCACCAATCAGCAGAAGCGGCTGCATAACCTCTTCTTCAGGAACAAATCACAAAGGGTATCTCCTCATGATCTAAGGAAGATAGCAGAAATGGATGTCCTTCTAAAATAACCTCCTGATACCAAGTTGGTAACTTCACTTGTATTATTGACAATGGAAGATGACAACCATTTTGAAAGATATTTCTCTGTATACAATCTGTAAAATGACAATGTTTTCCTCAAGAGAAAACTACTAGTTAGAGGATAACAGGGAAAGACTTAATGTATCTGTTCAGGTGGCTTTGTTGTCCTGTTTTCACATACTTATGATGAAATAACAAATTTCTCCTTGTATGGGAATTGCACGATATCTTCCCCAAAATATTTGTACAGCAGTGATACATGACAACGAGAAACAAATGGAAGTCCTTGAAAATGAAGAAAAGCTCTTTAGCCCAAGCAGCTAGTTACCAAACCTGCCAACTGTATTGTTAAATCATCTTATGCAGTCTTTATAGAAAAGCTGTGATATACCAAAAATGATAAACTAAACCCAGTTGCTTTACATTTTATATATTTTACATTTGAAATATCAAGAAATATTTTTAATTGTTTTTTAATGCCATTTGGAAAGGAAAGAGTGGGTAAAAAATGTACTGCAGCACACTTCTAGGAGGAAAGGTAAGAAAGATTTGGAAACAAACTTATAATGAATGCTTTAAAGTTGAAAGATAATTGTTTCTACCTAAGTTCTGAATGCTTCAGCTGCCATAAAAGGAAACAATAAACCTCTGGCAAATATGCCTGGGAAGATGTGACTAAGCAAAAGGGTTTGCATCTGGAAATAAATTTAGGAAGTTGCAGTGCTTTGAAGATAAGAAATCCCAACATAGCTGCAGGTACAGTTTATCCCTGGGGGGGACTTGCAGCCCAAGATGTGGAGGGAGAATAGTGTCTCCTGCCAAAGTGTGTGGAGATGGTGGGAGCTGGTCCTGCTGGTACCAGGCTCTGGGGAGGAATTCCCCTCCACAGGCACAGACCGGTACCCCTCCTGCAAGGGCAACTGACAGCCAACACCCACTTCTAGGCAAATGTGCTACAGAATCCAGCATTCTAAGAGTCTTTTTTCAATATATTTAATGAGTCTTTTGTGACTCTCTTAAGGATTTCAGTCAGGACTGAAGAGCAATTTTTTTATATGTATGTAAAACCACTCCTTTCCCAAGGATGACAGCTCTTCCCATCCCAGTCAATAAGAGCCACAGATGCTTAGACAACACATACAAAGCTGTAGTCTTTTGAAAAGGAGGTATAAATCTCTGAGTTTATTTCTGTCCTTTACCTTATGCATCTGTTTTTGTAGATATTTGTACCACCATGCAGTATATAACTGGTGAAAAGCTAAGGAATCATTTCGATGGAAGGCATGATACAATTGTAAGAAATTACTATCTTTGTTCCCCAAATGTCATATAATCAATGAGAGGAAAAATTGTTTCTCTGAGAAATATTACCACTTCTGAAAGATTAATGCTGATGCAAGAGAATAGCTAAACAACACCCTACCTATTCTAAACATTTTTTAACTTCCTAAGACAGTGATTTTTGAACCTATACTATGAAAACATTTTTCTTAGGCATCTCAGCTGTACAGACGAGGAGAGGAGAGGAGAGGAGAGGAGAGGAGAGGAGAGGAGAGGAGAGGAGAGGAGAGGAGAGGAGAGGAGAGGAGAGGAGAGGAGAGGAGAGGGGAGGGGAGGGGAGGGGAGGGGAGGGGAGGGGAGAGAGGAGAGAGGATTGATTCGTTCCTTGTATCAAAACATACCATTTTACACTGACTTAAGTACTTGGAAAACCAACTACTGTTAAAATAAAAAAAAGAAATTTCCTGAGAAGTGAGAGGTTTATGATCTTCATTGACTACTGAGTGGTGCTTAAGGTGTCAGACTCAGTGTAAAGGTACAGATACTAGTTACTGTGCAGTAAGGGACATGGGACTAGGGATTCATGGTGTGTTAGCTATCCATCGAAATATCTCAAGTTTTCAGTTTGCAAATGTTTACCCTGCAGCAAATGTGAGGAGTAAGTTATTTTACTTATTTGCTTTGGATAGTAGCATGCACACAGTTATTTCAAAGTAACTGAATCTGTAACTTGCTTACCCGGTGGTGCATTGCTCATGTAGCAACACCTGTAACGCATTGTATTTTGGAACAGATTTGCTAGTTTGTCTGGTTGAGGTCACTCAAAAAGGTTGATCTAAAGAAGTAGAGTACATTTATTGTGGCTTTGTTAAATCACATTAAACTTGAAGTATTCACTGAGAACATAAAATATTCATTTAAACTTAAACTGAGTTTCATTTAGTTTAATTCATTTCCAAGACAAAATTTAACACTGTATAGAAATTGTTCACTTACTTAAAGTGAGACAAATAACAGATGAAGTAGCAACTCTGAGACAAACACTTTACAACTAGATCATTTTGTCTCTAAGACTTAACTTTTAATTCTTATTAAATCTCAGAAACCTTTAGGGCTTCTCCTGAAGTAGGTTTACCTACACTGCACTAGGACATTTATTTGATTACTGAATAACTAGCGGCAGCCAACAATGCTGGATAAAAGCTAGCAGGACAATAACCCCTACGCCTCTTCCATCTTTCAAAGGAATGACTTTACTGTGGAAGAGTCAAACTTACATTCACCAGCAACACAATCAATATTTGAAAATTTCCCATTCTTTTAATATTAGATTTGCTTAGGGCAAAGCAGAAACATCCAAAGTCTGCAGCGGAAATGTGTGTAGTGTCCTCTAGCCTTTAAGAAGCTTGTTAACTACCTTAAGTCACCTGGTGGCCAATTAACTGATGATAGAAATGTCTCATGGAAAATCCTCTTCATGGTACATTTTGAAACTATTTGCTGCTAGAACATTTTTCTCTGCAAAATGTATAGGTTTAAATCTCCCTGAAGCATAGAAAAACTTAAAGAATTACTTCGAAACACAGCTAAATCATATCGTGGAGAGTAGCTGACAAGACTTTAGCAGAGATTATCAGTATTTCAGTGTAATCTGGTGTTATTCAGCACAGGTAGCTGCAGGGACAGAGCCCAAGTTTTGGAGAACACACACTGGTATGTGCTCACACATGTGTAGACACACACGTAGATGCACATAGACATGTATACAGGCACACACACACGTGCCCACATGTGCCCACATGTGCATGACCAAAAATGCACAGAGACTGACGCACACACATGCACACACACAGATCCAGTCCAGGAAAGCAGCAGACTTTCCGGACCTACCACAGAGGAATCCTGAAAAACATCCAGTTGGCCTAAAATCTCAGAACAGCAGAAAACTATGGTTCCTTTTGTCCCAAGAAATACAAAAATAAAATTACAGAATAAGTGAGACATTTGTTCTTCCCATTTCTATACTCTTTCTAATGGCTATCCCAAGGGATTTTTTTTTAAGGATCTCTGTGTATGCATCACCCTGCACAGTTCCTTCCTTTAGTATTCTTCCTTTTAGTATCCAAAAAAATAATTACTTCCTTTGCCTTTGGCTGTGGTTTCTCTTCTCAGTGGAAAACTGAATTTCATGCCAAACCTATTGTCCAACACATAGATCAATAAATGCGAAGTGATGCTGCCAGTGACACTGATATGGTGGGGCTGAAGGAGCCCTTCTGCTGTGCTGCTGGGTCCATGAGCCCAGAGGTGCAGCAGAAATGGCAGAAATGGGGAAGATGTGGCGGGGGTGGGGAAACTGTGGCAGAAATGGGAAAATGTGGCAGGACACAGCAGGCACCACAGGAGGCGTTTCAGTGCTTGGGCAGACATCACTGGCCCTGCAAGCAGTCCTGATCTTTCCTAGGGAAAAGGCAGAGTGCTGGATGGAAGCAGCTCCTGGGTTTGACCCATGGCATTACCTTGACCTATACTGTCCAGATTTCATGGTGGCAGCAGACAAGATTAAATACTAGAGAAAATTAATAAAAACCCTAGTTTAATTGGCAGCTACAACCAATATTAAATAGATCCTCTTAAAGAATAGTGCTTCTGAATCACTAAGATTCAAATATAATTGAAAATGTGCTTATGAGAAACATTTTTTGCAAAGCCTGTGAAACTGTGAGGATTAGGTTGAAGTATCCAACATGATCAATATCTTGCAATCACATTAAGGCCTCAGGCAACAGGGGCCCTCGTTCTTTCCCATTTTCCATTTTCTGTTTTCTGTTTCTAGGCACCATCATAGGCAATCAGACATGAACAGAAAATGAATTTGCTACAAGCTAGTTTCATTGTAAGTGGCTTTGATATAAGTGGAACAAGGGTCGGTAACTTCTAAGCTCCAGTAGCCTGATAAGAATATTAAGTCTACCATTTATCCCCAATGAGTGCTTGATTAGCCATACAGTGCTCTGCTGACAGAGTTCACTAAAAATACATTATGCTAATAACACTTGAGTGCCAGCAACACTGGGAAAGCCCAGGTCTTAACACAAAGAATGAGTCATTATGGTATTTACCTGGCAGATACAGTTATAGGCAAAAATACAACTTCCTAGTCCTGTTTGCAAAGATACAAGTAGAAACAGAGGTGATTCCTCAAAGCACATAAGGATTAGAAAGAATAAAAAGAAATACCCCATGTTGGCACACTGGCATGTGGGAAATAGAGATGCTCAGTTTTTCAGAGCAGGCAGCTGTTAGTGGGGACAAGCCACTTCTATGTATTTATCTTTGTCTAAACTACATCATATGGCTATTCACTAGTGCCTCTTTCTGCCTGGTTTAACATCAAACGTGTTTCCTCCTTGCTGTGTACTCGCACTGTAACTGGGGATTCCCACTGTGGTCCCACGGCTCCTGCCTGTTCCCCAGCCCACTGCCATTGCCCTGCTACTTGTGCTTCTGCTAACGTGGCATTTGCTCTTGTCTAAGGAAAGGTTTTATAGGCTGTCTCTCTTTCTTAGCGTCAGCTACAGGTGTTACATACCCCAGCAACAATCCAAACCATATTTCAATGTATAGAAGACAGTTGGGTGGAGAGGTTCATTGCTACTTCAAATTAACTCACTGAATCTTACAGCTTCTTCCAAACACCGAACGCCCCAGTCCTCTTCACAGTTCTCCTGTCCTCTACCATGGCTGCCAATGTGCAATTAGCAACCCGCCTAGCAGGCCTCTGGACCCCATACAGAAGACAGACGCATTCTGCAGCCGGCTGCCTGGCTGCCAGCTATTGCACAGGCAAATTGGTCTACAGTACTGGGCCATGACTCATAGCAAGGGCAAGCAATCATTTCACAGACATACAACTGAGAGTTTTTCAAAAAAGGAACAAGCCTGGAAAAAAAAAAAAGCACAATTAATCCAGTCATTAGAGCTGGTCAAACTTCACCCCCCCCCCCCCAAATCTTTTACTAGCCAGAAATGCTTTTTAAGCCCAGCCAAAATTAAGTCAAATTTGCCAAACAGTTTCAAAGAACAAAGATAACATTTCAAAAGGCAATGGAATGTCTCTTCAATTTTAAAAAGATTTGATTTTTAATATGTTTTAAAGGTGCCATAAAAATACTTTCAAGAGTTGATAAAAATTAAACCCAAAAGATTTGCTTTAGAATGTGTAAAACATTTTAGTGTACTTGAAACATATCTTTATTTTTAGTGCTTCATTTTGCCCAGAAAATGGAAGAACAAAAAATAGCTTGGGACCCTACCAATTTTAAGAAATGTTGACAGTGAGCCAAAACCCTCAGCTACTCACAGTCAACTATTACAAGCCACCAGACAGTTTAAATGCAAAGGTACAAAAGAGCTAAGTAATCTGATCTATTGTAGCTGCTTGTACGTGAAGTAGTAATGTGAGAAACATCCAGGCAATGGAGTAAAGCAAGCACTTCCATTCCACAATTTGTCTCATGCTAATGTAAATGCCTAGAATAGGTCAGATGAATCATGCCTTAAAAAGGCCCATTTCTCTTCACTGTCTAGAGGGGAAACACGGGTGACTAGTGCTGGTGTAGCATCAATGCTGACAGTGGGGTGAGGTGAATTTCTGCATTATAATAATTCACAAAAAAATTAAAATTCTTATGTGAAAGACCCATAACATGGGGCCAGAAACTGGAAGGACTGGCCAATGGAAAGGACATCAATTCTTGGTGGTGACTCTGGCATTCAACATTTCACATCCTACTTATTCTCTGTGTTTACACTCTTTTCTCACCTTTTCTTCCATTTAACCCTCTCATATTCCTTTGTTATTACCCATCTTCTGTCTTTCTTTCTTCAAAGCACACGGCTTGATAGCTGTTTTTCAGAAGCTACCATTGACAGTGTCCACCTGCTTCTGTCATCTGCTTGCTATCTTTCATCACCATCAGAAAACGAAAGAGGACACTTTAAAAACCATGAGCACTTATCCATAGTAGGGTATGGGAATTCTCCCAAACTGGCAAACTGTACTGTTGTCAGCAGGAAATGACATTAGATGTGACTCCAAGCAAGGACTGCTCTGTTTTTTCAGACTTTAACCCTGAAATACCACCTTCATTACCCTCCATTTTTCAATGTATTGTGTGGGCTCAGACCTCCCTTTGAATTTTTGTTATGAAATCAAGTATTCCAGGAACCCTAACCCCAATTTTTTTGTCTTGCCCTTCAAGGACCTACTGTAAATTCCATATGCAATATTCCAAGTTTTACACTTGTCTAGTTTCCTTGCAAGCAAGACAAAAGCCCTTAGTGGGGCCTTGGAATATTTTTCAGTTGGTCCAAATCTGGCCAATGGTTTCACTGTTGACATCATGTTAACTGGACAGTGACAAATTTTGAAAAACATAACCCCTATACCTAAGCAGAGAAGAGTTGTGTGTAGAGTTATTACAAATAATTTAGTATGCATTCTTCATTATATATGCATACATATATGTGTACGTATATATATATATATACAAACACTGCATCCGTCTCTTAAATTTCATTTCATTTTTGGCTAGAAATTTCTGATGATACCTACTATATCCTACAAAAATACAGTAAGGATCACAACAAAAATCAAGGGCAGTCTGTATTACTCCTAGCTGTAAAAAATCATGTATTTGACTACACCTCTGAGGCAAGAGAGCAGCGCCTGTATCACCCCACTCCGTAAAAGGAGTTTACAGGCACCAAACAACTAAATGGAAAATATATTTCCAAAGAAACCCACCATACTCCCGGATGACTGAACTGCTGATCACTTCATCTGGCTGTCTGCAAAATTAAAGCAAGCTGAAAGTTTTCAATTTACAGTGGATAGTGTACTTAAGCAGCAGAAAATTATATACTTACTGTTCCACTCCAACTGTGTGTTATATGAAGTACAATGAATTCCAGTAAAAAAAGAAATTAAACCAGGTAGTAAATAATCAAACTATACTCTTCATTAGCTTTGGTATTTATTCTACTATTTTGCAAGCAATAAGAAGCCGCATGCAGTGTTAGTGCCTTTTATTTCCTACTGTCCTTTATTTTTTGCCATTTATATTACCAATATTTCCCTTTTACATTTTCCTTATTGTTCCTTTTTCCTCTCTGTTCTGGGATTCTGATATTGTTATTCACCAAATTTACTATCAGGTTTAAACACTCTTTGGTTTATAAAGTTAATTGTCCATCAATACAAACATGTCAATCTAACTTCTCTAGCTAATCATACCAAAGTCTATCCTGTTATCACCCTTTCTTTCCTGATAAAATCTCAGTTAATTCCAGGAATATAGGACAGGGGAGAAATTTTTCCTGAGCACTTATGAACCTGATTTTTGACAGTGGAAGGATACACTTGGATACATGCAAACTACATTTGAGGCAGAATAGTTATGATCAGGTAAAATCCTGCCACAGATTTCCAAGAATTTCATCAAGGTAAGTGTACAGGGACTTCAGTAGATACTGAACATGAAGCAAATTAAAGACATTGCAGAATGAGGTTTTATGAAAACAAACCATCAGTCTACCTTCAGCTGAACATGTAAAATTACTGTTATGGAACATGGGGACTTTGGCCCTTTTTTTAAAAATTATTTAAAATCTCTCATCATCTGTCTTTTTCATAGTTCTGTGCTGTACTCTTGGCAATAATAGTGAGCGTGTTAGACTCAGAAACAGTAATTAGTATCTGTTCATACAAATGTTCTGGCCTGTTTTTTCTCATTACTCAAACTCCATACACAAGACATGTTTAAAAGCATAAATTGTTTTCCTACTGCGCTTCTAATTAACACTTCCATTAAGACCCAGGCAGAGAGCATGGAACATACTGAAAGAAACTGCTGTTTACAGAAATGGTGATAAAATGTACACAAATATGTCCTGCAAAGTGCAATCAAGCCAGCTTGTGTGACATGTGGATGTGTTTCTCTGTGTATGTAAGCACAAACAGATGTGGTACACTCACATGCAAGACTAATTTGTTCATTAACATTAAAAAAACTAGGTGAATAACAGTCCATTAATTTTTATAATTACTTCTTGCATGCCCATTTCACTGCTCAATTTTGTTTATGAAGCCCTTTTTAGCTTCAGTTTGGCTCCTTGGCATGATCATACTGGATACTTCAGTTACCTTCCACTGGTTTTGTATTCACTAGACTGGACTTACTTGGATTTTTATATTTATACTCTTTCTAATGGCCTCCACCCCTCTTCTTATTCTATGTGAAATTTGAGTTAACCTTAAATTAAGATAAATAGTAACAGTTTACCTTTTTTTTTCCCCATCTTGAAAGGCAGAATGAATTGATCAAATGGCTTGCTAAGCATCAAATAGTTCTGGATTTCTAGAAGAGCTGATTTATGCCTTTGAATAAAAACATGCATAATCTTTTCGATTTTGCATACATTCAATACAAAACCAAGTGAGAAAAACCTCCAAGCAGCTGTAACTGAATTTCACCTCCAGAAATCCCACTGTGAGACTCAGGAGAGTCAATCCACAAGGAAAGAGATTAAACAGATAGTCTTGTGACCTAAAGTGCAATAAGCTTTGCACTGTGAGAGTAAGTTTGAAAGCTTGACAATTAACTGTAACTCAGGGTTGGTGATAGGGGGATGTTATTTTTGTTTTTAATTACATTTTATTGAACAACTAAGTGATAAGCATCAAAAGTCAAGATTGTCTTGGATCATCAAAGATGGGGGGGGTAGGGGGGGGGGGGGGGGGTGTTTGTTCTGTGAATTCAGGCAAACTACAAGAGCTTTTCCTGTGTTTACCTGAGTAATTAATGAAAGACCAAATTGCTTTTGAGCCAACAGGCTGCAGTTAATTGGAGTTATGTGCATTCAGTGAACTTAGCGATTTGGAGTAAAAAGGATTTACAGTGTAGGTGACAACCCTTTTCAGGGAAATACCACAGCAAAGGCTGGATATTCAAAGACAGCTTCCAGATGATGTAATTTACGTGGAGAGCTGTCTCTTTCGTTTAAAGTTTGAAAGTGGAAAAAGTAGTGGGTTAACTGAGAAAAATGCTTGGAAAAAGTTTAGTTAAATAACAAGTTTAAAAAATGGGATTCAGACATTCAGCCTATTGCTATTATTTTTTAACTGGTAAGTTCAGTGAATTCAGAGAAGTTTGCCAGTCCACCCTAGGGAAAATTATGTTTGCAGGGACAGACATGTCCTAATTTCTGAAATTATTACCGTGCTTATTTTTCAAATATATCTCACTAAGGACTGGAGGCATATCGTGATGCTCTTGATCAGATGTAGTAGCATCTAATAATCTACTGTTATTATCAAAGAATAGTTAAGACAATTTGATTTTAAATGTACTACTCAAAATGCCAAGAATCATCAGGATTTGTAATCCTGTTGGTTATTTATTTTATTTTCCAGACCTGCCTGAGTGTGTTCACCAAAGTGTTCTCAGATAGAGCTGTGGTGGTACTGGGAATCAAAGACTGCCAATGGACAAGCCTGCTGGGCAAAAGGACAAACAGAAAAGATGTCGCCCTTCTTCCTGATGAATGCTGTTAAGTTCAACAGACAAGGTTCCTCTTGCCTCTTTTCTTGCTCTAGTAAACCTATTTTCTCTTCTTTCTCTTAATCAAAGAATTTTTCACTTACGCAAGAACAAATTTAAAATAAAGCTGAGGAAGTGTTCTTCCTCCCTTCCTGAGGAAACTAACTTTTAAGTACATATACTCTTTCTTGGACCTAGTTCTCACCAAATAACAATGAACTGATCAGACCTCAATCTCAGTACACCTCATGAATTTGTGCACTAAATATTTATCTTATTAGTCTAGAAGATCTGTCTAATTTAGCTTTTTCTCTTTCACTTCCTTTTTTTTCCACCAAGGTTCGAGACAACCTCAGTTCTTTCACTAAATAATTGCATTGTACATTGTTGTAGGAAAAATAAATTCTCAGTCACTTCATCTTCTCTCTGATCTGTGCCTAAAAATCCTTTATCCAGATTTCTTGGAATTCATGATACCGTTGACTGGTGGATATTTCCATATGTTTCTAATAATGAAAAATGTGAAATAGCACGGTTGGTTGAATTTCACATGACTTTAAATGGACTTGTTTGCTTTACATTATATTTTTCTGAAATAAGAGAAGATAAAAGTTGTTCAGTCATTGTTCTCTGCTTTTAAAAATCATAATTTTACTCAGTCTTCCAGTAATGATTTTTGTAGACAGTTTCAGAATTCTTTGTTCAAAGTCAATAATCATACTTCTCCCTCCCTATCTCCCTTCCTTCTTTGTCTTCCTTGTCCTTTTCCACTAAAAATGCTAACAAATTGTACTGGTATTTCCACATACTTTCAAGCATAAAGTGTAATCAAAGTAAAATCTCATTGTTCTCACTGGGTTAGGGATCAGCCCTGAATGCCTTTACCCTGAGCCCTACTACTGAAACGTCTGCAACACTTCGTGGGAGGTAGTAAGATATTTCGACAGTTTTATTTTTAGGCTGTCTGTTGGGACTAAAATTGTGCAATGCATTAGAAAACTTCTTTCAGCCTCAAGTGCTGTGGGTGTCTGCAGAGGCTGCAATATAATCTGTGTTTAAGTTGTTATGGGCTAGATTCCCAGTGGCTACCTTTCTAATTTGATAAACCTAGAGATCCATTACATTTTAATATGCAGTTCATGAGTTAATAGAAAAAGCTGGCTCAAGTTAGTAATAAGGTACAAATTTCCACACTGGACTTTAATCATTTCAGGTGACTGGATATTTACAACAAAAGACCTCTATAGGTTTCGCAAGTTGTGCTGTATGAGAGAAAGAGCATAGGGCCATAGGGTGCCATTTTTTTTAAACAGTTCTCCATTGAAGTCAATGAGAGACTGTGATATATGAGACAATTATATGAGAGAGCTGGGGTTGTTCAGCCTGGAGAAGAGAAAGCTCTAGGGAGACCTTATAGCAGCCTTCCAGTACCTAAAGGAGGCCTGCAAGAAAGCTGGAGGGGGATTTTTTACAAGGGCATGTAGTGATAGGACAAAGGGTAATGGTTTTAAACTGAAAGAGGGTAGATCTAGGTTAGATGTAAGAAAGTTCTTCACTGTGAGGGTGGTGAGGCACTGGAACAGGTTGCCCAGAGAGGCTGTGGATGCGCCATCCCTGGAAGTGTTCAAGGCCAGGTTGGATGGGGCTTTGAGCAACCTGGTCTAGTGGAAGGTGTCCCTGCCCATGGTAGGGGTGTTGGAACTAGATGGTCTTTTAGGTCCCCTCCAACCCAAACCATTCTATGATTCTATGATTCTAACTGTACTGAAAAACTGGACCTCTATTTTTGGTTTAATTCACGGCAAATTCTGCCACACTTGCTCCCATTGAGTATGACCTTGTGAATAATGATAATGAAACCCTGGGACTCCATGAGAAGAAGAGTTTCTCAGTGTGCAAAATGTCAGCAGAACCTGGTCTCCCCGCCCCCCCCCCCCGGTATGAAATGCTACAGAACAGGAGAATGGTACCGAATCTTTTGTTTTCATTGGAGTTGGTTGTTATTTTATACTTCGACCACCTAAATATCATATAGCCAATGGGCATTTAATGGAGCTTCTCATGTAATGGAGTTACATGAAAACAACCTATAAAAATGTATTTGTATATGTATCAATAAATACATACACAAATATCTGTATATGTGTGTTCTCACTGTCAGTTAGTTGAAGTGTCAAATTCCATATTTATTTCTTCCGCTTCCAAAACTGTTGAATACAATCATGTGAGGCCAAAAGACTCAAGGCAATGCCATTATTAAGTGGAAAGCAATTACCTAGTGATGACTGACATTCAGTGGCAGACATTTTGATAAATACAAAACCTGCTATTTTCTCTGTGTGAGAATAAAAACTTTCTTTTAGAGAGATGGGAAATTTTCAAGGAAAGTACTGCTTTACTGTATAGTCAGTGGCTCTTCTACAGCCTTAGCAACATCTTTGATAAATAGTTTAATTTCTTTCCTTGTTGAATGGCTATTTTCATTACTTATTAGGATAATGTCGTAAAGTTGCTGGTTATTCATTGCACATTTCTGTAAATTACATTAAATCACTGAACAAATGGTTAACAAAACAAAAGAAAAGGAAATACACAGGCTTCTAAGTAATGCTATGTATTTCCAATGGAGCTGAGAAGACTCAGCTAAAAGCAGTAAAAAAATCAGCATAGAGAAAAAGAAATACATTCTAAACTGATTTCTTTTGGTTGCATTCATTTGTACTTACTTTATAGGAAGATCTAGTGAAGAAATTTTCTGGGAATAACATCTCTGGAAACCATGAGCAAGGATACTCGTTGAAACACTTTTCCCATTTCCTAGTTCAGAACAGCTACATACTATATTGAACAATTATATTTCTTGAATTTGGAACCATTTTAGAAACCCAAATATTCACATCAGAATTCTGACAGAAAGGTCTTGTAGACAGAGAAATGTTTTACACTTATAACTGGGTTGATACTTAGTTTTATCAGTAATGCTATTCCTCTGAGGAGAAAGGGATTAATGCTGTTAGTATGATACACTGTCATAGGACTGTAGGTGTATCACTACTTTTACCAGTATAATTATATCGGTTGTAGTGTGTACAATATTATTATTTACAAAGCAGGTTCACAAATGACGTTTGTTAAAACAAGGAATTCAGAAAAAGTAGTAGATACACTGTGAATACTGAATATTTAAGCAGACTGAGGAGCCAGATTTACTCTGAATTGCTAAATGATTTTTGCAAGTCACAGTGCAAGTCTCACAAACTACATGCAAAGAAAAGAGATTTAAGTGAATAATTAAATAGCACAGTTTTTTTATACAGAACTAATTTTTTTGTATTGTTAATCCTGTGCATATATTATTTCCCAACATAACACTTCTGCAGAATTTATTGAATGTATGTTTCTGAGTTCATGCAAGAAAATACATACACAAAGGAATTTTGCACTTTTCATGATCCAAAATTAATATTAAATGCAATGTGTTTGATTTCTAGGCTTCCATGGACAAAAGACTTCAAACATTTCCTCTCCTGAAACCATCATGTTCTGTAGAATTAGCTGACAAAATAAACTGTAACTTATGGAAATACTTCTTTTGTAATCATTCATAATCATTATATTTTTCCCTCTGGTTTTGCATGCAAAGATACTTCCCATGCCACATATTGAAGGTGTCTAGACAGGCCAGCAGGGATAAATTCAAAGAAATGGAAACAGTACAATTCATAGTGTGATCTGTGAAACCAAAATCCCAATTCTGACATCCTAGGACAATAAAAACACAGACCAACTCATCTGATTGGCAACTGGGCTCACCACTAGCATATCCCAAAGGGGAAAATAAGACTGCTAACATTTAGCTAAAATAGATGCAGAAATTAAATTAAAAATTGAAACTTTCAGTGCATTGCAAACCTATTCCTTTCCTTCAAAATGGAGGTGTTCTTTTGGGAAAGATATCCACACAATTCTGCTGCATAACACAGGCTCTGGAAAGAGAGCCTGGTGTTACGAGCTTCCTTGCACAGAGGGTAAGGGATAGATGGACTGGGTAATGTTTCCAGCCCCATGTGTTTCACCCTCCAGTCAACTACAAACATCCGTAGATACCTGGCTACTTAAACTGGCCTGGCACAGAGCACACAAGATGGGATCCTGTGGGAAAGAGAGGAGGGGAGAGGAAGGGAGAGGACAGGGAGAGGGGGAAGAAAGGAAGCAACATATGGATGATTAATTCCAGGCACAAAATCCAGCTAGCAGGCTCATTTTCTTATATGGCTTGTGTAGGCTTGTGTAGATAATTCAGATATCATAATGCCAAGTCACATAATAAATAAAAACCCAATTATACTCATCACCTCGTATTTTGGCCAATGCAACATTTGGCCTCATTCCATCCTGTGGGATCATTTTCATGTAAAACAAGCCAGAAAGTTTAGCAAAGCAGAAATCGTTCCTAGGATAACAGATATGAAGAGTCCCAGTTATGTGCCAAGCCCAGGGTTCCTTTAAAGGCATAACGATATGAGAAGTTACTCTTAATGTGATTTGGGGATAAATGATATTTGTTGCTGCCTGATTTGTAGTGCAGAAAGAAACAAGAGACACAAGGGGCTTCTCTCACACGCATCTACAGATCCCAGCACATAATTTTGCTGCATACTTCTATAGCAGGCAAACGATGCTTCTTAATGTATAACTAGAAAGGGAAAACACATGAAAAAGACCTTTTCAGTGCACCAAACAGTACAGGTGCAAACTATCTTATGTATTTTCTGTACATTGAAAAAAAGCACAAAAAAAAAAAAAAAAAGGGAACAGGAAATACAGCTGTTCATTGCATTAACAAGCTGCTGGTAGCATTAGGGTCCATCCACAAAAACTGCATTGCACTGGACAATTTGTAATCAACCTACTACCTGACGGAATTTGCAACCACATATTAGGCATGAAGCGTCTCTCCTTACCATGAAGTATCTCACCAAAGACAAAGTGTACAGGAGTCACCAGGTGCCGGGACCAACCTAATCCAGTCACCTCAGATATCCTGAAGCATCGTTTCAAAGCTGTTCCCCTGTCCTTCAAATCATGAAATATTTGGGGGGAAGAAGAAACAGACAATGCAAGAATGACAGCTAACATACTGATGGCATTGTTGTCAGGGTAGGATTCAAGTCTCTGCTCCATCAAAGATAAATAAGTTTTTATAAAAAGCACAAAGGATTCAGCAAGACAGATCACAAGAGCCCTCAATCAGAATATGCTCAATATGATGATCAGCAAACTCCATCCAGGGTAGAAAACATGCTCGAGTAACTGCAAAATCATTTTACAGATAAGTTCTATACTCACTGAACTATTGGATAAAAAGAAGAGATCACTGAATTATTGGATAAAAAGAAGAGCTCAGACTCTCCCCAGCTGTGCTTTCTGCAGATTTGGAACTGGTTTGACACTGCTTTCTGGATCTATTCCTCAAGTGGCTTACACAAAGAAATGCCTACATTTCCAACTCTTGAGCTAGAGAGGGATCAATACTACCCTCTGCTTTCCTTTATATTTGCAAGAATATGTCACCATATTCTTCCAATAACAAAAAGCTACTTCTAAATCCTTCACATTAAGGACATCCAATTTTTATTTTTCATTTTTGTCCATATAAATGAGTTTTCTGAAATCTAATGGAGTGTAAAGGAAGAAGTTGTTCCTTCTCAGGAGCAAATTCTTGAATCCCTTTTAGTGTGTTTTTATGGTACTCTATATACAAGGTTGTAACAAACCAAATATTTAAAACCATTAACATTTCCTGTGTTACAGAATTTTTAAAATGAAATCAGTGCATTCGAGGAAGGCTGTAAGGAGGAGAAAGCAGCCTGAAGCCCAAAGCTAGGAATCTACTAATTAAGATATGTAATAAAAATGTTAATCGAGTAAACTTAGGGAGGATGGGGGAAAGCGATTATGTAATCCTCTTGGCACCATATAATGTCTCAGTGCTCTAACACAGGAAAATGATGAGTAGGTAAACAAGTAAGAGAGAAAAAAAACCAGGTCCTTTGATTGTGGGCCAAAGAAGAAACTGTTCCAAATGGCTTCTCTAACCAACATTAACAGTTCAAGTAGAAAACATTCAGAACTGAGAGCTCTCTCTACTGTGCCAGCCTGGGGATATCTCACAGAAACTAACCACGTAGCCTGAAAAACTGGAGTATTTAAGATGATTCTTGTTAAGTATGGCCATAGCAATGTCTTTTATTCTATTTCTTTATAACTCCATTCCACTATTGCAAAACTGTAAGTAAACAGGATATTTGGTTCTATGTCCTATATTATAGATGTTTCACTGCTACCCAACAAGTTAGTACTTCATTCATAGCTGCGCGGATCCTTAAAGCGAGGGCTTTGGGATTGCGCTTGTTTGTAGCCTTGTTGCCCAGTAAGTACAGTGTTGTTTGTAACAAGTTTTGCGCTAAGCTAATAGCACAGAACTCAATACCTATCAGGCTCTGTCAGAACTTGTTTTGGCCTAGCTGGAGCCATATTTAGTCTTGTTTAGCTGTAACAACAATTATCTAATAATCTAGTGAATATTACCTATTTTGTTTTAGCTTCTGAACGACTTTATGGGGTAATAGCAAGCAGTTATTCAGTGCAGAATGAACTGTTTATGACTCTAGAATAAAATGAAGAGTAGAGGAGTACTGGCATGGGGCAATAGCAGGGGTGTTGAAACTCCAGGCACAGGATGACAGCAGGAGCCCCAGGGCTATAAACATGTCACCAATGGTCAGTTAAGGGTCATTAAAGGAATACAACCATGTGAGCAGGGTAAAGGTAGTTTTAAGGATAACAAAGAGGACAATGAACACTTATCTAACGTAAGCTAAATGTACTATACATAGTAATGTGGAAATGTGAATCAATGAAGAAGCAGCAGGGCATAGAGCATATTATAAAACGTATAAAATTACTCCATGCAGACCCAAAAGTGAGGAGCAAAGAAACACGTACATCGACATTGCAGTTCTCCCAAAAAAAGACTAGGACGCTGATGACTGGCTGTAGCCTTCTCCCCCACCCTGAACCAAAGCCTGAATGTTAGGACCCAGAAACACCGTGGAGGGATGACAGTAATACCACAGAAACATGGAGATACTAGACTGCTTGTGTGTGATAATCTTAACTATAAAATTTGATTCATAAGTATTCATACAATTGTAAGCAGACTAATGTTTATTCTTTGATCAATCTGTTAAGACTTAAATTAGAATAACAATAGAATCCCTGTTTGTGTATGATATGCACCTATTTTCCCTGTAACAAGATTCTGAGTGTAGCAAATAGGTGGGAATAAATGCAACTTAATCTGTAATGTGGATGCAAGAAACTGGCAACGCTAGTGGGATGCACAATACCCCAGTGCATTTCTCTGGTGTTTCAAAAAGGTAAGAAGATACATCTCCACCAAGCTGTTGAGCAGTTTTAGGAGATAATAATAATATAAAGTCCATACATACAGAGAAAGCACCTTCCAAAATTAGTCAAGAATTCCCTGGTCTGGAAGTAGGCTAATAAAGAAAATGAAAATTGAGGATCATCCCAATTTCATAATAGATGTGAAATTGCTATCACGGGCATCTGCAGCTCAAAGCATGATGCTGGACTGAGGACTGCTTAGAACTGTCTGTCTGTCTGTCATGAATTCATAAACCCAAACCACAGATTGGGATTCTCCCTTCCAGGCAGTATGCTAGGACTTTGGTTTTCTTCAGGACAGCTAGGGTCTCTGCTCAGGCAGACGGTAGGGCTTTTCTGGGTTTTTCCCCTCTTGGAGGAATTCCTCTTTTTAACATGAAAAACATTGGTGCTTAATACCCAAAGCAATGACAGTAATTTTAGTGTTTCAGTACTATTAAGATTTAAAATGCTTACCAAATAGTATAAGCATACATTTCAGAGCACTTACTATTTTTCAATATAATTTACTTCTTCATTAGAAATCAAAACAGTTAATCACAGCAATAGGTTAATTTCTGGCAAAATAAACACTTTGGCACTAATTTTGATAAAGTTGTCTTGTTACGTTACTAACATTATAGCTTTAAATTTCCTGACCTGAATTTTTTTTCATTATATTTATACTGAATTATTTTGTCCCATACAAAGAATATTATGAATTAGGATTAAAAATATTATTCAGGTTAGCTGTAAGTCACTCTGTAAAGCTCAAACACTGTGCTTATTTATTATCTGGCTAAAGGTGCCTGCTGTTTTGGGATTCTGTTTATTGATTTCAGAGAGATTGCCTTTATGAATTGTCTTAACACTTCTCTCAATTCTATTACTTACTTTCCAAAACAGCAATAATGAGTTGCAATGTGCAATTTTGATTGCAATGGTAATACTCTTGGTAGCTAATAAACATAATTATTAGCATGTGACCTCTTGCCTGGAAAACCTCCAACAGTATGTGCAGTTTAACTTCATAAAATAAACTTGTGTGGGACCTGGATTTTTTTTTTTTACTATAAAAAGATTCATTTTTATATGAAGATATTAATTTTGTTATAAGAATTCATTTGCAGTATCAGAATAATGAAGAAAGAATTATATGAATTGAAGATGAATGTATAATACCTATAGGGAGACCACTTCTCATTATTATTTTTTTTAAATCAACACATTTTAAAGAAAAATATTTAAAGAGGGAAAAGAAAAAAATGAAATTTGCATATTACATATATTGTAAAAAAGCAAGAAAATTCTGATTCTTTAGTACCCAAGCCAGCCACATACGTATCTCTTCTACTAACACAAAAAAAAGATGTGTCATAAAAGCTATGAAAGTAGGGAAACAAAATAAATTATAATAATATTTTTCACATTTTTCCCTACATGACAAAGTTAGCTATAATTATTGCCATTTTACAAAGAAGGTAGCTTAGGAGCAGAAGAGTTATCTGAATTATCTGGGTACAGACTGGTCTGGCTATTTATGCCCACTCACCTAAACCACCCTGCTGCACAAAAGCAGTTCAGAAAGTACATCTGAGCCATTGTCTCCAAGTAGACATGGATTTCAGCATGATGCAGGTATTTCCAAAGGTGAAATACAACCCCCATAGCATGCAGGTTGGGAACAAATCATGTATATCAAGGAGAAGTCTGGAGAATTAGGCTATAAATACACAGAAACAATGAAAAACCTCTAGCCCTTAACTGTGTACCACTACAGCCCAATACAATAATTTACTATGTCAATAAAACTGGATGGAACATCAGCAAAAAAATGCCTGTAAAAAGGGAAAAATTCTCTTCCCAAGAATATCAGTGACAAAGGAAAGGTTAAAACTGCAATGAACATGACTTTTTTCCTTTCCTTTTTTCCTTTTCCTAGAGTTCTAAAGAAAAAATGAAATTTACTCCACTTGATAGTCAGTGATGTATATAATTAAATAGAAAGGTTTTGGAGGATGTGATTTTATGGTTACCGTAGCAACTAGCACCTAGATGGTCCATATTCCTGTGCTCTTCTACCATCGAAAAAAAAAAATCTGTCTCTGACCCACTTGAAAACAAATACGTTTGTACTGCTCAAACTCCCATTGTTCTTTGTAGGCATCTATTACCACTCAGAATCAGGCTACTGGGATAATCCTACTCTGGAAACATTCCAGTGGTTTTACCAAACAGCAATATGCATCATCCGTGGCTTGACCTATAGCATAGCAGTGGAAATCCTGTGCACAGTCATATGAGGTTCTATTTGGCCATACGTGGCTCTAATTCTATATGTGGTGAGAGGAAAGGAAGATTTTAAATGGCTGTTGCATTTTATAGCCTAAGCTACTTATATTTAGAAAAGTTTTAGATTTTTTTACCACAATCACTCAACTACTCTCATGTCATCCCTTTAAGAACAATAAAATTTTGAAACCTTATTTATAGTGAGCAGAAGTTGAAAGTTTTTCCCAGGGCTCACCTTACTGTTGTTCTAGCATGAACTAAAGCAGAAGTGCTGAATAGCTTATTGCCAGAAAGAATTTTCCTGTGTTCACGTTGCTAAGAAAATCTCCTCACCTGTCTCATGTTGTGCCTGAGACCTTAAAAGAAAGGGACAGCAGAAGTGTGACAAAGGGTACAAAGTTATTATCTATTGTAAAAACATATAGCACTTGTAGACACTACTTAAATTATTTGTTCTGAGTTTAGAAGATCTCTAATTGCAAATCTCTCGTGAGTTTTTCAAAGGATGCAATAACATTCAAGCATGAGAATAAAAATTCAGCCCAACAAAGTAAATTACCATTCTATTAAGTTTACCATCTCTTCCCTCAGAGGCCTCACAAGTGTTACTCTTAATTTTAAATGTAAAATTCCTTGACTCACCAGGAGCTTGCTTCTACTGTATGCACATACAAAAGGCAGAATTAATATTAACAGTAATGTTAAAAAGGCAGGAAGAAGTTCTTTTTTGCTTTCTGCTGAAATGTCTGGTTAACATTCCAGGCAAACTTGAGAGCAACTTCTTAAAATCTCTCTCTCACTTTTTTTTTTTTTTTTAAATAAGCATTTTTTTCTGTAATATCAGAGGTGGAAAAATAGAACAAAACAAGTGACATAGAACACTTTTTTATCACATGTTCGGTTTAGGTCTTCTAATTGACTATACAACACATCCAAAGGTAATACATTTATTTATTAACTAAATATTTCTTATTAGAATGATAGCTTCCCTTTTTACATTCCTTCACTCTTTTCCCTATGGGCCTTCCAATCCTTAGTTCTAGACATCTTAACTTTGAATCATACTCATTTCCATTCTGTGATCAGAATATAAATAACCTGTACTGCCAGACAGGCATATAAGAAACTACCTTTTCCTCCTCAGTCAGTTCATCCTTTTAGAATAACAATGGAAAAAGTCCAGTTTTAGAAATAGGACTAGGGAGAGGTTTTGCACAGGCAGTATGCTGCAAGTTTCTCTATAAGCCTTCATGTACTTCAAGGCTTCACTGTACCTGCCAACTCATATGCAGGAGACAGATGTTCATCCTTCCACTTTGTTAACTACCTTGTCACAATACATCACCATTTATGTATTACTTTGTGGAGGTTTGGTTTACACAATTTTGTCTGCATTTCCACCTGTGCTTGAGTAGGATTGGACAAGTACCTGTAAAGCTACCAGATTACCTTATGTTTATAGAGCTGGTTTTAATTATTACATTTAATATTCATATTACATAGCAAATATTTTAAGTCTCTTCCATGCTCACTGCAGGTAACAAGTCTGCAGTTCTAAAACTGAGATCATGTGGCTGCCTGCAGAGTTTAGGCGTTGTATTTTCACTTGGGTAGCCAACCTGAGATGGGTTAGCTGCAAGTGTGGCAAGACAACTAAGCAACTAGCCCAGCTATGCAGCTCTTTGATCTCACTCAGGTATAGCCAGCAAGGGCAGACACACTGTACCGTGTATAGGCTCATCCATGAATTTAAGTGAGACCACTGAATCATTTCACATGCATTTGAAAAGAGCCATCATATGTGAAAAACTCATGTCATGATCAGTGTGTGGCATTTGATCCAGAGAGCTAGCAGAGACAAGAACAAGACCTGTATAAAATATGTAGAGGCCGACTGTTGACTCCTAATAACGGGGCGCAGTGACCTCGAGCACTCTGCTGACATTGGTGGTCAGCGTGAGCGTGAGTGTATGACCGATGCGTTGGCATCAGGTATCAATTTACCAGTCTCAGACCAAAAAGTTAATGTTGTTTCCATGCTTTGTAGGACTCCTAAGGAGGGTTGAACCCTTCAGTCTCCCTGTAATATATATATTAACACTTTCCACTGTGCCAAATAAAAATGCAAAATGAACAATTCACAAGGTTAATAAACAAAGGTAGTTTTTCTGATACAGTCTATTATGTCTTAGGTAAACTGCCTCATACATTTGACATATGTCCAGCACTAGGGAAACATATGAAACATGCTGCCGCCTCCTGACTTAGGCTGCTATGACTGAAAGTAGAACTGGAATCATTTGAGGGGAGTTGAAGATGCTTCACCTTCAGTAAAACATACCCTGCCCTTTTTCTTCTCAACACCAAATACAACTGCAAATATAAGGCTATTCAGCCTATGGACTCATAAAACAGAGTCAGATGAAGAAACGCCAGAATTTCTGAAACACGTCGACACTCCCTAAAATATTCCTACTGTAACCCTGTACACTGTCCAGCCGAAATATGAAAGGGGAATTTGGGAGGGCTGATGTTCACACACCATCAGTCCAAAGTTATTTAGCACAATTGTTTCTGTAATTGCAGCTCACTGGGAATGTTCAGTGTTCAATGGTCCTCGAAAATCAGACTTCCAATTGGCTGATGATGGGTTTTGTTAGATGCACACACTGAGCTGGGAAATTCAGCCGCGCACCAGGACCAGAGAATTCTCAACACTGCCACAGGTTTGGGGGCCACAAGGGTCTTAATGGGATCTATGCTGTTTTTCTTCATACAAACATATGTCTCTCTTGCTGAATTAATAGCACAAATACAAGACTCTAAGCTACTGAAAATTAACAGCTGTTTTAAACTGGGGAGAGTGAAAAATTAGTGACAATAGGAAATGAATTTTCTAAGAAAGGTCTTAAGGAACTTAGAATTAACCATTTGCATACCATTACCTCTGATGAAATAGTTATGTCTGAGATATCACAAAATTTACAAAATTGAGATTATTAAAAAAACCTTTCCAGGTAAGTTTTTTCTTTTTTTATTAGCAGCACATACAAACCATCCCTCAACTCCTAATCAAGATAAAATCAAGCCTTCAGGCTTTATCAACAAGAGTGGTGACAGCCTCGCAGCTGGGGTAGCAGAGAAACAGCATTTTCTCCTACAGGGGACATCAGATGACAAGAGTACACTCCTGCTTTGGGGGTGGAGGGAGGCAGGGGGAGGTAGTGCCTTGAGACTGTAAAGGTGCAGGAGCACATACCTCTGCCCTGGATCACAGGTTGTCTCCACATCAGATGAATGGGGAAATCTCAGCAGAAGGACTGAAGGAAAAAGTAGTGGACTGGTCTGAAGCTCTTCAAGGTTCTTCAGTATCCTGTTCCCCCTTCTAAACCCACACCTGAACATACAATAAGGACAAAACAGGGTGACAATTAAAGGCTATTTTACAGAGGCTTCCCTTCTGCAGCAACATAAAGTATTGCAGTCAATAACGCTGCTGCCTCAGGAAATATTGTGCTGGGTAAAATCACATCCCTCAGGGAAACAGAACTCTGTGCTCAAACACTTGATCTTACTTTCTAGATGAGACTGTTTCTGATGGTAAGGAAAATTACAGTCCATGTGTAGGAGCTATATGAAAGACCATGCTATGAATCTCAGGCTGGGACTGAGGAGCTCTGATGTTCCTGGAGAGCAGGCTGTTAGAGGTAGTCTAGATCTCTGTGGCTTCACAGCCCAGTCTAAAGCATCTGCCCTTTTTGACTTTGTGATAACACTTTGGACTATCAGCTCTGAAAGGGTGAGGATGCTGATTCAGCCTCCTTGTCAGATGGAGCAGTGGCAGTCAAAGAGGGCTAAGCCTCCAGGCTGGGAATGAGAAACCCAGCAGTGCCAGAGCTGCAATGTGCGAGCATACTCAGGGAGAGAGGCAACTCCAACGCATGCACATGTAGGAAGGCATAGAAACCTGCGAAAAATGGGTACAAAAACTTCCCCAACAAAAGAGTTGCAAATAGGCCATGATATATGTTTTGTGTGGATAGTGCTGCAATAGCCAGTATTCTTCCCAAAACATATCACACCTATGTTTTAGAGAGATGTGGCAGAGGCCACATCTTTGCACTTTGCAAAGAAATAAACCATGCAATCAAAGCTGTATCTTTCACCATCTCCTGCATGCTGCCTAGGTAATCTGCATATTTAAACAAAGCCTCCTAGTATTCATGTCTGAAAGTGCATACCGAGGGAAACTGAAGCCAGATGGTTAGATGTCAAAGTGACTAAAAAATTGCTTTTAAGAAGGTAGGCTTCCAATAATTAATAGTCCAGATCTTCAGATAATGTAAATCACTGAAGTGAATTGTACAGTTCTGATTTACACTGCCACATAATCTAGTTGTGTGTGTCCAACCCTCATTCTCAAAAACATTTAGCACATATTGCTTGGATAACTCATTTTTGAGGTGGGGAGGGGGGAACCAAACATCCATTTGTTGAAAGCCTTTAAGGATACGACATATTCTAAACCACTCTAAAACATAACTACGTGCTAATTAAAACTTCATACTTCTAAATAATAAAGCAAGAAAGAGATACAACTCCAGCTGGAATAAGCATCCCACTACAACGTACAGACAAGGCAGAGTTTCCAAAGGCACAAATGGCAGTGAGGCACCTCCCATCGAGAACTGATGATGACAGGTCAAGTCAGACCTGCACTCTCTCAGTATCCTAACAGAAAGATGTCAAAAAGCTTCTGAATTCAAAATGACTGTCACTATGCTTTGCTGATCAAAGACTTTTTTTCAGTTTAAGTTTTAGGTTAATTCTTAGCACTCATAGAGTGGTTTAAAGATATTATACCTCTTCCCACCTAGTGGACTCTTGTGTTACACCATGCACGGCAGTAATGAAGACAGATTAATGCTATTTATTTGCTGATGCTGACAAGAGTAGCCTGTCTTTGTTTCTGTATTTTATCATTAAAGTCTTGGTTTTCAACCTCAAATAGCCCCAAGACAATCCACTGCAATAATTAAGTAAAAAAAAAAAAAAATTAAACAGCATTAATAGACTGGATGAAATCAACAAAAGGCAACACATTGTACTCAGTGTTGACAATCCAGCCTTAACACACTCCTGATGTAGGAAACAATAGAAAAGGAAGGGTGTGTTTATTTATAAAGGTTTCCCCTCTTTGAATTGGTGTTCAGGGATCCCTGTTCATCAAGCACTATAGGTAAAGCAGTAAAAAAAACCAAAACCAAACCAAAACAAAAAAAAAGCAACAACAGCAAAGCTGGGCGAGTAGCATTGCACTGGAGCGGGTTGCCCACAGAGGCTGTTAAATCTGCAAATCAGATTTTCACAACCCAGCTAAACCCAGCCAGAGCTGATCTAGCAGTAGTGACAGTCCTACTTTGACCTGGGGTTTCAACTGAAAGACCTTCTGCCGTCCCTTCCCAATGACATTTTGGTGATTTGATGATTTTATGAAAACAGCTGCAAGACGGTGTCCTGACAGCAGGGTGTGCTTGGGCAGCTTATACCCCGACAAGAAGTAATGCTGTTGTGTCTTTATAACATGTGCATCCTGAGACTTTCCCTGTCTGCCAGTAGTGGTATAACTCTTACTGAAACAAGTAGGCAAAATATCTCCTAATGAAAATAGTTATACTTTTAAGTACGGATTTAATTACAATGACAAAGACCATTGATTTTCACACATGGAAATAAATTTACTCTGATGCTTGTCCTTACAAGACCCAGACCATAAGTAAGAAATTCTTGGCTTACTTCTTCTAAGTTCTTGACCTGGCTTCTTTCATCTGCTTTATTTTTCTTTTATTAAAAATTAATTAAAGAAAGCTATCAAGCTCATCTTTCTGACAGAAGTCAGCTTCCTTCACTCTGATGCTGATTTAGCCAGTAAAATCCTGCAGCCACACCAGTTTTAAAAAACAGCCTTTGAAGCCATACCACTTCTTGAGGTCCAAGGAGATTATGTCTACTGCGGTGCTCCTGTCAGCTGTCATTGTCACTTCCTAGGAGAAGTTAATCAAATTTGTTCAGCCTGACCTCAGCTTTAGCTAGCCTGGACCTGTCTAAGGCTGTACCTGTCGGCTGCTCCCCGTCGGGGTCCTGCTCACCTCTGCAGCCAGGCTTGGCTCCCTCCCAAACAGGGGTTCCGCTCGGCTCCCCTCTGGCTTGGCCTCTCATCTGCCTCCTCGGGCGGCAGGGAGTCCAGCCTCTCTGCCACTTGTCCTGCTCTTTCCTCATCTAGCCCTAACTTGGGGGTAATGGGTGGTCTGCTTTTGTCTTTCCTCTGTGTGACAGGGTGGGTAGGTACATCCTCCCCAAATTCAGTGACTTCATTATTATCTACCACCACTGTCTGAAACGGGGCTGCGGGGACCATGGGTGGGGGGGCAGACCCTGCCCACATGGCCCCCCCAGCACCAAGTTGTAAAATCTTCCTTTTATTTCAAATGTTTATTCACCATTACCTTCATTTTCTTTTACTCAGATGTAGTGTGTTTATTATGTGGATAGCTGGTAGTGATGTTTTTAATTAAGGTTGTCTAACAATTTCCTTTATAGCTTTCAGATTTCAGTATAGTTTGTAACCTCAGGAATGTTAATAATTCTAAGCTACATTTTGCATGCTTCATTTCTGCCTCAAGTGGAATTGAATATGGGCTCATCAGCTACCCTGCTTCTGCTTCCTATTTTTCTTCCCCAAAATATTCTCTTGCTTTAATAAAGTACAGTAGGCTGGGAGCCAGATGATCATAAATTGCACTTTCATCATTTCTACTGCATAATGCTAATAATTCTGTGCAATTGTATCTGTAATCAAGCAAGGTGTTATGCAACTTTTGCATAGAAAGCAGAAAACTGTCAGTCCACCAGCTTAATCAGTGAAGCAATGGAGGTTTTCAAAGATTGTACAAGGTCACCAGTGCAAACTGGGATTAAAACTTCATGGAAGAGATGTGAAGTTGTCCACCATACACAATGCTTCTAGACTGCTTGCTTTTGCAAACATATTAAGCAGAAGCAGCCAATACATGAAAAGAACTTCTGCAGTCATCAGATTTTTACACTCTGATTGTAGAGGATGCCATGCATACCATATAACAACACATCAGAGACACTCTTACTTGAGCTGGGACTACTAAGCTTTTCCAGCACTCATGATAGCTGGCTGAAAGTCTAAATGCAAGTTTGCCAGATCTGCATGGGGATTCATACATCATTTCTAAAGGTTGAAATAAAAAGTTATTGTGATTATTTAAAAAAAAAAAAAAAAGTTATTTGAGTTTCTATTCCACTGGACGTTTCAGTAGTGAATGCTGAACTGCAGTCTTGGTGTTCCCTTCCCTCCTCCCTCTTCTCTTTGTCTCTCTTTCCTTCCTTCACAAGGTTAAAATTACATGCAGAATGGAAATTCAGGATTTCAGATAAATTCTCACTCTTTTTTCCTCTGCACCGTGCCCCCTTTGGGAAGAAGGCTGTCCTCAAAAACTCTCAAGAACTTTTAAGATTAGCTGCAGTCTGGGACAGACACAAGCAGACACTACCCCCAGGGCTGCTCAGCACCAGTAATTCGGGTGTGAGCTCTGGTGAGAACTGTTCAGTTCTCAGGACTCCAGGCAGCAGAGCTGCCCTCTTTTCTTCTATTTATTGCTACTGTCTTCAACAAATTAGCAGGAAGGCTTTCTAGCCTATACTGCTCCAGCATTCACCAGTTCAAAACAGGTATCTTGCATCTTTTCTCCTTCACAGTTAAGCTAAGGTCTAAAGGGGCACAAGATGTGCAACGGTTGTTGAGCACTTTTTCTGTCCTCCTTGGTAAAGCAGAAGAGTATGCAGCTGTGGCCTAACCCTGTTTGCTTCAGCCATGCGAGTAGTTTCATTGAAGTTACTCTTAAAGCATGCAGGCTTTGCCCCTTGTGAAGAAAGCTGCCTTCACCTTTGGCACTGAATGCAATATCACTCACTCTTCTGGTTCTACTACAATACTTGGGTCCAATGAATAAGGAAGACAACCCGAATCTAAAGTTCTCCTATTCTGTGAGGTTAACTTTCACTTTAATCCTTATACTTTTCATTCATTTTTGTGAATGTGATTTCTTGAATATATCAGGTCACGAGCTTCAGTAGCAGAAAGAGAAGGGGCAAAAATCATTGTTAGACAAGAATGCTAATTCTGAGAGTGAGCATCGAAAGGTTGAGTCAGCCTGTGCCACATTGTGAGAGTTCAGCAATGCTCCATTCATTTGTGTGACAAGCCTCATTATGAGGAAGCTTTGTAAAAGCAATTCATTCTGAGGAAGCTTTGGATACAGTTCCAAAAGCAGAAAATAAAACCTAGGAGAACTGGGGAAAGCAAAAAGAGCAGGCAGTAGAATCAAGCGGGAAGGCATAAAAAAAAATCAGCTCTTTTGCAAGTTCATTTTTTCATTATGTTTGACATTCTTTGGGAGACAGAACTGCGCTGCACACTTGTGGCCTCAGGCAGTGAAGCTGGAAGAAGATATTTCAAGAACTGCAGAACACACACAGAGCTGTATAACACAGAAAATATATAAAAACTGAATTGACAAGGTCGTGATGCTAACTTGCTCCAGAATTACATCAGCCAAGGTAGCCTATTTTGAAGTAGAAAATTTTACATATTCCTAACTATTTTACCACTTATTTGGGCCCTTAGGTGGTGATCAAAAGATGTGGCATCTAAGGTTCAGCTGAAAAATTAATTTAAAGTCAAACCCATCACAAACAGATTAGACAGATTTTCTGAAGAAAACAAGCAATACCTGGAAGTTGTGTGATTTTGGAGGAGATGAGAGATACCATCAGTAACAGTTCTAAGCAGACAGCTAGAAAAATATATAACCTGATGATGCCCTATAGGTTCTAACAACCTCTGGGATCTGTGATTGTCATTTTTAAGTCAATCACACCATCACCGAGAAATTAAAAGAAAACAAACAAACAGTGTTTTGTGCTCCCTCTGCTGGTTCTGGAGCAGCAGGTAGCTGACAAATGCTAGACCCAGAGCTCTGCTGTTTGCCATAATTCAGTGATGATGAAGCAGAAACAAGAAGCTTTGACTTTCAGTGTGTTTTTCTATGTAGCTGCTTTTGTTGTTATTAAACAAGTGAACAAAAAAAGGCAAAATGTATTTTAGCTCCTTTTTAGAAGAAAAGTACATTTCTCTTTTTGAGAATGACAGAAGAATAATTTCTAATGTTTGCTGAACTTCAAGGCACCTTGCAACAATCACCTCCTGGCCAGTGCTTGGTGCAAGGCTGTGAGACTGAGTGGCTCGCAACAGTACAGATATTGGCAAACTCTCTCCAAATACTTGTTGCTATTAAGATTTTCAGTCTCAGTCTAAGCTAATAGTTGATCAGGCCTTAGCTACACTTATTAGCCCAGTAGAACTGAGGATTTAATTCATATGCTCAGAGAATGTAAATACAGAAGACCTCCTATTAAAAAAAAAAATTGAAAGAGGTGAGATTTAACATAAATAAAATAGTGTGTTCATGAAAGGAAATTTGTACTCACTGGGTTTACAGGAAAATGCAAATGAGTTTGAGATAAGCTGCTATCCTGGCATGCTCTGGTGCAAAGGAAGTTTTTCCTGTCCTACACAGCATCCACAGGTGCTACGTAGAGGGATGGCTCCTCTCACCCAGCAATGGTACTTCTGCTAGCAGTTCCTGCAGGAAGAGGAAGGTGGAAAGACTGATGCCAGAGTACAGGGTGACGTCATTAGTCCTGAAAAAATTTGACTCATACTGAATGAAGAACATTTTAACCTTCAGAAGAACTGAAGTTGAACTTCTGCACATAAAAATACATTGGTAGGTATTTTAGGTCTGATGAAAGCTGGAGTTTGGTTCCAGCATTAACTCAGGGAAAAACATGTGCTGCAAATACAGAGTGGAATAAGGAAAGTACATGCACGAACATCAGAGACACATATAACCACAACTTTTGCATTGGGAACTTCTGATGTTCTAAAGCACGCAAATAACATGCATGTTAGTTTTTTAATACATTGCTATGGCCCTAGAGCTATGAAATATTATTCTTCTACCAGCACATGCATAATCCTACTAATTCTCTGTCCTTTTTTCTACCATGTTACTACTTCTGCTCTGGAACTGCATTCGTACAATTCCTTCTACGTGGGCCACAGTTGCAGAGATCAGTTGGGGAGTTCTCATTTGATGGCATAACTGAAAATCAGCCTAGTCCCAAGGCAGATACAAGTTCCCCAAGGACAACAGGATTGCACTAGCAGAGCACCTGTGTAAACAACTGGAGGACTAGGCCACCTTCTTGGTGCATCCCCCACTTTTGATCTTAGCATGCTCTTCATCATTTATAGACTTGCTCTTAAAAGCAATTTCAGAGGAACATAAAATGCCTTCCTTCAGCAAAGAAGCTTGCATAAGGCACACATGAAAAAGATGTGAGAAAATTCCACTGGCCATTTGATTAACTCTAAGGAACAGAACTTGCTAACATAATGAAGCATGACACATCATCAGGAGGCTGCATCTATCTGGAGAAGTGTCAAACAGCACAGTTTTATGAAGCATGAATAGTGTGCATTATGGAACGAGAAAAAGATTTTAATTTTATTTCAGCCTCAGCTACCAGCCCACCACCCCTAGGGTAGAGATGCTTCCATATGCAAGATTGCATAGTTTAGAAAGTCACATAAATTAGTATGGCATGAATAACAGTAAAAGCATCAAACCCAGTCTTTTCTTTGTTGGAAATGTAGGTAAATTCCATCCTTTTTATGGTAATTTTTTTTTCTTTAAGGATATCCTAACAAAAAATAATTATTGCTTTAAAATAAAACAGACAAGGAATAACATAAAAATTGAACTACATAAATTATTCATTTTATTCAATTTTATAAGAGAATGATAGATTCAGGGAACATTTTCCTTGTGATTCACTGAAAACTATTTTTAAAGGGATTTATATGCTTAAATTTTCTTGATAGTTCAGAGTGATAATGTACATCTGTATACTATTTCCCTCTGTGAAAATTACAACATCTATGAATTATGTTTATAACATCCCAAAACTGGAGAGAGAGATCAGATCTGGCGGCATTAGGGACTAATTTTAGAATGCACCCAGTTGCCTGATAAACATTTACACCAGAGATGGCACTACACTTTCTTATGAACTGCAGCTTATTATTGGCAATATATTCCAGAAAAAAACCTCCCTCATTTCTGCAATGACTTTTGTATGACTAGAGCCAGTAGAAAGGATTCTCAGCTTCTGGACATTAAGATTCAGCTCAGCTCCTACCCCACGTGATGGTAGTTGTCTTGCAGGGTCTGGGCCCGCTGCAGATCTGCTCTTCCCAAAAGACCGTACATGACAGTAGCTGTAACCTTCATGAGAACTTTTGGGCCATCCTCCCTCTCCTTCAGTTGCACTTTCAGCCTAGTTTGAAACCCTGCTCCCAACTTTTGCTTCCTTCTATGTAACGTCATATATAAAAATGATTTAGTTCCACACTTGACTTTCTGTCTAGTCCCTTTTAACTTATCAAACATCATAATTTCTGCTGAAAATGTCCTTTGGTATCTTAAAGACTCTATATATGGCCTTAATACCACCACTAAATGATGTAATGAACTATTTTAATGTGAAAAGTCTCTACCAAACAGGCAGCTGAGCTGTTAATATGTCATTCTTAACACTGTCACAATATTCATCAGGGCTATGTAAAGATTGGGAATTAATTATTTCAGATATGTGTCTTTTCTGAAATTTTCAAGTGTCCTCATCAAGTTTTGAGTAAAATATTCTCAGATCATTGCCCAAATTTCATCTTCTTAGAAATAAAAATCACACAACCAGAAAAATAATAAGCAAAATTAAAAGAAAAAAATCCCACACAACTGTGTATAAAGCAGGCATTAATATTCATTTTCAACTGAAATAATCAAACCAAATTCTTTCCTTTTGTACCTAATTTACAACAAATAGAAAGAAAATGTAAACACTATTCTGAAATACTGCAGAAGAATTATGAGGCTAGTGATACCTGATCACTGTGCCCAGTTATTTTCTACGTACTAATTCCTACACAGCATGGTCTGCTTGAGAGGTGCGGAAGATCAACAGCTGTAAAAACAGAGCAATAGCTGCACTGAAGTTTCACACCTGCATGCAGAGACTCCTTCATCAACTCCATGAACTTTGTCCTTTAACTATAAGGCAAAGGGGTTTTTTAAGTGTCATGCTGCTGTTTCCTTAGTAAACAATGGGCATAATTAAAGCTATTATGTATCCTCCAGGCAAAAGGATACGAGTATTAAGTTGGAAGAAATATGGCTTAGGATTTAACTGGCTAGATTTGTAATTCTTCTACTGTAGATGATAAAATGTTACCAAATGAAAAAAGTGGTAGTAAATTTTTGTTATTGCATGGGAAATGGCTGCAACACTTAGCTGTAAATGCAGTTCTTAATGAAGTGTTATTAATAAATAGGGTTCTGACAAGAAAAGTTTATTTTATACAGCATAATGTATGTTGCACTGGATTGCATTGCGTTTAGTAAACAGAGCTACCTACAAATGTCAAAATAACTATAGCTGGAGAAAAACATGAGACTTAGCAGAATCACTTTGAAACTGTAAATTTAAACCCAGAAGTCAGTGATATAGTAATCGTTTGCTGTTCTCAAAGGAGACTAAGAAATTAGCAGAGAGATAGGGTAGGACAAAAGAGGTGTAATTCATCATTCTCTGAGCATTTTTAGTAGAAAAATGGTGCTAAGGTAACTGGAAGAATTTAGTTTGTTTTTTTCCAAACCCATCAACTATGTAAGTGATACAGACCATATTAATAAATGGTTAAAATGGAATGGAACAAACCCAAAAAATAGGAATCCATGGCAACAGCTGTCCAAAACAGAATATCTCCATCTTTCATTTAGAAACCTCCAGCAGCTTGAGTGAGTTATTCCTTGCTGCAGAAATGCCTTTGGGATGTGCTCCTACTGGTATACTTGTACCACCTGCTTTGGAAGTACTGTACCATGGGCCTTAGCATTTGCAGACTTCTGTAAAAGGAAAATGTCAGCTTCCGTCTGATGTCTCAGTTTTGTAGTTACAAAAGACGTACATGCATAAGCGGTGGCTGGGCTTATGGAGGCAAGACGCACACACGCAGAGAGGGCTCTGACACTTATTTCAGTGAGGCTGGAATCTGCCTCTTGATTTTTCCATCCAAACAAAGTGATTGTATGGTGAATGAACAGTAGGATTTGTGCATGTGAAATAAGACCTATTCTATACTAGCTGGTAAATGGGAACCCAGGAACATTCCCCCCTCAACTTCAGCCTTAAGTCTTTAAAAGCTTCTTATAAGAAACATTTTTTTTCAAAATATATTCAGTTATTGATATCTCTTCCTTTGGAAAATATTTCCCACGTCATGGCTGAAATGATTTATACAATGATAGACTTTATGGTCTGCCCCTGCTGTTATTATAAACAATATTTTTACATCTCAGGGGAAGTGGCCTGAAAAAAAGGTTTATGTAGAGTGGTTAGGCTGGGGAATGACTTGAGGTAGGGTACCTGGAGAATAAAACTAATTGTACCCTACAGATTATAGAATAACAATAATATAAAAAGTATTGAAAATTGGAGAGGCCAACATAACTGAAACTGGAACTTAACACCATAGGTAGAAAAAACATATACAATAATCTTGTATTGTGAGGGAACTATACTAAACAGTTATGCTGAATACATGTCTTGGAAGGAGACGATGGGTGAAGTAAAGAGCTTTCCATTTTGGTTTGTAGATTATCATGGAACATGCTTGATGAAAAACCACTCATTTACCACAGAATATCTTATAATGAAGGCCACCAAAACCGATATACACCAATGTTTTATTGACATGGGACTAATTGTTCCACCACAGGACATATTTTACCTATTTAACAGTAAAAATTGGTCCGCTTACTCTTTGATGCATCTGTACCACATCTTATTCAGGACAGCTACTGGTGTGCACCCCATGCTACTGAGCACTGTAGCCAGGTGGATTTCTATCAATAAAGAAAAGCTGCTTCCTTCTCAGAGCAGTAGGCAGTAACAACTGATAGATTAAGAATCAGTATTTTAACTGAACCAGTATTTCAGAAATCTTAAGACATCCTTTGTGACATCTCTCTTTTCCAATTAATCCCTTCAGAAGCTGTACTCCTGCTGGGATACAAAGTTCCACATTCAGGGATGCAAGCAGGCAATCCTGTGAAATATGAATGTTTGTTAAATATAAGCAAATAAAAAAGTAAATAACAAAAAGGCAGCCCTCTGAATACCTCTAAGACATCCAAAAAACCCCACATTAATTCCTCTAAGGGAGAGAGAAGCTGCCACACTAAAAGAAGGCTTCTAATCTTGGTACTTTATTGCAGAGAGAGCATGGGAGCAGATCCATCCTCGTAACTAGTTACTTAATTTTTATGTTTTCTTGCTGTTCATTGCAATGCATTTACAGCAAGTCATTTAAACTACATTCACTCTGAAAAATTAAGCCCTGGTACTGCATTTCAATCTTAAGAATTTATTTCATTGCCAGATGTTAGAAGGACATAGCAAATAAACACTTGAAAATAGACAGAAGATGCATGTGCCTGGCTTACTTTACAGCTCTAAGACTTTCTTTTTGCACATACCATAAGCCTGTAAATCCCATATTCCAAGATGCCCTGAAATAATTTCCAAGTACCTGAGTATCTTTCTAAGACTCTGATTACTTCTATGCAGCCGGCAGCTCCAGTTTATTGCATTTAAGAAACAAACAAAGCAGTTTTAAACAACATCATTTTTAAAGACAAATTACCTTTCTGAAACTCCAAAGAAGTAATCTCACTCAGACATAGGAAGATCTATTGTCCTCTCATCCCTAGGCACAACTTCCATTAAAGCAGATCAAGGAGGGAATACACTTTCTAGTATTTAGGTTTTTAAAACTATCTCAAATCAGACCTGTGAAGAATATTAAGGCCTTCTTAATGGACAAGCCATTAAAAAAAGAGGGCAAAAGACATACATTTTATTGAGCAGAAACAGCAAAGTATTACACACAGGTTGCTACACTACTACAACTCCATTTTACTGACTGCAGTCTATTACACCTTGCCTGACAACACTAAGGTAAATGACACAAAAAAACCCCAAAAAACCCCAAAAACCAAAAAAAAAAATCAGTGCATAAGACTAGAGTCCACTTCAGAAGAACAGCAATGGATTTCATCATGGGATCTCTGCGGTTAACTAGAAAAATCATGGAAAGCAATAAGGGCCATAAAGCTGTCGTGAACAGCATCCCGGTCTCCTTGTAGATAACCTTCATTTAAAGCCTGTTTACCTGTTTCTGCCTCAGAATCTATAACAATGTTAACATAGAAATCTTAACTTCAGTGATACAGTAAGCATCAGCATCCTGCTAAGATAGAAATTCTTCTCCTTCCATCACAGAAGCCACAGATGTTACTTCATGTTTCTGTATGCAACAGTTTCACAATCAATTCTGTACAGAAATAATTGGAACAGTTGGGAACTTCAACAATGTGTGACCACCAATTTGTATCACAGCATCTCAAAATAAAATACTGACTAAACTTAGAAAACATTCAGTGGAAAATCAGATAATATAACGTTCTGCTTTTCTCTCTTTTTATTGTCCTCCTGAAACAACCAGCAATGTATATACATACATAACATATAAATATATCCTATATAATCTCTCTCCACTGTTTCTTTTAAGAGGTGAACAAAGACCATTCAGTACTCTAAGCCTGACAGTTATTCTCAGCACCCTACAGTAACTGCCCTCCCTGTGCTCCGTTTGTTTTGGAGCAGAGCCAGATAAAACACTCAAAGCTTAAGTTCTTTTTTTTTTTTTTTTTTTTCTTCAAGTACTTTAGTATTCTTTTCCACCGTTATAAAGAAAAAGACACATTGGGTAGTGTCCTATTAATACTATAGGTTCATTGTTCACAGAAGGATTGGAAAGTGTCTGGCAATAAATCAAAATAAAGGTTTTTGACCAAGTCACCTAAACCTAAACATTTTTTGTTACAACTTTATACTTGACATATAGAGCATTTATTTTATATAAAATCAGCATTCAAGCTCTTTTATCCCTTCCTTCTGTTACAATGTTTGAGAAGGGGTAACAAAGCCCAGTGTGTTCTAACTTTCGATCAGCTTCCTTTGTGTTTATAGTATTTCATGACATACCTTTGGGGTCTGACTATAGTATCCAGAAGGAAAATAACGTCCCAGTCTACTGATACTTCTGTCCTTTGACCAATTAAAGTATAATCTTCTGTAATGGATGCACTTGACTCCTTAACCAAACTAGCAATAGATTGGTACAGGCTCTGAAGGAGGTAAAGGCCTAGGCCATAACTAGTCCAAGAACTTCTCTAGTTCCAATCCGTTCTCTACAAACCCACAAAGCAGCAGAGTGACACAGCGAGCATCGATGCATATGAACTTGGAACACCGTTCATGCTATTAACACATGAATGGTGGGTGGCTTTTCAAAGACTCATTTATCAAGGAACAAAGAAAGTTGTGGGTACAAGGAGTCTCATGCATACTTTTTCCATCGCATGTGATTTGACTACAAGCCAACCACTTTATTCCATAAGTATGACAGCTTAAGTGAGCCTTCTTTGAGTTCTTCCTGCTGCATGGTGATGATCTCCCCTTGAGATGAGACACCTCTCAAGGTTGCTCCTCGAGGCAGAGAGACCTTTCACCAACTGCAGGTCTTTGCTAAGTGACCAGTATTGTGCAAAACCTTGTATTATCATGTACTAAGATTTTGCCTTGGCAACTTTGAATCATTGTTCAAATGATGGTGCAGTAGAGTAATAGAGTGAACCTTGCCATCAAACTTTGTTAAGTCGCACTTTTACAACATCATATTTCAATAAAACCACTTTTGCTAATACCTTTGGTAGTGGCTCTTTAAGCAATCTAAATCGCCCATTCATGACACTATAGCTTAACTGCTGAGAAGAATTACATATAGTAACAGTTGGTTATTTCTTAGGTGCAATGTCTTTAGTTTAGCCATTTCCTAAAAAAGAATGCACACGAAGAACTATTTCCCCAGAACCAGAAGGTAAGAATGAAAACAGTCAGTTTCCTTCCTCATAATTTCCAAGCCTGTTTCTCTAACAGCTTCTGTGTTAGAGAAACAGGCTTCTTTCTCCAACAACAACAACAACAGCAATCTCTTTTACAATAAAATTTTCTTTTCTCCATCTCAGGAACAGGGCAGACTTATATCCCTGTCTTCTGACCCTCTACTTCTAAAATACATGATTTGGACTGTTAGTCCCTGCCCACCTCCTCTGTTTGCAGCCAGTGCATGGCAAATGGGGCTGGGAGAGGACACATGGGTATCACTTCTGCCATGCAAACCCAGACGCTTTACCCTGCCATTACCACGGACACTCAGCTCCTTACCTTTATGTGCTGTTGGACTACGGAGTGCTCACAAGCTGCGGTCCGTGGGCTGACCTGCATAGAGCTTACCCTCCAGCAAAAGGGCAGTATGGTCTTCCACCACTCCAACTGGGTCTGAAATAGGTTGTCTATGGTACCTTTAGCTTTGATGCCACCTTTTGTTATGAACCAAGTTCTTGGACAGCGGCTTTAATGTAGTTACCGATACACAGGAACGTGTACTGCTGTGCTTATAATAAAAGTACATCTTTGCCCTTATTAAAAGATGCTTAGTGTATATGGTTTTGTTTAGGTTTGTCACCAGTGAAGGCTACAGTCAGGATAAATATTATGATTGTATGAAGTATGGGAAAATATATGGCAAAATATTACTTATATTGATCTAAGCAATTCCCATTTTAGTCCCAATTCAGCATAGCAGTGGGGTTAGTAGTTGTTCAGTTAGTACACATGAATACCTGGGATTGTTACATTGCCACTCAATAGCAATAGTAGACAGAAAAAAAGATTTCCAATTTCTAATGTTAATAGTGATTCTTTTTGTCCAGTCTCTCTCCCAGTCAACTGTTGGGATGTATGAGTGTGTGTGCTTGCTAGTACACTGTAAAGTGCATAGGACTTCTGATATCTTATCTGCACAGGACCACTGTGCTAATCTAATCTTGTAGTAACTTTATTGAGCCCACAGAGTTATTTTGGTAAAATTTTCCCCAAGGGTATGAGCAACTGTGCAGTTTGGTACAATTCATTGGCTGAAACAGTCCTATTAGTATATTATAAAATATTCCCCTGCTTTATCAAGTGCTGTTACTTCTGCATTATTGATAAGCATGATTTTCTTCATTGTACCATTCAAGAAAAGAGTACCTACATACGAACAGTGAAATTAGAGGCCTGAGTTTTGTGTAAGGGTTCTTTATGGTAACTCCTGTGCTGTTTATATTTGCCTTTTCTTTTTCTCCTAATATATGCAGCAGTGACAGAAGAAACAGACAAGAGATTGAAATGAAGAACAGATTGCAGTAAGTAAACAATTCTCCCCATGTATAACTGGAGAACTATTGGCTATTCTACAGTGCTGATATCTTTTCAGATAAGAGCAGTAGAATTTTTAACACCAAGACATATAGCTGGAAAGACAGCATTTACAAATATGACTAAACTGCTTTGAAACTGTAAAAGGTACAGTTTTGTCTCCCAAACGCTTTAAGGATTTTGAAAAACTCTCATAAGATATTTGGTATAAGAATGAATGCTGGTTAGTTGAAGTCTCCTCATTGTTTGAAGTTAGGTACGATTTACTGTTATACTAATAAAACGTTATGCTCCAGTCACCAGTCCTGTTGACAATAACAAACTTCCATTAGTGTTACTTACACATGTTTCTCAAAGTATGCCACAGCAGCTTCAACAGGAAGGCTTTCACTGGTAGTGAAGCATTGTGAAGAATCACATCTGTAACTAGCCAAACTAGAAAAAGTTTTCATTGTAGAACAATCCAAAAGAAAACATTTTCATCATCTTTTGTCATATAGGTGACTACGTTAGAAGAATACAAGAAAGCTGGCAACCCAGGACTTAGTGCTATTGCTTATTGCCTTTGAAACAGTGGCTGCTTTGTTAATACGCTAAGATTTTGCCTTCTTGTACCAGCAGTTGCCTTTAACAGCAGGTTTTAATGACTGTCCACAAAGACAAATCACGTGCTAAAGAACTGGCCTTGTTCCCCTTGCAACTCTCCTGGAGCTAAGATGGGAAAGGTGTCATAGTGTCAGCAGTGGCCCTGTTGCCAATACAGGGGGACAGAGCCACTCTGCCTTCACTGGCAGAAAGAAATTGCGCACTGTTTTCCCCAGTACTCCTATCTAACACAAATATCCAGAAGCTCATTACTAACCGTATTAAATTTGTTAAGTACCATACACATTTTCCTCATCTTTGTATTATATGCACTGTGCTAAACTGAAGCCATTTCCTTTTACAGTCTATAGTCCCATTTTCTGACTTCAATTCTCTGTCAATTTTTTTCTTTGTTGCAATATGATCCCTCCTGGTAAAGAGGGCTTCAGCCTTTTTTAAAGAGAGTGAAATGCTAGTTGCTGTCATAAACAGAAATACTGCAGTTATTCTTTGATACTTCTGCACTTCTGTAACATGCTGGACTTTCATTTATCAGACCATCTTCATATGAAAACATACTGTTTGGCAACCTTGATGCAGACTTTTCTTCTGTTTCTGTGAAATATGTAGCTATTTCACTAATGTATTTTAACCCAGACTCTACATTCTTTACCATCATTCTTTGGTTCACAAGCTTAAAAAAAACCCTCTTTAGATCTATTTCCCCGCTGTCATATTTTCCTTTAGATATATTCTGAAGAAAGCTTCTTTTTCTGAATTGAAAAATGTCATAGCATGCTTTGTACTGTCTAATTTTTCATCTTATTAATACCAATAATACAATGTATTTGAACACTGCAATATTTTCATAAGATTCATTGGGGGTCTATCTTTTTCCAACACTACTCTAATGTTCAGATAATGAAGCGTGGGGGCTGAAATAGATAGCCTGCTGACCACCTGAACCCAAAAAGATTAAAATGTATGATTCAAAGCTGTTTGAGAGATATACTTTCTGGAAGAAAGATTCCTGTAGTGCTCTATCATTAACATCTAGACACTTCATACTGGAAAACTCTGAGGAAAGTAGAAATTCAATTGCTTCACATAGCCAAAAATACATACTTAGACAAAATGCTAGTGACAGGCATAAGGGTCACTGAGCTGCATTTATACTATCAATTAAGCCATTTGAGGAAATTTCTTTTTCTTCTCTCAAGACTAAACATTTAGGTTGCTCAAAAATGAACAAGTAACAAGCAAAATACCTCCTCTGGTATTTCTTGTAAAGGAGGCAGAAAATGGCATCAATAAATATCTAACAAAGAGAACAAAAGCAACATGCTGATAATAAAGCTTCCTATGAAATTTTAGCCTCCAGAAATTAGATGCCAAGGAAAAGGTATAATTAATGAATTGGAATACATGCAGCAGTAAGATCAACTGTAAAGTATATACATTATTATCAGAAATGATTTTTTAACAAACATACCGGTGATGGACAGGGAACTGCAGGAGATTTTCAAGATTTCAAAATGCAGGTTTCACTGGAGCTATTAAGTAGGTAGTGTTAAAGTCTGACAACTTCTAGCCAATGTCTCAAACATTCGTTAAAAAAAAATTCGGTGGAGAAAACAGCCTCTGTAAAAGCACCAAAGTTGCGTCAACAGGAAGACAAGGCTGGAGGAGAGGGCCTTATGGGGGTGGGACCACGCTTCTCCAAAGTCACACTTCCTTACCTTAAGCAACCATGAGAAGAGGCATGACGCATGCACCAAGAAGAAAGGTCAGACAGCAGTCATGCCTACAGGGAGGGAGAAGCAACTCCTTGACGACCCCCAAACCCACCGACCCATTTCCAGAGAATTCCAGAGACATGAACTGCACATGTCAAGTCCACCGACTCCTTTCTGGAACATTCCTGAGCACACACTGTGCCGGCTCAATGATGACAAATCCCACCTATAGGGGTGGACACTTCAGGAATGAAAGAAGGAAGGACGAGCTCTCGGTGCATGCCTCGCCACTGGAGGACCACATCTACAAGTAGAGACCATCGCTGGATCCAAGCGTGGTGATATCGTCTCTTTCTCTTTTCTTCTTTTCCCTTTTTTAATTTCTTTCTCCATAACTCCCTTCTCTTTTCAAATGGCAGCTTAATGACATGATGCAAGGTCTGTATTCTTAAGTTCACTTGTGCTTGGGCAAGGTTAGCTTGGTTGAATAAATGTTGATTGTTGTTTGAACTCCCGTGGTGTCATTTCACCTTAATTCTGACAAAGGAAATCCACGAACCCAAGTCACTCCAACCTTGGGACACCACAGGTAGAAAGCATAAAAGATTCAACAACACTCATTTTCATCAAAATTGTCTTTAATAATGAATGTTGTCAAAAACCCTAAATGCAGAAAATTTTGTGCACATCTAATACCATTGAAATAGCTGTAGTGAACGAATAAGGAGGTAACACCTTGCCTTTGACTTCTTCTAGGCTTCTAGAAGTTAAAGACTGTGTCTTGGATTGTAGCCTAGGTACTTTCTACAGACTGTCAGAAGAGATCCCCAGTCTGATTTGATGATAACTCTTGGCTTAGTCAAGTGGTTTATTGACTTCATTGAGGCTGAGGCTTCACTGACTTTTCAAAAGAAAAATTTACAGACAACCAAACAAGAGCTTGAACTGTACTACTTTAAAGGATATATTTAAGTATCAAAACTCAATAACATTAATAAATGTTATTCTATTCCAGATGTATCTGTTCTTTGTTATATTAAATACATTTTGTATCTCCTTGCCTTCTCAAATAAAACACACATTGTGATTGCAAAGTGTAATTTTTCTGGCTTACTCCATTGATGTTATGTCCAGATGTATTACACAAACTCTCTGCTGAGGATCATTTATTGTACCTGGAAGCCCTGAGACTTTGCTTCTGTATGGAACACCACTGCCAAGTCAGAGTCATCTGCACTTCAGAGGACTACAAAGAGATAAAAATCAAATTCTGTTTGACACCTTGATTGTACCTTGAGGCTACAAATCTGATGGGTTTTGATTAATGAAAAGCATTGTGGTTGTGAGAACAGGCAGAAAATGACAATTCAAGATGTTCCTAAAATGTAGTAAGGGATAAATAGTCTTCAATATCTTTGATAGGTGCCTCTAAGAGATAACTATTACCACTTCAGTCTCAAAGGCTTTTTGGCCATGAATGAAACTTTTGGTCATCCATAGGCATTGTGACAAATTGTCAGCTCTTCTGCATTCTTTTTAGGGAGGCTGGAGTTCAACTCCCTCTGCTCCCCAGGCTATTGGGAGACTTCTTTGGCAGTTGCAAAGTTGGGCAGGTTGCTCTTTATCTTGCTGTGAAGTGCAGTTTTCTCACATAGCAAATAATCTTACAAGGTGTTAACATTTCCCCCTTTCCGCTCATCGAAACAGTTGCACCAAAGATGAATCAAGTTTGAACTCATACTTTAGCTATCAGGGCTTCACTTCCAAGAGATCTGTATAGGCAATTCAGATAACAGGAAGACAAAGCTGAGCTGACCAAGGGACAGCAACCTGCTGTCCTCCCCTAAGGACAGCTTAAGTGAAGTAATCAGTTTACTTTTCTCTCCTAAATATTGAAACTATATGGTATTTTCCAGTGGCCAATCAAAAGGAGAGGCTATCAAGATTTACTCTGTTTTTACTAGCTGTTCATGGCCCCAGGAGTTATTCCCTCCTACAGCATCACTGCAGAATTGAAGTGCCCTCTCTGTAGGATAGTTTTCACTGCTTCTGTGCCCTACATCACAATAGGAACTCTTTATTTTATGTGGACCCACCAAAGGAAGACTGTGCTAAAAGATTGTCTTTCAGCAGGATGGGGAGGAAATGGAAACAGTGCAAAAGCACCTCGCTGGAGAGGTTTCTGAGGCAAAAAAATATGCTTATGGGTTGAAACAAACCCAATAGCAACATCCAAGTTTAGTACCACCAGCTAACATTCTCCTCCTATTCATAATGATTAATTTTAAAACAGGCAAAAAAGTTTGATTTACCATAACTAAACTGTGCTTGCATCTTTTGAAGAATTTGTCCTGTTAATCCTCATAACCTCTTAACAGTCCAGAACAATTGTTATTGCCGGGTACATTAGTATGTTATTACCTGAATAAATACTTTCAGTTGTGAGTTCTCCAGGAATTTTAGCAAAAAATGTATGCATAGGAAAGATCACAAATTAAAGCACCTGCTTTTCACTAATAAATTCACTAGGAATGTCTTTCTTCAAAGCATAATGAGCAGTCATGAGCTTTTATCACTATGAGAATAAAGAGAACTAATTTGACAGTTCTGCCTTCAGTCTCCTTCACACTTATTTTATATCAAAATAACTCCTCTGACTTCACTGCGACTGCTTCTGCTTTGTACTGGTTTTGAAAATAATCATACCCAAATTCTTTTATTTCAACAATGTCCTCATTTTTCTTAGATATTTTTGAAATTCTGAAGAAACTGTAAATGGGACCACCCTTGGTTTGTATGTGCTCCTTTGAAATGAAAAGCTAAGCTGTGTGCTGTGCAAACTCCCTTGATGGCTTGACAAGAAGGGGCACAGTTTAGGTCTGCTGTTTGCAAGATGTCCCTCTAACTCGTTTAAGCCCTTTCATTAGTACTAAGCAGTCCTTTAATCAGTGCCTTCTGTTGTCCCATAGTAGTCAATACATCCTAAAAAACTCAGCTGTGGGGCTGGTTGAGGACAGAGAAGATTAGCTTTTGCCAGCCTCCATAGTTATATGCCTGCGTAGTTCCACTGCTTAATGCTTTCTACATATGCACCAGCAGAGAACATACACCCATAGGAGGTACAGGGGCTGTATCCAAAATATAAACCACACTGTTCAGTGTAAGCACAGAGACAGGAACCATTTCAGAATGTTTTTTACAGGGCTGCATGCAAAACTTGCTAACTAAAGTCATGCTTGATTCGTACATAACATACGGTACTATTGATACAACTTAAACTGTAACAGAGCTGGATATTAATGCTGCTGCATTTAATTTTAACATAAAGCAAAAAGGTTTACCTGTGAACTTTTTATGCAAAAAGCTATGTTGAGACACAGACTGCAGTCCTCATACTTGAGAGAGCACATGGATGCATCTGTACCTGTCCATGACATGGGGGCTCCCAAATGAATTTCCCTGCGATGTCCTTGTGCATCCATGCAGGTACTGTTGCAAGTTTGCTCTACTTTAAAATGAAGACATGATTTTTTGCAGACAAGTCCTTATTCTGTCTTTTCTGATCAAATTATACCAAGCATCTAGGACAAGCACACAGTATGGATGAAATTCGGAGAAAACCCATATTTGTCTAGCTTTTGTGGGGACTACTTACAATAATTTTAAGTCTAACATAACTTGAGAACTATTTTCTTCCCATTGCTTTATGAGAAAACTCTCAAACAAAGCAGAGCTGATGAAATTTCTTGTCTACAGTCATTTCCGATAAATCAAATAAATTACATGACCAAAAGGTTACATAAATTATTTAAACATCTGAGTGAAATCTTATGGGACCCATAAACATTTCTCAATGATGAAACATAACAATAAGAGTTTTCTTTGTGGAGGTTATGCTGAGGTTCTCTTAGATTCTTTATATATAAAATCATAAAAAGCAATTCCTGGGATAGATAGATATATAGATATAGATATAGATATATATCTCAAATGAGGTTCCCTCCACCCCTTACTTGTAGCTAATATTTCACTAAAATCTAATAGCATTATAGCTATAAACAATACAATGTCCTGTAAACAGGGATACGTTGGATGCTTACTAAAGCACTAAAAACTAGTATCTGGTTATTTGACACACACACTCAACAGTAATGGAATATGAACTACATATTACAACTTCTTTGAAGCATTACCTGCCTATTTTTCAGTGTCTGAATAGTGCGTGGCACAAAAGGATTACCAAACACTAAAATACAATGAAAAGTTCAAAAATTGCAAATTAAGCTGTTGCAGAACAGTTTATTCAAATTTTTATTCCTAGTTTACGAAGATCCTGCTCCTCTGTTCTCATTGCTCTTTCAAAGTTCTGAGGCATGGCATCACTTGCCTTTGTAGCTGCAGTTTTCCTGGTAAGTAAAAGCTAACTTCCATCAGGCATGGTATAATGAATAAATAGCTTTACACCACCTTCGCCCTCCTCCCAGGCTAAATACTTTTGTGGCTTAAGAAATAAAATTAGCAACCATAATACATTAAAGATGTTCTGCAATACCTAAATACTGCATTTGGATGTACAATAGGTGTAATGTAGAAATGCTAGTTCAAATTATTACGTTACATAACCTGAGCTTGCATTTTTAAGTAAACAAGAATTAAATTACTATTTCTTGCAGAAAGTGCTGGTCTTGTAAGGTCTTTATACAGGATTAGTTGTTTTGTAGTGTTTGTATGGGGTGATGAGATTTGTACCTGCAGCTACTATCAAAATATAGATCCAGAGGTTTTTATTCCAGAGCAAAGACTTGATCACTCACTCAGGAGAACATTACTACAGATTGCAATATGTAAATGTTACAGTATCAATTAGTTATGGGATGAAAGTATTGAGAATGAACAGCAAAACACAAATAACCATGGAAGGATCTATAGTATCAACAATGCTGCTGGACTTTTTCTTGTTGTCTTGGACATAAATTACAAATAGAAAATAGTGCTGTGCCATTCTGTCACAAAATTATAGATTTAAAACCACTAAAATTCATGCCCTAGTAAATGAAACTATTTTTTCTTGTCATCCCTCAGGACCACAATGTTATTACATAAAGGAGACAGAGGAAAAAGACATATTGTTTCTACAACTAATTCTCAAAAACTATTTATGTATTTTATAAAAAGCAGATCACCTAGGGGTTGTTTTTCTCTGGATTGTGCTGTTAAATTTAGTCACTGTAAAAATATGTTTCTAATATTCATGCTTTGAATAGACATGCAACGTCTCAGAGAAAAGCAAAAAAAAAAAGTTTGAATGTCAGCTCTTTTCTGTCATCCTGCTGACATTTTTGCTACTTTCACTGTTGCACTTGCACATGCACACACAAAGGAATTATTTCAGCAAAGCAAATTTTTATTTCTTCTTTGCCTAGAGAAAAAAAAACACAAAGAAACCTAAGCAGTGACTTTATAATTGAGGGAAGCTAAATAATCTTCTGTGGAGGAAGCACAACTCTTTTTCAGAAGGGTAAAATGTAACAGGAACTATATTCTCACTAAATCATTTGGAAGTATCATATGCAAAGGACATTTATCAGCAGAATATGTGCAGTAAAACTGTATGATAGTTTGCTTTTTTGACTATTTCATTGCCTATGAGATTCTAAAAATGAACTATTAGCATTAGCTAGCTCATGTACTAATTAAAACATTCAATGTTATCATAGTTGAGGCATATTCCTTTTCAGATGGTTACACCAGATCTTTATGTATGTTCATCACCACATTAAGACACACACCTTGAATTCTCTTCTAGACAAGTAGTTTGCTGTGCAGATGCAACCATTTAATTTCTTTGAAAGAGCACTAAGTAGAGAAACTGTAATGAAAACACCTAGTATTTCAAAATATACAGAGGTTTTTAGTTCAAAACTAGAAATAAAAACCTATTTCTCAATTCTTATTGCCGAGATCTGGGTCAGTAGCATGAAAATGTCTTCTGGATTAGAGATAATTTGTCTCTGGCCATTTAATGTGACCATGACCCTACATACCCTAATAAAAAAGTGCACCTGATGAAGCTAAGTTCATTTCTAGTTTCCTTGAAGTGATAAGACACCTGAGTTTACATTGGTTGCAGCTTTACTATTCCTTGAAGCCCTTCAGCTCATGAACCTACAGCTCTCATCCTTCACATAATTCTCATTTTTGGAACTGATGAATTGGCAGTCCTGTCAGTGGCCAAGTCCCCACCCTGGAATCAGTAGGCATTCAGCGAGAGAAGGGTTCTTCCCATCCATCCAGATGACAGAGTCCCTGGCTTGATTTTACCCTACATCTTAAATGCTGGCCATACCAGTGTAACACTGCAGCAAAACAAACCAACCAACCCACAGGTAGCTCTTATTTTGATGAATATACTCAAGAAAGATTCTATCTGTTTTGGGGTTGGGTTTTTTTGCAAGCCTTGGTTCTAGCCATGTATTTTACATCCAGACAGGGACCTCACACTTGTTTGATAGCAAACACAGCTATTGCAAACGTAACCAACCTTAACCTAAGCACACCTATAAACTTCCTTGTTAGTATTACCAGATTCGTGTAAAGGGTTTAACTGTAAAACAGAATCAGATCAGCTGATCATCTATAACAAAATATTTCCCTAGTCAGTGGAGATGCAGGATTTCCATACGGATTTGCCCATTTTCTTTGTTTCTCACTTGGGAGGGAGTCACTCAACCTTTATCCATTCTGTCTTTGGCTTTTCAGCTGTAGCCGTAGTTTTCTTGTCACTCCTACTCTCTGGGAACAATGCTGGGATGAACTGCTCCACTCATATTTGATCAATAAACATGAAGAAGATAATTTCTTTGCTTTTCACCAAGCTGGTTATTTTATAACAGCTGGTGACATCCTCCAAAAAGCTCAGATCCAGCTGCCAATCTCACTGGCTATCTTGTCCTTAGGGCTACTCATTACTTGAAAAACAGCATGTAAGTGCTGGTGAATTTCTATAGCACGCATTCCCAAATACAATGAAAGCAGATGAATTTACAAATTTGTCGAATAATCTATTTTAATGAGCTGAATATAAATGTTTTACTCAAAAAGAGAATTGTCATTTACCAGTTATGACAATAGGGTTTTAGTGAATGTTGAAAATGTGTACAACATGCAAGAACAAGGAAAGAAATCATACAGTGGCTTTACTGAACAGGTATCTCACAACAGCACAAAGCAGACACAACCAGAGAGAGCCTCAGGAGCACACTTTTTACGAACACGTGTTTTATGGTGCATGCATACCTTCCACGAGAAACAAAGTAGCCTGGGAAAATTAATTTAGAGACCACCAGTACAGCCAAAGACATTTTTGAATAACGTTTGCTTCTTACTGTCAAAATGTTTATGATCTTGTATCTTCTAAGCTAAAAATACTCCTGTTGCTTGAATAATGCACTTGGGGGAATGGCTAGATGAAAGCCAAGCATGCGGCTTCTTTTGAAGAATTTGACCCAGCAACAGGATTCCCAGCTTCTTAAATATGATTCTGTTGGTTTGCCAGATTTAACAAAGGATCCAACTTGCTGACTCCAAGTGAAACTACAGTGAATCAGTTACTTGGTATTCAGTAGCTTGGTGTACACTGGAAGGCATTACATTAGTCTGCCAAATAAGGGAAGCTTATAGCTCCACTTCTGCAAGACAGAAGTGCTCCAGCACATAGTTGTCACGAGGCGATGATACCGATTTTCCCATGGAATCAAGAACTCTCCTAGAGCAGCATAAAATGAAACTGGTTCAAGACACAAATTGTCCTGTGGTTCACTTGGTTTCCTGATGAAACAGACAGCCGTGGCACATTGAAGTCTGCCTGCACGTACACTGTAAACCCTTCTATTTATTTAGCCATGGTCAAATTATTTATCTGTGGGCAAATTTTGAACATAGCTTAAAGGCCAGATCTGGCATCCTTTGATGTGAATAATCAGCACTAACACCAATAGCGGATTCCTAGTAGGACTGAAAGGACAGTACACAAGTTAACCAACATCCTTGACATCTGAAAGCTTTACCTTTAAAAAGTAGAAATGAGTAGTGACAAACTGTCTTAGCTTGAGGAGCACCGCAAAGGAAAATGGGAGGTGAATGTCTCTGCACATCTGAAGTCAAAGAGAGCTGGTGTCACTCTGCATCCAATGCTTATATTGCCTTTGAATCAGTCCTGTGCCTAACCCTATGCTAGTCCTGCCATCAATAGCAAAAATATTCCAGAGAGTATAGAACAGCAGTTTTGGTATTACTGTCCTGATATGCACATCTTTATATGTAGGTAGAGAGAGCATGCCATAGAATCAAAGAATGGTTGAGGTTAGAAGGGACCTCTTGAGGTCATCTAGTCCAAACCCCTGCTCAAGCAGGGTAAGCCTGGGATTTTTTTGTTGTTGTTTGGGGGGGTGGGGTGTTAGTAAGTATTGCAGTATACTTTCAATGAGAAGACATGAACTACTATCCCAGACACCCTACCACTCATAATGCTAGGATAGTATTGGAGGACTGTGAAGAGAAGGGAGGGCCGCACCTGACATAGTCTTATCTGTATTACCTAGTAAAGGAGTACTCACAAAGAGTGATTTAACCCACCACCAGAACAACCCTGGATTTTGTCTAGGAGGGAATGTTCACGTTTCCTTCGAGAGAAGTCCTGGAACAAACTAATATCTGCGGGGCAGACAACAGGGGCTCCAGAATCCAGGAGCAATGCTGGGAGCTACGTGGTTTTACCACGCAGATTCATGCGGACGCATGAAGGGGTCCTACTAGTGCACCAGCAACCATCTCTCTCTGCAAAAAGGGTTTCTCTCGGGCCGACTGAGCTATGTGCGAGCTTGCTGCTTTCTGAGCATTTGTTACCCTCTGTATGTGCTCACACAAGATGCCAGGGGCCTCAGTGCCAGAACAAGCATCTTGCTTGCTCTTCTGTCACCACCGCTTTGCCTTCACACTCCTGACTGAAATAGCTGTGCTAGCAGAATCCAGGGTAGATCAATGCTTAGTTTCTGGAAACAAAGGAAAAGCACTTAAGGGAAGAGAATGTTTGAATAAATTTGTAATACGCTGAAGATTGAAAGACAGGATAAAATTTAGATCTCCATTGTTGTTACATGGCTCGACATCTGAATTCTTACTATTCTGCTCAGGTTCAAAATCCCACACCTCATCATTGTGATCACCGACTGCCTGCTGGCGATGGCTGAGATTTTCAAAGGACCGTAAGGGAGGTTGAATTTCAGTGAGATTTGGGCACCTGATTCTCCCATGATACCGTGATAATCCCAGTGCACAAAATAAGTTTTTTTGCCTGAAGATTGTTAAAAAAAAAAAAAAAAAAAGGAAAAAAACCCAGAAAATAGCTAGGGTTCAAATGCCAGAAATCAGTCCATAGTACTTAGAAATTCATTGAAAAATGTTAGATCCCTTTCTAAGATTAGTGATTGTATCACCGCAACCAAGCACATACAGGACAAACTGATCTTATGAAAACCAGAGTCCATCTGGGGGTAAGGGAAGATTGTATCAAACAGACAGACAGAAAAGGCCACTTTGTGAAATTTCTCCCCAGACTGAAATACAGGATCATGTTTGAAAAAAATAATATTGCAGATGGCAAGGCTCCGGCTAAAGAAAATCTAGTTATAGCAGAGGAGAAAAGCATATGTTCCAGATACATACTATAAATAGACTAGGTACTCTTATGGGATATATCAGCATACAGAAAAGCAGCAATAGAAAAGGCCAGAATAAATGTGCAATTGGTTTGGTTTTTTTTTTTCAGTCCCGTCAGTTTCCTGCATGCATCTAGTGGCATTAGAGGTTTTTTTACTCATCATATGTTTTAAAATCTAGTGTTTGATTCAAAATAAAGCTAATTTGCATTGGCATAGTGACTTAACTCACTGGTGTATTATTACTGTGTAAGCAGGTGTACCAGCAACTGCAAATAAATGCTTGCTGATGGAATCCCAGCAGGGTTTCTGATGAGTTTTCATTTTGTTGAACCTTACCCAGGAAATTATTGTGTAAAAAGCTTTGCTCTTAGTTCTTTGCCTGAAACATTATTTAGCTACACCTGGCCAAATTCATGGCAATTATACTAACTATTCATAGAGGACATACCAAAAATCCCATCAGCCTTTTAAAATCATTGTCTTAAAACCCACGTATGAATGGTGAAAAAAATCCCCCTCAGATTAATATGCACAAAGAGACTTCTGCTCCAAATGCTGTTCACTGTATAACCTACATAGAGAAAGATAAAATGAAAGCTTTAAGGTGGAATCTAGGTGATGCATCACTGGAATATTCTAAGTGAAAGTATTTTACAGTAAAACATGTCATTCAAAGCAAAAGTATTTATTATTATGATGGCTTTGGCAACACATTTGATCATGTCATTAGAGTTGATTTTCATTTTAGTTATTTGGACTGAGAGCATCTCCAGTTATTTTGCTGTTTGAGGGCTTAATGGCTTATTCGAATCAATTCAGAATACCCAAGAAACGCTGCAATGGGCGCTGCACGTTCCACATTCTGCAGTCTCTTATGAAGGAATTATTTAGGTCAATCTTTCTTACCTACAGTAAAGAGCAAGGAAAAAGTTTTCAGTAAAAGGCTGAAGAATAGCTATTGATGCTTTTATATAGATCCATGAGCATAACCACCAAAAGCACATACAAAACCCACACCTAATGTCATATAAAGATTTGCAAGTCACCTTCAAATGTTACCAGGGTGATTATTTGAGAGCCAACAAACAAGATTAAAATAAATGTTTTCCTTTCCTACATTAGAAAGTGAGCATTTGCCAAATAATGGGGATTAAAATGAGTTTTCCCATTGATTGTCATGAGTGTTTATGAATTCTTTTAAGTGATAGTGATGATAATTTACATACAACATAGAAAAGTTGATAAAGTACCTAAAAACTGCTATGAAAGGTTCTATAGAGGAACTGCACCATTATTTACAAAGCATACTGACCTACTTTTTTTTATCACACTCAAAAAAACTATATACTCAAGGCAATAAGATTTTTTTTTTCCAGCCTAAAGCTAAATTTACCTTCCTGCTTAATTCTAAAACTATATATTAGTCCACAAATTTTACCCACCTGTGATGTGAAAGTCACTGGACAGAATCCCTTCAGCATTGGGAACCAGCCAGCCAGCTACCACATCATCATAGCATCACACCTGCCAGTAGCTGGAGGAACCAGTATCTTGGTATGATTCATAAGGGCACCATTTCAGGTTCCATTCAATTCAGTTTACCAGATTACACAAAAAACATAAACCATCCATCCTGTGAACAGTCTCTGCTTCACAGCTTAGTTTTTAGTACTCGCAGCTTTCAATAGCACAGAAAGACTTGCAGACCTATCTTGCCCTACTGAGAAACCACAATTTGGAAGGACTCTTTACCTAAATCAGAGCAGAGAGAGGTAGTCACACAGGTGTCAGCAGGCTTCTGGATATCACTTCCAGATGCTTTTCAGCTGTGGAAACATTTATGCATAGCCAAAGGAAGAGAGGAAGGATAGCACAGTCACTTGAATATCTACATACAGACCTAACTTCTTTCAAAATCTGTCTTGAATGCTTTGAAGAGGTTCCTACGTGTATAAAAAAGGGACAATTTACTTTGGAAATGTAAATCTCTCACATCACTCAACTTTGTTGCACAGTTTAACTTGCCATGGTTTTTAAGCAAAAAACAACATGTGAAGCAGGGTGTAGAGCACAATGTGTGTCTAGGAAGCTGTTCCGTGGGGAGGCTCAGTAATGAGCAGGAAATGCGATACCTTTTCTAGGGTTTGGAATTGGTTTTTTTGACATCACAGTGCCACCACTCATTTGGGGAATACTGGGGTACTTGCACTCATACAGGTGCTTTGGAAGGGCCTCTCCTGGGAGGCAGCTGTCACCACCCTGCTGCACAGCAGTCTCTCTCGTCTCTGTAAAAAGTGGCTGCTTCTGTTTCTCAGCTCCTGCTGAACCCAGCACTCAGCTAAATGTGCTGCCTTCTGCAGGGGCAAGGATCCCACTTTCCCCAGAAAAATGGGGTCCTGCTGCCTTCTGGCTGCTGATTCGGCTCTGCGGGAATTTAGCTCCCAGCTCTGTGATCCCACTTGCCTGCAAGCACAGCAGGAGCAGGAGCTGCTAGCTCTCCTGCAAGCATAATTTCCATCTATTTAAAGAGCTGTGATTCACAAATCATGAGAACTCCAAATTTAGCAAAGCAAATTTTAGAAAAGCAGGAGTCCTGCCCCTTCTCCCCACTTGGTCTCAGATCTCAGGAGAAGCCTGAGCAAAGGCATAAACCCACCAACTTGCCAGAAGCCAGGTGCAGACTGGGGAAACTGCTTTAGAAGGTAATTTGATATTTTAAATTCAGTTAGGAAAGGGATGAGAAAGCAAGCATGGAAGATACACAGTTCATTTAAGAAGAAACATGTAAACAGCATTTTTATTAGGTCATCCTGGAGAAGATGTGTTTGTTACCTTGACAAAAATGCTTTATCTCCGTTACTGAGATCTGCATAATAGATTGACTGGCAGAGCTATTAATTGATCTTTTGTATTTCTGATCTCACTGGGGCCACCAAGCATTCTTAACGTTTTCTAATTTCTCATCATGACATCTATTATGTTCACCTCTGAGATGTCTAAATGTAGTCCATGTATAATGGCAATGTTATGTAAAATGCAACATGACAGGAATATTTAGAATTGTTCAAAGCTGCACTGTGGAAACCAACCTTATTTGTGCTAGCCATCCAATATGGGATTTGGATGTTTTGGTTTTCTACAGACATACTGAGAAACTGAACTACATAAGGGTTTAGACATTGCAGGTGGGCTAGTGACATATCCCTTGTGGCTCCACTACGAACAGAAAACCAAACACAAACAAAAATAATCTATACAGGAGGAGGAACAGCCACGCTGACAGAGATTGTTTGACATTAGAAAAGCACAGCTACAGCTGCCTACTCTTTGTTACAGTGTCTACGGTAAATCTGGGATAATGCTCACACAAGAAACAAAGAACTACCACAGAGGACTCTTAAATAGGAGAAATAGATTCTGAAAGGTGTCAATTTAAGTAATTTAACTACAGCAAAGGAAAAATAAAACAGTTCTCTAAAATCTGAGCCTTTGAATTACAGAAAACAGCTGTGAGAAAATCTAGCCTTTCTTCGAAGCAGCAGAGCAGGACAGTTGTACGATACAGGCAAGAAGCTGTATTCATAAAATATAATGTGCTTTACTTATCTATATAGCACAGTGTCAATAAAAAACTCAAATCTACTGTTCCTGTGCCTGAACTGTCAACAGAGTTGTGCAGCGTGGTTGGACTAGATGATCTTTAAAGGTCCTTTCCAACCCAAGCCATTTCATGATTCTGTGACTCTATTATATGGTCTTCAGCATGGCAAAATGACCTGTGTTCACAGAAACATGTACAGCTTATTGGTTCATTGGTGTTGTCTTGCTCTAGTGCCATATAGTAGCTACCTCACAGGTCTTACCCAGCCTGGGAAGGTTAAGAGAGTAGCCACTTAACAGAAGAGCACATTGTACTACCAGGGGGGCTCTGCGGGTTATGATTACGTAGGAAAATTGGTAAGACACTGTTTTAGGACTTGTAGAATTCGTAACTCAAAAGATGTTCCAAACTACACTGAAAATAAACATAGTTTATTCTTCTGCCAGCTGAGAGGAGGGAATCCAAGTTTCTTTTGGATTTACCAAATGTCTGGAAAAAAATGCCCAGTCTGAAAAACTCAATGTGAAGAACAATTTGAACACAACATGTAATATCTGTGGTGCAACTTTCTCTAACATATCTAAGAAAGACCTACAACATTGCTCACACTCCAAATTCATCCACACATAGATTAACTAGTAGTGCTATAGGAACATGCAGAAACATCCCTTTTTGGCTTTGCATTAAAGTGTATTATCTCCCAAATATCTGCAAGCCACATCTTCCTTTTTTGTCAGACAAACAGAACAGTTATTAAAAGACTTCTTGTAATAAAGAATTAAGATAAAGATATTAAACATGTGCAGCTTTAAGGCAACTAGATCATTGGTTCCTACATCCCATCACAAAAACAATAGATCCTTTTCTGAAACATATCAGAGCAAAAATCTGTGAAGAACATCTGGGGGCCAGAACTAGCAAAATATAACATGAGAGCAGAAAGATTAAATTTTTTTATTTTATTTTATTTTGGAATTTGGATCTCACTCTAGTCTTTCTCAGCAGAGGATCTGAATCAAATCACAGTGCAGACAGAATAGGTTGTGGACTGAATAGATTAAATGAATGGCAACAATTTTTCGGGCTCATATGATACTTACCCAGCATTTTAGCATAATTCAAGAATAAAATACCTTGCCTACTGATTGTAGTGTATAACTTCTCTGCACTCACATGTGATGACTGAGAGGTGGCCAAATATCTAATCAATATTTTAAAGGTTTTGAGGATCTGACATCCATGGAACTGCAAATTGATAAACCTACCAGGAAAATGAGTAGAAGCATTATCAAGGAACTGAGGGACTGCTGCACAAACAGGAAAAGAAAAATCAACACATCCTTTGAAGGGTAACTCCGGACACACAGATTGTTAGATTTTTTTAAAGGAGTTGAAGGAATATGGATAAAAGAGGCCTTTTTAATGCTAATCTCCATGAATTTCAGAAAAGTTCTCACCACAGGCTCTTACGGAAAACATACAATCATGAAATAAGAGAAAAGGATCTTCCATAGACAAATAATTGGTTAAAAGAAAGGAAAAAAAGGTATTAGTGAATGGGGAGTTTTCATAGCAAAGGAAAAGTCCATGGGGGTCTATGCTTTTTCTTTTCAGCATATTCATAAGTGATCTGGAAAAGGGCATGGCAAAATTAGCTGATGATGCCAAGTTATCAAGGAGGATGGTATAGATTATGGTTGAGTGAACCACTGTCAAAGGACCTAGCAAAGGACACAGTAGCTAATGATAAAGGCAGTTGAAATTCAAGATAGGTAGATGTAATGTGTTGCACAAAAATAATCCTAGCTTGATATATGAAATGATCAACTCTAACATAACTATTGCTATTTTGGAATGAGATCTTGGAGGGACAGCAGTCCTAAACTGAATGCTTGGTGGTGGGTGAAAAAAAAACAAACAGAAAAGAGAGCAAAACTCTCATGATTTATAACCCTGTGTTACGGATGCACAACTAACCAAATTCAACAGGTGTTAAAACTCAGATTTATTCTTCAGCAAAAGTTAGTCAGAAGTCCGGTAACATTTTATAAAACCACAGGCTCAATGATGTAAAGAGAATTAATACTACACGGCTGACTTAAGAATCCCCAAGATTTAAAGTGATGGCTCAAAATGCGCATATCACTCACCAAAAAGCTGAGGGCTCTCTCCCTCGAGGAGTTACCTCGGGCGGTGCCCCGACCCGAGGGGGAGTCCCCGACTGCAGACCCGCTGCTCCAAGGAGGACTGATTCCCACATGTCCTCCGGTGGGACCCCGTTTATACCCCTGTCGAATCTGACCTGTGGTCATTTAATTCTATTGGCCAGGAGGGTCACCTCAGGTGTACCTGGCACATCTCAATTGGCCAGTTCAAATTTCAACCTGCAGCCTCCAGGGTTTCCTTCCCCTTCTCCCTTCCTGGAGAAGTTTTGTTTCCTGCTGGCACATGGTGGGGGGCGGAATGTACTGCCTCACCTTGTATAAATCTGTAGTACACCCACAACTTAAAATTGTGTACAGGTCTGATCTTTTGCAACTTGGAAAGAGTAACATGGAAGTGATAAAAGTTCAGGCAGGGACAAAAAGGATGTGAAAGGTATGAAATTGTTTCTATAAGGGGACTTAATCAACTAGGACTCCTGAGCTTGAAAAGTTAAAAATAATAGGAGTTGCAATAGAGATCACTAAAATCAAGAGTGGCATAACTAGAATGATGAAGAAATTGTATCTTCCCACATAAGAACTAGGAAAGTTACCAGGTGTTGAGTGCAAAACACAAAACAAAGGATCTTCTTACCATTAAGCTGTGGAACTTCCCGAAGCAGGATGATGTGAATGTTGAAAATTCAGATGCCTCCTATGGGTTAAGTTCTTGGGAGGGAAAATTCATCACACCTTATACGAAAAGAAATAACTTCTGGCACAGGTAGTCCTTGAGCCACAAACTTTTGGAATGTGAGAGGAGATTTTGTACGTAGAGTCTTATGATACCCTTCGATCCACATCTACTAATGGCCATTGTCAGATCCTACCTCATTTAATTTAAGTATTATCCAGTATGACTATGTTCTTATCCCAAAAATTTGCCAGGCACATTACAAAAATGAGTCCAAGAAAAGAACCATTCTTGAGAAAAATTAGAAATCAGGGCCTACAGAGCTCAAGGGAAACATTTAAGATAAATGTAAGTGTAAGAATATTTTAGTTTACTAGACATACTTTCCAATCCGTTTGTATTAGATGCTTAATGATATTTATTTTACTTCCTTTTTCAATATTTCTCAGCTCTCTGCAGGAAAAAGTTGGATCTGAAGGTGAAGATGCTAAGGAAGATCAGGTAAAGATCACAAAGAAAAACAGTAAAGAAGTATTTCAGAACAAAGAACTGGTAGCCTATTCTGACTTTAAAAGACCACATGAAATGTAAGAAGAGCAGAAGAGAAAAATGATACAAATGCACAGCTGAGAACTATAAACAGAAAGGATGAAGGAAGTGTTAAAAATGTTTTTTTTCTTTCTTCAGAATTGTGAATCTGACAGCACACCTTCCCTACTTAAACAAGAAAGGACAGGCTAAACCTCTTCTTGCTTTTACCCCTTCTCTTAAAAGCCTCAAGCAATCTCTCCACAGAACCACATCCTTCCAACACTTAAGAAGAGGATCCCTAAACCTGTTAAAGGCACTTTGCTAACAAAATGATTTAGGTAAATTGTTTCAAGAAGTTTCAGGGAAACCAAATTTAAACTTCACTTTGAATTTTAGAGTATCCATACTTCCAACATTTGAGAACAAGAAACAAGTAAATCTGGCTTAGCAAAGAGTAAAGCCAGGCTTTATTCTTCTCTCCAGCTACATTGTTCTTTTCATCGAGTAGTTTTTAAAAATAGATTTCTGTGAGATTCTCTGCGTAATCACACCACTGAAACTCCTGCTGGGCAGCTGTGTAAAACAGTCGCTTAAACTACCCTGCATAGGCACGGTGATTTCTGTACATGTGGTATTTTCTACGGTAAGTTCTTAAAGAAATAATTTTCATCGTCATCAGAGGTTTGATTCATGACAAGAGCATTTAGTTTCTCTTAAGTGAAAAATTATTGCTTGTGTCTTTTGTAAAGACTAAAATCCTACATATTTCATTTGTAAATCTTAAAAAGCAGAATAAGAACAAACACACTGGAAATCTAAGTCTTTGGCTGTAACTCTTTTTCAAAACATAAAATCCTTGAAGTAGAAAAAAAAAAGGAGAAATATCTTACTTCTTACCTTGGCAAACTTCCTCTGTAGAATCAAAAAGAGATAAGCCTACATGGGAGGAAGAAAATGGAAGAGGATTGTCATAGCAACCAGTTAAGAACATATTCAACACAGGAAACAATCTGATTAATCTTCTTTTTTTAAGAACCACAGGACATACTGCACCATCCACTTGAGTAACAGGACATTTTTTAAAAGACAGTAAATTAAATATCACTTCATTAAAATTTGTAGTTTATTTGCAGAGCTTTTGACTCATTCAGTGCATCCACAGCTTATAGGGCCATAAATGAAAATGAAAATAGCTAGGTCTTCTGTTTGTTTAAATTGCCTAGGCTCTAATCAAACCCAAAGATTTTTGGTAGGAGACAATGAAAAGGTGATATTACTTTTAAAATTTAGGAATAGATACTCTTCACTGAAAATAAGAGTATTAGAAAATTAAACTAGCCCAGGGCTAGAGACTAAAGAATGTAATCCCAACATTCCTTCTTTCCTATTTTTTTGCAAGCCAATCTACTATGCTACAGAAATCTCGGTGGCTTCTGAACAATATCTTCATGCATGAAACCACATTTTTGTTTTAATATTGACATCAGCCATTCACTTAATCTTACTGAGTCTCAATTTTACCACATGCGGTAATCAAATACTGCTACATTGTTAGGTTTAAGATAAAACAAAGGTGCTTATATACTTTCTCTTTGGGGATAGTCTTGATATAAGTAACACTTTATGAGATGTTTCTGAAGGACTTATTTTCAGTCACTACATGAGTTCACATCAAAGAATTCCAGGAAAGACTCATTAACAGATCTGGATGGAAAACACTGTTGCTCATTATCAAAACTTTATTGCAAACAGAAGAGCAAGAGGCAGAAAAACTTTTAATAAAATGTTCCACTTTTTTTTCAAAGAAAGTCAAATTATTAAATACAGCCAAAGCCTGCTCTTCTAAGAGAAATTTAAAAGTTCTGCAAAAAAGCCAACACTTTCTTCTGCTAGTAAATAGTTTTAATGGGATTTCTATTTTTCAACACAGGAGAATTTGCTCCAATAATAGGTCATTTTCTATTCCTCAAGTTTTCAGAACCAAACTGCATTTCCTACAAATCCTTTCCTCTGTGTAGCTGTTTATATTTTAAAAATCAAGGAAAAATACTGCATAAGCTAAATAAACAGGGCGTTTATTACATAATTGAAATCTGCAATTATTTTCTAGGAAGTTTAATGCATCTATTTCAGATCCTTCAGGAAAAAGCACTACTATTGCAACTATTAAATGCCGCATATTTCTGAATTCTAAATTTTTACCCTCAGGGCTTCCTTCTTCAGATGCAAGAAAACAAAATGCAGAAACTTATTGTGGTAGAAAGGATAAATTATAAATTTGATCTCTCTCATTCACTTGCTTCAAAAGGCTTTAAGAGATCCTAAACATTAAGCCTAAGTCTCCACTCCAACCCCAGGGCAGAGCCAGAGTTTTTACTGAAGCGTTAGGTTACATCCACTTATTTCTTGGCAGGCCCCTGGGAAGCACCCTTCAGTTCCTGGGCCAGGCAGCACAGGGTGGCCCCCAGCCATGCAGAGCAGCAGAAGGCTCCATGTCCTGTCCCGAAGACCTGCCCTTTCAAAACTCACACCTCCCTTGCACCCCCATCATGGCCAGACCATACCAGCGCTCTCCTGACAGCAGCCTGGAGCAGCCACTTGCCCCTTCACCACCACCTCTGTACAGCCATGTGTCCCTCACTACTGCTGCCTCTACTGTTGTCTTCATGGGGGAAAGCTGTGCTCTCTGTCATGCAAACTTTTGACAGCGGACCAAGCTGTCCCAACAGCCACAGCTTCCCCAAGACAACGGGTGGGTTTGCTGGTGGGAGGCCTGAAGGCACTTCACTACTCTACAGACCCGGCAAAATCAGCAATGGGTACATTTTTGTGTCATGACCTCCTCACTTGGTGGCCTCACAAATATGTGGCACCTCAATAGCATCCACAGCACAGTACTCACAAACACGGCATCATGTGGGTTTGCTACCATTTGTCAGTGAAGACTATCTGAAATTCAAGGTGACAGGTCTGCTATCGCTTCGCAAGGCCACTTTGCAGATGTGTGCCAGCCTCCACTGGAGGACCACTGTACCACTGCCAGCCAGCAGCAACTCAAGCTGAAGGTTTCCTCCATTCTGTCGACTGGTTTCCTATTGATGTTAATTTTGCTACAAAAACACCAGTAAACTACATTCGAGTTTTGCGCCATCACTGTTTGAGGAATGTAAGAGGAACGTATCCCCTCTCCTATACAAACCTCTGCTTCCCGCTTTCTCTGCCCCCCTCCTCCCTCCTTCCACACTCGCAGGCTTCTTCCACATCCCTGTTCTTGACTGGTCCCAGAAAGTGAATGAGAGTCATGTCTGTAGAACCATTTAAGGTTCAGTTTTGAACTGTCTTAACAGCTGATCTCAAAGAAGTGCCGGTAAAGTAACAGTGATGGTAGCAGCTGAAACATGCCCCTTAAAATTGAAAAAAAAAAAGCAAAGGTTTGGCTTCCACTGTTTCCTGACATGCTCCACCAGCCTTCTCTACAAATAGGCAAGGTGCTGGCCCAAAAGCAGCAGGGCAGACATGGGAGCCTGGAAAACTCCATGGAGGGGTGCACGGGTGTGCATACTGGGAGTGGAATAGCCGTTTCAGTGGGGAAAAAGGTACTTAAGAAATCACTGTGAATTTCAACAAAAATACTAGTGACCTTATTCCCCAAGAACACACAGAGAATGGGAACAGGTTCTGGCCCTACAGTTTGTCCATCATGTGATGTGGACGTAAAGACTTAAAGATTTATGGCTCATACTTTAAACTGTCGGATATCTAAGCCTCTTTCTGGTATTTTGCATTCCTGACCAGAGTAGTTCTTACTTAATGTATTCAGCCTTTCATCTTACAATAGCTAATTCATAAGACAAATGTTCACTTACTGGATTTTGATTTCATCATTTGTTGTTTCATGTCTTCTGAGGATTTTGCTAAAACTCTTGATAAAAAGTTCCTGCTATTTTCCTTTTAATACTCGGCTGCATTTAACCAAGTCCCAGCAAAGTACGTGTTGAAAGAACATACATCTTCAACTATTGTTTCTTTGTGTTGTTTTTACCTTTCATGAAGAATAAAGTATTATTATTTATTTTCTGTATAAATACACTGATTTACAATAGATTTGTTTTGCTTATACAAAATCAGGGATAGCTGAACACATTAGAGGGATTAAGTGTTAAGCACTGAAGAAAAAATGATATTGTGCAAGTGTCAAAATTGCAAAATGCTACTGAAAAGAGAAGGTTTAAAAAGACAAAGCAGTAATATTTTTCTGCTTCTTCCCTGTTGTGGGAACTGTATATTATATATTAAAATGATATATGGAGAAGTTGAATCCCCACCCTGGAAACCTATAGGAAATTGAATTCTGTTACAAAAACCTCGAAAGTTGGGGGTTTTTGGTTTTGTTTGTTTGTTGGTTTTTTTTACATTACAATATAGTAAACATTTTCCTTTTCTGTATTTAGCCCCAGGATTACTGTATACAAAAGCATCAGCAGAAATCTGCAATCAGTACTAGAAGAATCCACATGAATTTATCTCCCAGATCTCTAAACAGAGGTTAATGAATGAACAGTCCTTGAACCTACACTGTGTCTTGAGCACACTTGCAAATGAGGACAATCCACAAAGCAGTGGCACGCATTTAAACAACCTCCAAAGGGGCAGATAAATTTCTTTTGCCAAACAAACAAGCATTATAACCAAAAGTCACACAAAGTTCAGGTGGAATGAACATGGCCACTTTAAAGTGGTCACTAATGACAAACCGCCTTCTACAGACATTTCACTGACAGCCTTGGAACATTTCAGGCCTATAGTTTCAGCAGTAAATAGGTTAGGCACTCGTGCATTATCATGGTGAAGATCACTAGTAGAAATAAATCAGTGACCTATGACACTATCCATTGGCAAAATAGTTTTTTAACAAAGTATGACTGGCAAAATGACCAGTTTGATGGAGAATTTTGCTTTTAAAGCTAAGGACTAAGTTGCATCTATATGTCCTTTCCCTCAGTGCAGCTATCTCAGACTTCTACTTTACTTTTTGACATGAGTGGTCACTTACACTTCCAGAACTAATGAAAAAGATACAGTAAAGGGACTCAATAAAAGGTGTATCATTTATCCCTATGAGATTTCAATGTATTCCAGTTAGATCTTGTTGAATACTTTTTCACTGATAACATTATATTCCATTAATTTAGATTTCTGTAATAATTTTTTTTCGAAAAAAAGAAAAATTTTCTACACACATACCTGCTAGTCATCAAAGCAGTGAATTTACAAGGTCCTACAACTGAGAGAAATAATATTTGAAACAAAACAGACAATCGAAAACTCTTACTGCAAGCTTACTGTAAGCGTAACCAGCTATATGAGATGGTATGTAAGAACACAATACAATTTCAAATGAGCAGTAACAAAATGGATATTGCTTAAAATTATATAATTACCAAGGAACTTCAATAAACACTCATAAAATGGTATGTGAAACCTTTCTGAAAACCGAACCAACATGTGGTATAAGGAGACAATTAGGATATTTGTTTCAAAACCACACTGCTGTTCCAACCCAAAAAAGCTAATGTAGACACAGCCTATTTAGCCTGTTGTAGACAGATCCCCTACAGAAACGTGTGTTTTTACACATGTATATATGTACATAAGTATGTACGTAATACCAGTGCACAATAACGTATTGGTTTACTTTAACATAGAAAAAGCGAGGTGCTGATCAAAATATAGCAACAAAAGAGTTTAGAAGCCAGCCTGGTTTTTTGTATCATATAACCTTGCTCAGAGCAGGACTGTGGAGGTTGAGAGAGAAGAAAATACAATATAATAACATGAACAGAGTTACACATTGCAAAATAGAAGGAAAATTTGTTTTAACGTCAGTAGGAACAAGTAAGAGCATTTCCACAATGGTTCCTCGGACTGAATTAATGAAGACTGATTGCTTACCATCTTACAGGGGGACATCAAATGAACTTAGGAGGTGACAGGTTCAAAACAGTGAAAAGGAGGAAGTTCATACAATGTATAGTCAAGCGTTGAAGCATCTTGTTCCAAGATGCTATAGATGTTTAAAGTTTACTTGAATTCAAAGGACAACTGAGTAAATTAATAGAAGAGATCTGCTGTGGGCTATTAACTATAGGAAAAAAAAATCACTGGTTTTGGAAGTCTCTTAACCACAAACTGGGAAAATACTTTGAGGAAGTATCATTAAATGAAACTTCTGGTGGCTTTCTGTATGTGAGTATCACACCAAAGGAAATGCAAACATATTAATGTATGTTGCTGTTATCAGGTTTCTGACTTCAGTTTATGACTTCTATTTATTATCATTCACCACTGTGTAAAACTTCACTGCGTAATCCCAAGTGGTGTTCTTCTGCCTGTGGTCCGTGGACCAACAGTGACATGTAAAAGCCACACATGACAACTATACATGCACCATCCTGCAATTCCAAGCAAGTCGGGCAATAAATAAGGTAGAAATAAAACACATATATAAACACTCATAATTTAGCCTAATTTTCAAAACAATGTAAAGTAAACCACTGAAACAGCCTGTACAGAATTATTCAAGGGTTTGGAACTAGCATTGCTTTTTTTTCTAAAAGGCTAGCTAAAGAGATTTAAACACAGCAATCTATACATTGGCTGTCCTAATACAGCCACACTGTCATATATTTTCTTCTTATTCTACACACAACCACATCCACCCACACTAGTTACATTTTAAGAAATGGGGACCAAAATAACCTGTTTCAAGAAGGGTGTAGAAGACATAGCTCCACATCCAGTATAATATGACCTTAACTATTCATGTGTTTAGATTAATACTGTAAGCAAGTCTCATTTCATAATCGTATTTTGAAGCTTTAAAACAGAAAGCTGCACTGTCCCTTATTTTCTTCTGTTTGGTACAACTGAAAGTGAAGTCACATTTTCTTAGTTAAGTCAAAACCAAAAGAACAGCAGCTTGTTTTGTTTGGAGGCTTTGGTTGCTTGGAAGCACTGGAGAGGTCAGATACTAGAGTAAATCAGACAGCACAATTCATGGTTCATTATGTCTCCACCATGTTACTCTGACAGCTCAGTCATGTGTCTTTAAATCTACAAACAAGAAAAATAAGTAATTTTGTGAGACATAAAACTTAAGAAACTCAGCTTCCTGTGTCTTTATGTTTTATTTCTGAATTTTCCCAATCTGCCAGGTTTTTCTTTTCAGTGGGGCATTCACACTTCTAGTGTAGATTTTCTGGTGTCTGATAAGGTACTTGAGCTGCCATGACAGTCTTTATCAGGATGTATGGGTTCACGAAAATGTTTTAGGAAAGATACTCCAGAATTTAAGGTGAGGGAAGCCAACAGATTTATACAGTAACAATTCTGAAATTCAATCTACATCTATATGGTGTTTTTTTTTTTTTTTTCATTTTCATCCATGTTACCTGATGGAAGATCCTAGGTCTACTTCCCCAGGATTAGAAGCATGGTATCATCTCTTAAAACTAAAAGGTACAGTGAAGTTGGGCATATGTCAGTGAACAGTGAAAATCATAGAATCATTTAGATTGGAAAAGAGCTATAAGATCATCGAGTCCAACCATTAACCTAACAGTAAAAAGGCCACCACTAAACCATGTCCCTAAGCACCACACCTACACCTCTTTTAAATACCTCCAGGGATAGTGACTCAACCACTTCCCTGGGCAGCCTGGTCCAATGCTTGGCAACCTCTTCAGTGAAGAAATATTTCCTAATATCCAATCTAAACCTTCCCTGGTGCAACTTGAGGCTGTGTCCTCTCATCCTATCACTTGTTATCTGGGAAAAGAGACCAACACCCACCTTGCTGCAACCTCCTTTCAGGCAGTTGTAGAGAGTGATAAGGTCTCCCCTCAGCCTCCTTTTCTCCAGGCTAAACAACCCCAGTTCCCTCAGCCGCTCCTCATAAGACTTGTGCTCCAGGCCCCTCACCAGCTTCGTTGCCCTTCTCTGGACACACTCCAGCACCTCAATGTCTTCCTTGTAATGAGGGGCCCAAAACTGAACACAGTACTCGAGGTGCGGCCTCACCAGTGCCAAGTACAGGGGAACAACCACCTCCCTGCTCCTGCTGGCCACACTATTTCTGATACAGGCCAGGATGCCATTGGCCACCTTGGCCACCTGGGCACACTTCTGGCTCATATTCAGCCAGCTGTCAGCCAGCACCCCCCAGGTCCTCTTCTGCCAGGCAGCTTTCCAGCCACTCTTCCCCAAGCCTGTAGCGCTGCATGGGGTTGCTGTGACCCAAGTGCAGGACCCAGCACTTGGCCTTGTTGAACCTCATACGATTGGCCTTGGCTCATTGACCCAGCCTGTCCAGATCCCTCTGTAAAGCCTTCCTACCCTCAAGCAGATCAACACTTCTGCCCACCTTGGTGTCATCTGGAAACTTACTGAGGGTGCACTCGATCCCCTCGTCCAGATAATTGATAAAGATATTAAACAGAACTGGACCCAATACTGAGCGCTGGGCAACACCACTTGTGACCGGCTGCCAACTGGATTTAACTCCATTCACCACCACTCTTTGGGCTCGGCCATCTAGCTGAGTTTTTACCCAGCTAAGAGTACGCCTGTCCAAGCCATGAGCAGACAGTTTCTCCAGGAGAATGCTGTGGGAAATGGTGTCAAAGGCTTTACTAAAATCTAGGTAAACAACATCCACAGCCTTTCCCTCATCCACTAAGCAGGTCACCTTGTTGTGGAAGGAGATCAGAGGAGAAGAGATTCTATATAGTTATATATTTTTAATATATTTGTGTTTACGGACATATGAACATTGTAGAATGAAGTCACGTGAGCCTTGCTTACTACAGTACAAATACATACACATACATAACATTGAACCAGGAGGTCCAGGACAAAGGCCTCTTTATGGATGAAGGCCATTTTTATTAGGCTATGTGTCCCATTACTGTTCTGTAATTTTCAGTTCCTAACTTCTGTGGGTTTTATACAGTAGCACTGCATTAATGGAGGACTTTTCAAAATTAGCCTTGGAACACTGCAAAACGATTTTATGGATTATTACCCATAAAATGGGTAATACATAGATTATGGATTCAAATGTGCATGTGTAAGTATTCATAACACCAACATATGTATTAATTGATATTTATAATCTATAGATACTGTACAATAATAATCTATAGGTACTGTATTTGTCTTATACAAATGACTGTATAATGGATTTATGGGGCTTTAAGTGTGGGTATGTGTAGTTGGATGGTCAGATTGATAGATTTTTACATTTAATATGAAGAGAAGAATGGGTTTATGCAGGTATAAATCTCTTTTGTGTTTGAATATCTGGGAACTTCATGCCATGATGCTGCCTTGTCTCTCTTTTAAATTATCTCCTGTCCCAGATTAATAAGCTAATAAATAGAAACAGAAAAGTAAAGAATAAAATGTGTGTGTTTGAAAATTCTTCTGTATTTAGGCATGTTGGGAATACTGGGCACTGATTTGATTTCACAACAACACGAGAAAAGCTGACAGCAGAGAACTCATTTATCGTTAACACAAAGCACAAAGTAAATATTCGGCCTTGTTGTTTGAATGTTCTGTCTGGACACACTGCTCACATATTACATCTGACTACATTACTTTGAACAAGTTCAGCTACAGCTACCAACAAAACCTTTGTGATTTAAATTCCTCAGTCATTTTTCTCTTTATATCTTGCAGATTTTATGATGTCTCATCTTGAACCAACTGCCTTGGGCTACTACTGCTCTAACAATGCTCAGTCTAGAAAACTGTCTAACCTAATGGAAAAGGTAAAAATCAGAAAAAAGAATCCCGTGGACTCTGTTCTCTTAAGAACTATAGCTTGTGGTCTGCATGTGCTCCACAATGTTTTGGCTTATTTTTCCTCATACTTCCATAGTCCATTTTCTGAAATCTACGCCATTATAAATACATTTATACTCTACCTCCAGGACTGAAAACATTAAATATTCAGAAATTATAACTTAGGCCACAATAAAATAAATATGAATAAATATCTTACATTTACATTCATATTCTTTTAAAAAAGTCTTTGTAGTCCTCACATTGGAACAGAAAAGCCTAGTAGGTAGCAGTCATATAAAGAGAATCCCAGATGCATTGTTTTTAAAAATAATGTGTATTTTAAAGATGATCCCTTTTTTTTTCAGTATTTGAGGCCATAGGCAAAAAATACCTTGTGCCCCATACTTTTCAATAAAGTCTTAAAAATAGAGCATCCATTAGTTCTTTCATAGTTTTACTCCTTCATAAAAAGAAAAGAAAAACAGCAAAGAAACAAGAATGCCCAGATAATTTATTTCTCTTGTTCTGTGCACAACAGAATATGCCAGCATGAACTGAGCTAACAGACCTAAGCAGCCTTCAGTGTTGCAATTGAGGTTGGTCTTCGGTATAAATACAAAAAGCAAGAAAAAAGAAGATAAAAGAGATAAGAGAAAAGGGATTGGATTTGTGGAGAACTGGTACATTAAAGCATGATAATTTGAACTGTATTTTTTTCTCTGTACTAATTAGCTGTACATTCTTCTCTGAGGTCTACATTGCAGAAGGTATGTGCCACTTAGTTTGCCTTTGCGCTGGCCAGGATCAAATATAAAGGAAAGATCTTAATGAAAATATTCTTAATTCCAAACAGCATTGGTTCCAAACACTGAACGGAGCTCTAGCCTTAACTGTTTAGAAAGAAAATGCAATAATTTAACACTAGGTACTCTGAGTGACAGAGTGATTGCAAAGTTAGTCTGACTGAAGAAAAAGGGAAGGTGCCTGGAGGAAAAAAAAATGCTCATAATAAGATTGAGTTCTAAATGCATTCAAGTGATTTATTTTTGGTATGTGTTTACCATATATTCATACAGGCTGCTCATTAAAAAATGCATGTCCCAATAGTCCAGGTCTCCATCTGAAATGCCAACAAATGCACCTTTGCACAAATGCCAAGTAACAAATAAAAAATAAAATATCCAACTAAATAGCATTTAATGAGGTTTAAATGACAAAAAGAAACAAAGTAGTAGTGGAAGGTTAGAAAAAATTCAGGCAAATCTCCATCTGGCTTTAGTGTACAAAAGAAAAATAACAGCTAAATAGAGATTCAGCAATGAGTAAAGGAGTATCAATGAGCTGAAAAACAGAAATTGGTAGGGACAGTGAGAAACATCTGAGCTCTTTGTGAACTAATGTATGGTGTAAATTAAGCACCAAAATGAAACACTGGTATAAGACGGAAGAGCACCTACTAAAGAAAGAGAACTATAATCAAGCTTTGTAGGATTTAGTTTTAATTGGTTAAGGTCAATAAACACGGTTTTTGTGCTGTGCTTGTCTGTCTCCGAGTTTTTACAATACCTATTTCATGGTTATAGTTTCCAGACAATACAGCAATGACAATGGACTCCTGGAGAGGAAGTTCTGGGTCTCCAAAGTTCTTGCAGGGAAGAAAGGATAAAACTGCCCAGAAATTACAATCACCAATAAGTATCAGCAATCAAACCTTGGTTTTAACACATAATTTTCAAGAAAAATGCAAAATCTAATCCTAAGAAGCTTAATTATAACACAAATATCAAAGTTTATATGCACGAGAAAGTAAAATGTGAAAGTAAAAGAAACAGATAACTGATATAGACTGAATAATTAATGCTAAGTACAATTGTAAAGTGCAGCTATTTCAGGATATAATAGTAAACAGATTTATTCACCAAATACCTACTGAGTCAGCAAGAGATGATTTTATGCTATTTTTAGATGAGGTTTTGGTAAATGGCAAGGACAGAAAAGAAGAGCTGATTGCAGAAAATAACCTTGAATGGGGTGATCATGAGTGAATTCAATTTAAAATAAGATTAATAAACTATGGATTTCCATTTCAAAATTACAGACTTTGAGACTGTGGAGTGATCTGGACTGCACTGATGAATGAATGTGAAGGAGACTTGGAATTCCTTTTAGTCAAAAAGTGAAAGAAATGTGGAATTCATGCCCTAAGGACAGGGTAAAAAGTTGTATCCATACACAAAGGGCCTTCTCCCATTTGCACTGATTTAAGTAGCTACATCAAATGCCATTCCCCATGAACATCTAAGATGTAACATATGCACAACGAGAAGCACAATGCTTTTTTGTGTTTGCAATGCTCTCTATTCATTTGTGTTCATTCATCTCAGAATGGCAAGATTTGCTTGCAGAAAGCAAATCTCTGTACTCTATAAATAGACTGTTTCTCTTAATATTAAGAAGTCTGATCTTGGTAGATGTGTTGATGAGGCAGGGTGCCAGCCCCTGAAAAACACTCGATATTCATCATTATCCATATTATTGTGTCCTTGCATACTCAGAAAGTAGTTGATGTCAAAGATACTCTCATGACTAGCCACAAAGAATTTTTCCACTTCAATATATGAGAAAGAAATGAAACATCTGGAAATTGTCTCTAGGCTGCAGAGACACTCCAGTGTTCCAGCTGTTGCCATGAGACCTCTGGATTAACTGCCCACATGCCAAAAATTCTCAAAGCCCACTAATAAGTTAAAGATGAATGGAAAAACTTGCTGTAAACAAATACATTATTAGCAGATGGAACATCACAAATCAGTAACAGAAGAGGATGGTAACATCTAAATACACACATTTATATTATATCCGTTTGTTCTGTGCTGTCAAGCAAAGTGCTCTCATTTACCTACCTGCCCTGTGAGAACCTAAAAATTTAGAAAATACCATTTATGCCTATCTGACACAGATGTATACACATACAGAAAAGGCTTGCTTACTTGTTTTTATTTTGTTTCTTAAATCAGAGACTATCAAGCAAGAATCCAAGAAGTCTAAATTGCTGGACGATTAGTAGGTTGAATTAAAGCAGAACAGTAAGTAGAGGAACATATTTAGCCACTATCAGATAAATAGGAAAAACATTGGTTTGAAACCAGTCACAGAGTTATGTTATCTTTTTTCCAAAAATTGTTATTCATTGTTGTTGTTGTTTTGAGGAAGCACTGGTTTGGGTAATGAAATTTTTGTCTTTATCAAAGAAAGGTCAAGTACGTTCACATGGAAGTGGACAAACTATGTACCAAAAACATCATCCAAAACTGAGGAACTTGGTTTTCTTCACATAAAAATAGGGACATCTCAGCGCAATTTTGTATTTCTCCCAAATGGTCAATATGTTAAATTCCTTACAAAATTATAAAACCATTTCAAAGCTCGGGAAGTTTCGGTGTCAGACAGAATCACTGTCCTCTGGAAAACTCAAAATTAAGACACAATCACTTTGTCTGTGATTATATTATACTGACATAACATCAATAAGAGTAAATGTGTCTTAAGCTAAATATATTAATATAGCTGATACATCTTACGGTTACAATATCAATAAGTGTGACTGTATCCCAACTTCAATGTATTAGATTGATAAAATATCAGCAACAAAACTATCACTGTAACCATTCCTACCCTTGCAACTGTAAACATACTTGAGCTGACATGTTCTCACAACTCATTGACTGCTGCCAGAATTAAAAAAATAAGACATAAAATGGAAAAGATAAATAAAGATAATCAAAGAAATGTTACAGATTTTAATATCATCCATTAAATGCCATACTAAGGCTGCATGCCAAGCAGCCTTCATTGTTTTGACTGTAGATGTATCTAATATTAATCAATAATGCTAAAATAACAAGTTACTTGCTTTTCAAAATTGCCAGCTTCAGTATTAGCAGTAATGGTATGGTTCTCACAGATTTAATGGGTAATCCAAAGCTCAGTGGCCAGTCTTTCATTAACTTTCACAAGCAGTGTGTCAGACCTCTGAGGATGTAAACTTTATATATAGTAACATTTTATCTCATAACCTACAACCTACAAAGGAAGTAAATAGGATCCTATCTTTTTGACTATTATCCTCCCTATACAAAAAGAAAATTCTGTTATGTTTTCCTGTCTTAATAATGTAAATTAATTTACCATTTTATGCAATTGAAGCTGCGCGTCATATTTTCTATTCCTCTGTAAGTAAAATGGGAATATTGTTTAATGCACAGAGGGGATTTCAAGCTTAGCTTTATCATCATAGCTTTGAGTAGCCTGAATGCACAACTGCAAGCAAACACATTCTCCTTATTTTGTACAAAACTAAGCAATTCTTTTCGGCAGGCACTTTCAAAGGTCTGCATGAGACAGTTTTCCTTTATTTTTGCAATTGTTCAGCATTTACTCCTAAACCTTAGTCAGTAAAAATTCTGTTAGAAGGCCAGTGTCCTTAGGTTACTAGTTAAGTTTGTCTCCAGTGTGAAAAGATCATCCTTGAAAGTACTCACAGTCTTCCTTCCAAATTGTCCTCACTGTTATTTGCTCAAGAAGTTCAGAAAACAGAAACTAGTAGCAAATACTCTTTTTCTCTAAATGCTGTAGCCTAATTTTTACTGCACTACCTAGCTTCACCTCTGTTTCATTTCAATTACTTCTGATTTTTCTTAATACTGATAAAATTTGGTTTTGAATCAGCAGTCTTGTAAGTACTTTTCTGCTTTATGATCATCTTCACAAACTGAGGTATTGGACAAAGTCACTAGATGATGACGTACTCTGGAAACCTTTTCCCCTATGTGTAGAAAGGCACAAAACACATATCATATACTTCTTTTAGGAATAAATATGTAACAGTGTTCCAAAATGACATCAGTTTTACTCCTTTTTAATCTCTTTGCATTGCTCAGATCTTAGATTAATGCAGGGATTAGATGCCTATTTTGACACAAATGGCTATTATTGTAGTGCATTTGAGAGATTTATAGATTCAGGGAGTTGCAATAAACTGACTGAAGAGAGGAAGGCAAGCAGCTCTGAGGACATGAGCAAAAGAAGGAGTGAGAGGGTACTAAGCAGCCCCCAGGAAGAAGTAGACTAGGTTGGGAACTAATAAGGAGAGACAAGGTGAGTAGTTTCCATGCGCTGGGGTAATATCTTCTCTCATTTAATGCAAATCCATTGGAAGAGACTGCAAGGAGGACTTTGCTTTCATTTGGTTGTCAAAGAGAGAGAGAGGAACTGATCTGGAAGATATTCAAGTACCTGCTCAAGTAGCCCTCAGGTCCCATTAATGGGGGATTATTAGTTCCTAGTGCAAAACAGATTTTATCACTTTTCAGTGTGATTTTGCTCAGCCAGAAAGGGCCATAACAGTAACTTATGCTCCATCAGCTCTCCTTCATAGGGAAAAGCGGGGCCAGGGGGTCCTCAATGATACAAAGCAAGGGGGGAAATAAATGTTGCGTTAGATGCACGAATGCAGCATTACCGAGTTAGCTATGGCTTGTGGGCCCAGCACCTCTACTATAACCCCTTCAGCACTCTGCTGGGGGGGACAAAATATGCCTGAGGAAAGCAGACCATGCCATGGAGTGCTGCGCAGCACACTCCTCAGAGTGCCCATGCTGTCCTCAGCCCGTGGGACTCACCCCAGGGAAAAATGTGGAAGTAATTCGTGCTCCTCACTGAGCACAGGGGTGTAACTGCCCACACAAGTGCAGGAAAACCCCTTCTGGCACTCTTCCCATCCTCTTTCTCCTCTGACATTTTGCACCTATAAAAAGTCTACACAAAATGGGGCTCTTAAAATGAAGCTGAGGATTTAAAATGAAGCAGTTACCACTGCAGTCACGTTCACGCAGCTTCTGTCCTCGCCCAGTAGCAGTTCTTTGGAAAAGGACTTTGTGATACCTTGCTTGTAAACCGTGTGATATAAAATTAAGTTCTTTGCCCTTCCTTGGCAAAAGGAAATATAAAAATCACTACTATAAATACTGCATCCATCTTTTAAAATGTATAGCTTTTAAGACTGTATCACACATGGTGAAAACAGATCAAGAAAACAGATTGAGGCTTTTTAAACCATCGGTTTTATCCTGCCAGCTGCACTTATTCCCACTGTCATTTACTATCAACATTTTAGTGTTCCAAAAAAAGTGTAAAGACTCAAACATATTCTTGAAAAATAGTATAAGCTGCATGCTAATGAAGCCACTCTTCCTGAGGGTCTGTCTCCTGCTATTTGTCAATAAAGACATTTAAGTTTCTATAGTAAATAACGTCTGCTCCTTAGAACATATTGCAAAGCACCAAGAAGAAATAGGAGGGTAACAAGTACCAGGCATTGTTACTTTGCTAAGAGAAACACTAGTGACTCCCTCCATCAATCACCACCTCTGCCCCCACCCCCATGTCCTGAAAATAACATCTAATTAATTGATGTATCATTCAAAAATTTGGATTCCAGAATATGGCAACACAAATGTTATACAGCGGACAGATCACTAAAACAGCACAAATTTTTGTGAACTGTAAATAATGAAAGAGAGGATCGGATTTGTGCCATCATTCTCAGCAGCACATACAGCAATTTTAAGAAGCTGAAGCTGACATCCAACTGACTTCTTAGCAAAAATTACCCCTGGCTGCACTGGCAGATTCCACCATAATATCTGAGACTGAAACACTAACTGACTGCTGCCAAGCCAGGACATAGCCTTGGCTTTTATATTGCCTACTTACTGTGTTTTGTTTTGATTTTGTTTGTTGGTTGGTTGTTTTTCTTAAGAAATTATTAATTTGTGAAAGTATTTGCATTTCTGCTTTACACTATCTTAACACACAGTAACAAACAAACAAACAAAAGTATGCAAATACTCTCTCCAGTGGCCCAGCTAAGATTTATATACTCTTAACTCTTAACATTGTTGTTCTGTGCCATAAAAGCCATAAGAAATATGTGACCACATGAAGGAAGGGGTAGCCAAGAGGATATACAAGTAATTTAGTTTTTATCCCAAATATAAACAACAGCATTGTAGTGTGCATAGATAAGCACTGCTTCAGTTCCATCAGGGGTTTCTGCTGCTATCTATATGGTGTGATATTTATCATTCATACAACAACCTTCAACCATTTACTTTGCTACACTACCAAGACCCCTTCACAGAATAAAGGCCAAGTTTTACAGAATTAGAAAATATTAGTCTTTCTGTACAGCAGCTTTACATAGGTCTACATTTGCCCTCAGGGTAAAGCAGGGCAACACACTTTTGCTCAGGTGCACCTACACAGATCTCTCAGTGACTGAATTATTCATAAGTAATCTCAGGACAAAATACAATCTTTAAAGTATTGACTGGAAATTTGTGTTAGTACTGGGATGAGGCACATTTCTGATCCGAAACATCCCTAGGATGTTTGAGTACCACAAGACTGGAAACAGCAAGTATTCGATCCACTGGTTCAAACCAATACATGGACATATCCAAATGCATTTAAACCCTTCCAGAGAGGTTTGCTCCTGAACCTTTCCTGAACCACCCCTCTATGGAAGGATTAGTTGGCTAGCAGGAGGGTCCCACCTCTCCCTGGGTAGCAGTAGGACATTTCTGTAACTTGAGAGCATTGCCTGGCTGAAGGCAGGCATAGAAGCGTATGAGTCATTTCTACCCAAACTACTTGTGTTAGCTGCACAGCTGTAAGAAGGAAAAAATAAAGCCCTATTTGATCGGATTGGAGCAGAGAGATGCAATGTTACCTTCAGGAGATTGCATGAAGGTGTTTTACTCAGATTAAAAGGAAAAAAAATAAGGCACACCAAACCACTTGAAACATATGAAGAAGTACAGCCTTTGCAGTTACACTAGGTAGGATAACAGTTATAAGGGCTATTAGCCTCCATATTACAGATCAGCAGAAGGGGTCAGGGATGTATTTCAGCAAAGCAGTACTTCTCAGATAGGCAGAAGGAATCATTTTAACCTTCTTTGGGCTATTCACTGGGCTAACTCCAATGACATAGCAATCATTCCAGAGTTTAGGGACCAGGGGTGCACTTAGAGTCCCTGGATTTCTATGGCTGTTGCCAGAAGTAAATCAAAATTAGGGCACATCCCCAGCCCTAGAGAATTGCCTTCAGAAAGACTAAGGGATGACTGAGGATATTGGACAGGCCAGAAGTCAAAGAAAGGAACTCGTCTGGTTGTGCAATAGTTGAACAGACCTACAATGGGGCTGAAAAGATAAGGAAGTTTTTTAGAGGGGTTGCTTGCACACCTTATTTTTAATGGTAGTGGTAAAATGCTGAAAGAGCCTTCTGTGTCATTTTTTTTAATTAAATTTGCATCCAAAGATAAGACTCAGAGAAGAGTTAAAAAGAGACAATGAGGATATGTAAAAGATTTTATATTCCTCCAGTATTTATTTTAGGTTTTGAATAAAAATTTGAAAGGTTCAAACTAGAATCACTGAATTCAACACATGACAATTTTAGGCAAATTTAGATCAGAGTATGGGTATAAATTCCACTTTTCAGCCCTCTCCAGTAAACATGGCCCAAACTACAGTTGTGGGCAGCTAGGAGGGAGGAATTTAATACAATCCAGCTAAATTCTCCCACTGGTTGCGGGGGAGAAATGTCCTCTCTGCAATGTCAGGAAAATGCAGAGATCAAAATTACAGTATTAAAAATAAATGTGACTTATGATACATTTTGAGAGGGGTGATTTTGTCCTGCAGAAATGTAATAGTACAAATTCCTGGTCAGTCTGGGATATTTATAAAGGTGTCCGTGTTTTTCTCTTCATTTATGCATACTCTTTGCCTATTAGGAACATTTATTCAGTTTCACAATAAACATTTTATGTTTCTGTGTCCTGCAAGGTCAACTAAGCTTATGAAAACCAAGCTGCTGTCTGTCTGCCTTACCTCATCACTGAAATTCCCAGACAGAACAGAAACTCCAAAACTCATCAAAACACTATCAGTTAGACTGAAGAGAATTAGAGCTGAATACTAATTTTAATACCTTTATTATGCATGCACAAGACAACTATACTTGAGATTGAAATACGCAACACATCTTGAAGGACTCTTGTTTATTCACTCTTCTCCAAAGGACGAAAAGTAAAAATTCCATCTAATGAAGTGAGAAGGTGAAGGTAGTTTTACTTTGCAAGTGCGTTAGTTAATGAGGCAATATCCTCTTGAATCTTTGAGATAAGCTCTAGGTCAAAAGTAGACAAATTAGCATAACATTCATATTAATATATTTCAGAATCAGATACAGAAACAACCTGCATTCTGAAACCTGCCTAATCACAGACAGCTAATTTTCAAAGGAGTTTTGGCACTCATTATGGTGATGGATGACAGTACTAAAAACATCAACATTTCCTTGAGATCTGCCATGCTTTGTAGGCACTTCTCTTATGTACTCCATGAATTGTACTTTATATTTTTCATAATTTATTTAGATACCCAGGGAAGTAAAATGAGGTTCCTTGTTGAAGATATTTTGGCATGCCGCAACACTGCATTTCTGTACTTGCAACATAGATGGTCCAACACGGGATCATATTCTAGTACCAGGCAGTTGCAGTGCTGCTATTCTAAAGCTATTATTATCATATCACAATGAGAAATACACACAGACATTTGTACAAACACACTTACGCAGGCAAAATATTCTGTACATGAAGTAAGCATGCTAGTATTTATGGACTTCTTCATGCACACATATACGGATACATACATACAAACACCTCTGCTGTCATAGCTGTGTATACAGACTGTAGCCACTGTCAACATGTACCAACCTGTATGCTACTGTATGCAGATTATTAAATTATCTGCTTTTCCTGTAAATGAAATTAAACATTGGTACACCACAAAACATTGACAACACAGGGTTAACATTGCTAATGCTGTCTAGTGAAAAAAACAAACAAAAAGGAGGGACAGGATGTGTGGAAGATGCTATTAATAAAAAAAAAAATCAGGGAGTCATTTTAAAGAAAAAGGCGCCTACAACCATTTCCTTAGGTTTTAATGGATTCCGTTGACAAGGCTAGTTTAGGCTGCCTGCAATTCTGTGGACTTCATCTGAACTAGTCAACATAGTGAGCTTGATTCTAGGACAAAGTGCATTCCTTACGGTCTCAAAATTCACTGTTTCTGGAGAAAATTAATTTTGAAATATAGTATTAATCGTCAATTAAAATGAAATGCAACTCTTTGCCCTGTGAGCACTGGACTTGGATAAACAGGTACTCAGGGCCCCATCTTAGAAGTGTGTTAACATCTTTGGAGGCAATGAGCTCACTCAGCTTACGCCACCTACAAGGGAAACTGATGTCTTTTGGCATCTTCTGGGTTCAGGCTCCTTTTGATTACAGTAAAAAAGAACACAAAGGGCTCGTGCCTTAGGCAGTGCAGATTAGCCAGAAGCACATATGCCTAAAAATAAGAAATGACTGGAGAGTGCAAGGCAATGGTAGGGATGATGGGAAGATTCATCCTGCAAGTTACTGGAATACAAGCTGGCCATGGGCCTATTAGTAGCAGAAAGTGAAGAGCAAGCCAAGGGAAGGGAGCTCGTCTTATATGACATGAGAGCCGACAGCATGTTGGCAGCCGTGGTCACAGACATGACAGCTGTGAGTCAGGTTACAGCTTTCCCTCTCCCGCTCCAGGGGCTCAGCTCCCCCTCTCATTTGTAATAGGAACAAAATCTGCAGCTTACTGGGTGCCACGGCTATCGATGCTACTGCAGCATTTGTTACAGCGGTCACTTCCGGCTCACCTAGATATTATTTTTGCTCAGTTTCACAATATTGCTCCTCTTGCATCGTCCTAAGACTCCCTTTCTTGCTTACTGTTTTCTGAACAAGTTCTAGCTATGGTCATCTCTATCTCTTTGCTGTTTGGGGCTGCATGAGATGGAGCACAAAACACTGAATAAGATAGTCTCTATGCATAGTTAGGCCTGTGACACCATTGTTCTTTCCTAAAGAGCTCTCCATCTGCTGGTACCTTCCTAATCACTCATTGTCTTGGGTTTGAGTGGCAAGGTTTTGGTAGCAGGAGGGCTACAGGGGTGGCTTCCGTGAGAAGCTGCTAGAAGCTTCCCCCATATCTAATAGAGCCAATGCCAGCCGGCTCCAAGAGAGACCCGCTGCTGGCCAAGGCCGAGCCCATCAGCGACAGTGGTGATAACACCTCTAGGATAACATATTTAAGAAGGGGGGAAAAAACCTGGGCAACTGCAGTCAGAGAGAGGAGTGAGAACATGTAAGAGAACCAACCCTGCAGACCCCAAGGTCAGTGAAGAAGGAAGGGGAGGCGGTGCTCCAGGCGCCGGAGCAGAGATTCCCCTGCAGCCCGTGGGGAAGACCATGGTGAGGCAGGCTGTCCCCCTGCAGCCCATGGAGGTCCATGGTGGAGCAGATATCCACCTGCAGCCCGGGGAGGACCCCTTGCCAGAGCAGGTGGGTGCCCAAAGGAGGCTGTGACTCCGTGGGAAGCTTGCACTGGAGCAGGCTCCTGGCAGGACCGGTGGACCCATGGAGAGAGAGGCCCACGCTGGAGCAGGTTTTCTGGCAGGACTTGTGACCCCATGGGGGACCAATGCTGGAGCAGTCTGTGCCTGAAGGACTGCAGCCCATGGAAGGGACCCACACTGGAGCAGTTCATGGAGAACTGCAGCCCATGGGAAGGACCCACGTTGGAGAAGTTCGTGGAGGACTGTCTCCCGTGGGAGGGACCCCATGCTGGAGCAGGGGAAGCATGTGAGGAGTCCTGCCCCTGAGGAAGAGGGAGCAGCAGAGACAAGGTGTGACAAACTGACCCCAACCTCCATTGCCCGTCCCCCTATGCCACCAGCGGGGAGGAGGTAGAGACAACTGGGAGTGGAGTTGAGCCTGGGAGGGGAGTGATAGAGCAGATTTGGTGGGCACCTGGCATCCAGCCAGGGTCAACCCACCACAATTATAAACATGATACTTCAGGTCTCTTATGGCAGCTTGGCTGGCATGAGCTCAAAGGTAAGCAGGGAAATTGTTGGTGACATCCCAGCGCGGGGACTTACTGGCACGAGCACTGCGGACAGCACAAAGCAGAGCAGCTTAAACCCACTGTAAATTCAGTTGGCATCCAAAGGCTTCTCTTAGTCAAGCCACTAATATTCCAGAGGAATTTTCCCATCATCCAAGGACCAGCTGTGTGCTTTGTCCTGGGCTCAAATCCTTATGCCTGGCCATATTCTTGCATCATGCAAGAAGAAGGAATTAAAGCCGTTATGATGAGACCATGAATTAAGGAATTCCTCAACAAAGGAAGCCCGATCTCCTCAATATGTGACTACTGCATAGATATGAATCTAACACAGTATTTTGATTCAGCTTAAAAAAAAAAAAAAAAAAAAAAAAGGTGCTGTAGTCTCTCCACCCAAAGATGCAGAAAGAATTCTTTAATATAGGCAGAATCACCCACCCCTCCACCCCCTCAAAAAAAGCATTACCAAACCAGAAAAATACAATAAATCTCTGATTTCTCCTTCCTGCAAAATTTCTCTGTGGCTGTAACATGGGATAATTGTTTTGTGAAAAGCTTTTGTTGTTCTTAGATAGTAAATATTCACCTTTATTATAGGTGAACAGGTAGCTAGGAGTTTCCTATCAGTTATCTAGAAAGCTCATAACCATGCCTATCCATTGCATCACTGATTCTCCTATATTGTGCCAAAACCTGAGTTTTTTCCAAGTCCATTCCTACCTTGCCAAGCATTTATTTGCTAGTATTGAAAATTTTTCTTATTTCTAGTCAGGACAGTAGCTTTTAGTTCACCAAACATCTTTATGCTTTCTGCCATGTGGATCCTTATTCCTCAGAGGAGCTCTCTGTAAAACACCACAAAGCCATCTCATGGTTCTTTAGATGCCCCCCAAGAACTCGCATGTGTCTTGATGCCAATGAACACCTTGGCTATACCTCAGCTGCTGCTATTCTGACACAACAGAATAGGCTGTCAATGAGATTTTCTGGCATCCCTTTTATCACTTGTCTGATAGTGCAAGGCAAGTGCATTTTTACTCTGTCCTTGCACACCACCTGGCACAAGGTGGTTCCCATTCAGAAGAAACAGCAGGAGACAGCTGCAGCTTGTGGCCTGAATGGCTACGACCAGCTCCAGAGACCATGTTGCAACTATCCATTGTAAGTGATGCCCACATCAAAAAAGGTAGCACGCTGATTCCAAGTCCTTCTCTCAGTGCTTGGCCCAGGAAACAGTGTTAGATTTAATAGCTGATTATAGCCCTTATATATAGCAACTTAATTCTTACACATAGCAACTGAATTCACTTGTTTGATATCCAAGTTTCACTAGTGATCACAATTGATCACAGCGTCATATATTCACATGTAACATTAAGTGTTCAGTTCTTCAACCTCACTTGATGGAAACCAAAGAACACAACAAAAGGAAAACCTCAATTAATGTTTTAATGGTTGATGGGGTTTTGTCCCTCACTGTCTTTACAGTGTGTTTCATCTTGTATCTTTAAGCATTATAGATTCACTAGCATTATGCAAAGCATTATGAGGATAATCGGCACAATGGGGGTTCAGTATTTAATGAAAGTAACTCTTGTTTTTAATTATAGCATTTAAGATCATCTTATTGTCAAGTGGAATACAGCCTTGCTGTTTTGTGATTTGGTATCCATGGTTGGATTTAGGAAATAACTCACCACTCTATCCTTTTACAGTGAAGATCATTTCCTGCATTTTCAGGTAGCTGTATACATGTTATGTACTTTGTCTGGGGGCTTTCCAAAACCCAGACTTAATAGCAAAAAAATCAAAGGCATTGCATGAATATCCTAGTTAGTGGAAAATATGTTATTATTTTAATATAATGTAATTGAAGGAGGGCAGAAGTTCAGTTTTAGGTATCTCACTCCAAGATGGTTTTAACTGCTGGCATATATGGTTCCCCCCTTTTTGCAGTTTCTTCCTTCTAAAAAGTAAGTCCCATGACTAAACCAGCTCCAGCGCTAGACTACTTGGAGGAGACATTTTGGCTGCAGGTACTTAGATTTCACATATTTTATATTTTCAATTATTTCATTTATACTATAATCAATGTTTTTCACATGTAAGGAACACTATATTGGACTAGAGATTTCTATCTTGCAAGAGAAACCAGCAAACAAAAGAATAAAAACTATGATTAACAAAATCTTCCAAATCCTGTTTCCGTACAGATATGCACTACACCTCAGCAACAGCAAAAAGTAATCGTATCCAGAGACATACACATTCCAAGACTGAAAAAAATACATAATTGCTGTGTTTAATGTTTGTATCTTTTGTGTATATTTTAACCATATTTGCAATTTACAAAGCTATTTGCCTGATGGCATTATTATAAATCTATGAAATCCATCCTTTGAACAGATGGTGCTATAAAACACAATTGTATCTGGGAAGAGGTGTTTGAAGACATAGTATATGTGTAGGCACATGTGATGATGCCTAGAAGACCACAAAAGCTATGTAAAATAGATAAGCACACCAACTGTGAGGCCCAGTTTCCCAGGATGGCTGATAGGTATGTCTTTTTTGTAATATCAGATGCCATCTTTGCAATGCTTGTAAAATAATACCCATTGGGTATAGGAATAAAGATCTCCACTGGTACCTCAGCAGTATCTTTTTCCTGAAAGCACTCTATTCCCTATGGATGATCTGTTTCGGCAAGGAAGAGATAAACAATGTGTCATGTTATTTAGTTTCTCTGCATTTTCAGGTGATTTTTTTTTTCTTTTTTTTTTTTATGGAACAATCTGTTATTAGTGTAAGAACCCCCAAAAAGTTTAAACATTTCTTTTCATCATAACAGTAGCAGTACAATATTTATCTAGTAAGTCTTTGAGGCTATTTTTTTCATGAAAATATGCAGCAGAAATAATAAAAAGCCAATAGTATATTATTTGATTTGATGTATATAAGAAGCTGGCTCCAAGTGCTGAAATTCGTACAACATGTTGGCATAGCTCAAGGAGAGTAAATTTGCAATGAATGATGATAATTTGCACTGAAAGAAATTAGTGCCTATTCTGATTAGGAATTAGCCTTCTGTTCAAATTTCAGCAGAGTAATGTATTCATTCCTGGTTAAAGCATTAGTTGGGTTGAAAGGTTGAGAAAAAAGCTGGTGGACAAAAGGAAAATTAAAAAGTATAAAGATTAAAGAGCTATTTCTCTAGTTCAGTAGTAAGGTAACATACAGTTCAAACAAAGAAATCATGACCAGTGTGTTACGCTGAAATGCACATTTACCATGGTACCCAACCTTTGCCAAGGTAGGAACTCCTGTTTTTCAGTTTTTAGGAGTACATTGTTCACCTTGCATATTTGCACCTAATGACACCCAAATTGCTCAGTTTTGGAGGCAGGTAGAAATGTTACCTTACCATTCTCTGACAACATACAGCAGTTGAGGATGTGGTATGCATTTCATAATTACATATATTCAAATATTGCACAGCTAAGATTTTGCTTTCTTCCCTTTAGCCCTGGTCTGGAAAAACAATTCATCAATTATCTTAAAGCAATTCATGTTAAACCTACAGAAGCAGGCTTCAGAGCTACTGAAATCTTCAGCTGCCCCACTGCAGTTCCTACCCAGGGTGCCACACTAGCCAGGGCTACAATTCTTACAATTTCTAGCCAGGAAAAACACATTTCCAGAAAGAATTGGCTAGAAATTCAGCTTTATGTATTGAAAAACATGGCAGAGAACAAATGAATTCTAAGCAATCTCTGCTCTGCGAAAGTCAAAGCGTTGACTGTGACGAAGTGGAACCTGGAAGGGCCTGCCATTCAAGTGTGCAAGGTCTTTGAGGAGTTAATCTATGAGATAAGCTTAAAAAATGCCAGTATTTCTATTGTGGTGCCAGCTGTCAGGGCTCTGACAGTTTACCTCGGCACTGAATCTTCAGAACAAAGGAACTAGGTCATGAAACAGAAAATTTAAGCATATTCCCCACGAAACTTACCTTAAAAGATGAGCATTCAGGTTACTGAGTCAAGGACTGGAAAGTCAGAAAATGACAAATTTAGGGCTGTATGTTCAACCTTAACTCCCCCTCTTTGTATACGCGCACTGTTGAACTACTAATTATATGACTGCAGAATAATTGTGTGTAAAGACCGTACTTCAGCTGATGGCAAAAAGGAGTACTGTTATTTAATTTTAAATGATTAATCAAAACAGGGGTTTTAAATATCTTGGTGAATACAGTGCCTGTCCATCAGTGTTTCTAAGTTATTTATGATTAACCTGACAATTAAAACTACTCTTTTTAATACTGAAATTAAAACAATTAAAAATACAACAGATATCTACAAATATTTTAAAGGAATTAGGCTAGTTAAGTGCAAATAAGATCTTCTGCACAATGACAATAGCCCTCTGGGTTCCCCCCCCCCCCCCCCCCCCCCCGCAGAAAGAGATCTAGTGTCTACCCTAATGGCCAATTTTTTCCTCAATTAATATAATGTAAATTTAGGCTACTGAATGAATCTGGACTTAAGCATTAAGAAGGCCTTAACCTAAATCCAGTGAAAGCAAATCATGATCAGATGTAGAATTCATCTGAGAAGGAAAGGATCATCTCAATACCCAGGCCCATTGCAAAAGAAGCACCTGGATGACGGCAGCTCGGTCTCTGTAGAGATGAAGACTTTTCAGCCACGCTGCATGTTGCACTGTGGCAACATGGGAAGAGCAACGGGTCTGGTATTTCTTGGGCCCACTCAGGCCACAGCAGAGACAACTTTGCCAAAAGCCATACACCCTTCTCATTCCCTAAGACCTCCACATTCAATTAAGTGCTGTACCAACACGCTCATTTCTTTACAACAGGAGAAAGCAGAAATCTATAAAGGCTTGTTTAAGAAGGGAAAGGATTGGGATTGCATGGAAACAGGAGATAGTTGTTTTCTTTTCAATTTTAGGAATTGAAAGACACCACCTCCTTGTGTATCCTCCCCAAAGCCCCAACAAACCTCTGCCATCCCCAAGCTCCTTCCCTTAGTCACCTACCTGCACTCTTTCACTGCCATCTCCAATCACAATTCAGGTCTTTGGACCCCAAGATGCTCTAACTCCATTGGTCAGCAGCACCTGTACATCTCTATGTTACTTTTTATTCTCTGTATTGCTCTTTCTCCATCACTCCCTCTTGAATAAGACAGGGGAATGCAGCAGCAGTGGAAGGGGAGTGCTCCCTCTTGGCAGAGCTGAGCTGACAGGTCTCTGCTCCATTTTCACTCTTGGACACCAAGAAGCAGTTCAGAATAGCCAAGGCAAGGACTTTGGCTGACAACAGGGAGACACATACTGAAGCTGTCTCTTGCCTACCCAGCTACTAATTTTTCAGAAGACATCAATTGCTTATAGCCAAGGGCTTTAATAGTGAATTCCTTCATTCACTGCAAGCCAACTTCAACTTCTTCATGCCAGACACTCTTCAACATATAGCTCCCAGTGTAATTAAAGAGCTTATAGCTGAGAGAGTGCAAGTTTTCAAATGCTGATGCCTTCCACAAGAGCAGTGTGGCTCCTAGTTCCCTTCTGTCTTCCTGCTCCAGATGGCAAAGGAAGGACGCAGTCCGTATCTCCCCTTGTATCCAAAAGTTAAGGCAACACATTTGCCTTGTCCCACTTTCTACCCAGCCAGAAAATGCATGTATTGCACAAAACACTCCTAAGTTTTGCAAAGTTATTTCCTGCTATTGGAGAAAATAATACAATGTTACCATAAATCAAACCTCAGTCTTTAATGAATGGGCCATTTCATAAGGAGAGACAAAATCTTTTATGCGGCTAACTAATAAAGCTGGAAAAAAAACATGGAAGCTTTTGGGAATACATTCTTCAAACCATGATTTCTTCAAGTAATGGATTTATGGGTCAAGTCTATTTAAAAACACCGGCAGTGAGTGCGTAGTACCATGTACAAGACATGGAGAAATAAGGCAGATTACATCTAATACGTATTTACAAAGCTATCGCTCATAAACTGTTCAGAGAATAAATGTTTCCTAAGGCCATTTTAAGTACACTGAAATATGCTCGCTGACAAACACATCTTTTACAACCTCCTCCAGTCACAAATGGCTTTGAGTTTAAAAACAGCAGATACTGTTTCTTTAAAGCAGTTCAGAAGTGGTATATCCTTCTGCATAAAGTGCTTGCTTAGTAAAGATAACTGAGGATGGAAAATACATAATTTTTCTGTTCTATCCACCATGGCAATTAAAAACAACAATTAATTGTGTCAAGGTGCAAAACAATTATTTTAATTATACTGCCAGAGTAACGTAAGAGGTTCACATGCAGTGACTGCATCCTTGATTGGTCCAGGATACTACAGAAGAGAAGATAGAAATCCTTCCCTAGGGCAATGTTCCCCACCTCATTCAAGTTGATTTACTTTGCAAATAACCTCACTAACTTATTTGATTGACCTCCATGGTAGCAGGTTTTTGAAAATAAAACCAAGATATTTTTCTCTTTTATGGAAGTTTTATTATTTCACTCTACTTTTAAATACTACAGAAGTACATACCATATCCAGCATCATATTTTACAGTCTGTCTTGTAACTTAAAATTGGTTATGAAGGTAACACAAATAATTCTAAAAGAATGAAAAAGTTTATTTTTAACAACATTCATAGTATCATCATTCAGGGCTCACAAATTCCAGGTTTCTCACTACCATTGCTATCACACTGAAGCACACTCGGAAAGCAGAACACCAAAAAGACCCTCTTTTCTTTAATTATGCCTTTACCTCTACCATCATTGAAATAGCGTGCCCTAAGGAAAAATAGGGAGAAACAGCAAACCCTTTCCTGAAAAGTTCATAAAGCAAACATGATCCATATATCTAAGTGTCTATTCCCCTTGCACCTTCAGGGAGAAAGGAATATTATTGAAATTATTAAGTTCATTTTACTGTCTAGTGCCCTTGAATAGTATTGTTAAATTGGAAAAAGAATATCACTGCACTCTTGAAGCCAGGGTCTCTAATCCGGTGCTAGAGGCACATGGAACCATACCCACATGCTGCAGAAGATTAATATATTCAGATTTATATTAGACATTTCAAGTTGAAGAGGGCAGTTTCACACTAATGCAATATCCTAGCCTAAATGGCTTTTTCAAAACAAGTTTTGCTGTGGTTTCTGACCTTTATTTGTTGAACTGTTACAAATACAGAGACTGTCTTAATCCCTCTTGTTTTTATTCAAACACCTGTGCTGGCGCATATTCATAAAGATGTTTCATATCCCATCGTGCATCTTCCATGCAGTTTTTATTAAAGGTCTTTGGGAAGATTTTCCTTTTACCCCCTTCCTTGCTTCTTTAGAACAGTTGATTAAAATACTTCCATGGAGATGCACAACATGGACCCACTAACTAGTGTCAGTCATTGTGCAAAAAATAAGCCAGTGTGTTGGATAACTGGTTATTGCAACCTTTTTTTTTATGGCAGCCTGTGTTCTTATTGTGATTCAGCAGAACTGCTGAGACATCAATTAGTATGTGGTTTCTAAAAGCTTTTATAATTCATGTTTAAAATGCCAGCTTCAACCACAAAGCACAGCAGTCCCATAATCTACAAAATAAAATTTGGGGCTCAGTTTCCATTTACCTAAACTTCTTCAATAATAAAAATGTGTCTGCTGAAGACATCTGCTACAACTCAGTAACATCTAATTTTAATGGCAAATAACAGTTCAGCTCCATAAGATTAGAGGTTATGGACTAGGCCTTTTGGATGGCTTGGCGTCCCTGTTGAAATGTTCTGCCAGCCAACTTAATATATGCGTTAAAAAATCCCAATGACTTGATGATTCCCTCCTCCTCCTAAGCCTCAAAATAAAGCAATTCTGTCATCTCTTAATGCTTTGCTCCATTGCATTGTTGAGCCTATGGCAGTGTCTGTTTGATAGGACTGACAATAATATTATTTCTTTTCACTGAAAATACAGGCTAAATGAGGAGAAGTTAATTATATGGTGGAAACATACACTCTGCTGGAGAGGAGGTGGACTTGCAAAAATCACTGAATTTCAGGCCAGCCCTGCTTGTGTTCCTGAGTTTCAGATATTGGACTTCATCAACCCAAAGCTTGAGATTCATTTTTTTTCAGATCAAATTCAGTCTTCTAGCACGTGTAAACCACAAAATGGTACACAGCTATTGTAGAGGATGTTTTTGGAAAATAAATATAACAACATCACCATTCATAACAATCAAACCATCTGTGACTTTTAACCAAAGTTCTGCATGCCTTTTTAATCCAAAACCCTGTGAGAGATATTTATGATTCTCCTGGGATATATATATATATATATATATTAGTAAAATAACCAGATTTGAAATGCCTGTGGAAATCATGGCACAAAAAGGATACTGTCACTTCATCTAGCCTCTAGCAGAGCACCCAATCCAGTGAATCACTAAGTGATTGCTTAGGACATGCATGAATAAAGCTGCAGAGAGCCATTCACCAAAGACTCAAATGCTACTAAATAAGTCTCTGTAAAGCTGGCAGAACCTGGGAAGATTGTGCCATCAGAATCAATCTGCCCCATTTGAAAGCTGAGTAGCGGAAATATTGTAAGCTTGGGAAGAAAAATGATCAGACACACCCAGACTCACCACTAATGTTGCAGAGGTCTAAATGGCCTGCTGGACTTTTTGAAAGAGAGGAAAGCATGGGCCAGGTCATGGCTTGGGTTTTACTCTCTGCCCTGCTTTCCCTCGGGGCATGCACCCTTACTCTGTCTCCTTTCCCAGCTCAGAAGCTTGCACTCTTTCTCCTTTCTTTCGGAAGACTTACTACGATACTGTTTCTAGAGACTGTCCATGTACAGACAGTGCCTAAGGCATAGAAGAATATCAAATCTGCCACTTGCATGACTCATACAGATAAAGAAATTGCAATTGCAATTGCAAAAAGGAATGGGAGAGTGCCCTGGAATAACATCGCAGACCATCTCCCCAGCTATCATCAGGCTTTCCTCAGCTATCACTCACGAGTAGCATTTTAATACACTATGGTCCTGGTTCCTCACTATATCACTTCTGGTAGAGTCATTTGCAGCTCTACAAATCAAGTGAAAACCAGGTGGCAGGTATTTTTATTTAATTTTAGTAGTGCTTTATGAACAAATCTGTAACATAAAGTTTGGAAGTGAGCAACTGACTTTTGACCAAAAAAAACCCCATTTAAAAGGGCCAAAGACTTTGGATGAGCCACTTGCACCTTTTGTTCAATTCCATAAATCAATCACACAACTCTAGAGAGCCTTTTGCTCCTTCCTGTCTTCTCCTCTGTGTTAGGACAAGGGCTGGCCATGGGCACCCACGTCAGCATGCTGACACAACTGCCCGTGTGACCACAGGCACAAGGGAGGCAAGGGTGATGCAACCGAGGAGCAAAGGATCCACAGGAACAGCATTTTGGAGGCTCTGTGGTTATAGTTTCAGACCTGCAACTGAACCGACTGAATGCTCACCTCCATGGAAAGGACTCTTACCACCCCCACCCTCTCCCTTGTACCGGCTCTGACATTCACCCAATTACTAGGTATATGAGTTATTGCTAACTGAGTGAAAAAAACAAACTCACTTTTTTCCCCCAAGTATTTCCCTCCCTTTCTTTTAGGGACAGTTACTGCAAGCTCACCCGAGTACCACACCATGCTGAAGAGAAACAACAAGAGTGCGAGCCTGACAGGGGACAGCTGGATGTGAGGGAGGGGGAAACCCCTTTTCAGAGATGACAAGCAATTACCTCAGCTGAAGCCATGTCACAAAAACACACCTCCAGAGAGTGGGGGATGATCCTACAGACTTAGCTGAACAGTCAGGAGGATAAGCGATACTTACCTGCTATTCACTCTTCCAAGTGCATGGCTAGGGAGAAGAAGTGGAGAAAAAGACAAGCGGGAGAAGCTCTGGTAATCTCTCTCTCTCCCTCCCTCTCTCTCTCTCTTGTCATTAGGTAGAACAGCTGAAAACCGTGTTTACTAAATGGCCTAAAGTACCTACTTAGCACCCCAGAGTTGGGAAGGTTAAGAGGATGCTGAAATCACAGCTACAGCTCATTCTTTTTTCTGTCCAGGGGCTGAACACCCATCTCTCTCTTGTGTAGGATGTGTTGTAAAGCAACAAGCTAGCTCTTTATGACAGGAGGATTATTTTGTTCATCATGGTTTTATTAATGAACAAATATTAAGCAATCCTATTGTTTTCATCTTCTCTCAGTGCTACACCACATACCACTTTCACTCCTCTATTGTCTTTAATGAGGTTCTCTGTGTGCTGGACACACCTGCAGAGCTCTTTAGAAAAAGAAGATTGGTCATCATCAAGCAAATCTTTCTTCATCTCTCACGACTCTATTTATGATATACTGATTAATCAATCGTCAGAGAGATTAAAGGTCATCTTTATAAAATAAATGGCTTATGGCTGCAGCAAATCATGGCTTTGAGATTTATTGGAAAAGGCTGTAAATTGTCAGTCATGTTATTACACAAATAAATCAGATAGTTACTGCAAATTGATTAACTGATTCCAATTTTTTTAGGAACAAATTGTTGCTCCAACCTATTTTTCTCTCTTCTTGGACAAAATGATTGCTTTGTAGTCCAAGTGAATGATTGCCTGTGTATCCAAGGCCACAGTTATTGCTTTAAGTTGCTTCATACACATTAACGTTTTTTGAGTGTTGTTCACCACAATTTGCTTTCACATGAGCACCGCTCCTCATTTGAAAAGACTGAATTGTACAATGGCTGTTCGAGATGTTGAAAATAATATTTCATCAGCATAATCAGCATTATATTTATATATGGAACAATGCTACAATTAATATAGATAGGCTTTTTCAAGTTTCACAATAAAAATAGAGGACCGAGGATAATTTCCTACACTGAAAGAGAAACAATTAAGACCCTCTCATTATACCTGGCTTGCTGTAAACATATCAGTATTGTGAGACGAGGAGGGGAAAGAGAATTAATGGAATGTTTCAATAACAGAAAATAACATTGGCTGAAATTCAGGACATTCATTGCTGAGATTACAATGAATTTTCTTAGAGAAAATAATTATATAGAGGTCCATGAAATTAGAAATTAAGAGCTGACTAAGCACATTTAACTTACTCTTATCCTCACTGCATTTGCACCATCTGTGCGTCTTGGACAACTCCCCCTGGATCACAGCTAGTAGACACATTGGTTGAACTTACACTGTCAATTCAGATTACTCTTTGTTTCATTTCAGCGCCTTGTTGCTGTGACCAGACTCGCTGCACGCCTGCGGGGTCCCTTCTGGAGAAAAACAGCTAAGTTCCTCTCACCAGCTAAAACTCAGGCATGGCGCCATGGCTAGATCAGCCCAGGCACTGCTCAGATGGGCACTACAGATAGGTCTGCACTGGGTTTTTCTCCTGCTGTACAGACCTGTCCTATGATGCTAACAGGTCTTGCATCCTTGCACATCCTCTCGGCATGCCCTGCTGCAGGCACAACCTGAAGTGTCATGTTATCAGAACACAAATGCAAAAGGCTGTCATCTCTGGCACACTGCAAAGAAGTATCAATTATTAAAATACCTTAAAATAGCAAAAACATCTCAGGATCAGAGAATGCTAGGCAGAGCCAGGAGGCTCGTCCCTCAAACCACCCCAGAACTGGGAGTGTGTAGGTAGAAGGAAGAGGCGTTCATAACTGCAAGAGCCTTCATGGCCACTTACAGCACGATGTACCAGCTCAGCTTGCTGCTGAGAATTTTAGAGCAGTACCACTCAAAACCGAAAAACTAAAAGCACCCCTCTTGAAGGCCCATCATGAAAACTAGTATGGATATGTGAAAAGTATGTAACAGGCAAATTTTGTGCACTGAATATACAATGGGCCAGAGGGGCCTATGGATGAGATACAGCAAGCTGTGTGATAGGCATGAGTCTGGGATCACTCTATGTGCCACCCTCTGGGACTAGCCAGATCTCCCTAGAAGATCACTAAAGGGAAGGACCTGAAAACAAGTCACTTCTTAAAGCCAAGTTCAAGCAGTTTGGTGGAATAGGAGCAGATTAATAAACCGGTAGGTGATAACACCCTTACATTTGCAGCATCTATTTTTTGGAGTGTCCTTCAGACCAGATTAGGTTGTTTCAATAGGCCAAAAATACACACACACAGAGTGCTCACAGTAAGGCAATCCCAAAATCTTGCCTTTCTTGGATGCAGGTCCCTATACAGGCAAGTCTAGGAAGCCTTCTATGGTCTTCTTGCCTGCTTCATGCAGAAGACTGAAGCATGTCACTGCTCCCTCCATGATTGCCTGTAAAGTCTCACATGCAGCCACAATCTTTATTTCTCTTCCTGCTAATTTCTGGTGCCTTCTTCCCAGCCTCCTTTCTTACTCTGAGTTCGTTCAATGTCCAAGCTGGGTTTTCTCACCTGACCATCTGTACAAAGTCTCTGTAGTAGAGACACAGTTATGTTGCCACTTCCAAAGGGAGATTGTTGTCCCATGTCTTCAATAAAAGGGGCTTCATCTTCTTGAATGTAATGTATCACTTTGCTGGTCATTGTGTATGTGATTGCAGTCATGAGGTTAGTGGATTGCTTGGACTGTTGATAATGAAACATGTTATCCTGCCATCAGAAGAATTTTTGGCCCTTTAGGGCACAGGCTGATGTCAGTGTCACTGGAGCACATTTCTGGAACTTCTGTGAGAATAAAGGGAGATATGTTGCCATTTCCACAGTAAGCAGGAGGAAAGGAACTATAATTCTTTAAAATGGTGCTAGAATACAAAAAGAGTTCAGCAACTGAAGATAAAGCAGTTATAGAAGGGAGAGGATCTTGAAGAAAGAGAAGGCTGTACGACTGAATGCAAATGTGAAGGATCATATGTCTTATGGATCTTAGCATTCCATAAAGGAGCTGTTCTGAACATTGCAGGAGCTCTCATTGGCTTGTAAGTCTTCAAGTGGCACGTGCACGCTTGGCATGCACAGGATGCCCTTGTGCTGCTGTGAACCAGTCATTGTGTTGCACGCCTGTGTCCTCCATGAGGGTTGGAACACATTTGGTGCATACCAGAAGGAGAAATTTCAGCTTAGTTTCCCTTGAAAGGATTCAGGTTTGCACATACCAGACTAACCCTGTGAACCAAAGTGATGCCTGGTAAGGTAGGATGATCTGCAGTTTGCTTCAAAACAGTTCTAGCCCTATTACAAAGAAAATGCTAACACAATCCCACCCAACTCTGTTACACACACATAATGGCTAGCAGAACTGTTTATGCTATCATGAAGCAGCAGCTCTGGCAATGTGGACAGCAGACCTGATTAGCAAGTCTGATTCGTCCTGGTCCCTCATTAGAGTCTTATCCCTTTGCATATACAGTAACACAATAGCTCCTAAAACATCCACTTTGCCAACATGAATGCAGCTGAAAAGAAGACATTGTTTGGTCTCCTGCATGTTGGAGTTCCTAGTCTCTTGATACTGGAATGGCCCCAGCAGCTATGGGTTGCCGGTCATAAAACAGACAAGCCTGAGGATAAATGTTTTATGGCAAAGATTTAACTGGCACCTGGCAGGTCCTGAAAGAAGGAGCAGAAAGATAACTGAAATGTCACATTTTCCCTTCTGAGCCTGCATGAAGCACGGTTCAGGCAAACCAGAGACTCTCTCTCACTCTGGGCCAGACAGCTAAAAGGTCTGGTCACCTCCTGCCTAGGAGGGGAGGGTACCAGGCGCTCTGTGTCACCAACTGCTGCTTGGCCTTAGCTGTTCAACTTTTTAGGAACTGTTGCTTTCAAGGAGGTACAATAGGGGACTTGGTGCTGGTTTTCCTGTAAACACATTGATCAAGTGCCAATTATCAAGACTTGTTTGTAACATAACAGCTCATAACTGTTAAGGGGGCTACAAATGCTACATGCTTGTTAAGATACTTAAAAACCAAAAGGTGATAGGTTATCTGTTTAAAAGAATCCACTAATCTGCTTAGGAGTTCATAACACAAACACTAATGATACACAGACAAGTCAAAATTTACTGGTCTTAAAAGGTCAATAATACCTAGTAATTCCATTTAGGAATTTTTTAGGTAATTTCTTCATGCGTACTGACTCACATGCATCCTATATGCCAGATACTTATCTGTTGCAAATCAGCCTTATCCCATCAACTCAAAAAATATTTCATTAGCTGGAGCTAGGCTGATGCTTTTGTGATAGACTCCTTCCTGCAGATGCCTGCAATGCCACAGACAGTCAGTGTAAGGTTACTGAATTCGATGGAGCAAGGCTGATTATCACCAGCTGAAAGCTCAGTCCTTCCTATAAGCATGACCAGTTACTTTGGGTATTTTCTTTAACTGTATCCTGAATACCTTTAAAAAGTTTAACAAAAGTTTCATGCTTTTTACAATGGGCTCTAAAACATTAAAAATCTCTATAAATGTCTTAAAGATTTAACAAAGCCAAAAAAAAAGAATCTCTGCAGGTTCATCCATTCGTATTCTGAAGTTCCCTGCGGGCACACTGCTTCACAGAAACTCTTTTCCCAGGGTAACAGAATATCCTTTTAATGGCAAAAAGCTGTATTGTTATTCTTAACTCTTAGACCAATATTTGCTTTAGTTACATCATAATGAAGCCCCTTTTATGAAATCAGCTGGGAAAAAAAAAATCTCTATGGACCTGTAACAAACAGTTATGCCACCTGGCTCACTAATTTTAAAAGATCAGTTATTTTTCTGATAAATCTAGTGTGATGCCTGTAACATACTTTCGAGTAGCACCAAGCAGAGCTGTTGAACTTTGCTTTTCAAGTATCTTCTTTTCTTTTCTTTCTCCTGTTTTGCCCCGAGGTCTCTGAACTTTGGCGAGTATATGAAAGTCCTCAGAATCCCCGCTATTTTCTTTCTCTTTCTTCTGTTACTAGCCGTCTTCTGGGTTACCACTAAGAAAGCCGTACTGTTGTAAGCCAGCTGTAGGTGCTTCACTGTCTCTTGACAGTCAGTGGCCCAAAAAGCTGAGCAAACACGACTGCTATTGAGCTCCTTTTAGGGTGTCCAAATATCGAAACATCTTTCAAATGACCAGTAATAGAAGAAGTAAAGTGCTGATACTTAAAGAGAGACTTCATTAAGTTATTGCTCTGAATATCTGAAGTATAAGTAATATGTAAAACCATAACATACTAGCTTTCTGATGTTGCTCAAGCAACTCAAAATCTAGTATACCTATAAATCCCACTGACAGATCTCACCAGAAAAGAGCATATCTGGATGCATATATCAGAATTTAGAAATTCAAATGCCATCTTGTACAGTTATGACACTGTGATTTGATCATCTGAGTGAGAGATTTACATGTCCTACTGACATACTCCAGTTTGAAAACTAAGAGCACAGAAATAAATCTTGAGGCTATTGAAGTCAATGGACAAATTTTCATTACTTTCTAAAAGGACAGGATCAGGCACATTGCAAAACCACTGTAGAGAAACACATAATACCAAGTAACAAAAGCTACCCTTCATTTGGCTTCAGACCACCATATAATGACCAAAAATATTTGTATTTCTTTGTTGAGAAAATGTATATCCTATTATTTTAAAATAAGCTCCAGCATATCTTTAGTATATCCCACTACTCCCCAAAAGAGTTTGTGTTTAAAGAAAAATATTTTCCTTCCTTTTGTACAATGTGTTTTAATACTGTGTTAAGCTGTTAAAAAAAGACATTATAGCCTTCCTTAGGTTCTCTTCTTGGTGGCATTGCCACCACTGAGTTATTATGTAAATTTTTGCAATCTGGTTAGCTCCTTCCGTCTCTTTTCTTAACAAAAGGGGTCTGCAAGTGCTAATCAAAATGTTGCAATTTACATATTAATGAAGTTTTCATAATGGCATTTGCTTCATATGCAATATGAATGGCATGGAGACTTTTCACTCTTCTTTTGAGCAACCATTACATTTTGATTTTCTGAGGTACATTTGAAAACAAACTGTAAGTGTATCATAGTGTATCTCTCTATATATATCAATATTTCTATATGTCTTCATTACCAGTGATACACTCGAGCATTTGAAGCTTAAACATAGCATCACTTGTGCCTGCAGACTGTCATTATTTACTCACATTCCCTTGAACACTTTTGTTGCAATCATTCAGCAAAATACTGAAGGCATACTTTTCTGCTGAGACTGCTGAGCGCAAATAAGTAGTTAATCATTTTTGTGGTTTAAAAAAAAAGAAAAAAGAGGGGGAGGGGGATGATGAGAGAGGGAGAGACATAAAGTTTTAAAAATACCACAACCCATTCCTACGAAAAGTTGAAAGGTAAAAAATTGCCCTGCCAGGATAAATGTCACGTTAAAAAAAGCTGGATAGGGAAGCATATTGAGGTGCCATTTTCCATTCTATTTTGCTGTTATTTTAAAATATGGTGACCACACAAACTGTGCTCAGTATTAGAAGTTTAAAGCTTTCTAATTAATGATCTGGGATCACATCTATCTGTGAAACAATACAGTGGACTGTATCAAATTCTGCTTTCAGCTGAATAGCTAAATGTGAACAAAGTTATGTCCCTTAAATTCCTGATGGAAATTGTTAGGGAATACCAAACAATACGTGGTGTTCCAAGTGACAAATTTTCATCCATATTAAAATGGAATCTCCAATTGTTTTTTTATAGATTCCAATCAAGGGATCTTGTTCAGCAATTTTCAGTTAGACTGAAGAGTTCTTTGCCAAATTTTTGTTCCTCGCTGAAAAATGGACATGAGGTTAAATGTCTGTTTGCTAAACTAAATAGATCATGTGGAATCCCTCAAAACAATCCATTTTCTTTAACCATTTTCTTTATTCTTATTTGAACCTTCTCCAGTATTTAACTATTTTCTTCAGGAGTTGACTCTAAACTTGAGCATTCCAGAAATGTTTATTCTCAGTGATAGAAAAATCTATACTACTCATCAGTTTCCCAGGTTTCTGCTCTAAACAATCCCATTTGGCATTTTTTGGCCATAATTTCTAGTGGGAGCTCATTTTCAATGGGATAACCACTGTGACTCAGCTTCCTGAATTCGTAACTCTGTGAGACTTTTTTTATGATGTTCTCAACACTTCAAGATAAAAGATTCTTTGTCAGGATGAGAGCTAATATTGGATTACTTCCATGCTGCATGCAAAATATTTTGAGCTTGGAACACAATGTATAGATGGCAATCTTTAAGATATTTGAATCTTATAACATGAAACTTTAAACATTACTCAGATTTAAGATCCAACAGAACACAGATTTACCTGGTTTTTTAATAAAACAGTTTCAGTGTAATAGATGTTCACAGTACTTTACTGTCATCTCTGCTTGAGGCTAAGTTAGTGCTTTATCTGAGAACACTGGCCCAGGAGATTACAAATAATTTCTCTCCAAATTTTCAGGAACAAAAAATGAGAAATTATATCTTTGTACAGAATTTCACTCCTTCTCTCCACTTACTCACGCAATCCACAGTTTGTCTTTTAGGGTCTAATCCAAAGCCAACAGAGCCAACATTAACCAGGCTTTAATGGAAAATTTGATTTGCACAGAGCATGCTTTTTATCATTGAAAAAGAGACCTAGTAATAGGTGTATCTGAAGCTTCATAACAAATACCTCAAAAGCAGACTGAAGACATGTAGGAATTATAGAGTGATATTAAGAAAAGGATAATTTACACTGAATTTCAGGAAAACACTAGAGAATGAGATTAATTCAGCTACACAGAATATTCCCAGGGGTGTTGGTAACTGTTTCATTGCTTTGGGTATTTAGAACTAGTGCTAAAGAATAAATATATTTTCTTTTTTTAGTTCAAGGCATTTGAAACTGAAGTCATGCTCATTTCTATTTTTTGTTCTTTTTTGAAACTGACATATGATCAATATTTTTAATTTACTGAAATAGTGTTTGAAAAATGATAGATTTCAATAACTGTTGCAATCATATTTTCACTAAGCAGATCAGAATTAAACCAGAAAAAGCACAAAATACTCAGTCAAAATGTAATATTAAGAATTTAATTCTATGTTTTTAAAAGTATATTTTTTCAGCCAGAAAACCCACCCCATATGAAAAAATAGAGCACCTATATTTAGAAAGAAATTAAGCAATGCTTTGGAGATCATTCCTGCTCTTCGCACTTCCTATCCAGTTCTCAATATTTTATTCCCTGAAGGGAGAGGCAGGGACAATGTACAATGCCAGTCACCATGCCAGTGTCTCATATTGTTGTGCAGGGGAAAGATGGAAAGTTTTTTTTTTGTACCTCTTCTCCTTGCCAAGACACCTTATAACCCAACCAGAGACAGCCAACCCTTCTAGCCATGTGAAATTCTTACCAAAACCATCATAAGATTGAGGGCCATTTCACACATCCCACATACTTCAGAGACCAAAGAGATGATCTCTGAGAGGGGCTAACTGAAGCACAGCCGTTGAAGAAATTGCACTTGAGCAGTTCATAAGCTGCATGCAGCTCAAGAGTTGCAAGTTGGTCATCCTGATCTAACTCACTGCCAGCATCTAAAGCAGGAAATAAAATAACAAGTATAATTCAGCACATGTATTGCATACAATATCTGATAAGAGAGAAGGAAGCACACACTGAAAATACAGCTTTTAAACTTGATTTTTCTTCATAAAGCCTGTGGGAGATTAATTCCAACCTTGTATAATTTCTATGAAGAATTCTGGCAAGATGTTAATCCATCCTCATTTTATGGTCAGTTTATTTATCTTTAAATTAGATGATACAGAAAATTACTTTTGTCAAAGGGTTTAGTGAGGAGAATGCTCTCCCCTGTAAAGAGAGAAGTTCTGGTGTTTTACTGGCAGGTGAAGAAAAACTGTGGCTTTCTTTGCCATTTAGAACCAGAGGGGAGATATATATATACATATATAGCAAAACAAAGCACTGCTTGGGAACTGAAATATGGTGTTTAATACTGTTAGAAGAGCCAGCTCCCCTTTTGTTAATGCTCCCCTTATTCTTTTCCAAGCAAATCTCAGGTACAGCCGAGGAACTATGTCCTTCCACAGCTGGTATTGGTAGGCAGCTTGCATGCAGCCAACCTTGGTGTGAGGATAAGGTATTTTACAAGCAAAGACTTGGATCATTCTCTGAAAGCTGGCATCCATGCCCAGGAACCCTCCTGTTCACATTCAGTTTACTAGCACAGATATAAGCATATAGTTCTTCCAAGGATGAGAAGGTGTGGGATATGCTGGTTTATTTTCATAAAACTTAGCTCACACTTTTTTTCTAGGATTCACCCACCTTTTGAGCAAATCAGGTGTTTTTTCCCGTCTGTGATGTACTCCTGAATCCTTTTTTTTTTTTCCTTCATTTTTTATGCATTTGGTGGCTTTTTCAAATACTTCCCAACTGGAACAAGGGTTTGCACGAATGCTACGAAACAAAGGATTAACCTTCTAAAGTAGATTTCACTCTGATTCTATGCGGTGGTGGAAGTATTATTCTCAAAACAGAAAAGCTCATTTTGAGGTATATCAATAATCTTTTGCAGTTGTGTTTTATTCCAGAAGGCATAGCACATATTCCAAATCCTGGAAAACAAATGACAAACCTTCTGCTGTGAATGACAGGGAAACATCAAACACGACAGTATAGGTACCTGGAAAAACAAAATATAAAGGGTTTTGTGGAGAGTTCTCAATCAAGTATCCCTAAAGAGAACAAATTCACTGATCCATACTGTCTCTGCTACTTCTTATCCCAGATCAAATGGCCGAACAGAATTCTTTGTACAGATACTTAAAAAGACATTACAGACAAAATGATTTTGAACCCAGCAAAACTGCCTTGCAGATTTTCTATTTTCGTACAGATCTGCACTACTGTCTGCCTCTCAGAAAACTCCAGCAGAGTTCCTTCTATAACATCAGTTATCTATCAGATTTGATCTGCTTAGAACAGATTTACCAAAGAAGTAGAAGCAGAGCAGCAAAAGGTTTAAAAGCATTCCCCGGGAAATATACTCTACAGGGCATCAGCATGAAATTACAGGGGAGGAAGGAAATGGGAGAGAAGCATATTTCTAGGAAGGTGTTGCATCTGTGACATGCCTGGCTGAGGTATGGGAGTGAACAATAAAGATCCATGCTGGCCAGCTGTTACCCAAGAAAGGCTCAAATAATTTAAGCACTCCATTTGTGCGAGTATTGTAAAGATTAAAAGGTGTATGGTAGAGAAGCAGTAGAAGTGGCAGAGAAGAGACAGAATAGTGGGGTATGGTGGGGAAGCTCGATCTGCAGTGCTGAGAGGAGCCTGGCTGGTAAAAGCAAAAACCCTTGTTAGAAACTAACGAACCTCTCCAAGTTTAGGAATTACAGGATATTGTGGTATGTGTAACCAGTTCTGTAAAGAGCTGCAAGGGAAGATAACATAAACCTGGACCACCTGTGTTGACAGTTTTCCTTGCCATGGGAACTGTATTCCCCACTAAGTGTGAAAACATATCTAATATCAAATCCACCTCTGGAATAGGAATTTAAAAGTTGCCAATAAACATATTGCTTACTTCTATTACCTACCCTTCTTACCTCGTAAAGATAAATACATGATTTGAAACTAGGTGCTGTGGCATAGGAATGAGTCCTAGGTTCCTCTCTGCTTTTACTTGTAATGAAAGACAATGCCATGCTTCAATGAAATTAAGTTTGGAGTCCAGCCAGAAACTTCTACTGTGCTGTAATTTCATTTCATTTAAGAGAAAGGTGCTTTTAGTTATAGCATAGCAGATACGGCCAGGAACATGAAGAAGAAAATATGTCATTGCCTCACACTTAGAAACAAGCAATAGATGTCATTGTTCTAGAAATACTAGGATACTGTATAGTCTTGGGGTGAACAGCAATGGTAGTCTATTAATATACTCTCCTTGTAAATTAGCAGAAGTTCTCATGTTTTCACATTTTAAAAATCGGCACGTCTAATTTAGGAGCAGTGAGGAAATTTTTTGAGGAACAAAATGTCAGTGGGGAAAATGTGATGTTTGGCATTTATGGTAGGGATTTGAAAAAGACAGTTTACCTGGAACCCTGAATGAACAGGTTCAGTTTAAAGCATTTGTCAATCTCCCAGTTTTAGCTGGGAAATACAGCCCTCTGACTTGGCTCTACATTTCAAATATATGAGCAAGCAGAGAAGTATTTTGAGTCCATATGTCTGGAGACCAGTTACTGTCCAAAACAATCACTTTCTCCTCTTTTTCTAACACTTACTTCCCAAGTAAAGCTAAAACGCCTATTTCAAGTCACCTCACACCAGCTGTTAACAGAAATTTCTTGCTTTTCTATGGTATTTGTGTTGGAAACAATTGCCAAGGTGTCCAGACTGTTGAATCACAGGGAAGTTGAGATTTAACCTTGGCAGAAGGCCATGTGATTGACATTTCCACTGCCAGAGTTTGTCCAAGTCATTTCAAGAGCCAACTAGATTTCATTTTACCTTATCTGTGGGTTATCATTCTTATAAGAATCATCTCATTCCGGCGGGATCTTGATTTAAGGCTTTAAAAGTCAGCTGGGCTCAAACTGATTTTGCAAGGTCACAAACATTGCAGGTTTGCTCCATAATAAGGAATTAGAAGATTGAGTGCCAGTCCTTTCAAGGTCCTGGCAACAGTTAGATGTGCCTCTCAGTCTCATTCTCAATTAGGGCAATTTTTAAGGCTGTCAGCAGCTCACAATTTTATCTCATGGTTCTCACCTCAATATTTTTTCCAGGTGCACAGTCCTGACAAAAATTTGCTTCCCTTCCATTTGCAAGCTACTTGGACAGCCTTCCTTTGTGTTATATTTAGATAAGTACGTATTCCAAATTTTCACCCAATCAAATAAAATTTCCCTTTCCAAAAAAAGTCTGCTGCTGTAATTCACTATATCTCAACCATGGGGGCACATAAGATGCAATGCCTGCTTGCACCATGCTTGCATATGAAGGATCTGCCATGCAAAATTGTTACCATGTTTGATTTAATTGCCAATTGTTTTATTAATTGACAATAATTAGTTATTGTCAAATATATTGCTGCTTTTTACACTAAGCCATTCCCCAGGGAATGAACTGAAGCAATGAACTGTTGGCAAGTAATTGCAGGACATAGCTTTAATGGGTTTACTATGAAAACACTGTGAGTTAACATGCAGATTTTACCTTTCAATATACCCCTTTGGCTAGTGACTTTTTTATTAATTTCATTGAAAGAAAGTAGCTCACACAAAATCCTAGGCAAGTAGTCATCATACATGTGTGAACTGCCCCTGAGATGCAGAAGTCTCACTGCAAGTGCAGCTCAGAATTGATGCAGACTGCATGCATATGAGCAATAAATGTGATTATGGGGTCCTGGAGTGCACTTCTTGTAGGTTAGTCTGTCTAAGTCAGATCAATTGTATGGAGCAAGCACTGCATGGCTAATCAGTCCCAGACATGTGAAACACTATTAATATGTCATGTTACATGAGCACCTTCTTCTGTGTTAGCAATCTGACACAGAAGTCAGAGAGCCTTTTACCTAATAGAAATTTTTTTTTTCATTTTTAATTTCTAGTATCAGATAGCAAATTTTAGTTGGATGTCTCATGACGACACGCAGCTCTACATCCATGAGGTATGTTATGTGAGGTAATGCCATTTACAGGGGAGAAAAAAGACAATCCTGTCAAACCTTAACTTTTGAGGTAGCAGCTACCAGTTATTTTTAAATGTCTTAGTTTATCTTTACCATTGCTAATTTTTACTGCTAGCTGTCTCCTCCTTTAGTTGTCCCACTAATTGCTACACATAAGATGCTCCTTAAGAACAAAAGAAAAGAAACTGCAAGGAAATGTTTTATTAACATTGTTGCAGAAACTTGAAGGAATGAGGCAAATCTGTATAGTCCAAATTACTGAAAAGATGCTCTTTAACCAAAGGAGCCAAGAAGCTACATAAAGTTTTATTTTAATAACGACTGTGAAACAGCACAATAATTACTACTACTTACTATTTGCATTGCAGTAATATCAACAACAAAAAGTTACAAATCCTTCCCCCCAGAGCTTTGGTCCCAGTCCAGCCATGCACTTAAATAAATATACAGCTTCAAGTAAACCTACTGAACTCAAAATGCAACTCACGTGCTTCAAGTTAAACAATGTGTTTAATGACTTTCCTGGGTCAGGAGCTTAAAACCTATGAATCTCTTTTTGGAGCTTAGCAATGTTCAGCTATGAGATGCTTTATCTAATGAAGAATAAAAAAGGAAGCTTCATTTGTATTTTTCCTTCAGTCTGTTCCAGTAAGAGTAATTTCCATTTAGTTAGCAAATGGCTTCCTCCTAAAAAGTGCCCCACAAACACACATGTCAGGGACTTGTACTGGATCATAAATATAACTATCCATAATATAGCCACCCAGGGATAGTCCTGTTATTTATTATATACCATAAAGAACATCTTCTTCCCATCACTTTGAATTATCCTTGATGTCATGCTATGTACCTTCAGCAGGGCACTACTCTTTTGTTTGAAAAGGTCACTGAAACCAAATACGATGAACGAGCTGAAGTCTGGCCAGTAGCTCGTATTGCAAACAATAGCATTTCAATTCCACTTTCCCTATGGAGATGCCTCTATAGCTTGCTTGTCTTTTCCGGTGCCATTACATGCAGTCAGGAATTCAAGGACCGTTAAACAATAAAACCCCCTTTTTGTCACTTGTGTCTTCAATTTCCTATAGCTGTTATTATTTGTCATCCATTTCCTCTTACTCACACAAGCATGCACTTTAGCCTACTTGTGGCAGCTTCAGAAACTGAGGGGCTATCAAGGCCGTATTCACTATTACAAAGTTTTCTGAAGACAAAAATGTTGCAAACTTCCTGGATGCTGATAAAAAAATAGTAATTTTGGTGTTCTAACTAAGTCAACTGACATTTTCATCTAGTCCAATAACATGACAGCTTCTGATCCTATTGCAAACAATTCCTTAAAATTTGCTTTGCTTACAGATATGTTACCAGTAGTAAATTGTGCTAGAATGACCAGTATTACGACTAGCCAGTGTTCATCAGTCACATGGAAGAAGAGGTAGCCCATACTTACAAAACCTGAAGATGCTACTAGGTGGGGTTCAGGCCAGAGACACTACATGAGAATACAACTGGTTGAGTATTATAAGCATTTTCACATCTCTCAGAGATATTCTGTACTTTCTTTTTTATTAGATTCAAAAATCCTTTTAGTTCAGTGTGTGTCAGTCAATAATTCATACTCATGACTAAAACACAACTACTCAAGGATTTTACTAAGAGACTTGACTGACACTAGATGTAATTTGACAGGGTGAGGTGCAGTGTCTAACTGGGTCATGAAGCCTTTGTAAGGTAGCTATTTATCATCATTAAAGGATTTTTGTATCCTCAGTGAGCCATATACTATAGAAAGTAGAAGTCAATGTGTGCAAGCAGCTGGAGAAAGCTCAGGATGTGGAACTGGCAAAGCAAGTGGAATGACAAGCTCCATGCGTAAGCTCCTGCTCAGTGCAGTTCTCAGCAGCAAAGCCAGGCTCCAACACTTAGGAATCACTTTCTCAAGTGAAATCACTGGCTGAGTCATCACGCTGTATTTCCAGAACTACCTTGATATTTTGTTTGTGTGTTCCTGAAACATACTGCTTCCTCAGGCACAAACCCTGATGCTGCATGCGAAAGAGCCCCAATTTAAGAGAAAGGGAACACATTATCAGGTAGAACGAATAAAGAGTAAGATGTTTATATGAATAACAAATAACTTGCTAGTAGTCTGTAAGTCTGATTTTCCAGACACTGCAGTGAATATTTATAGATGAATCTGGCTTCTAACTGAAACAGTAATCCTGCAACAGTCACTTAACTCCAGGATTACTATTGCACAGGTAGCAGTCCTTGACCAAGAAGACTCTACACCTGTTGAACAGCTATATGTTCAGTACTCTACAACCTTGTGAGAGTGCTGGTGAAGGCAAAAGTCTTCTGAAACCTCAGTACCATTCTGCTGTTTGACAGACAGAGAAAACCCCTTCCTCAAGACCTGTGTAAACCATATGTGACGGAGTGCTCCCCTCCCCCACCTCCCCTAACCAGACCTGTATTTCCCATAGCCCTGCTAAAATGATAACCACCAGTGGTGGTCTGGTCATGATGGCTGCATCTGGCTCAAAGTGGGTTTGGGGGAGACAGATAACAACACAATAGCCAAGGGCTAAATTGAACAATGTGCCCACCTAACCACAATGGTCAATGCTGGTCAACGTCTGACTCAAGCCAGATCTGGAAGAAACTAACACCTGTAGTCAGTATGTAAATATGACTATGAGTCAATCATCTTACTCCATAAATAGTGGACAGCCCAGGGCCCACTGAGTTCTCCTGCCCAGCAGTGGGCTGCGCACCAGGATATCCCCTTGAGTAGGGACACCTCTGAAGGTTACTCCTCAAGGTTGAGAGATTCCTTGCCGCAACAGATTCTCGGTAAGTGATTAATAGCATGCTAAACTTTGAAATCTTAGCTAAGTGATATAAAGGATTGATTATGCATATATAATCCTTTAGACATAAACTACTGACCAAGTCGGGGACTGGGAGTGCATCCAGACACACCTAGACCCCTCTCTGAGAAGGAGTTTAGAATGCAAGGGGGTCCTTTCTGAACCTCGTGACTCAACGGGAGGGTGTCCCTGACAGTTTTGTCTGACCCTGTCCTCTATGCAGCAAATATCAAGTGAATCTTGCCATCAAATCTTGTTAAACCACTGTTGCATTTACTATCAAACTTTGTTAATCGCTATTTTATATCAATAAACATATTGCTACTTCTCTCTTACGAGTGAAGTGCGTCACTCCACCTGTGACACCATATCATCAGGCTTTTAGAAAATTTACTGAAGAGAAGGAAAGAAAAGAACTGAAAAAAAGAAATACATCATAAAGATGATTACAAGCAAAATCTGTCTCAAAATCTAAATTACTTTGACATATTTATTTGGACACTTCTGTTTGGCTGGTCTTAATCCAGGATTGTGTTCCTTCGGTAGTAACCTTTTCGCTGATATTTTCCAGAAACTATTTGAGCAATTTGAAAACCACAAAATCATCACACAAAAAAGTAGCACTACCTCTGATGAAGAATAATTGACCTGAAAGCTTCAGTCCTGCTTTCAAAAGTGATGTGTAATATGTCAAAGCCAGAAGCAATGTGTTTCAGCAGCATCTGACGCGAGGAGCCGAGCTGTGGCCACACAGAGCCCCACAGAACGGGCAGCTCATCTTATCCCTCTGCCACAGCCAGAACAGAGGAAGGGGCAAGCGCAAACCTTATATCTAGAAGCACCACCTCATGAAATGGTGGGAACAGGCTCAGTCTTCAAAGGAAAAGGATAAGAATGTCTTTGCCTTCTTCACCAAGATAAGTACTTCATGAAATTAATCACTGTCAAGGGTGAAAATGGTATACATTAAAAAAATAAAATTATGTCAATTCTTTCTATACTGAATGCAGACAATACCACATAATAAAAACTGGGGAAAAGATGACAATTGAATTAAGCAATACCAGACTCTCATAAATTTATGTTACTTGTCTCTAAAGAAATTAAGTACCACAGCATGCTCCATCAATGATCCTACACATTTTTGCTAATATTTTTCCATAATTGATGTCTCAGACCTATCTCAGACTAATGACATTATGTTTGCAGGTTTCTAGTGCTCTCATCAAGGAACTTGGAAAGTAATTTACCGAAGACTTCATCTGTTTCTGTCTTCATTTTCTTGAACTTTCATAGCTATGAATTATTTGCATTCTAGTATTTCTTTTTCCTCAAGAAACTAGAAATTTTCCTTTATGATCAGGTCTACATCATGAAGACCATGGCCCTGAATCATTTAAGAACATAAACTTGTTCTCAGCTTCAAGGAGATGAGTGGTCTTTTGAAAGTGCTGGAAACATTTATAATTTTAAGTCATACATGTGTTTTACAAGCTGGCGTCCAAATTCTTTCTCTTGGAGTGTACAAGTCAGCCAGTGGCAGAAGCACAGAAGGAAGGATGGAAGGACAGAAAGAAGGCAGGATAGAAGGAAGCTCATTTGTAGCCTAGGCATATAGATTGAGTTCTGTATGACATGAACATGAATGTAGTCTCTCCCCTAGTGAGTGTGACCAGGTCCTCGCCTCAGATATCACAAATTATTCCACATGTTCCTGGTTCCTACAGGAACCCTAGACCCTCTCCTGCAAACTATTCCAGTTAGGTGGAAACCTGTGCCACAGCTGGCTTCACTGTAGCTGGGAAAAGTGCCTGCCAGTATGGAAGGGTTTGTAAAACTGGAGGATTAATTTCCTTCCTGTTCTCTTACTTTGCTGAGCCATTTTGTTATGTCACCCTGCCTATAATCAGAATTTGGCAATCCAATAAGAATGGGAACAGAGAGACAGAGAACTGTCAATCAAAAAGACTTTTAATTTCACCAGTGCTACCAATTCGCTCTGCACCAGCCTTAGCTCATCTCTGCCTCTGCTTCCCTGTCTGTAAAATGGAGTTAGGATTACTCCCCTGCATCTGTTAGCAGGTAGTGCAGAGCTCTGAATGTGTTAAATGCAACGCTAAGTGTTGATAATTGGTTTAATTAGGAAATGTAATCCTTGCTCTGAGCAGCTTGCCATCTCCCGTCTCTTCTCAAAATCTGTTATTTTATTAGACTTTTTTTGGTTCCCCAATCTCCCTCTTAAGTAGATCGCTTTCCCATTTTATTTTTCATTTACTGTAGAAACAGCAGCAGAATCCTTTGTTAGTTGAAATACCCTTTACAATTCAACATTCAGTACTGCTAATTATGTTCTTGACTTCCTTATGCTTATTTTTAGAGATTTCCCAATCCACCCCTCACTACTTTTTGTATATATTTTTAAAGAAGCCTTCTGTTTATAATTATTTTTACATTGCCACTTAAACAAACTTGCATCTGTTGCCTTTTTTCCCTCTAGACTGAACCAGGATGGATTTTAATTGCATCACCAACTGTTTCTAAAACACTTCCTAGAGCCTCCACTAGATTGCCTCTGCATAATAAAATCTTGACCAATAAAGTAGTAACCAAAACCTGTTAGGGCATTTCATGTTTTCTCAATCTCAGCTTTCCTGTGGTCCAGAATGCTCACTTTGCTTCTACCAACCCCAAGAATATTTTGAACTAATGATATTGTAATGTCCTGGATGTTTCTTTGCTTCAGTCCTATTAATCATACTTGGTATATTTTCTAGGACTTGGTCCAAAACAGCCTTTAACCATCTGAATGCTTCAATAAGCTGTGGAAGAAAGCAATCCTGAAATACCTCTCAAAATGTGTTCCTCCTCTTCATTTTTGTATTGAGTGGCATCCAAATCAACATCTGAGTAATTAAAACTCTGCCAGGATCAAATATCCTGCCTTGTTATAGGATTCTCCAACGTATAAAAACATTTGCTGATTCTGTGTTATTTTATTTTAACTGCCCTAGAGATGTAAACTCTGTCTGTAGCATCCTAGAATCAACTTACCATTTTATGGCTCTAATTCCTATACAGATTTCTGTATATCAGCCGTAATATTTCTTTTCACAAATCAATGTTCTGCCTAACCAGTTCACTTAACTACTGCTTTAATTTACTTAACCCCTTGGCAGATTCTGTATTTTTCATATTATAAGATATGTCTTTGTAAAATTATTTAAAAATGTATCCTACTTACAAAATTATAAATACATAAAAAGCATGCAAAATATAAAAGCATAATATAAGTGCACAGAAACATATTGGCAAGATGCATACAAACAACAGAAAAGAATTTGAGTAACTGCTTCAGAATTGAATTTGATAGCCATGCGAAAGTCTGCCTAACTTCCTCAGTCGAGTTACAGATTTTGTAGTCACCGGCTCATGATTCTTCCTTGCTGTCAGCACAAATGCTGTTGGTAGAGATGGTTATCTGTTTACCCTTTCAAGTGGAAAATGGGTCTTGATAGATCAGACAAACTGAGAAGCAGAGATCAGAAAACAGTTTGATTAGATCTTTAGATCTCAGAGACATTGAAAAATGGGGGTGCAGCTCTCGGTGCAAGGCACCAGTGAGGGAGTTGGGGTATGGAGAGAGGAATACCAGCAATAAGAAAAATATCCCAGTCACTGAAGTAAGGCAGTAACTGAAAGCCATCTCAGGCAGTGGAAGAGTGCAAAAACAGCTGGAATTGCAGGGAAGTTACCTGGATAGGTAGGATGAAAAGCCTGCACAAAATCAAGGGTCTTTGTGCAGGATTCAGCACAGAATGAGACAAATTTCAGAGGCTGATAAAAATGGTTGGAATTATGTACTCTGTGATCCCATGATTCTTCCTTAAATTAAAGCTTTTTTCTTTTTTCACTTCACCTACCATCAGCAAATAAGAGAAAATTATTTTATACTCCCTTTCATTTTTACAGATACAATTCTATACATGAATTTCTAAAATATTTCAGTTGCATATTTCCCATGTGATATTAATTTCAGGAATCACAACAAACTGCAGCAGGTCCATCCTTCTAATTTCTCTCAACTCACTAATCAACCTTCTCATTATCTTCACTATCATTTGGCCTGTGCTGAATAATCATTTTTCAATTAGCCTTACGCTTCTGACTTAAATGGTTATCCAAACGCAAATCATTTAGCTCTATTCTAGCAGAACTTCCATAGTGTCCATCTTGGTTTATGACATAATCCCCTTCTTTTCTTCCTTCACTGTGTGCATCCGTTTCTTCTGAGTTACCTACAAATGGCTACAAAACCTTTAGCCACTTGGACAGTGAAGTTTTTTATATCATGTTTCTAACTAGTGTCGTCTTAGAATCCAGTGATAGCGATGGATTTGGAAATAAAGCTTCAGATGAGTTCTGAATTTCAGGGAACTATCAGATCATTCACATTAGGACCCACATGTCCCAAGCTGATGGCACCACCTTAGCTTTTAAAGCTTTAAAATCCCCATGTGTTCTATGGGGAAAGAACAGCTTAGAAATACACTCAGGGAATTTCAGCACTGGGGACCCCCTACTTGGGATATCCCATGTGGGGCAGGGTGAATATATGGGTTACCATTGCATTCCTCTGTAATGGCTTAAACTGGAGTACAGAAAACCTACGGAAAGATTTAACATTGTGGCCCTCGAGGAACTAGCTCTTGCCCAAAGCATATTCTCCTGAGCCCAGTATCCAGCTACAGAGGGCACAACTGAGATGTGTAGCTGCCCTCAACTATGAGGATGCCAGACCAGCATCAGTACAAACAAAGCAGACCCAGAAATGTGTCCACTTGCTTCTTTGAACCCAATCCTCTTCACAATGATCCACCAAAACCAATTTGGTGTCTTTATATTGAAGTCAGCTCTTCTCTTGATGGCACATGGGTGCACAGCAGTGCCTGGAGAGGAGCACCAGAGGCTAGATGGATAGGCAACCTTTTTCTCCCTATTCCAGAGCTTGATCATCCATGGTCTACCATCCATGCTCCTCCATCACACCTTTTCACTTTATTTTGGTTTAACCAACCAGAATGCTGATAGTAGTCTCAAATATAGTGGAAAAAAAAATAATAAATGTCTCAAATATAAATATCTTCCATGGAGCTTAGTTCACCTCTTCCAGAAAAAAATGAAGGAAAAAAAAAAAAGCAGATCGAAAAAAAATAATTGAACTTTGCCTTTAATCTACCCTAGTTAAATCAAATAATTTGCCAGGTGCTGAGAAAAATGCTAGCTGGTAAGGAAGAATCATCAGGACTCCTTCTTTTTATCACTGGCCTTTGTTTCCATGATGATCATGGTGTAGACAAGACCACGGAGCTCTCAGTCTGCAGATGACCTGAAAATGACATTAATTGTCCACATTGTGTTTTTTACCTATGCTGGCAAATTATCCACATCAAGTAGATGAATACTTATAATACCAAAATGTTACTGTCCTTGAAACTCTCAGTGTCTTAGTCATTTTAATTCAATGTGTACATTGGGGTTAAGGATACAGAGAAGGAGGTGTTCCTCTGCTTTTATAGTCATTAAAATAGTTGTGTATTTATTTTGATGTTAATATTCAGGCTACCTGACATTTTAGAACAAATATATATTTCTCTTTTCAAGTACAAGCTTTTTTTCTTACAAAAAAAAGAGGAAAAAAAAAGAATGTTTATTTTTTGTCATTTTCTGGAGGCTTTGTGAACTTTATTTTAAACAATCAGTATTTATCCTTTCTTTTTCTCCCACAGATTTTTTTTTCCTAAATGAAAAAAAGTGAAATATGGAGGTGAAAAATAACAGGGAAGAAAAATAAAAGGAAAAGAAGAAACACCTCTGATTAAAGATGCATTGTCTTTTTTTTTTCCTAAATAAGTTCCTTTCCCCTCCCTGGAATATTTAATATTGATAACAGCTTTTACCTTGATTTTTTATAGCCAAACAGGAAAAAAAAAATCCTCTTTTTAGCCTTTTGGATGGGTCTCTTCCGCAAAATACAGACACTGGGAAAAATGTTTTACACATTATGCCCCCTCTAATTGTTATAGCTGTCTTGTTGCAAAGGATGGAAGGTGCTTGTCTACCTTTGATGAAAGAAAAGGAAGGAGTGAAAGAGGAAGAAAGACATCTGGATTACCTTCGCATTATACAGTATTATCGTTTGAAAGCCTTGTCATTTCAGCAAAGTTATTTTAGTTAATTCTCAATTTTCCCAAAACAGGACAACACAGTCCAGAGAGGTGGCACAGATACAGGAGGTCCCTACTCATTTTCAGCATTCTGACTGATAAGGCTTAGCAAAAGTCTTTCTGAGATGATTAATGGCAGATTTGACTCTGGGAGGTAATTATAGGTTTTGACAAGAAGTTTGAGACTTTGGGGATGAAAGTGACTGTGAAGGTTTCACTGAGGAAACCAACCCCTGACAGGCACAACATGCTCATTACAGAAATTTTGAAAAAGCAGAAGAGATCTATAAAATAAGCTAGATACAGAAGAACATATTTTTATTAACCCCACTGCTGCTGATGGCAGATGCATCCTCCTTGTTGTTTGGGGACTAAAGTGATTTGTAACCTCAGTAACTGCATCTTTTCAAGATTCAGAGGTTCATTTGCTTGTGAACTCCCTCCCATCCTCCCTCCTTCACCCTTTTTCTTTTGAGGGTTAGGTGGGGGGAGTGGAGGGAGGGAATATTAGATAAATAGTGTCATGAAAAATAAATTATGACTGATCAGAAAGTTCTTCCCCTAATGCAACTAGTTATATTTGCTGCTATAATTTTTTTTTTTTTTTTTTGGGGGGGGGGGTGTGCAGCAGTGCTATGAATAAAGAAAATACCAAAGTAGCATACGCACTTCTGATTCTCAGAATACTTATTTTCAGTATTCTGAAATGTAATGTCTGAGAACTGGAGCAAAGCCTAATTAAAAGGACTTCCTCCAAGGAAAAGGTCCTTAAAGACAGCAGGGCTTCTGGTAGGAGCTCTTTGTGTCCACAAGTGCTTTAGGCTCTTCAGAGCAGCATCTTTCAGCTGCATCAAACTACTGTCAGGATTGACCGTTATGTTACTACAACTCAAATATACACTGACCAGGCTTTTACTGCAGACTCTCTGACTTCCCAGCTCTTTTGGCGATGGAGGGCGAACAGTCTGCATCACACAGGAGAGAGCAGAGCCCTAATGTCAATTCAGAACAGAACTTTTCCCCAAAGAAATATTTTTTTCTTCCATTGAATAAGAGCACTGAAATAGAATCCAGCTCTAGGAAAGGGCCATGAAAAGACTTATTGTCAAATCTAAATGTATTTACGATTCATACACTCCTTTATACGTTTTGCCATTATCAGGTACAGACCTTGTTTCAGTAGTACCTTCTGGCTCCTTTGTGCCTTTTTGTCAATATAAAGCAGCTGTAAACCTGCCTGCTCTAGCCAATTAAGTTGTTTTGTATTTCTGGAGTGGCACAAAGGAAACCCACCCCTCCTTCTCTGTTTGGTTTAATAAAATAGGGATATATGGGGCACATAAGAATCGCAACAGTTGGAGTGGAACAAGAGTCACGGGCCAGATTCCTGAGCTGCAATAAAACAGTAGTAATCCAAGGGAGAGATGGCAAATTATGCTAGCTGGAAGTCTGCCTCTGAGATTCCACAAATGCTGTTCTGTCAGAAAATAAAATGACATTATTAGGCTGCCTGTCACCAACATTTCCAAAAATATATCTTCTCAAACCATTTGTGGAAATCTGTGAAAAAGGGGCATACGCCTGAGTTAATTTTTATGAGATTATTTGTATTACTTCATATTAATTGTGAACAAATGCCCCAGTGAAGCAGGGGCTTATCAAGACAGCCTGGGAACCGTCACATACCAAGAAGAAACGCCCCGGACCAGGGAGTCAGCATGGGGCCATTTTTCTTCCCTTCAAAGCTTTGTTCTGAGGTTTTGAGTAAAAATCAAATCAGAAATTTGGCCTGGACTTCAGACAAGGAATATACCTAACCTGCAACACATAATGAAAACCTTAATAATCAGAAGTGAGGTGAGTAGCAGAGCTGCTCCCAGCGAGGCAATAGGAATTTTGCTTTTCCAGGCAGAATTGAGTCCTTATTGTTACTATCCAAACTCACATACTCTACCACATTGAAAAAGTCTGTCATGTAGATTACCTCACTATATTTAGGCACATAACATAAGCCAAGATTCATTTAACCTAAATTCAGATATCTGCAATGTAGAAATTTCTCCTTGAGCTAACTACCTTAGCATCGCGCTGCTTTAGGATAAAGTTTATCAGTGTCTAGAAATGCCTATTTCACTGGTGTCCTCTACATTTCAGGTAGATAAAACCTGGTGTTGGCCTCCTGGTCTTCCACTGGGATCAGCAATGAGAGCAAGCAAGATGATCTAGAGAGCAATCCAGAGCATTTGTGATTGGAATTGTCCTTGTGTGTTTCTTGTCTCTCTCTGTAGTGATGGAAAGGGAGCCAAAACTGGTGGCTATTATGAAATAAACACCTTGAGAGTGAGACTCACCTCACATAAGATCCCCAGTTACATGTTCGGAATTAGGCAGAAGGCATCTGGGATTATAAATTTCTGTTTGACAGGGATTTGTGGATTATACTTTCACTCATATATGTTAATTTAATGGTTTGTCTTCATAGAAAACACAAGAGGAATAAGAGTAGATGGAGTACTATAGCACCTAAATTTTTTTGTGACTCACCTATAACATTTAGTTTCACCTTCACTCCACAGTGAAAGAAGCAGCTACTGGAAGATCATCGTCTCAGGACTGGGCAGGTGAACCTCAGGAAAAGGCAGATCACACCATACAGAGTAAATGATGTAAAACACGAAGCCTTGATGGTGAACTTAGTTAAAAACCTGCAAGAGAAAAATGTTTGAAATTTTAGAAGAAGCTATTTCATTCCATATCTGCAGTAGCTTTTCACAGTTGACCCATATGTTCTTTGAAAGCAACTTCAATGTTATATGCCTGAGAATTGGCAGAAACCGACATTTACATCTGTACATAAAATGCTCATGTACGAATTTCTTGTGTTTTCATGCAGCCAGTGTACCATGGGATTCAAGAGGCCAACTGCAGCTAATCAGGGATCAGATAAAAAGCATCCCATTTATTTCAGCAGAGTTAGAGTACATAGCTCCATTTCTAAATAATCACTGTCAAGACTTAAAATAAAAACTCAGAAAGACATCTGTCAAATAAAATTTTAATAACATATGAATCAGAATAAGCTGTGGCTTATTGTTTGAATATTCCAATAGTAGAAAAGGAGGTCAAATTCAAATAAATTATTCATTGAGACTAGTTGCTCATCTCTAGTATCTCTCTGTAAAATTTAAACAAAAACAAAGGTGTGCCACAGAATAAAATGAGATTTTTTTAAATACTTCCTTGAATCTAGATGATGCAATTCCCTATCTCATTCCAAAATAATTATTAAACACATGAAAAAAATTACTAATGCATAAAAACAATATTCAATTGGCAGATGACAAATACATTATTTATTGCTTCAAGTTATTGATGAGCTTTCATACCACCTCGTCATTCTGTTTTGCTCTGTCACTCATGAGCTATAAGATCATCAGTAACTCATAATAAATAATGTATCCATAGCCAGTCCTTTGGGTAGCTACCCTTATTTATCTAGATATATGTACACAAATACGCACTTTCCCACCAAAAGTAATGGTCAGCACATTAAACAATGCTGATTTGCAAAGGTTTCAAACTTACAGGCAGAGAATGAAAAAAAGGTATTGAGGTTATCACAATTTTTTTTGGCTATGTATTTTTTTTCATGCTAAGAATGCGTTGCTAGAATAATATGCAAATATAGAAGGTTATAATGGATCTGTTCAAATCATTTACGATAATTCAAAATCATAATGAAAACCTATTTTAACAGATTTAATATAAACAAAGGGGACAAAATTAATACAGAGATTGGTATGACTATTGAGCCAATGAGCTGTACACTTCTGTTTATGGATAATATTTGTAAAGGTTAAAATGGAAAGTAAATTCAAGATGTAAGTTAGTCTTATAAAAATTACAATTACACACATTATTGGACTGAACGGATGTTAGTACTAAGAATAGATGGATTCCGATACAATAGCATCATTTATAATAAGGAAATCTCTAATATCTTTTCATCCTATAACACAAATATTCCTGAATATTTGCACTGAAATGCTGATGCAGACTGATCACTGATGAAAATGCCCTTTGTTTTGACCTGCATGATATTTCAAAGTTATATACAATGCAGTTACTAAACCTTTTTTCAACTAGTGAAGTAAGAATTGGGTTTGTTCATGTCAACTATACAATAGTATTCAAAATGGTTAACCTGTTAACTTGAGTTCCAATTTGCATTTTCAAAAAGCAGCTGGAAGGGACCTTTTCTATATGCTTTGTCTTTGGGGAAAAAAATTGCTGGGGCCAGGTGCTAGAGCCTCCAACTCTATATGCTATGTGCTGGATTACATATTTTTCTATTATTCTATCCACCCTGTTTTTTAATTTATTATGCACAATCAGCATTTCTAAATGACTGAGAAGAAAACACAGGTATATTAGCTGCATAAACTAGATGACTTGATGAAATGTATAAGCAGGATGAACATGAACCATTGGTGCATTTTTTATTTTAAAAAAGCTAATATGATTGTACAACAATGCAAACCAAATATTTCCATAGGGAGATGCAATATGAACTCTATTGTATAAGATCCTGATGACAATTTATGTAGAATACTATAGGGATACTTTGTGTAGTTCCAATCATGTACAGTCAAGGAAGACAGATTCAAACTGGAATAGAAAGAAAGAAGGGTGCCTAGGTTAATATAAGGACTAAAAGGGCTTCATTTGTTCACTTTAGAGAAAAAACTACTGTTCATGTAAGTCGATACGTATATTTTGCAAATGTGTCTCTGTGTGTGTTATGGGAAGAGAGGGATAAACATTCAAAAGAAAAGCTATTTACACAGAAAGACAGTGTAGTCTTTTGCACACAAACAAAGAGGAGGAAAACATGGCCAGGAATAATCTTGCACAGAAAATGAGGAGATTTCCAGAGGAGTGAAGTTTTTAAGCAAATTTCTAATAGAAGTAATAGGCAGCACAAGGAGCCTAACTGAAAAGGGAATTCAGTGACTCTGTAAATGTCATTAGATAACACAAGGCAGGCTGTGGCTGCCCTTGACAACCCCAGGAACCTTTCCTATGCTCTTATAGACTACCACATGATTTCTCCTGAATAAAGACTAGCACAATTACATACAGAACCACAAGGTCTCGGCTCTAAGTGAGCAGAGGAAAAAAGAAATAATTAAAAGAAGTGCCTACTAAAACCAAACCAAACAAACAAACCAACCCCCCCGAACATCCCAGCTCTCAGCTGCTTTCTCAGAGCCCAGCACTGGAGCCATATGGTTAGCATCTTATCTTAGCAAGGCACAAAGAGTGGCGGTACCAATTTATTCTTTTTGCATAGCACCTTTCGCCACAACTGAGAGGTGAGAGGCTGCTCCCCGAGAAGTAACAAATACATATGGCTTTTACATATTAAAAGAGGTGCTTGTGGAAACAACAGTGACTCACATCAACTGAAATCAATAGGTATAGTAGCTGAATACAGAGAAATAAAGAGCTGGCATGCCAAGAATCCTCGGTGCTTCCCACTGACTTCAAAGACTTGCATTAGGAGAAGGTCCAAATTAATTTCGTATGTGTTATTAAAGTTTTCCATCATCCAAGGCAGAGAGATGCCGAGGCCCCAGGGCTGCAGTGAGCTCTACGGCAGAGTGTGTGCACAGCCACTCTGAAGCTGGGGAGGATCCAAGCACCTCAATCCAGTCGTACACAATGGAGGCCTTTGCTTGACTGCCATGTAAGGCTCAGAGGCTGTCATATGCTGAAAATCAGAAACCAAAGTCTACCTTAGCAGAGTGTAGCAACACAGTCCCCACATATGGGCTCATTTCACACAGTGTGCATAAAGCAACCAATTACAGCAGCAAGCCAGCTAAGTGTCTGGACTTTTTTTCCTAAGAAGAAAACGAGCTAGTTCAATCCCCCACAGAATCTCATTCTTCTCCTTTTTAAATCTGACATCTGCTGTCATGTCCCAAATTTTACACTAGGAAGCAGCAGCCTGGAATTTCTCAAATGTGTAAATTTTTCATATTGCACTGAGACTGCAACAGCCTTACCTAACCAACTGGATCTATCTGTCACCTGCCAAGCAGCACTTGCAATTTGTTTACAGTCAACTGCAAGGAGATATATAAACTCCCCCAGATGAGGAAGATGTTGAATTTACACAGACAAGTGACAAATGAGCTCAGAATGAGAATGCATACAAGAATAGCCTACAGTATGCCATTATATCATGACATAAATATATTACAACTACTCCAACCAATGCCCATGGCAAATGTTTCCATGTGTTACCACCACTAGAGTAATTTCTTTGTGTTGCAGGTTTTTCCTTCTTTTCTTTTTTCCTTGAATGAGAGATTCATTCTAAAGTAATAATGAATAAAAAGGTATCTATTAGAATGAGCAGACCATACTGAATGGGTTTCAGGACAACAGTCTGATTATTGCAGTTAATGCATCTCATTTCTTGTGGATCAGTGTCCAGATACCAGTGATATGCTTCACCAGAAATATACACATATATACACCCCATGGTAAGTTATAAGATGAGATAAACTATAATCTCACTATGTCTATCATTACATCTAGACTCCAATTACAATAAATAGAATAACTGTCCTAGTTTCAGCTGGGATAGAGCTGTCTTCCTAGTAGCTGGTACGGTGCTATGTTTTGAGTTCAGTATGAGAAGGATGTTGATAACACTGATGTTTTCAGTTGTTGCTAGTAGTGTTTAGACTAAAGTCAAGGATTTTTCAGCTTCTCATGCCCAGCCAGCGAGAAAGCTGGAGGGGCACAAGAAGTTGGCACAGGACACAGCCAGGGCACCTGACCCAAACTGGCCAACAGGGTATTCCATACCATGGGACGTCACATCTAGTATAGGAACTGGGGAGTGGGGGACGGGGAATCGCCGCTGGGGGACTAGCTGGGTGCCAGTCGGCGGGTGGTGAGCAATTGCACTGCGCATCATTTGTACATTCCAATCCTTTCATTATTGCTGTTGTCATTTTATTAGTGTTATCATTATCATTATTAGTTTCTTCTTTTCTGTTCTATTAAACTGTTCTTATCTCAACCCGTGGGTTTTGCTTCTTTTCCCGATTTTCTCCCCCATCCCACTGGGTGGGGGGGGAGTGAGTGAGCGGCTGCGTGGTGCTTAGTTGCTGGCTGGGGTTAAACCACGACAATAACCTACCATAGGCACCTGTAAAGTAATACAAACCAAAGCTTTCAGTATACATGAATGGCAGCCTTTCATAAAAGGAGTGGACACCTAAGTGTTAGCAAGGGATTCAAGCTTCCTTCTGTCAAGCAGCATTTCCACTTCTTTCAAAGCTTGAAAATCATGCCTCTGTAGAGAAACAAAACAGAAATCCTCTGGGCACAAGTGAAAACCTCCCTAATCCCTGAAAATGAAGCTTACATTGCAGGAGGTGTTTCATAGATCTTGAGCTAATCCTCTGGAAGTGAAGGACTATCTTTGAAAACAAGGAAAAAGTGGCATCAACCATCGCAACTTCCCCAATCTCTACAGATTGTTATTGGAGATAAGACTGATCCTTGTTCCAACCTCTGATACATTTAGGAAGCAGCCTTTCTGTTTTAGAAGGGTAAACTGCTGTAGCCAACAAAATCTCCTATCTAAACATACCCAACCCAGGAGTTTCCAAAAGGAGTATCCCACCTTTTTAGGTTGAAGCCCATCCCTGTCATTGACTATTCATACCTCTGCACTGTTTTACTAGGAAGTTACAATTTAGTTGAAGATGGTTGAAAAAGCAACCCACCTTTGTTCAGAACAAATATATAAACCACATTTCTCTCCCAGAGAGAGCTGAACCAGGAGTCACTACCCAAATGCAGGCCAATAAGTACTGGCTGAAATCTAACCAAAGAGTTATGACTGAATTTGTTTGTTTGTTTGTTTGTGTGTTTGCTTTAGGATGAATCCAAAACATCACATCAGGGAATGGAAAAGGCGGTGAGAAAATAATTTGTTTCTCGAAAGCACAAGAAGGTAAAACCTGGAGAAAGAGAGCTCTAGATTAGATACCAGTATGAAATAGTGAACTGTAACCAAGGATAATGAATCCTAGATTTGATTCCTAAAGAGCTCAGAAGACTAAGACTTTGTCTCTTTTTTTTTCTTATCAAAGGAGAATGCAGCAAGGAATTACCTGACTCCATCAACTGTTTCTATCTCTAATAAATATAATGCACAGGACACCAACTTCAGCTAACCACTTGGTTCAAAAAAGTTAATGTTTTCTTCTCTGTCAGTAGACATGTCATTGATTTTTGATGTCTCATGCAACTGTTTACTAAAGGCAAAGGAATGAGAGACTTGGAATTGCCCCTGAGTATCAGACAAGACACCTTCTCTATGTCAAACATCACCAGCTGCTCCCTGGTCTTTCTACTCTCATGTTACAGAAACATAATCAGGGAAGGTGTCTGGGAAGGAGACATGGCACATTTGGACCAAGTTCTTATTGTGGTTAACCAGAGGACTGGGACTTCATATTGAGCCTTGGTGTTTATTGTCCGCTCAGTAAAGATCTGACTGTAGTTCAAGACACACACTGTGCATTATTGTTTATTTGCAGTAAAGGGTGCAGTATTTTCAAATTCTGAAACCCTTATGGACTAAACACTCAAAGAATGCAACAGAATCATCATTTCTGCCACAGAAAAGCTAGAAGATAGACAGTAGTTGCCTGAAGTTACTCTAATAAAAAATAGGAATTGCACTAAGGAGAAAGAAGCTTCATTATGCCCTTATGCAATCCAGTGCATGAAGCAATTTTCAGCTTCAAGAATAACATCACTTACATTTAGCCTTGCATAGCCCAGAAGAGCTGTCCCAGTTGCCAGGCAAAACCAGGGTAATTCAGGCAAGTAACCACTGTGCTATTTTTGATACCCTAGAGTATTGGCTCCAGCCTTGTCTCCAGCTGCCACAGATCCTCCCCAGCCCTACACCACATTCACTACCCTTGTGAAGGTGTCTCAGGTACCTAAGGGCTTCTATCTAAAATGGTCTACATACTTGTGTCTAGGCAGCTGAATCCCACCTATTAAGTTTTCGCTGTTTTTGTGTTGGGGCAGTAAAAAAGATTATAGTCCATGTTTCTCGACAGCCCTGGGATATGTTCTATGCAAAAAGAACAGTTGCTCCAGCTTAACAGCCCCTCTGTGTAAAAAGCAGCGTAAAGAGGTCATATCAGAGCTGAAAATTGGGCCAAAGAGAGTATATTTTCCTCTGGATGCACAGTTATAATTGCTATTATGTTTAGGGAATTGGGCTTGATCACTGAATGGAAAACACTTTGCAATTAAGAGGGTTGAAAGCATAACTAGATTTGAATAATTGATGTTAATTTCCATTTGCAGAGAAGACTATCACAATGCTGAATCCAAATGCCATGCAATCTTCTGGTCCATTCCCTCATTTCTTGTTGCCATAAATTGCAAGGTAATGCTAACTGGAGGGCCTTGTACAGAATTGCTATGTGGATCACATCCCATTATACATCTGAAATCAGGAAGAATCCATGCTTGCATCATTCATGCTCATGAAGCAAGTTCTTTCCTTATTTGGCTATACAATTAACTTGAATGAAACTGAATGTAATGCCTTGAAAACAATACTAAATTAAATGGTAATGCAGTAATCCATCAATTACAACAGGGCAAGTAATGGCTTGAAATAGCTTTGTACAAGAGTTTCTAGCTGGATTAATAATATAATTAATGCTATGTACTCACCATTAAAGTAGGAAATAAAATATTGTTTTAGTTAATCTCTCTTTGTCATTGATGGGGAAGTGCAATGCAACCAAAATGAATATTCATTCTAATGTAGTGCCTAAGTATGCAAGTATCTACCAAAAAACCCCCAACAACCAGAATTTGCCAGCTTTTAAACATAGTTTTTACTGGGATTGCTGTACGTATCAAAAATGGTGAGCACATTTTTAATAACCTTATTTGTCTTAAATGCAATAATAGTCACACTAGCTTTGTACAGGTTAGAGAGAGGGGAAGATTTGAGTGACACTGTGAGCTAGCACCCTCAGTATTCAGTTGGTTCAATTCTTTCAGATACTGCTAGAAACACAGAAAATGGGAAAAAGATAGATGTAAATTATCTGGCCAGCTGTAGTAAGAAGGAACAGAACAGAATCTATCTTTGGAGAAATGAAGGGAAGCTCGCTCCTCTGCTTTCTGATGTTACACATGCAGATGATCAGTTACTTTAGATTTTCACACTTCCCACTGACATCAAACAAAGCTCAAGAACTGCAGTAATCTGAAGCCATGTGCATGTGTTTAGTGTCCCTTGCGTGACACGCATGCAGAGGGATGCACAGTAGGTGCCAACCTTTCTAGTCTCCTCCATTAGACCCTGGATCTGAATTACGCTGATCACCCTCCTGGCTTATCTAATTTACAAAAGCAATCTGTTCCACTGCTGACAGTCGTAAAACAGCCACCAGCTCCATGTTACAGGGCAGAGTAACCCATATTTACTCAGCAGATCCCAAAGACGTGGCTTAACCACCATTGCCGTCAGCCAAGGATGGGGTGGGAACAGGAGGAGGCTCAAGAGTGCAGAGGGAGGGCGAGTGCCCTCTCCCACCTGGATCCCGCCGCAGGGACATGCCCATAGGCCTGCAGGGAGGGAAGGGAGGGTTTTTCTCCCTTGCCCCATCTCTCTTGCATTTTGCGCTGCTGTGCAAAGCTGCTGCCTGATGGCCAAAGCCGAGGGCGCAGGACTGCTCTCCAAGTGCTGCTGAGGGGGCACAGGGGTGGGGGCCAAAGCCAGAGGGAGAACAGCTGAGCCCACCCCATGTCCCACTGCTAAAACCGTCCTGCTCAAGTGATTGACAGATGGCAGAAATGCTAATGTTCACAGGGGAAAGCCATGCTGAAGCATGTGATGTGCACGGGCATGCTGGGACTTTAAAGCCTTGCAGCCCACTCCTTTGAATACCTTTAGATCAGACAGCTCTGCACACAAGGCTGTATTCCAACAGTTGTTTAACACTTCCTACGGACCTAAACCATAGCTATAAAAAGGAATCCAAAGCTCTGATTTCATGCTTTTTATGGAAAATTTACCCAAAGAAACTAGTTAGCATATGATGTGAGCTAAGGGCTCAAAGATTTAAATGCTGTATCTATAAATAGAAGTAGGAACAAATATACACACAGACACATTACAATTCACCGCCGTATGTTTACAGCGGCCTTTGAAGCATATATGAAAAAATCTCCATAGCAGTAGGGATTGCTCAGAGGGTCCCCAGGAGAAATTACTTGCTCCTATACATCTTTGGACTGATGAACTGGAAAGCAAAGATAGCGATACCAACTCTTCCCTCTTTCACCTTTCCCTCACCCAGGTTTTGTCTTGCCCAGTAGCTGAAGAGACACAGTTGTTTCTGAACTCTGGAAAAGCAAGGGAATGGCAGTTCTGCTTTGCTTCCTAATGCTTTCCTCCTACTCCAGCAAAACATCCTGTGGGTAAGGTATATTCAAATAGATGCTTAGCACATGCTATAGAGGTCACTCACAGAGTAAAAAGCTATCTTGTATTATTTACAAGAAGTATTAGATAACATTTTGGCCACAGAGACACAAAGAAGCACCGTGAGATCATTAAAGCTCTAAAGTGCATGTAAAGAAGAAGGGTGTCTTTTTAAGAGATTATCAAAGGATCCCACATGTGTATCAAGTCGAGTCCAATGGAAGAAAAAAGAAATATGCCTGTTTGTCAACCTTAATGGGAACTGCAAAGTAGAAAGGCATTCCATCCGACTGTCTCTGAAAACCAGATAATGTGTATTTCAGTAATGCTGAGATTTTAACTTGTGATTGAAGGGAATCTATGCATTTCAGACAAGAAGCATAGCCCATTAGACATCATGCCTAATAATCTGCAAATGTTTAACATATCCACACAGATAGATTTTTTTGTTGTTGTTTGCTATTGGGGGGGGGGTAGTGGTGGTGGTAAGGAAAATCAGCTTTTCTTACTGTTTATGGGAAATGGAAGAAAACAACACAAGATATCATAAAACCCAAGGGGTGAGTTGGAAAAAAGGTTAAAATAACTGTATGGGACAGAGTCTCCGCTGACCTTGTGCATTCTGTCCTTTAAATGTAAACGCTGCCTTTGAAACCAACAGTATTTGTATTTCATTAGTGCCTGTGGAAGAACAATAAAAATTCAGAAGGTGTAAAAACCAGGCCTCTGCAAGATAACTTGAATAAGCTAAAATTAAGAGCATATCCTACCCAATTAAGGGTTTCTTTTGTGTTACAGTCATGCCTAAGTATTTTCAAATATTGAAAGAGATGATTAAGGATATTTGTGGCTATGCTGTGCCTTCCAAGAAAAGGAAGAAGTGCACAAGAAGTGTGGGTTTGGGGGGAAGGAGCACAGAAAAGGGAGTGTAATGACAGCAAAGGTGGGTGGTGAGTGGAGGGAAAAAAAGATCAAGAGGGAGAGAAAAAATAGTTTTGAAGTCATTTGGGTTTGAGATAGGGTGAGGGAATTGCTTAGGGTTTTTGGGGTTTTTTTATTGTTTGACTGTACAACTGTCCTAGATGTCTTAATGTCTGGAACAGATTTGAGTTATTAAGGAGTGAATAGCTAGCAAACCCCCCCTCATTAGATTATGAATGGCTATGTTTTAACACCCCTTAGCAGGAAAATACTAGTTCAAAGAGAAATCTGTTCAAGTGTAGAACAGCGTCCCCTTCAGAAAACACAGCTCCTCTGCATTGCTTGGGATCTGTGGATAGTGGGATCAGGGATGTGAAGCTGGGAACAATCCCATGTGATCACCTCCTCCTATAATTTATTGACTACTGTCATGGCATGTGGTACTGTGCAAACACTGCCCTAGGGTGTTTATCCTCTAAATCAGACACAGATAATAGAAGTCAGACGCAAAATACCAGGGGAGAGTCCAAACCAGATGGAGATAATCCATTTTACATCAGATGTGGATGTGACTTTCTCTTGGGCTGATTACTCCTAGTTAGAAGAGTGCTTTGCTCAAGGATTTAATGGAAGAGTGGCCGTCAGCCCTACCAAGACAAAGAGCTCCCTTGCAGGAGGTGCAGAGTGAGTGCAACAACTGTAAATTAAGAGCAGGGAGAACCGTTCAGGGACACCCTGTGACTAAAGACAGTTTAGCTGAGGTTCCGGATGCAGCATAGCCACATCATGTAGTGCCACCCTTGAGTAATTACTACATTACAAAGTGGCTGTTCTGCGTCTGCAGAACACAGAAACCATGCCACGCTGACCTGCTGTGTTGTTCAGAGCCAGCTTTTATTTCTGTGCCTGGTCTTACATTGCACGGGCTATATTTTACTCAGACGGAAGAAGAAAACTGAGTTATACTAGTGCAGTCTTTTGCCTACTTCAGCTATTTAGACTGCAAGCTCTTCATGGGTCTGACCATGTTTATGTATAGGAGGAGGATGTCACAATCTGACATGTGCTGAATAATTCCAGACCATAAATTTTGGCAAACTTGCTGACACACCTTTAAAATCATCATAATAAATATCCCCAAAACAGAGCCATCAGGATCCTGAGGTCCAACAGCTGCATTTCCCAATGCACCAAAAGTCTTCGCCAGGATGGTAACACGTTAAAATGAACTCCTGGATGATGACTAAAGGACAGAAAGCCCCAGTGACTCACATGAGAGTATTTCCCCACAAAGCAACCACTCTATCAGTGATCTCTCAGCCCTGATCTCAAGAGAAATGTGCAAAACATTTCCAGACGTGAGCTTAGGAACTAGAGTTTGTAAACCTACTGAATACGAAAAATTTCATAGCCCATATAGTTATTAATTTAAAAACTTTCTCTGTCTCATGCTCACTTGCACTCCTGCTAATATCTTCAAGTTCTGGAAGGTATGAACTATCCTTTTGTTTTCCTCCACCTTATCATCCCTCAGTAACAATCCCTCTATTTCCAACAGACCTAATACTTTTTGTCTCATGGTCTAACAGATTCAGCTAATTAAACTCAGCTTATATTTGAAGCTTGCTGTTTCTATTTCAAACCTGAAAGGTGTGCAAAGAAGTTTATCTCCTCTCCTAACTGTACTAGAATTTTTAGTAAAAGATGTTATCTATCTTTGCCTAAAAATTTATTGGACAGAAAACTGAGCTCCTGAGGAATTTCTAGAGGGAAACTTAAAATTTACCAGTTTTTTCCATATATACCTTCATGAAAAGCAAAATAAATACTATTTCAAATATTTCCATTATGAAAATATTTCCTGTTACTGAACAGAGACAATACTTTAGGCTGTATTTAGCACATGAAGGAATCTCAACTCCAGTACCATAAGATCTCATCCTCTCTGATCAACTCAGCTTTTTTGCCAAACCACTTCTTTTCTGGTATACAGTGGTCACCCTTTATATTCAAGTGCATAGTGACCCCCCAATAGGACTCACACCTAGCCATTATGCACTAAAGGAGAAGTCACCAAAACAAAATGTTTTTATTTGCTTCAATAATTACTGAAAACTGGATTCTTTGAATCTTCATTCACATTTGGTCTATTTTGCTCTGCAATTAGTTTTGCTGGGATGAATGGGACACTTGAAATCTAATGCATGCCTCAGTGAGGGTAAGTGTAGTGGAATCAGGCCATAACAATGGATAAAGTAAACACGTTCTTTTGTCGCCATCCATCCTGTTCTTAAAAGCCTTATTTAAAATAGCCATCAGACAAAGAAGATGATGAAAAGACACAAAATGAAGCCATGAATAACAACATAATTCAGATTAAGAATTCTAACCCAAATGGCCTTCAGAATTAATAGGCCATTGAAGGAAAAAGAATACCATCAATAAAAACAACTACTTGTGTGAAATCCTCCCTTTATACCTTTAATTTTGGCAGAGCTTTTCCTCCTGAGCTGCTGTTTTGCATGTATTTATGAGCTTCAGTCCTCATCCAGAAGGAAAGAGGAACTATCTGTTGTACATACTGACATATAAAAAATGAGTAAGAAATATCACTGCAGTTACAGGACACCAAAACTCAGCTATTACAACTGCATGATGCAATTTGATTAACAATACCTAGATTATCACAAGATTTGGAAATTACTGACTGATTTATTTTGGAAGTCACTGGTAGCAACAGTGGGTGTATGTTATACATGAAGAAAGCGTTCAGGTATTTGTAACTATAATATTAAAATTTGTACGTACATATAAAAGTCATTTTAATGTTGTTTTTTTTTTCTCCTTTGTAATACAGAGTAATTATAAAGTTTGTAAAATGATGCCATAAGACTTTAGAAGATTGAGTGAGTCACACTTTGTTGCAGGGTAGCAAAGATTCACTCTCTGTGGTGACATTTTCCTGAAAAAATCTCTCCCCAGCTCCTCTCAACTATATAATGATTGACACTGCCCACTCCAAAGACTCCTGAGCAACTGGCTACAAAAATATCTTTTCTAACAATTTGTTATGTTTTATCCCCCCAGTGTGTTATTCTTTATCTTCCTGAAAAACTGCTCAACCCATAAAAGTCTGTACAGCCTCACTGCTAACAGGATTTTGTTCAAGTTGCACTGGCTCTTACCTCAGGTATGAGTGATATTATTTCTGGTAACAGCTATGACTTTCCTGACGTACTTGAATTTCCTTAAAAGTTTTAGAAGTTTTCTAGTTAATGCAGGCAAAAGAGACTAAGTATGAAAATCAATTACAAATAAATGAGACTTACTCAGTATAAAGAAAAGTGGTATAAAGAAAAGTGAGTTGTGTTTTGGTTTTTTCCCCACTGTGTTGTGCTCTGTTTAAAAGCACATGAATGTCTGAATATCTGAAAAAACATTTCACAAACAGGAAAAAGTAAAGGGGAACAAGAAACCAGACTGAATCTGGAACAAAACTGGAATTTTGTCCAAAGGAGAGGCCCAACTGACAAAGAAGGAAGTTATTCTGACTGAATCAACCAGGAACAGTTGATAGAAAGTGCTCAGACATCAAATAAGTCATTATCCAAAATGCTACAAGAAGAGACATCTCATAAAAAAAATCTCATACGCTGTGCAAAGCTGGAGTCTGCAGAAGATTGCACATGCTGCTGCAAAAGCAACATGCCAAAGCAATATCCCACCCTTAGTGAGAAGAAAGAGCTGCATTAATTTTTTCAACAGAGCAAGAAATTGTTAAATGTACCAAGGACAGAGTTCATGACCATTAAGGTATGGGGGCTTAACCCACATACTTCTGTGAGTTAAGAACATGGCAGTCCTTGGTCCACTAGAATTTGCAAGGTGCAATAAAGCCATTGGAGAAGTCATTGAAAAGGCATAGAAAACATCTCAACAAATGTTTAAAGGGATGTGAAGAACTACAAGTGCTAGTCAATGAAGCTTCAAGAAACAGAAAGACAAGGATCAAGAGACTCAGTACCCTCCACGATCACTAAATTTATTTTTTTTTAATAAAATATATACATAAATATAAAACTTGTTCACTACATACAATAATAAATAGCCAAGGACAGATAACTGATATTGATTTTTCTCCTGACACCTCGAGTGTCAGGAATGTCCTAGGTAGCACAAAGGATGAGACCATGAAGTATGTAATGAATTCTCCTGAAGAGGGTAAGTTGGATGATTGTAAGGCATTGGAAATAGAGAAGTCTAAAAGAAAATCTAAATTCTATTAGGGACTGAAACAAGAGAAAACAATAAAAAGAAGACTACAGGGTTCTATATTCATCTCAACTATACAAAAGATATTTTACAGCAAAAACTGAACCATGAATGGAGCTCTTTTGTTAGAAAAAATTAGCAGGTAGTCATTGACACTTTTATATTTGGTTGTAATGAAGTATGTCCTTGTCCTAGATTACTTAGACTCACTTCCTTCAGATAGCCTTAATAGATAATACTTCAGTTCAACAGTTACTTTTGCTACCCACTATCCCTAAAATAGAGGGTATGACTATATAATTTTTGGCAAATTACATGTTTTGACATAATCTACTGAAAATCTAAATAGGAAACATGGAAAAACACTCTAAAGCCAGACCTTTCTCCATATTTAGCAGTCGTAGATTACAGTTTGGGACTGGTGAAATATAGGTTGCGAGCTGATAACATCTGGTTTGACAGAAATCAGAAAATAAGAATGTTTGCACTTATGTGAGAGGCTTCCAGATGTACAAGACAAAACTCTTGCTGTGATTTGGAGGTGAGGAAACTTCCATTAACTCTCAAAAAAGACAGTGAGTAGTCCTAAGGTCACAGACAGCAGCAGCACCCAGGAGTTAGTGCCAGAGGCCCACAGACTGCTGTTCCAGTCTCACAAGCACACTCGGGAAAAGCAAATATCCCTTTCCACAGTGGCAGATAGTGGGTGAGACCAGAGGTGGTGTTCCTGCCATTCTGTCAGACACAACAGACTGACACTGCTCAGCCTCGGGGCTTGGAGAGACCAGAAAAATAGTGCTGCTGGAGTCCATGGAGAAATATGTACGTCTCTGAAGCAACACATGGCACTTCAGAGGCTACAAGAACGTTATTGGTTTATAGTGGGGAACGCGTCTGTGAAATCTCACCATCCTTTTTGTTGTTACTAGTTCATATCACTATGTTTGGCTACAGAAAGCAGGTGTGGGAAGCCGTACCTATAGAACGTTGCTGCCGGAGAGCTGAATCGCTGGAGCTGTTGAGCTGTTGGGAGTGTTACATTATACAGCAGCGAACAGCCAGACTCTGCATAAAGCAAAAAAACACCCAACCCCCTGATTCGGAGGGACTATTGGCCAGATGTGCCATTAGCAAAAGGGGGGGCAGCTCCAGAGCCAGCTTAGCTCATCCAAAGCATGTTGCTTCCATGAGGGGAAGGGGCCGTCCCGCTCTCACTCTTCTCCTTCGCCAGAGACCCACCCAGGTTTTTGCAGGGTTTGCTCACCATCCCTTAGCCCCTTAAGAAAGACACACGGGGCATCTGAGGAAACCACAGGGTTAATTCCCCAGACAAGGTAAGGAGCAGGAGCCCAGGGCCAGGATTACCAGGGGGAATAGGAAAGGTGGGAATGGGACCCCCACCCCCTTTCAGTACCGACGAACTATTAATTTGCCTTAGCCATGTCTTGTGGAACAACAGCCTGCAATCAATCTCTGCTCAGCGTTAACTGCCGCAGCAGAGCGTTTCTGACAGACTAAATGCACACAATGAATGGTGAGGAGAGGTGGCAAGTGGTTTTGCTGTGCCATTCTCCAACCTTCAAGTTCTGGATGTTGAAAAAAAAAAAAATGTGTTGCTGCACCCTACTTTTGGAAAGAGGTCTCACATTCCTCTGACCAATGCAAATCTACAAAATATTGACATTTTTCACTGGAATAGAAGCAGCAAATACTAATTATTAACCAGCTACTAAGTATGGTTATCAGCTGAATCATATACATTCAGCAGAGGAATCGTTGCATCTGTTATGTGGGAGGCAGACATTGTACTGTAACGGGAATGAACTGAGTGTCAAGTAATGCGGTATTCTTGTTACAGCTTCAGAACAGATGTCATTTTGTCATAGCTGCTGACATAATTTTGAAGATAAGAAGATTTGGAGATTTAGTCCATGATGTTTTAAAGCTAAACACAGACAGGATTAAAGCTTTAAATTTAAACATAAGCTAGATATGGCCTTACAACACAGGGTTATATCAAACATCCTAAAAAACATTTAGAAAAAAACACCATACTGTTTTTAATTTATTGTAATTGCGGTACTAATGCTACTTCAATTATTATTTTACCATCTCATATATTATTAACCACTATTTTTACAGAATCATGTAGCCAGAAAACCTGACCCAAGATTGCTGTTTTGGAAAAAAAAAGTAGAACTAATGAGGCTTAGTTTCCTTGGATTAAGTTTTATCGACTTTCACGTCTAGGATGATGTAAACTCCAATGCAGGCTTTTCTCTGTGAGTGGGACTGCTTAAATGAACATCTCCTGTGTGGATTCTCTGCTGTCTAGTACTGTATGAGCTCATGCTGTTGTATTTTTTTTTCAATCAAGGATATTACAGAGTTTCTCTTCTCCACCCAGCCTTGTACTTTCAAATAGCTCTGCAGCATTAATAATTTTCAAAATTATTAACCCAGTTGAGTTTTGACTAGGTTAGCCCAACAGATTTGAGTCTATTTGGTGTGAGGAAAGAGACACTGGCCCATATCTGAAGACAATGATCACTTAGCCCTTTTTTGAACAGATGACTTTTAGTGGGTTTATATTTAAAAAGACAAATACTACATAACAATTAAGATGTGGTAGGAATTTCTTCGGCAGTCTCCAAGTTAATCTGAAGCTAATCAGCTTGGGTATGGGTACGGGTAGAGACAAAGTGTGGAGTTAAGTGCACAGACCAGGTAAACTAAAGGAAGGGTAGCCCATACTGCTCTCTGGTCTACTATACCTAACAAACTGACAGTCAAACTAGTTCAGGCTAGTTCAAAGGCTAGATACACATTTATATCCAGGTAAGCTAAACTCACATTTTTCACCACAACGCAGTCTGTACACATCAGGCTATATCCCATTGTAGTCCCGATGTATATCAGTATAAATGTAAGACAAATCATTTCAATAAAAGGAAATAATACTCACTTCAGAGAAATTAGTCCAACTCAGACCCACTCTTCTTGAATTCTTTACCTTAAGAACATCCTAGACATGATCCCATTCCAGAACTTCACTTACTTTTGACTTTCTTATGAAAACAGATCTTGCTCCGATTGTTGTAGTTGTCAATGCCTTTTCTCTATTTTTTTTTTTTTTCTGAAATATTAAGGGTAGATTTTCTTAAGGTCTGAAAGGCATTTCCTTTTGGGGGCTTCTAGGGACTGGGGTGAAGAGGACAACATGCGATTCCTGTGAAGTGCAAGGTGAAAGAAGCAGTTATGTTGTCCTACAGATCTGTTAATTCCTACAGGTGACTATCACCCTTCCCGAGTTCAATACACAAGTAAAGGCTTGTGTGCTGAATCTTAATTCATGTACTTGTTTCTCTCTATCGATTTCCTGCTATTGAATTTTCAGAAACACATGAATTAGAGAAGCCTGTAGCTGTCATTTTATACTCAGTCAGATAAATGATTAAAGACCAAACCATGACACAGTGAAATCCTCATAGTCTTAAAATGGTTTTGGCCCTCATTTGATTTTTAGGTTTTATTTGTACTACTTTGGTCAGTGAAGTTCTTTTCAGGAAAACAGATAAAGGGCTGGAAAACAAAGCTCTACAGTCTTGTTACCCTGCTTAGGATATGAAAACTTTTTACCAGTACAAAAAGCACAAATCAGTGTCTCCAGCCCTAAAATCAAAATGTTGCATTGGGGTCATCACTCTCCTGTGTTACAGCTCTAGCAGGAGAAGCATCAGCTTTATTTGCTGCTGGTAGCTCCCTGGGAGGGTACCTTGTGTTTGGCCAAAAGGCAGGCTGTGGTTTGTGGTACTCTGGCTCCTGGATGGATCCTTACCTGTGTGTGCACATGGCATCTGTGCCGCTGTGAGGATTTCTGTCTCCTCAAATTGGGCTGGCAGGGAGCAGAAAGGAGGAACACCACCTGCAGGGACCTCGCTGTGGGATGGAGACTGAGAAGTATTCAAGAAGAAGCAACAGCAGGTACATATCCAGACCATGAAAAGACAGAAAAGAATCTACCCCTAGGGACCCAGATGTTAATGTGTGGAGGTTTTCTGTACTTAAGAAATCTAGAGAACATTTCTGGACTGAGAGCAAAGACAACCCTCTTCACAAGGGCACAATGGGCGGGAGGTCAGCCTTATCCTGCAGATCCTGTGTAAAATGCAAACGTTCTAGGTTGTCCTCCGGAAAAGCTTTGGTTTTGAGGGTCAAAATTCCCATTATTTGTACATATTTTTTTCTTGAAGAGGGATTGGCAGACCTACCTTGCATTTGCCTTTTACTTGTAGTCCATCCACAGCAGCAGCTGAGCATCTGACCCCATATGACTGGGATTTTGTTTGTGGTGTTTCTTCTTTCTGGATTGTTGCTCATTCATCTGATGTTTTCCCTTTCATTAAGAAAATATTATCTACTTAATATTATTTTATGACCAAACAGGAACCTTTTCTTTGGAATCATGACTTTTCTCATAGTATCACATCACACACATCATCAGACTCCAGACCTTTTTGACAGACTAATGTGATGCAAAAATATCTAAATCCACAGGGGCAAAATCTTTCTTGACCCAAACTATCAGAGAAAGCAGCATACTGTTCCCATGAACCTCTCATAGAGGAGAGACCTGGGTGAGGGTGGGACCAGTATCAGCGACAGGATAGATGGTACCAAAAATAGCACTGTTGCTTCTTAGGCAAGTTGTGGCTACCAGAATAATTTAGCCTAGAAACTGGATTCAAACATGCTGATGGCTGCAAGCTGCTTTGCATCTCTCTTATCCTGTGGGATACCAAACAATTGCTTTTTTTACCACAATTATTAAATAAGTACCACCCCCCCAGCATAGAGAAAGAAGTCTTTGTCTCAGAAAATGACACTGTATTTTAAAAATGAAGCTGTCTTAAGAACCAATAAATATGATCAAATATTTCAGAATTCAAAATTTTCTGCTGTCCATGGGAAAAAAAAACCTATAGTTTTTCATCATATGCCTCTGTACACGTCTATGTACACATACATGTTTACATGTGTCTAGGTACATACCTCTCTGTATATATGTCTGTGTACACATACACACAGAGTGCATAGATACGCAACACTCAGCACAACATACTCATATTTCCCATCGCTTCCTATTGCCCAAGAGCAGACTGAATACAGGTGGCCTCATAATAGCAAGCATAAAAATGACAACCATTTTTTATTGTAGAATAATCCACACTGTCAGATGTACTGCCATCTGTGTTATTCAGTACTACTGCTCACTGCCTGCTGCCACCAGCACTGGCCCGTTGTTGGAGAAATTACAGGAGGAGATGCTTGGCTTTATGAGAGAGCTTGAAACTAGTCCCAGAGTCAAGTATGACATAAACCCCAAAACTGGACTTAACGTGTGTATTCAAACGGTGTCCCCTGCTGTTACACAACCACAGGTGTATCTGAAGGGGATGGTCTCCACTATTTCCTTGTCAGAGACCAATGAGTTAAAATAATCAAGGCCAGAAAATGCTTTGCATGGTTGTGAGAGAAGAATTAAAGATCCCAGTGACTCGAACTTGCTTAAAACATTCGCCTCCGCAGCTGTCATTGCTGCGGTACTACAGAAACACTCCTAGCATCAAGCCTGTGCATGAATCCGGCATCAAACCTGCACCAGCTCCCATCGGACTGCCAGACTCCAATTACTATCAGGTGACTCCTCACAAGAGTAAAACCTTTGCCACAATTTGGGGACTATTTTCTTTTCATTTTCTGTTACTGTGTTGCTTTAAAATCATGCTCTGATGAATGCTGGTCAACATCAACGTTAAAATGAACAAACTCTGTGCAGAATAATAACTAAGAGGACATTAAGACCTTCTATGCTTGTAGTCAGCTCTTTGTTTTCTTCCCTTTTCCATCACAGCCCCAAGTGCTAATGAAGAATGCTTTCTGATATGACAAATACTGTGGCAGTTTCATTTCTAGTAGACTAGTACCTGGTTTTACTTTACTGTAGGCAGTTATATTTTGAGAATGAAAAGGTTATAAAAGCCATTATAAAATTAAAACATTGCAAGACTGAGGGATGTTTCCATAATCATAACATTTTAAGTAGTTAAAAGAGAAAAAAAACCTCACCAAACTATCTTCAGTAGAAAATACAGTTTAGTCACAAATATTTTGTCAGCCTTTGGCCTTTTCCTACATATGCATTCATAATTCAAACCACCTTCCACTATATAACAAATAAAACCTGCCAGATGGACTAAAGATTGGAGGTAATAATTACAGATTAAACATGGACTAGGCATGGTCCCAGTTGTCCAATTCCACCTATGAAGGGCCTGACAAAATGTAGGAGAGGTTCCTACACAAATATTGCTTCAAGGGCGTTAAAAAGGTTTTTCACAGCCATAATATTTTGACATGGCTTTATCAGTAAAACCATAGTGAGCAAACACAAAAGTCTTCAGAATGGCTTAGCAGTAAGGCTACCTACTATGAGCTCTCCATAGGTCTGTATATTTTCACCTTGCATCCAGACAAGGCTATGGTACTAACCTTGATCCATTCCCACATACTCGTTATCTGTGACAAACCTTATTCTTTTTCTTACCGTCCAGGTCTGAGCCCTTGAACAATCTGAAGTCAACTGATATTTGCTAATCATCCACCAGCAGTTTCTCTAATGTAATATTTTATGTTATACTGTAATAATATGATAATGCAATAATTTCATATGATAATGCAATTTAATACTCTCTTTTTCTTTGCTCTGAAAGAATTTATGAGTGAAGGCTGAAGTTTGTCTGACTCCAAAGTTATGTCTTTCAAAGCTGACTTCTCTCTTCACTGTCTCCATCCAGCCCTGACATACCTCAACAGAGCAGGGTGGTGTAGCTAGAGAGACCTCTGTGTTATATTCTTTCTTACACGATGTCACATTATAATCTTACAGTCATGACATCTGTTTCACTGACCATTTATTTTACTGTTGAGAACAAATGAAGTTTTCATTCCTTCAGACTGCTGTTAATAACTTCCATATATTTGCTTCCATATATATCCATGATATTATCATATCATGATAATATGTCAACATCTCTTAGAATTAGCAAAAAAAAAAAAGGCAAAAATAAAAATCTGAGCATGCTATGAACACTGTAAAACATGTCTGAAATGACAAAAAAGTACCATCAAAGTAGATCCTGGAAGAAGGATGAGTCAAGAACATAAGTAAGCATAAAAAATCATTGCAGTTCTGAAAATGCTTTCAATAGGTATAAAATTTCCATTATATCACTGAAACATATATGTTTGACTGCTTTGTCTTTCACTTTCTTACTTCCTTTTAGTGGTATGAATAAGAAAAAAATAGAAAAAAGATCAAAAAAGAGAAATGAAGAAAGCATAAAGCAGAAGATTAAATTGTATTTTTTTAGTTCAGCCTTACACAAAATCCATCAAATTAAAAAAGATTAAAAGCTTTGTTGTATTTTCTTGGAAAAAAAAAAAGTTACTTTTCATTCAAACAAAATGTTGGCTAGCTAAGTGTAGGGAATGTAAAATCCTGAACCTGGTGTTTCTCACTGATATATTAAAAGGAGACTCCAGGCACTAGAAGCTCCAAAAGAGAATTCCTTTAGGTTATACATTGTTATGCTATAGCTATTCCATTTCCTTTTCTATGTTTAAAAGATAGTTCTTCATCTATATTCCTATTGGTAGAAAAGCATATGCATACAATTGCACTTCCACATTCTTAAAAATAAATGTATTTATTAAAACTGAAGTCTTGGTAAATCTGGAATATATTTAAAATAAATTTAGCTGTAAGAAAGGAAAAATACTAATAAGAACTTCACAGAGCATGAAAAATAACTATGATATATTAATTGAAGTTGAATTTCAAACAGAACATGGACTCTTGTAGAGCTTTAGTTATGAAAATGGTACATTCAGTTCAGCATAATAATAGTGTTTGTTCTACAACAAACTGAAGGTTTTCTTGAACTCAAAAGTCGAGAATTGTAAAGAAACGTGAGCATCACATCACACACACTGTCTACTGAGTACAGGTGTTTTCCAAACACTGATAGGAGTAGTTTATTGTGTCACTAGGAGAAGCTTAGTGAATATCCTGCCACTGAAATCCGCCTATTGCAGATTACAAATATTACCACGTTTAGAACAAATTTTTGTCAAGGTTACTTCTACCAGCAGTTGTTTTTCAGGACTGGATTGACAGTTTGACTGAGTCCATAATTTTCACAGTTGGAGTTTCATGATTTGTCATGCAACAGTGGCCAGCTTGGCACAGTGGGAAAATCCACAATCCTGTAAATGCCCCAAAGGACATACCAGGATTTACCATGCATGTGCTGATCCACTGGGATGGGGTCCAAGTCACAAATCATTCCTTTCACTCACAGGCAGGAGAATATTCCTGATCAACAACAGTACAAGGATACTGTTCCAGTCTGGAGGCTTACCTTGCGGTTGTGCTGCTTTTTTTCTGTTTCTTTATACATGCATATATATGTACATGCATGCATAGCTTATTGTGTTGATGATGCAGATAAAGACAAGAAAACATTTAGCTCTTGAGTGAAAATGCCCCCTTGCATGCTGTCTGGGCTATAATCTCAGCTGTTATTAAGTCTGTGGGCTGTTAAGCACCCCCATCTCCACTGAGATAACTAAGAGAAAAGGGTGGTTGGCACCTGGCGGGTCTGGGATCTAAATGGTTTGTAAAGCTCAGTAGCTGCTTCTCTAATTCAGAACAATTTGTATTGCGTATGATTTTATGTGTAAAAAGGATTTACCAGGCTCATAATAAAGACAAAATGGTGGACTATAATGACGATTGGCAAGAAAAGTAAAGAGGAAGAGCACAACACAATGGAAAAGAAAATGGAAAAAGTGAAATACATAAAAGAGTGAGGAGAGCAGAGGGAAAAAAAACAAAGCTCGTTTCCTTTCAAAACTTCTTCTAGCAGGGCTTCCTTATGCCAGTTACAACATACTCATACAGTGTCCCAAAACCCTTTCTCTTAGCAACCCCCGTTGAAAGTTGTTGTTAGCAATGTAGTGGTGACCGAAAAGTCAACATTTTCTGGAGACTGATTAGGTTTCCAGCCTTACAGCTGTTATTTCAGCTTCCATTGTTACTCTGCTCAGTTATGTGCATTTCTTTATTTTTCTTTTGGCAACACATCTCCTCTACTTTAGGTTATTTTCAGTTCATGGACCAAGGAATCCTACATCATCTTCTTAAGTGGGACTCAGAGTAATAGCTGAGACTACCAATTTACTCTTTTGATACAGGTATTTTCTCTGGCCCAGAAGCCAACAGTAGCAAACTGCAGTGCAAAGGGGAGAGAAAGCAGGGGGAGGAAAAAAAGTCAGTGAAATAAATAGCTTACAAACAAGTGCAACCCAGAGGTGAAATGAGTCTGTGGGTAGCTGTTGCTCAATTAATGGAAGAAATAAAGCTAAAAAACCAGCTCCAAGACAGCTAGCTGTCACAATGTCAGAGCCCAGGTAAGCCATTTTTTCCCAGGCAGAATGTAAAATAACTTCTCCCTTTCATAACGGGGACATCTTTGTAAGCTCCGTGTTACAAGGGAGGTCTGTTTCTTTAGGAGACACACAATGTGCTTCCGTGACCCAAAGACAATACTGGGAGAATGATCCTGGAGCTCTGGGGTGGGTAAAAGGGATGGCAACCTCCAGCACTCCTTATTTTTTATATTCCCCAAACTGCATCTGAGCAGCTATTCAGCATTATCCTCTGCCTGCAAGTGCTGCATTTTGGACTGAAAACTTGCTAAGAGCTAAACTTATAAGTAGCTACTGAAAACATTATTCTTTCTTTCATCTCTGCATTGCTTATTGAATATTAATGTGGCTCTGACTTTCCACCTCCATCAAAATTCCCCAGCCATATCCTGGCAACAAACCTCTGATTCAGGATTTTTAACCTCATTTCTGCTGTGACAATTTCCTGGTGCCTGTTTATTCAATACAGCGCTTTACCCTTTTTTGTGGGGACAGGTTAAGTGCCCTTCTGTTCCATTATACAGCTATATCATACTACTTACTACTCTTCCATAATTAAATATCTGCAAAAGAAGCAGGCAGGCATGATGATGGATGTGATAGAGCACAGAGGAGCGGCAGTGGGGTGGGCACATCAGCAAGGAGCCAGTACCAGCGGGAGCATGCTCGCGTGGAAGAGCCAGAGCGAGGGGAGATGCAGAAGCACTGCGGTTTGGCAGAAATGACCACGCAGTCATTATTCAGATGAGATCTCTCCAGCCAAAGAGTGCTAGAAACTACATATCTGTGAAATAAGTATACGGTTATGGATCATTAAGTCCACAGTATCTCTGTTCTCTATCTGACGGGGGCAGTAATATTTGACTGTAATTTTTGAGAATGCCCATGGTCACAGGAAGGTTAGATTTTGTATTTGCCAGATCTATTGTTTGTTAGTTTTCCGTATGAAAAAAATGTATAGAATATTCCTGACTCAATGATAGCTAAAGCAGGGCTCATATGTTTTCTTCATGGTCAAATAGTATTGTGTATGTATGCTTTTCTTGGGTTAATCTGAGAAAGAATGGGACAACAGAGCTGGCCCTCTTCCTGCAGGCTAACAATGTATTAGTGACTGTATCTTTTGTTCAAGTACTACCTCTGCCAACAAAGTTGTTCCTTGAGCTACACAAAAAATATAAACGCTCATGGCTTTTCCTTGACTTGGGAACTTCTAGAGATAACAATCTTTCAGGGTAAAACAGATTTCTTTCCTTTTTTTTTAAGGTATGTCTAAATGTGATAGAGTCTTGTCCATCATGATCTCACTTCTAAGTACTACACAGTCAAATGCATGACTTGGAGGATTAAAATTTTGACCTAAAGCACTTGGGAAGAGACAGAGATCTCTTTTGGTGACTGTATCACTTCAGAACCACAGTGTAGATCTCACGCAGTAGTATTCTGCTTTGTTGGGGTTTGTACCCTCATGATATTTTAGACTTCATTACTTACTGCAAATATGGGAAAAAAACCCAGCTAGAGCTCAATGTTTGGGATTTAAAGTATCTAGCTGTTCTGTCTTTAAAAAACAAACAGGCAAAACTCCTTAAATTTTCCCTGCCACACATATTTGCATTAAGCTTCCAGTTCTTACGGGGACTTCTTTAGCTATTACAAAACATTAATTGCTCTTTTAGATAATGAGTCACATAAACATTTTCAACTCCCTTATCTTGTCTGTCCCTCAGAGGAAGGAAACATCTTTCAGCTTTAGATGCAGGGCAGTACTGCTAAGGGATTTCAGTGTGGAGATAGCTCCCCAAAGCTCACTCATCAGTGCAGCACTGAAGCACAAACCTTTGCGTTATTATTAATCCAAAATAATAATCAGCATGACCATTGTAATATCTCCTACAGCACTGAATTGGAACTTCCCTTGCCATCCATTCCTGTCAATCACTGTGGAAAAGCTTTGCCTGAAAGCAGAACTGATTCTGCTCAGCATGGAAGCTGAAAAATTCAGCTACAAGGCAGTTAGTGTTAATATGCTACCAGAAATGGCATTAAGACAGTGAAAAGTTCTGACAAATTAAGAGTAAACAAGTTTAAAGCTGTGACAAAAATATGCTCATACATATACTTACAGTGGCTTAATAGACTGAGTAATGTGTGACTTCCAGAAATACAGGGAAAACTGGTCTGTCTTTAAAGATTCAGCAGGACACGTTGATGCTTTAAAGTAAATAACCTGAGCCCTTCTGAAAGCCTTGTTTCACAGCATGCAGACTGTCCAGTCCTCATTTGCTCCATCATATACATACTTCTTAAAATGAAATTACCAGGATAAAGGATTGGATCTTTAACTTAAACAAAGTCATAAGCAGATCTTCAGCCCTATTTTCTTGCTCCTGTGCTAAATGCACACCTGTCCATCTCAGCCTGCAGTGATTATCAATTAGATACACACTGCGTTAGTTTGCATAGAAGCTGCTAAAGAAAACTCTTCCCTACAGGAAAAGGGACAAAACCCCTTTTATTTGTAAGTAGCAAGCATAGCTTCTCTCTTAGCTCAGGAGAAGAGGAAGCAGTGGAAAGCAGATGCTACATTCCAGTCTGCCCCTGCAATTTGCTGCCATAGTACCAGGGTTGCTCCACTCTTCCCTTGCGGCAGGACCGGGGAGCTGGGCTGGTGGGAGCAAGGCTGGAGGGCAACGAGGCCATGGAGGTGCTTAAGGCAGACTGTCCCATTGGGAGCTTTTCTGTAATTGCTTCCTAAATGAAGAATCCTGAAGTGACAGGGTCTCTGCTAACTGGATCAGACCTTGCCTCCTCCAGTACATTGCAGTGACGTCTTCAAACTTTATGGATAGAGAAGTTTCTCCCTTTCCCTTGCTCTTGCTCTTTTGCTGTCTTTTGCTCGCTCTTTCCCCCTTTCCCTTCTACCTTCCCTTCTTTCTCTCCCCCCCTTTCTCTTTCTCAATCTCTTTTTCTTCCTTTCTCTTCTTTTTTTAGCTCGGTGTGGGATACATTCACATGCTCCCCTTTCACCAGAGAAGAAATTGCCGCTGCGTCTGCAAAAAGATTCTTTGATGGTGCTGCTAAGATGTTCAAGGGCACAGCAACATTTTGCATGCTGAAGTCTGTAACAGATCTTTCCCTCGGAGAAGTTCAAAAAAGGAGCTGGAGTACAAAATGTTGTGGAGATCCCTCCAGTTCGTTCTGTTTTCTGGAAATTGGCTTATAGCGGCTTATCTCACACTTGTGCCTAAGTTGCAGGTAAGGTGGAAAAGTGAGAAGATATCCAAAACCCCTCTTTCTTGATCACCAACCATGAGATGAATGCTTATCCACCTAAGGAAAATGCCCAGCTCAGCTTTTCTGCAGAACAAATAAAAATAAATAGAATTATTTATTGTGTATTTGCACAGTACACCAAACCTGTACCTGGAACAAATTTTTACAGCTGAGTCATGAAACTTGAAAGGCAGAATCCATAATGAAAATGGTGACAGTGCCATTGTTCTGCTAATAACATAGTCATTTCAACCACTTAAAATAATACCGTGGCACAGAAAACATAGAACTGCCCTAGCAGACAAAAAGATTGAGCGAACTCAAGTCGGTACAACCATATCATCAGACTCAATTGCTCACTGTGGGGTAAATATTTGAAATCATATAAAGGGGATTCAGCCACATGATGCTCAGTGACATTAATGGGACCCCACACAGCTAAATCCCCCCATACAGCTACCCCCATATTTCTGATGTGATAGTTAAGCAATGGGAATGCATGCTCTGTTGCATTCATTCATGCCTGCCCTGTCAACCTCAGAAAAGAAGCCAACTACCATCAGTACAACCAGACTTAGGTCAACAACACACAAGTCTTGTACTACTGCACCCTATTGCTATTAGAAAATGTTAGGTAGAAAAATTTATATAGCTAACTAAGCAATGACGTTCTGGGCTGTAGCTGTAATCAGCCCTATTCACTGCAAGCGAGTTCAATGTCGTGAATGGCGTTGATTACTCATGGGTTGTAAGGCTTCCAGACAATCAGATTACACAGTAGCTCATGCCCATTTTATAATTATGTAACAGAGCAGTAAATAGGATTTTCGTCAAAAATCCTATAATGTCCCTATTTTCTTTATTTTATGTAGCTAACCCTCCACCAACATTTCCACCTGGAATCTCCTATTCAATACCACCAGGGATCAATTTGGCTCAAATTCCACAGACTTAAAAAGATACATTTAACTTCAATTTTACTTCTCTGTCATCTTCTGTGATTTATTGAGGGTATCACACTTTCACAGAATAGCTAGAAATAATCCTGTATGTTATAATGCCCCAATCCATTTCTTTTAAACAAGTTTTATTAATGTTATTTGATTCTATTTTAGCTTCATAACAACAAAGAGGCTATAAAAATCTGCCTATGTTAATACAGAAGTGCCATAAGCCTAGAAAGTAAAAGCAACATAGACATTCTTCAAGCATTCATTAAGGATGAAATAACTTTGTTTCCTTAATCACTAAATTAAAAAAAAAAAAGAAGTCAAAATACCAAAATGTCAAAATGTAACAGTAATCACCACCACCAGTAATCAACGATAATCCACAGGAGCTCAAGTTCTGCTGAAACTAAGTAGAGGATTGTCTTTTAAGACTGCTTTGGTATCTATGCTAGGTGACTAATACGAGTGAAAAAGTGCATAGGATAACAGGTCTAATTGTTTAAAATCATTTGGGAGGGGAATATTTTTCCTGAACTATGTGATAATGCTATTAGCTCCAGTACCTCAAGCCTCGGAGTGATCCCATACTGCAGCAGTCAGACAACGTCTGAGCAGCAGAGTCTCTGACCCCAAGAGGTTTGTAGACAAAGACAGACCTAGACAAGACCAAAAAAATCAAGGATCAAAGAGTGCTAGAGAAGCTACAAGCTTGTTCTGCTTGCATAACTTGAGGTTAATACACAATATTTATTAGTCACTAGGTATAAATCTGAGTGACTCTGAGTAAGCTTAGCAGCAAGAGATTACTTGTCATTTAGTTACGTATCTGACTCAAAAGGATTATTTTAATACTGATGTCAATATTACTTGGTTTGCACAGGCTGAGTGTTTCCCGTGCTGTGACTGGAATTGGGAACTACAGAGTATATCTTACTCTCCTAATGCCAGTTCCATGGCTTGTTTCTGTCAAACAGAAATCATCATTGTAAATCCTTGCTGTGATTGCAATGTGAGGTACTATTATGAAGGCATGAGGGGAGAAGAGGTGTACTTCTGTGTGTTACTTCTGTTACTTGGATCCAAAGTGAGATCTGTTGAGTCAGAATTATTCTACTGGTAAATGTTACCCCAGATTTTCCGTTAGTTTTTATGGTCTGAACATAGGAAATTATTGAGATAAGATGTACACAACTAGGGTACTGGTATCCAGTTATTGATCTTGGACTGATGGTACAAGGATCACAGGGTAGAGTAAGAGAGAGAGAGAGAATATGAGCTTTCTACCCAGAGCAGAAAACACCAAAGCAATATTCACTGCACGCTATAAAAACCCATAATCTCTGTACCCTTTAGATGATATGTAAGTAATAAATTAAATAATCACAATGATGAGTAGTGACAATATCAATAATAAAATAACCAAACTGGAAAAAAAATCAAAGCCAGAAAAAAATCAAAACAATTAAAAAAACCCGAAAAGCAGAATATTTGTGAAATAAAGGTATAATGAGCATCCAGGTAGCAAAGAAAACCTCTTAAGTGCTGAACACTAGTTATTTTATATATATGTCAAGAAAGATTCAGGGAAGAGTTTTTTTTTCAGGTTGACTGCTTTCTTGCTAGTGCAGCTTCCAGCTACAGATCTTATGTCAATGCATTTTGCAGATATGCTCATGACAGATGTATTAAAAATAGATAAATAAAAAGTCTGTAAAAGTGCTTAATGAATATCAGTAGATCTGTAAATACTACCAAATTACTATTTTTTAGAGAATCCATACACCACAGCCAACAAGAACTAAAATGGAATGCCCATGCACTATTGAAATATATTAACAAATATTGTGCTTTCCTATCGTCATGATGTTCAAAGTCATTTTGTGTTAAAGTGCTGTGACTATTTATCAAAGACCTCTACTGGTAATTTGCAGGGAAATCATCTATGTTTTAGTTTAGACAAAGCATTAATTTTTACATTCAAGTAAAGGTCAACTACCATAGCCAGATGCAGCTGTAATGAAAACGTGTTCTGCTGAATAATGAAATAGTTCTTTCCATATTCTGTGTCAAATGCCTCTTTAAATTAGCTATATTAAAATTCTATGAAAAAAAGCACCCCCTAATCCTTCAACTGTCAGGTATGATAAGGAATTAGTGAGATGTGAATTACAGGACTCAGACAAAAAAACAGCACCAAGAAGAAAACACTTGAAAAGTCTGAATTATAGCAAAGTCTGGGATTGCTTAAAAATAGCAAGGGCTAAACTGTTATGGATAGCATTTTATATGTTTATATACCAGATTTATATGTATTTACAGGATTTATACAATTTCAGCCAACGCTTTTTAGAACAGAAGACTAAAATATTATGAACGGTTTGGTCACATTCAGTGGAGAATTGGGAGAAATTTGTGCTTAAAATACCATAGTATTTGCATTGTCCTATAAGTAAGTAAAGAGTCTGCTCTTATTTTTATGTATCTTTGATGACCTCTTCATGAGCTACTCTCATGTAACTAGTTTGATGCGACAGTAAGAACTGCGCCAAAATTATTTATGAACGTGATTCAAATTTAGTAACACTAGGATGTCATTTTCCAGCTGTTAATGAAAACATACATTAAGCATTAGAAAATATTTTAAAAGTTATGGTCTATATCACAAAGTGCTATGTATTACTGATAAATGTATATCTGATAATTGCCAATTTCACATTAACTTTTAACAAAGTCATACTGTAGAATTTTCAGAAAATAAAAATTATGCTAAAATTTGAACTTGAAAGAGACTGTAAAAGCTACCTGCCTGTCGTGGTTTAACCCCAGCCAGCAACTAAGCACCACGCAGCCGCTCACTCACTCCCCCCCCACCCAGTGGGATGGGGGAGAAAATCGGGAAAAGAAGCAAATCCACGGGTTGAGATAAGAACAGTTTAATAGAACAGAAAAGAAGAAACGAATAATGATAATGATAACACTAATAAAATGACAACAGCAATAATGAAAGGATTGCAATGTACAAATGATGCGCAGTGTAATTGCTCACCACCCACCGACCGGCACCCAGCTAGTCCCCGAGCGGCGATTCCCCGCCCCCACTCCCCCGTTCCTATACTGGATGGGACGTCCCATGGTATGGAATACCCCGTTGGCCAGTTTGGGTCAGGTGCCCTGGCTGTGTCCTGTGCCAACTTCTTGTGCCCCTCCAGCTTTCTCGCTGGCTGGGCATGAGCAACTGAAAAATCCTTGACATTAGTCTAAACACTACTAGCAGCAACTGAAAACATCGGTGTTATCAACATTCTTCTCATACTGAACTCAAAACATAGCACCGTACCAGCTACTAGGAAGACAGTTAACTCTATCCCAGCTGAAACTAGTACTTTTTTTCAGAAATAAAACTACCAAACTTCTACAGATTTGCTATTAAAACTGTCCATCTCCCTGTTGTTCTTGGTGCATTACTACAGATTATGGTTCAGTTCAGTTTGAAGCCTGAAACACGGCGACACGGATCCAAGCAGCCTTCACATCATTAGAGTCTGGAAGCTAAGCAGACCTACATTTTGAATGAAAACTCTGCTTAGAGGCCTCTAACCAAGATCAAGATTTCAATCGTATTTGCATTTGTATAAAGCCAGAAGGGTTTTGTTGAAATTGTAGACTTTCCTAAGCCAGCATTTTTAGGCTTCAGTGTCCAAAGAAATCCACAGCTAGACAGAAAACAGAATTCTTTCTGAGCTTGTTTTTATTCCCTGTAAGAACCAAAGGTTAGTTTTTAAAAAATTTTCCACTGACAGGATTTTTAAAAAAGCCCTAATAATCCAGGGAATGTTGAAATCTTTCAACTCAATAATGTTTCATTTTTGCTATGTTAACATGTAGTGACAAAACAGAATTGATAAAACTGAGAAATTCAAAATAACTCATTTCAACATTTTCCAAGAGAAAATTGCCTTAGAAGCAGCACAGCTTCATAAAATTTCCACCTTTCAGTAAACTAACGCTTCTGTTGCCCTTTTTTCAGAAGAACAATTCTTTTAACCTAAAAAGAATGAAGGCAATATAAGCAGTTCCAAAAAAAAAAAGAAATTAAAAAAATCAGGAGTTCTTTTTAAGGAACTACTTGAGATGCTCAAATGTAAGCATTTTGCAGTATAATGTGAATGGTTACCTCAGTGGTAAAAATAAAGTTTGTGTCTTAACACTGTAACTTTTTTTAAGTAAAGATGGCAGGGATGGAATTAATCTTACCCAGGTTTAGGCATCAGTAGTGCAGATACCTGAATGTGAGCTGGTCCTCCTGGGCCTCTGGCATAGACCATCAGTCAAGAGAAAGAGGCAGTGTCAGTGCATGATTTATCTGACCTATTTTAGATACGTATTTTAGGATTAAATGAGTCACACCAGGAAGGTGCCATCTTCTCTCCCACATAAGGAGCCAGAACGCAGTCCCAGCTCAGGTGTAGACCGCGACGGTCGGGTCAGAAGACTCTATAGATCACAACAACAAAAAAGAGGAAGGTATGACTGTCCTACCTGTAAAGCATGGATTTAATCCTGGCACTTAAGAAAAGAGATGGGTGTGTGTCGTCCATGCATGCATATGCCCAGTTTATGCAAGGTTGTTGCCTAAACATGGCAGTTGGAATGAAAAATTCTTTTAGGCAAGTTTGCCTTCTCTCTTGCTTTTTTCTTTCTCCTGAAGGACAACATAAGATGTAGCTTTGCAATTTAATTAAATGTGACACGTGTTGCTATAAGCCACATACTTGCAAGTATAGTATTTATGCCAAGTATGAGCAATCCTAGAGTAATTATGGTTTATGTTTTACAGAGGGCATGTCACTCAGCAGACAAGTTTCATGAAAGGACTGAGAAAAAGAAATGCCAAAAAAAGAAAAGGAAATTATGGGCCAGAGGGTTTAAAGCTCCCAGCTGAATAAAGTGAAACTGGAAAGTCTCTTAATGACAGAGGAGCAGATATGACAATAATGATAATAAAAAACTAGAGGTTAGAGTTTAAGGTCAGACTGCCAAACCAGGCACTGTGCTCAGGCTGCTGAGAGGCAATTACTCCAAGACTTGCTAGGAGAAGTACTTTTTCCGAAGATCTGCTCCAGAGCCTTTGGGGTGTAATTCCCTTTCAATGAGACAAGCTGGATACGAAAGGCAATTTCAGGAGGTGGATGCCGAGAAGTAATGTCTACTGGGGGGGTGCCTGAATGTATTCATAGGCAGACTCCATCTGAAAAATCACGCTACAGCTTTCGTGCTCTGGTGTATAACATCACTGGCAAAAGCCATACAAGAGATCGTGACAGTCAAGAAAATATTACATAAAGACATTTTGGTAGTGGATACAATTTTCAAAAACACTTAAATGCAAACCACCTATTTTTTGCCACAGAATGGATATTCAGTTTAAAGTGGTTGATTTACTGCTCTGTAAACTACTGTGATTACTATTGTACTGACATTTAAGTATCACATCACTGTAAGATACTTCACTATCAATAAAAACATTATAAACTATTGTAAATCTCCTTCACCTTTCTGTGTGAGATTCAGCTATGCAGGTAGCAACATTATCACAGTGAAATGTTTGGGGAGGAGGTGATCTCTAATTACACTGATATATTAAAAATTGCACAACCATCATGTGAAGGGACTTAAAATACCTGAATGTAGTAAAATGTGCTCAGGGGCTAAATCCTAGGCTTCTAAATAATTTAAGCATATTTGAAAATTATTTCTTTCATTTTCACGCTTAGCACCTTGGGTGAAAAAGATGTGCTCTCAGGATATTGAATCACTCCTGCAGTCACACAGAAAAGAATCAAAGCAATGCGTAACACCCTGTAAAAAAAGCACTAGGCTAACAAAATTGCAGGACGAGCTGAGTTGCCTTGATTAACTGCATTACACTAACATGTGAGGGAACTTGTTTTCTACTCTCAAATTCATGTATGGCAGTTAGTGCCTGTAAGACAGAGGGAGAGCTCCTGCTCATCATTAATGCGGTATCAAAGAATTATCCCCGGGCTCAGCAGAGTCATCCTTGGGCCCAGAGACGATCTGCACAACCTTGTGAGCATCCTGGTTTCTGGTAACTCAAACTTCTTCCCTGACGCCATACTGGCACTGTTCTTTTGCACCTCACAAAATCTACCTTCTGGTTACAAGGTATTTATTGTCCCTGGCTTCCTGGTGACTTCCATGATCCCATAGAGTTGTCCTCTTTTTGTCTTCTGGACCATGCCATTAAATGGGGGCTTTTCAGCTTTACTTTTGGAGAGCTTATCTTCTCCCTTCTCCTCTTATTGTCATTTTCACTTCCTTATATTTTTTCTCTGAGCTGTCTTAGACATTCAGATGGTCTCAGCTGTCATCTTTGCAAACAGATTAAAATACCTCTAGTTCAGATTCAAGTTAGGGTGAAACATTCAACTCTGGATCCATCGCCAAAAGGTAAGTTACTACAGGAATGAAGTTCATTATTTTCTGTCTATACATTTAATTGTCCGAATAGTGAAACCAAGTTGATCACCATAGGTTATCTCAAGCTATTGGTACTCTGCCATTTCTCCAAAACCACTAAGATAACTGTTCAGCTTTCTCTATCTTTAGATTGAAGTTTAGATGGAAAAGCCTGACTTAAGTATTAACCTTAATGCCTTGCTCTGAAAGTGAATGTGATACTCAATAATTTCAGCCTGTTTCAGAAGCCACAGTCAGGGGAAAAGTTGCATCTTGTGCTTTCATGACTTTCCTGATGAGTCCAGCTGTCAAAAGGTTGCTACTGAAAAGTGAGATTTCACTGGAATTTTAGACCAATTACACTGAGACCAAATAGAAATTATTCTGGATTTTTCACAAATAAACATGGCAAACAGCTGTTTTTCCACATCTATAATAGTTCCTATCAAAATGTTGCACTATGACATGAATGAAAATCTCTGTACCACTATTCTTCAGTTTACAAGGAACATATCTGATTGTAGAGCGTAGATACTTCTAATATTCTACAAATTTCACAACAGTATCAGCTCCATGAACAACTGGAATTGGACAAAGCATCCCATTTGTGTTTTTATAAGTGCTGAGACAATGGCATCTGCATTTCCCTCTCTTTCTACTGGAAATACTTTTTATGAGATGATACCTCAGGTTTGCATTTATTTTGCTTTGGTTTTATTGGCATCATCTCACTGGGAGCTTATAAAACTTCCTGGGATCAACAAATACATTCAGGCCTTTTTCTTCCTCACATTTGTTTACAACTGATGAATTGCCAGCATATAATAGGCATTCATATTAATTCCTAAGTGTATGACCTTCCATAGTGAACTACTTAATTTCATCCTGTTTCTGTTACTCCAGTCCTCAAGGTGACCCATTCCTCCTCCATGCCGACAATTGCTCACAACTTTCACGATCAGCACATTTCATTATCGGACTCCTGCTTTTGTGCCAAGTACTTTAATGAAAATATTAAATAAGATTGTCCCAAAATTGATCCTCAAGGGGCCCCACTGATAGTCTCAGAATATCATTAAGCCTTACATTTTAATACTAATTACATTGTATTATTTACATTACAGCAGCAATGCTAGACTCAACCGTCCTGCAGCACTACACACATATGTACACAGTAAGAGAGAGCCCTTGTCCAGAGAAGCCAACCATGTGAACTGCCAAGACAAACGGAGACAGGCTGGAAGTAGCATTCTACTGTTTTGAGAGGCCATAATCTAGATGATGTTATGGCAGCTGTAATGAAGATTATCTGATAATTCAACATTGTTTCAAATTTAGATTTCTGCTATTTGCAGATGAAGAGAGGGGAAAAAAAAGAAATCCCACTATATCTTACTCAACTACAAGAATGATGATCTAAGTTTAGAAAAGTGACATGGATAGTGATAAACATACTTTGCTGCCTATTATAATGCCTGAAGAAATATTCAGAATTTTTCTCTGATGTTCTTCACAAATCAGCATGCTGGCACACAAGGCTTCTCTGGATGTGTTGAATGAGATTCCTAACCACTTCATAGAAATCTTTTTCAACATTAGTTTCAGTATTTCTGGGAAAACTTATTAAAGACATACCATCTTTAACCAACACACAATTGGTTTGATGACAACAATCAGAATCAATGAAGAACTGTTTACTTCTGATTGTTGAAGTATTGCAACCACAAATACTTAAGGAAAGTACCATTTCTATTTTTTCTCTCAGTTTTCCTTTGATCCTTTCTATAAATTAATGGTAATATTTGAATTAATTTATTTGAAACTTGATTAACTTATTAAATCATTCACTTTGTTAGGACCTTTGTCAGTATATCACTGACCACTGATAGTAACAAAATGTTCCTATTGTTAGTTGGACTAACATCCTCCATTGTTTGCCCTCAACAAGAAGTAGAAAGCAACTGAAATTAGTACATATGTGTTCTCCTGGCACTTGGCATCTGTGTTTCCCCAGTGTGGGACATGATGTCAAAACGTAGTGACAGTGTGCATGAATCCAAGAAAGCAAGCCTACAAGCAGTGAGCATTGAACAAAAAAAAAGAATCCACATAAAATCTATTTCTTGTTTTCCTTTTTTTTGTAGTATAGATTTATTGCACTTCAGTGGACTGGTTAACTAACTAAATAAAAGCTCTCCAAAAGCTATTGAGAAACCATCCTGACTGATCGCAAAGCAAAACTGACAGAAGTGCTGCTACTACTTATGGCTTGTACAGAAATGTTCCTATTCAGAGTGCTTGACAGACATTAAATTAATCCCACTGTATCTTAATTCTAATTGCCAGAGGGATTCAGACTGTTCTGAGGCATATCTGCTGCAAAAGTTAAGTGTCTGTAGCACCTTCCTAGTGTAGGAAATACAGATAAGCTCCCGTTTGTTATTTTAGTGAGAATATTCTTTCAAGGTTGTTTTCCTACATTTTAAAATGGGGCTCAGACATCCTGGTTGGTATCTTGTTGGCACAGCCTTATCAATCTCTCAGTCATGTAAAAAATGGATGTAGCTGAAATTTCTCATTTGAAAGTTTTATGATGATTACTCTGATAGCCGAAAATGGCAATCTCCATAGGAAATATCATTGCTATTTCTTTTCCTAAGCTTCATACACAAGAAAGTGTGTGGGAAAAGTGGGAAAGGACTATAACAGCATTTACTTGTTCTTCTTTCAGGCCAAAAAGACCCAAAACAAACAAACAAAAACATTAAAGCACATTCTCAAATGCCCTCTTCACCTCCCTTTTTAACTTTGCATTTTTGTTCCAGGACATGTAAAATTTCTGACCAACTCCTTTCCAAGCCCTTGTGCACTCAATCAGCTCATCGCAGATCAGAGTGCCAGGAAGACCAAATGTTTTGGGGTTTGCCATCCCAATTTCTTCATGGTCTGAGACTAATATTCCAGAAAGAACAGCTTCTTCAGTCCCTGTCGCCTTACATCTAGCTTTATGTTGCTGTCCCACCTAACTTCCTCCTTGGAGCACAGCAGACAAAGCCCTGTGAAAGGTGAAGGAGAAGTACATGAGTACATATGGATGTAAGCAAGAACTGTTTGAGGTGCTGCATTCCCAGGGCATCAGTACGCTGAGCTTGTATTTGTGGCATTTATTAATGTAGAACAAAGGAAGACATTGCAAGACTTCAGAAACTGAACATCAGCACTGTGCTAGTCTTTCTTTGTGATTTTGATAAATTCTCAGAAGTGCTGTGAGAGTATAAGTTTCAACTTGTATTTTGTACACCTGGGGAAAAAAACCACTGCCTGTCTCACAGGAATGCGACGAGGGTGCCTACATGAGAGGTTGTAATAGCACGCACAGCTACATAGGCAGGACAGAGTGTTAGTAGCATGCACTCTGCATTTACTGCCTGTCTCTATTATAGCCAGTCAAAGTGAGCTCTCAAGGATTAGGTTCCCAATGAAGTTGTGGTTTTGGTTTCATAGTACTGTGCAGAGTTTTAATGGACAAATTAAAAATTCTCCCTAAAAAGAAGCATTTGCAAAATACTCACCAAAGGCACAGACGTGCTCAACAAACAGAAAGGGGTTTAGCAAACTACAGTCAACCTTCATCCTGTACACTCTATGACCTACAGTAGCAGAAGCATAATAAAACCCGTGTCACTCCCAAATGGATCACATAAGAATGAGATTAACTCAAGGAAGAGAAGATATATAACATCTACCTAAATAGGTTCTGTTTCCTGTAAGACCAGACTCCATTGCGCCTTGCATTTTTATACTATCTGTACAATTACTTCAGTATCAAGTATCCAGTATCTAAGAAATAAAGACTTCAGGGTTATGATGGCTTTTGAATTTTCAGCTGACTAAGCCATCAAATGCTGCCACCTTTGTAATATCTGTTAATGATGGCTATGGAAACTAATGTTTCATTTCCATTTTAATTTTTATTAGTAAGGTGAGTCACCAGTGGGGTACAGACTTGGCACGCTGCTGAGATGACTGTGGCAGGACCTAGTTCTCAGCTTCACTTTTTTCGGGCTTTTACTAGCTATGAGAAACTGCATTGCTTTGTACTCAGCTCAGTAGAGTGCAATTTCTTTTGCAAACATCTTGTTCAGGAATATAATGAAATCTTTGATCCTGTGACAATTAACATTGCAGAAATAAAGGTTCTTGGCCATTATTTTCATGCTATCCAAATGCTTTAGGAATAGCCTATTATCATTTGCTGAAAGAGGGGGGGTTGGCGTTTGGTGTTTTTTTGGCTTTGTTTTGCTTTTGTCCTTCTATGCATCAAAGCCCGTAAGGGCTCCTTTACTGTTATCCCTTGCTGCTGACTTTGAACCACACCTGTGCTTGAAGACTGGTGGGAAGCCACAGAATAAAAGTTGATACTCAGTAGTTTTATTCTACATTTCATGATACCACTCTTGCTAAAAATATCTTAGGCCTGAAAAAAAATTCAATAAACACAATTTTTATCATCATGGCTTTGATTGTCATGCTCCAAAAAAATCTGCAAAGCAATTGGCTCTGCTTTATGCCAGATACAGAGACTAGACCCGAGTAGGTCCCATCCTCATCATCTCATGAGACAAGAAAGCTGAATGCCATGGGCAATTAAAAACCCACCTTCCTCTTCTGGCAGCTTAAAATGAGCCCATTTTGTGTATATTTAGCAAGGACACAGAACAAAACAAGCATGCAGCAAGGATTTCACTCTTCTTCCAGTGTTCATTGCACTGTGATGGCTATTGTTTGCCAGTCCGTAAGGAGATAATTCACTTCCAGAACAGTTCATTTCAACAGGATTTTTGCCATTAGCTTTAATGAGACTTGGGTTCCTCAGCTCTGTATGTTTTTTTTCTCTTTATAACCCTTGATTCCCCTCCTCCAGTCTGCCTTCCTGCTTTAAGGCTTTCATACAGACTGGATTCCAGTTTCACCAATTCCTTTTCCTCTTTCTGAATAGGATGGAATTTTTTCCCATCTTCAATATGGTCATAAAATGTAAAGGGATCCTCATTTCCATGGTGTCATCTCAAATCTTCGAGTGTTTCTGTGATCCACAATTTAGTGGCTTTATAAAAAGAAAGGAATAGTTTAAGAAATAATGTCCCTAATCTTCAAATGGTTCATTGTCATAGACAGCACAATAGTGCACTGGCTTTTGTGAAGAATGTATTTATAGGCAATAGAAAAATCATCAAATACAATGAAAAAAAACTAAAGAAAATCAAACTCAGGTAAACAGTTCACACTGGGATCCACAGCTGTTGTCAATTTTAAAGATTCATCTTGTGATTTGAATTCTGATTTTTTCAGTTAGTTCAATACAAAATGAAGATGTTGAAGGACACGTCCAGTGAGGATGACGTCCCTGGCAACATTGGGAGTTACTCACGTGCGGGTAAACCTCAAACATCCATAAACATGTTCGCCTTTCAGCTGTGTGGTACAGACTCTCAGTTCCCAACCTTAATCTCAGCAAATACAAAACTGTATACACATGTAAATCTGCATTTGCAGATACCAGTATCTTCCTGTGTACACACTAAACATATTATAATGCTTCTCTTATAGATAAGCAGCAGGACTTCCATTTGCAAAGAATTTTCATCTGTAACATAAGCAAAAACAATATATAAAACCAATTTCTCCACTTGTAAGTAGATCCTTTAATTAATTTGAAAGCTTCACTTAAGGAATATAGTATTGTTGATTTTTAATAGATGGTTCTGTTGTTGACAGTAAAAAAGTCTTTTAGGAGCTGTGAACACAGCGGTTGGAGACTAACTTTTGAGAAAGCACATTGCAGAATAGATGTTACGTTAGGCAGATCCTCCATTTTTCCCATGGAAGTTTTTTCTTCCTTAAGTTTATTCAAGGAAGATAATAGATTATGGAAAACTAAAGTAGAAAGGGTTAAAAGCAACACATTGTGTAAAATTTACACACTAACTAAAGCAATATACTAAGTAGGTTGCTATTTTAACAAATAGCTGGTTCTGGAAGATAGGAAGTAAGGTGGTAGACAGGTGGTCAAATATATTTGCAGGAGTTGAAGCAAATTACATTGTTTAGGTTTCACGTTAGGTTACAGCTAACTCCGATAAAATTTTTGCAAATACAGATCTAAGGTATATTTGCATTACCCTAAAATAAAACCACTTTGTCATTTATGCTTCAAAGTAAGTACTCTTTGGAAAATAAACTGATATATAATGCTTAAACATGTGCAAGGCATTTTCTAAAATTTTGTAATTCTCATTTTTTTAGACATGTTTCATAGTATCCCAACAAATATTATTTTACTTTGAGTAAAGTCAAATTTAACACTAACTCTTACAGGATTTCACAGAACACACTACAAGAAAAATCAGAGTTCTACATCCATTACATTAATTCAGCACGCAAATGCTATGGATTTTCTAGTACAATACTTGTTTTCTTCAGGTATACAATGTAATCAAAACCTCTGAACTCCACTTCTTCTGTTGTGTTGGCTTTCCAATCACTGAATAATCCTTTAGGTAAAGTAGCAATGCATAAATGACCTAGTTTTACTGCACCTGAATGCCAAAGACCAAGTCAAGTGTGTATCAATACTGATTAACAGAAGTTATAATTTTAAGACCACGCTGCTGTATATTTTACCTTCATTACAGTGTTTTTGGTGAAACCACAATGCAGTGAGGACCCAGTGTGGGTGCAAGAACTCTGTCACAACTCTGCGATGCACTGTCTCGATACGGCTAAATCACAACTGAATGCAATCACAAAGCAATCCAAATAACTTCTTAGGGAACACCATCAACCATCAAACAAATTTACAGTAAGTCTTAACAAAAAAACCTCATTGGGCAAGATTCCCCACTTACCACTGTCTGAGGTCAGAACTTCAGCTGGAGTCTGACTTCTAGTGAAGCCACGCAGATGGACATGGACATCAGCTGGGGATCCGATGTGTGGTTTCCAGTACATCACCGTGCCAGTAAAGAATGAAGCACGTACCTGTTATTGCAGGCATGCAGCACCAGTGTTTCCGGACAGACAGACCTAACAGGGCTCTACACGCTACAGCTGCAACTAGATCTCAGTTTTGTGATGCACCACTACACCTCTGGCAGCGGCTTAAGCTTTTGTGCTGAGCGGCTGAGACGCTCAGGGACCCTGCCTCGACCTCCACCTTGTTCTCCACCTCATTCCTGCTTGGTCCATTCCAACGGCTTGGTCCCAAACCGTGAGGCCGTTCCCAGCGCCAGAAAAGACAACCGGCTGCTGAAGCAGTCTGTGCGCATCAAAGCAACCTCTCCTGCCTCCTCCAAAGGAAAGGTGCAGGCCAGGTGGATGTCTCCTGCGGCACACCCTGGTCTACGGGCTCCTGTCTGGACTACGCTGGCAGCTCCAACACATGGCAGTCTGAACTCGGGCATGAGGACCGAAGACACCCAAACCCCCCCACCTCAAGCGACATAGAAAAGTAACATATTTAACTTATTCTACAATCTTAATACCTCCTTCAAAGCTACAATTATGAAAAAAAATTATACTTGAGGCTTACACCCGGTAAGTTGTCAAGGCTCTAGCGCTCTTCTGTGGCAAGATACTTGGTGCTGCAGGACACTGCAGCACCTCAGGATCTGGCTCTGGACTGTTTGAGGCTCTTGGGAAAGGAGAAGTATGGCAGTCAAAATACAAGAAGCAAAAAGGTTCTGTTAAATAAAAGATAAAGTGGGTTTTTTTTATGGAATGTCCTGGCTATCTTTTTTCTTTTTTTTTTTTTTTTTAAATGGGATGACGGGGGTAGGGTAAGGAAGGGCAAAAATGGGGTGATCAGTAAGAGTACAGGGTTACAAAAACGCAAGAGAGGAAAAGGGACCATCACCTACTTGATCGTGATCCACAGCAGGACTCTGCTGACACAGAATGGCTACGGTGCAGGAGGACAGCAGACAGATAAGACAACTTGCATTTGTGCAGGCCCCAGCAAACATATGACTCATAATATTCATTCCCTTCACATATTTGGATCTTATTTCCTTTGTAACAAATGCATCTCACCCCTGAGGTGAATGCTTTTGTTGGTACAGATTTTCTTCATCAGCTCTCTCTGGAAATTGGCAGGCTAAGAGATGTTTTCGTTATCACAGTTCATGAAGCACCCAGAAATCAGATCTTTAAGGCAATCAATTGTAATTATGTAAAATCTTAGGCTGCATCCAGCTCTCCCACTTTGCTCATGCTACTGTAACTGCATGATTTCAGCGGAACAGATTCTGACTCTTACCAACAGAAATAAGATCAGAGTTGGCCCTAACATTACGTTCCAGGCAACGCAAGAAACTACGCAAGAAAGATAATGTATTTGAGAACATTTTTAATAAATAATGTGACAAAAATTACTTTTCTGATTATTGGATCCTCAGTATGCAAAATTATGGCTAAAATATGAGGTTTCTTACATGAACATAATGAAAACATTAATCACATGGATTGTTCCTTTAGTACTGCACACCCTTTCTATGGAACCTTTCTTTAAAAATTAGCTAAATGAAAAATTTCAGTCCTCGGTAAACACCAAAACACTTTTTTTTTCTTCTTTTTTTCTTTTTTTTTTCATTGGGGCTAGTCCTGATAGCTGTCAATAAACAAACACACATTTTTCCATTAGCACCAATGACAAAGAAATTTTATAATTACAAAAAAGGTCATAAAATCTACAGACAGAGGACATCATTTGGCAAATTCAATGCAACTAATGCCTCTATTTCAGCTTTAATGATAATCCAATGTTGAGAGAGGCCACAGCAAAATCAGTAATTTTCTGTAAGTCCAGGAAAAGTGAGAAGTGTTTTGATTATGGCCCACATTTAAGTTTGTTACTTTACCGTCTGTCATCATTCAAATATTCCAAATACAAACATAGAGCATTAACAAAAAGATGAAAAATATCCCAAACAAATGCTTAACATTTTCAATAAGACAAAAAAAAAAGGTTAATAGTTACAATGGTTTACAAACAAAGTTTAGTGATTGTGCTTTTAAAACCAAAAAAAAAAAAAAAAAAAAAAAAAAAAAGATAAGCAGTGCATTACAAAAAAATTACTCGCCAAGATCAAACAAAACTTCTTTAAGTGGCACTTCTTCTTTAAGGTGAATTGACACAAGTAGAGGTCTGAGATTTGGGCCAGTAACAGTTAATGATATTACCCAATCATTATTAAAAATGTCCATTGATTTTTCTGCTTATTTTCATGAGCATTGTTGAAGCTGAAAATTAGAAAAACTTTCAGATAAACTTGCTCATGCCATGATTAGGCAAATAGCAATCATATTGACTTACCTCCTGCCTATCCCAAAGGACATTTTTAATAAGAATGTAGTTAATGACGAACATGGAAAGACAAATCAAAGTACCACAGGGGATTTAAAATGAGTACATATTTACAATAAGAGCCACCTCATCCCAAATTAATTTTACTTGCATTTGTAAAACTGTATCATCTGCAAAAGGTTAGCAAGAGACTGGCAGAAAAAAAGACACACAGTCTGTATTGAAATTGCAAGATACCATTTGCACTAACTGCAGACTACAGTGAAACCCCTAGAATAAAAGAATGTTCTGCATGATGTTCACCATGGGGATCTTTTTAATCAATGCTGTATTACTTGCAATGTTATCAATTGGCTCACTGGTGTACTAGCAGTGTACTAAGCACCGCCTCGCTGGGGAGAAACCTCGGGATCCCAGGCTCTGAAATCCCTTTCTGTTCTAATCCTGAAGCAGCAGCTGGCCCAAGTACCACCAAAAGCAGCTTACCTGCCTTCTTGGGCAGCGAAGGTGATGCACTTAGCTTTACGGAATAGGCAAGGGCCGTTCCTAATAAGGAGGGTTTACAAAGAAAGAGTAAAATAAAAACTAGCATTCTGATGGCATGAAGAAAAATGAAAAATTGTACACTCTGATTGCACTGAACATTATTTCTGGCGTCAAACATCATCAGACTTGAGGCATCTTAAGTGATTATTTTTTTTTTCTGATTAGATTTTAAAAGCCTGTTACAGTACATGTCGTTGTCTTCAGCTTTCTGTTTCCTGTATTAAAAAAAAGACATAAATGACTACATGTTAGATTTTATTATTTAAAATTTGTTTCATATACTTCTTAGAGATTTGTTACCTTTAAGTAATAACTACTACTTTTAATTATGTGCAGCAATGTGACTGCATGTTGGACATCCTTTCTACAATCAGGATTTAAATTGAATTAATATCATTAGGCAGAAAAAAAAAGAAAAAAGTTCATGCCTTAGCATCTAATAAAATCTAGAATGATAAACTATCAAAAAATGTGAAAAGCAATGTCAAGGTGTTCTTAGATGCTCTAGTTCTTTATTTTCAATTCTGAAAGAATCTGGATAACGTAAAGTGCACATTTAAATATTGTATTTCTGCAGGTTCTATTCCATAGGTTTTAGTATGGTGACTGTTATACTATGCTACATATTACTTGTTTTTTATGTTTTTGACACAATCTTGAAGTTTCTTTTCTTGGATTGGGCATAACGTTAATAGACAGATAAATGTACTAATTTTTCTGAAGAGATATATTTCTGGTTCAAAAATGTTTTTTTCTTGGCATCTGCCTAAGCACAGAAAATAGCCTTATTCTAGTCATCTTCCGTAGTACAACTGCAGTTACCTCCATCTCTTCTTCCTCCTCTTCTCCTTGTTCATATGCTCCCAGTACTTGCAATTCTGCAACATTCCTTCGGGCTATATTTGCTTGATCTGCCCTCTGTCTGCCTCCTGATCCTCGTGATGACATAGAGCTGGAGGAGCTGGGATCTCTAGGATTATTTGACGTTGGAAACGTTGGTCTAGAATATGGCAGGATGTCCTCTGTATAATTAAATATATACATTGATATGTTTACAAGCCCAGAGATACTGTGATCCTAAAATTTCTGCATGCAGTTGATTTATTTTACTTTTTATGATCCTCAGTAGGTTTAAAGTGATGTCTGACAGGAATATGAAATACACTATTTCCCTAATAGCATTATAGAAGATTCCTTGAGGAAATTTATAGTATTCACATGGTAACATTCACCACAGAAAAACTAATTCATGATTACTGTCCACTTCATTTCAATTTATGATCCCTGCTCTATGTTCTACAGGAAAATTAAGAAAAAACCCACCCCTTGTAGTACATTTTCGATATGACTAGGTGGGAGGAAATGACAATACGTGCATGATACTCACAAGGAGCTCATTGCATCTAAATATTAGACCCTGCACTTCTCAGACTGAGTTTGAAACAAAATTTGTGGGCATGTTTTAAGATTTCAGCACCATCCTCTAAGGTAACCTTCTAATAACTGTCCTCTATAGCAATCCACTGTAACCAACCTCTTACTAATCTGCCCTGTCCTAGTTTCAGCTGGGATAGAGTTAACTGTCTTCCTAGTAGCTGGTACGGTGCTATGTTTTGAGTTCAGTATGAGAAGAATGTTGATAACACCGATGTTTTCAGTTGTTGCTAGTAGTGTTTAGACTAAAGTCAAGGATTTTTCAGCTTCTCATGCCCAGCCAGCGACAAAGCTGGAGGGGCACAAGAAGTTGGCACAGGACACAGCCAGGGCACCTGACCCAAACTGGCCAACGGGGTATTCCATACCATGGGACGTCCCATCTAGTATAGGAACTGGGAAGTGGGGGACGGGGAATTGCCGCTGGGGGACTAGCTGGGTGCCGGTCGGCGGGTGGTGAGCAATTGCACTGCGCATCATTTGTACATTCCAATCCTTTCATTATTGCTGTTGTCATTTTATTAGTGTCATCATTATCATTATTAGTTTCTTCTTTTCTGTTCTATTAAACCGTTCTTATCTCAACCCGTGGGTTTTGCTTCTTTTTCCCGATTTTCTCCCCCATCCCACTGGGTGGGGGGGGAGTGAGTGAGCGGCTGCGTGGTGCTTAGTTGCTGGCTGGGGTTAAACCACGACATGCCCTTTTAACCAACTTACTACCCAATCACCCCTGATATTGACCCTGGATACCTGTAGGAAGAAAGGACCAGGCATTTGTATGAATCTGTGTTGAAAGTCTTAGCGAATGCTTGGCAAATTCCATTAATCATGTTCCATTAATTAGTAGTTTTACCAACTTCCATATACAAGAGATTACATTGATCAGGTCTGATTCATATAATGCCATGTCAGTATTTATAACTAATGCATTACTACTACAGCTTGCTTATTTTTTAAACAGGACCAGGTATCATTCTGGCCCTTTTCTGCTTTACAAATAGGCCAAGTGCCAATTCTTTGGTAGAAAAGTTAAATATCTGACTTAGAGATCTACTGTCTGACTTCACTCACTTCCCTTATAAATTAGATTATAATTAGATAGATTAAATATAACTAGACTATAAATGTATGGTAGGGGCAAGGACACTGATCCTTACAACTCTCGAGGAATATTTCTGTTTGGGCTTTCTCAGCGTTAGCTTTAATACATGATGGGTATATGGACAGCACGATAGAAAATCTATGTTTTTCATAAGCTTTTATTTCTATTTTACCCTAGTAAGAACCTGCAACGTGACCTATATTAGCACTGTATAATTACAATAAATGGTGACAATTCAGCAGATCTAACTTCACTCACACCAGCGGTGTGAGAGACCTGAAAAGAGCTGGCCTGTTCCCTATGATCAACACCCAATACTTCAGTAAACGCATGCAAAATAACCTTGAAGAAGATGAGTTTTTGCTGGTGTGCCTTCTCGTTTGGGTGCTTTATTTCCTCGCAGTTTCCCATCGTTTTGCTGTTCCTGTGATTCCTTCCGCTCTCCCGAATTTGTCCGCACATCTGAATGCTGTCTCCCATCCACCCCGTCCCTCCCCTTGTAGCTTGCTCCTTTCCTTTCTGCAGATCTGTCTGTCCTTGCTTCTATAGAAGCAAGTTTTGGCAACATGACTGGCCGCACCTCCAGCTGTGATTTGGACTGGGCGGTTGGTGATTTTATAGCTGGAGGTGGCACAGGAGGGGGTGGCAAGTCTACAAAGTTGAAAAAGAATAATAATTACGATGACATCATACACTAGTGAAATTAAGAAATAATATTTAACTCGAACTGAAGAAACAGATGCCCTATTTACTTTCAGCCCTCCCTCTGCCCTTCTCTTTCCACCCCAAAAAGCATGTTACTGTTACAACTGCTGATGGGTATTTTTCCGAAGCTTGAGCTTTAAAAATGCCAAGTAAAGACCTCTCACTGCCTTTTCAAATCACAGTATTTTATTAAAAATCATTACAAAAAGCTATAATAAGCTTTAGGCACTTAGATATTAATATAACAGTTATGGATATCAACATAAAGATATTAATGTATCTTTTCTGATATTTACTGTTTTTGCTACATCCGTTCAACAACACAGCAGCTTGTGCTATAGTTGCTCAAGGTCTTCAGTGTACTGAGCATTAAAACAAGTTGGCTGAGGTGTAAGAATGTATGTCACATGCACTGCTGACATGTGTAAGGATAAACTATATTAATTATTGCATTCTTCTTTCAAAATAATAGGTTAATCTAACACACATATCCCTGATGTCTGTGGGATGAGATATAAAAAAAATCCACACTCAATCAATGAAGTAATAAGTGCTCAGGAAGAACAAAAAAAGAAAAAAAGACACACGACTTTTGAATTTGTGTCCTTAAATTAGCACAGCTTAAGGGGTTCTAAAATTCTGTATATTTTTAAATAGTATTTATAAGGCACACATATATTTTACTTACTTAGTTAATTTTTTCTATTCCTGCATTAAGAGTTAAAACTAGAATGTGTAAACTATTCATCAGTATACAATAGTGCTCTGTGGAATATAAAATGTGAAGGAAAAAAATATAAAAGTCAAACAAGGAAGCAACAATACAAAAGCAGTTCACCACAAACCTGTAGGAACAAAACACATGCATATAAGAGAACAACAGGTTAGAAAAAGATGTGAAAGATGTTTCTGAGGTTAATATTCTGAAGTAAGATTGCTACCCCCCCCCGAGCACTACTAAAAATTGTAACTTTAGCATTTTATAATAGTGTGCATTCGCATTCATTCTTTCTACTTCCACAAAAATCTTGGAGTAGCTGTGTTTTTCAAACACCATCACTATATATACAGCTAATTTACAGTCTATTAAAGAGAACATTTCAACTGAAAATTAACTGAATTGGGCCAAGAATAAAGGCAGTACTCCTGAATAAGAAAAAAATAGGCACCTAACATACATGTATGAATTCAGACATGGCAAATGCCAGACACTTTTGAGAGGTTTTCCAGTGACACAGAACAGAAGTGACTTGATCTAGCCCTGTGGAAAGGTGTAGCAATGCAGAATTCAGTGCTCTATGCAAACTTACTGGGCACCATCTTTCACATTAGACTGGTGACATAACTTGGAATTGCCCTCGACCTGTTTTAAATAAGACTGGAAATTTTATCAGTTGTCTGGACTGGGATAATGAGGAAGAAAGATGTCATGAAGTACATTTCCTACGGTTGGACATATTTCAGGTAAATGAGATCTGTAACGTCATTCTTGCTACATTAACTTCACTGTCTTGGTAAAGAACACAGACAAAAAAGAGGAAAAAAACTCAAAACAACACAAAAAAACAACCAAGCAACTAAGAAAACTCCTTGTTCTAATTTAGGGCTTGAATAAGGGACCAAACCCATTTAACAAGAAATGCAGAAATTCCTTTCCTTCTGTTCCTCTTAGCTAAGAACAAGTTGGACAACTGGCCTTATATTCCTTGCAATTTTTGTAGGGTATTTCGTTTTTCAAATTCTGGCAGTTTGGGGAACATCAGTTTTAGAGAGTAGCTAAAGGTAAACAATTGAATACTGAGACTTAATTTTAATTATCTACTGAACACTCACCATTTGCAGATACCTTTTAAGAAAAAGCACTGTTATTTCCAAAACTTAAGAAGGCATAATGTGAATTACCTGGAAGCTTGGATATACAAAGTGGCTGAATCAAGCTAGTTTTATTTATGGAGTCAGAAATACTGGACTGTAAAGTAAGAACAAAGGCAGATCTGTGGGCAATGGACTGGACTTGTTTATCTGAGGGAACTAAAACTGTAAAATGGAGAGGCAACTTCTGATTCAGTAAGATATGAAATAGAACAGATTTTGGCAAGAAAGCAGTTCTGCTGCATTCCTTTGTTATCCATAACTGTTTAAACATGGTTTACAGAGGTTACCTCTGTCCAATATACAACCTTAGCAATGAAACTGTGTAATTCCAGACATCAGAGCAGCATTCAGACAACCTCCTCTAAAAATGCCCTGTGAGCTCCAGCCACTGACGAGCGAACCAAACCACTTTCACTCTGCTGCCCAGCCCTATAGATGCTTAAATCAATATGCACCTGCAAGTTAGGATATTTGGATCACAAGGCTCCATAGCCATGTGATCTTAAGTGTCAATACCTGCTCCAAAAAATGTTGGTCTGAAGAAGTGTATAACCTCTCACAATTCAGCAACTAGGTGAAAAATCGTGTGAAGACTGCCCAAGACCTCAGAGTTGCATGTGATACATTCCTGAAATCCCAGTGCATCAGACCATGTCAGATCCAGACCAAAGCTTATCAAGCACAAAAACTGTTCTTCAGAAGCAAGGCTGGAGATGGTGATGGTTCCCACCTTTTGCAGAATACTTTCAGTGATTATAGAACTTGGTTAAGATTTAAAAAATAAGATAAATTCTGCATTAGCCTGCAGAGATTCAAACAGTATTTTCCTTTCTGAGGAAAACATCCTTCTCACAACATGTCTTCTCTCAGAAATTGACATACTGAATCAGCAGTGGATGAAGATACTGAAACTCAGAAGTGTAGGCTTCTGGAACGACAGCTGTTCATGCAGTATCTTGTGTCTCACATTCCCCACTCACTGTCTCTATTAAGTTATCAGAGCACTGAATAGCCTTTCTGTTGAGCCTGCTGATGTAAAGGGAGTGTAGGTACTTAACATCAGCCTTTTCGGTCACCCTTGGAGCCAGTCTCCAACAGTTGTGGCACGGCAATGCGCTGGCTGAATGCCAAAGGGAAGGAATAGCATCTTTCCCGTAGCCTATAAAAATAACTCGGAACAAAGTGCTTTATTCAAGAATCCTATCCAGCTACACTGGATACATCCAGGACAGTGAACAAAGTGGTGTTAAATCTTGACTATGGAAAGGAAAGATGCATTGATATAAAAACTTTCATAAAACGGCAGTAGCTCTATGGTACAGTAATAACTAAAGAAAAGTGATACTCTCTTTTGAGAACATTTTTGCAACCTGCAGGGAAACTATAAAAATCTTCATTATAACACAGTACTCCTTGCTGAGAAGAATCCTTTACAGAGGGAAAAAAACTTTTCAGAGGTCAACACTATTACACCCCTGTGGTATTTATTTTAACAGCTCAGATCACAGAGAAAATCCAGATTCAATCTGCCTCCTCGAGTACAAACTGGCACACTTCTTATTAAAAGCAAAATGGAAACTTCCACTGTAAGGAATAAAAAACAAATCACAAAGCAACATCAAACCAATATAAAGAACTCAGAAGTATTTGTTAAAGGTCAGCTGTGCTCACATGTTTCATTCATGTCTATGTACTACTGCTGTATTGCTTTGCACGTAACTCAAACAATTAATGGATGCCATTTCATAGCACGATCTACAGGGGAAACGCTCTATATACGTCTTTTGAAAGGAGCGACGATAATTTTCTAAATGAGAACATATACAGGAATCATGGGATAAGCAAAACACCAGTGGGGAAAAATAATCTGCTAAATTAGTTTGGCACTGAAGTGGAGAAACCACAAATAAGCACAAAAAGATGAATTGTAAGTAGTGACAAATGAGGGAAGTAGGCCTTATTAGGCAAGTCTCTCTTTTAAGCTCTATCGGGCTGTAGATATCTACAGTCATACCCTGAAGAAAACAGCAGAGTTATAGATTTGATGCAATATTGGAGAAGATACAAAGTGCATTTTTTTTCTATTGCATATTTACGCAGGCATGTAAAACCCAAGATTGTTCCTGACTTAGTAAAGCTTTAAGATCATTTAAGATTCCTAGATCCATAGTAACATCAGCTACTATTATTCATGTACTGAAGTTATTTTCATGCTTTATCTTGCAAGAAACATGGCTCAAACTGTACACAATAATTGGATGAATAAATAGATACAGCAAAACCCAATATGATGTATAAAAGCAGTGGGTTGTTGGGTTGTAGGGTTTTTTTGTCTGTATGTACATTTACATAATGCTTTTATCAAAACAATTTTCACTCCACAAAACCTCCCTCAGTAACAAAATCAACAAAATATCTCACAACGGAATCAGAATTAAGGACTGCAAAGAGGGCAGGTATCTGAAAATTATTATCATTCAATATCAAGCTGATTTTTGGCAGAGGTTAAGAAATGCATTCCTACTTATTTTTTACCTTGCTGAAATGTGTGCAGAATAGATTTTTTTGCACTGCACAGACAGAGGGAGACAAAAGTACAAATGATGCCAGCATGCGTAATGGCTTAACATTTCAAAGTGAAAATTCAAGGAAATATTTGACAGATACTCAATTGCCTTTTGTGAGAAATTCAGCTGCCCTAACGTCACGTCATTGATAACACAGCTAAATAACTCAGTTACAGTCTCAACCAGTTAGTTGTGAAAATGTTAGTATTTTTTCCTGTGTCACTCAGAGATTTAAAACAGAATCAGGCTTTAAAATCTCATGTGAACTGTCAGTGGCATAATTTCTATTGAAAGACCTACTGAATCAAAGCATCGGCAAAGTACTTTTATCCTTTTTATCTAAATGCTTACAATTCTGAGGGCTTGTAACTACTACTAAGTCAATTCAAGATAGTTTAGAAGACACTTTCATATATATAATTTTAGAAAAGACAAAAATATTCTTTTAAAATTTGGTTTCTTAAATTAAATATATAAGTAGGTCAGGCAAGGTTGAGAAGGAGGATACATCTGTTAGTTGGTTCTTGTAATGCACTCTTAGTAGTTAACTCTCTAGAAGGCTAGTTGAAGAGCAATTAAAAATTCATACATTTTAATCCTTACCATCTACTGAGCAAAGATTTTTAGCAACAAATATGGAGAACATTTCACCGCCTCGATGACGGTCAAGGAACAAAACAACTGAGCTGAAATCCTGTTCCACATAAAGTAGAAACTGATTTGAACTAATGCTAGCAGAAAATTGTTAACAAATAGTAACAAAATTGTTACTACTTGTACAATGCAGAGTAGATCAGAGAGCACTCTCCTTTATTTAAGGAGGAGTAGTGTTACATTAGTAAAAAACACACTTCCAGAAATACCAATATCTTTCACAAATTTTGCTGTACAAAGAAAAAAAAATACAGAATTTTTTAAGACTTACATATATTGCTGCTGATAATACTCTTGGCATTTTCAACCATTCATGCAAAGACTTAATTTATTTATATATCCTTTCATGTAAATTCTTCATGACACCAGTATTTCATGAAACTGCTAGCAAATACTAATTCAGGTAATTTGGGAACAGTAGAATATTCTTTATATGTGAAAGTAAATTCCATTTTAAAGACTGAGAAAGTAATGAAGCAATGTATTTTTCTCTTTTTAGTATTTATTCAATGCTTCTAGCCACCAATAAATGCTTAAATTCAGAATATCTGCTTTGCTTTCCTACAAAAACACGTATGTTCACCCACTATGAGGAAAAAAAATCTTTTTATCAGGCACTCCTTTATAAAAAAGATAAGTAACAGTGTGACATCAAGCCAACAGAAAAACCTAAGTATATGTGGGAAAGGTCAATTGTCCTTAAATGTTTCATTCATGTCTCTGTATCATTTTTCTCCGCTTAAGGAAAACAATTAGCAGATGTTATTTTGTAGCTAATTCTAAACGGACAATATACTAGATGTGGCTATTAAAATGAATGTTAGAATCTTCAGTAAGGTTCCAAATATGCTTATGTAAATGGATTGAGGGGAAAAAAAAATAATAATTAAAAAAATCAAACCCAAACAAGCCCTTCAACCTTTGAACTGGGTTTTATTAGATCTGCAGAAATTAAAGCCATAATTTGCTGTTCCCTGAATGTCCACACTGTATTGCACACTAAACAGGTTAGCAGAAATTCTTACCTAATTAGAAAATACGCTGAAGTAAGCAGGTGCTATATAACACAAAACAAATATTGATCATGATTGTCAAATCTATTGCAATATCTAACCACAATGCTTTGTGATGTAACTTTGTATAATTACTTTCACAAAAAGCTGTCATCAAATACAGGCCCACCTCTTATTTATTCCTGTGTTAGAAGAAAATGGCCACATAAAACTCCTGTCCGGATTTTATTTCTGATGTCCTAGCTGTTGTGTTTGTATCGAGGTTTGATGCTCAGCCAATTATGCAGTTAAGAGCATTCTCTTCAAGAGAATAAAAGCTGATAAAATGTCCATAAAATCTTGCAAAACGCCATTACGAGGGTCTTGTAAACATAACATTTCTGGTACAGTTTTGGGATTTACACCTTGTGTTGTCCTTTCACGGAAGCAAACATGCACAAAACCACTGTAATAACCTCTTGAAATCAGATAATATTCCAACAGCTCAGTTTCACTGACAGAAGGGGCCTGGGCATAAGCCAAGAGGCCCAGGTGCACTGTGTCATGCCAGTATTTAATGCAGCCTAATATCAGATAGATGCTAGTGAGAGAAAATACTCAGAATAAAGTACAGATAATAGCACGGACAACCACTCATTGCTAAATTACTTCTGCTCATCGTGCTGTGAGCTTTGTATTAAATTTTTTCGTCAAGTGGCAGGAATCATAGGGAGAAGTGGCTCAAAACTCCCTTCTTGTAACCCTGGATAAGGATCTATAATATTAGGCTTTCATATGGTAATGGCAAATGATGCCCCTCTTTGAAAAATTTCAGACTGGTAATGAAAGTCCTAATCAGATTGTTGTTGCAGAGAACCAGGAGGTGGGGAACGATGCCTTTCTTTCCCCTCCCCCGTTAGCAAATTCAGCAAACTTGACAAGATGGGTTAAGTCTTGGAGAATTTATCTTACATGAATTTCCAACAAAGCCCGTGGGTTGTTTTATAAAACTGGAAGGTACTGCTTTAATAAAAGCTCCACCACCTGAGGCATTTTCATTAAAGGCTCTCTCTAGACAACATCACAATGTTTGCATTATCCTTCTACACTCCCAAGAGAATACAAGCACTACCTTTTCAGCAAGAGTTGATATTGTGTGTGAAGGCACGAGAGGAGATGATTAGATTTTGCTTTTACTCACAAAGTAACTGCTTGCAACAATGTTGTGGTCAGCATTAAAATTCATTGATTTGTGTTGTCCACCATTTGAATGGTAAATTGTTTTTTTTCAGGAAAAGATACATTCTGAAGGTTTTAATAGTCAGTCATGTGAATGAAGATTTTAATCCTAACCACACATTATTCTCAATGACTGTACTATTTATGCTATCTGGGCTCTTAAATAATGACGGTAATTAGCCGATTAGGACACTATAGAAAACAGGTGCAAGGCTCTGGAGTGGAAGCATCAATGTACAGTATTAAGGAACTCTGGCATTTAAAATGATTAATCTGTTCAGTGTGTTTAGCAACAGGAAACACAAATCACTGAATTCTGAAACATAATGCTATCTCTGTGGAAAAATTTCACACACACACACTGAATGCATATTTAGAAAGGTTCACTGATGTTTTCACCCGTTTCAGTGGACTCACCATCTGTGTAGACTTCTCTGCGCAGATGTCCTGGCTGGTGTTTTTGCTTTTTGGCAGGTCGGACCTTCTGTATTACAACAGCACTCATGTTGCTGTCGGTAGATACAGGGCTGGTTGGTCTAGGACAGTGTGATGCATGAAAATGTCTACGGCCTGGAAATTGTTACAGAACAACAGATATTATTTTTCTTACCTAAAATAAGACATTTCATACTTTCTCTTTTTTCATATCAGAATGACCTAGCTATACGAAACCTGAAAATACACTGTTGGAACAATAGTAAAACTCTCATCCTTCCTGTAATCAGTTTTAGAGTAAGCTGTAACTAAATCGAAGCGTTTGCTATCCTATCAGCAGGCAGGCTAGCTTAGTCACACAGAAATTACCCAACTGCTTGGTGGCTGGTAGCTCCTGCCCCAGGAGCATGACCTCCATCAGCAGGCAAGCACAAGCAGGCTTCCCGCCCAGCAACTTTCTGTAAACAACAAAACGTTTCACTTTCAAGATGGGTTTCACCTCCCCTAGCTCAGGCAGCACGAGGTCACCCATGCCATAAGCAGAGGAAGTCACCAGCAGGTCTCAGGTACAGATGCCTCCTCCAGCGCTTTGCATGAATTACGAGGAATGCATCTGGGATGTATGCCTCACATTTTATCACAGCTTATTTGCAGATAAGAAGTGTCACATTTTTAGGACATGTAGTCAGGTACGAGTAATATCAATACATAAAAATCACTGCATAACATGAACTTGACTGCTGTAAAATTATTTACCTGTAATAGTAACGAGACATAAAAAGACCTTTCCTAAATGTATAAATTTGGACACACATATTTATATGAACTTATATGTATAAAATGGATACAATCCTGGCCCCATGGGTATGAATGGGAGTTTTGCCACCTACTTCAATCGGCCAGGATTTCATCCAGAATTACTAAATTACCTCCCATCTCACTCTTCATGATGAACAGCTGTGTTGAAATGAAACAAAGGAATGTTAACTGGGAGGGGATATCAGAAATGGGAGGAAGGTTGCAAATCTGTGGAGTCAGGGTGGACACAGTTGTGACACAGTACCTCTTCTCCAGGTCTGGCAGTTTAATAGGATTGATTGGCAAAACATTCATGGATCTGCTTGAAACCTGCATCCCACCCTGCGGTATTCTTATTTCTTAGCTGAACTATAACGATATCCATTGGGCCTAGTCAGGTTGATGATTACCTGTACATATCCAGTGTTACTAGCAACCAGTATGTTGTAAAACCTTAAATATTTCAAATATCATATTTCATATGTCCAGGGGTGATTCAGGAGAAAAAAAAAAAAAAAGAAGAAACATACGCATAAGGCCTTGCTGCATATGCATCATCTATAATCTAAACTGCAACTAATAACAGCTGTCAAATTACAAACCCAACACAAATCCAGTTCATCTCAATAATACAGCAGTAAGAGCTTGAACAGCATTCTCCAAAAGAACAAGAAAATATAAAAAGGAAAACAATTATATTACCATTTCTTTTCTTTCAAATGCAGGGGAAATATGGTTCTAAAGGTTTACTATTTTTTTTGACATTTCAATACAGAGGGATTAAATCTGTCATGAAGAGTGACTGAAAACACTGGGAGCCTTACATCAGGAAAAGGATAGAATTCTGTAATCCCCCTTTTTTTTTTTCCTCTCATTCAGTTCTGGGTGCAAATCCACCAGCAGGGTTGAGGTTTGGCAATAATCAGTAAGACCAAAAAATTAAGAACTACTTCTGAAAAACAATGTAGAGCAGCAATTTATTTGAACTGTTACACCAAAACTCCTTTTCTGACTCTTCCACTAGTATAAATTGACCCCTCCCCGCCCCGAATTTCTAAATGTTGTAAGAACAACAGGAATCCAGGAAGCGGTTGTGGATAAATACATTTCACAGTGGCCATTTTTTTTCTTCTCCCATCAAATAGAGGACAAACTCACCTCCTGCTGCATCCTGCATTTGACGTCTGGCTACTTTCAGGCCAGCGTATTCAGCAGCTGCTGCAACAGCCTGTGCAAAATCTGCATCGGTAAAAAATGATCCATCGGAAGAGCTAACACTAGACCGCCCACTTGAGATGTTATCTTCTTCAGAGGCTGAACCCCAGCCATTGATCATGGACCCTGTTACAGAGCTCTCCAAATCCCCAACACTGGAGGCAGGTGTCTGCTCAAGGCCACGCAAAAGGAGCCTTCTGTTCTGCATCTTGGCAACCTCTATATCTGCCTCATCCTCTTCCTCTTCTGGTGCGTCAGTATCCATATCAGAGACCAAGGGCCCTGAGATATATCCATAGGTATGTGGTGGGGAGATAGGCCTTGGAGGGGGTGGAGGACTCACAGGTTGACGCCTGCATAAGAATACAAAGGTAAGAAGAATTGAAGTCCCGTAACATAGTCAGAGGAAATGGTAGATTGATGAAAATATTTCCTTTATTTCCCAACAAGCTTGACTTGCCTTTTTAAATCAACAGAATTTATATCTGAAAGGTTCAGGGTTGGTTGTTTTTTTAGTTTTTATTACTGGTGTAAATCAGAACTGGCAGCTATGTAGTTTGAAATCTACCACAAAGAAATCTGATTTTTTAATATGGTTCCTTTATCAGTGATTTTAATGAAAATTGTTGTATTTTGCATAAAGCTGTTCATTTTTCCTACAGTAGCACATGTACAGCTAGGTGAAGAGGTGGTTACAGTTCATGTGACTATTTAAATAAATTATTTGTGCACCCTTGAGAGTATGAGCAAAAGAAGTGTCTGTATATTACTTTAGAAACTTGAAACTATCAATGTCAACAGATGCATCTATCTGAACAGATTGCTCCAGAAACTTTATCTTCTCTCCACCCACCCCAGTGATTCAGAAAGATATAAAAAGAGATATTGTTATTTCATTATCTTTTAAATTGGTCTAGGTGATAATATAAAGAAAGAATTATCCACTGTAACGTTAGTTCTAGGTCTTAAGAATACCAAAATGCATATAGATATACGGGTTAATTTATTTTGAGCTTAAATCACCAGTAATGGTGTCTCCAGCTTAAAGAGGTAAAGTATCAGCTATCATTAGATCAACATTCAGTTTAGTTAATACTTCACTCAGAAGTCCCAGGTAGTAACATTGTCAACAGTTTTTCTTCACAGGGCCACAGGCATGATCTTTAATTGCCATTTGTCTGATAGGAAGGAATCCTTTCTGCAGCAATGGCTGTACTGTTGGCTTTGCTTACCAGGAATTTCTACTGCAGTCTGCTTTGCAAAAATTTCTGAAGTAATTTTCCTTTGTCAATTTTTCCCTCTTATTATCTCATTGACGAATGGTGACTCTCATAAATTAAATCTTTTTTTGGGGATGTGATTTTTTTATTTGAATAAATGGGAATACTTACTAATTTTGAAAGGAAAATTTAGCAAGGAAAAGCCTAATACTCTGTGGCAAGAGCAAGCTGGAACCTCCCTGGACTACATCATCTAGCCACTGTTGTCCACTTGCTGTATTAAGTACTGAATGGAATGAAGAAAAGGTCAATTAGGTAGATATACCCAATAATCGATTAGTACCACTCCCCCCCAATCCCAGAAGCCATTGCTGCATGGGAATCTCTACCTGCCTTTGACTAGAAACCTTGCCCCATAAAGTTTTACTGCCTTAATTTAAAGCTCTTGTGACAACTGTCCTTGTAATGTATTTGCCAGTCTTCCTATTCTCTAGGTTTTGGTATTAGAAGACAGGCAACAGGTTACAAAATATATTAGGATTTGTCCTGGAAAATACAGCTTGCCTGCCAACCTTTAAGGATAGGCTAATTGAGAGCAGCTGGTTCACGGGCATACAGAATTAACAATACTTCGTTCACTTTATCTGATACAGTGGTTCTCGCTTTAACAGTGACATCGTCTCCTATCTCAGCTCTCGCTTTAACATTGACATCATCTGCTATCTCACTAAATCTTTAGTTTTTTCTCTGCTTGTCCACTCTTCCAGAGCACAGATTTCTTTCAGTTTACTATACTTCTAGCAAGCTGACTGGACACAGAAATGTTACAGTACACCATCACCACCAGAATCATATTCTAGATGCCTGGTTCTGATCAGAAAATGAGATAATACTCAGCAGAACTACAAGTAAAGCTAATAAAAGGTATGATAAACAGTATTTTAGTCATTATTTTCACTATAAACCCAGCATTTACAAAACCCCCCAAAACAATACAGAGAGGCACCACTCAGAATGTATTCTTAATTAGAAAGTATTGTCACACCATGTTCAAAACAGAACCCCCGCTTCCAGAATGGGCTACAGCTGTTGAGCACGGTACATCCAACTCCTAAACAGCAATGCCATGGGTCATATCAATGCTGTTAGATGGAAAAGGTAGTCAGCCAAGCCTTACAAATCAAGTAAATAGAATTATGTGAATCTTTTTTAACTGATGAGATGTATGTAGCAAAAAGAAAGGAACAATGTTTGAAAAAGTACGATAAAAAAAGACAGATTTAGTCACTAGCAATTCTAAGACTTTCAGCAAAGCTAGACTTAACCATTGTAGGAAGAACAAAATAAATACACATTTTATTTTTTCAGTCTACTCAGTGAGTAAGCTGTATGCCCTAGGAGCTTAAATTGGACATTCTTCCACATACTTCTGCCACTACTTCTTATGTCATTTATGGTGACTAGCCAGGAGTCTTTGTGTTGAACAAACCACCTACTTTCCAGGCAGTTGCTGGCTGGTTATGCATGTTTGCATACATATGTGTACATATGCTCCAATGCCTACTCCATTCTTTATGTCAGTATGCATCTCCCATTCTCCAGAACATGGTAGCTGAGGTCCTGGAAAGTCACTCACAACAAATTGCTCACTTAGCATTTCCCTTTTCCATTAGTGTCCAGCTAGTTTAACCTCTAAATAACTCAGAAAACTTAAGTGATTAAAATGAACACTTCTGTGCCCCGACATAACAGGGCCAATGGAAATTACAGGATAATATTATTAGCCACCCACTAATAAAAAGAGTGATTTTAAAGAGTCAGGAAGATGGAAGAAGAGAGAAAGATACACAGTACAAGAAGTGTTGCCATAAAGAGAACAAAACAAAGCAGACCAAGTAGAAGTGGGGAGCAAAAGTAAAAGCAGATATAGGCCCTTTTAAAAAACAATTAATAACTAATGCTTACTTAAAAAAGGGAAACATAAAAATGAACTAACTTTTCAAAAAACATTCTGGAAAATACATCCATAAATGTCCAGTAAGCTGTATCAACAAAAGCAAAGTTCTACAGTCTACTTGGCAAGAACAAATTCATTTCATCATAATAGGCCTGCATTTCACTAAAAATAGAAAGTATGACTAGAATATTGCAGGTAAGGTTGTATATTTGTGGTAACAAACAATATGTGCAAACCGCTGGAGGAAAAAGAATAATAAAAGAAATATAATTTGCGATGGAAAAGCTGTGCCTTCTTAACAAAAAGCAAGAAAGTAAGCATCATGCATAAAAAGCCTCATTCAGAATTCACTTTTTTATGGAAGAGAAGCTGTGAGAGTCTATAGGCAAAATAGTCTGTACTAAAAGCAACTCGGAGAAGAAACAAAATTTCCCTGTAACAAATATCTATCTTTATTAATGTTGGTCATTCCTTTAAATAAGGGTAGGTGGAAATGTTAAGAAAATTTTGCAAGCAATAATTTCCTGTAGTAGGATTTATGAGAGGAGGCAAATCTATAGGTTATATAAATTATATATTTATATATATTCATACATATTGGTGACAAGTTAATTGCACAGTTACTGTGAAATAATGCATGCTATTTTATGGTAATAATGCAGTAAATCTATTGGAAACAATGGAACTGTAATTATATGGTAAGCTGTGTTAACGATACCACTTTAATATCCTGATGACTGTGAATTTAACTTATGTCAGCATCGTATGTACCGTAAAGTGATACACTGCATTTCTTTCCATGGTGTAATAACAAAGCAACTTAATTATGTATTTCTTAGGTTACAAATAGTTCTAGCATCCTGGATTAGAAGTTAAATATTAACAGAATAAGTATCATGGGGAAAATCTTGGCCTCACTGAATTCAACAGGAATTTTCAGTGGGGCTAGGATGACTTTTGTCACATCTCTCTTGCTACATTTGCATTGACACACCTCCGGTCAGGTTGGTGTTGTATGTGTCCCAGATCCTCCTGACAGTCCTGTAACATGGGCTGGAGTTCTTCCTGGGGAGAGGGGGTGAGAGTGGCAGTTGACTGATGGCTATAGGAGACAGCGGCTGGAGAGGAAGCTGCTCCTCGGACAGGTGGAGTAGGACCTCGCTCATCTTCTTCCTCTTCCTCTAGCTCATCCTGCTGCAGATACATCCTTGCAGGTGGGACAGGACAAGGAATTTCTTGGTCATAGCTAAAATTAATTTTTTAAGAAAATAAGGACTTAATTTTTTACTGTGCAATTAGCATATCTGATACACATATAAAGAGCCCAGAAAAAAAATCATTGTTATATGTGCTCTTGAAGACAGCTTAGTGAGGATGTACTGAGTGGATGTACACCACTTTCAGCAAGTGATCTCTAAGTAGCCACACTACAGATAGATGAGGAGCACCAGAACGGTACTGAAGGAAGGTCTCACTGCCAGCTTGTAGGGCAAATTACTGTTCAATTAACTAGCGGTTGAAGTGAGAAATGAATGATGTATTCATTTTTCTTACCTTTCATCCACTGAAAGACTGTAATCTTCACTATTGCTATGGGGAGGTGGATGTGCTGGAGGCGGTGGAAGAAGATCTGCCCAGTTCATGCCAGCTTGCTTGGGAGCCTTTGGAGTCCGAGCACCCTTCTTGTGCCCTTGACTCCCTGTGAATAAAAACCAGTACATATTTGTAATGCTTGTAAGTATCTCCTCACCACTAGCTTTGAAAAACAAAATAACTGTAATCCCTCTCAGATCCTCTTGAATTCTCTGGGAATTTACTGTTGGGCTGAGTTGGAATAAACAGGCATTCATCCTTTTTATACAAATTTGTGATTGCAGTTTCTTTGTAGAATTACTCTACATTTTAAGCAGCTGAATTTAACCAGAAAATTTACATAGCATGGAAAAAAGCACATGGGATACAAAACTCAAATTGTTAATAAATAGTCAGAATGTGATAAAACCATAAATTAATTTTACAAGCAATGTCATTAACAGTGAGCTTCCTACTTCTATTAATTACTTTATAGATTATCATCTAAAACAAATGAGCTGCAGACATATTTTCTAAAGTGCCTTTATACTATTTAATTGCTGGAACCTAAAATACAATATGACACAGATATGATCTATTAAAGTTCCACTGTTGCATTAAGTCACTGAATATATGTAATTTGTACTTGTCCACTGAAACATTTTAGGCACAATGAAATTACTGGTTTTAGTCTAAATGGCAGGTGCAGTTGAAAATAATTGCTGGAAGAACTAAAATAACAGAAAAAAGAAGAAAGAAGATCAATGAAGTATGGCACAAATGTTTTCAACTACTATTACTGGGAAATTATAGCTCATAATACAACAATGTAGCTTTAACAGTTCCAATAACTTTGAATAAGACCAATTATTCACGTGGTCTTGAAATTTAACTTTGGACATGGCTATGATGAGAGCTGACTCTTGCATTGTTCCTTGGTATATGATTTTATCCTTCTTTGTTATAGTTACATCTTTATTTGTAGACAAAGTCACCATATTTTTTGTTTTAGAATCCTTCACATTTCTCTCTTCAACTGACGCATGGTTTTATATTACCATAGTTAAGCCTTATACACGTGATTAAATATGTTGCAGTGACATTTAGGAAGCTTGTTTTCCCTCACTTTTGCTGTCTCAGATTTTCCATTCTTATGGACAGTAGTTCTGCTTATTATTGTCCCTCATTAGCTGCCAGATACAAAGATGTTTTAGCTATGTACAATCATTCTTCTGGTATCTCAGTATGTCAAGCAGGACTCTATCTATCCCAAGGCAACCATCATCTGCATTCTCTACCCTAGGCACCATGATACATACTAGGTTCAGTACAATTAATTTATTACTGTGGTCACCTTGCTTCATTCCTGCTGGAGTCCTTGGTATAGGACTATAAATCGTTAGTGTTATGAATAACCATAATAGGTGTCAGCATGGAGAATACCACCTTCTCATTTTTAATTTGCATGGGTTCATACCCGAGATGTTTCACGCCAAATTTCAGGCCTTAACATCACTGAGCACAGGCTCAGCACCACATCCTGATGTTGCAGACCTGGGAACAGGCAAAAGGCTGGCTCCCAGAACACCCCTGAGCAGCTGGGAGAACTGGGACCTGTGCTTATCTCACCCCAGCCACTGAGAATGCAGGTCACCGAAAGGCACAGCAGGCTCATCTACATGTTTATGCCTCTGCTGTGCCTCAGTCACAATCGGTCAAGATGGAGCAGGTTAGGACTAAGGCAACTGGACTATCAAAGGCAACAGAAGAACAAAAGGTGAAAAATCCTCATCTTGATTAGTAGATGTAAAGTCCAGGGCGCTGCTGATTGTGACCATAACTCACCCTATAATTGGCTTGATGTAAATAAACATAGGCTAAGTATCAGACTTACAGTAAAGCCCCAAACCAAGCCTATGTGTAGTTCCTGGTTTAGCTCTGAACATTTCACACACCTCTACCAAAAACTGAAGCCGAAAGTGAACAGGTTATAAACCACGATGAGAAGCAGTAACTTTTGAATTAAACCATATTCTGTGGTTCCAAAGCACAGAGTGCAATTTCAGTGCCCTGGTCAGCATTCTCCAGCACAAAACTGTCATGTTTCAAGATTTTTACGAAGGACTTTTAGATATTTTGCAAAGGAGATGCTGATGAGAAACAAAATTTAACTTTAATTATCTACTGTCTACATTTCAATGATGTACAAGAATAGTTTTGGCATATAGCCACTGAAATCTATAAAAATTTCATGTATGCATGCATGCTTTTTTACTCAATAAAATGCATGGGTTTAATTTAAAAAATGAAAAATTTCTTAAAGCAGTTCTGTTAGGTATCACTCAAATGTTCTGGTACCTTCAGACTGTTCATGAATAAGGTTGTCTTGGGTGAGTAGACCCAAGAGATGGAAAAGAGGTCAGTAAAGTACCAGAAAGGTAATAAAATCCTCTTTTTTGTGACAGCTAAAAAGGAATTTCTATGACTGGCCCAGCTGGAGACCATAATACTAACCACTAGGGCATTAACATTAGGAAATCCAGCTTCTATTTGATTTCATGACTTTCACAATTTTGGACAATCAATTACTTAATTGACATTCAGATGGCACTAAGCAATCATGAGGATGCAACAGAAATACAGGCACCTATTGGGCCAGTTTTTATGCTGTTTAACATCCCTGAGCTGTATTACTGTCAGTGGGTTCCTCCCCATCATCCCTTCTGCAAGTCTGGTAGCTGGTGCTAACTACAGCTAGAGCATCCAAACACCAAAAAGCCTAAGGTTTGGAAAACTCTAGATACTCACCAGATGTACTACTGCCTCTGTCCGAGCTGTTGTAGGATCCACCTGTATTCTGGTCGTATGACTGGTTGTACGGAATAGTTGGAGCAATGTTGTCATTTACTCGGTAATCTGCAAGTTTAATAGTATAGTTAATGCTACGTTTCAGAAACACATCTACTTTTATATACCTGCTTTATAACACAAAGTAAGATCTCCTGAAAATAGTGAGGAAAAAATATAAATTCATTTTTTGAAAGGAAAGTCATCCTATAATCATGTTTTATTTCTATTTTGTTTCTAACTGCAAGTTTAAGGAAAGTCATGGGAACTTAGTAGCTCCGCAGCAAAAATGAAGTAAAATGAAATCCTATGCACAGGGTTGTTGCAGTGCCTCTGCAGTGATTAAATCTCAATGGATATAGGTACGACCTGTGTGAGCATTTTGCATACGAATAGACTGTCACCGTGATTGATTTTCCATGCTCTCTGCTTAATTTACGCATGCAGGGCAGCCAATGGACTGTGGTAGCTACTTTCTGTATTTCAAAGGTGACAAACCCACATAGGAGTCAGCCCTGTATTACAAGGGCTGAACCATCTGCTGGAGCAACAATGCAGCTCCACTGAATTTGGTTTACAACAGATCTTTGTTTAATGCCTGATGGCTCCAAGAATATTTCTATTTACATTGGGTCTTGCGGGTTCTAGCTACAGGTGGGGCCTTTTTTTGCTAATGGCTGTTACCATAACTTCCTTCTCCAGTTCCAAAGCACTTGATATACATGCATTACTTTTAAATCTAGATTTGGCAACCAGATCTGTAAAACTGTATCAGAAGTAAAATACTCATCTGACAAAACAGTACTCTCATGCCAAAAAGGAATTACAATTTACAGAGAACAGAAAGGAGCTGAGTTACTCTTCATACAGCAAATAAAACTGCGTCATAAACAGAACCACTGGACATAAAGTAGTGACAATGAAGCACAGCATGTAACTCATCAAAATGGTTATTTCCCATCACAAAAGCTATATGTATAATCACCAGCAAGACGGTTTTGACTTAGTAAATGAGAAAACCAAGATCAGAATATTGACTCATAAAATAGCAAATCAAAACAAAAATAAACAAAACTAAGAATCCAGTCCCCATCTGCTGCAGAAATGTTTGTGATAATGTAAGCATGGGAGAAAGAGCAAAATGATAAATTCCACACCAGAGTGTATTCTGCAATAGTTTCTCAGCCTAGTTGCATTCCAGAGACCACGCTGAAGCCCTACATACCACATATGTTTACAAAGAGGATAAACAGTAAATCAACACTCTGAAATATGTATATATGACTGTCAGCAGACAATGCTTTAAGGGGGCCTTTCCACACTACAATATGCTACAGAATATGCAGCTGTAATATACACAGTTTGAAAGATGCAGTATCTTCCAGGGCGTAAAAACCAAACATGTTTTAATTCCAAAACAGATATGTAATACACAGTTCGTGAAAGAAAACATAATTACAAAAAAATACAGCTTTCACCCTCTAGTAAAGAGCCACAAAAATTGAATTTTCATTTGACAAGTTTATGTCAAGGGAAGGTGTCACATTTTATATTGCCCTTTGAACTCCTCTGTGAGTAGATGGGTCCGGTAGAGAAATCAACATTCCTGTGATGAAACGTATCTTTTTACCGGATAACTTATCACTATGTGATCACTTGAGTTACAACAATCCAAGCAAAGAGTTTCAAGTTAGAATGGGTCCAGTTCCTAGGGATACTGTTTTGCAAATCAGGTTATTAAAAGAGGTTGCATGGTAGCCTAGAGGACTAGCAAGAAATCACATACCTATTTCTTTCAACTCCCACACATTATATTAAAGAAACATGCCCTCAAGGCCACAAAAGTACATTCTGATGTTTCCCGTTAACACTGAAATCATTTTATTTTTAGCTTCTGGATGCACAGACTTCAGTCAGGGTAACAAAGGAATTTAGTTTCCAAAACTGTGTGCGGTAGCATTGCCTCTCAATATGTGAATCGAAGGCTTGCTAGGAACAAGTCTAAAATGAATTGGATCACTCCATTTGTGTCCCCAGTGTAAAACACAATACAATTTTACAGAGTTTGATATGCAAAATTTCATTCGTTTACATGAACATGTAGATTTAATTAGTCTCCATCCACGACTGGGAAGAGTGGGTTGACCTATTTAAAATTTAAGGTAGAGTATAATGTGACTACCATGCATCTGGCTTATTAATAAAATATCTGGCCTCTGTCCTAACCAATCCCTTAACTACTATTAAATTTAAATTAATCTCAAATCCATAGGAAATGTATTTTATTTAACTCTTTTCTAAAGATACAGCTTGTTATTTTTTATAATAAATTCAACATCTGAAGGTTATTGTGGTGCTAATTAACTTTCTGACACTGCTAACTGTGAATTTCTAAATCTAAAGAGGGAGAATTCTAAAAGCACCACAGAAGTCTGTAATTGCTGAACCTGAAAGCTTTAGACTCCCAGCACCAGAAGGTCAAAACGCCTCTGATGCCTAAAGAGGAGAAACAAGCTAAAAGCTCTTCACCTTTGTTTAATTTGTTTTGCTCCATAATGTTGTACTGTATGGGTGCAACCTCTTGCTTTTGCTGAACAGAGGGTTTCCAGTGTTTCTCATTCGTTTCCCCGCTGCCATTGTTAACATTATTGCTGATATTTGACTGGATGAGTTGAGTGGTGGCATAAGGAGTGGGCTGCCCAGGCTGGCTGACAAATCTTCCGTCCTTTAGATTTGGACTATTGAAGGTTTTCATCTCATTGATTTTGTTGCTGAGGTCCACGTCACCATATACAGTTGACTCAGGCAACATCAGGTTTGTTTGCTTGTTGTCCAGCTGATTGTTGTAATTTGCTATACAATCGGCTAACCACAGAGGAAAGAAAAAAGAAAAGGTCATTCTGTTCGCTTACACTATACTTTCAATGAAATTCCCTTTAAAAATTTTTTAGTGCATAACTATATGGCTTGCATCCATGAAGCAGAGATACTGTAATTAACTAAGTAACTTATAGAATATTATTTATTTTATAAACTACTGCTTCAAAAGTAGTGTTCACTGTTTTGATTCACTGTAAATTCAGACCTTCTGAATTGTATCTACAATGACTTACCTTACTGGGCTTTTTCTACAGTGGCCATATAAACATTCACATTTTTAGACATTATTCTCAAAGCAGTATAGATATCTAATCAGTAACTGTAATTAAAATAATTTGCATTGAAAGGAAAAATCAACCAAAACTTAACAGCAGGAATAACTAAACATGACAGTCATCTCATGTCACCTCAACAGCATTTAGACTTTCTTGTACTTGTGATAAGAAACAGAGATACAACATATTTTTATAAAACAGACTGAAAAATGATTACACATAACAGAATTAAAGAGAAACAGTACAATGTGAAAGGTAACTCAGTACCCAGTAGCAAGTCTTTATTTGTTCATTGTTTCCTTGTACAATCTTATATTTTGGTTTGAAACAAAAAGACAGGAAAGCAATCTGGAATTTTTGCTAATTTTTAGTTGCTTTGGATATTGCAAAATAAGTAATACCATAGTAATACCATTGTCCTGTATGACAAATATATATCTCATATAGAGAACATGAATTCATTCTTCTAATAGTTATTGCATTGTGAGATCACCACTTATTGCACAGAGTAAATTAGACATGTACTGATGCTCTGGCCACTAATGTATGAACCAGTGTCTATTGCATTATATTAAGCAATTATATATCCAGCATATTCTTCATTCCTAATACCTCATGCTTTCCTACAATATCTTTGCAGAGTCACTTATAACATATATTTTTACCTCCTTCCATTTTCAGCTACATCCGATTTACGTGTAGGGCAATATAATCAACACAGTATATGCAGTAGGCACATTTTTTTTTTTTACACAGACGCATTAGAAGTCCTCATACAAAGTACTTAAACAAAACTGGTTTACCTATATAACAGAAGATTTATTCTGTTAGGTTTTTTTTATAGCATCTACTTTTAGAACAACCTGTTCCCGTTCTGTAGACTTGGAAGACAGTACTATACTTAAAAGAAATTAAAAATGCACAGTTATTTAGCATGTTCACAGCTATAGAGGGGATATCCAACTCTGCTGCTTCAGGGCATAAGCCAAGCCCAAGCTGACACAATTAAGAATATTTGCCAGATTTTCCAGGACAGAAGAGACCACTGTGAGCATCTTTTCTGACCCTCAAGCTCATAAGCTCTACTTGAAAGGAAGGAATCACTTTGCAACACAACCAAGCTTAGTATAAAAGCTAAATTGATAAGGAATCCACTGCACCTCATTACTAGATGCTGTAATACTTTACAACCCTCAGAAACGTGCATTCTCTTCCTTTTCTGAACTTGTTAAGTTTCCATTACTAGAACTTGGTATGTCTGTACTTGCCACAATAAAGTATCTCTGTAACAGAAATCTTTTTTTTACAGAGGTATTTGTGGACATGATATCCTTGGGCAGGGTAAGATACAAGTCTCTAATGTTAAAATCTCTCACCGTCCTCTGAAGCACCTGGCACTGGTCACTGTCAGGATATTGCAGGAGATGAATTACCACCATCACATTATGGCTGGTTCCACATTAATTACAGGAGGTAATGCTGTTTTGCACTTATGCAACTTCACTATAGGTAATCACACTCCCTCTCTGAAATGATGAGAAATGCTACCAGCAAAAATCAGCTAGAGATGTTGGTAGTGGAAAAGACTAATCTTCATTCCTCACCAGTAACACAAACTGGGTTAAAATAAAAGGAACATAAGGTCCGTTTAAAACAAAATGTGCAGCAATCAGCACTTCCAGATATATTTCCTCAACTGTGTTCCCATGGAACTCACAAGGTTTTCTTCAAGAGCACTCTGAGTCCTGCCCAAGCTCCTGGGAACCACCATTTAAACTAACATTTCATAATTGGTTTTAGAGTGTGAAGTTAACTTTTTTATCCACATGCCCTAAACAGAAAACCAGCTATCCAATTTTGTACAGAATGGTACCCCAAGGGAGGTTTTGAATGTGCCAGAGTAGACTGACTGTCTTGCAAGTACTGTAGCAATGTTCTACTTCTTGCTTCCCATCACACCCAAACCAGAAAGAAAATCTCACCAGTGTCATTTTGGTACTTCTCCTTCTCCATCCAAGCAACAAGGATGTACAGAACAACCTAAAAATGATCTTTTCTGCTCTTTTTCAGATGCTGAAACAATTCAGTTCAGTGTGACTTTTGGTAACATTGAACTTTGCAGTGGCAACTTCAGCCTATAGCTTGCTACAGCTATCCAAAGGGGACTGAAAAAACGGATCCAAAAAGGGACCAAAAGCATAATCATGACATAGAGGAGAAACTGTATTAAGTCTAAATGCATTGGAAATAAAAAAACCAAACCAACCTGTACACTTTCTCAGGTATTAGAAACATATACTCTGTAAAGAAGATTCCTTAGCAAAGTAGAAACATATCTAACCTGGTCGACTATACGTTGTAAGGTTGCTATCACTGTTTCCGTTGCCAGAGGTGCAGCAGTTGATGGAGCAGTCATTGTGATTGTTCCCTGTGTTAGGCCAAGTATCTGCTAGCCATGGCTGAGTTGCTGGTTCACTGATGTTTAGGAGTCCTGGCCTTTAAAAACCAAAGTTTGGTCATTAGATACTACAAAATAGTATCACATATTTAAAGGCTTGAACATTGGAAAATACAGCTTGATTCAATTATTTAATGGTTTCTAGTCTTCTATATATCTCTATATATCTGCTATATACACTTGCTAAGACACTCTGAAGTGAACAGCCAAGGACAGCATCAGTTCAGTTTGCTGAACTACATGTATTCATTGGTGTGTAACCTTTACCTGTCACTTTTTTTGGGGGGGGGGCAGATGTTTCCGGGAAGGTTGTATTTTTATTTTTCTGCCCCTTCTCCCTTTCTTAAAGAAAGCAAAGTAAAAAAGGGGAAATTGGCAAGTCAAACAAACAAAAAATTCACACATGGAAGCGAGATGGATATGTGGAAATAAGAGCTGAGTTTGGAAGTGAATACTCCCAAATTCTTCGTGATTTATGAAGCCAAGTTCTCCTCACCATCAGATAGTACTATTGTAGTGGATCAAAGGGAACAGCAGATTACAGAAACCTCTGCCGCTTGGGAGTATTTGGATCTCACTAAGGATACCGAGTGCATGATACACATCTTTGTTAACGAGTAAGCTACTTGCTTAATCTTTATGGGGGTGGAACAGCAGCAGCTCCTAAGCAAGTTTAAAGTAAATGGGAATACTCTACACCTTTGAAAATATCCAGATATCAATGCTGCATACTGCCTGCATTTGGAAAAAAGTGTATTCCTGCCATCAGCAGAAATAGCATTCCTTGGTTTCCAAGTTGCTGAATTTTTCTAGTGAGTGTGAAAGATGCTCTGATGAATGTTCTGTAGAATCTTTGGTGCCTTTTCAATTTTCACACTAACAATGCAATGGCATGTTATAAAGTCCCAATAAGTAGCATGCCCTAACAACTTAAAATTGCCTTTGATAATTAAGGTGCTTTTAAAATTAGATAATTTTAGCCACTGTCATACATTAAAAAAAAAGGAACACGGTTTCTTTCATCACAGCATTTAACAGGCAACTTTCCATTTGAAATAGTGCAGAAACTAGTCTCCATAATATTAGATGTGATGCTTTTCAAAAATAAAATATGCTAATCCTCTTAAACTGCAAGTTGAGAATACAAACTGCATGCAGTTAGTCGTGGGGGATATAGTCTGTCAGTGCCGCAGGCTTAAGTCATAGTCTTAGAATGACATTTAAAAGATCTATACATATAAGTGTATATATATTTCTGTACTGTATATGTCATCTGACAATTTAACATGGGAGGTGATGTGGCTTGACTTAACTGTCAGGCTAACAAACAAGCCAATACACATACACTAAACAAGTATTTTTTTGTAAATCTGAAATAAAGGTACAGCTATTTAGTCCTGTAAAAAGGCCAGCTGATCTGAAATACTCTGCTTTTTTCCCTACCACTCTGCTCTTACTACATCTCAAGGCATTTGGAGGAGACAAAGCCTTCCAGAATGTTTCAGCACTTTCAAGACCTGTGTACTGGATTTTTGGCTAAAGAGAGGTCCTTTGCTTCTAAAATTTACTTTGCATTCTCACCTGCTGTCATGTAAGAAATGTGGTGTGAGGTATATAAGTTTATAACTGTATGTAAGGTATATAACTGTAGGCAAGAGAAGTTTGCATTACAGCTCCATAGCCTGGTGATGACTGGAGATCATCGTTTCCAAAGATCTTTAACCTTTGCAGCAAATTCCTTGAATCCTTGAATTACTGTACTGGGTCTGGGGTAGGGGTGGACTAAGTAAGTGGCTGTGTGGGTGCCTAGCTGCTGGGTGGAGTCAATCTACCACAATTATCATTACTTGAATCCTGTCTAGAAAAGGGATTGCCACAGAAATGGGTATTTTTTCAGCATCGCAGAAGTGAGGATGATATTGAAATATATCACTGTGACATTTTGAATTCTGAATAATGCTTTAACATGCTCACGTAACTGCACTTGGCAAAAATGCTAAACCTCTCCAAAACATTGCAAATATAATGTAAGGAAGTGAAAACCTTAGGTATAGAAATCAGAGAAAGGTTTCATATGTAAAAATAACATTTTTTTTTTATATTGCAGAAGTATGTTTCAGATTCTACAAAATATGGTACAACATACATCCTGTAAATGCTATATACGCAAATGAACAAAAGAAGCATTGATGTTAGCACTTTGAATCAATTACATTGCTAGATTGTGGCACTGATCCTTAAACCTAGGACAGTAAAAACCGATGCTGCTTCTCTAGTAGTACCAAAATGACTGTATACAATGTAGACACTTCTGGGTTAATTTCTGTCCTCTGAGTCTATGTGAGCGTGCTTTGCCTCGCTTGTGCTGTGGGAAGAGCGAGAAAACACAGCAGCACAAAGAACACAAAAGATGTTAACTGCATATCTTCTTGAACAACCTTGTCAGGAAGAAAGAGGGTTCATCTCTGTTCTCTCTTACTTTCTCACTATCCTGGGGTGAAGGCAGCAACCCAGTGATTAACAGATTTGTCTATTCAAAAATCACATGGTAACTGTTATAGAGGTTTTCCTCCATGGTTTTATGGCTATGATAAGGCAGCAGCATACAGTGCTGGACAGAGATACCTGCAATTGCTCTTAACATGCCAGGTTCAGCAGCAGCAGCAGCAGAGTAGCCTCGCCTCTGCACAGCATTCAAGTAGACCAGGAATGTGTAATTTTATGCCTAATCTTTACTATTACTGAATTTTTGTATGGTCTTGCAAATTACGAATCACAAGATGCCACCTGTGAAACAGGAATTGATATAGGAATTTATCGCCCAGCTGCTCTCTGAGATTTTAGAGTTTATTTCAGCATCATGCCAAATCTTTAACTGAGATGCTTATAAAAAGACATGCCTGAATGTGACCTAGGACAAAAAAAAAAAGGTGTGCCACTAATGTGACACTGCTCTGACCTGCCTTTTTTGCTAAAACCGGTATTTTGCCTCCAGAAGAAAATACCACCTCTACACAGGAAATGTAAATTACTGTTTTGTCCATTGCCATTCATTAAGTAATAACGTAAATCCAGTAAACATGTTTTAGTTAAACCCTCAATCTGGAATGGGCTAGGTTCTCAAAGCGGGGGGCTTAAAAATAGGCTTAAAACCTATCTGTTTCCCTCTCTTTCAGTGCCCTGTTTCTTGTAAGCGATGCTTTAACTGTTTTGCATTCACAGATTTTTTCTTGAAAAGTCACCTTAAAAGCCGCTTATGTCTTCTCTTTCCAATAAACGTTTTCTTTCTTTGTAGTATTTGTGAACCAACTATATTTCTTAATTTTCTTAAATGCCACTACTTAATTACTTTTACTCCCTTAATCAGCTGGTAAGCCAAATCTTTATTTTGAAGTTAAAGCGCTCCCTCTGCTGCTCATTTTTTGAGATGCAGTTTTTACATGTTAACAAAGCTGATAATACTACAACTCATTCTTTGGAAATGAACCTAAAAATTCAAACCATATATTCTCCTTCTAAACAGAAAATATATGGCAAAAATGTATAAATTCATAAAATAAATTTAAAACATATCTTTGCAAGTGATTATTCTGCCATCACTTACACGGACAATTGTACTCCTAGCATCCTTAAATTTAGTTGCACACAATTTATAGCTTTAAAAACAAAGCACATAATTACCTGCCTCCACTGCTTACGGCCTCTCCTCCTCTCTGATACGTTACTGAAATAGTTAAAGATAAAAAAAAGAAATAATTTTAAAATTGTAAAAGACTCCTTAAATAGCAGTATTAAATTTGCCTTTGTTTCATTTTAGCCAATACAATAAACGTGCATTGTTTATACATTAATTCTGAGTCTCATTCTACAATCTATTCCTTCAAATGCATTTTATACATAATACTTGTGTTGCTCGGTAACTGCTAGTCTTAGCTCCAGCAAAGTTTTATATTTCAGTTCTGTTCTGAAAAACACAAACACACACATGTATCACTTAAGAAAGCAGGAAGCCATACATCAGGTTGAACTTATGCATAATGTAACTTTGCTAACTTCAGTGGAGTTACTCTGTGGAAGAATTTAGGTCATATATTTATTTCATGAATGGCTAGATGTTGAAGCTTTGCTCTACCTTATTATTTTGCTAAGATTAAAGAGGTATCACGATTCTATGAAAGACCTTACTTCCAGTGTAAACAATGGCTCATTACAGCTGAACCTACTGCAAAAACACATGCTCTTTCTGAATGTTACTGCAATACACTCATGGAACAGGCACACTCAAAAGTCCACAGAAGCTACTAATTTTATAACATTTTACAATTGGATTTATTAATGATATTTTTTTTTTTTATAAATCCTGGTAAAAAAAATATGGCAGAAAGAATGCTTCCTAAATTAGAAGGAACAGTTTTGCTAGCATTTCAGAAGTATTACACATTAACAAACTGGATGTCCACATGCATTTATTTCTTGGCATGGATTGCATATCCTTCACAGGAAGCATCATGATTGAGAAGTTAGTTTTTAGGATGCAAACATCCAAGAAGAAACAGTGCTATAAATTCTGCAGGTTTGCACTGGGTTTGGCAAAGGGTTAAGGAGACTGCCTCCCTGCAAATGCTGATGGATTCTACATTTTCCAAACAGAAATGTGTTGAAAAAAAGCAGCCAAATTCTGCTCTTTAGAAGAACTCCAAACTGGGAGTCTGCAAGAGAGAGATAAATGCTGGCAGTGATTACAATAACAGGATTAAAATGTAGGATGCATTGCTACAGGTAAGTCTTTTACTACAGGTAATACTAAAGAAGAGGGTCTGTTTCCATTTAAGTCAATGGAACTAATGACTGGGATCCTGGATTGAAAAAGGATTTTTTTTCCCCTTTAAATGTTTTACGTACTTTGTGTTTTTTTCCAATTTCTTCTTTAACAATCTCAGTGCTATTTATTTTGCAGCTCTGACCTATCTTATGGAGTCCTGATATTTTCTTTTAATGTTAAGAATCCAACTGAGAAAATATACGTTAGCTAACCTACCTACCTCTGCAGAATTTCAGTAGCGTGCTACAATTGTGATTGCAATAGAAGCCCTCTGTTAAGCCAACTGAAGTAACAGCAAAATAACAATAGTTTGAATTAGTCTCCACTGTGGATCTTAAAGGACTTCAGAAACATTAAGGGCCACTCTGACTCATGCCGAACAGTAAGCAACTCCACTAAACATAATAGGATGACTTTTGAAACAAGACACTATTCAATGTGATTAAAAGCATGTGGATAAGAACTTAACCCATTACGATTAGGTTTGTGTGGATGAATGCAGACAGACATGAGATGGCTTCATCTGCGGTCCAACTTGGAAGGATGTAACCCAGCTGCTGCCCAGAGGCCAAATTAGTACAGTGCTGATTTTGAGCTAATATGCCCTGCTAACGTGAGTGTGCAGAGGAGGGGATAGGTGGTTTTTACCCTGCCTGGATATACATGTCCTGCAAGTCTAGGGGGAAGAAACAACCTGTCTGTTCACTCAGGCTGTAGCCAAAGGTAATGCATGCAGTATACTGGTGGGTACTGAATGTGTTGAATTCTATCTACTGTAGAGGAAGAGCTGCTGAGCTGCCAGACTGTGGGACCGACTGAAGGTCAGCTCTACAGAACGGAAAGGCTCTCATGGACTTTGGTGGGCTATGGCTCAGGTTATGTCAGATTTTGTACATTTCCAAGTGAAAAGAAATAGAAGATTATTTTAAACCCGCCCTGAATTTGAAATATACATCTGTTTATGTAGAACAGGATGATTATTTTAAAATTTCATAGCACAAATACAGTTTAAGGCAGCAAGCAAAGAAATCTAACTGCAATAACACTTTGATTTACTCTATCTTCCAAAGCAGACAACTCCTAGGTCACTGGATTAATGCAGATTCAGAGGAAAGAAAAGAAGCAAATGTTTCACCAACTATAATCCTACTGAAACCCCTTCAAGTCAGCATTTGGGCTCTGCTAAGTCATTCCTCCTCCATCAGAAGCACCCTTTGCATCGCTAGATGCAAGAGGCCACAGTACTCCTCTGCAATATGCAAGAAGAGAGCCCAGGTTGTACAAACTGACAGGATCATGCTACAAAATGGCATGCTTGCATCAAATGGTATGCTACAAAATGGTACACACAGACAGAAAAGTGTCAGCTACAAAGCAAATATACACTACTTAGAGAACAAAATAATGAAACCTGTCATTAATGAAATTGTTTTAAAAACCCTTTAGAACAGCTGGGCTGGTTATGTCAGAAAAAGAGAAACAGTACCACAAACACATGCTAAAGTAACAAAGAAGGGGGGAAAAGTGCAAATATATACCTGTTGGTGTGAAGGTAAAAGACGGGACTGAAAAATCAAAACAAAATACAAACTGGTTATTAAGCTGAAGAGAGAAAGGGAAACATACCACATTAGTATAAACCTAGCAGACAGCTGAACATAAAACAAATGTATATAACTAACCCAGTCGTTCAGTCACATTGATATAGAAATAAAATTAAATTTGCTATTCAGAAAGAAGCTTGTCTCTGCAGGTACTATTCTGAAAAAAAAAAGCTTGATACTCTATTGTGCTCCTAAGGGGACTGGACTGTGGTTTAGCCTTTCAAATACCTCTCAGTTTGGTATTTTAAGTTTTTCTGAAAATCCTAGCACAAACAAAACCCCCACACTGTTAATCATTTTAGAATGCAGAATGACAAATTCCTTAACAAAGCCTTATCAAGGTCCTATTGAATCTTATCTGCAGTTCACTAAGTAAATGCTCATTACGCTGAACTAATAGGCACACTTACGTATTCAGTAAGGAAATAATAATCATATAAAGGAACAAAGAGGACTGCTGTTTTACTGTCTCTGAATCAAGAATGGCACCAACTCTCACTGCAATAAAGGCACTAAAATCGACTGCAGCAATTAATTTTTGTTTTCACAGACGAGACTGTTAGAGGAGTTATCTTTCTTTCTTAAATAATCACAAAAAAGGCAAAAGATCTCCCTAGATCTAACACCTTTCTACCTTTCAACCCTTGGCTTTAAGAGGGAAAGGTTAACAATGGAACAATGACATTGCTTGACAATCTTCACTCTCACAGCTACTATAAATCCTCTCTGGATCAATAGGGTCTCTAATCCAAATACAGAGCACTAGCATCTGCACCTCCTATTAGCACATGCTCCCCCTCCTGTTGACAAGACAGTATAGTTTTCCTATCACTGATGGGCAGAAAAAGGCTAACATTGCCCTTTTCGATCTAATGACAGCAAAGAGAAATGTATGAGAAACAATATTCACTAAAAGTAGCCTTGAGACAGAATTTGATCAGCAAACCTGGCACAGAAAGAAAAGGTTCTGGCTAAGAGAACAACTGCTTAATCTAATTTTTACAGTAACTCTGATGTTTGGGAGGAGTCCAGAGTGTCTTGTTGTTGTAATTTAGGATATGCTGTAGATTTTCCCCCCTTTTACCAAGCCAATTTATTTCCAGGGATATGACACTAAGCAAAAAAGGAAAAACCTCTGAGCATTTGCCCACTTCAGGCTTCATCTGTAGCACAGCTCTTTATCTTGGGAATTCCATTGTATTTTCTTTAAGCTAGGCCTTTTCACACAGTCAAGTTTAATTTAGCTACATTCAAAACTGTAGAACCATAGTAACAAGCTTTCATTAAAATAGAAGGTGCATTTAAACCAGAGCTATTCAAAAGAGAATCAAGTGTCTCAAAATTAATTTGCAATCACAAGGACATGAAAAAAAATCTTAAACTACTGTCTCATTACTCTTCTGTGAGCTAAGTATTAAATCTACTTTAGTTTGTTAAGGAACTGAGGAACAGATGAAGAGAGGTTCAACTAAATGAAATCTTTATCGCTACCACACGAAAGAACAACTTAATTCTCAGAGCTTCTATTAATAAACTCTTCTGAGTGGGTAAGACTGCTACTACAATATGTATGTGTGGGAGTAGTGAAGTATTTTAACAGATGTCAGCCCTGAAGCTAAATATGAAAATAAATAAATAAATGCAAGACTGAAGAAAGTTTGGGCTTGCAGTGATGACTTGATGCACTGCAGAGTGGCAAACTACTCTGCAATTTGTATTTCACTAAAGATGGCTTTTGTCTTGAAGAACACTTGATAATGGAGACGCAGACTCTACTTTTCTGTATATTTTCATTAAAATCCTCACCAATGTATACAAAAGATATTTTTACAGATACTGAAAAACACAGCTGTTTTGAACAATAGCTGATGTCATTAAAGTAACCATTTTTAAGGACAAATTGTATGCCTTTTGCTTAATCATAGGTACTGCTGAAAGCATAGTGATGTTAGTTTGATAGAACTGTAGAAAGGCAGTATGGCAGCATGCTATTAGTAAAACAAAACAGCGCAGACCAATGCAGCAGTGTGTTGGGATCTGTCACATCTAAGAAATCGTAGCAGAACAAAATCAAAGGTGAAATTCATCCCTGATTTCTGTAGTTACAACTCCGCTACAAGCACTGTGCCTGAAGTCTACCACGAGCACTGATACTTTAATAGCATGGAGGACACCTAAACTCTGCAGCACTCCAGAACTATTTCCACGTTTCCACTCACTCAGTTGCTATTTTTAGCACTGCTGCTTTTTCATAGCAACACACTGCTACTGTTTAAAAATATTTGTGTTATATTTGCCTGTCTTGCCCATCACACATTCATTCTTGAAGTGACTAAAGAAAGTAATCTCATGACACCTTTCATACATTAAGATATGTGCACCTTTTAAGCCTAGGTCCGTATTTTGATTGTTAAATACCAAACATTCTCCCTCTATTCCTTCAAAAGCAGGATCTCCCATATTCTGATTCATTCCAGAATTCACAGTTCTCACTCTGTGAGTGCCTATGAGGTACTGCTTTGAGATGTAATGAACTGCAGCATATTGAGTTCAGCTTTAACTTCAGGGCTTAATCATAAGATTCTTGAATCAGGAGAAATCAAGTTTTTATTCCAGAAGATCTTCTAGGTAGAGATTCTAGTTTTGTTTATCACAGAGTATACTCTAAAGCACTGCTTGCCCACTGACAATCTGATATAAAAGGCATCAATAACATGAAAACAAAAAGTGCTTTAAGTTAGTCCCACCGCTGCCATTCTAACTGAATGCAAGATGTGATAGCCCCAGAACTCAGTCGCAACAAAGGGTTTCACAACAGCGTTTATGAAAGAGTCTTGGAAAGTATTATTGACTGTTGTGCTTTTGCAAACAGCCACTTCACCACATTCCCCTGGAACACAAGGAAATTCAAGTACACGCACCAAAAGCATTACTGTAATATACACCACTGTTAGTATTCTTAGCAGCAAGCAAAGAACTGAACAGAAGGGACAATGAACTACCATCCACTTGGCTCCTTTTCAGATGGTACAGTGTCAGGCAGCAAGGGCATACTGGAAGCTCCCAGCCTTAAAAATCCATCTTTACATTTCTCACTTGTAGGAGTATCTTTATGAAAAGCTAGTCTAGGTATTTTGCTAAAGGCTTATGCTTTAAAGCCAGGTTTAACACATTATGTAAATTTTGCTGCTTTCTGCATTGGCTCCTGATCCACATTTCCTGAAAGAATTGTGGTAATTTGATAATTCCTGCATCAAGTCTTAGAAGAACAAGAGACTAAAGATAAATAGCCAGTAAAAAGACATTCAGCAGCCAGTGGACTGAAATATATAATATGGCACCTTTTCTGATACCAGCGTAAGTACTAGTGAGTCCATTTCGCTTCTTCCTGTGGCGATATAACCAGATGCTGAAGACCATAAGGATAATCCAACAGGCTGCACCAATTCCAGCAATAAAGGCAGGCTGCTTTACTACATCAGAAATCTGCTGGGCTAAACTGAGTTGATCTTCTGAAGACACAGGATTTCCATGAGAATCTGAAAAAAAGACACCCAAAATAGCCAATTAATTTGAATAAGCAACTGTAAAAGGCAGCATGAAAAGAACTGACATAACCATACTCCAGTTTTTCAAGGTAAAATCCTTAAGACTGCTCTTCAAAAGCTTTTTAAACAGGTCTAGATAGAAATGGTTTGTTTTTCATACAAGACGGGTACCTCCAACTTCACTGACTTTTGTTTGTTTACAAAACCAGCTAAAATCAAGCCACTAGGCATACAAATAGAAAGTTAGGTTCATAAATTTCAAACTTGGGGACTGCTATTTTTTTTAATTTTTATTTTAGCAAAGCAACACCAGCTTCAGAAAATTATTCAGAAAGTCAGCAAAGAATACACCAAGTAAAAGAAAGCTCAAGTATGAAACATACGTAGTCTGTTCTTTGAGCTCTGTGAATGGGTAGAAGTCAGCTACCCAAACATCCAGTCTCATAACTGAAAATCACAGAAGAATTACAAATTCAAAATACCTGCACATGTGGTTGGTATTGAGGGATACATTTTAATTTAGCAGTTCCTCACAGATGACTTAAATCTTGTATTACACAGTCTAATATACTATTTGCAGTCTCACTTTGACCTCAATTAAAAAATACTGAATATTTAAAAGGATGTAAAGAAGTAAAAGTACAAAATAACCAATCCTGCCCTCTTGATGTGGATGAAAAAGCTAAAGAATAACTACAAAATGAGATGAATTGGTAAAAATAGTCAAGCAGTCTCATTATTACTGAACAAGCAGCCCTTTTCGAAAACAGTTCATCCTTAAATATCCCACATCAAAATAAAGAACATGTATTTTTCTACACACTGTTGGTTGTTTTTTTTTAATAGAGAAAGCACCTGTAAGAATCAGTCTTTCCTGCTCTTTCTGTACTGAACTTTTGCAAGAACCTTCTAGGAACAGCAGTAAGAATATTCACTTAGTGACCAATGCTTTCGAACTGAAATGAAGCAACTCAAAGACAAAATACTGCCTTCCTGACTTTTTACCACTACAGTGAGCGCTTACTGGAAATTTCATTACTGCACAGGGTGAGGGCAAGAATTTGAAACCTTTACTCAGAGCAGATATTGCTTTACACATTCCAAAGCTTAGTCTTTGAAATACCCATTTTTACTCTTGTGTAAATGTAACAATTAGTTGCTTTTTGCTACAGGTAGTGACATCAGATTCAGAATGAGAGGTTAGTGTTTTAAGGAGAAAGGTGCTGTTATTAATTCTATTAATATAAACTATGTAAGAAATGAAAACCTATTTACTTAAAAACCAATACCTTTTCCCTATGAACTAAGCAGTGAATAGGTTTTTATTTTTTCTTACGATGACCTGTCTTGTATCATTCCAAAAGAAGCCTAAATAAAATATAAGAAACTGCAACACAAACAGGAGATGGAATGACAACAAATCATACAAATAACAAACCTCCTCTGGAAAAGGATACCTTTTTGAATGGGAAATGGTTAAAGTAGTAACAGCTTCTTCCAGTGACGAATTCCAGATTTCAGTTTTTGTGACATCGAGGTCAAATACCTATTTTGCTGAGGAATCACCACTGCCTTTGACTGCTACCTTATTGGAAATTTTATTTCATATTTCAGGTCCCTTTATCTTCTGTGATCCTAAGTGCACTGCCTAGTCTGAAAGTTCACCAGGCAGACTCATTCTTTTCTTACTAATACACCCTTTGTGTCTGCTGGGTTTATAGATTTCATGCCTATTTGTGCAAGGTTAAGATGGGTTGCTTCGGATTTTATGGAGACAGCCAAGTGAAGTTCCACACAAGTGCCCAGATGGGCTTAAACATATAAAGTATACCGTGACCAATGAATTAAATCTGTCACTCTCTATCTCATCTTTTGTCTCTTTGCAGCTGAGGCCGTATTAAGATATGAAAACTTGCATCATCAGTCTCTTTTCAAAATGAGTAAGCCTACTATTTCTATATTTTTAAACAGCTACACTACCTTGTACATGTTAATGGAATAGAACAAAAGATTTCTGGAGAAACTATGGTCCTGAATAATTTTAGAAGACTGATACATATTTTTTCTCTAATCTTTTAAATATGTATATTTAAAACAATAAATATAGGGGGGAAAAAATAATCACAAACTCAAAAGCCAAATAAGAATGTTTTTTTAAACATGTCAACAATTCAGCCATACAGAAAAACAGTACTTTTATATACACAAACATTTTGCATTGCTCAGTCAATGCATGTCTGAAGATTACAAAATACTGAAGAATCTCTTTGAACATTTATTGTTCTAATTTTTAATTAAGATTCATTTCATGGTATTATTTTGCTAGCCATTGCAAGCATAAGAACTGCATAATAATATATCTGCTTTTAAGAAACTAAGCTTATGGCACATTGTACATGGGTGGACTGTTAGAGCCATTACATTAAATGAGCTGGTATACATTTACACACATAGTGAAGAGAAAAATGCGGATGTGTTCATGTACAGTCATATAAACAGCATTATAGAAAAGAAGATGGAAGGGCTTTCAAGAGGCCACATTTGACCCATGTCCTGCTCCTCTTATAATTCAAAAATAGAAAGTAAGCCAAATATAAAGCAAAGGGAATGAAATCTAGTGAACCCCTCATTACTAAAAATTTCCAGGAACATTATCTTGGAAGCCTTTCTTTGAGAAGGGTATCTTCCCTCTCCGTAATAGTCCTGTGAGATCCTGAATGATCAGTCAGGAAAAGAGACCTTGAACTAAAAAAAGTACTTTTTCTTCATCCCAGGAAATTTCTGGAAGCTTTGACTGATATATAAATGGTTCATAATCAACATTCTTGTTCCTGCTTGCACTCCTCGGGGAGACATGCCAAAATAATAAGTGAACATAAACATTCTACGGCAAAGCGCATCTTACTGCCAGAGCAGCAGCCGCAGCATTTTATGTAGTTGAAAATGCCTCAGAGTTGTTGGAGCAGGCTGATCCCACAACTCCCTGAAACCAGCATATTATCACAGTGACTCATCCCTTCTTCTTCTACCCCAAGATAAGAGCCTTCTTTTTAATCACAGATAATGTTGCTATGGCTATTGCTCACAAGCTACCCGATTTGACTGTCTTGAAGGTCTAAGTTTCAAACTTCAATGAAAACTAATTAGGATTTGCATCAAGAAGAACTGGGACTTCTAATTCTCTAATGTTAAATATTCATATAAATAATGTAAAATCTAACATTTAAGTTGTTAAATGTTAAATAAAAGATTAATATACAATTAAGATTGGAATGCCAAAGATTCAAAAAAGACAGGAAATTCCAGGTTCACAGGTGTGCAAGCAACCTTAACTTTGCCCTGTACATGTACAACCTATGGAATGGTACTCTTCCATATGACTGTCTCATTCAGTATACAAAATGTACAAACAGTAAGTAGGAAGTTCTAAGTTTTGTTGACATTTCTAATTCTGGCAATTCAAAATTTCCAAAACACCTGGAATCTGCAACGTAATATCTGAGTGTTTCCTCAAATATATGTGCACGATGCAATATGAACATTATTTGGTAAAATATTACCAGGTTAAGAATATGCAGTTTTGTCTCCTTCCTAGTTAAATACTTTTCCAAAACTGGAAAAATGTCAGTTTTGCACTTCAATCTTGTAACATACAGTTTGAGGAGACAACACTGAACTGGTTTGGAAGGGTTTGCTGTGAGGGAAGAAAAAGATTACTTTTTTTGAGTTGTTTGCAGGCCATAAGACAAAAATAGCAACAAAACCCCCTTACAACTATCACACTAGAAGTACTTGAAGGGCTGACAGATTAATATCCCTGAAGGCATGCTAGCTAGTTCACAAATCGCATCTCCTAAATGAAGCAATTAGAATAATAACGATTCAATGAAACTTTCTTGTGTTTTGTACACTTGAGACATCCACTGGGTGAATAACGCACTCAATATTTACAGTAATTGTGCAGACATCTCTTAATAAATAACTGCATCCCATATATTCATACAAATTATGTGTTTAAGAGTAACATTAACTGCAGTTGTGGGGCTTCTCAGGGCTGGTGCCCTGAGCAAAATATCTTGCAATATGTTCCAGTTTCACTGCTTATTTGCCAACAAGCACAGGTAATACTGCCAAGCTATCATAGGCAGTAACCCATCACTGTACAAAAGTTAGGCTAGAGATCAGCAAAAAGTAATTTGTTGTGATAATTCTCACCTTTCTGGACAAAGCATTTTTGTACACAATGTCCTGAAGATACCAGTTGTGACAAGAAAAAAAATTCTGTCAAAAGTGTATGATTTTTTTCTTCACAGCACAGTATTACAAGCACAATATAGTGAGCTGTGCTTAGCTCTCATGAAATACGAATTTTTTTCCTTAACATCAAAGCTCTTGCAGTCTTTCTTTCTGTAAATTATCAACTTTTCTTTTAAAACAAACAAACAAATGGTTTTCCAGACCTTGGAATTCCACAGAGAGCTGTAAAAGGTCATTCAAAAGCCAAGAGGAAAATTCAGAAGTCCCAACGGGAGTGTTTTAAGAAGACACATGATTTTTCAGTTGATCTTATGATTTTAAACGCTGAAAGGTGACTTTTGAATAACAAGCAAGTGTATTGTTGGTTTGTCCCTGGTGGCCCAGGAAGTCTGGGGTACTGCAGCTCAGTGAGCTGCTTCATGTCAGCTGAGACATAGAAAATGAAAGAGCTCTAAGCTTACAATTTGTACCTGTCTTTGTAACAGGTTAAGTGCGTGCACAAGGTCAGTTATCACAGCTCAGCTGATGCATGGGACTGCGATTGCACGCCTCAGCTCTCAGAGAATCCAATGCCTCCTGTCCTCCCGCCTTGTTCTGGAAGGTGCCTCCGAAAGGTGAAGCTTCCTCCTGTCACACACCCAGCCGAAACTCTGCCCAGGCATTTCTCGCAGTCACAAACCCTGGAGCAGCCTGCACAGCATGCAGACTCAAATATGAGGTTGCTGTGCAAGAGCATTGGCTGCACCGGGGAAGAAAACCTCTTCTTTGGATGCTCCAGAGCCAGCCACAACCTTGCCTCACAGTTTTGTAAGAAAAACACATTATAAGGAGATAGATGTTTGATTTTAATGAAAAGTTCTTCAAAAATGTAGTAAGTGAATATCTAAATCACATAGTATATCCTGCTTCTACACACGAAATTCTTAATTATTTAAAAAAAAAGTAAGGATTGTACTAATTCAGATACCAGGAAAAGACTTCCTGGAGGAATAGTTGGGATCAGTGACAGAAATGCAGAAACCTGAAGTTGTCAGTGGCAAACACACAGTTCCTAGTGCATGTAGTTACAGGGAGTCAGGACTCTTTCAAATCTTCTAAAAGTAGCATCCTTAATTGTCTTTCCTCCTGCTCCCTGGCCTCCCTTCCCTCTCTCTGTAGCCATGTAATTTATTGCTGGTAAAAAGTGCCAACTGATGACATCAACAAATTAATTTTCTTTCTTCAGAAAAGCTACCAGAAAACTCCAGTGTCTGCTCCACGCCCATGCTGGGAGCACATCCAAGAATTAAGAATGCGCTTCCTTGTGGGGGCTGTAGGAGAACTTGTATCACAGGGCAGAGCTAGGTAAACTGCAGCCATTCTTCTGCCTTGATGATTTTAGGCTGATCTGTGCTACTAAATGGTACTCCTCTTAAATTTAAGTACTAATTTTCAGCAGCCTCCTGCAGTTGCTGAAATGACTGCAGCACTGTCTATGTATTTCTTTGTGCTGCTTCTAGTGGCATGGATCTCCGCAAGACTCCTGTCTCCAAATCTTTGCCATGTAACAACCAAATTATGGGGTTTTTACTACAGTATATGTAGATTTGGCCCTGCCACTTAATTAGAAGCAAGCAATACAGACTATGAAAGCAAACCCCAACCATAAGGAAATATACAGATTCTACCAGACTTGCACATTTGAGCACCCTCTGAGCTGTGTGATTGCTTCATGCTTTCTAACATAGTGTCAGTAATGGCCACAAACCCAGAAGGTGGCAAAAATCTTACCATGACAGTCTCATTTTTTTTCTTTTTCCACTTACCAAAACCCCAAAGTGATTAAGTTCCCTTATAAAATTCACCTTCATTTAGCATTTGCTTATCATCAGAGAAAAGGAAAAAAAAAAAAAAGTGAAGTCTTTGGCTTTGAACATTGAGGTTACCCCATTATTTTATACTCATAAGCCTCACTAATTTAAAATTTTCAAAATCTAAGCCATATAGAACAAACTTGACTTTGACTGGAAAGCTGGCTGTAGGAAGCTGTGAATGGAAGCTGGCTGTAGGAAAGAACAATCCAACAAATGACTATGGGGTTTTGCACATATTAATGGATTATCATATAAACTGTGTGTAATTTTGTTGTAAAATCTCTATTAATGTAACTGGGAATCATATGCCTGTATAAGTTAAATTAAAGATGACCTTCATTTTAATAGCCAAGGAAATGTACATGTAATTTTCCGGAGAATACATCAGTTGTTCGGTCTTGTTTTCACATGCAGTAGTTATACATTTTTAAATATAAAAAGCGAAATAATGAGGAAGATCTACTAATGATACAGAGATAGACGGACATAAAGTCCAAACCAACATGCTGAGTTTGCTTTCACAATTATATACTGTAATGATAAGGTATTTTGATACAGGCATACTGGTAAACCAGCATGTGACTATACCTAAAGCTACTTTAAATAATCTTCAGCTAACCAATAGCAAAGATGCATTTTTCCCAGGTACATCCAGGATCAGTGCCGCTGATCTGCATTTATGACAGAGAAATGTTTGGTGTAAACGAAGTTAGGAGGTCAAGATTATTGCAAATCATCTACGTACCTGTTTTTCCTGTACTCAGGTTATTTACTAGCTTTCACACATAGTTGATATTTATTGTGCTTAATTTTAGCATGCTCTTGGTTTTTTCTTCAATAAAGAAAGATAAAATCCGATCAAGACAAATTACATCCCTAAACTAAAGTGAGCCAACACTTAGTGATTCATACTCCCCTATATGTTTTATTACACTAGTCTTAAGTGTGAAAATTCACTTTGAAAAATCAATAACCAAAAAGCACTGCTGAACTGGGAAATTAAAAAAACCTGTGTTGTTATAATCCCATCTTTAGAATGCAGTTCTAAGGCAAGTTTAAAACCAGAAGTGCCAAATCCTGCTATTCCAGAGATCAAGTAACGCTATCCGTTTCACTTGTCTTGAAAGTATTTCTGGTGCCATAAAAGACAAAAGCAAACAAACAAAAATCATTGAAACCAAGAGGCAGGATTACCAGCAGGCTTACCTAATTGGATAAACTGGGGATCGCTTTTCACTCCAGGTCCTGCCCCAGTACTTGCTGCCACTTCCACGCTATATCGAATACCAGGAACTAGGGAGGGGATGACTACAGAAAAGGTGGAACCATCTACCGTCTTGTTTATATGGTATCGACTTTCATTGCCAAGACACCAAACCTGCAGGGAAGTAAGTGTATGGTACATATAAATGTTCAAAATTCAACACCGAAGGATAAGTAGGAGGAAGGATGACACATTCCTTTCTGCTGGATAAAGAAATTTAGAATTTGCCACTACTCTAACATCTACAGTCATGGATTGCTGTCCTAGGCACTGTATGAATACTGAAAAGATACTTCTTGTTCCAAAGAGCAGCTCCAACTACTAGAATTCTTTGATGGGTTTATCGTAATTCATTTACAGTTCAACCAGTGACATCACTGCTAATAAAACTAAAAGCATTAGTAACATGGAACAAATAAGGGAAGCCCAATAGCCAAGAATCGTTCACATAAACAACAAAGTAAGAGCATTCAGTTAAATTAATTTGCAATTCTCTTCTTCAGGAATCATTTGTCAAGCAAGGCTTTCTTCACTCAAGTTCAAGGGCAAGTCTTTCACCACATGACATCACAAGAGAACCGATGTCATGCTGGAATCCAAAAGTTATGGTTTTTTTTTTTTTTAAATGGCAGCAAGAGGCAAGGATTGAGTAGTATGCCATCTTCTATTGAGAGACAGAAGCACAATTTCAGATCTCAGTTTTTGGTTAAGGTCAGGACGCAGGTCTAATGACTTCAGTTCACCACTTTATGAATTACATCAGTGATATTAAATGATTGGGAGAAACAACATGATGAGATATTTTTATCTCTTTAGGCCTGCACGATTGTAAGACCCTATTTCCTTCTCTGGATGCCAAAGACTGAAACAAGTCTAGTGGAACACTGTGAGGATCTGAAATGTATTTTAAGCTCCTTTGAAATAGAATTCCACCACAGCATATACATAACTGCTGCTGCAGAGCAGGTCAGAGCACACAAAGAGAAGAGAATCTCCTTTTTGTGTTCTGATACTAAGTAGAGAGTGTTTCAGTCAGTAGTAGTAGTATAATTATCAGTAGTATTGCTTTTAAATCCTAAAGGGTAGTCCAAGAAAATGCTCTTATGTAAATAAGAACTCGATAAAGTGAGGAACAAAAGATTTAAATCTACATTTTGACTTATGTCATTCTCACAGAATTCTTACTGCCACCTGGTACAATGGTGTATGTGCAAACAGTAAAAAAACTGTTACGTAGTTACAACTATGCACTACAAATTCATAAAGATGTTTTGTTCTTAGGCACTCAAATACATGGAGAAATTCACAAAACAAGAATGTTAGGTTAAACACCAGGTTGTTCAGTACTTGCCATACTATTGTATATGTATGTATGTATCTATAGTATATTGTATTGATACCTAAACAGGCAAGTGAAAATGAACTTTTAGAATGTTATGAAGGAAAAAGGAATTCACATTAGCATAGACACATAAGTGAAGAAAGAATTAGTATAACAAGAGAATTTCTAAGTTCATGCTAGGGAAGTAGGGAATGACTTCTGCTGCGATTTAAATTTTTGCCTTTTTGTGTGTGCTACTGACACTTCTTCAATTAAGATGGTATCCTCCTTCCTATTTATTTTATCCTTTAATTAAAGTAGGTACACTCTTGCCTTAGATCTGAGTTACTGAGAAAACAAAGACTTCCCCCACACATGTGTACCATTTTTTCTGGGAGAAAACATAGGAGATAGAAAAACAAAGAGGAAAGAAAAAAGAGAAAATTTTACAAGACTTCTATTTGTTTTTTTTCTTGTTATTAGTTCTTAATCTTAAATCACTGCTTCTGCATTTCTTTAGTTTTTAGACAGAAATATTCATTACATATAGCAACTTAAATAGCAATTACATATATATTCATTGTGTGTTTTCTGTCCACGGTGAAAAGCACAAAGGAAGATAATGGCATCCACACAATAAATGCAGATGTGAAACATGCCAGTGTGCCATCTACTGCTACACAAGCACTACAAGACGCTTGCTCCTATACCTGATAGCCTATTACCTCTGAATGCTAGGAGGTATGTTAGGTATTATATCCACTTGGAAATGTGAACTTCCTGACTTTTATTGTTTTGTCCTTACAAGTTTAACACTCCTCTGATGCAGCTTTTTGATGGAAATAATTCCACCTCTTCAGATCAAGGTCTGTCTTTAAATAAAATAACTTTGAAAGTATTTTTTTTCCAATTACATTACATATTTGAAACTAAGCCATAAACTGATTTTTTTAACCAATTGACCAGGTTCTGAAAGGCGTTTTATTGTTCTAAATTGTCCATGAAGCTTAGTGATCTCTTCCCTTTCCCATTTCTACTGAAGGAAAAAAAAACCAAAAAATAGCAGAATGAGTCTTGGTGGCTAGGAATATATGTCTATAGCACAGTGTTTTAACCTGAAAAATAGCCAAGGCATTCTCGTTTGAAAAATTTTCTCAATAATGTGCATTTGCAGGAGACTGAAACCAAAGATCCTGCCTCTCTGTGGCTATAAAGCTTACCTAATACCCACAACTAGACATTTACAATGTCTGTAGCTTGCTTAGGAAGAATAAGCTTCATTTACTTTGCTATGTAAATTATCACAAAACAACTTGAACTGAAAATAAATACAGTGTATGTTGCTAAAAGAACAGCAAATAATATTTTATAATGTATTTACAATTTGACAAAAATTAAATATCATAATGCGAACTGTGTTTGTGTGAAAGAAAAAAAATTTCTACACACTAAATAAATTTATTATTATACTAGCACATTCTTTACTTGAAAGTTTTCAATTTGTTTTAACTACCCAGTTACGCATAACTTACTCTGATCTTAACACTGTTAATTATTATCCTTGAGCTTTTCAACTCATTAAGCCTGCTTATATTTATTACCTTGGCCAATGTCTTTTGAGTCACAAAACGGTTCTCAAATAGGTATGGTTCCCTCTCTACTTCTGTGTGCATTTCTCAAGTTATAATGAAGGCAAGAAGGCAGTTGTTTTAATTAAGAGTGTTGACCCTTTGCTTTGATTTATGGAGGCTGTTTTAATTGCCTTCTACCATCTAGACAGAATTCCTAAATATGGAGTTTGAGTCAAAGAAGTGATTTTCTATCCCGTTTGCTCTGACTAACCAGTAGATGGAGCCAAGCATCCACGAACAACCTCATCTGTCACTACCCGGCCACTACCCCCTCTCCCAGGGGACCAAGGCATGCCAACAGTACCTTGTATTCTTGAACCATCCCGTTCTGGTTGTCCTCGGGGGGTGGCTGCCAGGTGACCACAATTGCCGTCCCGTTCCCATCGTTCTTAGTTACTGAAACACTCTGAGGTGGAGCACTAGGAGCTGTTTGGTTGGAAAGAAGGATTGAACGGTTAAGTTCGCCGCACGCAGCAGTGAGCTTTTTTAAGAGGAAGATTGTTTCTGGGCTACACAAATGCACTCTTTTATGCCCCACCCTTCATTGAGGGCAGTTCTTGCCCACAAGATAAAATGATACAGAAGGAAAGTGTGTGAACCTGCAACCAGGCTCATAAGTTCTACTGCAGTCTTGCTGGGCAGGACAGGAGAAGTCACACTCATCACCACACTCTCCAAACTCAGATACCCACTACCTGAATGTCACAGTCCCAAGCACTGCGTTCCTCACTGGTCTCAAATTGTCTCGCCCAGGATCAACAGTTTTGAACGATAAAGTCTATAAATTGACCCCAACAGAATGCTAAAATGCAGTTCCTCTAGTGTGTAAATAATAATGAGTAATACAAAACTTACTGAAATCAGGTCAGAATGTGTTAATATTAACACATTTATAATAATAATTTATGTTTTGCATTTTAAATAGTCTTTCTAAAACTGGATGCTTATCTGATGCTTAGGATGAATGCAGTTAAGCACACCTCTGGAACCACTCGCAGCAATAAACCAGACCTACACAGCATTTGTACTGGGGAGGGAAGAGAGAAGGGGAAAGGTGACACATCGATGCCAACAGAGGCACTGAAATCCCTATTCAGAGGCATTGGCCATCTTCCATACTCATTATGCCTGAGCAGCAATAAAAGGAAGAGCTTCATGAACCTTCTCTTTTTAGCACACATATGAGATGGAAATACATAATTTAGTCCACTATATCTGTTGCCCTCATTCATCTTTTCATTTTGTCTTACTGATTGCTCCAGATATAAAAGCCTTCTAAAAATGTGGTTTCCATTCCCTCAGCTACAGCGCTTTGATGATTTCTGTGGTGTCTGCTATCTACTCAAGATAGTGATTAGCAAGTGCTTGAATCTGACAGAAGTCACTTGTGACCAGACCATGAACTCAGCAGGGAGGAGTGCACACTGCAGTGAAGATAAAAAGCGCATTTCCCATTGTGTGTTGGAGGGGGTTTTTGCACATCCCTCTCTCTCTGTCTCTCCTGCATGGTTCTGAATATTTACTTCTGTGTCACCAAGCAATTCACATAATCATCAGTCCAACACAGCCTCCTCTGCTGTCTCTAACAGCATGCACTTCAAACAAAATCAAATAATGAATGTATCAGAGGAAAGCAGGCCAGACTACTACTTCAAAAAGAAAAGATGAAGACAGTCTGGCTCCTACTTGCCTTCTTCCAGGGTCTTTGCAAATTTCACTTCGCTATCTGCTCCCTGAAACTCATTAAAAAAAGGGCGGGCCTTGATTTCGTAGTTTACACCTTTCTTCAGCTCAGGGATGATAACGCTGTTTTTAGTTGGAGTCCTCACTTCAAAGATCAACCACTCTGACTCTCCATAGGATGCTGGCGTAGGTCGGTACAGAATTTTATATCCTTGAATGTACTGGGATTGCTGGTCCACCTGGCAAGATAGCAGAACACACACAACACATCCTTTGACAAATATGAACCAGGAATGATGTCTGTGACACTATGCGCAGTCCTTGGACTATCCATTCATTTTACTCAAAGTAAACAACACTGCCGAAGCAGATGAAGGCTCATTGCATTACAGCAAATTACAGGCCCGATTCACAAGTGCATTAATCTGTTTGAAGCTGGTAGAACTGTGCTGGTTTCCGTGGATTTATGAAGGCATTAAAGGGGGATAACGGAGTTGTATAATATGCCCCAGCTCCGTAAAACAGACAGCCTTTGCATCTGCGGAGCGATGGGAGCTCAGAGCAGGCCAGACTTCTGCCCACCCGAACCTGCCCGTCAGGGCAGGGGGCACATGGGGGAAGGAGGGGGGCAAGGGCAGCGGGTCTACAGCTCCACAACTCAGGGTGATGAATACAGAGATCAAAGAGAGAGCCTGCCAACTCTCCCGAGGTGTGGAAGCCTCCCAAAATCCATGAAATGAGCACTGCTTCCTGCCTGCTTCCTTCTGGAGAAAGCGAATTGAAAGGGTAGCCAGCTGGCACTATCTCCATCACTGTGATTAGGCTGGGCTCTGTCAGAAAGCAGATTTGTCCAAGCACTTCCTCCATGTCCACCCACTCAGCAGAAGGTTCCTCTGCTGGAGGGAAAGAGCTGTTTTGAGAGGGCTCTGAAGCGGCTCATAAAAAACCAGTATGGTAACACAGATGAGACTTGGAAAAGCAGATCAAAATGATACCCAGCGGTCCTGACTGCTTTTTAGACCAAGGTCATTTTGTATCACACATACGGAGAAAGAGATCTTAATGTAAACGAGGGTGGGACTCAACGTGTTTGGCTATAGTGGAAACAGAAAGGTATCTTACAGAAGTGATCTCTCACGGAGCATTCACTATCTTTTAACTACCGGTTTCAATTTCTGATGAATAAGAAAGTCCAGTAACAACAACAACAAAAATTTTTGAAGTGCATCAGATTCTCCCTATTCTCAAACACCTCATACAGTGATCTAATAAAACTGTTTGCTTGCTATTTTACTCCAAAAAGCAACACATTTAATTTTTAATAATCACATAAAGAATGCATGTGTTAGCTGCAACTGAGGTAATGCTTATTTTTGAAATTGCAGAGAAGCCACAGGCCACCCAAGAGACTGACAAAAAACTGCCTGTCTGGAAAAGGTTGTTCTGTAAGTAAAGGTCAAACAAAATCGTGCTAGGAACTTCAAAGATGTTTTAATGTTATTGGTTAAAACAGGAGATTGCCTGCTGCAGGTGGCCATACTGTAGGTGACAGTGTAGTTACCATGCAACACAGCAGGTATTATTTGTATTCTTGCAGCACCGAGGAGCCCTGGTCATGGACCAGGACTCCACTGGGCTAGGGCTCTTCTACAAAGTCAAAACGCCTTTTGTTCCTGTTCAAAATGTTCTGCCATGGCATGGCAGGGGCTACACCCTATGCCCTCCTGCACTGTCCCTGCCAATATATTGACATGTTCAGATGGAAGTCCTAAAAAGACCTTAAAGCTCACTCCCTTTGGATTTATTCCTGCAGCTGGTATAATTATCCCCCATTTCTTCTTCATTCTGCATTCTATAAAACTGCTCTTCTTTGAATTACATTTTCTTACCTCATTGCTTGGTACTTGCATTTTTCCCGTGTTGTTCTTTCTCTTCATTTCTACCTCTTGATTGCCAAATGTCTCCCACAGTAAGCCATTTCTAATCCTTTCTTTCACTGAGGCCTCCACCTTTAAACCTACTTGAATCTTTTTCATGTATGTTCCAATTCCCCTTGCTTCAGGACTCCTATGGTATTGTTTCCTCACTCTTTCATTTCCTCTGCTATAACCCCCACACGGCCAACTTCCTGCTTCCTCCCACCAGAACAACATCAACACAACATCTGAAAACTGTTTGCCCTTTTTGTCTGTTCTCCCTGTATTGTGCATACTCATAGCACCATGGGAAAGGATAGGTTCATATGAGGCTATATGGGTTTCGGTGCATGGCTCAGTATGTATGGAGGATGGATGTAACACTTTCAAACAGAATTATGCAGTATTTCTCCCCACTGGTGACTGACAGACAGGGAAGTCCCCATGTTATCTCATTAGGGGACTGATACACTTCCTACTGAAAGCAGTGCAAAAGCTTCAAATGATATGACTTAAGAAGGCTTTGATCAGTCTTCCAGAGTATACAGTGAGAAACTCTCACTGTATTGTAAACAGCACTCTCTATGGAGACATAAAATGGTGAAAATGGGACAAAATTTAATGAAGTAGGAAAGCAAAGCCCAAATAGCACCCATTCCAGAGAAAAACATTTACAAGCATACAAACTACACAGCTTCTTAAAGTATGACTCCACTGCAGTCAAACAGTACAATTCAGCAATATATATTACCACCTCCATGACACAGACTTATACTTACAGTCCAATGAACTTCAATTGAGGAGGAAGAAAGGATAGTAGGGTTGTGCAGATGTAGTACCACATCACCTAGTTCTCTCTGGACCTGCTTGTGATCCACACCTTGACTTGTTGGTGGAACATCTGTAATAATTTAAGATTCCATTCTTACAAGTATATATGAATGTTAAAATAAGTATATGTAAATACAGATGAATAGATCATAAAGCATATGATGTTATCACCAATAAACTTTACCCTAAGTACTTCCCAATTACTTAAGAAAAAACTACATGAAATATTTTCCTGAACAAATCACCAATGCTTAGGTAGTACCAAATCAATGCACGGCACTTTCTTCGACAGAGAGAAACAGGAGGGAAATACTGCATAAAAATTAAAAACACACTCAGGGATGTCTCTGGTAAATGACTACAGCAGCATCTCTTTATTCTTTCCTGCTGGGAGGAGAAAACATTCTATCACCCATTGCAAATTCCAAGAGACCAGGAAACCTATGAAGAACGGCAAAAGCAGAAGCTGTATCTTCAGATATATTAATAGGAAAACTTTCTGTATTTAATTACAAAATAAATGTAACAACTGAAAAAGAGAAAAATGAGTCATGTGGCTGCAGCTTCTCTGATGACAAGTGACTTCAGTAACAGGAGGCAGAGCACAGCTGAGTGCTGTCTGGCTTTTCTAACATTTGGTCTATTCTATAGCCAAAAGAATTGTTCAAATGCATGAAGGGACAAATTAATCTCAAAATACACAATGGCACAATGGAAACACATATTTTCTGCATGCAGAGCCCTTAAAAAAGCATATTTAACTGAACTGGAATGACTCTCAGACATGTATAAAATTTATAGGGCAATCACTAATAGGGTGTCTAAAATACACATGTACTATGGACAGAGTAATGTAATTTCTGTATTGATTTCATACATCTCTCTTTGATCCCTTCATTTTAAACAAATACCATACTGACTATGGCTAAAAATCACAGACTGGGAAATTCATGAAAAGTACTTACAGTGATTTTTTTTTTTTTTTTTTAATTAATCTAATTCAAGATACAGAGTAATGCATTACATAAACTTTGCTCCAGCCTACTACTTCCCTGCCTCTAGTGACAAAGACCTCCTCTAGTGACAAAGCAAGATCAGGAAATCTTCAAGGTTTCAGTTCTCTGAAGACCTTGGAAATTTCCATATCTGTCTGCTTACAAGAAGTGCCAAAGAAAGAGTACACAGAAATTGTGTATGTATTTATGTGCAACTACAACTACTGTGATAAGTCACTGTAGGTGTGTAGACTATCTTGAAAGCTGAGATTTGGATAGCACAGTTGATGTTGATATAGAAGACACTTATTAAATGCAAGTGCAACAATTGTAAAGCATGTGTTTTTGCATGGTGGTCATATTCTCAGTTAGCCACCTTCTGGTCTTGTCTAAATAATAAAAAAAAAAACCACTGTAAGACTGCTGTAGGACAAGGCACAAGGACAAGTTTCTTTCCAGAAATATAGCTCCCATTTGGGAATACAAAATCAACGTCACTTTGAACTTTTATCATACAGTTCCCTCAACATATTTACAAGAAGATGGGATTTCATCAAAGTTAAAGAAGCAAACTGAGGTGGGTGCCAAATCTGGATTCTTAGCAAGGAACACTGATAACAACAAAACAACAACACCAAAAAAACCCTTCACTGAGTCACTGCTGTATCTACATGTAGTATGTTCCTCCAAACAGTTCATTTGTCAGAGTATTTCCCTCCCCCCAAAGTTTGAAAGCATTAAAGATAGAAACTTCTGTTTGGTGAGTTGCCTAAATACCACCCTGCTTAGAAAGTAACAGGAAAGTCAGTGGAATTATTGGTTCTATCTCTGCTAGTCATAAAAGATAAGTCATCAACAATATGAATCAAGCTATTAATAGGCTCAGCCATTTGCACACCTGTGCTATACAACAACACGTGTGTTTTTTCGTTTCGGCTCCAAGCCTCCAAGACAGGGACTGTCAGTAAAAACACCTAAGCATGTTGTTGTTAATGTTGGTAAAGTGTGAAGATGAAGGTAGGTTAGGTTCCTGGTCTGGGCATGCATTTAGGACAAGACTGTACCACCCTCTAGACAAAAGTGAACTGGGAAATTTTTGAACTTACTTAGCAAGACCACAACTTACACAAAATTGAAATGGTATTGGAAGAAGAATGGAACTGCTTTAAAGAACTTGACACTTGATTACATTTCTTACTACTGATGAAAATTTTATCTATTAGTTGTTATTTTCACTCAGGCTTTATGTGGTTCTCAGGTCTTCAGCTCTACTAAATGCCCAGAGGACAGCGAAGCTTTCCCATGCCACTATAAAACATTCAGTTCTGTTGAGTGAACAGAACACTGCCTCATTCGCTGTTTATCAGAGTCAGGACGGTAATCAGTTCATTTGGGACATTCAGACCCAATACCTCATCTCATCTCCAGGAATGAATCTACACTGCATGAAAAACGGACTTGTGCAGAACACTGCAGCCTGCCCACATAATAACATGTGTTGCCCTATTCCCAGGAATACGGAAATCACTAAAAGGTTACTAAATCTCTCCTTGGTAACAGGCTTAGGAACCCATGCAATCCCTATTTTCCATGTGGCCCTGACTCTGCTGTCTATATATATCCACTGAAATTATCACCTATCAGGAGAAATGCATAACACAGGACAGCAATGTGAAATTGTTCACTCCCCATGGGAGAGAAGAAAGACTTGCTTTCAGACCAATTTCAGAGAAAATGAAAAGTCACCAAAGGAAAATGCTTTGTTTCCTTTAAGGAACTTCCTTTCAAACACAAACATGTACTTACTTATGCAAACAAAGAAACAAACATGCAACACAGGGACTCTTAATAAGCCATTGGGTCAATTTCTCCAGTAAGTAGGAAAAGCAGAGAAGAAGAGAGATGATCTCTATCACTTTTCCATTGAAAAAGAGTATGTCCAGTTTTTCCCTTCTGAAGAGTCTAAGTATTTGTACTGGAAAAATGCAGGCTGGAAAGTTGCAATGAATTATTCCCTGTACACCATCATAAGTGTCATTTATTTTCTACAGTGAACACAATGTTATTTTAAATTTTACATAGCCAGATGCAGTTCATAGCTGGACTTCAGTCATAGCTGGAGTCAGCAGATGACTTGTCATCCACTACTACCCAGCCTTTTCTTCCTCTTGGCTATCTGTAAGCATTGTCTCTCTTCCCTACTATTTTGCTTTCAATAGCTGTACTACTGAAATACTTTTAAGATATTGCAAAAACCTCTTCTTTACTGGCTCATGATACTCAATTCCTTCAAATTTTAAACTTTTCTCTTTCCTAATGCAGCAGAAACCAACTTAGATTATGTGCTGTTTCTCTCTCTGTCTCAGTCTTAGGCCTCATTTGATTCACCGGACATCATAATAACATTTCCACGGAATTTGAGGATTTGCGTGATAACTTAAAAAATCTGAGATTACTTTTGTTGCTAACAAGAGCTATTCTGCAAGATGTAACTATCTTTGGATAAGAGATACTAGGGTTCCCTTAGGCAATGCAATACGCTGTCTAAGCAGCTTTCAGAGTCTATGTTACAGAGAAATGCAAGTTTAAACACTCTATTTTACTATCTAGTATATATTACAGCCAGGACAGGCAGACAGTTGAAAGCTATCAGAATTCCTGCATCTGGTATTGCTCAGTCAACTTGTGACAGCCACTGTGGACACCTAAAATATTCAGTATCAAAAGCTTACCTTGAGTTTTCACTGGATCAGATATTTGGCTTGGGTCACTTAGTCCATATGCATTAGCTGCCCTCACAAGGAACAGATAAATTGCATTAGGCTTTAGCCCTTTAACTGCAAAACTCTCTGTTTTCACATTTTCAGCTACAGTTTGCCAGCTGCTACCAGATGCATGGCTAAGGATGAAACACACACAGCTGCAGGTTAGCACGTGCTTCTTCAATGACATACTATATATAAGCATAAGTACAGCAAGATCACCTGAGACTCATATACCTGAAGGCCTCAATTATGTAAGAGGTTGGCGTTGCACCTGAATTCAAATTTGGTTGCCATGACAATGTTACAGTATTTCTGCTGACATCTGTAACCTCAGGTTTTGATGGAGCACTAGGAATCAAGTTTGGGTCAGTGGGTCTTGGTGGCTGCACTGGGACTCCAAACTCTAACAAAGGAGAGAGCAATGGTGAGTATAGACAGGAAGCAGCTGTAAGCTAAACGCTGTTCACATCTGCACTGGCAACTTATGACAGTCAGATAACTTCTGCATTTCAATTTCTGATTTTCCTTTATGGATTTTCTCCGTGCAGAGAAACCCTAATTGATTTACCTTGGACCTCTATGTATGCACTCCATGTAGCTTCGCCACTTGGGGTTGAAGCAATGCAGGTGTACCGACCAGTGTCACCCAGCTGAGTGGGAAAAGAGAAGAATAAATATTTGAAACAATCAGGCACTCAGTGGGCTAGAAAAGTAATTATAGCTCTCTATGTTCCCCCATGAATACGGATAAACGTATTAGGCTGCAAAAACTTTGAACCAGAAACTTCTTCCATTAGAAGTTATGATTTCATGTGCTGCAAAATGAAAATGGATACTTATTTCTGATCATTCGTTAAATAATTGGAAAAGCTGCAGATTCTCATTTAATGTTACCTATTCTGTAATGAACAAACTGAAAGCCAATTCTTGTAGCATTTATTCCTTAGTCTGCAGAGGTCCTAACAAATAAATTGAGAATGAACTCAGATGACAAGACCCCGTGCAACTGTCAACCTTCTGCCTAAGTAATGCCTGGGGATTTGTCTGGACTGCAGCACTGGAGAGCATGTCATCCTTAAAACAAAGCTTAAATATTGCACAGGGCCTTGTACATATGGGGTTCCCTGTGTTAGTATAAATTTCACTCTACAGCAGACCCAAAAAAGGAATCTCCATATGCTATTCTAATACAGTTCTGAATGTTGGATTATTTGTCCATATGTGACTTAATCACATTTCAAGAGTTTCTTTTTTTTGCCCCAATAGAAATGCTATCCTCTTAAGGTCCCAGCCTCAGCAGATGAGCTGAATGGAAGTGCTCAAACATCAGGGGTTCAAACTCTAAGTCAGTGTAGCCTGTAATTGGTAACAGGGCAACTCTAGGGAACATAGTAAAGTGATATAATCAGCCTAATTTTAAAACAATTACTGCATTTCATACCACAGAAAAGATAGCAGAGATTAGCCAGTATGCTAAAACTTAACAACATTTTAAAACATTTTACACTGTGTGAGGCATGACCAGCAATACTGCCCAGGTACTTGCTATAATTCCCTAAGGAAGCCAGGTATTTGATAGGTGGCTAACTATTTTAAGCTATGTTTACACGGTTGAGTGAATATGTTCAAACTTCAAAAACTGTTTTGAAAGAGCTGTGTATATCGTCTATTACTGCAATATGCTAAACAAAGGTTTTCTTTATAAACATTTGAAATAATTAGGTCATTTTAATTAGTGCTAAAGCCCAATTTAAGGATTCATCTTACTGAAATACAAATTTTGCTTTCCCCTTCATGTTTTAAGTACCAAATAATTCCCTTAATTAATACCTCTTAAAAGCATTTTTACTTATGAAATCTGAAATCATGTGCCCTAGGCAGAATAAGCCAAGGTGTTAAACAAAAAGAATGAACTACCTGAAAGCATGAAGTATCCAATATTTTAATACATTTATTTAACATTTCATTAATTATAAATGTAGGATTTACTACATCAAAAGTGCCCGGAGGTGAAAAAACAAAGTGAAAAAACCCAAGAAAACCCATTTGCCAGTTCAAGCTACCTTGGCATATCGGATTTGTAGTGCTCCTGTCTCCAACTGCTTGACGCGAGAGTCCTGGGTAGAAATGAGGATCCCATCCTTTTTCCAGAGGATAGTGGGCACTAAAGTGCCCGTGGCCACGCAGTTCAGTACTAAAGTACCATCTACAGCTACAGTCTGATTCACAGGACCCTGTCGAATGACAGGGGGAGGCCGATCTGCAATCACTGCCAGAAGAAACAACAGGAAAGAAATTTCTGCAACTGGAAGCAATTTTCTAATCATCTAAGCACCAGCAGTTGCTTGAGGCTTTGAAACATACTAAAGACAATTAAACAAGTAATTAAAGTTGGAGGCATGCATTATTCAGGGGAGGGTGCATTATAATGATGCACAACTACAGAATTTTAAAATGATACACAACACAGTATTTTAAGAAAGTAAAGAAGCATTACATATCACATAGTGGTATCTGCTAGGCATTCTCTAATTCCAGTGTCTTTATAAAGTGATAATGGAATGAGAAAGGACTTCCCAAATTTTTTGTCAAGGCACAGATTTCACCTTGTTCATCTTCTACCATGTAGCAGGCCTGTATAACAGAATTCATACTTTCAGCACTCAAAGACAGAGAAAAAGGAGGTAGGCAGGCAGGGGATAAACTGGCAAATACATACTTCTTAAAAAAAATCTATTGTGTACCGTCAACTCATCTTGGTATTGTTTCCTAACTGGGAGATGCCTAGCAGTAGGGTAAACACAAAGCTAATGAATAGGACCATATTAAAAGTTTTCAACTAAGAAATATTTTTCCAGTAGTTTCTGACTTTTAGTTCTATGATGACTTAATCTGTCAACATGACTTCAAAGTCACAAAGAGAATCCCACAGTGTGTTTGCATCAATTTTGATGCATCCTTCGCACAATGAAAATTAAATGTTATTGATGGGTTATTTAATAACTGTGCACAGAAAGGTATAAAGCAGTCTTAGTATTCATAGAAAAAAGAATGATGGTCTACATGAGTTTTTTTTTCCATTTTCAAATGGATAATCAAAAAAGAGGTAAAAGCTATCTTATTGTGTTTCAGTGACCTCTTCTACCTGTACCATCCAACAAGACATGGACTGATGATCTGAAAATAGCTGCAAATTTAAATGACATAAATCTGTTCAGTAGTGTCATGGGGGCTCACGTAACTTAAAAACTCATTTGGTAGCTGAAATATAAACCTGAAGTTCTGGTAATTTGTGAACATCAGATATTTCTAAATTACTTTTCATAACAACAGACGGGGTGTTAGTACTGCTTTTTTTGGCTAAATTCCAACTCCTGTAATTTCATTTGCATGTTCAAATGACACTCTGTGATTTCAACTGCATAATTTATCCTTTACTTCTTGTCCCAACCTGTTGCAATGCACTGCAATGCACTGCGAGGCCATTAGTATCTTTCTCTGCAGAGACACTCAAAATAAGCTCACTTACAGTTTGTATTTGAGAAATCTGTAAAGAGCTTTGTAGTTGTCAGTGGTAAAAGGCCGACCTATCTGTGCTCTATAGGAGAAATCTAATGCCACTGAAATCCATGGCTAATTTACGTGCCACTGAAGTTGATGGCAACTCCTATTACCGTTAGTAATACCAGGATATCATTCTGCATATCCTGCCTTCACTTTTACAGAAATACCAAAACAATACTGTCCCAAGACATTATGCAAAACAACTACCCATCAGACCAATCCAGAGCATATAGTCATAGTAAAGGAAATATATTTAAATTTATTTGATTTTTTCCAAGTTCAGATGGCACAGGTCATTAACTAAAAACCTCTTAATTTTCTTTTTTAAAAATTTATTTCTCACCTTGCCATGGCCTTCTCCCCAGCGAAAAATGGATAAAAGTGGATTAAGAAATGTGGCTTACCACTTGTGAGAAACCAGAAAGGAAGCAGTCCTACTCCTCCAAACAATCTCAATCCAGTGGGTGTAAATAAACAATTTTATTCTGCAGGTTCACTGCATGTTTCTAGCACTGCATTATTTCTATGTTTTCTATAGGGCAAAGGCCCAGTTTATGGAAACTCTTCTCAGACAACAGCTTCCCTCCCTCAAGTCTCTCCACAGACTGCACTTAACCTCTTTTTAAGGTTATTACTTTTCCTGTGTACTTTGCTATTAAATAAAGTATTTCTGCTGTTATGAAGTATTTCTGATAACTGGCAAATTGGCCTCACATCAGCATATATTACTGCTTGCAATCATGCTCCCTGAAGCTTTTTCATCTTAATTTTTTCCCAACTGCTCCTAAAAGTGAATGTATAATAATATCCATTTGTATGTTATTGTACTGACTTGCATACAGGTTGAGGTTTTTTCCTTGCTATACTACAATATTAAAAAGCAGGGAAAAAACAGGTAAATGGAGATGCTAAGCAAAGGGACACACAATAATAGCAATATAGAGCTAGGCAGCAAGCAATCTGAAAGTAAACTAAATCTAGTGGGGGAAACCAAAAAAGAGCCAGATAAATTAACAGATCTGACAAAAAATCCATAAACTGAAGTATACTTACTAAATACAAAATGGAAACGTAATGTTACACAATATCCAAAATTTTAAACCCCTGACAGAGATGGCCAAACCAGGATTTTTATGTTCAAAGACACATGCAATCTGTATTTATGCAAAGCAGATTTCAAAGTAGTGTCATATCATCCCACTGCTGTCTTGAAATAAAAATAAAAACTTGTAAATGATAAAATAAAGGTATCATTACCATCAGTAACCTCCAAGTAGGCTTTTGTTATGATACTTCCCGCAACATTTAAAGTCTGGCAGATATAGTACCCAACATCAGATCTCTGGACATTGGTGATAGTGAGGTCTCCTGTCTGGGAAACTGAAAATCGGCTGGATGACTGAGGGGGCTGGTATGAGAAAAGCAGATTCTACAAGATGTATAGGAAAGAAAGTGGGGAAAAAAGGGTTAAATAAATTCAGACATCAATAATTTTAACTTTAATGAATCTAAACAAATTCATCTTTTCACATTATATATAAAACATTCTGCTCTTCATAGCTTAAGCATGTCTATACCTCAATGTGCATAGCTTTTATAGGAGTTTTTGTGATAAAATAGGTGCAGATATGCATATATAATTGTGCAAGTCTTTTAGGATTGCTCTAACATCCTCTATGGTCAATGCTGGGCTTTACACAGTTTAACAGGTACTAGCAAAGATGTCATATGTACAGATACCATAACGGTGCAAGCAACTGTGGCGAACCTAATTTGCTTTAACATCCTTTTTTAGAACTTACTCCAGGGCATTCTATTTATTTCATTTAAATGCAGATGTTGGTTCACTGATTTGTAGTTTAACTTTCGCCTTCCTAAGAATGGAGCAGTTTTTTAAAAAGAGATACTGTTTAGGTCTCTCTAATCATGGTGTTTGTGTTCTATAACAAGTCTTATGATATAGAATTAAGTCCTATGCCAGTTTCTACTTAGAGTGTTTTGGCATGAAGTACCCAGTATTTACCAACAGTGTTCAAGAATCAGAACTGCAATCAAAACAAGTCCTTTACACTAAATACTGATTCCGAATTTCTACCTCTGGCCGAACGATTTCTGAATAAGAATACTTTAAGGTCACAGAGGGTATTTTTTATCTCTCTTTCTTGCCTAACTACATTTTGCATTTCCAAAAATCATCCAAAGGAATGAGACACAACATCCTCTACTTCAGTATTAGCAAACCCTATTCGTTGACCTCCTCCTCCACTTCCCTCGATCATCACAGGTGGTCACCACTCAGTCAAAAATGAGCCAGAAAATTTATGTACTACACAACACTTGGCGAAGAAAAAAAAAAATAATCCAGGTCATACAAAAATACAAACATAATATACTGGTATACCATTGACGACTATCATCTAAATTTGGTTAGCAGTCTAGTTGTACTTAGATATGTACACAGAAATGTTGCGAAGGGAGTAAAGAAGTCAATCTCTAAGCGTTCTCAATTTCTCTGGCTTATTGTTTTGTAACACAAAGAACCCTGTCATATGCTATTGCACCATTCATTCCTTCATTCACAGGAAAACCAGAATCCCATATTCCTTCTTTCCTTCCAATAAAGAATACTTTGTGTCACATCCCTCCTTCAAAAGATGACTCTGAAAGAAAACTGTGATTCTCTTGCTGTGCTGTATTGTGTTTCCCCCACTGGCATTCAAGATCCTTTACAAAGAAGCTGAAAATATTTTTTTCCTCCCATTCAAATAAGGAAGCTGGGAGAAAAAATGACCTATTCAGGTATGACCTGTCAACCAAATGACTGAGTGGGAAAGTAGATTTCCTTAGCCCCAAACAGGAGTCCTATCCATGCAGTGATGCAGATCAATACAGCAAATCGTTTAGTTTGCCAGCCACAGACAAACACATGGCAAACTAAGAGCTGCACCATACACCCAGAGCCAAACTTTCTGAAAATTTGGGAGTGTTTGGGAGTTCAAACAAACTTCAGCATTAGTCATCTCTACATCTCTTAAAAGTTCTCCCTGTCAGGTGAAAAAAGATTTTCGTAGCAGTGAAAATGGAATGGAAACATTCATGGAATGTTTCTCGTTGTTTCATAGATTTATTTTTACATTCATAGAGAAAATGCGAGATTGAGCAAAACATAGATATCCTTTCTTGTAAGGCTGACATCACCTACCATGTATGTGACTTAGAAGTCGAGAAATATCCAGTATCTCCAAACTCTAGACTTATTTTCCACATCTTTAAAACAATAATTAAAGTATTTTTCGCTCATGTGACATCATCTCTTCAAGAAACTGCCAGGAAGAAGGGACAGAAAGGCTGCTTTACCTGACTTCCCTCTCTCCGCCAAAAGATGGCTGGCTGAGGGTTTCCAGTTGCTTCACACTGGAAAGTCACCGTTCTCCCCAGTGCAGCTACCTGATCTCGAGGCTTTACAACAAACTGTGGAGGCTCTGAAAGGAAAATACCAAAAAAAAAAAAAAAAAAAAATCATACTACTATCAGAAGACCAAAATCAGCCTATTTGAAAGCACAGTTTGCCTACTGACTTTCAGTGGTGTAAGACAGAATAGTTAAGTTCTTTTAATAAGGAGAGGTAGCACAAAAAACCATCAGTCTAACAGCCACAGCTTCAGCATCACTCAGATCATCTTTTCTGTTGCTGGGCCTCCCAATTAAAACTCTGAGTGCGCATCACGTACTTTTACTACTGACCACTTATACAAGGGAGTAAGTCCCCACCGACTTAATGAGACAACTTGCAGAGCAAGTCACCAAGACGAACAAATCTGTTACAATTTGATTTTTAAAGGAGGAGTACAGCTGCAAGTCAGAATGGAGAAATCTTTGAGGAACAACAGGCCCACAGGCCACACTTTGTCAAGGGCTGCAATAAACACTGCTGAGTCACTATGAATTCAGGCTTACATGCACAAAAGTCATCATCTTTGATTTAGGAAAACTGAGGAGAGAAAAAGCCCTTAATTGCTTATATAAGAGACTTTTGATGTAGTCGGGGTCTCAAAAACTTAAAGTCAAAAGCCCCAGAAATACTATTGAACAAATTATAACCATTTAAAATCTTCAGTCCAATTACTGAAAAGGAATGAATTTAAAGGAACAGCAGAGCTAAATGTCTTCCTCATTTACATAGGCAAGGGCATGTTCAAACAAAATATATATGCAAATGAAGGCAAATTTGAAACATCTGCTCAGCCTAACATTATAAATACTGCCAGCATTGTCCAAACTGTTTGATTTATACAGACTTCAACAACCCCTTCATCCAGTAGTAAATAGAAAGTCAAAAAATAATGTCAGTCACATTAAAAAAAAATCAGCATCAGCATAGACAATAGCACTAGATATCTTGATGGAGCTAGCACAGAAAAAAAAAATCTATCATGTTTTATAAGCTGTTAACTCTCACTTCTTGAAAAATGTGCATTAAATGCAAGTCCATTTACTTATTCATTTCCAATTCCTTCTGATCATCTGTCCAAAACTAATTATCCTCTCCCTCTTCTTTGGGTTGAGAATAAAGGGGATGTTTTGAATCTGACTGTCATAGCTCAAATATGGTTTTGGTATGGTTTTGGGTTTTTTTTTTTTTTTCCCTTTCAAACATTTCTGTGTTTACAAGATTTTCCTTTAAAAAGAGTGTGAATCATATAATTTAAAGATATCACTCAATGTGTTTTATAAACGTCAAGTAATTGTGGCTTTATCTAGAGTGAATTCAATAACACTCAAAGTCCTTTCTAAAAAAATTGCTCTCAGTGTTCCTGTGGGCCAATACTTTCAGTTACCTGTTCCTCATGCCTTGTGTCTCTGCTCCCTATTGAATTCATATTAGAATATACTCTTCCTATGACCCTCCTGCTTTGGGAGGAATTTTTAAAGCACAACATATTATTACTTATATTTGGATGCAAATGCTACCTTTCCTAGAATTACCTTAGATAAGAAACCACCCCAACTGAAGGTAAGATTGACCTCCAGGAATTAGCAGACTTCAAAATATTTAGCTCTGAAACATTCCGTCAATACCTTGGAAGAAGATGTGGGAAGACTTTGACATGACAGCATGTTTTAATTCAGAATAGAAGGTAAAACTGTTGTGGGTTTGCCACAGGGTTGTAAGGTATGATGGGGAAAATGGAGATGAGGGTGAAGCACCTTTGTTATGCTGTTGTATTCTAATAACAAGAATAAATTTAGCATATAGTTAAATTTAGGGCTTGGCTGGTTCTGTACTAATCTGTGACACAATGCCACACAAAATGGAACTGAGGGTTTCTAAATCCTGGCTAGTGCATAGGATTTATAAGGTTTCAGATTTCGTTGAAATTGAGAATGGGTACAGCTATAAAGAGATTAAAATGGTTCTAACCACTGGAGGAAGAGATGAATGCTTGTGATTCTAGTACCTAAAGAGAACCATTCATGGATGACTGAACACAAAAAATGAAGGGAAATTCAGTCTTCCACGTAACCACGGTAGAATTTATAAAATGTAAATAGATATATGTTTCTCTAGATATTATTCTAAATATGTATTTTGTATGTATATTATTCTAAATATATATGCATAACATGCATATGCGTATTATTCTAAATGCCATTATGGTAAATAATAAAAATCCTGTTAGCTTCAATGTCAGAAGAATTAAAACAGGGCAAAGCGAAACTTCATTATTAAATTCCATTCAATGTTCTCTGTACTGGAAGCATTTTCACTGTCTTTTTTTTAACTTCAGTTTGCTTTCACACCTTAGGTCACATACGTGTGGTATGTGATGAATATACTGTAAAAGATGCTGAAATAATAATCCACTTAAGGAAAGAACAGCTTCTATCCTTGAGATCTTTAAAACAAAAATAATTTTTTATAGAACACTTTGAAGTTCAACTAATGCAGTCACTGAAGGAAGAAGACATTAGGTTTTGACTCATTACATCATGTAAAAACAGACAGAAAGTTAGCAACCCATTACCTTTCTCTTTGCCATTAAGTTACCCATACTTCATGCAGAATTTATTCTGTGCGATGTGTCTTGTCAATAACAAGTAAAAGGTGGGAGCTGACTGGTTGAAGGACATGGAAGGGGATGGATGGGAAGGGGAGAAGTTCCCGTCACAGTGATACGATGACTAGAAGATGGCCAATAAAATTTCAACTTACCAGACACAACTAAAAACAAAAACAAAACAAAAAGAAAACATGGAATAAATAAAACTGAATAGACATGAAACAAAGCAAAGAATAAAGCAAAATAAAATAAATAAATAAATAAAAATGATCCTTGGTAAGGACCCTAGGAAGCACACATATATTCTGATATATGAAAAATAGGTTTAAAATGTTGAAACACATATTTTTTATTTGATTTTTAAGCAGAAGTCTCTATCAAATGCTGAAAGCAGGCTATAGAGGAAAATGGGTAACAGCCTGCAACAACAGTCAGGCAACCTGGCTTCTACTCCAAGCCTTTCCAATGAACTGTTGTGTAACCTTGAGTAAATTTTTTTTCATGTTATCATTATTTCTCTGCACCAAGAGCTTTCCATGGTAAAATTAACTTGAAATCTCCAATAAATATCAATCTGCAACATTGCTGAAATGGAACAGTGACATTTACACCCTTTCTAAAGCATCCAAACATCTACAAATGGAAAATACTTTTCTGAGGCTAACAGCTATTACAAAGGAAGTTTATTAAAAAATTAGTAATACACTGAGGCATTTAGCCCACACACCAATCTCTTTAGTATAAGATTGCTGTATCAAGGTCATAATGCTCACTATTGAACTGCAAATGTAAACTAAACTACAATTAAAATTGATTTGAAAAGATTCTTAACCCTTTTCTTCCCCCCTTCTCAATTCCACTAAAATATTCAAAACCAGAGATTTATTGCAAAATATTAGATTTTTCAACAGAAATTGTCAGTGATAAATTATCTAATATTAAATTATCTTCCAACCATAGTTGAAAATTTTCATAAACTTTGAAATGGCACAGATCCTGGCAGGCTAACTTCGCTATAAAAGAAGGGCATGTTAGAAAGCATTCCAACCACATATTACTAATTGAAAGAACAGATTGAAAATAAAAATGTAAAAATCATGCATTTCGAAAATATACACAGATACTGACAAAAATGTCCATTAAAAAAAGGTAGTTCATATAAGGTACTTACAGTAGAGGTCCAAAAATATATAATTTTTTTAACATTACAAATACCAAGTCCTTCAACACTTTGGTCTTATTGCTTTAAGTTGAGAGTAAAACAACTATTGTTCAGCAGGGTACACTTTCATATCAGGTAGGTAAGCACGTGCAATAGACCATCCTCTGATAAAACACATGGAGGAAACTAATAATATTGAGTCCGCCAACATTCATTAGGCATGAGGAATACTGGCTTACTGTTCAAATAAATACAGAGGACTCCAGGTGTATTATGAAAATGAAGCAGACAGAGAATCAGATATAATATTGGAATTTGGATCATGTTGAAGCCAAGAAGCTGCAACTGAATGTACCAAAACCAGATCATATAGAGAATGCGGGGTTTATGTTATTAGAGACTTTTTTTTTAGGAAATAATTCCAGATAGAGGAAGTTGAAATTACCTTTTTTTCAAAGATTTGAGTTTCAATTTTAAGCAAGTATTCTGGATGTACAGTAGCCTTCTTTAAGTGCGTGGGTTTCAGTATTTCTCAAAGAGAAAATCAGCGTGCATTATTCTGCTAAGATTATCTGCAAGTCTATGATTTGTAAGAGAAGTGGCCAAGAAATGATACACAAGAATTCCTGAGAGAAATATGGTCATCCCCAAGACTCAGCTCCCAGCTACTCTTGATTGTGTGTCAGTGCATTACCCAGTAACCACTCCTTTTTAAATTAAAAGCTCTCTGCTAAACTTGCAGTTACGGTCTGACCTGCTCTGGAATTAGAAATGCTTCTCCATAAAACACAACTCATATTCTACATGAAATAGCCTGATAAGAGACTTAATGGGATGCAACTCTTGCACAGAGGAAGTAACTCTAAATTATCAATTTTCCATTACTCAAGTAGTGACACAAAGAGAAAAGTTCAGCCTTCTTGTTAGCAATGCAAAGCTGCCTAAGCCCTCTACCGAAAGCTCACTTGAAAATTTCTAGCAGATGGAAATCTGTCTTGGTTGCTCAATTACATTTCTACAAATTAAATTAACTTATAAGTGCTGAATTTCCACTTTTCTTTTTACCAGACAGTTTTGTTATTGTAGGTCGAAAATAACCCTGTCAAGCAAATGTATTTTTTTGTCCACCTGTAAAAACAGAGGGGATACTGGTACATGAAAATAAATCCCTGTAGAAACAGGGCATCACATTGGTTGCAAATCTGTGGCAAGAGCAAAGGGTGAAATTTCATAGAAAAATTTAAACAGTTCTGTCAGAGGGACATCATGTGGTTTAAAAGTACAACAATAATAGCAACAACTACAACAAAGACCACTTTCTTAGTTTGATTTACATCCTGTTGATATCTAAGGTTACTAAAACTGAGAAGTAATTAGTTTTTCCTCTATTATGGCACATTTTATTTGACATCAGTTTCAATTATAAAGTAAATAAATTTCCCCTGTGTTAATCATGGCTTTTCACATGGCAATTAGGGGGAATAACCTGTTTGTAAAGACTGGAAGTTAGCATGTAAAACCACAAATACCAAAGGAATAATGTTTTTGCCTTTCAAATAATTTGTTTGACGGTAGAGGTTTTTCAGGGAAGATGTGTCCAGTCTCTGAACAAAAAACAAAAGAAAAGTGGTTTCCAGGCTAGCGATGTGATCTTTCAATGCCTTATTCTTGCCAGCAATCCTATCAACCTCACTGGGACTATTGGTATCACTAAATCCACTCGCAGGAGTAGGAATTTGCAGTTTTAGGACTTAAACTACACACTAGTATAGTTGCCAGGTATTAATGGAGCAACTATTGTATTTGACAGATGTAGTATTGTAGGGTCATAGGATAATCAGGTTGGAAGCAACCTCGGAGGTCTCTAGTCCAATCTCCAGCTCAAGCAGGGTCAGCTGTGGGGTCAGAGCAGGTTGCATAGGGCTTGATGCAGTTGGGTCTTGAAAACTTCCAAGGACTGAGAATGCACAGCCTCTCTGGGCAACCTGCTCCCCTAAGCACTCTCCACTGTCCACCCAGTGAAGAGATTGCTTCTCATATCCAGCCTTGATCTCCCTTGTTTCTACTTAAACCCGTTGTCTCTGTCCTCCCACCATGCACCACTGTGACGAGCCTGGCCCTGCCTTACCGACAACCTCCCTGTAGGTATTGGGGACTGCTGTTAGGCTTCCCCCCCCCCGAAGCCACCTCTCCTCCAAGCTGTGCAAGCACCATTCTCTCAGTCCTTCCTCACAGGTACATACGAGACCTCAACATCCTGCGTGTAATGCCTACATCTCTAAATAACACATTTTGTAATTCTTCTCACAAAGGTGAATGCAAATGTTGATCTACTGTTTCTCTATAACTCATTGGTTTCCTCATATTTAGAATTAAATATTACAAGGTTGTGTCTATTTCTTAGTCTGGTATTGGACAAGCTATAAATTTCAAGTACTCTGTTCTTGAAAGCTGTGGTAGCAATTATCTGTCTCAAAGAGAGTAAAATTATAGAAATTTTCATTCGTTTATACTAATAAGGTGCTTTTCAGATCCTGAGATTCAAGGTGGTACTTAATTACTAAACAGTATTTTGTTCTGCATATTAAATACTCATTAATTATTGTTCTGACTATTACTATTTATGAATACCTTCCAGGTGCTCAGAATAAGTTTTGTTATTCAGCTGACACAAGCTGAATACTTTCATTTTAAGCTCAATGTGTTTCATTTTTTATTATTTAAACAAAAATCTTCACATCTTCAAGGACTGCTTGACACCCACAGAGGCTAGTATAAAGCAAGCAAGGAAGTATAATTCTACACCACAGAAATGAAACAATCCCAGTCTTCAGGCCAATAATTACATACAACGATCAAGCTCATACACAGTCTTTAGCTTCTGTATACATCTTTGGCCATATGACTAATCTAGGAAATGGCAGTCACAATGAAATTTAGATTGCCTTCAATTAATTTTGTGATACGTTAATCCCAGTTCAAGTGAAAAATATCAGAGGTTGAATGTGCCTGTAGAAAAAAACTGGTAGGAGATGGGATGTGAGTACAAGCCTATGTGCTGGAAGAGACAGCAGAGCTCGGGAGCAGGCATTTCTGATGTGGCTGGCCAGGCAGACAGTGCAAGAGAAGAAACTCCAGAACCAGCAACAGAGATAGTATAGCGATAGCTACATTATCTGTCATGGAGCATTGCAGTTCTACGGAATGGCTGAAACTCAGCTGTTTATAATCTTGGTATGAAATGAGTGGGTGAGAAACCCACTGTTTATAACCTCTGTCTGAAATGAATGCGTACAGAAAATTTGGGTACTAGAGTTACATGCAGAGGAAGTGTGAGAGTCTGAGTTCATTTAGCAAACTGGTCGAACTCTGACTGCTCACTCTAATAAAAGTAAAGAAATTCTGAACAATTTTATTTTCCAATTCCTTCCCTAATTCCAAACAAAAACTCAAAAAAGCTGCCAACCTCCTTTGTTCATAAATTTGTTTCATTGCTAAGCCTGCTAAACTCTGAAATCTAATTAACTACTTCTTACCTTCAAGTATCTGAACAAGGACCATTGAATGCCTTTCTGCAACGTGACTACCAGATATTTATGTCGGTGTTTTGCAAAAACTATTATTAAGGGAGATAGTTTAAGACAATGTGCCATGTTTCATTTCCTATCTAGTGATTTGTAGGCTACTTGTTCTTATCAAAGCAATCTGAAACACCCAATATCCTTGATATGCACATCTCTCTGCAGTCATCTGTGGAAAGTATCACCTTCTACAGAGAAATAAACGAAGGCCAAAATCTCTTGTTCTGAAAAAACATAAATGCTGCCATTCAGCTGTCTCCTGGCTTCAACCTGTGAAAAATATGGGAAAACACCACCAGGTACATTACAAAAGAATTGGGGTATATCACTTTTCTCCCTCATTGGTCTCTCTATTTTCAGCTGTCATTTCTTGGAGGTCTAGATACATATATAAATAATTTGTATTTTCCCAGATTTTCTGCTAAAGTTCACATTCATGTAAGACCAGGCTGGGACACCCTTACTCACTGTGAATGCTTTCACAGTACGTAGTCCCAGAGCACAAAGTGTGACACAGTGCAGTACAAACTTCTGAGTAAAAATTCTAACAGTCTGGCGCCAAGCATGCCACAGCCATATAGTTGAGGTAAAATGTTTACATGAGATTTTTGATGTTTCAAATCAAAAGCGATGACTTGTAATTCCAAACCCACAGCAAGGGAGTGATTGTGGTTTATTACATTTATGATGACCGGAAAAATTCTGTTTTGGATTGCTGCTGATGTGTCAGATAAGCACTTCTTAAGTTTAAAGGAACAAGTGACTATGGTAACTTCAAAGTTACCAAAGGCAAGAAGACAGAAGTCTAACTGATTGGAAAGCAAGCAGTTGACTGAGTATTAAAAATAATTCTGATAGTAAGATCACCTTTAGGAGCAGTGGAAACCCATAACAATGTTTCAGGTTCATGCACAGAAAAGTTAATAAGGGGAAAATCTCAGTATTGATTTGCTGCTGCGTTCCTCAACATACTCCCCAATGAGTTTTTATTTTTCATTTATTTATTTTTTGTTTGCAATTGACCCACATTCCCTCTTCTGTCTGAATAGTGAAGATTTGTCACATGCTGAGTAGTAACTTTCAAATAGGCTGGCTAGAGTCTGTGCCCTACATGGAAGTGCCACTCTTGGGTACCGGTGGGCTGCCAGCTGCACTTCTCACTGTGCACTTACCCGGCTGCACTCCGAGTCAGCAGCCACGAGACAGCTGCCGTCTGGAAACCTGGTAGGTACATCACCATGATGGTCACTCTGACCATGCAGGGCAGAATAAATTCTCTCATTTTCAGCACAGGGCACATGCCTGGCAGGCTGGATTTAGCTTACACCTCTTGACTTGGTACCCAGAGAAAAAGGGCAGGTGCCTGTGTGTACTCAGGAGAGCTAATGTGCTCTATGAGAAAGCGGTCTGATGACGAAAAAAGGCAAGTATTGCTCCTTGGTGCTGACAGTACAAATAAAGCCTTGAAAATGTAAGTGCATTTAGAGCTGGCACACATACCAGAGAGAGACACAGGTGAGGATATGACTTTAGAACACGTACCTAAACGCGTACGTCACAACACACGCAGCATGGAAGTTCAACATCATCAACTCCAGAACCAATTTTAGAGATCAACTTAAAGTGCCATGGATTCAGAATCAATGATTCTTCCTCCTGCAGCAAGCAGGAAGGTATCTGTCTCAGCTCTGCAGCGGGAGCAACAAGCAATTTGTTTCAAGTTTGTTGGTTTCATTATCGGCATTAAAATGTCACTAAGCTTCTCTACTCTCTTTGGCGGGTTAATCTCCACCCTCTGCTGATAAACAGCACAAGGCCTGTGCATTATCAAACCTCTTGCTTGGGTGCTATTCTGTTTTCAAGAGCTATCAAAGGGCATTGACTCCTTATGGATTTCTGGCCATTTTGAGATTTAATTTAGGCTGAGAAGTGTTTCCCTCCTCAACTCTAATTGATGGGGCTGGGCAGTAAAATCTGGCTCTCTCTCAGCTGTGTCTTAGTCGTGGAACTATATTATCTTAATGTCTGCTTCAAAGCAGGCTAATGAATCTTCCCTTTAGAACATTTAAAAAGTCAAGATGAAAAGGGCTACACAAGTGTGTGTGTGTGTTTGTATGTGTGTGTGTGTGAGGAATCTACTGCAAAAATTTGTGGGAAGAGAACAGTGTGTAAAATGTACTCACAGGAGATTTTTTTGATTTACAACTGATTTTGCTGATACTAGCTACAAAATAAGAAAGTTCATAATCTCTCCTTCTGCAGGAGTCAATGAAGATTTCTATGATAAAAATAAAATTGTGGAAACAGACTTTGCAGTGTGGTTTTAAAAGGTATCACTTCTCAGGCTAATACATGTAGCACGCCATTTAAAATGTTTATAAATCCTGTAGTTGTTGCCTTGAGGTGACAAGAGAAATCTGAAATATGGGGGTTAGAAGAGAGAGAGAGGAAGATAGGGATTTAAGGTCTTCCAGAAGTTCCTCTCCTAGTCTCCCCTCCCCCTTCCTTGCTCTGGGTCCTCCTAAGCCATCCTATAAACCAAATACAACTTAGAAAACACACTTAGGACAAGTCTAATTCCATCTATTTAAAAACTACAGTAATGCAGTAAACTGTGGAGTCCTGTTTCCCAGGCTTCTCTTTTCAGAGAAGAGTTGTCTTCCCCTGTGTTTAAAAAGAATGAAGGTAATTTGGGGCAGTGCTGCAATCTAAGTAGTTGTGGCTACAAATATTTATACTAAAGCCTTTTAAAAGAGAGTGAAAAAAGGTAGACGAATTTTAAATAAGCTGTGCAAAAGTACAAAAAAATTATGATAGCTGGATACTATTTGAAGAATTCTTAGGAGCCTCCTACTGCATTCTTTGACTTACAGTAAAAGACAGTAGAGCTGAAAAGGAAATGGAGTGGGATATTTTCCCAGCTGTTTATGGTAGCACAGTTTTCTTCTTGGAAAGAAGTACTTGAAACCCATAGCAACCTTCATAATAAGTTAAAGCTATTTGTGAAAAGTGGCCGAAGTCCCATGATCAATGGACACCACACACTAAAAATGGAAGGACAATAAATCTCTACAGCGCAGTAACTTCTGATCATTAAAAAATGTTATTTTGGGCATGCAATACTCAGTAACGGATACTGTCGACTGAAACAGATACCATTTCAAAAGAAATCTGGACTTCTTTTTATGGGGGCACCACACCCCCCACATACAGACAACCCAAGTCTACGTACAGGACAACAATACCTGAACTTACTTTTTAATAATGTTAACAGGAAGGTAACCATGACATATTAACACATTTTAATTATAGGTAGCAAAAATACAACATGTAAGAATTCTGTACAAGACAGAATTATCCATCAGGTACTGGGAATTTTTACAGTGATGGTGGTAGAAAAGGGAACAAGTTGCTTAAGGAAATAAACACAATGTGCAAAAATAAAATAGAAAAAATTCAGGGACACTCAGCCTGATTTTCATACAGTGAAGTACTGGTTCACCTCTGTCAGAAGACAATGCTGTCAAAAATTGATGGTAGTCTGAAAAAAAAGTGTTGCTGCAGCTATGATGGTCTAAGGATATTAGCAAACATGTTTTAAGGTTTAGTCTTTAGTCAGGTTAGTTACATTCTTTGAGGAAAAAAATCTGACAAGATCTGAGCACCCAAGAACTCTGAAGGAAGAGGTACAGAAAAGGCCATCAGACGGTGGAAGACTGGACCACAGCAGAACTCTCAGGTGACTTCTTCCTTTGTACTGAGACTGAAGTATCAATGTGCTACCTTAACTGTGTCAAAAGAGAGAGCTGCTGTTTAATTTGGGGAGATGCAAGTCCTAAGTGGGCTCTCATTATGCCACTGAAAGATGCAAGGAGAACAGAATCCCCTTCAATGCCGTGTTTAGAGAGCACTGGACATTTATGAGAACAAGATAAGCAATCGGATGTCCATCCAGACAGCTTTGGTTTTTTGTTTATCAATCCCCTCATCCTATTCCATACTTCAACGGAAAAAAAATATTCACCCCAAACTTCGGGAATTAATGTGTGGTCATAGGGACAAGAGGAGCATGCAGATACCTCCTGCAGAAAATAATGTGAGCATACTCGATATTTAGCGGTTTAACCTGAAGAAGCCCTTTTTTTTCTTGCAGTGGAAGATTCTGATACTGAGCCTACTAGGTGATCTAGTTTGTGTATAAAGAGTGCAAGATACTTTATTACCAGTTCTTGAGTGTTATTCAGACCTAACAATAAAATATTTTAATGCTCAAACAAAACATAATTCGTAGTAACAAATGGTACTCAAAACAGCTTATCAAAATAATGTTTGAACACAATATTATAAGTCAGCATTTTTTTGTCAAGAACCAATTCAGAGATGACTGATTTTTATGATGCATGTAAACTAACAAAAATAAGAGAGTGCACTATCATGACTGTATAGTCCTTATGAAAATTACTAACAAGGCAAAAATAAAGTGTGTATTACCTTTTTATGGATGTTTAGCATAATTTAATAAAGCCTAAGTTTATTTCAGAATGAACATATAGCAGAAGTACTGTTTAATGAACAACCAATGACAATTTTTATTCCTTGCACTCTAATAAACCCAAAATCTGCAAACTCAGCAACTTGTAGTAAAATTCTACTTTGTCTATTCCAAAGACAGAACTATTGAAATGTTATCTTTAGAACAGCAGTCACAAAATAACATCTGCAACAGTGAAGCCTGACACAAAACCAATTGATTTCTCCCTAGCCATGGGATTTAGGAAATTGCAGGCACTAGAAAAGAGTCTTCGGATTTTCTTTGCTACTTTTTAATTGAGTGCTGAAGTACGCTACATAAATCTACTTTCTTCAGTTCTCTGCAGCGAGTGATTAAAGGTAGAATTTTTAAGAACTTTACAGTAAATAAAACCCTTTCAGCAGGAGGAAAGCCTCTAGCTTCAACTTATTTTTGTAGTAATGTTTCTCCAAATTATTTGGACTCCTTCTGTTCTACTTGCTCAGAAACATCTGTCTCAAGTCCTTGTTTCAAAGTACTAAATTGCAGGAAGGAATCTCAAAAGTTTTTAAGTGTTATTTCCCTGTAAGCAATTGCTGTCACTGTTGTGAGACTGTGTAAAAAACATAAAACTCCATTTAAAAACTTAAAAACCATGGAAGCAGTTACTTATTAAAATAAGTTACATGGATTTGAAGCAACTATATATAATTTTTTTTTCCTAAATTTCACTGAAATACTTACTGATTCCTTCTTTTACCTGTGTTCTAGAAATGCTCCAGAAATCTTAGTGCTCATCACTTGCATCACTAGAACAAGCACCTTCAGGGCACTGATCTCTTCTTCAGATAGTTTCCTCAGTTCCCTCTGATTAACTTTTAAGATTTATATTCTTTCACCAGAAATAGGCGGCAGTCAAACTCCTCAGATCCTTGACAGAAATCTGAAGTGCTGTCATAGTTTACAGCAGTCATTAAGAGGGAAAAGGCTGTCTCTCTAAGCTATACAAATCACAAGAGATGGTTTCCCTCATTCACCCTGCAAAAAGTTTATTAATTAAAAAAATCCTGAAGTTCATATGACAATCACTATTCTTCCTTCCTCTTTCATGGGGACTGAAGACAGAATATGACCCAAAATTAGTTCTTTCAAAAGGAGAAATACTGACTTAAAGAAAGACCATATAGACAAGTTCAGATTTAAATCCAAATCCTAGTTTTAAAATTCAAGTGGTTAAATTCACCCATGATACTGTGAGGCGTTCACTGCAACACATACTAACCACCATATACATCAACAGTGTTTTTGTAATCCCATAAAAATCTGAATTTTGTCTTTGTTATTTTAATGGATGTAGCTCAGATGCCTATAAAGCAATTACATTTACAGCCAACTTATAATGTGTACCAGCAGCCTGACACAGTGGAAACATTTATATGGTATCTGACAGATAAAAGAGCAAATCCTATTCCTTTTCTTTCTGGGTGGTATTCTCAGCCCTACCCAGAAGTCTTATCAAATAGATGTCTTTTACATGGTGCCTTGAAGCTTTGTACAAAAAGGGGGTGGAAGGAGGAGGCAATTCCAGACCTGAAGCATGTGCCACCTTTTCAGATTAAAATTCCTTGTCAGTTGACTAGTACAGCAAAATCACAGCCAGAAGTCACTCATCAAAAGTTCTGCTCACTATCCACCTTGCAGACAAGCTCTGTTAACCCTAAAATTAATGACATCATACGCTAAAAACCATTGATATCAAAGGTCACCACTGTAAAATATTAATTGGCCAGCATAATTTCCATAGGAATTCTTCTTTTTTCCTGCCAAACTGATAACACTGAATGTGATTAGTGCCTTTGAATGGCAAAATTTACATTTTACAGTTCAGTCACTGCTGCTGCACGTTTAGGTGCATATTAGGCGGGGCACTGTAACAAGTATTGCGAGCTCCTCCAGAGCTACTGCTTGAGGAGGAAGAGTTAAGAAGAACTCAAAGTTTGAGGACTGTTGTTCACTACCAACCTGCTGGTGACCGACCAACAGTCACCAACACCCGCAGTGTTGGTATTATTCTTGTGAAGTCCTCAAGTCAACTGACCTACTTGAACCGGTTTCTCTTTTAACTCCTGATGAGTAGCAACTGCATTGTCACTGCTATAATGGCTGTTGCCCAACTGCATAGTAGGACTTGAACTGGAGCCGTAATTTCCGCTTGTATCAGAGAGTAAAGCTTGTATCAGCATAAATTATAAACTTATTATAAAATTAGATGTTAAAAAAGCCTAGTTAAGTACTGCAAACGGGAGTGAAGCAAACGGAAGTAGGGAAAAATATGTAAAACCTCTGGTTGTTAGATTTTCTTAAAAGTATTTTTATGATTAAATGTGAAATCTACAGATTCTTGAAGAAGCCCTACTTCTATTTGCATTAATGGTAAGACTAATTAAGTCTTGCATTTTTGGTAATTTTGTGTGTCTAAGGCATGCATTTTTGGTAATTTTGTGTGTCTTAGGAACATGGGCTTCGATTATATATATATATATGAAATAATTAGATACATAAGATAATAATTTCTACAGTCCTGCTTCAAGGCATAAAACTAAGCAAATTACATAATAGAAATCTCCACAAAAACATTAAAAGCATCTTACATATATATTACGTACATGCACAATAAATATATCCAACTTGCTTAGTGCTAGAGCAAGAGGTAAATCCACTGGCTCCAGAGATGCACTTTTGGCCATTTTTTCCCTTTTTTGGAACACATCAGCTACTTGGTAAGATATAATGTATTGTACTCTGGGCTGCTTGACAGTATTGACTGAGGTATTTATTTAATAATTAATCATCTCCTGAAAGAAATGCATCCACATGTATTTAGCAACGTCTCTGGATGCCTTACATATGCACTACACATTGCTGCAAAATGAACACAGTGGACCGAGACACCCTAATTTTAGGAAAATGCAAACAACAGCAGGATTACATTTTTTTAACTATTTAATTTTCGAAGGAGAAAATAAGATAACTTGACAAAACAGTTTCAAGGATGGAAATGCTTTTAAGCTGCAATAGTAAAGATTAAGTGAAGGGTTCAAACTTCTGTATCAATGCAGAACTCCAAATACGGTTTAAGAACATGACTGAAATTGCAATAAAAATACAGCATCTGTACTTCACGTAGGGCACACTTATAATCCCGAAAGTTAGGAGCCTGTATAAAGGAAAATAGTGATTCCAATAATCCCAATCTGTGATGCTGCTGCCATGAGCAGGAAGAACATTAAAATGGAATTGATATTTCCTCCCCTCTTTTGTGTTTTCTACAGTTAGCATCCTATTATACATAGCTGAACTATCTGAGTTGACAGTTCCTAGTCCACGGACACAGACTGGGCCCATTCCCCTAGCTCAGAGGCAGTGCTGTGCAGTTTTCCTGAGACAGGGAGCACTGCAGGGCATGTACTATGTACTCCAGTGTCTGCTAGGTCAAGTAGGGTCAGAGCTGACCTGGAGGTAATAATACCGCCAGATCCAGGGCAGCTCTCTGCTGAGACACCAGGTTAGCTATTTGCCGTGTTTCATCAACACATCCTTGACACCTAGGTATCTCAATTAGCCCCAGTGTTGCACATTCTGTCTTTTAATACCCTAGATAACCCTGTATAGTGCAGAACATAACACAGGTCAATCACAGTGCTTGAGGCCTGAAAAATGATGAGTACACAAGAGGATATGTCCTCTTCTCAGCAGTGCTACCAACCCTAAGGCCCGAGCAGTGTCCTGAAGAGCACTGCTTACAGCCCTTGCCGCCGTGTGCCATGTTTCATTCAGTGCCGCAGTTCCACTGTACAGACACTTGACAGATGTGACTGCCTCTTTCCTAACATGGACATGCATCTTGTGGGCTTACCATTAAAACTCTCATATTCTTTCTTTGGCATATCGTCTGGCATGAAAACACCACAGCCTATTGCTGAGATACTGAGGGGGGAAAAACCCCCAAACAAATCCCCCCAGAAAAACCCCAAACCCAGACAGACCCAAAACCAAGCAAAAACCTCTCTTTGTCTTTTGCTGAATTTAACAAGTCTGCACAGTGGCAGCTGTAACTTCTGAGGCCATGATTTGCAACATAGCCCTCTGTTTACAAATAATTAACCAAAATAACTCTATTTGGTAGAGCAGAACACACATTTATTAAACCCTCCAGTCAACAGATCACGTGACAATTACCAAAAGTGCAGAAAAAACTTTTCATTTCCATCCCTTAAATCACACACAAAAAATACTACTCATGAAAAAAAAAAAAAATTCTCCTCAAAGAGCTGTGTGTCCATGAACCGTCAGATCAATGTCATCTTAGCACTGAAACAAGAAGACCAAATTGACCTCTCTAGATGGAGCACAGTCAAAAACCTGACCCTTGGGGAAAAAAAAGTGTTTTAAACAAGGGAAGAGGAAGGGAGAGAAGGGAAGAAGAAGAGAAGGAGGAAAAAGAAGGAAAAATGTGAAAAAATCTGAATGGAAAATGCATGTTTTCTAGAGGAGTCTCTCTTCCCCCCCCCCCCCAAAACTAGGTCGCCTGGATACTCTAATAAATGGATTTTGATCATAACTTACTACATTACCAACTAGAAATTGGCCTTACACATTACAGTTTCTCACATCAATCCCTTCTGTGAAGACATTAGTACAGACAAATGGCTCAGGAGGTAATCCATTCACCCTGGTAAACAAATTATCCCATAACAATATCTGCAGAGTAAAGCTGCTACAATGTAAATATCTACTGTGTAATACAAGTACTTAAAAAAAAAAAAAATCTTGCTGAACCAAGACTTGTTATGATTACGTTTCTTAAAGTAGTGTTTCATTATCAAAATTCAAAAGATCTCACTCCAGATCTCTAACATCTACATACTTATGTCATTTTATACCTAAGCAGCACCGTTAACCTAAATGGGATTACAAGAATGTGTTTGCTTATTATTTTGAATAGGACTACCAAGGATTAGGGCTACCAATAGTTTATTGCTAGATATGTAACTGCTCAACCAGTCATAAAGCAAATATTCTTAATACTAACATTTTATAAGATTAACAGTTGATATAAGATGTGATCTTCAGAACAAATCACCATTTAAAAAATAATTCAGTCTTTTTCTGTTGAATAAACTGTGCTTACTGCTCACGTGGTAATCTTTTATTCTAAAACACTGAGCATAACAGCTGGTTATTTTGCAAACATAAGGTATCAGTTTTGATGTATAAACATCATGGTGGCTAACAAAACAGAACATCTCAAAATTCTTCGTTTTATAAGAGCTTCAACAAAAGAATTCCTATTTTCCTAACAGCTACAGATGTTAGGGACACCAAATGTTTCTGGTGGAAAAAGGAGAGCACATTAAGGACAAGACCTTTCCTGTTACAGTAAATGTGTCATTTACTGTTACCAAATAAAATACTTTTAAGCCTATACTTCCCCAGAACTCCATAATGACCAATTCCCACTGAACAGCGAAAAGGACAGAAGGACCATCAGTGCTTAGAAAAAAGCATCAGGATGACATCATTGCCTGTCTGCTAGCCAGGAAAGGAAGAGAGGGATTATCTGAATAGTGAACATCTGGATTGTGTATATAAAGGCAAGGAAGGATTTTTATACATATTAGTTCACCGAGTTCCACTGAATTTTTATCTTACACAGAAACAGTAGTGCTACGATACGCTTTTACAATGAAAAAGCAACAGGAATTCCAGTGGTCTGGGTTAGTGTATTAAAAGATACACAAACAGATTTATCATTCACTACTTCTTTACTACATTTAATTGAAAAAATTTGGCAGGTACTTGAACTTATAACTCTTTGAGTTAAAACAATTTAGTTTGTTAACACTGGTTTTCTTCTTTCTGTTAGGGTTTCAGATACAAAGATGGTAAGTGACGTGATTCTGATCACACTGAAGTTCAAAACATATTCAGTTCCTCATTCCAGTACCATAATGAATGATTACAAAAAAACCTTACATGTAAAGTGCTTCAATTTCTTAAGAATACAACTCATACCAAAATTATATTTTTGCATTTTCTTTTCACAACACAGCACAGAGCTCCTGCATAAGTCACCACTCTAATAGCTGTGTTTAGACTCAACTACTCTGTGTATAGCAACTTTATAAAGTTGCCATGCAAAAAAATCAACTTTATTCTAGATTGGAGTATTATGCAAAGAAACATTCTTACCTTGAACTGTTAGAGTTGCTGATGCTTCAGCTTTTCCAACCATATTTTCTGCAACACAAGTATACGAGCCCATATCTCCTGCCATAACCTTCCGGATTTTCAAGGTATGATCATCACGGATTTCGTATCTTTAAATATACATAGTAATAAACAATGAATAGGAATAATAGAACTTTGTACAATTTCTGTAAAGGGTAAAAATACAGTGGGTTTGCTCTCAAATATTTTTATTTCTACATTTCCCATAGAAATAAGAATATAGATAAATTGTTATAAATTGATAAGGTAAAAATAAAGTTTTAAAAGCAAAATATACCTAAACATTTGAAAACCTTATTCTGATTTCATTTGCAACATCAGTCAGTTTTACCGACATCAGTAGAATTTCACTGGTGTAATACAATCGTAAAGCTCTAACGCAGAACGTTTTAATTGTTAGAACTCTTTTAACAAGTAAATCTACTAATTGTTATTATTTTTCCTATAATTTTTCCACCTGAATGAAGGATTTTTTTAAATATGGTTGAAAAGAAAATATTGTTCTCAAGAAGATCAGAATTGCTTGAAAGTCAAGACAAATCACAATTCATCCAATAATTTTTTTTGAAGAACAATGTGGCCTTTTACCATTTCCTCTCCTCTCATCACCTTTTTTCTCTTCTTTGTATAATGCAGTCAATGTGTTTCTCTTTATGGGAAGTCGATTTTTCTCTTAAAAATGCTATAGTTTTTATTAAAGCTATAGACTAGATTAATAGGAAGCTGCATTTGGATGGCCAGGGCCAACTGTTACAGGGTTTCTTCTTTCAATCCCCTCCCCTAATAGGTTTTTATCTCATAATTGGGAATTCAAAGTAAATAAATAAATTATCTATCTATCTATCTATTACAGAATGTATTTCTTTTTAATAAGGTGCTTTACTTTTTGGCCTGAATTAGAGCAATGACAGGAAAAAAAAAATTAATCGGAAACTTAGTAACAAACACACGTATAACCAAGGCAGCTTTCTACATTACCAGCCTACATTTTCTATCAATTGCAATTCCAATATATACTTCTTGATGTTGTAATCTAATTTACTATTTGTTATACATTCTCCAAAACTTTTAGTAATTACAAAAGACTCTTCAGGTGAAGAATTAATCTGTATCAGATATTACTGACTGAACTTAGTTCTTTTTTGTTGTATTTGTCATGTGTTGTCATAACAAGAGCTTGAGAACAAGCTGTTCTTAAGTTTCAATATAAATTATTACTTCAAATAGAGCTCACTGGTAATTAGAAATGTCTTATTAGACCAAGCCAGGCCACCTTCATTCAATAAAAAGAAATGCTAGCTGTCAAATGTTGAATGGCTACATCATATGCCAAGCTAGATGTCATAAAAAAGGCAACTGTATGTACTGCACCTTGCTTTTGGTAATTCCCCATCATCTTTCCTCCATCTTACTGTAGGGACTGGGTCACCTCTTGCCTCACACTTGAACTCCGCACTATCATCCACAGTTACAGCCAAATTACTTGGTCTCTTCACAAAAGATGGTCTCTCTAAAAGGAAAGAAATGAAAAAAAGGGATTAGTGCAGCAGTTCTGTGCCAGAATTGTGATTTTTCCCTGAACTGTGACTGTTAGAGCAAGGGCAGCAGGGTGACAAATCTGATGGAGGTGTCTCTGCCACTGCTCCTCTTGCTCCCAGCCCCAGGCAGAAGATCCGTAACCCTGCAGATGGCCAGCACCACGAACCTCCTCAGCACAGGAGGCAGATGCTCCCAACAGTGGCTCAGGATCCAGGCACAGACTTCCTTAGTTCTTATGTATCATTGTCACAGTTAATAGCTAAAGGAAAATGCAACCTACACAGAAAATCTAAATACACATTGATCCTCAGATAGAAGCAGGCTTGCTGCAAGGACCCAGACAAATGACCACTCATCTGCTGCACTGCTTCAAAAAGATGGAAGGCACAAACCAAACATTGTCTCACTGGAGGTTTTGACTCAATGGTGCCTCTAAATTTGAAGGCTAAGTAAGGCCCAGAACAGTATCTCTATGAGGTTGCTTGCAGGTGTCAGCAGCAGCTAGTGTTCAATGCAATTATTTCCAATACTACATTAGAAAGATAACATTTTCTTTCATTAGCACACATAAAATAAAACAAGCCAAAAAACCCCACAATGTCATCTCTATAATTTTTGTTGATAAATATTGCTGTTATCCCTGACTTACATTGTAGGACATGACTCAAGAGTCATCCATGAGATGGCTCACCAGAGTCAAATTAATTGCCACATACTTTTTCTCAGGCTTTCTGAAACCAAACAGGATCTCAGTACAGGCTGTACTATTCTGGCAATCCAGCTACTAGCCAGAAATTTCAGGAAAGGGATCGACACACTTTTCTACCTGTAACTGAGTTCAAAGCTTTAAGGTGCTGGGCTATTCATAACTTCGTAGCTCCGCAGCAGGCTGGAGTGCAGTGAGGTTTGCACATGCACAAGGAAGAAAAGTGTTTTTAACAATTTCTGGGATACCCCAGGAAGGATTATCCATCTAGAAAGGCAGCATCAGATGACAACAGGGTATCCATAAAAGAACAGGGAAGGTTTAACAGGAGAGCGCTTGGCAGGTTCCTTTGCCTAAGGCAGATGACATTTTTGCCTATAAACCTGTGAAAGCTCTGAGGGAGTTGAGAAGGCAGTTGCGTGTTTTGACTTGTATGTATTAAAGATAGAAATACCATCTCCCTGGAACCGGAGGAGTCTGAAGCCATTGGCACAATCAGGAACTGTGAATATCCAAAAATATGCCACCAATTTCTCACAGGAGTACAAAAGCACCAGACAGAAGGATAAAGAGACAATCCTACATTCTTAGTGTCTCACATCTGTGTTTGAAAAAGGTGGTTCCAAATATTACTTTGACTTTGCAGATAAAGAGAGAGAGATTCAGTGTTATAAAACCCTAGGCAATGGTTCAAAAAGGACTGAAGTGGAAATGTGAACTGAACAAAACACTATAAAAGAGCTTCCTTTATTCTCGAGGATGTCCAGACCACCTGGACACTTGTGTTGTAGAAAACTTACCTTTGCTTGCAATGCTAGGCAAATAATGTTAGATGAAACAGCAAGTTGATCTTTAAGCTGCCACTTCTAGCTTGGGTTCATATACAAGAAGTCAGAAATAAAACAGAGACCTACAGACATGAATCTAGCTGTGAATTAAAAAAATACAAATATAGACATTCCCCCCAAGCCCCGGCCCCTTTCTCGTAGGTACAGTAAAAATGCAATCTGAATGCAAGAAAAGAACATTCCCAATTAAACTTCAGAGTAAGAATAGTTTGGGGAAGAATATTCAACTTAATTATAGAAGAGAAAAACGACTGATCTGGTAAGACCAGGACTGCTGCACAACAGCAAAACCCAAAAGAGGCACATTGTTCTTTAGATCAGTTTCCTAAAGGAAGAGTAATAGTCTGAGAGCTTTTGTCTGCCCATTCATAACACTCTTATTCAACCACATAAACGGATAAGGGAAACCAGCACTGATTTAAGTATCTTTGTCACATGACTATTTGGTAAATACAAGGAAAGCTTAGCAAGGATCACTTTGAAACTTTCTAATATTACAGCTTCTGGCATGCAATCCTCTCTCTGATCTAAAGCAGAGATCTAAAAGCAAAAGTTCAACTTCTAAATAACCAAACTCCATAAACAGAAGATTTATTTTGAAAGATTTTAATATATGAAGTCAGCATGTTTCTCATGCTTTTTCACACATATCTAAGGCCTGAGTTGAAAGAATAAGGTGTATTAAAGATTTCTAGACACAGACTGATAAGACATTCAAAGCTTTACTGTCCTGTTTGAAAAGAAAACCTCATTAGTTTTCCCAGGCTGAAAATCAGAAATATGTTTGAAGGGAAAACAAAATGAAGAAACAGGCAAAGACAGACCTCTCTCTGCAATGTATCCCTCCTACAGGTGTTCAGCAAGAGTAATATTTTCCAGCCTGGACTACGTAACAGTCCATACCATGATTCCCTGGTTAGGAGTAGACTAGTGATGAGCAATTAACTGGTACAGTTAACTAGGAGCCCAGTGCCAGGACTTTACTCACGTAACTACAACTTTCTTTCAATTGTAGATTTTGACTGGAAGTTCTAAAAGTCTATTTGACAATAAACTTGCCCCCAAAGTGCTTCAAAGGTGTCTATAAATTAAAAAAAAAACCCAAAACAGTATAGTGGATCACAGGAAGTCTTCCTTAGTTTCTAAAAAGTTGCACACTATCTTGCTGGATATTCAGTTTCAACAACTTTAAGATGGCATACAATCTCATTTTATTATGGAAAACCCTGCTTCAAGCAAAACTCTGAACAGGACTTCAAGCTGCCCGAGTCCTAACTCTAAAAAGCAGTGAAGACTGACAAGACAGATCTTAAATCTGAATTTAAAATAAAAAACCAAAAAAACACCTAAAAAAACCCCCAAGTTGTGATGGAAACCAGTGTGTTATGAACCGTGGCTTGGATATTCTTATCCTGTGATGATAAAAAATCTATTCCTTCTGCAGAAACAATGAAGGTGTTATCTCAAGCCTCCCCTGCTGTAAAGTAACACAGGACACATTTTGAATGAAAACTACTGCTGCATCTACAGTGATCATGAGGCAATTCTTCCATGCTGAAGGAATTCTGAGACTGCATTTGGAGTTACAGCTTCTTTTCTGCAACAGCAACAAAAATGCAAATTTCAGCTAAGCTCAGTTATCTTAAATGAAAATGTATTTTTTGATGCTCAGAGGAACTATCATTAGGATCACTTGAACAAGAAGACCTGTTGTATCTTTACAACACTCAGTACACATCACTATAAATGAAAGGATAATTATTTAGAACAGAAATCTAGAATAATTCTGATTTTCTTCAGCAAGAGGGAAAAAATAAGCCTCTGTTTCTTAGTGACGTTAATTTTTGTTTTGCTATTATTTTACAATACTGATCCAGTCAGTAGACGCTGGAATTATTTCCAGTTTGAGAACTAAGTAAGAAAGTGTCTTCCGATAGCAAAAACAGTCCAAGGTGGATTTGCAAAGCCATTAACTGCCACACTTTTGCTAGAACACAACCATGACAAAAAACATTTTCAACATAAATAGTGAAAACGAAATATATGAGAATGATCCTTAATAAAATGCTTACTAGGAAAAACAGAAGTTGGACATTTTCATTAACACAGTCTTAAAGGAGGAGTTCTTACCTAAAACAGTGAGCTCCGCAACTTCACTTTCACGTTCACCAACCATATTTGTTCCAACACAAACATATTTGCCAGCATCATTCTTTCTTGTGTATGTGATCATAAGCTTTCCTCCTCTGATCTGGGACAAATCAAGGATAATAAAAAATACTTTTAATATGAACTAGCGATTTAATAATATTTATTAACTTGCAAAAGGTTTTGTTACAGATAATGAAACAAAACAAGCTATCAGTGATTTTCCAAATCATACAAAAAAGTGAAAAAAATAAAAATTGCTATTAACCTGATTTCCTTCTCGTATGCAAAAAGCTTGCCTCTTAGTTTTACATCAGTATTTTAAAATCTCTCAGATTTGGACCCCTATTACTCTCTTCTTCATTCTGCATAATGTACTACTGGCTGTTCAACAGCATGTTTAACGCTTGTTGGCCAGAAGGACTACAATTGCTTCCCATGTACTGCTGCAGTTTGATATAATCAGGTGGAGAGTAAAAATTAGCACTAGACATAAATCCCATTTTCACATCAAGTGCTGCAATTACTTTTTTTTGACAAGAAATATGTGTACGTTATCCTATCATTGGTCATGCTTGTTATTACTCATGAATTTTATGTTTGTGAAGGAAATGTTTTATTCTTTAGTTCTTCACCTTTAAATAAGTAATTTTAAAGGCCAATAAGCAGCATGGCAGAAGCAATTAAATCCTTACTGGGAAATGAATAACATTCTACTCTTAATTCTGAATTCAGTTTTTGGAAGATAATGGAATTCCAATAACCCCCAAATTAGAAAACATACTTCCCCTTTGTGATTCCAAATCTTATTATTTTATATAAAAATATATATTAAATGCATATGAAAATATCTGATCTCCCTTTAAAAGTATTTATTCTCCCATTTGATTGACAAAATGGTTGAACAAGTTTTAAAGTTCACCAAAATGCAGCAGAATTTGTGTAGGCAACTGAGTATGTACCGTGTTTACTTTAATATACAAAAACATTACTTAATTAGATTAATTACATTTTTAAGTAAGTGAACATATGCTTAGGAGTCCAATCACATATGAAAACTACTGCAGTTCAAGTCATGGCTGGAAGTACACAATAAATAAAAGCCACATATGAAGCTACATGAAAGGGTCTAATGTGGTCAGTGACAAGGAGAAGAGTGTTCTCAATATGAGGTATTTTGCTCAAGTCGCCTGCAGCTAGAAATCTATCCCTGAAAATTTGACATCTTGAGCAGTGTTGGGCTCTTATTACCATTATAAGATGTACGCACAGAAAGATGACAGTCAGTTATTGAGATAAATGAACATGCATGTGTAACGTAGATAGTGTTGCATACAAATTTCACTCTGTTGCCTTTGGCACTTGTTGTTTGAGAACAGAAAAGATATGTCCTTTATCATCCAGAAATCTATTAATGCTGAAATTTCAATGGGGATTTGAGGCACGAAGAATGAAAAAATAAAGGTGACCTGCAAATACACATTTTTCAAGAATCTGTGTGAATTTTTACATTGTTGACTGGCTGAACTGGTAAGCGTGAGAAGAGAACGTAAAATGTAACTAGAAGTCTATCTATATTTATTCCTGTTTTACATCTCCCGAAATCACAGAAAGCTATTTATTTCCAATTAATCTATGCACAGGATTTTAAAAGAACAATTTTAGAAAGATTTCCACATGCATTTTGGGTATTTGTATATCCAGATACATATGTAGAAATGCATACTTTTCATGTATATCAATCTTGAATGCACTGGATTTAACAAAGAGATATATTTACATATCACAAGAATTTACCAACTCAGCTAATGATTTCAAACCCATGAAAACTAAAAGCAGTGATTTTCACACGTCTTAGGAGCTTAAGTCCTACTGATGTTCAGCAGCATTTTTGCTCCTCTGTGATTTTAGCTCTCCAGAAAATCCCAATCAAGCCCATTACAATATGACACAGCTGTGTATTTTGTACTAACTGTAACCCCTAGCAAGAACTATCCTAGGAATTTCTTCTAGGAATCACCACAAGACTCTCTTAAAAGCATAGATGGAGGGAAGCATTAAAGCAGAAACATTTGAACAACTAAAAAACCACTGAAAGCTGCTTTTCTTCCAAGTTACTTGAGATTTACGTAAGGAAGGAGAGGCAGAGAAAACATTCCCTCATGGATGTTGAGGCAGACTTCCAAAGATGTGACATGCCTACTGAAGGAAGCTGTGCTTCCAAGATGGAATTCTGAACACATTTGATTTATTTTTCCCAGGGGTTTTCCTCTGTTGATCTTTTTTGTTTGTTTTCCTTAAAACAGAAGAAGGGTTTAGAACTTTAGCTGCAATCATGGCTATGCTACATTAAATTGTGATGAATTACACAGTTACAATAAAAAGCACCACAAGTGTGTGGAATTACACGACTGTAACTAGAGCGTTCACAGGTAGCTAGAAGAAAGCGTACTTCCACTGTTGGTCAGTACCCAAGCTTTCCATTAAATTTGAACAAATAGGTACCCACCATCTCAGTAATATTGATCAAGTCCTCGTATTCATTAACAAGACATTGCAAATCAAATCTCTAGCTATGACAAATTTATGTTCTCTATATTCAATGTTTGCCACTTGTTCTCTCAATAGCAAATCCTAGAAATACCTATGGACTGTAGACCAATGGCTTTTAGAAACAAAGTACACAATGAACTACATGCATGTGAATTTTTGTAGGAACACAGAAAGAATCACTGCTACATTTCTTTGCGTTACTATGTTCATATCCAGTAAGTCCAGTACTGTACATTCCTATTTAGTATTTAGAGAAGTAAAGAGCCAAATCACCTTTGGGGGCAATACCTGAAGTCCTGCAAATTAGAACTACTCATAGTCTGTGGATAACTTAACAGTTAATCAAGGAGTTTTAATTTGAGTGCTTTGGCTCTTCTCATATTTGTGCCTCTGCCCCAGAATACACCAGCTGGACTTTATAGAGGCAAATGATATAATGGCTTGAAAAAGTGACAGGCAGTGTAATATTTCATCCCAAACCTTCAGAAGAGTTGTTACCTACTGTATTTAATACAAAGAGAAGTCGTTTCTTCGTAGCAAACAAGATACAGCAGTTTGATTCCATTACCCTGGTAGGTACTGCATATCACGGGAAAAGAATTGCTTTGCTAACTGCCATAGCTTTAAGTCCAGTTTTGAAAAGATGGAAGTAAGTATCATGTTTCATTTATACAGAAATCATGCCAAGGCACGTTTTGATGCTTCACGCCTTTTCAGGATTTTGTTCTGTTCTGTACCTACCAGCAAATTTATCAGGGCTGTGCAAGTAGAGAATACAAGAATAGCACTGAATACTGATGACAGAAAAAGATTGTGATCAGCGGTTCACAGATGATCTTCAGTTGGCTGTAACACGTATGGATTGTTGTATGTAGGTTAAGAGAATATATGATAGCATGGTGACTTACAAAGACTTATTGACAGCTATTTTCTATGACCTACCTGCCTGACCATATTTTCCTCCTCATGAGTAAATTGTTCATTCAAGCAAGTCCACTTAATTTATTTCTTTAAACAATAGTTGGAGATGTTCATACAGAAAACTCTAGGCACCCACAGAGTTAACTACGTCCAGAATTGCAAATTATGGCCACCCAGCAGCAAAAAATCATATACAAATAATGAATCAACTTGGTCAGCCAATAAATCAAATCCATAAAAACTTACCCAAGGGTTCTACAACATACCACCAAGTATTCAGTATAGTTGTGCACATATATACACTTAGTCTAAGACCGTATTTTATATACCTATGCGTGTTGTGTATGCGTGTGTAAATTTCCGTATGTATAAATCCATACCCATCTGTCTGTGTTAAGAAATAGTTTTTTATATGTGGGTGATTCATTTACTTTTCACAGAAATGTGCTATGAAATCTGAGAAAGAATGAAGCCATGAGTGAAATGCTTGGGAAGTCCAAATATAAAGGTGATTGGCATTTTTTTTTTTACCTTTCTTTTAGCTCCTAGCTTCATTCTATTTAATAAATGAAATTATAAAAAAAAAAAATTAAAAAAATTTTGAATTTAAAAAATAAATTTCATTAGTAAATTCAAATAATTCTAAAGTAAAATTAAACCCATTAGAAAATGCAATGTAGACTGCAGAGTGAAATACTGACCTCTGTTCGTATAGCCACAGTTTCTGTATATGTAGTATCAGAAATTTCACATATTTCAGTCTTCTACAGTACAGCATACATAATATCACATTTTATTTAAATGAAATGTGATGGGCATGTGATATTAACCTGTCAGACATGGTCTTTACTTTAAAAATGTACCATCTAATTATAAATGACAACAGAACAGTTAAAGAACATGGTGAGTACAGGCAATTTTAATTAATATTGTCACCAATGGTAGATACAAGTAAAACAGAGCTTTTATTTCTTAGTTAGGAAATACAGAGTTTGCTCATTTCCCTCTATGCAGTCTACCATCCCAAAACAGACTAGTATATCCATATTACGACTTATCATTGCAGCATAGACTGTAAGGCATGGAATGTCAGCAATAGAAGACAACTTTGTAGTTTTAACGAAGTTGAGTAAAAAGAGTATAAATTAATACCTATCTTAAATTTGTATTTAAAAATGTGTATCTTGTTCCAAGCTTTGTGAATCCCACGTATTCTTCCCTACCTATTATAGCATGCTTACATATCAGACACTAGACTTCAAAACATGTTTGGAATAGGTCTTCAACAATGATTAAAGTTTGTTCTTGTTCAACTTCAAAGTTCAGACAGAGGAGTCTGTCCTGCTTTCGGTTCCATTCTCTGGGACCCCAGGAAGGTACGTGCTGCCTCCTCCAGATCAAACACCCAAAAAATTCTATTTGAAAGAAGTTTAAAACATACTTTCAAGTGGTCTTCCTGTGCCATAAATCTGTCATGACAAAGTGCAAGTCAATTGTTCCCCCCTACCATACAGACCAACAAAACAGTCTTGCAATGATGACAGGCCTGAAGGTAGAATCTATAAAGGATGGTGCAAATGCATAGGAAGACAGCTTTACTTAAAAAGAAAGAGCATTTAAGGTAGTTAAAATGATAATAGATTCAAGCTGCTGCTTCTGGCACCCCTGCCAATCCAGGCAGGATACATCAGAGCCAGAATCGGATTCAAATGTGCTCATGAGACTGCCTTCCCCTCTTTTATGGCCTCATTATTAATGGCTGTATCTACAAGAAGATGGATATCTACAAAGGCTTAAGGGTTATCTTTGTCCTGAATTGTTTAGTGACTTCAGAGGCAGCTGAGGGTTATTCGGCCCTTGGCATTATTACAAGACACCAAATATCAGAATTACCATATGCGTTTGATACTTCACCCAACTAACAAGATCATGGAAACAGCCAAGATATACACAGAATATCATAAATCAACTTCAGAAAAGAAAAATCCATACCTCAGCATATACAATTTTCAGAAGTTTAAAATCGTAACAATCCCAAACTTACTTTCTACAAACATTTGGCTTTTGTTAATCACAAAGGAAGATTTAATTCAAAATAGGCCGTATTGGCTCACATTAATCAGAACTAATTTCTGAACAGACAGCTATGTTTATATGAAAATATTTGACCAGTATAATACTTTCCTGAAACGTGTCCACAGCTATAGTACAAAACACTTACTATGTAACACTTCCCTTCTTATTATAAACTAAGACTAAAATCCTCCTACAACAAAAGCATGTTACAACTACCTTCACAGCCTTAAATCTGCTCTACCAAGAACCTCCCCCCCCCCCCCCCCCCCCCCCAAAGTAGCAAACACTTGCCTCAGAAACTGTTTTTCACAATGGTATTTACTGAGTACAGGAAACACACTAAACTTAACTAATGGGCAACACATAAGCATATCCTATGGGTCAGTGAAAAATATATGGAACTAACCAATCCTTCTGCAAGACCCCAAGAAAGCCCAATTGAGCCCAACATGGGAATGATGTGTTTGTAATGACAACTATGATATTTGTGCATAACTGTGTATTTAACCTCATGCATGAATCTCCCCTGGATGCACTGGTGCATATGTAGCTTTCACTGTAATCAATGACTGAAATCAGAAATAAAAATGAACTTGAACTGAACTCGGAGTCTGGTATATCTTCATTTCTCTCCCCTTAAGCAAGTCAGATGATTTGAAGTATCTGTTACGCAGGAATTTTCTTTTAAGCGTCACCACCGCTGTGTTATTTACACACCTCCAAGGATAAAATCCCAGACCAGCTGGGGTTAATTTGCCACACAAAATCTCTCAGTTTTTAATTATGTTACCTAAAGTATCACAAATGTAATATGGAAAAATAATCCTAACAAACATAAAATTTTAAAACATATTAAAAATTCCTACCTGGTAGCCATAAAAGAAACAACGTAGCCCAAATCTACAGAGGAATTTAGCAGCCTGTTTCCCACTGAGAGTGCCTACACTGCAAAAGACAGACACAAGGCCACTCTGCGGGGCCGGGGTGGCTTCAGACTGGCTCTCCAGGGACCACAAGGGCCCATTTACCGACCAGACCAGACCAGACCCTGCAGTGACTCTGCATCCTGCAGAGTACGCCTAAACCCCACAGGCAGCACTGGAGGGGTGGAGGGGCGAGGAGTACCACCACCATGCCATTTCAGAGACGTATGGACTCTGCTGCTTATTTCAAGGGGATTTCAGTTCCTAACTGTCATTGTAGGTATTGACGGACATTGTCTTACTTTTTTAAGCCTGGAGATAATGTTGGAACGACAACGACATGGATTCAAGACAACTCGGTATCACGGCGTGTAGTTCATCGATAGGAAATTTCCTACTTTCCCCTAAGGAAAGAGGAGCTGTGCAGAGCACAAGTCTCCAACAGCGGAGTCCTAACTTTCAACTTCAAAGCTTAGAAGCACGGGTAGATAAAACTTCACTAAGACTTGTAATCTGATGAAAGACGTTTCTCAGAGTGCAGATCTCTCACAGCCATTGTGCCAAAATATGGGATTTTGCAAGGTCTTGATATAGGGTCTTATAAAGGGAACTGTTCTGACAGGACTCAAGTTATCAAGAGCCTTGAAACAGACGTTCATAGGTCGTCTTCTACGATAAGCTCCCACAAGAGAAAGACAGACCTTTAACATGCAAAACCAAGGTTCACCTAGACTGAAAAGTACAATCGTGAAACAACAACAACAACAAAATCATCACGGTCTGAGAAGAGAGAATAGAAGTAAAAAAGAATTACTCAAAATTTTTCTCTTGGCATGGGTCTGTGCAGCAGGTCATTATTTTCAGCTTTGGCTTCAGTCATTCAGTGACCTAAGATGCAGCAGATTTGGCTCAGACTCCCACTTGCCTTGAGGAGAGGGCACATCCCCTCTAAGACTGGCTGCCCACTGCTGGCTTCTCACTGAAGGGAATGCGAATTACAGGCTCCAGGATCCCTCCCGTGACCATCGTACTTCCTGCGCTCGATTGCCTGTGAAAGCTTTCCTCCCTGGAGCTGGCACAGTAGCTTCCCGAGGGAAGAAGGAATTTCTGTCTTCCTCTGGGGGTAAACCTGAGCCCTTTATGGCATAGAATACAAACCGAGAACCAAACTAAGCAAATAAAATTTGTCACAGGTGGAAAAAATGCAGTGGATTCTTTCATACATTTCCAAGCTGGTATTTTGACAGTTTTAAATTTTGAGACAGATTTGACTTCTCATTCAAAACAATTTCCTTCGAAACTCTATAATCAAGTTTACTGCCGAAGAAGTGCTGGCCCTACCCATGAAACATGACAAATACACAAATATTTTGCAAAATGTAACCTTGAAAAAATATAAAATGTTTTCTAACATAAGTAAAAAAATACTGATTCTCTGACTTTTGACCAAGATGACATGTCATGGAAATGAGACCGTGCTTCAAAAAAGCATATAAACCTGGGTTAAGTTTCTACTGCATTTATCTCTGACTAAGCCTAAGCTTAGCAGAACTCTTAACTTTTATACTAAGGCTATGCTGGACATACAAAGTTGTGAAAACATTAAACCTTTCACATAATTTGTGTCACAATGCCAAAAAAAGGAACACCTGGACCACTTTGTTCATTTTTCATGAATAATTAAACACAAAAGGCATATATTAATCTGCCACATTTCACTCTTCCATCACCGATCACTGCAGCTCTTGTGACTGCAGCACATGCAAATCATATATCACAAATCTTCTTGTATTTTTTGCGGTCTGCACACAAGCTGAGGTAAAAACCTGCAGTCACAGGTAACCACTAGCAAATCTGACTGTAACTTTCATTTTTATTGAAGGAACACTGAAAAGCCACTGGGCGAGGCATTACAGCTACAGATAAGGTACCTGCTTGGAAGATGCTAAAATTTAAACTTACAAGGCATAAGGAGGAGAATGTATGCACAGAGAGGTAAAGATCAAATCCCCCAGTTTCCCCAGCTCACACAGCAGCCCAGCACCACTATTTTTATTTTCATGCTCAACTTTAGATCCTCCAGAGAGACTCAACAGGCAGTGAGTGACTTGCAGATGTCGGTCCGTTCACAAATTTTCAGCTCTCTGTTGCCACAGGGGACTATGCAATATAAGCTGATCTTTAGCAATGGACAGTGAAGCCAGGAGCTACTTGGAGTTTCTGTTACTCTTAAAATAAGCCAGCGCAGGTTGCAATCAAGCAGAACAAAGCGTACACTGTTCCCATTCTCTATGTGCATTGGGATCATTGCTCCCTGTTGCTCCCACATTTCCCGTCGCCATCCTCTAACTACGATACCCTCTGAGAGTTGTTGTTTGCGGGCTACTGCTAGGCTTGCCACCGAGAAATCCGGCTCCAGCGTCAGCAAGAACAGGTTGCCTACCAGTTCTGCTCTTCCCACTCAGCCCTTGCCTTTGGAACAGCGAACCGCTTATTGCTCAGTGTGCAACTGGAAGTGGTTACAGTGTGAATAGCCAAGGAGAATGAAGAGACTGAAGCCTGAAGAATGGTGCCTCTCCCCTTGCCTAGCCTGCTCGAGGCTGGGCGCTGCCCAAGCTATTCAGGAGGACTCTGGAGCCCTGCTGGGATAATTGCTTCCTTTGCTGCAGTTTCTTGCTATTCCTCTCAGCTGCCATGGTGGGTTTAAACTCCTGGCACAATTTTTGTTGTTGTTAAAAGGGTATTGTAAACTGCACCAATGGAAAAGGTGGAGGAAAAAAAAAAGTGGCTGGAAGGGGAGAGAAACTGTTCTGGACACTGGAAATATCACTGCTCCAATTTTTCCATTTGTATTTACAAAGCAAAGCAAACTATGATCGAGCTGGCCAAGTTCTGCATGGAAATCTGGGTCTCCTGTTTGTGGCAGTTTGCTATTGGTGGAATGGGCTTGTAAAAATGGCAGAGAAACTGAAATTACTCAGCACTTTCATTTTCCCAGTTTTTCTTGTGGCTGTCTGCATGCCTTTTTTTAAACTAGTACTATCCTAACATAAATAAGAAGCTTTGACGTCTTCTGTGTGAGCAGTGTAAAAATGCATAATGAATAGGAAGTGATGAGGAGTGTTACCTGATCAGATTTCAGTTCCTTCAGTATGAATTACTTTTTTTATGACAGCAACAGGAAGTTAAAAACTGCAATTGCATTCCCTTAGTAAACTCTTCTCCCTAAAAACACAGAAACAGCCACACTATGCTTCCAAAACAGATATAAACCCAAATGTTCAGTCTGAAGTAAACACTTAACTTCTAAAGACATTACTGTTTCTTTGCCAGCTACTTAGCATGACAATCAGAAAAGAAGATATACTTTCGCATTTAAAAGACTCATCTACCTAACATTCTGGCCAAATTTTTCAAAAGCAAATGGCAAAAGTTAGGAGGCCTTGGGCGCTGGGTAAGCTAAGGGTTAGTCAACACTTCTGACTATGAGATGGACATATTGACATGTCCAGGTAGTTTAGTTTGCAATTCCACTTTCAAAATCTGGTCCTGAATGCAGGTCACCAAAAGGTGCTGCATGCCCGTAGCCCATAGCATGCCATCCACTGAATGACACCCTGACCGACTGGGGACCATTTACAAATGGGACAAATAAGAGCTGCCCTCAGCTGGAGCCCCACACCAAGGTTTGAACTCGCCACTCCTGAGACACTCTATGACTCCAATCAGCATCCCAAATACATAAAAATATTTCTACTAGAAATATTTATGACTGGCATTTCTCTGTGTTATTCCCGTTACTGCAAATTTTTCCTTTCCTGAATTCCTTCCCATGCTTTCCCTCAAGGAAAGGCAATGAAAATGATGCAAACACACACACTAAAGAATGCTGGGGAAGTTGATGTATGTGAACAGGCATGGAAGGTGGCAAAGGACTGTCTTGATAGTACCTATGCAAAAAAACCCCAACCCTTATCAAGAAGCTTCCTTAGTCTCCTTGCCTCCTTTTCCAACACAAACAAACTTTAACAGGATCAACTACTACTGCAATACATATACAAATTTCAGTAGGTCACATCAGTACTCTGATGTCTGCACCAAGGTAAAACCTTACAGAAAATTTTGTTAACAGTAAAGTTCACCCTCATTTATCTTAGAGGACATGTTTATTCCAACATAGATCCACTGGTTTTGCTTACTGATGTCCAGAAAAGGTAAAGAAATGATACTTGCTACCGTTGCAAATTCACTTTTAATGGAAGACTAGTAACGTGGTTTTCAAACCCTGAATAAACATTCAGAAATTATGGGGGAAAGTTCTAAAAACCCTCAAGTATGGTAAGCATAAAACCAGAATAGTCAGCTGAACTAAGACTTCATCAACTATGCATTATACTTGGCATTACACTATTAGGGATTATACTTTGTGTACTTCATACAGACTTTTTCTTAGACAGCCATATTGTTGACTTTTTTTGAAGAAAAAAGAAAGCCAAATTCTACTGAAAATGGAAGTCAGTCATGACCAGAAAAGTCATGATAATAGAGAATGTTTGATATAGAGGGAAAAAAAGTATTCAGATGATTCTCTTCACCTTTCAAATAGTTCCATGTGTTACTACTCATTTGACAAAAGTGCCGTAAAATCTTAAAAAGTTTTGTCCTTTGCTAAGATCCTCTTTCAGTGGATTGCAATGAAATGCTACATGTTTTCCCCTGACCTAAAGTTGGGCAAGAAATGTTTGGTAGAATATGATATCAACATTTCTACTGTATTTCAGAATAACCTTAAATTTCTGAATACAGAAATTCTGGAAAATCCTATTAGATTCAAACTTTTGTTCAAGACCTGTAACAACTAAAGCATAAATGGTGCACTATAGATATTATTACTGACACTTTCAAACATGCCTGCAAAGAACATCTGATATGCAGGCCATTCTACACATAGAATATTAAAATGTTGCCTTTAATAACTTGTTAGATTTTGATCTAGGCTCATTCTGCTCACACAGCAAGCTACTTTCATAGTGAGATTGTGTGGAAATATACCACAAAGGTATGAGCTTATGATCCTAATAGTAACTTTTCAAAACATGCTTAGGAGAAATTCACCTTGAAGCGGAGGACTGGGCCTCTGCTGAGCCTGACATACTTGTAGCCCAAAGCAGCAACTCTGTTCCTGAGATGTAAGAGAAGGCAAAAACCAAAGCAGGAAGAGGGATTTAATGAGATGCACATCTTCCTTGAGGAGTAGAAGACCAGAAGCTCATTAAGGGGAGATTTGGAAGAAGGTATACATATGGGATTCCATCAGAAAGAAATTTTTGATGCTAAATTAGTCAGCTAGGCACGTAGATATTAGAGTGGTTTGAAGCGTTGTTTCTTTTTTGTGTGATCATGTGGTTAAATAAACAATACTTTTCCTTTTCAGAAAGCTCTTTTGTGGCATTGTCAACTACTTTCCAAACACTTCCAAAGGGAAAAACCATTGGATCACACCTAACTGGAGTTAGTGTAGCTGTTGACTATTATAAGTTTCCAGACAAGTCTAAGAGAAGGAAAATAACATAAATCTAACTGAAAGGAGTAAGTGATTTAAGGCTTGTTACCTAAAAGATTGTGTTTAAAGTGTTTATATAGAGGACAGAAAAGGATACAACACTGTCCCAAAAATATCTCAACTCTGTAAAGTGGTCATAGAATAGCTTCACATATAGTCTGAATGCTGCACATAGGTACCTAGGTGTAATGCCTGTAGACCTTTTTAAAGACTGCATTTTGTAGAAAGTAAGGAGAAAAGAATACAAAAGTAAAACCTAGAAGACTGTGTGCTGCTTGGGATTAAAAGTAATCTCCTCCATTAGCAGAAACAAAAATTTCATTGTCATCCTCCACTGCACCTGAATAAATAGGAAGTCATTTGAAACAATGTAGGAGAGAGAATAAAACCAATTTTGGTATCTATTCCTTTTATTATTTCGTGAACAAAAAACTGATGGCCATTAACAGTATCCAGAAGTAGATCTGGCCAATCAAATGGCCCATGTGTTTTATCAGAGGACAATCTTAGAATAAAAAGAACTCTGCTAAGATCACATCTACAGGGTACAATGTATTAAAACAATATTTTTATATGTACTTGGAAAAACTGTGTCAACAGACTTCTCTTATAAAATAGGTATCAGTCGCACAGACAAGAGCAGTATTTGCGAATATAATTTTCTCGGTTAGCAAACCAAAACCCATTTTAATGTTAAGCAGCTAATTATCCAACATGGTACTTTGGTGAGACAATTCCAAATAAATAGTGTCCTTAACCTATCAGTAGCTAGAACTTATCCCACAAAGGCAATACTTAATGATGTCCTTTTGTCTATCACCACACAGTTTTTTACACTGTGTAGCTATGTAGTTCTGTAAGCAACAGTTCAGGTATGAATCTGCCCACTTTCAAATTTAAAAAGAAAATGCTTCCTCATCTTTTCATTTTTGCTTATAGCCATATAGTTGTTATTTTAATAATTTAGGAAAAACAGATAAAGCTGTAAGTTTTAAAATTTCACTTCTATTTTAACACAACATTAGGAAGAAATAGAATTCATTTTCAAAAATCATCAAAACATACTCCTATGAAAAAGCAAGGAGAGACTGAGGCTTCTGTTTAAGTTATCTGAAACACTGTAGGTTGATAAAGGTTCCAAATGAACAGGTATCCCAAACATCACAAGCTGTAATGATGTGTTAACCTTGGTGACAGTCAGAACAGAAGGGTCAGAGGTTCAGCTGGCATCCCTGGGGGTGTTCTTTCAAGGTGAATTTGAGACTCATTGACAGGGCAGCGCAGTAAAACTGACACTGCAGTCTAAGAAATGTGTATGTTACAAAGATGAAGAACTGCCTTTTTCTTGAACTTTATATTCATAGCAGTAGAAGAAATGGCCTTCGTTAAGATGGTTAACGTAGGGAGAACACAGTTCGCCACCAGGTGAAATCCTAAAAGCGAACATTTTCAAAGGTTACCTTCTATTTTTGAATAAAAAATAATTAGCAAAGCAGGCTTGCAGGTTTATTTACTCTGGTTGCTCCATCTACTCTTAATTTTGCAAATTTTGAAAGTTATTTCCCCATGTCCTACTCAAAATGTCCAGATTACTAAAATTAAGGTTTCTTCTCCTACTGAAAAACCTGTTACAACTACCTACATTTGTTAGCTTCAAGAATAACAGATACAATAGATGACCTCTTAGACCACCACAGCCTTTGATTTTGGGTGACAAAAGTAGAGTAACAGCTGTCACCTCCAGTTGGGTGCTTCCTAATATTTAAGAATGACAAACACAAAAGACACCGGCAAGACATGTAACACAGAAATTTTCTTAGCAGAAAGTCTCATTAGGACAAAAATGAGAATGAATATGGAGTATGTCCATAAAACTCCAGCTGGCAAAAGGAAAGTAACTTAATGACAAACAAGCCAGTAACAACAAAAAGTGAAGCAGTAACAACAGCAACAAAAAGATTAACAATGTCAACTCATTTAGCACTTCAAAAAGGGGCTTCTCCCTTGCTATAAATTATACTATATACTTTCTTGGAAAGGGTGAAATATTAGTCTCAGTGAAGACAATGCTAATACTCATACTGATTTCAGTAATGCCTGAATTTCACACTGAGAGTTCAGGATGTGTTCAAAGTGTATTTTCATGAAACATACTAATGATAGTAATTGTGAATGCAAATTTCCCAGGAGTTATAATCATGCAAAGCACCTACTATAAAGTTTCCTAGTTTATTAATAAACTTCTGATATCGTTGAATACCAGGGACAATAATTTCAAAACCACTTTGACACTTCAGCATATAACTTGAATGGTAAACGTATGTTTTCTTTAAAATAAAAGAAAATCTCAAAATATTTGTAGCTGGGCTAGATCCTGCAAGTATTATATAATCACAAACACCTAGAACGGCACATGGCCTGAGTACGTAAGTGAGACTATTACTCTATTATTTTGTCTACAAAAAAGACCCTATTCATTATTTAGGATGTAATAACACTTTGCACTTTGGCAAAGTGGCACAACACAGCTTTGTTGCAATAGTGTCAGGCTGCTTTACATGTATGAATGAATTCAGTCCCACGACTCATGAAATGCTGACTAAGTACTGAACAACTTCAAGGCTTGCCCAAAATCACACAGGAAAATTGCAGCAGCCCAGCAATCTGCTTTGCTTAGCTTGCAGACTTTCTACCTCAAGGCAATCTTTCCTTTACTGTACAATAATTTTCTCTGTAGGAAAACGTTCTGCAGCTCACTTCTAAAAATCGTGTTGCAATGACTATATAGTCTCATGGTAAAAACAGCTCATCTTTAATTCTATTCAACGTACAGGTCTGCCAGAGAGCAGAACCACTCATTCCTGGAATGCCTACCATGAACGATAAAATAGCTTCAATCAGCTACCTGCAACTTCTATGGTAACACTTAACCCTGAACAAGCAATTTTTTTCCTACTTGATTTGTGTCAGGTCTTCCTCCAAGAGAAATGCTCAAACTGATCACCAAAGTTCAAACTAGTCCTAAGAGACTAATGATTTCAGATGAATGGGAAGAGCAAGATCTGCAGAGTCTGAAATGTGGGCCATGGTGGAAGCAAGCCCGAGCCATTATGTCAACGTCTTTCGCTTTCAAAACCCTGGCATTCTGAATGGCATAGCCACTTGGAAAAGCAATGATGCAAAATACACAAACTTACAGTTAATGAGAACTTGAGTCATAATCATTTTGTTCAAGGAGCCAAACTTCACGCTCTGTGAGGGAAGGCAAAGTTACTTAAGCATACATCTCTATAGCTAGTTTCAAAATTAAATATATTCCATGTAGCACTAAAAATATTTCAGGATATACACCAGGAAAGCATTTCACTTTCTCAAGTTCTACTTTTTTAACAGCATTATTTTCCCTGGAAGGTTTGTGGGTTTTATTCTCTCTTAAACATATAGGGGGAAGAACTTTACTCAATTTCCCCCCTCTTATCTCTGTGTAATTTATTCTCCCCAGTGCAGCCAGAACCAGGAGGCCTAGCAAAGGCAAGGAGGCAACTAACAACACCCGCAAAGAGAGAGGCAAAAGCAGAGCTGTTGAGTTAGAAGAAAATGAGTATAATTAGATCCAAGTATAACTAACCACCCACACATCCATATTAAATAAAAGAACAGTCTTTATGTGACCATGTGCCAAATAGATTCTTGTTAGATAATGATTTTTCAGGAGGAAAAAAAAAAGATCAATTAATTGCTCAATGCAGCATGAGTACTAGCAAGAACTGTCCTACAGCTAGATAAGGAAAGAAAGTAGCTTTTTTTTCTTTCCCTTTTAAGGAGGGCACCCATAAGAAGGCAAACTTGGTCCTGCATAAGATTACACAGGAGTCTGGAATAACACTCTGCAATGTGTATGTTAGGCCCACACTACTGCACGTGGTGAATATGTGAACTTGGCAGTAAGTAATTGTGAGTATATTATTACCTGGAGAGAGAGAAGTACTCTGTTGGGTGGAGGAAACCCAAGAACTGAAAAATTATTATTTTTGAAGTGCTGTGATTTGGACTAGACTTTTCACATAACCAGAAGCATCACAGGAAACTCAGTAAGGCAAAACTATCCAAACAAATTGAAATAAGCAAAAATGAAGTTGACAGAACTTTCAAAAAGTAGACCAAAAAATCAAAGCAAACCAAACACGAAGCTCTAATCACTTACATCTGTTCAAGGCTCCAAAAATGGGCACTGTTCTTCTCTACTATTTTTATTCTACATTTTTCTTTTGATTTTGAGAACATAGTATGTGCAAACTCAGCACATAGATTGTTGAGGTTTTATTAAACATGCTTTTAGAGTTAGTGTCATTTTTACTTTACAAAACTAATTTCGAAAAAAAGCATGATACACAATAAAGTCTCAGTTAGCAGTTACCCGATATTTAGATTTTAAGTGACAACATGTGGCTGCTGCGGTGTGCAAGTGACTAGGAATACCAAAAATGCCAAGAACAATCAAATTTATAAGGTCCACTAGAGAGTTTCAGGAACAAAAATGTACCCCCCCTCCCGCCCCCTCGCCTTCCAAATGGAGAGGGTTTCAGTGTTTGGAAAATTGTGAACACAGTGAGGAGCTGGGTTGCTTCACTTCACTAATAAAGACTTGCCACAAATAATACATTGATTTCTGTAGGATATTTGTGTGTTAAAAGGTCTTGCATGCTTTATTAATGGAAATACCTCTGTATACAAGTATAATGTAAACACAAATACAGTAAAAAATAAAGTAAAAGGCTCACAGGTCCAGGAGTCTGCATGAAAGAACCTTGGAATGCAGAAAATTTCTAGTGCTTTTTTGCACATTTGATCTGTAGGGATCCTAAGTCCCACATCCAATGGACTGAACTCTACTCTGAATGTGTTTTCTGCCTGTACACAGTGTGCACGCTTCCCAGTGTGAGTCCTAATGTTCGGTGTGTCAGATTCATAAAAGGCTTTAAAAGTCTGATTCTTCAAATATTGCTTTGCTTCTCATTGGTTTTGCTCATGATGAGGAACTGGAGAAGGCACACAGCACAGCAGTCCCTGGTGTCTCCAAAAATGGAGTTTTATCTTAAAGGAGGATGTCCACACTCTACATGTAGGATTTCCATACAGATGATGAACAGAGGGGAGGAGAAGAATTAACTTTCTAAACCCAATCTTCATCTTTATTGCATGTAACATAGGCAAATGCTCCTTTCCTGACTGCTTAAAAAACTAACCAAAGAAAAATGTTTCTTTTTCATTAAGAGAATAAAATGAATGATGAAATAATTTCCCTCCCACATCCTTTCTTCATCTCCCTTACCCATCCCCAAAAACCCCAACAACTAGACTGCCAGCCAAACAAAACAAAGAATTTACTTTCTCAGCATAATAAATCACCTTTGCTCCTAACCATTCAAATCATAAAGTCCCACACGCTCTGGATTGCTCAATTAACCTAGTCTGAGATAACAACCACCTGTTTTTCTATTATTTTTTAAGGAGAAGCTTCCCAGACTCCATTTCTGTAATTTCAGATGGTCCCAGAAGTTCAAAACTCTCAATAAGCTATTTTAACAAGAAAATCCTGATAGTCTAATGTCTAGGCCTGTGAAAGTCTCAAAACTCAGATATCTAACACATATTCTATTTGCTGCAGGCATTTATTTTCTTCTACTATCTAGGTCATCAGTTCACGACTAGGGACAAAAAAAATCTGTGGAGAATTTTGACTCAATGAGGAGCTTTCAAATTCCTTTAAGTCTGCAGAGTATCTGCAAAAGCACTCCATTCTTCTTCACTTTTATACTTAAAAGTAGAAATTGGTGTAAAATAAAGTTAGGCATAGAAAAATATATACTTAGTTCACATTAAAGGAGTACTTTTCACTACTGCAGGGTGAAACAATACTAAGAAACCATAGTTATGCATGTCTAATGCCTGTTTTAAGTGGTGAGAAGACAAAATAGCTGACGCAATGCATATCACTGATGCAAAGGAACATTTTTGAAAGTTGTGAGAAAAAACAGAAGGAACAGATACTCTTAGCTATAGGAAAAATATGATCAGCAATAACTTGGTTTAAAAAGCCAGCAATTAAATGACCATAACGAGCCTTTTAATGTAACACTGAATTATGAATAGTTTTAATTCCAGTAGTTTTGGTTAGTGTGAACATAGTCTATAAATCTCATAACCTCACACGGTAGGTTACATTATTACCAAGCATGCCCTTGGGAACACAGGAGGTCAGCTTGGTCCTAAAGGCAAAATCTTGTCTCTGTGATAGACAGCACAAGCCTACAGAACCTGGTGTCCTCCCCAGTCGGCAGATGTTTGACTTTGGGCCACCCTTTTGCCCTGTGTCATGATGCTCTCTCCCTTTCCACTAATTCCACAGGCCAATATTATTCTTCAGAGATGTCTACTGAAAAGACACATCACATCACGTATGAATCAATGCATGGGTTACCCTGTCCTACACTTTATCCAGCAACCTTGCACAGAAGATTCAGGGTTAATAATGAGCCATTTAAACCAATTAGAACAATGTCGGGCATTGAGCACGACTCAAACACTTTAGACTAACGAGCTTTTTCCTCACCATTTTCTTGCAGCAAACATCACACTAATGGAGAAAGCATCTTGTCCCCCAAAGAAGTATTTGCGACAGTTGACTGTAAGAGCTATAGAGAAGGAAGGGAATGTCCACATGGGTATTTTCAGGCCATTTGCTTTGGCTTGGCGTGTGGAGACTGCAAGACAACACAAGCTCATTTCGCCCTTACCCTCAGTGCAACAGGAGCTGTGTGGCCATATTAGTACAATACCGTGCCGGAGTGATCTAGCCTGTCTCTCAGCAGGGCTTATTAGCTCAGGCTCGGCGCCACATTAACCGCTGCCATATGGCTTCTGGTCGATTCAAAGAGCGAACTGAATGAGCTCACATCTGCCTGACAAAGTCTGCATAGCTATGCTCTTTAAAATGGCAAACCTGTAAAAAGCTGTGAGGAGAGAATCTTGTAACAGGTTAGGATTTTCAATCCACATTTACTTCAGTGCTTGTAGAAATACAAGCTGTCACTATTTAACAGCTGTGGTCTGGGTTGGAAACTACTTGTGGATGGGTTAGACGTGAAAAGTTTTGATCCAAAGAGCTGAGTCCGAAAAATGATGCGGGTATGGTAAAACTCCAAATAGGACAGAAGAAGAGAAAGAGGAAAATGAATACAAAAATGAAAGTATGTCTGATATTTTCTCTTCTTTCTGGTAGCCCAGGCTATTAGATTTTTTACAGCCTTCCAAGATGAGCAGTGTCCTCTGTTGAAGGCAGCAATGTTTTTTAGGTATCAGCCAAAAAACCCCACAAACTGTATAAAACGATGCGACAAATGCTAATCAAAGACTAACATACCACTGAAAAGAGCTCATATATGCCTGTGATAATAAAAAAATGAATGGGAAGTAGCAGCGTAGCAGAAGATACCCTGAAAACTCTTAAACACAGACAGAGTGGTTGTGCAGATGTGGAAACTCGAGTGGTTTAGACATGGCAGGGGAAAGCGCAGGCACACTGAGAGAATTAGAGAATTGAAGAGGAAGATGGGAAAGGTGCCCTGGTGATAATGCAGGAGACAACAGAAGCACATGTGATGGTCAGAACAGAAAACAAGGGACATAATCCAGAAGACACATTGTGAATGATTTGTGGAATCTGGAGAGCAAAGAGACTCCAGCAGGAGCAACAGGGACCCTGAAACAGAGCTTTAAGTGTGAACACAGAGAAACAAGGTCACATTTTGGAAAAACTAAGAGCACGAAACAGCAGGATTTAGAGCCAATCTCACTATCTTCTGGGACAGTTGTGTGGTTCCAAATTATTTTTCACAATCTTTTACATTTTTTTTTCCCCTTGGGGTGCCAAGTTAACTCACAGCAGCTCCAGTTCTGTCGCCAGAGGAAGCAATATTAATAGCAGAAGAAATATAAATCATTAACAAAAACTACTCTTGATCCTCGAGGAAGCCACCATTGCAGGGATCAGCAGACAAAGGAAAAAAAAGAGAGGTAGAGTGGGAAGCCAACCCTCTCAGGGAGTGAGAAAAAGAGACAGAAGGAAGAAAAAGGACTGGGAAGAAAGGAAGTTGCTGGGGGCCAACAAATACATATTGGGAATCAGAAGAAAAAACACACTTCTCTTTCTAACCCTCCTGGGGCATATAGGAAATTGCTGCTTGCCCTTTAATCTGCCCCCCAAAAAGAAAAACAATTAAAATGAAATAAAACCCAGGACTGTAGGTACTTGCTCCCCCCCTTCCCCTCACCCCCACTGCTTTGTGTGCTGTGTACCCAGGCCATGATCTTTCATGCAGCTCTCCATAGGACAGACTATGCTACCATTAGCATTACAACTTCTACAGGAATATGCATTCTTTTGCTGTATATCTAAAATACGTAATTTGGGGAGATTAAGATGTTAAGAGATTAACGATTAATAAATTAATGAAAAAAGAGAGGAGGACAGGAAAAAAACAGAAATGGAGAAGAAAGAAATAAGGATAAACATCTTGAATTAATTTGGAGTGGCATTGTAACAGTATGGTTTGTGTCAGGAGCATCGCTGTTTTAAAGGGTTAGGACTGTTACTCCTGCACAGCACACAGCAACAAATTCCATCAGCTTTTGTTTCCTTTTTCTTGATTCACCTCCCCTCTGCAATTTTTCCCACTGCAATTTAACTTTAGAAGGAAAGGTGCCTTTTCTAAATAGGGAATTAATTTCTGCTTTTTCCACTGTTCCCTCCAATACAAACAACTCTTTCTCTTTTCCTTTTTAACTGATAGGCATAGTAATTTCTTCCATTTCTTTTTTCTTTCTTGTTATGACCGAGATCACGTTGGGATCACCTATGTAGTTAAACTTGCCAAAGCACAATGAGCTGTGAATGGTTTCCACCAAGAAGAATAAACCAAGTTCTCTTTGACAATTCACTAACAAAAAATTTGGGGCAAATAAATAAAGCATCTTCCCGTGGATGGTACCTTTACGGAGGTTTTCCTGTCACAGCAGAAGATCAGAGGCTTTGTTTCCACATTTTGTAGAAAACATTTTCATCATTCACTCGTGTAAAAACAGCATTGTGCAAGACACAATAAATGCTTCGTATTTGTGATGCACTATTTAAGGACCAGGAAACGAAACAGGAATCAAGTATTCAAGTTAAAACTTATTTAAAATAAGAGTGTAAGTCATTCAAAACTGTCGATGTCACAAGACAGTCACACAAAAAAGGAATGAAAACCTGTATGCATTATTCATCCTGTAACTTTGATCTTAAAAGCCAAGAAACTTGAACAAGGAAAGATAAATGGCTTCTCAAGCTTTTTCTTTTAAAAATCAAATGAGGATGATTCAGGATAAATGATAGATAAGAGTTAATACGAAAGAGGGGGAAATTGCAATCACAGTGCTGCACCAAAGTTTCAATGCAAAGGCTTTGCTTTTTGTATTCAATTACAAAGGATTTCTTTTTTAGGTACCAGCATCCTTTTTCATGTATATGTAAAAGATTTTACCTATTAAAATTTCATGTTCAATATGCATAGCTTTTTTCGTCTACCACCTACACCACGACTTCATGTGAACAATTAGGAAACTTTCTGAAGCATGGGCTACTACTGGTCATGGGGCAGGAACAGAAGCAGCTGTGAAAACCTGGCTCAAACATCAACTTGCTCCAGAGCTTATGCAAGATATGTATACATTCTCCCCCTGGCAAAGTATTGATAATTACAGGCACTCTGAACTGCATCCTGATTTTACTGAGGCTTAGTAAATTATGCAGGCATTGCCCCTAATTTTAGAGAGTTTTAATTTAATGAGACAAATTGAGAGAGAGAGATCCAAAAGCACATGGAGGTTGCCCTGTCTAGATGGGAGATCCACAAAATCCTCTTTGAACGCTTTTCGCTCCAGAGAGTCTGTAATCATTGCCAGTTTTTGCCTAAAGATATGCTCAAAGGCCTCACCATCTTGGTTAGATTACTGATGTCAGCATCTTATACACAGGCAATTGCATTTGGGATTCACAAAGAAGACAGAGCAGCAACACAGTTCCTTAAGGGAGACTCTGAGCAAACCTAACGCAGACAGACAACACCGCATTCATTACAAATCACAGTGCACCAGCCATTTACACTAGCAGCAAAGCCAAAGGAAGAGTGCCTTTACGTTACAGCATACAGCAGGAGGGTTTGCTTATCTGAGCTTCCAAATTGTTACCTCCACACAAGCAGTTAGCACTAATCAGATGATAGAGAGGGGCTAGACAGGTGGGAAAAAAAGGCTGGGTGGATGCAAGGGCAGGTTGTGAGATGGAGGAAATGGATGGGGAATGAGGTGAAAACTTCATTGCAGTGGTCTGTGGTAGGAAGGCAGCGAGGACACCATTTGAAAGGTAGTGGGAGGTTTTGGGGTACAACAGGAAGATGGCTGAGAAGTGAATGGAGGCACACTGGAGGCATTCACAGGCTTAGAAGCAACCAACGCTCACTGCAATTGCTGGGAGTACCCAAGCAAGTCATTGCTAATGGTACTCGCAGCCACTGATGCTTCTGCATCTAGACAAAATACATTTGGAAAGACCAAGTCTAGTGATTACAGCAGTCAGCAGAAACTAGACTGACTGCACCTCCTCCTCAGCCCGAGGGAATGCAAACTCATAGCTTTCGTCACCAAGGTAAGTGCCTGAAACGTGTGGCTACGTCCTAATGACACTGGGCTGCCATGCAAAGAAGATGGCTAGACTGGTGGGGCTGGGAGCAGGCCTGTTCCTGGTGAGGATACCTAGAAGACAGAGTCCTGGCCTAGATCTTCGCTCCAAGCAATCTGTGGGTCTATGAACTTCACCTGGCAAGACAGCGATTCCAAAGGTGGAAACAGAACGAGGAACTTCCCCACCCCGGTGAGCTCCCTTCTCTCTCACTCACAAAGACCTTGCAACTTCTTTCTCTACCGTGTCTCAGCTCCAAGAGGAGAGTCTCACAGTCTCTCCTAGTACAGACAGAACATCTCAGAAATTGGAAAATACATTTTATTTTGCAGTGAAAAATTAGAGCTATTCACTGGACTGCACTGAAGTTATATGTATTGTATACTATATGTATATATTATAGGAGGAATTCTTGATTCCTCAGTAATACCAGGAGAAAAATTAACTAGATGAGCACAAAATCGCACTAGTTCTGCTCTGGCCTCATGATAATTGTTTTTCAATTCAACAAATTAAGTTAAAGATAAGCATTTGCTTCACATGCAAGACTGTCATTCCCGCTTCATTTGTAATATATGGAGAGGGATTAGCCACATCAAGCATATGCTTTCATACTGTGGTATAAAGAATACACATGAGAAAAATCACGTTTAGCTCCAATGCACTGAGAAAACTGTTTATAGACAACATATTCAAGAGCAGAGAGAAAAAATGCTTTGATGATGATTCTTCATCAGATCCACCCAGTGGACATGTGTATACTGAAGAGCCTACACTGAGTCTGACTTTTACTAAAACTGAGCAGTACTGGGAGAGCTGTGCTGAAAGGAAAGGTCTGTTTCTATAATCCCCATCACAGATAGCTGTGCCCATACCCTTACCTTCATTTCTTATTTGTTGCATTCACTACTGTTTATAACCTGAAAGACATATAAATTTATTTCTCTTCAAAGCGCATTTATTTGCCCTACAAATGGACTAAAAATATGCAAAGACTACTTTGATTTTTATTATCTCACCTACATAAACATATCTGTTTCCTTAACTCTACAAGGACAAAATAATATTTTCTTTTTATTGCGTTCCAGGAGAAGTTGTGCCTTAACTTGGAACTTATTTAACTGCTATTTATCTGCATCTCTTGCTTCAAACTCTCTGTCAAGAACCAAGCTACCACCTCTGTTTCTCCGGCACCCTTAATACTCAGTCTGCAAAGCCCAGTTCTGCTGGCTCAAAGATTAACCCTGTCATTGCAGATGAGAAAAAAAGCTTCCATATATTAAAAATAAGGTTGCTTCATGGACATGTCATCTTTTTGAAGAAAGTACAGATATGAATCAAAAAAGAGGTGTCAAGATTCATCCCTTATTCCAAAAAAAGTACAATCGTAATGTTTATTTTACATCTCTTGTCAGAAAGGAAACCATTAATATGAAATGCTTTAAACAGCCTTTGACACTTACGAACTCTTAAAATGGCAATGAGTCAAAGATCAACAAGCCTTTAAGAAAGAAAACAACTGGAAATGCTTTAGAAGTGGAGCCACTAAAGCACTTTAATTGATTAAATGCCGACTGGTATTACATATATATTGAACACGAACACATACAGTTTGACATTTCCTGATCTGGTAATTTTGTGGCTTAAAAAGAGGAAGGTAATACCTGTAGACTATATTACCTGAAATTTAGTCTCACTGAGTGAATGATAGTTTTGCCATCAAATGAATGTAGGTGTTCATTTTAAATATAAGCACTTAAATGAAAAACTTTTTTTTAACAAAAAGGTTGATTTAATGTAAAAATGAAATCTATCACTTAAACCCCAACGACTTCATCCTTATTTCAGCTGTTGTATTCTTAATTCTTGATGTTCCTGTTGGTAAACTGAAATGGAAATCACCTAAAGGAGATAAGTTAACAGAAATGGAATAATTCTAAGTCAGGTTTCAAAATTAGCATTTTTTGCCCATCTGCCCTTTAGCATGTCATCCATTCCAGGTCCCCATCTCCCCTCGCCTCCCAGCCACTAGCAAGATAATACAGATGGTTACTGCAAAACTGTTAAGATGTACATCTGAATGCGTATTTATCCACTTGGCAAGATCCTGCTCAGCTGTAAGTCGATGCAAATCTGCATTACAATATAGCTTCAGTCTCCTGCCTGCGCGAGAAAGCTCCCATGATAGTAATAGTGCTGGTTAAGACAATGCCGGGCAAACAGGACATAAATGACTGCAGTTGTGCTAGCTATCACAGCACTGTTAATTTACACCTCTGAAAACAAACACTCATTTGGGCATGTGAAACAAGTGTGTATCTACACCTACATCAAAACTCATTTTCATTTGTTTGTTTTTGGAAGCAGAAACTGATAACGCCAGATAACTCCACCAGATGTCATAGTGAAAGAATACTATGTAGGTGAGCATTTGATATAATCACCAGAAAAGAAAACCAAACTGTGGGGCTTTATTCCATCATAAGCACAGTTTTAATAAATACAGGTGGCACCGCCAGTCAGTGATAGCTGCTTTTGTTCTGGATATGTCTTTGTTCCAGCAGCTGGGAGAAGAGCAGTTTTGATGTATAATGAAAAGAAATGTACTTAATAGGCAACACCTGAAAATCCTTCAAGACAATAAACTGTAGCAATAGAAAATGCAAGTTTGGAAAGCATTTCCTGGAAAAAAACAGTAGCACTGGAATCTTCTCTTTATCTCAGGTCAATTGACTTGTCACAGTGGGAAGGAGATTTGAAAAGGAAATTGCAAATTCTCAGCAAGTATGATTGGAGGAATTGAGTTAATAGCCAGCAATCAGTATAGGTAGGGTACTTAAAAATTTAAATCTATGCATATGCCACAAGTACAGAATGCCTGAGCTTTGTCTTGTTTGTAAAAAACAAACAGAACAAGAGGCAACTTAAATCTCAAACAAAATTGGTAATTTTTTACTTAGGTTGCTGGGGTTTAAGTGTTCCTCCAATAAAAACTTCCCTCGGTTCAGCATATGATTGAGGTATATAAATTGTATGTGCCTCTGACCTTGTTTTACGCTAGTAATCCTCCCAGTACCAACAGGATCCTGCATGCTATGTACTTTCAGATGATACGGTTTCTCACCATATGGAAAGATGTTTTGTATCACCATGTTGGCAGCATATAAATGATTTTTGAACTCCATTTTTTGTTGACATTTCTTCAAGCCATTTAGGCTCACTAGCTTATTGTTTCACATGTCAAAAAATAAAAGAAGGATAGTTTTCTGATTTGAGAAGCTGCTTTATCCATACTTTGAATAATTGCACGCTGGATTCAGCAAGCTACAGATACAAATGAGTATGACAACACCTCTAATGAGAAAACAGCTTAATTTGAGAGGGCAGGATAAGCCATCATCTCTCTAAAGAAATGTGACTATATCCCAAAAGCCTTCTTATCCTTCCTAATACAACACACAACCTTTCTGCATGGATTCTTTTAATCAGAATTACAACAGAAGGTCTCAGCTAGACTACTAGTAGTTCCCCTTTCCAACCAAAGAAGGCAGCTATTATAGGTTGCAGAAATTTGTAGGTGGATAAAAGGCAAGAAAATTATAGGACAGTGACAAATAGAATGAATTTCATTTCCATGCTTTTAATTCCTCTGAGGAAGAGAAGAACGTAGGTTTTGCATGGTCCTCTTTAACAAACAAATGCATACCCTGCAAGGAAGTAGTATGAGACCAGAGGACACATTCCAAGCTAAATGCAAACTAGCCGTGCCTCTGAGGCAAGGAAAGGACAGATCCTAGAAAGTACAGCATGGCTGGATGCCCACATGCTCAAGAGACTAGTAATTTTAGATTAGTTGATTTTTGCATTGTTTGAAAAACTTTTTATACTTACTGTAATTCTCTCATCTTTGTCATCTAGAGGGGTCCCATCTTTTTTCCATGATATAGTGGGTTCTGGGTGACCTCTTGGAGGCTGACATTCCATCACTGCAGGTTCACCCACGGCTACCATTACATCTGATGGATTTTGTCTGAAGTCATCCCGTAGAACTGAAAGAATAATGAAAATGTAGTCAAAAATTACATAACAATACACCAAGAGCACAGCAAAGTGTTTTGCTTTGGCCTTTAATGGTCCCTGTTGTCACTGTACTTTATATTAATGAACAATTCAGTTAACGAATCTTATCTGGCATCTGCAGATGGTCTCTGGTATTTCCATACAGTAACAGAGAAAACCCGTGTACTACTCATATTTAACTTCCAGTGAACAAGCCAGGTGACTGACAGAGGTGTAAGTCTGACACAGACATAGGACTGTCTGCACAGCAGAGCTGCCTCAGTGGTAGCACTTGGCATAGTGTCTGCCTAGCGTGTGAGCACAATATTCCTATTCACAGCTCAGGAAGGCACAAAGTCTTCTGCTCAGGCAGAACGTCACCTGGGGAGAAACACAGCAGAGATTGCTTTCTGCCCCTCTTTCTCTGAGACACAAGTTCAGCGTGCCAGTATCTCAAAGGTTTACAGTTAAAGATTGGCCACTGGCCATACAAATTGCACCCATCCCTAAATTTATGGCAAAAATGAACAAACTAACTAAACCTCCCAGTTCTTTGATGACATTATAAGATGCCAAACATTTGTGCAGCCTTAGCCAAACTCATCTTTGCAATTTGGCTTGTGTCTTTTTCAAGCAAAAAAATAAAAGTCTTTCCTGATCTCGGGGAGTCATCCCTTAGCCTGAGCCAGGACCACATCCTTCCTTTGGAAGAAGTAAATTTTACTACCTTTTCACAGAAAGAAACATTTTTATTGCGGCTTCATTACTAGAATTTGTTCTTTCTCATCATTTGGCCAAGCCCAGGACTAGGAAACTCTAGTTCCCTCCAATCACGCAGTACGAATTTTATCAATAGCTGTGTGATTATTTTTCTTTTTGGGAGAGGAGAGACATCATACTGTGCTCAGCAGACCACTACACAGGGACACACTTTAACAGAATAATGGCATCTTAAGTCTTGCCAAGTAAGTGGCGTTAGGTTTAATCTAAAAATAAATAACTCAAATGGTAACAAATATAACATTCTAGTCCTCTCCACTGCTGTTACTCCATCCACACTGAACAAAGGATACAGTAATGGAAAAGTACATTACAACCTAAGGACTCTTAAGATTTTGACAAAGCTATCTGTCACTTTTGCTACCTGCAACAATCTTGTGTCAACAGTAAATAGTGCCAAGACTCTGCAGCAAATAATATATCCCCCAAGCCATGCACGGACCACAGATATATGGACATTCACTATTGAGTAGTGGTTTGGTTGTTAATGCTGCTTCAAAGCAAGGTGTGATTTATTGTTAGATGTTAAGGAATGTGGGTGTGCTTACAGATTGGCAGGTACAGCACTGCCACCAAACCACTCCTCTCTGTAAAGTCCTTCCTGCTGTTAAGACCTTTTAAAATGGTCTTAACATTGGCATGCTTTGGGACAGAAGTATATACGTTTCTCACACCTACCTTCTGCAATGCTATATAATCTAAAATGAAGGGAGGGAGCAAAAATGACTTGTAGTTCTTTATTTTGGAGGATTATTGGCAAATAGTCCTGTCAATAATCAGTAGGACTATCTTCTGTTTTTTCTTCTCAAGTACATCTACCTTACATTCTAATACCCTACCATTCGGTAGCTACAGTCACAGGCCTATGTGTCCAGCTTGGCTCATTATAACATAATACACAACAGGGAATGTTCCAGATTGATATAGAAGTGTAGATGCAAATCAAAAGCAATAAATACAGAATATTTTACCACAGTTCTAGAAACAGGATATAATTTCTGGAAGTACGAAAGAACATCTGTGTACCAACAAGACTGAAGTATACTGCAGATCTCACCAGACATCATCTCAAGTTACCAATCCCCTTCCATACTGAAGCACTCACGTTTCAAATATTTCAGTTTAATTATTGATGTTTCTGGGTGCCCTGGAATCAGGAGATACTGATGCTCCGAAAGAGGATAATCAAGGATAAAATGTCTCTATCACTTTAACAATACAAGCTAATATAACAGAATGATAGGACTTAATGAAGAAATTATAGAATAATTTAGGTTGGAAGGGACCTCTGGAGGTCATTTAGTCTACAACAATGAGACGCTATTGGATGAACATGTTCTCTTGGATGAACTAGGTCTCTCAAATAGACCCAGTCTAGAAAGATTATTTAAAAAAACCCCAACAAACCATGCACCTATTGCTTGGTGTACAAAAACCTGAGAAAGTATATTCCACCTAAGAACAAAGAATTTCTCTCTCTAAAAAGCAACACGCATGGATATTTTCCTTCTATGGACTAGGGAAAATTGAAAATGTTTTCAGCTATGAAATTAATCCAGGTTACATCTAGAGGAAATAATATGTTTTCAGAAAAGGGAATTATGTCATTTTTAGTTATTCAGAAAGGTAAGTCAAAAGACCAATCCTTTAGCTTCCCTTCTGCTTTCAACAAAACTTTATTAAGTTTAACCTGCATTCTCTTACAGCTTACTACATCCCCCTAAATATTGATGCATCAAAATTGGATACATGAAATTATTTTGGTTATGGGAGTGTTAAAATACTACTCACACACACTGAAAACCTTATATATACTTATTCTGTTTATACTGAATACCGTATTAATAACCAGATGCAACTTCTTGTGTTCCCAAGTAGCCCCCAAGCCATCCACAGTAAATCATGTAGCGTAGGTGGCTAGGCTGACACTGCTTCTGCTGAAGTCAAAGAATATTTTCTATTTAATAGAGACTTGATCTGGCTTAGAGCCACTGGTCATATTATTACTTCTTTTTTTCACTGCTCCAAACTAAAGAACTTAGAAGAACAGGAAACAAAAGTTGCACCAAGTTACTAAAAAAACCCCTTATATCCATCCAGCTCCCAGTGCCAACAGGACATGAAAGTGCGGAAGAGTTTATTTGTTACACCACAGTTCTATTGCAACACAATAAAAGGGGTGTTTTCACCATGAGTAAGAAGCCTCTTATTACTGCTGAAGATTGTATCACTTGGATAAAGCTAAGAGATACATAAAAAGAAGTGCCCTTAAGTTTAAAAAAAAAAATAAATCAAGTAAAGTGATCTTAATAAACCGTAAGTGCTTTTCAAGCCTGAAAGACGTTGTAAATCTAAGCGGAAAGCCTACCAGATAGCACCTCAGATGGCTTTTAGCACCTTTGAAGCAACAAAGAAGTCCAGTACTTGCATAATAAAAACAAATTACTTCAGTAATTTCTACACTCCTTAGTCTTATATCAGCTTTACAAGCATAGTACCTTGTCTATAAACCAAGACCTTTCACAAATTAACTAATGCTTAACAGAATGCCTTAGGAGGACATCAAAGGTCCAGGCCATAGATACATCAAAACAATTATTATTTTTTTCCATTTACTATGAATTATTTTGGCTCTAACATTACATAATGAAATGCTAACAAAATGTAATCCATTAGAGATTACTCCACAGATAGTCATCATGTAATTATTTTTGCAGCTGTAAAGTAGATACATACTCTGGTTTTTTGCCTCAGGCCCTAGCAATCTTGCATAAAGTTATAAATTTAAAATATTCTTCTCTTACTGAAAAAAAAATCATTTTTTCTTTTCTGTCCTTCATAGTCAAGGCACACCGTAAACTGAGAATACATTTCCTTTTGAAGATGTATTAGAAGTATACTTTGTAATCCAGTACAGCATGTGCTTTCAGTCATCAAAGGGTCAAATTGCACCACATGCACCTCCTTCTACATGTATGCAGATGGAATGAAAATAGATAAATGAAGAGGATGATTGCCTTTTTTTCTTTTTTTTTTAACAAATTCAGTGTAGAATCTTCATAGATATAACTCCCCTGCATTTCTGACATACTGTAGATAAGGTTTGCTAACATTGTACTCTAATATTTTCTAAAATACAATGAATAATGATCACAGTTATTGTCAGTGCACAGCTAGGACAACTCCATGATCTTGCTGTGTGAACTCTGAACTCCTGTGTTTGTGCTGAAAACACTTTTATGCTATGCTTGCTGAACTAATCAGGTTCAAGAGCAACTTTTTAAACTCCACTAAAAGTCAACTACTCATACAACTATTTAATATCATGTACTATTCAATCAATAAAACAATTGCACTTTCCCCAGAGAATCTTTTCCAGAGCAGAAAGGAACTAGCAATCACTTGAGGATAGATTTTTATTGACAAGAAATACAAGCAGAGACAGCATGACAGCATTTTTTGTGTAAACCCTGAACAGGGTTTTCAAAATGCAGCACCCAGTGTTCTTTTCTTAAGTTCTTCGTTGGCTATACGAAAAAGAGTACGGTGTCACTACTGGGTGAAATTGGGAGGTAGGTAGGCAGAGCTTTTTGCATATACACACTGTAGATATTTAAGAAAGATTATTGTTAAAGTTTATCATTAAATAGCTGTGATCTAGTTCAAAGACAAGAAAACAAAGGAAAAAAGAAACCAACCAGAAAGCTCTAGTCAATACGTGAAAAGAATTAATTTGTAGGGAACACACTAATTACTATCACACATTGCAGATTTCATGCTTTAACAGGTGGTATCATTTAAGAACTGGAAATAAGAAAAACTCCCGAAAATTTTGACTGCAGGTCTATTCTAGTCTGGACACTTCATGCTAGATCAGTTCAAAGCAGTGCACCAAAATATATCTAGGATCCCTAATCAACCAAGATACTACAGCCATGGTCACCCAGTGAACAGAGGAAGAGAGGGAAATGAAGATGTTTGGGGTGCAGTTTCATAATCAGAACAAGGCAATCTTAATCCATTTCAATTCTTATAAAAGACATCATCCAGACTCGCTTCCTGCTGACTCTCTTGCATTGTCCCAGACAAAGCACACTGTTTTGGAAGTCTACTTGTTACAGAGAGATCAGCGAGCCAAAATATCGCAGAATTAGATAACAGAAGAGATCCCAACAATTTCCACTCTTTCAGCATGAAGATAATTTTAATGTTTCTTTGTATTGTAGTACATGCCTCAAAAATGGGGAAAAAAGAAAGTGGAATAAATAGAAGAAATGCTAATTCCTCACACTGCTTTAGAAAACAACCAGACCTCAGCTAATGAGCACATTACCACTCAGCAAATAAAAACATGCTAACATCAAACTACAAGCTAACACTGAGCAATGCAACCTTAACGGCTCACGGCCCTGCCTTTTGGCTAATTTTGTTAAAAGTCCCATGTAATAGATTTTAAATTTTTTTAATACCCACCAATATTACTTTAATTCCTGTAAATATATAAGAAGCATTTCAGTGTTTCCCTTTGCTTCCTCAACAAAACAACAGTATTACAAAGAAAGTTTCCACCTAATACTTAATCTGACTAACAAAATATGAGCACTTGCTTTAAAATGCTGCAAGATTAGGAAAACAAAAAATGGTATTCAGGAGGTTATATAAATGTTGTAGACCCATGAAGCCATAATCAAAGAGAAACTAATTATTACTTAGTCAAGACTGAGCTGTTACTCAAAAGCAGAACAGCTCCTCTAATTTAGGACCAGCAATGTTCCCTTTTCCCCACTACTTACTGAACTTGTAATTCAAATTTACTGAGACACAGAAGACATTTTTGGCATTCAAATATATTATAAGATGCTTGTCAGTTGGAACAGCTCTTCAAACCAGGTGCTTAATTTTAATTACAACTAACTTAAGCATCAGCCAAAATTATAGTACCTTGTTTAAAGACTTTGCTGGCATGAAATTTATACAGATGTCAGAGTATCATTTTTAATACACACATGCCACTAACAGGAAAGTGTTATAGCACCTAATTAAGTTAAAAAAGGACAAAAAATGCATGCATGATCTGACTTAAGTCAACATATGTGTTACCAAAATGTATTTTAGACCTTATTAGACTCTTTAAGAATGTTATCTGGTTTGACCAAAAACTTGATCATTTACAAATGAGAGATATTCTTTGCTGAAGAAAACACCCTAAAAGTTTCCATGCAGTCATGTAAAGTTAAAAGAAAAACTGGTTCCATGAAAAAAAATATTTCTTTTCCTTTCTGAAGATGTTAAAAACAGGTTAACACTGGTGTTAACCACAGTACGTAGTCATTAAAATGGAACAGAAGGAGTAGGGCTATAAATAGTCAGAAATTACTGTTTTGGTCATCTAACAAAATCACTCATGTAACAGAGGCAATAATTTTATGCAGTGACCAGGTCCAGCAATACGGTATTGAATGTTTCAGAAGATGTCCACACTTTTATAAGGCCTCCAACAGGCAGGGAGTCACTTCATCTAGCAGCCAGCCAGCCTAGGGCTCCTCACTTTCATCATTTTCAGTTCTCATCTGATTCCTACCTTGAAGCACTTTGACCTCAGCTATTGGATCTCACTACACCTTTCTCAGTCAGACAAAAGCCTTCTACAGGCAAGCAGATGCCAATCAGTTCAGTATCTAGATCTCTAACCTTCTTTCAGCCTTCTCTGAGCTTCAAAACTATATAAACACCGGACATGTGGCCTAACAGTTTAACTCTCTGAGCCAGCCCTCCAATGACACAGGACTTCCCTAATTACACAGTCTAAGAATGCACATTGAAGAGGTTTCCAGATATAAGAGACTGCTCACTGTAAAGAGTCTGGTCATAAAGTGATGACCATCACTTAACATCATCACAGTAGAGATCAATTTTGAATCTTCCACTATACATTTATGACAGCTCATTCAGGATAATGTACTCATACAGTGCTGTCCTGCTCTGCTTTAAAGTCTGCCCTTTAGCAAACCTCGCTACCCCAAAGCCTGAAGAAACAAAAGTACTTTAAATCAAGTGGTATTTTTTGCTTAGTATTCATATGTATTTGTATGAGTTGAGTGTTGATATCCTTGACCTGAATCTTTGTAACTGAGATCACAGCATCATATACATTTGTATTTCAAGATCTCCTTTTCAAGCTCAAAAAAGCAAAGTTAAAGGAAACAACCACAAAAAAACCCATCCCTGTATTTTTTCTACTCTACTACCACTGAGATCAACTAGTTTACTTTAAACAGCTGGTTCATAAACACTTCCTCCATGATGTCACCATGGAAGAAATTGTAGGGTTAATGAATGCAAGAAGACATCTTAAAAGGCCTTTTCTTTTTATTTTGATATTGAAACAATTTAAAATCCGTCTTTATGCTCTTTCTCTTCCTAACCTTTCATATTGTCAACGATTTACTTTTCTATTTGAAATTACAACATTTTTAAGACTTTGGTCTTAAAAGACATTGTAAGAGGTATACAGAAATTTTACCAGTAATTTAAATTTGGAGGAATTAAGAGTGCTAAAGAATAGCATTATTTAACTTGAATGAATGAAAATAAATTAATGAATTAATTAAAGAGTGAATAGTATACATAGAACATTTTAAACAATTCTGGGAAGAGACATTCAGAAAACTTGTATTCCCACTACCCACCACAGTAACGGAGAATATCCAGCAATGGGAAATTGCCTATTTCTCATCAAACATGCAGATCTGATAAATATTTTACTGAATCTGGTACCACATTCTGCTATAAGAATGCTAACAGATTAAAGGTGTCAGGGAGGGGTATTAAGTTCCTGTTATGAACCTACATAATTTAGTATTAACATTATTAGTACTGCCTAGCTGATGACACCATTAAAGAGCACTGGTGGTCAAAGCAACAAAGAAACATAGCTTTACTTTAGTTCCGATGAACAGAACCAAGACACAATCCACAACTAGCTGAAACAGAGTTAAATATAGGTGTTAGATACATGAAATAGCAGCAGTTAGATGAATGAAGTACCAGTAGTGAAATTAGATCACACTTTTAAAATGTTAACAAAATGTACTGCCTCAATTACTGTAACCTTTAAGTTGTTTTAAAATGTATTCTCTCCAAAGAGTAATGCTTTTGACTGATTGCTTTTTATATGTTACCACCAAACTGGGATCTTAATATCTACCAAAGGGCAACAGTTACCTTCTCTGGAAAAAAACCATGATTCCCTATTATATTCAGCAATACACATTAGCAAATACAACACCTGTATGCTTCTAATCCATTAACACAGAAGGAAATGAAGGAGTGATGGACCTACTGGATCACATCTTTTAAAAGGTGCTGATGACAAATACAAGTGATATGCTTGAATCAAGCAGAATGCTACACTGTAAAAGCAATTAAATGTTGAGGCATTTGGCAATAAACATACTGAATGCATATAAAGATGTTAAAATACATATATTTATTGTCATTCATTACTGTCATTAAGAAACTTACAATTGTTAGTAGAAAGAAATGCATGCTTAAGGAGCAGGTTCCAAAAAAAGACTTCTGTAGAAACCATTGGCTGAAACTTACTGATGATAATTACAAAAATTTATGGAAACCACCCACAATCTCTCTGATTTTATTTCACTAGTTGAAGATTTGGGCTTTAAGTGTTGCCAGGAATCTTACTGGGTAACGTAGCTGTCAGTCCATAACAGTATTTCCATGTGTGGAAAGGAAAGTGTAAATGAATTAGATGATGAATTGGGAATAATTAAATGACCAAATCTGATAAGTCATATAAAAAGTAATTTTAACTCCTGTGAGAAGGGTAACTGACAGGCTTAAGAGAGCATGCTGTAGCACTGGGAAACCTAATTAAACCCTGAAGGATCTGTGATGCCTCAGGCGTGTGACTCTGAGAGTATCCCTTAGGTTGAGTGAAAACTGAAAATAGATAAGGAAAAGGGACCTAATGATTAATTTGATTGTCTGTGTACAAAATGTGATCCCTCTCAGCATCTTCCACATACTATGGTCTGGGACAAGGCGTTTACTACAAGTCAGAATTTACCTCCTGGAAGAGTAGAGTCATTTGTACAGACTGCAGAGACAGTTTCCCTTCACTTGTCCTAAATATTTACATTTATTTTCTTTTTTAGTACTATTACTATTATTATTTTATCATACATTTCATTTTAGAGTTTTAGAGTTACTTGAATCATGCTTCATTACAGACAATATTTTTAGTGTGGCTAACACAGCAGATTTCCAAACTTAGGCACACAAACCAAGGGGTTTTAGATACAGGTCACAGAAGAACTGTGTCTTTGGGACATCACAAATTAGTTTTCCCTAGGCAAAGAAGGGTTTGCATCTATAAATCCAAGGATTTGGGTGTGCTCTGTAAATAAAGTTTTTTTTCTGTACACTTGAAATCAAGGTTCTGATGTCCAGTTTACAATGAACTGTTAACTGCACTAGCCTTCCTTCAAAGCAGATTATAACAGAGAAAAAAGAATCAGAATAAGAGGTTGCAGCAAGACCTTGACTTGGCCCTCCAAAGTAAAGCATAAAGAGATACCTGAAATGACAAAAGAGATATAAGGACCAAACAATGAAAGAGAAAAGGTGAGAAGACACTTTACCAAAATGCCAGTGTTTTCCTTAACTACTTATCAAACTTTATTTCATGAGCAGAACGGTTTTCCCTTTTAAGAAAGAAGACACGAACCAATCCAGAAATGCCAGTGTCCTGTAACTCAGGATTCCAGGGAGGAAAAATAAATGAAGGAATACAAGTAGCAAGGACAGAGGAAAACATTTAGCCAGTTTTCAATGAGAGCTTAAGGCTAGGATATATGGCACTGCCAAATAGAGCCAGATTGCAATTGATTGAAAAGGTGTTGCTGCCAAATAGCAAGCTACGCTGGCTTGAGATGTGAAAAACTGACTCTTCTCATAGTTTCTAAGCTGGAAAATCCCTTACTAGGCCAAACCTGAAAGAACCTTATTTGTCCTAACTCGTGTTGTTAAAAGAGGAGATAGAACTATTCCACAGACTTGCCAATGAAACTGTGGCAGCACAGTTTCTGTAGTACAGGCAAGACTTAAATGGCTGATGCTTGTACAATTGCTTATAATCATCCTTTCACTCTGAAGAAGCCAAAAACTCATCAGAGGAGACATTTTCAAAGAAATATTCACATGCCTGCGATAACAATGTTTCTGCAGCATGCATAGCCCTAAATCTGCATATGCACTATGCTACTGTTTTGCTAAGGTCCTGCCTCAAGGTAACAATTTTAGCCGTGTCCTTCTGCTTAGCATTCAAATTTTAGCGTGTTACAACTGCACCGCTACCATCAACATTTTTTGAAGGGACTCTGTTTCCCATTGAAAAAAAAACCATTATGCTGTTAAAGTGACTGAAAAATATGACATTGTAATATCAGAGAATATACAGTATCATCACACTCAAACAGCTAAGTCACTTCTTTAATATTCTGGAAAATGGTATTCCCCCATTACATCTGAGGTCAAGCCTGAAACATCAGTCAGAAGGTGCAAGACGCAGGCACTTCATATGGCTGAGCGGCTAATTCTAAGTAACAGCAGAGCTAAGAACAGCAGTTGTTGGCACCAGACACTATAGCAAAGCCACACTGCTGAAAAATGTTGCTGAACTATTACACACACTTTTATTCTGTTCTATTGTTCTGTTGTTATTATATACAATTTTATTGTCTTGAAAGGAACTACGGACCACAGAGCTCCGCCGTCTCTTCTCACCTCTCCAGACTGCTATACAGCAGGATATACCTGAGTTAGATAGTGTATGTTTCGTTAATTATACTCTGCATGTCCAAATGCAGAAAAATATCATTCTTATGGTAATGTTATCTTGTTTCTTTACCTCCTAAATCATTCAAGATATAAAACGACAACAGATTGCCACAGTAGAAACAGGCAAACAAAGGTGAAAATTACACTTATGCCAAATATCATATACTTTTCAAATTACTTTTGCTGGTTTTAGAAAACATTTCAGAAAATCACCTCAGGGAAAAATGGCAGACAGCCTTACACAGAGGTCATAGAGAAATACAGTCTTCATCTACTTCAATTAACTGCTTTGAGTTACATCCCAAGTGGTACAGGCAAATGTTTGTTCTATTTCAGGCATATTCTAAGGTACGAATCATTCCGCTTTCTCAGTCTAAAGAAGAATGGTGCAATATCATACACTCAATTTTTTTATTGTTCAGAATTTGAAAAATCTCTAGACGGACTTCTTCATGATTTGCAATGATAGCTCTTCATTTAGACAACCATCCAAAGGCTTCAAATATTGTAAAATTCTATGTAGAGCATTACAAAAAGTAGCAAAGTTAATAGCTACGACAATGAAAAATGGTTCTGTAAACAAATGGACATTACCAAGTTCACCAAGCCAGAACTCTGAATTGCATCTCTTGGAGATTTATACACTATCGTAAATGGCAAAAGACAATAAAATCATGCAGAAAAGTACTTCTGCATTTGGACTCTTATTCTGGCTTCAATCCCTATGAGATATTCAAAGGCAACATGCCAATTGATCAATATGTTAGTATTTAATGTGCAGTAAGTACTACTGAGTAAAAATCAGACAAACACTGCCTGTTAGCAGAGTCTGCCTTACTGCTGGCAGGAAGGAGTGCATGAAGTTTTGGATCACCTCATGTGGTAAAACAGCAGCCAGAAGTCTGATTCAGAACTAACAAAAGGAAACAGAGGGCAATGCTCAGCATGAACACAAATGCGCATAAAGCCAACCAGATTTCATTACTGAAGATTTTAATTTTGATTAAATGCTTCCTTTTATATTGGATCACATTCATTGTTTTCAACGCTGTGTTTTCATTAATATTTTAATACACACAGAACATTACGTTGCGTAACTTCAGTGTTGTGGCTAAAGATAGCATCTTTAATAACAGCTACAAAAGAGATGCTGGCATCCATCTCTGTCCAACTTTGTAACACTGTGAGGCACCATGAGCTGGTAGGGACTTTGCAGCATGCAAGAGAACACGTCTGCACTCACCACCAAGGAAAAGGAAAGTGGATGACTGTAACATTAGCTTAGCCTGTTTGAAATAGGAACCCATAAACGCATTCAAGACAAAACAAACCAACATAACGGAAATGGCTATGAAACTCTAAAAGGATCAAGGTGGTAAATGCATTTGGTGGAAACGTTGCTTTTACCTTTGTTTTACACCCTGTGAGAAACTGCAACAGTGCAACTCCTTAAAATCTTCCCAGGAAACAAGAGCGGTAAAGGAATTGTAACATGTAATTTTAGTAATTTGACTGTTGGCTTTTTTCGTCTTCTTTTTGTTATTTCTAACTCCTAATGTTGAAATTTAAGTTTTGACAAAATTCAAGAGACCGTACTTTTTCTTGATTCCATACGAGCTGGGGTACCATTAGCGAAAGTACCTATGCTCAATTTCCCTTGCCATTACAAACATGAACTGTGGGGTGCCACAATACACTCTACAAAGAGCTACCAACTCTGTTAATTCAATTCCTATCAGTCCTAAGCAGCCCATACAGGTTAATTTCCTGGTAAACCACAACAGTCTTAGATTTCCATTAAGAAGTGTTATAGAGAGAAAAAGCAAATGTGGTATTATGCGAGACCAGGATTCTTTTATTTCTCTATGAACTCTGGCTATAATTAAATTTTCAAGTCAGTTCAGTGGACTGGTTCTTTTCTGTATGTTTACGCACAAAAAGTAAGCTTGAAAACATTGTGAGACTTGATCTAGGTTATCAGTGGATGCATAACAATGAAAGTCGTATGTTTTCAGGACAGTTTTAAAAAGGAAATGAATTGTGACTAATTTTGGTAAACAGGATACTGAGAAGCCAGTGAATTTGCAAAATAAAAGCTACTGGTACCTTCTAATAATTCACTCAGAAACAACTGAGTTAAGGGGAGAAAAACAACCCCAAAACACTATCTGGATTGACAAAATCCTTAGACTTGTTTTTCTGATATACTGTAAGAATACATTTTTTGCTGTTACAGGACCTCCTAGTACACAAAATCTCCAGCTGGTTTGGTGCTGCTTACTTTCATGGTTAGACACTTTAAAACTCACTGGTGAATGGCACTGTGGAGGTTATTTATTGTTACTCATTACTGTTAGTGTCTTTAGTGCCAAACAACATTGGTTTCGGCAGTCTACAATCAGGAAGAATTCCAGCTTCTGTTTTCCCACCCTACCTAGTTAGTTAGTGCAGAGAAGCTGTACCAGGCATGTCAGATTTTCAATTAATTTGCTAGGCTTCTGCCCTGCATATTTATATGGGCCTCTAGTAAATGCACAAGGTATAATAAAAGAAATGAAAAATTAATTTTGGCTTCTTTTACGTCTCTTCAGTTTGCTTCCAAACAGAGCAAAAACCAAACTCAAAAGCAAAATGGAAGCTCCTCTGTGGATATGTTTGTCAGTACTTGAGTTTGGATCAGGACTGCACTGTGAAGGAAATCTCCAAATCTTCTCCACCAGCCTGGCTTTGATGCATATCTTGGGATGGGGCTTGGAATGCAAAAACTGATTATTTGGAGGGGGATGGATGGAACTAGAGCAGATGAACACCAGATTCCAATGGATGTTCAGGCAACCAACCAAACTCGGGTCCTCATGAAACATCCACAGTGGAGACACCGTTTCTCAGGCCAACTGTCTCCCTCTTATAAATACACTTCTATCAGGTTGAACTACTTGCTGTAGACATTATGCACATATAGCGGAACTACAAACATCTGATATCATAAAAATTCCTTATTAATATCCACTATAACAATCTTCTAAAGGAAAAACAAGTTTTAAGTTCATATTACAGGTTTTCTTTCAGTGTATCTATCCATTTATTCCATTTTGGCTAGTGATTACAAAACCAACCAGGAGCAAGAGGGCTAAAAGAAAGATGATACAAGCCTTCTCTTGTCAGGAAACGAGAAAACACAAAACAGCAAATAAGAATCTTCAATGTCACCATGTTCATTTATATATGAGAATCTAAAGCAAAAAGAGAAATCCTCTTTGCTAAAGAAAATGCTTTGTTGTTGCTTGCGTGCTTGAATGAAATTGATTGGCATCTTTCAGTAGCTTACCATGATTACTCAGAAGCCTTCCTGAACTTTCAGACTGAGGCACAGCAGTTACTTCACGTGAAGAATACTTTTAAATAGTAGATACTCCTAATGTTTATAGAAACTGTAAGGTGCACATAAGTACTCAGTTTTCTTCACTATGTTTCTTGTTTATTTTACAGCAATGAGATACTAGTCTCAGAACTGAAATACATAGAGTATATTACATAGTACCAAAAATGCTAAATGTTAAAATATATTTGCATTATTTGGATTTGTGGGGGGGGGAAGGAGTTTATCTGTTGTGTCCTTACTAAAGCCAAAGAAATAATAGTACTATATATCCACAAATCCATTGAATCAATGAACCTGGTCTAAAATGGGAACCCTTAAGAATGTAATAGTAAGCAGGGAAAAAAAGGTGAGTGATTTTACTAGTAAACAGAAGGAAGCAGTGCCACTAGCATTTATTCCCATTATTGTGTCAAACCAGTTTTCACTAAAAGTCTGTATGAAAAATGCCTAGGTAGCCTTCCTTATTTTAACATGTAAAACTGTACAACAGACAAAACTATCCGATCTCAAAGAGGAAAATTTTTTAAAGATCAAAGTGGTAACTCTATACATATTCACCTAAAAAACTAGTAACAAATACCTCACTAAATTCTGTCAAGGTTCATGGAAACAATTGGGATTTGTATATACATCATTTGGACATAGGCCATTATCAAACTATCTAGAGAGTTAATCAACAGAGGACACTCTCAGGAAAACAAGACTGATGCTACATAATCAGAAACACCAGAGCTGTAAACAAAGGAAATGCACATTATTCCCTAACAGTATAAATAATTTAAGACTTCCAGAACTGAAATTAATCTACATACTATTTGAAGCACACAGAACCACCAATTCAGACAGAATAATAAAAGGTAAGGGAGAAACAGATGGATAATTAAAAAGATACTTTCCAAGTGGGAATACACTTAGGTTAGCACTGCTGGTAACAAGTAAAGAAATAAATATCAAGGAAATCCTATTACATGCATGTATATTTTATATGATTTTTTTTTTTCCCCAGAAGGAATTGCAGTTTTTTTCCTCTGGTTTGATTGGACACTGAACCTGCTATATCCATCAACATCTATCTGATTAACTCTTCAGCTCTTTGAAGCATCAGTGTTTTATAGGGCATTCTTTGCAGAGAGACGGAAACAATCTGATTTGCCTATATTTGAGATGGGCATTCTTCTTTTAGCCCTCACTGCCCTAGAAGCCCATACCCTTTCATCCCCAGATGAAGTCTCAACAGCATACTTCAAAGGAAAAAGATAGTCATAGTGTCTTAACCTTTCCTTTGAAACTGAATCTGTAGATCCAATATCATCTAGCAAGGCTAATTGCATAGTATGCAAGGGAATTACTATTATTTCAATATAACCCACCACAGAGAAATGATGAAAGCTGAGGCACTGTTGTAATAAGCTTTACATAAAGACAGCACCGCAAACACACTATCAAAGGCAAATATCTTGCACAGGTAAAAATGGGAAAATTTCACAAATTATCTTTATAACCTTAACAATTACATTCAAATATCAACCAGCCTACGCTGCAACAAAACCCTGAGAGAAGAAAAAAAAAAAAAAAAAGAAAAAAAAAGAGAGAAAAAAAGAGAATGCAGATATGAAGAAGGTATGTGATTTCATGGTTAGATGTTACCATCTATCTTTTACCATATTAACTCACTGTACTTGCTCTTTATTTTACATTCAAATTTCCTTATCCTCTGCAAGTTTTACATTTGCCTATAACACAGGTCCAAATTACTCTACAAGTTGATTTAAGATAAAGTAGGAAAAAATATGGAAATGCAACAGAGAAACTAATAAGAAAATCTAATCATTAAAAAGAAAATATTTCTCATGCAGCAAGCAATAGTGCTAAAAAAAAATTATGAAGAGAGTGGCGTGTGTACAAATAGAAGTATGACCTAAACAGCAATTTCGAAAACTCTGACTACATTAAACAGCTTCTACCATAAGAACGTAAACAAAAGGTGACTAATTTGGAGAGAACTGTTAGTTTGAAAGTAGGAAAGAAGAACCTTCTACCCCTCACCATGAAAATTTGTACCTTCCATCAGTTCCAAGATTTCCATCAATGCAAAAGTAAAAGAGAACTATTGGAATCCAAGTTAGAAAAGTGCTTAAGAATGTCCCAATGTTTCCAGAGCAACAATGAGTTTAAGATATGCTTGAAAGTTTTCTTCAGTCAGTGAGAGACCTGTCGTTTCTCCCTATAAATGTCAAAAGCAGGGAAAAGGTCTTTGATCTTGTTAAAGTGCAAGTATGGTGTTCAGGTAAAAAAAGACCAAAAACCAAACCAAAACAAACCCCTCAAAAACCCCAAAACACAACAAAAAACCCCAAACCCCCGAATAACACTAACAATCATCATTTTTTACAGAGTGGGAGCTGCCTTCTCTATTACTTCCTTACATAAGAGTGAGGAGGTACAATTACATGAGTTACATTCAGCACTGCTTTATGCTGCCTGAGATTATACACCAGGGACCATGTATAATCTTATTCAGAATGCAACAGTTGAACCCAAAGTCTCCAAGGTCTGGTATGCAGTAAGAAGATCAGCTCCACATGAGGTACCAGGGATTCAAAATAGCTTTGTCCATTTATGAAATACGTTCAAAGATTTATTTATTTATTTTTACATTTAGCGTATGAGGAGGTTGGAAATTATTAAAATGAATGCTTTTGTACATTTATGTATATATATATTCCCATACTGTCCAGATACTCCATCAAAATAGCTTTTGTTTCTCATGTTTCCAAATAAATGTAATGTACCAGCATGTGCATGCATTGTTATTGTAAAATAGAACATGTTTAGAATTTATACATGTTTACTTTAGGCAACATGATCAACCAATAACTATCAATCACATTTTTAAAGGCAGCCAAATCCTTCAGAAATGGACTGGATGTTACTTAATAACTTTAACTATTTTTGCATGTGAGTCAATATTAGTAGCACCCACATTCAGCAAACACTGAAACAATCATCCAGTATTTTTAAAGATATTTTATGTCAGATGTAAGTTAGGCCTGAAAACTTTGATTTAAATGTTTTCGTGGAAACAGCTATGAAAAAGAGCAAAGAAAGTAAGGTTACTTTTAATTAAACACAGAAATTAATACCTAGCACAAAATAACACATTATTGATGTTGTAATTAAAATATTGTATTCTGAAAGATAAATATGTTAGCAAGGCAGAAGGATCTGGCCTTATTTTATTATACTTTAATAGAGAGGAAACAGAGTTAAACAGATGGCACTCAGGATTTCTCAATGAATTCAGCATCTGTGAGTCCATGTTGCATAAATGCCAATTAAAATGTGTCTGAGTAAATTTAAATCCCTTGCTGATAGAATGTAAGCCAAGCTAGCTGGCTTAAAATTAAGGTTAAACTTAATTGTCTGCTGAACTTGTAACAAGTTGCTCTCAAATTGTACAGAAATTCCCAGTGAAATAATAAAACAGCGTTCCTATTGATTTGTATTTATTTACATTCATAACTCTCTTCTCAAGCATAGGGCCGAAGCACAAAGGAAAAAAAAAAAGTACTGTGTGAATCATTTCACAAGTCTAAACTGAAAAAATACTTCTTTGATTTAAAATGCTTCTGCAGAAATGTTATGCAGAACTTTCCCTTTGGGTAGTTCTATGAAACAATTACTTTGGAAGTGTCTTGATAATTTGTATTAACCACAGAAGCCAGTTTTTATTTTCCTTTACTCTGTTACTGACAAATTACCAGTATCTTATATTAGGTTTGTCATCTAAATTTTTCATACAATGCAAAGTGAATGTTGAATATTATATAATAAAATACATACAGAAAAGGCTATATGGAAAAGTTAAAGAAGCATTCTTATGCAACCCCATAGCAGTTCTAATTCAATTTGGCATTCAACTGCCTTGTAGTAATGCACAGAGATGAATGGAAAAACAGAACCTTTGGTATAAAAACCCCCACCCAACACCACCCAAAAGCAAAACTCACAAAATTTTGAGATTTTGCCATGTATTTCAAGAATTACAAAGTGCAGTCTAGCAGGTCTGTACCTAGGAAAGCTGAGCATCCACTCTAATGAGAAAAGAGAAGGCATTTTTGTGATGTGCTGAGCCATCCATAAAAATTTGGTATCATTGACTGAATTGGGGCAAATGTACACCAAGCAAAGCTTGGATCTTTTGCAAAGCTAATCAATTAAGTCCCTTTATACATAATCCATGTGTGCAGCCTTTTCCCATACCAATTATTTCACGCTGGCAGCGTTTTGTTGAGGGAAAAGCCAGTCAGAAACTACAAAACATACAATATAACAGCAAATGAAATTAAATGCCTGAAGTGCAAATTACTATCTAGGAAATGAAATCTGAACTATTCATGCATGTATACATACTAGTAATAAATTAAATGATGGTAGTGAGCAGAAAGACCTAAATGTCATTAGGAAGAGGGCAATAGAAACACTGGTGCCACACTCAGCAACTATAAAATGAAAGCTTTCCTTGAAAGTGGGAAAACAAAAGGTTTACCACTGTTTTCTACAATAGCAGGAATAAAGTGACCCAGCAAGATGCATATGCATCCCTATGTATTTTTAGATTATAGAAATCACATTGGATTTTGAACAGTTCACTAATTCAATAAAATCTGTTTCTTAGGCACTTCTGCAAGATTGGCTGGGGAAGACATCTTCACGTCTTTCATGGAAAGCCAATGCTCAACAGAAGGCACACAAGGAGCCTGATTTGCAGATCCATTCATCACTACTGAAGCTCTGGCTGAGCAGCATCACTGAAAATTAGGTCCCTAAGCATTTTAATAACAACAGACAGTGGTATTGGAGAAGAAGGGAAATAAAAAAACCCCAAAAGCCAGGGTTCACAACTGACATGCTTCCTAAATTGAATTATGAATTGGGTAATGTCAGCAGAATTTTCAGATGTGAATTTAACTAAGTAACGATAGCACACTACTCGACTGCCTTGTGACCTGCAGTCTTTTATTGCAGTATAGAGTGACTGCAGTAGGAATGGTAAAATACTAAAACGTTGAGGTAGGCAAAGGTCATATAGTAGTACAACATGACTGACTATATAATTTACTGAGAAAGGCAGCACATGGTCCAAAATAAGAAAACTTGTTATTCAAAATACCATTACCAAGAAAAATAAAACAAAAACCCTTCTAAGCACAGGTAGCATTCCGCACAGAGGGAGGCTGAGGGAAGGAAAGACAGATGGACAGAGTAACTTGGCACTGCTGAAAACATGACCCGGTGCACACTGAGGGTGAGCGAACAACCGATGGCATCCACTTCAGGCCCTTTCTGTCCTCTATCTTTACCTTCTGGGAGAAGCATTTTTGCTCGACTCATCTGAAAAGAGGATTTTGGGGGAAAAGCAAATTCCAACAGATAAATGGAACAGCCCCTGAAAGATCTGCCTTAATCCCCTGCAGGAGAGCACCAGCAATGAGGAAGGAAAGGTCTGTGTGCTGTGTTCTTCTTTTGTACTTCTTTTGCTATCCAGTTATTATTCCTGATTGCACCTGTGCTTGATTTCTTCTATTGGCTAATTTTCCAACCCTCTTCAGAGGCTTTATATCCTTGCACTTAAAAGTTTCACCAAAGTCAGGACAGGCCCATTCCCCCAATCAGTTGATAATGGCTGAATGTCACATACATCACAGCAAACTACGAGATTTTTGAAAGTGGATTCAGACCTTTTGATAACAGAAGCATCTCTAGCTTCACAAACAAGTTTTGCAACTGATGGTTCAGATATATTTGTCTCAATGGTCTTGTGAAACGAAAGGCAGAACACCTAACAGGATGGATCAGGCCCTACCAAGCACTAATCCTCACAATGATTGTAATGATACTTGGACTAGATTCTTTACTCCAGCTTGCAATGCACAAAATAGTATGACTCAACAATTGCTGTAATTCTCTGCAGTTGCACAAAGAATAAACACTTAAAGATTCAGCTGAGCAGCTTGCATTGCCTTCTACTGTAACTGCTGCTCTATTTTTTCAGAAGATGTGACCTTCTAGTAACCTTGTTCTGTGGCTACGAATGAATGGAAATTTGAGTTTGACCTCACTTTATGACCTCTATAAAAAGAATTATACTACAATGTTTTTGCATCTTTATGTCAGCACGTCAGATAAATATTTTATTCAATTGCTAACTGGATAATGCATTTTCAAAACAACTCACAATGCTGAATGTTTTTTTAAAATATATTGCTAAATGAAGCAAAAAGTCAACTTTTTTTTTAATATTTAAATGTATTTGACATTTAAGAAATATTGGACATACTTGCCTTAGTGAGAATGCATCATGCATTAAAAAAATTTTAGCTTCCATTAGGCAGTAGTACCTATGAATAATACATCTTTTTCTAATGTCTTTTTGTGTACACAAAAACATCTATTTGTGCCTAGCTTAAAAGAAATCTAAATTACAGGTAAGCCATCTAATGTGTCCCTTACTACCTTTTGGCAAGCTTAGTCTAATCAGAGTTTTTCCACGAAATTACCCAGATCAACAGAAACCCTGCACAATTAGATCCTGCTCTCTTAAAATAGCACATGATCTTTGCTCATGTGGGTAATTGCCAGGGTGGAAAATTGCAGTGAGGATGATGGTACAGATGTTCTTTTTCAGTTGACCAAACAAAATGAAAGAAAACAAAGAATTCCTGTTTCATAATGACTTCTATTTAAAATGCACTGTTTTATAGACACTTGCACACATATAAACAAATATAATGGGAATTTTCAACAGATTTTTCTAACGGAAGGTTCCATTCTTCTGTTGACGGTACAGGAAAAGATTAGGTTTTAAGAGAGAGAAACTATTAATAAAGCATCAATATGTGAAAAACAAATGTTCAATGTTTGTGAACTATAAGAATGTACACTATGATACTTACTAAGTTGAAGTTGTCGAAGAGGTTTCCAAAGCAGTATAGATACATTGGAGAAAATATTTTTTACTTGTACACAAAGATGAAAGACAAGCAATCTCAGCACTGCCAGGATAAAAAAGATTTGCCTGCAATCGTTATTACTGCTACATTTACTGGTGCCCATCACTGAAACCAGAAATTGCACTTTAAGGGGATGAAGGTAGGTCATCATGAGTAATGTCCTATGTATTCACCAGCGATTGTTGCAGAACCATGCCCACAGAAGGGACATCTCATGAAATCTGTTTTCCAAGTCTCATAACCCCCTGCCCTCCTCCCACCTTGTTCTTCTCTCCCTGCAGGTACTCCTTGCTCTAGTATACCTTTGGGAGCTGTTCTCCATTATATGTTTGTTCAGTGAGATTCTACCAAGTTGTGGGATTTTTTTTGTTTCTTACAATTAATTATTTTACATTGTACCTAAGCATCATTGCTGTTAGTTGAGGTTTTTTAACATTTAGGTTATTTCCAGAAGTGCCCTGCTTATTCTCAAATACAAAGCAAAACAAACAAACAAACAAGCCCTAGCAATTATTTTGCATCGACATACATTGGCACCAGTCTTCAGTTATAGCAATACAGAGTGATCAAGATTTTCCTGTTACAGGGAGCCGCAACAAGAAAAGGAGACACAGAACCAGGCAAAGGTGGTGGAAAGCTTAGAAGAGCACCTGTTTGAAGCCAGAACGCCACAGAATCCCTTTGTATAAGCGACAGCAGTTGTTTCTATCAAAATGAGTAGCGTATCATATATTGGAAAAGAAGGGGTTGTAACACAACTCATGCTGACCCGAGAGAATATACTATGAGCAGTAGTGAAAACCAAATTGCCTTCCTTTACCAACACTGAGAAATACCTGGGCTGAAGATCTTCCACCAGTGTACCCAGGAGCCGGGAGAAACTGAGATCTGCACCGTGTTATGTTTCCTATCTTTCAGTCCCTCATCAGAAAAAGTATTTTTATTTGAGAAGGAGGACAGCAAAAGTTAATGGGTATCTTATATGCATAAATTTTGCTTCTACAAGGGGTGCAAGAAACTGCATCTCAAGAATAGCTGTATAACTAATTCTGGTGAGGTAGGCACAGGCTAGAGACAAGCGTTGCCCACCTTCTATAGTCTAAGCAACAGTGCTTTACTGTTAAAGCAGACTTTTGTCCTAGTTTGAGTTGCTTGGACAAAAATAATACTCTTTCCTGTTCAACATGGATACGAAAAAGACCAAGAGGCATCCACGTCACACCTGGACAGCATGCTGCTACCACCTATCTCGAGGGCTCCATTACATCTAAGCCTATTATTAGGGAAGGAAGAATGACTCAAAGTTAACCTGAGACTGGGGACTAGGTATAGATTAGCTACCCTCAGCCTCATTTCTCACAAAATTCAGATTTGTTGACACTCTTTACAACTCCTTTCATTACTGCTTCCTAGCAGCATTAGTGATCATTTCTTTCAGATGATTCCATAACTACTGCCTCTCTGCACTGCTTTGCTATTCACTGTAAATATCACGTGTCAGAAAAGGAATAAACATCCACGTATGGTATAAACTGCATCTGAAAATCAACCATATTTTTTCAGATGTCTTTTTACAAATCATGCTGAAAGCCATCTGCTCAGTTTTAGGCTAGACAGAAGAAGCACTAGAGGAACTGCTTTTCCCTAAGGTTTCTGAATATTGATAGAGAACAGAATATGCAATTATTTTACAATAATATATGCACCGTTATGTATGCATATTCTTGTATGATCTCTAACCATGAACAGGGATGAAACTGTTCTTCCTATCAACCTCAAGTATGTGTTTTATTTATCCTCATCTAGAATAAAGTAATCAAAAACATCTGACAAGTGTTCAACAGTAACAAATACATAATTACAAGTTACAGATGGAAAAAGTAAATCTACTGTTTTTCAGCACTTCATAGTGTTACCTATGTGGAGGAGAGTCAGTTCCCATTTGTTTCCTCTGCAGAGTACGTACATGTAAATACAGGCTATGCTCGCTCACGCTTTGCAGTTCAGCTTTATGGGCAACTAAGACAAAAATATAGCAAACTTTGGGCTACATTTCTCTCTAAACCAGTCTGTCAAGGATCAGTCATACAAGGCAGGTTCAGGAGATGCATACCATCTCTTGAATACGCAAGTGACAATGAGTCAAAAGAACCATTTCATTTCTATGTAATGGCCTAAAACCCACAGGCTTAGCTGATGACTGAAAGATCTGTCATCCTTACACTTTCAAATATTTACTCCAAGAGAATGGAGGGGAGAAGGGCAAAGTAGAGAACAACTTACTCACTGCCTCGTAATGGATGTAAGTCTGAGGCATAATCTTTAACTCTCCCCCAATCCAAAAACCAGGTTGTGGTGCAGGATTTTAGCTTCTTATGTCTGGTTAAGCTAAGCACTGAATAGTGTGTTTCTCTTTGCCTTGCCTTGGCAACAGCTCCAGCTGATCAATCCGCACTTCTCTGAGAATAGTTGAAAACAGCTTTTTCCACAAAAAGTATCAACTTCAGAAATTTTGGGAACTGTTTCTTGATTTGACTTGAATCACTGAATAGCTTCAACAAATATGCATTTAAATTTAACAAATGTCTTAAATTACCTCCCCCAAAAAACTGAGAAGGAAAGGGTATTAGCACTGACACCCATAGTATATAAGCTGGTGGCACAAACAGGCTACCTCTCACACCTGAGAGGTCAGCAATTAAGATGTTAATTAATAACATCTCCTTGTTTTGATTCATGGAGAAATTTTTAATGTTGTCTTTCTGAACAATGTCTCAAACAGTAAGCTTTTGGTTTATCTAAACAATAAAAAACTAGTATTGGCAGCTCCATCCTATTCTTATTTGTGAGCTCTGTTCTCCACAAAGAGTTAGGCATATTACCGGAGTAATTTAGCATGCAGCAGTTTTAGGCTTCAAGCTGCTTTTAAGTATTTGGTGTTGAAAATTGTCTTTTTTTACAGTGATACTGTCAAAATTATTCCCTTTAGCAAACATGTCAGCATTGAATTTATTAAGTAGCTCTTGTAGGTCATAATAAAATATACTATGACATGGCCTGTATTTTTGATGCCGTGTTCACAGAAACAGCTGGATGTTCGCACTATGGAATTTACCAGCATTCACACAATGCTTCAGTGACACAAAGACGTACTAATCTGTTGGTGCTTCCAAGAAATGGGAAGTTCTTCTAAACAGTTTTAATCAATAAATATATACTTATCAGTACCAAAATGAGAGTACCAGGACTCAGTCAGGTTAATTTACTGTTGTTTCATAACTTTGTCTAAAAGCTTGCAAAAAATCCGCAATGTCAGAAATGGATCACGCAGGATTATTGTCCACTGAGTACACCAGTCTGCTAGGGCGTTGTCTAAATGCCATTCGTGTTCCACTATAAATATCCTATACACCTTGCATGGGCCACTCAGGGTGTAACTGCCTCCTGCAGACAGATTGCAGAGTAGCTACAATCAAGTTAGTACATCCCCACGGTGCGGTACCAGTGATGTGGGGATTCCGCCACTGGTCTGAAATCAGTGAAGCCACATAACCCAGCACCTGAGGTAACAAACCTACTCATCAGCATTTACCAATCTGGGAACAGAACCACGCTGGTTGCCTCTGTAGTGTGAATGTGCTTTTATCTTCTCTAGTCCCAGCTTCCCGTCTGCAAAAATGCATAGCTTACCACACAGCCAAAGGTCATAAAACATTAGAAACATGAATGCCATATGAAAACCTCAGATAGATGTAGAACATGACCTAGATCTAGACGTAAATACTGAAACATAGATAAATACTGAGAGGATTTAGATCACTGAGCCCTTCAGAAACTAAAATGGCTTTATGTTAATGAAAATCCTTCCATCCTCTCCATATTGCCAAAAGTCCATGCACATATGTTACAAAATTCAACTTATTCATAGCTTTTTGTGCTTAAGGTCCTACCTTTGCCACAGACAGACACAGACAGACCACACTATCAGTATGTTAACCTGAGAAGGTACTAACACAATGCTTCACTGTATTTGTTATACCCACATTAAATTCTGAAATGAAAGCCTGCAAACCCATCATTAAATAGATTTAAACCATACTGAAACTGTACAAGTAAGATTTTCTATTGTCTGTTTGTAACATAAAAAGCACAGTAATAATTTATGTGATACGGATCTGATAATTTCCATTCACCTGTTCTAATAGGAGCATGAGGTTAATAAAAGATGCTGATTTAAATGAAAGGTACGATAATTGGAATCTCGTCTTTTCATTTGCTCTCACACTATCAAATCCTGCAGAGTAAACGGCTGTCACATTCTTGTGGCAAAATATATGAGGACTTTACATCACTGATTTTTATTGGTTAATGAGGCTGCTGCCATACCTGGGTCTAGGCTACCATTTTATGTATGCTCAAATTAAATTTACATTCTTTAACAAGCTCCTTGAAGCTCTGTTGATATTATGTGTACTCTAATTATTGCTGTATTGTAAAGTTATAAGTAATTACATTAACCTGGATTCAAGTCAGATCGTTAAAGTGCAGGAATAGCTAGAAGAAATGACAGGAAGAAAGAGGCCAGCAGTTCAATGTATTCATGGAGCTGGACTACACACACGCACTATATTCCCACAGGCTTCCAGGTTTTCGAATTGCCTAAGTAATGATGATTTTCAGTGACAAGACAAAAATACATAATCTTATCAGAATCCATACCTGGATAGATATGATTAAATTCAGATCATGAACTGAAGAAATCTTTCTTATTGCCTTCCATCCCTTTTTCACATACAAAATCCCCAAACTAAGAACCAACAGTTCCACACGCTTAAAACTCACAGCACACATTTATATATACACATGCAAACAAATATGCACATGTTCACTGTTTGTTTGCCAGCAGTTCAGAAAAAGCAGGTGATCGGCTGGAAGTCCTGGTACCTCCCAAGATCCCGACAGTGGCTTCGTGTCCTGATTTCAGAGGAGGCCTTGGGGTCATAACAGCTACACTAGCACCAACACAAAAATCTGTTTCCAAGCAAACCTGCTTCCAAGCATACTATGGGATTTTTTGGGGTGGTTTGTTGTTGATTTCTAAAAATAATTTTAAAAGGCTCATGCACAGGCCAGCTCCTATGTAATTTACCTGAGAACATTTTTCATCTAACTACCATGACTTCTCCTGTGGTTGTGGCTGCGATTCTGTAACACTGCTACAAGCTCACTCATCGCAAGACATTGTTGGATCCTTTTTTTAAAAACAAGCACGGAGAAGAGAAGAACGAATGTTAAAGTAATGCCAACCACCAAACTTATACCAATAAAGCAAATTCAAAATTTAAGATGAAATATAATTCCTTATTTATTTCACTGAATAACTATTTATGGTTTTATATTTGGGTACACTGGTGGATAGTACCAAATTTCCAAGCATTATATAAAAAGCCCTCCACAGAAAAGACAACTATTCTCCTTTTTGTTTTCTTTGGCATTAGCCTATTATGATTTTGAAGTGGTTAAAAACTGCTTCCTGAAACAAACTTGTCGCTCAAGTACAAATGCATTCATATGTGTAATAAGTGCAGTGTGTTTTTAAAACAATCAATAAACCTTCATGTTGAAGTACTCTGCCATCACCAACAGATCATCTATAATCTACAAATTAATTAATTTTATTAATCCTATTATGGAAGGATTTTTAAAAACTCAGACTCTAGTCTACATTTAGGTTTGCATTAGACAGTTCTGATCACGTGATTGAATATTTTCTGAACTAAAATTAAACTTACACCTAGATAAAACGAGTGAATCTTGGGTCTGTAACAGCAGAATCTCCATGGAAGGAGAGCCAAACCGGTAATTTATAAAACTGAACTCCATTTCAGTGACACTAAAATAACAGAAGGATTTATGAGTAGTTTGTCTCCTTGTTACACAAAGATTACTGTGTCATCTAGGTGAGGCTTAGGACTTAAGAGTATTTCACCTAAACTAATAAACCTATTTACTGAATCTGAACTAAGTGCTTAGGTTTACTCCTAATGAGTGTTGACTGGTCTTGGCAAATAAAGTGAATTAGACCACACATAGCTGAGCCAGACAAGTCATCACTAGTCAGTGTGTCCCCAGGGGACAGAGTGAATAAAAATTGTTTCTCAGCCTATTTTTTCTGAAGGATCACCACAAACGCTCATGTTGATAGCAGCAGTATCTTGACATCCTTTCAGAGCTGTTCTTAGCACTGGTAGTATCTTGTCTTGTTGAGAGTTTTTTTACAAGTTAAAAAATGGAGCCATTTTAACAGTTGATTTTATCTATCCAAACACTTATAACACACTCATCACCTCTGTGTTTGTAAGCCTCCGATTTGAGTGTTGTCACACAAAGGATTAGTGTGCAAAGCCCCCGGGGCCTGCAGTGCTCCACGTCAAACAACGGGTTTCATTGCCGGTTTCCAGCGTAGCAGCTCTGGGGTGGCAAGGGCCTCCACTCCAACGGGGTCAGAGGACCCGGCTGGTTGGACTCAGCTTCTCCTGACACCCTGAACAACTCACGTCACATCTCTCTGCCTCGGACTCCAATCAGAATGGAAAGAGCGCTCTCTCTCAAAAGCTACGCCTAGAAAGCCTGAATAAAAATTCTGTCTCTATGAGTATTCTCTATGAAAAATGCACAAAATACCACTAAAAGGTTCAGGGTATTATCGCACCTAATTGCTTCTACCAAAAGCAATGCTGTAATGCCACCAGCGCTGTCACCCTTGTGAAATGAAAACAGGAAAAATAGTCTTGACCGAACGAAAACACAGACATAAAATATTTTGCATTTAAAAGTTTTGCTGCTTTCACTCAGTTGAAGTGAGACCATGAAAAAGCATTTTCACTTTCCCGGTTTCATGGAAAGTCACTCATGGCTCAGATCAGGAACCAAACCTAACGCGTGTCCTCTGCGTCGATGCTGATCTCTTGACCGGAGCACGGCTGAAAGAAGGGAAGAGTCAACCTCTCTGGATGTACCTTTCATCACAAAAGTAACTTGGCAGAATTACGAACTTACAGCTCCCCGGACATCTTTTTTACCAGATGTTCTGGCTGCTGGGTTCAGAGCACGCGAGCGCAGTAAGGGGCCCGGGGCTGTGGGGGCTCAGGGCCGGCCCAGCCTTGGTGGGGCCGAAGCGGCCCCGTCCCGCCGGGGCCCTGGGGAGAGGGTCCCGACAGAGCGGCGGGGAGGCTACGGCCAGGGCCAAGCCCAGGGGTGGAGGACCGCCTGCCCCACACCCCGGCACACAAATGCAGAGGGCCAGTGCTCTCAGAGAGCAATGGAGGGTGCCTGCACTTACTTGTGCCAGCAAGGCTTAGGAGACGCATAGTCAACCTCTCCACATCAGTAAATACAAAACTGCATCGCTGAAGTTCAGTTACTGTACCTAGTCGTAACTTGATTTACTCTTTCATGGGTGCTTACACTTGTGCTGCCTTTAACCTGGTTTTGGTAAATTTTACGGCCATTGGCCTCCCATAATTTCATCCATAGTTGAGTTGTGTTTTAAATAGAGAAAATTCATGTACTGTGTTACAGAGAAGTGTTACAGCCAGATAAATCAGGCCTTCTGTAAAACTTTTTAGGTGTCAAATCAGAATGAAAGCAACATAAACTCTTCCAAACCAATATACAAATGCTCAGTCTTATTTTTCATTTGCAGAAATCGTAAGCTCCAACGACATTAGGTTTCAAACCCCCCCCCCCCCCAAAACCTCAAAACCAAACCCCTCTTTTTTGGCAAGGATGGGTATTAGGGGCAGATGATTTGGAACATGACAATGCTTGGACGACATCACGCTACTGACCATATCACCGCACAGGAAGCTGGAGCTCTTCAAAGGTTATTTTAGAGACATCAGAAACATTTGCAGCCTAATATAATAATAACAACATCTCCTTAAAAGTAACAGTGCATCTGCTAAACGTCTTTGTGCAAAGGACACGGCTCATTTGCTCCCTGGAGATTTTCAGCTGCGCTGTATATTAGCTTGAATGATCGTAACAAAGCAAATATTACCTACCATGAATTTTTTTGTAAGTACATTGTGAGATGGTCCTCAAGTTCTTTTTAACTACCCTTTTTGTTACCTGTATGTTTCCCAGATATCTAGGATCTGATAATCAGAAAATGCTAGTTAAAAATAAAAAAGAACTCAATGTTGGAAGAGGAAATTAGCATGTCCTTTGCATACAAGCTTCAGACAACCTGGAAAAAGTAGAAGGAATTGGGGTTTCCTCTAACTGAAACCTAGTATCCAGATAAACTTGCACGTATCTAACCTTTGTTCTCTTACTACAAAGCTGTTCAATTACACATGGAAAAATGGAGCACAATAAAAGCTACAGCATCTATTCACACCACAGGAATCCAGTTTAATTATTCCCACTAGGAGATATGAAGTATTTCCTAATGCAAATACTGCACTCTCAGAACACTGACATCAAGGACCTGCACTGTATTTTCCCCCACAGGGAAGAAGTGTAAAAAGTGTGGCATTTTACACTCAGTTTAAGCACAGTATTTTCTGATGATTCTGCTATGGAATTAAAAAGGCAAATCTCTAAGTTTTCAGTAAAGTCTTTGCAGATTTTCTAACATGAAATATGAATCTGCATAATGGATTATTGCAAAATACAGCTATTTCTGTAAACATTGACAAAAATGTAACACAGTACGCCCAGCATTAATCCATGGACCTGCCATTAAGATTTAAGTAACTTTCTGTAAGCACCAAGCATTTTTGTGCTGTTTCACCATTAGCTATGCAGTTACAAATCAATACCAGTTGCAATCAAAATGGGTGATAAATTCATAAAACATATCAAAGACCAAAACTTCATTTCTAAAGAAATGCCTGATCAGTGGCAATAAATGTTGGCTTTAAAGAGGGTAGATTGATTTGCTAATGGTTTAATCAACAAGTCAAAAGATTTTTATGGCACAAAATTTGAAACTGATGCTTCAAGCTGGATCATGATTGGGCTATATTAAAAAAAACAGTCACAAAATTTAATTTTGGAGGAAAATTGGGATTTACGTTGTTTTATCATGCTGTGCTAGCAATCCAAACATTCTCATTTATACCAGAAACTGGTTGCAGATCACACTTATAAGTAAAAGTAAATTGATTCTCAGTGTCTATGGTGAATGAAATATATGCATATGTGAATTATATACATGCACGTATATATGCCTTCATCCAAAATACTAGAGCTAATGTAGGGTCTTCCTTCAGTGTTATGTTCAAAGGTACAGTTAAGCATAAAAAAAATCTGTTCAATATAACATTTTTAACTTGATATATCATTTTTAAAAAAGCTGGATAAATGAAATGTTTTGGACAAATGTGGTAGATTCACCAGTCTAACTTCTGTACAGTGACATATACATATCTTTGCCATACACATAGCTTAAAATTGCTACCATGTGCCAAATAAACTTTTACAGATGTTCAGCAATAGAGTTCAAAGAAACTGCATTGTGTCTTCCTGAATATATACCAGCCAAATATATAAAAACAAAGCAATGTCAAGATATCAAATGAAGTGTCCATTTGCCGATGTTCAGATAAATGAGACATGCAGGACTGCTAATATTCTTTCTTTCCAATTACTTGAACTACATTCAAACGATGCTCTGCAGTTATTTTGAGCTTACATCATGAGGCATTCCAGCTAAACTATGACATGTTTTAAAGTGGCTTTTCCCCTTGGCCTTCAAAAGGATATTTCTACATCACAGTACATGCATGAAATCCTTCTCTGAGAAACTTTTGTGTGCACACATAGAAACTGTCTCTCTCTCAGCATTATACATATTATCGAGAGAAGAACATACTCTTGTTGGGTGGGGTAAATTTAATCACAAAAAAACATTTAAGCATTTTGCTTGGTAGAACCAATAATGTCCTAGATAAGGTATGCCTAAATAAGGCATCACCTCTGCCCCAAAGGGTCTGCTTTTATTTTTTATTGCTTTAAAGACAAATATATTGCAAATCTATATAATAAATCTAAACATCTTTTAATAAAGCCTGTAACTGTATGGCAAGTTTAATTCATCATGTCCTGCTGACCATTCACCTGTTCTGTACTTCTGTGCCCACTAATCCATTTTCCCTAAGGCCATTTCTAATTTTCCTAACTTTTAAACATTTGAATGTCTCCAGTCACTTCTTAAAATAAAAAAAAAAACCCTCCCCCAGGAAATATTTCCTTTCTTTCTCTCAATTATGCAATTTCCATTTACCTCTTTATCCCCAAAACACCCCCATGCACACACTCCAAATTACACTTCCCTAAGGCACAGGACAAACAATATTCAGTCCTGGAACAGTGACAGTTTTAAAGTATAATATTTCACAGCCCATTACAGCTGGAAAGAGAGGCTTTTTAGCATTTCGTGAGCTACAAATTCCCTTTCCAATAAGAGAGATACTGCTCCTACTCTGGGTTATTCACTCACCCACTCTCTATATGCACGTACATATATATACACACACAGGTACAGACCCAGCCTAATACATATCTCTTTATACACATCAATCACATTTTTTCAACAGCATATTTATGGAAAAAAAGTATTAGGCAATTTTTAAAGGTTTCTGAAATATATTGCTTATAATTTTCCTTTCTTTTCTAGTTCCACACAGGTGGATTTGTTATATGAGAGGAATTCAGTCAAGCAAAGGAAGAAATGAGAAATAACATCAATGCAACTGAGAAATAATTCAAGAGACTTTTATGAACCTAGATTTTTCTTCCATGCAAGTTATGGGGTACATACAGAATTCATGGTGTTTTGGTATAACATAAAGGTTTTATTTGCCTTTCCTTAGGATGAACTGCAGAAGTAACTTATGGCTTTCACACGCAATACCATCAAAAGCTCTTGCTAATAAAAAACTACTACCAGCCCTTCATGCTTTCTTCCTCACTTAGATTTAAAATTTCCTATTCTATAAAATAGTCTATAGTTATTACTACTGATGAATGACCTTTTTTTTTTTTTAAATAAAAAGACAATTTATTAGAAAACACAACTTTGTGAGCAGTGAAATTAGTGAAGCCTGATTTCTTGCAGATTCGTATCTCATAACCAGTTACTCCAGTATCTAACAAGGTGGAAACTTAAAACTGTAGTTTTTCACTAGTTAGGTCATTTACAACAGCTCTGTTCTCTGGTGTCTCGTAAGGGCTGAACTCATGCACAGTACTTCCTCCAAGGTCTCTCGCTCTCTGGCTTTCTTACCTAGGTGCCTATATTTCAGGAAATTTGTAGGAACGGAACACCTGAGAAACTGGGCCCTCTCTCACCCCTTCAGATTTGGTTGAAATTGGCCAGTGAGTTAAAAAACCTGTCATTGTGGGAAACACTCACATGCATGTGGATGCACGTGTGCACACACACCCAGGCACACATAGTGTAATCACATAAACCTCATTTCCTTCGGAAACCAGGCTAAAAATGACATAGCAACAGCAGATGTGAACACAGTTATAAAAAGCAGCTGCACGAGTTTTCCATGAAACAAACAAACATAAGGTCAACATGCATACAGGTTTCCTTTAACAAAGCTCAACTGGCAAGCCTTTGAAATATTTACATAAATATTTTAAATATCCTTTTCCTGTGGGGCAGAGGACGTACGTCTTGACATCAGTTCATGTAAGGCATGTTTCTTATTTTCTCTGGGTCAAATTCTTACCCACTGAAGTCAATAGAAGCCTTATCTCTGACTTTTAAATCTACAGTCAGGATTTCTTTCTCTGAGTATATTGATATAATTTATCTGGGCGTGCTCATACCTCCCCTTTCTCTGGCTGCACTTATATAAATAAAAACATTTTTGTATCTTCTCCACACCATACATGAATATATTTGAGTAATCCCAAAATCTGCCACTGACAAGATATGCATGAAAATCTTCATAACGAAATGAATTAGAACCGAGAGACATTTGGAAACAAGTATCACCACAGAACAGCCCTATAGTCCTAACTAGAGAGATGAGCTTTTCACTGCTTCTGACAATGGAAAGCAGTTTGGGCTCTCTTAGTCCAATGTAAAGAGCCATTTAGCAAACACTTTGTTACAGGCAACTTCAAAAGCCATCTGGAAATTATACTGTGGCATGTGTCATACAAACATAGGACTATGAGGGATCTTGAGGGGCAACAGAATCCAGTCCCGTTATCCTCTCTTCCACTATGCAAGAGACATTTAATCCAGAGAAGTCCACAGCACACCTACCTTTTATACCCCACATTTCTTCTCTCATCTGCTTCAGAAAGCTCAAGAAGAAACCAAAGCTAGCGCTCTAATTAACCCCCCTCAAAAGACATCTCATGTTCAAGAAACTATTCCAAATATTAGTTTATACGTGGCTTGACATTCTTAGTTTCCAGTACATCACAGGAGCTACATTTCCTCTTCAAGTATTCCTCAAGGAAAGCTTCCTGTACAGAATTTGCATAGTTCGAATGTTTCAGCTAAAGACAGTATTAGTTGCTGGTTTTATACCACTTTCAGAGGTAAAAAGGGTTATCTTAACAGTTTCTATGTGGAAGGCAGTAAAAGATTAAAAAATGCAACTACATTTTTAAATACTCTAACAAGGGCTCAGTTTTGCAGTGTACTAATCAGATCCATAGAACCACAGAATACCAGGATTGTTCTCATTGTGAAAAATTATCCTCTTGTGTCTATTCAGAATGTCCCCAGGAGTAACTTTTACCCTTTACCCCTTGTCCTTTCCATGTGACTCCTTGTAAAAAGGGAGTCTCCGTCTTCTTTGTAGCCACCCTTTAAATACTGCAACATGGTGATAAGGTCTCCCCTAGGTCTTCTTTCCTCAAGGCTGAACAAACCCAGTTCTCTCAGCCTTTTCTCATATGGCAGGTTTCCCAGTCCTTTGATCATCTTTGTGGCCCTTTTCTGGACCCTCTCCAGCCTGTTCACAACTTTTTTGTATAGCGGCGACCAAAACTGAACACAGTATTCCAGGTGTGGCCTGACAAGCGCTGAGTGGAGTGGGATAATGACTTCTTTATCTCTGCTGGTGATGCCCTTGTTGATGCAACCCCGCATCCTGTCGGCTTTCCTTGCCACAGCAGCACGCTGTTCGCTCATAGTGAGCTTCTTGTCCACCAGGACCCCCAAGTCCCTTTCCACAGAGCTGCTCCCCAGCTGGTTAGATCCCAGCCTGTGCTGCACTCCTGGATTATGTTTTCCCAGGTGTAAGACCTTACATTTGTCTTTGTTGAACTTCATAAGGTTCTTGTAAGCCCACTCTTCCAGCCTATCCAGGTCTTTGTGCAGGGTGGCTCTCCCTTCCGATGTTAGACAATATTATTAGACCTTCATGAAAACTCCATACAATCATAGAATGGTTTGTGTTGGAAGGGGACTTTAAAGATCATCTAGTCCAACCCCTTTTTATAGGAGAGGGGTTTTTTTTTCCTAAACTCTAATTTCACTGGGCTTTGTAGTGGGCTTAATGTAACTTCTCCTTTGAAACGCAGGACAGTTTCAGGGGAGGTGAGAGAGTTTGGGCTGTTATTTTTTAGCTGTGTGGCTTATCCCTTGTTGACTAAAATAAAAACCCCCAACGGAAATATTGGATTTAGAAATAATAACAATTTTTTACAAATCAGCAATCAAAATTTTAACAGCTACCTCACTTACAGGCTGCTTTCCCAAATCTAGCAGGTAATCTCCTTTTTGGAGTAAGACTCAAGTAAAACTCAGTCACCTCTGCAAGGGAGATCTGGGTAAAAATTAAAAGAGATGAAGAGCTATATGCTTCCAATATTGAGTGCACTGTCATTCATATATCCTCAGGCTATGAACTGAAAATAAAGACTATTAGGCTGTACAGTGAAGCACAGATAGCCTACAATATCACAGCTTCTTAAGGTTCAGAAAACAAAGTGCGTAAGTCTAGTACAAACTTGGTGATTACCAGCCTAGATGCTATAACCAGGACTAGTTATCTAAACTGAAATGTTTTCAGCTCAGTCTGAAGTTTCTAAGTATTGCTTCACTCTTTTCAAAAGAAAAACAGGCCATGTGCTTTTGCTGGTATAATTTCTATTTTGTAGAACAGTCAGTATTTTTCTGCATTTGAATGAATGAATAAATAAAGCAGTTGTTGGGACAAGGCCTCCTAAATTGAGTGCAACTCTGTAAATGCCTGTGTGCATCCCTGTTTGAAACACCATTCTCAGTTTTACCAGGTTTTCCTACTCTGTCACATTTGATCTTTCTCAAATGCTGGGGGCACAATGATGATTGGATTCTTATTAAGAATTTGCATAGTAAATGTTTCTTACAACATAGGAGATTTAAACTACTTCAACAGAGATGACAATGCAATAAGTGCTTTGCCCGGTAAAATGCATGCCACCTCTGAGGTTCAGCACTCAGTGTTCCGTTTACTTAGCAAGGGGAGGGAGAGGCAAGTTCAAAAGAAGCCAGAAAATGAAGATATGAAATGTAAACATCAAAATTAACTTTGTCTAGGATGACTCTACTAACATTTCAATTGCATTTCAACAACACACAGAAGTCGTAATTAATGATGTCACCAAATTTGCAGAGACAGAAGTAGAGTGCCCAGATTGATTTTTGAAGGCTTATTTGCTGCCAGTGCTTATCTGATATATCTGGAATATAATCAGAAGTCAGTAATCATGGAAGGAGGTTCATCTGAGAAGTTGGTTTCCAGTGTGCATGCTTGAGCAATGTTATCAGCACTCCTTGTTGAGAAAGATTACTAGTATCCAATCTTGTTTAGTGTTTGAGATTAGAATTGTGCTCTAATTACATCTTGTTCACTTTTTTCTCCAATATCAATTCTAATTTTGTAAGCACATGCCTATTCTTTTACTTTGCTAGAATATAATTCTTCGTGTCCATAATCTTATTGTAAAATAAGAATAAGCTTAATGTGATCTGACAATCATCAAGCACATTATTTCTCAGAAAGATATTTCCCCCCTTAAAATAAGTAAGTATTATCTAGTGGCTTTTGTCCTCCCAGATGTGTTTTGGACTCTTCAGAATCAGGGTGTGGTTTTTAGTTTGAGATCAGACACATCAATGAAATGCAATCTCCATGCAGCATACAAACTGGTATACAATTGCATGTAACAGAGAACACAAAGCCAGATCACAATGCCAGGAGCACCCCATTAACTTTGCAAGACAGTTATCTATCCCTCTGAAAAGTTTAGCAATACTTGCTACATTTTTTTTGAAAGAGCAGTAAAAACAAATTGCCTCCAATTGTTTTGGTTGGTTTCATTATTGTATACTTATACATACAGGAAGTATTTGGAATTTTCATGCTATGCATTTCTCTGCAGTAAAACTCACACACAAATGCTTTTATGCATCAAAATGTTATTTCAGCCGCTCTCTAAAGAAGAATGCCTGCACTTTTTTCCATTTTAAAAAAGCAAAACTAAAAGAAAACCTAAAATGAAGCAAAAGTTCTGTTTTCTCAGTGAATCCTTAAAGTAAAGCAAATACAACTGATTTTTGTTTTGCATCTGCCTCAGGATCTGGCACACCCTGCGTCAGCTTGCCAGTGCTTGGCTGCTTAGTTCAATAGAAACAAAAAGAAAAAAAAAAAAAAAAAGAAAAAATTCTTTCTGGCTTCTGGCAAAGTCCTTTTCCCTCCTGGAAGCCTTCCCAATAGTTGTGGTCCCTGATGCCTTTCTCTATGGACAGCTCAGCCATCTCTGGGCTAGCTTGCCTTCTGCAGTCCTCTAGATTTCTTTGCTGTGCTTCTTGGATCAAGTTCCCAAACCCTTACACTCATAAGCATTCTCATAACTCCCGCCTTTCACATGCTCTTCTGGTTTCTGAGCTGATTCTGGCACCAGTGTTTTCATAGTTCCTTTCCAGCAATGAGTCAATCTGTGGTGCAAGTCTCAGCACAGCAGCTGCCTTCATCTTCCTCTTATTTTAACTAGCAGTACTCTGCTTAGCATCTTACACAAGGCCAAGCTTTAAAACCAGTTGTAGAGGTCAGCAGCAGCTTTGTTCCCTTTTGTCTGGAATTCAGGATTCCTCCGAGGCTCATTCCTTCTCTCGAGTAGTGCTCCAACACAGGTAGATTCTCTTCACCTTTCCAGCAAGTTTTCAGATGTAGGTGCCTGCTTACATGGCGAACCCGCCCACTGAGGAAATGGTTGCAGTTTGATAAGAAAATATGGCACGATATACTTGAAAGGTGGGACCTTGCTTTAGATTTCATCTCCTGAAAAAAATCACTCACTTGAACGTGCAAGCATTCTCTCTCTCTTTTTTTAACCCCCCAAATCAATGCAGCTATGGAACACTGAAATGAATCCAACTTTGGATCCTAATGGGCACAATACCATAGCCTAATCCTTGTCTCATTCTTCTGATTTGCATCTATTCAACCATAATGAAATGTAAGGAAGCCAGGAACTCTTCTATGAGACCTATGCTGCTAATGAGGATACGCAACCTAGAGGAAAAATACCTTTAAGGGAGTCAGGAAAGGAAATTGATTTGTTCTAAAGACAAGACATCTGACACATAAATCCAGCACTATCTGTATACAGTAATTTTGATTGCTGCTGTTACAGAAAGACCTCTAAAGCAGAACCAGATTTTTAAAGACAGTTCTTCCATATCATTTAGAACAAAAAGCATTCATACTATCATTTTCCTCTTCCACCAAATATCCGTTAGCTTTGGGATTTAGCGACACTCACAAAGCCACTACTGAAGCCCTGAGATAACAAGGAACTCGGCATGCACTTATCTTCAGGAATGTAAGCAGGCCGTTCTTAATGTGGAGCACAGGTTGCACTGGCACATGTATCAGTTCAACTTGCTATTTTATATGCTTTTAAATATTGAAGATATTGGTACCACCATGAAGAGCTAAACAAGTCTTTACAGTTCCTTACACAGCTTTGACCTTTTTTTGTGCATTACAATGCAACAGTTCATATCCTATCATGCATTCCTTATTAAAATGATGCAACTAGACATGAATAAAATATTTTTTTAATTAGTCAATCACTTCTGTAACCCTGAATTGTCATATCACAGAAAGATGTGTATGAGATTAGGAGTTGAAGTGAAATCTAAAATAGGATTCCAGCATTTGAAGGTTATTTGTCATATGGAGATTCATGCCATATCAGCCATTTTATATATGGCTACAAGGGAAACATCTGCAAGGTCTAACAGCTGATAACAAGTAACCTGCCCTGCTACTAAAAAAAGGAAGACTGCATTCTATTCAAAGGCTGCAGATAAGACTTAATGAACTGAGATTTCATAATGGAGAAATTATGGGTAAAGTAGATCTAATATATTCCACATATACAAAGCATTAAGAAAATATGTTAAAAAGAGAATCTTAAGCTGGGTTTTTTTTGTTGTTGGTTTTCTTTTTTTCCCAGGTATTTGCAGCCCTGCATAAAAAGCAGATTTAACAATTTTAAACAACTCTCAATATCAACTTTTCCAGAGTTGCTATTTCTAAATTAAGATCATGCAATTCCCTCCCCGTCTCCCACCCATGTTTTGGCAAGCATTACTAAAACACATTATTTTAACCAGGATAGAGCATGCAGGCTCAGAAAGGGCCTCAGGATATTAACTTTGCTGGCCATTTTCACAGAGAAGAGGTTAAGCCACATGAATTTTAACAGTACTCTTGCTGGTCATTTCAGAAAGAAGCAAAGCTAGTTGGTGGCATGGAAAAGAAGGATGGAATTAGAAGTTAAAGGAGAAGAAAAAAAAAAAGAAAAACCTTTTCACTGACAATAAACAACAAGCTTGACCTTTTGGAGGAGGGTACTCTTTCCAAATACTGTAGCTCAAATGAGCTGAAAAAGAGATCTTAGCCCCAAAGAATGACATACAAAATGGCGAATCCTACAGCAGAAGAAAGGAGAGAGCCTAAAAGACAATGGACGAAGGAATTAAACCCCACGACTGCAGGCAGTGTTTCACTTTTAGCTAAGTCTCAAACCAAATGCATCTGCATCTGCATACTGATTTAATTCCTTTGCAATTCTGTTTAGCAAAAGCCTAGCTTTGTGTCTCCACCGGAATGAAACAAAACCTATATATTGTTAAGTAAGTCCCTGACACTTCATCTGGGTAAAGCTAGTACTATAGGCTGGTTTTGTTTCTGATGTATTAAGACGTATGGGTTTCAAAGCTAACAGAAATCTCAGAGACAAACAGAACTTCCACTCCAGATCAAGCCTGTCGCACCACAGCCCTTCACAATATTTGTAGCCTTGTCAACAGTTTTCCTTTCAAAATACATTGTTGAGTCCAAACTTTAATCTAAAACATTTTATTTGGCCGGGAACTGCTACTTCTCAACCAAATGCTAATTGTGCCAACATTTTTTTCTTGTCTCAGTAACTCCAAGTTGTATTCTTGAAAAGATTGTTAAATACGTTACAAGACTTGTCCTTCACAGCAGTGATATCAAACTAGTAAGTAAAGAGGCTTTCATCATATAACAACTCTTAGCTGCCAGCTTTCTTTACTGTACATTAGTGAATAAAATGGGATAACCATGTGTTGTACAAGTATAATTGGCTGAAGCGATCAATATGATTGGCTTCCACTCGTGTGGTTTTCATAGCCACACGAATCAGTAAACATTTGCCTCATCGCTCAGTAGGTGTTATATAACTGAATGTGTGTTTTAGAATTGACATTTTAAAAACATTAAAACCATTTAAGGTCAATAACTGCTTCTAGGAATGTCAAAGGGGAAGCATGGTACCAAGATTTCTACACTGGTTTTTTTTTTATTAAAAAAAAAAAGGGGGGGGGGGGCTACATAAGCAAATGCATCTGGTGAAAAAATTATTCTGTAAAATGCATTGAAAAAGTAACTTTATTCTGTAACTTCTTTCATAATTCAGCTCTTATGTTACCCGTAATGCTCCCAGGTCTGTGCGGGACAAAGGGAAGTTTGCATCCAAAAAAGTGATGCATATGGTTTTAATTGGTTTTTGCAGGGAAGTCAGGGTCCAATGTAAAGAAAAGTTATTCCAAACTCCAGCTTGCAAACCAGGTTTTCATGTGAAAATTTCCAATAAAAAAGCAGCAACAGATGTGGCTGAGCCTATTAACTTGCTTGGGACAGTTTTTCCAGTCTGTCCACTTCCAATCAACTGCCATCTACTTCTTCCTAATCAACACTGTTTTCACTTAGCACAGTCAAGACAGACCTCCCTCACAACATCTCTTTCCACAAAGAATCAGCTGTACATACAGCAATGTCCAATACCTTCCTTCTCCTCCAGTTCTCTTTTTTAAAAATAATGTATGCCTGATTTTTTCCTTTTATTCCTGAAATCATAGATTTGATATGGAGTATCATTTTTAAATGAGGTAATGAAAAAAGGTATCAAGCTACTGCACAGCAATGAAGCTGTCTGTTCTAACACTATCCAGAGCAAAAGAACTCAACATTGAACTTCTGTAAAATATAACCAATGTTTTCCTAATTCCATTCCTTAGTCTTGGCTACAGTAACTGAGGGCATTAGGCACAGTAAACCTTTCACTTACAGAGATTGTATGCAATGACAAAATACAATTTTAATGCCCTCAGAATAAATGCTACTTTTTTCTTAAACAAATTAAACTAAGAATTCCCATAACTGAGGAGTACCTGCTGTTACATATGCTACTCTTCAACTACCTGTGAATGTGTTTAATTCTGCAAGGGAACCATTCTTCTTTGGGTGGAAAGCAGAGGAAGATAGACTATGCAAAGCTAAACGTTGGGACCAACATAAAGGTTAGCAGAGGATACAGGAAGTACCATTTTAAAATTTAAGGGAGAAGAAAGATGATGTGAGAGATAATGAAGAAATTAGCAGAGCAGCAAAAAAAGTAAAATAACCTCACATAATATTCTGAGTGTAAGCTAGATTTTTTAGGTCTGAGTAAGTAAATAAATAAATAAATAAACCAAGCACACCAGAATGAAATAAAAATAAAAATACTAAAGAAAGCAGCTTAGCTAAATGAAATTTTACAAAGCACTGACAACTAGTTTTATAGAAGATAGTTATTATTAGGTCAAAATTTCTTGTCAATCTATACATATAAATATTTTGTTTAGTCCTTATGATTCACAGAAGATCTGGGTTGTTACCATCTGGGATAGCTATAGGATACGCAACTAAAGCACAAAAATTCAGTTAAAATGCTAATACATCTTGGGGTTGCAAGCAACCATTAGGAAATGGTATCTGAATGAACTCCCTCCACAACAAATCCTCACTTGTATTTTCAATAAAAATATGAATGTGATTGCTGAAATATGGAGCGAAGGAAAAATGCTCAATAAAGCTGCATTTATCCATGTTTTTGTTTCCTTGTGATTGCATTCTTTGACTGTTACATACTTGGGGCAAAGATTATACATCTTTCATGTCCTTTATATCTATTTTTCTAACATAATATTAAATCCATCCAACATTTGGGCTTTCAAAACAACGTTCCATTTATAACCAAGACATAAAAAAAAAGCCCAAACAAAAGAAAACCAAATAGAAATTAAGATACTGCAAATGCTAACTTAATATGCAACCCCTTGAAAATGTTTGAGAGGTCCATTTTAATCTATAGTCTACTTAATGTAATTCAGGTATCTTGCATTTAAGGAAAGAATATTAAGCATTAAGTTCCAAGTGAACATGAGGATATGAAATGCTCTGAAAAGCAGTGAGGCTTTCCTTTTGTGCATATTCTTATCATGACACAACATACCACCATGTAGATCCTTGATTTGGTGAGAGAGAGCTTTTCAAATGAGAACACCTGACTATGCTGAACAGACCCTTTAGTTCAATGATAATTCTTCCGTGATGAAAATTTTTGGTAAAGAACTCATCCCAGTAACAAATTAAAAAAAAGGGAGTTTCTCCGTTTGAATACTGAATTCAGAGACTATTTTATTTGAATAGATAGCCCAAAATTGATTTGACAAGTTGTGCAGTTTAGCAAGCCAAATCAATGGGAGTACTATATTTAAAGAACGGGGTTTTGCTGTCCTTCTTAAGCAAGTTTGCACTCTGTTCTCTTAAGCCTTAGCATAAAAAGGAAGAGAAGAAAGGAACAGACAAAAGTCCCAAGATTTTCAGATATTTTTCATGTTAATACTTCTAGTTCTTCCATTGCCATTCACAACATACGTACAATTCTTCTATTATTCAGTGACTTATAATTATGAATCCTATCTATGATGACATCTTCAATCTGAGAAAAAAACTGCGTGTTGTTAATAATTACATTGTCAACTATGTATTTTTGGTTGATTTGAAAGTGCAAGTAGAAGTAATCAAATTAAAATGCTTTGGTGTACATTAACCCAATGCTCAACACAGACTTCTTTCAGGTTGTTCAGGAAACATACCTAGTAACTTTAACACACTTGTAAAAGGAAATTCCTGGATGTAACTGGGTGATATCTAGCTCTTTGGAGACTGCAGACAAATGTATCCTCTTGAGCATTAATTTGGCTGGGGAGGTTGGAAATATCAACAGTTTATGGACTAAAGCACAGAAGGACAAGAAAAAAAATTCTGTTTATAGGAACATGGCAGCCATCAGACATTTGTTAATGTTCTATAAAGGGCTCCCAAAGTTCATTAAAAATTATATATGCCTTTCGGCTCCCTTCTTGAGAAAAGGCATATTGCCTCTGTACATAATGACAAGGACGTACTGGACAGGGATTTTGGTATCCACACTTTCATCAAGAACAGCAGCATTGCCTCCATCATGCCCTCAGACTGAGGTTGCACATTGCTTGACCAATAGAATTTGCTTGACAAATGATACAATTAAAAAGCTTCTGCAATACATCTCTGCTGTTACTTTTGTTTTCTGTGCCTGTTTGTTTCTCCTCTCTGTCATTCTTTCTCTGTAGCAACATTCAAATCTCCATTCTCCTCAACAGTAGTAGGAAAGTGTCACACAGGAATGGACTTCAGATCTGAAAATAAGTGTATGGGCAAGGGGCTTATACTTGTGCTTTACAGCCACCAAGGCCAACAATATAAAACTAACTACATAAATAATGTCATGCAAGCTGTACAAATGCACCATGCCACCCACGAGGCTGGTGGATTAGATAATTACAGTGCTTATCTATAGGATTTCTTGCAGCAAACAGCAGCAGATGCCAGAGAAGATAGCTTTAGAGCAAGAAGCTTTGCAGGGTCTAACTTCAGGGAAGAAAACCAGGCTCTTTTCTGTCCATAGGAGTCTCTATTGCCTGCCAGGGAAAACATGCAAACAAGAAATCTTGCTCCAATATCTGCCTACCTATCTGCACATGGCTTTTTTTAAGGAAATAACACTATGCTTCTCATCTTATCTGAATTACAGGCATTTTCTCTAATCAGAGATGAAAATAAGTAGCTGAAAAGAAGAAAAGAATGTCCTATGGTCTAGAGAAAAGTCAAAAGACTTGAGCATCACCTGGGTGAAAGTATTAAGTAAAGAATTAAGTTAAAGAATAGCTATGCAATAAGTCAAGCGTACAAATATATTATCTTTTCCATTCTTCCTCTTCTTACACAAATCCAATTTCCAGACATCTAGAATGTGTGCAACTTCAGTATATGAGATCTCCCACTGATGTCAATGTGCCTACCGTCACCATCATGCTTGAGAAATTCTCTGAAACACACTGTTAGTAAAAGCCATGAACTGAAGTATACCAAGAAAATGCTTACTTTTCTCTCACTTTGAGACTGTAATTAGCTCAGTTTGATATGGCACAAAACTAAGCAGTTCAATAATCACAAAAAAGGACAGAAATAATTCAGATAATTACCACCAAAATAAATATGAAATATTGGTGTTACCATGTAGGAATGACAGAGTGGCTGAAACAATGACTAATTCACACTTGTACTGCTGAAATACAGAATTCAAGATCCTGATGCTGCTTCTGTGAACAGTTGGGTTCTGGGATCCAGCCACTCTCCGTAAGTAAGTTTCAGGACATCTGTTGGGTGACCACTTCCCAATTTTTCATCTTCTGCTAAAACTGAATTGCCTTTTTTTTTAAAATATAGGTTATCCTGTGCCCATTTATTCACAATAATTTTATATTCCAGTGATTTGATTTACTTGGAGAGCTTATTCCAATTACTAAAGCATGATCTTGTTCCTGCTTATTTTGTAAGCCATAGTCTCCCTTACTCTGTGAACATCATCATTAAGGAATGTGCTTTGTTCTTTTGTTGTTAAAAAAAAAAAAAAAAAAATTCCACAATTCTTTCTTTCTTGGTTTTGTTTTTTTCCTTTTTAGTTAACACTCAGGATCTAATAATCTCTTTTTTTTTTTCCCTAATGTTCTTTCCTATCTGAAAAACTTAATACTATAGCATTTCTCTTTTTCTCATGTGGTTGTAACAAAATACAGTGGGAAATCTTTAATTTTATAGCTTCTTAGTTAAGATAAGTGAAGCCAAATAAAGAACTGCTCCTACAAAACTAAAGAACACCAAAGAAAGACTTGTAATTAGTACAGGCTCATAAAGATTCTACAGAGGAAACATACATTTTTGTACATTATAAAACATTCTTCTAAGGCCAATGCAAATTAATATTTACAAATTGTTCTGAATCTTTTTCTCTAAGTATACAATAGTTCACTTGTTAACACTGACATATTTATCTGGCCTTTCCCAGTTGTAGGAAAAAATTATGTCAATTTTCCCTCAGACTGCCTTCCTATTCTGTCACACACATTATTTCATGAAACATGAATCCAAATGTTCTGTTTCTTTTCAATTTCCTTTCACCACAAATTCCAGAGTTCCCCTCTCCACGGCTTTTAGTAACAATTCAGCCTTTCTAGTCTAATGGCAAAAACTCAATACTGCTGTCTTTAATCAGGCTACTTTTCACTTCAATGTCTTCAATACTGAAGATTCAACCCTTTGTTAGAACTACTTCATTCCAGGTCATAAGTTACAGCTATGATTCTACATTAAGCATCTATTCTCATAAGAACCAGCAAGACTTGACAAGATGTCTGAAAAGCACAGAGCACTCACACACAGAAGGAAAAAAAAAACCAGTAATGGATTTTAATAAAGAACATCTTTTACAAGTTGTAATAATCAAGTACTTGGGCACTTCTGAAAGACTCACGTGACTTTGTACTGGGATATGGGCCATTAGAATTACAGTTTATGCAGAGGTAACCCATATTACTTGGAAAAGAAAAAAAAGGTGATGTTTAAATAATTAGAGGGAATATCTTTGTCTCTTTCTTTTCCAAATTAAAGAGCCATTCCTTAGTTGGTTAAAACCATCTACGACTGCAAGTCTCTGACAGACTTCTGACAGCTAAATAAACGAAGGTCCAAAGAAGCTGGGTTCAAACTAAGATCACAAAACTGACATGATCCTGGTATTTTCTATCCTGAAGAGCTCACAAATACAGGTTGTGACAGACTGTACAAATAAGGGGACAACATTTACTAATGCACTGAGGAGAAAAACATCATTAGTAAGTGGATTTTCTTTTTTCACTAGCTGCAGTTTTTGAATGGTTTGTCCTGCAGACAACATCCTGCAATCTCTAACCTCAATGTGACAAAATGAGTCACAGGTACACAGGCTAATCCCTATAATATTAAAGAATGGAAAACATTTGATTAGAAGAAATAGCTGTCTTTCACACACTGCAGAAAGGCAAACTCCCAGCCTGCAATATAGTTCGATATAGACTGAATAGCCAAGTCTTACACATTGTCTGTTTAAACTCATCTAAGAATATCCTTGATTGTGAAGAACAACCTCCCCCTTGATCAGCCATGTCTCTTGAATCCAAAGGAGTGGAATACTCCAAAGGAATGCCATATACCACTAGAAACTACACATGTGAATAGAACATAGTAGCAACCAGTATGTAAGAGATGTAAGAAAAATAAAACTCCTTTGGATCTGTGGTCCAGCTGATGCTATGAAGACTAATGTTCTAAAGATCTTTTATGATCTTTGTTATCGAACAACAGTATATACAACAACCCAGCTGAGCCATATAAGCTGTGAGACACGGGGGATAAGCATTCTGAATTCTGTACTCATAGGAAAGATTCAGGTCCTCCTTCCCACTGAGAGCTGAAGAAGGACAAACACCTATGTGGATGCTTGAAGCCCACTTGTGTGGACTTCATGTACATGGACAGAGACCTGCTGCCAGCTGCAGGTTCTGTTCAATCAATAATATAAACTTGAGGTTCTTTAGATCTACGTCCCACTGTAGGTGGGGAATATATCGTGAGGAAATATATTGTAGAGACAGTCTGCACTACAAACTGAAAATAGCACAAGAAGTGGATCTCAGGTTAACTCAACATAATAAACCAGGAACATTGTCTGTTCCACTGGATTGTGTACATTATTTTAGGACTCTGCTCCAAAAGAACCAGATGTTTGGTTTTAAAATATATACATTAAGCTCAAAACTGGTTACTGAAATGAACAGCAGTTCTGATTCAGATGTGTTTATAAACATAGAGGTTATGCTGAAAGATATACAGGCATTTAAAAATGCTATGTATATTTGTGTATGACTATCTGTATGTAAACTGGCCTCAAGTGTTATGCTTTGATTAATCCCTGAAAGGCAAACTTTCAAAATAAGGACAATTTACAGTAACAGCAACCACAGAAATTATATGGGAAAAAAGGTTTACCTATGAGAAATACAGTTAATTCTTTAAAATCGGGGGTTTAGCTCACACATCCTTCGTTCTGCAATACTACTCCTTTCTAAGGACACAGATGGTAGGCACAAATTTGCTTCAACAGTGTCAATACCAATGGAAGATGTAAGCAAGTCACAGACTGGGAAAATCATGAAAAATATGGGTCTTCAGCCTTGAAAAGATGTAGCACCTCACGGAGCCAGCAGCAAACAAACCCACAGTTTGTCTCTTAAATGAGTAAGGCTACATACTGATTGGAAACTACCTAAACTGTTACGGGTTTTACCTAACCAAGTGACCTGGAAATCCGTTCAAAGTATTCTTTCACATGGGATACAAGTAAGGTAATGCTAAAAGTGGTTTTAAAATTGCAGCAGATTAGGTAACAAAAATATTCAGCCATGTTCATCCTGTCCCAAGGGGAAGTCAAGCAAAACTGAACACAGCTGAAAATATTTTAAGATAACTCATCATGGAGAACTACATATCACAGATTCCTAACGGGATATACAAATTACACCTCTTAATCATTAGTGTGCATATAGACTGGATTTTCGGTGGCTGAAAATTTTTGCCCTATCATGGTAATTAATTGCTTTATCATTGAGTTTTAAAACCAGGTATGTGATCCTAATGCATAACCATAGCTCCTTTTTATGTATTGATAATTATTTGTCCATTTAACTTTTTTATATCGTTGCACTTTTGGAACAGCAAAAATTAACGGTTCCATTTTCCTTTGAGCTAGTGGTAGTGAAAGGCTCACATTAAGAGAGAGCTGTTGGAACGCTGAATGTTAATTTAATAACAGAAGGGAGCCACCAAAGAGAGAACAGTTTTCCAGTGTTGAACTTCATATTGAGAAAGACTGGCATTAGAGAATGTAGTTTTCTTTCTGAAGACATTTTCATATGTTTAAAAAGAAAGAATTTAAATATGGAACTGTGGGAGCTGTCTTGGACTGAGAAGTACTCCTAAGGTCTGCTATATAAGCTATATATATATATATATATGAAAGATGACTCTAATGAGTCAAAGAATTAAGGCAATGAAAGTGAGGTACTGCAACCAGGTTATTGGCCTTAGATCTGATCCTAAGAACGAGGACGAAAGAAACTTTTAAAATGCTAGCCATCAATAACCTTGAAGACAGTTATTAAAAGGTACAGAATTTGTACAAAACTCTGTAAGAAGGCTGCAAGGGAACATACCATGATTCTTTATTTCCTATTAAAAGAGTAAGCGGATATTTTGAAAAGACCAAGCGCCTTTTGTTGAGGTGTTGAAACAGATTCTCACATTTCTAATCCCCTGGTAGAAATTGAAGCACCAAAATTCCAGGTAAAACTTAGTAAGGCTATGCAATTGAATTAATCTCACGGTGAACAAAAGGAAGGGAAATATTCTAGGACTGTTATTCAGTCCTTAGAGAAGGAGTTTCCCAGAAGACTGATGCCTGAGTATGTAGTTAGACTCAAATAGGATTTTCACAATATACATCCAGGGGATCCATAACTCACCATGTTTGATCAAGCAATTGTATTGTTCTGATCTTGCTTGTCATGGTACTTGAAGGCTTCAAAATAATACTATGGCTAGAAAAACACTTTTATATGCGGTTCTACAGACAGAGAACCGAAGCACAGAAGAGCCAACATGTCCACAGTCACACACATTGTCAACGAATAGGGAAATCAGGACAACCAAGCATCAGATGAGCCTTCTAACTCTTCTGCTTTGGAGACCATGGAAGAGGACCTCAGCACTCACAGGGAAGCAAGTCAGGGGCATACTCACTGTGCTATTTTAATCCCTCTTACTGTAAACTGGTACTATCCTAAACTGGAGCTAAACTACATGTAAAACTGATGACCGCAAAAATGATCTGGTAGGCTATTAAGGATTGAATTAAGCCCTGTATTTGGAGGAAGACTGAACAGAGTTCTTCACAAGGAAAAATTCCATGTTTTGTTGATCCTACAAATCCAAAAGCAACTACAATTTCATCTATTTTTTAGCATATTCAGCTGTGACAAGATTCAAGGCAGATTTGTTTAACAGATCCCATTTTGTCTCTTCTAGTTACCTGGCATCCTATGTGTGTACAATAAACCTTTGTGCATTGTAATCTGTGTATGACTAAGAGACTCGAAAATGTATACTAACAGGTATGGACAGACACAGTGACCTCCTATTTAACTTGATCTAGAATGCTAAAATCTCACCTTATTTACATATGGACAGCTTAACTGAAATCAGTGAACCTGCCTCTATTTGCTTAGGCTAAGAATATGGCCCAAGATTTATAACACAATAAGCCTCTAAATACCTCATCTCAAGTGTGCAAAAACACTTTTACTGGATACACTGATCATTGATTCCTTTTTTAAAGTATTAGACTTTGTCTATACAGATTATCTCATTCTGTTTCCTTGCTTTTCTTGGATTTTGCTGCTTGGCAAACAAAACTTTCTCCCACCATCTCTTCCTCATGTTTCTGGTACCAGGAACCCCAGAGCCACTCTATAAAACTCAATGCATGTCAAGAAGACTATTCTGAGTGTTTTGACTTGGCTTTAAGGCAATAAGATTATTTTGCAGGAAACAGACAAAACTGGAACATGTTTTCTATTTACACTGATAAAGTCAGTCAGCTGGAATATATTAAAGAATTTGCTGGAGCGAAATTAAATTTTCTAGTAAGTGCATCACCTGATATAGAAGTAACAGAACTTCTCAATTATAATGGGTTTATTTGAAGACCTGTTTCTTTCAGCTTGTATGTCCAAAATGATGACACATGAAACAACTTCAACTCTGCTTGATGCTCTACAGCTCAAGATCAAGCTTATGCTCTTCTGTGGCTGGAAGTAAAATTCCACTCAATTTTAGATTATCTCTAATAAGCAGCATGTACTAGTATACTTGTCAAAATTGCTCTGTTTATAGCAACAGCAGTTGTATTTTTCAATAATTGACTCATATTTACAGATGCTAAGTTTTAATGATGATATACATTGGTAATTAGGAAAAATGTGGAATGCAATACATTTAATAGAAGATTTGATTTTCTGCGAAATGAATGAGACTCCCCAAGAAAAAGACAGAACCGCTGAGACAAAATGTAGCGATTCTTTGCAAGTCTTTTTAGACATTTGCTACTGCACAAAGATTTTCAAATCTTCTAGCTTAATTTCTAGCTTTTCTATCTACCTTTATATCTAAGAATAAATTATTTGAAGAGGTATACTAGTAAAAGAAAAGCGTGAAAAAGAAAAGTAAGCAAGCCAAGGAAATACTAGTAGACAATAAAACCCCAAATACTCAAACCTTGGAAACTATAAACAAGTAAAGTAAATTCATTGTTCTAACAATAAATAGTTGGAGCCTACAAATTCCGGTAATGTCAACCAGCAGGACTAGCAAACCAACCTGTTATTTTTTTGTGATGGTGTTAGTGGTCTGTGTTGTGTTGATGTCCTGGATTTTCATTTCCAATTTAATAGTTGAACTTCATTTTATTAAATACCTGCATTATATGTTTTCTTTTTTATGACTTTTTGGCTCACAAAGAACCAACAGAGGTGCTTTAAGGTCCCCAGGGCCCTGTTAGTACACTGCTATTTCCAACTGTTTTGGGTTGTGGGTTTGGTTTGTTCGGGGGGGGGGGGGGGGGTGTTTGGAAACAATGATCTAAACATAAAATCTCTACTGCAAGCATGCAGATGACAGAGAGATTAGTAAGTACATAAATAATTAAAGAACTAAAGCAACTTGGCTACTGCTACAGAATAATCTACCAGGTTAAACAACTGCAAATCAACAAAATATATTTTATACTGACAAATTGAAAATAACACCTTTGAGATTAAAATACGACTTAGTGTAATAAAAGAATAAAAACTAAAGTTTGGAAGGTCTTCATACAGCACAACTGAAACAATATAGATTGCAAGCCCACAAATAAGCTACTGTTGGACGGGGAAGAAGTATAGCCGCAGCAGTATGGCACCATGCCAGAGCCCAACTAACCTTGGCACAATACTGCTCTGAGAGACAAGCTGGTCACAGGCAAGTGAAACTAATCTAAAATTACACTACCACTGAAAAAGGGTTACAAATTTGTCTACTTCTGGCCAGAAGGCAGCTGTAGTGCTCTTCATGGGGACTTGGATCAGCTTGATGATTCAAATGGAGACAAGAGTGGGTTGGGTTTTTTTCCGTGGTAGATTTAGTCAGATGAGCAAAGTTGATTCACTATGCTACAACTCGGGTACAAGAGCCAACACAGGGGGAGGAATGGGAACGTGTGGCTGTGGCTGAAGTAAGAACAGCCCGTTCCCTTCAGCAGCAGTGCAGGCTTTGACCAGCCAATAAATAGCTACACTGCTTCCAGAACCACATCAAGAAAAACATGCCATATAGCAATGCGTGCAGACAATTGCCATAACATGTGTTTCTAAAAACTGTGACCAAAAAAAACCAAAAGGCAGCAGCAATACAACGATCACTGTTGTATACAAAGAGAAACTTCAAGTACAAGTGAAGAACTGGCTACACCTTTATACAATGGTAGAAGGCAACCTACCAGTTTTGGCTCCAAAAGCTCAAACCACAGAAGCAGCCGTCACTTTCAAGTCTTCAGAGAGAATCTAGTCTTCCAGGCTAAACTTAGACTGGAAGGAAATACCACTCTTCATTTGATTCCCAGCAAGTCTAGATCACTATGTAAAAGGGATCATACGCATTCTGGTCTGACTGCTTTCAGTTTTCACATTTTATTCTTCTTTTTCCATTTCTGGGAAATGGAAAGCAGGAATAAAAGGAAAACTTAATTTCTTTAAAATTTTACATATTGGTCACCAACTAACAAAGAATTACTATTCCTAGATACCAGCCTGTGTGCATTGCTTGCCCACAGAGAGTCACGGTGATCCCCCCACATATAATCAGATGAGATGTATACTGTAGGTCTGACTGACAGGAATGGAGGAAGGAAACAAATCATCTCCCTTTTCAGCATGCATGATGACACACCTGCTGAGATCATCTTAGCAAACTAATCATTCTGCATAGACCTCAAAAATTGATAATGTACTAGTCTCTGCTCTTTTCAGCTGTTCTAAAAAATAATTTTATTTATATAAAGTTGCCAGTCTTAAGATGCAGATAACTGGGTGAAATTGAACAGATGTGACATACACAGTCCCAATGAGCCTAAATGGTTTATTGATCCTTCCCAGTCTTAAACGTTATGAAAGCCAGACCTAGTGTTCATAGCAGACAGAACTGAATTATGATGAATCCCCAGGTGAAAACAACAATTGTGGCTAATGACAACTGGGGGCGGGGCGGGGGGGAGTGCTTAAAAAAAAAAAAAAAAAAAAAAATCAATGCAATATAATTTCCACTTTAACTAATTTCATTTGACTGAGCATGCAGCCAGATGCATCACAGAGTTTGAGAAGATCTTTACTGCATATATGTTTACATGAGTATATGCAGATATGTATACCATCAGGTGGAATTCATAAACCACTGATTTGTCCCATGCTTACTCTAATGACACTCATCAAAGATCTGAGTCACAGCCAGAGGCATAGGGGACAGCAAACAACTTCTTGCATTTTTCTGAATATATGCCAGTTTGCTTTGGTTCAACATGTGCAAATAAAGGAAAAAAAAAAAAAAAAAAAAACAAACCAAAAAAAAAGACAATTTACATAGACATTTTGCTTGCTCCTGTTTTGATATGACTCAGGCCATGGACTGCTCTTGCTGCATTTGTACACTATCAAGCATAACAATGTCCTGGTCATAGCAGGAATCCCTAAGGTCTAGTGTAATATATGTAATGAGCAATAATGCAGTCTCCTGCTGTTTCGTCTGTGTCTAGCTGCTACGCCGACCTTCTTCTCTTGATACTGCACGTGTCAGCTGGTTCCAGTTGCTTCTGGAATTAGCATTAAAATTGCAATCCTTAGAGATTATGCTATAGTGAGAGTAATGATAATGGAGATTTTGAAATAATTTTCAGGGTTTTTTAATTGCATATTTTAAAATACAACACTTTTCCTATGACAATATGGAGCAAAGCTAAAACTTATCTAAAAAAAAAAAAAAAAAGAAAAAGATTACTTTAAGAAATTTGTGTCAGGACATACATTTCTCCATCTCCATCTCTTGTTGCCAAGACAGCCTGTGGATGTATTTGTCACAGCAATGCCATTAACAAGATTTTATTGTGAGTTTATCTTAATTGAAAGAATAGATGTTTTTCCTTTCTAAAATAACTGCTACAGACATGAAAATACCTGCAATCTTTGATCAGATTTTAAAATGGATGACAAACTTGATCAGTTTCAAAACCTGATCAGTAGTTCTAAGATAAGTGGAAGGAACATAATACTTGATGAACAATAATTTTCAGATACTGAAGTGATTGGTTAATGAAATTTTGCATGGGCATTGCATCTTGAAGGATTCCTGTCACCCTATATGTCAAAGTTGTTATATATTAAATATAATTCCTTCTATTGAACTAAACTGTGTTTTCTACATTTGTATCACCTGCCCTTTACTTGAAACTCAGTAGGAAGATATTGTCACAATAGATTTGCAAGACCATATGAAAGTTCAGGGAGAAAAAAGATTAAGAAATAGCACACAACACAGCCCATAAAATAAAAGCTTTTTTGTTCTAAGATTAATCTTATCGTTTAAAACTCTGAAATTGAGTTTACACCGTATGTTTATAGTTTTTTCTGGTGAACATACATATATATAGGAATCCATATAGTTGGATTCTTTTTTATATACTGACGATGCATGGAAAATATAAGGAAATAGACTGTATTGGACCACAAGCTATTAACAATGTAAAGAAATACAGTTAATTACTCCACTTTATGATTTTTTTTTTAACATCATCCTGATTATGTTTGCAGGATGTCAAATGTAAAACACTATTGCCTAGTTAAGTATCTAGATAGTTCTAGTAAAAAAAAAAAGTATACTTTAATCTGGCAAAGACAGATAAAGTTCAATTGTTGAAAGTTGTAATTGGACAAATTCAGTCCAGAAAATATAGAGAACACTCAACAGTCTAGGAATGTAATAGATTCTCGCTCATTTTAAATCTTTTAATTAAGACTGGATGTCTGTCTGAAAGATATGCTCTAGCTCAACCACAAATTGCAGGTTGGATGTCAAAATTACTGAATGAAATTAAGGCCTGTGTTATGCAGGAGGTCCATTCCTGATCTACATTTATACTGAGATGAAAGGCACTCTAAAACTAAGTAGCACTTAATTTGATTTCTGTGAATTTTTAAGTCAATGCGTGTTCTATTCTATAGTGCTGTGGAACAGCTTAAAGTAGTATTACTACCATTAAAGATCAAGGGATTTTTACCACTTTAAATACCTACTAGTAGGTATGCATTTTCCTTCCTATTAATACAAAATGGAATTAAACCTGATTTTTAATAAATGCATGCAAACCAGTTTTTGTGACATGATATGAAGTTTTTATAATCTCTTTATATATAGTACTGGGTGTGTTCCAGAGAGAACATTCCACACAATAACTCAAAAGTACCTCAACAAACTGATGCGAATGGAAGGGCAGCAATAAAAAACATACTTAGAGACTTAGAGGGACAGTTTATGCAGAAGTACGCAGACATACTAACTTTTCCCTTTGCTAAGACAAGATGAAACGGAACTATCATGGAAACTGTCGCTGGATATCGAGGGCAGAAAAGAGAGAGTCTGCTTAGACTGTACAAGTCTAGTAGCCTTATTTACACCGATAGTCACGCTGAGCTTTGAACTTTAATCTGAAGCTCAGAACTTGCGTACGTTATTAAACACGGGCTATGGAGCACGGAGCCCCCCAGACGCTGCAAGGCCAGAAATGAGACGGGCTGGGCTGACTCAGCGCTACGTGCTGTGCTAATAGATGCCCTGAAGTTCACGGGGTTACAAAACCCTTCCCTCCCCCTCCGCTCCTGCTCCTCCTCCTAGCAGGCTGGCACCAGGCTGGCAGCTGCGGGCAGCTCAGCCCTATTCATCTGTCAGAAGGCTGTGGAGCCAGGATGAGCAACACCAGCCTTGCAGGGAAAGGCGGGCTGCTTCAGAGGAGACCTTGCCCACGTAAACAGCAGCACTCCAGAAACAAACAGCTTAGGGTAACCTGTCCTCCCAGGTTAACTTCCCACGCTGCTTGCCAGCCTCCGCAGCAGTGACAGGTGCTCGCCTGCGCCCGAGACACTGCAGCCCAAAAGCCCTCCTTTCCGTCCTATCCATCCAGGGTTTTATCCTACTGCTTCCCAGCTCCAGTCTCTAATTGATGCTTAGCGTATCAACTTTTTGATATACACTGGAGCACAGAGAAAGGGAACCTTCTGTCTGAACAAAAGAATCAGAGAAAGAAAGAATAAGGTTTAGGGTTGACTGTGCGGACGAGTCCTCAGGCCTGCTCCAGCCCGTGCGGACGTGCCATCGGTAAAAGCCTGGCTGCGCTCGGTGGATTATCAACACCTCACGTCCCGGCACTGTCCTCAGCGCTGGCAGCCTGTACCGAACAAGGCTTTCGACCTGCACGAATCAGCCTGCCAGGAGCTATAGGCCCTGCACAGAGAACATCTTGCTCCTGCTGACACAGATAACTCTTTGCAGCTCAAGGGTGGTATGCTGGAGTATGGTCATTCTCCAAATAGGGTCTTCTACGTAAAAGCAAGAGAATCAAATAAACCACAGCAAATTAAAAAAAAAAAGGGGGGGGGCAGGGAGGAAGACTGAAACTATCAAATAATGTGCAATTAGCTTGTGGAAAGCTCTTCAGTGATGTGAAAGATGCACCGATGTTTAAGTAATTTAAATGTTAACTTAATTACTCTCCTTTGGGAAGTAACTGCATTGGTGATGGGATGATCTAACAAGTTTCCCTTCTCTGTGAGCCTTTGGAAGGAAAAGCACTTAATTTTAAAATGCTTACTTGCCAGCGCTATGACATTATCACCTCTGATCATTCTTACAATACTAGCACCATTTCCCTATTCCTACTCAGCTTTTAACTAAGATGTCAAAGCTGTAATTTTCATCAATGAATAAAAACACAATACATTTTTAAATGGCAGAATTACCCATTAACTCCACAGACTTCCTTATCTACTACTGAATGACCATCCCTGAACTGTCTAACTGAGATCGCCTTAGGGAGTTGCTCTGCTATCAGCTGAAGTAGCAGAAGTCTTTGAAGTCATTCTCTTGTAACATCAAGTTAAAAAGAAAACACTGCCTCCAAGGAATTCTAATTACAGTATTTCATTTCCAGGAACATAGTTTTATACTGACCCAACGGTTCAAGGTACACACATCTTTTTCTTGTCACTATGATAAATTAATAAAGCAAAACATATATTTTAAATGTTTCCCACAGAAGAAAGTTTTAAATATGTGGTTAAAAAAACCAACCCAAGGTCAGAAGTCATCTCCAATAAAACAAATTAAACTTTAATGAGGATTAAAACCCAGGTCATTCATCCGCTTTGCAGTTCTATTTACAGTGTGTCTATGTCGACTATTTACTAAATTGTGTATACAAACAGATTAAAGGGAGTGGAAAAGACTACAATAAAATCAGTAACAAGGAGAATGTCAACAGTTCGGGTTACAGCTTTTGTTGCTGTAGCTAAATACAAAACAGCTAAATAGGTTGTGTAAAGTTTTATTTCTTTATGAAAGGCTACTTTGCCCTTATTTTTAACTACAGTCAGCTAATGGAAATATGTCTCTTTCACTAAAATCTATGTACTTTAGTTTGATAGTTTGGAAAACATTTTAGCATTTTGCCTTTCTGGAGAGATCGAGGAAAAACTCTGTTCATTAAATCTCCAGAAAGGCAGTCACAAAGCAATGACTTTGTGTGGACAGGTTCTAGTGAACAGAAATAAAAGTTCCCTGAGAAAACATTACTACTGTTCAGAAAATTTTGTCCACCAATTTTAAAAAAAGTGATTCGGTGTCATATACTTCACAATCAATTTTATGAATATGGCAGAAGTACAAAGAAGACTGAACTAAGCCTACACAATAGTAATCTACATTGTTTACATTACAAGACTGCATTCTAATTTTTCTACAGGGAGCACTTAGTGTTAAATGATAAAGCAATAATTTTTTACACAAAAATCCTACTGGGAAATGATATAACCCAAGCATTACAGAAGCAGCATGTCTAACTGATTAATTACACCAACTTAAGAATTTCAAGTTGCCTGTATTTAACTGACTGGGAAAGGCACATTTCATTCTATTTTTAATGCTGTATTAATCTCCAGTATTTCAATTACGCAGACAGTCAAATTAAACATTTTGGAACAGCTCATTGATATATCTTAAATTTGTGTTAAAGACATTCCTCGCTATGAAAGCTTAAGTATTCATTAGGAATTCAGGTGCAATAGAAAGGACTGATTAATTAAAAGACAAAAGATATGTGGTTTTACTACTTTTTGAATGCTGTTAAAGAAAGCCTTAGGAGGCAATGGGATGAGCTAACTTATAGTTGGTTTGCCACCTTGTTTAAATGACACATTCTGCTGAGCAAACCCAGCTCCCCAGCAATTCTGCCTCACTCCCACCATTCTTCTGGTCTTAAAACTTGCATCAACCTGGGCATAATGAAGTCATTTGTGTTTCTGTAGCTTTAGGAACAAAACTTCTCTTTATTGTCTCACTGGGTAAAATGGGCTTGGATATCAGCAGGCATCCTTCTCTAACAATGACACGTGTAGAAGACCTACAGGACAGCAATGCAGAATCGGTATCACTGAGTGAGCAACGTTAGAAGTAGACAATGGAGGAAATGAACAAGAAAATGGGACACGTTTAGGAATCTCCATTGCTAAAGGCATTTTCCTACATGTTCATGGACCCAGGTGTAAATAGTCCACTAATCATAAATTCTCCACAAATTCTGACTTCAGCAGATGGCAATATTTACCAGCTATGATATTATTCATATTATTTAGATATGCTCATGTGTGTTTAGGAACCTACTAATCAACAAAACATATTTGAAGAGTAATATTTCATAACAGAATAGCAGAAAGAAGACCAACATAAACAGGAAATTTCCATCAGCTTTATAAAAACAATAGCCCCTTTCATCTCTCTTCCCCAAATCCCTGCCCATACTGCTCTCTCAACTAAATAATTCATTAAATATATCCACATTTAATCCAACTTTGTCATAAATTCAAAAACCTTGGTTGTCTCCTGAAATTTCTTAAATACTTTAATCAATAAGTCTGGCAGGGTTTTAGCTGGAGATTGAGCTTTGCCATCACAGTTCAGAAAAGATGTCAGCTAACTCTGTAGTGTTAAAAAGAGACCAGAAAAGGATAACCAGAAAGTCTAGATGTGTCCTCAGAGGAAATGGAGCAACAGTGCTCTAAAGAATGGGTAAGACTGAAAGGGAGACGTGATAACAGTCCTTGTTTATGTAAAAATTCCTTTCCTGTAACTTAGTGATATATCAGACATAAACATTTCAGTTTCTTAAACACTGCTGAGAAGTTTGACTTGGACATAGTTATCTGTTGCGAGATTTGGGAGCAGACTTGATGTGAATGGTTGAAGAAAGGTTATCTTCCAACTCCTGCATCTTATTACAAAGCATGTCTCCTCTGACTCGCATGCAAAATATGAAGAGCAAAATTATTGTACAGCCAAAATTATGTTGGATAACATCCTCAAGTATCAAAACCTATGCTTTTGATTTGCTTAATTTTAATCCTTCAAGTTTGAACTTTCTGTCAGGAAGACAGGATGATCCCTTGAGGCTTGTTCTTTCTGGAGGTAGGGATTAGAAGAATGATATAACAAATCTTGAACCAAAAATGCTGCCACAGAATGAATTAAACCTCGGTATTGTGTAATGCAGAAGCTGTGATTTCTGTGCCATTTTTAAGTGGTCTTCATATCTTTACTTTGAATCACAAACTGAAAAAAAATTATCTAAACCCCTATTTTTTTAACAAACAAGTCATTGATAGAGGCAGTCCCAACTTCCATGAACTGTATCCCACAATTCTTTGCAATGACTCCAAGTAAACTTAGTTTTGTCTGTCACGATAGTATCTGGAGACAGGAGACTGATTTTTTTTTTTTTTCTTTTCACTCAGTTTTTTTAATTTATTCTGGATGAACATGGAAGATATGTCAGCAAGTTAACATGTTAAATGCTAATTTCAGAGGTTTCACAATAGTTTGCAAAATCACTATATTGAAAGGTTTAACAAGTTTTATGTAGAGAGATGTGTAATGCAGCAGACTGGCAGGGATCAGAATTCCAAAGACCACCTTCATATTACTAGACATTATCACAAGGAATAAATCTTTCCATTTCGGATTTGTGTGCGCATGTGTGTGTGTGTGCGTGATTATAAAGTCCCAAAACATCAGTAGTATGATGATGGAAAAACACAGGACCAGACAAATACGCCTAAATGAACAATATTTATGTGAATGGTCGAGTCAAAATTACCTGAAGAAGCTAGCTCTTGACAAACATGGCTCCCTACTTGGATTCAGAGGGCTATTCCAATGAGGCCCTTCTGCATCCAAACACAACATGTTTTCATTGGGCATTTTCTTCTTTATTGCTAGTAATTGAAAAAAATAGGAATTCATAAGAATAACCAGGTCAAATACGGTATTTGCTGCACCATCATTTCCGTAAGAGGGATAAGAGAAACACTGTCTGTCATTTTGCCTAATGCATAACACAAAGACACTTCAATGGTAAAGGCGCTACAAAAACATATACAGGGCAGAACTGTTCAATATCGGAGTCTTAAAATATTGCCATTGCTGCAGGGGATATTTCCACCCTACAGGATGCTGTCTGTAAGAACAAGTTCCTACACAGTTCCTACCTATTATACCTGCAGGACATAATGAGATTTGAAAGATTCAGTGTTGTGTGAGTGATGCTTTTAAATAGAAGTAGCTTTCCTAAACAAGCAAAGTTTATATGCATAGATTGCCCATCTGTCTGCTTACCTATGTCTTTCTAATAACTTTGTGGAATACAGTCACTTTCAACCAAATGTAACATCAGGCTATGAGATAATTACACTCCTACAAATTCTGTGAAAATGAGCAGCTAGAGCTGGAAGAGTCTAAATCAGTGTTTCTAGCAAGAAAAAGGCAATCAAAGCTTCTAGGCAGGAATTGGCTCACCAATCAGCATAAACGCACATTAACCACAGTAGCCCCACAGTTTACCTGAGCATCACAGACTACATAGAAATTAAGCGGGGTTACATGCGTACCTATCCATACTTTGAGAAAGAATCAGGAAACAACCATCAGAACTTGTTTTTGCCCTTTGAACAGTATTTTCACCTTTGACTGCTTGTAGATTTTGGGTTTTAACAGAAGAACTCCAGATACCAGGACAGAGCATTCCAGTGTGCAACCCTAATGTTAGGAAAGCTTTACATGATGCTCCTCTACAGCCGCCACGGAGAGGTAGAAAATATCTCTGACCCACTTCTCCTCCCAACCCCTTCCTCTGTTGCTGTAAGAAGCTCAGCTCCAGGCATAGTGACAGTCCATGGAAAATGGAAGGTACCATTATATAAGATATTCTTGACATTTCAAAAACATCATCAAACCAATACAACAGTAAAAACATTTTGGGTTTAATGGTCTAACTGCTTTGTGTTATTCATGTGCTGTAAATGATACCGAGTTTCAATGAGCAAATGAAATGAGAAAGGACTGGACAACAAGGAAAATTTGCATAATTATACATACGACAGTCCATATCTACCTAGCCTGGTTTTCCATTTCTCCTAATTAAAAGCAATAAATCAGGAGTTTATTACCATCTTTTGCTGTGGGTTTTTTTTCTAAAGAAGAATGTTTTGACTTATCTTCACCGTCAATTAACCACTGGACCTCAAAAGGGCATCTTCTGCTACAAAGTTTGATTTCAGATCTGTTCCAAAGCCTGTAACAAAAAGCCTGCAGATTGAAACCTTGCTTACATTCACAATGTGTAGCAACAGGACTGCCAGAGGTCACAGAATAGAGATGGTTACATTTTATTATAAAAGGAATGAATAATAGTGAAACATCAGATTTGAGTAAAAGCATCATTTGCTTTTTTGCATGTTAGGCTCTGTCTTTCCAAAAGACTATGTAAGAGATACCCATAAACTAGCCCTGAATCAAATGGTTCTGCCAAGCCCTCAGCATAACACACCATTGAGATGCCAGTTTGGGTCTTGAAAGCAAGACTATGCCTCATCACTGCAGTACTGTGCCCACAAGAATAATTCTATCATCTCCATGAGAACACAGATTATTTTAAGGCCATACGATACAATAATTGCTGGCTATACTGTGCCCCACCACACAGACATACAAAATGCTATTCAAGGGTTTTTTTCTGTATTGGGTTTGTGTGGCAAGGTTTTGGTAGTGGGGGGGGGCGGGGGTTACAGGGGTGGCTTCTGTGAGAAGCTGCTGGAAGCTTCCCCTATGTCCGATAGAGCCAATACCAGCCGGCTCTAAGACGGACCCGCTGCTGGCCAAGGCCGAGCGCATCAGTGATAGTGGTAACGCCTCTGTGATAACATATTTAAGAAGGAAAAAAAGTTGCGGGAGACACAGAAACTGCAGCCGGAGAGAGGAGTGAGAATATGTGAGAGGAACAACCCTGCAGACCCCAAGGTCAGTGAAGAAGGAGGGGGAGGTGCTCCAGGCGCCGGAGCAGAGATTCCCCTGCAGCCCGTGGTGAAGACCATGGTGAGGCAGGCTGTCCCCCTGCAGCCCATGGAGGTCCACGGTGGAGCAGATATCCACCTGCAGCCCGGGGAGGACCCCATGCCGGAGCAGGTGGGTTCCCAAAGGAGGCTGTGACCCCGTGGGAACCCCGCGCTGGAGCAGGCTCCTGGCAGGACCTGTGGACCCATGGAGAGAGGAGCCCACGCTGGAGCAAGTTTTCTGGCAGGACTTGTGACCCTGTGGGGGACCCACACTGGAGCAGTGTGCTCCTGAAGGACTGCAGCCCATGGAAGGGACCCATGCTTGAGCAGTTTGTGAAGAACTGCAGCCTGTGGGAAGGACCCATGTTGGAGAAGTTCGTGGAGGACTGTCTCCTGTGGGAGGGACCCCACGCTGGAGCAGGGGAAGAGTGGGATGAGTCCTGCCCCGGAGGAGGAAGGAGCGGCAGAGATAATATGTGATGAACTGACCGTAAACCCCATTCCCTGTCCTCCTGTACCGCTGGGGGGGGTAGGTAGAAAATCCGGGAGTGAAGTTGTGCCTGAGAAGGAGGGAGGGGTGGAGGGAAGGTGTTTTGAGATTTGGTTTTATTTCTCATTACCCTACTCTGGCTGATTGGTAATAAATTGAGTTAATTTTCCCCAAGTCAAGTCTGTTTTGCCTGTGACAGTAATTGGTGAGTGATCTCTCCCTGTCCTTATCTCGACCCAGGAGCCCTTTGTTGTATTCTTCTATACCCTGTCCAGCTGAGGTGTGTGTCGGGGGGGTGATAGAATGGCTTTGGTGGGCACCTGACATCCAGCCAGGGTCAACCCACCACATTTTGTTAATCCATATTTCATTTTAACCATAATTAAGCAATTCATATTAATAATAGAAAATAAGAATACGAGAAAACAATTTCAGTCAAGTTTAATACTTGTGGTACTAATACCCTCTTAAGATTACAGATACAGTTTGATTTAACTGTTGAACTAAAACACTGCTTTAGAGCCCATGAAAAACTACCAGCTTTAAAACGTCTCTGGAGTAGCACTGCTTTTTTTTTTTTTTTTTTTAGCTACATGAGAAAAAAATGTATCTGGACCTCATGCTATATTTAATTAACTTTTAAAATTACTTTTAAATATGTAGAATTCCTACCATGGCAATGACTTGGAAATTTATATTTTTAAAAGATACAGTGAACTTAGATTGAAGCAGTAAAATTACTTTCCTTCTTAGTGCTACAGCATCTGAAAAAAACCTGTTTCAAGAACTTGCAATTTTACCATGCCGATACACTTCTGAAGAAATCAAGATTAAAGCAGAATACAGTAAGTAGCCAAAAGAAATGAATTTGCTCAAGGTGCAAAAAGATCTATGCTTCTCATTTAGGCAAACACAGAGTTCATTTTCCAAGTCCCTTAATGAGTAAGCGTTCAAGGAGCTGAATGTAGTTTTAGTCATTTGACTCTGGTTACAGTCAAGCAGAGTCTTGTTGTTAAAATCTCAATTACCACTTTGAGAACTGAAGTGTTGACGGAAGCTGTGTTTATGCCGTGTGTTTTCTGGAGGCTGTCTATAGCCAGATACTTTCTTTATGGAGCAAGTAACTTGGATCCAAATGACAGCAGAACAATGACCTTTTTTTTTTTTCATAAACCTGTTGGTGATAGCTTTTTAACTACTCCAGTGAATGCTAAATATCTCAAGATAAATTCTAATCCAGGATACAGAAATGTAAAAGTCACACTGACTTGATGAAAAGGCTCCCAAATTACTAAGTTGGAACATCATTTTTGCTCCTGGTCCGTCTTGAACGGAAAGCTTTAGCAGTGGCAGTGGTCAACTACAAACATGTGGGAAAACCTCCCTGCCGAATTTAATACAGAGTATTTGTGAGTTAAAAAATAACTCAAAATATGTACTTTGCACCACCCCAAACACAAAAGGGTAAAATAGGCAGTAACTACAGTACTTGACTACTTATCAATTTAGCAAATATTTCTACAGCAGTGCAATGAAATTAAGTATTTGGCATTTTATCTTACTCCTCAGATGAACAAATTAGGACGATTCCAAAAAGGAAAACTACTTTCACACAATTTCTTATGACATACCACTGATCGTTTAAGTACTGCTATAAAATGCATTCTCTTACTCAGACTTTGTAGAGTGATAAAGATAAATGGACATGGACAATAGCTAAAAACAGCTGAGCTGTGTCTAACAGATATATAAAAATATATACACATACTCACACACAGAGAAATATGCAGACATATGCATATACAAAGAAAGCAAGTTAGCTTTATATGGTTGTATGCTACTACCTACTGCCGAAATAATAATAAAGTAACCAAAAATTATACTTGTTTTGTTAGAGAGAAATTTTGCTGCTTTTTCCCTCCCCCACTCTTCCAAAAGAACAAGTGCACTACCATACACCACAAAAACCAAACATCTTTTTTTTTTGTGTATTTGGCTCTACAGAAAAAACCTGTTTGCAGACCTGTGATTTGAGATTGCCTGTGACTGGATATAGTAAAACAGCAGTAGTAAAAAAAAAAAAAAAAAAAGAAAATCTACACATCATCAGGTATACGATATATTAGAACTATAAGACAGAAAGGAAAATATAACTATAAAGGACAATGGGACGCCTAGACTGATGCTTTGGAAATACCTGATTTATTTTTAACTCCTCTTTGACATCTACTGTTTATATAGTCAGAGTATTTACTACCAAATTAGGATAGGGTTTTCAAAAGCTCTCGATGTTGGTAAAATCTGCTACCACTGAAGTTAATGGGGGCCAGATTCACAGATGGTGTAAATCGGCTTAATCCTATCAAATCCAGCTTTGAGTGTTTTATCACTAACTTCACCGAGTACAGATTAGGCCATTGCCGAGTCTTTTGAAAATCCCACTCCTTAATTCTTCTGCACACAGTAAATGTAAAGCCCTGTAATTAAAAAAAAAAAAAAAAAAAAAAAAAAAAAGGAGATAAAATTCTAGGTAAAATGAGGCTACTAGCTCCAGAGGAGTCCACTTGTCCTCTCAATGAACATCCCAGCTGAGGCCTGTAATCGCAGTTTTCAAAGACACACAACCTGTACATATTATTAAAAAGAATCCTGGCTCTTTCTAAGGGAAGTAGTAATATGCTGACTAATTCACAAGCAGCTACTCACTTGTGAACTAAATATTCTCAAAGCTCTTTGATAAAATCAGGGGAGGCCAACAACAGTTACAGTAGCTAATTTTTATATTATCTTCATCTGAATCAAATTAAGACTTTAATTATAATGTATTCATCTGATGAAGCAAGTGTACAACTGAAAATATTGGTTCGGTTACCTTGCCATCAATCTTAAGAAGCTGTAAATCCCTCTGTAAATAATACACTGAAAGCAAAGAAAAGGACTTTTTGCCGTAACAGCAAGAGGGATGATATACTCTGCAAGGGTATCAACTTTTAGGGGTATAAAATTCATAGTGTATAAGGTTAAGTGAACATTGCAGGTGTACTGTTAATTTTCACTTTTATACTGTAATAACAAATACACTAGCTTCAGCTATGCCAAAACATTTCCATTTGTTAGAAACAGTTTTGTACCATAGACAACGAACTGGAGAGACTGAACTGCTGAAGCACCAAAACATCAAAGAACTGATTAGGTAACGTGATCAGAGGTCTCTGTCCGGTAGTTTGTATTCACACTGTTTGGAAAAGCAAACCCCCTTTTTGCAGTCACTTCCCACCTTGTTTGCAAACCCGCACTCTATATGTGGCAATCATTTTCAGCTTAAGTATTGGACTAGAGTCCACCAACTAGATTTGTAGTAAGTGTGGGGTTTGTACCATCTCATTTAGTGCTCAGTGGCTCTCTCTGAAGATATTCTGATGTTACAGAGCCAAAGAGGAAAAGAAAGAAAGAAAATAAAATGCATTTGATCAGCTGTGTATCAGGGAATAGTCTAACCTCCTGGCTGACTATGCAGGTGAGCAGACAGAACAGTCATTGACTGAAGGGTCTGGGTTATGAGAAGGCTAAAGGCAACACAAGCAACTCTGCTCTCCCCAGGGCCCCTGAAGGAATTGTGACGAACTCCCAGAGCTCGCTCTCTTGGGAAAAGCATACTATCAAAATTGTAAGCATTGCAAGCCAATATGTTTTCCTGCAGTTACAAGCACACCGTTCCTGTTCTGCACACCTTTCTTACACTTCTGTGACATTTTCTCCATGCCAAATGTCTCTAAACAAAGTGAAAAAGTTATGCGCATGCGTTGGAGGTTTCCATATTATAAAGACACAGAACATGATAGGAAAATTGTTTCTGATGTTTTTACACTCATTCGGTTAAACACTGTCAAAAAGAGTCAATGGCGTATCATCATGTCTTTGGCACAGAAAAACAAAGTACTTCTTAACTGAAAACATGAAATAACAATTTCAATTTCGTTATTTTTGAGACTGGAACCTGTCCCACAACCTGTTTCACAACTGGAATCAGATATTTAGAAAGACTCTGCCCTCTTTATCCCCTCGTGAGTTTAGTCACACAACTGAAGGGCGCACGCATGGACCATTTTTACAGTTTTATTACGACAACAATACTTCCAAGTGCTATTCTTTATGATAACCTGAACTTTTGCGGGCCCTTAACATCTTACTCCTCCATCTGTCTTCTGTTTAATCAGTATTTCCTTTACTTCATTTTTCCCTGCAGACATCTAACCCTATGATTTCTAAATAGCATCCCTGTAACAGTAACACTTCCCACAAAACTCTCAAAGTCACAAAGCAGTTTTATCAAAGTTGTCCTGTTGCAATATTTACACAGAACTCTAAAAATGCTAGCCTGCGGATCGGCTGTCATCATCACTTACCATTTACTTCTTTATTAGCTTATACTCCCTCTGGCTCTTTTTTCTTTACCCATCTCCTATCTCACATCATAGACCTACCTGCACTGTGCGTGGTGTCATATACAGCACGCACTGTGTACATTTTCTTCTCCTCCTGTTTTCCTTCTCTATTTAGCAATTGAAATGACTAAACTACAGCAACTGTTTATTGCAGTGTTAATAAATGATAGATGCAAGCACCCCTCCCAAAAGCAAGAACCATCTTTAACACCCACATTCAAAAGGCATTGTCTAACCTTTCAGCAAGTTAAAATTTCTGAAACTTATCACACAAAGAGGTCATACAAAACTGGAGCAGGGAGAGGTGTTTGGTGTTCATTTGTAAGTGTACCTTTGCACTTAATTCCAGCGAGTAACAGACTCCTTGAAATTGTGCTTTCAGATCTCATGTTCTGTAGCAACACATAGTAATGATCACTCAATTTCTTTCTTCTTTTCATTCCAGGGAAACAGCGAAGAGGGACAAATCTAGTTGCAAAGGAATCAAATAAGACCTCTTCCATGATGCACCCCTTGATAACTACATGTGTTCCAAAGCTGCTTACAAAAGGTGGGATTTCAGGAGAAGATTGTTGAAGGATGCTCTCCATAGGAAAATGTAAGTGCAATAAACTCCACTACAGTGTTCATAGGGATTTACATACAAAATCCAGAAGAGAAATTAAAAAAAAAAAAAAAAAAAATCCCTCTCAGGCGTTAAATCTTTAATCCTTGATTATTTGTCCAGCAAGGTGACAGATGGCAAATCTACTGCTATTATTAAAGCTCCTCCTCTGCATTGGCATCTGTTTTCCCTGGGGTAAGTAGAACGAGGGAGTTTGCCTGCCTAACCAAATCAGCCAAGTCTAGTTATGACTCCTTTCAGTACATTAATACTGCACAGAACTACATATCCTCACATTGTCTTCTAGCATCACGCCTGCTAGTTATATATTAGGTTGTCATGATATTCTGTTCCAGTCTTTGCATAAAGGAGAATCTAAACCGGTATTAATTTACACCTATCTATGTATTTCTAGTACATAAATTGCTGACATAAATAGGCATCAAATATTAGCAATCCCAGAGAACTGCAATTGTAGTCATGGAAACAAGATCCAAGCATCAATTTGAATTTGGAATTCAAAATGAATGATCATTAGAAGGAGGGTAGTATTGACAAACTCTTTGATACAGCTGTGTGTTCCTGCAAGCATATTAATCCCCTATCACACAGACCTAGACTGAGTCCTATATAAAAATGAAGCTGCAAGGATATCTGCATCTATGCATGGGCAATCTGGACTCGGGGCAAGAGGGGTGGCTCAGATACTCAGAATGCTGCATTAATGACAGAGTAATTGCTCAATAAAAAGAATATTCCTGAAGGTACTAGCAGTTACCTGTGACATGTAACAAGAGTTTGCCGTCCAGCTTACAAGAAACAAAAGCGTATTTTTTTTTCATGTAAACAATGTAAAACATCCAGGGTAACAAAGGGAACTTGCTGAGCTTTCCCTCATAGTCAATCCTTTTGATTTTTTCAAGCATATGTAAACTCTAAGTGGTGTCTGGCAGGGACATGGGACAGTTCTGTTTTCTATTGTTTCCAAAGGAGAAATGACGACCTAGTTCAGAACTCCAACAGCTAAGGCTTTTGGCTTCTCTGAAACCCAATTACATTCTTCCCTTCAAAATATAAAAGTTAAATTTTGCTCTAAATGATGTTTAGCAACATTTTGCATTTCCTGGAAATTTTATTCAAATTTTAATGGAAATACTTTCCATTACTAAACATGGAATGTTAGACTAAAATGATAAACTAAAAGACAGTGAACTTTGAGACTGTGATGATTATTATATGCATAATGCTATATATCCATACACCCCCAATGATAATACCATAACCTACTTTGCAGAAATAAACAACTAGTATTCAATGTATAAAACCACTACTTTTTCTTTTTCTTTTTTTTTTTTGGCAGGGGTGGGGAGGCACATGGGCAAGGATTGTAATTCATTCAGATTACTTCCATTAACTGCTTTTTATAAACAGTTTCGAACAAACCAAATAAAGACAAACAAAAGAAAAGAAGCCATCTGCACAATTAAATGGTCAGTCAGCACATTTAGATTATATAAGCCCTATTACTGAACAATGTAAACACTTATCTTCCCAAGCTGACATCCTGGCAAAAAAAACCCCACATCTTTCACGTGTTTGAGGTTAAAGTTTCTGTGAAGTGGTATACCTTGCTCCAGAGAAGGGGGCAAACATATACTTTATCTATGAAGAAGAAGTGGGAAGGAAACAGACCCTCTCAGTGATGTTCTACTTGTGAGCAAGATTAAAAAGGAGGAAGCTTAAAACATGAAAAATGCAGTAATCAGGATCTTGTCTACCACTCCACCCCCCCCCCCCCCCAACTTGGTACACATGAGTTAAAAGACAAGCAAGAAGGAAGAAAAATGTATGTGATAACAGAAGGCAGCTACTCATTGTGAAACATGCACATTTACTGTCTCGTGGAAAAACTCATTGTTTAATTCTGAGAAATATTTTTGGCAGTCAGGTTTTCTGAACTTCTTAATTATGGGCAATTTGCTTTCTCCTGCCACCCAGATTATTAAACTGGCTGATGAGTTAGAATGAGCCTTTTGGCCTTTTGAATATAGAAAAAAACCTATTAAACAGTATGACTCAGGCATATACCGTAATTTTTCCAGCAACAAAACAAAAGGTCAAAGGCTGAGCTTAGAATTGACAGGTTAGCTGTGCTGTAAATCAATACTAGCCTTTGTTGACCACAGCAATCGCTGTACGGATAAAGGTCAAATCATTCAGAAGGTTCAAAGAATTGTAATGAAACCTCATGCTTAAATTCTTCCGTTTTTCTACATTCCCAAAATATACTTCTCCTGTATTAGTCCTTTACTGAACAGAAAGATGAAATGATAAACTATAAATCATCAGGTTACCAGTCATATATGGGAGAGAGACAGAAATCATCATCCATAAACTCCAAAAGTTCCCCTGACACCAGAAATTAAGAGGATGATGCCTTTCCCTGCTGGGCTAAGAGAGTGATTACTAGTGCTGTGCTAGTGCTGTAAAATACCACTTAATTTGGAATTCACCATGAGACTACTAATTGGGTCAATAGCCAGAAAGTGAAAGTCAGCAGTGACAGTCTGCCACTCAAGCATGCTTTTGCTATCCGCTTAGAGAAATTTTATGCATCTGAAAGAAGCCACTAGCAATGGGATGCAGCTGCAGTTACACGAAGAGAAGCAATGACCGGAGCAATACTAGCCGAACCTGTGTGGAAGGATGTGGGGTCTTTACACTGCAAAGCCTTCTAGTACTCAGCTAATGTTTTCTATAGCACTGCCTCCCTGATCATCCCATCACAAAGCAGTGCTCTGAGCCAGGTCAAACAGGAGAAAGTTCAGGGCTAGGCTAGAGGACGGCATTTATTTTGAAAATAGAACTGTCCTTTGTAAGACAGAAACATGTTCATTGTCTACACTGAAAAGACAGAGCTAATTCATGCAGATCTTTTGGAACAGACAGATCTTATCTTGAGATCAACTGCTGTAAATAATTAGATAAAATTAATCCATAAAACATTTAATTATATAACCTTCAGAGAGTCATCACTGGTTCTTCTATTGGCACAAGTTCTGTAACTGGGGTTTCCAGTGTTTACTTTGCAAATGCTTTCACAAAGGTAGTGCCTTGTCTGATCATTTCTTTTGCTCTATTAAAGTTTTATTAGTATCAACAATTTTTTGCTACTGACTTAGCATTCTGATTAGTTACCACTCAGTTTCTTCCCTACTGACAGATTCCTATTAGCAAGACTATAAGCCACTTTGTCACTACACTGCAGGGGAGAGAGAGGCTTTCTCCTGTATTTCATCAGCTTGGTAATCACAGATTTAGGATTCAGAAGAAAAGACAAATGCTTTTCTCTCAGTTTTGATGAAGGTCAGCAGCAGGAATTTGTCCCTTCCTGGCAAGTCCCGTACTATTACTATTTTACACTTCAGTGGAGTCAGTCAAGAAAGGTTAAAAAGTCTGAGGTTCTCTCTGGGGTCAGAAACATCAAGAAGCAAGTAACCCCCATGTAAGCGCATGGTCTTACCATGAGGTCTCAAAAGCTCTCCTCCCACTGCTTTGCTATGGTTTAATGCATTTCTGCCCATCCTGTCAATCTAACTTAAAAATGTTTGTATGTCTTTCAGGAATGTTATCTCTCTTTATAGCAAAACTGTCTGAAATACAATTGTGCATGCAACCTGATTCAAAGGTCATACCCCTATATAAAACTATCAAAAAGATTTAAACAAACCTCTTAAGCTCAGTCTTTACATGCCATGTGCCCTGGTGGAATCACTGCATTTTCTTCCTCATTTAAAAAACAGCAACAAAATTCCTAACCTGGCTGTAGGATGGGTCTGTCAGTTCATGACAGACATCATGCATAGATTACCTTAAAATGGAAACATTCATTTAAAATGAACAGGCACTATTTAAAAAAGAAGAAGAAAAAAATCTTCCTGCGGTTTTCCAAAAGCATTCCAACGAGGTTACTTACATTGCTTTGAAATTGGTTTGAGTTATGGGAAGGCCACAGCCTGAGACTGGCAGCTGAGACAGCAACAGAGATGAAAGTTTTTTAGCTTCCAGATTCAAGGGGGAACACAGCTGCTACAGCTGGTCCTGTCAGATCTCAACACTTACTATAGCGATCAAGAAAGCGATAATGTTTTATGCCTCGGTTTGAAGAAAGCATTAATAAAAACAGTCCCTAAATAGAATGAAAAAAATCCAAAATAATTAATCATACACTAAGCTTTTAGCTCTGGAAACTGAAGTGGGCTGATTTTAGGGAAACTGGGTTCTGTTACATACTGAATTACCACCTCTGCCTGAAACTGCCATTGGTGTGAGTCAGTAGTAACTTTTTTTTTTTTTTGAACGGTCATTTTTTTTGGAACAACAGTCATTTGTTTATGTCAACCCCACAAACGATTTTAATTGATATAGAGCAGCATATATATGAAATAATTATAGAAGTTTCTTGTAGAACGCAAAGGGAAAAAAAAAATAATATTAATACCATGAAATGTGGACCAAGGCAGATATAATGGGAGACTGTGATACGAAGCACATTTTCAAAGAAAAACAGCAGAAATAACCTAAGTGGAAAGGACCGGAGATCTTTAAGATCACTGTTCAACAGTGGTTTTGTGAACAGTGACTGTTCAACAAATAATTGTGTGATACTCATCATTCCCCTCTGGGAACATCATGACAAAGCTGGGGGGTGGGAGAGAGAAAACACATAAATATGGATTTTGGAGAAAATAAGCATCTTATTGCATGTAATTTCAACAACACTGCTAATTTCAGAACTTATCTACAAACAAGTACTGGTTTGAAAACAAAATGGTAGCATGGTTACAGTTGTTGTTAAAGTATTCAAGTCTATTTAACCAACATGAAAATTCATATTATTTTAACTGAATTTATGCAGACTCTGGAAGAGAAAGTAACTTTGTTAAAGTATAAAGGAAAGTACCAAACCAGAAACTCAAATGCAAATTTTCAGGCTTGGTTTACAGAAAGGTCTCAATTCCCAGCTGAGAACAATGCAAACTGCTGAACATAAAAAAATAATAATGATGATGGCACTAGTTCAATTTAGGTGTTTAAACATGAACAGAGCAACTTCCCAAATTTGCCCTCCGCAGTGTTGTATTCTTGGTCAGTGTTCTGGTTTTGGCTGGTACAGAGTTCATTTTCTTCATAGTAGCCAGTATGGGGCTATGTTTTGGATTTGTGCTGAAAACAGTGTTGATAACACAAGGATGCTTTATTTACTGCTGAGCAGTGCTTACACAGAGCCAAGGCCTTTTCTGCTTCTCACCCCACCCCACCAGCGAGTAGGCTGGGGGGGCACAAGGAGCTGGGAGGGGACACAGCTGGGACAGCTGACCCCAACTGACCAAAGGGATATCCCAGACCGTATGATGTTGTGCTCAGCATATGAAGCTGCTTTACCTCTTAAAACTGTCTTTATCTAAACCCACAAGTTTTCTCACTTTTACTCTTACGATTCTCTCCCCCATCCCCCACAGAGGTGTAAGCGAGCAGCTGGGTGCCTACTAGGGTTAACCCATAACAGTCAGGAAGCTTTTCTCAAAAAATAAACACCCTCTTCAAAAAAGTAACAGGAATGTCTTCTTCAAAAAACACCTGCAGTCACTGGTAGAATTATTTTGTACTGTGTTGTAGACAATTTTATGAAGGAGAATGTATTTCAAATGTGGCTTTATTTTTAATACAAAAAAAACCCCTTCTTTTAAAGGAGATTGGAAATTATTTTGATATGGAAATTTTTCTGGAAGAAAAACTATCTAGCCAAAATTATAGAAAAACTTGAGGACTGAAATTCAACAGCTGTACTTGATATTGCATCAGACCTATCAGAAAACTGTTTTTTCTTTCTTCAGTCATCTAAAAGTTAACTTGTAAAGCTGATGATTCCTCTGCCATCAGCCAAACTAACAACATTTTCTTGTATCTTAAATTACACCTAATTAGTTTTAAATGCTTTTTTTTTTTAATAAACTCATCACTAGCTATGATAAAAAGTATCCTTCAAGACTTTTTCATAAATTCTCCCTTTTTTCCCCAATAGTGAAAAAGCTGAAAGCAAATGACCACTTGTATCAAAGTAGTCATGGTTCTATTATGTTAGCTAAACCACACAGGCAGTTGGAAATCAGTATGAACTAAAACCTGCAAGTTGGTCTGCATAAAACCACACATTTAGACAGTCAAAAATCCAAAACTATTTACTGACAAGTTGCTTGTTAACTGTAATATGATCAGTGTTGGTTTATGTCACAGGATGGATAATGGAATTTTACAAAATTATCATTCTTGGTTCATGATAATTAATTAAAACAGTAAACAAATGAAAAGTCCTTCTCCAGAGTAAAGCTCTTTAAGAACCACCAAGCAACAGATATAGCATAAACTACTGTTATAACACAAAAGAACCTCGTATGTTTAATTATGTACCATATATATAAGCCCTAAGTTATGTTTTGATCGAATATCCTGAAGAAATCTGTCTTGTCTGAAATGAATCCGATCACATTTTTTTCTCCATAAAGCAGGCTTTAAAAGAAACAGAAATTAGCCTTTTTTTACTTTTCAGTTACTAAATTATGTGCTTTTTAAAAAAAAAAAAAGGCAGACTCTTTGTGTCTACAAAAGGATTTTGTACATTTTATAGCAGATACTCAAGAAATTAACTTCACAGAGACATTGGTGATAATAATTATTATATACTTTCAAATGCAGGTGCAAATGCTTGAAGCTTTTGTTTCTGCAGTGTGGGAAGTGATTCATTTTAATGTTGCTGGTTTTAATTAGCCTATGTTTGGAAAATGGATTTCAGACAAATGGCTTTCAGAGACATCCTCCAATTTTAAGAGGTAGTCAGGAAAAAAAAAAGCACAACCTTCCTGAGAAATGCAGACATAGGAGGTAAATATTCATTTGTTTACAGTAGGATTCTTGACCTAATTAAGTCAACAATTGGTTATTGTGGGCCTACAATTTCTTTCTAAACTTCAAAAGTATATTTCTTTCTAAAGCAACTGGCCCCCATATTTTGGACTCTCTCACTTCAGGCTTTAGAAGCTTCCTGTATCAATATGAGCAGCACTGCTGGTACTTCAGTGCAAAAAGCATCCACCGAAGTGAATTCATCACATCCAGCAGTCTGTAAAGAAGTACCACATCATTTATTTCAGTTGTTACATACAGCAAATGGTGCAAATATCTAAGCAGAGATCATGAAGCATTAGCTACAGCCAGAAGCAAGATAGAGTGTCACAGAAGCCAGAGCAGAGCAAGTCCTACAGACCACAGAACATCTGGCCCTGACAGGGAAAAAGCTGGGGAAGTCCATGAAAGCTTGATTTCCCATAGGATCCATGAACAGTTAACGCTGCTCATGTTATAAATCCCCTGGAGGTAGACTAGACTTCAGGAAAAAAAACTGGCAAAAGACTATCACACAAAGCGCAGATCACACCCAACAGCTATTTAGCCTTCCTACAGAAGACTGCTACTCTACTCTGGTTTTGTATTTAGTTAAAACCTAAGTTTTCAGTAGCAGCCACTCTTGGTTCTCACCACTCGTATTCCTGGCCAGCCAGGGATCTCATTATAGAACATTAGTCTGGTGATGGATATTCATGAAAATTGAAAAAAACCCATCATTTTTCAGTCTCATACATTGCATTGTACATCCAGACACAGCTTCAATCTCAGAAGAGGAATAAATATCAAAAAAAGTCTTTTCATTCAGAAGGCTAGAATATTAACATGTTGTAACCTTAATAATTCCTTTGAACATCTGGCATTAAAATACTATCCCTTAAATGTCTAGCATTGAAGCAGGTTTGAAAAAATTACCATTGAAATTTTTCTGCCTTACCAGAAATAACTGTTACTTGGGTTTTACATTCCTTCTACAAATCAAGGGTAGCAGCAGCAGGTAATTCCATTTGGCTACTGAACATTAAATGTCATATTTTGACTTAGGAATGATTCAAGACTATTACATTACCTCCTTCTTCAGAACTGACATTTGGGATACATCCAACAGTTGACTGCTGCAACTGTAGTAAGAATACTTAGCATTTAGAACCAAAACAAAATCTCCATGACTCAATGGAAGCATTGGTAGATAAAATAAAATAGTAAGAAATACTCTTTAATTTTTCAATCCTTACTTAGATCTATTTGTATTAATGTATTATATTATTATTATTAGATCATTTGTTTTCAACAGAAGTTTAAGTTTCCAAAATAAAGCACCTAATCTTCCTAAGCTTAAAATAACTGAGAACAATGAGGTTAGAGTATATGACAGTGAAATTCATGTTTTTGAGTGTCAAACATGCTAGAAAAATTACAACTTCAGAAAATTTGGTAAAACTACCTGTGAAACTTTAGATGAAATAATGGAAAGAACTAGTCTAAAATGATGCTATTTAATTTACTCAACTATCAGTTAGAACTCAGAAATTAGTATCATCCAATTTAAATAAAAAGATCCTATTAATTATTGGCATTTTAGGTCAGAATTACATATCCATGAGGCACTATCAGCAAAAAGACAAGAGCTCATACTATTTATATTAAGAACAAAAGCACAGCTCTACTTAAGAGTTTGTGAGAACACTCAGAGCATTTTTTTGAATGGTTTTATACTTTTCCAGTTAAAATATACAGCTATTTCTAACTTTATTATAGAAGGCCTTCGCAATTTGAGCACTTGTTCAAGAAGTGTTAAGACTAACTCTCAGTATTCCTTTGGGATTCGCAAGAGATTCAAATTCACCTCTCCTACAACTTGCCCTGTTGCTTCCTGAGCAAGCGGTCTAATAGGCTACCATGTAAAACAAAGCAGCTCAATGAAAATTGGCTTTTACAGCCATTATCTTTCTAAAATGAGGGTTGCTACTGATAAAGCTGCCATGCTTTAAAACCCATCCCACATAAAGGAGATAACCCTGGGAACCAAAGTTTTCAGACAGCATAGCAGCATTTAGTTTGCATGTCCCAAGCAGTTGTAGACAGGAATTCAGAATGAGATGCTCACCTTAGCTGGGACAGTGCAAATTGCAAGTCCCCACAATAATAAAAAAATGGACAGTTGATAAAAGCATGGGCTACCAGCAACTTGACAGAGTTTTTTTGAAATCTTTATTTGGGTTAAGAACAAAAATTCTGCTAAAATTTTGTAGATCCGGCTCCTAGACATCACCTGCACAATTTAAGTCATTGTTTTAAAGTACTTGTACTTCTTTCTTTTTTGGTAAATGTAAGCAGGATATTAATTAAAGTGCGACATCACCATCAGCTACAGCACATAATTTGTGAGCATTCTTTCTATGAAGTTAAGAAAAACCTTCAAGCTTTGCTATTGATTTTACAGAATCTTGTGGGCAGCAGTGAAACTGTAAATAATTATGCCAATGCCACACTACTGCTGAGTCAAATGCCTGAAAATACATTCAAGCATTAAGAAAGTCAGGAAATACCATTATTTGTGGAGAAATATGACCTAAAATCTGGTGTTATTGTGGGCAACCATGACCAAAAACTTGAAACTGGGGGAAAAAAGTCATGGACTGGGAGATGGAGATGAACAGCAGACACAAAACTTTGTCTTCCTTCTTTATTTCTCAAGAGGCTTTGCCATGGGAAAGTAGTTGAAAGCTCCTTCTTATCTCACCCTCAGTGTCAAAAGATAAATATTGGCTAAAACCAAATCTATGAAGTACTGAACAAGGATCTGATCAATGCTAGATGCCAAACATAACAATTAGTATCACAAGGATATTGGGCCTTGCATGAGGTTACGGCCTCCAGACTTTTGTCTACCATATTTTGAAGATCTCCCTATAAAATTACACTTTTTATACAGACCAAGCAGACTGTTCTCCAAGTGGATGATCTCATTCAATGTTTCTTTTCTAAGAGAATTCATTAAAATAACAGTCTCTGTAATATGATGTAGACTGAAGTTTAACAAACTAATGGAGAAGTACTTGAATTAAAGTCAATACTAAAGGTGGTACAGGTATTGACTTTATTGTATTTTTCTTATGTTCATACAAAATCTGCTAACCCTAAACAGATTACAAAAGCAAGTGAATGGAATAAGCCAATTTGTCATAGACCTTATCACTGGACTCCAAATAAGTGCATTAAGAGCAGAAAAATAAAAAGCTTCAAATCAGATGTTAGGATAAAGGTAGAATTACAGTAATTACATGTCAGACTGACTTTTTCATTAAGTACTCCTTACTCCCCGCCCCCCCGCAAAAAGCCTACAATATTGAGATATTCTAAGTATGTGGAGTCCCAGCTTCATTTCCAGGCCTCACAGAATCCATCTAAAATACCAGACATTTAAAAATGTGACCTCTAGAAGAAAGTTACATCAAGAACTAAATACAAGATAATCTTACTGGTTAACATCTGGTATCTGTAATTACTTTTTTTTCCAAGTCAGTTCTACACCAAAACCTACAACATTAAACAGGTATATTTCTTTCATAACTAAGCATTTCTTATAAATATTACAATTAACTCACAAATGTTCTGCATTATATATAACATGAATCTAAAGACTATTCCTATGGTTCAAACGGCCTTGCCGCAAATCAGTGAAGGATTTTAATTTGGTGTAAGAAACTGGCAAATGAAACACCACTTCTGGTAGGCAGTCAAACTTTTTAATGCTTTCTACCAATTTGCAGCCACCCCTGAAGCCATTTCAGGGTCTTATGTAGAACTACACCATATTTATATTTAAGGTAAGTGTTTTAGTATGTTTTAAGGAAGGTTGAAAAGATCATTTATCAAAACGCTGGTTTCCACTCAAAATATATTTGGCTGACTCAGTCATTTCTAATTAAATCACATTCATTAGCACTCTGAATGTTCCCTTTTCTTTTTAACTGTTATTTTCACTTTGCTGTATGAAGAATATTTTAAAAATATTGTTATGGCTGTAAATGATACAGTAAATATTTTTCAGCACACTAACAACAAAACAACCTATGTATGTTTTCAAAGGAAATTAATTCTGAGAGAAGAATATAAAGATCCAAAAGTCACCAAAATGAATGGCACTACTATGTCTCAGGTCCCTGACTTCAACCTTGGAAAATACAAATATTGTAAGTCTTGTATCTCATTTTATTTGACTTCCTTTCAACAATCTTCTGACTATGATTGCAGCTATTCAATGGAAGCCTGCAAATGAGCATTTTCTATTCACTGATTTACAACCAAAAGTTTATCACCATCTAAATAAATAAACTGCATGATTTCACTAAAGATAAAAAAACTGTTGTTAATTTCAATCAACAATGAATTTTAATCACATAGACCTACACTTATTTCATAACTCGCCTGCCATTTCAAAAGCATTTGTCACTGTTGTCATTTGTATATATTTTTAGACCTCAGTCCTGTAAAGATTTATGCACTAGAAACATGTGCCAGTGTTGCTTTTTAATTCCCTCAGAAAAAAGCCACAATTTGTATTTTAAGGTTGTAATATGTATTTAAAACTCTGAAATAGAATTAAAATATTATGGAATGTATTCCAGTCTTTTAAAGTAAGTTAAAGCAAATTCACTAAACTATTTTTAGTGTTTCCTTGGTTTAAAATATTTAGAAGGTCTATCACTTCTTTTCTTGGTTTCAGATGGTAAGAACATAGACACGGAGACCACGGCTGCTTTTGGCTACCTACAGAAATGATGATCGATGGTTTAATGTGGACTCTGAAATTTACAGAATGGGCACACATCTTGTAAGTTCAAACAAGAAAACCAGTTAAAGAATCAGATATGCATTGCCATCTCTCAGCCTGAAAAAACTAGTTGCTGATACAAATACACCAGTGTTAGCAGCTGGCCCACAAGGCTAAGGCAGCCACCTCTTCCTACCTTTGGAGGAAATCAACTCATAGCCGGGACTGGAAAAACAAAGTTTACCGCTTTGTTATTTAAAGGCAGGCTCTTTTTCCATCCAGGTACTCTCTGGAGACAGCCAAGGACCCTGGATCTCATGGATCCACAAGTTAAGTGACTACATTGCCCTTAACAGGCAAACATGGTAAATTATTATGCAGAACTAATACAAACCATTGGGACCTGTGTACAATTGATTAAAACACTCATAAGACAAGAGTGATATTGCGTTATCAAAATAAATGTTCCATTTAAATTGAAAAAAGATTAGCATTCATACAGAACTATTGTAGATATTTAAAAATATCTACATAAATATATCATAAAAATATGATAGTTAAAGTCTGACCGCACTCCTTTGAAGTACATAAGTACTGTTTTGCTAATAATTAAAGAGCAGAAACAAAACTGAATCTGGACATGGTGTTTCTTCTAAACTATTTTATACCTCAGCTGAAATTCAGCCCTGTGAAGAACTATGGTGTAGACAGGTCAATGTAATCATACTGGAATAACCACTTAAAGTAAACATGGAAAAGCAAGAGAAACATTACATATACATTCACATTACAATATGTGAATATTTCAGCAAAATGAGTCTGACCATCTCTCATAATTATCTGTACAACTCAACCAGATAAAAAGATAGAACCTGCATTGTTTAGCAAAGGTTGTTACACTCTCTGCTTCAGACTTGTAAAATAGCCCAACCCGTCTATTTTAATTTCACAAAAAAAATGTATGTAGTGTTAGCCTAAGGTATTTAAGGGATTTTATATCTTAAAGATTATTTTGTAAAGTATTAAAATCCAAAAATTATGTGATTTTTAATTATAGACCATTCATAAATAAGCATATAGCAGAAATTATATTCAAAAGAAGTAAAGACCAAAGTCCATATGATACAGTGAACACAAGGGAAAGAGAAGGCAACACAGATATTTTTTTTTTTTTTTTTTTTTTTAAATGAAGGGTTTGTAGACTGTGGTGCAAAGGGGTGCAGATTTAAAGGGTAAAAATGGTAAAAGGAAGGAATACATGGCAAAATGGAGAGTGGTTCAATGGAACACAAGAAGGTGGTGAGAGGGAAAGTAAATCTTGCCAAGAAAATGGGATGGCCACTAAACAGACCTAGAGAAAATGACAGGACATGTGTTTAGAAATTAGGTAGTAGGCATGGAAAGAAACCATGGGACTACAATGTCACCTGTTCTCTCACAGTGTACAGAGGACAGAAGATGGGCAGAAGAAAGTGTAAGAGCTCTCTCTTCTTGATAAAAGACTGAATGCTAATTTTCTCTTTGGCTGTGCGACAATCACACATAAATTACAAGTAACGTCCCTTCCCTCCTAAAAAGCACACTAATGTGATTAATCTGTAAAATTTTAAAACCAATCCAAATCAGACCAAACATAGTTGAGAATAATGCAGATATTTGAGTACTCTCTGTTGTGGTTTAACCCCAGCCAGCAAGTAAGCACCACGCAGCTGCTCGCTCACTTCTCCCCGCTCCCACTGGGATGGGGAAGAGAATCGAAAAAAAAGTAAAACTTGTGGGTTAAGATAAGAATGATTTCATAACGAAAGTAAAATAAAATACAACACTAACAACACTAACAATACTACTACTACTACTAATAATAATAATATAGTAATGAAAAGGAATATAACAACAACAACAAAAAAAAAACCAAACCACCAAACCCAAGAAAATACAAGTGATGCACAATGCAACTGCTCACCACCCGCTGACCGATGCCCAAGCAGTGATCTGCCCCTCCTGGCCAACTCCCCCCAGTTTATATATACTGAGCATGACATTCTATGGTATGGAATATCCCTTCAGCTAGTTTGGGTCAGCTGTCATGACCATGCTCCTTCCCAGCTTCTTGTACACCTGCTTGCTGGCAGAGCATGGGAAACTGAAAAATCCTTAACTTGGGGTAAGCACTACTTAATAACTAAAACATCATTGTGTTGTCAACATTATTCTCACACTAAATCCAAAATACAGCATTGTACCAGCTACTAAGAAGAAAATTAACTCTATCCCAGCCAAAACCAGGACACTCTCCTACATGACAGTAAAAAATTTTAATTTTTTAGAATTTGCAGCTCAGAGAAATAGCAAGTGAGCTCTACAGCTTACATTTATTGTACGTAGGAGAGAAAGCACTTGTACTGATTTGAAAAGAGCGCTAAGTGAAAGTTATAGCACTTTCATTAAAGCGTGTTATGGCTACTGTCCAAAAGGACTTGAGCACTGCTCTTACCTGTAATTAAAATGTAACATTTGATTCTCTGTATCTGTTAATTTAGAAAGGATATGACTTCTGAAGCATCAAAGGATACCACAACTAGAAAACACACTAGAGTTCAGAACAGCAACAATTGCCAAAGAGCCATCCTGCAGTTCATCATCTCAGAGTTAATATGTTGTCCAGCAGCAGCATACAGTGAGCATACTTGCAAAAAATAAAGCAGGCAAAAAATACTTCAGGAAACAAGTGACAGCTGACAACATACTTTTCTTTTATATGCATATATGAGAGAGCGCAGGAGAGATGGAAAGAGACAACAAGAGAGTTAACATCCTAAGAAAAAGAAGGGGAGTGCGTATATTTTGGTTAACATTCATGGTAATTTTTCCTAGAAGGCAGTCTCAGTCATACAGCTGATTTGTGGAGTTTTGCCAACGACTAATGAGGCAAAACTTTCACCCACTGGGATACTATTCTTTTTGGGTTAAAAAGAAATCAAAAACTGAAAAGTGGTCAAAACCCCTGCTCCTCCAGGCAGTCTTCAGGAACATCTCCACTGCAGGACACATCAGGGTGGACTTTGCTGTAATATTTAACAATTTTGTTTGCAAAGCACCTCTCGTGCCTACAAAGCATTAGGCTGTATCTTGAATTACTTGTAATTATTTTCTGTAAAAACATATTTCATAAGATTATAACACTGCACAAGAATCTTTTATGATGGTGTAAATATTTGAACCTGAAGGTACTTTTCTGTTGCATAAAAGTACAATGGAATTGCTACAAAAGCAAACTGGCCTACCAGCATGCAGTGGGCCTCTCTCTCCCAGCAAGACCTGCAGTCCTTTAAGGTTCAAAATGGGTAGAGGCCATTTATCCCACTACTAAAAGGTTCTGCTCATTTACAGATCAGTGATTTTACACAAAATATCGGAAGTCAAATCACATGCCATCACAGACGTGCACAGGAATTTCAAGACTAACTCCCTGATTGCCTGGAGGACTCCTCCTCCATCCAGGAACTGGTTAGAAAGAAACATTGCAATATTTACATTTGCTCAGATGATGAAACAGCAGTGAGGGATGATGGAGTATATGACTTTGGAATTTAGTCTGTGATTTAGTGGATTTTGCATGAACAAAGCATTCTGAAATCAGCGCCTGCCACAAGAATCACTGGTGATTCAGAAAGTATTTCAGTGGAAAAGATACACACATAGGGCCTTGTTAGCATTTTGGCAACAGATCATTGCAGTTTTTCTGCCAGATGTGCAGAAGCTGAACTGGCATAACATCATGCTACACACTGTACATCCTGCACGTAGCTTTCAGCTGTGATTGCTCTGGTATAACAAATGGTATCTGAGAACTCATAAATATCAGTAAACAGTTCCAGCCTACTAATAGCTTGTCTCTCTCTTTAATTTGGCATTTTGTACAAACAACGTCAGGCCATTTCTGCTGTTCTGAATAGAGAGTATTTGCTTTAGGGAAAGACAGACAGAAAGAGATTTAAAAAAAAAAGGGGGGGGTGGGGGTGGAAAGACACAATTCAAAAAGAGAAAGATGCACAACTTGCTTTTTGTAAAACCACTGAATACATGCAGAATTAAACTCCTGTGCAATAGCTTTACGCATGTAACTGAGTGATTGAGTGCAACTAGGATAAGACAGATGCTGGACTTTTTGCCGCTACTTCCAGGCAGAAAACATGAACAGGCACACGTTCTCCATAGGCCGCTAGGAAGTCTGGGCAAGACCTGTGGCAAGCCATCTACTTCTTTACAATATACTTTCATTTTTGTCTGTGTTGCTGTTGCAAACCCAGCAGCACATATACAAGCAGTCTACATCTTCTTCTGTCCAGTGCTCAAGCTCATGAAATGTCAGAAAATGTTTCCAAACAGAGAAAGTGGAAAGGACAAGGTTCATAATAGGATTTAAAGAACAAAACATCCTTTTCCCTTGCTGTAATTTGGGAGAACACTTACACCAAAAGGAAAAAACAAACAAACAAACAAACAAAAAAACAGTCCCAAAAATAAGTAAACAGTGGAAGAAGTTCAGTCATCTGACTGCCCTAAAAGCTGCTAAACAAAACCGATAAAGCTAACCTATTAATCCTCCAGCAGGACTACTGTAGAAATAATAATTTATGCAACCCCCATGGTTACTCTGATGTCTTTATCTGTGGAAGTGCAGTGACCCCTAAACATCTTTGACCTACTAAGTGCTAACAGCTCAAACACTCAACAGCTTTTAATATATTTTCAGATTTGAGTCCTTCTAATCAGATGCTGACTCTCGAGTTCTCCAGCAATGAATATTTCATAATATTTAGCCAAATACTGTTAGAGTCAGAAAGTATCAACTCCTGTGGATTATATGCCATATATTCTCTGCATACAATTATAATAGTTTTGTTTCCCAAATTCTTATGATTTGGCAATATCAAGTGGTTGGAGGGAATAAGACCAGGCATGGTAAAAATACTTAAATAATAAATCACTATGAAAAATATATGGAAACTTTTAGTCTATAGCATTACTATACACTTATTTCTTAAGCAATATTTCTTTATACCTGAAAGGTACACTTGATACATTACATTTAGAAGTTTATAGTGACAGGAAGTATGAAGTGAAAATGTTGAACCTTTTTCACTGAAATTCCATGTCCATACATTTATACTGGCAAGGAAATAAACTCTTAACACAGCTACAGATGTGGCATCATTTTACAAAAATAAAGACATTTAATTATAAATTGACCTACCCTACTGTATTAAAATAAAAAAAAAAAAGATTTAGTAGTGCAATCAAACAAAGCAGAGGGAAAATGAAAGGTAAAGATTATCCAATTAAAAAAACTGACTGTAAAAGATATTATTTTCTTAGGTTGTTGTCTTCAATTACCAAAGCAAAACACCCCCAGCATCAGTCTAACTGAGGATAATAATAGTTTTAAGTTTTGTAAAATACTTATTCACATCAATATGCAGTTTTGCAGGTTTCCTTTATATGATGACCATGGGTTTACAGGGCTTCGTAAGCAAGAATAAAGAAAAGATAAAGACAAATGTTCATTAGAAGCCACTAAAATCTGTACTAAAGAGGAAGACTGCCATTCACTGCAGGAAACTATTCTAAACATAACCCAGCAGATCATCCTTCCTTTGGTTCACTTTTACTGTCATGGGAAGTACAAAGATATTTCAAGCTTGTCTCTACCTGGCAGAAATTAAATGTTAATAATGCTTAATGACTCATTTTCCAGTTAATCTACTACTTGAATGCAAAAATAGTACGCTAAGTAAAATCCTTCCAAACGTGCATAGTTAATAAATCCACAGTATTCGAAATAGGGATTGAGAAGGCAAACGTAATTTGCAGTGTGTGCCAGTAAGTAGCTTACCTTCTCATGAACTCAGATTTGATGATTGTTTCATTGGTTTTTCAAGCCAAAAATTGCTTCTACTTTAGCAGTTTGCCAGAGGGAAAACAAACTCTAGTATCATATGAAGGGCAACAACTGAAGAACAAGCAAGTGCATATTTGAATGAAACAATTATACAATGTCACTAAGCTAACAATAAATAATCAATCCTCTTTAAAAGATGCATCACTGCTCTCTCTTTTTCATTATGGAAAACACATTGCCTTTTGAACAACATTTTATTAAATTACTGTTGTGCAAGCAAATTTTAATAATACAACTTAAAATGGAAAAATGAGCTTGAACTTTGGGGTTTTTTTCCCCTCCACACACACTGGGAGGATTGTGAAAAATTCACAACCTGACTTATCCTTATTGTCTCATCTTGCTGAAACAAAACTGCCCGCATTCACTCACAATAGCTGTCTAAAAGGAAAGCTGTTAAAGAAGAAAGCCTTCAACACATGATTAGCCACTACATACCTCACACTGTGACTTGCATTGAACAGGCTTGCAGGCTCCACTGAACTGCCTTCATCCTAAGTGTAGAAATAGGGTCCCAGACGAAAAGAAACAGATAGCAGTAGCCATATCCTTTCTTTCTAATGTACAGAATAAGCACTGCTTGGAAGCCAGAAGGGAAACTTGAGTTTTGATCTTTTGCTGAAGAATCTCCTCTCTCTGAAACCTGGATTTATAACTATTTTCAAACCAATAAGGTTGTCCCAACTTGTATTAGAGAAAGTAGCACTCTCTGCTTTCTGTAAAGGTAGCATTTGCTGCATTTATGGGATTTATATGGAGTGAGAAAATAGCAGGAAGCACAAATAAGTAAGTCCTTTGAGATCTGTATCTGCACAACAGTTATACATTCACAGTAATTAACTGGTAATAGTCACAGTGTAAGAAAACTAGGGATGTGAAAAGTAGCCTGTAAAGACAATAGTGATTTCCACAGCTATCTACTCAACACTTCATGTTGTCTATGTTCAAAATACAAACTTATTTTTAATTGTTAGTGTTTAATTAAAACAAAGATTTTCCAACTAAACATAGAGAGTTGCATGGGAAGATTTTCTAAGGCAAAAGGGGAACTTTTATTGATACCAGCAGGCAGGTTAAGTGCAGCCTCCACTTGTGCATTTGAAAGTATAACTCCGATAAAGCCCTGATAAAAATAAACATGAAATACTTCTGAACATCGTTGTTCACCACTGCAAATGCAATGATTCTCATACTAACCTAAAGTAAGTCTGCTGGAGTAGACGTGTCATAGGAAAAGTATAATGGCAGCCAAGTCCAGGCGCTCTAATTGTTCTCCTCCAGGGCTGCAGGACTGGCTTGGAAGAGCAGTGAATGGCAAGGAGAGATTGCTGCAGTCTCTGACACCTCTCACTCACAAGAGTTGCCATCAATGTCTGCAGACTTCCAGGATGTTTTTGGATTTGTACAGGTAGAAGTGGAGGAACAAAAGCCAAAGGGAGGAACGGCACACAAGGAAGTCTTATTAAACAGCAAATTTCCTAGGCTGTCATTTTATCAACCATCTCCTTAGCTAGACATAAAGAAAGACTTGAACCCACCAGTACATCACATATGGCATTATTCTAGTTATTACAGGTATTGAATCAGTTTTAGATTTACTGGATTGGAGGCAGTAAAAAATTCCCTTCTAGACTGCCGTCTCACAAGGTATGTACATCAAGAACTATGAATAGACAAAGTAAAAGCATACCAGCGGAAGAGAAAACAAGAGAATTTCAGCAAGCCAAGGACAAAGGGCAGGGTGTCAAGCAAGATAAAAACTAAAATACGTTTGTGCAAAAACTCTCTCTTGCCATATTAAGTAGTGATTACATCTTGGCAATGTTCACATGCAGGAACGAGACTGTTTACAGCAAAAAAAAAAAGACACTGCCCAGTTCAAAAACAAGGCAAACTTGTAAAGTTCTGGCTAAAAGGAAGCTGTTTTGTTCTGGCTCATTCAAGATGGGCAGCTGGCAGGAGACTAAACTGATGTATCTTCAAATATTTTAATTCAGGAAACATTTTTTTGGACTCGAAAGAATGTATTTTCCAAAAAATGGAAAAAATGGCTTTTCCTCTAGATGAAAGAGGCAAAGCTTAGAACAGAGTAATAGACTTGAAATATTTGGCTTTTCTGTCTAACAAGCACATGTTTTCTAAAGAATTGATAGGGTTTAAAAGGCAGTCTGGTGAGTGCTAGCATCACAGGCAAGTGGTTGAACCTGTGATCTTAGCGAAACATCTTATAGCGAGTCCCAGAAAGTGGTATGACAGAATTCCAGAGCACAATACAAAAACCTTCAGTTTTTTCTATGTATTAAATCTCATCCAATATCCAAACTGGTTTTATATCCCATTTAAAAGCAGACAAAACAAAGAATACCTATCATTGATACCACCTCTACTCAGTAAAGACTTTTGACTGTGCTACCTTAATATGAAGAATGATATTGAAATACAATGCATCTCAAAAAGATTGTTGACACTGTATGTGAAGCAATGCCTTTTGTGCAAAAGTGTAAAATATCATCAGCAGTAACTACACAGTAGTCACATTTCTTTTGCGTTGTTGATTACTCCCCATGATGTGGAAATAACAGCATGCATTCTCAGTGCTTACGTGTTAGCATCAGTTTCTTCTAAAAATACATTTAGATATCATTAACACAAGCATTTAACCTTTAGGTAACAAACTTGGATATTTATGCATAGTAAATGGTATTAATTCACTGATAACCAAATTTGCATGAACTATGACTCTGAAACAAGTGAGAAGGATAGAAGGTAAATACTACTTGTATTGGCCTCCAAGTTGAAGTACTTTTGAAATAGGCTTTAAAATCATTTAAATACCATAGAAAATAGAAAACAATTAGAAAAAAAAGCAAAAAATCATCTATTACACTAAACAAGATTTATCTTTAGTAAATGAAAATTATTTAACCGTATTAAAAGAAATTACAAACATCTAATTCAACATTTTAGAGATATCTTTCATGAAAGGCCTATGGTACAGATTTGGATAGCTTCAGTGTCCTCTTATTCATCCCAATTTTGCAGCAAACAATAGAATTATTCTCTGTTATTTTAGTAAGAAATAAAAATCATATATATTTCAGGATAATGAACAGAGTCTGGAAAAGTGATCCAAACTATTATGTGCTTTGTCTTTCATATAATTTTTTTAATTTTCATAGAATCATAGAATAGAATACCAGGTTGGAGGGACCTCAAGGATCTTCTGGCCCAACCTTTCTTGGCAAAAAAAAAAAACCAAAAAAAAACCCCCAAAAAACCCCACCATACTATAATTTTAAAAATAATACTGTAATTTTCTCCCCCAACTGTAAAATAAACATGAAATGCCTTCATCTGACATTTAGTGCAAGTGAAACCCTTCAGATATGAATTGATACTGTTGAGATTTTCCTCTTCATTTCATTAGGTGATGACAAGTCAGCCAGAAACCAATTGCAGCAAGTTGCACACATCCTGGAATTGTAACCAAGCTCAGTTTTATTGTACTTCAGGGCCTGCAGCGTTTACACCATACCATCAATTTTCTGTTATTATAATATCATTATCAAAATTCATAACACAACATTGAGGTTCTTCAGACATGAATGCTACTCAACCTAAACAGTAATGCTTTGCAGTAACCTGTATATCTTTATAACAAACCTAAGCAGCAACAACATAATAAAATCTTGAGGTAACTTCTTTATTCTTCAAAAGACAAAGACATTTCTCTCTTGAATGAGACCAACAAATCCAGAAAGAACAAGCTGAGCCAAATGAAAAACTGGCAAGGAAGCTTGAAGGACATAAATTTAACAGAGGTGAAGAACGCTTATTTTTCATTTGAGAGTGTACGCACAGGTGCATGAGCACACACATACACACACAAAAGATCTTTTCTTGATTAGGTTCATGCTTTATTCTCCAGCCTCAAACAGAGCACCTCACTGACTAACAGAGTGACAGGCTGTCACATCAAGATACAATGTCTCTAGCTTGCCCAACCAAATATTGCACACACTCTGAATTGCCAGAAAATGGTTTCTGCAAGATGAAAGTCTGTCTGAAATTGCTAGTTGAAAATTCTATCTCACGCTCAGTGAGCAGACAAAAAGTACTGAACATGCTGGAAAATGAGCACATTCAGCTGTATCTGCTCTGCATTATTTTACATAAATATTGGATTTGAGTTTTGACAGTGCTTATTTGTGTTTTTTTGATAAAAAAGTCATTAAGTTGAGGGAGGCATGGGAGACACAGAGATGGACAAATACATGCATTTGCTCTTATAAACTAGAAGCCACTATTTGAATGCAAAGCAATAGCCAGGAAAAGGACACATCAGATTCTCATGGGATTATTTCATACCATACCATCTTCCAAACTTTATCGAATTCCTTGCTAGGCAAGTTTTTACAGTTCAATAATGAGAAACACCCTATCTATGTGGCCCAAGATGAGTGCCAGTCAGGTGCTGAGAGCCCTACGAACAAGCTACAAGAACATAAATATTCATATAGGCATGAATGCTGATTAGTTGGCAACACTTTCAGAAGTATTTTTGTCCAACTTAGATAATTACCCAGTCATCTAAATGCTCGCTAACGCATTTCTGAAGTCACACATCTATCCATGTAGAGCAGGAGGCCCCTAAGTGTCTTTAAATACCCCAACCTTCCACCTTAAAGTTCACCTTTGTTTGTAAAGCATTTGTGAAATACCATGTTTCAGAAATGTACTTATCAAAAATGCTCCATTTACAGGGATAAATACAAACCAACCAACCAACCTAATTACTGGAGCTACAAAATCAAACTAGAATCTAAGAACCAAGCTCTAGATTCTCCACCTTGCATACACTAATCAAAGTTTCACAAATCTTTTTTTTTTTTTTCCTTCAGTGATAACTGTGTAACTACTGTCCACAAAAGCTTGCCCTTGTGATGCTGGGAATAGCAGCCTTGCTATCACCGAAGTTAACTGATTAAAATTCATGGTAATCTTGCTGGCCAAAATGAACATAAGTCTGACATACCAGATCCACAATCCATAAAGTAGATTTGAAAAAAACAAGTCCATTTTTCTGGGAGTAAGGATCTACACAAGCTCTGTGATGTACTCGGACTCAAAACTCTGAGAAGTTCATAAAAGCAGTATATAGGAAAAGCTACTTATTAAAAAAAACAAAAAAACCCCACCCAAAATACAGGTTATAACATTAAAATTTAGGAAGACTTCAAAACATGAATAGGTCTATCCAATAGATCAATGGTACCTTACTATCTATGGAAGTACTACATATATTAAAATGATTAAAAGTCTGAAAGTAGTTATTAATCACTTGGAAGATGTAAGAGTATAATCTGTAAATGTAAACTGTATGCATTAACATATGTAAGTAATTACCATGATGATAACACAAGTTCTAACTGTATTTTTAATTATCTTATTGTGCAAGTTCTTACTTCTGTTAATAAACAATCATGTGTTCCAAAAAGAACACAGAAAACCTTTTACAATCCACTTTGTACAGAAAGTCTGGAATTCAGTAGTTGAAATAAGATTATTTTTTTTTTTTAAATTACAAATATTGTAAGAAATAAGTTTTGAAAGCTACTTCTTTACTTTGTATGTTTTCTGTCTTAAAGCCGCCATCATTTTTAGGCTGAATACCTATATTATTCCTATCCCTCAAGCGTGGGGGCGTGGGGGAGAACAAAACAAAGAGGGAGGGAAGGAGGGAGCAAGAAAACAACAGCTAAGCAAGAATTCCAGAGTCTGTAGCCTTTTCACCTGGATGGAAAGGAGAAGGAAAGTTTTGGCTTTGTTTTTCCCCTTCCCCTCCTATTATGAATGACTGAGCTACAAAGAAAATAACTACATGTGCCTCTACATAGTTGATGCTTTATGTATCAACAAGCATACACCTAGCTGCCTAGGTACACATTTAACATTCCCAGGTGTCTTCTATTACAGTTATCCCTCACAAATATTTCCCACTGATTTTAGCAGACATATCACTAGCCCTAACAAAAGGCCTGAATCTCATGAAGACTTCCCTTCTCATCTTAATTCTCACAGCGTAATCCTCCCAGCAATGAGCCATTCAACAAAACAATTCTCTCTCCCTTTAAAAAGATACCAGTCAGGAAGTTAGATATTACATCAGGCAGCTACTAAACCAGACCACCCTCCTAGCCACCACATTAGATACCAGTCCTTTGGAAGTCGCTACTAAAACGCTAAAAGCCAAGTCTGCAAAAAATTGGTTCCAGCAGACAGGAATGGAAACAGCTGACTTAGTCTTGCTGTGGTGCACAGAACCAAGATTTTCCTGTCATTTCACCCGAGTCCATGCTGCGCCAGCAGACAATGGGACTATTCTGAGAATGACCCTATTAAGCTGTGAGATTATAGCAAACTGCCGACTGAAAAACAGATTCGTTTATGCGTAAGTCTAAACATTATTTATCAATCAGATGGGAAGTATCCTGCAGGTAAGTTTCCTCTGTAATTCAGTGTACTAGGTTTGCTCTTTCCAGAACTTTCCAAAAGCTCCAGTTAACGTGAACAGAATATAGCACTTCATTTTTTCTGTCCTTAAACTCTGTTCTGTTTTTTAAGGCAGCAGACAAAGTCAGCTTACAGGACTAGCTTCAGCTCTGGCTTTGCTTTCTTCACATGTCCAAGACAAAACCCAAGTAAGCTGCTTTTTCAGCTTGGGTTAAACACATCACTGTGCTACTACAAAAGCCACCAGCTCTGAGATGATGCTTTGTTATATTCCTTTATACAATTTCAGTAACAGTTCAGTTCTCCCTGGTTTCATCCATCAGCTGTCCTCTCCACCTCTGCATGCTTCTTTCTATGTTGCTCTCAGGAAATGAGCTCACAAGGCTTCAGCGCATCAGGTCAAATGTCTTTGTTCATTTAACGCCTTACTAAAATAAATAATTTTTTTCATGGCATTCAGTAAGGTTAATTCCTAGACATACACTCTACCCTTGCAGTAGAGAAAAAAGCAAGTATCTGAAAACTTATTTCATTTAAGAAATTCAACCTAAGTTAATTCTTTTCTATAAGTCTCCCTATAAGATTTGTCTTTTTAAAACTTTCATCTGTACAGGTCAAAGATATCCTGGTAGCTGTGTGTCAGCCAGGCACACCACCAAGCACTGAGAACATCTCATTAAATAATCAACAATATACGCTGTTCCTCTTCAGAAAGGAACAGTTATTACACTGGCGGGCTGGTTTCGTGCAAGATAGTCTATAACCTGAAGAGAGAAAGCATTAGGATATAGGCAGGAGAAACTCAGGTCATCTCAGAGAAAGCACCACAACAACAGGTAATAACTCTAGGCCAAGCCAAAGGAGTTGAATCAGAGATGAGGAAAGAGATTTTATAGTTTAATTTTAATTGAACAATTGCATTAAAAAATCCCTATTATAGCTTGGAAAAAACTCAGTGGAACAGGATTGATAATAAAAGGACAGATTTTTGAAGAAAGCTCTCTGCTGATATGTGTTCCCTGCCACTCATCTCTGCTTCTGAAGTTTCAATTTTGACATATAATTAACCAAGCAAAGACCCACAGTAAATACAAAATCTGAGTCAACGGCACCTGTGAGAAGAAAAGTGTAAATACAAACACAAGGGGAAGCCAGTAAAGAATACTGCAATTAGGTTGTACTTTTCTTCTTTGAGTTGGACAGTCTCGGCACTAAGTGAAGCTATTTATCATTACTGCTGTTTTAGAATAGACTATCCTGATACTCAGATAAATAGCTTCCCTATATTTAACCCAATGCTTCAGCTGAATTTGTGAAAGGGAGGCCTTAAAAAAAAAACAAAACAAAACAAAACAAAACAAAAAACAAAAAAAAAAAAAAAAACAAAACAAAAAACAAACAAACAAACAAACAAAACAAAACAAAACAAAAAAACCCAAAAAACACCAGAAAACAAACGAAAAACAACCTGATGCAGGTAAGTCTGAGAAGGAAAGTTTTTCCATTGAAAACAGCCAAACATAACCCAAGTACCAAACCTATTCCTCTCTAAAACTTACTCTTTTTTTTTCTCTTTATTGTAAAAAATGGTTACCTTTTCATTCTAAAGACAGTAAGGTAATCGTTGCAACTGAACTAGACTTTATGACATGAACAACTGAGGGCAAATGTGAATTTAGCAGTGGACTTCCCTCACTACACAGGGAACAGGTTAGGAATACTCGTGTACTTTTTCCATTTTGCTTCTTGTGCATGAACTAAAAGCTTCAGAAGACTCAGAAAGCCTTCTTTAAGAGTAACATCCTCTCAGCTAGAAAATGCTGCATGTGGGAAAGCAATCAGCATACAACTAGCTGCAGATGCATTTCAAAATATAAAATATTATGCAGGGGGCACATATGTACACTCACAGACAAAAACACTAAAACTCCTCTCAAAAAAAGAACAAAAAGTGACTCATAGAGAAGGAGCCTTTTAAACTAAACTTCATAAAATGGTGATTAAAAAGAAACTAGGCAACCATACTAAATTAATTATTCTTAATATTCAGAGATGAGTAGGAACAATCAGCTCAAATTTTACCTGTATATAACAAATTTTTTTGAGCTTTTAATGTCTAGAATATGTATATGTTGGATTGTATCCATTTTAATAAATCCTCTCCCACCAGAGAACCTATTAACTTAACATATTAACTTAATTAATCGATCAACTAAGACTCAGGTGCATCTGCAATATAGTAGGATGTAACTGTGAAACATCCATGGTAAATTTAAAGTCTGGTAAGAAAGAATAACTTACTATTTTGATTAATGGATTATTTTCTTTTTACAAACATGCAGAAAATTAAAAGCACCTGGAATCTGCAGGATGGCTCTGTACATAAGGCATTCTTAGTACAAGTTCCACCAATGCAAAAAGAATTTATCTTGCACTTTATTTGACAGAGGTGACTAAACTTTCTGGCTGAGGTGACCAGGTTACTCAAACAGTTATCCAGACTTCCATTAGCATGAAACAAAAGAAATGCCTGGCCCCTGAAATCTCTTGTTTTTTTAAAAAGATGGACACCAAAGATTGACTGGACATATATAGTAGATTAGTACACAGAAAGCAGAAACAAATGATTCAACTATTACCTCAAGTAGATACAGAAAAAAAAATTGCTGGATTTATTTAGTTGACAACATGCATCATAAACACTGGAGAGTTACTCAACAAAACAGGCACATAAGGACTGTGACAGTGCCACAGAAATTCATCTTTTTTCATAACGAAATGTCTCTATTTTAAAAAACCTGTAAAATACCTTGGGTATTTGGGGTCCTCGATGCACACTACTCCAAAATTTTGGAGTACGCTATTAAAAGACAAAGTAAAAAATAGCAACCTTGTCAGAAGCAGCAGAACAAAAATAAGGAAAAAAAAAAAAAATCAGGCTTAAGCTCCAAGGAAGAAATCCATAAATGAAAAAAACCCAGAGATTTACAATGCAATTTGAGTTGCAACTTTAACTATAGCTTTCACAGTCAGGGACAGGGATAGTCATAGACATTACCCACTCACACAAAAGATAAAAGGGAAAAACAGGTATGTTAGGTACATCACAGCTGTCTTTCATTACCTGTAATTATCCCTGTTCAGACTATGCTAGGAACACAAGATACACAATGAACAGTAGTTAGCTGCGTGTTACAAGGCAACAGTGTAGTACTCTTTGCAGTACATTATGTCCACTTGCAATGAAAACCACCAAGCATCCTACTCACAGGATACAAGGTTTTGCTTTACATTGTGCATGTTCTAGTTACATACAAGTTAATTTTCTAGTTACATACAGTTAATTTTCTAGTTACATACATGTTCTAGTTACATACAGTAATTTTTTTTAAAAAATCTATTATTTTTTAAATATGTCTCTTGTTATATTTTATTCAGATGTATCCTTACAATCACGTACTTCATAACAACAAACAATTAGTTCAGATGCTCTGAATTAATGACGCTACTCCTTAGTTCCAATACAAAGTATATAAACTTTCTAATACATTTATTGAGATCTGTCCTAGAAAGTGACACTTTTGCCCCCAGTACTCCAACCGAAAAGCTGCTTCAAAACCTCACATCTCTTATAATTAAATACCCTTTTAAAATTTCTAGTCAGGTTTTATTTAAGATCATTTTCTATTCATTTGTTCTTGGGTAAAATCTGGTCTAACAGTAAGGAAATACCTTCCTCTTCCACACTGTTCATACAGTATAGATTTTTTGGCTCTCAATTTCACTAAGCCAAGCAAAACTGGTCTTACAGTTTCTTCTTACAATCCTGATTCATCATTCTTCCAGTCATTCTTGTAGCTCTCCTTAGCATCACTTCTAGCCTCAATTCATGTCTCTGGAACACGTGAGATAGAAGTTGTATATAGTATTTCAGATGAGGCCTCATCTAGTCTTTCTACAATAGCACAGACGCTTCCTTATCTACTTAAAAATAACGTTTTTAAGCTGAATCTCACCAGATGATCAGTCATCTTCTGATACCCTCATAAACCTTCTCATTTCAGTCACACCTGTTTCATAAGATCATTGCTTATATTTGATAATTCTGTTATTCACCTTAAATGCAGGACTTTCTGTTCATCATACTAGTACAAGGCTACAAGCTTCAGCCAATACTGAATTTAAAATTATTTTATCCTCTTTGCTGGATGAAGTCCTAATACTAGTAACTGTAGACTCATGCTATCACACAAGACCAAAGGTGACAATGTTATAAAGTTAAAATTAAGGGAAGAAAGTAATATAATGACAGACTAACATGTCTTTTCCTTAAAATATACTATCATTAAAAGGGTGAGGGAATGAAATATGATCAAATACTCACCTGTTAAATTAAAAAAAACTCACCATCCTGAACAATTTCCAAAACTTAAAACAAATGACCTTACACATCCACTTTCCCTCGCGCTCTTCTTCTATACTATTTGATAGTCCCACTACCATATTCATTATTGAAACAAAATCCCAAAGGCAAGGATTATGGGGAGTCAGACATTTGCAATGCTGGGTTAATCTCTTTTCCCTAACACCAAAGTGCAGCAGTTTTTATCAGGCACTATGGATAGGGTAAAAACATATTTAGAGTAGGATGCCAAAAAGCCATCATGCTGAATAAAAAATTTTAAGTCAGCATGTTCAGCAGAAAGTTCCCTGTCATTAGGTAGCAGAAATGCCGAAGAAAACAATCTTAAACCCCACCACTAAAGCAGGCACCTTGGCTTCTTTTGTAAGGGAGATCCTAGCCAGTAGCTTACACAGACACAATTCATAATAATGGATCATTACCATAAACCACAGACTAATTTAAAGACAGACTAGTCTTTTGGGGTTTGCTTCACTCTCAAGAACATAAAACTTACATTTTTCATGCTATCACTGCTGTAGAGCAGAGGAAGATTTGTATGTACCATCACCTCTTTACAAGATACAATCCCAAGACACGTGGTACTTTCCATAAAATTCTGACCTACTTAGTGGTTTCAAACTTGGCCTTTCCACTTGTTGAATTACGTTCCAACTCCTGCTGTTGCAACTCAGACATTTTCAATATCAAGAATATTAAAAGAATTACAGAAATTGTGTGCAGGATAACTATTTCTTCTCACATTTAAAGTCTATTTTAAAGTTTTTCCACCAGAAACCAAGCAATATTTCTGCTGATGCTGTACACTTTTCAAACTCTGCTTTTTAAAACCAGCTTCTTTGTAGCTTTCCTTGCTATTTCATAGGACTGAAAATACTTTTCTCCTCTTGCTACTTTACACAGTATTAAGCAACAGCCAATATGGTTTCCGTATTGTGTAGATGATTTTATAATTTAGCCATCTGATTTTACTTTGAACTTCCAATTTTCCTGCAATATCTTTCAGTATTGGAGGAAAAAGGATATAGAACTAAAGAAAAGTATTTAGTCATGGTCCTCTTCTCACTTCATCTTTCTTCGAAATTCTTTAAACATTAAATTACTCATAAAACCATTGCATTAAACTATCAGACTCAATTAAAAATATCTTCCCTACTCTCATTTTCTTCAATCCGAATGTTCTCCTTCCTTTACAAAAGAGAAACCGCATGACAAAGAGTGTTATTCTTACATGTCTGACTTATTTCATTCACCTTTTCAAGAGAACTGAGGTAACTGTGACTTTCAGAAGGATTTATTGTTTTGTTTGCACTATTATCCTCCTCGGGAGAGATCAGATTTTGCTGTCTCTCTTCCACCAAAAGAGAAATAGATGGGCTAGCTAAACTGTTAGATCTTATTTCTGGGTTGTCCATATTCTTTTGTCCACCAACTGACGTTCTGTCTGCAGTAGTATGCCTGCACCAGGTCTCCTTCTTTTCCCAGGCTACTATATAAACATTTCAATACCACTGGGATCACTAAACAATTGCTTGAAGAGTTCATCAGTTTCAAGGTTCCTTTCATGCTTATATCCAGCCCTGACAGTTCTTTATTTAGATTAAAAATCAGACACCTAAATAGCAGAAGCCTTGCCAACAAGCTTCTGAATCAGCAAAATCTGATCTCCAACACAGTGAAGAGATCTTCCTCTTCCCAGTGTGACTACATCCAAATGAGTTAATTCACCTTTGTGCAATGCGCCTGATATACAAAAACAAGTATCTGTTCCCTCAGTGAGTGATTCTATGACTGTGGCATGGTCGATGGTTTTTCCTGTGGCAGAGGTTTTCCTACTTTTTCACTTACAGTGTTTGAAAACACTTGTCTGTCTCCTGGAAGTGAGTTAAGAAAATCTTAGCACTTCCACTCATCAACCCACTATAGCGAGAACTTCTTTTTAACAAAATAGTTTCCTCTGGAGTACTTTTAGTACAGATATATTACACAAGAATATTCTGGAGGGATATTGAATGGTCCTACTATGAAAGAGTGTGCTACGTTACGTACCTGGTTCAGTGGTACTCAATATCAGTACGCGTTGTCATTCAGCATCAGTGCAAGGAGAACACTTGCATCTGTGTTTTAACACATGCTGTCCCAAATCTCTCTTTGTAACTCCATCTAGTACCTGACTCATCTTTTCATTGATCACCTCCCTTCTTGGCAGCTGGGATGAACAGGGAGCAGGACGTGTCCTGTCTCCCACTCCAGCATGCCCCTGCTGTGGCATAAATACAGTAGCTCTACCACTGTGGGCATGCTTTATATGCAACATCTACTGTGAAAGGGCACCATGAAATAACCACTCTGTTTTCTCAATGTAGAGAACTAAGTAACAAAGCTGGACTAATGGGAAGGGCAAACAGAAACACCCTGCTGCCAATAGAGCTGCAGGGCCATTTTACCTCACCAAAATTTCATTGTTTATCACATCTTGCCAAATGATCACAATTACAAACCAGAGTTGTTCTTTCAAAAGCTTACTTATTTTAGTGTTCTTGCTTTGCTATTGTAATCACTGCACAAGACTTAAGAAAATAAGATTTATGCAAATGATATTAATATCTCAAAATTCACACCTTTAGCTGGAAGAAAAGTGACGCTAAACAAATCAAAGTAAATAAAAAATGTCTTAAAAAAATTTCATGTAAGTAGGTTATAGAGTCACTTCTTCATAGAATTGATACTTCTCAAGACAAAACAAATGCTGGCCTTTTTCTTCTCCTACTGGAGAGCCAGTAACTTGGAAACAAAATCAAATATTCTCAAATGTGGGACAACACACATAACAAGACTCAAAATTTTAACTTCATTATGTGTAACTCACCATCTTTCAGATGGAAACAATCAGGTACCTATTTCTAGTAACACACAGAGAGCCTGTCACCTCAAGAGGACACAGAAAAAGTCACCAAGTTCCTTCTGTGCATAGAAAATTTCAAACAAAGAACCATATTTCTTAGCCACTCACCCCTTTCCACTAAATTGTTTGATATCGGTGATGTGCATGAGGGGATTGAGTGCACCCTCAGTAAGTTTGCAGACAACACCAGGCTGAACAAGAGTGTTAGATGTGCTTGAGGGTGGGAAGGCTCTACAGAGGGATCTGGACAGGCTGGGTCAATGGGCCGAGGCCAGTTGTACAAGATTCAGCAAGGCCAAGCGCCGGGTCCTGCACTTCGGTCACAGCAACCCCATGCAGTGCTACAGGCTTGGGGAAGAGCGGCTGGAAAGCTGCCCAGCGGAGAAAGACCTGGGGGTGCTGGTTGACAGCCGGCTGAATATGAGCCAGAAGTGTGCCCAGGTGGCCGAGAAGGCCAACAGCATCCTGGCCTGCATCAGAAATAGTGTGGCCAGCAGGAGCAGGGAGGTGGTTGTTCCCCTGTACTCGGCACTGGTGAGGCCGCACCTCGAGTACTGTGTTCAGTTTTGGGCCCCTCACTACAGGAAAGACATTGAGGTGCTTGGTCGTGTTCAGAGAAGGGCAACCAAGTTGGTGAGGGGCCTGGAGCACATGTCTTATGAGGAGTGGCTGAGGGAGCTGGGGCTGTTTAGCCTGGAGAAAAGGAGGCTGAGGGGAGACCTTATCGCTCTCTACAACTGCCTGAAAGGAGGTTGCAGCAAGGTGGGTGTTGGTCTCTTTTCCCAGATAACAAGTGATAGGATGAGAGGACACAGCCTCAAGTTGCACCAGGGAAGGTTTAGATTGGATATTAGGAAATATTTCTTCACTGAAGAGGTTGCCAAGCATTGGACCAGGCTGCCCAGGGAAGTGGTTGAGTCACTATCCCTGGAGGTATTTAGAAGTTGTGTAGATGTGGCACTTAGGGACGTGGTTTAGTGGTGGGCTTCGCAGTGCTAGGCTAACAGTTGGACATGATGATCTCAAGGGTCTTCTCCAACCTAAATGATTCTAAAATATATTGTTATGATTGTGAAGAATTTAATGGCACCCACAAACACTCTATTTGTGAATCTGGTCATTTAAATAGCAATTTATTTATTTTTAATATATGCTAATTCACCCATTAGTTCTCAGGCAGTGAGATGATGCAGGTTGTATTTTCTTTTTGCTATTATTTCAGTTTTACAGAGAGTTTAAAAAGTTTACAACATCACTGTATTACACACCCCCATGAGGTCCCTTCCCAGCCTTCAACTTTCTGCTATTTTTAGCACAGTATTTAAACTTTTCGGGGCGGGGGGGGGGGGGGGGGGGCAGGGGGGGGATAGAGTGGTGTCCACATCCCTTTTTTCCTGTTCCCTACACCATGACTGTTCTTTCTGCCTCACTGTTATGTGAGATAATACTCATCTTTCTTACCTAGAACAGGAAATCTTTTACTGTTACTCTTTTCTCCACCATCATCATTAATCTGATGTTCACCTAGAATCTCCACTCTCTACTGTTAAAAAAATACTAGAAATTACATCATTCTCTCAAATTCTGTTAACACTGGATACACAACATTTTGTTATAACCATTGTTTCTTGACTTTTCTTTACCTATCCTTATCTTCTGGTTCTGCACTCTGGATGTTACTTCCAAGTCCTTTTTTTTCTTTCATTTGTTACTTTGAAGTTCTTATGAGAATCTTTTCAACACTTCAAATATGTTCAGTAACAGTAACAAAACACAGTAAATCAGTGTTTTATCAAAACAACGTGGAAAAATCCCATTTCACTTACTGAAAGTCCACCTTGGACAATTTAAAAGCTGCAATTTGATCCAATTGCACCATATAAATGTCAGACAGATTGAGAAACTGTCACCGTAGTTGGCAAGTTCAATATTAGATTTAAACACAGCAAATCTCAGCTTTTATGATGGCTCATTTATGTGTTATTTGTTGGTTCCTTGGGTGATGCAAAATAAAAGGAAAAACACTGTCATCATTGGAGTCATTTTTAAAGCAAGAATGCATTTTTTCTCATATATAATACTGGGAATATTTATGTGATAGATTAAAAAAAAATTGTCTGCAAATGGCTTCCCAATACAAGTGCTTTACAATAATGCATCTCCCGCTGACATCTACATTATATAATCCCTTTGTCCAAAATGCTTAAATCATTCTACAGAAGATTAACCTACTATATATTTTAAACTTGAAAATTCAGTATGTCTTTGTCAGCATTTATTACTCAAAAACAAAAGTAAAGCATAGCTCCTTTATAATTTACTATTGCATATAACATTGGAATGAGTGCAATAATGCAAACTTTACTGAATTTTACTTTTTGGGGTCAACGACCAAGATAATGAAAAAACTTGTTGCCTTGTCACAAATACCACTAGTGTGGTGCAATGCATTTACTTATTTATTGCATGCTGTAAAGTGATTTGGTAAGAATTTCATTGTGTATTTAGGTTCAATTTCACATTTGTTTCCACCCAGTGGTCTGGCCCAAATACAGGGTTAAGAAATATGCAAGCAAAACCTACATAGCATGTTTGATCTTATAAAAATTCATGAATATTGTTACCACATGCTTTCTTAACACACAAAGAGGAATCTAAATACCATCTGTGCAAGATAGTCTAATTAGGGGATTAGGACCACAGAAGTTCTGCTGGCTCACGTGTTCAAGCGCCTGCTCCCTTGGCCACGTAAGAAAAAAACGTACGTGAAGAAGAGGAGAAAAGGGACAGCAGCACCCTCCTGGATCCAGTGTAGACAGGAGTTAACTACCCTCACAGAATTTAGTTGTCCAACTCTACCCACGGGAGTTGCATTTTTTTCCCTTGATGTATAATGCCTGGCCCAGCACAAGGCTTGGGAACAAACTTGGCACCAGATGAATCACATTTTAATAAGTTCAAATGATATTCTGCAACCGACTGGTATGTAATGGCTGCAGCATACTACAGGGACCAATTTTTCAGGATTTGGCACCAACAATAGAAAACTAAATGATAAAAGCACCTAAGTAGTTCTTAAACAAAATAAATGAGGTATAAACATAAGTAAAGGCTGTAGTGAATATATAAAAAGAGTCTGACTACACACAAAACTAAAGATCCATTTGGAACCACCTAATTTTAGAAATAGAAGTGATAAATGTACAAAGCAATCTTCTATTAAAACAGAGTCACTAACATGCTCCACCATCAATTTAAAACTGTTTCTGTTTCCCACATCATTTTTCTTAATCACAGGATAATTTATGAATGCTAGTAACAACACGCAACCAAAACCCTTAAAGGAAAATCAGATCTTTGTATTTTGAACACGAATTCTGACAAGTTTCAACAGCTTATATCATATTCAACAATTTGACAGAAATTTGTAGAGCTACGCAATGAACTCGCTCAGAAATAGGTATTCAAAACATTTTTTTTTTTGTCTCATGAACAGATGGGTTCTATTTGTTTAACATAATTTTTTTTTTTTTTTTTTTTTTTTTTACCATTTCTGTAGTGGGTGCTGATAGTTCACTTTGACTAAAGAAAAATCAAAATGTGAGACTGGTCATGAATCACAATTATGCAACTAGCCTGCTTCTTGACTGAATACACGTGTATATGTTACCTATCACTGACTAAAATCTGTATTCTGAAAACATTTTCCAGTTTGAAGCTAAGTCAGAATAGCTTTGTGGGAGTAGTATATTTTTCTAGACTATGGAAATATTAAATGTAATGGGCATTGCTATCCCGATCTTACAGCTAGGAGAATGCCATACAAAAAGTCAAGTAATATACCAACGTTGTGCAAGAGAACCAAGCAGGGAGGGAATGCCAGGTCTCCAGGACCGTGCAGTAGCATTGCCAAAACTGGATCAGGTCTTTACTAGTGTCCAGATAAAGCACAAGTACCTTTAAAAGCACTGTTTAATAATAAAGAAGATCAATGTTGTGCAATAATTAAGCTGAAGAAGGAAATGACTCAAGTCAGTAAGTGTTGAGGTATTCAACATGATTACGTCACTGAACCTAATTTTGATTTTCAATGTTATCCCTTGTTTAGTCTAGCACTGCTGCGGAGGACCAAAGACTGATTACAAGGAATAATGTTTTAAAGTGATTTGGTAAGATACAGCTGGCTGTCCAGAAGAAAAGCAAATCCCCAAACATAATTTATTGAATTACTTAAGCTAGATTTTAAAGTAGCTCTGAAAAATCAGGACTCTACTAACTTTATTGAAAAGATTTGCTTTGATTAAAATTTCAGTAAATTCGCTAAAATCAAAAATATTACTTCAATCAAGTAAATATTCAGTAACTGGCCAAGCCAGAACAGACAGGCTTCTCCCAGCATAATGATCTTTGGTTTTCCAGCTGAGCTACATAAATACTGGAGAAACAGAAGACAACAAATACCATATCCATATTCCATCATGTGAGTAGTTGACACAAAATGTTCCAATTCAGAGCTGTCACTCGTTAGTGACTAATATTCCCTCTCCCATTCTGGACACTCTAATGCCTTCTCAGATACTGGCTTCCGCAATGAACTCACATTGTCAACAGATGTGAGGGTGCTGCTTACTCAGCTTATGAATGGTTGCCAGAAGAGATTTGCTGCTTCAGGCTGCAGTGAATTAATCCCAGTAAAGGCAAGGTTTATTTGCTTCTCCAATAGTCTGAAATAAATATTGATGGCACAATTCTGAGCAAGGCTAAGGACAGCTGAGAACTGGAGATAGCCTTGGAAAAGCCAGAGCTTTGCTGGAATGCTCTTTCAAGTCCACACTACCTATGGGGTATTCACCTCAAATTCCACTTACCCTTTACAAGATACTGCTGTTTGCTCTCCAAATGTTTACACAGAGGAAATTGTTAGTAACAGTGTATATATACATTTAAAGTCAAGGACACAAAACCAGTCAGTGAGGGGTAATAAAATCAAATAAAGTGCAAGCTATGGAACCTTTTTCCCAAAGCTCTAAACTAGAAGGAAGACAACTTTTTTCAGCAGAAGTTCTTTCAAGATGACTGCTATTCTTAGAAATTCAACTTCTGCATGGCTGATTTTTTTTTTTTTTAATTTTTATGATCATAAAATAAAATCTAAAATAACATAGGCAGACCTACTCTGCTTCCATTTTCAATACCTCACTTAGAAGAAATGTCTTGCTCTCTATTGGGGAAGTGAAGTTTTCCTTGCTGTTCTGAAAGCCAACTCAATACTACAGATCAAGGTGGTACTAAACTAGATTTTTTCCCTTTACCTGTTTGATGAGTCAAAGAACTGCTACAAACTGGGCACTTGCTACACTGCTTCCCTCTCTATCTTTTGCCTACCATATTACATATGTTAAAATACCTTACTTATCTACACCACAACAAAATTCTAACAGCTATTTGAAAAAGCCAGCGCAGCAATACTTTCTTTTTTGGAACCTAATATGACTTAATTATTTTAAATATGATTTTAGTTGGACAGCCAGACTCAGTGACACAGGAAAGAAGTATCAAGAACTTATTACAAACTCTATGTATCTAATTGCAAATGCTCAAAAATAGCACATGTATTAAGGAAGCTGCAAACTGATTTTTCAAATCCTAAGTAGTGCACATGAGAAGGAAATTCTCTCCAGCAACATTATGCCTCTTATGCTGACAAAAGCACTACTGCCAGTGGGTGCATTCAAGTGCTAAATTGTAAGGTAAGCAACATAAAAGTTTGTCTGCTTTGGGTTCAGCAGAGAAAGAAATAAATATGGGAATTTCTACACTCAACTTTTATTTTCTTTATGAAGCATGGATTTTCTACACCCATGTTACACAGCTCCTACACAAAGTATGTATTTGTATAATATTTAACAGCGCGATATACAATTTGTACAATATCTTGAGTTCCAGAAAATTTTCAACCTCCTCAGTATTATTTTTTTTTTTTGTCCAGCATTGACCTGCATTTTTAGCTTTCCCATGGACATTTATAAAAATTAAAATCATTGAGCAAAAATCTCTGAAGGACTCTCTGAGAGCTTACATGTGGGAAGAAATGAAAATCTGAGTTCTGTCTGCAACATAACTGAAAGGCAAATAATAATCTTCAGTGGTGCAGATACGAAAATAATGTCATGTTTACTGGTATAACGAAGTATTATTAGTTAAAGCCAGTAGTTTCTGGACTTTATATTAAAAAAAAAAAAAAAAATCTTAACTGGCGTTGAAATATCCACTAACTCAAACCAGCAGATGATTCAGAAACCTCCTGGAAGTCATTATTTTTAACTCCTAAAGTTTCTACAGAACAAATACTCCAAAGGTGAGCTGGAACCTAATTGTTTCTTTTTCCTGATTCTGCCAAGCATGCTCTTCAGCTGACACTTTTGCCTTTACACTCATCCTCACTGAACTGCTGATTACAATCTCTGCCAGTTTGGGTTTCCTGATATTTACAACTTCATATTATTATTTTCTCAGAAATACAGTATCAAAAAAGCTCTCAGGCTAGATAAATTAACTATTTACAACTGGAAAGAATCTGCTAGATTCTACTTCCTCCACCAAAGCTGTTTGTTAAAGAGTCCCACATGCATGACTGTCACCGTGGGCCTTGGCAGGGTCTAACGGCAATGTCGTATGTTGGTACTCAAGCCCTGTAGCAGGAGCAGCAAGAGAGAGTAAGGTTTGCTTCATTCTGTTACTGGTACAAGCACACACGGAAGATACAGACACAAGAAGATGGCTGCAGAATGGCAAACACCAGAGCTGGGTTATTTACCACAGCCACAGATCTGAGTGAAGGACACAGGAGCAGAACACTGCCCCCTTCTTTTCCATTCTCCCAAAGGCAAATTTTTATGAGAAAGAAGAGTTAGGCTTAATTTATCAAGCATTTACTAGAAAAAAACAGAGGAAAATAAATTAATGAGCAACAACAGAAGCATGGGAGAATTTCAGCACTTCTCCCTGTAGATGGTCTCTACTAAGTTATCAGTTCCTTAGTTTTAATAATGTACCCCATCTCTTTTTAATCGTGTTTCTAAAATACCACTTTTAAACTTTCTTTTAAAAGAAGCTACTACATTTACTACAGTAGCTGACAATTTTTTATTGAGGTTCCTGAGATTCTGCACCCTTGGGAAAACTCGTGCATGCAGTGGAGCCAGCAGGCTATCTAAGTAATGAAACAGAGCCCAAGGCAACAGAGGGTCTAAAAGGCTCAAAGACTGTGTAAAGCCACTTTAGTTTGACTCCAGGCTATGTTCTTCATGTCCCTTTTTGAACTCTCTTGAATATTTTTTAAAAAGCCACATACTGTAATTTTCCTTGTTGTTTCTCCATTAGCCTCTGCAGCAAAGATACCTCTACCTATAAAACACAAGAACACAAAATATTTCCTTGCAGGACTAGGCTCAAGGTCTGTTTTGCCCAGTACTGCATGCCCATTAGTGGTGAGTTGCAGATTCTTAAGTAACAGGTTTAATGAAGTTATTGTTTTCCTTATACAGAGAGTTCAGCTTCTAGCAGGCAGAAATTGTTTGAAAGCATTTGCGCCTTAACTTAAATATTTAGTAGCCATTGACATAGATCTATTCCTCCTAGTTATTTATTTCCTTTAGGAAATAGCTTGTACTACTATATTGCACCAATGAAGACATTTCATCATGCCAGAAGGAAAAAAACAGTCTGAGATTTTCCAATTCAGTAAGTTGGCAATTTTCTTCAGAGTTCCTCCAGAACAATACCTCAGTTAAGCAAAATGATGCATCATTCTCCATTTAATGGGAGGGAGAGAATAGACACAAAAATAATTTTCTGACAGTTGTCTCAGAAACTATGTAAATCTTTAAAAATTACATTCTAGTTAGGATAACTAAAAAGGAGTAATGGAATTTTTCTGGATTGTCACATGCAGGTAGTCAAAACACAAGAAAAGCTTAGAAAATGTACCCTCCATGCCCCTATGGGATCCTTAGGCCTTCTGCTCCTGATAATAACCACTTAATCTGGCCAGTTGAACAAAATCTTACTTTCCAAAGCATTTCCAGTAGGAAAAATGCACAAGCTCCTCCTTGAATAGAGCTTTTTAAAATTGTTATCATGGTTGTTATTACAGTCAAAAAGAATCTTCTCAATTTACCTGGAAGTAGTCAGTTAATAAATCATTCATCGCAGGGCTTTGCAACAACCATTTCATATACTAAAATTTTAGGTTTTATGAGGCAATCACTACCATAGGGGAGGATGGGCAAACAGTGAAGAAAAGAGAAAGGTTCTTCATCATAGTTCTATGGCTGTCCTCTCCCACTTTATTTAAAAACAAACATACAAAGAAATGGAAGAACACCCAGAGAGGAACAAAACAGATAAATAACCAAATGAAACTAGCTGAGCTAAGAAGGGCAATGGTCTAATATTTCACATAGCAGAATCATTTAAGATACTCCTAGTGGTCTTCCAAAAGAGAGAAAGGAACCAAATTTTATCAAAAGTTACTGTCCAGCACAGAAAAGTGAAAATTGACTAACTGATAGAAATGTGAATCTTAATTGAAGATGTGTCATCCAAATTTCATACACTTACTGGCTGATTTAACTGCCAGTATGACTGGAAGGGCTGAGGGCTACCAAGAAACCTCTAACATCTCATGATAGCCTAGAATTTTGATTACTAGAGCTGACAGAATTACTACAACTAAAACCGCTCCATATTAATTCCCTCAGCTCGAGCTGGTTCTGAATACTAATTAGGCCTATTCTGTCAATGACAGGTCTTCTTTTCCTGCTCTCTTCTAGTTAAGTTATATTCATTTTCCTATTACTTTTCCACCAACAATACAACTGTTTCTACCCTCAGCTCCTTTGTGATGTAGATGAATAGCAGTCTAAAAAACAACTGAATGTGCTCTGCAGATATTCCCTTAGAACAGGTATAATTAATTTTAAAACATCACTTCGACAATTTGGACAAATCCTGAAGTGCGTTCTTTAGGAAGCACCAGCTAATCTGAAAGAAAGAAACAAAACCCTTCCCAGACCTTCTCAGGATTTAACCTTCCTAGAACCTTGCTTTTGCTTTTCAAATTTATTGCAAGCAACAGAGAAAGGACGACAGTTCGTCGGCTGCCTTCCTGTCATTCCTGGACACATGAAGAGTTATTTAAGTGCTTTATCAACATTTTGGAAAAGACCTCTCTTTCAAAACTAAGTTCCCACCACTTCCTTTGTGGTTCCACTCAAACAGTGGGCAATGGCATTAATTAAAACCAGCCAGCCAGATTTAGAGTATGCACTCTGTTTGTTGTTTTAAATTGTTGAATATCAATTACCTTATTATTTTGTGATTAGCATGAAACATATGCATCTATGTCTTGTGGCTTTTGGCAGTGATTTAAAAAAAAATCCAGCAACTTTGCATACGGCTGTAAACCAGCATGTTTCCAGGCATTTTTAGCGCTGACTAGAGCCATTCTCAATCTGCTCACCAGCATGAAGTTAATTAGCAGAGGCATAAAGCTTATGGCTGGGTGCAGAAATCAGCAATGGAGCAAAATTATCCTTTTTTTGGCTTCAGCCAGTAACTGCCACTGTGTCTACATGATTTTTTTTTTTTAAATGCTTTCACTGTTAAGTATCGGTTTAAGCTTTAACTTTGCATCTTATCCAATTTTTTAAATCCTTCAATGAATGCAAATTGATGAACATAAGAAAACCGAAAAGACTAATTATGTAGAGCTTGGGGAGATACTATAACATACTAGTTTACAGAAAATCCAGTTTCAGACACAGCCTTGGGATTGTTTTATCAACAGTCTGTTTCTGACCAGAGTGAAACTGGCCATTTTATTCCCAGAATGCCAAACCAATCTTGTGCTGCAATGCATAAAGACTTTAAAGGAATATCCACGTAAGAGGGAATCTCCCTGAACAATTCATAAGACTCCTGCGTCATTACAGTCCACACAGGGGAGGAAAAAAAAAAAAGAAAAAAAAAATACTACCTTGGACATGTGGATTTCCTCAAGGCCTTGTCTCTTTTTCTTATGTAACAACATCACAGTGAAAGCAGAGAAATACGATGAAAGAGAAGTAGATAGGAAAACCTCCCTACCCATCTCCCTAGAAGTAGATTTCATTCCTTACATATTAGATCAGGGTTTTATTAGGGAAGAGGACACATTAAAATAATCAAACAAAAAAACAATCTAGGAATAGATGAAATTCAAACTCCTTTACTTTTCTTCACTTTGCAAACTAAGGATGAATTTCCTTGTCTAGATCATCTTAGAATAAAATCATAGAATCATTTGGATTAGAAAAGACCTATAAGATCATCATGTCCAACTGTTAGCCTAGCACTGCGAAGTCCACCACTAAACCACGTCCTTAAGTGCCACATCTACACAACTTCTAAATACCTCCAGGGATGGTGACTCAACCACTTCCCTGGGCAGCCTGGTCCAATGCTTGGCAACCTCTTCAGTGAAGAAATATTTCCTAATATCCAATCTAAACCTTCCCTGGTGCAACTTGAGGCTGTGTCCTCTCATCCTATCACTTGTTATCTGGGAAAAGAGACCAACACCCACCTTGCTGCAACCTCCTTTCAGGCAGTTGTAGAGAGCGATAAGGTCTCCCCTCAGCCTCCTTTTCTCCAGGCTAAACAACCCCAGTTCCCTCAGCCACTCCTCATAAGACATGTGCTCCAGGCCCCTCACCAACTTGGTTGCCCTTCTCTGAACACGACCAAGCACCTCAATGTCTTTCCTGTAGTGAGGGGCCCAAAACTGAACACAGTACTCGAGGTGCGGCCTCACCAGTGCCGAGTACAGGGGAACAACCACCTCCCTGCTCCTGCTGGCCACACTATTTCTGATGCAGGCCAGGATGCTGTTGGCCTTCTTGGCCACCTGGGCACACTTCTGGCTCATATTCAGCTGGCTGTCAACCAGCACCCACAGGTCTTTCTCCGCTGGGCAGCTTTCCAGCCGCTCTTCCCCAAGCCTGTAGCATTACATGGGGTTGTTGTGACCCAAGTGCAGGACCTGGCGCTTGGCCTTGCTGAATCTTGTACAACTGGCCTCGGCCCATTGACCCAGCCTGTCCAGATCCCTCTGTAGAGCCTTCCTACCCTCAAGCACATCTAACACTCTTGTTCAGCCTGGTGTTGTCTGCAAACTTACTGAGGGTGCACTCAATCCCCTCATGCAGATCATTGATAAAGATACTAAACAGAACTGGACCCAATACTGAGCCCTGGGGAACACCACTTGTGACTGGCCGCCAACTGGATTTAACTCCATTCACCACAACTTTTTGGGCCCAGCCATCCAGCTAGTTTTTTACCCAGCAAAGAGTACGCCCATCCAAGACATGAGCAGACAGTTTCTCCTGGAGAATGTGGTGGGAAATGGTGTCACAAGCTTTACTAAAGTCTACATAGACAACATCCAGAGCCTTTCCCTCATCCTCTAAGTGGGTCATCTTGTCACAGGAGATCAGGTTAGTCAAGCCAGATCTGCCTTTCATAAACCCATGCTGACTGGGCCCGATCACCTGGTTGTCCTGTATGTGCTGCATGATGACACTCAAGATGATCTGCTCCATAACCTTCCCTGGCACTGAGGTCAGACTGACAGGCCTGTAGTTCCCTGGATCCTCCTTCTGGCCCTTTTTGTAGATGGCCGTCACATTTGCTAACTTCCAGTCAACTGGGACCTCCCCAATTAGCCAGGACTGCTGATAAATGATGGAAAGTGGCTTGGTGAGCACTTCCACCAGCTCCCTCAGTACCCTTGGGTGGATCCCATCTGGCCCCATAGACTTCTGTGTGTCTAAGTGGTGTAGCAGGTCACTAACCATTTCCCCTTGGATTATGGTGGCTTCATTCTGTTCTTCATCCCTGTCTTCCAGCTCAGAGGGCTGGATACCCCAAGAGCTACTGGTCTTACTTTAAAGACTGACGGAAAGAAGGAATTAAGTACCTCAGCCTTTTCCTCAGCCTTTGTCACTATGCTTCCCCCTGCATCCAATAAAGGATGGAGATTCTCCTTAGCCCTCCTTTTGTTGCTAATGTATTTACAGAAACATTTTTTTATTGTCTTTTACAGCAGTAGCCAGTTTAAGTTCTATTTGGGCTTTGGCTCTTCTAATTTTCTCCCTGCATAACCTCATGACATCCTTGTAGTACTCCTGAGTTGCCTGCCCCTTCTTCCAAAAGTCATAAACTCTCTTTTTTTTTGCTGAGTTTCAGCCAAAGCTCTCTGTTCAGCCAGGCTGGTCTTCTTCCCCACCAGCTCATCTTTCAGCACATGCAGACGGCCTGCTCCTGCACCTTGAAGACTTCCTTCCTGAAGAATGTCCAGCCTTCCTGGACTCCTTTGCCCTTCAGGACTGCTTCCCAAGGGACTCTGTCAAACAGTCTCCTGAACAGGCCAAAGTCTGTCCTGCAGAATCCAAGGCAGCAGTTCTGCTGACCCCCCTCCTTCTCCAAAAATTGAAAACTCTCTAATTTCATGATCTCTATGTCCAAGACAGCCTCCAACCATCAGATCACCCACAAGTCCTTCTCTGTTCACAAACAACAGGTCCAGCGGGGTGCCATCCCTAGTTGGCTCACTCACCAGCTGTGTTGGGACATTATCTTCCACACACTCCAAGAACTCGTAGACTGTTTCCTCTCTGCTATACTGTATTTCCAGCAGACATCTGTTAAGTTGAAGTCCCCCATGAGAACAAGGGCTAGCGATTGTGAGACTTTTCCCAGCCGCTTATAGAATATTTCGTCTGCCTCTTCATCCTGGTTGGGTGGACTCCCACCATGATATCTGCCTTGTTGGCCTTCCCCCCAATTCTCACCCATAAACACTCAACCCTATCATCATCATCATTAAGCTCTAGACAATCAAAACACTCCCTGACATGCAGGACTACCACACATCCTCTCCTTCCTTGCCTATCCCTTCTGAAGAGTTTATAGCTATCCATAGCAGCACTCCAGCTGTGCGAGTCATCCCACCATGTTTCTGTGATGGCAACTATATCACAGTTTTCCTGCTGCACAATGGCTTCCAACTCCTCCTGTTCGTTGCCCATGCTGCGTGCATTGGTGTAGATGCACTTCAGTTGGGCTATTGATCCTGCCACCTTTCTGGGGGGAGAAACCCTAATTCCTACATGACCATTCTCAGGCACTTCTGTGGTTTCTAACACATCAATAACCCTTGCATCTTTGCTGCTGCATCGATCTCCATCCCCTACCTCCACTGAGATGGCAGACCAAAGGACCTCGCTAGCACACGGTCCCTCAAACATTGGCTTGCCACTCCCAGGCTTATCTCTAGCAAGCCTGGTTTTATCCCTTTCCCCCTTCAAATCTAGTTTAAAGCTCTTTCAACAAGCCCTGCTAACTCCTGTGCAAAGATCCTTTTCCCGCTTTGAAACAGGTGTACCCCATCTGGTGACAGCAGGCCTGGTGTCATGTAAACCGACCCATGATGAAAAAAACCAAAATTCTGCTGGTGACACCAGCCTTGGAGCCAGATATCGATCTGCTGGCTCTTCCCATTTCTTCCCTCATCATTCCCTGCAACTGGAAGGATAGAAGAGAACTCTACTTGTGCTCCTGACCCCTTAACCAGTCATCCCAAGGCCCTGAAGTCTCTCTTGATTGCCCTCGGACTTCTTGTTGCAACTTCATCATTGCCTATCTGAAAAATCTATAAGGGATAATAATCTGAGGGCCATTCCACTGTAGGAAGGTCTCTTCACATCTTTAACCTGGGCCCCAGGGAGGCAGCAGACTTCCCTAAGAAGTGGGTCCAGGCTGCCTATTGGGCCTTCCGTTCCCTTTAGAAGGGAGTCTCCTATGACAGTGGCCCATCTTTTTTCTTCATGGAAGCAGTTCTGATGCAGGGCATAGGCCGACTTAACCTCAGTGACACCTCCAAGCTAGATGAACAAATGTCTTCGTTGCTGTTTGGTTCCACCTGCAGAGCCTCATACCTATTACACAAGGGCACCTGGGAAGGTGGGGTAGCCACAGAGGAGATGCGCCTGCTGCATCGGGCAGGAACTTGTTGCCATTACCCCCTATTTCTTAAGTCACTGTGTTCGGCCAGGCAGAGAGTGGACAGGGAATCCTCCATATCAGGCATCCTGCCTGCCTGTTGGGCCAGTCTCAGGGAAGGTAGGGTGCGATTCCAGTAGTCTATCTCTGTCGTGCACTCCCTAATACTCCTCAACCTACTCACCTCCTCCCAGAGCTCTGTCACTAAGCAGAGGAATTCCTCTAACTGGGCGCACCTCCCACAGCTGTGGTCACTCCTGCCATCCGGTACTGGCACAGAGTAGGGCACAGCCTGCAGCCTGGCACCTGGGTGGCAGCATGTTCCCACCAGAGCTCTGTCTGGGAAGCTGTGTCAGTCATGGTGGGTGCAGAAGTTAAAGAGGCCATGGCTTTCTACCAGGTCGATACCATTGCTCCCTGGTTGAGCTGGCAGAGCTTCAGTTGCTTCGGCGACTTTCCGCAGTAAACTCAGTGACTTTCCACAGTAAAAGGACTGCTTAGCTACGTAAGAAGGTATTTGTTACCCCTGCTATGCCTCAAAACATGTGCATACATTAATTAGTTTTTCAATGTCAATATGTCTGCTTTTGAAATTACTCCCAAACATCCCTGTTTACTCTATTTTAGTTTGCATCACGTAGCAGTCCTGCAGTGTATGACCTGGATTCCCTTCAGATGAAGTTAAGACAGAAGACAGGGTCCTGGAAAGGAGCTAAAGTCATTCAGGCCAAGCATCTTGACCAGAACTACTTTAAAGTAAAAGCTCTAAAGCCCATAAACAGCTGATGTTGCAGCCTTACCAGAAACCTTTTCACTCTACTCGTATTGCACTGTAGTATTTGTCAACATCAATATAATCACAGTCTTGCTAAGTGTCCTTTGGCTTACGTTGGCAGAGTTTAACCAAAGACAGTTTAATCCCATATCCTGTGAAGTTGTCAGACATCAAGGAAACAACATCAGCTAGGTGCAAGAGGACACATGGGAGGATGGAGTAACAGTGGTTCAGATGCTAATGACAGGAGGAGGCTTGGGATACTCCAAGTCAGCCCCTTCTTTTTCTTCTTAAGTCAAAGCGAAGAAATATAATGGGTCTTTTTTGGAAACTGCTGTTGTCTCTTCTGACACTGACTTAAGTTTCTATTCAAAGTACTTCTTTAGGAAGTGCCATGAGCTTAACACATTACAAACCACCCCCCCCCGTTTCATTAGGTAAACCTTTTTCTGATTGTTTTCCCCTTCAAAACAATTCTCCAGAAGAGCATCCACAGTCTTTGGAACGTTGATTCCAAATGACACAGCATGCAAAATACTGGAAGCCAGGAGATGTGAGCTGCAGTCCCAACCTCCCAAAGCAAAATCTATTCAGCATGTTGCCAGCTCTAGCATCAAACACAACCAGTGCACTTAAAAGTACAAAACAGGACATACATTTTGAAACTAGATGCAAGTTGAGACAGAACCACCAGGTATTTCAAAACTTCATAATTATAGCATTCCATCATGTCAAATTCACATTAAAACATAATCAGAACATTAACATTTTGATAGATAAATACAAAAGATGGATTTTTATAATGAGCACATCAATCAAATATTAATATGTCTGACCTTAGCTTTTCATTTTCTCTACTTTGAAGAAGATTTAAAGACACAGTCAAGATATCATAAGCAAAAAAACCCCAACCGCCACCCACAAGTGCAAATTCAAGCAGTTCTATAAAACATGGAGGTTTCCAAAAGGATAAAAAAAAGTCACCAATACAGCAGATGAACACTGAAGACTAGAGAAGGCAAAAGGAATCAGAGTTTAGAGTTACAAGCTGTATTAAAATTCATTATTTTTACTGTGTCTTTTGGGGACAAAAAAATACTTATCTCTGAGAAACTTTTGCAAAGAAATACAAAGAATTCTTTCTTGTACTGAACATTCAAACAAGAGATCATGAAAGACTCCTGGATTTGGGGACAAGATGAACAGAGAGAGGAAGATGCTGCATTTTTCTGTATTCAAATTAACGTTAGGAGAATTTGGAAGATGCAAAAATTCATTAAAGAGCAAAAGGACATCCCTGAAATGATGAGAACTTTGAGATCCAGTGAAACTTTGGGTTCTAGTGAAAAGAAAACACCTTGATATTGATAATTTTTCTGGAGGTAGAGATTAAAAAAATATTCAAGTATACTCAAGACAATAAAAAAAAATACTCGAGTCAATAAATCATAAGAAAACACACAATATTTACATCTATAATTATAGTTACCAATTCCAACAGTAATATTTTTGCTTATAAATGTGATGGGAATGCAAAATTAAACACAATTTGAGTTCTCTACAAATACAGCAAGAAGTACTTTATAAGTACATCTATAGTACAAACAAGCATGAACTTTATTGATCATAGAAAAATTACATTTCAGGCTGCAGCCATTTCTAATCAGTATATGTGTTTTTCTTAAAGATAGCTTTTTCATTATTTATTCTCCTATCATATCACACGATTATTTCACAGTGGACTAGCAAAAGGAAGGATTTAAGCTGTTAACTGCTGAGGTGACAAGTTTTTGTATTAAATTCTCAACACTCTGAGGAACAGTTTTCTGTATCCCAACTATATTGCCAACTAAAAAATTATAGAGGGTATTATAGAGGTATAGTGATTTTACTAGATAGTCACTAGTTTGTAGCAACCATTTTACATTGATTAAGGGACTGCCATTTTAAAGCTATTTTTACATATATTTACATTCTACATGAAGACAATTAAAAATGAGGTAGTGGAAAGCATGGAAGAATTTTAAAAAGAGAAACAATACTCTGCCATTCTGTGTTGGCTTTGCTCCATTAATTGGCTGAATTATGCAAGATTGCTCAGAAGATTAATTCAGGCTAATGAACTGAGGTCCTCCGAAGGGCAGGAAAGGCCTTACTCTCTAAGGCTTGTCACAGGGGTTTGTTTCAAAGAAGCTGCAGTATACGAACAACCACAAGTTAGGAACAGTAAATTGTCACAAAGTGAGAGAACTACTGAACTCACGTATCCCTATTCCTTACCTCTATACCCTTTTCCAAGCCTAAAATAAAAACTGGCAAAAGAAAAGAACCCAAACCAAAACCGAACATCTCACTCTAAATTTAGTCTTAGCCTTTTAGTTATCTGCGAACTGAAGCTCACGACCCGTTTTGACAAAAAAAAAGTCCTTAGATTATATATTAAATACAGGCAGGGGTCCTTAGCAGTAAGTGGCCTTGTGGCTGCGAGGACCATGCCACTGGCCTCTCCAGAGCTGAGAGCCAGATTTTCCAAAGGCTCTCATTACCCCCTCAGACTGAGGCCAAACTCAGCTTATCTGAAGTTCTGGTAATCAATTAGCTGAGGTCCAGGCCAGCCCAGGAAGGGAATCATTTAAACAGAAGGGTGGGGAGCACGTAGGAAAAAGCTATCTCTTGCATTAGAGGAGCTTTTCATGTGCATGTGCCTTGAGCATTGTTCTGCCACTGAAGAGCCACATTAATCAATGTTCAGGACGGCTTTAAATACAGAAGTACAGAGCTGACTATTCATTGGTGATTTATTACTGGGCCCAACACGCGGTCGACACGAAACAAGTTGGTGCTTTGGAAGCTGCCACCAACAGACAGAAGAAGGGGGACGTGGCAGTGGGTGTACAGAGGCACAGTCAAACCAGCTCCATTTAACTGCCACACGACGGAAATGCGATGTTGGCAATCACCTCAGCAAACATCCACAAAGCGCCCCAAGGGACTGAATGCCCCATTTTGATTAGGAGAATTGTATAATTGCTGAGACTCCAGAAAATTAAAGCTCACGCAGTCATGAATACTGCCATTATATATACATAATGTCCTAAATGTCATGTAGAAGTGCCTGGAACTGAGGTTATAAATTAAGATATCTACACGTCCCTCAGAAGGCTATGGAAGTTTTAAAGCTGTGCGTCCTTAAACAGAGAAAAATAAAACCGATTTTCCATGTTCCTATAGTTGTAGAATTCTTGAGTAAGTCCTTTTAACTTAACCCAGAGATGGAAGTTTCAAAAGATTCTTTCATTTTTGATGACTAGGGAATTTCTATTTAAAACTTTAACCAAAATTATCTCTGACATCACCTCTTCTCTGGTTACATGCTTATGTCACAGAGTACAAAAGACAATGCACTATCTTCTCAACAAGTCGAGTCCTCTTAAATATTACTCAAGAAGAGAGGAAAGACAAAAAGCTGTCTGACTAAAAAAATACAAATATGTAAAATATTTCTTATTTTTCCTCATGACAAATGCTAGAAAAAAACAATTGCAATTCTCTATTATTATAGGGCAGTTAATATTTAAAATTTATCTTGAGATGTACAGTTTATTTTTAAATTAAAAAATACTACTATAGCACACCTTACATTTAGGGGCTTTTTTTGCATATGATACAAATTACTGTAATGTGAACAAAAAGAACAGAAATTACATGGTAGAATTCTTAACACGCATGCATTGGACAAAGAAGAAACAGTAAGAAATTGTTTCAGGAAGAAAAAGGAAATCACTGCAACTCAAAATACAGAGACCATGATAACAGCCAGAGGTCACAAGTTTAAAAGAGTACCCAGTAAGCTCTGACACCAGCCCAAAATACATATGTTGCAGTGCCATCTGTGCAACGTATGTAAATGTAAATGTTTTTTGTGATCTGTCTGAAAACTCGAAGGAAATATAACCACAGCCTGTGGACAATTACACTTTCTCTGCTATTTCTAGGAAATTCAGATTTGTTATCTCCATTCAAGGAGTCAGTCTTCATGTTTGCCTGAATAACCTGTTATTTTGCTTAAAAGAATAAAACCCCTCTGATAATTCTGCTTTAAATACAACACACACACAGAGTCTTCAGTGCCTTCGTTGGCTGTTGAAAGAACACTGCAAAACCGGATGTAGCATTTGGCTGTACAGCATTAAACCTATTAATATTACACTGACTGGATTTGTCTCAGTGTCTACTGGGTGTCCTTAGAATAAAATTAAAATTCAGAAAGTACTCTTCTTCCCAAATACATCATCATCTGAGCCAATATTTTCAGCCAAGTAGAGTGCTCTGAGTTTCTGGGCTTGATCCTCACAATACCTTTATTTTCACAAAGCTTTATGGGAACACTTTATTATATAATCTAGACAAATATGTCTTAGAAAAATCTGAAAACTTCCTAACGCAACAGCTTCAAATTTCAAAGCCTAAAGAAACATTTCTAATCCATTCATTCTCATCTAAAAATTCTCTTTAAAATTAAAAATATTAAAAAAAAAAAGAAATAACTTCTCTATGGTTTTAATTTCTACGTTTCACTTGCAAAAATATGCAAGTACATGCAAGTACACATAAAACACAATACATAGATTTTTTTTTTCATTGCACTGCAAGCCTATTAAATGGGACTGCTACAATTACAACATTAATCTGAGCACTAGGTTTCAGTGTAATATTGTACTTCAATTGACCTGAGGGTTTAAAATATTCCCCAAAGAAGAGACGTTGCTCAGAATTACAAAGACTAAGCAATTTAAAGTTTAAGGCATTCCTTAAAATTACCCAAACTCAATTTAAGAAAGTGAAAAAGTACTCTTAGAATTTGGTTACAAATAGTCACATTACACATTTATTAGTAAATCTTAATATACACACACACAAATGCATATATGATTTTAAATACCTTAACCTACTTGACAGGGGAAGCATAAAACAAGGTATAGCGAATAAAAAATAATAATAAACATGAGTTATAGAAACTACAAAAATTTACCTCCCTGAGGAACAGCAAATTTAGGTCTTATAAAGCCCTGGAAAAAAGCAGGACTGTAATCATTATATTTGCAAATGATGTGGAATCAAGGAGAGTAAAAGCATTGAAGAAAGGAAGCAGAGAGACGCATCACGTTTAAAGAAATATATGAACAAAATCAGGCACATGGGTGGAATATATTCTGTATTGAGGTTAAAAAAATGTATTCACTTTAACTATGAACTATGGGGGAAAACTGGAACAAGCCTGGAAAACATTCAACATATTCACAAGAAAAACTCACATGAAGAAAAGAAGATTGGTGATTCCAGGAGGATTACAGGCTTATTAGTAAAATTATAACGTACCGTATATGAGGATTCATTAACTACAATAGTATTTACTTGGTTCAAAGAGAAACTGAAAAGGACACATCTCAGATTCTCTAATATAACTGAATATACAAATTAGAATTATAATGAGACAAAATGCAGATAGTACTATTTGGGTCGATTTGTAGTTGATGCAAATCTAGATAGAGTTATTCACTATGGTATTTATTTAAATACTCTACTTTGTTGAATGGTGGCAACACAAATTAAAAGGGAAGAAAACCAGAGCAAGTCTGAGGCCTATCATGTATAAAATACATAGACTTTGAAATCAGCTATAAAACATTTATTAGTTACTCCAGTGACAACAGCTGGTGGGGGAGGGAGGGGAAAGCAAGAATGAGAAGTATTATAAAGAGCCAAGAATCCAATATTGAGCTAGCTATGGAACAATTTAAAAACACGTTATCATTTTCAAAAACAGATTACAGGATGAAATGGGACAACAGAGGATACAATTTATTAAATTTCTCATAATGCTTAGAAATCAAAGCTCCAGCCACAGGAAATCAAGCTAATTCAATTTAAGTTCTTCAAATAAAAAGATGTTTACCTCACTTAACTAGCTAAGTTAGTCTTCTAGCCTTAGCTGGCTGCATCACTCCCTGTTGAAATTAAGGGAGCAGGACAGGCAACTCAAGGCTAAAACTTTGGATGCACACGTTGTTTACTGATTTACTATAGAAAGTGTCTAGAAAAGTAGTATTCACTAGATACCATTCAAATGGCCACAGATGATACATAGCTCCTACTAACCCTACAGAGCGTAGCGTTTTGTCTCACAGTTACATCACGGGTTTTGATGGTGATTAATAAATTCAGGTAAATTAATTTTTCTAACTACTAGGCCATAACCTAGAACACAACAGGTAAACACTGTGCACCCACACAAATACGCCCTGTGTTTGCCCACTGAAGTAAATCCTAAACTTAAGGGTCCACAATTACAATTGCAACAGTAGTACACACTGAGGTGCTCCTTGGCCTCCATTGAGTCTACTGAGAAAAGCATTTGTTAAAATGACAATTTTTTTGTAATGCAGATGAGGAAGTGTCCAAATCAAAGAACTCTTGTCACTCAAGCAACAGGATTTCTGTGAAAACACTAAGTTTGAGTACTATCACTATGACTCCAATTTAAAATGGAAACCTAGGGGTTAAAGGCCCAAGATCCTCCAAGCTGAAGTTCTCAAAAGACCTTCTCTAAATTTGAGAGGTAAAATTCATGATTGTCACGATGTACATTTCCACTAGAATAGCTGAATCATGCCAGCATGAGAAGGAAAAACAGTACCAAACCATGCAGACTCAGATTTTTTTTTCAGAAAAAAATAGTTAAAATATAATCTGTCATCCAGAGAGGTGAAGTATTGCAATGTCTGCTATTTTTTTCTTATTTACAGCTAGACGCACATCAATGTTTTAGAGATATTTGGAAGGTGACAAAACAATGTTAATAAAACTCTAAAATACCCTTCATTGGAGAGCTGTTGAAGAAGCAGTTTATATTTAAAAATTAGAATCTCAATATGCTATGAAACAAAAATTATGTTTTAATCCCCAAAGTATCAGTTACACAATTATGTCTCCCAAGAATATTTTTCTTGAATAATCTTATTGAAATGCAAAAAGAACCTTCTCAGACGTCATTCTCTAAAGAACTGCTAAAAAAAAACAACCACCCTGACAGTGAACTTTTTACCTTAATGTTTGAGATACAAAAATATATTCATTACAAAAGCTAGTTTCAAAGAAAATTCTCAATATAAATTAGTTATAATTCCTAAATGGGATTAAGTATGTATTTCAATTTAAACTCCTTTAATTTAATCCTGTCTCTTGATACTATAAATCCCATGCATTTGTGGAGTTGTCTGGTTAACAGGGTTGATGCCCTAGAGGAATCTTTGAAGACATGCGACCTATTGTTACTGAATGATACAAAAGATCTCTTCCAAACCTTATAAATCTCCAAGTAAGCTGTTCTTTAAAAATGAAATTGAACCATCCATACACTTAGACCATGCTTGATAAGAAGTTTCATGGGTCAACTAATATTCTCGCAACACATTTTAATTGAAGGAATTTGTCTTAATCACAATACTGTGCTAAAATCAAATCACCGGTCATCTCTTAATTACCTAAATTTTATTTAATATACAAGAACCCATATGCAGAACAATTCTATTCAAGCTAATGAGAACTCAGGAGAAAAAATTTACACAAATAAAATCAAATACAATTAACTTTTGGGGACAAAGGAAGAAACCTGCACAAAGCATTTACACATTAGCCTCCGTTTCAGTACTTAAATTTTTAAAGATTGTATATCAAGGATAAACACTGGAGGACTCAGGACTCTAGCATATAAGTGATGATAAACAGGACACTTCAGACTGTTACTTCAGGTGTGATCTCACATGTATGCAATAAAATCTTTATATTCAAATTGCTTCTGCTGCAGTACTTTGCACTGAACTGTTTTCAGCCAATTAATTTATTTTACTCAGATATAAATGATTTTTTTCATCTTGTTTTAAGGGATCCCTTTGGTGCCTTGCAGCCTGGTCTGGTTCACTTTCAGATCAAGCAGACCGTTCCCACTGCATGGACCCAGATGAGAAACTGGGCAGTGAGGCAGTTCCCAGGCTGTGCAGTCCATCTACTCCAGGTCTGCAGCTGGTCCACAGTCTCTCTAACAATGGTTTTAATTAAAAATTTAAAATATCAGTGTGCCCATTGGTCCTCATGAAATCTGGATGGTTCATTATTGGCCATCACTCCTAATGTTTCATTTACTGATGCAGAAGTTAAAGGGGCCACAAGGACAAGCGACCAGCACAACCTTCCCCAAAGTAACTCTGACACGGCTCAATGTATGTGCTGTTTTTTCCAGTGTTAAGCCTTACTCAGAAATGGGGGGGGGGGGGGGGTGGGGCCCACTTTAAATTAGATACTGATCTTGTCTCTTTGGCTTGCCTATTTTGTATTTGGACTGATGCAATTTTTGTGGAAGAAATGCATCATTTGAAAGGAAGACACATTGATCTGTCACTTTCTTGAAGGTGTTCAGAATTACAGAATCTTTAAATAAGACCTGATGAAACACTTCAGCAAGAAAAAAGCAAATGAGGCATTCAGATGGGCATGAAATTCTTTTTTCCCATGCCACAACTGTTTGTCACGTAACTGAACTCTGTGAGAAGCACAGCTAGTCACAGTGCACGTACTTTACATACATAGGCATGATTTTAGCTCACTGATGGATGAAGTCTAAGTTCCCCCCGCCTTTTTTTTAAATGGGAGTCTGTTTACCATGCTCAAACTTTAAAGAACAGTGATGCAGCCTCTCAATTTCAGAACTGTTATTAGTTCTTGAATCAATGTCAGTAATTCATAAAAGCTGCAACTTAGTCTTTATTACCTGGGCTGTCATGGGAGAAGCATTACGAAAGCACTCACCGCAGGCATACACTTCGGTCACAAAACAATTCAGATGATTTTACTGATACTACTCAGAGGAGTAAGTTATAGGAAGACTGCTAACCCTGCCTGTAAATCAAGACTACCATAACATTTCTACGTGTAAGAAACACAGAAATAAATTAAGTCATAAAAAATAATCTTTCAAAAACAGAAAAGTAGCTACTGGCCTTGCCTCATATCCTGCCAGTGCAAAGAATTCCTGCTCACAAGAAAAACAGTCCATGTTGAAAGCAAGCAGAGAGGCCTGTGGGAATTTGAAAAGTGTAAGGCTATTATTTCTAGGCTTTCATAGACAGAAATGTGATCGTAGCTCCAGGAAAATGCAGAAACCAAAAGACATGGCAATTTCAATTTTAACCACAAGAACTTTGAAAGTGCAGTTATGCATAGCTGTGGCTTTTGAAATTATATCAGTATTACCACATATGCCTTCATAAAACAATTAAATTAATACTTAATTTTATTCCAAGTAAGGTCCTTTTGACAAGGCAACCTGTTCCCCAAAATGCACAAAATTAATTCAGGTATGTATCCTGAGAAAAAAAAAATAAATCCATTTGCTGGTTAATGAATGGATGACCTTCTCATTTTCCTAACAACTTTAGGACAAAAATATTGTGATAGGTACATATTTGAATTCATTATTTCATTCTCAGTTCTGGTACTACCAGCAAAGATTTGAGGGGTGGGGAGGAAGACAAGTGGCACAGAGGGAGTTGCCCAAAGAATATCCTTAAGAAAACTGAAGTCTGGTCCACGTACAAAGTTGGACTGTTTTAATAAATCAGTTCAACTTCACATGTTGACACACTTTAATGGCTCTACCACTGACTTGTGTATTTTAATGCATGTCAGTAAATACACAGAAATAAGCCAAGCTGACATAAGCAGCTTGAAACCAGTACAAACATTCAGTGGGGACACTAAATTTACTCAGTTAAGCCAGCTTCAAAACCTACTTTGAAAAGTAAACAAAGCATAGCAAGTGCATATGCATGAATGTGTAACACTTATAAACCCCCCCACGAGTCTGAGTCCGAAGTGTGCCAAAATTCCAGCTAGGATGCACCTTCTACAGAAGAAGTGAGAAAGGTATTCTGGTTTTGTTTGAGTGTATCACAAATGAATTTAAATGGAAAGACAAAACACAGGTATGTGGCTTCCTTGTTTCTCTAATTTGCTGTTGGAAGACTACAAAAATAATATCAATTTCAAGTTTATCTTCAAAACCATTGCTCTAACAAACCTTTGGCAAAGTATCACTCTTAAAATACACAAAAACCAATTATGGAACACGTTATTAATATTAGGCTCCTGCACCTCCTGAACGCTGCTCTACTTTAATGAATATTCTCCTCAATCATCCATGTTATTTGTAAACACTACTCATTACTTCTCCTGACTTTAATCATCTTTTTTTTTTGAACTGGGAAGATGCACAATGTTTCCTCCTATCAACTAGCTTTTTTAAAAACAAGATAATTTAAAAAACAAAACAAACAAAACACTGAGAGAAGACAACACCAATTACTCAAATTTTCTTGCTTTATACAGACGATTCCTGAGTTTGAAGATGTGACTTGCAATACCAACCAAACCCAAAACGTACGACTGACTGGCCAAAGGAGAATTCTATTCACCTAACGTAATGAAGAGAAAAACTATTTCATTATCATTCAGTTTTCACATTTACAGAGGATACTTTTAAATTATGAAAGTCTATGAAAAACGATTTATATTAAATTAAAACAAAAGCACAAATCTATTATCTGAAAACTGAGAACAAATGTTTGTATTTTCTATGTAATATAACAAAAAAGAAGACAGAAATAAATAAAAGTAGGGACCTTCATAACTATCTGCTTTATTGTCTTACGTTTTCTCTTTCTCTGGCAATATTCTCCCCTCTGATTATTGTTACATAATTAGAGTGGAAATTACTTAACATAAAAATCAATATTTAATAAATTGCAACTTCATAGATGTATCTTAGGTTTATTCCTGCTAGAAAAAACTAATATACAGCATACATATTGCAGAAAGATCTCCAGGACCCAGAGGCCATCATCTCTGTAGAAGTCAGCATGGAAACTCAGAAGTTCCCTCTGGTAAGAGCTCGTATCCAGAGTTTCACGATGACTTGACAGCCATGAGAAGTGACGGTCATCTCTGAAAGTCATGGAGAGTTGATCAATGAGCTCCTCTTCATTAAAATATAACCTTGCAGTGGTACACATTATAAGAACATAAAAGAACTTGTGATTCATGTTAAATACAGTATTTTGAAAAAGAAGAAATTTTGAGATCACAGTAAAGACAAAAACACTTTAGTTGAAGGACTGAAACTTGAAAGGAGTTTTTCAAAACTATGAAACAGCAGCATCTAGGAACCAATCAAAATTCAGCAGGGTAGCACAATACTGGTGATTTTAATGCAGTAATATTTATTGCAAAAAAATCTGCCAGCTCCCATAAACACTTTTTTAAGTGGTGGGTGGACAAAACACTATAAAATGGACAGTGGACAAAAAATTCTTGTTAAGGTGGGAGAAAACAATCTTACACAGAAATGATTTAAATCTGTAAAATGTTAGCCTGACAGGCATGAATTGGCTCCTGTCTTCTGATATGTAGAATTCACATTAGCTACCATTTCTTCATACCCGTAGCTTTGGTAAATTAGACCACATCAAGTGTCTCCTCTAATAACTTCTGTGATAGCCCAATTTTCCCTCTGATGGTCATTTTCATGCTTGTTGTCTTTCTTTCCTTATGTCAGTTTTTCCCTTGTCTGCACCCTCCTCCCCCAGTACTGGTGTAGTAAAACAAAAAAAAAAAAATACAACAGTTGATGGCCATGTCCAAGGGAAGGTGAAGATGCTGTTTGATTTCTTTATCCACAATTTAAAACAGAACACAGAAAAAATTTACTTTTTTCTAGAGTCTATAGTTGGACTATAGTCCAACCTTTATAGAATGAACACTTTTTCTATTAACTAAGCTTTCACTTAAAGTTCTGTAATATTTTTACCAAGTTCAAGAAGAAAAAGCAAACCTAGTTTTCAGAAAAAGTCCAAAACATCAAAAGGAATCATTAGAAATTAAATACACCAATAACTGTACCATGTTGTAACTATTAAATTGGTTTAAAGAAAACATATTTATTGACAAGAATTTTTAGAGCTGCATTTTTTTAAATCTAGTTAGGGTGTACATACTAGAACAGGATGTACTTAGAATTAAGAAACCCTATTTCAGATCAAAGGATTTTAGAGCCATTTCTAGCCAAAGAATGGCATTATTTATACTACTGTCTCCACAGAGGATAAATCCATTTCTTGTTTGAAAAGGTTAGGCAATAAAGCGAGATTTATAAAACTAGTACAAATAATTGGTTTCCTTTTCCTCATCCTCTGTTGGCTTCAGTACACATTGGATAACCTTAAAACCTCCACCCAGTCTGAAGCAAAATATTTTTACTAAGATTTTACATTACTGTTTTTCTAAGAGATCTACGCAATTATTATTAGGTTTGTACTGAATCAAAACCATATTTTAAAGGGAGATCTATCTGCATGTATTTTCTCATACTGTCTTAAAATTCACATTATAAAAAGCTGACTTTTCAGAAAAAGTTTTACTATTTCACTCATCTGTGAAAAATAATAATTACAAATATTCAGAAGACAAAAGATGGGAAGACATTTCTAGTTTACAAACAATATTAGGAATTAACTTAACAGAGATTTAAGGCAGCAAAAAATAAGAAGGTGAACAGTGGCCTTAATTATCTCTGAAATCTGTAGACTGATACCAGGATTTATTATGGCTTACTTCTTAGTTTAGTTCTTGATTAATACCAGTGTTAAGTCACTACATCTATCCATCATTTTGTATATTGCAAATGCTATTTCATTATCCCTTAAAAAACACAACAATAAAAAATACTTAATTGGTTAGCTAGAGGTAGCTCTTCTGGAAAAAAAAATGCTCTTTGATAGGCTGTGACTGTCATTGAGATAATTTTCTAATAACATTTGTAAAACAAGGGTTTCAAGATTTTATTGCATTTCATACAATGTCATTGATACTATCATCAATAGCTACAACCTATTTTTAAAAGCATGTCAGACTTGCTGGTGACTATCACTGACTATACTAGGTGAATAAAATCACTGAAAATTACTTTCAAATAAATATGAAGAGATGAGACTTAGAATGAAATCTTATGTATCTTATGTTCTATTTATCCATAACAGAGGCAGAACAATGCCAGCAAAGAAGAAGATTTCTTTTTCTGTGTAATTAAAAATGAAATCCATCTAAACCATAGTTGTAAATGAGGGATTTCTCAGCAAAATGGTTCAGTGCTAGTTTTCACGCTCTAATTTAGCAATTTGATCCTGTTAAGCAAAAGACTTGGATACATACTTACCAAGTTTCACATACTTAAAACTTTTTGATTTCAAAGTGTAATAAGAATGAGCTTCAACATTTTGTAAAATTATTGCTTAAATATTTGGCATTTCTTTGATGACAGCTTGCCAATTAATGCAAATTACTACAGCACTTAATATACAACTTCAACACCTGGGCACCAGAAATTACTGAATATTCACTTATTCATTTCACATAGGCCACTGAGCAATAAATCAGGCCTAATGGCTAGAATACAACTTCTTACCCAAAACGGGCAAATTGAATAGAACAAAAGAATATTTAACTTGCCTATAAATAAATGCAGCTTTAGAAGCTTTATTAGTCTCTATTGGTAATTCACAATGAATATCCAGCTAAAAGGAATGATGTAACATCACAGAAAGTCACGGAAGATGTTAATGGGATACTACCCCCTTATTTTTCTCAATTAAATAAGTGAATAGCCAATTACCTATAAAACACATTTTTATCATATACAAACCCAAATATCACACGCAAAAAAATATTATCAAAAATTTATTTTAAATGTTATATATATCCCTGTGGTCCCTTTGACCAGAGCTTCATATGCCGCTCCGGCAAAAGTAATGAATCAGATACCATTTGTGGGATTGTGTTTTCAGTAACTAGGCTAACACTTCTACCCTGCTTCCCAATGCAAACACTAAAAATAATAAATAAATAAATAAAATTATAAATTATATCACATTTCAGGAAGAATGAATTAATACAGGCTCATTTATCATTAGATATATAGATGCTCTACTGATGAAGTGCCAAACCTAGCCCTTAGCTACCAACAGCAGCAGTGATGGAAGCTACAGGTACAAACTCATGCCAGGCAATCTCCAGTGAATGCAGAGGAAAAATAAGGCTCAGCTCAGAAAACTGTTCTACTACAATGATGACACTACAGAAGTAAACTCAGCTTTTTCACTGAACAGACTGAACAGCTATATTAAATGTAAATTCATTCAAATGCTGTCGATCAAAACTTCTTGTATGGTCCTCATCTAGGGACACACATCAATAAGCAAGTTTTGAAGTCACAGACTAAAAGCGATCTTTTCTATACAACTACAGATCTATGAGAGCTGCTCTTTTCTTCCCCACAGTGTCCTAAACTCTTTGTATAATCTGGAATCTTAAAAAGAGTCTGGACCTGTAGAAGATAAGAGGATGAGCCAATTAATACAGTGCTGTTGTGAGACTATACACATTCTTTGCACCAGTCAGGCTACTGCTACCATAATGTGTCCAATTTTGGGTATCACTCTTCAAGAAAAAAAAATAAAAAAATAGAGTCAGACATCAGAAATAGTCCACGGGACTGTAACATGAATGACTAGAAGGTATGAAAAACTCGACATAAGAGGAAAGATCAAGAGAGTTAGGATTTCTTAAGCAAAGGAAGCAAAACTTAGGTGCAACAAGTAATAATGGTCTTCAAGTAGGCAAAAAAGTTCTTGTGAAAAAGACGTTTGGGCTGTCCATGTCCACGATATACTGGACAAAATAAATTCTTGCTATTTCAATAATAATGACACAGCTAGTCAAAGCCTATGAAAGTATTTGTAACACTGAAGACTGCGAAGCATTATGCACTGCCTGGGGAGTCTACAGACTTCTCACTGGAGGTCTCCAAGAACAGGTCAGGCGACCATCTATCAGTAATGATGGAAGTATGACTGGACAGGCTGTGAGGCAGTGAGTTAGGACTGGATGGCTTCTGGGTTTTACAGAAGCACAGAAAACAAGACGTTTTAAGTTCATCCATTCTGAGTCAGATATATGATACATTGCAACAAGCTAACAACTGGTTAGCCAAATTAGGAGAGATCTTTTTACAAAGAGCCAAGCTCAGTTGATATTAGGCTCAGAATAATTTAAAAAGTGGTATTCTTCTAAAAATTGTAAAGAAATGACTGTTGACTTGGTCTCAAGCACACGACCATCACTAATGAAGAACTACTTAATACAGTGACCATAACACACTACAATTAACATCCAAAAGGGGAAATAATGAACCAGAATAAAAATGGGAACTACAGAAATCAGAAGCATATTTTTGTTAAAAGAACATCAGAAGGGAACTTAAAAAGATAATATGCTTGTAGCTGACATAGAACTATTCAGAGATCCCACGAGAGATTCATATTTTGTCACTTTTAACAGAATAACTGGGTACACCAACAAAAATACCAGGCAGCTTATTTGCTCGTGTCTTTTTCAAAGTAAGTTTTGTGGTTCTGTTTCTAAACACTGTACATTCTCCAAATAGCTCCAGAATGCTAATAAATATTGAGGGTGGAAGGGACCCCTTGAAATCTTCTAGTCCAACCTCCCTGCTCAAGCATGGTCAGCTTGACCTCTCCAGGCAACCTATTCCACCTTCACAGTAAAAAAGCTTTTTCTTGAGTTCATATGGAATTTTGTGTGGTTTAATTTGTGCCCATTGTCTCTTCTCCTGTCACTGGGCACTACTGAGAAGAATTTGGCTCCCTCTTATTCATTCCTTTCTACCAGGTATTTACAGACATGGCTAAGATACCCCTGAGCCTTCTCTTCTCCAGGCTGAACAGTCCCAGCTCTCTCAGCCTTTCCTCATAGGACTGATGCTCAAGACCCATCTTTGTGGCTCTGCGCTGGGCTCACTCCAGTAAGTTTATATCTTTCCTGTACTGCGGAGCCCAGCACTCGACCCAGCACTCTAGATGTTTCTCACCAGGGCTGAGCAGAGGGGAAGGATCACCTCACTTGACCTGCTGGCAACACTCTTCCTAACACAGCCCAGGAGGCTTGTGGCCTTCTTAGCCAAATGGGTGCACTGCTGGGTTATAGTCAAGTTGTTGTCCACAAAGACCCCAGGTCCTTCTCTGCAGAGCTGCTTCCCAGCTCGTGAGCCCCCAGCCTTTAACTGGTATAATGAGGTTATTCTTCCCCAGGTGCAGGATATTGAACTTTATAAGGTTTTTCTTTGCCTAGTTCGATTGCCTCAAAGTAATACGAAAGGCCAAAATGTATGTGCATTCAAAAGACAGACAAATTCTAGCTACAAGCTTCTGTTCACCACCAGAAGCTGGGAAAGTGCTCCAAGAGCACCTGATGTTTATTAAACCTCTTTCCCCCTTAACATTTAATACAGGCTAGTAGGACTTTTGGCCTCATCCAGCATGGCCCTTTCACGTTCAGTAAGTTAGCATAAAAGGTGTGGTAAAGGAAAAGGAAAGGAAGTTAAAAAAGGAAAAAAAAAAAAGGGTTCTCTTGACAGGACCTCCTTTCCCATTCATCCTCTTTGTTATCAACATATGCTTGGTAAGAAATACCTCCAGTCCCAGTCTTTTCTGAACTAAAACAGCTTTCACACATTTTTAGTGATAACATTCCAACCTGATCTACAGTTTCCAATTACACTAACCTATTGTTCCTCAGTAGTAATTCCTACTGATCTTACTATTTGTCTGAATTACTGACACTTCTTCTCACTCATTCAGCTGTTAAATACTGAAAAATGTCTACAGTACCTATCCAGTACTATACAATCCTGTTCCAGTCCACCTTCTTCACCAAAGTAATATTAAGTCATCAAATCTGAACAAAAACTCTGAAACTGTAACCATGGACAACATATTACATGGTATCTCCAGTATATTACATATGGGATCTATTTCTGATATCGTATTTTACTTCAAGAACTCCACCATTTAGACGAAAGTATGCAGCACAGTTTCTAGCTGTATGTTTACTTTTCCACAAATATAAATTGATGAAATGGACCATTTTAAAATTTATAATCAACACCATCAAACCTGACAGTAAAGGATATTTTGTAGAGAGATTACTAAGCAAAAAAATCAACTTTATTTCTTTTTTAATCCCATTCTAATTACCTTTTTGATCTCCCAGCTAATGGAATTCTACTCCAAATGATATTTTATTCTATTGTGTATCCTTTCAGTTATACTGCAGTGCTCATCTTGACTAATATATGTCTGCAAATCAACTAGGCTGGCTGTCTCTCCCAGTATGTGCTGACCAGAAGGCATAGCCCAAAAGCTAATGAGCTGCTAAACATTGCTGCCATTGAAGAGAGATGTATTGTGAATTTGCAATTTTGCAAAACACCATGCACAAAACTGATGATTCCTGTCAGTAGCTGTAGTGCGAGATCACAATTGACTCTGAGATAACAATTAAAATGGAATACATTAAGTAACTCGTTAAGGATAGGAGAAGCATAAAGCTTGTCACTGACTGTGGCTTCATTTCCCTGACGTGACACTTCATGAAACCCTTAATGATTTGTCAGGTATCATAGATGATGAGTCCCTGTGTAAAACTTATTTGGAATAGTCTACAGCTTTGCTCTACTACAGGCCAATCACAAATTTTATTTACTTTGGAATATAAACCTTTTTTTGTCAGGATGCCCAGACAGCAGAAAGCCTAATGATTCAGAAGAAAAGGATTACCATACACTCATTTCACTCATACAAAATTAAAGATTTGACTCACAAAAGGACTTCTTATTTTTCAAGAACCTTAATTCCACATTGGATTTTACTGCCCTGTGCCCTAGTTCCCATTTCACAGTAGAAAAGGAAGGGATGGCTCAGAAGCGAATTCACACAGGAGTTTGATAGTTGCACTCTTGGACTCAGTATACAAATTCCCCTTATGACTTCCTTTAAACATTGATGCCCTTTTGTGAATCTAGACTACCTATTCACTAAAACTTCCAGGGCAGAAGAATTTTGCTGAAACTAGTAAATGCTGAACAGGAAGCACATGAAATCTCATCCGTTTAGAGATTTAGGCATATGTTTCATCACTGAATTCATAAACCATAATCCCCTAGATTTAGATTATAAGATTCCTCTTTTAAAAGGGGGCTATTCTTTTCAAATATAACAACATTTGGAAATGTATCTTCTTTACATTCAGTACTTCAGTGGTCAAAGTTCTCACCCATGTATCATCACATCCTCACGGACCATCTTCCTAACCATCTGGACTGTTTTGAAGTGGGTTCAGTGATAAGTTTGTGTAAACATAAATAAATAAATAATAATTGTTGTTGTTGTTGTTATTAAAAAAATCAGTTAACTCTTAACTCATGACTAGCTCAAAATAAATTTCACATTTACTTTGCTCCCTTTTAGCAAACCTGCTTTTGCCACCTTTGAACTCTCCTCCAGCTTTCTGACTAATTTCTAGCATAAAATTGTTTATATTTAGTTTATGAAACCAAACACCAATATTTCTGTGACTCCCTGAACCAATGTGACTGTTGTTCTAGTTACAGCTATGTTCCTTTGTGACTAACAACAAAGTAAATTTTCACTGACTGTGCTTTAAGTGGATACATATTTGTGCATACTGACCAACTGAAGTATATGAATTCAAATGAAAGTAGAAGTGATCTTACATCTTCTTATAGTAGTATTTCCAGCAGTGCATGCCAATCAATTCTGTAACAAAAAAATCTGTTGAGAAAAGCCCAGAATGTCAGGCTGCAGATTTCAATATTTTCTTCCAATTATAAGTTTTCGTGACAATTGAATTCTGAGGTGCAGTGAATTTTGTACGATGAAAATAAAGTTACAATGATCCAAGGCTGAGGCTTTTTGGGAAGGCTGCTACTTTAAATGACAAATGAAAGCAAGACATCGTTAAAATTAGACACATCTTAAATCAGAGGTAGAAAATAAAGCAATACACCAAGCCAACTTCAGAAATTTTCTATTTCTAATGTCTTACTATACTCCTCACACTACAGCTGGTAGGTGTGGAGGCCTTAAAATAATCTTTTTTTTTTTTTTTTATTTATTTTTTTACTAGTTTGCTGCGATTCATTAGATAAATTCCAAGCTTGATTTTTGCAACTAACAAAGCATAAAGGACTAAATCCATGAACCACTGCTTTCATTGTACTCTCCCTTTTAAGGCCAAAACCCAGCTTTCAAGCAGCACTGAACATTATTAGCGTCTAAGTGCATTGGCTCATGAAATATTGGACATTAAAATCAATCAGAGTTTATCCTGGAAGCCTAGACACATAATGAGATGCTTCTAATGTAGCTTTTAGAAATAAAAAAGGAGAAGAATTTTCATCATTGTAGCTGATCATGGCTGAAAAAATACGTGGACAGAAAAGTACAGACATTTTCATGCTTATGAAATACTTGCTAAATGTGGATCTGTGAACAGTAATCAGACGGGAAAAAAAAAAAAAAGCTGTTCTCCAAGGACACATATGATTAACAAGCTGGAACCAATTAAAGTCAAGTGAAACCCATTAGAACAGAAGATCCTCAAAGTTCTGCTCATGCCTCCCTGGGTGGCTACATGCTGCCTAAATATGCATGTGCAACATGGGACAAGATGACCAGGAGTAAAAAGTTATGTTTGCACATTTCATGTTGGAGAAGAGATTATGTAATATTATTTCCAAAAACTTTAGTACAACACTTAATGTAGCATATCACTAAAGCGTATTTACTAGTCAAGACAAAAATATTTCTTTGGCCATCTATTTAGGTTTGAAAAAACCTGGTCACCTGAAAAGTAATACTACAAAACAATCCCAAGTCATACTCTGTTTATGCAGGAACACCTTGATTTGAGCATGTTCAAAACCTAAAAATCTCTCTTTTGTGATATGAAAAAAAAACCCCTATATTTTTACTTATTCAATAAAATAAAATTTGTTGATATTCTTTTTATTCCAGGCTGATTCATGTTAAATATATATATATATATATATATAAATCTTTCTTTGGGAATATCTTCAAAAGGTTAACTTGGAAAATCTATGATCCATTCCTAAACTTGGAAACAACGTTGATATTTTCTAACTTAACTTGCTTAGGAGAAAACTCTATCTACAATGGTCTTCTACAATGAAGGTTAGTTCCAGTAGTTCTTTTAGCTGATGTTTCTTCTAATTTAAAAGAAAAAAAACTTTACCAAATGGCAATTAGCCAGGGCAAAATGTTGGCAAAACTGTTGTTTTTCCTAAGCAATTTAGTTTTATCTCCTCTATTGTAGATTCTCTAGGTAATCCTTTCATTCTAGTAAGGCCATTAAAACATCTTTTTCAACTCTTTTGTAAGATAATACATTCGGCTGTTAGCAAGGACTTCAAAGTTGAGAGCAGTTTCTTCATTAATAGGAAAGTTTCTAGTTCTGAAGTTAATTCATCAGAATTTCTGAAGAATTTCTGCTTTTACCTGTCTAATCTTTATTAGAAATTTAAGTCTCAACAAGCACTGTGCTCGGACTCACCGGGCTACAATTTCACAGAGGTCATGCTCCTCTTCTGGACAGAACCCTTCTACCTTAGCTTCAGGTCTAGGTTGTTTTTTTCCCTCCAAGTTTATTACATTCATTTTTATTACTAAGCAAAAAAAAAAAAGTCCAAGCATAAACATGGTTTCTAAAACAACAACCACAACCACCACCACTAACCAGTCTATTCAGATAAAGATATGAAATTCTTTGCTATCCCTGACTAAAAAGAAAGTGTCTGAACATTGGCCTCCCATGGGCTTTGCAGTCCCTGCATCCCTCTCACTCACCCCACCCTGTCTCATCCTTCAGCAGACACTCCTCTTTCCCATCCTTCCTCCAGGATTGGTGTTAGCTGATCTCACCAATACGGCTTTAAAGACCACTTCTGTGATGACAATTCCTAGAGCTTCCTCCCCACTCCCGACCCATCCATGTTGGGTGCTGTAACACTGCTGTCCCTTGCAGTAGCTCATTACCATAGCTTGTCTGGGGCTCTAACCACATCAGGTGTGACAGAGTAACCTAACTACTGATTAATTTTATCAATTAACTGAACACAGCCCCATCTAGAGATGGGTGAGTTTGGCTCCCACTTGCCAGGGCACAGAAGCAGAAGGCACACACCCACAGAAGCGGTGCCTGTCCTGCAGAAGTGGTGCCCACTGCCTTTCATGCAATGTCAGTACCCAGTTCCCCCACAATCTGGACAATTAGTAAATATTTAAGAGAAAAATCAACTGTAATACAATATTTGTTCCTAATTTTTCCTTAGAGGGGAAAAAAACCCAGGGAGGCCAACACTTCGTACTCATGCTGAGAACCAAATTAGTGTTCAGAAAGGAAAAGTTACACACACATGAATATTAACCGATATGGCTGGAAGTAAATACAAGTGAAGTTACAAAACAATTTTATTTCTTTTCTATATGACCTTTCAAATTCCCCTAAATTAAATGAAAGGGGGTTTATTCTCAAACGTTTCTTCAGTGTGAAACTTCATCAGACATTTTAAAAAAACCCCAAACAACTATGTAAATTATAAACTCTAAGATTTTATCTACTATCATCTGATAAATGTCATCACATGACATGTAATGAGGTCAGTAAGACAAGCTGCATGCACCTTACATTACTAGAAACATTAAATCACCTTGCTTATGTACAGGCAGTCTGATATTTCCCCTTTGGACATCACATAGAATAGATAAAAGGGTTAATATTTACTTGGTATTGTTCTAACAAGCAAGATATCAGCTGGTAGGTGAGACCATACAGAAAAGCACCACTGAAGCCCAAGCAAAATACCAGCTGTCTCTGCTCAGAGAAGACAGATTACCACCTGTCCGGTTATCTTCCATACACAATACAAGGCACGTTGGTCATTTTAACAGGGATAACTGTACCCATATGCTGTTTAATTTTGCACTGCACTCTGCCTACTTGTAAATATTCGTGATGGATCATTGTAAATCGTAGATTAGCCCAGTGGTGATGTTTAGCTGGCGGCTGAACTTCACACTTACTTTAGCTCCCTGAAGCCTTTATTCTACAGTGTGCTATGTTAGCATCACTACTTTAGGCAAACAACAGAAAGCAAATACATATGCACGCACATGCGCATGCACACACACATGGGGAGGAAAAGAATTTTAAAAAAAACAATTAAAATTTACAAAAGATTTTAGGGAAGAACTGTTTTAAGTCACAGTCTGGCAAAAGAACACTTAACAAGCTTTGTTTTATATACTGAGAGAAGTCCTGCTTACATTTTAAGCAACACACCAAATATTGGTGTTAGAACATCACAAATACTGTTGTAGCTTTAAAACTAACCATGAAAAAAAAAATCTTCCCACATTCTATACAGCTAGGGGAAAAAAAATCTGTTCCAGAAAATTTTACAACATTAGCAGAACATGCCATTTATGATATAAATATACGATCGGCACTTTTTTTTTTTTTAAGAGCAAATAACTAGAAACTCAGCAACAACTTTCTGTTGTTTTGGACACTGATTCTTGCAAGTTAACTGAGTCTTTTTATTTTTGAAATGTGGCTCTAAATAACTAGTTTTATAACATAATCTGAGTTTTATAAAGAAATAAGCAAGAGAATCATCTACAGTGTAACTCTGCCACCTTCACAACCATAGCTCTATCAAAAAAGCAGACTCAACCTGAATCTTCAGATCCCATAGGAGCTGCAAACTTTATTAGAATATTCTGGCTCTTCATATTATTCTTTTTCTGCCATTATTCTTTTCTCTGTGTTGAGGACAGGGCGGGGAAAAGGCCCGTGAGAGTCACTGGCATGCAATACAGCTGACTGCTCTCTGTCAGCCAGGTGTTAGTGGCTAAAAGCTGCATCATTTGCAAGGAATAGCAAGGATGTCCGAATAGGAGGCAGGAATACATCAATGAGGAGTGGGACGAAGGATCTCAAATTCCAAGCATCTCTGAAAGGCCAGAGCTTTGGGGTGCTCTTTAGCCTTGCTCAATCCCTGCAAATATTTTGCCCTAGCAGCTGTTCAGATGTTTGTTTGAACAAAAGTTTGTAAAAAAAAAAGTTGAAATAATTATTTTGTATGAAGCTGTTGCATCATGGTCTAAACTGCTAGTTATTGCAGGGCTCTGAGACAATGTACTGTGGTTTTGACCAAGAAACAAGTATTCATGTACGCTGCTTTCAGTTTTAGAAAAAAATTAAAGACCCGGAGCCTTGAAAGATTCACACTGAAAGGAAGGATCCCAGATTCCCTGTGGAAGCTCTGCTCGCTTACTCATACAACTCACTCTATTAGGTCAGGTGCGAAATTTGTGATAGCGAGCAGAAACTTAACACCATACCCATCCCTAAGTCTTTTGCTAAAATAACAACACAAATCACAAATCCACCATCTAGCCTTTTCAGTATTTAGAAATTCTCAATTTTTCAAACAATAAAATGTCACCACGTTTACTCATAATATATATTTTAATTCCTTCCTTGTCTGCACTTACTTGGTATTAAGTTGCTGAGTTAGCTAAATAAATAAATAAATAAATAAATAAGTTCCCACCCCCAAAAACCAAATCCACAGAACAACATGAAGTTCAACTGACATATGATTTCTTATCAGCAATTCCAGGCTAGAAAACATAACACTGTCATAAAATTAAACCAAGGAAACTTCTGATTTTAAAACATATTATAATGTAGTTCAACATGCAAGAGACGCATAATTTATCGAGAAATTGCCTCTAAAATAGCTAGCCGTTTAATTACCTTCCACTTCATTGAAGCTGATAAAATTTATTTTATTCTCAGCTGAAGCAAATCAAGGCTTTTCTTGTGCTGATCTACATAGCAACTGAGATTCGCATGTTACTTTTAATAAAGACTCAAATGCTCTGGCAGTAAGAGTCTTTCAGTATAAATGAATTTAGCTTCTTAAAATTGTTTCCCTGTTTTGTAAAGGAAAAACACATTCCTTAAATTAGATTTTAAAATAAAACTTTTAAGTCTACTGAAATACAAAACAGTTTTTATAACTGTACTTCAGATACATTGTTCACTCATACTCTATCGCCAGGTATATGCAGAATTTTGTAACTTAATTACCGTATGTTTGGCTCTCAGCATATTCAACTGCATGTAATAAAGGCTGTATACACATTAATCATATAGCTATCAATACTCTTAAGTTTGACCAACTGCTAAGTTAACTTCTTAGCCCGAGTAGTGTGTCACCCTGCCTGTGCTCCCACCAGCTGTGCCAGAGTTAATACTTGAGTGTCAAAGATACAGCTTTGCTTCAACTTCAAAATGGCAGCTTTTGCAACTCCAACTAAGTGTAACCACAATAGCCTGTTAAACAATGGTTATAATACTTAATTGCACTCAGCAATCAGGTTTTGGTTTATTATAAATGGACAAAAAACCCCACAGATAAAAATAAATTACTTTTTACAGCAATTTGCACAGAAATTAAGGAATGTCTCAAGCTCTTTTACACATAGGAATTTCTTCCAAGAGCAGAAAAATTAAGTTGACCGTGAAAAATTTTATGTTATTTCACAGGTTTCATACATAAGAGTTTATTCGTTATAGTCTAATATTTTACCTAAAACCCTGCAGTAGGATGTGACTATATTATACCAAGCAGTAAATACTGTAAACACAAATTTATTGTTAGCTACAAGGTTAAAAGCATAAGTTTTTTTTAAAGTCAGTTCAAACAAACTCTCTTTCTAGAACATGGCCTTATAAATAAACAAATTATTTTTAGTTTAGGCACTTTGAAAGAATAAATCTTCTATGCAGTCAAAATTTTATTGCTTCAGTCTGATTAGACCTTGTTTCAAGTAACCAAACACAAGTTGCGTGATCCAGGTGAGAAAGAGCGGTTCCTACCAGCTATCATTACTTAAGGCTAATATATCAAGCGAAAATAAGAACATCAATAGGTGGAATTTTAAAAGTTCAGTTGATCATTAGGTTAAAGTCAACAAGAAAACACAATTATAGGCACAAATACTGTATAGGAAGACAGAAGTCACAAAAAGATGACAGAATCTGCAGGAATATGATTTTTTCATACCTTTACCAAATAACGTAATTATAGTCTGGCAGCAATATGCCACAACCCTGCATGCCACCCTGACAGCAAGATGAGATTGCCACCTTTGGCTGCTTATTCATGCTCCTTTACCAAAAGCTATCCTCTCTGATAAAGATCTGTTTAAATAAGTTAGCCTAAATATAGACTAAGTAACAGCTAGCATATAGCCTTTCCCTAACTTAGTTTCGTCAAAATAATTCTGTACAGTTTAAATAGTGTGATTTAATTCAGGTTTTCTCAAGACAGATTGTCTTGACAGTGGCTACACATGCAGTTACGCTGCATCTGAGTGGGGCTGTAATAATGGCAGAGGAGGACAGAAGCAAACAGCTGGGACTGAAACCTCTTAACTTGGCTTAACTGTAGCCAGAAGAGCACATCTGATGTAATTTGAAAGAAAAGCAGTTAGTGTCACACCCAGCCAACTCCCCCACCTCTGTGGGGTCCCACATATGGAGGAAGGGGATGAGGTTATCCTCCCAGTCCCCACTTTCTGAGCCACACAGTAGCAAGAGCAACTGTCTGCCCAGGGTAACGCAGTCTAGCACTTCAGCTGCTGTGATCTGGAGAAGTAAACTCCACAGTGCTGGAATTTCTTTCCCGATGCACCCAAAATAGCCTGTGCTTGCTGCTCTTCTGCATTTCTAAATGTAAGAAATCTTTTTTTCAGGAGACTTACGAAGAAAGAGTAAGCATCTGAAAAGGAAGTCTTTTTTTGCTGCAGTCCTTTTTTGAGCCTATATAATCTGTCAAGTATTTGATTACCTATTTTATTATGCAACTATTACATAGGTTATGCCAGGTTTGAGTTCCTACAGTGTTGTGATTGAGATACAGCAACCCAGACCAGCAGCACGCTAGAACCAGCCCCTTACTAGGAGGTTTTCTCTGCAGCCTTAACTCAGTGAACAGACATACAGGCTGAGCTATCTCACGTAAAACTAATACAACTCTCACCTAAAACTAATACTAAAACAAACCCTTCCAAACAATATTCAGGTTATTTATTTTAGAGGGAGAAAAACTCATTCGTATTAACATCTACTGTGTATTCTTCTCATTCGTGACAATGCCTGCCAACACGCTTAGTAAAGGAGTATACCACGTGGCCATGGGGCTCCATTTCCCCTGTGAAACTACACAAAGAATCACTTACCACGTCATGCACAAAATGAGTTGTGGCCCAGCATCACAAGACCTGCAACATTAGGGTGGTTTAGTCTGCATCTGAACTGAAAAATCTGGGAGACTCAAACCAGGCAGTAAACGGCTTTGGACTGTGCCGGTGACTCAGTTCAGACTGATAGCTCAGGTGTCAAGCACCACTCACTGCAGGCTCCTGGGAAGAAGTTTAAGGGCAAAGCCCAAGTTCAATATCCAAACAGACTCAGCTACTGGCATTTGCTACCTCTGCCTGGTAAAGTGTCTACCACAGCACTTTTTAAAAGTCCTACACATCTGCTCCCTGCAGCTTATTCATCTCTTCCTACCCTCTTTCTATATGTTTACTCCTAGGCTAGGTTGTAAGCTCTTCTGATCCTGGATTTCATTCTATGGTCAGTATAAAAATGGGTGAAAACCAAGCACGTTTTCTTAATGCCTTCCTGACTTGCTGTATCTATGCCCATAAATTCTGATTTTACAAAAGGACATGTCAATAAAATACTATTCTAGGAAAAAAAAAAAAAATATATATATAATAATACATTAGAAGTTAGCCACACAATGATTTATATTTTCATACTGAAGAATTTCCTTACAGATAAGAAGAGAAATAACAGAGTTATGTCAGGTATCATTATATGAAAACAATAAAGTGAATAAAAAAAAAAACCAACCAAAAATGTTATAACCAGGATAAAGTAGATTATTTTTCTCCTTGTAATATGTGATTTTTGGAACTCTGGGAAAGATTATAAATCATTTTTTTGCAAAACTTCATATAGGAAATTGATTAAGTAGTTTTCCCTGTTGCTTAGAATAACACGGGCAGAACAAAAATATATTTGTAAGGGGTTTATACTTTCCTCTATTTTATTTCTTTGAAATATTCATTATAAGTTCTTGATTGAAAATGGATAGATTTATAAATACTTTTATTTAATTAACAGAAAAGGTAAAGTAATCTCACATTGCATTTACCGGAATTTTCATTTTTTTCCCACGCAACTGTGTGCACAAAAAAAATCCACTGAGATAAGTCTGAGAGAGTACAACTTTAAAAAGACCTATGCTGGATCAATACTGACTTTCCTCAGTACATCGCTTGCTTTCCCTCCCAAGTAAGAAAGTAGTGAAATAAGCTACCAGCAACAGCTAAGAGAGATGCTTTATTGCATCAGATTTACGACAACCTGAAATCTATTATTTTCCCTTATAAACTCATAGTTTGGCATTGACATTATTTTGAACTCTTTCCATATAATTAAAAGCTTACACACTTTGAGTAGGGGCATTGGACTAGATGTTCTCCAGAGCAACCTTCCAATCACAGTGGTTCTGAGGCTGTTTTATAAACAACTCTGCTAAATGTACATCTTTAAATACTCGTATTAGTAAAAATATTTCTAGGTTTATTTTCTATTAAAACTTTAATAATTCAACTACTATTCTTATTAAATGAACCTTGCAGCAGAAGACCTTCGTGCACACTAGACAACAGAATATTCAACTATGCTCACAAAGGCAACAAACATGCAAGGCCACTTCACGCAGACTCTAACAAATCATCTTCTCTAGCTAGTTGTACAACCAACCTCTGTAAAAGCCTCAAGTGAGAGTATTCGCTTATTTCAAATATAAAACAAAACTCAAATACTCTTTAAATTTATGATTAATTTCATTTTTATTGTAGGTTTTGTGTTTTTTAAAAGAGACTAACACGTTGCTGGCTGTATGAAAAAAAAAAATCTCAACATTTCTCCTGTTTCTTAACTTGAAACCCCTGCTCAAACTCGTAAGTCCTAATATCACAGCATCTTGAAGAAAATAGTGTAAAACTTCACTGCGTCTTTCAAGTTTAGGACCCTAAAATCCATTCACTTACAAGAAATTTCTTCTATTTTAATATGATTCAGTGTCTTTATGGTGAGGAAGTAAAGGCAACCAACACAATGCATATCTTTGGAGTCCAAGAGACTTTTTCATTTACCTTCCAAATTGCAAGCATTCAGATTACAAGAAAGTAAAACATTATTAAAATGTACCATTTCTAGAAATTTGCTACATCAACACTCTACTGGGTTACAATTCAAACCTAAGTTTTGCAGGGCTTTAATTTAAAGGACAGTATTAAAATTCACAAGTAGGGGTATTTTTCCTTTTTTATCATGAGTGTATGCAACAAAATAACATTTTGGTATTTTTTCTAAAGAAAATATCAAAAAGAAGCTTGAAAATTATCTACAGGAAAATAATGCATTTCTTCATTTTTAACCAGCTACTGTGGTTTTGCACATTGATCAGACTTGCTGCGCTTTTGCATATAAAGAACAAATTGTTTGCATTAATTTTTACAATCTCCCCACCCAAATATTTCCAAATTAAATCCATTTCCTACTTCAGGCTCATTTTTGTGTTGCTACTTCATAGTTACTAGAACTACAATGTTTGACCTAACAGGCAACATTAAACAATAAATGACAGAGGGAAACACTCAAAGGCAAATCCTAACTGTACCGGCAACAAGAATATCAAAGGCTTCGTTGAACTTTTCCAGTTACCTGGGTTTCAGCACAGCTCATCTAAAACAGGAACCACTTTACTGTGTAAACTAAAACATTTTTCTATCTTCTACAGTTGTTACCAATTCCAGTGTGGAAAACTTGGCAGATCTCTTTAAAAAAACCATGCACTACACATATAAATCACATAAACAGCTATTATTTAATTCTAAAACTTAGTTCTTGTTTCTACCAATTTTTTGGAAGATTTTACTTGGAATGAAACCTCAAAAGTCACTGAAAATATTTTACTCAAGTTTTCCTTAAATCCTACAACAACATTATGCTGTTAATCTGCAAACCTCAGTAAAGCTGCCCTAGCAGAATGGCTAACGTGCCTCCAATACTTGTCAATAAAGACTCAGGTGGCACTTTTTCCTCAAAGTAGTCTATAAAGTTCTGCCTCTGTTGTATAGAACTCCTATACAAGGGTATTTCTATATGGCCATAGGTCTCTTTAGGTACATATTCTACTGAGGCCAGGGCAGAAAAGCTATACTAGTTCAGGGCCACAAAGCACATTAATTCAAGTCTGGAATACAGTGTGGCTTCCTGGCCTCAGTACTCTGACATAACTCCTTTAAAAACCTGGTTTTTTTTCTTTCAGGCTAGTTCCACCCTTGCAGTACTATGATAAAACCTGAAGACATAATACAGACAGTCCCAAAAACTAAAAGCAAGTTGTGTTACTTTTTAAATAGGTAATAATACACTCCAATGTATATTTTGTATTATTTTTAAATACTAGTGAATTTGTCAGGTTTAAGACAGCAAGGACAAATGGAAATTATTTTATGGTATTATTTGCTTTATAAAAAAATCTTGAAAGAAGAAAGAAGGTTTTAAATACCGTAACTTCTGCTGTACCTGCATTAGTGCATATGTTTGGCATACTGAATGTTAAGGTTGTATATACACATACAATTCTTCTTCAAAGATGGAAAGACAATACTTCAAAGATGTGTGATAGGTAGTGTAAATATTGGGGGTATGAATTCACATTTGTAACAGTGGTTCTCAAATCAAAGAATAGGCTAGTGCTGACCACTCTGAAAACAGAATGGAAAGTAAGTAGGATGTTTTTGCTAACCATCTAAAATGAAAAATATCTCCATTACTTAGCTTGTTAAATGCTAACTGATGCTATCAAAAATTACACTGAACTTGACATAGTCAAGTAAGCAAGATACCTAACCGAGCAATGCACTTCCAGCAGGTATATCTGCTGCTTAAGGAAACTGTCTGTCAACATGCCACGTAATAGAGATGGTTATGGGCCACCCAGAGTAACAAACAGCCCACAGATCTGATACAATACTGCCTCTGCAATTAGTATTATCCTAATGATGTACGCTATGAACAAACATGCAGCAGTTTGAACTTTGGTGTAGACACAGCCTTCATTCTTAGTTCATTTATTTTTATTTCTTTTGCAAATATTCCAGATCAAACACAAAGACCTCATTTGTAGCCTTTATACCTATCTATTTATACAGACTAATTTAATATAGATTGCTTCATGTAGAGATAAACCCCAGTTGGGGGGGGGGGGGAAGGATCTGTAAAGAAAGAAGAATAGCAAATGAAAGTGACTTTAAGGACAGACGAGTTTCTCGAGATAACTAGGCCTTCAGAAGACAAATGAAAAATAGTAGTAGTAATAGAGATTCACAGCTCTTTTACTGGAAGTATGCCCAAGGCTGAAGTAAAAGCTGGGTACAGTATTTCATGGATAAAAGGCAAATATTCTCCTCCTCATTAAAATAAATGAAAATCTTTCACATTAGGGTTTCCTATTCTTAACTAAAGAGGAAAAAAATCAGTGTGTTTCTGGTTCCTGCCTACCAGAAAGTAAGCAAATAATTGAAAAGTTATTGGATTTAAAAAAAGAACTTTCTCTCCACTCGCTAACAGAAGAGCATGTCTGTATCACCAAAAGACTGCACACAAATCAGTTTTGTCCTCAACTACAGCCTTTTTGTACTCCAACTTGAAGTAGAATACAGATATGTTGAACAGTAAGATTCCTTGCCTCCTTAAAATTTTCATAAACTGAAATGGTTAAGTGACAGCCAAAGGAAACTCTTCATATTACACTCCCTCAAAATTTTTCCTATGCATTACAAACAATCTATGCAGAACTGCAGGTATTTGGCCTATGCTCCATTAATGAACAAGTTCAGGTACCTACAATCACACCAAAAAGCCAACTTTCCCCGGGAGGTACACATACTGGTACTGGTACATAAATGGCTAGAGAGGTAACGAAATGTTTCACTGATAAATAGAAAATGGAATATTTCCAAAATAAGTGCAAATCCAAGAAGAGAACAGAAGCCTGAAAAAGATGTCCCAGTCACAAGACATCAAATAATGATGAAAAAAATTCTAATGAAAAAAATCCTTTGTAAACAAAAGCTTTTTAACTTTCACTGGAATGAAAGGCCCTTACGATCTCCACACACTACCATCATATTTATCACCAGTTTTAATTATAAGCTGTATTGCAAAGACTTTTATTGGCTAAGAAGTCTTATTTCACATCACCAGTAATCCTCACCATAGAACAAAGCTGCAAGAGAAACAATAATGCTCTACTAGGAACCTTACTGTGAATTAGTTCAAAATTATTGTGACTACTATTTTTCTAAACAAAATGGCAAAGCATGCTCAGAAGACTTTTGTGTATTTTGATCATCTTAACAATCATCACTGAAATAGCATACTTAATATTTAGAAAAAAGTTTACTGCTTTACCAAAAGAAATCATACTACCTTATATTTTATTGGTGTCACAAAGAAACAATTACCTTCCCATCACCATAAAGCTTACTTCTCCTCACCGTAACAAAACACAACATCTGCCAGCATTAATTTTATTTCTATCCATAAAAATGGTGAGGGCATTCAGACAGTATTTTCCAATGTATTTTGGATAAAATCCTCTTTCATAAAGAGTACTACTTTCCCTTTAATTAGCCCTAGTGTAGAACTATTCCTTCCGGATTCTTGTTGTAGAAGCTCTCTCATTTCCAAGCACACCTTGAACTTCCTCAAGAAGGTGAAATCTGTACCATTTCCCAATCAGTGCCTTAAAAAAAAAAAATATAGCTGCAAAGCCTGCCATAACTTTTTATAGTGGCCATACTACTTCCTTTATAAATGATACAGTAAATCTAAGAGACAAAAAATAAAATGCACAGGCTCATAAAAGATCTTTATTGCATGCGATAATTGGAAATATATTTTGGATTTTATTTTTTAAGGTAGAGTTTCTCTGTATATTAAATTAATAGAACTTTGAACAACATGCCTGAATAAATTCGTGCCGAATTTTTATTTCAAGTGAGATATATATGAAACCTGTATAATATATAAAAAGTATGGTTAATTAAACAAACATTTTTGAAATAAAATGCTAGCATACATTTTATTTAGAAGATCAGCACAAGAAATGTAGGTTACGTTATCTAAAATCGAAATGTTTATTACGTAAAACAATTGAATCTATATGAACACTGACGTGCCTTAATGTTCCATTCAATTGATCTGTTTCCCTTGCAATTAAAAAACTGCAATGTCACTTGTTCCAAAGTTTGACACTCTACTACACTTATAGAAAAGCCTACCTGTGATTATTTATTCCCACTATGCATACATATTTCCAATATAATTTCTACTCATCAACGAGGAAGGTCTCCAATACATCTATAGTAGGAACAACCAGACAGAAATAATCATCAGGCATTAGACACACTAAGCCATACGTCTCAACAAATCATCTTAGCCAAAGTAACACCCTTCAAGAGAAGTAACTTTTATTTCTCCAAATCATTTAAAGAGAAAGCCAAAAACTCAAATGATTAAGGTCATGAACAGAGGGATCGTTACTCTTAATTTACCTTCCTGTGTTTCAGTTCTCAGCCACAATACAATGCTGAACTTCGGGCCAACACCACATACCAGCAGGAATAATCCCCTGTTCGCTTTCATAGAGGAAGAAGTTACCGAATTCCAGAGAGGTTGTCAACACCGTTTTAAAAAAATATAAACCTTTGGAAATAATAGGTGGACAAAATTTTAGCTAGCTCGGACAGGTTTCAACAGCCTTCTTGGTTTGTTGTGGGTAACGATCCTTATTTCCAGGCCAGCGCCACAGCTGCCTTTCCAAGCCAACCCTGTGAGAGCCCTTGCCTCCGCAAATCCCCCCATGGCAGCACCTGCCCAAGGAGCCTGTGTCCAAGGTTAAGCCCCTGCGACTGCAGCGCTGCCAAAGTCCCATTTCTACACTCTCAAGAGTATCAAAAGCCTGAGATCCAGAAGAGAAGACAAAGGACAGCTCATTAAGGACTAAAACCGCAGGTACAACAAACAGCATTATCAGAAGACAGATACACTTTTAAGACCCCCCAGAAACAGGGGATGAGGGGAGGGGAGGAAAGGGAGGAGGCATGGAGCCCCGAGAGCCTGGCACCTTCTGCCACTGGGCAGTGCGCTTCATTTTCTCGCACAAGTCCAGCTGGCAGAGCTGATGCAGTTGAGCGCCCACAGGCAGAAGTGGCCGAGGAATAAAAAATTTCTTTGCTGTGTACTGTGCGTGCATCAAGACACTTTTAAATGAAATCTGCTGAGCAAGACTAGCGCATAACCAGCTACTTTCAAGTGTTTCCTGCTCTTTTGGTGGTCTACGGATTTGCAAGATGCCATCGAGATGAATTACAGGCAGAGACAGTACCCAAAGTCTAGTGAATAGTTAATGGCTTCAGATGTAGACCACAGATCAATTCAAACTTCCTATTCTCCTCTTTAAGTATAAAGATACTGCACAGAGCCTCGTCCAGTCTTGCATATCATCAGCTCACTTCAATACAGGAATATTTCAAGGAAATGTTAAAAAAACCAAAACAAAACCAAACCAAAACCCTAAAAACGCACATCTCCTCATTTCAGTAAAATATGACCCAAGGAGTCTACATTTCCCACAGAAGGAAAGCATATTAAAAGCTACTACTGTTTTGTGACAAGCGTGCTTCTGAAGTTTCAACTGCAATTCTCTTCTGCCCCTCCTCCTACTTCTCTTGGATTCACTCATTTGTGTACCATATGAATAACTAGGTACTTCTTCAAGACACAAATGTTATTTAGGAAGCCAAAACAGTCTGAACAGCAAATCACGCACTTTCTTATCCTGTAACTTCCCTTACTGTGTTCTTAATTGAATAAATGACAGTAATGAAATAAACTCCAGTGCTGATTTGAGTTCCCAAAACAGTATGAAAGCCAAAGCGCAGCAGAATTAGCAACGTTTTACCTAGTGATTTACTTCGTAGGCAAAAAACTGTTTAGACTTTCTTCAATGCCGTAACTGTGGTCAGGGTAGGATGCATATATATAGCTTCTTAGAGACAGAAACCCTGCATCTACTTTCATGTAAATATAGTACTAATTGGAACTTCTATATAGATGACTTGACTTGTAGCCTCAAGTTACCTCTTAACATTTGCTTTAATAAAACTACTACTAGGTTGAGCAGAAGTCTGCCGTGTATGAACTTTTTCAAATTTGGAATCATTTGTGTAACTGTCTTCTGAGCCCGTTCCAAATTTCCAATGTCTTTTTTCGTATGTCTGTGTGGACTAAGCATTCTAATAATGGTCTCACGAATGATTGACCTGTACTTCACCTCTCTACTCGTAGTTTACAGCATCACTTGAAAAAATCTTGTTAGACTATCTAATGCGATCCCAGGTCCTTTTCAGCATCACTCCCTTACAGACTATGGTCCCATAATGCTCAACTTCTGAACTTACACCTTTCACATGTTTGGACGTATGATGTGGCATTTGAATGCAAGCATATATACTTGCCAAACCATTCAGTTCAAGTATGGAGAGTGGACTTAGCTTTACCACTACTTGTTTATCTGGTAACATTTGTCCCACGTGCAAATCCTGCAAGTTGTGACTAATGATTATTGGGTAAATCCATTCTGAGCTATGTACTTCTACTTCAGTGACTTTCTACATATATCTATTAATTTAGCAGTTTTGTGTGTGGTTTTAGAGGAAATGGTCGCTGCTCGATTCTTTCTATAAACTAGTCAGATAATTTGAAGAAAAGTAAATGAGTTTTTCACCATTAGTTTACATTGCTCTTCTATGGATAAGCTCTCCTCATGCTCATCTAATCCTCTATGAAGACTGGTTTAAATCAGGTTTCTTTTCTGTCATAAGTCAGGAAAACATTAAACTTGCTTTCTTCTTTCCAGTAACAAAATGTTTAAATGATGACAGCATACTGAAGGAGCAAAGGAGCAAAACCAGGGACTGTGACTCCTAATTACTGCTCCCATTTTCTACCCTCTTAACTTTGAAGCTCTGCATCTATTCCATGATATAGAGCAGAAATATGCATGAGCTGTGATTCTCCCTCTAGAACAGGGAAAACTAATTGACAGCCTGAAGGCTGAATGGAGCTCTGCAAGATGATTTCACTTGGCTCCCATGATGGCCTAGAGCAAGACTGCACAGCATGTACTGTGCTAAACAATGTGCTTAGCCCACAGGAGAGCAGGAAAGAAAGAAAAGGGAGTGAGAAGTAGGGGGTGGGAGGAACAAAAGACCGTGGGTGCTGGCTGATGGGCTAAAAATGGAAGTGCAACCGTTCCAGCAACTTCCCACCTTCCCAAGTTGCCTATATGGAGAGCAGCTAGCACGAAGCCGAGCTGGAGCAGACCTTCACAGGGTCTGCCCCAAACTGGGCTAAGCCAGAGGAGGGATCGCTCCCTCCCTGCTGCAGTGACTTGGACAACCACACCGGGCTCTTGAGCCCAGGTGCCTTCTGTAACGGACTTTTAAGAGGTAGCTTTGCTAGATCTACTAGATAATTAGGGTAGACTGGCAGTGAATCAGTGCCCCAAGAAACCCCTACAAATAGAGGGGAGGAAGGCAGCTCCGTTCCTGGATGGGACCTACAGTGTCTCCAAAGGGAGGTCACATGCTGGAGCGGAGACATAGTCTGGATGTTCCTGGTCTGGGCACAAAGTCCTCTTCTTTGCATCCACTACGTATTAAAGCAAAGAAGCTCAATTTGACTTTACAGGCTTTCACTGACCATGGGTGAAAGTAAAATCAACGACGCTCATCTGTTTCTGCAGGAGCAGTCCTGAGTCCAGCAGGAACACACTAAATTGAAGTCAGAAAAACAAGTGTCCCCGTATCGGGCTTTCCAGCACCTTCTATAGCACCTATATGTTATTAGGATTTCTCTTTTGTAGCCTTCTCTCTCTGGAAAATGGAGGGTTAAATATACAATCATCTTGATATATTCATCTGATGCATGAGCAGCTGGCAGGGAGAAAAAAAAAATTAAAAAAAGAAAAAAAAAAAAAAAAGGGTGGCCCATAACTATAGGGAATCAGCAATCCAGGCTCTAGAGGAATAAATCCATAGAAGGAGAATCGAAAATTACAAGTTAGAGAACTCAATTGATATCCCAGCACCACCCAAAAGGGATAATTTTGGGAACATTTCAAAGGACTTCCAAAGTTATTTGCAATTAGTACTAAAAATAGCTGCAAAACATTTCAAATAGTCCTTAAAGCAGAGTGATGAAAAGCAGTCTTGTGAGGAACAAATGTAACAGTGAGGGAGTTCCCAATCTCTCCACAGCTGACAGACATCCTTGTGACCCTCTGAGACCAAGATTTAATTTCTTCCTGCCTCAGTTTTTCTGTCTAGAGAACAGCAATAGTAAGACCACCTTCCTTCCCAAATACGGGCACATTTGAACATTTATAAAATGCTTTTAAAAACTTGATTTGAAATACCTACACATAAACAGAGGAGTGCAGACTTTTCAGAGTACTCTTGCAAAAAGAAATGTCACAAAGCAATGCTAAGATACCAGAATCGAAGTATATGCATCAATTCTCTCTCCTCTGTACACTGACAATATTTACTAAAATTAGCTGGCCTTTATGATTTTTTTTTCATTTTTGGAAAATATTCTGACTATTTTGGGTTTCAAAATCTAATTACTTCAGTCAGCATTTTAAAATGAAGTAATTTGCAATGCCTACCATTATACCTTTTATTAAAATCAAAGGACTGATTCAGCCCATGAATAGTGAAAAAGCTACATATTGAGGAGATTATTATTATTTTTATTTTACTAGCTAATTCTAGGATGGCAGTTTTGAATATTTCATTGTCTGCTTCTTCAATTAATTATTAATACAAGTCTAGTACATCTCACTTTATAAGGAAACTTTGCTATCGTATCAAGTAACCTTGCCAAAAATGCTCCTTGATGCCTATTTATGAAAGGACAGACCTTTCCACTGTATTTTAATTTATGTTTATTCAGAAAGTGGTACATAGGTAAGTTTTCATCTGTTTTGAAGAAAATTTGATCAGTTAATAAACCAAAACCATAGTTTTTAGAAAGAGCAGTCCAGAAGAAGACACAGTTTTATAATATATCTTCGTAAAGTCACACTATCAGTGGAGCCTTTCCTGTTTAAAACCTCACCACAGACTACACCAAAGAACTAATTCCACTCATAAAACTGGAGCCAAACAAATTATTCTTCAGATAAAGATGTCTACAAGAGAGACTTGCTAGTGTCTGATGAAAAATTTAAGAGCAGCATGGTATTCAAGGAATCTGCTTAATTATTGCCATCTTACTCTTGTGGCATTTTTAGTCTACATATTCTGTATACTTTAGGGTGAATTTTTTTTTTTTTTTTTTTTTTGGCATCAGAGAAGAACCTGCAGGTTTTTACTAAATAGTCTATCTGTAGTATAATTGGTGAGTAAGGATAAGGCATTGAGCTGAATACCAGACTTTTAACACTAATAGTTTCTGCCCATAAAGCATTTACTAATAGGAACTGAGGAACAAAAGCAACCAAGAATGCCTTTTCATCTGGGAATCGTTACAGAAACCAAAATGGTAACTGTGTATACTGTGTATAAAGTAGCACAGTCAGGTAACCCTAAGACTTTTTTTTTTTTTTTTTTTTTTTAAATAAGGGTTAGAAAAGTATTTAACACTTTGAATCCTTTTTTTTTTTTTTAAATTGGAGTATTTTTAAGTTGTAGATTAATTTAAAAAAAGCTCATTTTTAGTGGTTTATTTGCACTTTATTATGAACTTTTGGAACTGAATTATAGCATGCATATAGGTAAAATATTAAATTTCAGTCAAGCCAGCTCTAGCACACAGCTCCCCTCCAATCACTTTCGATAGAATAGAAGCACAAAGAAGCCCAGTTTAGAGAGTCCACATGTGTTTAATCTTTGATTAATTGAACAAAAACTAAGCGCCTCCAGACATATTTCTTTTAATCACGGGAAAGATATCTTTTCAGTTGCTTTGCTAGTAGGAGAGAGTCAGCAGATGTCTGTCTGGTCTAAAGGGAATTTCTCTTTCTCTGGAGAAAACAGTTTAAATAGGAGAGGAACAGCCATATGCTGACTATGCACTGCTTAACAGATGACGTAGAGAAGCATCTACTACCACAGGGAGTGGAACAGGGCAGTTTTCAAATTAAATTTCTTTCAAATTCAAAGCAATCAGCTGAAATCAATTTACATACAGGATACAAGTTAGGTCAGACAGTTCTCATCAAAACAGCTCACAGACACAAAGATGCAAATCTGTCTTAAAAATCATACTGCTGACAAAGAAAGTTTTTAACGTGATGACAGTAAAAAAAAAAATCAATTTCTTCACAATTTTAAACACAGCTGATACTTGTTTTCTGGGGAATGATGATTCAAAATAATAACAACAACAACAATAACAATAATAATAAATATCTCAGCAATATGAAGTATTTGCCAAAGGTTCTTAATTCATACACAAAATGGTATTGGCACAATGCAAATTTATCTCCAAATTTAGCTCAGGAGCAAGTCTTTCAGTACTTCAGGAAAACATGTTTTAAAATGTGGTATTGGGGAAAAAAGCATCAGAACCACCAATATATAAGGATTACTAGGCAGCATTTTATTTGTCTGACTTCATTCTTTTGCCTATATCCTTTTGCTTACATGTTTTATATAGTCATCTAGGAAATGTAAACACTTAGAAAAATAGGAATGATCTCCACTTCATCTAGTTCTACCAAGACATCTGGGGGGTGGGTAGAGGAAGAAAGACAAAGAGTTTAAAGCAGAAACTGGGAAAATGGCATATAAAAAACTCCCTTGGACCAGAGAAAGCTCACCAACCACAAAAAAAGAGGAGACAGCCAGTGGTCCCAATTCATTTGATAACTTCCACCATGCAGTTCCCTCTGAACTCTGTCTGAGGCTCCATCTTTCACAGCACACAGGGCATACAGGCTTGAGACGTATCAAACAGCATATGTCGCCTAACACCATGGGAAGGGAAGGAGAGTACGCAGCAGAGACTGAAAACAGACTGTGGTATCAAAACCTCCATTTCCTTCTTCATATAACTACGATGCCTGCCTTTATTGGTATTTATACTTTATGTTAACAGTCTGAATTGTCTTCCACAGACTTCTGAATAGCAACAGCAAAACTAAGGAGAGCTTTGGTATCAATTCACTGTATTGGTTGGACTCAGAAAAATGACTTGCACATCTATCTCATGCTTAGAGAGGTAGGGCCCTTTAAACCTGAACAATTTTAATTTTTTTTTTCCCCCTTGTCCTAGTTTCAGCTGGAATAGAGTTAACTGTCTTCCTAGTAGCTGGTAGGGTGCTATGTTTTGAGTTCAGTATGTGAAGAATGTTGATAACACCGATGTTTTCAGTTGCTGCTAGTAGTGTTTAGACTAATGTCAAGGATTTTTCAGCTTCTCATGCCCAGCCAGCGACAAAGCTGGAGGGGCACAAGAAGTTGGCACAGGACACAGCCAGGGCACCTGACCCAAACTGGCCAACGGGGTATTCCATACCATGGGACGTCCCATCCAGTATAGGAACTGGGAAGTGGGGGCGGGGAATCGCCGCTCGGGGACTAGCTGGGTGCCGGTCGGTGGGTGGTGAGCAATTACACTGCGCATCATTTGTACATTCCAATCCTTTCATTATTGCTGTTGTCATTTTATTAGTGTTATCATTATCATTATTCGTTTCTTCTTTTCTGTTCTATTAAACTGTTCTTATCTCAACCCGTGGATTTGCTTCTTTTCCCGATTTTCTCCCCCATCCCACTGGGTGGGGGGGGAGTGAGTGAGCGGCTGCGTGGTGCTTAGTTGCTGGCTGGGGTTAAACCACGACACCCCTCAAACTAAAGACTGATGAGTCTAAATCTGCAAGGCATAGCTTCCACCTTGTTCTAACAACCAACTTCTCCAGTTTTGGTTCAAGGCTTCAGATAATATTCTACCCAACAGAGTCGCCATTCCACAGAAAGACTGCCACCACATTCTTTGATTTATGAATTTGCTGAGCTGCACAGCAATTTCTGGCAAGACTACAAAACACATAATTTGCTTGATCGTCCAACCCAGCATGGCCACCATAACATCCTAAATTACTCATCAGTTTAAGAATAATATGTATAGTCACAATATCATAACTGATCAAGAACTCTGTTGGCTAAAGGCAACCTAAATTCCTCTGTTCTGCATAGTTTCTGGGAAGACATAAACATGTAAGAACAGCTTTCTTGGGTCAGACAAAGTGCTCATGTACCCTATTATTTTGCCCTGACCTTGGCAGGAGTAGAAAATTGTATTGAATAGGAATTTTTTTATTTACATGCTCTGTTTTTACAGTAGTTGTATGTAAGTCTGTCACGTATCAGCATCTAGAAAAAGCTTTCATTTGTTGTGTCAGTATCATTGTTATCCACTAACAATAACACTGACCTGCGAACTGCTTTGAGTACAGAATTAGCTATAATGCTCCAATAAGTTGACACACATCCTCAATGTAAGTCCTCAGTCTGCTTCCAAAATATATTGAACCTTAGCACTTCAGATCTAGTATGAAAGATATAAGCAGGCTCCCAAACATCTCCACGGAAGAGCCAAAATCCTAAAACACTAATCTTACAACTGTGGACTACACAACCTTCAGATACATTAAAAATTACTCTTACATATTCCCAAATACATTTAGATAATACACATACAATTTTCCTTTAAGAATAGACTTAGACAAAACTACAAAATGAAGTTCTACCATACCAAACTGTCAATTAGGAAACATACTTAAGTTATGGCATGTCCAGTCAAGCTTTGGTGTTTTGGTTTTCTGTTGGTTTTTGTGTTTTAAATCTGTACATCATTTTATTCCTCAATGCATAAATTAACCTTGTAACCCTCTCTACAGCATGAACATTCAGTAACTCTGATAAGACACACTCCTTGTTTTATTCATTTATTTCATGAATGGAGGCAAAACTGAATCATCAAAACTTCACCAAGCCATACTAAAAAAAGTAACTCTTCTTTTTGTCTCCCCCACCGCCCCTGCAAGAGTGGACATTTGCTTGAAGAAACCTAGTCTTTGATCAAAACAATAAATGAAAAACTCAAAAAAGAAAGCCCTTTTGTGATAACTTAAAACTAACTGCGTACTTGAAACAGAAACCATCCACAAATTTTATGAGACTTTGCCAAATAAAATTGTAACCAACCTAAACAGCACATGTTTGCCATACACAGGCTTTCATTGTATCTTGCTGCAAGTACTATATACAGCATGTGAGTGCAGCAAGTCAGTTCTTTCTAGTAGGAACCTCTGTACCAGCATACTCTGAAACCTATCATCCATCCTCAGCAGCCTACAAATGGAGGGGAGACCCCCTCCCCAAGAGTTTACTGTGACATCTTCACTGCTGCTGACAAAAGTTCAGAAAGAAGCTCCAGAACCCATGGTGGAAGTAAAAAGCAATAGAAGTATAAAATAAAACAGATAAACAAATAAGACCTGCTTTTGAGTTGGCATGAATACATATTCTGCTAAGTGAGTCTCCAGGTGACCAACTAAATCTTAGCTATCTTCACTACAGGAGTGTTTGTTTCAGATCCCATATAACAGATCTGATCTCAAACAATCGGCATGGAGGCAATGCCTTTAAAGCCAAAGGAGTCTTAATTTATGTGCACTCTGTACACAGAAATTATTTCTGTCATCACTAGAATGGAAACAATTTTAAATACATTAATACTTCTAGACAAAATGTAGTTTGAGTTGCTGTATATCATCAAAGTATTGATAACTAAATACGATTTCTTCTCATGTTTATCAAGCACTACATGGAAGCTGCAGCATGCACTGTAGCACGTGTCTACTGGCCCACTGCAAAGAGGATGCAGAGCAAACAAAATAATTGTGATTTAAAATTGAGTTAATAAACCTTTTAATAAAGTGGCGGCATGGATCATGGCTCTAGTAGCAACACTGCATGAACAAGTGTCGTGGGCTGCCCTCCCCAAGTCAAAAAGATCATACTAGAACTAACAATACCATAAGAAACACTGAAAGGTAGTCAACAAAAGTTGAGGGCATTTTTTCCCTGATCTGGTGAGGTATGAATTGGTAAAACTGCATGCAAATGAGTAAAGTCATTAAAATCTTTTTAGCACAGCTTTTAACAACAAAATTCTTAAAGTTTTTTTCCTAAGAAATATGAAAATGTAGTAAAGGAGGTAGCTGTTGGAAGCACAGAAAATATAACAGCATTATCCCATATGTACCACTGTTGAGCACAGTCACTTACATAGATCTGTGGATCACAACAGCAAATAAACAGAACTGTTCTGAGGTTCACTCAATGCTAAAATGATATGGCCTTGTATGACGATATACTGCCAACACTATATTTAGTTCCTCTCTTCAATGAAGAACGCACGGTTTGGTGAAAAAGGGCATATTTCATTCTGAGGCCATGGATGCCTCAAATTATGGAAATTCTGATACATATCCAAACTGTTTTATTCATTGGCACACAACTGACGAAGGGAGTAACCTGTTTGCCTGATTCTTTTAACAGATCAGTGATTGCACATCAGGTATAATTTAAAACACAGAACATTTATAAAAATTAAGTGGTTTGAATTTTGACAGTACTGCGTAACTTGCAGCTAATAATACAAACAATAACTCAGAGAGACCCTATCTTGCCTAAAATTAAGGGAAAGTGAGAAAGAATTTTGCAGCTAATTGAACAGCTCACATTCTGCCTAACGCAGGAAAATGAAGTACAGGAAAGTCATCACTGATCTTTAGATTCTGTAGCAACCTTTTCTTCATCTGCCAAAGGCATTTCGGAACATCAGGGGCTATTTCATTTTACCAATGATAACTAATGAGACTGATGATGAAACCATCCTCTCCACAGGATGGTTAACTCTTTTTCTTGTAATTCAAAGGAACATGAAGTGTTTTTAACCACAAGACACCTACACTGACTGTATGCCATTTTTATTCCTTTTAAATCATTTTAAAACCACAACAAAGCATTTTTAGAACTAGAACGGTCATCTAGTATGTACTGAAGATTATGTTACAGTGATGACAAAACTCAGCATGAAAGAATCCTGCCGAATTCCCCAGTCATAAATATACCTCTTCTCTAAAAACTCATTACAACACGGCAAGGGGTGAGGGGAAAGAAAAGGAAATAGTCTAATTCGGTGGGAAACACCAGATTTCAGATCTTGATTTCATCAAACAAAACCATCTTAAAGTAATTCAGCCACCTTCTCTGAAACTTGACATGGGCCACGTGCGGATTGCTTGCATGAAGTTAAGTTCTGTTCATAAAGAACATGAACACATAGACTGAACACATTGCCTTCACATGTCAGGACAGCCCAATTTGAAGACAATCTGAAATTATGGCTTATTTGCACCCAGTAGAGGAGATCACCCTAGCAATTTTTGCTCTCATTTGGAATCTCCTGAAATATTTTATTCTGTTTGTACCATGCTATGAGTTCAGACTGCAATTCTATTTCAGTCACTAATAGGACAGTCATGGAGGGCTGTTAGGACAGCCATGGAAGACCATTTTTTCTAAGCCTGAACTAGGAATATAATGGTAATAATAATATGATTAAACCTGAGTACTGTAGGAGCCATAATATTTAAGCGTTTCCATTTGCTGCCCTGCTGGATTTCTGTGCAGCCTCACTTCCCTATCTCCTTCTGGGTTTGGTTGATTCATATTAGAAGTTAAACAAGGTATAGAGAGCAGGAATATTTATATAAATTATGAACATAAAACTTCTCTATTTTGTTATAGAGGTTTAATGGGACAAAGAAATTCCTCATCTTTCACCCTACTTTCACCCTTTTTATAGGTGAAAGTAAACACAACTGGGTAAGCCGCCTTTAAAATACGGGAGGTTTGTAAAGCATCTGCTATTCTCATTAGGTCTAACTCAGTATGTGACATCATCTTCATCTAATGAAAAAAAAAGGAAAGAAAAAAGTACAAGGTTCAATTCTCAAACTTTCAGAGATGCAATACTGCTATGCTTAAGAGAGTGCATGTGCATGCAAACACACACACTAGCACCCAGAAATATGACAGTAAGTTTCAAAGAAATTATTTTTTAGTTTCTCCACATTTTCTCATTCATTTTTAAGTCTCATTAGGACAGCTAGTTTTCCTAGCAGTGGCATTTAGTGGGATTTCCTAGTAGTACTAATAAATTACTTCAGTCCAACAGTTACCAGGGAGTTGGTAGTAAAAGAAAATGAGTATCTAAAAAGAGTAAAAATAAGGCTCTATGCATCTTTGAAAATTAGGGAGGGGACTTAAAGTACTACATTGACATTCAAACTCTCAATGTTCTTCAACTGACTGTAATGGCAGAGGAAAGTAATATACATGAACTTGTAAAAGTAGCTAAAATAATTGTTCTTGCTTTCCTCAAGCAGCAATAACTACATTATAAAAAGTAGCACATTTGCATACAACTTCAACCTCATCGCAAAATTTTCTCCTAAATGATGTTACGTTTCTGGTAAAATATGCTTCAGAAGCAGCTTATAATAATCCAGGCTTACTACACAGCTGCAACAAGCGTTGAAAGTGTCAGGTTCAAGGTAAACCTACCATAGGTAAATGGTAAGTTTAAAGATGCATTAGCAACATTAAAATCTTCTACGCCTCAAGCAACTTTTGTTAATGCCATTGGCTGTGGTAGGCAATGGTATAGCTTCACTATTTTTTTTTTTTATATGTACGTAGCACATTAGTGAGATTCTTGTAAAACTGAGATTTGTCTTGGTTATATATGCATATAAGTATTCGAATTAAGTCACTTGTTTATCAGCAAGACATTAACAGCTCAAGTAACAGAATCTGCAAATTTGTTCATTGATTTCAGCTTGGCTTAAAACTTGCTGTACAATGGCAGTCGGAAGGGCAAGTTTGCTAATGTAGCCTAACACCACACAGACTGAACATACAATGAAAACAATACATAAAGAAATACGACTTTTCATTGTGAGAAGGGTGTCACTGTTTTAGAACCACAGAGCAGACAGAGCTGTTAACTCATCTTTCATATCAATCCTGTGCTATGTCATGTTTTTTGTTTGTTTGTTTTTAAAGTCACAGCATAGCAAGTCTATAACTGGGATGTTCCTGGGATCTGATGTAGAAACTATTTGGAGTATCATACATTATAAATGGAAAACAAATGTGTGCAAACTTTTATACACAGCAGCTTACTTCGTGTAAAATATCCTGTTACTGAGGTTAGAGGTAACATACATGTGTATGTACTTCACAAATCCTTTTGCAAAAGCATTGCTCTTGAGAAGCAAATCCATGTATCAATGGAAAATAGAAACATTGTGATAAAAGTTACCCTAGAACTTTCATGGCAAAACCAAGGTAAGTTTCTCTCAGAGAAACATGATTTGAAATAAAGATTCACAAAGCCACTGACCAGCAAACATAACCAACTTCATTTGCATTTGATTTTTCTTAACGTTCTCAAAAACTTTAGAGTAGAGAAAGGCAGATTAACATACTGCTGCAGTTATTGTTGCCACTATTGACACAGGTAGGTTTCTACATAATGTTATATAACAGAGACCGCTGAGATTCGGAGATACAATTTTCCTCAAAAAGAAGTAGCTGACGGAAAACTAGAGAAAAAATTAAACACTGAATCAAACTATCACACACCAATAACTGAATTTGGTCTTGATCGGGTGCATCCGTTCAGCAGACAATCCTGAGAGATTGAAGCATACAAAGTAGCTGCAGCCACCTTCCAGTCTGCTAATGGTAACTTTGCACTTTTCCAAAACTGCTTCTATTTCTCTACTGTGAAAAATGACTTCTGTTTCCCAACTGTTTATGTGATACCCAAAATAGTATCCAGCCCTTACTCTGAGGATCAAGCATGGTTTCATTTTGTGCTCCCAGCTGTAAAAACTGACATTTAGAGAGAATTACCCAGTTTCATTCTGACAGGCACATGGCCTTTTTCACGTTCTTTAGGACCTTTCACCACCGGAGAATGTGTCACTGGCAGGCAGTAATCCAAAACCAGTTACATTCCTCAAAAACAAAACATGGAGCTAATTTAAGTAGGTCCCCAGTGATCAAAAGGGTGAGTTCAGGAAGTCAAGAAGAGGGAGGCAAATGGACTTGTAGCAGCCTAAGTCTGAAGGATGACTACAGACTGTTATCTGATTATCCCATCACACACCCTTTCTGGGCTACCCTACTGAAACTTCATTCTGCTGCAAATTTAAGTTTGAACACATACAGCAAGTCTCCATTTCAGAAATTTTGTGGGAATAACGTTTCAAACACAGATGAAACCAGTCAAAATCCCCCAATAAAACAGGAGTTACATCTTTTATTTATTTGACTTGTAATTCAGCTTTCTACTGAGTTCCTATTTAGGCAAATTTATATCCTTCCCATTTATGGAGATCTTACAGATCTAAATTACACAGAAAATGTCATGTAATATTAAATTACAAAGCTACTTTGCACATGGCTGTGTAGCTTAGAATAGTTTTACTGGTCTCTAAAGTGTCTGAGAGATTTTAATTCTTGAAATATCAAGTGGCTAGCTATTTGACTAGGGAAGTTACAGTCCCTGAAACATAATCAAACAGAATATAGTCAGTGGGGGTTCAAGTACTCATTTCATAGATTTAAGAAAGATACCACTCTTCACCAGCCAGAAGGATCATCTTGTTTTTAAGGCTTTTTCTGGGCACGGAGATGGTTTCAAGGAAATAACCACAGAAACTGCAGGAAATATAGCTGCAAAAAATATTTTTATATATATAAAAAACCAGGAGAAGATACAACAAATCCTCAATGCTATGAGTAGACACATGGGATCTTAAAACATTTTGGAAGGGCCACAAGAGGCAGAGATTGAATAAGCAACTTAATTCAATTTGCTGATACTAAACGGTATTTAGATAGTGTTCAATGGTATTGAGGACTAACATTCTCATGACTAAGATACATATCAGTGGAAGAAAATGCAGCATCCTTTGGATAAACTGGCATGTACACCTCAGTCCAGTCACCTAAGAAATGCTGATGAACAGAAAGCGACAAAGCAGAGAGAAAACTCTCTCTGCAATTTTATGGTTTAGGATTTTACTCTCCCCCATTGTGGCAATCACATCTAAAGCTATTTTTAAAGTTCTTAAAATACACAGGTATTTAAGAAGATAAAACACCTTTTAATATAGTGCACTTCTGAAATTTTTGTAGATTTGAAATTCCTCTACATTTCCTTCTTTCCAACTGAGGAACCTATGCACAGCATACTGAAAGAAAATGCCCACCTTATTACATAGGCAATAAGTTCTCTTTTTGGACTATCTCAGAGACGAGCATTGGAACTGCTTAAAAAAAAACAACTGATCTGCATGAGGCAATAACAGACATGAAAATTTATTTTTAGTATTAACCTGAATCTTAAGTCAAATCTACACATCCATTGAACAGTGAAGGAACATCACCTAATTGAAGTTGTTACTGTAAGAGGTTGTGGATGGAAGAAAATGTTGTGATAAATTCCCTATCACGTTATGAAACAAACTGGTGCAGACAGGAGCTGCTTCTTCCAGTAAGAGCTAGCCATTACAGTGCAAATCACGCTTCTGTTTCCTATGTTTCACAGAAGTTTTTTGGTTAAAATTGCAGCATCAAAGCATATAACCAAATGAGTACTCTAAATGATCTTCTGTACTTTGTAAATGGAAACCAAATAAAGGCAATTTTACTCTGTAAGCATACAAAAATTAAACTATAACACAAGGATTTCTGAAACAGCAATTGTATATGACTAAATGTATACAAATGTAAATGCTGTGGTTCTCAAAACAGGTGTACTGAGAAGCTCATCAAAACAGTTTGCTGATTTGCAGCAATCTACTGTGAATGTAGCTACAGTTCATAATGACAATAGCATTACAGCTATAATGCACAGATTTTTAATTTAATGCAAATTTATTCCACCAGCCTTCAACTCTTCCCTTGTTCCTCACCTCTTCTGTGCTATTTTAAGTGTTTTGGTGCTTCTGCACTGTCACATCACTACCTTTTCTATTAAAATCATAACCTTTTCTGTTAAAATTCTCTGTCTATATTCTCCTGGTATACAATTAAAACTGTATACCACTACACCTACAAATCTTATTTCCAAATACAGATTGTGATTTTTTTTTTCCCCCCCTTATAGCATTGTTGGTGTTTATTTTCTGACACTAGCCCTCGGTATGAGGGCAATTTCGAGCTGGATTAACAGTTTAATGCTATACTATTGTTAGGTGGCATACATTTGAACCCCTTTAAGAAGATACTAATCCTTCATTTTTTTATCTAAGTGTTGGCAGAGGCTCTTAAAAAAACATTTGCGGCAATACCAATGTTTTGCATTCAGACCCTGTCAGTTAGACTCTACTAGAATCACATGAAGATGACTTGAGGCAGGGGTGAGTCACATATTGAGCAACCAGTTGAATTGATGTATGCCATAGTGTACTAACCACTGAAGCCTACCTCATGTTTCTGGATTCTGATGAAAAATTATGGAAGACACAGAAACACTACATGCATGTCAAACGTTACTTCAAGGTACATCACAAACCACAAGAACATGAAATAAGCACAACCGTCCATGCTGCTTTGCTGCATGGTCAGAACATTAAAACTCATTTTAAGAATCAATGAGCAGTGTTATAAAGTAAACAGCAGAAATTAGATAAATATCAATGTCTCTTAAACATTAACACCCACTCAAAATTACACCTACAAGATACTGGATATAACATTTGGGAGTAACCAATCAACAGATTATTTTAACAGGTTATACATTTACTGCATAAGCACACTTCCAGCTAGCCAGACACTGATTATTTTTATCACTAAAAGTGGTAACAAAGAAACAGTACAGTCATAGTTCTTAATCATGTGTATTTACTGTATTATATGTGATGCTCAAGATCCTTCTGGTGTAAGAATTATGAAAGTCCTTGGGATTGTCTGTGAATGTGAGCGAGACTAGGCGAAGGGGTCAAGTAAATGCACAAATTTATAGCCTATTTCCTTTGCCTTCTGTGAGAGTTGTGAAAATCTTGCCCTTCTTCTATAGTTATACACCAACAGTGGCATTTAACTTATCTATCTAAAAGTTAGAAGCCTCATCAGAGCTAGTTAACAACATGAATTGTTTAGTCAACAGAGAGATCAGTGTTTTCAGAGTGACTCACGCAGTTCTATGCTAGCTCTTCAACGCGACACCAGATGAATTGCTATAGATTACAAAGGAAGGCTGTAAAAGCAACTTAAAATAGATACCTAACTTTTGAATTGCAAGGTTTCCTCTCATACTTCAGTACCCCAAAATTGATATTTTTTGACCTACACTTGGCCCTCCATATGAATGCTTAAAATGCTTTCATGTACGCTCTCTTCCTCTAAAATAAGTACAGTTTAAAGGGTATACAGGAAGAGATAAGCATTACAAAGTGATGTGAACATACTTGACTGCTCCTTCCGTTGGCCAAATACTTAGAAATAGAGATATAATTTGTGGGCAACTTCTTTCACAGGAAAAAAAAAAGTGTTTCTAAATCTGCCATTATTTTTTCCAGTGTTTGTGCAACAACAATTTCAAATGTACCCTATTAGATCAAATCCTGGCTATCCTGCCTCCTGTTACACATTGCATTTTGCATGGTTATCTGGAGACCAAAAAAAAAAAAAAAAAAAAAAAAAAAAAAATCTATAAATTGAAATGAAGTCTACAAAATCTAACAAACAGTAAGTAATCATAATTGCATGGAAGCATAAAAGTAGTGAGAACGCACAGAAATGTCTAAATTTCTAAAGTGATATGATACCTCTTCTAACTATTTTTCTATTTTCCTATCTCTGTAATAATAATAATAATTAACCATATAATTCCTTTATTGCTTCTAAGTAAATGCCTCAGAGGCAGCTCACATTTATTTTTTTTTTATCTTCAGATAACATCAAGCAAGCGGCTGTTACCAAAGAGTGAAAAAAAAAGATACACATACTTGCCACCTCCAGCGATGCATTATGACTTACAGCTTCCCCAAGGTAATTCCTCGCCACACAGACGTAGACCCCTTCATCTGGCCTACTCTTGCGCCCATGGACTATGCGTAAGAAAAATAAAGATCCGCTGGGCAGCAGCATGCGGTGGGAGCGTGGATCATCCTTGTCCGTTTCTACTCTTTCCCCTCCCTTGTACCACTCAATGGTGGGGGTCGGCCTTCCTTCTGCTTTACAGTTTAAAGTTGCCGGTTCTCCTTTGGAAACAATTAGATCAGAAGGGTGTTCGACAATTCGAGGTGGGAAATCTTCTTGCCGAAGACGGGAGCCTGCAAGATAAAACGGCAAAGTTATCTTAGGAGATTGTTGCCAGGTACAGTCACTGTGTTTTGCAATAAAACTACTTAACCATTACCCCATAGAACAGGGTTTAATAAGAACACCTATTAACATCATCTTAAAGTGAAAAAAAAAAAACAACCTTAATGCACTTCATTGTGTGCAAGGTTCTCCCAAGTGAATACACTCAAAACCATTTTTTTAACAGGCCACATGCATTAGTGAACTAAACTTCCATGCTCCTAAATCACATCCATTTTTATATTGATCTGTTCATGTATATAAATTTATACATACATGCATTTGTATATGTAGTTATGAAAAACTAGTCCTACAGATACTCTACAGACATCAGACCACCTCTACCAGCAAAACTGGTACTGCTGTAATTCATAACGCAAAGTCATAGTCAACGTCATTCAGCCTTTTGGAAACCCCATTAATTCATGCAATGTCTGCAGAGTAAGTCTAACATCTCCAGCACCCACAAAGCTGCTTTGTTTTACTTGCACTATCAGCTCTTCCTAGTCACTTGTTAAGCAGTACCACAGAGGCACAAATACATGGAGTGCCTGAGTACTTCTTACACCTCTTGTGTCAGGGAAAATTAGGGTGTTTTACATCATAAAAATTTTTACTGTCTCCAGTCTAGAACTCTGATACAACGCGAGACAACAGTATCAGGGATAAAAGTTACAAGCAAACAAGATACTCTTCTAGAAAAGTATTCAATTTCAAACCAATCCAAACTGCAAGCTGACAATTTGCATGAAAAAACCTATAATAGTCTGGACAGATGTATACCACAGAAGAACATGGCAACCAACTAGGTGCCCAAGAATTCCAAATTAGGAATAAGCAGCTACCAAAACTTTCAGGGTTTTAAATTGTTGACTCAATTTCAAATTACCATCTTCCTTATTTCTCTCTTTCTTGATACACAACTTTGTCATGGATAAAATTAGTCTCTTGAGTCATTAATTCCTGATTGTTAAAATTTTAGATGCCAGGATTCTTTATTAACATTGATAACATGGGTTTTGAACAGCTATGAAGCACCAGAAAGAAATACAAGTTCTACTCACTGCAGGTTAATAGACCATAAATGATATGGAAAAAGGGAAGGAGACAAGGAATAGAGAGTCCCAGAGAGAGCTCTGTGTTCAATACATACTATATGTGTGTGTATAATATATATTGTATATATATATATACAATATATAATATAAATTAAAATATTCTAAAATGTAGGATTTTAATCTGAATTTTATTTCACATTTCTTTCACCTCAAGATAATCAATGCAAATTAAATGTTACACTAATCAGCTAGCACTAACCACGCATTCCCAAATCTCTGGCAATATGGCTTGACTACATTGAAATAGGTTTGTATTCTGTATGCAGTAAAAGAAAAGAGTTTTATATGAACATTACTGATCATTAAATACAAAATAACTCAAACAGCAATAAACATACTCTTTAGTACTTTGAGGAAAGATAATATAAGTAGTATTGTACTTAGGACTATATTCCTAAATTATAAGAAATATTTTATCATTTATCTAATTTGCAGATTTTGGTTCGGATATTCGCAATATTGCAAGATTTTGTAGTACCTAAAGCAAACAAGTAATTATATTTGACATCTACTTTTACCTTCAAGAACAGCCTGAAACATGAAAACTAAAGTACGGGCAGACAGAACAGAAGCCAGGATATTCCTGAATCCTTTTGCTGGCTACACACCACTGTGCAGCCCAGCCCTGTGTATCACTTTAAGCGAGATTTTGAGCTGCACCTCCTAGAGGCAGGGCACAGGCCAAATCCAGTGAGAGGAGAGCTAAAAGTACAAGAAAAGAAAATTGTGCCAACCAGCACTGCTCTTTTGCAGTAGCTAAAATACCCTCTGATTCACTTCTGTTTGCCCTGAGAGCACATCTCAGTCATTGCAAACTACATTTGTGTCTACTTATCCTGAACTTTTACACAGCTTTTGTGAAAAGCCCCTCATGCAATAATGCTGCCCTCACAATTGGGGTGACCAATTTTAGATCTCTCTTTCCAAGGCAAAAATGCCTAAACAAGGATAAAAACCTTACTTTGTTTATAATTTTACTCACTTGTATAACTCACAAGGAAAGGCACAGAAACAAAGGATTAGAGAGCTAAAATCAATAGTTATAAGTCACTCCGGAAATATAAAAAGCCAAGTTCAATGTAAAATGTTTAAATAGAGCTAAGAACTGTTTTAGAAAACAAAGTTTGCGCAAATGCTAGTATGCATCACCTTTGTATTTTCACAGATAATCCTAGCCAACCAGCACACAATATAGTGCAAGCCTCCTATTGTTTCTCTCAGCCTGGCCCAGACCACAAATAAATGAAATACCAGGTTTGGACATACTGTAATGCACATTTTCCATACTGACATTCAAGTGACTGTACACTAACTTCAGGTACGTACAGAATGAAAGCTTAAAGACTGACCTCTAAACTTTCTTGAAAACTGAGACTCAAAACTCTTAGGGGGAAAAAAGTCCTCAGGAAACCCCAGGTATGCTCATATACTTTTTGAATTTCTTAGCAGGGTAACATTAGAGGAGTTAAAATAACAGAAATGTCCATTAATTTTTTTTTTTTTATCCTAGTATTTTATAAAGTAACATTTCTCTAGAAAATTTCTTCAAACTGCTTAAAGCAGAAAGGGACAAAAGTTGCATGAGTAGTTGACTGGCACATAGTAAGAATTAACCGCAGATTTAGTGACAACTGCCTGAGGAGTATAATGGCCTTGACAACCAAGTTACAATCTTTCTACGTATCTACACATTTTTATTTTTATTTAAAATCCTTCTTTCCTTTTAGCCTAGTTATTTAAGCTGCATTTACGTTTTATTGAGAAGCAGCAGCCTCAATTATCAACATAAATCTTACAGTGGGCACCAATCCTGTAATTTTCCTGTCAAAAATCCTTCCCAAGGGGATGTTTGGTAAAAAAACATAGAAGCAGAACACCTATTACACACTGGATCTGCCATTAAATATACAACAGAGCTGCTTTTTCTTTCCCCCAAAGATGACAGCACTGGGTTATAGGAATTAACCAACTTGTGTTCTCTGCTTTTATTATAATTCAAGTCTTTCATAAAAAGTCAACAGGATGCTACCAATTAAACTATGCCGTACTAATTGTTTCATGCTGCTACTTAAAAGAACAATTATGTGAAATCATGTTTCCAGTTTCTTGGACTATGCCACAACTATTTTTACAAGAATTCAAACACTGAAATAAACAGATGTGAAGATTCAAAGAAAGCTAGCATTAGATGAATGTTTAACTCATAGGGGCAAGATTTGCCTTTATTCCCACCTTAAAACTTCCTGTTGGTAGCATATACAAACATAATGTATTGAAAAATAGCAGAGAATGTCTTTAAATTAGAAAGTTGCTGGTATCAGGGTTACAAACAACAGGCTGTTCTCCTTTAGGGGGAAAACAAAAAAGTTCTGTGCTACTGGAACCAAGTGCCTCAAATTTGAACCATGCAGCTTAAGACAGTTAAAAATCAAGACTATATCTACCGTCAACCTAAACTTCAGCTCACATGGATATGGAAAACCTGATTTCCCAAGGTCTATATATCTAAATAGTATTTTATCCCATGTCTTATAAAAATGCTGCATGACAGACTGTGTCTTTAGCCAAGTGCCAGAAAGCCAGTATACTCTTGGCTCCATTTCTTTTCCATTTCACAAGTACAGCATTTAACACTTATTTTCAAAGCACAAGATTTCCTCTCTTTTCTTTTCCTGAAACGCTTTACATTGTAACATAAGAGCTGAGTAACAGGCCTAATTGCTATCAAAGTTATTAGTAAGATGCTAACAAAACCAAACCACAGGTTTAAAATCAGTGTTGGGTGATTCTTGCAAACAATTATATTTCATCAGAACATAAAAGCGTTCCCAATTCCCCAGTGTCTCTACTACATACAACTTAAACCCTTTCAGAAACTTTAGAGAAAGTGGGAGGTATTTTTTTGTGGTTTTGTTTATGTTGACTGGAAAGATGTTCTGTAACTCTCTTGCTCTAGTGGTTAGAAATCTTTCTTTAATCCTCAGGTTAAACATATCCCTGAATAGTAAATGCCTCATTCTTCCTGTGCTTGAGTTGCCCTTTAATTCAGAGCTCTCCACACACTTCTTGGGATTTTATCCCTTTGACATGCAGATTGCAACCTCTTCCTTTTTTACTATCCTCTTGGATTTTGTGTTCTTGTTGCTGTTAGAAGTCAACAAAATAATCTCATCTGTTTTTTCCCCCATAACATGCGCTCAACCTTTTCCTTGTCTTAAATCTAGTTTGAGTTCATCCTTTTTGAACACGGAAAACCCAAACCTTACACACTTAAGAGGCAAGAAGACTTGAATACTATTTCAAACACACACTGCAAAGTAATGTCACATCATGTTACAGGGGGAAAAATAACTAAAAGGCAAAAAAATCAAAGTATTTTTCTGAAAGTGGCTTTTCTGCCCCAAGACATGCAGCTAACCTAATGTATTGGGTTTACCTGTTCTCACAGACAACAAATAATTTTCAAGGAAAAGCAGAACAAGGAAGAGCCACAGAGATCTTATCCCATTCACTTACTTTCTCTCAACTTCTCCAATTTTAAAATATTGTTATTCTTCATATACTACCCTTGTTCAGCCTAAATAAAACATCTGATTTCCTGAGCCTGGTAGCCTGCAAGAATAGTGCATATTAAAAAGCAACTATTTTGAAAATTCCTTTACAGGTGTTGCAGTCTTCCCTCCATAACCAAAGACATGAAGTAATTAATGAAGCTAGTAATGCTGTGCCTATTTGGATTTTCCCAAAACAGTAAACTGCGTAAGAACAGAAATTTAATTTTTTTTAATTCTACTTTGGCATAAAGCCCAAGAGCCAAAACTAAATTTAACTGATATTTCTGAAACACTGATTTGAGAATAGCATTGGTCATTGTATCACTTTGGACTCAGAAAGTAGGTCTTTGCATAGAGAGTTTTATTTACAACAGCTGTTCACCTCTGAGTGTTGAACATATAGTCTAGAACAAAAATAAAGTTATGCTTTTTACCTAATTCCTGCCATTACTTTGCACAGTCATAACTGTGAACATTTCCATAACTACTTTAAAAGGATGCCACCTTTATGAACAAAAGTGTCAGACGATGGCGGTGTTACAGTCCTGTAAGTCAGCCAGTATTTACACACTAAGGAGAAAAATGAATATTTGGAACATACAGCACTGTTACATCAGTTGATTAATGCCCACCCAGGACTACAGGTTTATTGAAATGCATTTTAAGATGTGTTTAATGGTTCCAAATACTGATCTGGGAATAGGTCCAGTTCTTTCCAATAACTTAGATACCATAAAATGTGACAAGCAAGGCTCTCACTTCGGATCAATAGAACCTGCAATTCCCCTACGTGTTTCCAAAGAGCAACATCTCCATTTCTTTTCCTAAGCACACAATGGAAAACAGGTGAGCAAGATGTAACTAAAAAGAAAAGCACCAAACACTAACTGATCATTCCTACCATGAAACCACTCCAATATTCCCTGAAAAAGAAGTTGTTCTTTTTTCAGTTTACACCATTATGTCAAGGAAATTTTTGATTCCCTCCTTTAAATGCTGTTGGAGTTCCTGCTGCTAATGAGAGATGAAATTATTAATAAACATTCTTTTTCATTATTTCTGTTACTAAGGGGTATTTTTCGGTAAAGCAAGTTGTACTTTAAATACAAAGTCTGATTATAAAATATAAAAAGAAATTTTGTCGGCCATGGCTTTTAAATTTAAGTTGTAGGCACCCACAAAACATTTTCCCGACTTCAAAAGATGACCTTGAAGTATTTTGTGTTGCTAAGACACCATGAATTAGAATTACGTTTCTGTCATGGCTACCACACTACCAGGAGATGTCAGAAACCAGTAATTTACTGTACGCTTATGACTGGAAAAAACCTAGAATAACCACAGAGAGCCTGGAGTTTTAAGACACGTCTGTCTGTCTCTCTGAAACAAGAGATTAAATGGGACCTGTACTAAAAAATGCCTTAAATCCAGACTGATCTTGTGCCTGGCTCTTATACTGGGAGAAGATGTAACCCAAACGTTGGAAGCTATAGACATTCAATTTACACAATACTCATGTCCTGGACAACTGAACAGGAGTTAGAAGTATTATAGCAATAAGCTAAATAAACAAGGGAGAAAAATAAAAAACATTAATACATCACATTGGCTTAAACAGTTTGTTTCTGTTCCTTATTCTGCAGTAATTCTGGACATACATGATTAAGTCAGAAAAAGCCATAAATTTTTAGGCAAAAAGACTTCTGGAAAGATGTACAGCATCTTATAGTTATTTAAATACTCTGCCTGGTGGGAATGACAAAAAAACCAAAAATTGGCAGGTACTGTACTGCACAGATATTAACACTGAGTCTTTGTTTTAATACCTAAAGATATATTTCCCAGGAGATGCTGAGAGACTAGCTCTCTGAAATAATCACTTTTAACAAAGAAGCTGAAAGCGGGAACAGTTAGAGTCATGCTTTAGTTTCTTAACCCCAAATTAAATACAACTCTTCAAAAGTGCTCTTGAACAAACCGTTTATTTTCAAGAGACATAGCTTTACAGTCAATCTTTGTTACATGAACACATGCTACTGGTTTGTCCAGCAGTTAGCATAAATAAGTCCTGACCTGGTTATTCATTAAATTAGCTAGAATATAAATTTAAAATAATAATATTTATATTGAGCTATGTGAGATGCTGACATTTACATAAAACCTCAGGCAGTAGGTAATGTTCCCAGTGTAAGAAAGTGTTGAGTTTTATTTTTTCTTTCCCTCAGTTCTGCTTTCTGGTAAGGTATTTATCTCACCTGACTTAAGTGGATACTGGAATAGCCTGAGATAGCAGTATCCACTTTTCAAACGATTTTTGAAACCAAACCTCACTCAATAAAAATAGCAATTTGGTGTGGGATATTGTAAAGTTGGGAATAGCTTTTTCCCTTAAAGAAAACATTAATGAAATTACAGAATATTTTCATGAATAATGCAAAACCAACTATGACCCAGTGAGCAATCACACTATATTCAAGAAAAAAAAAAAAAACACAATGGTAATAAAGCCTACTTCATTACTCATTTTGTCTTTGAAATGGCTGGAGTAATGCTGGGAGATATTTTCTACACTGGGATGATATTGAGAAGTAGTGCACAACAACAAGATGGAGAACGGCTGAGATGCATCTGAAGGCAAGCTCATCTTTGGCGATTTGGATGTGACAACCTGGCAATGACAAACTGCCTGGAGATGCTCATGCTAAATTGCAGGATGAGTGAGGCAATGGGGTCAGGCACGTACAGGGGGAACACAGAGAAGACTGTGACATAGTGAACTCTGCACAGACCCTGGAATGGCAGTCAAGAGTGTAAAAAGCATGGCTGGGGAAAAAGAGGTGGCAAAGGATTATGAAAAGGCTGTATATATTAGGTAGAGCCGAAGTAAAGCGTGACTGGAAGACCACTAGGGAAACAGATACTTGAACTATACTGAAGTAATAGGATTTGATGATAATTGGATAATTTTGTGGATAACAGAGCTGAAAAGATACTAGAAATGATCGCTGGTTAAACAGAGGAGTTGGGATATGGTAAGATGATCTGGGACAGCTCAGAGCAATCACTGCTGCCTTTTTCTTCCCTGACAGATCGTGTTCCCTACAAAGGAAGGCCTGAGAGCTCTGATCTGTTGTCAGCAGCTTCACTGGCACACCTGAGAAGAAAAAACAGACACAGTAAATGGGAAGGTGTGGGGACAGAGTTGGTGTGAGTCACATGAGAATTGCCATTTCCACGGCTTGCTTTTCTGTTGAGCAGTGAGGGAGGGAGAGAGGATCAGGAAACAAAGAAGAGACAGTCAGGCTCTCCTCCGCTCCATCTTCGAACCTTGTCCTCAATCACGTTTTACGCCAGACAGGAAGAGTATCTCATTGGCTGTGAACCATTGGTTTGCCATTTGGGACAGGAAAACAGAACTTGGAGAAAAACAATGATAGTGCACCAAAACCAAAGTAGGACTCAGAGCTGCACTGAAAGAACCAAAGGAACTGCCAATTTAGTGAAAATGCCTAGGACTCAAAATTATATAGATACATCATATAAAGTATTATTCTATTAATATACTGACATAATCTATAATATGTTACATAATTTATTTTAACATAGAATATATGTTGATAATTCAGATGTCTGACATAGTGATGCAGAAAAACTGTACTTCACCTTGAGGTTTGTCTGTCATCAGTGTCAAAGATTTCACCTATTTGGGAAATGATTACAGCACACTAGGCTATTTTACTCCACAGTTTTATCTACGCGGACAAACAAATAAAGTATCCATCTGGATGACCACACTCATTCATAAAAAAATATCTAAAGACATGCCTGCTTTTTGGGTTGTTCTTTTTTAAAATCATTTGGTCATGAAAACAAATGTAATATATTCTCTTCATATTGCGTCAGATGGTTTGCCCCCACGTTCTTCCAGACTTTTCAAAGCCACCTCCTACTGTGCTTAGGAATACCAACTTCTAATTAATTTCCAATTCCAGATTCAGTGTGAGACTGAATCTGATATTGATCAACTGCATGTTCAAACGTCTGAGAGATGCTGAGAGAAGGGAAAAAGGATCCTTATTTCCACCAGGCTATTGGGAAGCTAGAGAAACAGCAATTCTCAATAGGGCCAAGGGTTTTCTCTTCTCAGCTTTATCAGGCAACACTCTTCAACTCTGCAACAGAAGCCCAGTATTACAACACCACAGTCAACAGCATTCCTAGGCTTATGCCTGTGCCAATTTTGGTGCATCTCACACAAGTGATATTGCCATTTATTCTTGTTTCCAAAATAGATTTGAAAAGAAATATGAGGATCCAAAACACCTATCCAAATTCCTACTTTTTAAGACAATTATAAATTTGTTTCAGATGCAAGGGTGAATGAAATATCAAAACTGCCCTCATGAATCCGAATGTTAGGTATTAATAGGAAGGTTATGTCAGCTCAGGAATAAGTTTGAATTTAATTACTCAGAGCTCATAACTTAGAAAAGATTAACAATGGAATTAAAAGGAATTACTATTAAGTAGTTCAGTTTCCTTATTTCTATTGTTATTATTTTAATGTGTTAAAAATTTGGATTAAAACAGCTTTCTTTCACTCCATTTAAATCAATGTGACTTTTTGTACAAGATTAAGTTTGGACAATTACAAAAACACCAGGTAATTTCAGTTACAATTTATTACTGCAGTAACACAATACTCATGTTTTAGCTGCATAAGGAAGAATGGAAACTTAAATCCAAATTAAAAACTATTTTCAATGAGTTGTTTACAATTACATAAAAAGTATGGATCAGTATAAATTAAAATATTTTATAATTAATAGTTTTTTAAAAAAATAAAATCAAATAACGACTTATTTAAAAGCAGTCTATCCCTACCCTCTTTCCAAAACACACTTTTATTCAAATATGAAGCTAACTAAATGAGTATGAAAAGCATAAAAGATAACATGCTCTCAGGGGAAAGCAATAAATACCTTCTCCTGAGAGGAGGAGAAAAAGGAACTATGATCCCACTGGTTTAGAAAGTAAACATCTGTTGAACTTATAAGAACACTGCTAGTGCTGGACACTGACATGTCAATGACTCAGTGAGACATTATTCTGTTTGCAGCAATAAGCTAGAACCAATACAGTATTTTCAGAGAACCTGTGAAATACTGTACCTTCCCATGTAAATGCAGATTAATCGCATACTCCTCAAAATATATTTCAGCTCATTTTTGTACTAAAAAGCCATGAGTTACTTGGCATAGCAATCAACATGACATTCACTGCATGATGACTGAAGATATCTTTCTATTGCTATTTTTCACCAGTATAAAGACATGTCAAAACAGCAAACAAACTTTCACCTAAAAGAAACTTCCACCTATCAAAGCCATCAAAATCATCTTTTTCTGATCAACTGTGCAATGTTTTCCCTTTGACTGTATTTTAATTTCTTGTCCCTCAACAAGCCAGAAAGTCCACTGGGTTTGTTTCTTGTTTCTTCAAAGGTTTCTTTGGTTCCAAATTCAAACTGAAAATCAGAGATCTTTCACATGCTCTTTTCTTTTACAATTGTTTCTACTTACTCCTTTGCACAAGGCATAACTTTACAACGCTAACACTGAATCCCACTGCAGATAAATGGCATTACACATAAAAAGCCACGTCCCAGGACTTCCTTAAATGTACAATAGTTTGGGCCCAGGAGAACATCATGCAGTGAGTTTTTCTCTGAGGGATGAAGAATTAATGCTGCCATTATCATCTGTGGCCCGATTTCCCATCCCAGAGCATGAATGCTGAAAATCAAGTGAAAAATCATAAAAAATTTCAACCACCATCTCTGCCGCTCCTATACCTTCCCAACTGGATTTTACTTCTGGCTGTAGTGAAAATGGTACAACAACTTGAATACAACCACAGTGAAGACTTTGGTATCATTCAGTGGCTACCACAAAGTTTCCTAAAAACAGGGCCTAGAGAAATGCCATTAATCAGGCTTGTGTATTTACTCTTACATAAACCTTAAGTCATCTTGATCACCTACATCTTTGCATCCACAGTTCTCACACTTTGAGCTCTGAGACATGTTATGAGGAAAGCTCTCTGGAAGATGCCAAGAAACAAAGCCACGCAGGGAATTGCTCAGTTCCATACACCCCTCCTCTACCAATGCACACTGTAAAATTTCTCAGTTATCCAAATACTAAAGATCCATACAGAAGAAAAATTGGTTCACTGTAAGAGCTACATTAAAGTGATCGTGGTAGAAAACATCACCCTTTTACACGGTGGAGAAGTACAAACAAGCAGCTCAGTGAAATTTCTCCATGATCTCATAGCTGAGCATGGGGAGACGTTTCAGCCAACAGGCTGAATGTTACCCGTAGGAAGAGCGAAGGGAAAGGCAGACCGTGGTACCTGCTATGAGCGGCACTCCCCCAGCTAGCAATTTGACACTCCGCCAAACAAAACATATGGGTATAAATGGAACTGAGAAAAGTACAAAGGACTTTCATTTTTACTTTACAATCTCTAGAAGATTGCTGAACTATCCTCTCAATTTTCTCAACATAACAGCATGCCTTCTTGATAAAAGAAGATTCTACAATATATACACAGTTACATATATATATAAAAATGCAGTTAGTAATGTCGCTTTTAGTGTTTCTATCTCATGTTATACTAAAACACAATGTGTGAGTAAAAAAAACAGTCAAAGGAAATAGTTACAGAAAAATCTAAGTTTCAAAGCACTCTGTAGACACTAACTTCACTCTTCAAGCACCAAAATTATACTTAACATCTCTATATATAAAATTAAAAGGAGAAAAAGAAAAACCATACTTTATCAAGTCAGGTTTTTACGAATAAAAGAAATGGTAAAGAGAGATGTTAACAGACTATTTTCCTGAATATTCATAGTGAATTCTTCAGAAAACCTGTAGCTAATAGCCTAAGTGTTCAGGAGTCTGAAATGTATTTAAACATTTAAAACAAAGCTTTTGAGATGTCCTATATGATAAGCTCACTCAAGGAAGATATTTAAATAGCACTGGTTTGGGGCGAGTTAACAACTTCTTCAAGAAAAAGTACTGAACCACAATTTTAAGGATAATTGTCTGAGTAATTTATACTTTACAAAACCCAAATATTTGAAATGGCCTTTTAAAGGATTAGTAACAAATCCCTGGAAGAATGCAGCCCACCTCAGTCAATTTTCAACCTTAAAAGCAAATTCTGACATATCCAAAACATTAATGAAGACAATGTTTATACCTTACATAGCATGCTAAATGTGATAATTTTACAGGTAAACAAAAATGCTGTTGACTCTGCGTACTGAAGCTCATAATGGAATGAAAAAAAGGTTCAAGATGGGCAGTACCTTATGGTTGTTGAGGATAAGATTTAAGGGAGTGAAGAATATTATTAACAGTATGAGGAAAAAGTTAGAGAAATATAATTATTTGATCAAAAGAAAAAAGTCAGGGGTGTGTTTTTATAATTTTTAATTAATTAATTTATAATTATTTTTTAATAGCTAGTTTAACAACTAGCTTTTGAATTACTATTATAAGGGTTCTGGTGAAGGGATTAGAGTGTTGATATAAACAGAGATCAATATTCAGAGGTCAAAAATGGTAAAATAAATGAGAGGGGAGAGGTAAGAAAAAGACACAGTGCTACATAACCATGAGGCTGAGTCAAAAGTAGCAGAGATGAATATAAGAAACAAGCAAGGGAAGACAAACAGATCTCAAGAGTTCTGTAGAGCTGCACAAAAAATATAAGAAAAACAGTAAGTGAAATTGAGAGGAATGGAGCTGTATGATCTGAGATTATAATGCATAATACAACACCACCACAGGCAAGCAGGCAGAGGTTTGTGTGGTTTACACATAGAAATGCAAATGATGACAAAGCCTCAAAATTATAAAGGAGAATAGCTCTTTGAAAACAAGAGAAAGAAATCATCATTATTATTATTATTATTATTACTTCTAGCAGCAATCAGTATGTGACAGGGGACGGGGTTCAAACAGCACAGAAAAATAGGTTTTGCCAGAAATTAATAAGCCTTAGAGGAGTCTGTGTGCCCAGAAATACTATCCCATCTTTTTTTGCAACTTTATCAGTAGATCTAATAAAAGAGATGACTTCTCCACACAAGGCTTGTTTCTCAAGTTAAGAGTACTTTTCACAAGCACAAAGAGGCAAGTGGAAAAACAACAGCAACAACGTATAAAAAATGGGCAGCTAGATTCCAAGAATTCAATTAGATATGCTCCTTCAGCAAAGGAAAGCTATTTTTCTCCGGCCTGAAAAACTCTAAGGTATGATTATTAGAGTTTTCCTTCTAACAAATTAAACTGCATTTTACAAGGATGTAGAAATGCTGAGGAAAAAAGCTACTTGTATTCATATAAAGAAACAAATTTAATCTCAAGTACCAGTATCACTTTCTACTACTCAGGATTATGGTAATACTTCCTATTATGCATGGAAGCCACCCGTTCACTAAATTTGCGTGTTCCTCTCATTTTTAACAAAGTGGAGTAGTTTTAATTACCACCTCCACCCCTGCCTCCCTCCCTCCCCCCTCCCATGATTACTCCACACAGAACTTACTCAACCCCTCCTGAGAGATGAAAGTAGGCTGGGACATTTACTGCCAACACCTAACATTAATCTCACCAGAAACTCATGCTGTTCAAGTAGCTACATCCATCTCTGTTACAGCACAGGTAGGCTAGAAAACATGACTTGAGAGGTGGATACAAGGAACTAGAGGCTTTGTTCATTTTCATCCTTGCAAAGGACTATCCAAGGTTTTAAGCAGACTTTTTTTGCAATAGGGTTTTCAAGGCTATACTACCTTTTTGTATCATAAATATAAGTAAGGCATAGTTTCTGAACACTAAAAGGCAACCAATATACAGACTTTTCCACTTTATGTAAACAGCTATTTGAAACAAACCCCCTCAACCTAAATTAAGGCTTCCTGAATGGGCTGAAAGCCTTCAGTGGGACTAATTAGACAGAACCACGAGGCCTTGAGGCTCACAGCTGCTCACCGGCACCCTTTGCAAAGGCTGAGAATTAAATGCATGGTTAGGGGTTTAAATTAACGGGTATCAGTTGTCCCTTCTCTACAGGTAGAGCCCTAATCTCAATCTTTTTATTTTCTAATATACCATTATATGACTAATTAGTAGGCATTATGGCACATGTATCAGTTTAAAGGATTTTTTAATGACAATTAATCTGTCCTTATTTAAAAATCTTACTTTAAATAAACAGGAAATTCTCCCCCAGTGTTCTGATCAAAAGTAAAAGCTAAGCAGTGCTAAAAAAAGGTCTATTAAAAATGAATGGGTCCTTTCTTGAGAGATTGTACCACAAATTGTCAGTCCTCTATGTGTTATGTGGAAATTCCACTCTTAATTTTTTCTATAATTTCATGATTGCTGCAAGTATTTATAAGCTGGCATATCTGCATTAGGAACACCACACTGGAACAGCTATGGGACTTTATAAACAGAAGTGAATTATAAGTAGTCAAGCTACATAGGACAGATTCAACACTGTTTAATTCTTCATAAGCACAGTGGTAAACAGCTCACTTTCATGACTGTTAGGAAGGAAACATTGGGGAAAGACTAGGAAGTCTATTTGCATCAACTGCTTAAATCTTTCAACAGAGAACACCATCATCATTGGGAAACATTGCCATCAAAAGAGCAATTGAGTTAATTCACTAACTTTGAAAATGACAATCTAATGAAAAATAAACGAAGAAACTGGTGTATAAGACTTAGAAGGAGGGAAGAAAAAGACCTCTCAGCCCAAATTGCATGCTTTATCATCAGGGAAAAATGAATTGGGTTTCAAGGAGAGCTGAAAGCTCTCAGCAAAGATTGTGTGTCATTCAACCATATGTTCTTCTTTCTGCTTAAGAGTGATGTGGTGAGAAGCCACTCAATGTCCTCTCTGGATATACCCATAAGTGAAACCACTATATGTAAACACCAAATGCTTGGCCTTTGCAGAAAAACAAACAAACAAACAGAAAGATTTTCTATTAGGTACATATAACCCCTACAGAGTGCAGAGGAAAGACAAAATGACTCAATATAAAATAATTTTTTTTTTAACATTCTAAGCAGAAAATGGAGTAGAATTAGCCTACTTGGTGTGAAACTGCATAACCAAGCCAAAGTCAAATCTCTTGTTTCTTCATGCCTTGCCACTTTAGTAATGGTAAATTAGTCACTTCGTTCCACCTGGAACAAGCAGTCCACAGACTTCAGGTGTCTTCAGGGTATTTACACCCTTTCTTTCAAAATCACACAAGAATATTTTTTCTGAGAAGAATCTGAGGAAGGTGATGAGGGGGCCGATCTGTAACAGCAATTAGCAAGGTCCAGCAAATAGAGAAGTCTCCGCTCCAAGGGCTAATCATGAATTTTACATAAAGCAGCTAAAACACCGATTTTAGAAGAAAGCAATTGTGACTTGTTTATGAAACCCAAACCGGTAGGTCTGAGACAGACAGTTCCATAACATATTAGTGGACTGAATGCCCTAAAGACCACAGGAAAAGTAGTAAGCACAAAGAGGGCACAGAAAGTTGGGGAGGGGAAGGGGGAATTTGTCTGGCAGCATTTAGGCTTCCCTGTGACTGGGAAACAGACAATGGAGGTTTCAGAATGGCAGTTCCAGACACGGTTCCACTTCAGGTATCTAAGTCCTTTTTGGATCCTAACTCTAACCAGGGTGCTTATTTCAACTCCAGAAGAGAGGCAGGCATTTATCCACCCATTCATGGAAACTGCTAGCAGCCCAATCCACTAACATCTGGGTAGTGCTACTGAAATACTACTATAAATAATGGAGAACTAAACCAGAAACCTAAAACCAATACGTTAGGTGCTGAATCTAATCAAAATTATCAAAACCTATTTTTCATCTTCCCTTATCTCACATGGTGGGTGGTTCCATGTTGGTTTTAGTGCCATTTAGTCAATGCTATGACACTAAAAGGATCGAGAAGCACTTTTCAGAATATCCAGAAATCACAAGTCCCAGCATGGGAAACAGTTGAGCTGACAACACAGATTCACAGAGCTTAACTGCTGAACAGTAAACATGTGGAGTTCATTTTTGGTTTTTTTTTTTTTCTTTTAATATTGTATTTAATTATCAGTAATAATCAAACAACACAGTTGTAAATTGTGCAATCAAGCAACTGTTCGTACAAGTTAACATTACAATTTCATAACTGCTTTGATACGTAGCTTTATTCCCTGTGCAAAGATATTTGGCATGTTAAACAGGCTTTCCCAAAATATCCAGACACCATACCACTTTTAAAAACAGGAATAAGATGTATTTTGATTAAAAAAGAAAAGCTGATGAATTAGCAACAATGTTACAGAAGTCTATTCAGGACAGATTTCTATTTAAATAGACAGAAAAGTCTGAGCCAAAGCTGAAAACTTCTTAAATATAAGTCAGGATACATAGCTTTAAGAATGAAAATATAACCTCTGCCTTTCTCTCGTTTAAAGAGGACCATTTTTCATCTAGTTGCTGTATTAGTTCTTAACTGACCATGCAGCATTATCAATGAGACAAGAAAGTTCAATGTTTGTACTTGTAATTCTCCAGAAAGTAATCTGTTAACTGATGAAGAAAGGCACAGGGGATTGGGTTAAAGCCCAGCTACTGCAGCTTTGACTTTGTATTATTTACATGAACAGACATCAACTTTTGTACAAATGTTTAGCTACTAAAAACCTGTAAATGGAAGAAGACCTTTCTTCGAGATAAATTGATAGCATAGGATAAAATGTTGAATCAAACAAGAGTTCCTAAGTTACTTTGAAAAATATGTCACAAAGAAGACTGGGTTTCAATTGGGTAAAAAAAAGTAATTAAAAATAATAAAAAAAAAAAATCTCAAACAAAGACTTTTTTCACATATAAGACTACAGCACTCAAACTAGAAAAAAGCCACACAGCATTTATTTAACAGTCTTTTTTTCTAATGACATAATCATATACATTTAAGCTGTCATTCTATACACTTTATATACACTGGAGAGAGTGTTTCATGTAGTACACAGCCTTCTCTAAAGGTCTCAAAATGCACTTCATATTAAAAATGCAACAGCCCCTCAACATGTCTGTTCTTACTAATTAAAGTAATTGTCATCATTGTCTGGGCCTTTATGATCACATTAAAAGTACTATTTTGTAAAGAAATACAAATAAAGGTGCTCACAGACCTATTCTGAAATCATCAATTTACAAATTTAGGCAATAAAAAGGTTCTACAAAGTACTAAGTCCCAGTGCATTTCAATGGGATTCAAGTGCCTAAATCCTTAAAGGTGATCTGAAAGTGGGGAAACTTAATATACTGCTGAGAAAGGAGTGTAGAGGGTTTCTATTTGTTTGTTTTTTAGATCCCTTGACCATAGAACTCTAACCCTATTAGAGTATGCCTACATACATGCCAAATCAAATGGGTTACCTCAGCAAGCATTTACCAACATTCATACAGGTTCACTGGTCAAGTTCTAAGAACGTAATATTGTGTGATGATGACTAGAAGCAATAAAGTAAACGATTAAACAGGAAGCCGTACGTTTAGTGTGCTGCATGCATATTATGTAAACACTGTATCTCAAGTATCTCATCCGATCCTTCTTATAACCTAATAATGCCCATCTTTAAACAAGACTGGCTAAACGAATCTGAGATATGAAATACAGCTTTCTATTCCCCATTTACTAAATATAAAAGATCTCTCTTCCCTTGACCTTGATAAAATATCAGCTTATAATTCTTTGCAATTCCACCTGTAAAAAAAAAAAAAAAAAAAAAAAGAAATACAGCATTGTGGTTCTTCAGCCTCACTTAATTACAATTCTTAACTAGATTACTTTCTTCCATGAGAAGTCACAGGAGTTTGGTGGGCCAACACAGACTATAGTCTCTCTCTCTCATATCCCCAAAAATCCAACTCTAAAACAAAACACAAACTTAACCATTGTTCCAAAGCAAAACAACAGATCTAAAAAGATATCTTCCATCCTAGTTTAAGTAAACATCCTCAATGATTAATTGCAATAGGAATACTCATATAAACATGCAGAATCAAGCCATAGTAGAGACCACCTCTGACCTTGACAAAAAGCCTTTCTTGGTATACTTCAGGCAGAAAAATCCCCATTTTCCCGTTAATGCTGTCATAAAGCCCAGAATGAATCGCTAAAAGTCATTACTTTTATGTTAAAAGCTCTCACAGTGACAAGAATGAATTAGCAGGGGAGAGGAAGTAAAAAGACAAATAATGCTAAAGAGGCCATCTCCACAAAACACTGCTGTGAATGCAAGTACCTAAAGCCTTGCATGCTTATTAGTGTTGCTCATTGTAGACTCCATTCTCTCTCCCCCCAACAATTTACCTGCTCTCTTTCACTAATGTACAATCTTCTTCCCCCCCCCCTCTCCCATTAAGACGACTCCCTTCCTTATGAATACCTATCACCCCCTCTACAGCACACTGGCTCTCCACTGAGGCAGAAATCTATTAATATCTACTGGTGAAAAAAATCTGCAGGAGTAGACAAAATTGTAGTAGTAAATAGTGCATTGCTTCTAATGTAGATAAGACAGTACACTACTAGAGACAGTAACCCAGAGGAACTGAAGTTTCAATCCTGGAAAAAAGAATCTACTCCTAAGGATTATTTCACCAAGGCAGCTGGGGGGGGGGGGGGGGGGGGGGGGGGGGGGAATTCCAGCAACTGAAAGTAGGAATTGTTAAACGTTTGAAGTAATTGGTATCCCTTGTGAACTGAGTGATTAGTAAAAAAAAAAACTTCTTTAAGAAATTCCACAGACAGTATGACCATACATATTCATCAGAAACTACTCTGAATCAAGTATTAACCCATACAACTTAAAAATTCTATAAATCATTAAAGGTAAACACTACTAAAATAAAACATAACTTAGTTAAAACAATAAAGCTGGCTTGCCCACTGCCTCCAAGTAAATATGTTTTTAAGTTGAGCTTTCAATCAAAATATGATAGGATGGCATTATAATTTTACAAAATGAGGTACTATTCTCAAGATGAAAGATTTCTTCACACAGCTAAAAAAGAACAGATACATATTCACAACAGGGAATCTTTTAAAAAAAAAAAACCACTAACATGTTGTTTGTACATCCTCCTCATCTATTTTTAAGGTCAATAAATTGCTGCATAGAGATGGCAGATTTTTGTCTTGCATATGAAGATATGTTCAAGGCAGCATTTCATGAAGGAGAAATGAAGATAAAAAGTTTGAAAGATAATGTGATCGAACTTGACAAATTACTATGCATACTTTATAAAAATCTATATAATACTGACAAAAGTCTGTTTAAGTTATATTTTAAATATAAAGTTCAAAGTTATACTGCATTCAAAGTAATACGGTGTGATGTTGAAGATAACATTAGTTATTATTACACTTTTAATTTATTAAATTGTCAAACATTCCTTTCCTTTCTTAGTATGGGTTTGAGGTTATAGGCTTTTCAGTATCTTTGATGCAGTCAGTGTTGGATCACTTTTGCTTGTGGTCACTTTTGCTGAAACCTGATGACTGAAAACCACAAAGCCATTTTCAAATAGTAGGAATATTCTTGAAACTACTATTAAACCACCAAATTTGAGGCTAACAATAAGAACAACACCGTTCTAGAAACCAAAATCAGACTTTTTTTCCCCACAAAACATCAGCTCCTTTATGCTACAGATTTTTAAGTTATCTGAGAAATAGATTTTTATTATACCAAATCTTTATGTTTTAAAAAAAATCCAGTTTTTCTCTTCCTTCCCAAAATGCTCCCAACATAACTTTTCTGCAGACCCAAATACAGTGCCTGAGAGGTGTGACCCATACATTTTTCACATATGTCCAAAATAAAATGTCTGCTTATACAAACAAGTAGAAAAGATGAAAGATTAAATTACAAAGACATCTATTATGCCTTCTTATTGCTCCCATTATGGTGACCAATAGCTAATTTTAGTACCATAAATGAGTAAATTTAGCAGAGTACAGTTACTTTCCCCTGTCCTTCAAATGTAACGAGAAGAAATCCCATGTAGCCCTGCAAAAATAGCAGGTCAACCGATTCTCCAGGACAGCAGAACGAGAATCTTGGGATATTACAGTGTCATCATAAGGAAGACCAGTGCAGGAAACCTAGAAAGGATTTATAGCTTGGTTCTTTCTCTGTGATCCCTGAAGAAACTCAATGGATGCAAACAGCAGGTATTTTCAAACAATTTACTGTAAATGACATTCATGTGGTTAGAACATACTTGCTGAATAGACTTGAGCACAGTACTATTAAATCCTTGTTACCCTTGAATTTTTTTGTTAACACAGAAGTATAGTCTTGCAGAACTTGTAAGCAGATGATCTTAGATTTCTAAATACCATTAAATTACATGGCTCACGTGGCTCAGTTCAATCGAGAACGTACCTACAACATTAGTATTGCCTTCATAACTTAAAGATTCAGATTGTTTAATACTAACCAAAGTTATACATTACAAAAGAAACACACAGCAGCCAAACAGAAGAAATTTGTTCACTATGAACAATTAAACCTTAAGTCATTACCGGAGAAAAGTTAGCTCCCCTTCCCAGAACCTCTAGCACTTGCAATGGCACCATCAGCTCACTGCCATTGCTCACAGTTGGCCCAACTTGGATCTTTCCCTAGCTTTTTTTTTTTGCTTTTTTGTCCCCTCCCCCCCCCCTTTTTTTTTAAATAAAACTCCTCAGATCAACTCATGATAAAGCTATTCTCCAATCTTGACTAGGTCCTCATTTACAAACTACGAATTTTGCTTTGACTTGCTAGAACTTTCAGCAAGCACAAGCAATCACTATTGCTCTGGAGACTGACATTATTTTCATTTCATGCATATTGGTGAATGGCTCAGTGAGGCACAAGCCAAAGCTCCACCATGCTTCAGAACATCTTCTTTACAGAAGTCTACATTTTAATATAAAGGTATATAATTGTCCCTCTAAATCATCACCATTAGCAACATAATTTGCCTAGAGCATCATGCTGCTTCTGCCAACTACTAATGGCAAGACTGAGCAGCATTAGTTACTACTGGAACATTGCATATCAACCTATGCATGCTTTCCTCCTCCCAAACACCCTCATACTATTCAACTAGAATACTTTTTAAAGAAATGGATATTCTAAGTATTAAGTACAATTTAACTCCCCCTTGGAGAAACAGGTATTGTTACCACCAAACAGAAGTATTTCAGGAGACACACTATTAAATCTGGCTAATGCACCATCAGTTCAATTCTAAAAACATTATCTACATACATCAAATAGTTTCCAAAAGAACAAAACAATTTAAGGGAATTACCTGCAAAATGAGCTACTCATGTTTTATTTCTGTCCAGATTGCCCTACAGCCTCTATACTGTGATAAAACGTGCCAACATATCATATAATACTGGAGAATCAACAGAGAAATTTACTGGATGTGCAAAAGGAAATCGGTGGGGGGGGGAAGTTGTGGGAAATTCCAGTATGAATCACCACTGAGGATCCTTGGGAGGGGAGAGGGAGCAGAAGAGAAAGAAAAGAGGAACACAGAAATAATTCCTCCTATAGAGAATGCTTTTCTATTGAAAACTAAACTAGACTTCGAAAGAGCGGCTGTGGATTCCTTAGACAGATGGTGTCAATAGATCTGTCTATTAGTCACTTTGGCAGCAGCAGTATGGTGAGGGGGTTTGTAAAATGTCACTTAAAAACTCAATATAAACACAAGAGAAGTACATTAAGAAGTTAATTCAACTTTCCAATACATGACACTTTTTGCCACGTACCACGTGAAACGAGCTACTGTTAACTTCTGAGAGTTTGCAGTTTCTGCTGCAGTTTTACAGACTGTAGTAGACATGAACTTAAACCAAAAGCAAAATCCCACATGGGACAGCTGGCCTTAACAGGTGAAAAGCTCAGACCTAATTGCTTTTGCTTTCTTGTAGGAACTGACAACATGCAGTATTGTTGGAAGTCATGGTTGCTCATGCTCCTCCCTCCCCTACTGCAGGGTGCCTACTTCCTACTAATGTGATCTAACATTTTAAGTAATGTTTTAGTTTTAAATGTAACTGGTTTAATTCTCTGAGTTTGCGTTCCAGAAATGTTTGATGCCAACAGATATAAATGAGGCATTCTTAAGGCATTCTTAAATGAAAACACGTGAATTTAGAATCCTTCACAAACCCTGAAACCAACTTGGTTAGCTTCTACTGAGAGGCATTCTTGCAGGGTGAAAAAAACCAACACCAAAAATAAAAAACAGATTTTGGAGTGAAAATATTACCATTGTAACAAAATGTCTTTTCATAGGACCTGATAGGTTAAAGATATCTAGAATTTGATAGAATAGCTAAATGCATTAGGAACAAAGTCAACTTTGTATTTATGCAGAATTATGTATTAGCTATTAAATGGCATCCATCTGGCTAAGTTCACAAGTATATATAAAATAATATCACTCTATTAGAAATAAAATATATTTTTAAAATACATATTCCTAGGATTATTCTCTTTATCATTGCTGGTTCACTGATTAAAATAAACTGTAGCAATAACATTAAACAGCACTTTTGGTGGGAAGGAGCTCAAAGATTCACTTTTAATTCTCAGAAATACTTAGAACATTCAGAAAGTCAGAGTCTGTCCCACTGCCCTACTTTATTTCTCCAATAAGAAATTCAAGTGAAAGCAGCAATAGTTGAATCCTGTTCTTTTAAGGTGGAGGCAGATGCTTAACATAGAACAACTATCCTCAGAGCAGACAGAGATGTAGTTCCAATAATCTTAGTTGTTACCCATGTAAAAAGGAATGCATAAGCCAAAGACAAGGTTGGTCTTATCACAGGTAATGCATACAGTGCGAAAACTCCTTGGAAAATGGTCAAGAACTAAGAAGAGAAGATTTGTAATTTAATTACCCACAACAAAGCATTCCACCTGCCTAGCACAAAATCTGAGTCATACAGTTGCTGTTTTAATTATAAAAGATTCATTGGTTATAACTGTGCCTCCACTGGCATAGCAAATATATCTTCAAGAACTTTTTCCCTCTCTTTGTTACTGTGCTAGAAGGGAAAGCATTTCTGAAAGAATCCATAGGACGCACTTGAAGACAGGCAATAGCTCCTGGATGTGAGTATGCAGCCATGTTCAGATTAAGGAAGTCAGCAAGACCTTAGCCTGGTTATAGAATCTAAATCTAACAAAACAATACATATATATGGAGAAAATACAATATGTAAAATATCAATGACACAAAGCTCCAAAACTCCTTTCTGCTACCACCTGTCATTAGAAAAACAGCCCACCTTCAGTCTTTCCTTGAAGATAGATCCTAAACTGTAAGCTGCAAGCCACTATCGCCCCACACAAGGCTGTTTTAAGAGGTTCATAGCTTGATATGATGGAACAATACAGGTAATGTAGAACCATCATCACCTTTACAGTATTTTGCATTAAATTTAATTTTAATGGTGTGTATATACAGTAACGTACAAGAATTTTTTTGCATTTACATAGTATCTTAAGCCAAAAAAGGTGGAAACCACTTGTCATACTGTATTTAAGACTACCACTATAAACAATTTGTAAAATACTACACCGTGACTTTCATCATTCATCTTATAAAACTTAATTCCAGGGGGTGGTGTTTGTTTCTGTTTTTTTGTTTTTGGGGTTTGGTGTGTGGTTTGGTTTTTTTTGGGGGGGGGGGTGTTTTGGGGTTATTAGGGGTTTTTGTTTTGTTTTTTTGAGTGAACTGTCTTTACTACAGCAGCACCACAACCTGGCAGAGACACACAAAAAAAAAAAAAGGCAGCAGCTCCTGGCATTTCATGCTGTTTATATAAAAGGCTGAAACAATACTGCTCTGGAACCAGTACGTTATGTAAAATTTAAATTCACTCAGTTTCATGCTGTGGACCAGCATTTCCTTTACGGAAAGACAAGGAATAGGAGCAGTGTGGCTTTGTGCTCCCACATCAGACCCAAGCAAGGTAGAGAGATAAGAGAAGAGGGTGTGGATGTAGGGGGAATAGTGGCATTTCCTAAGGAAACTGTAGCATTACCATAACAATGTTCCAATTAGTGTCTCAAACAACAGATGTAGAAGGAATCAAACAAAAATTCTTAGAAATGTGGATGGAAGGGGCAATAAATTGCTAGTCATTATATATTTTTAAAGTGGCATTTTCTATTCTAATGGAACAGAAAATACATTTTATAAACAACTTTTTCCTCTCTGAAGCCTCCCAAATTATAACAAGCTGTTTAAATACACACATGAAAGATCATACCTTTTTTTTCTAATTATATATAAGCTTCATTATTTTAATAACACTCTAAGACACTTCATTTTTTGTTTAAGGATGAGTATTTTCTCACAGAAAACGTTCCCCCTTTCTCTAGCATGCCTAAACTTGTATTTGTAATGATGAAGACAGGCAGTAGTAGAGGATTAAAGGCCTGTCTAAAAGGAGTTTCTGAAAATTGTCAAACCTATTGGCTATTCATGAGAAGGATGAATGTGTTAGGGAAAAAAAAAAAAAAGATCACGACAGACTAATATTTGTATGTTATGCAAGGACAAATCTATTTCAAACTAAATAACCAGGTATCCTGAATATAAGATATGGCACTTTGTCATCTGGAAGAACAAGTTAATCCTTTCACCTATCTCAGAGAAGGAATGTGAAGCAAGACAAAGATTTTTGGAAGGAAGAGAGAGACACTTTTACCTTACTTAGCACAATGAATTGTCTTTGAGTTTGGGATTTAATGATCCAATAAATAATAATTCAATGCTCCATAGTTAGAACAGAATTACACCAAAGTAGTAAGCAACATAATTACATATTAAGAAACATTCTTTATTACCTAGTAAACTCTGCTACTTATATGTATTAAGAGTAAGATATGTTTATGTTCAGGATACGCCAAAGTAATTCAGTAGGATTTATTTCCTTTGTACAAAAAGCCTTTGGAGAAAAGAAAAGACAGAAGAAAGCTGTCCAAGACACAGTCATAAGCATGTGTATTCAACTATCAAAAAAAAAAAAAAAAAGATAAAAAAGCAATACAATTAAAACAAAAAAAAAAAAAGAGAGCACTAAAAAAAAAGAAAGCTAAAACTTATTAAGTACTTGAAACTGACAATCAACCAATAACTGGCTATTTATGTACCTGTTCAAAAATACTATAAAACTTCAGCTACCTACCCTGAATTTTGCTGGAACTGAAGACTGATATTATACTAGATTAGTCATGTTACCTATTCCCAAATTCAGTTCTCCCTCAGTTCTGGCACTGAAATATGAGTGCACCAACCCCATATGCCACATGGAGCCTCTGACTTGACTGTTCTAAGTAGTACTTAATGATTTTTGCATGATTTTTTTTATCAAATTTACAGACTTAACTTCGAAGTATATTCCCATGACAAATTGTTTTCATTTCTTAAAAAGCAAGGAAGGAAAGAAAGAGCTTATCTTTAGAAACTAATATAATCTCTGCCTACAAGGTTTACTTTTTAAGACTGTTCAAAGTGAAAAAAGTAAGATGAAAAAATATAAACAAAATAGTTAAGATTTTATCACTGTGGTGAGGATATCTTAATCCAGTGAGAGGAAAAATATTACTAAATATAATCTAGAGAATTCTTCTCTTCCTGCTGCTCCTGAAATTGAGAAAAACTTTTTTTTAAAATAGTGTTGAAAAAATGTATAATGTTGTAGACTTCAATCACAAATACTATACTAGAAGTTATATGACTGATACTAACACATTTCAAGCAGGTTGTGACACTTCCTGCACAATTCCAAAATAATAAGGTAGTAACAAAAACGGATACATAAAAAAAAAAGCAGTAATTTGTTGTTGGTAATATTTCTGCCTATTGTAACGTAACATCATGCTAGCACTCCTGTCACAGACAAACAAATCTGACTCATATTCCCAACTATACCTTGAAGTAACTAAACCTTATCATGGGAAGAGTACTTGTAAATTTTAACAGTCAAATGTCAATAGAGTTCCATATAATACACATCAGAAGGGAAGATTAAGTGAAGTGAATATACAATACTTCTCAATAATCTATGATAGGAGATAAATGCAGCAAGGATAAAGAATTCTGTCATTTTTTTTTTTTTTTTTTTTTTTTACACTGAGTCACAGATTCAAATGTACATACATACACACAAAACCAAATGGAACTAGTGGTTCATTATTAAAGGATATATAAAATATTTATCCCTAACACAACATCCCTTCAACTGTGAGACTAAAACCACTTCCTTATGATGGCAAGATAATACTGGATACACTGTAATTTTCCCTTCATGTTGTTGAATGCAGTCTTGTTCCAAGGCTACACCCAAAAAGGTAAAATATGATTTCAAAAGCCAATATGTAGCTATCTTAATAAATCTTGTTCTTCAGACTATCCATTTTCTTCATGCTAGAAATATTTCCTTAAAAAACAAATACAGCTTGAGTAGCATCTACTTTTTATTGAATGCACATAATTAAAGCTGGCCAGTGTATCAACAGCCTAATGCAGAGAGGCATTAATTAGCAAAACTGCTGAATACTTCCCAAACTTCTATTGCTTCTGATGATTGGGTGCTGTGATCCTCTTCCATGGCTTTCATGGCGTCCTAATTAGTGATTTCTTAATGCCATTTAAAAAACAAACAAACAAACAAACAACAACAACACAACCACAAAAAACAACACAAAACCAACCTGAACTGTAAGTTAGACTTTGCCGTTGCATAAACAGGTGGCCATTTACACTAGGTCAAACCAAAACAGCCCACAAAAACATCTTTACTCAGTCAATGTGAAACACAAGTGAAGAAAAATGCTTCTTGCTTGATCTTTCTAGATTCCAGCTAATTAAAACCTGCGAAGTCCTTACATTACAGATCTGCTGATATCCTGCACATTAACACACTAGGAGGAAGTGGTGAATACATGAACTGAATGGCTGTGGCAATGTACAGTTTCCAAAAGAAACTACTTAAAGATTTTGATCCCCTAGTCAGGTTCCAATTCAGAAAGAAACTCCAATTTACTTCTCATTTTTCCCAGAATTTTTGCTCACTTATTTGATATTTTTAGGTCTATATGCTTACAAGCCAGATACATTAATCGCTGGAACTGAGCCATATCCATGAAAACTGAGCAGCTTTACCTGCAATCTTGCAGGTGTGTGTGCACACTAGGACACCTTCTGACACTTTTCACAACCAAATTCGGGAAACGTTGTTTCTTTTAGTTTAATTCACCCCCAAATACAAATAAGCCTCTACTATTCTGACTTGGTCTGTAATGACATAGAAAAAGTTTAAGAGGAAAGAGTCCTGTCTGACACCTTCCCCCAAAACTGCGTATTAGCCCTCAAGACTGCTAAGTCATTTCACTGGTACAAATATTAGCAAAATCACAGTATTAACACTGACAATATTTAACCCAACTTAAATAGAAATTGCTTTTGATCCTACTTTATCCCCAAGGGTATTACTTCATATTTAAAAAATTAACTCGGTATGTAACTTAAGAGTAAAATAATAATTTCCTATACTACAATGTACGTAAAGGCATACTTTTGTGTAACAGTTGCCAGGGAAATATGCACGTTCCAAAACATACCAGATACATTATATAATATCTGACTTAAAAAATACATATGTATTTTAGAGACATACCTTAACATGTTCAAAGAAAAGTTAACTCAAGCTGTAATTAAAATAAATCCCTATAAGCAGGGCAGGGCAAGCAAGACGTCTGGATAGACTGTTTAAAAAATGAAAAAACTAAGTGAAGCATTAAATGACAGAGCAATCACACAACCAACCAAGTCAAACCAAAAAAATTTTCTATTGCAATCTCCCACAACACTAGCCATACTAAGGAATCTCAAATCAGGAAGGAAGGAACTACTGAGGAAGTCCTGCATACAAGGGTTGTTTCTGAATAATTAGCAGAGATCCTATGTCACTGAGGACCTATAGGTCTCTAACCCTACATCTCCATCACCCTTACTACCATGCTTGCTGTGTTAAATACTGCTTCTCAAACTGCTGACATACAAGTGCCTTCAAATCCCCACTGACCTGGACCTAGAAAATGGCTTCCTAATCAGCAGGCACGCAGCTCAGGACAGAACTTTGGACCACCACTGGCTGCTGCCCAGCTGATGTACAGAAGGCAAGAGAATTCCCAAGCTGTGAAGGCAATGCCAAACAAAATAGGTACCTCTGCTAGAGTATGCATGCTCATCACAGACAAATGTGATAGAGACCTGACTTAGCTCTGTTTGCAACCCTTGAGAATTTAAGAGGAGAAACCATGCTTAGGTTACCCTAAACACAAAACCACATATAATCCTCAGTTTTCTTACATATACGAAGCACATCACAGATCTGATAAAAAGAAATATTGAGAAATCTTTCTTTGTATTTGGCTATGTCTTTCTTTACATCCTCTTAAGTCATACGGCTGGCAGATGAAACATCTGATGATTCAAAGATCCTCTTATGAGTCCCAGCTACAAATGGCAACTAGTCTTACACAGTTGACCAGGATGAAACCATGCCTTCTGCCTGAGACTATCAACCATTCACAAAAAAACCCCAATGTGATGATACTTGATACCATTTGGAAATATCCAGAACACATTCCAGGCTAAACACATCATTTGAAGTGCCTGTGGATAGGGGAAAGGAGCAAAGCTCCACATATTCTTGGTCTGATACAAGAGGTGGCATTCTGCATACAGTAATTCTTTCACTTATTGCAAATCTTCCCTGATTATGTGTTTATGAATGTTTAAAAAGTAAAACATTGCCTTATTCCTGGAGCTATTTGATCACAAAAATAGGAAATACACATTTTGCGTGGTTGCACCTACTGTAAATGAAGAGCAATTGGTATGCAAAGCACCTCGTGTAAGAAACTTCACTACATCTGCTTACAGGAAGAACCAAAGTAGTGGTCAGTAAAAAGCTGCAATTCAAACCGAACAAAATAAATTTCTCCAGTCCTGCAAACACTTAGAACAACATTAAATCTAGGTAACCAAATCATCCCATCAGTTGAAAGGGTCTAGTCTTAGAGTCTCTGGGTAGCGCTGAATTGTTAAGGACAACAACAACAAGAAAATCTAAAGAGTCAGCTGGCATCTTCCTTCCTCATTTACTGCACACTCTTCCAATGGATATGTATGTAGTATGCTATAGAAATAAGGCTTTTTTATCTTATTTGCACCTCTTTTTTAAGTAGTGCACAGTCCAGTACTAAAAGCATCTGACTCCTCTGAGACTCGCAGACAGCATTACTTGGTAACATCAGATCAGGAAACTCTAATGGCTTCATTACTCTGACATGGTTTTTGAAGTCACCAGCTTTGTCATCCAGCTTGCTAAAAGGGCCACGATTTCCATTTGAGCTGTAAGGCTATTATTTTTTGAACAACAGAAGAGTTTAAGTATCGCCAGTCTTGCAATTCTCTGTAACATATATTTGCATCTATAGGGACCAGGCTGACCCAAGTCTGTCTTTGATGAAGTATTTTTAAATGGACAGAGTATGCATCCTTATGAGCCTCAAACACGTAACTAGTGTATATACTATTCCTTCTGCTATGTGAGAGTGTCAGGTAAACACCAACTGCAACACAGCAAAGTAAGTTCTTTTGGGGCAAAACACAGTGTTTATTTCATTTTCACTAGACATCAAAAACCCTGGGATATGTGATGCCTCTATGCTGCGAATGGGGCAGGGCAAGCATTAGCAGTCTCCACTAAAAGCAATCTTCAGCCTCCTCCACCTACAAGCTGCTAATTATGTCAGTCACGCTGAATGATGACTGACAGTTTTGTGATCTCACCTATTCTTCAACTGAGCTCAGATCACCCACTCATTTTATTAGTAAAGAGAGGATCTGGAATGAGAAGCTGAATTACTTATTATCCCTTTATTTCCAAAACAGCAGCAGTTTACAAACTTTTCATTTGTGAATAAAACACTACTTGCAATAAACACAATCAAGATGTAGGAATGTCAACTTCCTCCTCAGAAGAGAGGGAGAAGAAAACAAATACAAAACACCTAAGTGATTTGAACTTCTCTTGTGGGATATGCACTTGCCTCTGAGTTGCCAGTTGCTCATCTACTTGGGCTGATTCTCAAGTGAAGTAAATTAACACCGGCTCATTGACTTCACTAGAACTACACTCATTTACAACAGTTAAAGCTGACCTATGTTAAAGCAGCATTTCACACCAAGAAGAGCTGCCTAAAGACAGTTGTGGAGCCAGGAACTGCAGTGTGTTTCTACAGCATACTTAATCCTTACGCTGAACACCCATCTCCAAGGGCCTGCAGCCCTCCTTATGCTGCAGTGATAACAAAGCGACAGCTTATACAACCAGCAGTTTCTAACCAGCCAGCCCCGGCCACCTCACAGCTGGTGGATGACTAGACAAGATTATGTGAAAGCCTGAGAAATTGCCCTTGAAACTTCTGGGAGGGAGTGGTGCCTGTGCTTGCCAGACGAAGTTACAGAACTCCATTTTCAATGGAATTCTTATGGGTTTTGCCAACCATCCTTCTTTTAACAGAGACATGTTCTGTCTGGAGCTGGTGGTTCCTTCTGACTGGCAATGTACCATAATGAAAGGAGGCTCGACACAGAGAAAATCAGATGAAGCAGGGAGAAAGAAAGTAAGTTTGTGTAATTCAGAAGGGAGAACTGTTAGGATACCTCCACGCCCTTGAATTTCTTTTCTACCATGCATAAATGTAGGTCTGAATACATAATCCAAACCATTAATGAAGGGAAAAAAAACCAACCAAACCCCACAACCACTGGAACCAAATAAAGATGTAATATACTTGGGGAGATATACAGCACCATTCAAGAGTGCAAGAAGGATAAGCACGAGCTCTGCAGCAAAAGAAAATAATATTCAATAGATGTAACAAGAAATAAAAGTTCTAAGCATAAGTCTCATTTTGAACTTGAGGCAAAAACGAACAACCGCCTACCTGCAGATTTTAAGGAAGAGGCTCTGGGAAAGCTACAGAGATGTTATTGTACAAAGTCTGACACCCCAGAATCACTCAGCAGCAACAGGCATCCCCAACCAAACATAAATGGAAGCCTGCACCTCTCACTTTTCTCTCTTCACTTTTCTGCATTAACTGGCTAAATGAGGATATAGAGGCTGCACTCAAATTTTAGTATCAAATGAGTGCACCTTTGTTTTTCATGGGTTTCAGGGTTTTTTGTTTGTTTGTTTTTTTAAATTAGCTTAACCTTGTTAAATCAATTCTTATACTTACTAGGGCATGACATTGTTTACACAAGACTAAGTGCAAAACCCTGACCTCTGTATTTCCATCATGACCTCAGAGAATAGAGCCCACTCACCCTACCCCAGTTCTTGCAACTTTAATTATGTTCAACAAGACTGCTGTGCTTTAAAGGTATCATTTACCGAGACCAAAAGTTGTTTATTTTTATTCCTGTTAATCACTTCCATTTTGGTTTATTCCATATATATGTCCTAGCTTTTGCAATCAGAATTGCTATCAGACTGGATCACTTCTTCAGATGCAGCTGAACAGCTTCTTATGCTAGTATACAGCCCTATAAAAATCCACACCATTTAGCTTTTATCTGTTGTAAATGGAATCAATCACAGAAATTCAAAAAAGCTTTGAAATTGCTTGGTTCTTTAAGAAATCTTTGAATCTGGGAGGGGGCAGGGGGTGGTGCGCAGACAGGGAACAAGGACAGGTCCTACGTGTCTCATTACTTACAATTTCAACATCATGAATCAGCCTGGTATCTTTAAAAGAAATTCCAGCCTTTCTGTGTAACTTCCCTGTCACTCAAAAAACACCCATTCTCTTTCCACATACTGTTGAACTTAAATTTTCTGGAATAAAGTAAGTCAGAGAATTGAGTGAAAAGCCAAGTCACCAATGCAATTTTAGAACTATCTAGAAGGAAATCTTAAACACACTAGGGGAATTTTATTAGGGTTTTATCTCAACAGGTTCTTCAAATTGTTTAATGGCATACGATCAAATCTACAAAAATACATCAATTTTAGAAGTTAAGCTATAATAAAGCCATTATCATTTAGTTTATCATTACCACTTAGTTTAAAGCCATTATCCTTTCACTTTAGATTTAGAAGATGAACAGCCTAAATAAAAGTTGTATTAGATTCAGTTTATTTAATGGGACTTCTAAATTGAAATAAAAAGTATGTAGTTTGAACTTTAAGGCAAACTGCACAAACTTCACATTTTCTTTTCTGTACCACATGAGCTACTTGCTCACTAGACATAAATGGGTAGAAAACAAGAGTTTCTTTGTTTGCGTACATTAACTTAAAGCTGTAAAACTCATTCAGCCAAACTTTCACCTTTAAACCTTAACCTGACTTGTAACAACATTTGTAGCCTCTAAAATTACACTGCATGCACCCAGACAGAGTTAATCACCCTTCACTTTTGATGCATAGAATAATGATCTACCACTTAAACTTGAGCCTTTAAAAGCCTGAAGAAAAATACGTATGTATCTGTGTCTTAAATCAGTAGCAAAATAACAAACTCTACCTAGCATCGCCCAGTTGAAAAGGAAAACAAAACAAGACATACAACTGGTAGCTCATGAAAGTTGAAAATAAGTGCACTTAAAGTCTCCTCAGAGATGAAATTCATGCTTCCCAGCACATGCTATTGATCAAACACCTGGTACTTTTAGGAAAAAAGACTAGTCACAGAGGAAAAGTCTGGCTTTATTTTTTCTCTAATTTAAAACTTTGGGAGGGAAAAAAAATGAAATTAAGTAGAGGTTTGAAAATAGCATGTTCTAAAAGCTGATGAGCCTGTTATCATTTTAAATGGCTGGCACCATTCTTTCTTTAAAGAAGTGACCTGTGCTTAAGTCTTTGTTTATAATATATTATGGTTCCCTTCACACATTGTGCTAATAGGAACCAGACTGTATTAATTTTCAAACTTGAGCAACAGCGATAGTTGAGTATTTTTGCTATCTAAAAAAAATTAGAACTATGTAAAACAAACTCTTAGATTTATGTATTATACTTCTCTCACAATCCTGGCTAAATGCCACAGAAAAAAGGATATTATACAGCACAAGAAAATTCAAAGCCAAAAATGCTTTGAAAAAGCTATTAGACACGCAAACAAAATTAAACAAAGCAGATAAAAATGAGAAGCTAAAACAAAACCAGTTCGGTTATTGAGGAAGCAGGGGAATGACTCACTACCATAGGAAAGACACTGACAGCACCAACACAACATGCAATAAATCCAACCTTGCAATCAATGACAAAAATGGATCCCAAATTGCAAAATTTGATTAAGTCTTGAAACTTTCCTCACTTTTTAAGTTTAGAAGTGACATTATTAATCACCTCTTTTTTCCCCACTATTAAGTTTTTCTATGTAATATCACATAATGGAAAAGTGACAGACAACTTGAGCCTTTTCAAGACAAGGTAAAAATTGAAATCAGTACTTAAACTTCCTTTGACTTTAAGGGTCTGAGGATTCATCCCAGTTTTGTTTTTCTTCCTCAGGCCACAAAAGGAATGAGTTGCTGTTTCTCTTTCATTTATGCTAATAAAGAACAGGGAGCTATTTTTATTTTCTCTTTATTACTGCTTTTAAAAAAAAGGAATCCTCATTTTAAAACAAGTTTTAACAAGTATGTTACAGTCTGCACACATAATGCGTTGGGTGGAGTAAAAGCCCTCAGAAACAGCGCACAGAGCCAATAATGGACTTGTCGCCAACACCCTGTGATTTCATGACTGCTAGAACAAAAACAAATGCCACATTCAGTTCATTGCAAAGAAACAGATTCATTAACTTGATGTGGCTTTTTATTTGACCTGTGTAAGGTGAGTAAAATAAAATTTCATTTTATGAGATTCAAAATGATCAGCTGCAAGCCTACAGGAATTGTGATGAAGTGACCAAGTTAAATGACTAACTCTGTTTAATTCTAGTTATTACTGGACTGTAGGTCACCATGAATTTTTAGCTGTGAGGTTGTTGCTTTCCTTCCTGCAATAAGGTAACAGGCAAACAAAATGTCAATGTCCTTCTGTAAATTGATGTAAAATAAAGTGTAAATTCCTGTCAAACACAGAAACATCAATCCTGAAGACACAATAATCTTAGTACAGACATTAAGCCAATCTTTTTGGAATAATAACAATTGACTTCATTGACATTTAAATAGTAATTTCCTTCAAAAAAAAAAAAATCATAGTTATCAGTCAAAATCAAATCTCCACAGTATCAATAATCCTAATATTGATCAAAGGAAAAAAAAAAAAGCTGCCTGTACAAATAACTTTCACTCCTGGTCACAACGTTAAAGCACTGGGTCAACCTAAATCTGCCAAACTTCCTAGCTTGGCTCTCCCAATGAAGGCGGGGAAAAAAAATCCCCACCCGATATGGAGTATTGGGGGGGTGAGTGGGAAGGAATTAAGTGGTCTCATTTCACATTATGGCAATGGCTACCACATAAACGTATGGATTGAAAGAAGCAATCCTTCAGCTTTAAAAAGTCCTACGTCCTTGCTTTCTGCTGGACACCCCCCCCCCCCCCCCCCCAAAAAAAAAACCAACAAAAAAAAAAAAACACCTTTTAAAAAAACCCAAGACAGTCATTAAAACAGTGGGAAAACCAGCAATCCAGAAGTCAAAACTGTTGTGAGCAGAGATTTTTCAGCAATGCAGTTTACGGAACCTCAGCCCCTAGCTGGTAGAGATTAAAGCTGAATTCTATTTTAGTATTTGCAGTGGTAAACCCCAGAGGGATAATATCTTGTTCTAGAAGGGCCTAGCTCCCTTTTATTTTCTACCCCTATGAAATTGCTGCAGAAAGGTCAACCATTTTAAGCAAAAGCATCATAAATGATGCCACCCTTTGTTTCTTTTTACAGTTCTAAAAAAATGAACACTTGAACACATACTTCACTGGTTTCTCTATTCCCTCCACTAAAAACCCGGAAGTAAACAGAAGTGTACTTGATATAAGTACTATAATCCTCCTATGGAATGACAGCCTTTGAACATTATTCCTGATATGATACCAAGCTATATTATCATTCAGCTCAGTAACTGCCAGAATCATGCTCAAGAAAAGTTAAAATAAGTACTCTGTGTGTCTCTAATCTTGTTCTACTTTACAGGTTTCAATATTTTGCTTTCCCTACAGATAACACAGATTAACACTCATGAGTGAAAAAGAAAATAGAAATAATTATTTTCTGAAGTTTTCTAAGAAGCAAAGTACTCACCAGCAGTAAAATTCCACCCTGCACACTCCTTCCCATTTCAAGGCTCTGACTGCTGCATACACATTTTAGAAGTCACAAAATGTTCCTCAGAACAATTGTTCAAAAGTTAATTTCTTAGTTTCTACACTTAACAGATTTCTGCTTGTATCAAAAGATAGGTTAGACTTTCTTCCACCTCCTGCATTTGAGAGATAAATAGTAGCAATGGTTCCTTCTTTGGAAGAGTTTTAGTTCTAAATTACTTGCTTTTAATTTTTAAGGGCTGTATAACCTAAGCAATAAGTCTCATTAATCGCTACTGCATGATTTAACGCAGCCATTCAGTTCCAGATGCCACTCAGTGCTAGAGATATGCTAATTCCTCCCAAGCTTTAACCTCCTTTTGCAGTTGAAACCATAATTTTCCACGTTGGTGGAGACAGGATTTTACTCCTTGCACAGGGCCTCCTGCCAATCACTTTTATGCCTGAGCAGTGGCACACTGCAAGTTCCATTCCACGGTTATATCAGACACCTTTTCGTTAAATTTGTTCGTTGTATACACCCTCTCTCTTACATTCTGCTGCTACAGCATCATAGTCCCAAACTCTACCCTCTCCAGTGACAACTCCTGGTTTGGGTAGCAAAAAGTAAAATAATTTGTTGCCACCCTTACCTTGTTTTCTTTTCTCCTTGTTTCCTCACACTACTTTTTTTTTTAATTTTTTTTCCCTTTATCACCTCCTACCATTAAACACTATGATTGCGAAGTATCTGTCAACTGCTCTACCTAGGGCATCAGCTATATTCCAAAACCAGAAAGTTGCACTGACAGAGTTGTTTTGTGAGTGGGAGGTGAGGGGGGAAACATTCAGAATTTGCAAATCCCAGTTCTCAACGTGCCTGGCACCCAAGAGATCTCCCAGCACAAAGCTAGAGCAAGCGTTGAGTTCAATACCAGGTGCCAAGAGGTTCTGGTAGAAGAAAAAGAAGAGTAGTGACATTGCTGAACATTTGATCCAAAATCTGTATTTTATGACCCTGTATTACACATTCACCAATTAAATACAGGCACAACCTATTTTTGGATTTGGGGGCTGCTACGCTTATCTTGGGTTTACATGCTTGGCCTTATCTGGCCAACAGGAGATGTCTAAGTTGAAAAGTCTGCTTTTGACTGATGTTAGTAAAATGCACTACCGAAGTGACAAACCGAGAAACTTCTGAAAGAATACATACTCAAACACATTTTTTTATTGGCTTCTCACCCTACACAGAGCTATAGATGCACATGAAAATTCAAAGGTATGCAGCTTTTTTCAGTTAATTGGCTCTTAAGGAAATGTTCACTACAATCTCAGTTTTCAGATGGACTAAGTACCCACAATGAACCATAAATGTTCGCAACTGAAGATAAAGTCAAACACTTTATGCAATTTAATTTAAACACAAGAATCAAGGGTTTCAAAAGGCACTACTGATTTTACATGGCTCCAAATTGAGGCTGTAAATTCCCAAATTCAACAACTCATAATGTCCGGAATTACAACAATCTGAGTTTTAATGTTTACTGAAAACCAAGCCACTCTTTAAAGCACATCCATCTGGTCACTACCAAAATCCCATTTCTTTCGCCCTTTACCTACTTCCAAAAGAAAGGCAAGTTCATCCCATGAACATCTTTAGGCCTACATGATATCCTTGGCCATGTATTATATCCTAACTTCTAAAATGAGAAACTGTTAATGTATATTATGCTACTGTAGAAGCAAATAGTAAAATTAAAGTCTTCTATATATGAACTTAAAACCATGAACTGCTCTATATGTCTAATCTTCAATGTAAAGGCAGTTCAGCAATTAGATAAGAGGCAATATAACTAACCCAGAATGTAAAATAAATACCTTGCCTGGGGACATGCAAATTTCAGAACACACAGAAATGCTAGCCAAGCAAGTTTTAATGCAATACTAGCATGAAACAGTTTAACAGTACTAAAGAAATCACAATTCTGATTTATGTACAAGACAATTAAAGGAGCCCAAGATAAAGACTACAAAACCGAGTAACATCAAAAGTATAGACTATGCAGTTCTCTCACATGGCTGTCACAGATGACTTTGGATTTCGTTGGTTGGAAACCAACCCTCGCTATACCCGGCACTGCACGTCTGAGAGGATAGGTTGTTCCAAAACTGAGCTTATCCAACTGCTAATTCACTATGCAAGATGAAGAAAATGAAATATTAAGTTTAAGATGTTAAATCCAGAGCTCAGCACAGGCTTGTCAGCTTTACAGATCTTTAATGTACAGTAAGAGGTCCTGATGTTATTTTAATCATTCACTATATCAGCATTAGACTTAAGGTAATGCAGCACCATATTGAGCAAATACTTGCCAACAGAAAAGGGCAGCTTGAATAATTTTGCATATATGACTATGCATTTCTTCAAAGAAAGTATATGTATTTCAGGACTGCAGCAGTCCAGAAAACATGCTTGTTTTCTGATTAAAAAAATATTCATACCATTTCAATAATATTATATTCAACTAGCCATTTTGGTCTAAGCTGAATTTGTAGTAAGTTATATTTAAATGAAATGCTCTATTTATTTAACTTACAGTGATTTACTTAAATGTAAATAAATATAAACATTTAACATAGTACAGAAAGCCCTATGCCCCTCTAAAGGTGTAAGGGTTGGTGGCAGAAAACAAGAGATGAAGGGGAGGACATTGTAGAATTTACCTCTACCACCAGTCAGCTAACCCATAAAGGTACTCTCCTCTTGTTTAGATATGGAATCCAATTCTTCGTTATGGAATTTCTTTGAAAACCAAGTAAGAAAGAAATCTTCAGCAACATATATACTATTTTGTGAAAGTATATATGCTAATACAAGCATTCTATATGTCAGCATTCTGACTGAGAAGATGAATACCTAATACGTCTTTATAAAAAAACCCTGATGTTTTTATGCACTAGATGTAGAGTTTATATTTAAAAAAATCCCTGAAGATAAAAACCAAATCTGTTAAAAATTAAGTTGAAGATGACATAAAAAAATGCTATTGCTGTTATCAAAATCCATGTATTGAACACCTACATCAGGAGGTGAAGTCCACGCCCAAGTCACACCATCAGGGCCTTCACTGCTGCAGCAACACATTGACATCATTTCACTAAAAGCTAGATGGAAAAGTGCTCAAGTTCTATGTAGTTCTTTGGATAGTGGCGCTGAAAGCAACTACGAGTATGCTTGAGGACCTGAAAAGTAGTTTTCAAAGATGTAAAGCTGCTTTTTAAACTTTTAAAACATGCTGAACCTTTATTTAGATCCACAAGTGCATACTCTGCTGATTAACAGTAGATTCTCCTTCCTAATTTTCCAAGTTTCTGTTTCTGGAAAACACAATTAACATTACTTCCCACTAAAAAAATTGAAGGCAAAAGGTTTTCTATTCCCCTTCTCAGCACTGAATTCTCCTCCTTCTGGTAAGGCCACCTTAAGGATGTACCACTCAATAAACCATTCTGTCCTCAGCAAAGGAAAAACAACTTCTCTATCCACGGGTATGAACAGAGCATTCTGCTTATTTCCCTCAACTGCAGCTGCTCAGACAACAAGTAGGCTCTAAATTAAAAGACTAGCCTGCCACCATTCACAAATTACATTATTGTCAATTTATCTATTTTGTTTTAATCAGTCATAAGCAGACACACACATACACACATCAGTGTTGGTCTGGTCTTAAGCTTCAGAACAAGAGAGGCATGGAAAATATCTACATATCTCAGAAAACCCTAAAACAGTTCTCAATATTTGACAGTATTTAACGTCAGTAGTTGTTCATATACTCCTTCACTTTCCCACTAAAAATAGTTTCCTCATTTTATTTTCAAAAGACATGCAAAGAAATAGAATATAGAGGCTTTCCTTAAGCCTCTATTCACTGTTTTATTGAAGTGCAGGACATTTCCCCTACTACTTATGCGTGAAATGGATACTCCAGGAAAGTTAAATGAGAATAAATACTTGCCTACCTCTCCCTCTAGCTGACTTTGTGCAGTTGTTTTAACATCAATTAAGCACACATTCCTGGTCTGAGAGGCCTACCCTTGTACCTCTTAAAAAATGTTCCAGAAACATATCTTATAATTTTTGTGGGTAAATCTGGGTAAATGCAGAATTGTTCTAGTGAAATCATTGTGTCAACTAACAAAGAAATACTGGCATCAAGAATTAAATTCACCACCACTTTATTTCAAAACAAGCTTACCGTCATCTTCAGTGAAAGGTAACTTCCAGTACCTGGCCTAAGTCTTTAAGCATCCTGATTATGAACTTAGCTCTTCAAAAAAAGAAAACCGCAAAATGTAATACAACAACAGAATAACAGAACTCTGCACATCTGACTGAAAACTGAAGTCATTATCAGCTTCCCAACTGCTCCTCTTTTTCACCTGTTGAGGTTTTCCATAGTACCAAGTCTCAAGTGTGCGAGTTCAACATAGCTGCTGCCATCTACGGCCCACGTCTGTAGACAAAAACATCTGTTCTCGTAAGACATTTTCTTTCTTCACATAAAATGCCCTTCTACCCACACCAATTTAGCACTGATTTAAGGCTGATGCAGTAATGGGCCAAGAGGCATCAGTGTCTGTATGAAACGGTATTAGGACCTATGTAGGTAATCCTAAAGAAGGCATGAAGAGAAGGTATAAACTAGTAAATTATCTGCCCTTAAAAGCACCTCAAACTTTTAAGATACTTAAGAAGTAGCTCTACTCTCACCTCTTGGTCAAGCTTCTAGTCACTAACAGGAAAATACTCTTTATTTCCCCTGTTTACATAATTTATTGGACCTAAAATACACCTCAGTCACTACTTTTCCACTATTTACTTTACAATTTTATGAAGAGTCACTCAGGTAAAAAGTTAAGGAAGGTTATCGCCACCAAATGAGATTATATAGCAGAATACACAAATAAAATGTGTCAGGACCTCAGCATATAAGTACCCTTTAGTTTGCTTGGAAAGAGCAACGTTCCTACTAACTTTCTGATAGTATTTGTAATGGTCCGACCATCTTTGTAGATCTAATCAGAACCATTAGCCTGTAGACTTTGGGCAGGAGATTCGGGAGTATCCTTCACATAAATTCACGGTTTCTAATAAAAACTGGGCAGTACACAGTAATCCTCCAAAATTCAGTACCCTGAACATTACAGATGATCCCTGCTAATGAAAATACTGTGTTGCTTCAGGACAATGGTATGGGACTACATGACATAGAAGCAAGAAAACATTTGACAACCAACACCGACAATGGTGAGCAAAAGTCATCTTGAGTGTTCTTCTGTTTTAAACAGGTATCCAAATCAGTTGCTAAGCTATATGAAAAAGTGTCTCTTTCTAGTTTAAAGGTAACAAAAAAACCACACCAATGCAAACTGAAAACAAACAAGTTTGATCTCCACAGATACTATCAGTACTCACAAGGATAAGTGGTTTTGAATCAGTCAAACACCTGGATACTTGGAGAATATTCCATCACAAGTAAGGAATTACCAATTTCATAATATGTGGTTATTTTTTTTCTAGTTTGAAGTCCTCAGACACAATGCAAGCGTGGCCAGCTTCTTCAACTGTAAGCAGCTGACTCAATCTTTCTTAAATATTCCTACAGTAAAATTACTTACAACTGCATGCCATGCATTAGGGGTAGGTGAAAAACACCAGGGTTTATGTTTTCTTGGGTGACTTATTTGCTTTACAGATTATGCACTTCCATATTCATAATCCTTTGAATTACTGTGTATTTTTTTTTTTTTTACATCTCTCATTTTATTACTATCAGACAGAGAATTTCGAAAAAGAGCAGAACCATTTCCTGAAATACTCTACTACTTCATGAAGGGAAGCTTCCCTCTTTAAGTACAAACTTAGGAGACAAACAAAATGCATCAAAGAAACGGCTGATTTATTTACTCCAATAGCTAGGCTAGCCAACTGGAAAGGACTTTGGGGACACTTCACGGACACCTTTAAACTACTAACCTAACCATCAGAAGATAACTCTCCCATGAAGGAATACAAGAGACAATTTTGCCCTCCACTGGCTAGAACTATCACTGGAAACCATGCCTGCCTCGCTGCTGTCAGAGCTGCCTACTTCATACAGCATGAAAAGCCCTCTTGAGCAAATGTACCAATCCAATTTGAAGTACAGTAATTAGTACTGGATATCATGGACAGGAAAGGCGGAAAACATGTTGAGCAGGTGGGAATCAGCAATGCAATGAATCACCTTGTAGAAATATAAAGATTTCTGTGGAAGGATCAGAAAAATCAAACTAACATACTTAGCCTTGAGAATTGCTAGAGCAGGGAACACACATGTGGAAAACCAGAACCTTGACACTCTTATTCCCAGCAAAAGCATTCTGCATGTTACTCTCCAGATAACTGAAAGCTTTTATTTTTCAAACATATTAATTTGATGCTGCTGTTTCTTGAGGGGTGGAGAGATGAAAACTCTATGGATTATGAAGGAAAGACTGCCTCAAAATGGATGAAAAAGGGCAGAATGCAGATAAATACTCAAGAAAACAAGGATACCAGAGAAGTACCCCTTTAAAGCAATTTTTATTCTTATCTCTATGCAAAGCAGGATTGAAATTATATTGGGAGAATAAGGGAGGAAAGCTGCTATATTCCAATGTTCAAAATTATTCAAATTTAAATTTATTCAACATTTATTAACCACAGGCTTAGATGAAAGAAGGTACTTCACAGGATTGCATAGAGGCAACACCATGATAAAAATTAGGGTTCTTAAATTTTAAGTGGTTTACCAATTACTGTTTCAACAAACACTAACCCATTTACCTTTCTATTATTAAAATTTTTCTCCTCCCCATCCCCCAATTATTTCCCACCTCTCAGTAGAAGTTTCTAACATCCCATTTAGAGTGTGACCACACAAACCGTTGATTCAGTACTGGGTGTAAGTCAGGGAAGTGAAAACCTTCAGTGGAAACGGGAGGAAAGAATCAATCAACTTGCAAGCAGATCAGCTGTCAGTAGAACTCAAAGGATTTCAGTGTGGAAACTGCTGTAGATGACTCCTGTCCTTCCTTCTGCACTGCAGCCATCTGCCCTCAAACTTCATCCAAAGGTTTCTGGCATCTCCATTGTTCTAGACACAAGACTGACTATTTGATCACACTCTAGCTGAGGGGAAAAAGAAACCCCTCTGGTGAGGGAGTTGGAACAAAGTTATTCTCTGGCATTTGTCTCTATCTTTGTTATTGACTTCGCTTACACGGCAAAATTAAAAACCTCCATAAAAATTCATGGCTTTTTTTCTCTTTTTTTCTGTTCAACAACTCAGCTGGAATCAACATTATTAAAGAGAACATCCCCATCCTGAGGGAAAAAGAAAAGATAAAATAAAAAAACAAACCCCCCAAAACCCTTATATTCATCTTACTGTATTGAGCATTTATGTGAGAAATAGATCGATAAAATAAAAAATAAATTAAAAAAAAAACAAAAACCAAAAGACCTAACTATCTCTTAACTTGGAGTTTAAGATACCCCAGTACAGAACTGAGTTACAGAGTACGTTGTCTATGAAGTGAACTTTTCCATGGTGGGGGCGATTGGCATGAAAGATTTACAAAGCAAATTGGTGAAAAGGCTCTTCCCCATTCCAATTGTTTCTTCCATTAGATAAAGAAGGCAATGCAGAGAAAAGCAAATTAAAGATCGCATGACTGACACGGTCAAAAGTTAACAGGGTTAGAGTAACTCTCTTCTTTAAAAAGAGAGAGATGCAAAGCTTTCCATATTCAAAGCCACAAGAAGCAAACTTAATACCTAACAGCAAAAATTTAATAGTTAAGTTTATGATATAATCTAGAAACAGACATAAGTTATTGCATTTGGTGACATAATTAAGACTTAAAGCTTCAGGCAGTGTACTTAAGTCCTTCAAAAACATCATTCATTCATTTACTGACCAGGTATCTCATGCTACCATAACTTTAATGACTCAAAGGGGTCCTCAGCAAACTTAGAAAAATCAATTAAGGTAGAAAAGTTAGCACCCAAACTAACCTTAACTATAACGCAAGGTTTTATTGCATTTACCCGTAGCTTAACGTATGACAAAAGGCGCTGTTGAGAACAGAAATACTGCAGGCAGACGAATCCGGCCTCTTAAGAGCAACAGGAAGCTTATGCAGAAACAAAACGCAAAACCCCAAGCACCTTCACGACTGCTCCGGTCCACGTTAAGACCCCCGCGGTGCCCCGGCTGAGCACTGCGATGGGCACGCCGCCGCGAAGCAGGGGGGTGCACGCCCGCTCTGAAGTCACCACAGGCAGCCCTCCATCACATTCCTCGACACCACGGTGTGGTAGGGTGCTCACCCAGAGCAAAACCTGCTATCAACAACACCCTACTAGTAAGACCCTATCTTTAATCTACCGGCACGATAAGGTGCCCCAACACGCATAAACCCCGCGCAAACAGTGACTAATGACCGTTAATCCCCCCTATCTCCTCGGCCATCTCTCCTGCTCCCATTTATCACGCTGGCGCTTCACTTCACACACGTGGGTAAACTTTAACCGCCGAGGTGAAGCAAAACCTGTCCCCAAGCCCTCCCACCGCCGTGCTCCCCACCCGGGGCGAGTGCGCGGGGTCAACCCCGTCACGCGTGGGCCCGCTGCCCGGGCTGCCCCCGCGGCCCCGGCGGTTGGGAAGGGGGAGCGGCCGTTGACGGGCCGCCCGGGGGAGAGGGAGCCGTACCTGCGGCCTCTCCCCTGGCGCGTTATCCGTGCAGGGCCCCAGCCGAGCGGAAGGCGCAGCCCGCCTCCCGCGGGAGGACGGGATCACTTCCCGCCGTCCACTCGCCGCCGGGGCTCCCCCCCCCCAGCCCTGCTTACATCAAACGACCCTCAGGAGCCGCCGGCGCGGGAGGGGGCGCCGCGGCCGCCCGCAGCCCTGGGGCCGCACCCGGCTCCCGGCAGCCCCCCCCCCCCCCCCCCCCCGGTCTGCGCGCCCAGCCCCGGGCAGCCCCCGCCCGCGGACTGGCCACGGCCGGCGGCGGCTCCTGACACCGGGCCCGGCGCAAACGTCGTCTGGGAGCCCGCCGGGTGGAAATCAGGCTTCGTTTCCGAGGAAGGGAGGGGGGCGGGAGGCGCGGAGAGCCCAGCTAGCGCATCCCCCCTCGCCAAACCGGGGCGGGCGGCGGGAGCGCGGCCACCGCCGCGGCCCCCTATCTGACTCGCCTACAAGTGGTGGTTACCTGAGGTGAGACATACGAATCCAAAGAGGTAAAAGTGAGCAAACTCCGCGATCATTGTCCTCGGGTGGCGCCTGCAAGCAGTCTCATGCCAGAAGAGCGGGGGGGAGAAACGAAGAGCCCCCAGTTGTAATTCCACAGAAGCTTAACGTAAGCGAGGTTTCCTAATCCCGCCGGACTCCCAGGGCGAGCCCCCTCCGGGGAGGGCGCTGTCAGATGCGCGGGGCTCCAGCAGCACGCCAACTCCGGCCGGCCTCCCCGCTCCCGGCCCGGGCTCTCCTAAGCGGCGCCTTGACACTTCCCAGGACCATCCAAAGCGACAGGAGAAAACAAAAGATCCTCGAGTTCCCGCAGCCGACGTCCGCCGCCTCCCGATCGCAAGTTGCCGCTCCGGCCCGAGACTTTGCTCCGGGTGCCCGGGACGAGCCAGTAACGGGACGCAGCCGGGACGGGCACGGACCGGCCACCGCCGCCCTCCGCGAAGGCGAGAGGCGGGCAGGGAAGCGCTCTCCGCGAAGTGCCCCGCCAAGTCACTGGGCAGCCGGCGAAGGGCGGGCGGCGTCGCGGGGCGAGCTGCGGGCAGAGCGCGGCGGCGGAGCGGCGGCAGCCCCCGCTCCCATGACGGGGGAAGGAGGCGTGCGCGTCGGAGGGCCGCGGCGGAGCCCGGCCGCGGTCAGGCGGGGCGGCGGGCAGGGGAGCCCCGGCGGCAGCCCCTCGCCCTGCCCAGCATCGCCGCCGCCGCCCCCTGCACGCGGGAATCCCAAACTCGCCCACTCCCCAGCGCCGGAGGAGGGCACAAGAGGGACGAAGGAAGAAAGAAAGAATGGAGAGAGAGGGAGGGCGAGCAAAACTTCCCCGGGCCAACGCCCCCAGCCACCCACCCGCCCTCGGTGCGGCGGTAGCGGGAGGAGGAGGAGGAGGAGGAGGAGTGGCTCCTCGCCTTCCCCCGCCGCCGGGGCAGGAGTGCACGAGTCAGGCGGGGCCGAGCCCGCCGCGCCTGAACTTTCTGGTGTCACGTCGAGCCGCTCGCGGCCGCCGTGGGTTTCCCTTCCCCCTCCCGGCCGCCGCCGCCTCCTCCCCGCGCTGCTGCTGCTGCCGCCGCCGCGGCAGGTCTGCTGCCGCTTCAGGACACCTTAAAGGAGCCGCACCTACGCGGCCCCCGCACGCCCGGCGCGGCGCGGCCCGGCCCGGCAGACCCGCCCCGCCCCGCGCGGAGCCGGCACCGCCTCCCGCCCCCTCCCCCCGCCGGCCGCCGCCGAAGGTAATGCGCGGGGCGGCTCCCGCCCCCGCCGCCCCCCCGGGACAGACCGTGCCCCGGGGCACGGCGTACCCCGCTCCCGCCCCCGCTCTGAGCCCGGCGCGGGGGGGAAGAGAGGCCGGTCCGAGCCGGGGGTAGCATCAGTCACAGAAGTTCAGATTCCCCCCTGAGAACAGGCGAACAAACGAAAAAAAAAACCCAACTCGGGTCTACGGAACCCCAGGCCCCAGATGGAGAGGGCCGTGAGGCGTGTGGGGGTTACTGACGTTTTGGTTCGGTGTTGCCGGGCGATTCCGCACCGTTAGGCGCCCGCTCACCACCACCACGGTGCGGCCAGCACGGGCCCACAGCAGGTAGGGCCGCAGCACGCCTTTCCCCCCACGGTTTACCTGACTATTTTCCTTTCCTTTCCTCCGCTGTGATGATCAGCGGCAGTAGCAGGCGGCATTGTGGGCAGGTACAGCATTGTCTGGCATTCCTGGTGGAGCGAGGAGGCTGCGGCTTGCCGGATGGTCCCTAGTGCCTGCGGCCTGGCCGTGCTCCAGGCGTGGACCAAACCTCGGACAAGCGTCCTCAAATCCTCGCTCCTGCGGCTGTGCGCATGGACAAACACTATGCAGAACTACCTGAGCAACTCTAGCAGTCAACTCCACATGGTCGTGTTAGCTTTAGCTCATGCCACGAGAGGTAGTGGTGGGGCAGGAAGACTTAACACTGTAGGTGAAAAGGGAAGGTGGACTTGGAAGAAAGACTGCTGCCTGGTAAGTCAGACATAGAGTAGTGCTACCACCTCACAGCAAAGCTCCAGCTATTCCTAGGTTTGATTCATTAAATTACGATGATTGAATGAGATATAAATTTAATTTCCAAGAAGCATGTTGAATACATTAACCCCATTGACAGGTGAGCCTTTTCTTGCAGAGGGATAATAAAACGCCAGAGAAAGAACCTTCCGTTACTTCCTGTCACAGGACTTAGACGCACCCCACATTGTTATCAGCCAAAGAGGTTTGGATGCTCTCATCCACCATCAGTCAAACTCCACTCATGCTGGCATGCCACTACGCTTGCCCCATTTTACCTCCCTCAGAGTCGCGTAGGGCAAACTCTGACTAATAATCCAGCAACAGAAAGGTCCTGTGGGTTGCACTGAATCTATTTTGGTCCACTTTTATATGAGATCTGTAAAGACAAATTTCCAATAATGTAAAGCAAAATTGGTTTACATTGGAAAAAAAAGTTCCTGGTTATATATATCCAGTATATATATATATATCAGCAGCAACCAAACTGGCAAGATTTTCCACTAAAACTGATCAGAATAGACCAAACATTAGAACACTCAGAAAAATAATCTACTATTTTAACACCAATCGGACATTAATTTTCAGACAGAAAAAGGAATCGGTGTCCTACTTCAAACACATTTAGAAAATAATCTTAACTGTGAAATCAGTGACAGGGAATATTTTGGAAATGACCAGATTTCTTCAAGTTGTTCTCTTTCTATTCAGTGACCTCATGCCATTGTTCCACATTTCATGAAAGAAAAATGTATTAGCACCTCCAGAATTAAAACACACTGCAAAAACAGTGAAGAGGTCCTAGATAATCCTTGAACCATAGTGAGAAGTTTGAGATTTCAATAAATTAGGTTTGAGGTGGTTCTTTTTTAATTAAATAAATGGGAGTCGCATGCAGGGCTGAAAATGAGCCTCAAGAGTTCATTTATTTCACCTCCCTGTTCTGAGATAGGGTCAAATATAAGTAGACTCCCACCAGCAAGTGTTTTTTAACCTGGTTACTATACATTTATAATGACTGGAATTTCATATTCTCTTTAGGTAACCTGTTTGAGTTACTATATAGTCTTTTTTTTTTTTTTTTTAAGCCTAGGCTAAATAGTCTCCAGGAATAAAACAAAACACACCACCATTACCAATAAAATTTTGAAGGTGTGTTTTTTATTCCTTCTATAGTATCAATACTTGAGAGACTCACGTTGTACCAAATTACATATTTTAATTGACTGCTTCTGTTAAATAAGCAAACCCACAAATCTACAAGTATGTCACTCTATAGAGAATAAATGGGTTTACATATTCTGTGAACATACATACATACATACATATATTTTTTACATAGATGTATTGATTTATTTGTAAAGTGTCATTTTTATGTATCTGGTTTTATATGAAGCTGCCAATACTCCCTATAATCTTTAATTGTAAAAACATTATTTTTAATGCATTTCTATGACATATGTATTATCTAGCAACATAAATTAATCCATTTACTTTTTAACTGGCAACAAGTATATACGATGTGGAGAGAAGGTAAATAAAGCATTTAGCTAATTCCCAGAGTGTTTTTTCTACTCAAGATAAATCTGTTTCCTGTACATTAGTGGAATAGTAGGTTTCTAGATTCATGGACTCTTTTGCTTAGGTTATTCAAAAAAAGGGCCAGTAAAATTTTATGCTGTGTTGAAGTCTTATGTATGCTGGATGTTAATTTTCTAATTTCACATTTCAGATAGAGATACTGCAATTACAGCAGTGGATTACAGCTCTGAAGCTTGAATGACCTTACCATATGATCATGAGGTGAGCAATAAGTAAAACAGTTTAAAGCTTTTGTGCCACAGTTACCCCATCTTTAACAAGCATCTAAGACTGTTTCTATCACTATAAAGAAATCTTTATCCTTTAAGAAGTACAGATTCATTCTACTTTAGGTACCTATAGTGAAAGTACACTAGAGCTTCAAAGACTTGTTCAATTTGTACTGGCTTAGATACTTCATAACATAATGTTTAGCTGTCAGTGTTTTCTTACTTCAGAAAAATTACTAGGAGTGGATATATACTGCTTTAATTATCTTTTTTAAAATTCATTTAGATTATAATAATATATAGCAGCTGCACGGCTAAGTGAATCTCTTCAAATTGTAAGCCTATAGAAATTCATCAGAATATCTTATAAGTAATTGACATCATCTTTAATTCTGCAGATGTTCTTACAAAATGTGTGCTATTCAAGCATCCTTATTGTCCTTGATACTGATACATATATACATATATACGAGACGCACACACACACACATATATATATCTGTCAGATAACTTTTCTAGGAAAAGAAATAAAGCTTTAACCTCTTCAGATCTGGGGAACACTTCTTCTATGTGTATTAAAATGGAGATGTACTTGCTGTGTTAATTCTGTAATATGTGAAGTGTGAATGCCTCAAAAATAATCAGATAAGATAAGGTAAATTTGGTGGCATCTGACAAGGAGAAGGCAAAAATGTCATAAAATTGTATTCCACTCTAAATTATATCAGTGGATAATTTTGAGTCCAAAAAGTATGGAAAAAAATAGACCACTTCCAGTGACATAAAGTCATGTTTTTAAGTGAATTTAAAACTACAGAAAATACGGTAATGTATGCATTTGATTGTACAATAACATACATCTACTGCATTCATCAAAGTGAAATATTAGCTCTAATTCCCAGCGTTTATCTTTTTAATTTTCATACAGTACTGAATGCACAACACTTGAAGGACTGAATTTTTAATCTGGTATTTATCTTCTTCTAAATCTCCCCCCCGCCATTTTTAAGACTTACACAAACATGTAATTTCTGACAGACTAGGACTACTCCTATGTACAAAATTACACATGCTGCCTGTGTTTGAGGCACAGGACTCTGGTTGGGAAACCTCCAAGAAAAATAAAAGGTTCTACAGAACTGATAGTTGTGATTCAGCAGATGGCACTCTTCCCTCGAAGTGACTGAAATCAGTGCTGCCTCTGATACAAGGGACAACGTGCTTTTAGAGATTATGTATTTCATGTTACCCAGAAGAACCTGAATTTTTGTAAGTACTAAATATTCCAGGGTACTTCTCTCTAAAGGCAGAGATATGCACATAATGTCTTGGATGTGTTATGGGGGCAACTGCACTCTGTCTCCACAAACCTTTTTGAACTTCAAATGACTCTTACCTTCCTGGTCTTAAAACTACTGTGTGGCCTTCCAGTTATCTCCGGGAGCTGGCTGCCAGAAATACTGTGTGCGTGCGTGTGTATATTATATGATCACATATGCACGTGCCTGCCTGTGCGCACGGAGTTTATCATTCTGAGCGTTCTGAGGCTGGCAGCGAGGATGACTAAATCAGTAACATTATTCTGTATGCTACAATTAAGCTTCCATTGACATCTCAGAGAACTAGTTCAGATAAGAGTGCACCGTTATTGTTACGAATTAGGCTATTATGAAGGTGTCTGTACAATTTATTCAAACTAGAACTACTTTCACAGATTTTTGTGAAGATGGGCATGACAGCCCTCCCAGGCTTGGGTCTGCTTTCATATGATCAACCATACAGATTCAAGAATCCAATCAAAAACAGCCAATGCACTTGCACATTCACCCATAGTAACTCATGCAATTCCATGTGTCCTGTCTTTTGTGTTTTGGTTTTTTTTCCCCCAGTTAATCTCTTAATCACTTCAATGTTAGTTATTTACCTACAATAGTCTAATATATGTTTAAATTACTGTATCACATTATGTTACCCTCAGAATGTAATACTCATTTTAAAAGGCAGCCTCTTAAATAGTCCACCATGTTCCTGCCATTGTTCTATCAGATATAACTAAATTTCAAAAACTGTTCCTTCCCAGACTGTTTAGGACACCACAGAAGTGATCTTTTGGATTATTTAGTAAACTGTCTTAAAAAACTACTAAAAATATTTTTTCTAACTGTAACCATTAATAAGCTGAATTGAAATGGAAAAATACAAGGAATTATACATCTCTCTGTGTATTTGTCTCTAAGTGTATTACGGGCCTAACCCATGGTAGGAATCCTAATTGAAGTCAATAAACATACATGACAGCAGAACAGTGTATAATTTCAGTAGTGTTTTTGCACGTTTCAGTAGTAAAAAAATGGATTTTTCTACGTTAGAGCTAAACAGGCAGTGAAGTTAGAAGAAAGAGCACTGTAAAATGTAACTGGATATAAAAAGTGCATGGATAGCAAAAGCCTGAAAACCTACAGTTGCCATATAATTAATTGGGATAATTATTATGAGTAAACAAAAAATGTTATGATTTCCATGGCCATATAAGTCAATTTCTGTCTCTTTCTTGACCTGGCTGGTTACTGTTTAAACATGCTATTAAAAGAAATCATTTTCTTGTGTTTGATTGTTAGGACCTTAACTTAATTTTGCTTTTATTTACATTGATTTTGGGATGTAACTCTTATTTCTTTGATGTTACTCTTAATTACACTACTAGTGAATTCAGACTTCCAGTGTCTTTCACTATGTACAACATTTAGAATAGTACTTATAGTCAATGCAGAGTAAGGAATACTGGCAATGAAATATAAGATTTTATTTGCTATGTTGAATTCATAGATAGAGACCCTAAACAAGCTCAAGCCCCATTATACTAGGTATATAAAAACAACATGACAAAAGATCCTTTCTTCAAAGGACTTATAAAGCATTGTTATCAACTAAAGAACTACAAGAAGAATTCACCACTGGCATAAACATGCAAAATTCCATTGAAGTTTATCCTTTAATACTCCTTTATATTAGGGGTGAATGTGGCTTTTCATTTCTGTTTCAAAGATGCTATAGCACATCCCCACTGGAAAAAAAAAAAATCACCGAAGCTATATTCCTTCTGTTCCCCCAGTAAAAAATGCTAAGGGCATATTTTCTATTCAGTCTACTCAGCAGACTAGCTCAAATGCTTTTTAAAAATTATTATAATTATAGGAAATACTGCATACAACTTCTGCTCTGTGGTTTTATTCTTGTTAATGACAAAATGCTAATCTGCTGAATATGTAATTTATACACAAACAACACAGTATTTATTACAAAACCAGTGTTATCTCTGATACTACTAAATGAAGAGAGACCTCTCCCTGAAATCTCAGTATTTGCTTTAAATGTTCAACAAATGAGCCATTCAGTACTTGCTAGCTCCTTGTTTCTATACAGAGTATAGGAAGTGTATGAGGGTGTCACCTAGTGGATTGTTTGGACTGCCTATAAGAGAGCTAACAAGCAAAAACATCCAAATGGCATTGAAAGAACTAACAAAATGAAAGAGAAAGGTTTCTTTTTTCTTTATTTAATTACTCCAGGAATTGTGAAGGCTTAAACAGAGCGTTATTGTTCTGTAATATCTGCCTTTGGGTTCCCATTCATGTCACAGAATCTATTGGCACTGAAAAGGGCTGTAAGAATGATGCATCCACAATTTTGAAGAGAAAATTACCTGTGTTCCTGGCTCAGAGGAAAGGTTTAATATTACCACAGACGACCATTTTAAATGAGTTGCACAAAACTTTTGTTTAAGATTACAAATAAGTGGAAAAAATGATATACAGTGCCTGTAGGTTCCATCAATTATATTTTAAAAGAAGAAACTATTCCATGGTTTTCAACAGGCCATCAAAAAAAGTTTTTTTACATGTATTAGTTTGAGATTGCTGTATGCATTTATAATTCATAAATAGTTAAGGTTAACGTTAGCAATCTGGAGATGAAAAGGATTACATAAACTATCCATCTTATTTCTTTGATTGAATTACTGCACATATTTAAAGCAGACGCCACTTAAGAACTGAATACCTGCAGTGAATTAACTCAGTCAAATGCAAAGCAGATACCCAAGCCAGCTCACCCAGTACAATTTCAATTGCATGTTGAAATTTAAAATAACCAGCATACAATTTATAATTGGATGATGAAAGTCTATCTGATCCCATATATTTAACCTCTTTTAATTAAAAAAAAATGCTTACTATAGTTTTAATATTACATTCTGCCCTTGAGTGGAGGAAGGGAAAAAAGTAAGGATGGAACTACAAATGAGAGAGACATCCTGTTTTAGTGCCTACAGCATACATGTTATTACACCCCCTGAAATTCTTCAGTGTGTGTGCTGTGTGACCAGCATGGGAAGAGGAGAAAGTCTTTGCTCCATGATGGTATGCTTATTTGCTGGTGTCAGAAGTACATACTACGTGTCAGCAAACACAGTATGCTACTGGAAGCAGCAGCAAAAATCTTACACTAGCAGTACGCTTTGCTGGCCTTGCTGTTGGTACCCTGCCTGAAGTGGTAATATGTCTGTTTTAATGAACAAGTGGAACTGCCTTCCTCTGTGTATAAGGGCTAGCCTAGCCTTAGCCTTTTCTGCATATAAACAATACATACAGACAATCTGAATTTCCTTGCAAAGTACCCTAGGTGAAAAGGTATAAAGACCCCAGCAATCCTTACCCATATTAAAAGCTCTCAAAACCACACTTCAAGAGAACTGTGAAAATGTATATTACTTAGTTTAATTACCAAACCAAAAATTTGTATAAATGTATTTTGAGTGTTTGAATAAAGCCAAACTACTACTTTTTGAGGTAGGAAATGAAGGAAAAAAGGAAAAATATTGGTTAAATCCTTCACCCTCAAAACAGAGAACAGAGTTCTGTTGATCAGAAGCATCTTATTCTGCTAAATATTAAATGTTTTCTGCTCCTTGGAAGCATTTCTGTCTTCTTTGGGACATGGAGTTATTTTGGGGGTTTCTTTTTACTTTTTTTTTTTTTTTTTTTTTCCTCAAAACTGTTGGTCTAGGTCCTAATGGATTCTGGTGAGAAGTGCCCAGGTGATGTATATTGTGAAGTTCGGTAGTAGACGCTGATAAAGTATAAAATCTGCAGGGCAAGTAAGGATTGCTGCTGAGGGAGAGGATGCTGTCGATAAATCTTGTATACCCATTCATACAGCAGGCTATTTTATTTTAAAATAGTTCCTTCCAGCTTTGTGCAGAAAACAGCAGTACCAGGCTCTCATACTGCATACATCTCCTTTCTCACAGAAGGTCAGGCTGCCTTCAGAATAATAATTAAAAAAAAAACCAAAAACCAAAACAAAACAACAAAAAAAAACAACACAAAAAAACAAACTAGAGGGAAGGCCTTGGGCCCCAGCTAAATATTTCATTAAAAAGAAAACTGGTCTTGCATGTGTTCTCCTTAAAACCTCCCAAAGGACAAATCTGTCAGGGTATGTCTACATAGTTAGGAGCATCCAGTAACACAACTATTCCTCCCACTCTCTGAGACGGCCTGACACAAGCCAGCTCCAATCCAGAAGCTGAGTAAATATGCTATCATAGTGCCAAGCCTGAGCTAACACAGGTTGTGTCTCAACAGGCCTTATTAGCTCAGGCTCATTACTATAATAACATGGCTATATGGCTGCTGCACTGCAGCTGGCTCTGTGTGCCTTGCTTGCTGTGTGCGAGGAACAGGCACTTAAGTATCTGCTCCTGACTGTGTAGACATGTCGTCAGCGTGTTCCTCCTCTTCTTCCCGGAGATTTTGTCATTTAATTTAAAGCCAGCAGCTGCTCCTCTCAAAAAACTGTACTGGCATAAAAGAAGACCATTTGAAAAATAGTATGTTTGTGAAAGGATGTGGAGTGCTGACTGCCTCTAGCACGTCAGAGGATCACTTCTGTTATACCATGATGGAATTTACCCCCGTAGAAAGCATGACCTTAAGCAAGGATCACATGGGTATACAACTTCCAGTTTCCTCCTCTCACCTCTTAACAGAAAAGATTCAAGAGTAAATTACACACTGGAGGAGGCCTAAAAAATGCAGGAATCTGCTTTCAAATAAAAAGTGAAAAACTTACCCTTCTCTTTTATATAAATGGACAAGTTTTGTATTTCCCGAGTTGTTACTGAGTAGACACAATTTATCTGCATTTACCCTCAACTATACTGTTGGATAAACATCCTACTTTTAGGTGGAGGGCACAGTCTGAGCTGCATAGCTAACCTCAAAGAATGCAACAAGAACAGTAAAATTGCTCTTTAAATCTTAATGCTGGAAGGGGACAGCACCAGAATGGTAGTTCAGATGGTAATATCAGACTAAATAAATACTCAGACCAAAGAATGTCTCAGGCAAATTTCTTATAGACCACAATAGGGGAGGATATTACGTGGGATCTACGCCTTCCACACAGGATCCCTGTAGCTCTAATTCTTAGGTGCGTAAGTAGAACAGCAGCAGCAAGACACAAACATTATGTGCCAAAAACCTAATTCTAAACCTAGACCTACACACACACACACAGAAAAGTATTCCCAATCATTTTGCATTGTTTAATTAATGAATTATTTTTGGGTTTAGCTTTAACTGCCATTTTTAAATGTTGCTTCCTAATGATGGAGCTGGGAAACTGTCGCTTTTGTGTATTCAAAATTGATAGTTTCACATAGACATAACAACCTCAGGCCAGGGGAGGTTGCCTTGGCATCGACAGGGTTTGCAATATTGAAACTTGGCATATTGCCATGAAAATGTGGCACTACCAAGGGACCTTTTCTTAATTGGTAGGGGAAACTATTCACCTGAGTAGAAGTTGGAAAGATTTCGTTCAAACATATTCAGTTGGTTCTCATTACAAACAACTTTATTTTTAATTGTAAAATTTCAAATGTGCTTCCCAACTTTTAAGAAAATATACATGCTTAATTTTTGCAACATATTTTGGTATGCAATACTACTTGTGTGGCAACATTTGCATTTTGATTTAAAGAAGCAAATGAGGTTTTGAAAACCTGATTTTTATGATTATAATGGGGAAATCCTCTCAGTCAGTTCAATGTGATCATTAAAGAGTCTACATGTCTTTCAGTAAACTACTTATCAAACCTCCAATGTACTTTGTCTGCTCTTATCTGGATTGTTTCCAAGACATAACACCGTTTTTACTTTTTAGTGAACTATGCTGTAATGCCCTCTGCTGGTTTTAAGCTGGTAAAAGCACTTTAGATTTCCATTTTAGGTGATTTAGAGGGATAAAAATGGTTTAAAGACTGAGGGCTCAAATCACTATGAACTTCTACCAGTACCCTAGGTTGCTGAGACTCTGTAAGAGGCTTTTAAGTAAAACCAGCCAAACTGATCTTAAACAATACCAAATTTGATAAAAACTTTTTACAAAGTTGTCAAGAGCTTTCAAGGTTTCTCAAGAAAGAATATTTGCTAAATTCTCAAAATTCTATGAAATATTCCAGGGCTAAAGGAAGAAACTATTAAGAGCATGAACTGACATCCATTTAACTTCAAGAAGTTAATTCTGCATTAGCAAATCAAGACTTTGAAAATCTTATCAGAATGGTCATGTTATATTTTAGTATTTCGAATGGAATTTCAAAGCTCCTGGCTTACATTTTAACCAGCCAACACATGACAATAACCACAGACTGAAGCCACTGTTAAAGCAAGGAACTGAATATACGCACTAGGACTTACGTGATACTCTTGGTCAATATTTTGAATAGCTTTTAAGAAAATGGGAATGACAATTTAGTTAAATATACATGTACTGTAGAATCCTGCTTCAATACTTTTATGGCGTGAATACATGGAAAGAAGGGAATACTGAAAATCAACTTAAGTTTTTTCCTTCCCAACTTGCTATTGTCTTAAAGAAAGCTTAGTGAAATGCTACCCATTCCCAAGGAGTTAATTAATACTTCCCATGAATAAATATCAAACACACAGACATCTTCTGTGCAGCAAGATTAATCAAGTAATGGTTTTTAAAGTGCTATATCATTTGAAGTATGTATTTCATAGTGGCTTGGTTAAAGTTGCCTTAATTAGATAGGGTACTGATAAAAATAAGGTCTAGGATGTTCTTGTTTTTGTCTTTCCGTTCTCTCTGAGCACAGAGTAAAAATTACAAACCTGGCCCAAATTTGGCACCTTGGAAACATGAGTGAGAGTTTCAAAAGTGATTTGCAGAGGGGTGTTCAACTGCCATTGAAAGAACTCCCCTTGGTATTCTTGAAAATCCCACCCTTAAACCTTTATTAAGAATCCCTTGAAAGAGATTTTTGCTTGAAGCCATAAATCTTCCCATCAGATATGCAGGGCAAATCACCAATTAACAGGAGGCATGAAGGATTTTCTTGATTACAGTTTGGACATGCATTTCTCTGGAGAGCTGCTTTTGTTCAAAACCAGCCTGTCTCCTTCATGTTTGAACACACAGTATGTTTCACGATTGAAAACCAGACAATTTTAGTGCAACAGAAATATGGGTTTGAATAGTCTAAGATGTTTTCCTGAGAAAAACTGTTATACAATATGTGACATATTATTGTTTTGACACAGCATTGTTTCGGATGGCAAAAAGATTCTGGTTCTGTGTGACACAATGGCCTTGGATCCAAATGATGAGTGCATGTAGATGTGGTAATAAACATGTTAAAGGCAAACATTAGCACTCAAGACTATTGTGTAGATTTAGGCTAATCCTTAAAGGATTTTAGGTTCTTGGATCTGCCACGTCCTAAGCTGGCAGTAGCTTGAGGTGACAACCCACTGCCTGAGAGCAGGTGTGGGAAGCATGCCTGCCACTTTTCAGATATATATGAAAAGCTGGAGTCCATCTGTTTTCTTCCTCAACATTTTAATGATTTGTCCTATCTCTGATTATACATGTCATTTAAGCCACAGTAAAGACAACAGTGGAGACAAATTTTAAATAGCATAATGTAGTTCTCTTTGAAATCTGCTTTGCTCTGATGAGGACTGTGGTTGTTTTTATTTTGTTTGTTTTGGTTTAGGTTTTAAACTTAACATTTTAACTACAGGAAACAGTTTGATGAGTGATCAGAGTTCCTATCAGTGAAATAATGTGATGCCTAGCCTTTGTGAAATTTGCTTTATTGCTTTTCTGGAAGACATTGCCCCATGTAGTCTACCAAAGTAACATTCTTGAATTGGCTCTTATCTCTACTATTGTCTGTTAAAAAATGTATTACAGGTAATTTTAGTCCCAATGACATGTAACCATGTAACCATTTCTTACAAAAGAGGTTAGTATTGTGTCCAGTGGCTAAAACAAGACATCTTGAAGAAATAGTGTATTCTGTTACTACCCATTGGATTCAGGATAACCTATTGATTTGACACTGATTTCTCACTTGAATAGTGGAGAGACTGAAGTAAGCACACAGTGAAAACCCCATCTTACAGAGCGGAGAGGACTTATTTCTAGAATCTTGGTACACAAACATACATAGATTGTTGCAGCACTTTAACAATGTAATTAAAGTATAGCAATCATGTAATATCCTTGCTCAAATGCTTGCCCTGACACTTTACATAGAGCATAGGTCTCAGTTCTGAAAAAAAAGCTGTCTTGGTAAAGAGTAAACTTGAGCTGTTCCAGGGATGGCAGCTATTTCTGTGGCACAGCAATCTTCCCCAGATCTCACAATCAAGCACATGCTAACAGCAACAGACAGAAAGGAAAACTGAAAGGCCTTGTCTCTTCAATGCTCTATTGCTGCGCAGGTGACAATCCTGTAAGTCTGACTGAGATTCCATAGCCATAAAGTTGGATTCAGGTCCATATACAAAATAACAACAAAATACTTATGTTCTGTCCACTCATTCTTCAAACATTTGCCATCTGAAACACTGCCATGTCCAAATAAGAGCACAACAGTTCTACCTCATGAGGCTTGAGGTCATGACTTCTGGAGTAACGTGAAAGTGTTATTTCTGCCCTATCCTGGAAAAACTAGGAACATTGTATTTGTACCCACAGAAAAAAATAACAACAGATAAACAGCTTTTTGATTGCATTTATGCCAAACTGCTAACAAGTTTAGTAAGACATATGAAATAGATCTCTACTTTTGAAATCAGATACCAGCTTTTGGAACCTGTATTTACAAACAAATTATTATTATTATTATTATTATTATTATTATTATTATTATTATTATTTATTATTACAAACAAGCTATAATAACATGGTACTGAAGAGTCAAGGGAAGAATTGGAATCGTCGTTTCTTGATCCCTGCAAATTCAGATAAGGTGCTTTTCTGGAAGCCTTAAGCAAATACAAGCATGTCTTACGGAGCCCAGTAGGGGGGTTAAATGGGTGAAATTTAAATGGCTTTTATAAGATTATACTTGTTAATCAAGTGGTCTTTTCTATCTTAAATGCTATAAATCATGCAACCGATACTAAACAATATATTATCTAGGAGATGAACATCTACATTTTAAAGAATTTATATACTACAGCTAATTTTAAAGGTTTTATTTGTGTCCACAACTATAACCATGGCACAGCTTGCAAAAGATTCTTTTCTGTTCTGTTGACAAAAATGAACATAGATCCAAAACACAATAGTCCATACCCACGAAATGGGAATGAGTTACTCCTTTGACACCTCTTCAGTTTGTGGTTTATAGACTACAACACAAGTTGATTACGCTTATGTTCCTAATTATAAAAGTTAAGGGAATTTTCGTATCTTTCAATGAAGAAATGTCTTCGGTTGATTACAAGTAAGATTGGAAAACAAATCCTTTAATGAAATATGTGACAGAGTTGTACTAAATACAATCACACATTGCTCAGCAAAGCTGCCAATAAAGTGAAACAAATACAACTCAAGTGTTTCCATGAAATAAGTAATTAAAGGTTCTCTAGTATGCAGCTTCATGGAGTACAAAGAATAAATCACATAAAATAAAGGCAAGACACTAACAACCCAATTTCATGCAGAATTCCAACTCCTGAAAGGTTTGAAGCCTCAGGCACTTAGAATTTACTGTTCTCATTCAGAGAAATGATTTGCAGACCTAAATGAATATTTTAGGTTTTTTTCTTTGAGTCAAATGATCCATCTGTTTACTAAAACAATTCATTGCAAAGCCAAAGAGGTCATTTCAGGGTAAAACCTCCATCTTAGCAAAGGGTAAACAAAACAGGGTGTCAAGTTGAACTATTTGAAGTATGAAGTGACATTGGATAATGTTTGATGATGGTCAGATTGTATGATCTTTCTGCTGCAGCATTTTTAAGACTGGGATACAAAGAATCGTTTTCTTTGAAGGTATAACATGGACAAAGGTTTATATTTCTATGTCATTATCCTAGTTTATCCTAGTGTATCTGTCATTATCCTATACTGTCAAGTAGTGTTGATAACAAACTTTATATGTAAAAATGCATATACTCTCTAACTTACTAAAGAACTTACAGCCACACCATCAGACAAAGAAGCGTTTGTCAGTAGGCTATGACTTTATAAGTTGAATCAAGGCAATAGGCATATGCCAGAGAATGTTTGTCACCTTCTCCCATTTTAGAATGAGAGATTCCGTTTATTTCAAATCACTAATTTGCAGTAAAGTTGGAATGCTTTGATGTGGGACTTGGTGGCAGGGGGAAAGAGTAAAACCAGGATAGAATATGTTCTTGTGGAATCAACACACTTAGTAAGAAAATGTTTGTCTGAAATGAAACTATACCATAATACCTAAATTTAACATTACCAAAAATTTCAGTGGTGTTAGGTTTACAATACAGCTTCTACTAAAATCAAGGGAGAACTCCCTTTAAGTGAATTATATTCTCAAAATTAGAATCTATTTTTTCTTCCTAAAATAGAAAAATAATAGAGAAGTTGCCATGATTCTTCAAATGCCATCACCATTCCCAAGAATTAGCAGAATATATAGAGAATAAGAGCTGTTCTCAGTGAGGTGATTCCCCCCACTTTTTTTTTTTTTTTTTCCTATTCAATGCATGGGAAACAGGGAGGTGGAAATGCTGTATTAGTGACTCTGCAGATAGTACAGTCTAGCAGAGGAAACTGAATTAAGAAAAAAAAAAAAAAGTGTATTGAGAGTATTGTGTATACTCTTCCAACTCAAAACCTTATCCAGTGGATGAAGGTACAGCACTGGGTCCCAACCAGAGTTTATTGATGTATTTACAACATCACATACGGTACAGCTCTGTGGAGCTCAGGACTCAAAAGAGAGCCTATTCTGTTGAACCCAGATTTCCTTTCCATAAACATAAATATCAGTCATTACCTCCATCAGAAAATTCCAAGATAATTTGTTTTACTCATATGTTTTTCAAAAGTTTTCTTAAAGCCAAAGTGGAAATTTGTAGAGCATTTTCTTTTCTAATGGCTCCGTGTACCTGATTTGGAATAGTGATTCACAGAAGGTCAGCTGTCTAAAAGCAAGTTCTGTCCCTATTTCATAGGGACTTTAGAGGCTTTTTAATGGATGGATCTTAACACCCATCTTAGAACCGATGAGTCGTCTTCTGGAAGAACTGATTAATCATCTTCTGGAAGTGCCTGTTTCTGCACTTTTACTACATGATTGGCTTAGACTTGGCCTAATGACTTTTCATACACCTGAGGTTAGGCAAGCTAAATCCAATCTTTACATGTAATACCGGAAGTCCGCTTGAGTGAAGGACCTTGTTCTGCCTGGAAAAGATGTTCACACAAAGGCAGCTTCAATATCTAGCGTTAGATATATTTAACACAGGCTTTTGAGTTAGGAGTCTCTGCTGTAGACAAAGTCTGTGAAGAAGCAGTGAAACTTCTAAGAGCTCTGAATCTGAGTGGTTTGGCTGAATCATCAGTCATCTGATCGAATCATCTGAATCAAGCAGTTTCCTTGATTATTTTCGCAGAAGATTCTAAATCAGCTGTTTGCATGCATAAATTAATTAAAAACTGAAGTAGCTATAAGAAAGAGATAGACTAATTACTCTGCAGTTTCCTTTAACACCATTACCTTTCTCCTACTATTATGCAAGGGCAAACAGAGAAACACAACTATATTTCCCTGGCCAGCAGTTTTGCAGTACAAGAGGAAATTGCTAAAGCCATAGTAAAGGACTTCTATTGAGTCCTACATGTACGCAACGTGTGCTTCTCTCTTTGTCCCCTTTGTCATTTACCCATTCTTGTATTTCAGGAAGAACCATAATGAACTCTCTATGTAATTAAGATCTTGTCCTAATGTCGGGATTAGAGGTCTCAACTCCCTCTTAATTTCCCTTTGAACAAAATGCTTAATTAAACTTGCTTTAAGGTGGCTGGCTCCTTAATGTTGACTATCATAATAGTCTATCAACAGAGAAAATCTTTTCATGTTTTTCTATAAACCTGCGTCACTTCTTGGCTTAGAGAAATTATATTGTCAATGTGCAAAAGTTGCATCAACAGTCTAATAAAGCAAACAGGGCACATGATGGTACTATTCATTCTTCCAGTAAAAATTTCTAGGATGACTTTTTATTTCCATGACCCTAGAACTGCAGGAGATCCTTTTTCAGGGGCAATGTTGCTTCTTCGTGTTCCCCCATTTTGGAAGATGCATTTTCCTTTGAAATTTGTGAGGTTGACAGAGAAATAGCAGTGAATCTGTGTAAAATATTCAGCATCAAAAGAGACTTTTGTTCTCCAAACATGCTACACATAGACACTAAGCAGGTGAAAAGAAATCTGGCTATTCTCAATGGAAATCAGTAGAGTTCCCCGTGTTCTGCCATGTGCTGCACCCTACGTATGAAGTGTGATGATGATGATGATGACAAAAAATTGCCTGTTGCTTTACTCTGTTTTCACATCTCTCTTGAGTTTTAACACCCAAGCAAGTGTTTAAACCTTACTGCTTGTTTTCAAAGCCATGGATAAATTCTTCGAAAGCTCTTAGATAAATGATGAAAACGCTGTTATGAAAACATACGTATAGCTGTCTTTCTGTTTCTTCTTTCAAATAAATTCCTTTGTATGCTTCTTTTCTACTACTTTTGAGATTATTAGACACACAGGCTAGAGGTAAAATACTGATATTACACAGATTTAATCTCATAAGAAAACAGATGCCATCTTTAGAGTGATTTAAAGAGTACAGGTGCTTTATATTAATCAAATTCTTTGCTTTGAGTATAACTATGTCAATTAAGGTGCTTATCTGTTCATGTTCTGTTCAGATAAATTACTGCTAATCATGTTTGAGGGCATGTTTAGGAGTTTTTAGACTGGTTATAGGTATTATACCATTTCAAAACTATCATAAATATTATACTCTAACAGGTTTAGCGCATCTGGATAACATTCAACCTGATTCATAATCATTGCCACCTACTGCGCTACAGTAACCAAGCATAAAAGCATATTGTTATTAATCTGTGCAGACTACAATCGAACTATACAGTAAATATTTCTGAGGTGGCTATCACAGCCTTCCCTGCTTGACTATCACTGTATAGTCGCATATTACAATTGTTAAGGATTTACTGCAAGATTGTAGCCCATGCTATATATTCAAATCTATTCCACTTTCTTACAGGAGTAGGCTGTTAGCAGGAGAGGCAGAAGAACCAAAGATACTATTTTCATTTCTAACTGGGGAAGAGAGTTTTAAACTGGGGGAGGACAACAGGAACCAAATTGATTCAGATAACAAAATCAGACTCTTTGTGACTCAAAACATATAGGTTCAGGTGAGATATACTTCCAGTAAGTTGTAAGCCTGTTATTTTTCAGTATCACCAACAAAATTAATTGTAGAATAGAAAGATGATCAAGTTGAGACTACTAAAAACCTTTGCAAGTGGCAAAGAACACACTGGCAAAGATAAGGTGTGACTTGGCTGATGTTGCAAGGTATAGCCATACAAAGCGCTCACTTAGAGAAGGGAGTAGGAGTGGGCAAAAGGAATCAGAAAACTTGGCCATGAATTTCATATGATGATATTATGCTACCAAAAGGAGATGAGGGGAAAAGTGAGGGAGGGGAAATGGGGGAAGTAATACTGAAGAGAGATCGCATGGAATATATTGAAGGAAACCAGGGAACAGGCAGATGCAGAAGCTGAGAAAAAGTGACAGCAGTGCTCTGAGAAGTGGAAGGAATTAGAATAGCTTCAGCAAGTCTAGTAGCATAGCAATATCCCTGAGAAACCTGATGACATTTGGGAACTCAAACAACCCCTCATATCTAGTCTGGATGCTATCAAGGTAAATGAAAATCTTCAGGAACAGCACCACTTGAGTTTTTGTTCGTGTTATGACGGTTACTTGCTGTTCATCGAAAGACTGCACTGTTGAGAGGAGGACTGGGTTATGCATTAAATATCTGAATAGAAAAAAAAATCATCCTCTGAGCACACTGGAGTTCCTATCCCTTTCTGAAGAACATTCCCCTCCTTATTTTCTTTGACAGGAGTCAAAATGTTCAGTCTTTGACAGGGACTGGGCCTTAAGAATTGCCTCCTATCATCACTGTCTTTGTATTTTCCTCTTTGCTGCCTATCTCATAACACATGATTTCCCAAACCCAGTGTCAGCCACCACTCTTCTTCAATCAGATTCTTCCTAGAGACTCAGAAGTGTCACCTCAACCAATCCAGCACCTCATTATAAAACAGGGGGTGAAACACTGGGAAAAGAAAGCAAACACAAAAGAAAAATGTAAATAGCATCACTTCTTGGTTACCAGGTGCATCTTATCTTATCTCTCTCTGTCTCCCAGGCTGTAAATTCCTTAGGGGTAAGGGCTGTTTTAACAAGTGCTTTGTAGAGTATTTATCACAGCATCACGCATGTGTTCTAGCACAGTGACAAATGTGTCACAGAGCTACTTTTCAGCTATTGTATGTTAGCTTATGCAATACTACTTCGGGATTAATATATGTCACGATTTGTGTTTTGCAATAGTAAAAAAAAAAAAAAATCAAGGAATTTGGATTTCATTGTCACTTTTCTAGGACAAAAACCCAGAAATTAGTGCCAAACCTAACTTCCAATTGGACTGCACCAAGACTAGATGCATGAGTAAAATGAGTATTTAATTTGTTCGCTCTCAGTGTCTTTATGCTGAGATTTGCTGCTGCTTTGTTGAATTTCAACATGGTGGTCAGATTACATGAAACTTGGCAAACTGAACTGTCTTCATACCAAATTGCAAAGCAGATTACTAAAAACTGTTGTGAAGTCAGGACTGACCATAGATCCCTACATTCTGAGCAATACTATTCACCTATTAGCTGACACCAGACATTCAAAGCATGTGTACTTTCATATATGTCCATCCAATTTCTGTTTGGCTGTATTCCTGCATAATCTTTTCACTTCAAGTGTGCTAATTTCAATTGATATCAATGTAATTTATTCCCAAATTCATGGCATATTGGCTGTTTTTAACCTAGCCCTTTCAAAGATTTTCCCTTGAAGCAGAGGCATGGGAGTTAGCACTTTCTTTGCACGGCCTATAGCATAAGTTTCAGTTTTTCTCTCCACGTAACACGAGGTGATACTAAAAGAGGAATCAGTCATTTTTGTCTCTTCTGGTACACTGATCTTTTATACTTTCTATTCATATTCCAAAATTACAGTGGAAATACTTCTCATTTACTTCATTCTTTTCTGCAGTTTCCTAATCTGCTTTTCTGACAATCTCAGTGAAGCAGCTAGGTTGCATAAATAGAAAGATTTTTGCAAAGTGGCTTAATACATTGTGTCAGACGGTAAAAAAAGGATAGTTTCAGGTCTGGGATGACACCTAAGAGATCACTGTTTACCTTCTCAAACTCCAATCAAATTTTACCTCATCACCTACATACATGAAGTTGAATTGCAATTTGCATACAAGCCTAATAGTCCACTTACAAAACTACATGTTTAATACATGTTTCATTCCTTCAGGTAAACCAAGGCACATTCATATTAGGACCACATGACAACAGGTCGTATGGCTTACATTCCAACAATGAATGAAAGCAGTATTTCACATTTGAACTAACAAGACATAGGAGAGCTGTTCAACAACTCTTGGCTTCTTATTTCTTGTGTATATGCACTGTGGTCATCACGGACTTAATAGTAGCTAACATGAAGAACAGAGATAAAACCAAAGTTTCAGTTAGCTAACAAGCAATGCCACTCTTGTCACTGTGTGCGCTATTGCATAACTTCTCCCCCTTTTATTAGTGCTAGAACATTTATTAGTGCTAGAACATGTCAATACACTTTAAAGTGAAGAGATAAAAAGCATTTTGCTTCCTAAACCTCAGGTTTTAGATTATTAGTTCTCCTAAGGCTACTTTAAATGAAAAGTGCCACTGCTACATCCTACTGCTAGCCGAAAATAGGATGTCTGAAATTATCAATTACTTAAAAGAACTGCTTTGGCACCAGCTGCAGGCTACTGAGAAACAGTGCAAATGCAACAAATGGCTTATTTTGTTGGACTTTGGTTGGAGTTATTTTCTTAAATGCTGCATATGAAAGATTTAGGCAGCTGTAAGGAGGGAGCTGAGATTACCTTTCATCTGGTGTGGGGGAGTCAAGCCAGGGCATTAGTGTGGTGCGAAACAGGCTCTCCAGTCAGGTTTTCTCCAGTAATTGCTACAGGGAAGTAAGGACTCACTAGAACTTACATTTTGCTGTACATCCCCAGTGCGGAAGGGGTAAAGCAAAGGTAACGCTTATTTAACGAGGATCCATGCCTATGAATAACATTTTCAGCCTCTGACTGAATTCCAAGTCTCAAAGTACGTGACAGAAATATATCCATTTGCTACAAGATGAAACATTACACCTAACCTATAATCACTGGAAGGCTTATTTTTTTTTAAAACTCTCCATTCAGTATTGCAATAAAGACTTTTTTCCCTTTAAAATGAAAGTAGAGACATCATGCTGAGGAAATTATGCAAATTAAACATAGTCCATACAAACCAATTAGTTTCAAGATCAGAGGTGACATATTTTCTAACTAATACCAGTTTAAGCTTTTATTTATGAGCCTATAAATAAATATACCCTCACAGGAACATGTATGAAAGAAAATAGAGTATATACAGAAGAGGACCAGGTTAATTTTCCATATCACTAATATATTAATAAACAATAATCTCTGAAGAACAGTTTATTTATAAATTCCAGAATTCCTATTATTGTCCTTTAGTCATGAGTTTACACAGGATTTACAGACTAAAAATTTGCTAAGACCATAGACATAATGGCTAGATGCCTGGGGAGTCTTATAACAGACCCTTTGATTCAGAATATACTAGAGCAAGCATTCATTTGGTGGTTTTCCTTGTGTCCACAATAACACCACCTGCCTTAAAATGGCTGCTTTGAGTCAGCTCTCCCCCAGAGCAGACAGTCGGCTAGTGCTCTCCAGTGCATTGCATGCTCTTAATAGCAATGTACTATTTTTTCCCAAATACCACAACATCTATTCATTTGGGAATCTGTAGCAAGCTGGACTGAGGCCAGAGAGTAGTCCCCCTGCTCTTACTGCTTCTGGCAGAATTGCCATCTGCAAACCTGCTGCTTGTGGCAGAATTTACTAGAGGTGCGTGGAAATTGTACTCATGGCTTCATAAGGAACGTTGCAACTCTGTATTTTTTTCCTATTCAGGAACCAAATAAAAAGAATATACAAAGCCTGAAGTATCTAACTGCTGAAGAGAACATTCTCTAATTTTTTCTTTGCTACTAAAGTACATAGTAAGTTCTATGAGAAGCTTTTACAAGGAAAAATTTAAGTGTCTCACTCAATCCTTATCTTATTTAAACACTTTATTTTTTATTTTCTCTTTTTAGCTGATTTTTTTCATTCAACTAAAATGTTTTGATTTTGATAAATTGCCATTTCAGAGGAAAAAATTGTTTTGCTAAACATTAACTCCCATTTCATACATTAACTTTCCTGCAAAGGAATTACATTTTAAGTTGATTTTGCACCAGCTATCCCTATTGGAAGGCTGTACCAGAATTTTACTCCTCTGATGCACAGATGCCTTTTTCTAATTTATAAGTTTATCTATAGCCACTTCATGCCTTTTTAGCATTGTGCCAACATCATCTTTATGTTTGATCATTACCTTCTCTTTCTCTGATGAATATCTCCTCATGACTGCTTTTGGGAGCAAACCTTCTCCCTCAACTTTGTTTCTGCACCACTGTTTACCAGTTGTCATTTTGTGACTGATGTGTACACTCAAGTGTTTTTCCTTTATCATTTCACAATCATGAATTCTCGAATTTGTGAATCTAAGTCCCCTAGTTTAGGACCTTGTTCTTCACATACTGCACTCAGTCCCACTTCAATTTTGCTAGTCCTTATGGTCAATACAGCCTTCCCTAAATGATGTTCTGATATTCTTCTGTATTTATGATACCTCCAGATCTTGCCATATATCATGTTCTCATACAAAGATGGTTAGGAAAACTAGTAATCTAAGGCAGAGCAAAGATAAATATTTGAGACACTCTATTCTAACTTTACTTCAGCTTCAGTATTTCTATAGTTCCCCCTTCAGCATCACCCTTTCAGTTGCTTACTAAATTTACTGATCTTACACTATCTGCAGTGTACTAATCTTCTGCAGCATACTTTAATTTTTGCTTACATAAAATAGAAAAAAATACATAACCAAGTCCAGGTATATTGAATATTTGCTTTTTTCTCATCTCAAGGAATCAGTTATCAAGGAAAAATATGAGATCTCATAATTTGTTTTCATAGTCATCAAGTACAGAAAATCTTGTTCCAATTTCCTCTTTTGCCCTCCTTTTCTCAGTCATAAATGTGAATCTCATTTAACACCACTGTGATCACAGTGTTTTTCACAGTAAAAATCAATGTGCCTGTCAACACACAGTCTTCTTCCATTCACCGTACTCTAAACACAAACTATGCAAAAACACAGTTTCTCCCCAGTTTAGACCTAATACTACCAGCGCACAGCTGTGAATGTGTCAGGCAAGTGTGAGTAACTGAAGAGCAGGACATCTCACACCTTGGCTTTTTAACATTGACTTACAGCTTCCTTCCAAACCCTTCCATGCTGTCCCTGGTCTCTTATCACCATCTCCTTTCTACTGTATTTTCTGCCTCCCTCAGAGAACCCCAAGCCAATCCCCATTCCCTCCTGCTCCATCAGCACTTCTACCACACACCTCTCCTCACAGGAGCCATGCCCCACACCTTCTGCATTTTGCTACCTTGGCTCTTCTTTCTGTACCCTCAGCTACCGGTGTAGCTCCTCAGATTAGCTGAGGGGCAAACAGGAAAGCAGTTGTGGGAAGGGGGAAGCTCATGCCCCTTGCCAGAACTTACTCTGCTTCTAAACATGCTTTTGCCCAGAATGAGCCTCTTCCATTTTCCAGACATCAATGCTAACATTTGTGGAGTCTGGAAAAAAAATCTGGTGAGTCTGTTTGGGATATAAAACAAGCTGAAAATGAAATATAACATTCAGCTGAAGTATTCTTTCCAAATTTGCTATTTCCTGGAAGGCTGCTTCTCTCATACCAGGTCCTCTTTAAGTCTTAAAGGAATGGGCCTTAGCATCAGAGTAGATGTTTTTATTATTCTTTATTCAAATTAACTAAAAATGATTTTGAAAAATTTCAGCACAAAAGCAAATGGAAATAAACAGGGTAGCTAATGAATCCTTCTCATGGCTGCTATAACTGGAACAGCAACACTTTAATACTGCACCAATTTTTTTTCCCCCAATAGTTTTTTTTTAATATCCCCCCAAAACTCTAGAAGTATTCCAAGACGCCTTGTGGTCTTTGCGCTGGTTGCTTCTGTAGCACAGTGCAACAGTTAAAACTTCTGAAAAAGCCTGATCCTTTGGGAAACAGATAATCCATGTTTGCTTTGCCTGCTTGAATTTGTATTCTTGTGAAAGATGAGACTCCAAGAAAACTCGAGTAACCCCCCACACACATAGACTAAAACACTGCCACTGGCGTCTGCTTAAGGACCAACAGAATAGGCCAATGATTTTGGGGGCATCACATCCTTTAAAAAAGTTCCCACACTCAGATGGCTGTCATTGGTGGTGCCAGTGAACCGTTACGCAAAGTCCCCCAAACACTTTGTAAACTAGGATCGGGGAGGACAATAGTAAAGTTCAGTACTGGAAAGAGATAGTGTACTGAATGCACAATGCCAACCTTTGTCTGCTGGGGCTTCTGTGGAGGGAGAGGGCTACTTAATCTCCCCACTTGCCCTGGGGATTCTAGCTGTTTTAATGTGTCCTTTTTGAGAGCCTGTGAACTGTAGAATATAGGCTGGTAACAACTTTCTTTAGGACTGCCTCAGCAGAACCAAAAGCTGCCAACACAGAATACCAGCACAGTGGTGCTAATGAGCACAAAGAAGACCTTTAACTGTTTTTACAGCTACCATGGCTAGGGTTTCATGTCATTCCTTGGTGAAGGAACTAATTCTTTCCCTTGTTTTATATGAGTCTAGCTTCTATCATGCTGCAGAGGATGGCCTCTTCACCCATTTTTCTTTTTTTTTTTTTCTCTTCTTTTTTGAATAATAATAAAGCCTGATGCATCTTTAATGAACTGTGGGGCTTTCAGGACTTTTTTCCCCCTTCTTACTATATGGTGTAGATACACAGTGCATATGTACTGATACAAAAAAATACTAAAATTATTATTGATTTGTCTAAGGATGAGTAGCAAATGCAAATCAAAATCATTGACATATATTTTAACATTCAGGGATAAACTCCTGAAGTCAGTGAAATTTCTGAAGTGAGAGCAGAATAAACTGCTAATCTTTACTTCAGGAATATTCTAGGTTTTGTATTTTTAGAAAATGCTAATGTTTTATTTTATGTAATTTGGGCCTTTAGCCATTTATTATATATTATGAATGAAACTGTGCTATAACTGGAAAGACAAAATGGTAAAAATGATAGTATATATTAAAATGGATGCATGGTGCAAACACAGAAGACGTAAACCTTAAAACAATAGAAGAATATCAGAGATACCTTTTAGAGGAATGAATGACTTAGTAATTAAAGTAATTGAATGAAGTAATTAAAGGAGTCCTATGTATAAATATATGAACTCAAGGGCTTTCCATTGTCCAGCCAAAAATGTTTTCTTTATTAGCTACGTACCACAGTACCTATATGTGGACATAAAAAGTATAAATCATTTTCAGCTTAGGCTTTGTGAATGTTTGTCTCTGCATCGATCTAATGACTACACTTGTCAGTGCACTCACAACAGGCTATATGAACATTTGTATTTGTCTGTTATCTCCTTCCCTCTAGGTATCTAGACTCTGTATAAAATCTGCATGTGCATGTATCCATATTGGTATCTGAATATCCTTTTGTTTCCCTTTTATCCTTCTTCACTTTCCTTTTCCTTTCTACCTCACTCTGAATTTTTGCATTAAATATTAAAAAGATACAGCACAACTAAGGCTGAAGTGTTAATGAGATACTCAGGGCAAGGGACATGTTCAAAAGCGGTAGTTAGTTGTTTTTTGCTACAGTAGCATAGGACAAAGCAGCACAGTTGTTCTTTGTATGTATGTTAGTACTTCCTATCAAATAATAAATGGACCATAAGTAACAGACTCTTGCATATGCAAGCCCACAATGCAGCTGCATGTTTCGAAGCACACTAGCATGCTGTTGTCTCTTTGTGAATGAATGTACTTTATGGTCTCATGAGAAATCACAGCTATTTACTCATATAACCAAATCAAATCCAGGCTGATCAGATTGAATCCTTGAGAAATGCACATAGTAGTTAATCTGGAAGCATTAAATTAAAGTCGCTTCTAGTACTTTGGGGCTTGCTTTACCTAGAATCATTTGTGCACCACTAACTTTTTATGTGGAAAGCTCTGCTGTGAAGCAAACCTGCTTTAACAAATACTGATGCCTTCTGAGATTAGCCAGCAAGGTGAGAACTCATGCTGAGACTCTAGCTTTACACCTGTATGTCATGAGCCAAATTCATGACCTATTTTAGTAAATTGTTGCACACTTTGCACTTGGTGGCACAAGGTGGTTAATGAAGTCAATTAAATAACATGGTTTAAGGAGAAAAAAAAAATCAGGAATAAACAGCTGTAATAAGTTTCATTCTAAGTTATACTGGAATCATGGGATACAGATTTAGGTATTTAGCAAAAAGATAAACTATGCATGTCATTTTACAGGCAATGGAGTTTTGCTTGGCAACAAACATTTGCTGAGAAACAGAAGTTCATACAAACCCAGTAACTCAGTCCTCCTCTAGAAAATCAGGTAAACAATTTTGCTCAAGAATTTATAGGGAATTAAACCAAGTTCTATATGGTCAATATTCAAAGATTTCTTTACAGCTAGGCTAATAGATTAGGTTTTTCCTAGAAATTTTGGCCTCAATTCAAGCCTAAGCCAATTGCTTTCATTTACTTTTTCCCAATGGTATTTTGAACCAAACCTGTTCTTATGGAATGTAACTGAATTTCAAGGATGATTCCAAAACACATAGCTAAGATAACAATGGCATTAGTGATGCCGGCATTTAATTAGCCACAACCTCAAACAAAACAGAAAACAAAGCAGAACAAAACAAAACAAAACAGAGATTGGAGTATGCTGGGTTTTGAAGACAAGAGGAAACACGCAAACGTGATCTAATGCAATAAACTACTAACGAAAAACATGAAATTCATTCTAAAATTTTGCAGGCAAGTGTAGGTTATACAATGCATGCAAAAGCTGTAGGATGAACCTGCAGAACAGATGGAAACACCTCTTGTTTAGCCACTATGTGGGATAAAAAGTCCCGAAGAACTACAAACCCAGTCAAGTTTGCTTTGAAGTGCTCTTATGATACTAGGTTGGCTTCTATCTGTCTGGGGCAAACAAACACCAAAAGATGTGATAGGTGTAGAAATCATCAAGTGGCACGATGTTTCTAAAGGCAGGTTTTATGTCACTTGTACTTGCAGGCCCTGGCGTAGTGGAGCAGAAGTAAATATTTGGTGAAAGGAGGATGAATGTGGCTGGAGCAAGGTCATGTTCATTGGCTGCCAGAACAGAAAGTTGGTGGATTGATATATGACATAATGTTTGGTTACCTTGTGGAGGAGAGACCACTTTGGATAGGAAAGGCTAAGGAAAAAATCTATTTTCCTGGCTTCAGCAGAGAAAATTAATCTTTATATTAGCAGTTTAATTTCTGACCTAAAAAGAAAAGTTAGTTGGCCACCAGAGATTGGTTTTGGATTCTCATGAATCAAGCAAAAAAGTGAAGAGGCAGAGAAAGGGAAATTAATTATATGAAAGCAACATCCACATTTCCCTCTGAAGCTGAAGTCCAAACAGAAAAGCTTCCGTGGCTTTGCTGAGCATGGAGCCAGTGCCTGTGGCTCACTGTGGATACAGGGAGCCCCGAGGTGACTATAAATTGCAGATCCCTGTATGAATGCAGATATAGCTACATTCACACATCTGTGTTTTATTAGGTCAATATTGGTTGCCAAAATAAGTATTATCATTTCCACTAATAAATAAATAGTATTCTTAGGACTAATCAAATGCAAACTTAATTTTACTGCCACAGACAGCCCTGCTTCTATAGAAGAAAGCTACGGTCTTGTCCTTTAGGCTAGTTATTTTTGTGTACAGAGCATGAGTTATTTGATAGTGGAGTAATACAGTTTCCAGAAATTATCTTGTATAGCTGCAGCAAAATCTTACTAATTCATCCTAATAAATAACAGTCCCATTTGTGAGTTATATGTTGTCTATATGAGGAAATGAATGCACTGTGAATTAGCATGTGAATTAAAAGTATACTTGCTACTCAACACCAATTCCTTGTATGGATATGCTAAGATCTAGATTCATCCACCTAATTTGGGGCATATAACTGAAGAATCCAACTTAGGAGTGTAAGCGTCCTGCAGTTTTTCTATTGCCAGTGAAGAATCCATTTAAGATTTCACTTATGCTCTGGAAGAATCTCTCTTTAGCTATTCCCTGCATAGAGTAAGGTAATAGGTTGCCTCAAATTAAATACCAAAAGTTAGGTGAGATGTATCCTGGTGTAAGGGTGCTCTGAAATAGTGAACCAAATGTATGCAAGGGGGCATCTTGCATAGGTGTTAGCCTGGCTTCCTAATTGTTCCCTTTGTCCACAGATCAGCAGCAAACAGGGTTTTGGTACTGTGACTGCTTATGTTGTGCTAGCTCTCTATATAAAAAGAAGAGTTCTATCTTCAGGGCTGTCAAATCAATACTTTATTTACAAGCTTTAAAAGTTCACAGTTTTCTAGTGGAAGGAAAGAGTATAAATAAAGAAAATACAATCCTCAGGCCCTTTGCCTCTCACTCCCACCCCAAAGGACATTAGTATGTTCTGTCTGGTCTCTTTCAGCTTTAACATTTCCTGCTACACTCAGTGAAATTTAAACAAAATCACTTTTACAAACATTTAAATGGAAAAATACGGAGTTTTGTCATTTCCCTCCTTGTGTAGCACTAATTAACAAAGCCTTTTTGTGAAAGCAAAAAGCTTTCCTTTTTTAGAACTGGCATGCTCCTCCTTACTGATTCCCAACTGTGGTGGCACAATCCAGTATTCTTGAACAATGATGAGAACAGAAATAGATGGAATTCAATAGAAGCATGAATAATGGCAAGCAGAAACGGAGTGGTGACATAATCTGTCTTCCAAAGTGCCTTGAGATATAGTCAAGTAAACACTACATTGTAACTTGTATGTTGTGATCGCCTCTGATAGGTATCACCAAATAATCTTCAGGACAGATTTATCCACTCCGGTTAGACATTTAAACATTTTTTAATGAAAGCTTTGCTTACATACTTATGTCATATATGCCTCCAGCTCCCACATCCTAATGATTATCAGCTGGTTATTTTCCCACTTGTGCTTGAAAAAGTGGAGGTTCTACAGCATTTCCCATGTGGCGGTTTCTGAAAACACACTCGGGAAGGATATGCCATGTGAAAAACATATTGAACAAACATGTTCAAGGGGGCAAAAGAGACGTAATGCTCTGTGAGCATAAAGATGCATGAATATGCAGAGAAAGACAAGGGAACAACTTGAATGTAGCGTGAGGCTGTTAAGATTTCAAAATTGAAGGAGGTGGATGAATTCATATTCAACAGAACAAGCCCTATTTCCAGCTGATACTTTGTTTTGTTTCCAACACCAAGCTGTAAGCATGTTTTGTCAATACTATATTAGGGTATCAGAAAGACAAATACATTTTGAAAAGTGGTATGTTTTTGCAGGGTTTTTTTAAATAAAAAAAATATAATTCATTACTAGTAAAACAATCTGCACAGTGAAGATGCAAAGTATTCAAATATTGATTGAATTTACAGTCCTCAGAGGGATATGACCCGTTACAATTTGCTTATTATTATAGCTTTTGGGGGAACAAGAGATGCATAGCTGTTAAAGCTGTGCCACGATTTATCACAGTCTTCTGTTTTCATTTGTTTGTGACTTTCTGAAAGAGTCTTTTTTTGGGCTGAGACCTCTATAATTGGTCTCAGCACAATGGAACTCCTCCTCACTCATCCCTCTTCCCTTCCCATCCCCCTGCCTTCAGTCTGTTCAGCATTTTTGTGTTAGTGGTGCATGGAAAAAATAGTACTTATTACAGACCTTTTTTTTTTTTGGCTTCACCATGATTCAAAAGCTGTCTAAAAAGAAACCAGGAGAATTTTTATTTGGCACAGTGAACAGCACAAGCTTCCCAGTTTAAAGGTGCAGTCGAAGTGGTGCTTCTGAAGAGTCCTGGCAAAGCGCCCTAGAAGGCATTTTAGTTATCTTTGCCACAGGCAGGTAAAATCCTTCCAATTCCTTTCTGCTCGCTGACATAATGCCATGCCCACAACTCTCTAGAACATTTCCCGTTGCAACTGCCAAAAAGTAACTACTAAAAGCACACAAAAGTCAATACAGCAGCAAGATCAAAGAGAGCACAGTGGAAGGCAAGGTGGTTTTGGGGCTACTGCAATGGTTTGCAAGCTCTTTAAGTAAAGACCTCTCCCCCTTCTTTCAGATAGAACTGTGCATGATTTTCATCTCCATTTCCTTTATATGCAGCAATGAGTGCTGCAGTTGACCTGTCCTTCTCCATCTCTTTTCCCTCTTCCCATCATTTCTTTCTGATCTTTCTTCTCCCTTTTCCTCTACCCCTTTGTGAGATTTGCTACTTGGAGTTTAGTCTTTTTCACTTGCAAAGCCATTCCATTTGTTTTTGTTCTACTGATAGTGTCAGTTCACTAGGGGTTACATGCAGCTAATAGTAACACACCCTCCGAGAACTGTGAGGCTCCATTGTATTGACAAAAAAGGCAACTGTGAAAGAGAGCTCAAACCCCTGCCAAAGCGAGAGCTACAGTCCAACTATACAGATCTAGCACAGGACTGCGTACCAGAGGGCTGTCTATCAGAAGTCTATGTCCAGATCGATTGGTAACTATTTTGCACCTGTAAGCATTCCCTAACCTTTGTCTGCAATAGCTGGAAACTCTTTGGAATGGTTTCTCAGTATATGCGAGTGCAAGGTTTAGGACCAGAAGACACTGCTTTTAGTTCTGATCCATAGATATTATTTCATTGCCTATAATTAATCATTGTAATGTTTGATGTGGGTTCAGACATTCAGACTTGCTCTTCTTCCTTCTCATGAGTTTTGAGAAGTCATCTGGGCAAAGATGGGCCCTGGAGTCTCCTTGCATGCCAGGTTCACATCAGTGGAACACCCCTGATTTCACTCACATTCCTCCTCAGCCAGATGAGGTCAAGGGGAGAAATAATCACAACCAACCAGTGGTGTGTTGCTTGCACTTAATTAAATATGCTGACACTATCATTAGTCAAAGTTATGTTTTAATGGTATATTCACAGTGAAATATATGATTAATGCTATTGATATCAGAAGAACAACCTTCTGTAATTTTGCAACTACTTTGTCTTCTTTAAAATGATTGGCAATTTGCATTTGAGGGTATACATGAGTGAATGAATACACATGTGTATTTATTCCTGGCTTTTATGTATTTATCCACAGTATCTGTAATACAGATTTGCTTCTCTACGTATAAGGCTGCCACATGTCGTATGTGCATAAGTAATTTTGTTCGTTACATATGTGAATGACCAGTGCATGCTTTTAGAGCAGCTCATCATACCATTCACTGCCACCCAGGGAAAGCCTGGGGCAGCTGAGTAACAGCACTCTGCAGCAGGAACTGGAAGACATTCTGCATTAGAGAACTCCACTTGTCTGAAGGCACAAAACATGGGCGTAAGGCAAAGAGCATATTTGGCATGACACTGATTTATGGGGTGCAATGTACTCCTCCTGCATACCAAACATAGAGTGCAGGCTGGTGTGGAGATTAGGGGAGGTGAGGCCATACTTTATTTCCTATCCCCTTGAGAGCCTGCTCACCCCATAAGGACGAGAGAAAAAGAAGTGTCTGTAAACACCTGTTTCTCTATTTTTCCTTTCTCCTTCTGCACTGTTGTCATATCTAGGAAGAATCTAGCCCGTATATTAATCCAATTTCTTTCAAGAATTAAAATGCCAATCTGTAAGGAATGGGTTTAGCAAGCAAGCAAATTACATTCCTAGCCATTCTCTAATGGGCCTTTGAGTTTCAAGGCTTTGTAATTCCAGTCTCCGTGTATAATACATACACTGCTTTTCCCTAAAGGAGCTGACAGAATTTGTCTTGATTACTGAAAACAGATGTTTGTAGCATATGCATCATGTGTTATAGCTATGTTGTGTGAAAAACTGTTGTTTCATCGCCTGCACACTTACAGGTCTCCACTAGAGGGAGATCAGTAGAAAGCAGAAAAAACACCCTGTATTCAGGAAGGGTGATAGCAGCATGATCCTCTTCCCTAAACTGGCGGGTTTAGGTATGTTGCTGTTTAGGCATTCTTAAGTAACCAGAATCCACCTATATGCTTTTCAAGGGGTTTGCAAATTTATGCTAGAATTTATGGATTTCAGTTACTTCAAAATTGTCTTATGTATGAAACATGATGTTTCTACACTGGAGTTGGTGATCTTATTAAGACCTCATGTTTAGCTTTTTATTTTGCAATTTTGGTTTATATGTGTCTTATCATTGAAGAATATACATAAATATTTAAGAAATACACCTACGGGATCACACTGATGTTTTGCTTTTGTCTGACTTCCCTACATTTTGTTGCATGTACTGTAATTTGATATCTCCAGAAATACTTAAGCATGTAAAATACTCTGTATTTATGGATTTTAGATTATCTCCCTCATGAAAAGAGGAAGATAATTCTCTGAAGGAGAAGAAAGCAATTCAATCATTTTAGCATTTAGAATGTAAAAACAGCAATAAGAATTTGAAATTGTTTTAATAACTTAATATTTTACAGTTCATAAAAAGAAACTAACACAATGTAGACACAGTGTAAGAAACCAGAGAATGCTGTACAATGTCATGTCCTGGAATTTACAATTTTTGCTCCTTGTTACCATTCAGTTATAATTATGTTGTTGGTACGCTGTCTTTTAGGAGCAGAATGTCTCCCTAGACTCTGTGTGTATTTACATGTTTTTCTACTGTCCATGCAAGAATAACCTTCACCCTTAAAAGCAGTGGTACAGGCCTCACCATAATGACTCGTTGGTTCATGGTGTTACAATAACTCTGGTTATTCTGTGCCTAGGAACTGGAAACTGAGAGTGAAACACTAATGATATAGAACTGGGATATTTAGCCAACCTAGAAAAAATGAGCAAGAACACATATATATGTATCACACAACGCATATCTTTATACAAACACACAGATTTCTCTTCATACATATGAGTCAAATGGATTTCATGATAATGTGCATGTAGTATAAAAGATTTTCTACCACTGTGCGGATGCTTCTTTTGCAAATACCCCAAATGGGTCATCACAAAAGCAGTTTACTCAGTGACTGTTTGTAAAAGACTGTAAGTTCTTTCTACTTAACAGATTTTACACGCGTTACTGCAGGATTTTAAAAAGTGACTTTTCTATAATCATTTGCCTGTTACATCTGAATACTTTAGGTAATAGTCTGAATCTTGCCCAGCTTACACCCAGAGCAGCTATAGTTTTTAAGATAAAATTCCATAACTGGAAAAAGGAAGAATTCTTTCTTGGGCATTTTCAAGCTAGTCCCTTTGCCCACCAACAGGAAATAATTTCTGATGTTTCAAAAATGTAAGAGTTTCCATATTCTTATCAAACACAGCTATCTACTCCAGGATTTGGCTTCTGGGATTCATCAGCAATAGAGATCAAAAAGTAAAACAGTAACTTCGTATTAGAAAAAACTTAAAAAAACAAACAAACAAAAAAAAAACAAACAAACAAACAAACAAAAACCACCCACCACTGTTGCCTTTTATTCAATGCTACAGAAGAAAATATGGGCAATTAGTCCAGCTTGGGAACCATGGTCTAATATTTTCAAGCAACTGTTGCTTCTAAATCTATTATCTAAAGGTATTTGTCTATTTTTACATTCCATCTTAAAATAAGCAATTTTTATATAGTCTCATGCTTGTTTAGTCTTTATTTCATCCAACCTGAGTTGTTTTAGCAGAACTGAAATGATATATTTTTCATCTTTAAATTCTAATGTCTTAATGCTAGTGTCTGTTTTATTTGAAATATGTGTATTATCACACAAATAGAAGTAATACAGCAATCTAGCAGATTTATCTATTGTTACTTGAGTTCCTGTAAGAATAAAACAGAATAGACTACTTCAGTTGGAAGGGACCTACAGTGATCATCTAGTCCAACTGCCTGACCAATTCAAGGCTGACCAAAAGCTAAAGCATGTTATTAAGGGCATTGTCCAAATGCCTCTTAAACACTGACAGGCTTCGGGCATCGGCCACCTCTCTAGGAAGCCTCTTGCAGTGTTTGACCACCCTCTCAGTAAAGAAATGTTTCCTCATGTCCAGTCTGAACCTCCCCTGGTGCAGCTTTCAACCGTTCCCATGCGTCCTGTCACTGGATCCCGGGGAGAAGAGCTCAGCACCTCCCTCTCCACTTCCCCTCCTCAGGAAGCTGTAGAGAGCAATGAGGTCACCCCTCAGCCTCCTTTTCTCCAAAGCCTGAAGTCCGCAGCCTCTCCTCACAGGACATTCCTTTCCAGCCCTTTCACCAGCTTTGTTGCCCTCCTCTGGACACATTCGAGGACCTTAACATCCTTCTTAAATTGTGGGGCCCAGAAATGCACACAGTACTTGAGGTGAGGGTGCACCAACGCTGAATCCAGTGGGATAATCACCTCTTTTGACCAGCTGGTTGTACTGTGTTTGATGCACCCCAGGATGCAGTTTGGCCTCTTGGCTGCCAGGGCACGCTGCTGACTCATATTGAGCCTGCTGCCAACCAGCACCCCCAGACCCCTTTCTGCAGGGCTGCTCTCCAGCCACTCCTCTCCTGATTTATACTTGTGCATGGCATTACTCCATCCTGGATGAAGAATCCAGCATTTGGACTTGTTAAATTTAATCCCATTAATCACTGCCCAATGCTCCAATCTATCTAGATCCCTCTGCAAGGCTTCTTGTCCCTGAAGGGAGTCAACAGCACCTCCCAGTTTGGTATCATCAGCAAACTGTTTTGTTCCTTACATTTCTACGAGTTCCAGTAGAGATTAGGGACTCACTTCCCTGCACTGTGGACTACACCTCCAAACATCCCCAAACCCTTTTTACCCTCCTTCCAAGATGCTTAGTAGAGGCACTATTGTTTTTCTAATATGTAATATAGTACTGAGGAAGAAAAGAGTTCGTTATGTGAGGGTGTAAAATTCCAAACTTGGCAGGCACACTGCCTCAAAGTACTGTTAATCGGTGATTAATGGCATCTCGTGTCTGTGGCACTATCAGCTTCCCCCTCAAAACAACTTTGGAAGCCAATGGCTGCCCTTCTCCCTCAGAGGTGCAAGAGTCTGACTTGCTCCTGTGCAAGGCAGTGACTCCAGCCTGTCCTAGGTGTCAAACATTAGTGCCGCTGATAACATTAGGGCACTAATCATGCCACAATCAGAGGGTTCACCCCTCCTCCTGGGCCTCAGAGCAGCTATAGCTGCGTAAAGGGCGACGCACTTTATTGTAAATTCTTCAGAATAGTACAGCAACTGAGTTAACTAGAGAAAATTCACGATTTGTATTGAAGTGTACTGGAGTTTTATCACCGGGGGCAATGTATTCTGGAAAGCAAATGGCTAAAGTTTTGTTAAACAAAGCGATGTGATATCAGTTGGATTCACTTACTGGTAAACAGATGTATTTTTCAAAAGTTGACATCTCTGGCTGTCTATCCTTGTCTCAATCAAGCAATAACATATATTTGGCTAGCAGTAGATTTTGCTAATGTTTATGCTACTTAGATCTGAGAAATCTGATATTCAAGTGGTATCCTAGATGTTGATTTCTAAAAGTATAATCTCTTGTTTCTTAATAGCTCTTATTAAAAAAATCTATTTTGAAACATTTTTTGTATTTTCAGTTGTAAATTTTATTTTATGGGTTCAGAATCAGAAACTTCTTAGAATTTCCTTAAAATTCAGAAATATTAGGCTGGCTGTAAGTTTAAACAAAAAATAAATTTTAAACACAATTCCATATATCATATGAAATACTGTTTTCCAGGGTACAAAAGGCAAGCTTTAAAGAGAATGCCAAGCAGATAAATTAAATCATTTATTCATCTAAAAGGTGGCAGTTGTAGCCTGGAAAAATTAGCATGCATATATACAATGCAAATTCATTTTTACATCTATTTACTTTCACATGCATTTACATTTACATTCAGATAGATGATTCATCAAGCATTTTCCTTCTGCCAAGTATGTTGGGAAAGTTGAGATGAAAATAACCAAAGTACAGCTAAAAAAAGGTATAGTTTTTGTGCTACCTGGCTATGATGGTACACAGGTATTTTTTTTTCTGTCCCTTGGGAACTGCTGTCTTCAGAAGCATGAAATGTGCATGTTCTCCACTCGGTTGATTCCTGAATGTATTTATTCATAAATATGGTGTATTGACATTACTGTACACTCACAGAGGTGTCTCATTTTGGATTACTGCATATGGTACTATACTGTAGCTTTTATACTTCAGAGAACACAAAATATCTACAACAGGCCACTGCAAGATATAGGAGGATAAAGTAAAAACTTCAATAATTTGCTTTAGGAGGGGTAGTAAGTTAGTTTAACTTACATAGTGGTTTTCATCCAGCTTGCACTAGGTGCTTATTCACAAATCTTCTTTCAGCTGAAGCTGTGTCAACTGAAGAAGATCTATCCATGAGTCACTGCCTAACACCGCCCTGCTGGAAGTCAGGTTCCTATACAGGTGCTCTCTAACATGTTCAGGGAAAATGACTGATGTGAGCTGAAGCAGTGGGTTGCACATCTCTGTCACTCACTGATTCGGGAATGTTTGCAGGAGGAGCTGAGCCAGCAGCTCTCCAGAGGCCATACCCTCCATACCCTCCAGCAAGGTGAAGCAAAGAAAAGAGACGGAAGACCAAAGATGCTAGCTGAAGAAAATGTATGAGCAAGTCCCACCAGTTCAGGTAGAATCAGTTGTCACCACCAGCAGACTATGAAACTAACGTAAAGGTTTAAGAATAGGTACTGTGCTGGTTTTGGTTGGGATAGAGTTACTTTTCTTTATAGTAGCTAGTATGGGGCTATATCATTTTGTCATATTGTCAGGCATTGGAACAGGCTGCCCAGGGAAGCGGTTGAGTCACCATCCCTGGAGGTATTCAAAAAGCTCGTAGACAAGGCACTTCAGGGCATGGTTTAGTGGGCATGGTTGATGGTTGGACTCAATAATCTTAAAGGTCTTTTCCAACCTAAATGATTCTATGATTTTACACTTTGGATTTGTGACCAAAACAGTGTTGATAATGCCAAGAACTGCTGAGCAGTGCTTACACAGAGTCAAGGCCTTTTCTGCTTCTCACCCCACCCCACCAGCGAGTAGGCTGGGGGTGCACAAGAAGTTGGGAGGGGACATAGCTGGGACAGCTGACCCCAACTGACCAAAGGGATATTCCAGACCATATGACATCATGCTCAGCATGGAAAGCTGGGGGAAGAAGAAGGAAGGGGGGTATGTTCAGAGTTATGGTGTTTGTCTTCCCAAGTAACCGTTACACGTGATGGAGCCCTGCTTTCCTGGAGATGGCTGAACACCTGCCTGCCCATGGGAAGTGGTGAACAAATTCCTTGTTTTGCTTTGCTTGCATGCATGGCTTTTGCTTGACCTATTAAACTGTCTTTATCTCAGCCCATGAGTTTTCTCACCTTTACCCTTCCGATTTCTAACCCCCATCCCACTGTGAGGGAAGTGAGTGAGTGGCTGCATGGTGCTTAGTTGCCGGCAAGGCTTAAACCACGACAGGTACCCCAATGAATATCCCTGCCTCTTCAGCAGTATGTCTGCATGACATTCTGCAGGAAAGCACAAGCCAGGTGTAGGCTGGCTGTGGAACATACTGGCACAGTCAGGGGGTCACTAAAAGTTAACATGAGAACAGGAACACTGGCTGGATTTTAAGCCTGAAGACCATGAAATCATCTAAGTTACTTAAAATAAAACAGCCATGTAATTTTATGCCTTTTTCTACAACCTGTGGTTAATAACCTGCATCACTGAATAAACTGCACTGTCATGGGCTTGCGTTTCAAACATTTGAAGAAAAAGAACGATGAAGAGTTCAGTGCTTATTTGGCCATTATGTTAAAATGTGTTGCTTCTTTCTCAACCAAATGTCTGGTTTTAACTGCCATTCACTCTTCTTCTATATGCTGTCACCGTCCACATCAAGAGCCATTTAGTGAGGATGATAACACTGTGATCAAATTTCTCCTTGATCTTATTTTTATGAATTAAGCTAAACAAACTAAGCTTATTAGTAGTCTTCCAGTGAGAAACACAGAACAGCCTGTTTGACGGTCTCCTGCATCCATTTTTTCAATATCTTCTGATACAACAAATATTAAAAATGCAAAATATAGGACTCCTCCCATCCTGTAGGTTTGCATCTAAAATCCCAATGTGCAGAAAATATATCACAGGCAGAGTGAATGGCCACAGAACGATGGTTTATCAGGCTTTCTGTCTGTTTCAGATTCTGAAATAAGCTTTTAAACTGGAGACATTTTTTCCCCTCATCTACTTTCTAAAGCTATGACTGGGAGACTGGGTCATATATAAGCTATAGTGATAAGCGTTTTATGGATGTATAATTACATTGTTTAATATAAAATTATAAAAATCAAGCACATGGGCTGGATCATTCTGCAGTTGGAACACAGAAGTGCCATTTAGAATGAAGACTGGGATCGTAGGCTCATTGAAATCAATGGAAAAAGTCCTGTTGAATTCAGTGGACTGAATATTTAGCATTTCTAATTTCCCAGAGAAGTGTTAACAGCAAAACAATTATTTTTTTCAGGTTTTTTTTGTCCTTATTGTGCTACATAAGAATGTAAGAATGTTCACAGATTTGTCCAAAAAGATAGACATTGAATACGGACGAAGGAAACTCACCATACACATACAAAACCCTATCATTTTACCTGCAGACCCTTTGTAGACAATTTGAAATTATAGGCATTACTAATATAGAATACTGGTTTTGCCACAAAGGTGCTATGCAGGCTGCAGCACTGGGAATTTTGTGTAATTTTTCCTGTTAGGACCTCTGCTTTTATTTATGGCAAAATTAATTCAGCATAGCATTTCTCTTCTTAGCTCTTTAAAATGGAGACTGTCATTCCTACCAGATTATCCTATATAAAGTGATTTGATAATATGTACTAATTTTCAAAATGAGTTAGCTGAGCCATAAAGGCTGATTATAATTAAGTTGTTGCCATTCGATTCTGAACCAAGCTCCAGAAATACATCAGAATTTTTTCCAATAAGTCAATTTTTATCCCATAAGCCAATTGACCCAAATATTTTCTTTTCCTTTAATAAAGGTGTAGTCCTGTTTTAATCTCTTAACTACACACATTTCATATGAAGGTGTGAAAATTCTAGACCACTAATAATATGATGTGTCTCTTGTTCCCCCAACAAGAAAAAAGAACACCTGTATGACTTCAGAGCCACAACACTGAATCATTTGGCAAGAGATCAAACAGAACAGCATTGTTTTCATTTGCTATTCATTTATGTGCTGCCAAAACACATTATACTGCTTTTAAAAAGTGTCACGCTGATTACCACTTCCAAAGAAGATTGCATTTCTACAGGTGATGAGCTCCGCTTCATCACCTCTGTCAAAAATGAACACTTGCATTGTTAATACTCTCTCTCATAGGTTCTAAAACACATAAAGAGGTTTACAAAGTTTGTCAAAAATATGACTAATGTTATTTAAGTGGTAATTTTTGTTGGTATAATAAGATCTAGTAAGTTTAACCTAAATAGCACCTAGGCAGGTGTTGATGATGTAATTTTCTAGTTTTCTAAAAGCCTGTGGGTCTGAGACAACTATGACTGACATCAACATATAACTTATCAGTGCATTTTCAGTCAAGCCCAGAAAAGTCTTTCCAAACAAGCAAGATTCTTATGTGTGTGAATGGATCCATTTTATTTGTATGACTGAAGTTGTACATGGGAATTGGTCATTTGGTGAACTGAGCCTTCAGCTGTCAAATTTTCTGACTAGTCACATTTTCAGAACTTTAGCACAAAATCCATTTTCCTATACATAAATTAAGATTATTTAGACGTTCATAGCTATGCACCTACATAACTTGCAATTACAGTATGCCGATGAATTTTTGGACTCGTTAGGGTGGAATCTGCCCATCACACTCCCAAAGTACAGGGCATCTGCCTCTTGACTAAAGGCTTAATGTTAAGAAGTATCAATTGAATAAAATTAAAATACAGCATTTCAACACTAATTTATACGTTGTAGCTGTAAGTCATTTCCATGAGTAGACTTAAGTGAATCTTATTATAAAGCAGGTGTAGCTTTCATGGCTAGATTATGTCATTTGGGTCAAAGCAAAGAATATGTTAGTGAACAAACTGCTATGGCATACAGAGCACCAGGAAGGATTTGTGATGAAGCATAAAATAGGTTAGTTACAAAATTTAATAAACAATTCAGTAACTGAGGTTTTCCATCTAAAAGCACTTTATGCAAAACAGGCAACATTGTGAAACAATGAGCTATGTCTTTTCAGAACAGACCTTCTTTTGTTTTCTTTTAAATTAAGAAAATAACTTACAAAAATGCATTGCTTCCATGGACTTATGAAAGCTTTTCCTGAGTGCACATTTTGTAGTATGAAACAGGATAGAAAAACCATGTAGTTTCTCAGTCCAAGCTTGTCCAAGATTTTTAGCAAGACTTTCAAAGTGTGAGGAAGACATTATGAAATGGTGCCGTAAGTGTAGTGAAATGGTGCCATAAAAAGCTGTCAGGTGGTTTACAAAACTCACAAAGTTATGATTCTTGCCCTACAGAGTTTGTAATCTTTGAGACAACCAAGTATGAATAGCAATGGGGGAAGAGAAAACAAAGATTACAAAGAGAATTACCATGTGGTCTCTTTGCCACAATATGTTTCCAGCTACGTGAACTACATTGTTGTAATATGTGAAAATCTATAATGCTTTTATTTTTCAGCAGGGTTTCGAATAAGAGCCAAAATTTGTACATTCATGACATAAAGCTGGTAAAGCAAAACAACTTAGCAGAGATTGATCAAATTGAAGTAATCTAATTTTTTCCTACTACAGTTAGGTGGCTTTTGAATTTTAACAGAATCTCACTGCCATTTTTATGTGAATCAAAAGTTCAGAACATATGCAGAGACAAACAAAACCCCCACCAAAACATGTGCTAGTGCAATTCCTGTAAATGCAAACTTTGCACAGTTGTTTTGAAATAGAAACAAGTTGGCCATTTGAATTGTTTTTTTTTTTCATAAAGTGTTTGTTCTTCTACATAGATTTCATCAATGGCAGTGACCTGTAGTAGGCAGCATTGAACCTCCAGTTGTTGAAAAATGGGAAAATATAATAATAGAAAGAAAATAAGTTTTTACATATGCCTTTTGTATGTATCTCTGTCCTCCTGCAACCTGCCATTATACTTCCATTCCAACTGATGCCTCAGGATCCCTAATCCTAAAGATACCCAAAATAGAAAGTGATAATAGACTATAGAGCCATTTCTAAGAAGTATGTTACAAATTCAACTTCATGTTCTTGTGATTACTTTGATTAGTCTACAGTTCTTCTGTAGATCTTAGTTACTATCCATTGCTTATGCAAACAGCTTTAGTCACCCCAAATAATTTGTTAAAATATTCCTTTTCATGAAGTTTCTTGGGCAATAGGTACAGTTCTCAGAATCATTCTTCATTTAGCATTATAGACTTGCAACAAATCACTGAATTAAAATAAAAGATTGGGGTGGTGAAATACTGTGCTCACTAAAATTAATGACAAACTTAAGCCACTTAGAATTTTATTCAGAATATTTGCATTGGATATGCAGATTATTTAGTAGGCTCTTTTATCTCTCTATTGTACTAGTGTAATTCTAAAATTCATGTTTTCTGTAAATACATTAATGAAAACAAAGTTCCATTTATGTACGTAGTTAAACTGCACATTTAGACCTGATTTGCTCCTACCATTCCAACATAAAACCAAGTAAAAACTACATATACTAGAGTATCATTGAAGATTAGCTTAAACGCAGTCAAAATACTTTTTTTTGACTAAAATCTTCATGTTTGTATTAAAAAGTCAAAGATTTATTCAAGAGACAGATAGTTTCTATCAAAAATAGCTGAAAACACAATCTTGTTTAAAACAATGTTGCAAGAAAATTTCAGCCAGACAACATAATAGCATAATTGTACTCATCAAAAATAGATATGCACAAATGCAAGCAGAGCATGTCCACTCAGAAAATAATCTGGTTTTGGACAAATCTAACAACCAAAGTTTAACAAATGTTTTTCAGAAATTTAGGGTTATCTATTAATTTCTACAGCAAGCTCACTTACACAGAAACACTCAGATCAGTACAAGCAGAACTATTTATCCCACACATGTAATGAATGGTTTTGGGGAAACTACTTTTTATTAACTGTTATAAGCCAAAAATAAGATCACAGTCACAGTATCAGGGTTCAAATCTAATTTCCCTAAAACATAGTATGCATCTAGATGTATTCATCAGAAATGTTGAATGTCAGAGCCTACCCTAAGGATTTTTCTTCTGGGACCTACCCAAATGTGGATGCAGACTCTTCTCCTGATCTGTTTTGGCCAGCTGTTTTCACAGAGTTTCAGACTAAGATAAAAGAAAACTCAGCGGAATAGATGACCTCATGAGATTTCCACTCCTCAGGGTAGAAGCCTACTAAGAGCAGTTTATGATATTTCCCAGCTGTCAAAGTCATAAGGAAAGCCTTGCATTAACTAATTTAATATAATATAAACAAGTACCTCCAGACTCCATTGACTTGGCCAACATCAAGTTTGCATTTAAAGATCTTCCAAAAAACCAAAATCTGAGTTTATTTTCCACAGATCTATGTGTGCAATGATTCTACAAAATATATGCTTTACAGAAAACTTTTCACGTTTCTTTCCAGAATACATCTGGTTTTATTAGCTGAGTGTGATAATGGAACTGTGTCAGTTTTCAGGTTTCTAGCATTTAAACCAAATATTTTTGTTCACAAGGATGGGAGCTGCTCCATCGGATATTTCTGTGGCAGGTGGCAGCCTGCTTTCTTTCAACACACACCATGCATGCATTCATTAAAAAAAAAAAAAAAAAAAAGAGAGAGAAAGCACTGAATAAATTCCAATTTGGCATGACTATGTGATGTGTGGCCTTGTGTGCATGGAAACTCTCACCTATTAGCACTTGCAGTTTTAGTATCATGTAATTATATTGATTTTTTTGTCAAGTCAGTTTTAAACTATGTCTTTGAGGTAAAAGGCCAGGGCATTAATCCACTGTGGTATTTATTATTTAAATACTAATCAAGAGGTCAATTAATGTTTTCATTGCTTTTGTAAATGAGTAATGGAGTACCGCTCAGAGCTCTTGGGAGAGTCTACTGTTAAATAGGAATCTGATTTCATTCCTTTCAAATGGCCCTAAATGTATTTATTATGCAGCTCTTTTACCTTCTATGTAGTGAGTGGAGTATTTCACTTGAACTCTAAACCCTATACTGCACATCTGAAAGCCCAAGCTTCTCAAATATGCTAGGATTCTAGTTCCATTCTTCAAGTCTGTATCTATTTTGCAATAAAAGGGTATGATGAATGTACAGCTGATTTAATTGTAAGAATGAAAGTATCTCCATGTGCCAGACTTGAACTAGGAAGTTTCTATTTGATTCATATTATCTACAATATTGAATAGAAGGGGAATTAAGTTGGCAAGGGATGATTAGCCACTTTGCTAAAATTAATTCATGTGTATGGAAAAACAGATTTTGATATATACATTCCTGAGTTTACTAAATACCTATATAAGCTCTGTTTTCCCCACTCATTAGCGATAATATTATCTAATGCATTTTGTGTTAAAGCTAGACCTCCAGTTCCTTTATCCTATGGGAGTCAGGCTTGAACAGCTACTTCGTCGCATAATGAAACTCCACACTGCTCTAAAGTGATCATGGTGTAACATACTTCTCCTCATGATTATCTGTTTCATTATAAACTCTAAAATTTTCCTGGCCCAAAAGCATGCTGGCTATCTCGGCTAGGAGCAGAGATGCCAGATGTCGGGATAGGAAAGGACTGGTTCAAGATCTTCATTCTAGCACAATCTTCCTCAGTGTCTCTCTGGGATCTGTTACTTTTCACTCTATTTCCTTTGGTCTCTTGTGCAAAGTGGAAGAATCACAAAAACAGCAAGAAAGACACTGTCATATCAGTTTCTATGAAGAATAGATAAACTGTTTTAAGAAGCAATAGTTAATTTCTTCCTGCTGCTGCATTTGGGAACAAGGTTGATTCACCAGCTAAAATCTGATTTCATTACTGCCTCTAATGTTATACAAGCAAGGCAGAGCTATAGACATAGCCTAGAACCTCTTATATTGTTCAAATGCATTCTTCAGGTTTGATCTGTAGTATTATGTGGACTGATTGGGCAGTTAGAGGGGATTTTTTTTTTTTTTAATCTAAATTAATAACAACAAGTAATGGCAAGCAAAATATGTTTCACTGTGACATCTTAGTGATTAAAACCAGTTTTTAATATGCCATAGAATACAGTTTAGAAGCCATCAGTACTATACTGATAAATAACACGAAAAGAGAAATACATACCTATGAGAGAGTTTGGGAATAATTTTAAGAATTTTAGACCCTCAGAATATAAGCTTTGCCCCAATAGAGAGGAGAGTAGGACCCAAGCATGACCATTAAAAAAGAAATGGAAAAAACCACAAACACTGAAGAATAAGAATATGAATAAGAAACATGACTGAGCTCTGTACTTATACTGAAAGAAAACAGAAAATTTTCTTCATGTACTTTGTGTAAATCAAGCTCTTTTACTTAAGTCAAGTTGCAGACTGTCTGCCTCTTCTTTGACCTTGCTCATCTAGTCCTCATCTCTGATGTATGAAGTGAGAAGCGAGGTGCTGAAATGCAAATAGGACTACAAATGAGGATCACGTATGTGCATGTGATGCTAGGACCTTCAAAGAGGCTCTAAAAGCAAATCTACTACAGAAATCCAGCGTTACGGCTACTCATCAAGACAGGCATGCACTCAAGACAACCAAGTAGGTTGTGTATCCCTTGGTAGAGGTAGTTAACTGACAATTCTCCACATTCATTTGAAGAAGGGTACTCAATAATAGGATTTTCTGTCTTTATATAAGGGATGCAGCTTCTTCACTGTATCACTGACTTTTTTTTTTTTTTTTTTTTTTTTTTTTTTTTTTTTTTGCATTGGACTTTTATCTGGAACTGAAGCTTTGAAGTCTAGGGTCCTGCTGTCAGGGCTTATTTCCTTTATTGGCTCTTGCTCCATCTCAGACTACGGCAATATAAAAATTGAAACTGGCAATTTTTCATTACTAATATATTTTTCATAGTTTTTGAACTTTATATTCAAAGGTTTCTTCTCACAGGAAAAGAAAATCACGTTTAGTTTATATTACAGTAACACCCAAAAGCTTAGTTTGAGCCAACTGCAGTGATGCTCTTAAAAAGCCAAGTTCTGCTTCAGAGGCCTTACAGTTTTATATTATTTCTAACAGTTCTATTTGTGAGTGTGCTGAGCACTTAGCCAAGATGCAGTCTGACGGATGAGGTTCGGAATATGACTACTGCTAATTAGCAGCTGTTAACAACTGAAAAGATGCATGTGGTACCAATGCTTCAATGCCAACAGAGAGAAGGGCTTCCTACATGACGAGAGGTTATTCATAGGGTTGCACTGGTTCCCGAAGCAAGTCTATTGTTGTTGGCACCCATACTGTAGGGACAAAGATCTTATCGGCTGTATGCAGACACTAAGCCATCCTGACAGATGGCTTCTGTTGTAGGTAGAGCATGTGTGTTGTATGCAGTATGTTAGGGCAATGATGCCCACTTGGGACAAGTGAAGTGTCTGCCTTACCTTGATTTTCCACACTGCCACTACTGACTCAGCTCTGAAGTCGGAGCTTTTAAAAAGTCGTTTTAAAAAACCTGCTCATACAGAGGTTTTCAGTATTCTTGGACTTTGCAGGGAGCTTGAGAGGTAAGAAGGGTAACAGTAATGACAATCCCATCACCACCTTTAATCCTTCAGCTAGAAGAATCCAGTGGTATGAGCCAAAAATTTTTTGGTAGGCCTGCCAAGGTGTGTAAATATGTCAACAAGGAGAGGAAACTCTGCAATAGTCCCTGTGCTTGAATGAAAAGCACATGTGTGGACAATTGAATCTCTAGTGCTTTCAAGTGAGAGCTTTCTGTCTAACTGCTGCTGTACCATGGCAATGTAGTTTTATATACTGGAGGTATTTTAGCCACATGTACTTACTTCCCAGTAAGAAACAGTACTTTACTGAAAGCATTTCTCAAATGACAGCAAACCAACTGTTTTGTCATGAGGTAGATTCTTGACATTTTGTCTATCTACCTGCTTCACATCAGAGAGTAACATAATGCTCCTGGAAAAAAAAAATAAATAAGTCTCTGAAATTGAGAATGGGAAAGTTATTATCCTTAGAACGATGACAATTTTAGCTTTCTTTCACATTACACAGTAATCGCGCAGTATCATCGGTGATGAATAATACATGACTAGTACAGCACGTGGCATGAGAACAAATGGTTTCCTGAACAGCCAGATCAATGAAGCCTGGTTCATTGCCTCCTCTCCCAGCATTCACGCTGCCACAATTTCTTGCTCACTCTTCTCATGATCTCTACGTTGTCTGCACTGTAATGCACTATGACCAGTTCTCCCACAGTCTTCCTTGCACACCGTAATATCTCAGCTCTCTCCTGTGTCTTCTATTTACCATTTTGGAGATGTTGACTGGCCAGGAGTCAGTCCATGCTTGTAGGCATTCCGCAGCTACATATCTGTCAATTTGTCAAGCCGTCTAAACAGAATGGGACTTGCCATTTGGAGAAAACAATAGGATCTTTCTCCTCTGTCAAATTTAGTTGACATTCAAATGCTAAAAGCAGGGTTGCGGTCACAGACATTTTGTTCACGTAGAAGCGCAGACAAATAAAGACTGCTTTTGCCCTTATATCTAAAATATTGATACTATTCTGATGTATTATCCTACCTTTGAAGCAAGTACTGCATCCACTTTTTTTTGCTACTTAACATTTCATGTTAACATTTTATTGACTCCAAAATGTCTGATTATTATGGTTTATGTTCTGTACAGAAGCACTTCGTGACCCTCTTCCTTCGCTTTTCAACAGAGATTTACTAGTAAAGGCTGAAGTGCATAAAAATGTTAGGGAGGCCTCCTGATTTCCAGTATATCATGCTTCTGAGCGTTTATTCTGTTTTCATTACTTAACTGTGCTTTCTAAAATGTTTGTCATTTATCAAAATATAATGTACCTTTAATAAATACTATCATTTTGATTATATTTAGTCCAATGCGTAGTATTTGCAACTATCATTTAAATTCGGAGTTTCCTTCAGTAGTATGAATATGAGAGGGTCTTTCCTATTCAGTTGGAATTATATAGATCATAAATTCAAGAAAAAACAGAAACAACTGTGATCGAATTAAATTGTGAAACACAACCTTCTTATGAACCCTTGTAGTTCATTGCTTGCGGAGCTCAGTGTTATTTAACTAGAAGCCAAGAGATAGTATTCTAGAGACAGAATTTAAAGCTCCTTACTGTATACCTTGCTGTGGAATGTGATACTGTATAAAACTTAAAACATCATTAGGTTGCTGGTAGTTTGTTGAAGTCAATAAGGACAGAAGATGTTTTCTGATGTTTGTTTCACTTGAGAAACTTATTCTTGCTTTGTATTGATTCATTCTGATATATAGTAGCAATATCATGAAATGTTCTAGTCTCTGAGTTCCAAACAAAGGTTATTTGGGAAATGTCATATATTTGTCTTACCATTTTGTGTGATTATCTATGAAAAGCATATCTCGTATTTTTAATATAAATAGCCAGGCATTCATCCACTGTAACAGTTTCATTGCTGAAACAAAATGTAAATCCATTCATTCTGACATATGAAGAAACAAAACTTGTTTCATCATTGATTTCTGTTTATGTTTACAGTTCATCAATGGAAATGTATTTCTGTAATGCCGTCATCTGTGAAATTCAACATGTTTTAATCCACAACTTCATTTGTTTAGTCTTTTGGACCAATAATGTGTGTACCTGTCTTGTAATGAAGAGGAAGTGTGAAAACTAGCTACTCTAAAACCTTATTCATCTTACATAAAGGTTATTTATTTAGGTATTTATAATTTGCCTTCCATATTTTTATACTTTTTCCTAACAAAAGCCTGTATTTTAGGAGGGAGAAACCTTATTTAATCTAAGACAAAAATGTTACAGTTTACTATACCAGTTAAACAGATTGCTGGGCATTCGTTCCTCTCTACTTTTAGAGGTTGTTAGAGGTGTAGAGATCTGGTAGCTGCAGAGTAAATGAGATGTTCACTGCTTGAATCAGATAACTAGTTAGTCTTATATTTGCACACCTACCTCGGTAGAATTCCTACTGATTTAAATCCAACTAGACCTATTTCCACTAGTTTCCCTATAGAATATATTTGAAGAAGAAGGGTGGAGTTTGGCAGAGGTCAGATCCACAGCTAGATGGAACTCTAGGCATGGATCCATATAAATCTTTACAAGGCTTAATCCTTGCTTTAAGCAGTACTGAGTAAAGGACTGGTAATCAAAAGCAATACCCCCTGAATTGCTGGCCACTGTGAACTGAACCACATCTTCAGAAACAATTGTGAATTCATTTGTAACTCTATATGTTAGAATAATCAATATAAATGGGACCACAGCATTTAGTAACATGCATGCAACATTTTAGTATGGAATAATTCAAGACAGCACTCAGCAAAGATCAACAGGCCAGATCTAACTAAATTTACCCATGCCAAAGGGGGTCTTTAATGAGATTTGGATCCTGTGTAATTAACTTTTGCCAAATAATGCTTCATTTACTGGCATTTCATACAAATCATAATGATTTCCCAAAGATGTAAAAAATTATATCCCTGTATTCAGTGTTCTAGTTTGTCAACTGCATGAAAAAGAAAAGAAAGCCCCAAGAATTTTCTTGAGAAATCCTTGTATTCTTATTTTTAAGTGGTAGGTAATAATACAATCCCTTCAATACTCCACTCGTTTGAATACAATGAAAATCTCTAGGGAGATCATTTAAGAAAATAAATGATATAGAGCTACCATGTAAAAATCAGAATATCCTGAATGGGTTTTTTGAAAGACCTTTTTGATATATATCAGGTGTTACAGTAAAATCTCTTTAGTGAATTAGAATTTTCCATCGTATCACACCAAGAGCCATACAATGTGGAACAAAAAAGTATTATACTTGATTTTGTACTCAAGAGGAATTTCTATCTATAAATCAGAAATTGACTGAATTCAATACATATACCAGGTACCTTTGGGGAATATAAAGCTGTGAAATGTAGTTAGAGCATAGTGGTACAGTTAATTTCTACTACTATTTTAGTATTATATTCCCAGGCTTTCATTAGATGATCATTCTTTAAAGGAAATTTGTTTCAAATCCCTTCTGATTCTTGCCTGTACGTGAAAGGACGCATTGCAAATAAAAACAATATCAGAATGACACAAAGTCTGTGCAGGAAGCTACTGCTTACTGCTTTTATTCTGTGACGCTTTTTTGGCTTCTTATTCGAATATTGTGTATTTAATCATTTAGTTTCTGTGCCATTTCTTTCTTATGCCAGAGGAGGCTGAATTAAAGTCCATTTAAAATTAGTACTTGTATCAAACATAGGTACTTTAAATTAGAAAGAATACATATAGGCAATTATTCTCAGATTATGTAAGTATTGAAGGCACACTGGCCTAATTTTTTTGCATCCTTAGGTTTTGCTGAAAGACCTTTCAGTGCTAAAGCACTGAAGGATCAGCTGCAGTAGGACTATTTTAAAGAACATTTATGTGGTATGTTATGGTATTTAAAATGAAGACCAATAAATACTTAATATGTTATTTTTTTATTTACTGAATGATATTAATTTAATACATTTAATGTTGTTCCATGTACATTTTTATATTTTGATAAATAGTATTTAGTCATTTTGCATAACAACGCTTGATAATGAAATGTATAAAATGTTACCTTAACATCATAGATAATATACTTTACTTAGTGTTTACTCAGATTATTCTCTTAATGCTCTTAATCAAGGAATTAATTGATTTGGAAGAGAAAATAAGGCATGTTATTGTTTTCATTTAGTAGCTAATGTTAATATGAGAGATTTATAGACTCCATTTTAAAGGAAAAGTATCAGCTGTGGAGAAATTTTTTTCATTAATGTCCCAGGAAAGTAGTATTTGCTGTGCTAATGGCAGCATATTTTAGGTAGAGTCTATTAATCTAATATCCTTGCCAGAATAAAGAAGAAAATTTGTAAAGAAAATAAAGTAGAGGAAAGGGTCTACTGCTAGATGTATGATAAAAACATCAGAGTAAGATTTGATTTCCCAAAAGAAGGTAATCTTTTCTACTTCTCTGAAAAACTATTTAAATGAGGTCTCATTAGCCTCAGTGACTGTTGCTCAAGGTGTGCTGCCAGGTTTGCTAACCTTTTGATTAAATCCCCAGAGGTCTCTGACCTAGTTCTTCTGTGCTGACCATCTAAAATATGTTCTGATGCATACTGTTGTTAAGGTAGTCCCAGAACCAGTATAATTAGTGAGCCTTAAGCTATTTAGAGCTTGAAAAGGCAAGAAACCATTCATATGGAAACTCACACGCTTGATGTCTCTTCAGACGGAATCAACAATCATCAGTGCGACCCTGGGAGCCTTTAATAGACCTTATAAGACTACCTTCCTATTTAACTCTCTTGCAGGTTTGCTTAAAAAATATTGAAGTTTATCAATAAAAGAAACTGTGAAGACAAGAATGGAGCAGAGTTGGATGTTATTAATAATGGTGCAAAGGAAGGACACGAGAAGTTGTAATTGTCAGTACTTTTTCAAAGGTAGTTGTTATTTAACTCTGTCGGGAATAGAAGATACTCGCATACTATTAAAATATTTGAGTTTTGGTAGGTTTTATGTATACTGTAAAGAAGTAGTCATCACTGACTAAAAAAGAAAGTTCCTCTGCGCTTTGTTTTGAGCAGTGTGCACTGAACCTTACAAATCATGCAGGTCAGGCTGTGGCTTGTCCATCAGTCTGATTTACAGCATCATGGAATGGTTTGGGTTGGAAAAGACCTTAAAGATCATCTAGTTCCAACCCCCCCCTGCCATGGGCAGGAACACCTCCCACTAGACGAGGTTGCTCAAAGCCCCATCCAACCTGGCCTTGGAACACTTCCAGGGATGGGGCATCCACAACTTCTCTGGGCAACCTGTTCATTATAGAGCACTGTGTTCTGAGTACTGACCTAAGAGCCCAGGAAACAGGTAGTGACTCAGTGGCAGCTAGTGTCTGGGAGCTCTCACTTCAGCTGAGACCAGCTACCCCCTTTATCTGCTGCAGTATATTTTCTGCATGTGCTCTTCTCCTCTCTGTTGTATCTGCTACCAACAGAGCTGCTTCTGAATCTGGGTTTGATGAGTACAGCTGGGAAGAGTACAGAAGGGAAAAGAGAGGAATGAGGGATGAGGGCTGGCAGGGACCATACAGCCCAACAGCAGGAAAAGCAAGATGGTAGCTCCGTGGTGTGCCAGCCCTCCTCCATTACCTCACATTGGACGAAGACCCTTGACTGAGAGCAAGAGTACAGGCCCAGGACTTATGCACTTATCGGCAGCATTTCTGGGGCTCTACCCCAAAATACAGAATCCCTCAGCTTAGAGCAATGCATGTGTGTTAGCGGGTGCTTGAGGAGGAGAAGGAAGCAACCGCAGTGCCTTATCAGCTCATCACTCCTTCCTACTTCTTCTGCTCTATGTAGATGGGGACATGTAGAGAACACCTTTTCTATGACCAGAGTAGTATACATGGTAAGGGGGCATAGAAGAATATGAAAATTTATTATGTCCCTTTACGTCTCAGGATGTTGAGGATAGGCAGTAATCTAGCCTATGGGTTAAGAAATTCTTTAACCAAGAAATCTGCAGTGTTATTTTTAAAGAAACACATATCAATACCTGTAAATCAGAAGACTGCATACAATATGTGTCATGTCATGGCTCTCAGTAGCTTATAACCAACTCTCTAATTGGACTTCTACTTGAATACAGAAAAGTACAGGAAACATTCAAACTGTTCCAGTCCTTCTCATTTTCATCCCTAGACTCTCATTTTCCTTCTATCCATACGATTTTCTTCCTTGCCTGCTTGTAGTGGCACTAAGAAGCCAAGCTCACTGACTCAGCAGGAAATACTGACTAAATCGTTTATAAAGAGCCCTTTTGCAGGGAAAAGGCAGGCTGATCACTTAGGCTCTCGTAACTCTCCACTGTTGCTCCATTACAGTAGAAGAGACAAGTGGCCAGTGGGTATTTGCAGTGCTTCACCCACTGATTTTTATGTAACACTGATTTAAAAATATTCCACTTACATGGAATATTCCACTTTATTCCAAACTACAGGTTATTTCACAAGAGAGGCTCATTATAATCCAAGTGCCAGACCTGACTATGTACTCTGTGTGCATATGTTGCAATCAGGTGGTTTCAGAAGAATCCAGAATAAATTATTATTCCATTGATCTCATCTAGTAAAAGGATAAACAAACCCCACTGATTCTGAGATATGGAAAAGCAAATTCAGAGGAGGCTTTTATCTATTTGTTTAAAAAACTTCTTACAAGATAAAGACTTTAAATTTAACTTTAACCATACTGATAAATGACAGATTTAAAATCCACTCTTTCTATTATTTGGCTGCTCTAACATAGTCCTGAAAGTATGTTCTTTACCCCTGCTGGAAAAGACAAACAAATAAGCAAGCAAAAAAATATAATTAAGAAGTGCTCCATACCTTGCAGGACTGGACTCTCCACTATCTTGGCAGAAAAAAGAAGGAAACTAAATTTCAAAAGCTGCTAGAGAACTTAGGATACTATGTTGTTCTAGTTGGACTCATGGCCTTAACTTAGTTTTTAGTCATTTTTTGAAATCTTCCCATGAATAGTATTTATTGGATCCATTGCTTGCTGAAGTAAATGGACTGTAGTTGGATGGGCACTGGATCAGTCTTACCGTGAACAGATGTGTTATGGCTAGAGGGAAATTAATATAGGCAGCAAAAGATTGTAGCGAATCATAATGTCTCACTATATTTAGTTCAAACTGTGTCCTGACGGATGTACAACACTTTCTAACACTGCGCTACCCTGCCAGCACCGCTGCAGAGCCTATCACAGGGACACAGTTTTAGGAATGCTAACTCGGCCATTTCAAACTGCATCACTTTGATACACTTGTCTGCCTAAATAAAGCCATTCCACTTTGATCAGGCTGCCAAAATAAATGTGTCATGATGCTTTTTCTTTATCTCAGTTCAGCTTCTGGACAGCAGATTTTAAGAGCATCTGCAGCTACAGAAAGACCTTCACCTTAATACAAGGACATTTTCCAACCAAATAAGTAGAAAACTCATAAAGATGCCATCTGGGTATTACAAAAGAATTCATTATTCAGATTTTAAAACTAGCTGCATCCACTCTTCAGAGAACTTTTATAGACCTATTAAGAAAGAGATCTCACCAAGTATATTCTTTCTAGGTATTATATTTACAGTCACGTGGGTTTAAAAAAAAAAAAAAAATCACTTCTCCTCTCTATTCTGTTCTCCCCTGAGTCCCTACTCTCTTGATAATATTTGTAGCTGTCTTGGTTTGCATCGATATTCAGCATGTTGGCAAGCACAGAAACACAGAGACAAGCTAGCCTGACACTCTTGTGTGTATACATGTAAATAAGCTTACAATTAACTTATATTGAATTTATATATAAATTAATTTGTTTATAAAGCACTTAAACAATAGAAGTATATTCTAACACATTTGTATGGCGAAAGCACATTCCTGTCAATAACAATAGAGCTCTACAACTCTAGGTTGTGCTCCTAGAAGAAAGAGCAAACAGCTCCTAATCTCTGTGGTGTTTTCTGTCTTTTTCTGGAAGAAGAAAGCCTCTGCATTCTGGAGTTTAAAGGCAACCAAATAACCTTGTTGTTCCTCACATCGTATTAGTTTTTCAAGTAACATTTCTGGCCAAGAAAATAGTTAGCTTCAGGTAGGTTAAGAGCAACAAAGCTTTTGTTGTTGTTAAACTTCTTACATTACAGAATCACAGACTGGTTGAGGTTAGCAGGGACCTCTGGAGGTCATCTTGTCCAGTCCCCCTGCTCAAGCAGGGCCACCTATAGCTGGTTGCCCAGGACCATGTCCAGATGGCTTTTGAGTATCTCCAAGGATGGAGACTTCACAACCTCTCTGTGCAACCTGTGCCAGTTCTTAGTCAGCCTCACAGTGAAAAAGTGTTTCCTGATGTTCAGAGGGAGCCTCCTGTGTTTCAGTTGCCTCTTGTCCTGTCACTGGGCACCACTGAAAAGAGCCTGGCTCCATCCTCTTTGCACCCTCTCTTTAGGTATTTATATACATTGATGAGGTCCCTGCCTGTCATTACAAACTTTAGTGAACTTCTAGCTCAGTATTGTCTATTCTTAATAAGCTAAAAAATGGCTCACTATGCTGATGTGCTGAAGTGAAGCCTCGATTATGACTGCCTAGCTGTTAGCTATATATTACAAATAATCTTGCTTGTTAAGAAAAATGCACACCTCCTTTACCTAAACAAACATTTCCTCTGAAAGTTCTTCGCTTCATTATAAAGCCTTCCCTACGGGATGCTTATGCTGTTTATCTGGCTTGTATACCTTTACAAGACCTTGAATTTTGAAGAAGTTCCATCAGGGGCTGTCTGGAATCAAAACATTGTGATTATGTAGAATTTTAATTTTTTCCTCCAAATCTTCAATACAGTTTTGCAAAGCCCCCAAATGGGGAGGGGGGCAATCAGTGTTGACTGTGATATCTATATCAGCTCTATTTTATTTTTTTTGAGAGGGTTTATTTAATTTCTCATTGCATACTATCTGATTGTTTTGATTATGTTATGGATATAATTTTATTAAGTAATTCTTAATAAACCCAGAAGTAGAAGTACTTATATTTATGCATATAAATTTTGCATAAAAAATCCAATTATCTGATGGGTGATATTGTACGCTCAAGAACTGAAAATCATGTTGACAATAATTTGTGTGCATATTGTGCAACAATATTCACACTATTCCCACAAATTCCTACAGTATCTTTTCCAAATAAGCTTTCTTTCTACTTTATCCATTTGATAATGGTCTGGAAGGTATAATTAAACAGCTACAATTTTGGAGGAAAAAATAACCCCCAGGCCATTTTCAGCCTCCTGTGATGTACTTACTGTTCATTAAAAATGGTCTCTAAACTCTATGTAATACCTGAACATTGCACAGTTGTTTTTTCCAGAGAAATGGGCATCTTCCTCCCCCACCAGACTTTTATGCTAAATATGCCATCTGAGATCTTGTAAGAAATCCAGAACACTAACTTTTTAATCACTTGATCACTAAGTTCATGATCCTTTCACCTTCCTTCTTTTCCTTTCTCTTGTGCTTCCTGTCAGTTTACCATTTCCATTGATGTGAAGACTGCAATATTATCTATTTGTTTTTAAGCAAAAAATTAAAGAAAAATAATTTACATATGAAATGATGAAAGGCCTCATTACACAACAGAGTACAAGTAAACAATCTTACTGAAAATGAAGCAAATGATACTTCGCTATCCAAAAGTTTAAATCTACTGAAAAGCAATTCGGTTTCCCTTGGACAATACTTACTCCTAACAGAAAGAGCAAAATCTTATATTTGGCTTTGCACTAATCCAGAAACAAGACAGATAAATTTATTCTGCTAAAGGTTAGACAGAAATAAATACAGTAAATAGTTTTTCAGTGTTTTTTGAGTGGGTTAAGTTATGCGTGTTTGAGTGGGCCGGTTACTCTGTTGCACGTTTAGCCAAACTGCAACCCTTCTTTTCCTGTTGGATATTCAGGAATTAACCATGAAACTGGGGCGGGGGGGGGGGAACGACACACGGGACACACAACACCAAAACAGGAAAATGAAGCAACTAGAGTTTATTAACTCACAAGAACCATCTGATGGGAATAAAAGGAAGAGTTGAAGAAGAGGCAGAGAATCTAGTCAAAAAGCTAATGCAGATTTGGAAGAGATTATTTCGTAATATTCATAATTTGAAAATAAATAAAATTAGGGTTCTGCCTATGTTTAGAAGTGCAAAATAATTCAGGATTTTCTGCAATAAAGAAAGCAGCAGTGAGTTTTAGTAGTAATTTATCACTGCCTTTTAGGAATTATCAGACAGAAACCCTATAAATAATATATTGTCCAGTAAATTGTAAATTGTACCACAGAAAAACGTCTCCTTTCTTATACAAGGGTCACTGAAAATCAATATAGTTCCTTCTAAAAAGCACTCTACAATGTTTTAACACTTGTAGGTGATGGTTCAGCTTGTTACGGTTTATGGATAAATAACGTACAAGAATCTCACACACACAGAGCACTAAAATAAATGTCTGGTAGTACTACCAGAAGGATCTGATAAAAATAACTCTGGATCTGGATAGATGTTGATTTTTATTTTCTTACTCAGTGTTGACGTATGAAGCTGTGATGCTGGGACAAGAGTTGCAATTATAAACAGTGCTAAAAGGAGAGATCAGTTTTGATGGGAAATCCTAATTTGATAGATTCTTTTTTTTTTTTAGACTCCCCCGTATTGGGTTCAACACTGTCTCCCACAATATTCCTCTATCCAAGCAGGGGCATTGTGGTCTGGATGGGTGAACCACCAGATGAGTAAAAACTTGATGATGCATCATCTCAGAAGGTAATGGTTAATGGGCTGCAGCCTACCTGGAGGACAGTAACAAGAAGAGGGACCACCAGATCTGTCCTTGGACCTGGCCTGCTTAACATCTTTATCAGTGACCTGCAGGAGGTGAGGGAGGGCACGCTCCTCATGTTTGTAGGCAAAACCAAACTGGAAGAACCAGTCCACATGCCCAACAGCAGGGCTACCACCTGGAGGGAGCCAGACTGGCTGGAGGAATGGGCCAACAGGAACCTAATGTAATTTAACAAGGACAAATGCAAAGTGCTACTGTGGGAAGGAAGGAAGAAAGAACCCCCTGCATCCATACAGGCTGGGGACTGCCAGTCTGGGGAGCAGCTCAGCTGGGAAGGCCCTGGGGCTCTGGGCTGGCAGCAAGCTGAGCATGAGCCAGCAGCCTGCCCTGGCAGCAGAGATGGCCAGCAGCATCCTGGGCTGTATGAGTGCACAGGTGGTAATCAAGGAAAGGGATTATCCCTCTCTACTCAGCACTCACCTGGAGTACTGCATCCAGTTTTGGGCCTCCCAGAACAAGAAAGAAATTGGTAAACTGGGTGGAGTTCAACAGAGCATCACCAGGACAACCAGGGCTGGAGCACTTGCCTGGGAGTCTGAGGGACCGGGGCTTGTTCAGCCTAGGGAAGAGGCGGCTATAAGGGGGACCAGACAGCCACCTGCCCATACCAATGGAGGTCACTGAGGAGATGGAGACATGCTCTTCACAGTGGTCTGTGGCAGGGTAAGAAACAACAGGCATAAGTCAAACCACAAGAGGTTCAGGCTGAATATAAGGAGAACTGTTTTCCCTATGAGGACAGGCAGGCAGTGGAGCGGGTTCCCCAGAGAGGCTGTGCCAGCTCCATCCTTGGAAGTTCTCAAGACCTGACTGGATCAAGCCCTGAGCAGCCTGGTCTGACCTCATAGCTGACCCTGCTTGCGCAGGAGGTTGGACTAAAGACCTCCAATGGTTGCTTCCAACCTGAATTATCCTGTAAATCCACGATCCTATATAGTAATTATTATGAAAAATTAACAACAATGCTAATATCCGCATTATAAGAAATTACCTTTCAACATTTTTCTTTTCCTATAATACTCAAGAAAGTGCATTATTTTAGACACAATAAATGAATATTGTCATCTATACAGTGCATTTCACTACTATGCATTTAATGAGACCATGTGTGTTACTAACTTCCTACTTCTTTAAATAAAACAAATTGCCTAGCTAAAACAAAAGACTGACTTGTATAACACACCCTGATGAGGATGGAGAGTGATGTACTCTTTTCCTTTCTCATCCTGTAATAATTCATATTCTTTTGACCTACTGGCAGAAATTTGCACTTCTGAACATCTTCACAAATTGCTTTGCATACTTAATTCACTGAACTGACAGTAGTGTCTGAGGGTAATTTGGTCTGTCTTTACTCTTGCTAGGAGGCCCTCAGCAGAAAGCCTCTCATCAGCTCCAGGGGTTCCCATCTGTGACAGTCCAAATGGAAAAGAAAAAGTATAATATGCTGTGAACGACTTTTGTTTTGATTTTACTTGTCTCATGATTAATCAGGAACACAGGAACTCAAGATTAAAACACTCATCCTGGGGAATCAAATCTAGTATGCATAGCCTATCATAGCCTATCACAAATTTAAGTCTTTGGAAAGGAGACTTCAAACTCTTTGCCTGAAAACTGCTCTAGAATCTGCTGCTGTAAAACATCCTAAATTTCTATCCTAAATTAACTAGGGCTCATTTTATGCCTGCTTATTCTTTTGTCAAGTAGTAACATACGAGTAAAAGCTTAGAACCACCCATTATAAAAGCCCATATTTTGAGCACTGTTTGAAGATAGGCTATTTACCAATAACTGGATTTCTTCAAGTTGTATAGTCAGCATGCTCTGTAGCTATTTTTTTTTCAATGTGTTCTCTAAGAACATAAGGCTGTCAACAAATGCCAATCACATCCCCCTTTCCTTAAGGCCTCAGTCAAAATAAGCTTTCTATTGCCTGATTATTTTAATAGCCCTTTCCTACACCTTCTCTAGCTCAAATTCATCTTCCTGAAGTATGGTTGTTTAGAACAATCCCTAGTATCTTAGCTATATAGGGGCATATGCTGCTAATAATGTCATTATTAGACAAGTTCTTCACACAATATTTTGGCTTTTTTTTTTTGGGGGGGAGGGGGGATCATTTTAAATTGGTCTAATGGCTACCAGAAAAGTCACTAACTGGTTAAGAAACATGGGACGTCACTACTGCTTCCTGGTTTAATCAAAGCTCTGCCTTGAAGCATAACAATAACCGGAGGAGATTTTCTATAAACTTTTTCATAACAATTGGCAGTGCAAAATTTATGTAAGTGGGAGTATCTGTGCTCCAATATTGCTACTATATGTTTTAATTAAATTATTATTGTCTGAACATCGCTATCATTGAAAGGTAATTATATCAATTGATGTTATATTTACATCTATATTTTAATACATATTAAAAAAAAATCCTCAGTGTCTGCATCAGAAGAATGCTTGCAAAGAGAAGCACAAAACTGAAAGGACCCTTCTAGCATTTAGATTGACGTGGGGAACAGAGAGGTTAGGTTGCTGATAGGCAAGAGCAGATTTTTTTTTTTTTTCTTCCTTTCTTTTTTAAATAAGCATAACAGTATCCATCTGTTCCTGGATTTAGAGTGCAGATGTACTCTAAGAAGTAACTTTGTAAAATTAGTATCATGGGGCTCTGTGTTCATTCTCCCAGTGACTCAAGAGCACACTTGCTCAGTTGGCAAGTTTTAAAAAAGAGGAAGACTATGAAAAAGATCTTAACTGCTAGCTTTGCATGTATCCCGAGAAGTAAAAGTCAAACAGAAGTCTACTGTGTATTACCACTAGCAATAAGGATTCTGTAACTGCAATTAAACTAATGTTGCTGCTATCTAAAGTGATTCATTCAACTCTGTCAGATGTCTATTGGTTCTGCAGTGCAAACAAGTGTTTGTTTTTCTCTTCAGGTTGTTGGACATGATGAACTCAGTGCAGTATGAGACATGCCGATAGCTTACTTGGAATAATTGTATGGAGATAAGATCTTTGTTTTGTTTAGACATCGCTACCAACCTGCTTCATGTCTGAAATTACAGCTTCCTCCCAACCCAAAATATCCAAACTCTACAACGTACATCTTCATTCACCACTTTTTGCATCCCATTAGCCAAACTCTGCTTTTGTTTCATGTGGTTTTTCTCAATATCGCTCATTCTGTCCAACTAATACTTAAAATAAAGAAGGAATTTAGAAGGAATGTCAAATCAAATCAAATAGCAACTATTTCTTTACAACATTCTTATTTGTCATCCTGTTGCGTATTATAGCTTTTTCTCCTTTCACCTCGTCCTCTCAGTCACAGAATCTGTATATGCATGGACTACCTCTGCTAATCTGTTAGAAAAGAAATGGTTGAAAAATACTCCATTTCTCACAGGATAAGTATTACTGTAGATTTCCACCTTTGATGTCAATGAAGTCTTTTCTTGAATGTGTTTTTAGAACTACCACTTTTCAAAACAAGCACTCTCTAACACATATGATAAACTATGTAAAATTCCTGGAATAGAAGAAGAAATGTCTCAGAAATGGCCATGCAACGAAGAGGTATTTCCCCTTTATTTCTTGAAATGCTCACCAAGGCCAATCTGTCTTATTTGACACAGGACAAGTGGTGACCCACTACGAACAATTCTCCTGATCACATAACAACATAGTAGTAAAAAAGAAAGGTAATGCGAGAAAAAGGGATGGGATCCCTTGTTGTACCAAACACCACCACCACAATGATTTCATGATTAAAATCGGGGGAAAAATCGAAGGCTGACTTTGGGTCACAAGTGGGAACCACAGGATTTCTTTGCATACTGGAAGAGTCTTTTGAAAAAACATTGAATAAAAAAGTTCATTAGGAAAGATTCCTTTAAAAAGCCATGAATCTACTTAATGAAGAGTGGTGATCCTTGTCTGCAAATATTTGACTACATAGTGTTAATTTAACAAGCCATCGTTCTGGTCTCTGTAACACAAGCGATACTCTGTGATCTGTTAAATGATCCCCGATATTTATGTCACAGCTGATTTAACAGGAAATGTGCTACTTCCTGGAATATAATGCATGCGCACACTTCAATAGCACAGCACAATGCAATCTTAGAGATTACTCTGCAGCCATTGAATATGTGGAAAATAACTGAAGCTCATACTTGACGCTTACTGCCCTTGCACTATTTTAGGGAGGAAAAAAGAAGCCCGCGAGCTAAGAGTGAACGGTTACTTTACTAATCAGGCTGGCAAACCACAGGTGAAATCTGATGTGGAAATATAAATTACTTTATGCTTTTGAAAATCTGCTCTAACAGGTAAATATTAAACAGAAAAGTATGTTTAGTAGTTTTAGTGAAGACAGTTTTATCCTGTGCCCTTCTTCAGGTTTCCTCACTCCCTGCAGCACAGTTGTCGCTCTCAGAACTCCTCAGGCACTAGGGGACATCATTCAGCACATCATCTGCTCCATTTGACCACTAACCACAAGCTCTTCTCTTGGAAATCCTGTTGTTATTTAAAGCCCTTCCTTCTATGAGCTTTTTTCCAAATTCTCCATCTCCTGACTTCCTCCAGTATCTTATTTGGATCATTTTCCGTTTTTCTCATCCAATATACGCTGGGAACTCTGCTAGATCTTCTTCCTTGCTTCCCTTCCTTTTCTGTTTGTCCCTGTACTTATCTCCAGGACTTCAATGAAAAAAATAACAATGGGTAACTTAAGGATTTCTTTCCACTCCAAAATAACTGTCCAAACAATAGTCTTTGTCTGACATCTCTGCAGCCTAAACTTGACAAAGAACTGAATTCCTGCTTGCATCTTCCATTCCTCTGCCTTCCTTTGGTGATCAGAAAAGATTTCATTATATTCCCTGGTGCACACTCCTATCACCTGGTTCTCCTTTCAGAACCTAGATCCAAACTGATGGAGAGTTGGGATTACTTGCAGTCATTTTTAGGTATCTACATCACTCCTAGTCACCTGAAGTTCCCTTCAAGTCTGTAGAAAAAGAAACAGGCATAGTTACAGAGCATTTCAGGAAACTACTTCAGATGTCTTCCTTAGGGCAAATTAAATACAACACAAAGTATCTAAATCATGTGCTTTTATCCTGTTGAATGTCACTGTGATCTGGCCTGTTCTTTATGCACATAGTTAAAATAGTAATTTAGATTTTTACTGTTTCACATCCTAACTATGTAATTATTTTCCAGTCTGGCCTTGACAGAGTAGACTTGGTCTTTTGTGAAGATGTAGACAAGGTAATCTTCCTGGCTCATTTCTTTAAACTGACAGAGTTACAGTTAAAAGTTTTTGGGTTTTTTTAACTCTAATTTTTTTGTTGAATCAGTCCAGATATGCCTAGCATCTTTAATGTACTACCTATGTGGTCACATCAGCTTTTAGATGTTTTTATTCTTAGCATTTCTCTCATACCAAATATTCAAGATAAAACCTTCCTCTCAGCTCCTTCAGTCTAACATCAGTGTCACGCATACAGAACAGTCCTCAGTGACTTAACTTCCTTTCTTGATTTGTTATTTATTCAGCCCCTATTTATTTACATTACAAATACTTTCCAAAAGTGATTGTCTTTAATGTGTATAAAGCCTCTCCATTTGGGTTTACAGTTAATAACTAATAATAATTATTTTGATAATAAAAACCTGATGATTATAAAAAGTGCAACAATCTATTGGATACCACATTACTATATTGATTAAGGAGATAAAAAATCTAGAGTGTTGTCCTGTAACATCCTAAGAATCATGAAAAGTCAAATACAACTTCATCATTTTCCCATAATAACGGGTCTTGAAATTTATCAACAACTTCAATCTTTATCTGAAGTAGCTTGGGTTAGCAACTCCTCTCTCCCCCCTGAAACTGATGTGTTTCCTGTTTGGTACGAGGTTACTTCTCAAAGCAATGGCTCACATCCATAGTGAAGACAACAGAACCTAATGGGATAATCAAAAATCTCCTCATTTAAAGTGGACTTTAGGAGAACACACTGAAACACTGTCTAGGAGTCATGTACCTCCGCTTAATAACAGTATGAAACAGCTGCATATATTCATCCTGAAAAACATATCTGGAAAGAGAAATATGTAGGACAAAATTATAATCTTTAGCCCTGAAACTTCTCATACTAGTGAATGTTTTGCTTATTTACCTCACAGCTAAACTTATATGGAGCTGGAAGGAAGATGTGCCCTACAGATGTATCACTGCTCTTAGTAGGAATAAAAATTTATGATCCTACTGTATGACAGCAGTTATTAGCTTGTTTGGGTTTTGTCCATTCGGACACCACCTGAAGATAAATACAGGATTAAAAAATAAGCTGCTGCTTTTTTTGCCCATAGGTCCAGATATCCTGGACTTTATCTGAGTGATTTTAGGAACGAGTCAGAGAATTTTCAGTACAAACAAGATTCTGGAATAGTTCTCCTTTCGGAGAATGGAATTCTATAGGTAAGAGAGAACAAAAAATGATCTAAGAATACTTCTGTAAAATCCAGGAACTCCATATTAGGCCCGCATAAATGGGCCCATAAATTAGAAAAAAAGGTAACTTTATCTATGAGATTGTATTACAGTTAATGTTATTTTTAAAAATCCTTACTGATTACTATAGAAACCTGTTGGACTGATTTTAATAAATACCTCAGGGCTTTTCCATATAAACCAAGGTATATACACATAGTGCTACTGATTACTATTACATAGTGGAGAAAAAAACCACTGGATCATTAAATCTTTAAACATGAAGCACTTGGTCTTTACTTTATTCAGTGCTCATTCAAACAGAGACCCAAAACCGCCAATTAAACAAAACCAGCCATCCTCTTGGTTTTAAATTTTTGTTCAGCTTGTGTTTGCTTCTAACTTGATCCTGACTTTTGTGCTTGCTTGGAAAACGCCTGTTAAAATAAAAAACGCCCTAGAGTTAAGATCCGGAGCCTCTGGGGAACTACTAGACCAGGGCTTGATTTTGTCAGTCCTCCCAAATGACCCCATTAGTCTCTGAGAGGCAGGTTAAACAGCTGCAATTCCCAAGGAAGGCCCGTCCTCGGTCGAGGCGCAAAGATGCACGTGCGCACCTTGATACAGGTGAAGGATCCTCGTGGGTGGACGGACACAGAAGGGTCTGTGCTCTGCTCGAGAAGTAAGTCGTCCCACGTCCCCACGCTCAGCGGGGAGCTGCTGTCTTAAACACTGCCTTATAGGCCTTAAACACTGCCCTGCAAGGCGGGGACAAAGTCTGGGCTGTGGAGCGGCACCGCCCGCAGCCCTCGCACCCTCTGCCGGCCAGCACCCACCTGGCACGCTTGCACAGGGGGTCCCGTGCCAAGCCCTCAGCCCCTCTCTGAAACACGCCAGCGGGAAGAGGTGACGGCGTCTCCCCCTGGATTCTTACCCCGCTACTCTTGCGGCTAAGGGGGCTTGTGGAGGGCGCATGCAGGGCCCCCGCTCCCACCTCCGTGGGCAGATGTGAGGCTGTCGGGCACGGGAATCTGCCTGTCAGGCACCAGCCCCAGGCCAGGGAGGGGCGAGGGGGCTGGAGGGGAACCAAGTGCTCCTCTCTAGGTAAAACTAAGCAACCTTATTAATAATAGAGTCTGACCCGTGGTCCCAGGTAAATCAGTGGCTCTTTAAACACAAGACCCAGTGTCCTAGTTTCAGCTGGGACAGAGTTAACTGTCTTCCTAGTAGCTGGTAGGGTGCTATGTTTTGAGTTCAGTATGTGGAGAATGTTGATAACACTGATGTTTTCAGTTGTTGCTAAGTAATATTTAGTCTAATGTCAAGGATTTTTCAGCTTCTCAAGCCCAGCCAGCGAGAAAGCTGGAGGGGCACAAGAAGTTGGCACAGGACACAGCCAGGGCACCTGACCCAAACTGGCCAACAGGGTATTCCATACCATGGGACGTCCCATCCAGTATAGGAACTGGGAAGTGGGGGCGGGGAATCGCTGCTGGGGGACTAGCTGGGTGCCGGTCAGCGGGTGGTGAGCAATTGCACTGCGCATCATTTGTACATTCCAATCCTTTCATTATTGCTGTTGTCATTTTATTAGTATTATCATTATCATTATTAGTTTCTTCTTTTCTGTTCTATTAAACTGTTCTTATCTCAACCCGTGGGTTTTGCTTCTTTTTCCCAATTTTCTCCCCCATCCCACTGTGGGGGGGGGCGGAGTGAGTGAGCAGCTGCGTGGTGCTTAGTTGCTGGCTGGGGTTAAACCACGACACCCAGGGATCACCATTCCCAGCCCTGTTTTCTAAAAGCAAAAATCTAACTTACAGTAAGTTATAAAAAGCATTCTTTAAGCTATATTAATTTCCATTTTGTCAATATGATGACCCCATATGCATCAGGGAGCGTAGATGTGCCAAACTCGGAGAGTGTGGGGGGAAATTCAGAAAAAAATTAATAGGAATATTCAGGTCAAAAAGTCTAAATAATCCACAGGCAGCAGGGTTCATGCTATGTTTTTCTAAGAAGGCATCTGTCTTCTTGACTGAAGGGAAATTTGTATTGCTTTGCTTTTTTACCTTTTTAGAAAAAAAGTATTTTAAACTGGAATAAAATTATGTATCAAGGTTTTAAACCACATGCAGAGATGATTGCGAGGGGTAGGTGATGAAAGCTGTAATCATTGTAAGTGGTGTATAACAGACCTGAAGTTTTACGAATGGACAAGAAATTACTCCCTCTCTCTTATACCTACCTATTCTCTTCTTGTATCCTGTAAGACTTAGTTATGAATATCTGATTCGCACACTTTTGTTAATAACTTGACTATATGCAATTTTACACAGTGTGAGCAGTAGTAGCACTAGTAACCCACCAATAAAGTATTTAAAGATCATCTTCCAGTTAAATGCCCAACTCATTCTCCCTCCTTCCCTTTCCAAAAGTTGCTACCACCAGAAGAATGAATACCTACCTTCACAGCCTAAAAGTTATTTAGATCTAGAGTCTGCCACTGTACTGGGCCACCAGTAGTTCATGAAAACCCCAGAATCAGGGAGTCTGTAGCTGAGCCTGGGCTGTGGTCAGTAGCATGATGCGTGGAGCTGGACATCAGTTCAGTGTGCAGAGGAGTTACAGAATTAGGCCCCTCAGAGATCGCTGCTGCAACATACCGTATGGTGCTGCTTATCAGTGGCTTTTTTTATTTGGCCTAGAGACACATTTCTCTAGTCTATGCAAAGCAGAAGTCAACGAAACAATTCTTCTCCAATCACATTGTAGTTTCACTTGGATTTTTTTCCTTGCTGCAATGTATTTTACTTTTGTTTATAACAGAAACAAAGCAAAAAAAACCCAAAAAAACCAAAAAAAAAAAAACCCAAAAAAAACAACCCCAAAATAAACATATGGAAAAATCCCTGCCTTTGGTCTTTGGAAAAATTTCTCTGAGATGATAGATTGCCTCATGCACTAATATACACAGTTCGAAGGAAAATAATGGGTGCATTGTTTCAACAATAGAAAATTACTTTAAACATTTAAATAATTGAAATGTACCAACACACACAAAAAGACAGTCATGTTGGTTAGTTAAAAGGCACAATAGTATTTCCCAACAGTACTAACAATGTTGAACTTCTAGGGTGATGGTGAAAGATAGCCAGCTAGCAAAGATGATTAAGAAACCGTGTACAGGTGGTAATGGCAGATGTAGGCGGAAAGTGTCAGAAGTAGGCAGTCAGGAATATTTTGGAAAGATGCACTCTACCTGTGTAGCCCAGCGAATTGTCGCCATTATCAGAGGTGGGGAGTGGTGTCCCGCTGTCGTTCCCCCTCTCTAGGTCGGCGGAGTCTGTCGGAAACAACACCAGAGCTGCTGATGGGGTCACAGGAGTAACAGCAGTTGCCATTTCGATCACAACACGTCCAGACACAATTAAATCCACACATGACAGCAAAAGCCACAGTGCCAGCGCACGGCACGCTTTGTCCTTCCCCCGCCTGCGTGGTGGTGCCCAGCGAAAGGTGTGCGGGAGCATTGCCCTGGGTCCCCAAAACGCTGCCCGCTGCCCCTCTCTGCCCACTCCAAGTCTCGCTCTGCAGCCCGCCAGGCGCAGTGGCCACACTGCCAACCAGCCAGCGCAGGCTGTGGTGAGCATATGGGGACGGGAAGGCAGGGGAGCTGAATGCTAGCATTGCTAATTTTCCACCTTATTGTTAATCAAAGCTATTGACTGTGATCACTCCCCATCATCGCTTCATCTCCTGGCAATTACAGACTCAAGGGACTTCACCTCTTTGTGGGGAGGAGGCGGGGGACGACTGTGTCTTGGCAAGCGCGGGGAGGGGGGAGCTGCTCTACCTCTTCTGGAAGATGGGGCAGGGGAAAGGGGTAGAGCCCCTCTATGAAAAGGCAACAGTTTAGCGGCATAAGGAGTAAGATGCGTTTTCTGAGTTGAAAGATGCTTGCAAGGAAACACTCAATTTTAATGTCACATTGAAAAAAAAAAGAAGGCAGCTGGTCAGCTAAACACATAAATGAACACGTGTTTTAAGACCCCAAGATAAATTGCTGATCAAAACACCACAAAGCACCGTGAAGATAACTCATAATAATGAACTAAATAATTCAAAGCAAAAAATAAAATAAAAATGCCAGTGGCTCTGAAAACAAAACAGCACAACCCGAAGGAATTTGTTGTCAATATCACTAGATCTTTTTACTCTCATCTATACAGCTTAATGTAAAACTGTTTATTAAACTTAAATTCTATTTTTAATTTACTTAAAGTACGTGTGCACTGTCCAACAAAGAACAAGTAAAAAGAAACATTCACATTTTGTTAAAAAAAAAAAAAAAAGTGCAAGAACCAAATCTCTTTGCAAGAATATCACTACCACAACAATAGGCTGCTTATTTCTTTTTCCTGTTGACAGGTGTCAGGTAATTTATTAATTATTGTAAAGACCTTGAATAGGAAAAATATGTTTTGCTCTCTCAAACACAGACATATTCTGGACCTCTATAATGACTGAAAGTAACTGTTCCTTTTCAATAAAACGCACATGCTGCTAAAAAATGGTTATGAAGTTTCACAAAACACCTAAAGCAACTATGTTTGAAATTAAACTAGAAAAAAACATAAGTGGATATTTTTCTGGATGCTTAGTTTTACTAGTTCAGTCTAATTTTTAAAATGTGGTGCCAAAGATTCATATTCTCTGTTTGTTTTTTACACAATCTTATAGAGACAGCATCCTTACAAATCAAAATCTTTTTAATGAATTACGAAAGAAAAACAAAAAGAAAACCCAAATTCTCAAGACCAGTCCACTTAAGGGGACTTACTGGAAAGAATATTTCTTTTAAAAAGTCAATTAAAGAATTGATAGCATGACTTTTAAAATACTGTTGTGCAAATTACAAAAATAAAAGACCAAACAACAAAAAACAACCAAACACCAAGACTGTGTTTCATCTTGGCAGATGAAAAAAGTGAAATATGTTCATTTATTGGTCCATTCATCTTTGCTGGCTCACTAATGGCCAATGTCACGTACATCTTTAAAATCTGCTCTGAAAATGGCTGCAGAGTGACTGGATCAACATTCTGCTTCTCCAGATTGCTCACTTATTTGCATTCAAGGGTTGATTGGGTCAGAGTTTTAAATTACAGCGGTAAAGGACAGAAGGACAGGACTTTTTATTAAATTAAGTGGCAGAGGCTGTGCCTACTTTTTTTAGGGCAAATGTTTATAATTGACTACAGAAAGCTCAGACAGAGATTTCAAGCAACAAACCTGCTGATCATCATTTTGAAAGATTGCCTTCTAGGAGATTTAACCACACTACTCAAAATGATGAAGGAGGAAGAAGATGCACTGAAAGCTACTGGAGCGTTCTATGTGTCAGTGTAACGTCTGGCGTCATGAGCAAAATGTAATTGCAAAATGAAATAATCTTTTTTTACCCAAGATACTCCCTCAGACATGGCATTCCCAGCAATGGGCCACCCTCCTCATAACACCTCACAAAACAACCGATGCTAATGCCCTTTAGCAAGGCTCACTTAGGAGTTTAAATAGGAGCAGTCTCCGTTTCAGAAATGCTGTGCATTCAATACAGCCAAGAGGACACATGAGCAGCAGCTTTAAAAACTAGGCTACAACTACTTGCAGCCATTTAGGCATTAAAACCTCGGCTTCAATCCCTCCACTGATGGAAATGAGGGGATTAGTCTCTTTTTTAATGCTACCGATATTTACATGATATCTGTTGGTGACAATGCACTTGTTATTTATAATCTAAAACCACACAGACTTTATTCACTCTCTCATTCTTTGAGAAACGCTACTTTTCCACCTGATACCGAACATGATATTCAACTAATGTTAAATTATGGTCTCTGGCTGGAAATTACTTTCACTTATGATGATTGCTGAAGTTCAGTTCTTGCTGTGGGTGAATTTCGCTGAATCACTGCATGATAAGTCTGCGCCCAAGTCCTACATTTTGGGCTGTGGCCCCCTGCACTGGGCTGAATTGAATTTCAGCTCTGTCACAAGATCCAGCTTTGCCTTTGCCTGGGAGTCCCTGTTAAAACTTAACAGAAATTAGTACTATTGACTTAAATGGCACATTTCACCATAAGACTGCTGTGAAGGCACTCTGTTGAATGGGTGGTAAAGGGCCTGAATGTTAAGACGTAATGTATTTCTTATGACTACCGTGTTGTAGGATCAGGCAATTTTCCACTTAGCTTTGCTAAACGTAATGAATGGTTTTACATCATTACACTTTTTTAACTAGTCACCGTGACAAAAAAAGTGAAGGGAATGAATTGTATAACCTGGAACAATTCACCTGAGATATGAAAAATTTACAGCTCAGTCTGAATCAAAGCGGAGGCTGAACTCAGTGCCTCATCCCTCAGAGAAATGCCATAATCACTCTAACAGGTTTCATAGAAATGACAAAGAGAGATGTCCTTCAAAACAACTCTTCAGTAAGGTTGAACATCTTGGTTGAATTTTTGCATCAGACAGGAGGAATTTAAACCAAGGTCTCTGATATCCCAGCTGCTCAGAAAAGCCTATTTTCAATGAAATAAAATTTACACTTTAAAAAATGCCTAAGCAGTAATTGGTTGATTCATTAAGTAAAACAAACAAATAAAAAAAAAAAAAAAACATTTAATTTGACAGAAAATTACTGTTACCTGTAAGTATGCAAAACTTCAGGAAGAAGGTAAAAGGAGTTCACCCCCCCTTTTTTTAATTATAGTCCCAAACATTTATTTTGGAAGAGGAAAATTAAAAGTGAAGCCATGACTACCAAAGAGAAAAAAGAGGAGCAAGCCCCCCCTTATCAATTGCTACTACACTTTTCTTTCACAGGAGCATTTGAGAGAGGCCTTCTTTGACAGGGGGAACCCCCTCATCATCATGAAAAATATCTTGTTCCCTCTTTCCACGGCCATTTCCAGAGCCACCATTCATTTAGTTGGGCAAGTACCTTAAGGCATTAAAAAACCCCAACAACATCTATTTTGACTTAATAGGAGAATGCTATGTTTACCAGCACTGAGTGGTCTAGCTTTTCAGTGGAACAGTTTCAGGTTTAGTCAGTGCAGCCCAAGTACAGACGACACCTTCCAAGCAGCAGGAGGATTTGGCTTAATCATACAAGTTCAGAGCAAGTTTAAGTGGTCCAAAGGCAGTCGGATGGCACCAAAGATTTTTGTGAATGTGGGGAAGCTTTTCCAATGAAATTTCCACCAAAATCTGGAAATTACTTCTTTTTGTTGGAGTGGAGCAGGAGCTACTGAACACCATTCATGCTTTAATTTACATGTCTTTAACTCTTCAAAATGATCAGAAAATCCAAATACTAAATATTCACTATTATTATTCATTTTCTTGGGTCCTACAACACCTCAAACCAGAAAGACACATTTATTTTTTCAGCTACTTACACTGAAGTGCTTTGTGCAATCCTAACCTAAAAAATTATATTAAACACGCTTTTGACCATGGCTCTGCTATTCATAGATATGTCACCAGGGATTTTTTTTTTTCCCCCTACCAGTAACAGAAAGTGATGCCATCAGTTATTGCTTCTTTTGTACCATAGAGATATGTCTGTATGACACATTTTATTGACGGTGCATCCTTAAAAGTCCCCAAATGATTCAGTATTGATGCCCTGGCCCATCCTCCTGGAGGACATAAAGAAAAACTGAAAAGACCTAAACAGACACAACTTCTTACTAGTGTAGGAATCTCATGTATCTGAGTTTCTACACTGGTCATTGTTTATCTGAAATTAAAGCCATCTGCTGAAAAATATCCAACTACAAAAACAGTAACTGTTGCCATATTTAATTCCAAAATATATAACTTCATTATTTCTTGTTACGTTTCTCTAAATTTCATTATCATCATCAGCTTGGGGGTACAAAATTGGGAGGAAACAGCATGAACAGCATTTTGCAAATGAACATTAATAAAAGATTAGGGTGAAGCAAATGAATATAAACTACTATCAATAGTAGAATTGTGTTCTACAAATTGGATCAATTCCCATTGATTCCTTTCCAGTCATCTTGAGGAATTCAGGAAGAGACATCAGAAAAAAAAAACCCAACAACTGTGACCGCATCAAACCACAGCCTAAGATGAGCAACTAAATTAGTAGCCTGTTTTTTTCAGTATTTTGATTTATTCTAGGTTTTCATTGGAGTTACAGTGGAAATACACTATAATATGTCTTAAGGGATATTTGATGTAGTTCTGTTTCTTCATTTGGTTATTCATAATGACAAAACATTTTATGCTATCAGAGTATAGGTAAGTAAGGATAGTACCTAAGGGAGAACTACTGTTAAAGTTAATATATCTGTGAGAACTAACTTTTCTAGAGGGAAGTACTAGCTACAATTATATATTTATTTAGAAAAATACAGAAAAGCTTTCAAGAATGTAGACCTATTCTTCAGATCTGGAACAAAAAGGAAAAACTTCAAGCTATGTGCAGAAATGGGAATAATTAGGCCACCCTTAGACTATCACAGTTTGGTAAACACGTACAGGTCTATATCAGAAGCCTATGTAGCATGTGGCTGATTAATCTGGATGTTTCCAGATTAGCTGAAGGGAAATATTCTATTATCTTTCATAAGACTTAATGGTGCAACTTTCTAGAAACATTCACATTCAGCCAGCTAACTTGTTTAAAGTGGATAACTTTAGGGAGTTATGACCCTTTTCATCAGCTAAGAGTCTCCACAAGTAATTAAGAAGTTCTTCATTAAAAGTTTACACTGCTCACCTGCCTTATCTTAAAAGTTAAGAAAGGTTTAAGCTAGGGGGAAAAGGCAAGAAGTTGTTCTCACATAATGGCTTTAACCTGAGGATCTGGCTCAAGTAAATTACAAATAAATCCACAAGGATGCTTTTTATTAATAGCCTGTACAAGTATGTTCTAGCAACTCAATATGTGGTTCTAAAAATAAAGTGTACACTTATGCATAGGTAGAGAAATGTTATTCATTATGCACGAGAGAATTTTCTGATGAGAAGAGATTACTTTGTGGTGTAAAAAAACCCTTAGAAACAGATTTTTCTAAAACAAGGAAGAATACAGCTTTTATTTAATGGTTTGAGTATCTTTTTTTGGTTGTCTTCAAAGAACAGTGCATATGACTGAAATCCTGACAAAACCTCAGTAGTGGATGCTATTTAAACACATTTCCTTCCCTTCATTTTCATGATTCCTTCAATAACAGCCTTTAACTCAGTAAAAAGTAAATGAGGACTTCTAGTTATGCAAAAGCAGTAAACAACCTCTTTGCACCTTATGCTGCTGGTAAACAACCTCTTTGCATCTTATTTATTTATTTTGGAAGTAGGTAGTAAACATAGGTGTTAGCAGCTTCAACACAGATCCAGCAAATATAATTTACAGAGTAGTGTAACTATGATTGTTGGGTTTGTTGGTTTGGGTTTTTTTTAGATCTGCATCACTTGCTTTTGAATTCTAAAGCTGAAGTCTTATGTGGAATCAGTCATACAAGAAACCATATGAATATAATTACATAGTGACATTTCTGACTGAACACTTAAATTCTCAAAACTTGGTATATAGCAGAGAGGACTTAAACATGCACTGTAAGACTTCGATGCTCCCAAACCAGTCTATTGTCCTCTCTCCACCCCCACACCTGGACCTGCTAGCTCTTCCTTGCACTTCTTGGGCCATCCCCTGTAGCTCTCCTGTTTTGTATCCGCTCCCATTTCTTTCCCTGCCAGATAAACCCGAAGGTAACAGCCATTCAGGCTAATTAAATGGTACTGGAAGTGAGTTAACAGGTGGTGGCCCCAGCTGCTTTAGTTGCAGGGGTAGATAAGAGACCCATCACTAGCCCGTATAAGTCACTATGATTAATTAGGACAAGAAGCCATTTTCTAAGGAGGGACAACCAGATTTATAACAGAATTTTCTTCTCTAAGCAACAAGCAAACTTTCTCCAAAAAATACAGAAATAAATAACTTATTCTGAAGTGCTCACCACTCATCCTGACTATGTTCAATATGGCATATGCATAAGACCTATTTGGCATAGGTTTCTTCATATCAATATTTTGTATTTTCTTTTTACTGCAAGCTCTGAATTTGACCTTACTTTAGGAAATTTCCTCTCCCTTACAGGCTCTCTTATTTTGTTTTCTTCCAAGTAAACTTACATGTTTCTCAAGAGAGTTCTGATTACTGTGGAAACTACTATCAAGACATTTAAATAACAGCAACTAGTACCACGTACAGTTGAAGAACTGGTTATGCAAGCTTCCCAAACAATCCTCCAACTCCACTAGACTTCTTGCAATAATCCCCTAACCATTGTAATCAACTTTATGAAACTACACCCAGTCCTCCAGGCATTAACCCCTGGAGCTGCTGCTTCTATGACTTTAGTCCTGTAAGGTTGTTTTGAATTATGCAGCTGCTTTACAAGTAGCTGCCCCCAAAATAGTAGCAAAGAACTGGGTTCATTTTCTCTTTACTGTAGAACTGAAACACAGCAAGAAACCCATCATGCTTAATTACCCCTTATTTTATTCAGCTGAGTGGTGAACTTAGGAAAGGTGATGAATTTCCCTCATTAATGACTATTACAGGCAAACAATGAAAATGCAGGAACTAATTCAACACACCAACCTCAACAGCCTTGCAGTCACATGATTTGAAATTAAAACTACCATAAAAATGAACATTGAAGGGGAAGCACACAATTCAAGAGCTGAGAAAGCCCTTTCCCATTCCCTTGCTTTTCTGTATATGCAAAGTCATCTTCTGAGTTGTCAAAGATACATCAGCAACACAGCTATGTCATTTACATTTTACTAGTCTATCTGCAGAGCTCAGCATGAAGACTATATTAAATCAATGTATGTCAATGCTTATTTATAGAAAGAATGGACATGTTTGGACCAATACATTGTCCAGCAAGGGAATACACTGGCATACTAAGTAAGCCTATTAAAAGTGCTATATAAGCAAGAAAGTCTCTCTGATATCACAAGAATCCCAGGTCTTTTTTTTTTTCAGGAGACACTCCTAGCTACATTTCTAGCTGTCCTGGTTTGGCTTTCCCCCGGCTCCTTTTAGAACAGCATTTTGAACCATTTTGCTGTTGCCAACACGTTCTCTACCTCCCAACAGCGACTTCAGCCACATTGTGATTACCGATACCCTTAGCATATACATTTCTCAAAGGAAACGTGTCCGGTTGTTGCTCTTCTGTGTTTTCCCTTCCTTTTTGCCTTCCATAATCCCAGCCCTTTGGCTATGAGAGAGAAGCCAGCAGACAGGTGTCGTGGTTTAACCCCAGCCAGCAACTAAGCACCACGCAGCTGCTCACTCACTCCCCCCACCCCCCCCAGTGGGATGGGGGAGAAAAATCGGGAAAAAGAAGCAAAACCCACGGGATGAGATAAGAACGGTTTAATAGAACAGAAAAGAAGAAACTAATAATGATAATGATAACACTAATAAAATGACAACAGCAATAATGAAAGGATTGGAATGTACAGATGATGCGCAGTGCAATTGCTCACCACCCGCCGACCGACACCCAGCAAGTCCCAGAGTGGCGATTCCCTGCCCCCACTTCCCAGTTCCTATACTGGATGGGACGTCCCATGGTATGGAATACCCTGTTGGCCAGTTTGGGACAGGTGCCCTGGCTGTGTCCTGTGCCAACTTCTTGTGCCCCTCCAGCTTTGTCGCTGGCTGGGCATGAGAAGCTGAAAAATCCTTGACTTTAGACTAAACACTACTTAGCAACAACTACTTAGCAAAACATCAGTGTTATCAACATTCTCCACATACTGAACTCAAAACATAGCACTGTACCAGCTACTAGGAAGACAGTTAACTCTATCCCAGCTGAAACTAGGACAACAGGACAGGCTCTGAAGGTCCTCTTCCTTTCATGCTTAAAGCCACTCACATTCTATTTAACCTGTCTTTTGCACAAAGCAAAAAGCAGATGATGCTATATCCTATGGGGTGATTCAAGGATTAAAAAAAATGAGGGTTTAACCCTATTGTCATTTACAATTAAAATCTTTGTGGCCTAACAGGAAAGTAATTTAGTAAGTAATGTACAGAGATGGTTTTGAAGGTGAACTGCAAGGTAAACAAATATTCACACTGACTTGTAAAAACACATAGAGTTGAAAGACTTACCACATCAATCAGTACAGCTCTACAAGAATAACTTTACAGCAAGCTACAAGCATCATCAAATCACAAATACATATCCATATAAAGTAGTAGTAAATTGAGTCTGTCCAGAATTCCGTTTCCTATTTACCTCCCAAGACAGTGAATTATCCGCAGATATCAAATGATACTCACTTGCAACATAACTTTTTTTTTTTTTTTTAATCCAAAGAATGTTTTCTTTTTTTCATACTAAGTAGAGGTAAGTACTTCAGGAATTTTTTTTTCTTTTGTTATTAGATCACAGGGGTTCTTTCTGTAAAGCTCTTCCTAAGAGCTACGGCTTTTGTACAGCGTAATGAAATGCATTCTACAAAGGAGGTTTTTAAGTTTGTCCCTTGGAGAGAAGAGAAGCCATACAACAGGTGTTCCTCCTTTCTTTGTTTACCTGAGGTGACTGCTCACTGCTCAAAATCATATCCTTAAGAAAACAAATGATGGAGCATGTAAGCATTTGCCTGGAAAATTTGATATTAGGCTGAAGTCCTTTCTTGTTAAAGCAGCAAAATGCTCCCATTGACTGTGTGCAGGGTTCTGTTAGCACAGCTGTGAATACTTCAGGGAAATGGGAGAAAGACCCACAAATAAAGAATTAGCAATTACTATCTAGCTCATAATGAAACATACACATACGTCCCAATCAACTTAATAATTCTCAGTCTAAACTGGGAAAGATTAATAAAATAGTGGTAAGTTAATTTAATAGTTCCTAGTGGTTCTTTAGCATCTTCCAGCTGGGAATCTCATTTCTCAGTGTGATTAATGTCAGCCTCAAAAGAAAGCACAGGGTCAAAAATTACTCCTAAGTTTATGAACTCAAACTCCAGACAAAATAGAACGATGATGAAATGAAATAGCTGAGGAGAAGAGCAATCAGTAACTCTTCTATCTTGTCAGAATTCAGCTCTGCAAAATTAATACTACATAAGAAATCATACAACACAGCAAGGGGTACTTGGGTTTACAAGGACCTACAGATTTCTCTAGTTATTGTCAATTTGTAATATTGTATACATTGAGCATGGGAATTCCTAGCTAGAGGAAGTAATTCTGAAACAAAATAGGACCTTCAATAGATCCATGAGAACCCCTGAAATAATTAGACCTCTAACTGGAAGCACAGAGCCCAAAGAAATAAAGGACGAACACTGAAAAATTATATGTTTTAAACTACACAAATATGATGAGAACAATGCCAGTGTAAATAACAAAAGCAGCCACATCAAAATTTTGATGGATAAGACTATCAAGATAGCAAAGACGGACCAAATCACATATCTATGTTCAAAAACCAACCAGAACTTTGAGATAAACTGCCCAATAAGACATAACCTTATCAGAAACTTCAGCTTGTGTTGTTGGTAAATACAGAACAACATCTAAATAGCAAATGGAAGGAAACAGTTATGCCACCCTTAAAAAGCAAAACCAGAAAACCCATAGTGATAGAGATCAGGAAATTAGGCTTCTTGTAGTAAGGGACTCATTTATCATCACAGCAACAAATTGAAAATGGAAGCACAGATGACTGAGAATGCATTGTGTCAGATTCACTCGTAGAAAGTTTCCCAGTGACTAGGTCACAGTTTTAATATCTCTGAACTAAAGCACAACACTGTAAGAGTGACAGCTTGAAAAAAGAAAAATTTCTTTAGCAAACCCTGATTGTTTGTTTGTCCTAACTTCATTAAAAGTGTTGGTGCAGCTGCTTTGGGCAGGAAATAAAAAATACTTCTGAAGCAACATTATACATATCATATGTTTCTAGCGTGATTGGTTCCATATTGTTGGGGCCCTCAAGCGCCTCTAGCAGAGTTCCTCAGCAAATTTTAACATGTCAAACTGGATAAAAGTCAGAAGTAGATGCTTTATTCCTGTGGGCTAGGACGACTGCTATCCAGCCAGAAACTCCAACAGGGAAGATGATACCCTGGCTTCGATCTGAGCACTGCGTGCTCCCGTGGGCTGCTGATAACAGCACGTGGCCTGAGCCCTGAGGTGGCCGCCAGCATCCCCCTCCAAACTGCTGCACGCCCCGGTGCCCTCAGGGTTCCTCTCTGACTGCTCGTGGCTGAGACCTCAGCTCAGTGGCAGTGGGGCCAGCAGCCCCCAGCCCTTGCTGGGTGCCGCAAGTGGGCAACAGGCTATCGGAGCGCAGCAGATGTGTCAATAGACTAATCAAATGTCCTTCAGCAACATTTTTACTACCTAGTCGATGGGGAAGCTTAGAATCAGGTTAGGCCTCAAGCTGAAAACTTTAGCTCACCACAATGAACCTTTAAAACTAAATGCACTGAGCAGAATATAAGCATACCCCATAACAGAGTATATCAGAAGATCAAGCCGCTGATAAACACAATGCTGCTGAACCAGATCTGTACGCATAACCTATCAATTGCAAACAACCGGTGGCTCACAACTCAGTGATACATCTGTACTACTACTGAATTTAAAAGACTGTATGTTGTGTCTAAAGGTTTGGAACTTCATCATACTACGATATTAAATGTTTCTAGGTATGGCCAAGATTATTTCAACTAGTATACTAAACTTCTACCGCACAATAGACCAAAATGGAAAAACATTTAATATTTTAACAGACTTCAAATTTATTTTATTGATTTTGGTAGGAATATAGGTATGAAAGATTACGAAAAAGGAGACAAGAGAACAAAACAAAAAAATACAAGAATCTAGAGAAAGAAAAACATATTTAGCATATTAAAGGCAATTAATCATCTCTCATTTTAGGAGGCCAGACTACAGAAAATTCCTGGAAAAACACTGTAATTTCAGAAGGTGCTAGATAGGAGAAAAGGAGACTAACACATTGGATCAAACAACATATCCAGCTAGAGACTGATCTGACGTCGAACGCTACTTAAAAAGTAAAACAATACAAAGCAGAATTGTATTGTTTTATTACACCAATTTAATATTTTAAATAGAAAAAAATTACCTCAAAAGATAGTAAGGAAATTTAAACTTTAAAACAAAAGAAAAAGTACTGAGTTTACCACATCATTCCCATTACTCAAGTTTTACAGTTTATCTATCTCTACTGAAACTTGTGTTGTTGCTGTTCTACAACTGGAGAGTGACCAAGGAGATGTGATATGATCTTGAAAGTAAGAGATAAATAAGCTGTAAGTGTATGTAAGTGCTCAAAACTGAATACAACTGAAACATTAAGCAAGTCGGTGAAAAAGAGCTTACATCCAAGATGAAGACTGTTTCAGTCGCACTTCAGCAAAAGCTTCTAAAATTGTTAAACATTTTAGAACTTTTCCTTAGCTACAAAAGACTGAACAATGAGAACAGAAACACTTGTTGCTAGAAATAATATAATTAAAAAATAATCTAAGATGTTTTCCCTATGGTTTCTATCTTTCTAAATGGCTATAGCAAATAGCTGTATTTTTGAAAATGCATTTAGTCTCAGAAAAGAATTCACTGACACAGACAACATAAAGAAAGTTACGTTCAGTGATGAAAGGTAAACTGGGTAAAAAAATTGAAATAAAGAAAGAAATAAAATGTCCCATAAGCACTGACTGAATGTTAACTAGTTTTACACTGATTAGCACTCGTGCCTAAGGCGGCTCCTTAGGTAAGCTCCTATTTAAGCTTTTCTCATCAGCTTGAAACTTGAACATAATTATGTTTGACTAGATTCAGGCTGAGTATGTCTCAGGGTCCTGGCCCCCAAGTCATCCCAATCAGAGTCCTAGACAAAACCTTCCCTGGTTTCCTTGCAGCCTCCCACCACAGGTATCTTCCTCAGGACAACCACAAGAAAGAAGTTGTTGTATAGAGAAATCTTGTCCTAATATACAGACAAATTATAACTACATCTCACATCCACTGGTTCAGACATAGCTTTGAGACTCCTTCCATCTTTATTTAAGATTTTGGTTAAGATTAGCAAGTGAATCCAGAAGACACTAGAGGAGGATACCCAACAGATGCAGACTATGTTATAACAGAAACTTTATTCTGTAGAAATAAGTAAATAATATTTAAATTAAAAATTTAAATATTAAATTAAAATATGAAAATAATAAAGTAAAACACTTCCAAGACCTTCCCCATCCACTCAGCTGAATTTATCAATATATATTTCATAATCTGAATTAGTAACGTGAATGCAAATGACGTATTTCATAAATCTGAATGAATGACTCCAATTCCACACTTTGAACAATTATAAATATTCTTACAATGGAAAATAAAGGCCATCCATAAGAAGAAAATAATTCATTTGATGAAAAATGCTATAGGCACATGAAGATTTTTCTGATTATATAGTATCAAAGAAAATTTAGTTGAATTTAAGCTGACCCCTCCTTTATTATATCCTGTGGGTGAGTCAGCTAATGACTATATTGATTCTCTTTTATGTTCATTGTTATATACATCATACAACCAAGGTGAAAGTAACCATAAGGTATTAATTTTAGGGAAAAATATTTCAATGATAAATGTTTGAAGTTGCAGTTAAGAATAGATTTGCTGTACTGAAATTATAGGACATATTCATATAATCACAATGGGAAATATCATATAATACACACTAGGTGATCCCTGGAAGTAGTGTATTGCTAGTAACTAAAATGGACTTCAACAGAATTGTATCAGCTGAGGATCTGATACATGTTAAGTGCCACTTTTACACTAAACTCAGGAGTACTGGATTGCTTGGGAACCTTTGATAATTCAGAGAACAATGTGAAATAGGTACCTGAGACCACGGTTTCTCTAGCCTACCAGTATCTGAAGATGAGAAGGGGGGAAAATATTCCATTTCTACACACATCTGATTTCATAGGTGTCTTACAGAGTTTGATTTTTTGCTCTCACTGAAATGTAAAGAGCAGAGCACATAACTCCCACCCTAAAGTTTGTCTGTTTTGAAGAAAAGTTGATCAATGGCAGAAATGGAAAAGATCTTTCTTCCACAGGGAGAAAGGATGCTCTGCACTTTGTGCAATTGGCTTCAATCTGTGAAAAAAGGTGTAGAGCAGACTGAACTAGTATGTGTCTAAAATACAGCACAACATATCTAATGCTACCCTATCAACACAATATATCTTTTAAAAATACTGGAAGCAGTGTCAGTTTTTTCTTTGACCTCCCTTTCACAAAATGCAACTATTGTTCTATCTCGTAAAACTAGTTTTCATTTTCCAAATAAACAGCTCACCTAATGATCAATCCTTGATTCCTTGACCAATTCAATCAGTTATTGTTTTATTATTTGCATGTTTAGAAAGTTTAATCTTTGCAATGATCTTTTAGGTATTTTCTTCATTTAAAAACCTCTTTCTCAAGATGAAACTTTTTCCCAATCAAGCCTAAAGTCTCCTGGCATTTTTTTCAATGTTTCCAGTTGTTCAGTGTTTCAGGTTTAGTTAGCAGAAAACAAAACAAAGTTGAAGATGCATCTTTGTGAAAACTTGGACTTGCACAGGCTTCCGTTAGCTGCTGAAAGGTCACTGTGCTAAGGGAAGCTGCAAGGTGGTAGGTAAGTTTATCTTACGATTTTATTTAAGCTCTTTGGAGAAAGGGAGAGGAGAGAGAACACACATTTGGTCCAGTCTGTGGTTCCTTTAGAGAAACAATTGATTTCTTTTGTATTTTTATTACTAGAAAAACTGAAAACAGATATCTGAGGAAAACAGAACCAGATCTCCCATTGCAAGGACGCTGAGTAAAACCCGTCTGGTGTCTTATGCAGTGCTCAACCACAGGGAAAACCTGGGCTTGAGAAGAGCCCCCCGACTGCTGCAGCTGCGGCTGGAGCCTGGCGGAGGTCAGAGAGGTGCGGTGGTGCCTCCGGGGAGAGCTTCCGAGGGGCCGACCGAGCTGTTACAGCTGCTGCTGCTGGAAGGGGAGGAGATGAAATTATAGCGTGGAGGGGGGAGGCAGGGAGGGGAGAAAAGCACAACGTCTGAAGGGATGAAAACACACAGTTTCACTTTCATCCCTCTAACATTCTCAGGAATCACTTTAGGGGCATGACAGCCATCCCTTAAAAGTCTGATTCCTCTGTCTTTATGCTTTGCAGGCATCTACACAGAGTAGAAATAAAGTGATCATGAACAAGCACTGAAAACAGTACAAACTGTTGCCTGAATCCTAGTGAAATGAGTGCAGCCAGATACATGTTCTTTCAACAAACATTGTGAAGAGTTATTTTAGTCAATAGCATCAAATAATAGGCAGTTATAACATGACACCGCCCCCAACCACCCAAAAAATCCTTGCAAGTAAAAAGACTTGTACAGTCTTATGGTCACAAGGACACAAACTTGAAACTTAGGAAACTGTAGAAGTGAAGCTGCATGACTGATCTTACTACAGCTTGCCCAAGGTACATTTTAGTCATTAACTCCACAACCATATCAAAGTATTCTCCCAGTGCAGAGAACAGATGATGTTCAGTCAATAAGCGGCTATGCAATGTTTGATTTCTCCTACTCCAAACATTACTCTAATGATAGTTTCATTTTGCTAAGTGACTTTGCACCACAGTAATTGAAGTCCAAAGTGTTTGAGGTAGGTAGACATTGAACACTGATTAGGAATCAGACTTCTTCACAGACATCACTGCTGAATGTTCTGCAAATGTGAACTTAACACATTTTCCCCAAAAGCCTGCAAGCTGGAGGAGGTACTGTTATCTCCATTTTAAAGCTAGAGATCTGAGATGCCATTGTGGTTAGAGTCAAGTTCTCTGAAGAAAGTTACTCCCTTCAGAATTCCACCACTAAGGCTTCCAGGTCCATGTTTAAAAGCCTGTAATGCTGGAGGTAGTACAGGGAGAAAAGGACACCAATGATGTCTCAATAGCTTGATGATCTCTGTGTTTTGGAGCTTTTAGTCTGCTGTCTGATAGTACGAGGTTGACTAGTTTCAAAGTTTTAGCCTAGCTAGCCTGAGGGACCAAGCAAGCCAAAAATGTTATAAAGTGCAAATGGGGACATCTCCTGCCTTCATGAACATTACTAGACCAATAAATAATTAGTTGATTAACCTACAAAGGAGCATTTTCGATTCTTAGGAAAGGATTAGTAAGCATGAAATACATTTTTCATTTCCACTGTGTTTAAATGATTTAATTGTTAATCTGTGATATTCTGAATAAGACTCATATTTAATGTCTACTTTTGCAAAATACATTTAAATGTTATATTCAATCTTTAAAAAGCTGGTTTTATGTTTGCATAGCTAATATGAAATCAAATATAAAATACAGACTCTGATCGCTGTCTTCTATTTTTCTCTGACTTCTTCTCAGTCCCTCTCCCAACAAAGCAAAAATGTAAGCCCTATTGCCATTTATAAGTATGCATATGGAGGAAAATTGATTGCTGAGGCAAAGTTCTGTATATGCTGCAGAAAATAAGGTCATGCTGACAAAGGTTCACTTTATTTAAAGGAAACAGTTTGTGACTGATTGCTTGGGAAGAAAACAAAGGAGAAGTTATTTTAGAGAATGTTTTGGCTCCTGGAATTAAGACAGCTTAAAGAAAAAGAAATCTAAGGAAAGACAGACGTTTTGAAAGAAAGACTGCTAGCCTAGATACCATCTCAGCTGGTAACTTTTGAAACCAAGTATCTTAATCTGTCACTTTCTTGCTGAGTTACCATAATCAGATCAATAGTACTCAAATCCAGACAGGTACTAAGATGCCAGACACCTCTGGGGATCTATTCTCGAGTCTCTCTTTATCCAGTTTATAAAATGGGAATAAAAGATTCCTGAATTATAAAATATGCATGTCCATATCAAATTGAAATGTGTCTTAATGTCTTTGTTATTACTATAAATTACACTATCAAAAATGTTTCAGTAATAATCTCAGAGGGTTTGACAAGTTATGAGGCATAAATTTATCTAAGACATATCTTAACCACTTAACCTTCTTAACCACTGAAAGTTTAAGAATTGTGTAAGTACAACTCTTATCTTACTAATCCTATACTTTGAAGAGAACATTGTATTTGCATTGTAATTACATCTTCAGAAACGTCAAGTGCTGTACCCTGTAAAAGAAATAGTTTTATTAAGCCTAAATTCACCACTACTCCTGAAAGCTGACACTTTGCTGAGCATGTGTAGGTATTCAGTATCCTGTAAAATAATAATTTATCTCACGTAACACCATTCATGTTTTAGAGGCAGCAACAGGGATTTTCTTCAACAGAAAGAGAAATGCTAACATGTTAAGTATTAAAAATGTTTTTTCTGCAAGTCTCTTAAATGCTCAAGTGACAATTTAGTCTTACAAACTCAACTTTCTAAGCATGAGACTCCTAAGCTACAAAATCTAACTATGCCTACCAAATATGAGCACCACCATCTTAACAGAAGCTTTTGTCATTACTATAAACTAGTGTGAAAATTGTGTCTGGTATTTCTGTAGTAGTACAGAAGCCCCTAGTAGCATTAAACATGACATTTTGCAATACCTCTCAGTGTAATCCTGAAATGGTACAAGCTGGAAATACCTTCCTTCTTCCCAGTGTCTCGCTGAATGCAAACCCCACATTTACAGAAACCTAATTAGCAGCTTCTAAGACTGTTTACTCAGTTTCTGCTAATTTGTATTATGAAATGAACTGCAAAATTAGTGGTTTTTTATTCTCTATTATGTAGAAGCAACCTTTGTCACCAAACTGATTTCTGGGGTCACGTCTAGGTGAAGAAGTCACAACAGCTTGCTCTTTTGTGGTTTAAGGCATTAGTGACATTTTAAAAATATCAAAAAGTCTAATTTGGAAAGAGTAAATAATGATGTGGTCTAAATATTTTTGCTTCATGAAGCTGGAGTAGCTGCAGCACACCCAGGTTATTCTCAAGACAAAGAGGTCCAGAAAGAAAAAAAATCTTAGCCTCTACAAATGCCAGATGGAGTTTCCATGTGTCATTGTTGTATGACAAAATTATCTCCCAAACGTTTTTTTCCCTAGTTATTTATAATATATTGACATTTTTGCCAGTTCTTTTTCTTCCAAATCTGGGAGGAAGAGAGTTAAATTATTTTTGAGTCCAGAAGCAGAGAAAAATAATTAGCTTAAAAAACTCCAGCTATATTCTGAAATGGCTTTTCCAGGCATAGAAACTGCACATTATTAAGGCCTAGTGTTGTGGGACTTTCCATGGCTTGAGGCTAATGCTCTCCCCAAGCGAAGCTGAGAATCCATCTTTTCTCATGGTTTGATGCTCCTGTTTCTAACCTTCATGGTTTGTTAGCCAGGTGACCTTCAACCTTTGATCCTGGAAAGACTATTAGCGGTGACTCCAGGAGATTTGCCTCAATAGCACGGCTGTAGGGGAGCATTCCCAGGTGCATTATAAATGCAACTTATCACATCATTCTACAATTAATCAATGGGATATCACAATATACTCAGAATGTGTATATATAAATATATTATAAATAAAGACGTGCATATAAAAAAAATTGACATTTAGCGAAGTCAAGCTGCATCCATTATGCTGCTGTGACCCGCTTTTATGCATGTATTTCCCATTTATCCTAATCCAAAATAGGATTTATGCAGGTACTTTGCTTCAAGCAAAATCTTAGTGTCATGACTGGCGAATGTTCTTTAAACAAAGCTATGAAAATCAATGACAAAAACTACTAAAGAAATTATCTGTATGTTTCAGCAGCTTTTGTTGAATTGGGGTCTAATCCCAGCTCTTTAGACTACAAATGAACATTTCAAAACTTGAGACAGGTTTGACTACATGTCAGGTAAACAATTCAACACCTGCCATGTTTGGGGCATTATTGTAATATTAATAATAAATAACAACCCAGAGCTTGGCGTGGTTTAGAGGAATTGACAGTAAGGAATAAAAACTTTTATATCCCTCTTTTTCACTATAATGCCAATGGGTTCTTCTCTTCAAGGTTCTCTGTTGCATTCCTCATTGGTGTCCTCTAAAAGATTTCTTTCAGTATAAAAGGCTAAAAGGAAGCTTTCTATGGTGAAAATGTATCACTAGTTAAATTCTGCTGTGTTTGATGTAGTTATAAAATGAAGCAGCAATGTTGTATCTAGATGCAATATTTGAAAGTGATCCTTAAATCATTCTTTTTTTTTTTTTAATTTAAATCATCATTAAAATGAAAGTGTATGCCTAAGACAGGAAGAATAAGGACTATGACAATAGAAGGTCCAAAGAAGATGCCAAAATAATGTGTTCCTTAAAGCAAGTAAGACACAGCAGTATTGTTTTACTGAGTTTACAGAATTTGAAATATATATGTTTCATGCATAACACAACATGATTCAAAACAGCTGACCTTTCCTTACAAAGAGTTAAGAAATTACTTTACTGACAATTACAACTTAAAATGGCTCCATTGATATAACTGTAACATGAACCAAAAGCCTCATCTTGCAAAGACTTTCGTGCTTTCTATTATGTGCTGTGGGAAGTCCCACTGACCTCATGGCTTTGAAGGTTAAGCATGCAACTATGTCTTCTCCTCTTTACAGTTTAGTTGACTTGTGGTCTAGCAAATGAAGAACTAAGAACTGCCAAGCTTAAAACTAAGCATTTTTATGTGGGGGGGGCAATAATTATGTGGACTCAAAGGAAGGGAATGATAGATAACAAGAGTAGAGTCACAAGGATGGAAGATGGAAGAAAAAAGTTTGGGTGAGAAATGAGCTCCAGCTGCCAACTTATAGAAACATTTCTCAATAAAGTTCATGAGGATGTTGCATACGGATTCAGTATGTGTGTGTGACTGCTGAATAGTCCATGGGTTAAGAGCCATAGACACAGTTAACATCCCTCCTGAGCTTTTAAATTCTAATGACTATCAAGCCTGAAAGTTTCTCTTTTTTTTTCTCCAGTAAAGTTTATGGGTTGTATAACACACACTTAAAGTCTCTATAGAGTTCCCATACTTGTTTTGGCTGTGTGGTACCCTTTGGTGATATTACTACATAATCAATCATAAAGAAAGGGGAAAAAACATTTTCCAGATTATTTCTGTAAAATTAGGTAGCTGAAAAATAAATATTGAGTCTACATAACAAATACTTTCATCAGTACTGAGGGAAAGATATAAACCCTAAACAAGCATAAAACCTGCCTCCAACTTCCTGCTCCTCTCATTCTAGTTTCCATTTAAGACAGCAATACAGGCAAAACCTTTCTTGAAATTTCTCCATCATCATTACTAATAGAGCTGCATCACTGACAACAACAGTTTAAAGCACCAAGACAGTCAATGCCCTCCTCTGTTACACAGTCTCCAAATACTTAGTAGTATCATAGGATGCATAAAATGTTCCAACTTCAGCAGAACATTGAACAGATATTTAGGTTTATCCCTTAAACAGCAGTTAAGCATATACTTCGTTTAAGCATGTTTAAGATACATTAATTTCAATAGGACTTAAGCATGTGGTTAGCAGCAGTTATATGCCTTGCCAAAGGAGGATGAAAGTGCTATGAAATGAATATCAGTTCTACATTTGAATTTCACAGTGCCTTTTTAAGACAGACTCTGAACGTGTTTGTAAATATGTTCATTTATTATTGCATATTCACTAATAGACTTGTGCTGGGGAGTCCTATAATAGTACAGTGCACATTCCTCAGATTATACCAAAAAATCAAAATACCTATTATATGCAATGTCTTTCCTGTAAAATAATATGCCAGCTTCCATCATCATTTGCTATCCTCTCTTTAGAAAAATTTTATATCTTTTAAACCTCCTAATTACAATAACAAATAAAAAGTCCTTTTTAGTAATAAGGAAGGAAACTGGCACAGGATCACAATAAAGAAAAGCCAGCTGAGGAGCCTGCTAGAAAACAATACTATGTATAATTGGTGTTTAATTATGCAGAATTAACAAATGGCAGCAGCACTGGTTGTATTACTTGACCAGGGCTCTTTGCCAAGTCAACAAGCTGGTTTTAATGTAGGAAGTAACCCATTCAGTTATCTGGCGCCTTTGAGCAGGGCCCTGACTGCTGCGTTCTCCATCTGTGTTGCCACAAACATTTAGCAGAAGAAAGAAATCTGTTGATTTGCTAAAGCAAGATAAATTTCGGTCATTGATATGGGTGAATGCACCAATAAGATCATAACAAAGTTTCCTAACATTTTATTCATCTGGTGCCAATGATTTAGTAACACCATGAGAGCTCAAAATACTAATTAGTATGAATTTGCAGGGTTGATATATTATACAATAGAATATCGAACATGTTTATTTAAATATATTACCTCCACTAACCCCTCCCCTCTCCATACACACATATTTGAATGTATTTAAAAACATGTTTAAATATTTATGTTCTCTAGAGCCTCAATACATAATTTTCTCCTATGGTAAGCAATTAATTTGCATTTTGAAATGAACAGAACTATGATGACACATATTAGAGGTTCCTGGAGAGCGTGTCTGCCAATGTACCCACACTCACAACTGACCCCTGCAACAAACCTGAGCACCAGTAGCTCCTCCTTCTTCCCCACTGCTGTGATCTGCCACACTCAAGAGATCTGGCCTAGCACACCTGTGACAAGGTGCGCTGATTTGGCAGAACTCAAATTCAATTTGAAAAAAGCCTTTCTGAATTAAATACAGATAACAAAAACCTGCGGGGGAAGAAGGCAACAAAAACTCTTGGAGATCCGCAAAAGCATGTAGCAGTCTGCCCCTTCTGAACTTCTCTTTCATGCGTAGGTTTCTTTGAGGGTTGCCACCATGATAATGGTAACAGTAGCAGACGTACTGTCAAATGAATGAGAACCTTCAATGAGAAGTGCATTGATACATACATTTATGTTGTACATTTATGCTGTCTGCAGGAAGGCAGAAGACCTATTGAAAACCATGGAGAGAGGAGCAGGATTTGGGTTTTGATAGAACAGAATATGGATTGAAAGTAAACAAATGGGGAAGTCTCTGTTAACCAAACTCCTCTACAGATTTGCATAGATTCAGGTTCACCTGACTAGCTGGAGATGGTATTGTTAAGATCCTGACTACTTTTCTCTTAGGTCAGACCAGGATTTAGATTACTGCAAGATACAGTGAGCTAGTCTCATCCGAAATCCTGGGGGAAAGGTTAATTTTCCCCAATCTTCCTCAAGAAGAGTCATTGTCACAAGAATCTAGTTGTAGCTGAAGAGAAATTAAGAACAGAAGGATTGGTCTTTACTTTCAGCGCTTCTCAGGATGACAGGGTGCACGCAAATGAAGGACACCAATCTGTGGAGCACCAAGTGTAACACAGAACTAAATGGGGGCCTCTTTTACATCCTTAAAAATAACATGCTTTAGAATTCAATGCTCATTTTAACCCCCACCTTTACTGGCAAAGAACAGCAGTTTTCTTTTTGCCATACTTCTTCAATGACATTCAGCATCATAAAAAACAATTCTTAAACCCACAGCATGTTATGTTTGGAAATAGAAAGTTAAATAAAAATGCCTCTCTGTATGTGCGTGTATATCAGTATGTGACTTTACAAAGTTGAGCTATTTCCAATGCAAACACAAGTAAATCTGGACATCCTCATATATTCAATACTTTATAGGCCCAGTAAAACTTGATCAAAATCCACTTATACTTGTCGGTTGTGTGACTTAACCTTTAGGGTAGATTAATTAGATTAACAGACCACATACTGTAGATTCCAGTGCTTCCTCAATAGCTATTAAATTACACAGAAGGAATTATGTTTTAGAGTCCTGCTTCCTTAAATCAAATTCCAGCCCTGTCACCTTTCTTTCATTTATTAGACTGCAAAGCTCTTGTTCCTTTTGTAATAAAAACTGAACCTCTGTTAAATTTCATCCCTAGTACTTGATGTTATTCATGATTGCTGTGCTTAGGATCAGGTAACTACAGAATCTGAGTCTACGCTGGGAGAATACAGTTCATGACAGGTATCCTACCAAAGGAGTGAAAAGGTGCCACTTAATTTGTGAAGAGGCAGGGGGTAATGCAGTATTCTTACTTTTAAGAGACCAGCTACAAGCCATGCCCCATACAGACCACAGCAGTGGAAGCGCAGAGCGGCTGCCGGCATGGCAGAAGGGAGTACCCAAGCTGGGAGATGGGCACTCCGTGAAGGAGGCCGGTTCAGCTCTCACCATCAGGGCAGATAATGCTAACATGCAGAATGCCTCTGGTTAAGGCATAGAGTTGGGTATAGGGCTTAAGAAATACCACCGCAGCTTTCCCAGCATGTTTGCATTTTCTTTCTAAAAATGTTGTCCAGACAGTGAGCAAAGATTTTGTATACATGCCCTGTATTCCCAGACACTAGGGAGCTTGGGCATGCCCATAAACATGAGCAGAATATCCAGTATTTCCCAGAAAGTACCGGAGAAACTGTATATGCACAACACAACACGACTAGTAAGCTGAAGAAAAAAGACAAGGTTTGGGGCTTTCTTGCACTTGCATCTACCTATAAACTGTTCCCAGGATATTACAAACAGCACAACAACTAAGAAACCTAGGTAAACATGTCAAGCTTAAAAAACTAAGATGATCTGAGTTCAGATCTTTGTTCTGAAAAGGCTGTACAGCTAGGAGCAATATAATAACAAGCAGTAGCAAGAGAAGGTCTGCCCTGTGCACTTCTGTGATGCAAAAAGGGAGAAGAAGATGGAATCTAAGATCTGTAACACAAGAACATGACTATGGACATATTACCTACTGTATGCCTGCTGATGCATGCTCTTCCACCCAAATGCCAGCATGGTCCTGCTTTTGAAATTGCTAGAAACATTGAAAGAGTTAGTATGGAGAAGTCGGTGACAGTATATTTTTTTTAAGCTATCAGGATGCCTGTACTAGATTTGAAGCAGCGCCACACAATCTGGCACTAACCATACCGGTGTGTGCCCTGCCTTGGTCCCCATTAACGCTCTGGGCATTACAAACAGCATTCAGCACTGTCCCATTAGAACATCAGAAAAGCTTGTCATCATCAAGACTCCACAGACTCATTCTTCTTTCTCTGCAGCTCATTTCTGGCCTGTAATATTAATTATACACTACATGCCTAGTTTTCTCACTGCATTTACTTCTGATGCGGCTCTTTCTGTGCTCCCCTTATTGCTGGAAGTATGTGCTGGCAAGTCCCATTACAGTTAGTACAGTTGCTTTAGTAGCTAGGGCAATCCATGGCTCCTAATGACAGGCCAATTATCTTTGAGGGTAGCAACTTACCCACAATTGTGTTTCTCCAAAACTATGTAGTTAAACCCCTATGGCTTCAGTAAATAGCAAAGCAGTCTTGGAGAAAAAGCTTGATGAATAAAGACAAAAAGAATCCTCCACCTTTATTTACAATGTGCTAAAAGCCACCTATGTGTATACATTTTTTAAGACAGAAATTTCATTTCAATGTGAGCAGGCAGGCAGAGCCCTTAAGCAGTCTGAGACAAAAAGGGTTTGGAACAATGGATGAAACAGCAAACCCTGACAACCCTGTACTTGTTATCAGGTAGCAGAGCCCAGGAGGGGAGCCTGGTAAGGCAATTAGGAGCAGGTGATGCTTGCCAAGAGAGACTTCAATCTTCAGGCAATCCATGTTGGAGGGGCACCGACAGAACCTACAAAGGAATTCAAAGCTGCCCTAACTGCTCAGAACTTCTTCAGGATATGAACTGAGCCCCACGTCTGGCACAAAGTATGACAAAGCTGTGAAGACTCTTACTATAATCGTGGCAGTGCGTAAAAACATTATATAGTGTCATTTTTTTGTATTGGACTTTTATGTCCTGCTGATGCTGACATCTTTGTGCTTTGTGGAGCAGGAAAAGGAAGAGTGTACATATTTTACACTATCTATTCTTGCCATCCTAATTTGGATGCCATCTACACCCCTGAGGATCCCTCCATGGTGGGAAGCCCCTCTACAGTGATTTAAAGCACCTGAACTACAACTACAGCTGGAAGAGTCTGTTCTCATTCATTAAGTACTTGTCAACTAGACATAGGCAGCTAAAATTGCATGCCTAAAATAGGTGATATGATACTGCACTGTAAATAATGCTAGAGGGTTTCTGCCCCCAGGTGCTTACAGTTCTAAATAGGAAAAGAAGGAAAACAGACAAAGGCTTAATTTGCTATATGCCACAAGTTAGCAGCAGAGAGGGAAACAGTACGCAACGTCTGTTCTCCATTCACTAGACTTCATTTGTACAGCCAAAGACCTTTGTATGACCACGTTTAGAAGTTAAGCAAAAAATCTCCTGCTAAAGAAAATTCTACCATGAATATTAAAAACTAACAAACAAAAAAACCCCATCCTTCTCCCTTCCTTGAACCCAAGAAAAATAAAACTCTTTAATGCCTTCATCTTCTCACTTAAGATATAAATCTGCATTCTGAACTCTATTTTTCTCCCATTTGATTACCATACTGAATCTGGGGGGAAAAAGCACACAGTGAAAGATACATTCTTTGAATGAAAAAAAGGAAAAATTCTTAGTGTCACAGATGGCTGTCAGGATGAAATGAAGCTTGTGTCTGCTGAGGGAATCAGACCTTAGTGTGAAATCTGAATAGAAAGGAACATAGCAGAAGGCAACATTTCAAAAGGAGTTCAGCACCAACTGGCATTGTGAGGGTTAATTTACTACCAGGAACTGCTGGGCTTTTCATTCTCAGTAGACACACAATAGACAGATCCCAAAAGTACCCATCATAATCACAGATGCTGGGGATTAATGCTAAAATGAAAGCTTCATGAATATTAAAAATATCAAAACTGCTAATGATGTAGCAGAGTTTGGAATAAGAACCAGACTGAAAATCTAAGAGTGTGCCATGCAGACATAGTGAGACACTGTCTTTTTAAAAGTGATTAAACCTACTCAATTTGTAACAGAAAGAGGCTTATGCATATTAGGAGCTGAATTGACTGCCAAACTTTACAAATTGCACAGGCTAATTACCATAATTAAGCTTTGGATTGAAGAAGAAAATTCCATTTATCTCAGAATGACTCAGTGGAACTTCAACAAAGGCAGCAAAGTACATCAGATGGTTTGGTGTGTCGTCGTCATCGTCGTCCCCCCCGTTTTTTGGGTTTTTTTTGCCCCAAGTGGTGTTTCAAAAGCAGTTGTGAAAAAAATAATCGGAGTGATAGCATAGAAATACTTTTGCTTGAAAATCAGAAAAAATGCATGGTTTAGGGATCTGATTTTAGAATTTGTTGTAAACCCTCCCCTACAAACTAATACAGTAAAATATGTTCTATTTTTCAAATATAAAGTCCAAATCAGGGGGTAATGCAAAGCCACGTGTCTTTTATAACCTGAAGCCACGTATAATTCCTGTAATTATGCTTCATCAGTGTTCTGGAGAGGACACTGGGTAGTGTTTATCTGCTGGACTCTCCTGCTGCTATACGTCTACTGTTTGCCCTCTCATGCCAATGCAGAGAAGTTATCTTGAAGGATAAGATAACAGCTATCACATTTTAAGACAAAGATTACATGTTATTCTATGTCTTTGAGCTGGATCCAAAGACTTCCACTAATCTCCAATGGGATTTGTATCTTTTCCTTAGGGAATGCTTAGTCTGCAAACAATAAAAGCACAGCTGTGAAAACTTTATTATAGGATACAGAAAAATGTCTTACTGTATTTCCTTTCCTATCCCAATTTAGAAAGAAAACATAATGTGAAGGTCTTCCTTAAACTTACCTAGGCTTTTAAATCACATGAGACCATACGTACATAGAGACATGATGCAAAGGAGAACACTGAGATACTGGGAAGTATTAATCCTCCCACATAGAATGTGACTCTGACTTTTTGCCCATCAGTTACTTCAGTTTTGTTTGCATTTATCTAACTTTTGCTTCTATGTTGATGTCTATACATTTTCAGGTCTCTTTACAGAATGCCTTGAACAAAATGGTCCTGAAAAAAATGTATGTACAGGTTCATTTTTACTAAATAAACTCTAAATGCATAAAAAAATCCCAAAGTAAATTAAACAGACTTGCATTTCATTCCCTGTAGAACTCAGGACAGTTACAATAGACCTACCATTATGGGCATGCTGTAAATACTTGTAAAAATAAATGTGAATTAAAAGCCTAGGTAAGCATATGAAAGAAAAACAGGCAAAAATAAAAATATCTTCATGTTTAAACACGATTTTATGCAGCTACTTTAGAAGAATCATGGGGCCATCAGAACAGAACTCTGCAAAGAAAAATCAGGAACAATTTCAAAATGTGGGCAACTAGAAGTGAGATATGTGACACAAAAGAAGATGAAGAAGAATGTAGTGATATTTAATCTATCAGCATGGATGCTTTTAGGAACCACCTGAATTTTCTGGAGCATATCTTTATTAAAGATTCACTAACATTCTAAAAGAACATATTCGTATATATAAGCACGTAAGAGAGAAGAAACTACTAGCTAATTCTAGTCCAGTATTTGCATCCATCAAGACTGATTCAAATTTTTAATGTGATACTACTCATCTCATTTATACAAACCACACAAACCTGCTTCGATGAAAGTCTAATTTCATGTAACAACTAAGACACAAAGTACTACCGCATTTACTCCTTGAGGAATCAACAGAAAGTATATTAAACCACCAGATCATGGGTACTTTTACAAAAACCTTCCATCTATGCAAGCCATGCCTTTCCCTCTTTTATATGGCTGCTAATACAACCAACTCCAAGATAGCCATCAGCTGAAATTCCCCGCTATGCAAACTAATCACCCTGGCAGAAACACTGCTCTGCATTCTGAATAATCAGAAGGCATTCACTTCACATGCTCAAAATTAAGCTTGTGTTACTTTGTGTGGTGGCAGAAGAAAGAAATACAAGTTGTGGAGACCCTCTTGTCATGAGGAATTTCTAGGATTAGGATATGCAAGTGATTATGCTGAAGATGTATCTATGTGAGCAATTTTGCCTGTTACTAATTCTGTGTATGGAAATGTATCAGTCTCCTCGTGTAAGTTGGAAATACATCCATCAGACATAGTAGAGATGCAAGTAGTAAAGGAAGGAGACAATCCCAGCTTAACACTGTCACTCTTATGCTCATCATTAAAAAAGGCAAACACACACATTTGTTATTAACAAATATCATAAGGAAGATTATCCTTTTTCTTTTTACCTTGTTTTAAGAATCTTTTCTTGTTCTTGTACGGAGCTATTCTGGAAACACACGCAGCTGTTACTGGATGAAATAGCAAAAGAATAAGCTGCACTATAAACCATCCTAATGTGATTATGTCAGATTCTTTTTATATCAATCCGTTATCAGAGACTCCATTTTCTCTTTTTTCTCAACAGTCCTGTACCCAATGGAAAGCTCTGTGGCCAGAAACAGCACAGGCAGCTTGCGGCAGGCAAACCACTGAAATGTCCAAGCCCTGCATTTAAGTGTTCAGCTGGCATGAGAGTTTTCTCCACAGCGGAATAAAGAGGTAAGTGGCATCTAAAGACAAACAAAAATATATTATTTCATTATTCCTACAATAAGACACTGGCTGACTGAACTCAAAATCACCATTCACAGTTCAACACCTGAGTGAAAATTGCCAGCAGTTAAGATGTGCATGCTTCACCTGATCTTTTGCTTGGTGGACCATTACTTGACTACTTATGGCTAGAATGAACTTCATACAGGTAACATACTACTTCATAAAACAATCTCTGTGCTTTCTCAGAGAATTTTTCCTTATCCTCACTTTAAGGACATGGAAAAATCTTTTTATTCATAGGTTTGTAAACAAGCTCTTAAAACATGTATTACTTGATATCTACAACCTTTCCAACAAGAATACCTGTAACCTAAAGCAGGTCAAGCACAATTATGTAAGGTGCCATGCTATGCAAGATGCCGTACTGTTGGTACTTCCCATTGTTTATCCCTCAGTTAAGAACAGGAAAGATAAATTCTAAATATTTGAGTTTTGAGTGAATGAATGTTCAGTTAATGACTCAAGATTTCACATAGTTTGTTTCTTTTCATTTGCCTGTTTGTTTTTAGTTTCTTGCTTAAACAAACTAACAAAACCACTTAAAATACCTCAATCCAACTTAAAAACTTGAGGAAGAGACACAGGAAAGAAAAGCTACAGGTCTGTCATTTATTACGTGCAGAAAACAAATATCTTCAAAATATTTAAAATTAGGAAGAAGTATAAGCGTTGTATATTATTGAAACTACATTATTAAAATAATTTCATCCAAATAATTGTTCTATATTTTGCATTTCTAGAGAGAAAATAAAGCTGTATGTAAATGTTTTTTAGAGACTGCAAAGTAAAAAAATACAAACAAGGTGGAGTCCTAAACCATTGACTTTTCACCAGCTTAACAAAACATTAAGGAACTTTAGAAACTGGTATATTATTGCTCAAGAATAGTTTCTATTACAGTTTATAATATGTCTGTTTTTTCTAAAATCACTTAGGATTTCCTTAAGTTTTCTTCACATATATTCCTGTTCTATGACAGTGGGCTAAAATCTTCAAGACTTGTTCTGGTGTTAGGAATAGAGATGCTGAAGGATCAAACCTTGACCCTTCAGGGGGCTAAAAGAACCCAAAAGATGCCTGCCTTAAAAACTCTCATTCTTGTGCTGGCCTAGAAGGAACATGGTAATTTTATCAGCTGATGCTGATGAGGCTCTGGAAGTCTTCTGACAAGCATACTATAGAATTGCACCCTTGGCTGTTAATCTGTCAGCACAGTAGAGCACAGACATACAGGTTTTAAAAATCTTTCTTATTTTTAAAGTATTTCCAGATATAGAATAGGAAAAAAGTCACTCAAGTCACCTTCAGCCTTTAGTATGAAAATGTGTAGACATGACCTAAAAAGTATCTGTAATGATCTTCAGAAGGAAAAATTTGGTAAATACCCCCAAGGCTGACCTGTAGAGTTTGAAAAAGAACATTTCTTTATACTGAACTATAGACTATAACCAGGCTGAAATTTCATTTATTCTGAGTCTTGAAATATGAACAAAATAGTGGCAGGATACAAATACTCAGAGAATTAAGGAATATATTGCCTATCACCTGTAGGTTATTGGTTCAAATTCTGTCAGATGAATAGTGACAGAAAGTCAATAGAAGGCAATGGCTGTTTCATGAACTACACATGAATCAGGTAAGTAGTCCAAGAGCAGATCCTGGTACAGTATAATTCCTGATAAGGAACAGCTGGTAGTTGTAGCAAAATAGCTAAACTGAACTCCTGTCTAATAAAGACTTATATTATGAAAGTATGCATTTGAAAGCACAGGCTGCACATCATTTGCACTGTAGATTCAAAAGATCCATTTGCCTTCAAATGTTGTTAATGTGGCATGAGCACATACACAAAATCAATGTCACTGGGCACCATATTCCAGAACTCTGCAGAAACATCTCTGCAGAGATTGCTTTTGCTGCCCAGGGAAATGCATTCACTTCGTAAAAATATGCACTTCAATAAATGGTATTCACCAATGCTCTTTCTTGCAAAGCAATAAATGAAAATGATAATTTCAAAGAGGCTATATTGGTGTTAGATGACTGAGTATTATTATATTACTTAACATAAATACAATGTAAAGATAATACTATTAGAGTTTTTTATTAGATGGTACTAATAGGGTTTTTAAAAAGTTAATTTTTTAAGATTTTTTTTAAAAGAAGGTTAGAAAAAGGGAGTGAAGAAAAGGCAAGAAGATGCTAGTTGACATTCTAGCTATTTTTTAAAGAAGAGTTGATTATTAGCAGAATTTTTCTGGTTTTAATTTAAGATTTTTCATTCTAGAAGTTCATTTCCAGTGTATTTCAATGACTGATAAGTTACAAGTTAGTTTAACTCCCAGGAACCCCAAAGTGCAACTTTTTGGTGCTAGTGTAGCCTGAGCTGCAGGGAATATGTCCAGGAAGCAAATTCACTGCTGCAGTAAATCAAGCTGCTTTCTAAATTTAATTTCCCACACTGGTCAGATTTTTTCAGAAAATAGAAAAGCCAGCTCTTTACCACCTACATTGTAGACAATGTAAAGGATTCTGTTAATACCATCTGGCAGCATAGTTAAAAAGTTAAATAATTTAAGTCATTAGAATTTAAATGACATGTTTTTGGAACAGATTTAAGTGGCTCCTAAATTAAATAAAATTAGAATTAACAGGTTACAGAATAAAAAACAATCTAGAAAATACTGGAGTGATATCATCAATGCTTTTATTCATACTGCACACATCATTGTCCTCTTCATTCCATATTTTCACTTTTAATTTCTCTCAGATTTTTATAAAATGCTGTCTATTTCAGAACCTCAGTCATATGGCTAATACAACACAACTTTCCACTAACTTTATTTAAGGCAACAACTTACATTCTGTGCATTTTTAAAAGAACCTCAGATATCTACAGAGGGAAAATCCTTGGATTTTTACTCTAAGTTACTCAACTCATTTTCAGTAATCTAGCTGCTTCTAACTAAAGTATGTACCTCTTCTGCAATCTTTATTTTTCATTAGTTTGAAGACAAATCTAGAAATAAATCTCTGCTGTACTTTTGTCACACATAACTTCTTCCACTGTGGCTGAGCTGCAGTTTTACCCATACAACTTTCCGTATTACAAAGAAAGGCTAAGTAGCTTTATCCTGGTTATAGTACAGGAAGAATGCTTTCAAGGATTTGAGGAGTATTTGCAACACATTTAAAATAATAATGCAAAATACTTGAAATATTTAAGAAAACCCTCCAAAAAAAATTGAACACCATGCCCCCTCCACGAACACTTCGCTTTGTGGAAAAGGACAATCTAATTTGTAATACCCTGTGAATTCATAGTGCACATACTTAGCAAAACCTCTTTTCAAACCATGAAAATAGCGGACATCTGTATCAAGGCTGGCTACTATTCTCCAATATTGGACAATAATATTAAACACCTGCTTTTACAGCCTACTGGATGAATATGGCTGCTTTTGACAGACAAGTACTGGAACTAAACCATCAAATTACAAAACAAGTTAATCTAGGGAGGGATAGAAGAGATGGAGAGAGTTGAAAAGGATACAAACGTCTGTTCATGTGTAAGCAAGTGATAAATCATGGAGCACAACGTTATTTCCTGGCATATTTTTATAATGTGACCAGAGACTGATGAAATACAGGGCCAGCCATACTAAATCTGATAACTGGTTCTATCAAGCCCAGATTTCTGTCCATGCAGGATGTTTAGAGAACTAAAATATATCTAACCTATTAGACAGCGTTAGAGACGGAGGAAGACAACTTACAATCAATTTATGGTTAGAAGAATGAGTTAACTTATTTTTTTAAAGAGAAAAGACTAAAAAGAAAAGAAGTTATATAGAAACAACATATACTGCACATCAGAGAGACGCACTGAACATTTTGGCAACTGTTGCCAATAGGAGTCCCAAACAACACACTTGGAGTGGAAATCACTGCCACATGTTAAAGGTATTTAGGATGTGATGCAGAAGGGCAAGATTAGTACAAAAATTCCAAATATGTGCAGGGAAGGAGATAACCCCTAAGGAATTCCAGTTCCACACAATAAAGGCGAAACTGCTCTGCTCAGGTTTCTCCGGACTAGCTGTAGCTACATCTGTATTGCTATTCCCACCACCGGTTTCATGTGCAGCTGCACCAAAACCTAAATATGAGGAGAATCAGAGAACCCATCTGTGTTTAGCATAATATCGCCACAGGCACCAGAGTGGCAAACATGCAAATGAGCTGATTAATCAGGAAGTAATTACACTTGGTTTACTCTTTCTGTTACAGGACTGCTTTGATAGCAAGACTAGGTATTATACATAGGAGCAGCTCATAGGGGAAAACGTTACAATACCTTGTGAGACAGTTTAAAGTCCTTTACAAGCACATTTCCTGTAATATTTAGATGAATTTTTCATTTATGAGAATAGGTTCGTATGTCATTAACTAAGTGAATCTTGACAGTGAGAAGCAAGTCTATAAAATATTGATTTCCAAAATAAAACATTTACATGGCACTTCCCAGCTGAAGTAATTCCCTGGCATGGGGTACAATCTATTTACTAATTTCCTTCAAGGACTATTTTCTCAGATTAACTGATTCTCAGATCTTTCCATCTCTTAGGACTGTGCTGCTGCAAAACGGTGCAGGAGTCACTAAAGGAAGATTATCTTTAAAAAGAAAAAAAAAAAAGGAAGATCGATTGAGCATCTTCCCTGACTATACAAAAATTCTTGGTTTTGAAGTCAGATGAGCTAACTCAAAACCCAAAAAACCTGTAGCAGTTACATTGCAGAGTAACAAGCAAACTTTTTGCACCCAGAGTATAAGTGTAGGATTTCTATCTCCAACTTCGAGAGAGATTGCTCTGGAGGATGCTCAATTATAGCAATCAAGGAAAGCTATTCCAGCCTGTGACTCACAGATCAGCAGCTCTGGCTTACTGACTGCCATACCTCCTCAGTGGCTCCTCTGCGGCTCCTCTGCAAGCAGTAGGAATTGCAGTTGGGGACTGGGTTTCACTCTGCAGCTGTGCCAATCTAAGTACATTCTCAAACTGTTACTCTTATATTACTCAGTGTTCAGAACACAGCTGACATTTTAACATTCATTTCTGTATACTGTTTAATTCCCCTTATGTTTACATGCATGTGTTTCCTACTTTTGAACTTCTATAGGTTCTGGTCACAGACTGCCAGAATCATCAGAACAACGTGCATGCCGGAGCTAATTCACGATACAAGGACTTCACTGTTTAGTTGCACTGATGATAATAAATCTCTGTGGATTCAAGGCTGTGTTATCTCTATCAGTTAAGGTTATTTTCCCTCCTGAGAAGATTTAGTACACTTCACTGAGAGGGCAGTATGCCCAAGTAGGAAGCAGACTTTCACAGATGTCAAACACAATAGCCTGTTCACAGGTGAGAGTTACACAATGATTAGGATCACAATAGTGGAGGTTCGTATTTCTGGAGGGACCACTAAATGCCCCAGTATCCATTATTTAATCCAAAAATGTTTATACGTGCACAGTATCATGTGTCCAGCTTTCACCTCCTGAAGGTCCTAGCTTAGCATAGCAAACTGAGCTGAGATGCAGGGACTTCAGCACAGCCACAGCACGCCCGTTCCTTACTGCGCCGGCACCTACAACTGTCCATGCTTTCACTGTGAAGAAATCTTGAAAGCAAGATTTGAACCTAGTATTAAATAATGCAATAAACTGAGGATGAGAGGGTTACACCTAAAATATTTTTCTCTGCAGGGAACTTCTGTCTCACATGTGTAATGAGATGTCTATGAAGCCTTTTTAAGAAGTGATGTGTGATTGCTGAACTCTAGCATTCATACAAAGGCACCCTGTGCACGTTAACTACAACATTCCTCTAAAACGCTTCAGTGTGTCCCTTTTCCTGTTGCCTGGCCTTCTTGCTAATGTGGCTGGTTACACCTCTGGTGGAAAGCTCTGCCAGTGATTTTTCCTCTGGGCTTCTTCAGAGAGTGGATGGAGGTTGCAAAAATCAGTCAGTTTGGAACCTAGCTGATTCCAGCTGGGTTTTGGAACCCCATATTCATCTTGGATCAGGCTTGCTTTAAAAAAAAAAAAAAAAAAAGAGCTAAAGTACGTAAAGCAGCAGTGACTGCTGACAGTAAATGACAGCCTGTGTTGTGCACAGTCTTGTGGCAGCTGGCTGGTTTAGGAGTTGTTCAGTGCCTGGAAGAGCTGGCTGTGGATCTGCCCCTGCTGTGCCTGGGGGAAGGCTGATGATCTGCTGGATCCTTGCACACTAAATAAGCTCTTTCCTATTCATGAACTCTGCAGTCCTTTCACCTGAGCACCTAAGCATTAGCCTGTTTGCCACAGCATGTTACATGAGTTTGGGAACTGAAGTAACACTGAAACACAGTGTCAAATTCAGAGCCTTTATTAGGGAAGAGGGTCCCACTGCTCACAGCTGCTCTCTGGCACCTTCATCTCTCTTGAAACAATACTAACATCTGTATCAACCAACAGAAAAAGAAAAGTAGCAAAGCTAAAAATATTTCTTCTCCAAAATATCATTCAGTGCTGAGTTATCAACTGTGACATTCTAAGGTAATTGAACACTCTCATAATTCATTGCAATTCCCTAACAACCTGAAACAAATCACAACATAAATAAACAAAAATTAACTCACTTCTGTACACGAAACCAATAATACTGGACAACTGCTTTAACATCCCTGCTGAGTAGACATTCCAGGCTGTTTTACAGAAACTGAAACAGCTTCATTTTGTGGAAAGATGAAAAACCAATACACTTGAAGCTGTGGTGTTCCATCACTTGGGCTTTTTTCCACTTCTTGCATGGTAAGATGGGACATTGAATGGGCCAGATCTTTAGGTGAATATGCTTACACCCACCTCTTACTCTGAGTACCTGAAGTGGACCAGAGGACCAAAAAAACCAGTTTTATTCAAATAAAACCTTCAGTACTTAACTTCTAAAAGAAAGAAAACTCCATGTACAGAAAAGAAAAAAGTAACGTAAAAAGTCACAGACAATTCCCACTGTTCTCTTTGCCTTGGCATATTTGCTTTAGCCCTTGGTTTCACTTACTGAGAGACTTTTTCATTAGAGCAACTCTGACCAGTCTGCGGTGATCCCTGGGAGGTTATTTCTATCCCCACCGTTGGCTGTAACTGAGCTTTTAAATTTTTTTTACATGAGCTCCCAGTTGCATCTTTGCTGTGACTATCTGCTGCTTTTCCTTTTCCTGCCATTCATATGCATTTGTAAAACTTCTTTTTCTTTAAGAGAATAACAATCTGTCGACAAAAGCAAGTAATTTTTGTTCATCATATCTGTATTCCTGAGACAAGAAATATTCTCTGTGAAAACACTTGTATCATTTGAAATCATAGAAGAAGTTTCACATGAGGCGTGTTAAAAATCTACTGAAAAAATAAGATAAACTAAAGAATGAAAGACAGTTAAATGATCATGCTAAGTGAGACTCTAGAAGCATAAGTTTTGCCAGGAGTGGATTATGCATAACACATATTTGTGCAGATAACACTAGTAGCACACAGTATTTTATTTTGTATTATAACTTATTGAAACAGTTTTACAGAAGACAAGAATCCCACTGCATTTAGAAGTCTAAAACTAGGTGACTGTGCTAGAGCTTTACACAAGTGAAGCCATGGTTTTTGGTTTTTCACCAACAAAACTCAGAAGGTCATTTCAAAAGATTTGGCTCAATTTGTCTGCCTATATTCAGCAAAGAACGAGTTCTTATATTTTCAAAGTGACAAAGGATAAAAGTTATAGTCACAAGTCATCTCAGAAGATAAAGGCTTATAGTTTACCTTTCTCTTCACTGTGTATAAATCATACTACTTTTAAAACATGGTCCATTACATGTATTCTTTCTTATTCAGAGATTTCTTCAGATTAATTCTGAATATAGTAATTCACAGCACATACCTTAGGTTTTTAGTTCTCCTAAAGAATAATAATGATGTGATTAAAATGGCTGTAAAATAATATAATTAAACCTTTTAGGCAATCTTTAGAAGCTTCACTAAAGCACTGTGAAAGCACTCAAGCCATGAATACATTCCTGAAAAGCATACTAAAAATATATTATTTTAATTTTTTGACCTTTAAAGAAAACCTGTAAACCTCCCCCCCAATTTCTGCTGTTTTATTTTGCTTTCAACAAATGTAGCTTTCATCAGATATACATGGAGCTGATACAAATATAAAGCTGACATAGAAATATCAGGCAGTTGGCAATACTTGTTAATATTTTCCTTTGAGAGGACAGTTACAACAAAATTTGGGTAGATTTTTTTACTGAAAACAGTAAAATTTGCAAGTATTGTTAACTGAAATAGTGAAATAGCTCCCAGACTGTAAAGTGTTATTAAGGAAGTGGTAATGAGACAGCTCCAGGAATAACTGGATGCCATAATATTTGCTATTTATTCTTAACAGGCTGAAATGATGTGGAAATGGAACTGAAACTGTACTGACATAACAGCCCAGGGAAGGCTGCCCTCAAGTGATTTTTTTATTAGCATTATGAGCAGCTTCTGATACTATGACTAAAACATGCTGTTGATTTGCCTGCGAATTTTAGCAAACCAGACGGAATGCTCTTTCAAGTTACTGATGTCAGAGGCCCCAAAGGAAAATTTGGCATTTTTTCACCTTCTTACACGAATTAGAATTTAGGTCCTCCCAGCATAACCTGTAATGTACTGTTTACAATGTGCAAATACGCAAGTAGAAATCCATGAAACATTGGTCTGTACGATTCTCAGCTTGGGCAGCATCTGATGCTCAGCCGTGTCATTCACTCAGCTTCATGCAATTCAGCCGGTGGACTTCAGCAACACAGCATTTATTGGCTAAGCAGCAGACTATATACCAAGCATCTAATATAATACATCAGTGATTATGGTTTTGTTTTCTCTCTTATGACTGGATTTTAATAATGAAAAACTGGAAGAAAATTCTTAGGTCATCAAGTGCAGTCCCTTGGTATTACAGGCAACCACATTTTGCAATCCCTTATGTAAACTGATCAAGCTCCCGCAAATCCGTAATATTTTTATGACCTTCAGAGATGGCAACAGCAAGGTATATTTATTTTGTTTTACACTGGATGAACTCTTCCTAGATTTTGTGATAGCCAGACTTAGCTCCCTGCAACAAGCACAACAGAATTTAAGAAAAAAAGTACCCTATGTATTAAAAAATAGCTGTCTCAAAGTTAGCCAAATACTTCTGTGTGATGAAAAAATCTAATATCACGCTATCCTAAAATTTCTTTTAAATTATAAAACACACACACCTGTAATCACAAAGTCATATTGAAATGTGAATTTTATTTTATGGTAAGCAACTGTGCCATATCAAGCTGCAGTTACCACTACAACTAGGGATGGGACCAATCATCCAAATTTAATTCAAAGCATTTGTGAAGCTGAAGTTGATCAAAGAATACAAGATTTGACAAAAATCCAGTTTAATTTGATTTTATTCAATATGTGGAATCTTCCCTACTGCAATCAGAAGAAAAAGGATAAACAACACACATCACATAGCAGAGCAATTCGGCATCAGAAAAAGAGCCTAATGAGACAGTATTATGACTTACATCTGGGTAATTCATCTATACATGTAGATTTTAAACTTGAACATATTGATGCCATCTTTCAAGCCAAATCTAGAAATTTGTTTAAGACCTGGAAATAGGAGTGGCAGAAGATATTTCTGATCTGAGGCTAAATAAGAACATTAAAAAAAAGACAACTGGAACAAGTCATATCATTTTTCCATGGGCCATGAAGAGCTGATAATTATTGGCAGTAGCATATCAGACATTCTTTAAATAAAGAACGTTGAATAGAACATTTGGTTATATTTTCAGATCACACTTTTGTGTTGTTCAGAAAGCTGTCTTAAGAAAAGCAAACACTTGCTGTACTTGGGTTTGCAGAACAACAGCTTTATTTGTGGTCTCATGAAATACCTCATATCTTGCTGATGACAGACAAGTGCCTGTACTTCTTGTTCAAAGGCAAGCTGGAAATCAGGATTTTGGACCAGAAAATGTGTAATAAAATAGTTGGGTTCAAATTATGACTGTAGCAAGCGCATGCTCAGTTTTCAATATGTAGGATCTGCTAAGGCTTTCTTAGCTGTAAGGTAATTAGGTGTATATTATAGCCTTCTCCAAACAGACTGACCTGGAGGAATGAAACGGCCTCAGACCCAGCACCTGACTGTGGAGGGAAGGGGCGGTGGAGTGTGGGTAGCAACATCTGCGCTGTATTTTGTTAGCAAGATCAGCTTCAGAAACAAATTCAGAGGATCAAGCTCAACTTTTTTGCAAAGATCTTGATGCTGTGCTGGGGAGAACAAGACATTTGACCTGGTGGCTGTTACTGTCAATCTCTGGACTTGGCAAAACCACAGATTGGCAGCAGTAGTTACAGCATCTCTTCCTTTGCTCAGTTTTTCGTTGTACTTCATTTTGGATAGTCATTTATGTATCTGGGAAGTGATGGGAGGATGACAGTGTTCTAATGCAATAACATTTACAGCCACCTTTACCTCGGACCCTCAGTACATCCAAAAGCAATAGTTACGAGTGCAAAAGAGCATGCTGAACCATCTGATAGAAATTCCATTGCTGTCACTACTATCAAGTACTCCAGACATATTTAATAAATAAGCTATAATAGCCCTACTTCTATAGTTCTAAAGCTGTGAAAACCACTTAAAAAAAAAAAAAAGGCGGTGTGAAAACAAGGACCGACAGCCAAATTCAGGCCATTGCAGCTCTTGAAATACCAGCTCCAACTTTTCTTGAGAAACACAGATATCTCACCCAGAAATAGGGCTGTGTTTGTTTTGCAATTTGAGTGAGTCAGACACATAAATATTTAAGTTTTAATTCAATTGCCTCTCCTGCGGTCGATGAGTCACTACTACTCTGATATCTGAGGAGTCTCACTAGGGGAGGTCCTGGAAACATGTTATGACTCCCAAGTGGGTTCCAGCCGGAAAGTCTGTGAGCTGCACGTTTAAAATGTATAAACTTATTTTCCCTTCATACACTCAAAATATATGTAATGAACTAGAATGTGTTTGCTTCCTGGACAGCAAACAATCTTGCAGCCAGAAAAAATGTTTACTTTGTAAACACTATTTTCTTTTTAGAAAACTGTTTTAGCAATAGGTTCCATGATGAAAAACAGTTTAAGTCATAAAAGACCTAAAAGAAATAGAAACTGTAACACTTTTCCTTCTCTCTGAACTCCTGAAATTAACTTACAAGGAGTTACAGTCACTCTAATGTGCTAAAAATACAGAGAACATACTTTATACAAATGGATGATGCAAGATAATTTCAAAGCCTTTGATCAAATAGGGAGTATTATGAGTATTTCCATACACAAGAGAGACTAATTAAAAACTAAAATGCTACATTCCATTGGCACACACCTCACAAATCAAGGGGGGAAGTCAGTTGCAACTGTAATGTAAAAATAATTAATGTGAAGGTGTGAGAGAGGCACTCCCTTTCCTATATGACACTGTAGTATTCCTGTAACCTTCTTGAGTCATCTTACCACCACTTAGCATGAAATGTGCCATCATTTACCCACTTCTTGACAGTTCCTATTTTGCTTCATACTGGATAAAACATGGGGTCAGTACCAAAGAAGTTGGTTGACACCAAATTCAGTCCTGCTCTGAGTTCAGGAGAATTCATGTGTTTCATCTGTGGAGGTATAGGTGAGAGAAGAGGAAAAATAACCACGCTGAAGCTCAACAGGTCCAAAACAATGACAATGGCAAAGCAAAAGACAAATCTTCACAACCTTCGTGCCCTTGTGAGCCTTGCAGCCCCTGAGAGACTGCTGACCCTAGCTGTGAACCAAGCCAGCTACTTTGCAGATGAAAAGTAAACCTGCTGCAGATGTCCTGACACAGACCAAAATCCCCCGGTCTCCAGCTACAAGTCATAGAGCCTGTGCAAATGAGATCCCCCTAGTCTGCATTTGACAACTCCCAGTCCTCAGAAAGAAGATCTCCGCGCATCTCATGGGGATGAAGCCCAAAGTAGCATAACTTTGCTGCACAGCTGTTAGTGTGGAAATATGAGGTGCGAGCACAGTATTATTAAATCTTCCCCCCCCAATAACCATCTGTTGTTATACCCTCTATCCCAATTCTGTGTTTGTACACAAAATGCAAGGGTATGTACATACACTATGCACTTCCCCCCTAAAACAGAGACAATGCCCTTTGGTTTTGACTGCACTAGCATTTTGAAACTAGAATTGGTATTTACATGAAGTCCAGGCTTTCACAGGTTGGTTGGTAGGTTTTGTAGCAGCTCAGATAGCTGTCACAATCTAATGGCACATATTTAGGAAAACACTATTTTCACTGAATCAGTAGTGATAGCACAGAATAGACACCTAAAGGAAACCTATTTTTACAGTATGCAAAAAGCCCTTCTACTATATGTAGCAAGCCTTGCACATTCTTCTTTCTTCTTTTCTTCCTGCCAGCCTGTATTAATGAGGTGGTAGATACAGAGGGAAATGACATACTGCCTACATATGTTATTTTGGAATAAAGATTCCAAGAAGAACTTGGAATAAAATGTCCCCCACATGCTTCAGTTTAAACCCATCAGTTCTCTTCTCTAATAGTTGTTAGAGTGGCTTCTCTTTCTCACTTTGCAATAAGCATATCAATTTTCTGGATGCTACAGTACTCCTAGATGGTATTTTGCTCTTAACCATTGCATCCACCTTCAATTAATTTCATTTTTCTGAGATACTGACAGGGGGCAGCCACATTCCTACAGGTACCCTGAACACAAGGATTTTCGGAGGGAGAAATACATGCCACAGGTAATTTCATGGACACGGAACGACATCATGCCACTGGCGCCTGAAGTTTAGTGGTTAACTGTGGGTGCTGCAGGGCTGCTTTTTATCACTGGTGTCAAATTTACAAGAAAATCACCACAGAATGCCTTTAATGTCGGCTACAGTTTTCAGTTCTGGAAAGTATCAGTGGGATGCAAAGCAATATATCCCTTCCCATGTACAGGGATTTGTCTTCCAAAGCTGGAGCCATTACTGATGATGGGCTATAGTTCACAAACAATCAAGATGTCACTGAACTACAAAGCATTTTTTTCTTTGCATGTCACATAAGTAAGATAAAATTGAATTTTAAAGAAAATAATCAGTTTAATTTTTTTTCTTTCGCTAACTTAATCTTCAGATCTTGATGGTGACTTGTGACTCCACAGACTAAAGAAATTAACTGACATCATGTCATCACTTGAGACATATACAGTCACAGGTAACACTTGTCCACAATGTTCATACAAAAGAAAACACTTGATTTCAGATAATTGTAAACTATGCTGCTATTCCCTCTAAATAATGTATTTTTATTCATTAGAAATAAAGGTCTAGAGTATTATCATGTGTAAATTAGTATTTTTCCATCAATAATTGCAGGCACTATCCAATTTAAAATAACAAAGTAACTAGTTTATTAACTAAATATTCATATTAAAATGGTAGCAAAAAAGTATTTGAATATGACTTATTACCACTGTAGCAAGAGTAGGGATTTTACATGCAGTAATTTGGCAAGATTTGACATACAGTAGTTGTATTTTCCCAAAGGGAGAGCCAAAATCTGGCCAGATCTGTCATGGTTTTGTAAGTGTGCCAGATATGACACAGAATAGATGTGATTAATTATCTGAAGAATTATATGTACATGTATTTCCATGAAATAGTCACAGTCCCTCTATAGAAATTATACCAACAACAGCCATCTTGCTGGGCAGTATGAGATGAGGGAACAGACAGAAATCTCACAAAGGCAATGAGGTTCTACCAAGTACTGAAAAGAAAAAAAAAAAAATCTTAACTAGCATTTATTTCTCATTCTAGAGTGATTTTTAAATCTCTTCCTTGCTCAGTTTCTCCTTATTTCGTCCATGGTATAAAACCATACCAAGGCATTCAAGATTTACAAAAGCATATGGCCATTGGTTTTAAAACTAAATGGCAAAATTTAAAATTCTGAAACAACCTTTGAAAATATAAGTGACTTGAATATTAAAAAAGTCAAGCAACAAACGTCTTTCAAAAACTTATTAAGAAGGCAATATTTTAATTGGCAGCTCCTTTGTAAGATGCTCTTTTTAAAATCTTTCCTTACAAACTAGAATAACAGAATATTTTTTTTTTTAAATTCTTCTTGTCTCTAGACAAGGAGTACAATAGCTTTCCAAACTGAACCACAGAAATAATTGTCATAATAAATCACAAAGATTACAACTGAAATTAAATAAGTTTGAAGATCATATTTTAGTAGATTTGGCACCAAAACACTATGTACTATATATACTGTCAGATGATAATTTCCAATTAAGCTTGAGTTACAGGAAAGCAGTATTTTAGACACGTTATGGTGCAGCCTCAGTGTTCTTGCAACTATAAAGGAATTCCAGAATTCCTTAGGCACAGTTCTGATTTTTGTGCCTTGGGGAAGACATAAAACAATTGCTTTATGGTCAATCAGTGAAGTCTTTAGAAGGCCTTGCTGGGGAAACTGCTACTGCCATCTGTAGTGAAACTGTATAGGCATAACTAAAACGGAGCACAAGATATTCTTCCCTTATAAACTCAGACCTGCTGGAGTAATTCCTGTGAACAGCCACCTGCTCCTACAAGCCATTTGTTCCATTTGTAAAATGGATGTTAGCTCCATAATAACTTCTGAATGAGAAATTCGTTAAGTTGGCCAACCATTCATGCAGCCATTCCCTTCCGAAAATTATGTATGTTCCTATATTTCAAAATAATAAGCGATAACATGTCATTCAGGTGTCATCCCTCTTAGATGGTACAATTAAAACACTCAAACTGCAAGACAGAAGTATGCAAGACAAAAGGGTATTATAAAGACAGATTTTGTAATTATTCACATTTTTTTGAACTACATATTGTATTGAACCTACATGGTCATCTCATGGCTTTTGAAGCCATGAGAATATCCAGCAGCCATGACAGTCATGAAGTTTCATGCTTTCATGCTATCTATTCCAGATGGATCAACAACTCTAAGGAAAAAGCTTGGCATTTTTTTCCCCTAGGGAATGACATCACCAAACTGCCTTGAGACACAAACAGTTGTTTCCATCAGACATTGTGAGGTCACTTTGGATCTGGACTTCAGCTGTCTCCATGCTGAACTGCATGGCTCCTCTCATACTGCCAAACTTGTATTCCAAAGTGGAGAGGAAAAAACCACTTGAAACACGTTAATTGCATAAGTTATACCTTGAGTTTTGCCCCCATCTGGATACGTAATAGATGTCAGAAATAAGCTGGGAATTTTCTGACTACTTACTACATTTAGCATGTAGTACACATCTACATTATGGTAGGAGAAAGTATGAAGAACAAACTAGCAGGATAAGGTGTAGTCCACATCTACAATGGCAATCCTTGTTTGCTGTGGGATCCTTTTGGGGTTGTGGGCCAAAAGTGAAATCTGGCTCTCCCAGTCCCAAATGCACCACAGGAGCTGGAAACATTCCTGGGCCTGAGAGTGCCAAGTCCTGGCACTTCCTCTCTGTGCTGTGGCTGTGCCAACAGCACTTCAGTGCCAGCATGTAAAAAAAGATCATGACTTTGTGTCACCAGTCAAATGAAAGTGAAATTCATAATTACATGATAGCCAAACCCAATAAAACAGAATCTTAACCAAGGCCCAACTGTAAATACAAAACTGTTCCCTCACTTCATCCAGACTCTCAAAGATATGAATGCCCCTTTTTGTCTGGTTTCTGCACATTTGTACTCCTCTGATGCCCTAGAATTAACATTGTAAAATCACTGTTCACCTTGCAGTATGTTCCCAGGAGCTGGATCCCAAACAAAAGGGAAGGCAAGAGAATAAAGATCCCTTAATGAAGAATGCCCAGGTATTTTTCAGTCATATGACATTGCTTTCTAAGTGGCAGAATTAAAAAGAGGTGGAAAAGAAAAATCAATTTCATAGCTTTTGTTCACCAAAACACACCTAGTAAATCAAAGCTATGAATTCAATAGTACATCTTTGAAAATGTGATCTGATGTAATGGATAGATTTTGATGCCACATGTCATATGTTTTTCATGTCCATGATATGAAATATGTATTTGCAACTCTGCTGACTGCACCCTTCTTGTCACCTAAACAGGAATAGACCATTTTAAATCCTTTTCCCACTTTTGTTATTTTTATTGTGTGCTCTAGGTAATGAGGTGAACACTCAGTCCCAACTGGTTACCAAATCACATCATCTGATTATTTTTAAAGTAGTAACAATGTCACTCTTTTTTTTTTTTTTTTTAATTAGACAGTAGACAGTTTATTTCTTCAGAATTAACTTTTTAAACCCTAAAATATTGTTCTTGTTTCAGTGCCTAGATGTCTGGTTTTATTTCTAGACACTAGCCTGAATGCTTGAAAAAGCAACAGAGGTGAATTAGCAGACCATATTTAGCCACCAAGTAATGCCTTCTATAAAGTTCTTTCTATTTTGAGCCTACTCATAGTCAATAGCCTTATCACTACTGTAAAAAGACATAAGATCATGTCACTTTGGGGTTTGGTTCACTTGTACTTGTAACAAACATCACGTGCACTTTCATGAACAGCGGCATAACTGGGAACTTCAGTACAGCTCCTTCTGCCTTGGGAAGGGCTGGCTGGCAGCAGAGCCCTGCCAGGCTGGCCTGCAGGCAGCTGCCCACTGGAGCTGAGCACCTATAGATGCTAAGACTAAAAGGGGGTTTCCAAAGCCCGCTCTCCCTCCCCCTTTTTTTAAATGCCCCCGTTTTTCTCTGTTCAAACACTCTGCAAATGAAGGAAAAGGATTATCAGGTCACCCCTAATTAGCTACGTGGTGGTTTCCGGCACTGCTATATATTTTTTACATTTAGGACATCACCCCAGTGAATTGATCCTCCTACATGCATGCTGCGACTACCACTTTTTTAACATTTAAGACATCACCCCAGTGAATTGATCCTCCTACATGCATGCTGCAACTACCACTTTTCTATTTAAGTTATGAAAATTTTTTTTCCAGCAGGAACAGCACCCGCTCAAGTGATGTGTGATGCAGTTCAATCAGGAATACCTGTGTCACTGTTGTGCAGGAGTGTCAAAATGATGCTCCACGAAAGGAAGGCTGTAATACTGGGATCCGGCAGCAGCCCTGCTCAGCAGGAGTGTGGCAGAAAGCAGGATGGCAGGAAGGTGAGGGTTTGGAAAACACTGGTAACATGCCATGTCACTCCAATAAGAGCCAAGACTGTGGGTAAAGGAGGGAGATGGGAGACCTCTAGATATGCGGGAGGTGGTTTGGATAAAATTCAGTAATCACTGACAGCATCTTTAGTATGAAAAGCAGAGGACGTGCTGTGTCTTCTCCTCTGAGTCTGAAGAAACAGCACCACCCTGCTCTTCTCTTTTTGCTGTGGCGTTAACCGCTAACCCTGTTTCAAGACACCTTAACCAGCCACAACACACAAACTGCAAGTTTCCAAATTATTTTGTTAGTAATCGTGTTTTCATTGACCACATCTATACTGGTGGGATAAATTAGGGATAGAATGTTGAAAGGATCAGCAACACTGAGAAAAATGCTAAGGCCACCTTCTCCTCACAAGAAAAGAGTAAGACTGCCAGGATTAGGGCCTTAGCCTGATGAAATCAAGAATTAAGACACAGACTTTCTGCCTGACCTTGAAAAAATCACTTTTCTTCTGAATCAGATCTTAAAGTGGGACTATTGACACATTCTCTTTCATTATCAATAAGGCCTGCAAGCCTGTCAGATACCCTGGGAACAGAAACCATTAAAGTGCATTAACATCGGTGTGACTGTTTTCTGATATGGATGACTTTAAATGGATCCCCAACTTTACACACTGGGGCTTTACTTTTAAATACATACGTATGTACACACATCTCTATAAAAAGTACTTTCCTCAGGTTTATGTGTTTGTGTTTAGTTTGTGTACAATGGAAGCAAAACATTTCCACTGATAAGTGTAATAATTGCTTCTGAAACTCTCTCTGAAGTGTATTGTGCAAAAGAAAGTATGAATTCCCTCCTGTATATTTTATTCCTCTCTACCTTACCTTCTTCTGAGAGATCGCATTAACTGTCACTTACATGCACAATTCTAGTTATGTTTTGTTTATGGCTTTTCAGCAGCTCTGTAATCCTAGAGGATGAAAATATTTTCCATTTGCCACAGTGACACGTGCTGCGGAGAGAAAATATGAACAGCTGCAGGCTTCCCTAATAACAGGATCAGATAACACACTGTTCAAGATTTTGGTTTATCATTTTTCCTTTAAGGAAAAAGCAGGTCATCTGTTCAGGCATCTTGGTGCAAGACTACGTAAGGACCATCATGCTCTGGATCAGAAGTGGGTGCTTCAAAATTAAACATCTCTACACTGCCTGGCTGAGGGACTTCCACCAATACAGAATCAGCCTACTTTAACCATCTTCCTCTGAACCAAACTTACTGCCTTTAAATTAGCCATATGTCCTCTATGTGAGTACTCAAGAGTTCAGTCCTTTGCAATCAAACAAATTCTTCAGAAGAAAAAGCAGGCTGCAGGTATATGAAACTTAGGTGGTGAGTTGCCATTCCCTTACTGGAGAACTTTCAATATTTGTCAGTGATATATTAGGTCCATAAAAAATAAAATATCATTATTTAGGATGTTTACTTTAGCTTGGCTCTGAGATGCATTTGTGACCTTACAGAAGTACTTCACTGGAGGTCATTATTTAGACTAAATTCCAGATACAGAAAACAAAGAGCTCTATTCATAACAAGACAGCAAAGTATTCACAACAGAAATGAGCAAGAATTTCAAAATGTAGACTAAATAAGACTGTGATTCAATAGAGGTCCCAATCCAGGAAAGCACCCCTGTAAAGCTAACTTTTTAAGCACATACTTCTTTTCATTCTAAACAGCAGTATATTCAACAAAACTTTAAAAATGCTTTAAAATCGTTTCTTGACTTGGAGCCTGGGATTCCTCTCTAACAAACTCCTTGGTTATGCATAGGATAGACTTTATTAGAGAACAAAAAGAGCCACTACAGTATCAGGCACCACTGCAGCTATCAAGCACATCCTTTTCATGGTTGAGACTTACAATTGTTTTTACCAAATAGCTAGAAGCACACAGGTCAGAAAGGGAGGAAGCTTGCGGACAGGCAAGTTGAATTCATTGTATCAACAGTAAATGAGAAAGTCAAAAGTGGGAACTTTGTATTCCCAGGATACGCTGTAGAAGGATAGCCTGTGATACCTTGAGATCTGAATGAGAAGATCAGTTTTTAATGAATAGTTCATCTTTCTATCTTTTCAGCAATCAACCCTGCTGAAAATATTGAACACAAAGAACAAGCAATATCAGTGCGAGGACACTATTCTGTTTTGTCATGAAGGATACATCAGTGTTTCCAACATAAGCATCACTTATGTCAGGTGATCTCAGATTCACATATTTCAACATACCTACAAACATTCTCCAACCTAATGGGACAAATAGAACAAAAAGTTGAGAAGAGAATTGCTAAAGGCCAGAAATTGTACAAAGACAAAGAACTTTTGACTGAATTCATGTCCGCTTACAGAAGCTATGAAGAATGGGTCAGTGGCTAGAGAGGTGCTGAAGACTGGCAAGTCAGTGAATATCAAGTCTAAAAATAGTTGGGTATGGGGTCTTTTCTGACAATCACCTGAAGTAAATACCCAGTGATCTTCATTAGCTTCCTCTTATATGAAATGAGGATCCTTACTAGTGCTGTGCTGTCTTATACAAAATCATCTGGTCATGACAAAAGTGAAACTGTAAATTTCAAGTTTTCTTCTTGAAGATACAAAGGAATAGTGGAAGTTCTCACTGACACATTAAACAAGGCTAGCTTTGAAATAAACAAACTTTGTCATTAAAACATTATCGTGGAAGACCTTCAACAAATAACATTGTCAGTAAATATCAGTGATTTACAAGTGTAATTTTTTGGCCTCTTCTTAAGTTGATTCCTTTTCCACTCCTTCCACATTTTTATGCCTTTATAATGTGAAGGCTTTGTACAGAAATGGTTACTACATATATGGCCTGTACCACAGGGCTTACAAAGCCTTGGAGATGTTTGTGGTATTGTACTAATAATTAGTGAGACATGATGCCAAGAAAGAATGACTTTCTACAAAACATCCTTGGAAAACCAATCCTCTTTCCCTATCTCTTGAATGTGGATGTTGAAAAGCATTACAAAGACAGGGGAAATACTTTTCACTTTTACAGAGATGGTAAATTAAACACTATGTAACACTCACTTATGGGATTGACATTTCTGCATCTATATTTATTATCTGTAAGCCTTCACACTATTTAAAGACCATTGCTTTAACAATGTGACCTAGCCCTCCTACCAGATTGAAGAACAAAGTTGATTCCATTTGAATGAGGTTTTTGGGGTTTTTTTGTTTTTTTTTTTTAAAGCATGGGAATTTTTTTCACTCACAGCAGGCTTAAAGGGAATAAAGCCTTCTATGCTCCTATAAATTACATGTATACATTATATTAATATATTTTATTGTATTATTTGAAGTCATTGTAGCAGATCTCCTGATTCTGCTGGATCTTTGTGTATGATCATCATTTTCATCTCCAAAAAGATGTTGATCCCATAAAGGAGGAAAGCTCTCAGTTTCTAGAAGGAATGCTAACAGGAAATTGAAAAACATCTTTTTCTTGCTTTGAAGACAGAGAGGGAAAATCTTTGCAAGAGCTGGGTTGTAGTCAAGAACATACTTTGCCCTGTACATTCTTCATCTAATACATAGTTGTTTTGTTGTTACAGGCACAAGTCCATTTGCCATTGTTTTGGGGACTCTTAATGGTTCACATACTTACCAATTGGCTTACTCGCAGCTGAGGAAACTCTGACATCACTTACAAATATTTACAAAACTGTAAACCCCGATTTTGCACAATCGTTTCAGGAAATATATATAGACAGATATATAAATTTTTAATCAGCCTCATCTTCTGATAAGAGTACTTCTACAAAAAAAAACAGATTTTGAAAAAAACCCCAACCTTGTAATTGTTTAATAGCAGTATTTTCAAACTTCTTGAAGTGACGTATGTCACCCAACTTGAGGTTCTTCAGGAAAAAAAACGTATAGTCATTAATAAAATATATGCTTGGAGTGCAATATGCTGGACTACAAGTAATAAGCAATATTAATGCATTTGCAACAGAGTACTTATATTACAATTCAATTTGAATCTTTCTGAATAATCACTACTCTATGAACTTCTCCAAAATGAACCCTACAACTGAACTGGACCTGATCTTTGCATTACTTTACCGCCACACTAATGATGACTGCTATTTTCACTGGCTGGGGTTATGGTTAGACCTTCTATATTTCAGGGAAGGACCAAAGCCTACAAAGGATCAGATACCATTGACTATAGATTGCTTTTGCACTGACTGGACTTCTTCTGAAGATTGAAGATTCAGCATTCCTAAACTGAAGGAATCTTTTTCAACCTTACAGAACAAATTAAAAATTTAAACCAATCCTTATCAGTCACACCATTCTGACAGAGATTTATATGAAAACATCAAATCCAAAAGGAAAACTGCACTAGAAATGTAGACTCCTACACATATGGGAGCACGGGAAGTGGAAAAGCGCAGAACTCGTTCAAACACAATTTCACTGTACAGTCAAAATGTACAAAAAATAGCTGAAAAATCTTTAATCCTAGCTTGCAGTTATTCCTCTACCCTGTGAATTATGAATTATTGAAACACATGACACTAATTTTAACCATGAATCACACTTTACTCTCATGTTCAAGAAGCCACAAAGATTTCAATTTTCTCCTACACTGGTGTGTAGGACCGCCGAATACAGATTCAGATTTCCAGATATCACTGTATCTATTACACATGCTAACAGGATTAGCTAGCATTAGGCTGGCATCCACAGGAAGCATGATACACAGTAAAACCTGAGGAATTCTCTTGGGAGGCAAAAGGTCTAAGTTGAGGCATGCATGATTTCAAAGCAATTCTTGGCACAATTAACTGCTTGACCTGCAAGATGAACAAGCATATAATTTAATTAATTGCCCAGGCTTTTTGAGCTGTGCTGCTCATTTTTCTCATAAGTGTATGATAATATATTGCTACCAGTTTCTATGGAGATGATCAAAGAAATTATACATTAAATCACCTGGTGATGAATCAGGACTGCATTTCACATTGCCCTCAATCTCCCCCATCAACTCTGCTAATGTGATATATATTTATGCAACTTAATATTGCTGTAAAGATGAAGCAACACTAATACTTCTAGAAGTAGTTCTGGTTCTTACAGAGGGTCCTTTTTTTTTTGTCTCCTTGACAATATGAGTAGAAAAATAAACTAAAAAATAGATTTTAAAATCCTTTATTAAGCAAGGCATGAAATACCCAATTAATTATGTTGTAAAAATACTTTCTGTTGCTTTTGGACTACATCAAATACACCCTATGCTAACATCTGTATAGTCTAGAGCCTGCCTGCAAGTCAGAACAAGAACCACTTCTCTTTCTCCCCACATAAGTAAATGGATGGATTTTTATCTTTTCTTCCTATAGATACACAGAAGTGTCTACTCCTTTAAGTTGGTATCTGCTTAGAAGTAAAAACATGCTTTCTTTGGATTAGTGGCAGAAAATGCATTTGAAAATTTATTCTTTAACTTGCAGTATGCACAAGGAAGCACATACGCTTTAATAATTTTAAATAGTAACTTTTAAAATTATGGCCATGGCACATAAGAAAAACCTTCTGCTTATGGAAAACGACAGTTTCTTGTCTATAACTGTTCCTTCATGCAGTGTGTTCACAAACAGAAGACCTGCTTTACTGAGCTCTTATGATTTTCATTTTGGCAACCAAGCCGGTGTATGTTTTATCAGTGTATTGGAGAATTCTTAGAGGACTTTGCCCCTCTACTCTGCTTCCATGAGACCCCACCTGGAGCACTGTGTCCAGGTCTGGAGTCCTCAGTACAAGAAAGACATGGACCTGTTGGAGCAGGTCCAGAGGAGGGCCACTAAAACAATCAGAGGGATGGAACACCTCTCCTATGAGGAAAGGCTGAGAGAGTTGGCATTGTTCAGCCTGGAGAAAAGAAGGCTCTGGGGGGACCTTATTGCAGCCTCTCAGGGGGCTTTTAAGAAAGACTGGGACAGATTTTTTAGTAGGGCCTGTAGCGATAGGAAAAGGGGTAATGGTTTTAAACTAAAAGAGGGGAGATTCAGACTAGATACAAGGCAGAAATTTTTTTATGATGAAGGTGGTGAAACACTGGAACAGGTTGCTCAGAGAGGTGGTCGATACCTCATCCCTAGAAACACTCAAGGTCAGGCTGGATGGGGCTCTGAGCAACCTGATCTAGTTGGAGATGGCCCTGCTCATTGCAGGGGGTGGTTGGACTAGATGGCTGTTGTGGTTTAACCCCAGCCAGCAACTAAGCACCATGTAGCCTCTTACTCACTGCCCCCCCACCCAGTGGGACAGGGGAGAGAATTAGGGAAAAAAAGTAAAACTCGGGGGTTGAGATAAGAACTGTTTAATAGAACACAAAGGAAGAAAATAATAATTATAATAGTAATAATAAAATGATAATAATAAAAGAATAGGAAAATACAAAACAAGTGATGCACAATGCAATTGCTCACCACCTGCCAACCGATGCCCAGTTAGCTCCTGAGCAGCGATCCACCTCCCAGGCCAAGTCCCCACAGTTTATGTACTGGGCATGATGTCACGTGGTATGGAATACCCCGTTGGCCACTTTGGGTCAGCTGTTGGCTGTGCCCCCTCCCAACTTCTTGTGCCCCTCCAGCCTTCTTGCTGGGTGGGCATAAGAAGCTGAAAAATCCTTGACTTGGTCTAAACACTACTTAGCAACAACTGAAAACACGAGTGTGTTATCAACATTCTTCTCATACTAAATCCAAAACATAACACTATACCAGCTACTAGGAAGAAAATTAATTCTATCCCAGCTGAAACCAGGACAATGACCTTTAAAGGTCCTTTCCAGCCCAAACCGTTCTATGACTTAAGGAAAATCATCCTGGAAATCTGGTTTACTCACATAGCTGGGAAGATCTAGGGAAATGGTTCTGTGCTATTAAGAAGCTAAAGTTTTTCTTAATCAGAATTTTGCCTTGGGTTCTCTATAGTTATGTCAAAAGTTGTAGGCGTCCCTATAGTATACATATTAATTCTTTGCCTCATATTAATTGTATGTTGTTTTTTGGTCAAATTCATTTTAAAAAGGGATTAGAGTCACCAACAACTGCTTTTTACTTTCCAGTGTTTCTTATAATTCTTCCTGGACTATACTGTTATATTGCTGTTCTTTCTCCTCACCCCCAGTCAATAAACATATAAAATTATTAGTCCATACCACCTACATGAAGCCCATTATAAAGTGAAATAGTATTTAAACAACTAAGAAAACAAATGTTTTTACATGACCAAGCTAAGAAAATAAAAAATTATGGTTGCTTGATGTTCCCTCTCCTAATTCTCCCAAAAGGCAAAGCAGAGACTCATCTGTACTTTGTTTGATTTAGTCATTTAGAACAGGCTACACTTTTTTCCCCTTTTTTAAAATAACGACATCTTTGTATAATTTAGATGGTTACTGATGAAATAGTTTTTTCTTTTCTTTGTAGAAAATGTGTGTATTTACAGAACTGCATATATAATAGAACACTCACAAGAAGCCTCTAGTAATAATTTCTTCTAACTTTAGTCTAAATGGTTTCTCTTTGATCAAACAGCATCAATGTGTTGCAAAACCTGTTGCTTTTAACAGTTTTTGAAAGCATAACAAATTTTCAGGATGGCTTAAGAGTTTACTAAGGAATATATGAGGTTAGGGCAAGTAACACAATTACTTTAAATAGACATATAGTAGAAATTGTGCAGGGAGTTAAGCTGCAGGGATGAATGGGAGTGTATAAGTCTTTAGAGATGGAGGAAGCCAGCCTGTGTACCTCTTTTGGTCTCGGAGCTACTCTTCCTGACAGCAAAAGACTTGCTATTAAAAGCATTTCACTCTTCTCAGTACTTTTCATTTACAAAGTGTTAAAGATTTTCTATGACTTTATCAAGTCTCCACTTGCTCACATTCACCTCTGCTCTAAAAAGTACCAACAAGAGTTTTCTCTTTAATTCCCTAATATAATTAAGTTAAGCTTGAAGCAACTCTTCTCTTCCGTGATTAGCTTGAAGTTTGCTGTTTCTGACTTTGGTGCCTGAGAGCCAAGGAATCTGTATTTTCCAACTGTGTCACCTAGTCTAATAAAGTAATGTAAGAATCCCCAACAAGCCTTGTCCCCTGAGCCAAAACTCTCACTGATTCAAACTGATTTATAAATATACTGTATTTCTAAAAGTGGAGCCCTTAACGCATTCTGATGCTTTGAAACTAGCACATTAATTACCTGGAAAAGCAGCCCTTCTACAGTTAAATTTTCATGGAAACACAGACACATCAAGATCCCAGCAACTTACTCCAGGAACATGTAAACAACACAGGGCAGCAAAAGGCAGGAAGGTTCCTGTATAATAAAGCAGTTTTCAGTATAAGTAAGTATATTAGAAGGAACTAAGAGAAGCAACACCTCCAAACACAAAGCCTTTTCCTCAGAAGTCCAATATTTTTTTCCTCCTCCAACTCTCTTTGTTCACATATACTTAACCACAGGACCTACTGATGTCAGAGCAGATTAGAAATTATCAGACTGCCACTCCCACTTCTTTTAGCATGTAAGCCTAACGGAGCTGAGGCAGCCACAAAGAAGGTCTAAGACAGAAAAGCAGCCCTGGGCTGCCTCCTGTTCTCTGATGTTTGGTGTCTTGTGGTCAAGAATATTCATTAGTAACACAGACTGACTAACGGCATGCAAGTCATCCATACCTATCGGTCAAATATTGAAAAGATAGTCCATTGATTTGTACAGGTCACTGATCAACTGTTTTAGCAATGCAACGTCACACAAAGGACAAGGGGGAACTCTGATAAATGAGCCACATATTCTGCTGAAATTGTAGAAAAAGGAATAATAACATTTCCTAATGCCTACCTATCCAAGCAGCTGCTTCTCCCTGTCTTTGAATTAAGTGCTGGCAGGTACAAATGCCAATGTAATTGACATATATTTTGTTTATTATCAGATTTGTACATTTATTTCAAATAGGTACAAATAAGATGAAAAATGACATTTACTATTTGGAAATCCTATGTGCATATGAAATACTATATGACTATTCCTGTAGGTTTTTTACCTGCCCTAAGGCAGATCACCAAAATGCCTGCTGCAAAATTTCCGCAAAGTCCATCACTGTCCCCATCCCAAGTCACAAAAACACAAGCCAAGAAAGGCCACAGGGAATGGCATGGCCCATCCTGAACAAAGCAGAAAACTATTTGTTTCTTACTAAGGAAATAAAATAAAGCAAAATATTTTAATTTGCTGCATGCATGCTAGCTGTCTTTTGATATAAAAAATAACATCCTAACATTACTTTTAGAAAGAAAATTGATTGGTACATTTAGTCAGTTAAGGTAAGAAAATTTGCTAAATAGCACAAACTTATCTGTCTGCTATGTGACGCTCACTACATTTTCGTAGAAAAAGTAGTAGACCTCCATACTTCCCCCCCCCCCCCCCCCAAAAATCTGGAGAAAGGTAATCATCATCTTTTTATACAATCTTTTATGCTTTAAAATTTTCAGCAGAACTACTGACATTTTGTGCTCAGTGCAGGTGCCCATGCTCTGGCAGGGTGGCTGCAGGGCGCCCTCTGTGAGGAGAGGCCGGGGCTGCCCCGAGCCGGACACAGCCGGTTCCAGCCGGCTCCGACCGACCCACCACAGGGCACGGCTCAGCCCCGCAGCCACCACGGAGGAGCCGCGGGGAAAGCCTGCGTGAGAAAGGGCAAAACGCTGCCCGGCTGTGAGGGGAAAAGTGTGAGAGACAGCCCTGGGAACATTGAGGGGAGAGGGGGAGGAGAAGGAGAGGGAGGTGGTGCTCCAAGTGCTGGAGCAGGGATTCCCCTGTGACCCCTGGAGACAGCGTGCTGGAGCAGGCAGCCACACTGCAGCCTGTGGAGGAGCCCACGCTGGAGCAGGCAGACATGTCCTGAAGGAAGCTGCAGCCCATGGAGAGCCCACTCAGGAGCAGGTTTATCCTGAAGAACTGCAGCCCATGGGAAGGGCCCACACTGGAGCAGGGGAAAAGTGTAAGGAAGGAGCTGCAGAGGGGAGCTGTTACGGACTGACCACAACCTCCATTCCCCTGTGCTGCTTGGGGGGAAGGTTAGGCAGAGGAGTCAGGAGTGAAGTTGAGCCTGGGAAAGTGGGGGGGAGGTGGTGTTTTAATTCTGGGGTTTTTTTTGTTTCTTACTAACCTGACTACCTTCTACTATAGTTTCTCACTATATTAATTGGAATGAATTTAGTTTTCTCCAGGTTAAGTCTGTTTTGCCTATGACAGTTATCAGTAAATGATCTCACTGTCTTTATCTTGACCCACAAGCTTTTCCATCCTATTTACTCCTCACCATCCTGTTAAGGGGAGGGAATGAGTCAGCAGCTGGGCGGGCAAGGTTAACCTTTAGCCAAGGTTAACCCACCACACTTTTACTCTAGATGATGCTTCCAGACCCAAGATCTTGTATGAACCTCAACACTACAGCATTTCAACTACATATTTAGGAAAATATTTTTCTCCCAGGAGGTAAGAACCATCTTGTCATTCCTAATTAATTTATTTACAGAGAATTGATGCTTACAGATTGCTTGACTCCCCTAACATCACAGATTATTTCCATTGCAGCAGAACTTGAACCAACATATTCCAAGTCTGTATCCTGGGCTGCAAGAAGTCAAATTGAAATGATACAATGCCTCACAATGTTTTGTAACTTCCCAAGGGAAATAGCAGCTACTGTTGACATCTTTAAAACAGCTACTTCTACTGCATGATAACAGCATATTACCAATGTTGATGAAATAATTTCACTGAAGATAGAAAATAATTTTACAAACACTATCAAGTCCTCCTTATTCTTAGTAATGTCAGCTAAATAAACCCTTAAGCTGAACAGTAATAGTACCAAACCATTTTCATTACGTGCAGACCATGACTGAAGTATGAGTACATTTGCCATAGAGACACCAGCTGTATCAGGGGATTATAGCAGACAACTTTGCCAAGACCAACCAAACTACTGCTGATCTCTATTATTTCAATGGTCTCCCAACCATAGTCTGTGCTAAAGTAGAATTTTTCTGTGGAAAAATGTGCATCTCAGTTTCCAGTACAAAGAACTACCACTATGAACAAACACTAACCCTAGGATGTAAACCAAAATGAAATGAAAACCTAAGGGATCTAAAATATAAGGAAATAGGTACATCCAGCTGCATATTTATTTCACAGGGGAGATTACTGTAAGGACACCAAGACTGGCAAGTAAAAAGGGCAAAATTATATGATAAAAAAAAGCTCAGGACATAAGAATGAAAGGCCTACTAGCCTTTGTCTCTAGGCTAAATTTTCTTGAGAAGCTTCAGCCCACCAAAGGCAGCTAGGCTGCTTCTCTTCAATCTTTCAACAGATCCAGCTGAAAACTAATCTCAGTCCTTTAAAAAAACAAAACCAAAACCCCCCAGAAAACCATAAACCCCCACAAAACAACCAAAAAAATCCAGAGGTTTGGGTCTAGCTGGATCAGATACCCTATGTGGCTGACGGTGTGCCCACACAGTACTAAGTCTGGTACGGCGTAATTGGCAAGAACCAAGTTTGCCGACCAAAGGGGAAAGAAAAAAGAGTTGGATCATCCTCTAGTGGTCCATTCTCCCTTTAAAGAGATCCCAGCTGCCTGTGAAATCACATCCCCACAAAAAGATGCTGGGTACAATTTTTGACAAGGTACAAAGGAACATAAATCTTGTGAATCTGTATGTGTAGCTCCCAGGCAGAACTGTTCATCTTCAAGTTTGTCACCTGAATTCAATCCACAATACCTGGGGACAGCTAAGCTCCTCACAATAACATTTACAACAACCAGCAGCAAGAACAGAATGTATTTTAAGTAATAGGAAATCCTGAAGAAGTCATCTCCATCCCTGGAGGTAATCAAAACCCAACTGGACACAGCCCTGAAAAACTTGCTCTGGCAGACCCGGCTCTGAGCAGGGCGTTGGACCAGGCAATCTCCAAAGGTGCCTTCGTGCCTTGACTAGTCTGTGACTGTCAGTGGAATTCACGCCACTAAGACACCTTTAGGAGACTGTATGGGGGTTGGAAATCCACATCCCACAGCCATAGAAGTTTGGGTTTTCCTATCACTTTCGCTTTTAAAAATACCTTCTGCCCCACATAAAGTAAATGTTTTTAGAGTTCTCAGGAATTATATATTTTGTTTTCTGACAGGTATATGTATCACTATATTTCAAGTAGTAACATTTTTACTTTATTTTGAATACTGGTATGATACATTAACTGATAGATTAAGAATAAACAACCAAAGCTATTTATATCCTAACACATATCAAACAAACAAAAAAATCTCAGTGTGTTATCAGTAAGACTTAAAACTTTCTGGTTATACATTCTTTCTCAGAAAGGTGCAATGATTTACTGTTTTCATGAAACTTTTTAGTACAACTTCTAATCTCAAAAAAATGTTATTTTATATTCAGTACTTTTTCTGGTAGTCCTTTAAACTACTCTTTCTTTGACTTACAGAGCTATCAGTCACTGTTTAAAAGTCCTCAATAAACTAAATCGACTGCCCTGAAAGCAAGCCATCAATCATATTGACTAGTACTAAGAAAGGCCAACACCATGTTAATTGCGTGCAAAATTAACAGGAATTTGCAAGTAGTTTTCTCAAGCAGAATCCCTCCTATGCTTTGTATGTGTTGAATCACTAAGTATTCTTGCCATAGAAGTAGCTCAGGAAATCACTTAATATTACCAAAACAGGAAAAACAGCAGGAGATGAAGAAGATCTTCTTTTAAAACCTTGGTTGCATCAAATAATAGCTACCACACTCCTCTAAGGTTTTAGGGCAGGGCTGCTTGCAGTGACCATGTACCTTCTAACATCCCAAAATCTGCTGCAGCTCTCAGACATTAGGCTCACGGAAAGCCTTGGCCAGCTGAATGTCAGTGTTCAAAATGCAAGAAGTAGCAGTGTAATGTACCTAAACAAGGATGACGCATTCAAATTCATTCAAATTCACTGAACAAAAAACCCACCGCTATTGCTGTATTACTAAATTCCAGAAACGTCCACTTTGGTGATGACACGATTCCTTTTGTAGAAGTCTTAGTGTAATTCCTTATGAACAGTGTTAAAATTGTACGCACAGCTGTATCCATTTTAGTCTGACAAGCCTTTGTTCTTAGTTTCAACCCTCTACTTTTTTTATTTTATAACTTGGGGGGATATTCTCATATTGATGAGTTCAATGTTTCTTATATAACTCACTGTGCAGGAGAAGGGAATTATCCCCTGAGTAAGGTCTGACACCTTTCTCCCCCCGCCCCCCCCCCTTTTTTTTTTAAAGAGTGGGTAGATGAAAGCATGCTTTTTGAATTTTATATTGTATGTAAAATAATCATACTCCTTTCTCATTTGATCTATATAATCTTTATCTAGCATCAGTCACATAAGCTTAAAGAACAACATGGACAGATCACATGAAAGCGTTCTAGAGGGGCAGATGTAGAGATTAACAGCTATGAGAAGGATACATTTTCACTGGCCTTCCAGACAGATCATAGTATCTTTTAAGAAAAATTTTTAATCCTGCAAGTAACAGACTGCTGACCAAAAACATTCTTAAAGTGTAATATTAATGTATGACCTCTACACATGTTGGGTGAGTTGAAACACGAAAACAAGTGTGGATTTTGGATGGTTTGGGCTTTCGTTTGTTTTAAAAGCAGCCTGTCAGCACTTCATGGTCCATTAAAAGAGTCGTCTTGTGTTCTCCTTCAAATACTATTCTTTCTGGAAGAAAGGCCAGATTGTGGGTCACGGTCTATTCATGTTGCATGTCTGTGTTGGCATAAAAAGGCTATAAAATTCAGAGTGATGGCAGGCAAGACATCTCAGCTAACCTAAAAGGCTACTGTAAGTGGCAGTTTACCTACTCCTTCACTGTCTCCTGATTCTACCCCTTCTCTCTTTTGCTCCCAGACGCATGCTCTTGTGCCTCTCTCGCACTGACTGCAGTACTAATCTGACTTAACAGCAAGCTGATGTGGCTCACCATGGTAGCAGAAAGTCTAGTTCCTCCCCCCTCCCCGCTTTGTTACTTTTCTGTTCCCCTCTGAACTGCTTTGATTTACCCAAGGGGTCAACTAAGCATCAGGACAGAATAAGGAACAGAGGGAGGAGAACATGGGACTATCCCTTTCAGTGACAGTGAACCCTGTGTACCACTCAGCTCTCTAGAGCACATTGCTGGGTGCAGTCAGAACATTACCGTGCTCTGAAGTTCCTTTTAAACTAATTCTCAGAAAAAAACAATTTAGAATAGCATTCAAAGCTTTGAAATTGAGTCTGAGAGTAGGCCTCAACACCTAGAGATCAAGGGATGATAAAGCTGCTCCATCCTGCATCCTACTAGCCTAGCTTGTCTGAACCCACAAGTGTGGAGCTCTGCATCCCACCCATACCAAGATGCATTGATTATATTACTGAAAGACGCATTCATTAACCAGTACCAGGAATTTATCAGGGGGCAAGGGAAGGGGAAAGAAAAGAATCATAATTGGAAAAATTACAACAGTCTTTGAAAGACCAAACTGAAGATGGGGTCTGTTAAAAAATCCAGCTAGGTAAAAACTCAAAGACATCCAGGAGGTCTTAGATGTAGGCATCACATTTATTATAAATTGAGTAAGAAGTGAGCCTCCTGAGAAGCAACTCTGCTACTCTCCCAGGTAATTTGAACATTTTTCCTCTACAAAGTCACACGACTTGTGAAGATTACTCTGGTACTGGCTCTCCTGGGGAGCAGAGTGGGAACAGCTGAATGCACTGGTAATATCAAAGTATTGATTTGTTGGTCTAAACAAACTCACTATCCAGCAATATCTTTTGTGCAGCAGTTTCATGACCAGGAATTCTGCCTGATGGCTATGTTCAAACCTCAGTTTGCCACACAGCAGCAGTGCTGACTGAAACAGCACCTCTCCTCCCAGCGCTGCATGCCCTTGGTCCAGCCAGGACAGTGGTGCTGACACCACAAAGAGAACCATAGTTGAGAATGGACTCAGGCTCAAAATAATCTGCTTGGGGGTTTTGTGCATGTCTTTTTTCTTTCTTCAGATCAATTTTCTTAATAAGTTACTTAATCCAATAGAACATAATGTCTCTAATATGGTCAAATTAAACCAGATTTTTTTGACATGAATAAAAACCTGCTGGTTCAGTCCCCCTCCCAACCCCTACCCCCAGCCCTTTTTTAAAGAAAAATGCAACAATTAGGTTTCATTACTGCATTACTAACTATATGTGCCCTACTAAGACCTCAGATAAGTAAGCTGAACCTTAATTAAGGATTTAATTAAGTATCCTCTTTAACTTGTCATATGTGTATTTTAGCCATAGTACTGACAACATAAGACTGACATATTTTCAGCAACCCTGGAGTCTCCTTGAAAATACTGACACCTTCAGTGAAGTACTGGAAATTAAATAAATACAGTATACTACACAGACACTTTCTCTGCTTTAACCCATATATGCCTGAAAGAGAGTAAGCACAGATTCAGAATAACAAAGACTACCATTTTAAGGTAACTAAAAGAAAACAGGATAAAGTCCAAAAGCTGAAATCACAAGAGAAGATGAATGGAGATAGGTGTTGGGCATTAGAATTGTTCAAAAAATGCATAATGCTTTTGAATGCCATACTAAATAGAATTCAGAGTAATATTCAGTGCAAACACACATATTTGCAATAAAGAGTTAAAAAACTGAATAGTAAAGGCATGCCTATATTAAGGTGCATGCTTAATTATCAAGTAAAAGTCTAGATAGTGAAACTAAGTCACAGAAACCAAAACACATATCATAGGCACTGAGAGCCTGAGGAGGTAAAGATTGATCAATTTGCAAAAATACAGTAAGATATTCCTCTTAAGTAGTTTTTCACTGAAAAAAAAAAAAAAAAAAAAAAAAAAAAAAAATTGTTAAAATGTTTTTTCCCCTGACACCACTCATCTACTTTCTATCAGGTATTTAAATGGCTTACTCCCCCAAAAAACAATTAAACTTACCAGGAAGAAAAAACAAACATGTTGAAGGCAAACATACAACTTCTAGTGAAAATCATTTATTTTTTCAGAACTTTTGATTTCTTGATGAAAAATTCTAATAAAGGCACAGGCAATATGGAAACCAGTGTTAAAAGGAAGATGTTGGCTTTGAAGAGTCTCATGCTCTTGAACAAGCTAGACTTTATCTTTGTGCAATACACCTGACTTTTTTTTTTAACCATGGCCAGTTTAGCTATAAATTGGGTCAGGTACTCAAAATAAGGGTCAGCTCAGCAGAAATAAAGTGTTGTATCCAAGAGGAACTAGCAATATGTATGCGGATTAAGTACCCTTTGTAAGCTAAAACATCACTGAAAGACTCAAAATTCTTCTGGTTAAATTATCATTCTCTATTCATAAAATTAAGAAAAACCCCACAACAGCCATTAAGACACTAAGCATGTGAACCTCTTTATGTGTGCAGTTTTACTGCAGCCACTGGAAGTGGAGCAACCCACTTTGCTGGATCAGACCTGTTCTGACTGTAGCATCTATCACTAGGTGTGCCGCCATTCTCCAGCACCCATGCTGAAGGGGAACCTCCTACTACAGACATTGTGTTAGGGCACATAAAAGGCAGAAATTCAGGTATCCCAGAGGATCCACTCCTACAGCAAACAGGGGAGCTCAATCTTGGGGGTCACAAACGCAGGACTGCTTGAATAAAAGAGACAACTCTTTCTACCACCTCTTCCATGTAGGAATTCAGTGAAAAATGCACTAGGTTACTTATTGAAGTTTTCCTCCTTTAGGATAACCCCCTCAAGCTTGCTTTTGCAATAGCAAGAAATTTGAGCCTGATGAAGGGCAGAGCTGGCTACAGTCAAATGGAATCCACATGCTTGCGCAACATGAAAAGGCAGAATAATAGAAGTTACTAAATGTCATGACTGTAGAGTTTCCAGCCCAACTTCCTCCCATTTTCCTTACTGTCTGTCTCATTCTCATTCACATCACAACTCTCTAAAAAATAAATAAAACCAGCTGGGCTTCTTTCTGTAGCATTATATCCAGGAAAGTATAGCTAAGCCCAGTGTTCGAGTTACATAACTTTAGTTCAGCTCAGGATGAGGTCCATAAAACTTCTGAAGTAACTCACCAGTATCATAAAAGCTCAAAACCACTGGCCAAGCCAAAAGGTCTAAAAACACTGGGAAGCAGCTGAAGCTGGCAAAATTATAAGCAATTGAAAACAGACGTGGTAACAGAAAGTGTTAAGAAACTTTAGCTATAGACATTGCTGCCAACTCTAGCTATAAATCAGACAAGTAAAATGGGAGGGGAACCTTCAACAGTCTGTTCAGAGCTTTTTAAAATAAGAGCATGTCTGTTTATATACTTTTGTACAGTGCTAGAAAAATACGGTAATTGGAATGGAAATACTACATTTTGCTTTACACTAAGAACAGATTAAACAAGTGATCTCCAGAATTTACAGAAAAATACAGAACAGTATTAAGTGTCCTCTAAAGGTTTTGTTAAAGTATCAAAAATTGAAACAAACTACATCTCCCAACCAGCTTTCTTGAAAACGTCAGCAGGGCATGCTCATCTTGATGTAGAATATCAGCATAATTCTCAATGAATTTCATTTCAATCATCAAGCATACTTCTTCAACAGCAGGAAAGTATTTTGTACAGAACTACGGGACACTTTTTGAGTATCACAGGGTTAAGAGGCTGGTGGATGAGTGAGGCTCCTCCTAATTTTGGTCTTTGTGGCTAACCTTCCTCAGATCTGTTCTAGAAGTTCCTTCTTTCCATCTTAAACCTCCAGAGAAAATAATATTGCTTGCCTCTTTGACAATGTTTTATATCTGGGATGTATTCACTCATCACAGAAATGCTGCCATTCGTCACCTTGCAGATGAGGAACAGAAGTGATTTACCCTGGTCCCACAGCAATTCAACAGTTAGACTGAACTGATGAACCGAAATAACCTGAGCAAGGGAGCCACAAACCCCCTCTCCTTTCTGCTGAGCTCTGCCACTCCTCACACCTAAGATGCACCACATCCCAGCCCTGGGCACCATATCTTCTTCTCAGCCCCTTCTCCATTCCCAAAGCATCCTGGCCTTCACAGGATCGCCCTCATATTATTCCTACTGTTGCTGCTCCCGCAGACCACTCTACAGATAGATTTTTATGACTTTTGATAATGTTAGTACTAGATAACCACTTGGACTGACACTTCAGCACTGACCACCTTTGTTCCATACACACAGCCTTGAGCTTCTCCAACAAGCCAGAGGCAGGCAAAGAAAAACCGTTATGAGGAAGAAAAGAGAGAGTGGGAAGAAAGTTAAAAAGAAGGGCAGAAGCCTTGCAGTTTGCTTTTAAGTACTGGTGATGATGCACTGATTACAAGTTATACGCCAACTTTCTTATTCACACAAACAAGTGGTATTTCTAAAATGAAATCTACCCTCAGCCAGGACTTGTGCTACTAAGGACATTTTTGAAAAAATATAAAGAAAGGGGCTGTAGAAAAACATATGCAGTAAGTTTTTATTAACTGTTTTATTCATTACCATTAATGACTTAGTAGTAATATTTATTGTCCCCTAGATAGCTTGACAATAAAATGTACTGCTAGTTTTAAATAATTCCAGATTATCCTAAACATTGTTTCTGTGAAAGCTAAAGTAAATCTCTTACTGATCTTGACAGGATTTTTAAGCCAACTGAGCATTTTATTAGTTTTTCAAATTTTCATCTTATTTCTTCTCAACGATATCTCTGTGTTTGACTGAACAGCTAAATACAAAGTAAAGCTATGCAGTCTACCTATTGATTTCAGCCAGCTTATCAGACAGACCTGTTACTTGCAAAGTTTCTTGCCTACAGTTTTAAGAATCTAGTGTTTCTTGCTCTAAAAACTACTGGAAACACAGAACAATTGAGCAGCTCTTGTTTACTGTAGTATGGAGCCAGGACAATAAATAAAACAATGGTTCAATGCTTCTTGGACATGTTTGAGTTTCTGTTGGATGCATTTCAGTATGACTTCAAGAATACATTGACCTATAGATGCTAATTTTGGGTTTGCTCAACTAACACAAGCGCCAAAATTTTCTTACATGAAAAATTTGTTATAGGGGACAGTTTCACTTTGATTTAATCATGTGTTGACTCAGTTTTGTTTTATTTTAAATGCTGAAGAAACTGAAATATAGGAATTTTTGGAAAATTTAGACCTGAAAAGCCTAAAATAAATCTCATTCACTTTAAAATAAATCAGGTAAAATGCAGATGTCACAGTACAGAGCTCTTTTATCCAGAAAGACTAGTTAAAAAATACTTTATTTTTTTTTGCATGAAGGGGAAAATAGAGGTACATTACTATTGCTAGATTTGAAAATATATATATTAGAATACATGGCGTTATCTAGAATAGGTATAGCAAGTAATGAAGTGTGAGATTAAGTTACAATAACAACAACAGAAGCATGGCAGGAAGTGCACACTGATTTATATCCAGACACAGTTTAAGAGTTTCTATTTTACAAATATATAAAATAGGAAAGTAAGGTGTGAAATACTTGTTTAAAATGCTTAAGGTTGGTGATCTATCCTTAAGCTGTTTTTCTGGACCACATAATACTTGGCTTCTGGCAGACCTAGTTAGTATAAACAAGACATACAACTAACTTGGATCTGAAGAATAAAGAATGCTTACTCAACCTCTAGATTTGTCCTTATATAAACCTCTACTTCTGGTGTAAAAATCCCAGAGTGATTAGTTAGATATGAATTGAAAAGGTGAGTACGAATTGATCCACATCTAGTCTAATAAAGAGGTGATCAAAACCTTAATATTGCATAAGCGTTCAAGAGTCAGGACGGCACAAAACTTTCCATACTTTGATTCATTGCAAAAATACGTGAAGTCAGGTCTTCAGTAGTGAGAACATACTAGAGTAAAAGGGCTTGGAGCGTGGTTTTTTTCCGCCAGCGATAAAAATTAAACAGTTAGGGCGAGGCAGGCAACAATGAAATAACAAACTGTATTGTTTTCTTTAATTTTGAGCTTGGGAATGTCTCTAATGAGCAGGAAAGGAGAACCACCAGACCAGCATGTATTTAAACAGTTGGCTGGATCAAGGTCAGCGTGCTCAGCGTTTGCCAGGACCGAAAGGAATTCAGATACTAAATAACACTATTTTCCTTCCTAAATTATATTCCCCTGAAATCTACAGTCACAGTGGTGGGAGTACACAAGGCAAGGTAATACTGAACAAGAATGAATATATAATAGCTTGGCCATTTACCACGTATTACTGATTAGAGTGGCATTTGATTCTGACCCTGGGGTGATTTACATGGTTTTTAGACAACTATACTATGGTTTCAGACACTCACGCCTGCCTTGTGTCATCCTTATACATCCTGAGCCCAGCTGTGTGTGACAACCACCCTCACCCGGTACACTAAGTCAAGCTTGCAGGACAACCCTGTGGCAGCAGGCAGCTGCAGGACAGCACCAGCACCAGCACCAAGCACTCTGAGTCATCTCAGGAGCCATCTCGGCCCCTGGCACTGGGCGGACATAGCCTGGCTTGGCCAAACTCGGCAGGAAGGGCTGGTTTGCACTGTGGGGGACAAGGGGACACCCAGCACTGTGGTCCCATACTGCATCAGTACAGGGCCGGGCAGAATTCGTGCCACTGTGAGTAAACCTGACACAAGGAGAAGCATAATGCAGAAGTACCCAAGTGGCTCTGCAAGACAGCTCATGACTAGCTAATTAAGTTTCCCTGTCAGACCTGAAATAACTCTCAATATGCTTCTGCCCAGCACTACATAGCACATACCATGGTATTCTATTATTCTGAATAATGGAACACACAAATAACATTACCTTGAATGACAGAAAACCATCTCCTGAAAAAAACCCTAGAAATATTTTCTAAACTTTAGGAAAGGGTTGAAGGTAATACGAAAGATGACTAGAAAAAAGGTGTCTGAATACTATACAGCTTTTTTTTTTTTTTTTTAGAGTTAGTATATTTTATTTTTCTTTCTTGCACTAACCAGCTGCTTATACTTCTCCAGAATGCATTATCAAATGTACTTTTGAATTGGTCAAATATCCTCCTTCTGTGCTAGGATGAGTACGCTAATGGAATCACATTATATTTATTATTTACAGAGTACATGGGAATGGCTTAGCAAAAGTTCAGGTTGAACAAAGCTCAAAAGATTACTTTATTTTTGGCACTTGCCATGTTTGCAGAAGAAACAATATCTAAGGAAGTGCAGTTAATGAAAGGAGTCTGTTTAATCAGCATAAAATAAACAGCTAAAAGCAGGTTGCACAGGGAGAAGCAATAAAAGAACAAGTGACTCGCTATGGTATTGTTTTCTTTTCAAGTTCTGCTCAGAACAGACGCTTTTCAACAACTGTACTCAAATGCCTCAGTTTCAACGCCAAATTCCATACGGAAGGAAAGAAAAAACTTTCAGTCCTTTGTACTACAATGCTCACAAGCCACCCTGGATCGTCTGTAAGCCTTATGACATGCTCCTCAAGTAAAAGGTAAAAGCACAAAATCGATAAAAAAAGAACACAATTTGTACACCAGATGCAAGTAAAAACAGTAATGGGGCATAAAGACTGTACTTTAACTGGAAAGCTATGTTCACTGAATAAATAAGCTTCTCTTAACAACACATACGTAGACTCAAGAGTACACATTGAATTTGGGAATGCCCTGCTGGAAACCTTTATATGATCAGATGCTTTTATCCCAGTGGGACTTACAAAATGAAACCCCAGATTTTCTTCCAATAGTAAACAGTTATGATGATGTTATTTTGATCTTAAGCTGCTACTAGAGCCGCTACTAGAGCCAGACACAAATAATGCATAAACTGTCTTTGGAATAATAATTAAAAAGAAAAAAAAAAAGAATAAAAGAAAACAGACTCTTTTTCTCTTTCAGCAGCCTTTCTTTTTAGAACAGATTAAAATAATCTGACATTTTACTAAGTCACCAGAAGCAGAGAATTCCAAAATGCCAGTTTTAAACAAAGGTGTCTTTTGCAAATTGCTTTATTAAGGTAACGAGGCTTCAAACACAACTCCTCCTAGAAAATTAGATGAAATCATATTTCCATCCCTAAAAGAAGTGTGTGCTGTACAAAAACCACTTTCTTCATCTGTTGAGTTCTCTTTGGAGGCATCACACACCAGAGTCAGCAGAATCAGTTGGAGTACGCAACTGAATTATAACAATGTGGTATACATGAGTTTGTTCTCTTATTGCTGTAATTGAATAACAGTCTCAATAGCATCTGGTTCTGTGATATGGAACAAAAGTTTCATACTAGAAGACACATACTTCTGCAGCATATTTTGTTCTTCAACTGTAGTTTAAGCTTTTAAGTGCAGTGAAACTGGTTTCACTGGCAAGATGTCAGATAAGTATGTAGAAAATGTAGGTAACACTTTTCCTTTAAAAACTGTCCGGCAAAGAAATTAAAGAAGGGCCAAGGATGAAGAGTGTGCTCATCTTCAAAAGACATGAATAAAAGAAGTCATACAAAACCACCATGAAAAACAGTAAAGGCAAAAAAGCCCAGAGTTCTTCAATTCATTGTATCTCACAATACAGGAACAAGAGAACAGCCAAAGTGCTTAAGAAGTAGGAAGCTGAGAACAGTTGTAAGAGAAGAACTTATTCACTATGCAAAGAGACCATGGAAATCACTGCCAAAAGGCACAACTGAGAGTGCACCTAGGAGACTCAGAGATAAATTTTTCTATTTTTTTCTAGTAGTTGGTGAAGATGATCACATCCATTGCTAATGTGTGATGTTACAGCTGATTTTTTTCCTGAGGCCCAGCTTGCAATTACTTATACCTTTCATTATTCAGGCAGAAGATTTTCACACTGGATATAGCTGCAGAACGAAAGCTTCGCAGGTTCATAATGACCTCAAAGAGTGTCAATGTGATTCTACATCCTGGAATTTAAGATTTCCGGATTTTGTTTTCAGTTCCTTTCCTTAAAAGCCAAATCTTAACAAAAAGAAAAAAACCCCACGACTTTCCCTCAAATCACTCAAAACACTTAAACGAATCACTGATTACCAATGGCATTTTATGCTCTAAGAAAGAACCAGAATAGGGTGAAGGAAACTTCTGTCAGCTTAATTTTCACAAAAATTAAAAGCTGTATACTGAATATGTCTAGAAATGTTTATTCCTAAATTTTATTCCAAAACAAATTTTTGCAAATAGGAATGAAATGAAATGAAATTAATAATATTCTGCTCATATGAATAAGGATTCTAGGATATAATCTATAATTACCCTGAAGAGCCTGGAAAGTAGAAAAAAGGTAAATGCCCAACAGCCATGAACACAGCACAGAAGAAATAAGAAAACTGTGGTATTAAAAGAACCACTGCTTCAAAGTGTGTATGTTCTCTGAGGAAGCTAGGGAGGGCAGTACATGATGACTTTTTTCTAGAAAATAAATACAGGAGAAATAAAACTGACTGTAATTGTAGTACTTTGTAGACTGAACAGCTGCAGCACTCAGAGAACCTGGGACCATGGCTGTAACATGTACAGAAATGCAATAGTTCATAGAGCAGTTGCTGTGATGTGTAACATCTGAGAAGTAGCTCTGAATTTTAAGTAGAACTTGAAATAAAGCTGTGTCACAGACAAACTATGTTCAATGTTCTTCTCTAGTTAAGAACAGCCACATACCTATTGTACCATACGGCATATCACTGTAGCAGCACGTGGCTGCAGTTGCACAGTGTCTTTTTTTCTTATTTTCATTAGGAGATGGGTTTCTAATTACCATCTGGGATCTTTGATTTAGAGGTACTTTTATGTGCTGAGCTACTACAAAGTTCTTCACTTTTGTGGGGCCTGAAGGGAGAAAGATAGAGGAAGGGAGAAAGAGGGGTGGAATTTTTCTTGTTTAAAGCGAGACTTGTAAGAAGACAGCTTACTTTTGAAGAAAACTCCCATGGGAAAATGTTTCTTAATTTTAAGATTTTGCCTTAGAAAATTAAGGATTTCACAATTTTGTACTGTATTTTACCTTTTTTTACAGTTAAAAATTTATTACCTTACATTTATATCTGATTGTGCTGGGTATGTTTACACTTGAAACATATATACATATCTACATAACAAAGTTCTGTGAAGTTGTTTTCAGACCAAGAGACATTTGGGAGAAAAAAGAAGAAGGGATATTTTACTTAGCAGCAGCTGTCCACAATGATTTAAATAATGTACGAAAAAAATAGAAGAGAACATTTTGTGATATTCTGACATGATAGCAATAAAAGTGTACTATTACTACTACTATCATGTAGTGATACATAAAGAAATAAAAATGTCACATGTAAAACGGTATTTCAAAAATCTAAAAAAATTTTTTTCAGTAACATTTTTTAACTCTTTTTTCTATAATTTCCTTTTTATGGAAAATATAAGCATCTCCTTTAATTCTGAGGGGAAATTAAAATAGTGACAAACATAGGACTTCTAAACAGCTGCAACTGCATTAGGTGTTATGAAGTCAACTTTTAAATTTATGCATATAAAGTTGTATATTAAGAGGCTTACCAAAATCCTATCTGACTGTGCTGCTTTAGAAATAAAACTTTCACGTATAACAATGCATCTTATCAATTCAGTAATTGATGAGATCTTAAATGATAAATAAGTAACTAACTCCTTAACAAGTACCAATAACCAAGGAGTAATGCATACCAATTTAGTAGCTACATACTTGAAAGAGGATCCAGAGGCTGTCCCTGCTTTTGCACTCGTGTGCCAAAGAGCAATCTGATGAGCTAAAAAAAGTCCTCTTCCACACCAGTGGTTTGCCTTACCACCTAAAAACTCTGTTAAAACCACATGAGAAGGAGGCCTGCTCCCAATGTAGGCTCCCATCTTATGCTGCTGATACCAGAATACAAGAATTGCCCAGGTCCCTGATTGTGACATGACTTGTCATATCATACCTCTAACTTGCCAGTTAACCTGAAACCAGCCTTGACACCCAAGATGCATTAAGGTAGAAGTAATGAAGGAATTTATTCATTATACTTAAAACAACAAGTATGAGCAGGTCTACGGAATGATATATGCATATAAGGAAACAATCCTTATAGCTACCTGTACTTTAGTTAATTTCCAAGAAGCTTAATTCTTGCTTTATCCAACTAACCATCTACTATAACAGAAGATGAAAGACTCACAGCTGGGATCCAGGCCTACCCAACCTTTATCTGAAGAACATTTTCCATTGGAGCATATCTTTGCTAGGATACATGTAACCTTTTATTTTCAAAGTCTCCCCAGGATGCTTCTCAGGCGCAGACCTTTCACACACGGATTTCACAATTCATAACTTAATCAGGTCAATTATATCACTTTTCTAACAAAACTACTAACTGTCTTAGCCTACTTTAAGAAATATGGGTGCCCATTGGAAATGGCAAGGTGGAACCAATAAATCTGTAAAATATTAAAAAAGGTGTAACCTCTTTTTTAATTGCAATCAGTATCTCATACTAACATATATTAATATAAAATACTGTATAGTCATATGAAGAAGAAATATGCATAGGCCTCATTTTCAATACTTTTGGGAGTTAAAGGCATTAGTTAATTTAGGGTGAACAATCTCTTAACCAAATTTGTATTTATACTACTTCCATGTAATGATGTGGTTTAGACAGATACAATATTTGCTTTCCGCAGGAAATATCCATATAATGAATTTTGTAGATTGATGCAATTTTAGGGAGTGTCAGATTTCATTGCATAATTCTTAGTAAGTTTTTCAATTCTAAAAGTTGTTAAAGAAAGAATCTGTAGAAGGAACCGAGGTAAAAATCTCAGACTGTAATTTATGGTGTAGTAGACTACTGTGAATGCAAAAAAGACTCATAACTTCATACCATTTTGTAGAAAGAATAACTTAGGAAAGAAAGTGTTTGGGGAATTTACTAGAAATGGAAGAGTAACTTTGCCTTGTAGCCATGCTTAATGAAGGTATTAAATTTTGCTCTTCTAAGGCTGTCAACTTACCTTGCTGAGGTTCACAAATTCTCCCTTAAGAGACATTTGTATAGCATGCATTTTAAAAAAATGAGCTGAAAGATGGATATGAAGAGGGTGTCTTATGAACAGAATATGAGGAGCTGAATATAACACTAGATTTGGCTGTTACACAGAATTGTTCTCTTCCCTTCCTTTGTTAAAGATACCACCCTTGCTCTTGCAGACTTGAAAGAAAAGACAATGTGAAAGTTAAGAAAAAGCAGTGGAATGCGGTGGAACTATGAAAGAAGACAAACAAAAATGCCAAAAGATGCATATGCCAGTAGATAAAAAAAATAGAGGATGTCTTATGGGTTTTTTTGTACCGATACAAATGAAGAAAATGGACATGAAAAAACCAGAAGATTATGTAGTAAAGAAAAAAAAAGGGAAGGGAAAGAACTAGATACAACTGGGAAAAATTAAAAGAAGGTAAAATTTTAAAGATTAAAAAAGTGAGTTTAGAACATAAATCACTTGAAGTGATTAGCTTAATGTTTAGTTCAGTGATTCTCAAAGACAAAAGGCTTCTAAGTAATTATATCTTCTGAATATGGGACTTGAGCTACTTTGAAAGTTTTATTCAAGGACAGAAATTATCTTGAGGAAAGGGAAGGGATTTTTGGAGAGAATAACAGCTTTAGACAACATGTACAGCTACAGAAAGGTTAAAAAGAAAAAAAAGGAACTAAAAAAAAGGATCAAAGAGAAATTAAGATAAGAAAGTCAGTGAGAATAAGGGACTTTTCAAGCTTTTACCCAAATGCAGAATGAAGAAAGGAAACAGGAAATTAATAAAAATCAGGGACTTTCTTAACAGAACAAAGTTGAGCATTAAAGGCAAATCTCTCATCTCAAACCCATGTGTTTGCACTCAGTTTTGGTACTTCAGTTTTAAGACATGACATTGAAATAGAGAATTCTCATTGAATTAGTAACTTTGAGCAAAATACATCTCTTAAGCCATCATGTTACAAGGGCAAAATTGTGTTTTAAATTAACCTAGTACATGCAACAGCATGTAATTGCACTGCTTCAGAAAAATCAGTCCCAGAACACGAGGGTGGCTCAGCCATATAAGCCCTTCCTGTTTTCTAGTTGGCATGCAGGGCAAGGTACTACCATTGGCTATTTAAACAAAAGAATTTTTATCAGTGCATTTTGTTTTGTAGGAACACAAGAAAAAAAAAAAAAAAAATCAGACAGCCTGCAACGGAGCCAAATAAATGCATTGCTTATTGTCCCCAGTTTTCTTCAACAGTTTCCTGAGCACCAGGAAAAATAAGTGAGAAATGCCAGCCAGGGAAAGCCTACTCCCTCTCCTAACTTCAGGGAATGCTAAAATATGGACTTCAGAAAGGCACCTTTGTGGAGTCAGTGACCTTCCTATTTGCTCAGAGGAGACAGCCTGGGGACAGATCAGGAGAGAACTGTGAGTAAGAAGATGTAATGTAACCAGAAGGAGATGGAATAAACTTCCTGGTCATTGGACATCATCTTCTAACCTTACTTCTTACTGGGCTGGTCTTATTGCAGGTACCGGTGGTCTGGAGAAGGGCCGTAGGAGCAGTGGGGCAAGGACAGACTCCTCTTCAAGCTCCTTTCCTCTCACCCCGCTCTTAGCAGCCCAGGCCTCAAATGAGCTACAACAGATCCAAGGAAACTAGAACGGGATCTGGTGTTACTGATATTATAAAACACTCTGTAGCTCTCTATGTTATATGCCCATTCCTAATACTTTGTTTCCCATTCCCACCATGAAACATTCGCAATGACTTCTCATCCTTATCCTTTATGTGTATCCAGCACCCTCTACAAAGTGGTATGTAGGTCATCAGCCTAATTCACTGGCCTTTGGAGATCATCTTTAACTCTCAGCTTCAGGCCTCAGTCTGAAGCTATCTGCTCTAATGAATATATACACATCTAAATACAGACGTAATTTTCTTTTGCTTGGAATATTATATATTTCTCAGTACTGAGGACTCTGCAAGAGATGATCCCATCTCTAAACCTAGGCAGTTAAGACGAAACACAAGAGAAACAGACACAGAAAGGTAAGAACAAAACCAAAAACAGCCTTAAGAAGAGACAAATAGGAGAAACCATGATCTGTGGAGGCAATGGCAACTTACAGCTTCCCAGCTCAGCAGAAGACTTCCCTGTCTCCTGAAGGTGATGCAGACTCAACAGGGGCTGGAGAGCCATGGTACATAAAAGCAATCTGTATGTATGTATTGTGATTAGATAATACACTATCAGGGTATCTGCCATCATGTCAGTCAGGGCTAAGAAATGATATAGCAGTGTAGGCAAACCTTTTATGTACAGTAAGACTTCAGTCTTCCCCCTTCCCCCCTTATATATTTTTTTTTTTTAAACAGCTTGCATGATTTTGATAATCATTTCCATCTGTCTCAAAACATAATGTTGCATATGAAAGCACATCTAGAATTAGTTAGAATCCCGCATCTGCAATTACATTTTCAGCATATCCGAAACCAGAAGCAAAATCTTGATGACAGAATTCACAGAGCGAAATCTTCGTTTAACCTTGGGAAGATGAAAATACCTTAGTTTAATATTCATTGACCCACCATCTTAGTTTTGATCAATATTAATTTCTGATGCTAATAAATCTTTACACTATGCCAAGGACAGGGGAGTCAATAATTGCTTATTATAGTTAGAAATGAAAATATAATCTTGCATTTTTATTCATTTCACACACAGCAATTATCAGCCAGCATTAAAGTTTATAAAAGCATCTGCCTCAGGCTCCACCAGGTAAAAACAACTTAAAATTTTCTAGGCAGCCATGGTTGATTTGAACACTACAGAAAATCCGAGGTTTTTCTCAATAAGCCACAAAGTACTACCTCATTTAATACCTGTTATGTTGCAAGGAGATTATTCCATATGCTCAACTGGTAGACACATATCCCAAACAGCTTCTCATGGAGAAACTATTTAGTAGACTCAGTTCTCACAACTGAACACCATTCTTAAATTTTTCGGCTAAACATTTCATTCCCTTATGTTCACTTAGGTGTCAGGCATCGAAAGGCAGCTCCTGACTATACTTAAGGCAGTGTCAAAATTCCCATTGATTTCAACCAAGACAAGGTCTGTCCTTAGGGAAATGAAGACGACTGTCAGTAATACTGGGAAAGCAGCCAAAAGATTAAAATAGCCAATAGTTAATAACTGTATTTAATTTCAAAGTATCCTAGTTTTGCCCCTAAAAACTGTGCCTGCTCTACCAGTGTCACTTCTGGCCGGCACCAGTGAACGAACATGTTTAATGGGATGGTGGTGTCATGATAACAGGTCATGCAGATGAGAAGGCAATACATAATGACTTGACATATTGATGCTTTGGTTCCTCTAATTCCAGTCCTAAAAGGAATTTTTAAGCCCATATGTAGGCTGTACACAAAGCTTACAACACAATTAACTTTAACTGATGAGTCCACTTTTTAAGTTAGATTCCATAAGTTAGTGACTTTTGACTTTGATGATTATGCTTTCTAATGCAATGCCACATGTTCATGGGAGCAAACAATCAATCAGTGCAATATTCAAACCTCTTCATCAATGACTGCAACAATCGCTCTTTATCACACAGCAATCTCCTGCTTTTAGCCATCAGCCACACAAAAGCAGCTTTAGTCCACTGCCATTTTTGCCTCTTTGACACAAGATAGTGTGCCATTTATATATAGGTAAAAAGGAGGCAATCATATGTTACTAAGTTTTCTGACACCTGTCTTTTGATAGAGTCTCTATCTTTTTGCTAAAAAAAATGGAATTATCATCTGATTTTACTGAAATCTAATTTATACCTATGTTAATTATGCAGCCAACAAGCCTTAAGGGATTATGTGGGAAGCCAATGGTACATTCTTTATCATCATAAATATTGTATTACTTCAAATGCACTTTGGAAATTCCATTCTCAGCATTTCTTAATGATATTCAGAATTCCAGGACAGAGCAGACTCTTATCATCCGATGTTAGAGCAAGTTCTACTGCTTGTGTATTATGTTTTCAATTACTGCAATATCAATCTTCCTTTATATTTCAATAATCCAGTAAAAAATAGTATTTTTATGCTAGTCAAAGGGTTGTTGAAATTTCTATTTAAATGCTTTTGATCAAGAAATTTATAACAGTTGCAGAGCTTTTACCATAGTAAGAAAAAGCCTGTACACAATATTTTTGGCCATTAAGAAAACAAACCAACCAACCAGGAAAACCCCAGCATACTTTCAGATATGTGTATTAATCTGTCTTAATACACTAAAATGCTACTAGGTTTGTACATGTCGTACTTAAAACAAATCCACCGTTTGTGGAGGAAGATTTTATTTCATGCCTGCAAAATAAGTACACAAAGTAATTTAAGTGCAATAATTATTTCCATAATTTAAAAGTCTTTCTTTATGGACCTCTATTCACAATTGCCTTTAGGATCTCTCTCTAGCTGACTTGCCACAGCTCCTTCATTTTTAAGGTTGTGCTTACTCCTGAAACTGCTATGCTTCATAACTGCTTAAATGCTTCCCTGTTAGTTGCTGAGTACAGACATGAAAAAAACCCTACAAAAAACCAACACCACCTTGATACAAACACCTGATGTGCATTCCTTTCCCTTATGGCCCTTAGTCTGTAAAGGCACAAATGGAACTCGTTCCTACTGAAAAGCAAATCATGCAAGTGCTCCAAAAGGAAAGTATAATGATAAATGCAAATAGATTATACAAAAATGCAGATTTCTTTTTTCCAAATTCCAGAAGTAATTCCTGTTCGTTAATTTCAGATGGATCTTTTTAATGGGCCTTGTTTTTGAGAAAAGTTTACAATAAAGTAATTATGATTTTTCTTCCTTTGTTTTTAAAGACAGGCATTATTAATCCAAGTTTAGAAGTTGATCAAAGTAGACTTTTTAAAAAGAGCTTTTATTTCTCTAGTTAAACAGAGAAGATGCTATTGCACGTTTCCCTATACTTTTAGATAGTGGATACTTTACAGATTTTTATTAATCATAAGAGAACCACACTCAATATTAGTCAAATGGAGACTTCCATGACAGAGTTGAGAGACTGCATTGTAAAGAGGTGGAAAGTCTTTTTTCTTTTTCATCTTAGGCATGAGAAAACCCTCTTAAAGAATTTCTCCCAACTTAGATGACGATTGATCAATAGACAAAAATGTTATTGACAGGTTAAGCTTATTAGTACCTTAAATGCAAGATGGTTTCACTTTTGGAAGGTTCTCATACTGTCCTTCATTTATTGGGAATACTATATGGTATTTCTTCATCTCCAGAAACCCTAGGTCTATTCATCGGGGGACATCATTTCACAAAGACTATCTGCACAATGCTGTCATCAGTTACTTGCATGAACTAGAACAGTTTTTCAGGATTTTCCTCCCTAATTTATTATTTATTCTTTGTTAGATGTGTTTTTCTAAATCAGTATGCTTTTGGTGCGATAGCTATTTTGGCAGGGAACTAAAGAAGCATCTGGGGATTATCTGACAGGTCAATTGGGATTGAAAGCCCTAAATACTGCAGGAAAAAACCAAACCTGAGCTACACAGTTGAAAACAGCTGAGGAGTCATCAAATACTGAGGAGTTAAAGACTGGGAAGTGTTCATTGCCCTTCAGAGTGCTTCATCCTGCCTTTGTCTTTCGTTGATATTCCACTTAGTTCCTTAGTCTGTTACTTAAAACATGCATTTTTCTGCAGGAAGGGGAAGCTTTCCAGTTAAGCTCACACATTCAGCTTCACCTCTAGCTCCCTCCCTTCCTGCGAAAACATCAAACCAAGCACCAGATCCAGTTTACACACTGAAATCACCTGTACACACAGCACTCATAATCCCAGTGCCTAAAAAAAAAAAAAAAAAAAAAATCAAGTGCTTACTTCAAGGGAACTTACTCAAAGTCAAAATTCAACCGGGAGGTTTAACCAAAGGAGTAGCAATTCTGCTGTTTCCTATCTCAGTCTTCATGTGTGGTGCCTGGTGGCCACATCACACTGAGCTAATGGATAAGGCGTTGTATCCCTTTGGATTCAGTGCTTTGAGTTCATGTCAAATCTCATGTCACAATACCTCTGGAGGGTCATACCTGCTTAGCTTCCATGGAAAATGCAGCTAGTAACGTTTCTGTCATGCGTCTAGGTCTCATCAGCACATGCAAGTCAGGAGCTTCATCTGTGATCACAGATAACAGTAACCTTATTCACTGCTAACCTAGTGTTAGTTTTCCTGAAAAGAAAATTAAGCTTAAATTCACTGATATAATAAGGAGAAATTTCTGCTGACTCATTCATTTTGTCCAATATTAGAACTTATTAATAAAATACTATAGATTTACATAGTCCTTGCAAACATGTGTGTTTTTAATGCCTTGTAAGAGTTGTATGACCACAGTCTGAGCTACTTAGCTGTCACAGAATTGCTGATTCCACATACTAAAGCTATCCATAGGTTTTCAGCATCTTTCTTGATTTGTGCTGACATTGTGCTTTTTAGACTACATACCCCTTCCTTTATTATATATTGATTTTATTCCTATTAACTATACAATTGTTTTCATCTTTTTTATTTTCCTTTTCAAGGTACTTATGTCACATGAATTCATCCATCATGCCTGGAGGCAACCTAATTCAATAAATTATACTTAGCTTCTCATGTATGAAAACAGTGGTTTCATACAACATTCAGGTTATATGAAACAACAACGTAAGTTAAACAAATTATAAGTGCCTTTATACAAATGTAAATAGTTTCAAACTGCATTCTTTTTTACTGCTTAAATATTCCATTGAGCTACTTTAAAATATAATGGTGAAGCTAGCCACATATAAACACCAAGTATTTTAAAAATTGTAGCTTGATAGGAACAGGATCCACAAATAAAGTCTACTTGTTTGATTGAAAGGGTAATTTCTCTCAAGGTTTCCCTCAGTGACATCCATGGTTATCTAATAAAAAAGGCTCCTTTATGGTCTGGGCAGCTGCTCTTTGCACAGTATGCATTGTGCATAAATATGACTCTAGACTATCCTAAAATCTGGGGAGCCGCAGCCTACCCTAGGTGTCCTTCTACATTCCCACAGCTGTATCAAGCATACTGTAGCCAAAGTGAAATGCTGCACCCCACAGAATGCAAAACTCAAGTCCTGCTCTCTACAGACACCAAGACACGATGACCCGAATTCTGCTGTTAACACCACAACTGTGTTGTGGTGAGCATAAGATAGGGTAACATTTTTGAAAAGACAAATAACTTTGGAATATAAATCACATCACATTATTGGATGCTAAGCTCTTGAACACCTAAAATATGTAATGCTATAGGGTTGTCTTTATGAGACAGAAATTGAAAGTGAGATGGGATGGGAAATTACAAAGCGCATACTATTCCGATACTAATTCCACCTTGAGAGTATTACCAGAGAGCTGTTAAGAAAGATGATTTTCAGAAGTGAATGGGCTGTAAGGTAGCACATGAGACAGCAACAAGGAGGATGTATCAGTCAATGACCAATTCTCGTCCAATGTGCTTTGCAGTATCTCCTCCCCACTGATTCTGAAATCAGCTGGGCCTTCTCAATTGCAATGGTTACAGCTTTGAACCTCAGCATAAGCAATATACATGTCTTAAAAAATTGGACATGAAAACCTAGATAAACATTCATGAATGAGGGAACGGAATGATCTGAAACCTAAACAAAATGCTCTGTTTCATTGCCTGCTATGTGCTAATATTGAGAAACGAGACTATAAAATTACCTTAAGCGTCTCAAATCTGATCTGATTTGGGGTGAAGACAGAATATGATTTGTGATTGTTTTCTCTCTCCCCTCTAAAAACCTGCACCAAACTGAAAACCATGAGGGGAAGAGCATGTCTTACTGGTCCGAGTGAGCAGGTCTTCCCTCTTTCTTTCATCCAGCACACACACTCGGCCATTTCCACACTCTGGCCTTTTAGCTTCCATCAAGACTCAACTATTCAAGACTCCACCGATCACTAAAAGAGTTGTGTCCCAGGGTGCCTACCAATCTAAGTTCTGTGGCATGAGACTCCTAATTTTACTCTAAATGAATTATCCAGTGTTTCTAGGCTAATAATAAAATCTCACAAGAAAAAAGTATAGACTTTTAAAAATGCTGAGTTGCTGACTAGATGTATTTTGTCAGCTATTTCTATCATTTAAGCAATTACAAAATCACCTAGACTAATGCAATTTAGTTAATAATTTTGCAGGAAATTAAACTTGGGTATCTCATACTCCAGAAGAGAAGATTTTGAATAAAAGTAATATCCTTCTTGTAAAACTGTTTTGTACAGTAAATTCTACCAGATGGTTTCTCCTATCTGAGAATCTTCCTATTACAAGTGAAACCTTCACAAGAGGATATTCTAGCAGTTCTCCTAACCACCGCCGTCAAGTACCTTTGAGGATACTACACCAAGAGAATGAAAACATAGGGAAGGCAAAAATCTGCTCCTCAGAAAGCCTGATAAGCAAAGACTGAAACAGCTATGGCTCCTTTCCACTTACAAGGCTAATCTAGACAGGCACTATACAAAACTGTTATTTGATACCATGAAATAAAAATTCAAAACTGACTGTTTTCAAGTTTGGTGTCGGAATAAAGAAGTTGCAGAACTGGAAGGGAAGGGGACATTTTGCACAGTTGTGTTTGATTTCTTTTGTACCTCTCTTCCCCACCCCAGCCCCTGCCTTGCAGAAGAGGTGCAGCTTATTCAGAAACCTTGCTTTCAGTCAATCGTGGATGGAAAAAGAACAAGGCTAGAGCCTGACTAGAGCATCACTTCCCTGCTACAGCTATTTCAAATTATATATGCACATATATACATATATTAAAAAAAAAAAAAAAGATGTTTTCTATTTTTCTTTTGCAGCCTAAAGGACCACCTATGTTCTACTGATAGCTCAACTCTGACCCAACTTTAAGGTTAAGACCATCTTTGCTGGAAGCCCATCAGCTTTCTCATTACCCGTGGCCAGGAGCTCAAATCTTTGATTTTGCCTTGGGAGCTTGGATAGTATCACATAAATATTTGGATTAAAATCTGTAATCATGCAGTATAGCCCCAATTTAATTTACTAATTACATTCTAGATGTATATTCCTTGCAGATATTTACCACTAATTGAAGATATTTAAAATAATTGCTTTAATGAATGCACCATTAAGAATTTCATCTAATAATTCTACTCCAGATTGTTTCCAAAAAAAAACCTCAGGAGATACAACCAATGATTGCATTTACATCAAAAACACTGTTTAATGTTTGGTATTTGAAAATTATCCTAAGCCTACAGTAACAAAAAAATGAGTTGAATTCAACAGTATCCATCTCTAATTATGTCAATAAGATATTAACAGGAAAAAATTTGGTTCTACAGCTCTTAAGAGCTTGATTGTTAAAGTCATAATGACATGAGAGCTGCCTTTCATTCAGCAGAGGAAAAAAAACCAGCAAAAAACAGATCTGCAAAATGAATATGTATGGTTGAGGAGCCTAGTTTACTGTCACTAAGTTTTATTCTCCTTTTCATTTTCAGTAATTGCAGTAAAATAGCTGCTCTTCAGGGACATATTAGGAAAAGAATAGTAATTAAGCTTAGGAAGGTATAATCTGTATAAAAATGAATTAGAACTGACTCAGTCTAAACCTAACATATTATAGATTCAAATGAAAACCTAGCTGTACCCTGTGAACAGGTTATTCAAAAACACTTCCAGGTTTCTAGATGTCAGCTCTGTCACTTTGGGCACATTTATTATCCTCCTCAAAATGTGTAACCCTTCAACGTGAAAAACAGCATCACTGAGGAGTCAACACTTTCCCTTCCCTAAGGAGCCATGCCTGGGTATACAAGCAAAAACCCTAAAACCAGAAAAATAGAAACTCTTTATGAATGAGCCTGCACAGATCATCACAACACAATCACTTAAATTGCCCGCATTTTTTTAGCAAAACACACAGCCCACGCTCTATTTTTTTGAGCCAATCCCAGCAGTAAAGAAATCAATGTCTCAAGGGCTTTTAAAAGCTAGTTTTCCAGCATAGCTTTTTGAATTGAAACAGTTTACTAAAAATAAATAAATTCACTGTTGAATAGTTCCTATGCTTTGTTTCCAGCTAGTGAACAGAGGAAGGAGGACTAACAATCCATAAACAATTGCTTTTTAGATGGTGTGCTTGATGAAGTAAAGCAGTGAAACCTGTAGCTGGATGTATTTTATGGGACCATCTCACGCAGTCCAAAGAAACTGAACAAAAAAACCATGTGGACTACTGGAACACACATTATTTACAGAATTTTCATAAAATGGCACAGGCATCAGTGAAGGATACAATCAAGTTCACTGGACTTCCCATTCCTGTGAGGTCAGAACTGGTGTACTTCCAAGTTTGTATGACATTGTTGCTTTCCTCTCTTCCACTCCCTCACTTGAGTGTTAGACCTTCCCTTATTGAAGGGATTAGAAATACACATATTTTTCCATCAAGTCTAAATACTAGATTTATTGTTAAAATGATTTTAGTCAATATTTGCACAGAAGAAAATAAAAGGGCTTTAACCAGACCTCTTAGATTTCTTCACTATAAATTATAAAACCAGAAATTAAATTAAACAGAAAGTAAAATAAAGCATGACCCTCCCTAACCACTAAATCATCTGTGGCAATCTGTACAAATGGATGTATTGTGGAATGTTCCCAAAGTCAAACTGTTGAAGCTAGCTTTAAAACAAGATGTGAATTAGCTTGCCATGCTCCACAGTTGACTTAACCCTCAAGGATATGGTCAAAAATTTGCTAGACAAGGAGACAGGGAAGCAAGCCCAGTGTCACTGAGAACAATTCATACAATTTCTTTCCTGTAATTTTGCAAAGCCCTGTCCTCTGTATAGAAAATGTAAGAAATGTGGCACATGAAGTGCTCTACTACTCCCAGAATAATCTGTTGTGAGATAATAATATTACTGTTTCTTATTTGTAATTGAAAAATTATATTTTAATGATTATCACATTACATTGCATTTCTGAGCATCATTCAGTATTTTCAACTTCCATCTTCCAATGACATATGAAAATCCTGTATATAAAAATGTATAAACCAGTAAAGAAAAGAGGTGAGAACAGCTTCTCGTAGGATACAGCCCTAAGACTTGGAAAACACGTGACAGTTGTGTATGATATCAATGCAAGCAAGGAGGGTTAGTAAAGATTTACTAGCAAACTGGAAATACTGTTTTTAATTACTCTAAGAACATTTGCAACAGAATTGTATAAAAACAAGTAGATCAGAAATACCGTGCAATAACATTCTGGTCTATGGATACACGCACACACAGAACAGCTCCCTGTCATGCTGTTAAGGCTGATGGATAAGATGCTGGCTCAGTTCCAATCTAACACACATGGGCATGCATTACAACATGTCCTGGAAAATAGGCAGTTGGTTCTGAGTATTTAGGACTAGAGAAAAACTACCTTCTGTAGTATGCCAGACAGGAAAAGAGGTTTAAAATCTAATAACAAGGAATTCATAAAGTAGTCTTCATTTTATTTATTAAACACTTGACAGTGCATATCAAATGCTGGAGGATATCACAAGTGATTTACCTACATAATTTATTTTGTAGTGCACTACAAAAAGAGAAACATGCCCCAGCTCCTTATTGTATGTTAATATTAAATCATTACACATAGCAGCTGTTTTGTGTTCCGTGTGGTTTTCAGTTTCTTGCGGACAGGTGTCCAAAGCACAGAAACGATCCCCACATGTAGTGGCAGCTGGCCACACTGTCATCTCCAAGATACCAGAAGTGGAAAAAGAGGGAGTTTGTTTACTGGAATGATTAATACAATCATTAGATAGCTCTCTGGTTTGAAAACCAAGCAGAATTTGAAACAGTGTATTTTGAAGTATTTCAGAAAAACAGTCTTTCTAAAATTGTAAGCAGGATGTTGGTTTTGTATGGAAAAAACTGGTAATTGCTTGAAATATTTGGTCAAAAAGATGAAATATCATTTGCAGAGTTTTCCTTTAATTTAGTGAGCTTTCCATAACATGGCTGTGTTCAAGTCAGGTAATCCCATCATTGTAAGAATTCAGTATAGTACACAATAGATCATGTCATTCCTACATATCTGAATTTGGATTGTCGTCTACTTTTGGATGTTGTAGTCATTTTTCTGATAGTAAGTGAAAAGAGTCAAAAGAAGACAGAAGTTTAATTTACAAGGTAACATTAGGTCAAATGTATTGTCATGTTTTTACTTCATTTAAACTGGGGAACGCAAATCAACAATATTATTTCCAGCTGCCTGTTGGAGTGACAGTCCATCTAATATTGTACAAAACTGCTGATACGCACTAAAAGGGTATAACGCAATAACACTTGCAACACCCCATAAGGCAGAAAGTCAGCCTCCAGGGGCGGGTGGAACCCCACTGCATGCTGCTGTCCTTGCAACCAAGCAATCAAATGCCATCACAATGATAGCAGGGCAGATGGGACGGATCTCAACTGGCTTTATAAAAACATATTTCAATGAAGGAACAGTGGCTAAAGACCAAACATTGGACTACTTCAGTGAACAGCCTTTCCCAAACACTGAGTCTGCCCAACATGCCATGATCCAAGCTTTTCCAAAGTTCACAGTCAGAAAAAGAGAAGTTGAAGTCCAAATGGGCTTCATCTTATACTGATGTTCCTCTGTTTTCCCAGTTAACTTCCAGGCTTTAAAGGGTTTAGCAAACTATTAACCATCCTGGTTGCAGTCTCATTCTCTTAAGAAATTCTAAACCTGATATTGCAGAAAGGCATGGATATTTCATCCTCACACCTGCTAACCCTGGAGGGAAATATCTTTAAAACAATCTTTTGGGAATGCTTAAAAAAAAAAAAAATCCTTAGAGCACATTCCCCAGAAATTTTAGAAATCTTCAAGAAGCACTGTGCCTTTGAAAAGAAAAGCAAGCAAAAACCCCCAGCAACATACAAGGCAAGTTAATTCAAAGCATATTTTCAAGTATCGGATGTGCTCAACTATAGTAACTTCTGCTTCTCTCACAAAGTTACAGTTGAGCAGTGCCATTGAAATGTACACTATTAAAAAAAAAAATCACAATGGAAAAAAATTTTCTTTTTTATTTTAAGTGGTTACAAGAGAAATAAGTGGGGGGGGGGGGTTTAAACACCAGATCTAATCGTGCTAATAATTGTGTGTATAAGCATTAATGGATTCTGATTATCTGTAGTGCACTCTGAATGCAGTTCTCTTCCTATTTAAAATTACTTTTTAAAACATACAGCAATTTCTACAACTATAATTCTCAAAGTATTTTACCTTTTAACTAGCATTATATTTAGAAACTATACGTATCTATTATTCTGGGGAAGTTTTTAATTAAAAGGTACCTACGTTTATAATCAGCAAGGAGAAATCTCCTAAATATGCCAAGGGCCCCAAAATTACATAAATGGGGCTCAGTTGCATACTATTTACAGGCCATTCCTAGTCAGAGAAGAGAAGCAGGTCTTCCTTTTTTCCTCATTAGCTGCTAGGGCAGATGGACGACACATGCAGGAAGCTTCTTAGTGGCATTAGCTTCCTTCCCTCAATCCAGCTCTAGCTACAGCTACATCAGGAGTTATTCCCCAATATGCCATCAGCAACTTGGTACAGAAATCAACATGTCTGGTGCAAACGCACACTATCCAGACTGATGAAATCACAGTCCCATGGTGCTTTGTGTCTGTGCCTTATGAAAAGATAAGTTATCTACCTACATAAGACAGAATGAAACAAGCTCAGAGGGGAATTGTTCCTCAGTAGTGTAAGTCATGTGCTGATAAGCAATCCAAAACTCTGATTTTGGATCCATGTGAAATCAAAGAGAGCAGATGCAGAATCTACTGGTCTGGTAATAAATCTCCCCTGCCCCCAGCACTGTGGTTTTCTTTATTGAACCGGCTGCCTTAGAAGTTCACAGCTGCCCCCCCGAGCCTGACCTTCAACCTTCTGCCTGACTTGGTGTTACAAGGATTATTAACATTATATCTTTTAGTGCATATCAGCAGTTCTTGGGGTTTTGGTATTGGTTTTGGTTTTTTTGGAAGTTACTCTTTTCTCTCTCAAGCAAGAACACGGTTGTTGAACTTACAGGGACGCAAGATATTTAAAAATATTCAACCAATTATTGCCGCACCACTCATGCATATGTCACAAAAAGGGATACTGATACTTGGTACCTTTTTTATATCATTGATCAGATTAAATGCAGTGAGAACAGCCTGTTATGTGATTACAGGAAGCCCATTCCTATCGGCCACCGAGAACAGGATGTGCAGATGCAATTCAGAATGAAATAGATCCTGTTCCTAATTTGAGGTACATAGTTACTAATTTCTTATTTTAATTAATAAAAGGATACCCAGAACAGACTGCTGACTCCCCCTTCCCCCAACAAGGAAAACAAATGTGTAGAAAACAATATCATACTTTCTATCTTCCTTCATTGGGCTTCATGTTGACACAGATACAGAATTTGGGACAGATCACTGAGTCTTGCAACTACTAGGACCAAACACTCTGGGCAGGTTTCAGAATCTATCTGACCACATCCAGTATCTGATCATGTTTCAATTATGAGGTGTTTTTTTTTTTTCCAGTAGTGCAAGTCTGTTTTACCTGACAAAGCTGGAGAGGCTTACAGCAGAACCTAATGAGAGACTCCATTTTTTACTATCACAACGTCACCTTTATGCTAGTACTACTAAGTACAGGTTAAATATCATTAGTAACTATTCAAATCTATTAAAGAGAAAGACATGAGTAAATAATCTTCCTATTCTTGCATAAATTTATCTATGGTTCTGTTTATTTAAACTGATTGGTAACATAATCTGGTTATGACCTATAAATATTTTCTCCCATACTGAGCATGACACTAACTCTAATTTTGTTTGCAATATAATAACTATCCCTGTGTATCCCAGTATATGCTTTAAAGCATGTTTTCATATGGGAAAAAATAACTACTTAAATTTCCACTTTCCATAAATACATAATTCAAATGTGTTTACTAAATGTTTTATACTAGTGCTCTATGACCAGGAGAAGGAAGAGATTTAAGCAACAGTATAAGGAAATTAATCTTTAGACCCAACCTGCCACTTTAAAATATCCCAATATATCTCTATTAGGCCAAAGTCAAAAGTCAACAGAAGTGCAGTCTGCCTAACCTCCTTATTCCTACATTAATCAATCTTATCCTGCTTCAGTTTGCTTTTGGAATAGGAAATAAGAGAAATAAGAGGGGGGAGATGATTACACAAACATACGCTTCAAGGAGATAGATCCAATGTAGCTAGACTGTTGAAAAATATTCAATAAAATAAGGTAAAATAATGCTTGCTTTCTGTGAAAGAAAGATCAGTCATATTAATGAAATAGCCAAATAGAACCTTCAGGCCTAATGTAGTAAATCTCCAGTAAATTCCAATTAGTGTTGAAGTAATAAGTCTGGAAATTATTTTTCTCCCTATAAGTAATGTATACACTTAAAGAAAAAAAAATTCTAATAACTTGGATACCATCAAGGACCAGGTCATTAGATAGCTAAATTAATCATTTATGCATACTATATAATTAATTGATACATAGTTTTCAAAATACATGTCTTTTAAAAAAAAAAAACAAAACACACACATCAGTAAATCAGAACCATGATGTTGCCCTTCAATGGAGTGCTGCCATTTGATGGCCCCTTTCAAGCTGGCAGTCCCTTCCACTGACAAACCTCCATAAGACATTCTGTATCTAAGAGCAGAAATCTCACCGTTGTAAATGGAAGTCTTCAACAAAACAAAATAATGAAGCAGAAATCAACAGCCACACTGTACTAGTGCTTTGTGAAACAGCGTATGAGTAAACCAAAGCGATCTCAACAGAGATTAAGGAGAGATTTTTACAGAAATACTTTGTGCAAAACAAAGGTATGCATTATATTAAGCTAATACTGAATTTTCCTAAATGTTGTTAATTAAGGATATTTTCAAATGTCAAAATTCAAGGCCAAATAATGCTTACATTACAGTAGGTAAATGCTGTAGATTTTTGACAAATACTATCATGAATACACTTTACCACATCTGAACGTAGGATCTGATCCCATCTGTATTGAAGTGATGGTGAAGGTGGAAGACAGAGATGCTTACCGCTCTCTCCTACCTACTCCTTCTCCATTCTTATACGCGTAACACAAAGGTGGACAGAAATCCTAGATTTACCTGTATCAGAGACAAAAATCTTACGGGCTTCATAAGAATGGAGACTTCATCCCCAGGTCTGGGTACCGAGTCTTAAACTGAGAGGTTCAACTCAAGACACAACTGATCCTTCTTCACTTGCTCTTCTCCACGATCTTGCACAACATAGCACACTCCCACACGACATACACAGTAAATAATCAAACAAATAACTTCAATACCTTTGATCAGTAAAACAGGTAATAAAGGTTCCTTCCTTTGCTTCTTTCCACATGCTGGACAATAAATCAGAGCTAATGCAGAGGAAAGGCTGCCCAGGAACATCTGTCCCCAAAAGGGACAAAGAAGAATCTATACATCCCTCCCAAGACACCCCTGTAGCAGGTTTTTTTCCTTTCCATGGATTATGCCACGAGAACAGTCCAAGTCACAGACCAGAAGAATAAAGCAGAAGTTGTTTACCTCTTCACAGCTGCTCTAATAATTTAGTTTCTTAGATAGTATAGACTGAAAACCACGTTGCATTCATTTATCTGCTTCTATAAACACGCTTAACTGAAAAAAAAATGGGTTTAGCTCTTGCTACCACCCAGTGACTCACGTTTATGTAAGTTCACTACCGCATACCTCCAAAGACCTAGTCACTCACAGATTGCATTTTTATGCCACTATGATTTACAGAGTGCAAGGGGGACAATTACATAACTGTTTACTTAAAGTTGTAATTTCTCGGGAAGCCCTACACAATCCTTTTGTTATCATAATCTCTAATGGGCATATGTAGCCTGAATATATCATGGCATGAAACCGGATATAGCTGACTGCCTGTCTGACTGGTGACTTACTGAGTCCTGCATGTCTGAACTTCTGGGAAACAGCTGCTGGTCCCACACTGAAATTAGAACATTTGAGCTTGTCTGATTTATGTTAATTCCTGTGGGAACAATGACATGAAAAATGAACACCACTTGTCAATAAAGTAAAAGTTCTCTCAGCGGTGAAAAAAATTACGAACTAATCTATTTCAGAATACACTGATCTATTTACCACCTTGCTATACTGAAACATATACAGCATAATGGTATTGTAGAAAATGGAGCCTTGAATATCCAGCTATTCAAAGGAAAATGTTATCTGTCCCTGTCTTGCCATAATTTGAAGAATTAGTCTGCTACAGTTACTGGGTTGTTTTTAGTTGAAGAAGTAGTATTATTATGTTGTGGGGCATGAGGGAGGTGAATAAAAATGAAGTTTATATAGAAAGAGACAAGGTATAGGAAATACGTCCAAGTGATCCAATTGTCAAGGAGTTCATATTGTCCAAAATTTAGAAGCTATTACAGTTTATCTAGTTCTGATTGCTCAGCCTGACAGGTCAAACATTTGAAATCTGCTTTTTTAACATACTGGACTCTCATGGGAGACTCCACACAACATTACACTGTCCACTGATCAAGGCTGGTATTCATGAGACAAAATCCAAAGCGGCTGGAAATGACTCCTTGAGGATTTCATAGTTTTTCCTGTAGATGGGAAGAATAATCCTTCTGAATATATAGTGTAGTCACAAAAATTGATATTAAGCAAAGGAATAACTAGTTGTCTCTGAGACCAGAATACGACCGGATCATATATACTATCATAGCTGAGATAATTCTCAGGTATGTATATGTAACAACAGTTATGTCTTACATTTGATGACCTTTTATCATTCAGGATTTATTACTTCTGAAGCTCTAGTAAAAAATCTCATCAATTGGCAGAGTGTCTAAGTTTTACCTTACGAGCACAGACAGCCTTTAAGCATATAATCGACTCTGGAGATTCTGCTGCTTAAGTTACATGAGGTAGCAGAGCACAGGCAGGATTAGTTAACAAGAAGCTACATTTTTTTAAGGAACATCTCTTTATGATGTTAAGTCTTTTGCTAGGCTAGCTTGGAAAGGCACAGTAATAGGAGGTCGGGGAGAAAGAGGCACGGTCAACATGTTTGCAACTACAGAGAGTCAACAGCTAGATTCATTTCAAAGGACAGATCATTTCCTTATGAATCTTACATGCTAAGCTCAACTTAGGGTTAAAAAAAAAACCCAACAAACAAACCAAAAGCAAAAATGCCTCCCCCAGGCTTCTGTTGTTAAGATTTCATTTCATTTATCAGCTTCTTGTCTGAAAAGGGATAAGATACACAGGTAAGTCTGCATTACTACATTTAAGAAAGTTGCAGATTGCTTACCTAAGGAAGGAACTCCACAAAGTTATTTTTATGTCTAAAATTTGAAAGTGACAGACAACAACTTTATTGTGGTGTGTAAATGCCAATATGGAAATGGCCACTGAAGCCAAAAAGCAGACATCAACAGTGGTATCTTCATACAAAGCGCCGATAAAGTGTAATGCTTCAGAAAGCCCCAAAAGAAAACATACATGTAAGACTGACTGACTGTTTGAATACCTCCACATTCTGCAGCAATTCAGATGAGACTTCATTTCAGGCACAGGGTGACCTGAATTTAAATTTTGATATGTTCTTGAATGGTATAATTTGAAAACCTAGTTGACTAATCTGCAGTGGTATTAGTGCAAATAGCTCCAAAAAGGGAAGGAGGAAAGGATGGCTTTTGCCAAAGAAATAAAAAAACCTACAAATATCAAAGGACTGAAGCAAGAGCAGGAGAGCAAGATACAGCACTTCATACAGATGTTTCATTATTGATTGCCAATCCAATTGTGTCCCTCCTCAATGTGCTAAAGGAGATTAAAGACTTTACTACAGTCTTCAGGGTTCAGAGGTAAATTAATGTGGAATACAACTTATTGGAACTGTGATTTGGACTAAAGTAAAATATAAAATAAACAGATGAAAACTGCTATCAATAGAAGCTATTAGTAAGAACTGAAATTTGGATTTTTTTTTTTTTTTTTTTTAAACAGCTGCACTGACTGAGGAGGATAAGGAACAGAATGTACATGCTGGAAAGACAGCTAAACTAAAAGGAAGAAGAATCTACTGTCACTTAATGTCTTAGTGCCCCAATTTTTCTCAAAAACAGGAATGGCAAGACATTGGTTATCTCAGGATGAAAACCTTGGGGATTGAGATGGGGTACAGCATTATTTTGAATTTTGAAATACATAATAGTAATCTGTAGCCTTACTTTAATATTTACATGCTTTCTTTCAGAATTTCCAGCAAAGGAAAGAAGGGGGGAAACCCATACAAAGTCAGCTCTGTTTCATTAGCCACATTCTACTTCTTCTAGTCTCTCTGAAATTACATTCCGAACTCCATGAAGTCAGCTTTCCAATCTCTAAAACTTGTATGAAAGGGTTTTGCCTTCAACATTTTGAAAACTCTTAAAGGAATATTCCTTAAGCCATGGATATCAGCTGTTCTTTTCCTGCCTGCATCAATTAAAAAATGAAAAATTGCCATCTACACATAAACTACATAAATGTCGAAGTACTTCATAGCTGTCATGATGCTGTTACCAGGCAGAGATGGCTCCCTTACTTTTATCCACGGAGGAATTCCTCAGGAAGTCCATGAGATAGAACTCTCCAGAAGCTTCTCTTTGAGTTTTTGTGTTAGCACTGATTTGGAGGGAATGCATTTTGTGCTTGGCTGTCACATGTGGTATCCTTTCATTGATGAAGCATTCTAGTCAGCAGCAAAGGAAGATAGATACTTTATACATATATTACCTGTTAAGATAACTATTATCTACTTTTTTGGTAAGTAGTATAATAATTCTCCCTTCAGCAACTAGTCTGAAAGTATAGCAATTATGGCTTATGCTAGAGCTCTTTCTTAAGGAAGCAGGAGTACAAGCTTCTGCTCATCAACAATGCAATAGCTACAAATCCAAGGACTGAAGACTGGATTTGTTTTTCTGCGTCCTAGCCCTTTGTTTTCTACAGAGGCAATGCTCAAAAAACAAGTTTTATACAAAATATACCACCACTTCATCAACTCCTGCATGATGCGCAATAGAAACGATTGCATTGCAGAATTCTGTCAGTACATATTCTTGTTGTTTCCAGAACTGATGGATGAGTGAAATGGTTATTTTTGAGCAGAGGACAATGAGGCATTAAAATTTTAAGTCTATAAATTGATAACATGCTTGTCAAACCCAGTTCAGAAACAGGAATATTAAACTCCATCTGTTTCGTAGCCAATGCATCCATTACAAGTATATTCATGCAGACAAATCCTGTTGCTGGATGCACTAGGGCAAAGTCAAGCAGACCATCAGCATGTAGTTTTTCTAGTTTTACTTGAACTACTGGACTAGCTAAACAGAAGGAGGGATTAGCAAAATGAAAAGAACAAGAGAAAGCAAGCCTTATGCATAGCAGATAATGCCATCATAAGGCATTCATACTCAGAAACTGTTTAAAGATTAAAAGATTTAAAGAAACTGTTTAAAGGCTGTAAGCTAACAGAGTTGAAGGTACCTTTGCAACAATCAAGATGCTGAACCAACCGTGGAATCAGAAAAGGCAAAAAAAAACCCCACCCCAAAAAATCCCACCAAACAAAAACAACACGCCCCCTCCCAAACATTCAGGCCAAACTAAAGAAATAACCTTAAATATTCCTTCTTGTACAACAGGTGTTGTTACACCCTTATTATCTGGGTAATACTACACAACGACAGTACAAAGTGCTCCCTTCTCTCTCTTTTTCCCCATTCATGCTCTACAGGACATACTTTCTACAACACTCCTGAAAAAAGTAAGTTAATAGTGTATATTTGCTTTTTTATTAAGTGTTGAGGGCAAATTCTAAGATCAACACAAATATTAGCGGTTAGACTACTCCAGCATTTTTTAATTATAAATTGACAGGTATGTGTGCTTCCATTGGGCTTGCTTTCAGAGTTTATTACTTAAGACAGTTCAACATTGAACATTTTCTCCTTCAAACTGTGAATAGTTCTCCATCTGTGAGAAGGAATGTCAGTTACTAGGAACATGACTGATTTTTTCTTTTCTTTTCTTTTTTTTTGTTTACCAATATATCTTGGGACTATGATTATTTTTAAATAGTTAAGGCTAAGGTTAGTACTGAGAAGGTGAATTATTTTTTTCAACTTATTTTCAAATAATTCATTTTCTTCAGCTTAGATATGACACTTCAAGTCTTCAGTATACTGCTTTGCTTTAACAAGTAACATAATAGCTTTTACACATCCCTTTTGTGTAAGGGATGTTTTATTTGTTAAGATGAGATAGACTGCCAAGATGGCAGAGCACATGCCTCTATGACACACTATCTTCCTTTCTCTTCTCTCTGGTTGGAGAACCGTTGTTTCCCCAAGATGTGCCTTCCCCAAGCCCCTGGGAAGCCACACTACCATCTAATACTGTAAACAAAGTTCAATGTCTCACTTTTCCGTCAAGAAAGATGGGAACTCCCTCTGCTTCTTTTCTTTTTTTTCTTGCGTTTCTTATTTTGCAAATCTATACTAATCTTCACTTGAGAGTTGATAAGACTTCCAAGGAAATTTGATTAACCACAATTTTTCCTGTGTTTTTCACATCTTAGGACTATTTCCTGAAGCAAAAAGAAACAGAAAGATGCATGTATATAACTAACCCATCAATATTTCTACTTTGTTCTGACCCATCAGCCTGGTATGACTACTATAATTCATGATATTTATGATGTGGTTGTAATCCAGTTGCTCCCAGCAGAATAATTTCTTTTGTTTCTACTGCACCCCCGTAAATAGAGCTACTTGGATCCAATTGAAAGTAGTCCAGAAAGTACAGGCAGAGGGGAAGATGACTCGGGTCTGAAAGACCAATAATGTAATTTTCACAGAAACCAAGCCCTGGTGAAAGAAACTTCAAGGTGGAATATGTCAGATACATCCATTGTTCTGTTAGCTTCTCAAGGCCTTGAGTTTTGACCAAAACCAACTCGCTTCTCCCATGGATTAAGAATACTGAACAACTAACTGCTTGTACATCTAACAACATTCCAGGTACTGGCTTATGAGGGAAATAAATACAGTATATCCTTAACCTGATCTGTAGTTTTAGCGTACACTGCTATTCAGCCTTTCCTTAGAGCTTTTCCCTTTCAAACAGGCATTAATCTTGTATCCACTCTACAGCCACAGAGCTAACATCAAATATTTTGCCCACTGTTTTGCTTTCAGAATGATACTTTTTGGCATGGGTGTCCTCAATAGAGAGAAGACGCTCAGGACAAACCAGGGATGGAGCCCATACTTGAACACAGTCCTACTTAGAAAACAAAAACCAAACCACCCCACCCCCCCACCACCACACACACACACAAAAGCCCAAACCCCCCGTAACAAACACACCAGTAAAAAAATGAAGTTCAGAAGTCTTCCATATCAGCTGAAGTCCTCCACACATTAAATATTTTTTTCACTGTAATTTGCTGAGGCAAAACAAAGTACAGTGGAAGGAAAACAGAATAGCAATTGTTATGTCCTGCCAGCCTACATGAAATATTGATAATAACTCATGTGGAAAAGAATTTAATGTTGAAGTTTATCAGCACTTGACACATGACACATTCCAAATAATTAGGAATTACTGTAGGTGATAGATAGACCAGACCTTTATGTCAATAGGAAGGGTCAGTTTCATAGCAGCCTTAATCTGTGCAGGCATAGTCACAAAAAAAAAATATGTTATAAATGTGAATTTCTCATTAAAAAGAAAAAAAAATCCCCACAAAAAAAACACTTAAAAGAAAATCCACGTTTTTTCCTCCAAGTGAGCAGTGAAACTCAATTCACATAGGATAGATACCAAAAAGAACAGGAAGACCTACAAAACTGCAAATACCTTTACAGAGAGATCAAGCTTCCAGTGGCTGCAGCTCAAAATTAATGAGAATGAATTTTAAGAAACTGTATGTGACTGGCAACATTTCTTAAAATCAATTCAGCTGAGAAATCAAAGAGTATCTTCTCAACCTCTTCTATCTTTATCTAACCTCATTTCTAACCTCTCCTGTCTTTATAGAAGGGGTTATGAAATAGTAGCAATTCATAGACTAGCTAATAATTTCAGAATGCCGAGTTCTGCAGAAAATAAGTTAGAGAAAATACAGTTTTAAATCACATTAAATGTATACTTTTGAAATTGTTGTGCACAAAATGTGGAATGTTTTGGAAGTTGGAGAGGTGCAAAGGAGGCAACAGCTTAATTTCTGTAATTCTGAAGATGAATATTGTCAGAACAAATACATATTATAAAAAAATTAGATGTTCTTTATGATACTAAGTAAAATAAGCAGTTAAGCTGTTATGCAAATCTCTATAAGAGATTGTTTAAATAGAACACAGAAACATCTGCCTATTTTTCACTGTGCTTTCAAAAGGAATGTTGACTCTACAAATGGCTTTCTGTGAAAAGTCCTATTTTTTTCTAGAAGTAAGTGTTCTCAGTTAAAAGCCATTCTTTTCCATCAGTTACTATACAACATTGACTTCCATTATTATCTGTTCCCTTCTCCATATACTCTTGGAACAGTTAAATCACCAAAATACATCTGATCACTGTATGGCACTTATAATTTTGGGACAGGAGAGGGAAAGAATAAATTTTTGGAGATCTTTTATTCTTACAAAAGTTATTGAACATTGTTTGGCAACAACTGAGAAGTAAGGCTGCACCCTTCATTCTAAATATGTCTATTTACAGTGTATCTTGAATCATCAGCACAAAGGGTTACCCAAAGGGATAACAACTGACTATCAGGGATCCTTTTCATACCTGCTGGAAAAAAAAAAAAAAAAAAAAGACTTTACTCAAGAAGACTCAGCTTGCAGTCCCTTTACTCTGATTGCTTGAAAGAGAATTAAAAAAAAAAACCCAAAAAGAATTAAAAAAAGACAAGACATGCACAGGACTGGCACAAAGACCTAGCAGAGCATTAAGTAGACAGAAGCAAACACGTATCCAGCAGGTCTGCACATAGCTTCTACTTGGAAGGAGCTATGTGAAAAGCCACACGCAACTGCCTGCTGCTGGCTAACTTAGCCTTGTTCAGGTTGTCTTTGCTGGCCTCCTGTAGCCACTGTGAAGCTGACAGAAGCTGCTTGCACAGAGCAGGCAACGTGGCAAATTGGAGCAAAGGGTTTACTGACTAAACCCAAACAGCTGCTGTTTCTAACGCAACTCTGTCTTGCTTTCAGCTCGCTCCAATTCCTGCTGTCCAGCAATCCATGGGGGTGGCCATGCTACTGATAGTCAGCCAGAACTATAAATACCCACAGTCTCATTCTCTGGTCACACACTCAAATCTCCTCAAGCATTCAAGATCTTGAAATTCAAGCCAAATTCTCCAGAAAGATGGATGGGAACAATACAGTTGTGCACAACTCTGGATTGGTTTGTTGTTGTTGTTGTTTTGGTTTTTTGGTTTTGTTTTTGTTTTTGTTTTTGTTTTTTTTTTTCAGGCAGCCACGGCTATTGCTAAATCAGCACAAGAGTGGTTCAACACAATTATTTGCTGTCTCCCAGGCTGGCTAATCCCCCCTGAGTGAGGAGACAAGCCTGCTTTGCAGCCCTAGGAAGACAGGGAAGAGAGCGCCTTCTGGCAGCAGATCAAAGAGTTACCCTGCTAGCTTGAAATACATAGAAGGCAGAAGCAGCCTGAGCTTTTATTAAGGTAGTGAATGCTTTTCTTGTTTTGCTGCTTAACTGAGCATTTAGTTGACTATGCCGATTACCTGAGGGAGGCACAAGCCAGCAGACAAGATGTAGGGTATGAGCAAAGGAACCTGTAAAATTCTTTCTATCAACCTGAGAAAAAGCATCCAGATAGAGATGGTTTCACAAACCAGCCATTAATTGACATGAAATTTGTACAACTCTCTGTTCAGTTGGCTACTACTAGAAGAGCAAGTCAGAGCATTTTGTGTTTCTTTTTAAAGTGTGTACCGGGTGCAGGTGCCCAGGCGCTGGCAGGGGGGGCTGCGGGGCCTCTGTGAGGAGAGGCCGGGGCTGCCCCGAGCCGGACACAGCCGGTTCCAGCCGGCTCCGACCGACCCACCGCAGGGCACGGCTCAGCCCCGCAGCCACCACGGCGGAGCCGCGGGGAAAGCCTGCGTGAGAAAGGGCAAAACGCTGCCCGGCTGTGAGGGGTGAGGGAAAAAGTGTGGGAAACAGGAGAGGCAACAAACACCAAGGCCAGTGAAGAAGGAGATGCTCCATGGTGCCCAAGCAGAGATTCACTGTGGGCTGTGGAAAGCCCACACCGGTGCAGGGGAAAACCATGAGAGGGAAGAAGCGCCAGAGAGAAATTGCTATGCACTGACTCTGCCCTCCCCACAACCCACTCCCTGCTGCTCAGGGCAGGGGGCAGAGAAGTTGGGAGCGAAGGAGTGATGTTGAGCCTGGGAAAAAGGGGCAGTGTGGAAAGAAGCTGGTTTAGCTTTTGTCTTTGTTTCTCAACATCTGACTCTATTTTTAATTAGCAATAAATTTAATTTATTTTCCCCAAGTCAAGTCTGTTTTGCCTGTGACAGTAACCGGTAAGCCATCTTCCTGTCTATCTTGACACACAACCTTTCTCATTGTATTTTCTCCCTGTCCCACTCATGATGGGGAGTGAGTGAGCAGCTGGGTGGGCATTTGACTGTTAGCCAAGGCTAATCTACCACACAAAGGTTATGGCCACATTACTTTGCAGAATGAAAAGGCTTCACAGAGCTTATGCAGGCTTTTCAAATTCGATTTGGGTAAAAAGCAGAATAAGACAACTCTTTTGGAATGTTTTTGAAAAACATCTTGGAAATCTAGAACAAAAATATTTTGTGATACTGGAATTCCCTATAGATTGAAAAAAAAAGTCAGCGATCTCCATCTCTAACACATGCTCAGCAGCACAGATTTAGGCTCGGTATCTCTCTTATTCATGCATACATGTGCATGCTAGATGCAAGAACACACTGGCTCAAAGCAGAACTCTCTTGCACAATGGCAGCAATTTTCTATGCACTTAATGTGTCAATGACTTTAAAGTGGAGTGAGAACTCCTGTTTTCTAATAAAGATTTTCATTGCAGACATGGTCTTATAAAAAGAAATGAATGAATTCAAATCCATAAATTCTGGACCAGAAAAAAGGGAAATCGGAACTGTGCATGACACGATCCATGGTAAGGCATGATAATTTATAAGACCATATGTCAAGTCATACTTACAACAGAAATGAAGGCACCACAGTCTCTAGAATAAAAAAGCCACTCCACAGCACTTTGATTGCTTGATAGTGACAGACGAGAGCTAGAAAATATGGCCTCTAAATTTCATATATCATACTGCAGATTGATACATGCACATGCTGCACTTTGAAAAACCTCCACTGTATTTTTGCCTCACGATAAAATAGTCCAAAAGCCCTTCATGTGCTGTATATCAAGATAAGTTGTAAGGAAAAAAGTAAACATCAAACGAACAAACAAAAAGCTTATTTCTGTATATTTAGTAGATCTCCATGAATCAAATCCAAAGAGATATTGAGAATTCATATAGGTTTTCTTTGAACCATGTGCAACTGTCACATGCACTTTTTTTCTTTAAATGCACAGCTGTCTAATTGAGCATTAACAATCTAATAAGGTACACAACAGGACCTGAAGAGCAACTTTTCTTTCAGACCCAGCAATGCACAGGTTCTGTATCACTCCCAGCTTTTCAATTAGATCATAATTATAACATGCCTCATTTAGAACTACAGGAACCCTGACCCTGTCAACAGTACTGGGCCATAACGTGTCTGTCTTAATTAGATCTGATTAGTTCTGGGCCCAGATTGCATTGTGAATCTTAGATCCGTTCAAAACTGCTCATCTGTTTGGCAGCTGTGGGTATTGCTGAGGCTTTTTCATCATACTGCATGGGTGTGCTTTGCTCCTCCTGAGTCTCCCGAGACATTAGGACTCAATGCAGTGTTTTTGTTTGGCCCTCAGAATAAGGCAGACTATGGAAAGTAAAGGAAAGAGGTAAGAGAGAATTCTTAACTGTTCTATGGACAATTTCACACTTTATCAGACTGGTGAGTTGTAGTGTATTAATGCTTAAAATTTGTAGTAGCAAGTCATATTTTGGGAAAAATAAAGGATTTTTGTAAAAAACCCTCACAGATATGTTAAGATTGAAGACACATGACAATGCAAAATCACATGTCATCTATGAGTGACAGAAAGGTGCACAAATAAGTGGTTTGGTGTTTTGGTTGGTGGTTGTTGTTGTTTGGGGGGTGCTGTTGGGGATTTTTTGGCGTTTTTAACATCCTATGTAGTAAAAGTTCTCAGCATTACAGTTCTGGGGGTATTTCTCCACTGCAGTATTTTCAGCATATTTTAATAATCTTAGAATGTATAAAAGCCTTTCACCTGTAATGATTTAATTTAATCTTCAGTTTTTGCAACATATAATTGATACCGCCCCCCCCCAAAAAAAAATCACATCCATTTTAATACCCTTTCCCTCTTCTAAATTACAATAATTGATTTTTCTTCTGTAACATGCTTTTGGGGTGATATTAAAAGACCAATATGATTTTTCCTCTTACTGAAATAACAATTATAACAGACATTCCCTAATAATTAGTTAGCACGCTACACTAAAAGCCCTATTCCCATAGTTAACTTTCATAATTATGTGTACCACTTAAGAAAACCCCCCAAACTCAAAAAACTTAGTTTACAAAAAAAACTGCTACAATTGTGCTGCTAGAATTTATTCTGTACCCAAATTATACTACTTTGACTACAAACCCCCCTTTTTTAAATCCTCCAATGATTCTTATGTACTGGCTATAATTGCAGTGAAAAGCTGAAACATACTCAGTGTTATAAACACAGACTTAAAAGCTGTCCTTGTATACAGTATGCCTACAAATGCATTGGCTAGAAAAGGCATTTCCGAGAACTTCTACTATTCTCAAATATGCAGAATTTTATGTAAATAATGGGACAACTCAGGCCACTCACAGAAGGTTGTCTTTACAGAGCTATAGTTTTTAAACCTCACTCTCTGCACGTCTTTGGTTCTTAGCAAATGAAGAGAGAAGTCCTGCGTGCTAATGGATTGTTTTTAAATGTATTCTGTATCATAGTAATAGTAACTTGCATATATCCAAATATAGTTAATTTAGTATGAATTTCCAAGGATTATAAAAGTTAGGAGTATCTGAACAACATTACTCGTCAAAGCACAATACATCAGAAAACTTACTGTTCAAATCAAAGTTTAAGAATGATTGAGCATTTTGGCAAGACATTTTTCAGAAGTCAGAGTTAATCAATACCTACCTCCAAGTTAACATAAGAGACGATATCAGAGTAAGAATACTTTGTTTTGAAAAAAACAAAAAGTAGCACATGCTTTATTATCAATGCCACGCTTTGAAGTGTCTGAATTTAAAAGTTTAGTTTTATGAAGAAAACTGAATAAATGAAGAAAATACGAAGTTTCTTTTTTTTTCCCTTCTCATCTACATATCACCATAAATGCTGCAGCAAATACAAAAATACTCAGTTACAAAGCTTCCATTACTGTAACTCACAGAAGCCTATTTTTTTTGGATTATGAAAATCTTAAGCAGGAGGTAACGAAGAGGTATATTTAACTGCCACCATAGTATGTGCGTAGCAAAAAGAATTGAAATAAAACAACCTTAGTTCAAACCATAACTCCAAACCTGCTATTGTTCCTTCCTGCTTCTCAAGTTTAAATAGAGGATATCTGAAAATTACATTACATAGAAAGCCCCCAAAACCCCTGAGTCTTAATAATTGGGTTTGATTAAAGTACAGAAAATCAGAAGCAAAATGCTTCTAATAAAAGAAATAACTATGTTTTTAGAAGTTTCAGGTGTTGTAGCAGATGGTATTCCAAGTATACTCAAGTATGTGATATCAGCTCTCTTTTTTTAGTATTAGTTAATAATAATGAAAAGATTCATCTATTGCATATTCCTCTTCTGAAATTTCATCTTAGAACTTCTTTTGTGTAAGCGCTGTTACTGTCCATTGAAAAAAGATTTCTGATTTTAGGAGTCTCAGTAGCATAGAGGAAGGATATCCTTTCAATCTTCCATCTCTACTTCTTAAATCTGCCAGCTGTGCTCCTTTAAATACAGCGGAGAACACCATTGACCATGTCTGTTGCCAGGGGAGGCTGCTAGCTCATGCTCAGCTTGCTGTCACCAGGAAGCATGTCCTTTTCTGCAGAGCTGCTCCCCAGCTTGTTATCTTGCCAGGGGCTATTTCTTCCCAAGTGCAAGGCTTTGCATTTGTCCTTGCTGACCTTCCTAATGTTCTTGCTGGTCCATTCTGTGAGCCTAAGTCCATCCCATCAGTATTTTACTCATCTAGTTCTCCATCCACTCAGACTGTAATAGCTTAACTTGGACACAGGAACATTGTAGGAGACATTAGGGAAAGCTTTCCTAAAGTTGACGTAAGTGACATGCGCTGCTTTTTCCTCATCTGCAAATCCAGTTATTTTATTCTAGAAGACAACCAGGTTGGTCAAACATGATTTACCCTTGGTAATACCATTCATTCCCAGCCACTGCCTTCATGGGCCCAAAATCACTGCTCAGCAATTTCCCCAGAGATTGAAGTGAGGTCTGTAGTTCCCCAGATTGTCCTTTTGGCATTTTCTGAAGGTGAGAGGTGTGTGACAGTTGCTGTTGATACACTCTTCAGGTCTCCCTGGCGATACTGCAGATGCCCACGTAGAAGAGAAGCAGGAGAAACCATCCAAGGCCTTGGCAACCTCCATGACGTCCCAGCTCTGAGACATCAGCAAGCTTCCCTGGACAGTAGATCAAGTCAGCAGATGGGGCCCCTGTCTCCTGCAGCAGGGAATCTCCTACTGTGATCCCTTGGCACTTCCTCTCCTGGTGGACATGAGGTTCAGACTCAGTACCTGTGATACTTCCCCAGAGGAAGCTCCCAGCCTCTTGTTTGCCACCAGGGCACCAAATGCATTCTGCAGGTGCTGATCTACAGGGGCAGGCAGATGCGTCCTCTTGCTGCTGGAAGCCACAAGCCGCCAGCCTTTGTCATCATGGCAGTCCCCATTTGCACCCCATGGGGTACAGGCACCTTCCTACAGGGTGCCTGTGAAGAATCTCGTGCTCCCTCTTTCCCCTTCCCCAGTGCCGTGTCGTCTGTTCACCTCCTCCTGCAGCACCCTAACCTGGCAGGGACAGCCCCGCTGGCAGCACGGGCCTACAGAGGTGGGCAAGGACCCTGCTACCATCCCAGGCCTGGAGAGCCAAGCCCAGCCAGCCACCCCCAGAGCTCTGCCAAGTCCGGACGGCGGCTGGGCTGGCACAGCTACCCCAGCCAGTGCAGGCGACTGGGCACCACAACCTCAGCACCAGCCCTGAGCAGTCAGTCCACAGCTGTTTCTGACCCCAGCCACATAAACTGCTGCCTCTGCCAGTTGCGCTCTCCACAGGCAAGAAAAACAGGTTATCTTATTGCAACGGACTTGAGGTTTGGCATCTCTCACCTAAAACTACAGTTTCAATTTATTTCCTTTGTTCATAAGCTGTAATTGACAAGCATCTTTCTTTAAAGACCAGAGAAATTTAATGCTCACACAAAAACCTTAACAATGGATGAATCCACTTTTGCTTAAAGTTTCCTCTACCACAAGTAGTGCATACTCTAGGATTCAAAGCTACACTATCACTTAAGTAAGTCCAATTTATCTTCCACTTATTGTAACACAAGCATTTGCATTATCTTTGGCAGAATCTATACAGTTATAAGAACAAACACAACTGCTAAGATTTACTGGGCAGAGACCTTGTTTTCTGGTATGTCTGCAAAGAAGCATGCAAACTACAGGGGTTGTAGACACGTTAAACAGTAATTGCAATTTGACCACTGACCCAAGTGAGTTGCAAGTGCTAATTTAGGGGAAATTTTAATCTCATTTGCATTAAAGTCATCACCATTAAACTCTCTACAAATTCTTTTGTAAGTAATTACACAAACATATTTATTAGATATTAAACACATAGAATGGTGTGGTAATCTTTGCAGCTTTATCCCAGTGAATAAATATGAATCATTGTGCATCTGTGCAGATTTCTGCCCGATTTCTGCTCTTTATTAAAAGTGTTATAATGTTCACAGAAACAGAACATTTATCATAAAATTCCATGCATGAAACTTACTATAAATTAACACAAATATATTTTGAATAATGAAATCACCAATTTTGCAAAACATTGCTGTAAAGGTTTAAAGTTAACTCACTATTTTAAGATACTGTGAGCTCACTACATGAAGCTTCACAAAGTGTGGGGGGGAAACAAACCCCCAAACTTTTCCCAAGTTTTTAGGCAATACTTATTGCCATTAATCATAGAAAAAAATATTTGCATGTAAAGATTAATGTGTTTTGTATCATAAACAGTGTAAATAAAAACAAGCATTACAAATCACTGGGAATGATTTTATTGAATTTATATCAACAAAATACAGTACAAGTTTATAGTCAAGTAATAAGAGACAGAACTCATGCTGTATTTTGTTAGTTGATATATTTACATTCCTTTGGGTCCTGTTGAAATTTCAATGGTACTGTTTTAGATTCATTCCTAATTTCATTGTATCAGCTGACAGTGCAATGCCCAAGCACTTCATGCTCTAATAGTAGTTAAAGGACATCAACTCACAGAGGTTAGCATATTCCTGGTTTTCAATTAGTATTAAAAAAATCCATATATTCAACATACAGAACAAAGATTTCTACAGATTAATGATTGCTATCAGTTATCCATGCACATGCTAAATTAGAATAATCACCTTTTCAGAAACATATAGAAAAATGAAATCCTAACTGCCGAGGACTTGCTAAACTTGCCTAATTTTGCTTTTCTTTTAAATTATTTGGGCTCCTGAAAGGAACCAGTAAGTTCTCCCTCCGATTCCAGAACTTCTTGATGTGCCATATCCTATCAGAAGTGCAAAAGCCTATCGTGGTGGTATACTCCCTGCCCCGGGCTGCTCTACGATCTCAGGAATTCCCGTCAGGCCTCAGCCTTTGCATAATGAGTTGGGCGGTTGAGCGTCCCTTGACCGTACCAGGAACTCTTGCATGGCTAAGGCGAGGAGCGGCACTGACCATACTAAGAATTCCTGTCGCTTGGCTGAGGCAGGGAGTGAGAGCGGGAATACATATTCATCCCCTGACAGCCTTGGAACATCCCCTACCTGGATCACAGGTCCAGTGAAACAGTACCAGTGTTACTGGAATCCCAGTAATTTGTTGATGACTAAAGCCAATCATCTTGCAAACCTATTAACAGCTGTCCTAAGAGAGGCCCCCTGAGCTCTCCTGGACCACAGCAGGCTGTGACCAGCATGTCCCTCTGAGGGGGACGCCTCTCAGAGCTCGCGAACTCTCCAGCTTGGGAAAATCAGAGGACGGTTGCCAAAAGCTGACAATGGGACCTGGGCTGATACCCTTTGCTCCTTGAGGCTCAACCCTTCACCCGTTAAGAAAATGCCAAGTGATTTGGCATGACATGAATATTTCACTGAACTTGAGGGGAATTTAACAGGTATGCCTTTGTTTATACACATATATCTTAGTGTCTGTGTGCATGCGTATGTGCATTGACCCAGTTATCCATTAGCAACTATAGTATAACTATTGCCCTTTCAAATCTATAAGTAAGTCACTGTTGCGATTGTAGTAGTTCTATGGAATCACTTTGTGTTAAAATGATAAAGTTCTGCTGAATCTTGTGATTCACCTCAGACTGTGCATGAACCTCGGACTGCTGCTACACACATAATCCCTTTAGACATAACTGTTGACGAAGTCTGGGACTAGGAGTGGGTCCAGCCACACCTAAGCTCCATCAGTTTAGAAAGCAAGGGCGTCTTCTCAGAGCCTCGTGCCTCAACGGGAAGGTCTCCCCTATCATTTTACATCTCCGATCTCTGTGCAAATCATGAAAAATCAATTCTAACTCTGTTTTCCTTTGTATGTTTCTCCCTTACCCTTCTGCATCTTCGGTCTCTGTATGAATCAGAGTTTAATTCTAACTTGATTTTTGTTTGTACACTTCATCCATGTATTAAGTAATAGAGTGAACCTTGCCATCAAACTTTGTGAAGTCGCACTTTCATAAATTCCTATTAAATCACTTTTGCTAATACCTTTGATGGTGATTCTTTAAGCAGTCCAAACCACTCATTTGTGACACCTATCAGGACAAGAACAGCATTGTGGAAATATCTGCTCTGTGGTACTGACAGAAACATACTAGTTTCTGTCTTCTTAACCCAGAAGGGCTGGTAATACCAGAAAGCAGTTACATTGATAAAGAACAAGCCTGCCAGAGGTAAAAGAACCACATCTTTTCCAATAAAAACTTTCAAAACTATCTTTGAAGGCAGCACCCTGGGCACACGCATGCCGAATCCAAAGCAAAATGTTATTTTGGAACTATGAATTTCTTATGGTTAAAAGAGCAGGTGAGACTTGCTGAGGACATAATCCATTTATAGTGCTGTGTGGCTTCCAATGATGAGCATCCAAGTCACTCACCACCTATTCCTTCAGTAGCTGGTCTGCAGGTTTGGCACTGCTAGGGGGTGGGCAATGTCAGAAGCTAGGACAGCAGCAAAGAACAATTTAGTCCTGCAGACTCCACCATCACTTTTAGCAGTGTAATGAACATCCCATTTGGATAAAGGCTTCACGTGATGGAGCAAAATATTTATTATAAAAAGTGTTTTAACCCAGCAAGTGTTACAAATATTTGGCATGGCAGTAGGCAGGGGCACAGGGGAAGAAATACAGGAATCAAACATATGGAAATACTTTTTTCCCTTTTGCTCCCTTAAAGGTAAATCAAGACCACGGTGTTTAAGTCAATAAGCTATTAAAATTGCCTATGAACTACTGAAGCAAGAAAACATCTTGATGGTATAATAAATTAGAACAGTGTTGTCAATTTTTCCCTACTGTTAGCTTAAAATGTTCCAAGAATTACCAATAGCAAACTCCAAGCCTCTTTCCCTTATTACTGTCATTATCTCTTCCATTCCCAAAGCATTCCCTCACCCTTTCTTCCCTGCCCAAATGAAAACACAAATGCAAAAGTAAACAAGCCAACTCCAGCCAAGAGTCCAAGAAACATACCAGCTAAACATAAATATACTTGTAAATGGAAAAAATACCTGCAGTGGCAGGGGGGTGGAAGGAAGTGGGGGCATTGGTTTTTGGTTTGTGGGTTTGTTTTTTTGTTTTTTGTTTTTTTTTAAACACAAAGGCGATTGTAGGAGATGTGTTTTAATCCATAGTATAACGCGTGAAATAAATTCAGGCAGGCTTTTAAAGCTTAATGAGTTGTTACATTTATATCTCGCCACTCTTAATATTATCCCTCCAAAATGGATGCCAAGCTTCATCTATGTAAATACATAGCCAAAATAAAAGTGATCCATCATAAGGGAAATTAAATTGTCCCTAAAATATAAGGACTTCTGGAAATGATGAGGAAGAGAGTTCTGACAGTCAGATAGATTAATAGTGTGATAATAAATTAAACATAAACCACCAATCCCAGCTGCCTCCGATCTAATGGTCACTCAGGGACATTGCAGAGCTTTAACATCTGGTGCAAAGAGGGCAAAATTACCACTACACTGGCCTTTCACCTTCTAAAGACACCAGGATTGCATATGGCACAGTTGCATACATACCAGATGCTCACTTAAAATGTGCAACAATCCCTCCCCAGTAAACCCAAACAGTTTAAGTGATTTTAGTCCAAGTTAAATCACAATGAGCTTCAGAAAATGAAAAGAGAATACTACTTTTTCCGTATAAAATTTCCTGCTTGGTAGACCTGTACGTAGACATGAGAGGTACTTGTTTCACTCCAGGTCAAACGAGAGGGCTGGCCATTAAGTCCTGGGAAAAAGCTTTGGGAAGCATTGTATTGTTGGCTCTCTTTAGCACATTTTCAGTGTATCCCCTTTCAAATGAAAATGGCTATGCTTGAAAGCACAAAGTTGTAATTTAGAAAACCAATGCCACAGCATACACAAATAATGACCTCCAAACCAATAAAAATGTAAATCCAAATTTAATGGGAGATTAAATACACAGGGAAATTAACATTAGATCAACAATTTTATTTTGCATACAGTATAATTTGTTTCACTCTTTCTTAATATTTGGGAAAAGAAATGCATCTAAAAGATTGACTGATGATACTACATACAATTGTGCCCAGCAGTACTGCAGCATTTAATCCTTATATAAAGGTTTATTTCTATTCACCACCAAAAGGTTTTGTTTAATTATACCTTGTATCAACATGACAGTATTACATCAGACTGGAAGTACTTGCTTTGAATAAATCTGACCTTCATCAGTAAGCAAGGGAATATTTGAGCATTTAGTCTTTTTGTGGGTTTTTTTTTTTTCCTCCTTTTCTTAAAACAGTGCATTTTTCTGCATATCTTACTACTCAAGCTGTCGTTTACTATTTAACCAACTGCTACACTTCTAACTATTAATACTAATAACTTGCTCCACTCCGGAAGTAGAAATTAGTTGGACAAAGTAGTAAATTCTTAACCATGCCTTCCCAAGGTAGACAGACAAATCCCATCCCTACAGGCCCATGACTGCTCCATACTACATGGCAATACGGCTTCACTTCAAACTTGCTTCTGGAGTGGCATGACTTCTTTGAAAACTTTATGCACAAGTGAGTTCATGGAAAAGGTAGTTTAAGGTTATGTAAACCCTTCCGGGAACTGCATAAAAGTTTAATCGTCTCCTCATTCAGAATTTTCTTCTCATCATTTAGTAAAGTATTTGTACACCACCTTATATAATGAAAATTCATTGTGCCTAGGTAACCATTTGTAATACCAGGTCATACAAAGAAAACCAAAAATTTTCTGCTGTGTGAAAACCAGCAGACAACCGTGGGAATATTTGCTTCCATGCATCAAGCCAGGGATTGGCAGCTGGCACTAAGACAGGCATTTTGTTAATTATGTCAAATATCACAATCCTAATCTTGCAGGGTTGTGACATCACCAGAACTCAGTTAACTCCTCCAAAAGGAGAGATGGATAGGCTCATCTTTGACTCCTCCTCCTTTTTGGGGGATGATGGGAGTGGAGGAGAGGAAGGGATATGTGTTTGGCGGGGGGGGGGGGGGGGGGGGGGGGGGGGGAGCCTAGAAAACTACAATTGTTAAATTTAAGGGAACTTTTAGGAGACAGTGCCCTACATTTTCACTCTGGTTTTCTTTTACATGATGCACAAATTTTAAGTAGGAAGTCTTTAAAGAAAAAAAAAGAGACACAGCACAGTACACATGAAAAGTCAGCCTGTTTGACTCAGTAACTGTGAGCTGAAACCAATTTTTGTTGTATATGTATTGTAGTTAATCTCTAATGCAGCACTTGTAATCCAGTATAGTCCAAAACAGTACTTTTCTGCATCACCATCAAAAATTAATACAGGGTACAATTACCCCATACTGCTTGGTTAACTCAGATGTTTATCACTGTGGTATTATCCTTACATTGTTGTTATTGTAGGTTGCTCTCTTTTTTTAAATGTAGCCTTCAAGGACAAAAATTTATACTATGCCACTTCAAACCAGGAATAAAAGTCTGCTGTAATACAAGTCTTAAAATTATAACTATGTCTTTATGCTTGACTTCCAGTTTCCTCAAAGATGTATTTTGACATTCCATTTTCTCTATTTGTTCCTTTCAGTCTTCAACATTGTCACATTTTTTTCAGATTTCACAGATGTTTGCACACACCTTATGGACTGGGTGCATTCCAAATCTAAATTATGAAGGGCTTTGGGAAGAATGGGAAATGTTCCCCCATGCCAAACCTCCAAGCCCAACTAACACTAAGCCATCAACTATTTCCACAAAATCAAAGATGGAGACTCTGCTAGTTACGAGACACAGGTGATCATTGATCAGACCATGATTTCAAAACAATTACCATGCATTGTACTCTGATACCTTACAGCACTAAAATATGTTTTGCATTTAATATTTTAAAATTCACATGTCCAAAAGACAAAGTGTCATACAACTGAAGATAAAAATTTGCATAATGTATTTGTCAAATTGGAAGACACCGTTAAACTGACTCCCAAGTTAACTCCCCATTATTCAAGATCAGCCAATTAGAGGGCCACCATACTAGTTGGGTTTCTACAGCAAGAACATATTCTGACCTGAACCGCAAAAGGAAAGAATTTTGAATTAACAATAGGAGGGGAAGGACTTATCACAGCAATTAAAAATAAATAAGTTTTTACCATCTCTTGATGAGTTTTATTTTATTCTTGTTTTATGGTTTCCTGTGGAATCATATTACTAATGGAATGTTTTGCATATGAGCTAAACTCATGAGACAACATCTGGATGTTACATTCCATCTAATAGCATTTGCAGAAACAGGCTATTGGGATGAATCTCTTGCCCTCTCTCATGGTGAGAATGTCTCTATTTTATTTGTTTTACTATTGGGCTCCCGTATAAAAATGCCTGGGTAAACAGCATCCACGTATCAGTTGAAGGACATACAAGGAGTTAGCAAGTTTTCTTCTCCTATATATTTGTATTATATTAGAAAAGACAGATCTATAGCATATTTAGCGTACTATAATGCATTAAGATTAATCTCAGTACAGTACCAAGCTCAAGAGAGGTGACAAATGTTAGTGAAGTTCTAATATCAAGCACTTTTGCATAGCCCTTTGACTTCCATGTGCCTCACCAACTCTACAGAACATCAGAAAACATGAATACTTCTAGACTGCATCTCCTGAACAACATAGTCCATCAAAACAGGGGATCAAGACAGCAAAAAGAGAAAATGTTCAATTACTTACACTTTCTCACTCTGACTGCTGCAAATATGTGACCAATTTTTATGCCACTATGGTTGTACCACCAGGAAACAATGTCAACTTTATTATTTTCTCAGAATTAGCTACCCCTTGTATAACTAAGTTTTCACATACATAATGCATTTCCAAAAATAACTATTTACATCTGTAAGAGACTGTGTTAGCTGGAAATGCTTGTCTCGACATTGCTGCTGCAAAGCAACCATTTGCTAGCCTCAACATCCTGTTGCTGTGAGGGAGTACGCGCTCAAGGAAATAAAATGTCCCTGAAGAAACCACCATATCCACCTGAAGCTAGCAGCGCCTACCAAGCTGTGCTTGCCCACGAGCAAGGTGAAGAAACCACCATGAACACCTGGGCATGCGCCCATGGAGGAACACGGGGCGGCACATATGGTAATGAGCTCCATGGAAATGGGTGCACTTTTCGGAGAAATCGTGGGGACCAGGACAATAAAAGAACTGTGTACTCCTCTCTCAAAAAACTGAAAAAGCACCTGAAAAGCAACTGCAACTGAAAAGCAACTGAAGAGAACCTGCAGCGCTTGGAAATGGGACTTTGGCTGGAACCCGGAACCTGGACCCTCCATCACCTGCATCGAGACCAAGTCAACGGGACGTTGCTGGCTTCGTGGTGGTGGTAACTAGTCTTGCTGTATCTCTTCCGTTTTCTTGCTTAGGTCTGCCTCTTTTTCCTTTCTTCTTCCCTCTGTCCTGTCGCTATTATCAGTTGTTATAGGAAATAAAACTTGTGAGGTTGTACAGCATCTGACCTCGTTTGTGTCTTAATCTCGCTCTTGGGATCGTTTAAGAACCCTCCCCGATATTGGATTGGGACAACATCACAATTTATAGTCCCATTTTAAAGATTTTTCAACACAAATACTAGAAGGAAGTATAATGCTTTAATGGCTTACTAACACTTTCATCTGTTTTTTTTATTATTGAGTTTACCCAATATCTAAACAAAAACACAGATGTTTCATATTTCAGAGAAGTAAATCAGGAAGTGGTGAGTGCAACAGAGGTGAGGGAACCACTTTCTTTGATATGCAGGAAACAGGTCTAACTCCTCTCCTATTATGAGGAGGGGTGTGTGTGTATTTGGGGGTAGAACAAACATTTTTCTTATGGTTGTACACAGCAGTCCTACTTTTGGTTGTGAAAGTCTCCCCCCCCCCCCCCCCCTTTTTTTTTTTCCTTCTTCCTAATATGTAGATCGCCAGACAGATATCCAGCTGGCATCACATTAAAAAACAGCCCCCCCCCCCCCCCCCAAAAAAAAGCCGCAACCAAAGAGCAACAACCTATCTATGACTGGTTTCTGTGGCGTTTTATAGGAGATGAACAAGTCTTTGTCTTATGTAACCCCATTATCCATAATGGAAAACAAAAACAAGCCCCAAAACTTCAGACACTGAAGTGCTGTGCCTGCAAGACTGATTACTCGCCTAGGAAGAAGACAGGCCATCTTCAGGAGCAGATACGAAAACCCCCACGTCCATCACTCTCCACTCTATGTAAGAGCTAATAGCTTTTGTCATAGGTTCCATATGTCATCAGTCTCTGTGTCACAGACTTCCACCAGGGTAGGAGTTCACAGGACCCACCACTGGCAGGTCTGACAGCTGATTAATTCTTAACGGACAGCGAGTCGGTCAGTAGTGCTGTCAGATGGTATGAGGACTGAGCGCCTCAGCCCAGTGCAGTTACCAGCAGCGACCTTTAGGAGTTCCAGGATTCCCCTCCATATATCAAGAAATGTCTCTAAATTCATTTGCAGTCTATAAAAGCAGTTTTATCTCTTGAATTGCTAATAGCCCTTATGTTTACTCAATGGAAGAATATGCTAGTAAAATTTTGGCAATAAGAAACCAGATCTGTAGTGAAAAGAAATGAAGTTTTGAACTTTTACAAGGCGTGGATACCCTTCCTGGGTTCTTGCCTTGAGGAATAAAAAAAAATTTAAAAAAAAGGTGACAGAAACAGTCCAGTGCATGATATTGGATACATATTAAAACTCTGAGTTGTTTTTTTGTTTGTTTGTTTCATTCAGGTTTGGGGGGATTTTTGTGTGTGTTTTTGGTTTCGGGTTTTTTTTGTTTTGTTTTTGTTTTGTTTTTTTAACTGAAATGGAGAGAACCTGGATTAGTTTAAGATGTAGCAAAGCATCTTAACACACAAGATGACTGGAGTAGGAAAAACAGAAATAATGTCATTTCAGGCTTGACAGCAGCTTCCTCCTTTACAGACCTCAAAGGCAGTTTATTTTGATGCTACTGTTAGAACATATTTAAGTGACTAACTAGCACTTTTTCAGCCATAGTCTGAAGGGAGGCGGGGAATCACAAAAAAACCAAACACAAACTCACAGTGCATTACAAAATCATTTCTATCAGTCATCTGACTACAGAGGGATAACAGTGAAATATGGCGAGGTTAAGGATATCGCATGTGAACTAGACTGCCTATATGCCCTCATATTTAGCTACAGTATGATTTTCAAAGTGATCACTTCAACCTTTCCTTTGTATTGCTGCTTATATTGTCACTGGGCATCCAAATGTTTACTACAGTCGCCATACCACACCTGAACAGAAAAAGATAGCATTTGTAAAAACTTGGGAAAAAAAATTTCAAAAAAAGGTTCTGTGCTAGGTGGGATGCATATAGGAAGCTGGATGAGAATTTTAGCTATGTGTGTAAACAGCAACTACTATACTTAGGTACGAACAGGTGATCACAAGAAAGAACTACCATGGCTTAATGAGTTACTGTTTGTTAGCTGAGCAATAATAACTAAGTATACACAAGCTCCCAGCTTGCTCCAAGTACAGAGTCTGGTATTTTCAGCATTAAACATGCACCAGCAGGCCTGCACTCAGTCTGACACAAGCCTCACTCCTGACCTCTCATATATCAATGCAATGTCATTAATGTGCAAACATCATGTTTGAGCTTGTGCGTTTAGATAGGCACACTTAAGTACAGATGCTTGATCTTTAAGGGACCTAACCGATTTCTGCAAGAAAAAAACCAGAACAAAGTCACATCAGAAGTGTCCCAACAGCAAACGCCATTTACCACAAGCAGGTCAACCTGCTGAACACAGAATACCGATACATTTCTCTCTCCCTTGGCCCCCTCAAGACAAAGAAAAAAGGAACCCAACGCTCAGCTATATGAATACAAAAATCACAAGGCAGAACAGAGCTGTTGAAAACAAGGTTTTTTTACTTTGGGTGCTCCTGACTTCTCGATAATCATAGGAAAGTTAGATATTCAAATCTCACCTTTACATATTGACACCCTCACATCCTCACTTTTCTGTGAATCTCCTAACGAAGGTAATTTGCCTTTGTGTGATCCTTCTACTTGTGTACCCCAGCAACAGCTTGCAATAGAAATAGGCAGTAATTAAAAAATTATTCCTATTCAACTACGTGAATTGGTTTTCATAATTGTATTTCCAGAGGTTTTAACAAAAAAAAGCAACACACTATTTCAGAAGGTCAGCTTCTAAACAACACTACACACCTGCTATAGTTTTCGTGTGCATTTTCCAATCATTTATTACAAGTAATTACTACTTATTTATATGTTAGCCATTACAATACCAATAAAAAATACATATTAAGAGACATAGACAGTTAAAATATTTTAAATTGACAGACGTTGTATTTGGTGATATTTGCTGATATTTGGTTGCACTGGAATTACATTGGCTGACGTTTCAAAATTAAAAACGTTTCACATGGGAAAGCTGAGTTTTATTTATTATTATTTATGGAAATAAAAATAAAAAAGTAATAATATACCTTTTCACCCCTACTTGTCCTCAGATTAATGGCTGGGATTACAATTGCAAACACTGTACGTGAATTTGGCAACTTCTAGCACAGATTAAGTAATTTTTTTAAAGAAATGAAGAAGCATTGAGAAAATTCACTTATACATTCCTATCGCATACAGTGATGTCATCAATAATACATGCCCAATGACTTTTGGGTTTCTATTTTACACAATATGAATAACCAGTTCTTACTTTTCATCGCTTCATTATCAACGACATCAAAGTTACAACTTTTTTTTTTTTCTTTTGGGCGGGTGGTGGGGTGGGAATGCCAACACCGGACAAGGCAATCATTTCACCAAAGTGAAATGAAATTAAGGTTTTCATTACTAAAAATGGCAATCAAATCCTTGTCAGATAGGACTAACATCAATCCAGGCTGTATGAAAAACCATGGCTAGAGCTGGTGTATGAAAAGGAGCTATAAGGAAGGAAGGAAGAAGGAAGGGAGACAGAGGGGCCTGGGATTTGGGCCTCAGGAAGGCGGCCAATCTCGGCTGCCTGGCACCTGCAGAGAAGTGCTGGGGGCTGCAGGCATATCAGAAGCAGGCAGCAAGTCTGGTGTGCAAGTCAAGACTAAGTATTAAGACAAGTCAACTAAAACAGCTTGGTGAGTGAGTGAGCATGAAAAAAAAAAAACAAACCCAAAGCTGTGCGAGATGCTTGGATTTTGCATTACAGTACATAATCTTTTTCATAAGGTTTTCTTTTTGCCTTTCCATTTGACCTTTTTCTAGTCCTCCTTACAGGCATTTAGCTTCTGCCGGTACAGATTCTTCCCAGGTTCCAGCCCATTTCCCCCTCTCGAACTAAAGCATCATGAAAACTTGACTTGGACTTAGTCCTCTCAAAGAAAAAGTAAGCTACGTTGAGAACAACCACCTAGCCTCCTCAGAGGTGGAGCTACCTGGAGGTCTGTGCCTTCTGGCCCCGCAAGCAGCTCTTGGGCAGCGCAGACACACTCTGGCCAGTACCTTGATGCAGGCTGAGCTCCCTTTGGGCAAGAGCTCCCAGAAACATGTTTGTCTTTCATTGCAGAGCTGACAAGGTAGGAAGTTATTTACCTCCCTGACACACAGAGAAGGGAAATGCCAGCATACATCAGGAATAAATAAATGGATTTGAAATGCAAATCTGTTCACCACACACGCTGTTGGGACTGTAACTCACCAACGCTATCTTCTCAGCACTAAAAAAAACCCAAACAAAAAAACCCCAAGTTATACTGGATCCTAGGCTTGGCCTTTGTAGTTTAGCATGCCTTACAACCACCACACTGCTTCATTTGAGTTTCAAACTTCATATAGTTCATTGTTCATTAGCACTAATCTTTACTTCAAACGCTTTATTGAAATCAGCTTTTCTTAAAGGTGTTTTCAGTGAAGTTTCTTTTCAACACAGGATATTAACTCTATTGTCAATTATTCAGATGTTAGTCACAAAATTTTGCATTCCTAAATCTCTCCATTCCTGGACAACTGTGAAAATTTTGAGGTAAACTGAAAATCTGAAAGCTTCAGCATGTTTTGCCTGTGGATAGAAGCCTGGAGAAATTAATGTTAGCACACAGACCATATCATATATTTAAAGCATCCATAAATAATGTTTAAATGTCTTTTAATTAGCATTGGTATTCCTAATATTACTGACTTCCTGATGCCTCCTTCAAACTTCTGCTTTGTAAAACAAGTACCATTTCTTCCAGTCTAAATCCTCCTTACTAGCATCAGGACAAACATTTGGCCATTAAGTTCTAAAAGATTGCAAAAACGTTATATGAGTAAATTTCCCTTCAAGAAAGAAACAACCCTTAATCACTAATAAACTTTAAAGGAGTTGCATAGCATGCCTATGCTTTAACCAGAAACAGACATAAGAAGTCTTGCATCTGCTTGTATACATAGGATTACTTTATGATCAGCAGTAATTTTTATTCACAGTGGTTACTTCCCAACAGGCAAATGGATTAAGAAGGAAAATTGTATTCTATTCACCACTCTTCTTGCACTATTGAATTGAAGACATTCCATCTCTATCTGCTGAAGTACTTTCAAAACAAACAAACAAAAAAATCAATATTAACATCCAAACCTCAAAATTTTCCTTTTCCTAATGTCCTGACCCCATACTGAGGCTGATTTAATATAAAATAAATATGTAAGTAATAATTATAGTAAGTCTTCAACCACTAAGTCATCTTAAATTAAAAAAAAAAAAAAAAACAGGAAAGAAATAATTTCATTTGATTGTTCTCACAAGTAACTCGTATCTGTTTCATGGGAAAACCAAACCACGAATGTACACTATAGGTAATATTTCCAATGTCGGTGATAGTATAACCTAAACAACACTGCACAACTATTCAGGGCTGTCTTTAAGCCCCAGGAGTGAAGAGTGAAGTTATTTAAAAATTATTTTTCCTCAGTGCATATTCTAGATGTTTTACTCATAAAAGGAAAAAAAAAAAAAAAAAAGGAATTTGTTCTTGTAACCTGTTTGCTCCTGTAACATCACTTACGCTCTTTCCAAATGCATGTTTTTGGCTGTTCTTACTGTAGTATTTCTAATGCTATTTTAGTCTGGATGTTATTTTTTTTTTAATTAAGATAACAGCGTATTTTTTAAAAAAATATTCTGCTCCTCCAAAAAAAAAAAAAAAAAAAAAATGAAGTCAGAAGGAAAGTTTTGTAATGAAGATTTTTTACTCAAATTATGGTTTTGCCTTCAAAAGTTATATCTGATAAGAATCAAGTAATCACTTAGCATGTTACAAGAATTTTTTGTCTGTTTCATTTAGCACACACATGCAGGTGTATGTACATATTCATCTGGTTTTAGCATAACCTTTATCCTGGAGTAACACTTTCCTACAGACATTCGAAGTATTTTATATATATTTGCGTGTTCTAATTTCCTATACAGAAAAATAAAACCCATGCCCATGTTTCTAAACAATCTCATTTTCTTAACTTAAAAATGTCCTTCTTCACAGACAGAAGACTATGACCAACAGAAGACCAGTAGACATAAGGATGGAGCATATCTACGCTTGGCAAGCAGGAGAAATATTCAGCCTCTAGTCCTTTCATTACTGGTCTCCACAAAATTTGGGGAGACTGTGAAAGGTAGCACTGAACAAGCACAAGAAAAGCAAGACACAGGGTCTTACTATGATCACTTATTTTTGCTACTTTAGTACACGTTAGAAACTGCACAGGCAAACAGGTACTAGGATCTACAGAAAGGGAAACATGCTTTGAGGAATGGGTCTGTAGATGAGAGCTCTCAGCATCTGGCTGTACAAGACACCTAAACTTGAAAGTTCCTCTGCTACCAGGGGAAGTTGAAAGGCCATGATCTCCTCTGAAGCAATAGATAATTGCTTAAATACATAGAGGGAGAGTTGCATCTTACATATATTTCTTCCTGAAGAACAACAACTATGGCCAACTAACATGTTAACCCGTTAATGTGCTCAAAACGGCCAGACACCTAAAACAATGTCCTATTTTGTCTCTTAATGGTGACTCAATCTTGAAATGCTCCAAGCGTATCTTCAGCTTCAGCCTCAGTCACAGCCCCAAAAAGCATTCCCCTCCTCACAAGCCTTTTCTAGTGACATCGGGAACATTTCCTCACAAGACAGTACAATTTCTCTTCTGATCAACTGTGCACATATAGGCTAAATGAAACAAAGATTTTTTGCATACTGCCTAACCTATAACAGATCTTCACATCAAGCCATGAGCTGGGCTCTGTGCTACCTGTACTTTCTTAAGCCAAGTTACAGCCCACTTTTGCAGACACGTTCCATGTCATTTGGCATCAGCCTGTAGCTCAGAAGTTTTCCTAATCCTTTCCTGCAAGACATTTTAATGACCTGGTATCTCAACATCTTGCTATAAACCTACTTTTTATGCTTGAAAACTTGGCTTCAGTAAGTATGGTCCAGCACTGCTTTAACTTTCTGCTTAGTTTCTTTAAGAGATTTCTATGAAAAGAAATTAATAAATGAAGAAACTTAATAACATGTGACAAACTTACACAAATAATACAAAAACTTCCCTTTGTGTACAGCCTCGCAGAAGCAGACCTTACATAGGTATTGCTTGCAAATAACTTCAAATTGAGAAACTTCCCCCTGTAAGGGCTAATTGATTGTACCAAAGAGCAACTAATTGTACATGTGATAGATACATGCAGGAATCAGATGTTTTCTTTAAAATTAGTAGGTGCAGCCAAGTTACTTAAAATACCATTAATGTGTTTCTAAAAGAAAGCACAAGAGTAGTCTTAGTTTTAAGTCCTTCCCTCATCTGTACTTAGCAGTAGTAAGCAATCATTAACAAAATGCATTGCAGAACCCATTGCTTTCTGCAGCTGTTAGAGTCCCTTTATTTTCCAGAGAGAAAAGTGAACTCTTATAATGGGCACAAACAACACTGTCTATAAAGCATAAAGCCAGGCACTAGGCATAGAGTTGTTCAGTAAATATCATTAAACGCAGCAGCTTATACCAAAGACCTCTCAACTGTAAGCGCAGGAAACAATCAGTTAAAGCAAAAAATCCTGAAGAATTCTGACAAGGTATGAGAAAAATCGTTTCACTCACCATACATGTTTTGAGATCAAACATGTGAAAAAAGCCTAATTCACTTGAGATTCAAGCTGAAAAAGGGATTTTTGTGGACGTGAATCAGAGTTTCTCGCAAAAGCTTACGAAGATGGTGCTCCTATGTTCCCTCCGTAATCAGAGAAGAGAAACAACCCTAATTGTCTCCCAGAGTGCTTCTCTCCAGCCGCTTTGAAAAAGATGAATCCTGCCCTTAGTGCCCATTAAGCAGGAGCACTTACTTCCTCAAGTGGAATGACCTCCTGAACCACTGAGCAGCACAGCCTCCCATTGTGAGATGTGGGACCTACACCACTGCAGGTCATAAAGAACATACCAAACTCCTAATTTTACTCCAGAAACAAAGGCAAGCCTGGAATTAGGGATTAAAGCCAAGGGTGATGTACGAGAAGCCAGGACACCTCAGGTCTCTGTTAGCAGTTACCAAGTTTGCATATAAAAATGCAGCAGCGTGCAACAGTAGTCTTGCAAATCACTTTTTGTGCTAGGAACAAGGCATTTGAGCACATTAAAGCCTATTTTGTGATATAATTAATATCATCCTTACTACACAATATTTGAATGGAAAAGCAGTATCGTAACATGCAATCACACGACATGATTTTCTGTCCTGCCATAAAAAAAATCCCCATTGCTAGCACTACATGGAAGACCAGAGCCATTCCTCCAAATCCTTTTTTTCATTTTGTACATCACCAGTCACCATGGACTGATGGCGTCTCCAAGACAGGTTCCCAAATCCCAGTCTAGCTCTCTTTGCTGTTGGAGTTACTGCTGTGAGGGATAATGGCAGCACAGATTGCATTTTACCATCTTTTCTAATATGTGTATATAGACTACCTCCATCTGGCACAGAAATTAAGAGTATAAGCGTTATTAACTGAAGTGCAGCAAGGTGACTATGAACAAGACTCCAGTGGTTTAAGTATCAAAGTCTGCCACTGCTGAATTTGATGTGACCCTATGATAAAAGAGGCCTTGGTTTCTTTTGGGGTATAGAGTTCAGCTGTTTTTCAGATCACAGTTTCTACTCTTTCTCAGAGCACTGATTTTAAACAGAGGAAACATTATATCTGATATTATGCTTATCACTCTAGTAACATCCCTTTGATAAGCACATTACCCTTGGAAAGAATAACATCAAGGAAAAAACTGAGTATTACAGATCTCACAATACTGTTTGACTACAGTGCAAAGATTTGCCTAATTTTATTGCATGCAGTTGCCTAAACCCCAGTGCCTGGTGACATTTGTATGGCTTATGATATTCCTCCTACTCTCCAGCTGGCTACTTCATTTGCCCTAAGGTATCCCAGACATCCCATGTATAGCTGGCATGAGGCAGGGCCTATGGGACATCAATGACAATTCAGAAAAGCAGTTGGAAACTAGGAAGGATACTCTAAGGTGACTTAAAGTCACAAAAACCATACACACTTAGGCAAGCTGAATTCTGTCTTCAAAGACAGCCAAAGAGCTATCGCTAGTCTGGGCAACTGCAGAGCATAAAAGGAAAGATACTCTATGTATTTGCAGCTGCTTTCAGCTCTTTCCTGAGAAGAGAGACATGCCCAAGCAAATACTATATGAACATATGCTATATTATATTTGTCTTGTTCGTCTGAAACAAGTAATGAAAGAACTGAAGAAGCATTAAATGTTTACAGTATGGTAAAAAAATAGGAAGGAATTTTACTTGGGCAAAGATCATAACTGTTTAATTTACCTTAAAATACCATACAAAGTTCAAGTAGAATTGAATCACTGAGGTAAGAGCACTACCAATGGAAACCAGCAAGAGACAAACAGAAACAAGAAAATTACTGTACATTATTTCAGTTTGTTGTACAGATGCCCATGAAAAAACATTTTAACAACTGCAAAAACTTTTATGGCAGTTGTTATATAGCAGGAATGCTCCTTCAAGATGTCACCATTAGTTTTAATGGAGTTCACTTGCACTTCGGAAAATACACAGCAAGACAGTTTATCATGATGTTCCCCTATATGCCACTGTTCTAACAAAGTCTTCAGTATACCAACTACAAAAAAAAAAAAAAAAAAAAAGACAACAAAAACAACCAACCAAACACATCACTGCGCACAAACCAATAGAAAAAAAAGATATCCAGGGTATTCAAGAGTGATTTAGACATTCAGGATCAATGGTGAAACTTTGCAGCCATCCAAGTTGGGTGTAATTGAGCTTATCCAAAAACAGCTTTGGAGAAAAACAAAAAAATCAAGCAGGTGTCCCCAAAAGCCTTTTTAAAAAAGAAACGTTTACTGCATATGCCATCATAATCCTTCACATGATGTGTGATCTGCTATTCTCCTATCATATAACAGGATGATTATTTATTCAGACAAGGATCAATGCACAGTTGCAGAAAAGACAAATATTTAAGTTCCCAGCCCCTTCCGCATAAACCTGCCTACCAGCTTGCACCCTTGATTTAGAACAAGATCAGCTTGCTTTAGGTTCTGCTCAACCTGTGCTAAAATTACTTGATAATAAGGCAGTAATTTGTTTGCCTCTTCCGAATTTTAAGAGAGATTCGTCTGCTACCGACACTTAATGGAAATTAAATCACAAACATATTACAGGCTAATTGAGAAGCATGAAAGGAGTTGCTCAACTATGGTCATGCACATCCTGTTCTTCGAAATTACAGTACCAAAGACTTGTCAGAGTTCCTTTTCATTTCTTTGTAAGAGAATGCAGTAGAACTTAGTGCCTAAAAGTTATAACAGAAAGTGACTATCAAAGACAAAACCACAGAATACAGCTTGCAGCTGGCTGCTGCACAACGCAGCTGAACGACTGCCGAGAGAAGCAGGCAGCAGCGTGCTCAGCCATACGCTGGACTGGAGCAGAGAACATGACGAAGACCAGACACATGCTGCATGGACACAGCGAGAAAGGATACAGTCCTGGTTAAACCCTTTGTGTTTTTATTCTGTCTTACCTAGAACATTTGAGTTTGGTGTTATTTTGACAGTTAAATGGCCTAGTTTGTGTTCTAAAAAACTTGATCCATTAGTGTTTGAAAGCATTTTGGTCTATCTCGGGCTGTTTGACTAAAGAACCCAACACAGGCTTCCCCACAGATGTTAACTCTTTCATAACAAGAAGTATGCCTCTGCCTACCAAAAGTCTACTTAGTGTACTCTACTGATTCTTTTATCTACTTCATATCTTCAGATAAACACTCTCCTTCTGAAATTTCAGTTGAAGAAGACACAAATTACTATGTATTTAATTACCCAACTCCTGATAATTATTTGCAGTCTTCTCAAAACACAGAAGCTTGATATAGCCCTAAGAGAGCAGTTTTTAGTCCTGATTAAATATTGAAACAAATCTGAGTCAAACCCTAGACAAACCTGAAAACATAGTGAAACTCAGTTACAGGAAACAGTTTCCAACAATTAATTTGGCCCCATGTTACACTGCACATCATTGTTTTAATACCTCTACATTAAAAAATGAATTATTTGGAAGTAGAACTAATTGCATCAGTCAAGACAGAATGATGACAGCTGAAGGCAGAATGAGGGTAAGCTGCATCACAAACTTTTCGATGCAAGTTTGATACTTGAGAGGAGAGAGGTGCGGCAGAAGGCACAACTCTTCTTCTGCATGTGAGAAGCCTGGCCCAGGGCCAGAAGCAGCCACTGTTTGGGTACAGTCTCCTTTGCTGGTGGTACCCAAGTAAGCCAGACTTGTGACTCTTAGATAAGATGGATAAAACACATGTGAGTTTGCACAGCCAGGTTAGAACAGGTGGATGTGGTTTCTTGTGTTACTTGCAAGGTGCATTGGCAATGCTGCTTTCCCCTTACAGCTCAGTATCTTTACTTGTTATCTTGCTGTAAAGAACAACTTGTCCCTAGAACCTCACATCCAGGCAAAAACTGAACTGCAGCAAGAACAACAAAAAAACAACTAAGAAAATAGCAACAAAAATCAATGCATTTGATTTTAAACAGAATGAAGTTTGGAAGTTGCATTCCATTCATTTGCCTTTGAGCAGTATAATACCAATTACAAGATGGAGTTAGCACAGCAAGACTTGCTTTGCCCTTACCTCAATGCAAGCAGCACAGTTCTGGATGGTCATCAGCTTGAACTCCATATGCACAAGGAGGGTAGTTACAGGTCAGGAATGCTGTGCATTGGCAAGATTGTGTGGGAAAATGCATATGGCACCTGCTGACACCCTACAGGCACTTTCCAATGCCTTACTCCTTCAAGAACACTAAATAAACAAGTTAAATTTCTCATCCTGAGATTTACAACTTACGGGTGGGCAGCTTGCTGTGCCTACGTGATACCTCACTGAAGTCAGCATGGCTCCATGCAGGTGCAGCTGTCCATATGCACACAGTAAACTGCAGGTTCAGAGCTTGTACTTACTATTATAGGAAAAAATAAAAATCAAAGACATACGAAGAAGAAAAAGAACTGGTTTACGCTTTCCCTGCACTCTAAGTAAATGAATGTTTTGGAGAGAAATAACAGAACTGATCCTGGTTCAGTTTCTCTTTCTCCCTGTATAGGTGCCCGGGGAAACATCTCCGCAGAGTAGCTTGGGAAAAGCAGCAGCACATATTTTTGCTTGCAAACTAGGGATGTCGGAGTCATGGTAATCTAGTTAGAGTAAACTATAAAGAAGTATGATTCACAACTGCCCAATTTATTTTGACTTCTTTATGTACACATGGATCCTTGAAAAGATTTTGGCTCTAATATGCCTTGCTTTGTCAGGTCCTCAAAGTTTGGCTCAGGGAATGCGTGGGAGTGGCATAAAGCAGACAGCTGTTCCTATAATCTTCACTAACCTCCTGTTTTGTAACTGCTAGGTCATATTATAGGGAAAGCACATTGTAAGTATTACCTTTCAAAGTAACTTGGACTATACAGTTGTTGCTGGAAGAATACTATATGCTGGCATATGGGAGAGAAAGCAGTGTTTCTGCAGTGTGAAGAAGAAAGAAAATGGGTCAGAACCCCTATCTCTTCTAAAAGTGTGAGAAACAGTGTGAGAAAATACAAGTCACAGTTTAGTCACCTGAAATCCTGGTTCTGAGGCTGGAAGTCACAGACTGTGGACTCATTAAATCATAATTTTTCAGTATGCTGTTCATTTTGTATGATGCCAGTTCATCACCCTAGCATTGATTCAGAAGCCCCTTCCTGTGAGCCAACAAAGACTTGCAGAACTTACTTGATCAGTTTTCACATTTAATCACTTCATGTCATTTGCTTCTTGGTGTTTGAGAAACCTCAGGAGACAGCAAAGCTTAGTGTCATGACAGAAGCCATTTTCAAAGCACGATTATCTCCCCCGTTTTGTTCTGATTGCATATAATTCTGAGTTAAAAAAAAAAAAAAACAAAAACCCCCCACACAACAAACCAAAACCAAACCACCACAAATCAAAAAGCAACCTAACCATCAGCCAGGCACGTGCCAGATTGATGCTCCATCCCTAATATGAGGGTGCATCATTAGTCTCACCACCTTCCTCAGCATTCTTACTTGGACTTCTGATACAAGCAGATCTTCAAGACAGTTTTTGTCAAATAACATCTACCTTATGAGAGAGATAAGGCTCTTGCATTGACATATAGCAAAGTTAAGGGGCCACCTTTGCAGCCTCTTCCACATTTCATCTTTGTAGCAGATTTTATGTAACCAGACACTTCCCTGTCACATTTGAAGTTAATATACTGGGAGATTCATTCTTTTCCTGCTCCAACACATGTGTGACAGATAATGCAGATCAGCCAGAGCAGACCACGACTCCCCTCTGTCATGGTTTCTCAGCACAAGAGCAGCTTAGAGAGACCATATACAACCCTCCTGCCACTTTCCGTGTTCAATATATACCACCCAAAATAATTAGGTTTTTTTGCTTCACTAGGTTTTTAAACAGCCAGAACAACACTTTTGGATTAGGAGACAGTTAGGTCAGGTTTAACTACAACAGCACAGCAGAGCACAGACGACAGACCTGCGTGCAGCTTCAACCAGTGTTCTTTCTCCTTGTCTGAAGGATAATCCAGCATGACAGTTTGTTTGATTTCCATAATAGAAAACAGTTCAAGAATATAGCAAAATATTTTCCAGTCACTTGGTTGAAACTGAGTATTTTCTAGTTAAAAAAAAAAAAAAAAGTTGTCAAAGAATTTTTTGAGAGAGTCTGTTAAGCCCATTGTTTGGGGACTACTTTTAAGCCCCTGTTCTTCAATTTCCTGAGTAGGGCCTTGCGCAGCAGGTTGTAATCACTTCCATCTTTTGCAATATTTTAAATATGTCTATTTCAATCTACAGTCATAAAAAAACCCCCAAACTAAAACACTCAACTAAGGAGAGTTTGTCTTTCTAGCCATCTAAAAAAAAAATTATGGAAGGGGTATGACCTACAACACCTTTTCTCTTCCAACCCCTTTTAAATTGTATTATATAATAAATAAAAAAACACTTGAAAGAGTACGGAGTTTAAGATGTCTTTTCTGTTAGATATTCACTGAACAACAAGGTTGATAAACCACACATTTTCTTAATATCCCCCCCTCAATAATTTCTTTTTCTCCAAGTGAAGCAAAAGAATTGCTCTTTTTTGTGCTTCTGGAATTACAGCTTTTATGATCTAAAGATGCAGAAATGTATCAAATCATCCACTAAAGTTCAGTACCCAAGAGGAAGTGAAAACAAAAGCTTTATTGTATCTATGATTCTTCCTTCCTCCAGACCAAATGCTTCTTAAAGAATTTTTGGTTTTTATTAAATGACCAAAATGTCAACCAGAAGTTTTATCTAGTGCTGCCTTCCATAGGAAAAAAACCAAACAACCTAGATTTACACAAAACATAAGTAGGATGTCAGTGGAAACAAGTGCAGCATTCTTATTAAGAAAATACTTGGAGTAATTTGAAGGCATAAACTTCGTACAAGCAAATCTATGCATGCTCCTGTACATGCCCATCTTTGGAAAATTTGGGCTTAGTTACCAACATCTTTAGGGAAGTCCAACAATACTTAAAACATTTCCAGCTCAGAGCTTTTGGATTTAGTTTTGAACACAATTTATAGCACAAAGCAAAAGATCTTGAACATATTCTGAAGCAGAGCAAGAAACTGCTCAAGTGCTTACATTCTATAGTGACCCAGTTAAGACCTCTTTCTCCATGAAAACCTTCATAAATAGGGTGTACTATGTTTCTAATATTCAGAGAAATATGCTTCAAGCATATAGCTCATCTGTTACATTGGTCTGCCATCTGTAGGTCACTGAGAAAATTCTTTATTCCTGGCATTTCAGATGGCTTTATTCATTACTCTGCATTTTTGAGTAGATAGTAATTAGAAGTATTACCATCGGTAGTATCCTGTACGCATCATATACAGCTGATTTGCAAATCATTCCAGACATGGGATCATCACTAGAGACTTAACACTTCCCCACCCAAGAAACCCCACAGTCCACAACGCACAGTTGGTCTGTTAGCCTCAGCTCTAAGGGCATCCCAGGAGTATTAAGGTGTAAGCTGGAGCCTCAGCAATGGCCATTTATAGCAGGGTAATACCAGCTTCCCAGCCCTATGTCTTTAGGCATCTTATCTCTGCCGTGCTGTATTCTAACTATATTATGTGCGTGTGTATATTTATATATAAAAACATGTGTGTACACACACACATTCTTGCATCCCATGCGATTTCTCTGCAGGTTTTTCCCTAGTGTCACACAAGCAATGTTTTTCAGGGATGCTGCATGAATAAAAACAATCCAATGGCCTTGAGGTGTAAAATACTCTGTTTTGAATGTCCTCAGTCAACCTCAGCTGCAATTAGTTGTGAGCACTCAGATTCTGCAGCAGACAGGAACTGCTGTGTCTGCATGTCATGCTCACAGATGTCATTTAGACTGCTCAGTAGGAACAAGTGTTCCTTTAGAGATTACTTCCTTCCTATCTGTTATGATAGAAGATAAAATAACTCCAGAGTAGGTGAGAGAAGGTACAGATAGAGGGCTCAGTGCCAGGATCTCCCAGATTTGGGCAGGTTGTCTAGCACGTTTCAGGGTGTAAATTAAGTTATGGTCCACTGGGATAATTGTGTATCACACCAGCACAGACGCACACAAATTCTCCTTAGATCTGCATGTTCTGCATTGCGGTGACAAGCCCTTGAAGGATAAATTGCTTGGAGACACTTTCCTTTCACATTTCACAGCCTTTCTGGAATGAAAGGCAAAGGTCTCTTTAGGTTTACAAATCAGTGAATAGGTTCACGCAATACAGAGTTGTTCTTTAGTGATATTAAGCATTTGTAGTGACCAGAGTTCCTACGCTGAAGTAAGTATGGATATGAATCTGTATCTGTTTTCTATCTGTGAAACCAGAGAATTCTTAACAAGCCTTGATACTGCTGAAGTGGCAGAGATGCTCTTTTTATTCAAAAAGTTTCAGACCACTGAAATCTACTCCCCACAGTCTTGCCAAGTTTCATACAGCAAAGAACATCTGCACTGCACCATATCTTATTGATCTGAGTGCAGAAATATCTTAGCTAGTTCTGAACAAATAGCTGGAGACTTAGAAGCAGCTGAGAAGTCCCTGCTCGGACCAGTTGCAGTAGGACTAGGCTGCTTCCAGGGCTCTGGCTACTACCGCTGCCTAAAGCTGTGTTGCACAGCATTGACGTATGCACATTCACTTGGAGCAGCTGATATTTTCAACAAGCAGATTTTTTTTTTTTTTTTAATATATATTTTAAACACACACAGAGAGACAGTAAAAGCACAGCTAGTGTATGTGGTCAGCTCAGCTAGAATTTGTGCCTAAGTCTGAAAGATGTCAAGTTAATTATAACAAAGAAGCAAGGAGAGAAAAGAAAAAAAAAGAAAACCAACCAACAAACACCACCCTCCTTTACGATACCCACACGTATCATCCCTTTTCATATAATGGACTGGTTTTTTCTGAAACATAGCTGTATGCTGCTGAGAATATAGAAACCCATCTATTATCCCAGCCTTTCTTCTCCACAATTTAAAGGTGAAATAGCTAGTCAAATCACTCAAAGCATATTATAATCTTTTCTTTCTGAAATCTGTATTGAACTCCTCATCTAGAAATGCATTTTTAAAAACATGGCATAGAAAGGATATGCCAAACTAGTAAAACATACAGAATCTTAGCTGTAAAATGGGCTTAACTCCAAATTAATTTAGAAAATAATTCTATATTGGTATAGTTTCAAAAAGAGGAATAAATATTAACATCAAGAGGATTAATCAGCAGATGGCAAATCAAAGAGCCAAGTATCCTCTTTCAGACAGGTGTCCAAGTAAGTGTTTGGACTTCAATGCAGAACTGATACTTCCCCTGAATTATCAGTATCCTGTACATGGTGATGTGCTCTACAGACACTTACTACACCAGAGATATTTTTTATTAAGTGTGCTTAGGTTTTTAGTTTTTTTTCCTCCTTCCGTGCAGTCTTAAAGATATTTTTTCAGAACTTGTTTGGGTTCCTGCTAGTTTCCAGCCTCCATGCTCTCCTTCATGAGAGAATTCTACAACACAACTGCTTGTGGTCACAGAAGCATCTTCTTTCATGCATTTAAAAAAATAAATAAAAAAAAAAATCCCCTCCTCACCCCCAGAAAAAACAACAACAACAAAAAAAAACCACCCACAACCCCCAGAAACCTGTCACCTGATGTCTGCTGGACCTTGAACTGGAGGATAACACTGTGCAGGCAACTGAGCACTTTGGTTCAGACTGCCAGACAAGTTTTTTTAATCTAATCCTAAATTGCCTCAGGAACAAAGAGTTCTGTACACCACTCTGTTGTTTCAAAACACAGACGGCTATAGCCAAAGTACAAATTTAGCCATTCTGTTGAGAAATGTTAAATCCAGAGGAGGATTTCCTATTGTGCAGTCTACAGCTGTGGGCTCAAGCATCCCACAACGAGACACAGCATGTGTGCAGTCCACAGCTCCAGCACGAACCCAGCTCATGTCCTGGCTGGTGAAAAAATTCTTAGCTATCCCATAACTACCACATGATTATATCTGTCACAAATACCGAGCCTCACAGGATAAAATCTGGGACTGGAAACTTGAACTATCATTCAGAACTTGAGACAACAAGGTATGTTTCTAATTATTTTACTTTTCAAATGAACTTTTTTCCTGTAGAAGCTGTCTATGGCAAATAAATTGGAAACAAATCTGAAGTTATATCATTGCACATCTGTGAGGTAAGTGGGCCACTGTAAGTCTATTCTCAGAGCTTGAAAACTGAGAGCATATAAAACTGCTGCAATTTCAGGTGAGATGAGGTGATCTCTGATGAAGGACCAATTGGATTATTATAAACAAGTTACAGTTAAGATTAGGCCTTTTCTTGAAACACCTTTATAAATACAAGTTATTGGGTTCAATGTGGGGATATCTGGGCAACTACTCCATGGTTAGTAGCATAGTGGAACTCAGGCAGAGTTTTCCAATTATTTTTTGGAAATAACAACCCTTCTATAATTACTGCTGTACTTAAATATATATATATACTTGCTGATCAATACAGGTGTCTTCTGGGCTAAATAAAAAGCACTTTGTGATTAGAAGAGCAATACTAGCCTTGTGAAGAGGACAAACAAAACTGTTTGAATCCTCATAATTTCTCTGGCCACAGAAGTGACAGACCCCAACATATTCAGATATTTGACTGTTCCAGCTGTGAAAACAAACTTTTCAAAGTTCCCAACCAGCAGGCTTTCACATTTCTGGGAAATGAAACACTACTAGTTGTTTTATTTATGGTATCTTTGCTTTATGACAGTTAATGAGCTGTAATTTTATAAAAGAGAACAAAAACAATACTTCATGCCATCACAAATAGCCATCAGCATTATTTATTGCAGATGTTTTAATCTATTGTGGTAATAATGAAACATTCATTGTTTTGCTACCCTGAGCAATCTGTGAGAAATTTAAAATGACAAAAGCTCCCCGCCTTTCCCCCCTAAAGCTTTTGCTCCTTTCCAGAAGGTTCTGTTGTGGAAGGGGTAATGACACGCTTGGTAAAAAGCATAGCTGAGGAAACAGCAAACCTACAGAAATAGTTTCACAATGAAGTTTAATCAATGCCTTCTGCAGAATGCAACTGTTTTGTAGACAAACAGGACATTATAAGTGTGATTAAACATTGAATATTAAGTCCTTGACTTGATAATACTTATGTGAAAGAAAGTTTCACAGTATTTAGTCAGTGGTTTTAGTATTGCAACTTGAAGATGTACAAAAGCAAGTTGAAGACCATCAATTCAGATGTATCCAGCCTCTGCTCTCATTAGGAACTACCATGGCTATTCAATGATCTTATCAATGCTAAGCAGACAGGCTCATGCATGCAAGAAAATACCTGCCAGAGGTGGCCATACATATAGAGAACAGTATACTGACCCAGTTTCCCCAAGCTTAGCCAACAGCTCTGCACTATAATCTGCCTTGTATCAGCAAAGGGTAGCGCTGGAACCTGCAAAAAGGCAACTCCTTCCTGCTGATTCTTTGGCCCCCCATCTAGTAAGCAGCAATAGAAAGAAATCTGGGATGACTTTTCCACTTGAGCTGCATCAACTTCCACAAAAAAAAAATCATCAGTGGCAAACAAAACAAAACCAAACCCAACCCAATCCGTGAAGGCTCCCAGGACTAAGTTTTTAGTTCATGTTCCAGTGAACCTTCCACGTTCCTCCTTCTATTTCTCCATTAGCTCAACTATTGACTAATGCAGCCCCACTCGCCTGGTAAAACCAGCAGACAACTTAATTTATAGCAGGTTTAGCATCTGTCAGGCAAGCAACAAGACAATCATTCACAAGGCTCTATACCTAAGAGAACAGGCAATTACTCAGCTGTCTGGAAAAGACAAAAGAAAAACTAAAAAATTCGTAGTGTGGTGAGCTCATGTTCTAGCAGTTGGCTTTCTGCAATGACACTAAGGAGAGGGGAGCCCAACTTCCACAGCTCTCCAGCATTTGCCAGCATTGCAGTTTCACTTAAAATCAAGTTCAGTCACAGAGGAAATAGTGAACTGCAAAAAGTGGGGATGTGTTGAAGAAGATGACCTATAGCTAGCTAAAGCTGTTTTGAGCTCACCATTACAATCTTATTGTTATAATCCAGTCATAAGGAAACAATTTGTCTTTATCACAGCTAAAACTTAACTCTTCAAAGACTACTGCGTGTATTGCTTATTCCAATTTCACTGAAAATAGCTCTTCTGTTACAGCTGCAAGAATGCACCACTTATGCTGACAGGATGCAATAGCTTACATTCAGCTCCTTGCTCAGGCCACTTGGAGGAGTTCCCAGCAAGTACCAGCTCCTTGACAGTGTGCCCCAGACCTATGTTTTGTACATATTAATCTTAGCTAGAACAACTGAAAGCACTAGATGAAGCGCAATCCTCTGTGCCTACATTCCTACCCTAATCCTTAATTTCCACTCCTCATATCAACCAGACAGTGCAAGGGGAGCACTATGGACCAGGGGTCTTGCCCTTCATCACAGTTCATCAGAAATGGTCTTTAATACCCAAATTCACTTAGCATTCAGTACTAAAGAAAGCAAAATCAAGACTTATGAAAGAATGCTGCAGTGACAGAAGATCATATTATCTTAAAAAGTGCTGCCTATATTCTCTTAATTGCTTCTGCAGCAACTATAGATAAAATTTAACTGTGAACCCTGCTCATAGGTAAAATGACAATTAAAACCAGCATTGTTATAGTTGAACTTCCTTGTGTTTCTTAAAGCATTTCCAAGGATATCAGGTACTATTTCACACACTTTCACCCCAGCCATAGAACAGGTAGCATCTCAGGATAGGCTAGCCTATTTCCGTAAGTGCATTAAAAGCCACAATCACGTAGGAACTTTTATTACTGCATTTCCCTCATCAAGCCAAGTCCCAGGTACATCCTCAAACTCTTTCTGTCCTTATCTAGTTCCACAATAGCCGTATCTTCACAGGTCTCAGTTTCCCCTTTGAATTAGCTCAGTGATGCTATCTGCTTCAGAAAGATATGGTCTCTCTAGTGTAAGATTTCACAAAACTAACATAAAAACTTGGTAATATTCATGTTACAGCAGAGATTTGGGCCTCGATATTTGATTTACAACTTCCTAGAGTTTGTTTGCCAGAGCCAAGAGATCTGCCTTAGCTTTAAACACATTATTCGCATAGAGGTTTTTCACAGACTGTTTTCAATAGGTACGCTTTCAAATGCAAAACAAGGTAAAGGCTGCTGACAGTTGTCATCAATGGAAGGAGATTCCCTCCCCCAACCAAATTAAGCTCTCCAAGAGTTAATTACATTGCTAATGGGATCAAAGACAAAGTAGCATTCAAAAGTGACAAAGTAACCACCACGATGCAGAACATGTAAATGGCCCTCATTGCCCATTTTACTTGCGGCAAACTGGCAGATAAGCTAGTGATATTTGCTAGTGTTATGAATCTAATTTTTTATTTACTTTAAGCCAAGGAACCTACGCTCCCATAGGTGAGCTAATTCCATAGAGCAAGACGGCCAAATACGTAGTTCCAATAGAGACTTTTCATATGTGTGAATACTTAACAGAAAATGTTGATACATTAAAGCTATTATGGGCATACAGATAGTCAGGAATAAGGTTCTGACAGCATTAAAGACATGTCAGAATTAAAGGGCACTGTGCCCTGTAAGCATACCGCAGTTTGCTTTGCAAGCTAGTAACAAACGTGACTTCAGAACTGTAATTTTGAACTTCAGTGCCCAAACCCTTAGCTAAACATAAGCACTGCAAAAAATCACATTGTATGCAAAAAGACCACTACAGCCCCCCCTGAAGCCAGCAAGCGAGGTGGTAATGCCCACACAGGTGCCACACACCCCATAGAACAGCAGTGATTCCAAACATAAGACTGAAGTGGCCTCAGTATCATCACAAGCAAAAAGCATGGTTCCTCAGGGTGAAGGTTAGGCTACTGGGCAAGCACCCCTCAGAAGTATGTGGGGCAACCTCATGCTTCACAAGACTCCAGTGACCATTTAAAGAGATGCTAGGATGCTTTTTGAGACAGCAGCTGTTGACATTAACAACAAAACATAAAAACCCAACATACAAAATACCAGCTGGTAATCCCAAATTGCTGTTACAGGAGATAATTGCTAAAGAAATCCTTACTCATCTTTATGTAGAAACTTCATGCCCAAACCAATTATCTGCCAACATGACTTGTTTAGCCGGAAAACAACAAACCTGAAGAAACCGCAGTTTTCTGAAGCTACCTCCCTGAACCTCTTTGAAGAATGTTTTTGTAGGAAGGATAATGGAGGATTTTCCAGTACAGTAAGGATTGCTGTTCCCATAGCTTCACAATATTAGCAAATTAATACACCATGCATTATCATTTAAGAACTTTTAGCACAATTATTAATTGCATTTTTACAGAATGTTAAAAAATAATCAGGAATATGTTATATTTGGCAGTTCTTATTAAGTTAAATGCAATTATGATTTACCCACCTTACAGTTAATGGCAAAATAAGACTTTGACTGAACTGAACTGTATGTAGCTTATTCAGCCAACAGGCCCACAATTTTATGTTTCAGTTGGAAAAAAACCTCAAGTACCCTTCAGTCCCTTGTAATCAAAAGGGTTCCTCTGCTTTTCAGCAACCTTACTCACTTCAGTAAGATTAACAAGACTCAAAAATCTGTTAGATAACCACTTCCCTAAAGCCCAGTGGGGAAAGCTTTGGAAGAGACACGAGTTTAACCACTTTGATATTCTGGACTTGATAACAAGAAAAGCTTTGACTCTAGATTGCCAAGATCAGAACTAGTGATACGCCATGTGCTGTGTTAAACTGTCAGCCTCACCACACCTAGAACCATGCAACCAATGTAAGACTGCAATAAAAAGAAAAAAAACAAAAACCCAACCAAAACACAAAATCAAAAACTGTCCACAGAAACTCAAACAACACAGAGAAAGAGGATTAAAGAACAGCAATAAATTTAAAAAAAGTTATTTAAGCTTTGTCTTTGCATATCAATTTAAGTTACAAACTCAAGGCCAAAGCCCACAATACTACTGTTTCCTCAGGGAAAACTACTTGGGCAACCTGTTCCCATCTCAGTGTTTTCCTCTCCCTGCCAGAGGATGCATATTAAGCTTTGCTCCTCCTCAGACTATTTCATCCATTTCCCAGGGCAGTTCAACAGTAACCTCTCCAGACTGGATTACAAGTATTTACCAGCTAAACATCACCACTGGGGCTACTAGACTTAACAAAAAAACTTCTGAAGACCAAACCAAGCTCAGACTAGAAAGCTGATAGTGAAAGCCACCAAGCAAAAAAGCAACATAACATTTTCATAAGTAAAATATCCTCACGTTCTACAAACCAATTCTGTAACACATATCTTCAGCTCCCACATAACTCCAAAGTCTTAATTTCAGCAAGAACAGGCTGCTAATGGGCTGTTGTCTTTGATCCCACTCCTCTCTAACCCTGGGCCAGATCCACAGCTGGTACAAATCAATCTCATCACTAAATTCATTTCTGCCAGCTGAGGAAGGGGCCTCTTTCTGCCCTGTAGTTTGGAGTACACTCCACTTATTCTATCATTTCTCATCTCACATGCAGCAGAACTAGCCCAGAAATAGTTATGTTTCTGATAGACAGCTACTCTCCTTACTTTAAATGGCACCTGACTTTGCACATTCGCCTGTTGAACTCTTGACAATAAAAACAATTTAAAGATCTGTGACAATATATTAAATAGTTATTGAAATCAGATGCAAGTTTTGAGTATGACAAGTAGGGGTTTATTACTTCGGTCTAAGGGTATTCTTACACTTATTTCTCTCCATAGATGGACTCAAGATAATTCATAGCAAGGAATCAAAGCCCTTGGCCAATTTAACACCAGTCTTTCATTCTCCTTCATAAATAGGTGTCCACAAACTCGCGACTCATTTAAATCCCAGAACCTGTACAGACAGGCAGCTGACTACCCCAAAGCATGAAACTTCCCAAACCGTTCTTTTCCCAATCATGTTGCTCTGGGACTTGATGATCATATGAATCCTGTTGTATACAAAACTCATCTAAAAAGTGCAAGTACTATTTTAAGATCAGTACCTACCGATACTCATCTCACTAAATATACTACTTGCATTTCCCATGAGATGAGAACACAGTGAGGTATTTTCTGCAGCAGGATTCTGGAAGGCTCTTTGTCTCTGATGTTAAAACGCAACTGTCTAAATAAATATTCTGTACAAAGTGAGATTTTTACTGTAACTTTATACTACACATAAATAACTACATTAAAAGAATTAATGCATGAATGGAGCTTTTCTACATCATTTTGATCATCCTTCTGAAATTCAAACTCATAACCTATGCATGCATGTTTTGCAAATTAAGCAAAATTTCTTGTCACCTGTGAAGCATTAAGAGTGATTTCAAATCACCAGAATAACAATAGTTGACAGTTAGTAGCTTGAATGGCTCAGGTCCAAGTTGAAATGTTTTCTCACTTACAGTTTCAGAATTAAGAACTTTTGGGGGACTTTTATATAAGCATTTTACTATAAAGCTAAACCACTAAGGCCAAGGGCAAAAGAAAAAGCAAACTTTCTTACAGTAATGAAAGTATCTTACTGAAATAAATGTGCCTTACATTCTACAGTAAATTATTCCAAGAATCTTAAAGTTCTTAACAAATACTCTTTAAATACTTCACAATATTCCTTTCAGTCTCATCTCTGTACTTTCTAACTCTTAAATGAATTTGTTAGTTGTCAGAAATGTATGTATAGTATTGATAAGAACAAAAGTAGCAGTCTAGAGGCAAAACTGAACAACTGTTCCCTTTTAGTGCCTTTTTTCCAAGAACCAATAACTTTTTTGAACTTTCACCACTGAGATCCTGGTATTTTTCCATGCTGCCATCCCACATGAAAGTGCGTCATTTTAATTAAGCAAAAATGCCTCTATCCATTTTGTGTGAAAGAACTATTTTTCTGTGTTAGTAAGCACACAAGTATTTTTCCTTTGAATAATTGGAGCAGGTGTAGCCTGGAAGATAAAATCTACCATAGGCATATGTCTCAGTAAGTAGTTGTGCCCACCTGCCTCGGGAAGGTACTGGTTCTGTTACTGTATGAATACATGGAAATTATGCACTAAATACACAAAATATGCTTCTTTCCCTGAACTTGGAAATTGTATCCTAAGAATGTGCTGTGTGAGGGTGCAGAGATAACTAAACTGCACAAGTTAAATGTTAGGTTAGATATTTGCATTTTTCTGAATGGGTAAAACCACTTGAGTTACCATAGGCATAGACACTGTAGCACAAGGAGTAAAAGGGCTGAAGAAGTGCAAAAAGTTTGCAAAAGGCTTTAAAAACACAGAAGTGATATGGAACGAGCCACAGAAATTTTGTCAGGCATTGACACTAACACAAGGGATTGAGAAAAGAGTATATTTTAAAAAAGAAATGATCTAATGATGACTTCTGTGAATGCTCCCCCACTTCAGGACTACAGCCCGAGTCTGTAACTGCTGTACTGAAGTACTGTAGTAACAACACAGTGGCAAGCAAAGAGCATTAACACATCTTTATGAATATCCACAAAGCAGAAAAAGTGTTGTGTGATCAAAGGCAGTTGGATAATGCAAATGCAAACTAAATACTAGATTTTTAATCTGAATTCTAGCATTTTCTGAGTGTGATCATCAACAATTACATTAGTAGCATTTTGACTATTTGAGCATGAAATCACATTCAGTGTAGTTGGCTGCTTCAGCGTATTCTTTGGTAATTTCTGATTTTAACCCAAATGCTAGCTTTCTGAAATAGGTATAACTCAGCTGCAAGACAATGACATCTTTATTTAAAATATCATACTTGTATGAATACAACCTATCTTCCAAGACCTCTACAAATAATCAGCAACACACTGTCAGGCTGAACACAGCTGGCGTTGTTTATGTTCTCCATCTCTGTGTATACATATAGGACACTTGGGCCTTTGAGCTCTATTTTCCTTTATCTATACAAGATCAAAACTCAGGTGAGTACCTATAACAGTTTGACTCCAAGAAAACAGTAGAATTAAGTGTCATATCAGGTAAACTTGGGGTCAGACTGGCTAAACTGGGGAGGTTATGGAGGTGTGTTTGCTAAGCAGAACCAAAGGTATTATAACAAGGTACTGCTTAAAGCAGCTGTAATGCTTCTCTGCTCAATGAGATGTTTCTATCCTGCCTTCCACTGAGGCCAGCTAATCCTGTGAGTGATATGAAACATGTCACAGAAGAACCTGGAATCTGTGTTTCATTGGTAACAGTGACAATGACCTTCCCAACTCCTAACAAAACAATTTTCTATTGCTCTGATATAATGGTGAAAACTGAGCTGTTATGCCTGTTTCCTGTTTGTAGGAAAAGTCAGTTGCTATAACATGCAACTAGATTACTCTCATAGTTAAAAATCAACAAATCACATATACTATGGAAGCTGCTGAGAAAAAAATAGCTGCACAGGCTGATGTCACATCTCAAAATTTCATGCAGATGTATTATTACTTTACTTATATTTGTCTAATTCTTTCTAAACAGGAGAGGTTTAATCCTAACATTTAACATAGCAAGTTTTGAAATATATGTATTCAGGTCTTCTGCAACCAACTAATGAGAAGTTTCTTTCTGCTTCTTTTTATTCCAGAGCCTCATTTCACCATACTAAGGGAACCTAGTTTATAGCTTGTGACTTCTTTTATCTAGAGAACGTAACAGTTATCAAAGTACCAAGTAAATGCTTCTGGTACTTGTGAGAGACATATATGCTGCTCTGCGTGCTTTACAAGTACTATAAATTTGTTTTCAAGATCTGTCACAAAAGAATTCATCCATTTTGGTAATTACTCAACCATTGAGCAGGTTCTACTTGGCAGACTACTTAGCACCAGATTCTACTTTTTTAAATACTTCCTTCTCTATGTAATTGATGGAAGCAGCTGTGTGTAGTCTTAAGCCTGATTTACTCTTTGGTACCTTATTCTTGCTTAGTGAGTACTATTACTTAAATGTAAAGCAGGGCTTTTTGTAAGAGCACAGAGACTCAGATTTTCTACGGTGGTCTTGGTACACTATTGTGCAATTGAAATCTTCAACTTCACATCAGTGAGATTGATCTGATTGTAAGCATTCAGTTCCCTAAGAAACATGCCTTATTACATGTTTTCTCTGCTGCTGAGACTCCTTTTCCTGGCTGCTTTGGAATTATGTATCCCTAGATAAGTTCTTGGCTCCTAAGACATTTTTTGTTTTATTGAGGATCCCAAGACCATAGCGCAGACATGTTGTCCAAAAATGTTGTTGCACTTTGAGTGGTCCAAAGGCAAACTTTAGCCTAATGAGGTTAATTTCCCTAGGCTCCCCTTACTGGCTCCTTCAAAGGAAACTCTCTGCTGAGAAGCTTTGGGATAGCTAGGCTAAATTCAGCTTGTATAGAAATACCACCCTTATTTAGTTACTACCTTAATTGACTTATACATCTGGTCTCTTGGACTCCAAACAAAACATTAAATCATTTGATTTGCTACAGCCCACATTTTCCTCCATCATGAAAAAGCTGCTGTAGATTTTTCAGAGCTGCTTAAGTCTGAAACTGTAACTTCAAATTTTATTCTCTTGCTTATCTTCACTGTCATGAGCTGCTGTCTCTGTGAGAACTAGGTACTGAAAAGCATTCTCGCACCACAGGAGAGAACATGCTGCTATATATATGCCCTAGATTACTTAGAACTTTTACTTTCATGTAGAACCTGTGTCAAAACAGTTTTATCAATAAAGAAAAGCTTAAGCTGATACAGAATATTTGCTTTCTAATTCTGCTGCAATGTCCAAAAGACCACATATGCCCAGATATTTCTGGATTGACCCTATTTCCCTAGCTGCTCATAACATATGGCAACACTGTCAGTAACCATCATAAAATATATCTAGAGCCAAAGACATGTACAAGAGCATACCCATATATAGACTTTGCACTATATACTGACATATCAATATATCACTTTTTTTTAGTAACACCATGTTCTCATAAGCTTAGAACTACAAGACAAGAATCTGCAAAACTACTAATTTTGTGTGTGGCTTTTGCAAATTCTCATACACACTTTGTCTATCATTGACTTTATCCATGAAATAAAGACAGCAAACACTACTACTTATAGCACCTGGTAGTGATGTGAAGAAAATGGATCAATTAATGTCTTTAGATACTGCAATTGCTGCAACCTTGCTAGATTATATTTGTTGGGCTGGGGCTACTTCAGAAACAAAATGCTTTTGATAAAATACCATCCTAAAAGGTTGAATCCCAGGATCAACTAACTCTTCAAATCGCCTTTTGATGCAGCGCTCTTAGGTGACCCTTGATGATTCCTGTAGTTAAATTAAGTACTGACAATGAGTGAGGGAAAATTGGTTCATTCTGATGATACACATTTTCACAGAGTAGAAGATGCTGCAGCTGCAGAAAGAAAGGGGGAGAACTTCCCAAAGAATCTGTCAGAAAACAAATCAATAGTGTTTGTTGTTCTCCAGCTACAGCATGAATCTCCCAAAAGTAAGATATAGTATAGGCCAAAGGATCTACAGCAGCAGAATGATGGATGGTACTTACAACGTATCATAATAGATTGAACATATATCAAAAGCCAGAGATGTAACCTTACCAGACTCACAGTTTAAGATTTTAATATTTAAGATTAAAAAAAAAAAAAAAAAGTTGTGAACTTTATAATCGGGGTGGGATAAAATACCTGTCAAAGATTTGCTTTGGCACCTGCCTCATCATTTTCATATTTCTCTAACAGTTCATATGAAAAGGGTTTCTGAAAAACAGCAGACGCTCCTGGGAGACAATTTGACAAAACAGGCTAAAGTCTGCATCCACCAGCACAATAGCATCATTGCTTCTCAGTCTACAATTTCCACATTATCTGGGAGGTGCTTATGTACACAGACTATCAGATGTCCAATTAAAGCTTAAAGGTACTGCATATAAAATGCAAACTAAAATGTTTACAGTCATTGAAAAGAAGACATTAATGTCATAGTGTTATATGAAACTAAGCAGGCTTTGCTAAAAAAACCAAACACTACTATTCAGGGCCATGTGATTTTTAAATCAAATATTGGATATAAAACCATTAGTAGCTGACATGTAAAACTGTAATATTCCCAATGGTCTTTAAGAAAAAAGAAAAGCTAAGTCAGTGAGACTTTGTTTTGAAGGTAACATGCAGTTAGATTCTTTTTATGTTGCTGAACACACACACAAAAAGAAAAAAGTATCTTTATTGGTACCTGAACATTAATAAATCACATCAACAGATGTTAAAGCAACCAGAAATTGATTGTGAGAAAAATATTATCTTTGGATATTGTTGTAAAGGGACAACTGGTGTTAAGAAAGAAATAGAGTATTTCTGTAAAATTATATTGAAAGCACTAGAAACAACAAAAAAATTGGAATATTGGAATATATAAGTATTAGTTTCTGTGGTTTTGTTGCTTTGTTTTGTGGTTTTTTTTCTTTTTAATGAAGACAAACACATAGACTGCATAGTGGATAGAGTAAGTTAAAAAGACATTCTTTTAAGCAATATCTAAAACACCAAGCCTTAAATTAACATCTTGTTACAATGTCCTGTAACCTACTCTGGTTTTATTCCTAATGTTACGTGTTGGCTTCTCTTTACACAAAACAGTAGTCTTTCTCCATTAACAATACCCAGGCCCCATCTGTTTCTTATTAAATACCTTACTTTTTCTGTAGTGCATTGTGTTTCTGTCGCAGAAATCTCTCTGAGAAAAATGGGTTTCATAACTAAGGATTTAGGTAAATTCTGGAAGCCTCCTCAGCTCTGATTCAGCACATAGAAGAAGGGTCAGCTTCTGGGGGACATTTCTTCCTCACTGACTCTTTCTGCTTAGAGTGTCCACGTGCCTCCTCATCCTGCGCTGGTGAAAGATACCCAAGGTAGCCCCAAAACATGAAGGGGCTTTCTCTGCACACTGTGTGACAGCCAAGAATAGTTTGGGGAGAGCAAGAATGAAGGGACGAAAGAGAGTAAGACCTCGAAAAGTTAGCTCCTTTCAGCAAAGCCTGTTAAGGAGAAAATGCATATAAAAATGCAGGGAGCAAAAGCAAGTCCATTTTCTGGACTGAAATATGTCACAAGAAACATTCCACAGGGGTAGTTTCCCAGCCTGACAATTCAGTCCATTGGGTAGGCTGTAACATATGAAAACCTTGATGAAAGGCAGTGTAATTGAGAGTAGCGAACTGATTGATTCTGAACATATGTAAAAGAATAGTAAATAAAAGTATTTTTCTGCAGCAGCTACTTTTTTCAGCTCATTACAGACAGATTTTTCACACAAAGATTTACTGCACAGTATTACTCCAGATTTAAATTTGTGTAGATTTTTTAAATTCATGCCATTTTCACATTAATTACTCAAATACAGACTTTTAGTATGTTGTGAGTGGTCAGTGCCTTCCTCCACTCAAGTATGTGGTTCACAAATGAAAAAGGCTTTTGTTTATTTTGCACAAATTCCTACCGAGCCCTGCAGCATGGAGTTTCTCAGAGACGCTAAGATCGTACATGTCGCATGAAAACAGGAGGTTAGATAGGAGAGAGAGACCCTACGAGCACCCTTTCTACAGGAAAATTGGTGCCAAGGACAGAGGTTTGCGCTACAAATAGACAGAAAGGGAGAGGAAGGAATTAAAAATATGCATGTGTCTTTAAAGATACTAAAAATATCCAATGTGAGAAATAGGCTTCACTACTCTTGCTGTATGTGAATTTCCTAATTTTTTGTTTTGTTTTGTTTTTGGTTTATATCATATTCAGTCTTGAGTAAAAACACACTGATATTTCAAGCACTCTGCAGGGCACAAATCACGTTTCATGGCATTTTGCCTTAGTTGTCTTTGTATCACAGAAAAAACATATGATGTTGTATCACAGTACCAAGTAAAACTTCATTGTTCTTTCATTGTCTAAGAAGTAATCCTGATTTTTATAAATATATTCCTTGTAAATAGAGGCAATACACTTCTGAAGAACAAACTCGGCATACGCATTGTTAAATCTACATTCATTCATATTTGCATAAAGTTTCTTTAGGTAGTATGTGACTAGTCCCTGAACTAACATACTATAGTTTTTGGTGCCTAATTAGATTGCAAACTTTTAAAGAGGAAGAGAACAGTTGAAATACTTATCATTTATTATGTGTAAGAATGCAAATATGGGTAATTATACAAAGAACAGCTATTCCCTAATCATTTGTGAACAAACCCATTTTAAATGGGTGTTTGCAAAAAGCAAGTAAATCATATCACTTACGGGGCCACTGAACAAACAGCCATTTAGAAAATAAACTCAAGCTCACAAGCTCTTCTTCAGGATTCATACCAACCATTGTCTTGATTTTGCTCTCTTGTGGTTTTGGAATAGAGAAAGAAAGATATGCAGCATTATAAACCTCTTCCACTTTTGGAAGAGTCTTCTCTGATTTGGCGTTTTTATAGCCCAATACAAAAATCCAAAGAAAGTCCAGGAAACATAAAGCACATATTACCGTGGAGATGCTCTATATAGAGCAAGCTTCATGTTTATTATTTTGTTTCACTATTTTTCCTACGTGCATCCTTTCACGATACAGAAATACCTTCTGGCTGACACTGAGTTCTGTTTCTAAAAAACACATACACGTTATCTTGACTTGACTGTGGTATCTTCGCTCATTAATCCCTCACACAGAAATAAGTATTTCTATGAGCATTCATCACCATAAGAATTTTTTTTTCATCTGTAACAATAGGATCAGATTTATAACATCAATAGTCCAGCGTCATACCATTATAAAGCAATAATTTCACTGAAGGGCAGACCTGAAGCGCGACAGTGATGAATCAGGCAACCATTCATTTTTAAGGATGTACAAATAACAAACCAAACAAATGGAACATCAGAAAAATATTTATGACCTTTGTTAGAATAAATAAAAATAAAATGAACTAATAACTAAATTTATACTTGTTTTCTGGAAAACTGTTGTATAGAAAAAATATAAAGCCTTCTTTATAAGCAAAGACAAAGGACTTTTTGACTTAAGAAACTCTTGAGGGTGCCAATGGATTCCTATGTCTGGCTCTCTCTTGAAGCTTTGAGACAGGTATTCACAAGCATCATCACCTACAGTATCTGTGTAAACAAAATAGCCCCCTGCAGAACCACATATATGCAACTCATGATACAGAAATTAAGACTTTCATAAAAAAATAAAAATTAAAAGGAAAGCTTTTTATTTTGGCTAAAACGTCTCTCTCAGCCAATACAAGTAGCCCTGAAACGCTGCCGTGTTCTACCTTGAACTTACGCAGTGGTAGCCAGATTTTCTGATGCTTCAACCTGCAACACAAAATCTTCATCTTGCTGAAAATTCACTAGGTACTTCAGAGAGCCACATAAAGTAACTCTGATGGTGGAAATATGAGTCAAGTCCCCAGTTCTCCAAGAAGTCAGAAATAAAATCTCAAGGATTTTGATCACAGCAGTAGCAGGTTGCTCATTTCCATGGGCAAGCTGGTTGCCCAGGTCTCACTGCCTGCCACATGGGTTGGCACCACTCACACAAGGTACCGGAAAAGATGCAATAGATTGGAAAAGCTTGAAAAAGCTTAAAAAATCACAACTGGGGCACCAGAAAAGTATGTGATAAAGAAGGCGGCATGAGGATAAGGCAGAAGTGAAATGAACACAGGAGACGAAGGGATTAAGATACTCCCAAGTACATGCCCAGGCAACACAGCACTGCTGTAGTCCCAATTGCTGTTCCCTGGAGGGATAGGGAGGAACTGAGGGTCCTTGTCTCCTTTCCCTTTGCTGGCTGTGGGAAAGTAGCCTGTCAGTGGGACTTCAGATTCACAAGAAGAGGACAAAGCTCGTCAAAAGGAAAGCATCCCTTGAAGAGAAAAAGGAAATATATTAAGTGCCGTGATTCAGAGACGTTTTTCCCCTATTAGTAAGCAATGCATGTGTGCCTCATGTAGCTGCCCACGTCTTGCAGTTTCATTAGCAGTGGGACACAAGACAGTGTCCCAGTTACAGCTCCAGGCCCTGCAGATAAGTGATGACTATTTGAATCTTCCTTGTGTTGGGCAACAGCCTGAAAATGGAGGAGCTGAGTGCAAGTGCAAGGCTGTAAGATCACCGTAAGAGGAACGAGAGGGTTCTTTACTGTTCTTTTCTACATCTTGAGATTTTTTAATCCTGGTTTTAGACATTTGGAGTTAGTAACGGTGCTCTTGGCAAGAAAGCAGACTTGGAGCACCATAAACTTCTTATCTAGGTACTGGGTGGTCCTCATGTTCCTGTTTGGATATTTGTGCCTAATGATTCCATATATCACCAAGCAAAAGAGGCAGAGGGAGATGAATTATTGGGGATCCTGACTACCTAAGATAAGGAGAAAAAAGAAAGGAATGCAGTCACTGAGGATTTTAGTAGACTTCATTTAGAGAATGGTGTTAACTCTTCCATCGTCCTTAGACGCTAGCTAAAATAAGCAGTTACAAATAAAAAAAAAAAAAAAGCTACTCTTTTAGGTGTTAGGAAATACATATAATGTTTTAAGACTTGACTACAGAGTGAATAAAAAGAAATTATCATCAAATACATTTAAAGGAGAATATACACAGGACGGCTTTAACAGATGGTACAGGAAGGCCCACAAAGAGAAATGGGTATTTATATCTCAACATTACTAAGCTACAAAAAGAACTTTTGTTGTTGTTGTTGTTATTCAGAAATAATAAATGAAACATAAAGTTTCTAAAAATCTATACTTACAGAATTTTACACAAAAATAGAACAAATAGGAGCACACAAATTATGCTTTTTTGTCTTCATATAAGTACTTCAAAACCATTTAAAGGCTCTCTTGAAATTGTGGAGTGTCTTACAGAAATGTAATCTCACAGCAGCTTCATTGACTATCGTATGGTACACTGTATATTGAAACTCAGTTCAATTCCATTCAAATTTATTAAAGGTCAAAAGTCCTGCAGCACCGAATGTTCCAAATTTTAATTACTCTGAAATCCTTATGCTTTTATGAATCAATGTCATCTCACTTCAGTTTCTGCCATAAAATCTTACTGAGGCAATTTTAAAATAAAACAGTTCATTTTATCCTCATAACTTAGACAAATTAAAGTTCTAAGTAAATTTATTTCTCGACATAAGAGGTCATTTCCTAGATCCTACAGACAGTGTGATGAAAGTGGGACACTGAAGTTAATAGTACAGACCAAGTAGTTTGCAGGACTGCTGTGGTTTAACCCCAGCTGGCAACTAAGCACCACGCAGCCGCTCGCTCACTCGCTTGCTCCCCGCCAGGGGAGCCAAAACCAGCACAATGGGAAATTACAAATTAGTTAAATGGTAACAGCAGAAGTAGTTTGTTTTATGCCCTTTTAGATTCTCTTCTCTTCTCCTTCTTATCGTTCTTTTCCTTTTTCTTTACTTTCCTTCAGCCTTCAGCTATTTAACTCACTTTTTTGTTTGCTTCTAATTCTCTCTTCTTTTTCTCCCTTTTAAAATCTCTCTCCTTCTCCTCTTAATCTCTCTTTCCACCATTCTTCTGCGTTTCTTATCAGCCAAATCTACTCAAGGAGAAAAAAAGTCTCCAGCATCTAAAGGCAACTACCTTTTCTGTTCATAGTTCTTTTTAGTTACTGAGTTACTTGATGTTAAAATGCCTGTGATAAAACACTATCCTCTAAGACAGTATTGTGTGAAACAAGACTTCTTACAAGAAATACAACTACCTGAAAGCAGAAAAAAAACCTACTTATAAAGTGGCCTCAAGGTTAGGAAAAGGCCATATTAAACCTTTCTGGTTACACTTTGTCCTGGGTTCAGCTGGGATAGAGTTAATTTTTACAGGAACCTGGGAGGTGGGGGGGCATAGCCGGGGCAGCTGACCTGAACTAGCCAAGGAGCTATTCCATACCATGTGACATCATGCTCAGTATATACATGGGGAGTGGGCCGGGGGGAGGGCTCTCCTGCTCTCGACTTTCGGTGGGGGAAGCGGCGGAGCGTCGGGTCCCGGGTGGTGAGCAGTTGCACTGTGCATCACTCTTTTGTGTATACTCTTTCATTAGTACCGTCGTTGTTGTTGTAACTTTTTTTGCGTTGTCCCAGTAAACTGCCCTTATCCCAACCCTCGAGGTTCCAGTTTTTTTTTCTTTTCTCTCCTCCGTCTCCCCCCTATCCCACCGGACGGGGCGGGAGGAGTGAGCGAGCGGCTGCGTGGTCCTTTGTTACTGGCTGGGCTGAAACCACGACAGTCCTTTTTGGCGCCCAACGTGGGGCACGAAGGGTTGAGATAACGACAGATCTGGCCAGAGCGTGTTGAAACAAATTTGTCATACGCATTCCTTATATTAGATAAATAGATGTTAGTCACAATGTTGATTAATTTGTTTACATGGTGGCATTTTGTAGGTCCTTATATGCTCTATGTATTGCCTGTAGTTACGTTTCTCACCTCTGGGAGAGTGATTGGGATTATCATTTTGCTGTACTGGGCAATGTCGACTTGTGAAATGATTACATCACTGGTCATGAGGTTAAGCTGGTATCTGTATGAGGCAGTGATATCATTTCCATACTTTGGGCACCTTCTATCGGATTTTATTGGTAATTACAGCCAATCCATGGGGGAGTTAGGGGGGGATACTTCCCCCCGTCCGTTCGCCTCCCTTTTCTCCTTCCGACTAATTACAACAGCTTTTGAGAACTTTGAATATCCTTGGGATGCACAAGCCACTGTGCTGTTAGTGCTATGCCTCCTGAATATGTTTCAGGTCTTGTTTAGGGCTACAAAAAGGCTCTTTAAGAGTACCACCCAGAGATCTGCCCCAAAGCTGGATATTCATGGGTGGCACGGCATGTGGGAGGATATGGGCAGGTATCTAGAGAACTTCTCACCCCCAGTGGCTTGGAAGTTCACTCCCGAACAACTACAGAACCCTCATGAAGTGGTAGAATATTTGAAAGAAAAATGCTGTGGCTATTCCAAAGACGTACAACTCGCTGCACTGTGCTGGGCCCTGGCCAGTATCTACCAAACACTGCTTGATATTATGCAGCACCCTCAGGGAGAAAAGGGGGAAAAGATGGAAAACAGGGCAGCAGGCACCGTGGCTAGCCCTGCCCCGGCAACAGGCACCGTGGCTACCCCTGCCCCGGCAGCAGGCACCGTGGCTACCCCTACCCCGGCAACAGGCACCGTGGCTACCCCTACCCCGGCAACAGGCAGCGCGGCTACCCCAACCGCAGTGACGGATACTGCAGCTAAACCAGAGAACCAACCTGTGCCGGTATCAGTCGCCCCTGTACAGAAAAAGAAACACACAAAGAAATCAGTTCGCTCAGTGAGAGATGAAGATGAACCAGGGTCATCACGAGAACAGGAGGAAGAGGCAGAACCTGAAATAATCACCCGATCTCTATCCCTGAGTGAGTTGCGTGACATGCGAAAAGATTTTAGCCGCCACCCAGGTGAGCACATTGTTACCTGGCTGCTCCGATGCTGGGATAATGGGGCTAGTAGTGTGGAATTAGAGGGTAAGGAAGCCAAGCAGTTGGGATCTCTGTCTAGGGAAGGGGGCATCGACAAGGCGATTGGGAGAAAAACACAAGTCCTCAGCCTCTGGAGGCGACTTCTGTTAGGTGTAAAGGAAAGATAACCCCTTCAAGGATGAAGTTACATGTCACCAAGGCAAGTGGACCACCATGGAGAGAGGTATCCAGTACCTGAGGGAATTAGCCGTGCTGGAGGTGATTTATAATGATCCAGAAAATGCGCAGTCACCCATAGACCCAGATGATGTCCAATGCACACAACCCATGTGGCGGAAGTTTCTACGAAGTGCACCACCAACCTATGCCAACTCATTGGCAGTAATGTCCTGGAAAGAAGGCCATGGACAAACGGTGGATGAATTGGCTGTCCAACTCCGGCAATACGAAGGAAGTCTCTCTTCCTCCCTACGGGCCTGTGTCTCGGCTGTAGAGGAATTGTCCCGAGAGTTCCAGCAATTCAAAGTGGATATGTCTTCCTCCCCACCTGTACAGGCCCGCATCGCAGCTATTGGGAGTAAGCATTCCTCTGCCCAAGAGAGAGGAGAGAGAAAGTACACACGACGGGCTAACCTGTGGTTTTACCTGCGTGACCATGGAGAGGACATGAGGAAGTGGGATGGAAAACCTACCTCAGTCCTGGATGCACGGGTACGGGAGTTGCGAGAAAAAGCAACCAGGAAAGAGGATTCTTCTTGGAAAACTGCTGCTCCAGTTTCCTGTGAGGAGTCCCCCAGATGCAGTAGATGGGCTGATCACATTTCTGATCCTCTTGAAGGGACTTCTGATTCACGGGTGCGAAAAGTGAGTAACGAATATTCTAACCAGGATTAGAGGGGCCCTGCCTCCAGCCAGGTGGAGGAGAGGGACAACCGAGTCTACTGGACAGTGTGGATTCGATGGCCTGGCACATCAGACCCACAGGAATATAAGGCTCTAGTAGACACTGGTGCACAATGCTCCCTAATGCCATCAAGTTATAAAGGGGCAGAACCCATCTGTATCTCTGGTGTGACAGGGGGATCCCAAGAGCTAACCGTATTAGAAGCTGAAATGAGTCTAACCGGGAATGACTGGCATAAACACCCCATTGCAACTGGCCCAGAGGCCCCATGCATCCTTGGTATAGATTATCTCAGGAGGGGATATTTCAAGGACCCAAAAGGGTACCGTTGGGCTTTTGGTATAGCTGCATTGGAGACAGAGGAGATTGAACAGCTGTCTACCCTGCCTGGTCTCTCTCAAGACCCTTCGGTTGTGGGGTTGCTGAAGGTTGAAGAACAACAGGTGCCAATTGCTACCACGACGGTGCACCGGCGGCAATATCGCACCAACCGAGATTCCCTGATCCCCATCCATAAGCTGATTTGCCAATTGGAGAGTCAAGGAGTGATCAGCAAGACTCACTCACCCTTTAATAGTCCCATATGGCCCGTGCGGAAATCTAATGGGGAATGGAGACTAACAGTAGACTATCGTGGGCTGAATGAAGTCACGCCACCGCTGAGCGCTGCTGTGCCAGATATGTTAGAGCTTCAATATGAACTGGAATCAAAGGCAGCTAAGTGGTATGCCACAATTGACATTGCTAATGCATTTTTTTCCATCCCTTTGGCAGCGGAGTGCAGGCCACAGTTTGCCTTTACTTGGAGGGGTGTCCAGTACACCTGGAATCGACTGCCCCAGGGGTGGAAACACAGCCCCACTATTTGCCATGGACTGATCCAGGCTGCACTGGAAAAAGGTGAAGCTCCAGAGCACCTGCAATACATTGATGACATCATCGTATGGGGCAACACGGCAGAAGAAGTTTTTGAGAAAGGGAAGAAAATAATCCAAATCCTTTTGATGGCTGGTTTTGCCATAAAAGAAAGTAAGGTCAAGGGACCTGCACAGGAGATCCAGTTCTTAGGAGTAAAATGGCAAGACGGGCGTCGTCAGATCCCTATGGATGTGATCAACAAAATAGCAGCTATGTCCCCACCAACTAATAAAAAGGAAACACAAGCTTTCTTAGGTGTTGTGGGCTTTTGGAGAATGCATATTCCAAATTACAGTCAAATTGTAAGTCCTCTCTACCAAGTTACCCGGAAGAAGAATGATTTTAAATGGGGGCCTGAGCAACGACAAGCTTTTGAACAAATTAAGAGGGAGATTGTTCATGCAGTAGCTCTTGGGCCAGTCCGGGCAGGACAAGATGTTATAAATGTGCTCTACACTGCAGCTGGGGAGAATGGCCCTACCTGGAGCCTCTGGCAGAAAGCACCTGGGGAGACCCGAGGTCGACCCCTGGGGTTTTGGAGTCGGGGATACAGAGGATCCGAGGCTCGCTATACTCCAACTGAAAAAGAGATATTGGCAGCATATGAAGGAGTTCGAGCCGCCTCAGAAGTGGTTGGTACTGAAACACAGCTCCTCTTAGCACCCCTACTGCCAGTGCTGGGCTGGATGTTCAAAGGGAAGGTCTCCTCTACGCATCATGCAACTGATGCCACGTGGAGTAAGTGGGCCGCACTGATCACACAACGGGCTCGCATAGGAAACCCCAGTCGCCCAGGAATTGTGGAAGTGATCATGGACTGGCCAGAAGGCAAAAATTTTGGAATGTCGCCAGAGGAGGAGGTGACACGGGCTGAAGAGGCCCCGCTGTATAATAAACTGCCAGAAAATGAGAGGCAATATGCTCTGTTCACTGATGGGTCCTGTCGCATTGTGGGAAAACATCGGAGGTGGAAGGCTGCTGTATGGAGTCCTACACGACTAGTCGCAGAAACTGCTGAAGGAGAAGGTGAATCGAGTCAGTTTGCAGAGGTGAAAGCCATCCAGCTAGCGTTAGACATTGCTGAAAGAGAAAAGTGGCCAGTGCTCTATCTCTATACCGACTCATGGATGGTGGCAAATGCCCTATGGGGGTGGCTACAGCAATGGAAGAAGAGCAATTGGCAGCGCAGAGGTAAACTCATCTGGGCTGCCGCACTGTGGCAAGATATTGCTGTTCGGATAGAGAAGCTAGTGGTAAAAGTACGCCACGTAGATGCTCATGTACCCAAGAGTCGGGCCACTGAAGAACATCAAAACAACCAGCAGGCAGATCAGGCCGCCAAGATTGAAGTGTCTCAGGTGGACCTGGACTGGCAACGTAGGGGTGAGCTATTTATGGCTCAGTGGGCCCATGATACCTCGGGCCATCAGGGAAGAGATGCAACATATAGATGGGCTCGCGATCGAGGGGTGGACTTAACCATGGACACTATCGCACAGGTTATCCATGAATGTGAAACATGTGCTGCAATTAAGCAAGCCAAGCGACTGAAACCCCTGTCGTATGGAGGGCGATGGCTGAAATATAAACAGTGGGAGGCCTGGCAGATTGACTATATCACACTCCCACGAACCCGCCAAGGCAAGTGCCATGTGCTTACAATGGTGGAAGCAACCACTGGATGGCTGGAAACATATCCTGTGTCCCACGCCACTGCCCAGAACACTATCCTGGGCCTTGAAGAGAAAGTCTTATGGCAACACGGCACCCCAGAAAGAATCGAGTCAGACAACGGGACTCACTTCCGAAACAACCTCATAGACACCTGGGCCAAAGAACATGGCATTGAGTGGGTATATCACATCCCTTATCACGCACCAGCCTCCGGAAAAATCGAACGATACAATGGACTGCTGAAAACTACATTGAGAGCAATGGGGGGTGGAACTTTCAAACATTGGGATACACATTTAACAAAAGCCACCTGGTTAGTTAATACTAGAGGATCCACCAATCGGGCGGGCCCCGCCCAACCAAGACTTCCACATACTGTAGAAGGGGATAAAGTTCCTGTAGTGCACATGAGGAGTATGTTAGGAAAGACAGTCTGGGTTAGTCCTCCCTCACGCAGAGACAAACCCATCCAAGGGGTGGTTTTTGCTCAGGGACCTGGGTACACCTGGTGGGTGATGCAGAAGGATGGGGAAGTTCGATGTGTACCTCAGGGAGATTTGATTTTGGGAGAGAATAGCCAGTGAACTAGGCTGTATGATATTTAACTGCTAAATAACCTGCCAATGTATGTCATTGTATCTATAGTGTCTATATGCCATATCAAGGGTATTACTGTAAGAATTACCCAAATGACTGAAGAATGGACTTTGAAACTGAGCCAAGAACAACAGTGATAGAACTTGAACTGGCGCCCAGCAATTTCCTCAAGATCAACCTCTTCGACCTGCAGACCAAGGGTGTGGGTTGCATCAAATGTACCAGCCAGAAGTTCCAGAGACAGCATACAACAACCCAACACCTCACACCATCTCTCTTATCCTGAAGAAGTGTTACAACAGATGGAGCCTCAAAGTCATGGACTAAATAAAATTGATGGACACATTGGAGGGATAACCCATTGACTAAGGGAATACTATTTGTATGTGTGTGTGTGTGGGGGGGGGGGTGTCCATATACATATATATCTATATATAAGACAAGGAAAGTGGTAGCGGTTGATTGGAAAATGTAAGATCTGGGCATGATGTAAATGGTATAGAATAAGGGGTGGATAATGTCCTGGGTTCAGCTGGGATAGAGTTAATTTTTACAGGAACCTGGGAGGTGGGGGGGCATAGCCGGGGCAGCTGACCTGAACTAGCCAAGGAGCTATTCCATACCATGTGACATCATGCTCAGTATATACATGGGGAGTGGGCCGGGGGGAGGGCTCTCCTGCTCTCGACTTTCGGTGGGGGAAGCGGCGGAGCGTCGGGTCCCGGGTGGTGAGCAGTTGCACTGTGCATCACTCTTTTCTGTATACTCTTTCATTAGTACCGTCGTTGTTGTTGTAACTTTTTTTGCGTTGTCCCAGTAAACTGCCCTTATCCCAACCCTCGAGGTTCCAGTTTTTTTTTCTTTTCTCTCCTCCGTCTCCCCCCTATCCCACTGGAGGGGGCGGGAGGAGTGAGCGAGCGGCTGCGTGGTCCTTTGTTACCGGCTGGGCTGAAACCACGACACACTTTGACACCAAAGATCACTAAATGGTTTTGGGTTGGGATTCTGTTTAAAGCTTCCAGTGAAACATGTAGTACAAGACAATAACATTAATAGGCAAACTTGCACATTTTGATTATTTGATAGATGTCAGGTTAAATACTGTAACAAAAGAGCAAATTTGAACATCAAAGACTACTCTGTGGCAGTTCAAGAAGAACAAATTTTTTCTTCTTTTCTGTAAGACAAGGAACTTGCTGGTTCCTTTAAAAGAACACTTACTTTTAGCAATCTAAAGCAGGTGTACTCAACCTTACACTTTTTTACATCAAGCCAGGAGAGTTCATCTGGGCGGAGAAATTAATCTCTTGCCCATGGCGTGCTCGCGGCAGCTATTTGTCTGGAGAGCCCAGCGGTCACCGAGAGATGGGCACACGGCCACTAACACGCCTGGGCAGTGTCGCGTTAGGGCTAATGGCTCCCCGGTAAGATGGTGACTGCAGAGCAATCCATCTGCCCAAAACCTTACGGCCCACCTCATTCTAAAAATCCTCCTGGAAAAAGCACGTCCGTGATCATTGCAGCACACGACGCCAGTGGATCGCAGTGACTGCTGGGGCGGCAGCACGCTGCCCTTTCCAGCCCTCCGTCCTGCCGCCCCCTCACCGCCGGGCTGGGGGAGAGCCGTGCATGCCTTGGGCCGGACCCACACCTTTGGTCTCTGCACCCACCACAGAGCCAGCGCTTCTGACCTACGGGTGCCGGACCTGCGGTGCCGGCAGAGGATGCTCCTCTCTGCCCGGTGGGGCAGGAGGCGTGGGGACGGGCCGGGCGGGGCCGGGCCGCTCCAGAGGGTCTCAGGGAGGGCGGGCGTTTCACCTCCTCCCAGGCGTGAGCGACGGGTATGGACTGGGCTCGCGGCGCTAACCTATGGACCTGGGTCTGGTTCGGAGTCGGAGATGACTTTTTCGTGGAAACAGCAGATGGACGTAACGTGCTCTTAACACTGTAAACAAAGATTTTTTTTAAAAAGCATTTCAGTCAGAAGATACTCCTCCCAACTTCTTTCAGTATTGGCTTTGATCCTGTTCTTTTCAAGCATATTTATATTTGAGGCAGCAACGTTACTGTTAAATCCATATTTTTTTCATGGATTTGCAAAGTTAAAGCCACATACCAGATTTCTTTTTCTTCTTACAAAAACTATGTGAAGGACGTATGTATCTGATGATAGTCAAATATAAACCATGGAATAACTTGCAATATTTAATCCCGATGCACACTTGAACTTGTCTAAATCACTACGGGTCTGAGGAAACTTGGAAGGAAACAGCTAGATTTCATATTAACAGGATTAGCACAGTGTTTCTTTATCAATGGAAGATATGTAAAAATTACGAGCATCAAATACCATAATAAATTCACAACCTATCAACTGAGGAATGAACAGCAATACAACACTTTTAGCAAAAAATAAGTAAAGAATTATAGCATATTTACTCTAGCTAGAAAACACTGAACTAGGACTAACTGAGAAATGGCTACTACGTTGCTGATGGGCTTTTAGCACCATAACAGCAGATTGTTAAAGCTTTTACAGTAAAATAGCTCTGTATGTACCCTCATTAAATGTTAGACTGATGACTCAGCATTAGCTGAGTCATATAGAAATACCAAACTGGCTGCAGGTACCAGTGTGAACCCTGAAGAAAGCAAAATATTTTAAAATCAAAATGTAAATTATGATTATAAGTATCATTTTAAGGAAATTCCTTAGCCACTGGAAGCTTATGTGAATACTGAAAGTAATTAGAGGAAATTATTTCTATTACTTTTTACCACACATGTTACAGGAATCCTAAAGCTTTCTGTCCCAATAAATCCCTCAAGGGATTGAAAGTTGTAATTACTTCTAAATAAATCTGAAAAATTAAATACATTTACTATCCAGACAAAAAAAGGTGCTTATTTTGGTAGGCTTTTTTCTGTAGGGGGACAGCAGTAGAAAATGATTTACCAATATTTTTTGCTATTTTATATATGTATATACACATTTACTTTTTAAAAGTGAAAATTTGAACATAATAAATAAATTATTTTTATACAGTAATTTATGTATCACTAGATTAGATTAACAAATACACTGAAATTTTCCTTACCTTTCCTAATTCACTGTATTTTATGAATAGCTTGGTAGTTCTGAAATCCAGAAGAATATCACATATATGCTGACTTTTTGGGGGGTTTGCTAGTTCTAGTTGCTAGATTTTTTGCTAAGAAAACCTTGATAACCTTATTATCTTTCTTCTCCTGAACCTGCATATTCTATGTTCAGGTTGTGTATAATTTAGGGACAAAACTCAGAAACTGTACTTTTGAACAAGACATGAAGAATATAGTAATTATAAAATAAGACCATAATAAGGATAAAATTCTTTATAAGAAGCTGTCATTACTATGCAAAATATTTATAATATTTACTACCTTAATATTAGCTCTATGCTCTATTCAGAGACCTTTAGTGTGGAATAAGCATTTTACTTTTACCCTCTTTTTCTATCAGTTCGAGTTGTAAAATGTTTCGAACATTGAAGTCAGTGTTCACAAATACACACCACATTCTGCTCTAGAGTGACAGTCTGAATCCTGAAACTGTGTGGTTTGCCTTCTTGATCATCCTTTTGCCTACGTAAATTTCCTCCAAAGGAACGAGGCCCACACACATGCATACTGTTAGCCCCCAGGATGCATGCGTGCCGTTTATATTCTAAGCTTCAGAAGTAAAAGTTTGAAGTAAAAGTCAGTCCTTTCTCAAAAGTCAGTCCTACTGCAAGGCCTTCTCTTTCAGATGTTTCCCTAGCACACAATTTCTGTTAAAAATACTAAAACTCCATTAAAATCAGTTCTTCACAAAACCCAACTAAACTATAGGAAATTTTTACAATCATCCTGGTTCAGCAAGAGTATATTTTGTCCCTGCGTGCTCAAGTGAGAAAGCTATAGAGCTTTTAGGAAGTGTATGTGTGTGTATATTACATACACGTACGTATGTATGCATATGTGTATACATACATACAGACATTTCAACATACAAAGAATCAGCAAGAACAGGTATCACTCTTCTTTACTAGTGATATATTAGTGACATTCCTAATAATAACTATGGTTAAACGAAGACTACAGCATTTGATATTCCTAGTGACAACTATAGTAAATAAGACAATAATGCTGATCTCAAGCTTTTTGCCTGAAATGCAAAATTAATTGAACAATAGAAAGAATAGTTTTAACACCTTGTAAAATCTTAATACTTCATAATTCTATTTCTACCAAAAATATGAAAGACACGTGTCTGCTCCAGCAATTCACTCTGTGACAACTTTAAATTCTGATCTTTACATATGACATCCAAAACTTCCCCATGAAATTACAATTTTATTCTCTATAAAATGAGAAAATATATTTTATTCACAGACTAAGCAAACCATTTTGATTAAAACTTCCTAAAAAAGAAAATTACGTATAATGCAGCAATAAATATACAAAGTTATAAATGTCGGAAAATATGCTTGTATAGTCTTCAATGTAAACGTTGTGTGCAGTATACAACAATTAATAATAACCATGGTATTACTCTGTAATACAGTTTTTCTGAGGGATAGTAAGACACTCTTAATACATTGCCACTTCACTATTAAAATAACAATGAGATTTTTCTGTATTATTTCCCATGATGATAAGCCTGTGCTGCTCCTCCCCCACCCCACCCAGATGCTGTTATAATGAAAAGTACAGATGCATATGGGAATAAATCCCCTTATTTTCCTTCCATACTATTTTTTGTTGCAGTGGTTGTATTTGTCAGAAATTATTATTTCTCCCCACTCTCCCCAAATCTCATTTTTGCTCATTTGAGCTGTGGTGGAGCAGAACTAGGCTACAACTTTCCCAGCTCCAAGACCCTTCTATGGGAAAATAAAGAACAAAGCTTCATCCAAGGAGGTGTAAGCTCAGATAAAGCAAACAGCACTCATAGAAATGAGAGTTTTGTTGTGGTCCTTGCTGGAGACGCATGGCTAGAACTTGGATCACGACAATTTTTCTGGGCAATTCATTGTGCCTCTTAATATACCATAATCAATCATGTTTGGAGAAGCATCACAATGAATCTAAAGAAATGCGGTTATACTATCTTTTAAAAGACCACTTGGAGCAAAAGTATTTTGAAATCTCTCTATATTGTAAATACAAAATACTTTTAAAGCATTGCTAAACTGCTACATCTGAATGCTTTAGTGAAAATTCCTGTTAAGAGATGCAAAAACCAGCTATGTCCCCTTTCATTTAAAGACATATTTTTTTGCTTTGGTTATGCAATTTAAGTGTAACCCAATTAAATGAACATATATATTACACAATCACAAGCCTTTTTGGAGTCTTTTTTATTAGTATTTTAACTATGATGTGCAAAAATAAACCAGCAAAAGAACATCTTCGAGTACTATGTCAACTGACAGGCAAATATACAATGTTAATAGCAACCAACAAAGAATCCATCAACTACAATTACACATCATTTTGGCTTTCTCCTTTCTCAGAAAGGAGCTATCTACTTCTTACAGAATCCAGCTCTGCATGATATCTGCATTCTGCTACTAGACAATTTTTGACATCATGGATAGCAAAGCCAAATAGTATACAATGTGAATGGCATTCCTATAAAATCTCTACTGTTGCTCTTAGTTGCTAATATTTAAATAAAAGGAACATTAAAGTCTGATCCAAACACCTTATCTTAATTTCAAGGAGAGTTGATTCTGATCCACAACTTTTAACACATTCCACAGCTGATCTCTCTAAGCAATTAAGCATCACAATTTCAGTATGATATAAAAACTAATTTACATCCCTGTTTTCCCTTTAACTAAATATTAGCAATTTGCTAATGTGCTGGATTGAGAGCCCCCCCTGTCCTGAGAGAAGAAAGCAAGCAATTTGAATCCACAAGGTCTGACAGCTAACGACAGATGACATTCAATGATCTATTATAGTTGCAAATCAATTTTCAAAAGGTGTGGTGCTCTTCAACTCCTGCATCTTTTTGTAATTTACTCATCATGGCTAAATGCCATCCCAAACCGATTAACTTCATTAATGCTTTTGTGAGACATTAATAGCTATATCTCCATCTATTTCAGTTCTTTGTAGAAAAAAAATCAGACTAAATACTCAGAATCACAAACTTTCAAACACCTGAAAATCAATGAATCAAAAGTGAAAATACAGTATTTTTACTCTGGGAACTGTTGGGGTTTTTTTTTTCATAAAAGATAGTACTTGAGAAAATACACAGATACATATTTTAGAAGACCTTTTTACTGCACAAGAAACATGCTGTGGAAAAATTTCGATCAACGTATTTCAGGTTTTATTAGATTTGTGCCTCAGTTTCCATATCCATTAAATTAAAGGGCTCTTTTAGTCATAATTAGTTAATATGCTTAAATATTTATAAGCCGTAGGATGTTATTTTTATGCATCACTTACACACACATTAACAGCCTGCTAGTTTGGGCAGTGTATTTTTTAGATGTAAATTACTTGTGAGTGGACGAGGCAGTTCTCAGTTCCACTCAGTCCAGCGCCTCTTTCCTTAATGCTGCTGATTTGGGGGACCAAGTGAGGAGGCAGATTTATTTATGTATGTTCATACTTTAGGAAAAACAAATACTACTCCATCTGTAGATCAGCTTACAGATAACATGACTGTCAAGATAATACCCACCCCAAGGATACCAACAGCCACCCCTCCAACTCCTGGTTATTTTAGGGACTTCCATCACATACATTTTCCAAGCAACCACATCACATTTAGCTGAATTAAACTGAAAACCTTCATTCCATTTTCAATACTCCTTCCCCTTTTTGTAAACTAGGTATTTCTAAAAGAAACACAGCAAATATTCACAGGCATAATGATAATAGTGTGTTGCCCATCATGGGCATCCTTATTTATAAATAGCTGGACAGGAATAAAGAATAATGTCAGCAAGAACTGAGTTGCCCTTTAAATGAAAATAATCATCTGGCTATTTCAGTCAAGCAGCTGTGTATGCAGTAGGAAGTCTCACTCCCAAATGTTATCATGACTCATCTACTTTCCTTTTCTAATTTTCTGGTCTTTTCTCTTTTTAAGTACAGTGTTGATAAGCCCTGCACAAGCTGCAATGCTGCGTTAAATCCCCCTGTCTAAATCTGTAGATTTTAAACTGCAGTTACCCATTTATATCCATAAAGTTACCCAGTATAATCACAGTGGTTGCAAGGTTCCTTCACACAAACAGTAGACCTGTAAAATTCGCTACCTTTATGAATGCTAACATTTGAAATAGCGTGCAAAATGGTAAGACTCTAAATAGAAAAGGTGCAGCTGATTGTAGCCTGGAACTCTTACAGCTCTCCGGAAACAGAGGAGTTAATCATCAGCCCAGGCAGTTGAGAAAGCTTGCAGTGAAATCCAGGACTGTACTGCAGATGTGTGGAGCATACAGAAGGTGTGGCCCCTGCCTTCTGCATGCATATTTAAATACCTAAAATTATATGGCCTTAAGGTTATTATTAAAGAATAACCTCCCAGAGAGGAAGAATTCCACAGCGAAATGAGGCCTAACATTTTTCTTCAAATAGAGAGCTGAGAAGAAGAGAAGGAAAAGCCCGGGTTACTCACGATTCTTTTCACCTCTCCACCTTGACCCCGCTTTTATTCTAGGCACGACGTCCGCAGCAGCAGTTATGTCTACTAGCCCAAGCAGCAGCAGCAGTGACAGCACGGCCATGCCAGGTAACAAAAAAAATAAATCACCTCTACCTGGAGTACTGATAAAGATGAATTAGAAGACTTTCCTTAGGAATGAATAATTGGAGCTAACAGCACTTACTCAGCAGAGGCAGAGGGAGATGTAAAATATTATTCCTACTAGAAATGTTTATTAAAAATTTCCATTGCATTGCTTATTTCCTTTATCCAGGGAATGCAAAAACAGAAGAGTTGTAAAGGCTTCCCCTAGTGCCTCTGGCACTCAGAAGCCGAAAGAGATGCACTGGCAGCTTTCTGTGGTCCCTCAGAAGCCACCAGCTCCTCACCTGCCTCTGCCACCTCTCAGCCCTTCCCAATGTTTATCAACATTCCCCACAGCACCCTAGCAGGGGACACAGCCGGGCTGAAACTGGAGGAGTTTCTTCTCCTTCACTTGCATATTTCACTGCAGTTTCACCGAGCTGATGACAGGAACGTTTTAATGTTGACACTCAAAACTCATTACATTTATCAATGGGCGCAAACCCACAGTTTGTAAAGCTTCCTCCCTTACCCACAAAGGGGGGCAAGGGTAGAGAGGAAAAATAACGTACCTAGGATGAGAAAGAAAGGCTTAAAAAAGAATCTTTTTCTTTTTCTTTTTTTTAAGCTGTTCAATAACTCTGTCTCTTATTCAGCATAAAGATCTTCTATTTCTGGGGCATATAACACAAACAATACCACCTCCCACCCAGGTTTCTGTCAGCAGACGCTGCATAAATGGAACAGTTCACCGACAGTAAGAGAAGCTCTAAGAATTTATGTATATAATCTGTGTTACCTAACAAACCTTCACCCTGCAGCCCAACAGCCTCTGGGCAGCCAGTGCCCAGCGCAAGCAGGCTCCAGTGCTTGCAGCATTAATAGCAGTATTGTTGGAAGCTATTTAACCCTGTGTCTATCAGTGCCCGGGAGCTAGATCACAAACTTCCCCATGGCGATGGACACAGTCTCAAGGAAAAACTGTAACAAAAATTATCTGCTAACCTTTTCACCACAGTTATGAAATCATTCCGCACGACCTGTAGAGGCCCAGGAAAGCTTCATCCTGAGAGCTGAAAATCACTATAATAAGACCAGAGTGCTTTTCACTCATGGTGATGGAGGGCTTTAGTCTGGATGTAGTCTACATTTATAGTCAATAAAAGAAACTGAAAAATATCCAGTTCTTTAGCATCACAAGCATCAGCCTCAGGAATACTCACAATTGTTACTTACTTATACAAGAGTAAAACTTATTTTCTTAATAGAACAGCAATGAATTAGCATTCTACAAGCTGATCTTCTGCCTCTCACATTGCATATTGGCTGTTGTGTAGACACTATAGCTACAACTGAGCTGTAGAATTAAGGGTTTTTTTGAATAAAGTATCAGAATGAATTTCTAGATACAATTTCAATTACCAAGAAAGTAGAGACAAAGCAAGCTATTTTAGTCTTAATAATGCATCTATTAAGTTATAGTGCTCACAGGCACTGCTCTTTATGAAATTTGAGCTCAAAATGATTAGTGCTATTGAAATACTCCACAGTGACCAGTTAAGGCATGACCATCTGAAGCCATTCATTTCTAGACATTCTCATGTCAGTGATGATAACTTTCCAAAAGAGGCCAGGAGCAATTTTGTCACCTAGAGCTGGCCAACTTCAGATGACCACAGAGATATTGTATCAGAAAGTTTTCCATGACTATTAAAGTAGTTATGCACGAGTCCTTTAAAAGGAACCCTCTGTTTCTTCATTTGGGCCAGTTGGAGAAAATAGGAAGGGAGATGCGCTCTTATTTCAATTTGGGCTAACTACCTTCAGTACAAAAAGTGAAGTATTTACAGCACAGGACAGAAAGAACCAGTGATCTGCCAAATCTCCCACATGTTACACATTACAAGCGGTCTTTGGTTTTGCTCTGACCCCAGCAGTCCCTGCGCGGCTGTTCGCCCTATGCGGATGACCAGGAGAGGGTGGTTTCCTCATAGCACTGTGTCTGGGCAGGGAGAGAGTCACCACGTCCTCGTCTCAGTGGAATTTCCCGATTAAGAGGTTTGGCTTCTTTGTGATCATTTTGTTCTACAGGAATCACATTTATGGGCTGAAGAACAATGGAGCATCACTCCTATGCCTGCCGTCGGGCCTTTGCCCTATAGCAAAAATAACTCCTATGGTAACATACAGCATTAAAAGAAATGGTTAGGGATTTAATGTGCCTTTTTTTAAAGCACATTCTAACAGCACATCCTTCATCATCTTAACTCATGCCAGGGAAGCGTGTCAATACTCACTCTCTCAAGATGACTCATCGTGGTGCTGGTTATGTAAGACACCTGAATGTACCAAATTGTTCACTGCATCAAAATACGGCAAAGGAAGAAACTTCAGTTAATACAAGGTGGTCCTTTAGGAGCACATTAGCAGTAATGCGGTATGGTGTAGTTTACTCTGAATGCAGAAAAATTGTCTTTTCAAATGACAGCTGCAATTTTGAGCACTAAAACCAAAAGGTTTTGTGATCTTGCAGTTGGCAGTGCACTGTTTGAAGGACAGAAGATAAAAGATTTTCAAGAAAAAAAAGCAATGTGTGGAATTCCAGAATGAGAGAAAACAAATCTGAGCCAAAAACTTGAGCTGCCTTATAGAAGAAACCCCTACCTCGCAGTTAATGCTTGTTATCCTTTATTTGGTCCCAGATCCAAACTTCATTGAGCCTTGTGCTGTGCAAAAGTAAAATGGTGCATCAGATTGGTATTTCAGCAGATGCCTGCTGAACTCTCAAGCCACACAGTTGCTTTGTCTAGTAGGCAGCCTTCCACAGAGTTAATGGAAAGTTTCAGAACCATAGGCCAGATGGCTTTTTATCTTAAAAGATTAATGGAAAGGTACCTTCATGGACACAAAACCTGCATGGACATTTTTGCACAGCTTACATCCATTTATCCTGTCACAGGAGAAGGAGCTGTTGCCTTCAGAAAAGCTACTCTGTATCCTTATGGGTGTGAAGGAATGCCCAACGCAGCATCTTGTAAGTGACCATTTTTCTCTTCATTTACACAAAAAATGCAGTCAGATAGGGAAAACTCATCACCAAAAAAGCTTTTATATCACCTTGTCTTACAGAGTACCTCACGCACAGTGTTGCTGGTTAGCGAGATGGCGGACAATTACTGCCATAGAATCAATGCCAGTCCACTGCCTTCTCCACTGGAGTAATAGCAAGTAAAACTGAACTGATTATGCATTCAGAGGTGTGAAGCCCAATAAAAGGTGCCCTGCTCCTATGTGATTCAGTGTTTTATAGCTCATTTAACTAGTTTCAGTTTCTGCTGTATAATTTCTGCTCATGTGAGTTCCTTAGCAATTTGAAAGCTTACTCAAAAGCAATGTAATTAATTCTAGAATTAGCCATGTGGACAACTTTTTCAGAGATGCAGTGGACCACTTGAAGATGTTACACCAGGACTGGATGCCTTTCTGACTTATATGTTGCAGCTCAGTCAGAAGTTAAGGACTTGAAGATAAAATTACAAAATTAATTTATAGTCTGTGTTACGCTAGTTCTATCTAGCTTTAATATATGTCATTCTCTAAAATCTTCAGACATATTTAATTTCTTTTCTCCTCAGCTTTCATTATGCTCCAGCCTTTTAATTTTTGTTTTAGTGTGTCATAGATAAAAGTCACTAGCAATTTACTGCACAGTTCTTTCCTTGGATAAGGTATCTTCCACAGAGCTTTTTATCCATAAAGAGCAGAACTTTTTCTAAAGTTCTCTCTCCCTTCATTAAAGACTTCACCTTTACCTTCTTCTAAAGGGTAGCAGAACTCTCTGCAGCATCTTGGCACGGCCTTTCAGGAAGGGTCTGAAACAACTTCCTTCTCTTCTGCACAGAGATACTTCATTCACTAAGACATGATGAAAGCTACAGCCTCTCTCACTGGAGGCCTGCAAGGCCGTGAGGTCAGCCCTCTTGTGCACAGAAGTCCTTCCCCACTCTCCTCAAAGCCAAAGCCACTTCCTTACAGAAGGACCTCTCCGTCACCTCTGAAGAACCCACCACTGACTGTGTTGGAAATTGATTATCTGGGAAAGCTTTTTTTTCACAGAGGTCACACACTGCTTTAGTGCTGAAAGAGGACAGACTGACAAGGAAGAGCCTGGCCACCGTAAGATGGGCTCATGAGTCATCCTCTCCTGACAGTCACGCTAGGACTGGGTCAGATCATAAGTAAGGGCATCTATGGCTCTCTCCCTGTCTTATCGCGGAGGGTAACGAGCTGCTTTAGGGTCCTTGATTTTAAGGCATCTTTATCAAGTTTGCAAAACAAAGCAGGTCTCTATTTCTGCAGTACAAGCCATACTCAAACTGCTGCCACATACAATTCTTACATTGCCTTTGATGCATTTCTGCAACAGTGTCCCATTTTAGAAGAAAGACTTTAAATCTGGTGACTATCAGAGAGCCTCTGTGAGGCAGCCATACAGAGACTTTAAGGCGTGACAGGACACCAGTTACAGAACTCATTAAAGCTAAAAATTAGCCAAGTTTTCTTTTGCAGCCCCTATGACTCTAACAGCTCTGGGGAGATCAACTCAGACGGAGCAATGTTTGCCATGAAAACACTACAATTTTGTGAAGCGAAGGGTGCACACACATAATTCAGCAGTGTGTGTGTGGGGACCGGACCTACCCACCATTTTACCCCTGCAAGCTTGGGGAAATGGTAAAGTTCCCAGATCGGCTTGGTAGGGTTTTTTTGTTTTGCTTGTAATACAGAACTAGTAAATACAACAACCAAACAAGGGATCCTGAGACTTTTTGTAGCTTATGGAGAGTACAAAACATGCCTTACCATTTTTTTTATCATCCAAATGCATGAAATTAAAAAAAAAATATGCAAAAATTACCATTCTACTAACATACCCTTCACTTTTTCTGTTTACTTCTCGAATAGCAACAGTGCATTCGGCACTGTATAATCGTATAAATTGACATCACATCTCCCCTAAAGACTTCACGGTCTAGCACAACTATGTCTTAAAAGTCATCACTTCTATGAGGGCACATGTTTGTTTGTTTCTTAATTTCCTCATTTTTGAGCTTTTAAATTCTTAACCATAGCATTGTACGTTTTGCTAGCACCTTTTAGGTTCTTGGTGGTACAGGAAAGCAAATTTGTACACACGTACAAATCTTTAAGTGCATGTGCATGCATCTATGTATACATGCTCCTGCTAATAAACTCACACACACATAAACAGAGCGAGAGTTGCACAATTAAAAAACAAGTTTTGATACATATTATTTAATCTTGATTGAAGCTGCATTTGAGTAAACCAATCTTGGTTTGGGTCAACCAGCCTTACATATATACTCATTTATTATATACAATTAACATGGAATAAAGTTCCTCCTAATGAAAATTTGAAAAGAGATGATCTGGTTTTTGAGGGAAAAAACATAATTTTTCTTACCCATGTGCCTTATCAATTTGCCAACTATCCTCATGCCCTCAAGGTAACACAGATTTTTATTATTTAGTTTTTTTAAGTGCAAGGGTCTGTGGCTATCAACTATAAAAGAGACTTCAAAACACATACAGAGATCAAAGAATATTACCGGACTTATTTTTTCCATCTGGCTGCAGAAGAGTAGGCATTAGACAAAGTCTGTAAAGCTATGTCAGCAACTACTGTGTCTTTTATGAGGAATTCCACATTGTTGGCCTAACTAGTATGAGAGAAGCAAGAATTATGACTTAATTTTTTTTCTGATAACACATAACTTTTTTTTTGCAAAAGACATTTTAAACCCATCAGGAAGTAAAGGAAAGGAAAACTGATCCATAAACATGTAATAGAAAAGGGGTTTTGTTCTTGTTGTTAAGAATGCAAAGTAAGTTCCTACAAGATATCTCCAAACTTGCACTCAGGCAAAATATCAGCCTTTCTAAGCAACCTAGACATCTGAGACATTGTAACTGGCTAAAGTCTACATGAGAAAATGGCTGCTATTTGAGCTCAAGGTGGCTAATTTACCCTTCATACCATGGCATCCCAGGAGACTTTACGCATTTACAGTCACTATTAACAGCCCCCCCCCCCCCCCAAAAAAAAACCAAACCAAACCCTACAACCAAATAGCTAAGGACCAGAAGAGCAGGGCACCCCAACCCCAGCTGAGCCCGGGTATCTGTGTGATGCTGATGCTACTGTAGGCTACCAGCTCAAGTTCCTTCCTGTACCTTCTCCTTCTACAGCCACAAATAGCTTCTACACAATACAAAATTACTTCTTCTTTAAAAGCAAAAAGTACCAGCAGACTCTGAATCCCAACACACCATTAGTAAAGAAAGCATGGCTTTCACATCTCAATATCCCTTCTTAGCTCTGGCACTAAATCAGCAAAAAACCTGAGTACATCTCAAGAGCTCTCGGGACCCTTACACCATGGCACTTCAGACTTTTAGAGGCACCCTGTCTCTTACTGTTTTGACCCCAAACCAGCAGCCATAGCACGCCTTCTTATAATGATTATTTAGGATTTTTATGTGTGACTGTACAAGTAACAGGACTACACAGTTCTATGTGAACTGGTATTTCAGCATAGCCCGTGTTTTATGTTAGCATAAACGAGAAGCCATATGAGACTACCGCAAGAATGCTTCCCAGATCATGTTGATAGTAAAATTTTATAAGAACGTTGATGCTTTTAACATCAAACTTATGGATTAAACATGTCCCAAACACATTTAATGTATGCAAGTCATTTATCATTATCTATTCTAACAAACTGGTAATCTTTATCCTATTAATTCAGGCAAATGTAGGAGTGTTTACTGAGTGCTGAAGAATCATAAGGATATGCTTAGGCAAAAATAAACACAAGAAAACTAAAATGAATATTTTTTAATGTAAAAATATGCCATCCTACACAGCTCTCAAAATAAACTGCTAAACTGTGGTCGGTCTTCTGTTTTTCAAAAAATGATTGTTAGGCTAATCTGTCAGGCCTAATTTGCATTTCTATATTTACTTTTTCTCACACATTTAAAATATAATGTTAGTGGGTTTCAAGAAAGCGTTCAGGGAAGATCTGGACATTTTATGATTGCAAGATCAAAGACAAAGCTTGTCACATTTTTTCTTATTATTTATGCTTTTAAGATTTCTTCCCTTTTTGCTAATTGCTCTTTACTGAAATCTTATTTTCCTTTCCATCTAGCTCTGACTTCTTCATTCTCCACCTCAGTGTACTATCTTTTTTTCCAGTATACCCTCCGCTTGTCGTTCCTCACCTCCTCCTGTATCTCCAGTTAACCAACCCCTACTCAGCAACAAGGTACTACATAGAAGAGCTGCAAAGGAAAGGTAGTTGGGCTGCGAACTGTGCCAACACAAATGAATAACTGATGATGAGAAACCAAGGTGAGGGTGGCATTATCTCAGCAGCTGATTTTGAGTAGGTGATATGAGATGAAAATGCAATGTACCTTGTACACTGGCCCTGTTCTACATTTCAGCTCAAAAAGCTAGAAACTGGAGCCAGCCTACCTAGTACATAAAACCCGATGAAATTCATCCCAGAAGATGGAGATATTCCTGGTATTCATTCTGTTCATTTAAGAAAAGAAATTGCTTTCTACACATGCTCGCTGAATGGGGCATGAAGCTGGAATACAAAATCAGCTAATTTTTCCTGGGGTGGGTCGCACCAGAAGCATGGGGAACTATTTTGGCAGATGAGCGGAGAAGAGGAATTGTGACAAAATGTGTAAAAGCAGGTATAAGAGTCTGGATGCACTTCTTCTGCATCTGCCAACAATATTCCAATCTAAATTGCAATGCAGTGAAGGCATTACACTATCTTTATCCAAGCGGGTGAGGGCATTTCTTCTGCCGTGCCTCCATACTGATCTTCAGAACAAGAGTGAAGGTCAATGTTTCACAGCCTAATAAAAAAAAATCCCAGTTGAAAGACAACTTTAACAGGCAATTGCATTGGTGTTAATGAATCGATTTAAAAAAAAAAAAAAAAAATTTTTTGTTTTTCCATTTTATCTGGGAAAACTTCATTCTTCAATGTTGAATTTTGTTATTAGGAGACTAAGTAACTTATAATCATTTTAGCAGTGATATGGCTTGTGTCCCAAATGGTGCAAATAATTCACTGACCGTAGCAGAACTATAACAAACTGTGAGCATCTGGCCTCCTCTGCTTTGATCAACATTTTCAAAGCCTACTTGAGAAAGATGAATGCTCATTCCTATTAAGAGAACAATGGAAACTGGGTTTCTGTGTATCCAGAGAGAAGGCAGTAATACCATTTTCAGCAGTCAATGGAAGTTAGTGGTCTGACTTCTATCTGTGCCTTTGAAAATCTCCCCAGTGAGATTCTTTGGGTGAATTACAGCTATGGGGTAATCTCCTAAATTGGAACAGAATCAATAAGCTAAATGAAAACATTTACCTTAAACTCTAATTTAAGCCCTGAGCTGATGGAATTAAAAATGTCTTATCCTTAATAGATGTATGGAAATAAAAAAGTCTCACCACTAGCTGATATGTCATAAAGAGCATGGGGCTAAAATTACCATTTAAAATCTCATGCCAGCTCTACGTTCAAGTGAAATATAATACAAATATGTTTCTCTATGGGTTGAGATATAGAGCTACTGAGAACATAGGCCACTGTGCCTGGACTCTGTTTATATATCCAACTAAAAAATACTTTTATAGCTGATTCAGGGCAGCATTTCACTTTAAGTAAGTTTCATGTTGTGATACCATACACAGATGCATTAATGGAAATCAGACCAATGACAAAAGTATGTGTTTTTAATGAGTTTTGTGCTTCCTAATCCAGAAAACCACCAGTATAATATAGTTGTGTTTAGAATGATATCATAGTAACTAAGACACAGGATAATAAACATTCTGAAGCATATGAGCTACTTGAAATTAATAACTTCACTAATAAAATCAATACTTTTCTCATAGTATTTAGTAACTGCTTCCAATATAAGCTCTGACTCAATTAATGCACAGAAGCTTTTGTCATCTGTTAGATGAAATTTCTTATATGTCACTGTAAGGCTTGCTTAAGATTTGGGTTCATGTTGCCATTTTTATCTATCATAAAGAGAAGCATTAACTTGGGAAATCATTGAAAATACGCATGTGAAATAACTAGGAAATAACTGGAAACATCCAAGTGACTGTTTTAAAGATTATCAAATCACATTTTTGAGACATTTAATCCTGACCATTTTCCTTTGAAAAAAAAATGAAAGACCCATAAAATGAAAATGCACCTTTCATTATTGGTAGGAGTTTGTTATGGGAATAAAAAATTGTACATTTAAGTGAAAGATGTGGTTTTAACAAAACAGTGTGGCTATAATAACCAAATTCTCCTTACTAATACCAGGATGAAACAGGGCTAAATTATGCTATGGAAAAGATGAATTTTTGAGAGGCAGAGCTCTGTAGTAACGTAATTTGCCAGCAGCCTTTTTTTTACAGATAAGATAGATATATTATGTATAACACAAAAATAAGTAATAATCATCAAAATAAAATGAAAAGCTCAACTTTAGTAAGGGAAGATGAGAGAGTGATTATCATACTTTCTCATAAGATGGGAATGATGAGTATCACCTTCTAGAGTTATCAGTATAAATCCCTGTATATGAAAATGAATGCAACCTGAATGCTGTAAAATGGTTTCGGTGCCTGCAGGTGTTGCTTCCCACAGAAAAGCTAATTTTTCTCTAATTAGTAAGTCTAGTCTATTCCTCTTCTTTTCTTTTTCTCTTTTTTTTTCCCTGATTGTTCGATTCTCCATGTTAGCTAAGTTAATACATTTGCTTCTCACTTACATGTGGACCTGTTGTCTGATATATTTCACAGATTTCTGCTCTGTTGACAGCTATTCTAGGTGCAGTCAGAGCTATTTTAAGGATGAAAGCTGTTAACGTGACTTTCTCAGACAGGCCAGTTAAGACAATAGTTTCAAATTTACGAGAGTCTGTAAAAAACCCCATTTTTAAAAAATTCAAAACCACTCCCTTTTTTGTATTTAGATCAGACGTTAAAAATATTAGCAGTCATAGAAATACTGTTAGCTTTCCAGATAAAAGACTAATTTTTAAAGTATAAAAATGATATTACTATTAAGGATTACCAGAAAACCAAAGTATATTTGCATATGTTATGGTATAACATGGAAGGTTTTTGGAAAGAGTAAAAATTAACCTCTAAAATTTACTGGGTTTGCATATAGTGCATTTGCACTGCAGACTTAATAGGGAAACTGTAGTCTGTAAAAAAGAAGCCAGTACAAGTATGCAGTATGACAGCCTCCTGTGCCTTGCAAAGAAAGTACTACAGTCTTCTCAAACTGATGACTTGACGTGAGCAAAAATAAAGACCAAGAGCGCCACGGAAGAGGTGAGTAAGTGCAAAGTGTGAGTGGCAGTCCTTGGGATGGGCAGGCACCCACGCAGGCTCCGGGCCGACAGGGTGGCAGCGGATGGTCTGACGGAAGCTCATGCTGAACACAGCCTGAATATGTTTTTTTGTGGGGCATTCGTGGCTGACTCCCACTCCGCATTTCCTTCTCTCCACTGTGGACTGCTGCAATTTGGCTCAAAATATCTAATACGAACCCAGAGGGCTGGCTCAAAAGTATTTTGGGGGGTTTTAGATACACTCGACGTACATTGTATAAATGAATCTCAGCCTGCTGTACAGGATCACCTTTAACATTCACATTGGTTTTGGAGTGAACCTCTGCCTCTAAAAGTGTTTTTTCTCCCACCATCTTCCAAGACCTACCATTAGCTTTTGCTGTGCAGTGGGATTTTATTAATTAATTAAAGTTAAAAAAAAAAAAAAAAAATCAGTCAAAGAGAAGCCGCAGTCAACTCTGATGTAAATAAACTCCACAGAAATCAAAAGCATTTGGTTCACAAAACTCAGGGCAGATTTTGATCCCACATAAATTACTATGACATCTGGAAACAAGGAAACAGGGGAGAGAGAACCCTGTAAGAACAGCACAGAGGTCTTCCGTTTGCTCACCCTTGCTTTCATTCCTTCATCTTCCTTCTCATTTTCTCCTCCTCCTCCTCTCCATCCTCTACACTTCTTCACATAGCACACACGTAACTGGACAACTTGGACAAGTCACATGGCATAGCTTCAGTTATGCCAGTTCAGTTTGTTTAAATAATTTATTCATTTAACATAAAGTTGATTGGTTTATCAGACTACACATTTAGAGGATCTTTTTACAGAAAGAGTCGTCCTCAATTGACTCAACAAACCCGTCCCCTTCATTCTAACTTTCTAGGGATTCTTTAACAATTTGTTCTTTTTCTCTCTTTGGAGCGGTTCAAGACTTTTTCATGGCTCTCTATATATCCTTACATATATGTATATATATGCAATATATATTAGGATATGTATTTACTATTTGTTTATAGCAAGGAAATAGATGGAGAATAAAATGAAGCAAATACCTAACATCTTGTTTTGTAAGGTGATTGCTTCTCCTCTAACTAGCTGCTACACTTCATAGCAGGCATTGTAAGGCCACCTGTGGATCCATTACCATTTATCTGTAATTTAGCCTATTAGCCTTAACACTACATGACATAATTCTCTGCTTACAACATATGTTGGCAGTTTCACTCTGTGAGGTCCATTTACTGAATCTCAAGTGTTAGCACACAGCAAAACTGTGCAGTGTATACACAGAAATCCCTAGAGTAACTTTATATTTGTAATCCGCATTGCTGCTTGATTTGTTTTGAATTAGATATATTTTAATTTCACGATTCTGAGATGTATGTAATTGCTTCATATATTACCATGCTTACTGTGCTTATTATGTAATGCAATGTAGACCAGGAATTAGGAACTGTAACTTGCTATGTTACAGTTTAGAAAATAGTACAAAAGAAAAAGAGGGGGGAAAAGACCCAAACAAACAAACAAAACACCTGAAAGAAGAAGTAGGAAGAAGGAACTCAATTTTTTCTCGAAATCAGCAGGAGTTATAACCAAAGGACAATTTACTCAGTACTTAACAGAGTAATAAAACAGTCTATTAAATTTGCAGCTACAGGGAAATGTCTGAACTTTATTTCATGACTAACTCAAGCTCATCATATTGGCTTTTTAAAGTTAACCCCAAAGAAAGTCTGGAAAGCAATCAGTTTTGAAAACTGTTTTTTAAAACACCTTTTTATGTTTTGTTTAATAAAATTAAGACTGTAAATGTCACTGTATCAACTGCTAATTATAACTGGCACCAATATAGCCAGATTAATTTTAACCAACAGAATTCTAACATGAAGAAAAAACAATTTTCATTGGTATTGGATTTAAATAATCAAACAAATCTAAGAACATTTGGACCCAAAGTATGTAGCCAGCTGAAATGAAGGCTACGACAAGTGACCGTAGACATTATGAAGATCATTAGTCATACTTAAAATGAAACATTTTTTCACACTACAATGCTGAGACGTGAAAGGCTTAGGGCATGCCTTCTAAATCCTTTGCTGTCAAATGCAGACTTGACTCTGTTAGTTTAAATTTCAAAGGTAAGGATTCACCAAACCTGTAAATATTCCTTTGATATATGGCAACATTTTTTTCTTGTGTAACACACAACAATTGATCAATTAGTATTTGCAAAAGTATTGATTTAGACCTCTGGATAAAATTTATTCCAGCATAGAAGCATGTGCTTTTGAGCATGAACCACCATACGTTGATGAATAAATATTTGGCCTTGAATTAACTTGTGAAGTTCTGCATCAGCATTTTATAATTGTAGCACATATTTCATTTTTATTGGCAAACCACAATTCATTAGAATGAAAGTCTAATTTATACATAGACAAATGGTACAATTTGTCAAACAGGAACATATGCACTTGGAAATAGTCAACTTTTTCCAGTAATTTCAGAATTTTTCACCATTCTTGAAAAGGAGAGGTAATGGTTTTTAAATTTTCTACAGTACATATGAATAGTTTCAGGAGCCAAATCTTTTATTCTGTGTTTCTGTGCCAGCAGACAGTTCCTTCAAAAACACCCTTCCAGTTTTTACTCTTGAAATAGTACTCCATGCAAGACTTCTGGTTCTGGCAGCAGAACACCCAGATTTTCTTTTATTCTTCTTTGAATCTTATGAATTTCTCTAACTCCTCATGAAAAAAAAGCACAAGAACATGCTATTCCTTCAAGCACAGAGAAGGGAACTGTAGAGAAGAAAATCATAAGGCAGAATTTGAAAAGTAAAATGGTAAGAAGGATTAATGACAAATGAAGAAAAGTTGTAATATTATAAATTAAAATGAAAATCAAATGGAAAAGAAAAAAAAACAGTAGAAAAAAAAGATTTATTTTTGGTCTGATTTTTCTCAGGCACTTTGCTCAAGCTGTGAAGCTGATAAACTATTCCAAATAGTCTTTGGCAAAAAAAGGATAGGAAATGTGAGGTCTGAGAGCCAAGAAACTTAAAATACAGTATCACAATGACTTTCTAAACCAAGTTCCTCACATAAAAAAGTGATCTCTACTCCAGTGAGATCAGTTGCAGTGTGCTTGCCACTCCTGTCTGAACATTTCTTTTTAATTTACAAAATGGTCAAAAAAATTAAAGGTAAAATCACATGATTTTTTCCTCTTCATGATTGAAATACTGAAGATTCATCTGCTCAAAACCTGCTTATTTTTGTCATTTAATTTGCCTGAAATCCAGAAGGTGAAATTTGTTGTTTAGTACTCTTTTTATAGGAATTCTTTGAAATAAAATTCTGTTAGACATTCTACACCAGAACTTGTTTCTGAAGTAGTCTACGTGGCTATAATTATAATAGTCTATAATTAAACACAATATAAAAATTAAATCATTTACAATAGTCTATCTAATGCTTGTAGCTTTGTTTACCAAGAAACTTTTAAAAGCAGTATTATTTACTCAAAACTATAACATAATTGCTTTGTCATGGGTCTTGACAAATAAAGCAGAATACATAGGTATATATACATTACTCACTAGACAGGAGTGAGACTACATTAAATTTATTACAGCCTTTAAAATATCTCTTTTGTATACTGTACAAAATGACAGTCCAATAGTTTCAACATAAGTTTAGTAAAGTTTTTCATCACTGAAACTATGACCTCACTCTACATTTTGTTCTGAGAAATGTGTATATGGTTTGCTTGCTCAAATGTTTTTTAAAAAAATTGAATGGGATACACTGAATTTATTTTTATTCCTGATTTTGCAATCTCAGGTTAACTATGAAATAGAATAATTACCAGTTAGGAATTATAACATTTGCAAAGACTGAACATTTCCTCTTTTTACTAGTGTAAAAGTATTAGGTTCTTATACTCAGTATGTATTGAACGAGGTATGTTATTGCAGCTATCACTAATTAATACCGATGTATGCTCTACAATGCATCTCTCCAGTCTTAATTTTATTAGAATACCATATATGCTGAATAATATCACTTTGGACTAATTCTATTAATCTTTGCTCCAGCCACACAGTGGAGGTTGGGTCATCCACCTCCTTCTGGAGAAAGGGAACACAGCAGCAAGTCTTCAATTAGCCATGGGGGCTGCTCCTAGACCCATAAACACAAAAATAAAACCAGATGTCAGAGATCTGCAGAGGAGATTTGAGGATATCTTATGGCTCTCAGGCACATAATAAAACTCCAATGAAATTTTTAGATGAGGTAGTAGGATTTAAATATCACAAAATGCTCACATTGAGTATTTTAAGTTGTTCCTAACTCATACAGTGTCAAAACCAATTCAACCATCTTAAAAATTAATACTAATCCAAGGGTTTTTTTCCTCACTCTCTCTCCCTCATTCTTCTAAAATTAAGGAAATTGGAGAGTTATAAAGTCATAATAAAACTTGAACTTCAAAGAGAATGATCCAAAATAAAATAAGTCAAACTTCCAACACTATGGAACCAGGTTCAAGTTCTTTTTCTGTTGAATGAAATTCTGTTTAGCTTCAACTAAACTTCTCTTGTTTAAAAAACACTAGACAAACATTTTGAAAGCAGAGGATCTACAATCAAGATGGTGCAAAACTGTGAAGCTCCCCCCACCCTGAACGAATTATGTAGCTTACAGTCACAAAAATATCCTTACAGAATACTACACCCTTAGAGGTAATTTAGCCATGTGGAGGTTGATGGAAATTTTTCCATTGGCTCATATAGAATTTAGACAAAGACTCTGAGAAAAGAATAGTCAGTCTCTCAAAAAGATCTTTACATCAGATGACTGGGGAAAGAAACAAAGCACTGCTCTACTCAGGAATGATAAATTTCAGAAAATATGCATGTAATAAAAATCCCAGCTAATGTTGAAGTGTTAATATCAAAATATTATATAATGCTATCAAAATCCTAAAATATAGTATTTCTTCCCTCAAGGGAAAAAAACATAAACTTGCTTTGACAAACTTAAGCAATGTATAAAAATAAGAATGTAATTTATTTTAAAGTTTTAGATTGTTCCAGTTTTCTTTTAATAAAGACTGCTGGGGGTTAATGTAATCTCTACTCATTTTAGAAAGATCCAATAGGAATCTCAAGCACTTAAAACTTGTGTGATGAAATTTATAACATAATGTTTATTAATTTGGCACTTGTTAGATTAGTAATTTTCTGTATTCTATAAGAATCACAGACAGCTGCAAAATTATGGAAAGGTTTACAGCAGATCACTAAACATGCTGAAGTAGTTTTCTCATACTTTAAATACAACAGTCCTATAATGCTTTTGTCTCATTAATGTGCATGCTAAGGAAACAAGATGCAGTTTTTTGAATATAATTGTAGGCATATTTCACTAGATCATCCTTCTGAAATTTTCTATATATTCCAATTAAAGACAACGTAATATTGAAGTAATTTACAATAATGCATCTAATGTCTTTATTTATCAAGAAAGTTTTAAAAGCAATATTGTTTACTCAAACTTCAATCTGATTTACTATTTTTTCTAAATTAATTTTTCCAGCAGAAACCTCATCCGTGGCCCTTGTTACTGATATCCTCCTCCTCCAACTAATTTAATACAGGAGAATGTGTTACAGTCCTCATTGTTCCTAAAGCAGGTGCTAATTCTAATTTAGTGAGGTTTACAATGAACAATATACTAACAAAACACATTCCTATTATAATTGTATTAAATATTGCCTTCAAATTTTAAGTTCTGCTTCACTAAGAATTCTAAAATTTAACCCTTATAAATGATGCTATTCAGATGTGAGACTTAAGTGGACTAATTCTCACAGCAAAGCTAGCAAATACATAAATAAATATGCCCCTTACCAATATTTTTAGTGTATGTTCTGTAGCAAATAATTAAAAATATTTATCCAGAAACAAGATGGAGGATAAGCACATACATCCGCCCACAGATAGTCCTCAGTGGATTATAAGTGCAAACTTCAGGTGGATTGATACTGTCAGTCCTGAAAAAAACTCAGACCTCACAGAGTGCCTACTGTATAACTGACTTAATGTCCAAAAAATGAAATAGAAGTCTTGAAAATATCCTATAGATATAGTTCTCTTACAGAAGACAATTTCTGTTTTCAATATAAGTTACAGAGTACAGAAGATAAAATGGTAAAGGTGACAGTAAAGTGATAAAAGCATAGTTGATAAAAGAGAGATGATCTCTCTCAAATTACCACATACCATAAATTCAGTCAAGACAAATGAGGTTTTGAATTGATACATCACAGAAGTCAGGAATGTCAAAACTGTACTTTCTAAGAGTTTATTATGAAATGTAACTAGCACTGAAATTAATCTTTGTGCTCTCCAGAAATTACATTACAACATATAGCTCAGGGATATCGTGAACTAGTTAATATCTGTCCATAGAAAGCAGAAGTGCCTTTTTCAAGTCATTAGTCAGTCCTGGACAAGAAAAAGCCCAAGAACTGTATTTATGAGGGAAGATGGGTTACTACAGGGAAGCTTATCAGTTTATTTCCCATGACCTTCATCCATCTCTTCTGCCTGACACCTGAGCCAAAAATTAATCAGATCATAGATGTCACAATTTACAGTCCAGTGTTTCAATAAGAAAGTGTACTGTGAGCAGTTCGGTGGCTGCTTGACATGCAGCTTATTCAGCTTCACGAGGACAGAAAGATGAGGGCAGCAACTACTTTGCCATTTGGTTGTCGTGTCTTTTGTTTCTAAGTCAACCAGGGGGAAACCTTACAGGTCACTTTGGTTAGTCAACTTCAGTCAGTCACTTCCACCAGCCAAATTCAGGTCTGACCTCAGCCTGTCCCCACCACCCCCATGCTCATATGCACACTTGGGCCATGGATCAGGAACTTCTGGAGGAGGAATGACACTTCTTTAACACCTTCAAGGGTATTCTCCTTCTCCCAGGCTGGGTACCTCGAGCCTGGGAAGAGATCAGCACCAGATATCCCACACTGAAAACATTCACAAGTGGCCTGCACAGGCTCTGGGCCAAAGCAAACAAGCGACAGTACCGACCAACAGTTTATGCCCAGCCTCTGAGTCTGCACTTAGTCATGCTGCACAAAAAGCTCTTGACCTTTAAAATATTTCAGTGCCATGGACACCCTCCCTCTCACTCTTCCCCCTGTCCATCTTTACAGAAAGGGTAGAAACTCTAGTAATTAAGAATCTGGGTTTTTGTCAGTGAGTTATTCGGTTCCAGCTACATGACACACCATGCAAATTCTGAAAGGTCCTGATGTGATAAATAGAAACAAATTGAAAATTCTTTTAATGACCACATCCACATCTTTGTAAGTTGTGAATATAGCATGCCACAGCAAAGAGAAACCCAAACTCAACATTGTATTCACTCAAAGAGAAAAAAAAAATGCAATTGTAAGCCAGCAATACTATAACATATGCACCAGAGAGTTACTGCCTGTCAGTATAATCTACTAGGAATACAGTTCTTAAGCTCCATCCTTCTGGGCATGTAGGAAAAAGCAGTCATTACTGCAGTGCAAAGGGACAATATTCTTCTTTAAGGTCAAAGGGGCAACCCCTAGTTGCTGGCAAATATAGTCCTTAAAGCATGATGTGATCAAATGGACAATCCAGAACAAAGCCAAGGCACAACTGCCTGGTTTACTAACATCACATAGACTGAAGTGAATTTGATATTAAAAGAATACAGTATTAGGCAGCACAAGACCTCCAAACCCTGTGCATGTAAAATACCTTGCTACGAATATTAAAATATTCTTGTTGTTATTGCAATGTGTGCTACTAGAAGGGCAAAGTATGATTATGAGGACAAGCCTGCTTATGCACAGAGTCTTGTACACGTTGCAGACGACACATTAAAAATGGAATTCTGCAACAGCTGACAGGGCAGGGAAATGAGGGGAGGAGAGGGGAAGGGGAGGGAGAGGAATGGGGACAGGCGAAAAAGAAAAGAGAAGGCGTCAGGGAAATGTAGACCCCCAGGCACACAGCAACAATTTATTCAGCCTGCCTGTTAGCTGTCACGGTACTTCAAGCTCACTGGTATATGTTCCAGTGCCGATAAAAAAAAGTGTCACACAGAGGTGGAGGAAAAATAGAAGCGCGTGTTGAAATTTGTGGTCAGAATCCATAATCCCTATTCAGCAATGCCTAGTAAATGAAAAAAGAACAAGCAGCAGTAAAAACTTTTTGCCTGACCTTCTGCTAGGGTTTTGTTGCTATTGTTGGGATTGTTTGAGAGACTGGTGGAGATGCACCTTTGTTTAACACTTGCATCTCTTCTCCTCTACGGCTGTCTGCATGTGTGTGAGGGTGCGCATCAGGTTTTGCCTACTGATTTTACCCATTTAAAGTTCAGTAATTTTGTGTAAACTGGTAGTGTTTATGAGCACTATTAAACAAATGCCCTTTTTCTCTGCTTTATGAACTCCTTATGTTCACAAAATATTTTTAGGTATTTAGTGTCCAAATTTTAATTGTGTCTTCAAATATTTACTATTTTTGCTTGGTATTGTTTCTGTGCCTTGGATGAACATGTAAATGGCAGAAGGGAAACAAAAAAACCCAGAAGTGCCACACAAATCCACACTTTTGGCACAAATCTTCAAAGCAATGTATGTTTGCACAAACATACCTTGAATTTTCATTTTTGAAACAATTTTTTTTTGGGGGGGGGGGGGATTATCTAGAGGAGCTCTAGAAAGCATTCAGCACTGAAAAAAACCCTGTTACTTATCTATAGCTACATGCTTGTCATTTAGTAACAGACACTTAAAAATCTACGGTGGCTTTTTTAGTTAGCTTACTTTCATTCCCTAGTTTATCATCCAAATATCTGCCCACAGCTAGTGTTTCCTAAAGGTACTTCCCTGTATCGTAAGCCAACAATATATGGCATAAGGAGTTTGTTGTTTGCTTTTTTTTTCCCCAGTGACAAGTAATACCTTGCAACAGATGCCACTCGTTTCTTCTGGATGAGCTTGATTCTTACTGCATTTGCAAAGTAATATAGGCAATGGATTGACGAATAGTGTAATGTAAACGAGTTGAGAAAAGTAATACTTCAGGAAAAACAGAAATGGAGTCGGGGCTTGAACACTGCGGTGGAGACAAGAGTGTTTGTGGTTAATGAAGAAAATAATGGGAAAGAGTAAGTTTTACTGCCTGCCTTGGCTGTTCCTATTAGAAGATCCAATCTTCCATATCTACTGGATGACAACTTAAACGGGATCTTAGAGGCTAATAAAGCCCTCAGTGTTACACTGTAATGCTACCCTTACAAAGAATTTACGAGAACACGGTAGTGAAAAACTGGAGTCCTTTCGTTCCTCTGACAGAGAGCAGGAAGATTAGAAAGACAAAAGGATACAGCATCCCACACGTAAATAAGCCATACACATAAAATTAAGGGACAGTGTTTGACACTGACGCTCTTGCAAATACCCTTGGGAACACTAGCTGCTGGTCATGGTGAGTTTGAACAGATCTGGTAAGTTTTGGCCAGTGTGGCTAAAGCATCTAAACTAGGATTTTGAGAGGCACTCAGTGTAGATCTAACTGATCTTGCCAAAAGCAATAGGAATTTTTTAATGCTGCCTTCAACAGAAAACGGAGTTTGCATCATGGTTTCCTTTTGAATATATCATTCTACTAATGATTTGTCTCTGGCTGAAACTGCAAAACTTTTCTGCAGTATAAAATTTGCCACACAAGTAGTCATGGGTTTGGTTCCTGAGGTTTTGATTGCTATAAATCCCATGATAGGCAAGGTGTCACACCAAATTCAAGGTAAACTTAAACCACTGCAGCATTCTGGGACCTTCTGATTTCATGGGATTTCACACCTGGAGGATGTTACATCAGCACTCTGGGCAGATCTACATGGTTCCAGAAAATAAAGTGGTAGAATTCAACATGTTGATTTTAATCTAAAAACCTCCAAATGGTTTAAGGATATGCTCAAATGAGAAAGTGCCTTCCTCTGCGTGATAGATACCTGCAGCTATTTCATCATGAACAGACGGGGTCTGTTGGTTTGCATTCACTGAGCAGAACTGCACATCAGAAACGAAATATGCGTGGTGCAGCCCCTTGATCATGCCCGTATCTCTTTATTTTCCAAGGATACAGGAGAAGAGGCAGCTGACATTCAGAAAGAGCAGGGCTGTTATTTAGTTTTAGCGTGATTATGGTTTTCTTCTATGCTATTTATTTTGCACTTTTAATTGTGGACTCCAAGTTATGTTGGTAATCCAGAATTTGGGATAAACATTCTCCTCATTGCTTCCACCATTACAACATTGAAATGATTCTACAAACACAGAATGACTGAAGTTAAAGCACATCATCAGAGGTTTCTTCAGCAGTCAAGAACACTTCCCTGTAGAAAATTCACTGATTTTTTTGGATCACATTTAGTTATATAATTACAGGATAAATCTCTCTCACTTGTACTAAATTCTCAGAGGCTAAAGGCATGTGATGTGTAACATTTTACATCAATCTTTTTCATTCTTCCAGGAAATTAACAGAGTTAATTGTAGATTAGATGACCTAGGTGCTTTGTCTTTTCTTTTGTAATCATTATGAGACTAGTCTGTCAAAAAAATTAAAGTAAAATTTCAAAGATAAAAAGGAAAGCACACCTGCCAAAATGTCTCACTAATTAGAAATAATTTTAAAAGGAGGTTATTAAATACAATTTGTTCTGTATTGCATGTCAATGAAATGTACTTGAACATTTCAAGCCCTTTCTCACCATTTTTTCTAATCACAAATTCCTACGTTGTCACAACTTGGGAATCCCAATGCATTATTTTTGCAAGTGCATACATCTACATGAAAAAGTGACTATTCAATTTATATCATCACTGCTACGCCCTATCATTGTTCCTACCATGGAAGAAAATGTTCTGTCAACATGATGATAGATGGCCTGGAGTCAGAACAGTGCAATTAACCTTTCTTAAGCTTATTCGCATTTAAGCGGGATAATGGAATTTGATTTTTCTTTTCAGGGACTTTCAAGTTTTCAAAATTATTTTACAGTATGCAGAAGCTAAGCACTTTCTACATTTCTTATGAAACAATTGTGCAATATTTGTATTAAACGTTTGCTTGTCATTCAAAAGAAACATAACTCTCATTATAATTAGTACATAAAAATATAACACTAAAAACCAAGACCTCTCAAATAACAAGATTTAAAAATACAGTTCAGATCTTGTGTTCTAATTTGCTTTCTGGTTTCCTGATTATGACTAAATGCATTCTCTTGAATTTTTAAGCTTTCCTCTGCATGCTTGCTCTCTACAAGAGAGTTGAAAACTCTTAAATGAAAAAGAAAAGAAAGAGAAAAGATTTAAATTATGTTGTTAGCATGAGCTAGGAGCTGATGGAAATTTCAAGACTTGAAGCAAGAGTGCAAGAGGTGGAGGTGTTGATTAACATACACAGATCTTTTCCTGCACACAACAAAGGGGAATGAGTGCAGCTGAGTCCACTTGTGACAGCTCCTGTTTAAAAACGCTAAGTGACTTTTCAAAGTCATACAGGGATGACTTTGCCTTCTGATTTCGTTGCCTTGCTCCATTAGATCTCCACAGTGCTCCAGACTCATGCTGACAGGAGGACGTGCATAAGCTAGTCCTGACTGACGGTTTGCAGCACTGTCATCACTATATAAGAAATATTAAAAGAAAAAAGGAACTACAGACTACAAAGCAGGTTGCATAAAAACTTGAAATATCACTTCCCAACATTATAAATACCTCACAAACTCAGTCAAAGGTATAATTTTATCTCTCAGGGACATCTTCCAGTTGCGTATTTAACTTTCTATCTTTTGTCCTAGTGGGAAGAGGAAATAAATAATGGAGCACCTCCCGGCATAACAGAAGATCTCCTTGCAAATCTTTATCCATGTGAAAGGGTGTGTGGTCTTGTTTGGGGTTCTTGTTTTTAAATTTTGAGTAATCCCACCGATATTACCTTTCACAAGATTGTATTTCATAGAATAAAAGCGTATCTAGTAACTTCTCCAAATGAATCCTTAATTTGGCCTACATTGGTCAGAGCATTTCCTTTATGTTGGTTAACCTGCCTCAGACTCAACAGAAAACAAGGTGCTGCATTGCAGGAGAGATGTTATCTGTGATACATTATCCTATTGCTAGCATTACCTACCTGTAAAGGAGCCAGGAAGTCACAAAATAGCTGTAGAGGCTGCCACTGTGAGTAACGGAGATTTTCATCATAGGGGCACTCAGCAATAACGCTGACTCCTTTACAGGCTCTGACATTTACACTTTCAAAGAAAACTTCCAGTGAAATAGAGCAGCCAGTCCAGAGGCAGAAACAGGCAAACTTCCTACAAGAACTGAGCAGGATATTGGAGCAAAACAATTTAGCATCTGGCTCAAGACCCAGCAATGCTAACACAAGCATCACTCCAGGCTTGAGATGGAACAACAGCCCTGGCTGATCGAGCTATAAGTGAGCACTTCCCAGAGACTAGGGTGGGCTACAGAGGTCTCTTAACTCCTTTGCAACCAGCTGGCTGAAGAAACTGAGCTCACCTGATAGGACAAGGGGTACCAGCAGGAACTACTGAGTGCATAAGGGGACTAACAGTCAGAATAAAGCAGAAAAGTGGTAAACGGATCCTTAAGAAATGATTATCAAGCCTCATATCTTTAGCCAATTAAATAGATAAATTAAAATAAATAAATAAATAAATTTAAACCCATTTACTGCTGAGATGCATCCATTTGTATCTGGTGGATGAATTCATTACAGAAATTGTTGCTGTAAACACCTTTCATTTAGGTTTTTTTTTCCAGTAGTAATGTGAATGAATCTTTATCAATTCTTTCTTAAAAAAGAATTGACAGTGCTAGTGCAGAAAAGTGCACTACTTGCAGTGACTGAGGAGGAATATGAACTAATTCCATATATCTTTGTGTATAGTAATAATTAAGATCCATAGTTTAACGGATTTCTCCTTGCCTTACATAAATGGTAGTTTTTTGTGTTCAGGATCTGAGGTTTATCTTATGACCTCTCTCCTAATTTTACATTTCCTTTTCCTTGCACTGCTGAAATGAACAATTAAAGACTGATGATGGTCCATCTAAATGAATGTATAGAAAACTAATCAAATGCATTATTTGATTTTTCTCCCTCAAAGAAGTAAAAATAAAAGCATGCTTTACATGCCTGTCATAGGGTTTGATAGCTGAGGCAGAGTTGAGAAAACTTCATGTATTGCAGCTTCCTGCACAATTTAATTAATCCTTCATACCACTATGAGTGAAGTAATGCATAATCCAATAGGACTTCATTCGTAATTTATCATCAATTATTGTCCCTCATTGTAGTGTTAAATAATACCAACCTCATTTAATGTGTGAAATGAGTCCCATTGATTCCTTTGTCTTCGTAATTGAAAGGGACAGTCCCATCAGTTTCATTAGAGGTTATTTGTCCTCTAATACATCAAACAGGATTCACAGATTAAATATTAAAAACCCCAAACATTACAAAACACAAATAAACCCAAAGGCAAAATTTATAAGGTCAGTGAAATACTAATATTAGGTTCAGCTACACAGCATCCTGGAGACAGATAGCATATTAGCAGCTAGTACGTGATTTCCCTGTGAAAACTGCAATAAAAGAAATGACTGTAACTTAAAATCAATGTTCATATAGAGAAGTATGACAATACACATTGCAGGCCAGTATACATTTCTGAAAAATGTACTTTCATAACTGCTGTATCAGTAGCTATGCCAGTCACACTTGTGTCACGCTCTGATTTAGGTCCTAGAGAATGCCGGGACAGCAGAAGCATCACTATTCAATCCTATTATTTTTGGCTTAGGAAGAGAACGTGCTTTTTAAGCAAGCAATCCAAGCCATAGATAAAAATCAGTCCTCCCTAATAAGTACTGGAATTGCCAAAGGAGCTTATAAATATGAAGGAACACATTTACTGGTCAGGGCAGTTAACTCTTTTTATGCTGGAATAGGCATGAAAATGTAGTGTAATAATATCAGGATCTAGGCAGATGCTCAAGAGCCATAGTAGACTCTAAATACAGGAGCAATTATTTCTTTTCTATTTAGAGGTTTGGCCCATTATTATCCATTGTTTTTAGAATATTTTAGTTGTGTTCTTTAGCAACATGGTGTACTATCTTGACCAGGAATCACAAAGCAGAAAAAAACAGCACTTAGCTATCTCGGAGAAACCAATCACCTGAGTACTGATTGAGTTCAATATTATTATTCATGCATGAAAGTGCTACTTGTGACAAGCAGTTATGGATTAGAATTGATTCTTCATGTTAGGCTTTCAGAATGAACCTTTGCCTTTAATGTGTTACGTATTTCCCTGGCGTAAGAGTCCTGTTTCCTTCCTGCCGTTTATGGAGAGAAGCAAGGCAGAACTGTACCTGTAACATCATGTTGTCTTGGGACTCACAGTCTGTACTGCAGCCCAACCCCCAGATTACCTTCACTCTTCTCATGTTGGTTCACATTCTGGCTTTCTTGGCAAGAAAATTCAGATACAGGGTAGGGAATGGCTGACACCTGAGCTTTGCTTTTATGGGGAGCAAGAGCTGAAACAGTTCAAGCCTAGCTATCTCAGGCAATACAGATATATTGCCTTCAATTTGAGAAAGATGAGAAAAGAAAGTTAAAAACTATTAAGCAATTAGTATCTCACAACCAAGAAGTAAGCTGAAATTTCACAAATTCAGCAGGAGGTTAGTGAAATGCACAAGTCAGTATAGCTTAATATTTTGTAACATGTATTTCCTGCTTTCCACCTGAAAGTATGCATGCCCTTAGCAAGGTCTCTGTAGTTAACTAGAGTTCTTCCCCTTATGTAGTCTGCTCTGTCTTAAAATCCTTTCTTGGAAGATCAATATGTAGTTAACATTTATATGACCTAAGGCTTAGCTTGAAAACTTTGTACCTGAATACCATTTTCATCTTACTTATGTTTTATTTTCTCCATAAACATGTCAGACATATGTTTCCGCAAGTATTGGTTCTCCTTTCCTTACATGTTTTTTCGTATCTTCAGGATGGACCTTGTTTCCCCAAAATGGCAGTCAGGAAGTTTGCTGGACTATTTAATGACAACAGTACATATCTAAGAGTTAATTTCTTCTTTATGAAGCAACAACTCAGTTTCATTCACAGACTCAAGCAAAATTAGTAACCATTAATGAGCATTGGCATACAGAGTAAAGCAACAAATACATGCTCATTTCCACAGCTTTATCTGAAATAATAAAGCTATCCTCTATTTCATATTCTAGGCTCTCTTAATAATAGTTTAATACAATATAAATAGAAGCACATCTCTAAAAGTAAAGGACTGACAGGAAGGAAGTATCACAGGCCAAAGATTTTCCCAGCCCTTGAATTTTGGAGGAAAAAAGGGATGCAACCCTTTCTCCTACATAGACATAAACAAAACAGTATCTCAGGCTTCCCCACCCTCTGTGAATCCTGAATCAAGAGCTTTTTAACAGTATGGGAAGGTCAATGGTCTTAGGCTACTTGAGGAAGAATTTCAAATGGAGAAGTTGGTATGAAACCCAAGTGGTCCCTGGCACCAGCCCCCCGCATAACAGATTCCCCTGCTGCCCTGTCACAGCTGCAACGTGACACTGATGGCAAGCCATCAGCTGCTATAGCTGCCCCTCTGGGGTGGGGAGCAGAGAGGAAATCTCAGGTAAAGGTCTTTAGGCTTTTACACAGAGCAACTACCATAATTTCCATCTGGGAGATTATACGTTTAACAGAAAGCTGCCTCCAAAATTCAGCATGTAATCTATAAATCAAACCATGGACCCAACAGTAACATGAAAAGCAAGAGAAAGGCAACAGAGGATGATGATTGAGGCCATTTAAAAAAAGGAGCTAATAAATAACAGCAGAATAGAGGACAGGAACAAAAACAAGGTAAGGAGTGGGATGAGTAAGGGAAGAGCTGAATGGAAAGTACAAACAAAGAACTTCTTCAACCTCCTCTTTGTCATTTTTGATACCACAGAAGTGTTTACAATGTTTCTATCACACTTTTTCGGTGTGCACTTTGTGAGTTTCAAATCTTTAAACATCTTTCATAATTACAGACATTCACATTTGACAATTCCACGTTCATTCCCCATTTCAAGGCACTGTCTCTAATTTTGTGCTACAAAACTCTTGCACCAGCTTGAGTAATTATTTCAATATTTATTTTTTGCTTTTTTCAGAAGTGAGTCTTAAAAGAGCTCCATAGAAATTTTAAGACACAAAACTGTCTTTATGGATGGGATTTCCACTATTCTCAAAATAAACACATCCTGCTACCTTGACTGGCTTAGAATGGTCTGTATATTCCCTTGATTAATAGTAGATGTTTTGTTTTCCTGCTCAATTTGCTACCTTCAAAAAAATATTGAGTCTCTGCAGAAATCCTAAACATCAAATGAAATTATGGATTTACAATATACTACATCTTTTTCACTAATTCCTTTTTTGAACAACCTAGCTGGACAAGGTAGAATGAGTAAACTATCTTGGACGAAGGTATTCTTAGTGTGTGCTAGAATTAGATAGCTTGCTACTAGTTCATATCTTACATTATTGAACAGTATTTTCCCTATGTTCCTTGGGAACAGAAAAAAATGGAGAGTGATGGGTGTGTTGTAATTGGAATCTGAAGAAGACTTTGTGTTTATGTTTGCTATTGTTCATATTAATGTCCCAGCATGGTTTTTCTATGTTATCTGGTCGGCATTCTGAATTTCATTAAGTCTACTGGAATATACTATGAAATATGAAACAACAACAAAAAAGGCTTGTCTTCTTTCTGTCCATTTCTTTCTATTCAAAAAGACAGAGTACATTAATGCCACCTCAGTAGTAAGCTTTTATATATAACCTCTACATCTTGTATGTATTAAGTATGTTTTACTGCATTACAAGGGCAACTTGTATATCACAAAAGGTGATTCCCAAGAAAAATATTCAGCTGTGTCCATCCAGAATCTGTAAGGAAATCCTAGGGTATGGAATTTAAAGCATCACCCTAGCTAAAGCACAATGCTCCCTTGCACGTTTCATTCTGAAGGATCGTAAGTCACTACCAATTTTAGTCTTTTTTACTGTGAAAAGGTACTATATATTTCAAATTAAATAGGAATACAAAGGTCAGAATCACTAAACTCAACCATTTGCTCTCTGATATAATATAGAAACATAATAATACTACCACAATAACAACAGAAAGTTCTTGATAGACATAAGTAAAATCTCTTATTTTTGTTACAGAATGTAGCCCTTTTTATGGCCCTTTGAAAGCAGTCAGCTTCCTCAATATTCTTTTAATTTGTCTCCAGATTCTTATGGTCCACTGAATAATGTCCTTGTAAATAGAACAGTAGGAATACCTTTTTTCCACTCTGCTGGTAATGACAGCAATGCCAGAAAAATATCAGATGGCATGAACTTTTTCACGTGACTCAAAACAAGTAGATTCTTTTTATATTACAGAGTTTTGAGATATTTTTATATGTTTTTATTTAAGCATAATGGAATTAAATTGTGAGGCAAGTTCTTTTTACAGAAGGAAAATCAGCTTACTTGGTTTCCAAAATATCAAAATGGTTTTAAACTTGTTTTTAACCAAATTACCATGGCTTTTTTCTTTTATAAATGAAATGTATATTAAATTTTGCAACTGTATAAGTAATATTCAAAGAAAAGATTTTCACTTCTGGTCAAAGGACACAGTGGTTTCAAGACAACCACAGACTTCATTATTACGCATTGATGTATTTATGACCACCAACTTCAATGGAGCTCCACTAATATACACCAGCTAATGATCTGCTCAAAATTTCTACAAATATTTTAAAGTTCCGTATGCTTTTTTTCAGCTTTGCAAAAAAGGACCTGGTGGTCCTGGTGGACACCAAGTTGAACATGAGCCCTGAGCAATGTGCCCTGGCTGCAAAGAAGGCCAATGGCATCCTGGGCTGCATTAGGAGGAGTGTTGTCCGGAGGTGGAGGGAGTTGATCCTTCCCCTCTGCTCTGCACTGGTGAGGCCACACCTGGAGTACTGGGTCCAGTGCTGGGCTCACCAGTACAACAGAGAGATGGAGCTACTGGAGAGAGTCCAGCAAAGGGCAACTAAAATGATTAAGGGACTGGGTCGTCTCTCCTACAAGGCAAGGCTGAGAGAGCTGGGACTGTTCAGCCTAGAGTAGCGTAGACTCAGGGGGGATCTTGTCAACGTATACAAGTATCTGAAGGGAGGGTACAAAGAGGACAGAGCCAGGCTCTTTTCAGTGGTGCCCAGTGACAGGATGAGAGGCAAAGGGCACAAACTGAAACACAGGAGGTGCTATCTGAACATCAGGAAACCCTGCTTGACTGGGAGGCTGACTGAGCACTGGCACAAGCACCTCCAACAGAGGTTATGGACTCTCCACCCTTGGAGATACTCCAAAGCTGTCTGGACATGCTCCTGGGCAGCCAGCTTTAGGTGGCCCTGCTTCAGCAGGGGGGTTGGCTGAGATGACCTCCAGAGGTCCCTGCCAACCTCAACTAGTCTGTTATTCTGTGATTATATTACAGAAATAGCTAGCCATCCTAGCCAAGATTGCACATACGCAGTTAAGCAGGATGAACAAAAGGAACAGAAGTGTGAAGGGAAAAACTAACTTTGCTTGCTAGAATAGAAATGAGCACACCTGCATCCTGGAGCAGTGCTGTACTGCCTGGAGCAGGGACTCTCAAGCCGTGGCATTCAGCAGCTACATGTCTGCTTACCACTGCTCCTCCAGGTATGTCACAAAATAAACTAGATCCATGACCAGAAGCTGTCATTGCTGGTAGACAGACTTGCCTTCATTGCTGCTGCTGAAGGTGTGATTTAGTCTAATGGAACAGGCACTCTTAATTTTAACATGTATACAAACAGAATATGTAAAAAAGTGTTGTGGAACTCCAGCATTTCTATGGCATTCAGAACTTCAAAATTCTCTGGTTCTTTAAACTGCTAAATAGTATCTCAACTACAGAGCATGTTCTTTCTGGTAAATACCTTATACAATCCCAAGGTTTATCTTCTTTAAATTAAGCTAGCCCTCAGAAGCTTAACATTTAAATCAGGATTACTTCTCAACCGAACCAATACAGGCTGCACTTGAATATTCCAAATCAATGCATGACTAATGGGATTTTTCCTGCCACAGACTGACTAAATTCAAATATAATCTTAGCTACTGCTTCCTTTCTACTGATTACAGTCAAGGATGCAGCAACCTTTGCTGCTTGGGTGAACTCTTTCTGATATCTTAATGCAATTTACAGTACACCCCGGGATAATCCTTTGTTCAATATTGCTGAAGTGGCTTTTTCACTGACCAGCGGTTTTGAGGAAAGCTCAAAACATTATCAGTTAGCAATCGTTAATTAAAACTGTTTACTTTGAAACTCATTTTAATACATATAGCTGAACAAATGGTTTTAAATCTTTTATGCTGTGAATACTAAATTTTTAAATTTCTTAAAATATTTCATTTTATCCAGACTACCCATTTAGTTAGATGCCAGTACCTTATTCAAAGGAAATTCAGTCAAATATGCATGCACTTTTATGTACACTCAAGCACTGTATTTGGTAATTTCAAAGACAGTATCAATATCTGATATCTCTGTTTGATATCAATGGAAACATTCTCCAGCTTTGTCATCAGACGAAAAACTTCTTCATAATGCGAATGACAAATTCTGTAGCACACTCCTCCCTCACAAAGCATCTCCCCCTTCTGATGGCTTTTCCTGTTCCCTGGCCAGTACGTGAGGGAAGGCAGCTTCCCCTAAAATGCAGAGGTTGACTCACATATTTTGACTGCAGCTGAAGTGCCTTTCCTCCACATTGTACTTTAAGGCCAACATCTGCAGGATGCTTCAGGTTTTACAGACCGACTCTGTTAAGGGAACCACAGTTGCTTAACAGTGCGTCAAAACTGACAGAGACTCAGTTAACTATTTCACCTTTCTCAGAACAGGCAGCAAAGGTAGGGAATAATTTGTACTTTTAACAGTTAATATGAATGTTGTGATTGTTCCCTTTTTCTGTGATAGCAATGCAGACAAAAGGCAAAACAAAAAATGTTACTGGTAGATCTTGTACTATTTAAAATGTTATTATATACCATTTTGTCCCTCTTACGCTGAGCTGAATTCCTTTGGGAGGCTGAATAATGATCACTGTCTCCTAACCCTTGCATGAGGCAGCTAAAGTAAATTGATGAAATAGCCTACTCCCTTTTGTCTCTTTTCAGTCATCTGCATGCCTTGACCAAATAAACCCATCTTTTTCATCCTCACATACAGTGTATTTTGCATGTGTGCTTGCAGCTTTTCCCCCTGTGCTTGGGGACAAGGACTATTTATGAGAATCCTCTGGCAGCCCCTTTCTGTCCTGGGCTGCACTGAGTACCCAGGCGTGGTAAGCTACGTCCACCCCTGCATTGCTGTGCAAGAGCAGCACAAAGCGGCTGGAGGATATTCCTGGGATCATTCCTTTACCTTTTCCTCTATAATTCTCCTTACAATTTGACTTACCCATTTTCCCGACTTTTATTGCTCCCCTAACTATAGTATCTAAGCACCATATCACTTTTTTCAATGTACTTATGACACACCTGTGAGAAGGGAAGTATTTTTATTCTCCCTGCACTGACCTGGACTTGGGTATGGAGTCTAAAGAGAGGGAAACGCACAGCTTATAGGGAATTCCCCTGTCCTTAGCCAATTCTGTAAACACATCAATGCATTTAAGAACTGAAAAGGAAATAAAATTATCTGTTGTATCTGTTTGCCTCTTCCAGAACAAATCACAAGAACACCTGAGAGAGAGCACCAACCTGCTTTTGGAATAGGGACATTAGCTGCTATCAAACTGTGTGTTTCCACAGCATTAAGGTCAACAAGTAGAGGCTTCAAGTAGAGGAGGACCATATTCAAAAACTCAAAGCTGAACAAAAGTTATTGCAAACTGAAATGCTGCAACTAGCTAATTCTATCAGCATAGAAAAATCCTTGTGTGTTTTCTGGGAAAAAAAACCCCAACATTTTAGTTATGTAAGCGAATGGTTGGATGACAATTTGGAGCAGAAGCAGTACAGTAAAATGGTCAGGAGAGTATTTACTGCATTTTCCAAAGTAACTTAGCACAAAGTCATGCTCTAACTTTTTATTTTCTGTTTTACAAGTGGGAATTCCCTTCCCATTCTCTTGGAATGCAACTGAAGAAGGTCACAAGTTCCCGGGTGGCCATCTTTTGAAGGCAACTTCCATTCTTGTTTCTCCGAGCTCCTTTATATCAGCACACAGCAATGTCAAATGTAATTGCTGAACATAAAAAATTTCCTAATCAATGAGAAAGCCTAAAATGAAATAAATGGGTGGAACTAAACCATTAACTGAGCATTGCTCTGCATAGGAAGTGTTCTAGAAAATATGCTACAAGACGAATTAACTTGAGATATTAGCAACGAGAGAATCCGAGATCATGTCTGCCAACCTATAATTTAATCTGCTCCAAAGCAGAAAAATTAGATGGAAGAGATATTTTCCATTACAGTGAAATGTTAAGCTAGTTGCAAGAGGCTTCTGTTTCTCTTGCTATTGTGGACATTTCTGTACTCTAATTTCTAATTTTAAAGCAGATCAACCTAAGGTTATTACCTATCAAACAGCCAAAGTGGGCAGACCTCTTTTCACAGCACATTTTCACTGAGGGAAAGAAAGAAACTGAAAGTTCTTTTCATTTTAGCTCTTACCCCTTACTAAAATGGAGACAGCGGGATGGATTTTAGCAAGTAATGATACAGTCAATCTACAGGTGGAAACAGGTACAGAGAGCTCAGCAGCTGTGATCAATGAACGGACATATCTGCACTGCAGTGACCTGATTGCAAATAGAGAAATAATCCACAAAACGCCACTTTAACTAGAGACTTCACCCAGATGGCAGGCTTTGTATCACCTGAAAGACATCCTAGTTCTGATAACCAGGACAGAAAGTCAGAATACATTAAGCAAAGATCAGCTGTAAAACTCAATTTAGCCTGCAGTGAAGTATAAAATAAGGACTCCTGCTATGCTGTGGATGTCCACCCAATCATTTTCACAGAAACTACCTTGAAAGGTGTTACAGCCAAGACTCATATGAAGAACTGATATTTAGTCAAGCCAAAAGTAGATTAGTCCTTTGTTTAGTCACCAGAATTAAAGGCAAGTTAGATAAGTGGGGAAAGAATAGTTTCAATTTTTCACTTCATGTTTTTCATTTGCTTTTAACAGACACTTTCTGTAATGTTCGTAACTATGCGATCTGTATCTGCAGGAATCATAAACTTAGAGCTGATTAAGTGCTGTTCCTTTCCATAAAAGCATGACCTGCTACTGAAATAAAAGCTAGAAAATTTATTACAATGGACTTCCCACTTATGTACTAGCAAACTTTAAGAAATGTACTGTAATACACGCTCACACTTAATTTTCATCTGCTAGATAGATTGCTGTGGAACATACGCTGAAAAGTATCCCATATGTTATATTAAGGACTGATGGCATTTTCACTACTGGCAGAAGTGATGATAAACATCTGTCAGCAACAGAGGGGGACTAGACTGAGTAGAGGCTATGAGAATTTGCTTAAACTGTTTATCTTTATATAAAATCAGAGCACATGGTCAACTGCAGAGACTAAAAGGGAGAATTACTCCTATGGCAGGCGGTCAAGGTCAAAGTGCCCATCCCACTGAAAAACACAGATATGATCACGCACTATTAGGTTTTACCGAACGTTTTGGTTCTTCCAGAGAACTGAAGAAACAAAGTCCCTGGGGGAAGAGCTAAGGGACCTTTCCAGGCACTGCCCTCAGAACCCTCAGCACCCTCTGAGTTAAAGGACAAAGTTGCATTTTAATACTGCTACCTCGTAGCCAAGGGTAAGGACAGTTTTGCCACAGGTATTGTTAATAACCAATTAGTTATGCCTCCGGGTTGAGGCAACTCCTGCCTGAAGTTGTATAAGGGTTTTCCCAACTACAGAAAGAAAAATCTGATAAAATACAAATCAGTATACGTACACATTCCCTGCTCCGACAGACAGCAAACCACTTGTGGAACTTTTCAATGAAATGTGAGGGGGTGTTAGCCATGGCATCTGTTCAGCTGGGCCCCTGGTTTTGAATGTAGCTGTGCAAATCTGGGATAATCAATTAGGTAGGGTGTCAGTATGCCAGCACAGATGTCCTCAGTCAAATGCAGATAATCATCATGTTCTTTGAAATTTTCAGAGGAGATTGCATTACTCTTGGGACACCCCTGACCTGCCATCAGGAAAGGTTTCCGAGATAAGAAAAATAAAAGGATCATATCCTTTCCTAGTGCAGCAGCATATATTTCAGGCTATTCATAACCTTGAAAGGGTTAGAGTGATGCACTGAGCACTGCATGCATACTGCAGGACACAGGAGCAAGTGCTCCACCCTCTCCCCCCCGGTATGAAATAAAGACTACAGCATGATATAAAATACATCCAGGCACTTACTACAAGATATTTCGTCATGAACTACATATTGTGACAGTCTGTCAATGAGGAATAAATAGCGGCATCAGTGACACCAGCAGACATTTTCTCTCACATTCTTTTCCCAGGAAGACCAGCAGCTTCATGGACATGTAGGTTTTGCAAGGTCAAACAAAGGGAGATGGTTTTTAATTTCAGTGTATGCTTATTCACCATGGTACTTGGAATATAAAGAACTGTGTGTGTAAAAATGAGATGAAACTTCGTCTTACAGGGACTACAAGAAACACTTTCTCTAGCCATGGTTCAAATTTTACTAGTACTGACTTCAAAAACTTCCTAAGTAAGAATAAAACAAACCTAATGAAGTTTTTCCATATCACCCAGCTTCAAATGTGGTGTTATAAATTTTTTAGAGCCAGTCAAGGCTATCAGTGGTAAGAGCTTGGGAACAAAGCTATCTTGATTTTGTTAGAGGCACAGGACAACTTTTGAATCTGGAAGAACATCTCAGTGAGAAAACACAAATGAAGCTCATTTTGACTTAATCCATCACTACACAAAGGATAATTATCACAGACACAAAAGCAAAAAAAGGCTAAAATACCAAAGAAAGGGAGCGAGATCTAGAGGACTATTTAGACTTATGGTCACCATATTCTGATTCTTAATAAACTTAGAAAGACAAAATACACTTTTGATTTTTTTTTGTTAAAGGAACTATTGATGTGCAGTGATCGGACAAGCAATAGCATCAAGAACTTGTCCACGTGGGAAAGGATGTGCAAGCTGAGGAGTCTTTTATTCAGCTGAGGTGCATGTGGAAGATCTAAGGACAGAAGAACTCCCACTTTTGCTGGAAACACAGTTTGAACATCCAGGCAATTGCTGAGTGGGCCACCAGATTGCAAAAGCAGGTATTAGCTACCTGAGACAACACCTAATGCCTCCGATTCGCACTACTTCAGGAGAAAGCAAAAGAAAAATAACACTTAAATAGAAAAAGAAAAAAGATTACATCAAGACTTTTAGACAACAAATACAGCAAAATAGGTATGCTAGAGTTAATCATGTCTACATTGTAGTCAGGGCTGTGTAGCTGAGAGTTAAACCAGCCAATCTTTATCTGGCTTGGGTTTCAGTAGTCAATCAGTTGTGACAGGATCGAGCTCACCACAAGCTAATTCATATATAAATAACTGCTGTGGCTGTAGTTTAAACATATATGGGCTTATTTGGGTATGCATTGCGTCTCCTATTTTCTAAGTGAGGGTATTCACTTTCCACTTATATTTGCTGTTTTATCACATGGTTGACTTACTTAAAGCAGTGAGTTCCTAGCATACTGAATGGCACATAGTTTATTATTTTTGTTCCATTGAGCATTACTCAAAAATAAAACATAAAAAGCAGTATTCTTTGTGTGCTGTTTCCGGAGACTTTGGATGGGTAGCATTAATTTTTCCTGCAAAGTTTTGCCTGTTTCAGTGAGACTACTATAAAGAAGGAAGAAGCCAGTTTGAGTGCTCTGTGAAGGCAACAATGGCTATCTTAATTCCTAAGTACTGATATAAAGTGTCAGACTTTCTGTAAGCTACAGAAAAATGTTCATCATACAGTCAGGCTGAAGAGACATGTGTGTGAAAAATGAAGTATTTCACATATATTAAAGAAATTATTTTCCAGATTTTGAGCATCCTACTGTATTGGTCAGTTTTTATGACTGTACTGTATAACAATACTGCCTATTTTGACACTGAAATACTGATGTATAGATTCCTCTAAAATAAAAGTTAGACTATATAAAAATGTTTGCACAAAAAATTTGGAAGTTTAACTTTCTCATTCTTTGGAAGGAGAGAAATAAAAATGTCCAGCCCTTAGACGTGAGCTTTCTGAGTCTCAAGAAACCGATGAGACGGTGAGTTTTATGCCAATGCCATCGATTGGATGTCAGTGTCTCACAGGACTGATTTAATTGTTTTGGACCACCCTTATTCTATTAAGAATGTAATTGATTTCACTGTGATTACTTGCAGAGAAAAGTCCTATACAGTGTGTATAAGAAATGCAGGCTCCTGCCCTAATGAGTGAATGCAAGAGGACTATTCAGATGAAAATTGCACTTCCACCTTTACAAATTGTTTTTTTTACATACTCTGCAAAGATTATATCCTTCAGTTGTGTGACACGGTGTTGGTTTTTTTTTTTTCCTTCAAGAAACCTCCCAGCATTGCCATTAACCTGCTGCAACATGAATATTAGCATATGCTCTGCTAACATGTGACCTTCTAACAGATACTGTACGCTTCCGTTAGCCATGAGTCCAGGTGATAAATGAAATGCATATTAAGCCTTAATTGTAATTAATTACAAGTACACATAACAACGCCTATGTGCAGTACCATATAAAATAGGATTGGTTTCTATTAACACCTATCAATGTGCAAGGTTTAGATAACAGTACAAATTAATACAGAAAAACGCTAAATACAAAATCAATGAACTTCATCCAAGTCTGTTGAATAATGACTGGATTTTAATAATACCGTTGTAGTTAAATGCCTAGTACATGTTGCCCTCTTGTGGAATCCGGGATAAAGTACAAGTTCCTTTGTATTTATTTTTATGATTTTGCAGTGATATTTTAATGCCTGGAATGTAATGATTTATTAAATTCAGGATGTGTGTGTTCATCATGATAAACACTGAGTATATTCTGTAAATGGCTACTTTTGACAAGCAAACCTAGATAATTAACTCTACTAAATCAGGCTCGTGCTGCAAATTGTAGAGCCTTAGAATATTAGTCAATGTTTAATTTGTTAATTTGGAAAAAACCCATAAATATTATATATAATTTTAGATCCTTGTAGAAGTTAAAATTTTTGCTAGCCATGCAAAATGGCATTTTAGAAATTTTAGCTGTTTTTTATTGAAAAACCCAGGCTTACCTCACCTACGACTGCTACTACCTGTATCAGATACAACATAATCCCACGGACGCTTCATATTTCACTATCAAATCAGTCACATTCTTTAAATGCAGAGTAATTAAAATACTAAATAAATTTAATCATATTTTTTTCAATACATATTTAAAAGAGAAATATTTTCCTTATGAACCAAGAAGAAAATCAGGAAGCCTGAATCAAACATTAGAGAACTAGAAAATAGATTTTAATGAAGCTAAAGAGAAGAATCAAGAACTTCAAAGGCAGTTTAACACACTATCAGGATATTTTAAAAGAGATAAAACTTGAACTGTACCTGAATTTTTCCTTCGAAAATCTGCTCATATAAGAATATGAATATTTTAATTCCTTTCAGAATGTCTCCTAACAGAAGGTAAGTTATATTTAACACATTTATATAGCATTATATTTAGGGTAACTTCAGATACCTCTAAGAGGTTACTTTTATTGTTTGGGGTTTTTTTTTACCATTTCAGTTTGATTTCAGACATGAGTCAGTTTAGTACAACACTTGTACCCTTGATCAAAGATTTCCATCAACTGTGGACAAAGGTCAGGCATCCATGTTAATGTTATCAGCGGCCTCTGATACTGTTGACGGCTAGGTGTCACTGGTATGTCTGCAGGATCTGATGGATTTGGTGTGATTGCTTTAGTCTTCACCCACTGAGGTTTTATTTAGTTTAGAAAAAGGGGCTGAAGGGAGGTTGTGATTAGCTAACACATTTCAGCTCACCCTGTCCCATGACCCTTTTCCTAGTGCTGGCACAAACTAAACATTTTACTTGATTTGCTTGGACGAAATCAATCCAGGAGGCAGGGGCTTCAAAGTTTAACTGGTTGGTATCCCTGGATTGTCTCACAAAAAAAAGTAAATTTACAGGATATTTGAATTCTTTCAATATATGGGATTGTTTATGGAGACTGTGAACAACTTAGGGCCACAATGTCATTGATAAATATTCGGATGAAGGGAACTCCTCAAGCTTTGTTTTGCTTCTAGCAACTCCCTCTTTTCTTTTCTCCCATCTGCAGGTTTTGGCAATGGCTTCTGTCTGCTCTAGGAAAACAATGATTAATAAGCATCCTATAAGCTGAGGTTATGTTGACTGATAAGGCCCTAAAAAACTTGCTAGCATTCTCAGATGATTATTCCATGTTTCTTCTAGCCCAATTTTTTAAGAAGAGTCTGGTATTTCTTGAACTTTTACCTCAGGATTTTATATAAAACATCCCTTAAATCTGGTTCTGTGCTTTTATAGTATTAGGATGTGTATGCCTGTGTTTCTGTGTGCTTGTATACACATATATATGCCTTCTAACACATACTCATACATGCTTATTGGACCTAAATTACTTGAGTTACCCTTGCTTCACAGAAATGTGTTAAAAGCAAATAGCATCTGCAAGTTTTAATGCATTATGACTTTTATATCAGCAAACGTATAACAAAATACAATCTCAATGTTATTAATATAGAAACAAAACTATTTCATGGGGCTTATGCCAATATGAGATAAGCTGATCTAACTGAAAAGTGATTTCTTTTTTTTTTTTTGTTGGGTTTGTTTATCAGGGCTAGTCTGATCAATTCTTTGAGCTGACTGACCATGTAGCTTCACAAACGTGAATGCTGGCTCAAGGGAAGTAGAAGGGATGCCTGGCAGAGAGCACTGGGGAGAACACAACCATTGCTTTTGTCAACAGTGTCAATTTACTTTGACTTGATTGAAATGTGAAGCAATACCACAGTTAGATGACCTAGGTGAATTGAGGCTTTAGTGGTTTGAGGTCAATAATGCCCAGACTTTAAACCCCAAACCGCCTACATATATCACAAAGCATTAGGCTCACGTGTTCACAAAGAACAGCAGTACTGACATAGCCCCTGCCCTTTTGACTAGCTCCTGTAACTTTATTCATGAAGGGGCATCGTGTGGCAGAACTGATCTCCACGCCAGAAAGGTATGGATCATGAAACTTTGGGAGCAATTATCATAACATCCAAACTGAGGATAAATGAAAACATATATTAAGGTGACTTTTATATTCTTGCTCAAAAGCAGACATAAATATAGCACCAGTAACTCTAGAAATATCCGGGTGGCAATTGCTCTCATTTCAAATAGCAAAACATATTTTCTTCTGATTTCTCACTTAGCCATTTACACTTTCATCTTATCTATCTGTAAATCATCTTGGAAAGGTACCATTTACCAGAGTCATGAAGGAGCAGGAAAAGAAAGTACTTGATATTTCTGTTGATTCTGGCAAATGATTCATACAGAGCAGAAAATCATCAGCACACCAAAAACATTTTATCCATTAAAAAAACGTGGAGAAATGTGAAAAAAATGTGAAAACTACTGCGTCCTTCATACGCAGCACATACACAGATGCACATACAGACACGTACACAGAAAACTAAATGAAATCTCTGCAGTTGTCTAAAATAAATTTTGGGTTCTCTGCAAGCCAGATACAGGCAAATCAGTGTTAGCCTGATGGCTTGCTCAGTCAGTATGATTTTAGTGCTATTAGAACTTCCTGTTAGGGCCACCCTGTCCTTGGGTTACTTCTGCAGAGGAGAATTAGAGTTGTATCTGCAGAAAATTAGGGGTGAAGATGTTTGGTGTGAAATGCTCCAGGTAAAAGTGTAGGCAATATTCAATATTGCAGCCACTGTGGGGAGAGGTCCTAACCTCCAGCATCCCTGCCATCTCCTTCGCTTCCATACAGCTTTAGGTGAAAAATACTAAAGCCTGTCCACTCATAAGCTTCATAATTCATGAGTTATATGTGAAGAAAAGGATAAGTCTTAGAAAGCTTGTCTGCACTTGAATGTAAAAGAAAAGAAAAAAGATGGGATTCTAAGTTCATGCTTAGCAAGTAAATGGTCAGGATTAAGCCTGTTGTAATCAAGAATTAAGACAGTCATACTAGAACTGAATTTCACCACTGCAACTTAGTGCAGAAGTAAGTGTAGTGCAGCCTGTGAAATTTTCACCGGTAACTGTGTTAGTAATTGATTAAGCAATGAAGTGATGACTGTGTCAGATGTATAAAAACATTACCTGATTTGCTCTTACAACACTTCCTTAGCATCTTACATATTCTGAAAATCAGTTTTTCAAACATAGCAAGGAAAAGTGCTTTCTGGTTTCTGTCTGTCACTGAGTAAAGCAGAAACACAAGCTGTTACTTGCAAGTACCTTTTACTAATACAATGATCAGCCCAAGGACTATTAAGAAAGTCTGCAAACAGTCCCTTTGAGGAATAAATAAAAACCATTCTGTGTATACAAAGTACTTTCAGTTAGGTAAAACATTTCATGGGTCACGATCAATGTTTCATATCCTGATAAATTTAGATTAGTAGCTGTACTCCTTTACAAAGGTGGGTGAAAAAACCTCCTTGTTCAATAGACCTTCCAAAGGCTGGATGTCTCAAAAAGCCTCTAAAGTAGCTTTTCTTTTTTTTCCCCTCCAGAAATCAATATGCTTTAAAACATTTTACCTTCAAGAGCTATTGCACTTTTAAAAGAATGTATTAAATGCAGGACTGTTCCCCAAAATATTTTTTAATCTAGCTCCTCCATATACAATGTTATTATAACCAAAGATACTACAACCCAACATTTAATGTTCAGAACATACAGTCTTCTCTCATGGATTCATTTTTATTTTTGGTACCCAGAACTTAAATAAAATATCTTTATTTAACACACTTCATGGGAGGTAGGAAGGGGCGAGAGGCCACAACACTAGCCCTACTGACATTCTTTGTGCTTTCCAGCTAGTAAAAGATTTATGTGGTACTTCAGTCTTCTGCTGACTTTGCTTCATAGTGAATGTGCATGTATAGCAACTTTACAACTAAAATCAACGTAAAACTTTCAGATCTTTTGTTTTGTTTGTTAGTCCGTTAACACAAAACTCTTCTTTGCAGTAACATCTTGGCAGAGTGCTACCTAATATGTTTTGTTATATTGAATGCTATTTTAATTATCTTAACACAAGGCATATATGAAGAAGACATTACTACAACATACTAAAGCATTTCATTCCATTTCTGTTCTAAAACTGAATCATAAGACTAATGATTTTCAAGCAAAGCTGATTCTGAATACAACAAGGATAATGAATATTAGCATTTGGCCCCAAATCTCCACAAAGTCATTAAAATCAGTGGGTTCTGAATTGGTGCATTAGCCTTCAGCAACAGCCAAGGATTAAAATGAGCCTAATGTTAAAGCCCAGTAACAAAAGGAGGTTACATCTCTTTAATCACGGGATTTATAGCTTCTCTGTCATTTCTCAGGGCTATCTGCAGCTTCTACATCTTCTGCTCTTCACTGTTGTCCCATTAACTCTTACACATCCACTGAACGTGATGAGTGGCAGAAGCCATGAACACAGCTTGGGGAACCCATGCAAGGCCATTTATGAGGTACATGAACAATATGATAAAGAAGAGGTCCTGGGCAAAACACAATGGGATTCAACATCATTCAACAGTTATTTACATAGGCCTCAGAATGTAAATTCTAAACCAACAAAATTGTTTTACATAAAGTATCATTTATTTTATTCATTTATATCAAGACAGCATTGAAAGGGATAGCAAAAGCTTGTCTAGGCCATCCCTTCCTCTCCTCAACAGGTCTGCTGAGTTGTTAGCCTATGCCACAGTCCTGGAAAACCAGTCCAGGTGCTAGTCAAAGGGAAAAGTTACGGCCAGTGGTGGCAGCAGACATTGCTGGCAGGACACATCTCTCATTTTCAATTTTCCACCCACAGTAGGAGGTGCTACCCTTATGCCTTTTGCCTGCCTAATGGCTATTGGCATGGCCAGCATAAAGCTAAAAAATTGCTCTTTGCTCTTCAGCCAGTACTCTGTCAAAGCTCAACTCCACAGCAGCTGGGAGAGCAAAATTTATTTTTGCCTACACTGTTGAGAAGCCCTGAGTCAGCTCTGCTAGAATGATCCCTCATGATGAAAAATTTATGGCTTTTACTCTGCCTCCCTCACTCCCTTTTAATATCCTTCCCTTTTCCCCACAGTGTTCTTCCCAATTGGGTTTGGCAACCTCCCCAATTCTTGTTTAACATCCTCCGTCATCATTTTCAAACTAAATGTATCTAGCACCATGCCTTTATTTCAAGATCCTTCCTTTGTTTTTAGACTGATGGCTTTTAAAGGGTGAGCCAAATCCCTAAATGTTTTAAAACAATAGCATTCCTTAAGAGTTGCTTTAATCACTTAGATGAGACACCTATGCAATTTCTAGGAGCAAAGTCAGAATTCGTGGAAGGAGATACACAAGATAACTCCATCAGCTGTGAAGTGCTGTGAACATCTAGAAATATTGGGATGTGCAAAGTCAACTACAAATAGTCAGCAAAGCACAGAAATTGACTCTGAAATAAGAAAGTAAATCAAGTAATACCCCTCTTTCCAGCTGCCTGCAAATTACCATTATCTCCACCCACTACAGGGCTCTAGCCCATTACGGCTGATGATAGTCAGCAGCATGGAGAAGAGAACAGAGGTTTCCATCAGTGCCATCTGTACAAGAGCTCCAACAGGAGGGGAAGAGAAGGAAAGGGTCAGCCAACCAACCTACTTGCTGGTACACTAAAACAGCCCTAAGTAAGTCAGGGGAAAAACTACCACTGGGTTTACTCCAGAATTTTGTGGGCTTAATTTACAAGGAAATTTTCCAACCCAGAAGAAAGTCGTAGCTTAAAGGAACACTTAAAATAGTTTGTTCCAGCACAGTATTTTAGAAACAACTTCATAAAAAACAGGTACAAACATTTTCTTCAGTTTGCCTGGAGATTTCTCTGGATTTCATTTTGATCTCTGTACTTTTCCCTTGCACTGGGTTATAAATAAATTCTTTGTCTATGATCTCTGAGAGTGTTTCTGCCACATCAACAAGCAAAAGAGAAGAAAAACTGACCTAGATACTAACACATTTTACATCTTATTATTACTCATTTTTATGTATGATGTTACTTGTTTATGAGCAGCACAAAATCTGTAGGAGGTAACTGCTATTCACACTCCACCTCTCCTTGCCTTCAGAATGGGGGAATGCTGCATCTGTGCTCAGAGGATGCCAGATCGCTGTCTGTGCCTGCCTAGATTCAGCTGGCAGGCAGCCCACTGGGGTGGCACAGCAGCTGGCAGAAGTTGGAACAATGCTTCAGGTTTCTGCTTTTTTCTAAAACTGTACCAGCCATAGTCAAGATGTAGTCAAAATACCTGGATTATCCTAAGGCACATCTAGTTACTAAAAGCCAGTGGGAAACAGATTCCCAAAGAATATGTCATATTCTAAAACTGTCTCTTGTGAAACTTCAAATTTCTGTGTCTGGTATTAACAGATTGCCTATCTTAGCAGAAACTTATCAAATTTTGATTCATTTTTTCCTTTCTTCCTAAAAATATGTCAATAACCTTTAATGAAGAACTAGTTTCAGTTCAAGGATAGAAATTCCAAATAAGTCATAAAAAAGCGGTTACCTGCAGGTAGCAGAGCTGGGAGTTGCCCACGCACCTTCTGGGCAGCAGGGAACAGCTTTCAGGGAACTGCGTGGACCTGGCTCCCAGTCAGAGCTGCCAAGGTAACTGGAACAAAGACTGCATGCAAGGACCCTCCCGCAAAAACACTGTGAGCAGAGACAAGTTTAAAGAACCTTCTTATTTTTATTGTATTTGACTAAAGCCCAAGTATTTCAAGAGAAGCATCTTGAAATATATTACATTGAGAGAAACCTGGTCTAGTGGGGGCTGATGGGGTCCATCTGTCAGAGAAGAGGAAGAGCATCTTTGGTCATAGGCTTGCCAAGGTGGTGAAGAGGGCTTTAAAGTTCCTGGGGGAGGGAACCTCAATCCATCCCACTCCTACCAGTTTGATGCCAGTGCCAGCAATAGGTGCCCCAAGCCTGGAGAGGGATCATAGGTCAGCAGGAGAGCAGCTGAAGGCAGCAAAAGGAATACCAGCCACTCCAGCCAGCAAGGCAGCTTCACTGGGGACCCAGCTTAAATGCCTCTATGCAAACACACGTAGCATGGGGAATAAACAAGAAGAGTTAGAGATGTGCGCACGCCTGCATGGCTATGATCTAATTGGCATTGCAGAGACATGGTGGGATGGCTCCTATGACTGGAATGTTGGAATGGAAGGATACAGGCTGTTTAGGACGAGAGGCAGGGGAGATGAGGAGGGGGTGTCACCCTCTATGTCAGTGACCAGCTGGAGCGCATGGAGCTCCCAGCTGGGGATGGATGAGGAGCTGACCGAGAGCTTATGGGTCAGGATTAAAGGGAGGGCAGGGATGGGTGACATTATAGTGGGGGTCTGCTACAGGCCACCCAGCCAGGAAGACCGAGCGGATGAGGCCCTCTATAGACAGATAGGAGCAGCCTCACGTTCACAAACCCTGGTTGTCATGGGGGAGTTCAACCACCCCGATATCTGCTGGAGGGACAACACAGCAGGCATAAGCAGTCCAGGAGGTTCCTGGAATGTGTTGATGATAACTTCCTTCTCCAAGTGATGGAGGAGCCAACAAGGAGAGGTGCTGTGCTGGACCTCGTTCTCACCAACAAGGAGGGGCTGGTAGGGAATGTGAAGCTCAAGGGCAGCCTGGGCTGCAGGGACCATGAAATGGTGGAGTTCAAGAATCTTAGGGCAGCGAGGAGGGCACACAGCAAGCTTGCTACCCTGGACTTCAGGAGAGCAGACTTTGGCCTCTTCAGGGATCTGCTTGGTAGAGTGCCATGGGATACAGCCCTGGAGGGAAGACGGGCCCAAGAAAGCTGGTTAAGATTCAAGGATCACCTCCTCCAAGCTCGGGAGCGATGCATGCCAACAAAGAGGAAGTCAGTCAAAAATGCCAGGAGGCCTGCATGGATGAACAAGGAGCTCCTGGACAAACTCCAACACAAAAAGGAAACCTACAGAGGGTGGAAGCAAGCACAGGTAGCCTGGGAGGAACACAGAGAAATTGTCCGAGCAGCCAGGGATCAGGTTAGGAAAGCTAAAGCCCTGATAGCATTAAATCTGGCCATGGATGTCAAGGGCAGCAAGAAAAGCTTCTATAGGTATGTCAGTGATAAAAGGAACACTAGGGAAAATGTGGGCCCTCTCTGGAAGGAAACGGGAGACCTGCTTACCTGGGACATGGAGAAGGCTGAGCTACTCAATGACTTTGTTGCCTCAGTCTTCACCGGCAAGTGCTCCAGCCACACCGCCCAAGTCGCAGAAGGCAAAGGCAAGGGACTGGGAGAATGAAGAACTGCCCGCTGTAGGAGGAGATCAAGTTTGAGACCGTCTAAGGAACCTGAAGGTGCACAAGTCCATGGGACATGATGAGTAGCATCTGTGGGTCCTGAGGGAACTGCCTGATGAAGTAGCTAAGCCTCTATCCGTCATATTTGAGAAGTCATGGCAGTCTGGGGAAGTTGCCACTGACTGGAAAAGGGGAAACATAACCCCCATTTTTAAAAAGGGAAAAAAGGAAGACCCAGGGAACTATAGGCCAGTCAGTCTCACCTCTGTGCCCGGCGAGATCATGGAGCGGATCCTCCTGGAAACTATGCTAAGGCACCTGTAAAATAAGGAGGTGGTTGGTGACAGGCAACATGGCTTCACTAAGGGCAAATCGTGCCTGACAGATTTGGTGGCCTTCTACAATGGGGTTACAGCGTTGATGGATAAGGGAAGAGCAACTGACGTCACCTACCTGGAGTTGTGCAAAGTATTTGACACTGTCCCGCACAACATCCTTGTCTCTAAATTGGAGAGGCATGGATTTGATGGGTGGACCACTTGGTGGATAAGGAATTGGCTGGATGGTCGCACTGAAAGAGTTGCGGTCAACGGCTCAATGTCCAAGTGGAGAGCAGTGACGAGCGGCGTTCCTTAGAGGTTGGTATTGGGACCAGTGCTGTTTAACATCTTTGTCGGCAACATGGACAGTGGGATTGAGTGCACCCTCAGCAAGTTTGCCGACGACACAAAGCTGTGTGGTGTAGTTGACACGCTGGAGGGAAGGGATGCCATCCAGAGGGACCTTGGCAGGTTTGAGAGGTGGGCCGGTGCAAAGCCCATGTAGTTCAACAAGGCCAAGTGCAAGGTCCTGCACATGGGTCTGGGCAATCCCAAGCACAAATACAGGCTGGGCGATGAGTGGGTTGAGAGCAGCCCTGCAGAGGACTTGGGGGTGTAAGTGGATGAAAAACTGAATATGACCCAGCAACGTGCACTCGCAGCCCAGAAAGCCAATCGCACCCTGGGCCGCATCCAAAGAAGCGTAACCGGCAGGTCGAGGGAGGGGATTTTCCCCCTCTGCTCCCCTCTCGTGAGACCCCACCTGGAGTAATGTGTTCAGCTCTGGGCCCCCCAACGTAAGAAGGACATGGAGCTGTTGGAGCGAGTCCAGAGGAGGGCCACAAAGATGATCAGGGGGCTGGAGAACTGCTCCTATGAAGACAGGCTGAGAGAGTTGGGGTGGTTCATCCTGGAGCAGAGGAGGCTCTGGGGAGACCTTATAGCAGCCTTGCAGTACCTAAAGGGGGCCTACAAGAAAGCCAGAGAGGGACTTTTTACCAGGGCATGTAGTGACAGGACAAGGGCTGATGGCTTTAAACTGAAAGAGGGTAGATTTAGATTAGATGTAAGGAAGAAGTTTTTCACTGTGAGGGTGGTGAGGCATTGGAACAGGTTGCCCAGAGAGGCTGTGGATGCCCCATCCCTGGAGGTGTTCAAGGCCAGGTTGGATGGGGCTTTGAGCAACCTGGTCTAGTGAAGGATGTCCCTGCCCATGGCAGGGGCTTGGACTAGATGATCTTTAAGGTCCCTTCCAACCTAAACCATTCTATGATTCTATGATGGTAAATTGATTTCAAAATTATATTTTTACCAATAGCCAAAAAATACAGTCATAGCTATGTTTATTTACAGTACAGAGTTTTGTAACTAACTTGGGATTAATGGCATATTTAAGTGGCTTGAAACAGCCAAAGAGGCACCTGAGCCTGTGAAGCTGTCAGCAAGAGCTCCTTCACAGCTTCTGCCCAATGGGTTGTAGTACATATGTACCTATGTACATACCGTATGCAAGTTAAAATTTTACACCTCAGTTACGTTTGGAATATGATGATGAAATGATTGCAAGGATTGAAAAACAATAAAATAATTTACACTTTGAACTTACAGTCTTTTAATATTAACATGCTGAGGGAAAATAAGGCTCTTCAATTACTACTGACTAGAATAGGTCAAGGTACTGACACAAATTTCTTAGAAGTCTTTCCTGGTGCTCTATCTTCTACCTTCTTAAAGAGCCACTTCTACCCAAGAATTATAAAAAAAATTAATCATATCTTACTTGCTTTTTTTTTCCTTCTCATTTTCGCTTCCCACCTCACACTTCAGTGTTGGGTTTGTCCACTGCTTCTCTTTGGGCAGGTCTCCCTCCCCAGCCCTTTCACGTTCACTCCTATGCCGAATAAGCATGGACAACCTCCGGTTTATGCTGCTGCTCTTCTCTTGCTACAGGATTATCAGCAGAATTTGAGGGGCAAACATTTAAGAAACAATATATATGTGTGTTACTAGAGCTACGAGGTAACTCCAGCAGTTTGTAGCAGTAAGTAAGTTGTTAATTTTGAGGGAATGAGCTAATACAAGTTGACGACAGGACCCTTTTAGTATTGTTCTTTAAATGTTCTAGCACTATGGGAGAAAGGCTGGTGCAGCACAGCAAATAAATGGATGCCTGCAAATGTCATTTGTTCCAGGCTGCACTAAAGGGACAATGAGGACAGAGAAAATATGCAAAAAAAAGTCTACATGCTTCTTCATCTGCAGTCACTGGAAGACCTATGTGTTGGGTGAGGAGGGAGAAAGAAATCTGGGCCAGACAAGCTTTACTTGTTGGTATGGCTCCCTTTTTGTCTGCTGCTTCACAATAAACCACTCTGTTGTTCTGAACTGAGGGCAAAATATCCCTTCTTTTTTCTTGTACCCCTTTAGAGTTAGATCATGTTTGCTTAAAGTTTCCTGCAAAATACAGACCGTACATTTGTTTAAACACACAGAGTGTTTTGCTCTAGACCACAATGCTGAATAAAGGTTAGAAGTGTGCTCTTACTGAGGGGCACTTGCTCTCTTCCACAGTGAAAATGTTTCCCTTGTCTGGACAAAAGCACAAAAGTCTATTATTTTAGCATTATTAAAATGGATATCAAAACATCTTTAAGCCTATTGTAAGATGGAAATTGAAATTATTTTTTTTCAGTGTCTTTTTCCTCCTCTCCATTAGTGGTAATTATGCAATCATTTTTTATTTCTTTTTTTTGTGAATGTGGACAATTATCAAGATACATACATTAAAGATTTTGATTCAAAATGACAAAGCAATAGGGTATGCAAAAACGCAACCACAAAGGATTTGAGATTACCGCATGGCAAACACATAATCTCTTCTTTTTGAGATGCAAATTTCCATATGAAATGTAAAAACTGTCTGCAGCCGACTAGAAAAATAACAGAGCTATGTTATGCCATCTCAATACACAGTTGAAGATACTGATCCAGCAGTGTTTTTACTACTCCATAAATAATGTATACATACTTGACAGTTCTGAATAGGTATGTTGATTTTGACTTAAAAACAAATAATCCCGTTTACCCGTGAAGAATACGTATATGACCGAATGGTGAGAAGCTATTGTGAAAGGAATAAAGACAAGACTGGATGCTGAGTGTTATAAAATTCAGACTGTACAAGATACTTTTGGATGTCTGAACCCTGATAAAATCAATTTACTTTAATGGTTGCAAGAATACATTCACAAAGACCTGGCTTACAGGATAAGGACCTTCTGCACTAGCAGTTGGCAATTTTCTTAGATAACTTGTAAACACACCAAAAATTAACAATCTGTCCTTGATTTTTATGGAGTAGATTTTTTCTTTGGTCATAAGTTGCTTCATACCAGAAAATAAAAATAAAAAAGTTGAACATGCAATGTTTTATAACATAAATAAATTTCACGTTTGATAGAGCAAAAAGGAGCAAAGATCCTATTCTACAAACATAAAAGTTAGCTTTTAAGATCATGAGGCACATCTGACAGAAAACAAAACAAAGCAGTGGGTTTTTGTTCCATAAGTATACAAACTCTACAAATAGCAGCAGACAGGATCGTATTTTCCAGAAAGCAGAAAAAAAAACCCTGAAAGTCTGTGGATTACAGTTCAAAGGTGAACTATTGCAGAGCTGCAGCATGCTCTAATGCTGTTTAGGTTGTAGCAAAAGCAGCTCTTTGAGGACATGCAGTCCATTTACTCAAGGAGAGGAAGGAGGGAAACTTGTGGTATGCTTGTACAAATAAAGTGTGTGAAAGATGAAATTACTACTATCTTGCATAAGTAATTAAGAAATGAAATCAATGCTGTAATTCTTATCACAAGATGCTCAAGTCATAATTTCTAACCAATGAAATAGAGAATTTATTAGAAAATCGGTTAAACACTGCAATGACTAGATGAATTCAGACCCACAGTTAAATAGTAACACTAAAAAAATGTTGTATTAACATAGTAATTTATCCCAAAGGACTCTGAACAGTCTCATATTCCAGTGGAATACAGCAATGACTGAGAAGTATTTAACAGAATATCAACCTTTTGCTAGCTACCTGAAAAAAAACGAAGTAAAAATAAAACATGGAAAATTGGATAAACCATGAAAATATGGGCAGTGATAAATAGAAGAACTGGAAAAACTTACCATATATTTGCCAGAGCTATCAATCTATAGTAATAATAATGTTTTCTTTATCACCTTTCAGCTTTTTTATGAGATGATGATTTTAGAGGACAATGCCCAGCGAATGATCAGAGGTAGTATTAAAATTGGATAAGGAAGATTAGGGCCACCCATCGTGCATATCAAACAACGCAGTCCTTAGGCATTTTATGGAATTCTTTTATGATGCCCACTTCATCTGTAAAGTCTGAAAGGACTGCAACCTATGAAGAGAGAATTTCGGATTTCAAAATAGGAAATGACCCTACTTAAGTCTGAAGAAAAGGTTTTCCAGTAATTGCAAATTAGTGTAACTCCACCGAAGTGAAAGGGTATGGAATGGATTTCACTGTTTATGGATCTGATCCTTATTAAACATAAAATGCTGTAAAATATCTATTTTCTTTTATTAGCTTTGTACTACTTTTAATTTTTTTTTCCCTTGGAATTTTCCTCAGTATTTGTTTTAAACCTCCTTATTCTCCCATAATTTTCTCTGCCTCTCAGCATAGCCAGGATAATACTACTCCCAGCTATTCCCCTCATTCTTGTGGTCTAGTGTTCATCAGTAGTTCCACCATGACTTCTTGCATGTGATTTACCAGTCCCCAAATGGTCTTCCATTCAAGTCTTAGAAAGGCACGGTGCAGCTTAGTTTCCCAGATAAAACACATTCTGGCTCCCAGTATGGCCAATGCCTTTCCCTCAGTTTGCCATAGCCAAATTTATTATTACTGTAAAAGTGAAGGCACCCTTCTTCTTCCCGTCTCCTTCCTTTCCTTAGACAAATATCAAAATGATACAGACTTGCTGGTCAAGAGCTCACTGTTATGCTTTAGATTTCTGAAAATGGTTTGGGTTGTTTTCTCAGTCATACCACTACTGGTCATAATTTAACACAAATTTGTAAACAAACAAACAAACGCCAAAAACCAACACAGAAAAGCAACCAGCCCATTAAGTAGAACTTATTGGTGGAAAATATTGGCTCTGCAAGATTTGAAGAAATCATTAAGAATCACTTTCCTAACCAGAAGCTTTACTAACCAGAAGATGAAATTAGTTGTAAACCAAGTACAATAAAAAATTGTATTTAAGTAAGTGATAAGTTTTTTGTTCCAGAGTTTAACAGGGGTCCTATCAATACAGAAGACTGTGCTGTACTATAACTTCTAGTTAAATAAGTTTCCACACCATCCCAAGGCAGAAGTAATCTGTCTGATAACAAAGACCCCCATCCTGTAAGATCTGAAACAGAACCAATTATTTTCTAGTCTTAAAAGCCTATATAATCAACTAATTATTCAGAAGTCAAACATAGCACAAACAAAAGTGTGAAACAGTCAAAAGCAAACAGTCTGGGGAAAAAAAAATAAATCTGAGAGCTAATTATCCAAAGTCCTTGGTGACTATTTATGGTAACAGATACACTGTACAGAACACTTAGATTCACTCTTAAAATAAATTTGCTCTTAACTAAACAAAATCCTGGGACTGTAATGAAAAATTTTTACAGCTCTACCAGTGAAAAATGTTAGCCTTGATGACAACCACTTAATTTACCGTCTACAAGAGCAGTTCTTCTTAGAATGCAAAACATGCCATTTGTATTTGAGTCTTCCCCCATTTTTGTTCCATTCGTTTCACACTAACAAATGCTGTTTCTCCATCTCGTTCTTATTTTTAAACATTTTTGTCCTAAAGATATACTTCAAAATTCGCTTTGCCGAAGTTGAAATTTGATACGGTAAACACTAGATGGCAGGAGAAGGCTGGAGCTGAGCATCTGAAAAAGGCTGCACCTAAGCTCGCCTGCGTTTTGCGCGGAGCATTTCAAAGGTACCAGCTGCACTATTTTACCTGGTTTTTTTCCTATGAAAGCTGTCAGCAGTTACATAAAAATCATCTCCATACATTACAAGCTTTGCATACACGCGCTGTTTCCCTTCCCTGCACAAGACAAGCAAGAGGTGTCACCCCGGCAGCCTCCTGGCACTTCCCCTCGGCGCCGGCTCCAGCCCCGCCCGGGCCAGCCGCCGCCTCGGCCGAGGGACCCAGGGCTCCGTGGGACCCAGGGGGGCTCCGTGGGACCCAAGGGGCTCAGTGGGACCCAGGGTTCAGTAGGAACGAGGGCTCAGTGGGACCCAGGGGGGCTCGGTGGGACCCAGGGCTCGGTAGGACCCAGGGTTCAGTGGGACCCAGGGGGGCTCAGTGGGACCCAGGGGGGCCTGGTGGGACCCAGGGCTCCGTGGGACCCAGAGGGGCTCGGTGGGACCCAGGGGGGCTCGGTGGGACCCAGGGCTCAGTGGGAACAAGGGCTCGGTGGCCCCCCGGGGGTGGCTATGGAACCGCAAAGCCATAAGGTCCCCTCCTGAAGCCAAATCCCATTGACTTCAAAGGGCTGCGTCTTTGACCGGGAACTGAGAGTGGAATTTAGGATTTAGGCCCAAGTACAGATCAAAGGAAGGGATTGATCTTTCAGACTTGTCAGGGAGTGTAACGGTAAGATATGCAGAAACAGTACTAGGACGGTAAACACTCCAATACAGAAATGAACAGACAGATTGCAAAGACCTCTTCTAAAATTTGAAATTGCTCGTCATACACAATATCAGATGAATTAAGAGCTTAATAGAAACTAAGAGATTAACAGGTACCCCAGCTCACCTGACCAGCTTCATACATAAAAGAATACAATGAACAAATGCACCTAAACACATTAATAAAAGAAAGGCGTGATGCAGTTGTATTGCTGCTGAAAGCAATTAAGACACCATTTTGCTCGCTATCAGGCTCATAGACTCCCACGTCCCACCACATCTTTGGCGAATCCCACTGCAACACCTCAGTGGCGCAGCTCGCTTTTTGGGTAAGTGGAAAACAACGTGTGTTGGCAAACTGAGAAGTTATGTACAGCTGAACTTGAGCAGTGCTGCGTGTGATTTGCTGTTAACAGCACTAACAATATGTTTCAGATGGGACAGCAAATTTCACCGAGGCTGCGCTGCAACTCTGCCTTTAATTCTCACAGAGTAAGCATCATCTGTGGTAGCCAAAGGCTTTCCACAAGAGCAGTGATGCATCCATTACAGCCTAGACGTGTTAGGTAGCATCACAAAAAAAGGAACATGTACAGACATTATCTCCTATCCTAAACCTTGTCCTAGCCGCATTATATTTCTTCATATGCCTAGAGTTATACTTCAGAAGCTTGAGTCTTTCTGCTTTTGGCAGAGCTCTCCGCCGCAGCCCCTTAGGAGGTCTCTGAACATACACTACATGAAAACAAAAGGCAGAAATGTCACAAACTGAGGCAACAAATGGTCGGGGAGGGCTGCTGAGCTGCTGCTCTGGGGAAGGCAGAGCAGCTGCTCGGAGCTCTCCCACCTCACACAGAGCTGCTCCTGGCACTGGTGGGGAAGGAAAGCACGTCCAGGCAGCAATGGGACTCGCTCAAATGCATTTTGAAATCAATGGGAATGGCTTGGGCAACAGCATAGCTATCATTTGTAATCAAATATGTAATTCATGTTGCATTATTTCAGGCTTGTAATATTGTTTATATAATATTTCAGGCTTCATGCTGAATGATAGGCTGGAGATTGCTGCTTTGGGAGGATGAAATTGCATTGTCTCCTAAGAATCAACATACAAGCATGTAAACTACTGATAAAAGATGGGGGGGAGGGGGAAGGGGAGAGAGAAGAGGGAGAGGAGGAGAGAGGAAAAAGTGCCACTCCATATATGCCACTCACTGGCTGTTCTTTTGTTCTGGTTTTGCCTCATTCTTAAAATGGTACATTTAACTGGAATTAAGCAGCAATTTCAGCCTAAATGGGTAGAAATAGTGAGAGTATGGCTGGCCCGCCAACTCCCCTAGCCCTTGGGCTGCTGTCATCCTCGCACTGCGGCAGCAATGCTGCCGACATTCTGCGGGGTCTGGTGTTCCTGCAGTCCCTCCTTCCCCAGCCCCCCCCCCTGCAGCCCCCACGGCCAGAAACAGGAATGAATTCCAAAATGATGGAGAAAGAATTACAGGGAAAATCTGATGACTGTACCCCAAAAGATTCATGGTTGTTTTCTTTTTCCTCACAGATGCCTTGGCACTATACAAGGGTAATTTCAGCAAAAAAGGATGCCATAGTAAGCTAATATGAATTTCCTTTCATAGTTGTTCACACCTCAGCTGTGCAAGCCATTATGTCCAGGGTTTGATACTGCGCAGGTTAACTAGGCAGTGCAAGTTTCCTCCTCACATACTTTAAAAGCAGAACAAGGGGTAAATGGTGTTTTCCCATCCCTAGTCATAAATATCAAAACCTCAAATTACAAATATACAATAGGGATTAATTTCTTCATCTTTCTCTGGGATTAATTAGCTATATATCAACTGAAATCAGTCAAACTAGTGTAGAATTACTACTAGGGGTGGAGAACCCAAATCCTCATAACCAAGTAGGTTTTGGATAGCTCAATTTTTCTATCATTTTTCTGCTTTCCTATGCCTCATCTTATGTACAAACATCTTTATGCATACACCCAGGAATCCATCTCACTGCTCTCTTTCAACCTTTTCTTTACTAACACAGAGCATTGCACAAACACTGTGGTGAAGGTAATTTCACAGCATCTCACATTGCTCCCAGCTGTTTCAGAAACCTTATGTTCTTTTTTACCCGATGAGAACAAACCTACTCATTTTTCACCTCAGACTTCGGTCTCTTTCAAGCAGTTGCCAAGTTGCTACTGCATCACTATTACTCAGTTGGCATTAAAAAAAACCCCAAAAGATGAATATGTATATTTGATAAAGAGCAAGGCTACAAGTAGGTTTTCTGTTTGAGTCTGAGTATTACACAGGTGAACCAAAATATGACGCTGACTACGTATCACCAGAGCAAAAAGTGCTGGGAACACTTTGATGCCCACAGTTTTTACTTACATACACAACTGCTAAGTTCAGGAGCCTTCACGCTTGACTGAGCACAACCACCTCTTTCATATTTGGAAATACCAGCTCTCCAGCATGTTGACTGGATTAAAAATAGTAAAACCTAAGAAGATGTTACTCCAGGATAGGAAGAACTATTCTCCAGCTAAAACACAGGCAAAAGTAGGTGGCAGCAGGTGGCATATTTATATCCTCTGGAGTACGTACTTATTCTCAAAAGCCAAAGAAGCCATTGCATGTATTGACACAAAATAGAGAAGATGCTAAAAGTTTACATGATTTCAAAAAACATTTAAACAAATTCATGGACATCCCCCACCCCTGCTAAGGACTATTAAAGACTATTTAATGTCTTCTTTTCCTCAGTCTTTAATAGTGAGTCCAGTTATCCTCAGGGTACTCTGCCCCCTGAGCTGGAAGGCAAGGACAAAGAGCAGAACATACCCCCCTTAATCCAGGAGGAAATAGTTAGGGACCTAACTACGCCATCTGGACACTCACAAATCTATGGGACCTGATGGGATCCATCCAAGAGTACTGAGGGAACTTGCGGAGGTCCTTGCCAAGCCCCTCGCTATCATCTATCAGCGTTCCTGGTCAACAGGGGAGGTCCCAGAGGACTGGAGGCTTGCCAATGTGACGCCCACTTACAAGAAGGGTTGGAGGGAGGATCCGGGGAACAATGGGCCTGTCAGCCTGACCTTGGTACCAGGGAAGATTATGGAACAGTTCATCTTGAGAGCGCTCACATGGCAAGTCCAGGACAAGCAGGGGATCAGGCCCAGTCAGCGTGGGTTTACGAAAGGCAGGTCCTGCTTGACCAACCTGATCTCCTTCTATGACCGGGTGACCCGCCTAGTGGATGAGGGAAAGGCTGTGGATGTTATCTGCCTGGACTTCAGCAAGGCCTTTGACACTGTCTCTCATGGCATACTCCTTGAGAAGCTGGCGTCTCATGGCTTGGACAAGTGTACTCTTCACTGGGTGAAAAACTGGCTGGCTGGATGAGCCCAGAGGGTTGTGGTGAATGGAGTTAAACCCAGTTGGCAGCAGGTCACAAGTGGTGTTCCTCAGGGTTTGGTGTTGGGCCCTGTTCTGTTTAATATCTTTATCGATGATTTGAATGAGGGGATTGAGTGCACCCTCAGCAAGTTTGCAGACAACACCAAGTTGGGAGGCAGGGTCGATCTGCTTGAGGGTAGGGAGGCTCTACAGAGAGATCTGAACAGGCTGGATCGATGGGCTGAGGCCAATCGTATGAAGTTCAACAAGGCCAAGTGCCGGGTCCTGCACTTGGGTCACAGCAACCCCATGCAGTGCTACAGGCTTGGGGAAGAGTGGCTGGAAAGCTGCCCAGCAGAGAAAGACCTGGGGGTGCTGGTTGACAGCCGGCTGAATATGAGCCAGAAGTGTGCCCAGGTGGCCAAGAAGGCCAACGGCATCCTGGCCTGCATCAGAAATAGTGTGGCCAGCAGGAGCAGGGAGGTGGTTGTTCCCCTGTACTCGGCACTGGTGAGGCCACACCTCGAGTACTGTGTTCAGGGCCCCTCACTACAGGAAAGACATTGAGGTGCTGGAGCGTGTTCAGAGAAGGGCAACCAAGTTGGTGAGGGGCCTGGAGCACACGTCTTATGAGGAGCAGCTGAGGGAACTGGGGCTGTTTAGTCTAGAAAACAGGAGGCTGAGGGGAGACCTTATCGCTCTTTACAACTGCCTGAAAGGGGGTTGTAGTGAGGTGGGTGCTGGTCTCTTCTGTCAGGTGGCTGGAGATAGGACAAAAGGAAATGGCCTCAAGTTGAGGCAAGGGAGATTTAGGTTAGATATTAGGAAAAATTTTTTTACTGTGAGGGTTGTCAGACATTGGAATAGGCTGCCCAGGGAAGTGGTTGAGTCACCATCCCTGGAGGTATTCAAGAAGTGAGTGGACGGGGTACTTCAGGACATGGTTTAGTGGGCATGGTTGATGGTTGGACTCGATGATCTTGAAGGTCTTTTCCAACCTAAATGATTCTGTGATTCTATGAAAGTGAAAGATACTACCTTGGGCTGGGAAATCCCTTAGGGTGTTTTACAGAGGTGGCTTTTCCTTGTTCTTATATTGCCTATGTATTTGCTGTTGGCAATTTTGGATTTGAGGCATCAAGATAAACAGACCATTGATGGGTCATGTGATAGCCCCTTCTACACTCTTGTTAAGTTTCAGTGTATTTTGATGAGTGACATGTTAACCTACATCAATTACTTCAATGATTGCTACAGAATTTAGCTAAAGAAATGCAACCTTACATTTGCTGATTTTAAAAAAGGGATTTCATTAATAAAGTCTGTGCATAATGCTGTCCCTGGTTAATCAGATAGTCCAGCAAAATCACTAGCTTTTCCCGCATTTCCTGCACTTTTCTGTGTATTTTCATTCAGATCAGGACAAGTTCCTAACTAAATAGAATTACTGCTGAGCACAGTTAACACTCTAACCATGGGTAAAAACATGTCATCCTCTCTAACAGTGAGCATAAACAGAAACAGATTTTAGTTTCATTAAACTAAATAAGGCCTCTTGGACACTAAAGTATTATTTAAACTGATTAAGCATAGCAGAATCAGTCAGAGTATGGATTAGTTAATTTTATTTTTATTTTGCCTTTCTGAACACGGAAAGAATAACATCAGCTGTAATTTACCATTGAAAGCTGATAGCTGTTTCTGACTTAAATAAATGATGTTGCTAGTTACTTACAGGAGCTTTGCTGTTTTATTTTGAAAGGAAACACCTTGTCACTGGTAGTTTCAGAATTGCCTACAGACTTCAGCTTTGTAAAAAATTTCAGGCCCAATTAAACTTCTAGAACAGTCTCTAGAAATAAATGCAATAAAAATCCAAATCCCCTGGAAGACCTTGTATATTAGTCTCTGACAGGGGAATTCAAATGGTCAGATTCTCCAGTGCTGCTCATGATAAAAAATGGCTTAAACCCATGAGCAGTTCTGGGGCTGGGGCAGGCACACAGCACCAAAACACAACGGGTGGCAAAAGCCAAAGCTCTGCAGACAGCAATATCCACTGCGTTTTGCTCAGGCAGACATGTGAGCAATGTTAGCTGACACTAACATGGTGGGCTGACGTGCCTGGGGTACAGGGATATGGTCCTCTCTGCAATCCCTTCTTTGAGGGACATAATTTCTTGCAGAGATCTAAAGAACACATTTTATATCTCAACCACCCCAGCAAGGTTTGCAAGAGAATGCCTTTTGAAACCACCTGTACACATTAGGTTTGACAATTTTTATGTGAATTAGAAATTGCTATGAATGGCTTTATCATGAAAGTAAGGAGTACAGCATTTTTCTATCTATGTAACATTGGTAAAAGTTGGTGAAATAAGTAAAGTTTAATTTGGGAGAGGAAAATATGTGGGTCATAGGCTAAAATCACTCAGTACAGACTAGTTTCAAGATTTTTGCAGGCTATGGAAAATATATAAAATTCCCATGAATGCATGTGCACTCAGTTATTTTGAACCCCGATAAGCCAATGTCTGAAATTTGATGCACTCTAGGCTGAATTAATTTTCAGTAATGAAATTCTAAATGTTATGTAACACTACTTCTGAGTACATGTGTGTCTAAATACAAAGGGATATAGTTTCATTTTAATGCACAGGGGAGTCATATACGTAATGACTATTAACAGCAGTAGGTATTATAGGGAAAATATTCTGTGTGCTAAGAACATATGCTATTTTTTTTTGACATATTGTATCAGTTGTCATACTACAATGCATCAACAAATAAGCATGTCTAAGAAAAAAATATGACTGTGAATGACAGATAATCACAAATTCAGCCCTTCTTACAAATATAGGAAGGGGTCACAGCTATTCTGAGATACTACCAATTCTTTTTCTTATCCTCTAAGTTGAGACATGACAATGGTAGGTAGGTTCATGAGCAATGGAGTCTTGGAAGAAAACCAGCTGACAGTGGAAAGCAATTTTAAAGATCCTGAACTACTTAAAAAAAACCACATGAAAATGTGGATTCTGCTAAAATTTCTCTCACTTAGATTTTGGGTGGATTTGGGATTCTAGGTGAAAAAAATAATTCAAAGAGAGAAACAAAGTATGCACCTTGCAAGGACATGAGGAAGAATTATTGCCATTAAACTCAGAGTCACGTTCCCAGAGCCAGGCACTGGGACGTCCAGCTCCAGGTGTTGTTTAAACATAGTGCACACACCTGTTCTGCTCTGAAATGCAGACCCACCACTTCCTCACTCAGTAGCATCTTACTGCTTCCATAATTTCACTAAAAATTAGTGGGAATATTCAAGTGATAGTTGAACATAAATAATTGCATTGAGTCCGTCCCTAAGCAGACAAAAGGGAGATGGAAATCTAACACTGCTATTTTGCCAATGCTGAACTTAGTACTGAGTGGTACATCCCCAACTGTTTGCAAGAAATTGATGGCAGAAGCAAGAGCTGTGTGCAGATCTCTTGGGTCTCAGTCCAACATCTGTACTACCAGGCTAATATCACTAACGTGTTGAAGGTACTCACTGCTTTGTTCTCCTGGGAAGGTCAGTGCACAGTGTCACTTCTTTCCCAATGAATGCTTCAAAAAGCAATCATCTCTCTCATTGACAGACATTTCTCTCTGCCAAACTGTTTTTTTAATCGATCTCCACATATTCTGAGTTACTTACATTTTCTCTGCCTCCCTAGAAAATATCTTCCTTTTAGAAGCGCATGCTGCTATCCAACATAGATGAGTCACAACTGAGGTAAGGGAAAAGAATATTTTGCTTCTCCAGGGGAGATTACAGCCGCTAGCCTAGTCGAATCATTGTCTTGGATTGTAAACAGCATCCTGTAGCCTTCAGTTAAGACCCCTTGTAAAACAGCAAAGCATTCTGCTTTTATATTATCTTACACAAACTGGTATCAACTAGGACAAATTTACAGAAGTCAATCTACACTGATATAAAACCATGCAATAGAAAAGAGAAAAGCTGTAAATACTCTGGTATTGCACAAAATCCAAGGAATAAAAAACTACACAGACATGATCACAAAAGTTTCACCAAATGAGGACAAGATATTCTTACATCCACCACTAGGAAGCAGTATAACCATGTTTTTAACAATTTGGAAATAATAACTATTCAAGTCAGACTTCTGGAATATTTAAAGGGTGGACCCCAAGACAAAATAGAAGGGAAAAAAAAAAAAAAGAAAAAAACCATTTCTGTCTGATGACTATATCGACTACTTGTGACAATGAATGCCCATGCAGGAAAGTAAAACTAGAGAGAATTCTGAACATGATGGGAAAGCTTCATGTAAGATATTTTTCTCATGATTAAAGGAGATAAACCTTTGCAAGCCTTCTTGCATCCTTCCTGTACACGATTACCAAGCAAAATACAAGACAAAATGCACAGATGACCTGCTACTTCATTATTTTGCACCATGCAAAGTGTTCAGTTACAGTTTTTGAAAATTTCTGATGTCTTTGTAGAATGCTTTTGTAAAGGTGTGAGCGGTGTGGTGCATTTATAACAATTTGAAAAAGATGACAATATCATCATAAAATCTAACAGAACAAAGTTTACCAGATTGGATTTGGGGCTAGATTAACGTTTAAGAGGTGCAAATGCTCGATAACTCTTGCTACCTATATCAGACTTTGTGATTGTGAGTTGTGTGAGTGTGTCTTGAGCAAGAAGAGCAGGTGGTAAATATCTTATCTCTGTCTATAGGGTCAATGCATCCATACTCTTCCTGATCCTTAAGCCCTAAACATGTATTAATTATTTCAGTAGTAAAAGTGTCATATTCTTCACTGAGATTTCATTAAGAAGAAAAGTCTGAAGACTTCAATTCTCTTGCAATTCAAATATCACAAGATTACTTATTGTGGTAATAGCACTTAACATTTACACCCCTCATTCATCAACTACTTCACAAGCATCAGCTAATAAGGCAGACTTAAAGGTGTTTATTTTCTTTGCCTTCTAGACTAGAAACCCAACCCAGGCAAGTGATTCATTAGTCAAATGCAGTAAGTGCCAAATCCAGTAATGTTACTTTCCCTAGCTTTTTTTGCTACCTGAAACCATCCTATTACACTTCTTGGTATATATCCTATTTCAGGAGATAAAGTGAATACAGTGATTTAATTTCTAAGATGTTTATTACTTTCCCAAGTATTAAATGTAGCTATTTTACATCTTAACCTCCATATAAAAGGTTGTTTAGTTTTGAGATATTTCTAAACAAAATTGTCAGTTTGATAAATGTTTCATCAATTCCATCATTTGCAAATATGTTGTTGGTTTTATATTGACACACATAATGTACTTCTCTTACATAACTACATATGCTTATCTCCCTTATATCTCTTCTAGGCAGAAAGTTTCAAAAATAGATGTTTTGTACAAAATTGTGTTTCTTTTCAGTCCTTATTTATACTCTTGAAAAACCTGTACTTCAAGTGATATTATGAACACTTCTCAGCTCTTCTGAATCTTTCATATTTTTCTTTCTTGCACATTAAGACATTTTACTTGTTCTTTCTAATTTAATTTCAGCAGTTTTGAAGACTGCTGACTAAGCCCTTGGCAAAACATGCTGCTGGTATTTATTCTAGCCTTAATGTAAAAATGTCATTGAAATTCACGTACACACAAAGGATGGGTATATACATCGCCTAGGAGAGTTTACATGACCTCCTAGACAGAAGGGTCATCACTAGAGGGTACATTAGGTTTAGCTGGGTAAACAGACTCACCCACTCCCATTTCATGCCTGTCTCTGCTATCACACAAAACACATACTGCCAAATTAGTAGCACTAATACACTTTTTATTACAGAAATGATTGTAGGAAAATATACATTCTTATGCAAGCATAAAGACTTTAATACTGGGTAGGTCAATGCCAAAGATTCTGTAAGTCAACCTGTTAACTGAGGGAAGAGCTAGAAACAAAATAGGACAAACATAATAAAGGAGAGGGAGAATAAAGATAATCTGGGAGTGCATCCCGAGGCCTCTGTGAAGGCTATAGCAAAAATTGCTAAAACTGCAGAGTTAGGACTTCATTCAGACTTAAGACTCTGCAATTCTCCCCAAGCCTTTTGGTAAGCTTGCTGTGTGTGTTTTGGGGGCAGGAGGAGGGAAGAGTCCTTTACAAATTAATGCATTTTAAAATTTATGCTCTACAGTAATAATAAAACACATTCTCTAAAGCAGCAATACTGTGATTTCTTCCCCCTCAATGAACTCTTTTAAATATAGGAAACAAGATTAAAAGATAGTACCATGTATCATAGCAAGCAGTATTAATGATACGGAAATAAAATATAGTCTGGCTGGCAGCATTCCAGCCTTCTTGGCTACGTGTCAACTCTCTGATGTGATGATACGCTGCATGAGACTTGCCTCCATATCTTCTATACGTAACCCTTATCTGACAGGGGCCTAAGCAATGCCCTTCAGAGGAGACAGATTATGAATGCGGCAGTTTGCATTTCAAGCTAAATTCCACAATTAAGTATAATTATGTGCCATATGTTTTCATCCTTTCAATTTTGTGTAGTCTTGAAAACTAAGTAAATATGTAGGCCTCTAAAATAATGGAATGTGTCACTGCCATGATGCAGCATCTGTGGTATACTGCAGTAATTCTAAAATGAAAATACAATCAATGTAATTATTCTAAACTAAGTTATCTGAATTACAGGATAGTTACCATATGTATGTGGAACAGTTTTGACACATACTTTTTACTATATTCAGGTCCCACTTCAGATCTCTAAAATATTAAAGATCACAAAGGAACCAACAACAGTGCTCCCTAAAACCAGTACAATTTCCCAAGGAAAACAAAAGAAGATACAACTTCTTCTCATATGTTTACAATGATAATATTAAGAATTATGATTTCATTCTTTCTTATTCACCCATTCAATGACTGTATGCCTCTGCAAGCTTGCTTCTAAATGAATTTCATTTTACAAAAAGAATTAAAAATCAAAAGATAATTTTTTATTGAAATGCTTTTTATATAAACCATTGATTCATTTAACTGAAGACTGTGAGAATACCTAAATGTGCCTGCCCTTGCAAAGCATGAACGCTTTTGAAGCTAATGTGATGAAAACATCTTTCTTGCAGAAGCCAAGGCAGAGTTACTTATTACAGTGGAAGTTTTTGGCCACAGTCTTTGCAGCACAATTGCTAGTAATCTCAACATAAGCAAACAAACATATTCACATTGACTGAGAGACATTCCACAGGTGAACACAGGTGTACCCCCAGCTCAAAGTGTCTTGTCTTCATTTTCCTCTGGGGAAGGCTCACACTCAGATTCAGTTTGAGCTGAAGCTCTAGGTAACATTACGGCTCTTTTGAAGCCAGTTCCAGGGCTGACTATAAGGGGGCTAGGATTTCATGTGCTAAATTCAAATACTTTTATTTAATTTCTTTGTTTAGCCTTGGTTTTGTGGTGATTTTTGAGGCATTTTCTTGGTTTGGAGGAAATACTCACAAGTTCAATGAACTAATTCTCAGATACATCCAGGAAATTACAACATTTTCTTTTTTAAAACAAAGACGTTTTAAATGCCATACAAACACTACATTGCAGAACACACCACTGAAATCCTTAGAATTGGAAAGCGGTTTCATTTCAAGAAACAAAGAATCCAAGACTGAAAACTAAGTGTTTTAAAACAGGATAACTCTAGTAGAGCAGACATATAAGCAGTTAACTTAGTTGACAATGCAGCCAAGAAATTGTCCTGCTCTTTTATCAATCTGATCCTGAGGCGTATTTGGTTTTGCATATAAAATATATACCTATGCAGTTTTAATGGAACTTGAAAAAATAACTAATAAGCCCTATATATGCACAATGCTGCCCTACTTCCAGTAGAATAAATATGAAAACAGGGCCTGTTTTGACTTTTATTTTAAGAATTGTGCAAAAAAATGGACTCATAATGGAAATGCTATTGCAACCATAATTATACTACAGCATCAGCTATGACCTGGCTTTTCTGACGTGTTTCCTCACAAAAACCACTCTAATGATTTTTATCTGGTACTTTAGATGGCATATTTAAGTCCAGCTTTAAAATAAGCAATATGCAGAGAAATACTTCATCATAAGGAATGTAGCTGAAGACTGTTAATTAAGTGTTCAGGGCTCTCTACAATTAGTGGCTTTATTTTTCCCCAAATAGTTTTCAACAGAAATGACAACTACATAGTTATTATTAGCTGTTGTATACTAATAACAATTAACATCCGCTGTGGTAGTTTGTATACACAGAAACATGCTAAAAGATATTCCTAGCAATGGAATAAAACTACAGAACAAACCAACAATGCTCCATTTTCTAAATCAGCAATGAAAGAGAGAAAGAAATGTGGTTTTAAAGACATTTGGAAATGCTTCTTCCATAATGGATATAGTTACTGGAGCACTGTTTTTTTGATTATTAAACCTTCACCCTAGAAAAAAACATTCTAGGAAAAAAACAACAAACAATGAAGACAAATTCTGTACAATGACATTGGAGTCCTACTGCAGTTAACACTCTTACTACAAATGAGCACCAGTTAAATAAAATTTTTAAATGAAGACTGCAAGGAAATGTACCACAACTACGATCAAAAAATTATTCTTCATTTCTACTAAAGATTCATCACAGTGGCCAAAAGTCAGATAAATATAAAAAAAGCTTTTGTTTTCAGAGTTTGAACTACTAATGTTCTTGGGTCTATTGGGATGTCCAACTACTACCTGAATCGCACTAATTCTTGACCTCCACCACTACTTGACCTCAAGTTTCACAATCTGCTTATGAGCATTTTATTATGGAATAGAACAATTCAAGATTAAAACACTATGACTTTATTGAAACACTGCACTTCCATTAAGCTGATATGCTTTTCACTGAATTTTTAGTTAGCCTAAAATGCTGCACTTGTTTTATAAAGATAACACTTCTCACTCTTCATCTTGCAACAGATTCCAAAATGAACCAAAGCTTAAGAGTGTGATACTGAACCTCCCACATACTTTCTAGAGAAGGCTTTTCTTCTTTTCTTAGATCTTGCACAAGCTGCACCTTCAAAAAAGTAGTTAAGGTAGCACATGTGTGGGGGGAGAAAGGGGAAACGGTAAATCAGTTTAAGAGGTAAAAGCAATGAGAAAAATTTAGCAAAGTCACAAGAGCAGAGCAAGCAGAATGAGTCAAGGCAAACTTGGAGTTCAGCCAGGAATCACTGGATTCCTGTAGCGTGAATGCAGGTGTATGATACGACAGAAAGAAATAAATAGTAGGACCTTATAAAATCAGTAGAGAAGCTAATGCAAGTGATGAGCAGAGTCCAACAGATCTGTTAACTTTCTCAGCATTTTCAGACACTACATTGCCTGCACACCCTGCATCAGTCTCTGGAGTGTATTTTCTATCTCCCTCCCACTCTCACTTAATTAGAGAGTTCATGCTATCCTGAAATCCCATAGGAACATGCCTTGGTGCCCAGCAGCAGAGTTCAAGAAGCATTTTATGGCTCAGAGCCGAACCTGAGAGCTCACAGTCAGCCTGGTCTCTCTCTGGTAATTCTAAACCTCTGTTCTGTTGCATAAATCTTTAAATAGCTTACACACTCTTTCCATTGATCACTGAGAAGGTATTTAACAAGTTTTGCCCAGGAAAAGATTAACTAGCTATGATCTCTTTAGATTAGAAAGGAGACAATTAATTGATGATATGATAAACATATAAATTCATTATTACCTGGAGCAGGTTTCTCTCATTACTAGGTGTCCTAGTTTCAGCTGGGATAGAGTTAACTGTCTTCCTAGTAGCTGGTACAGTGCTATGTTTTGAGTTCAGTATGTGAAGAATGTTGATAACACTGATGTTTTCAGTTGTTGCTAGTAGTGTTTAGACTAATGTCAAGGATTTTTCAGCTTCTCAAGCCCAGCCAGCGAGAAAGCTGGAGGGGCACAAGAAGTTGGGACAGGACACAGCCAGGGCAGCTGACCCAAACTGGCCAACAGGGTATTCCATACCATGGGACGTCCAATCTAGTATAGGAACTGGGGAGTGGGGGCGGGGAATCGCCGCTCGGGGACTAGCTGGGTGTCGGTCGGCGGGTGGTGAGCAATTGCACTGCGCATCATTTGTACATTCCAATCCTTTCGTTATTGCTGTTGTCATTTTATTAGTGTTATCATTATCATTATTAGTTTTTCTTTTCTGTTCTATTAAACTGTTCTTATCTCAACCCGTGGGTTTTGCTTCTTTTTCCCGATTTTCTCCCCCATCCCACTGGGTGGGGGGGGGAGTGAGTGAGCGGCTGCGTGGTGCTTAGTTGCTGGCTGGGGTTAAACCACGACACTAGGCAGACAGGGTATATTAAGCTTCTGTACCACCTTGTTTACTTGTTTACCAATAAAGGCAATAAAGCTTCCACTTTCCCCTTCCTTCAGTATTTCTAGCGCGCTAAAGCTTTAGGGTACTACGTGGTCTGAGCTGCAAGAGAAAAGATTGCGTTAAAGTGAAATGAAGACAAAAGCCTATGGTCTTGGCTAGGCTATGAGGTGATGCGTATAAGCATCAGAAAGCAGAGCAAGGTATCATGAGATGCGTACAGTGACAGTTTACTGTTTTTACAGCATTGCATGAATCAGCCAGGGAGGGATTTTGCACAGAACAGTTTGCTGGGGACCCCTCTTGTTTTTTCTCTCTCATTTCTCACTGATAATGGAACAAAATACAGCAGGTAGCTGGGGCTCCATCTGGGTCCAGTGCTTAGCATTATTATGCCACAGTAGAAAACCACAGTGAGCCCACATTTGGGATACTACGTACAATCAAAGGTAGTATATAGCAGAAATAGAAATAATACAGGAAAGAGCAACAAACTTGATGGGAGACAGGCAGCAGAGTTTGTATGAGGAGAGATAAGATAGCCTAGGACTCTTCAGGTGGTTTTGAATCTGAGGCTTGCCCACTTTATTTGATGCTGTCTACTACTTTTGAAATAATCTTCTCCATGCCATTCTTTATTTTCATGCCTTTCAACATTTATTTCCTAACAACGAACCAAAATAAATTCTTTTTAATACAATGCATGCTTAAATTGAAGCCCTCATTGCCAGAAAACCTTGTGAACATCTAAAGTAGAAATTGTGACTGATCAATGAGGCCTTGCAGTGGCAGAAGGCTCTGAGGAGACAGGCAAAGGCTTTGTGCTCATGAAGCTCATGATGGGATGTGGGGAGTGACCGTCCACTCCTGATGCAAGGAAAGTTGAACTTGCCTCAACACAGAGGGGTCCAAGGGTAGCCTTTAGGCTACATCAGCTGTCTTCCTGAGCTAGCCAGACTGGTGAGATGCAGGTTAATATGCATGGCTCAGCCCAGCACAGACTACAAAAAGTAAACAACTAACAAACAGAACTTAGAAGAGAGCAAAGGGCTTGAGCGGGTTTGAACCCATGTACTCCTTCCCAGCAGCTAGGGACACGCAGCCATTGTACTGGGATCCAGCTGTGCATTGCAATTATTACATGCTGTTAAGTGCACTTATATTTTGATCTCATGCACTGCTGCATCACTATGTGAAATCAAAATCCCATGTCACGTCAAGTATTGTCAAGTAAGTAATCTGATATTAAACATCAAACCCTTCATGTGTGGAATATCAAAAATAACCTGGTCAGAGAGAAGTGGACTCTTGACATTAGTGCAGTCCAAAGTGGTTAGATCACTTAATGTAAGAAAAAGCCTTTAAGGACTATTAAACACCATTATTCAGTATAATCTTTCATCTGAAATTCCCAAACCTGCATGTGAGGGGAAATACCATCTTATAACAGTTCTTCTTCCCTAAGGTGCCGGCCAGTAAAAAACAAGCTGGCCCTTTAGCCTGACATGGTTCATTGTTCTTGCATGGGATAATTCAGAAGCTCTGAAGTAGGTATCTGTTCAGTTTGTTTGTTTGTTTATTGGGGGGTGCAGGGACATGGGGGGTTGACATTGAAATCTGGTTGTTTGATCTCAATTTTCATCTTCTGTGTGTAAGTCAGTTTTTTATAGGTGTCGTGGTTTAACCCCAGCCAGCAACTAAGCACCACGCAGCCGCTCACTCACTCCCCCCCCCCCCCAGTGGGATAGGGGAGAAAATCGGGAAAAGAAGTAAAACTAGTGGGTTGAGATAAGAACAGTTTAATAGAACAGAAAAGAAAAACTAATAATGATAATGATAACACTAATAAAATGACTACAGCAATAACGAAAGGATTGGAATGTACAAATGATGCGCAGTGCAATTGCTCACCACCCACTGATCGACACCCAGCTAGTCCCCGAGCGGCGATTCCCCACCCCCACTCCCCCTAGTTCCTATACTAGACGTGACATCACATGGTATGGAATACCCTGTTGGCCAGTTTGGGTCAGGTGCCCTGGCTGTGTCCTGTGCCAACTTCTTGTGCCCCTCCAGCTTTCTCGCTGGCTGGGCTTGAGAAGCTGAAAAATCCTTGACATTAGTCTAAACACTACTAGCAACAACTGAAAACATCAGTGTTATCAACATTCTTCACATACTGAACTGAAAACATAGCACCGTACCAGCTACTAGGAAGACAATTAACTCTATCCCAGCTGAAATCAGGACAATAGGATACAATACAACACTTAGAGCTTGTGTCCCATGACTATTCAATATATTTGGTAAGTGTTGCACGAGATCTCTTCAAAGTCTCAGCAGTCTAAACAAAATGTCAGTTATGATCTTCTTAATATGCTCATTTATTAATGTGTTTGTAAAATGTCAACAGATCAAGAAGGGACAGTTTTTCTTTTTCACACAGACTTTTCTGCTTAGACTTGTCATGTCATGGTCTCCCAGGTCTTCCTTTTCACTAATGGACTAGGCTGAAGTATATGGTTTGGAGGTCAGCAGTCCCCTGGTTCAAACACAGACATCTGTAAAATATGGATGCAGTATCTGTCACTCTCCAGTCCCCTGAATAAGAAAAACCTGCATATTTTTCACAGCCTTTCATTCATTTTATACTCCAGTTCTCTTAGCAGACTTGAATTTGTCCTATTTGATCTTTTTACAAGTGTGAATAGTCTGAGAAACTCTCCAAATGCTCAGTCATTATTGCCAAAAGAGGGAGGTACTTCTTCACAACCTTCAGTGTCAACGAGTCATGCATACAGTTCATTTAGCTGCTTATCACTGTAACTCCCTTGATTTCCTATTTCTACATAATCAACACATTTCTTACTTAAAGAAAGGTTTTTATATGAATACTCTAACAATAGCTCTTTTAATGTGTTTAAATGAATCTCAATGAGGCCTAAATGACAACATTAGGAATCTATTTTCTACTACCTTTTAGCAGTTATCCAGATTGACTTCACCTCTGGTGCATACGTTGATACAAGAATTACAGCTAAAAGGAGTTTATCTGGTTTTGTGGTAGACAATTTTTATACTATCATTGCTGAAGACATATGTCAATGTCAAACACTCTCTGACATTAGAATAACTGTACTTTTGATTAAAAATTGAATTTAAAATTATTAAAAAATAAACCACTTGGTGATTAAACTAGACAGAAAACAAATTAAATTCTACCTTATTTTGTGACAGTTAATAAATCAACTTTAAGCAAATTAGTGCACATGCTCACAACAATCCTGTCTGAAGAATAATCTTCTGAGTTTATGTGAAGTGACGGTTTACCAAACAAACTTAATTTCAGTGTTTTCACAAAGAAGGAGTATGAAACAAAATATTTCCTGCATACGTCTATGGACTCACACCTTCAAGTTAAATTCTGCCATAATCAACAAGCAGAACATTTGACAAATTCCATTTGCTATTTCTTCTTTTTTTTTAATCTTTTGTCACTCTGCAATTCATCATGTTAAAAGCTTTGATCCCTAGCGTTGAGCAGACATGATTTCCTAAATGACTAAAACTTATAGGCAAGTGTTTCCTTTTAGAGCTGTATGTAAATGCAATGTTAAATTTTATTTTTGTAATCTCTTTAATCAGAAACAAGGGAATTAGCCAGCTGTTTGGAACTCATGTTAAGATGTAATTAAGCATCTGATTGAATTTCTGTGCATATCAAACAGCAAAGGCTAGTATTTGCACACAAGACAGATCGCTTTCATTAAAATAAAAATCTCACCAACTGACAACAGAAAGGGTTTACTCTAATGGTTCGTCTCCGAGATATCCCTCCACAAGAAAGCACACAACAGAATGGCAAAAAAATTTGCTTTATGTGTCAATCATACCAATAGGATCCCTTACTGAGTGACACCTAGCTTTCCCTTACATCTGTACTGCATGCCACTCCAATACGCTAAGGAATTGCCTGTCTTGCAGGCTTCATAAAGAAAAAAAAAAAAAAAAAAAATCCCACAAATTATCAATTACTCCAGTGTGGAAATAAGCTTTACTGCCACCTGTGCTTGTTTTATTTTTATTTATTTATTTGGTGGGGAGGTTTTTTTTGTTTTTTTAATTGCTAGTGAAAGACCTATTAAAAAGTATTACTGCTGAGGTTTATGTATATATATCACATATAGCCAGGATTATTATATCTGGTAAAACAAAAACCAAATTTTCTCCTTTTCACGCGATATTGTCCAGAGATGAATATTAAGATAGATGAAAATGTATTCTGTTTTTTAATACTAACAGATGAGTACAATAAATAGTAAGCTAAACAAAAACCATAGTTTTATGGTGTAGGATGAAGACAGGTAAACAAATTATTAGAGAAAACTGCTTCCTTAAGTAATTTAATTTCAAGAGAAGTAGAAGCAGCTTCTTGACTATTGCAATCAGCTCTGATTTGGGTCAAAGCATCCATATTCCCTTTGTGCTAGCTAGGAACAAAGCAAAGGCAGGAAGGAGTGCCATTAAGGTAGGGTTTTTACTCTCTTTGTCTTCTCAGTTTCCAAGGGTGGAAGTAGGGTTTAATTACCCAGTTGTCCTCTTCCCACGGCATTTCCGCACTTTGTCGCTGCTCAGAGGATGGGGCAATGGTGTGATGCTGACTCTTCTAGGGACAGTCTGTACATGCCCCACTGCAGTCCCCTCTGCCAAGGACTTTCACTCGACTCAAGAGAGAACATGGAAAGCAGCTGGCCAGAAAACCATGTCACATCAGCTTGCAGCATCAAGCACCAGAGCCAAGAGCCACAGGACAACACAACTCTTAAGACACCAAATTGGTGCGCCCGGTGTTGCCCAGCCTTATTCAAGCCCCACGTGGAGGTGAGGCTCACGGATCTAACAAATTAGTCCGGTTTTGTAGAAGTCCTCAGTGTATAATACACACAGTGTGACCCCAAAAGATCCTAATCTGGAGACCCAGGGCAGACAGGGAGGGAGAGTAGAGAGTATCCAGAAAATGAGAATATTTTAGGTAAAGGTATTTAAGGAGTTTCTGGCTTGGGGATCTGCATACTTGCTAGACATAAGCACACTGGACACACTCACTGAATTTTCCAGTTCCTATCTTCTTTTGTATGCTACACAGAAGGAATGCATTGGCTATGAGTAACTACGTAACACAAAACAAGTCCCGTATTTGGTAATTCAGAGGAAAGGAGTATCACAGTGCAACAGACTACACGTGCAATTCATGTGTATTACTTTGGCTCCTTCTGATCATGACAGCTGAGAAAAAAATCCTTGTCTATGGCTGTCTTGCTACCCCTCTGCAAATTAACAAATATAAAATTTTTAAAACAGCTAAAAAATCACAAGTGTTTAGAGATATATTTGAACATGAACTTGAAAGAGAGACAGACAATTTTGATGCTGCTTATTTAATTCAGCGCTCTCTCATTCAGCTTACAAGAATGAGTTTTTGTAAATTAAATAATTTTCACTTAAGGGATTTTTTAGGAATGGTTCAGCACAAAGTTTTTAGGTTTTGAGACAAAGATAATTTTAAAAATTCAAAGGATTGTGCAAAGTTTTCCAAAGAGTAGCCAAAGTGGTTCTAATTAGAAAATAGCAATTAATAACAGAAAATGGCAATTATTTAAAATCAAATTCTGTCTAGTCTAGTTAATATAAGGAAGGTATATATTCCTAGAAAGGAAAAGGCTAATATTGGCATATTATTACAATGTTGATCAGATTCAACTTTAAATTTTTGAGCAACTATTATTGCTTATACCAAATATCTACATGGCCACTAGGAAATGACATGGATGAAAGAGCTTGTTCTACAAAACAAGCCAAACCATATGCAAGCATAAACAAAGAACATTTTGCCCACTCCAACAACACTGAGTATTCTCCACCATAAAGCACTAGCAGCAAACAATACTTCCTAAGATAAAAAACATCTGGGGTAGAATATTGGGCCTTATAACAAAGCAAGCGCACAACCTCCTCTAGAATAAATGATCCTGGAATAGGATATATGCAGAGAAACTATATAACCCTATGTCTACAAGTATACATATAGAAGTACATTAGACACATGCACATGTTTGCTCATACTGCAAAATCATTTTCAGCATTGCTTTTGTTCAAAATCCAAAGCATAATATCGACATGGTTATCTCGAAAGATGTCTCTCATAATCAAAACTCTGCCTCTCTTAGCACATCCAGCCATGCCAATCTGAATTGTACTCATAAAACGGCTCCACTTGCAGAGAATCCATGGCTTAATTTGTGGTTATTAGTCTATGTGTGATTGTAAGTAACAGAATAATCCTTTTTATCCATTTACTCTGTTTTCTCCATTTACGTTCCCTTTTTTCCCAGCATCACAGATTTCCTTCTACTGAAGGGTTTAGAAACTAATGTTCTAGATGCTAGGCAATGATGACTGAATAGTCTTCTTCATGCTAAAATGAATCCCAAACCAATTATGACTGTTACTTATCAATTATGGTTCTTAAACTAATGCTAGTCTGGACTTTTTCTTTCTTCTGTAGAAGAAACATTAGATAAATTCTCTTGCCCCAAATAATCTACACACAAAATTAAAGTTACGCTCTCACAGCTACTCTGTAGCACTAGATAGCAAATGCAGCTCTGCAAGTAAAACACACTGTGGTAGACAAGATTTGCTTTCCTCAAACTCTGCTCCTTTTTACAGTATTTAAACGTTATTCCAAAACATCAATTACTGTCATGGCAGACACATTACTCAGTCAATCTGGAGAAGGAATTCTTCAAGAAGTAACTGCTTTTTGACATTGTTTGTAACTTTCACTAAAACATTTGTTAATGTTTGATCTGTGTGAAGAGAGTTTAAAAAAAGCTTCATGCATATAGCTCTCCATGCCTTTAATTTGATAAAACTAGATAAAAAAATGAGAGTCAGTTATTTTGCATGCGTTTGTTAGCATTTTCCTGAGACTTGGTCAGGACTGCATTTAGCCTAGATCATTGTAATCTTTACTCTGAGAACGATTCCACTACTCACTCTTGCTCCTCAGGTGCTTTGTGCAACACTAATACCTGGATCTCTTGTGATGGAACAAGGTCTAGTCAAGCACTATCTCAGGGAACAGCAAAAAGAAAACTGACCTATTGGTATGAAGCTAGGAAGTTAGTTGATAAGGAACAGCATTTCATTTTAGCTTTAAATCCTCAGGTTCTGGAGTTGCATGATTCTGTTAAGCTCTCAACCTTTATTTACTAACCTGTCTGACAGACTGAAAAAAATGTGAAGCTTAAATAGAAAGAACCCAAATCACTGAAAAGGAAAATAAATGGCATTTTTCTCAGTTTATCTCATGATTTTTTTAAAACTTTGGATAGACAATGTTGCCTGCATATGATATTTTCAGCTTTAATTACTTATATTAATAACTAATTTTATTACAGTTCCCAAGTGAAGAGCAAAAAACAAATCAAAGATCAACTCTGATGCAACCATGCTTCAGGTCAGATAGAGTTCCCTCAGGCAGCCCATATTGATTCTAACAATGATTCCATAAAGTATTACCGAAGCAGAAGGTCTGCACATGTTTCCTGAATTCTCAGTTCCTTTTCCCTAATTTATATCAGTGTTTGTCCCTCAATAGTTTTCTCAAGCCAAAACAAAACACAGAAACCTCCTCCCTTCCTTAGAAGATCTTAAAACTCCATTTAAGTATTTGTCCACAGATGAGTGTGAGTACTGTTAGCAAGAGTTTAATATAGCGCCTAAGTAGTAACAAAGGTTGACATGTAACCATTAACATGTAACCAGCCTGGCTTGTTTTGTTGTTATTTTATCAGTCACTGACAAGACAAGTCAATCTTCCAACTTTACGAACAATAACTTTTACACAGGAAGTTTTGCGACCATGCATGTGGATGGCAATGGACATGAGCATGCACAACATACTCCCATCCCTCAAAAGTACCAAGGACGCACAGCAAATCTTCTCATTTCCTGAAATGACTCTGTGGTTTGGGGTTTTTTTAGCATCCATGTGATAAGCATAATGCCAAGTCTATGACTTGCTAATGAGCACATCCTCAAGGTATGAAGACTGCAAAGGGACTTTTTGTTTCCTTGTCAATACAGAGTATAAAATGTAACACTTAAAGCTCCTTTTGTACTGGTACAGATAACTCCAAAGAATGCACTATGAAGAATGAGCCTTTTTATCACAAAAGGCAATGGTATGTTTTACGTATATATGAATATGTAAAAGAAAAATTAGTTAACAAGTGTTTTTAAAAGTTCTATTAAAACAGTGATGGATATTTTTTTACTGACTGAGATTATCATCAGGTCTAAAATGAAAGCATATTAAGATATGTAGGTACCCTCATTAAACTTCCCTGTAGTTTATAAAGCATATAAAGCATACAAAAAAGCATATAAAGATAACATTTTCTGCTTCCTCCTTAGCCAAGTTCTGGATTGACCTCTTCATAATCAAGGAATCAGATTTAAATTCTACACTACCCCTTTTTTTAAAAGTCTGCTAAAATCTTGGTTTTAAAGTTTAGAAAATACAAAGAAACAAATACCACACTTCATACTGCCTCACAGCTAAGCCTCAGAACTAGGGAAATACTGGAATTTACAGTTTGTCTTTGCACCTGTAATCAAGCACGTGATCTGGACATAACTAGTACAACAGTCATCACATGGCAGTAAGTTGTTCACAGAATCCTGACTCATTTTGTGCAGAGTCCACTTTACAGATAAGTCTGAACCATTATGAACTCAAAGAAACAGTTTTCTGTCAGGTACATTTGCCTTGTTACAAGAGTTAGAAAGCATGAATAAGGTACACAGGTGAGTGCAGAAAGAGCAGTTCTGGGGTTAAACTTGCCAAAAGAAATGGATTGGAACTCTGTCTTAGGTGGTGATAGCCAAGTCATTTAAAGCTGAGTTCTCGCTAGTGATCTCTGTCCATTGCTCATACGCAGGTCTACACACAGCTGTGTAACACCTGATTGCCAAAACTGCCCAGCACTCGGGACTGCAACGGAAGACAGTGAGATCTGTGCTCTGAATGCTTCAAAAGCTACAAAAACTAGGTCCAGGGTGTCCCTAGTGGAAGATACGAAGTAGGTACTTCTGATCTAATCCTCTTCTGCATTTCAGGTCTTCATTTATAAATGAGGATAACAACATCCCTTTTACCTTGCTGGAGTCATGTGAACATAAGTTCAAAGGTATTTCTAAATCACTCAGATACTTTTGGAATGAGCAAACTGGAAAAGACCATTAGAAAATTAATAGCTGTCTTCAAAGCTAAGCAGTAAATTCAGCCTATATCCATACAACCAAGAACATTAAATGAGCACTACCGATTGTTTTAATCGCCCTTCAATTTGTCACATTTCTATTGTAATAGCTATTCAATAATAGCTATCGGTTTTATAGGAGTATTTCAGAAAGAGTAGTTGATGACATGGTTTGGCACACAGATTTTATGGGTGGGCATTCGGGATTGTCACTCACTTTGACACTAAGTCAAAAATTAATTGTACAGATTATTCTGAACAAATGAAAACAAAGTGTTTCTGTTGCAGTGTTATGTGTTTCATATATAATGAACAGACCAATAAAACTACTTGACAAGCACCTAGGAGGTTTTAGTAATTTTTAATTTTAACTGTTATACTTATCTTGCTGTATGCAACATAATTTAGTTCTACAATATACACACAAGACTTCCTTGAGTCTACTTGACTTAGCCTGGGCGAAAGAAAAGGATCTAAATGATAAGGGGGTTTTCCTCTATTTAAAACTTAGAAGAGATATGTTATTACTTTAACACAATTAATGTGTTATGGGGAGACCCTCCAGGCTGCAGCATTTCCCAGCTACCGCTACAGTGAATGTTGTGTATACTCTATTGAAAATTGAGATCTCCTTTTTTTAACATTCAAAACATAATCCAGTTCACATAGTCTTTATTAAAAATAATGATAAATTATTCCTTCCCCTGTAACAAAACATATTTTTTCCTATTTCTGTTTCTTTGGTTTTATCTTACAGTTACAAAAGCAATATTAAGTTCAATACAAACTTAACAAAGCCAGAGCTGTATCTATTGTTCCTGCTCATGCATGTTTTCCTTTGGGGTTGACATCTCTATTGCTCTTTGAAAGAGTTCTTACAATTAAAGACTGTGCTTGCCACCATACTCTCTCTCCCTCTCATGCACACAGGTATACACACATGCACACTCAAAGGTGGAAAATTTCTGGCAGCAAGCAAAAGGACTAACTTTTTTAAAAAGGAACATCATATTTTAGCTCTGCGAAGTTACATATATTTTTCAACCAATTGGAGCCAAATGTAAGTTTGTATACCCAATATTGCCCCGCTCCCAGCAATTAATAAAGTAGTGCTGATCTTTAACTGCAAAGTTGATTATCCATTTACGTCCTCACCATAAACCAGTAGAAACTGACACAAAACGAAGTTTTTCAGGTTTTATTCGCTATATACAGTTTGCTGGTAGTTTCTGGCCATGTAGCCAACAACAACAGCTTTCTTCCATCAGCAAATTATCTAGCAGTAAACTGGACATATAGCATCTTTAATGTTGACTTATGAGGACTGACAGTTAAACATCCTATTACTTGGGGTTGACCATACATCCTTAAATGCATAAAATAAAAGGAAGATAGAAGATACAGAACAGCACATTTTCCAGAAAGCATCACACTAAAACATTTCATCTCTGCTATTAAAGGCATGATACAAGTGTCATAAAAAAAGTTGCTTATATGTTTAAGCTGTCACTAAATTGATTAATGATTAAGAGGAGGTGAACAGTTCAGCAGAGTTGAGTCTGAATCTAATACATACCAAGGTACTAGCATTTGCTGAACAAAAACGATCTTGTTTTTATTAGCTAGGTTCAGATTTGATAGGATGAACCATTCACCGAGACATAGTCATAATTCAAGAGAACTATAAGCAACAACAAAATGTCTTTTCTACTTTGGCATTTTATATATAAATGGACAAACATAATATGGGTCAAATCCTCCTCTTTGTATTTAGAATTAAAATGCTTGAAAACAGAATACCAAAAAAAATTATTAAATGACTATATTCTGATCAGAGTAGCAGTAGTTGTCTGCCATAATGCTGCACAGCTTCCCCATTAAATCATCTTAGGAAAAGAAATAATTCAAATAAGGAGCCTTTTTGAAGATAACTAGTGAAATGGGGAATATTCAAATCTACCAGAACCCTATCCACAGAGCTCTATGCTTAATTTCAAAATACCCTTAGGTTTCCTTACCTATGGAGCACTGGGCTGTCAACAGTTTCCCTCCTGGCATATTTCTGGATATGAAACATGTAGCCTAAGGATGGAATTTGCCCACCTCTCTCCTTGTCTCTCGTCTCTCTCTCTAACTGAAGCACATGAAACATGCACGATCTAACAAATGAATGTTTAAAGGGCATTGAAAGAACAATTTAGAAGTGTATTTGCAGTTTCTAGAAAGATGTTTTTAATCACTCATTAACTACAGTAATCACATTAATCTGGCCAAGTATATTGGTAGAGGAAAAAGGGACTAATGAAAAATTAGAAGGAATATGTTAGATAGAAAACAACAGGACTATATTATATGATAAAAAGCAACAGAGGTAAAATCTGACAATTAAATTGGTTAAATATTCTCAAAATAAATTCTGAAAATGTTCAATAAAAAAGTATGAAAAATGAAAATATATTTCAAGGCACGCCATCTCAAAACTTGTTAATAAATTTTCAGTTGTTACCAATTCCATGGGTACTGTGAATTTGTAATAATTAATATGGTGCAATAATTAATAATTAAAATGTTTAATAATTAATTAGCTTATTGGGAAAGGATCAGTGCCTATTAGCATGTATTTGAAGCAGCAGTAGTTGTCAGGATACTCTTGTTTCCTAAGACTGGTAAAGTGTATCCATTTCCTTGTGTGATTATAATTATTTGTTTAAAGGCAGGCATCGCAGGCATTAATTAGAATTGTTATGATAGATACTATACAAGCGTATGTATATCTTATGCTATCCGTGCCTGAAAACCTTGACATTCCAACTGAAAAGAACAACAAAATTATTATAAAACAAACAAGGGGGAAATGAAGACAGTCAGAGTTCAATAACAAATCCTTTTGCTTATGAAAAAAACCATATGCATAAATAATATATTCTCTACCCTTTAATACATTTTGTTTTCAAATGCCAGCTTCTATTTGATCTGCTCTTCATTGGTTTCTCACTAATATCACCGCTGAAATAGATTCTGATGCAAACAATGTTCACAGTAAAAAGTGAACAGCCTCTATCTGCTGTTACTTTGGAAACTTTCAGAAGTACAGGTTTCAGTAGACCTGTCTTATGAAGGAAGTGTACGCACTGAAGTTATAATGCAAAACATTGCCAAAAGTGGCTCTCTGGTCATTACAGCTAAGCCTTATACAAATATAAGTGTACTTAAAATTTGAGAATCAGATCAGTCTATTAACCAGGACACACATTTATATATTTAAGGATATTTAAGGACATTAGATAAATTCCAGTAATGAAGTTAAATTAACATGCAGAAATTATGCATGAATATATGAAAGTACTTTAAACATGATTAATGAAGCCTGGAAGATAATTACATTAGGAACCAGTAGCATTAAACAAAGATAATTCTGTGTAAAAGAACAAAATTCATCAAAAATTTTAACAAATGGATGAAGGATTAAAGATAAAAATCCAACTCAATTACAGTCTATGGCCCCAATCCAGCAAACCACTTAGAGCCTAAGTTTAGTTTTATCAAAGTTAACAGACCTCATCAGTCTAAAGATAAGGATCTGCCTAAGGCACTTTCTAGACTGGGGCCTATAGATTCTGTGCAACTACACTGAAACACAACACATTTGCCTTGCAATAATTACATATTTAACTAATAATTAAAATACTATGTTAAAACAAAGTGTACTCTAAAAAGGCTTTGGTGAAATGCAAATGCTTATCTTTCTATCACTGTTACATGCAGTGTGATCTGGAAAATTTTCCAGGAAGCTAAATAAGAGATCTCTGATCTCTAATCACAGAAAGACAGGATGCATTCTGCAACATTTTTTTCATAATTTGTGCCTCTTAGGAGCATATATAACTATTGGAAAAATCTTTCCATGACGGTTGAATCAAATTAAAACATAGCCACTCTGCCAGCATTTAATTTTTGCTTCAACTTTTTAGAACAGAAGAAATATCCAAACCAAATACCAAACTTAAGTCTTTCGGGATAGTAGTAAGACCACTAGCATTGGCTCTGGATATCAGTAGAGACCTCTGCTGAAAATCAGGGAGTAAATCATATTGGTAATTATGTTTTACACTGAAGATACAGCTTAGAGAACAAATATTGCCTTTAGGAGTAGGCATATCTGGATGTGACAGCTGACAATCTCTTTACCACTGAATCACCAGCTGGTGACACTTTTTTAGACATGGCTTCATTAAGAAGAACAAACAAACAGAACAAGGTATTGCAAAAATAATCTTGATCAATTGTAAGTTGATTACCCATAGAGATATGCACCTAATAGAAAATGCACCTGTAAACAAACGCTTAAGAAAAGCAAACTCATTACGGAAAAAAGTGCAGTAGAAAAACCCAAAGACCAGACTGTGCTACTGCTCTGCAATGTTGAAGACAAAGATGAAAAAGAAAAACAGAAACTGTTTTCCAGCTAAGAGGTAACCCTATCAGAGAATGAGCCCAGGCAGGACTAGCTGAACAATAGCAGGCATATGTTCATATAATTCCTTTTTTTAGGGCATAAAAATTGAGAAAATCTGAGAAATTGCGAATGCATTAGAATGTATTTTTGTGTTTTCTAATAGTATTTGATAATGCAAGGTAATATTACATAGAAATTTCACTTGAAGTATTTTTCTTCCCCCTTTGGCAACTGTAATAGAAACAAACAAGTAAGAGTTGACTTCACCCAATGGCTTGGTGACTCAGCGTTTGATTCATTAAGGAGAAGGCTGTGGTGGTAGCTGTCTTCTCTTCTTATAACAGTCCAGTATCTTGAGTAGGAAAGTCCCTAGAAATGTTTCAGTTCCTTCACTGAGCAGTTTCAACACATGAGATTTTATCTCAGGGAATTGACAAATGTTTGAAGCACTAATGGTGGTAGGAACAGATATGGACTGGACATGTTCTCAATTCAACCCATTTAAAAAGGAGCAGGGCTAAAGTCCAAAGATTGGAAAGATGTCCTAACCACCACATTAGACAAAAGGGGTCTTCTAAAACACAGGTATTGTTACCTCAACTCCAGAGGATAGACATTTTCACTCTATTGCATACAGGGAGACATTCCTGGATGTAATGGAGATTCTTCTTTGCATGGTATCGTGTAGAGTTTTTACATAGCCATAAGTTGAAAATATATAGAAACATTTGGGTTTTTGTTGTTTTTCATTTCATTAAAAGTGTTTGAACAATAAAATGCCTTCACAGAAAATACACAAAATATTACTCACCAGAAACAACTATCCAAATGGAAGAAAACTGTACACATGACTTAGGTTAATTTGTTGGACACAGTTTAAGTAGCTAACTGTTAAATATTTTTAAAAAGAATATGCACCCTATTACAAATTATTCCACTTTTCAGTTAAATTTTTGATAATTCACAATTTGTGTGCATATTAATTTAGTTAACTTGTAAAAATACTTGATGCGTAGGACCTAGGCAATGTGTTCATCGGAACTTGCATGTAAGAGCTCTCTTTTTCCAGATGGTGGCCAAGACAGGAAATAACACTGTCATGGTGCAATTCCAGAGGATGTATATAATCAGAAACTGCCAATCCTGCCTCACAAAAAAACCCTTCGTAATATGCAATTCTATTTGAGATTCCCTGCTGTGAAAGCACTGTTTGTCTACACCAACAATATTCAATTGATTACTCTGGAAAGTGCTTGGGTCAGGGTGTGATTGGCACTATACCACTCTTCAATTAATGCATATTCCATTCCACTCCAAAAAACATTCTCTCTACAGCAAGGTCAACAAATAAATAAGCGGGCTCACCTATGAAATCAAGTATATATCTATTATTCTCAACTTTAGTAATTCTAACAATTCTATTATTTTAAAGTATCAGATACACTGTGTGGAAGTTACTTCCTTTTTAAGAACCAGAACACTTTTGGTGTTTCAGTAAGTTCTTATTTCTACAGCATCTACAAAGACTGTAATATTTGTTTCAACAGTGAAAAATGTTTTAAAAATAGAGTGAGCATAGCTTTCAAATAAAATCCACAACAGTCACTTTGTCTCAGGTTCCCCCAGCTGGGTTTTAAAATTATTTTTAGCCTATCTAGTCAGAACTGTGGAAAAAGAAATTATTTCAAATAAACAAATGGAAACATGGCTTTGTAAAAGGTTTCTTTCCTTCCTGTTGTAAGTCAGAAAGAGACTGCTAGTTCAGCAGGTGTGAAATTCCAGTTTAAGTACAAGCTACTCTAATTTCACAGTTGAATCACAGAATTGCCACAGAGTCCCCATTGAGCAAATTTCACATTTGCATGCATTCAAGGTCATTACTGAAGGTGATCAAAATGAGACTCGACACCTCCATTTATTTATTGTCAGAGAGTGGGTCTGAAATTTGCAATGACTAATCATTCTGATTCCATGTCTAAGTCAAGGTTATTGCAGTCTTGTCTTGCCTTGTCAAAGAAAAATTTCCACTTCTAAAACACTAGCTTTCAATAATTCCCATCTTTGATCAGATTTCAAGCTCAATACTTCTGACACAGATACTACACAATCTGCTTGTACATCGCTTCATCAATTCATATTATTACCTCTCATTGGATTAAACCAGCATCTTTTTCTTTACCATATTCCTGAACGTTTCATTCAATGATGCACCTCAACATCTTAGAGAACATGGAAGACAATTTAAAATACATACATACCTGTGTCTGTGTTTAAAAATACAACCCCCTATTTGTATGCATATATTTGCACATATATGCACATGGTATATATAATATATATTCATAAAAATGTAAACATGCATATATATAGACACTCATATAACAAGAGAGAATTTAGACTCTATATCCAGATAGAAAAGACAGGCTATGTGTCATGACTAATAGAAATTTGAATAATGGTTACAGTAGGCACTATAACGAGAATGAAAATCACCCAAATATTGAAGTGTGCTGAAAATCTTACTGATTCATTACTTATAATGAAAAATAATTCTGCACAATAACTGTTTTTGAAAGTAAAGTCTTGAACTTCTGAAAACTATGTTCTTGGAAAAAATCAGTATATTTAGTCTCCGTTTGATTAGTATCAAAATAAGAAAATTTCACAGGTCTATGGGCAGCTCATATGAATGGGAATGTTTTAGCTCCATTACATAGATGGAAAAATTTGTGCACAGAAAAATTACAATACTTGTCCAAAATGACACATTGATCCAGAAGTGTTGAGAAGCCACCACACACTTCTTTGTGCAATTCCTTACTCTAAACATTATGTGATTATATCTATTCTTCCTTTCAGAGCTTGGTCAAGTGCCAGGAATCATTAATTTCATTTCTTTAGTATCCTGATGCAGCTCCTGAAGTCTACAGGTTTGTTGGTTTGCTTTAATTGCATATTTTGCAGGCTTTGAGCCTGAACTTGGAACATGCTTAATTTAGTCTACTATCATGTGTAGCTATTATGAAATAAATTTATGATGTCAGACTAATTCATGAAGTCAAACCACCCTAATTTTTAAGGTCCAGCTATATTTTCTTGGATTAGCTTCCATGGTTAGATAATCTCTAAACAGACTAGAGAGGCAACTGCTATCAATTGATTTCCTTTCACTCATTAAAAAGCTTTCTGTTGAGCTGAAAAATAAGCAGTGAATTGGTAAGTGTGAAATCAATTCTTTTTTACTCTTTGCAGGCCAAAGATAAATACTTGTAATAGACTTGGAAGTTACAGCATATGGCTAACTTTTGATCCTTGTACTCTCTATACTGCACTATATGTCAAAGTTATCAATCAGAGTTTGTCTAATTCACAGATCCATTTCTCTTCCCTAAGAAAATTAAATTTAAGTGCCACTACCAGGAAGCATAAGGAAGAACATCAATAAATAGTCATTTGGTTGCTGCATTTATATAAAATTATTTTCCACTGAGCATTTTGCTGAGCTTGATATAGCATATTCTTACTGTTACATATTTAAGATCTTTTCTAGGTATCCAGAAATATATAATCACTGTAGTATCTGACTTTTTCAATTATTAAGTTTATTCTCACATATACCTATGATTCAGGACACATTACTATCTAACTTCACAGAATAACTGAAAATAACATCGCAGTATTAAATGAACTGAATTAAGCTGCACAAGCAGGCTACAGAAAGGCCAAGAAAAGAATATTCATCTCATCACCGAGCGCTTTACCCATGAGCATTTACTAATACTTCCTCTGGGAGACATTATCTATGCATCAAGGAAGTGTTCAGTTATACTTGCCAGTAATAGGGGAAACGTTTCTTCAGTACAACACAGTTTTTAAACTTGTTTCCAAATAAATATTTTTATTGCTGTTTAAAACTAATTAATCATTTCACCCCTGAAAAAATTAAAATAATGACTTAATAAAATAAACTTAGATACAATTTCCCAATCTTTTCTGCTTTCAATCTATTCAGAAGTAAAGATCTGATTTCTTAGCCTTGTTTTAACTATTCTAAGAAAACCTATTTCTGCTGACTGTAGGGCTGCACAAATATTTTGCAGAAAGGGAGTTCTGGCTACAAAGGGCAGGGGAATATCCCAGCTATCCTCTGGTCCCTTTACAGATCTCCTTCAGCAATACCACTTCAAAAAAAGGGTTCAGAAACTTTAAACATGGTGCTCTTTACTTTAGGGCCTCTAGGAAAACTTTTATCAGATGCAACATCATCTGTTAACATGACATATCATATTGATAGCACTGACATGCTAACACTAAAATATTTTATTGTTTAATTTTATTATCAATAAAACATTTTTATTAAATCAATTTTATTTTATTAAAATTAATATAAAAATATAAAATAAAATAAAATGAAACAAAAATGTAAAGTCACTAGCATTATTGACATGTTAGAATGAATCATACTGAAACTGTATGAAATACATTTGAAATCTACAATGTTTATTTGAAACTTTTTAAAATCAGAAAACTACTCAGTTGAGTTTTTTCTTTTCTTTTTAGCAACATCGAAAGAAAAAGAAATAATAGTTTCATAATTAAACATTGGCTGATGGTTTTGCTGCCTCTAGGTATTATGGGACTAATTTACTTAAGAAGGCAGTGGAATTTTTTCTGGGGCAATGTTGTCTTTCCCTGGCTATCTCATTGTTGACAGCATGGTAGTTGACACAGACACACAGAACTCTGTTAAATCCCATCTTTAATAAGAAATCTAAGATGTTACAAATTAGCATTTTGCACCTATGGAGATTAGCAAACATGTAAATGGTTCACCACTTGCCACAATAAATGACTTCGATCAGAAAACACTGCCAGAAAACTATGGTGCACCTATGCACATGAGCACAGAGCCGGTGCTCATGCCTGGTATCAGCTTCAAGAGATTATGTAGCTAACATTAACGTTGATCTCTGAAAGGTGCTATCTAGCTTCTTGATGAACTTTAGATATTTCTAAGTTCAGATTTCTTCTTTTAAGAATCAGGTAATTATAAAAACATTTACAGAATCTTTCCAGGATTCATGATTCTTGTGTGGCTACGATAGTGAATTAAACACACCACTGAGGTCCTTCAACATGGCGCAACCCCTGTCTGTGCTAGCAAACTGTTTTACTCTCCAAAGGATGGAGAGCTGCAGGGACTGTTCTCTGGCCAACGTTAACTGCTCAGCCATGCCTGGGGACCGCCTGGGCTTCTGGCTGCCCTGGGCCAACACCCATGCTAGGGGCCAGTCCAGGTATTCATCAGCACAAACTGCCACGTTTCGGTGGCCAGGAATGTTCTCATGAGAATCTTGAATTTAGCGGGATAGGCACAACCTTACATGTGTAATTTCCAGTAATAGTGTTAAGCCAAAATTTTCACGTGACAAGTGTTTTGTACCTCCATTTCACGATATCTGGTTTGTAAAACCCTGAACTAAGCTTTGACTTTCAGAAACTCAGAGCATTCTCCCATTGAAATATAATGTACTAAATGATTTCTCAGAGTAGCATTCTCCTATCAGGCCTGAATATCATTCTTGAAACTATTATGCAGCTAGTCTATGCTAATAAAATGATAAGAGTTGTGGGGAGTGTCTTCAATTTTACTTTAAAAAGCAATAAGGCTCTTGAATTCCTACTTAAAGAGATGTTCAGTTTTATAAAAGGTCTAAGCACTCAACAGGTTGCAAGAACTTCAGTAGACTTTAGATTACAACCCCCAGGCAATTATTAGATTATATTAACATCTGATAGTAGTGCAGTTAATAACTATGTAATATCATATTTTGTAAGTCTTTTTCTATAATACAAAATGTGAAAAAAGTAAAAGAAAGAACTAAATCAAACACAAGCCACACAAAATCTTAAAATGCCCAGATGTATTAAAATTGCCTCTCATAAAATACCAGCTGAGAACTTGCTCCTGAATGATATGTGACATTCTGAGTGACACTATATCCCTTTTTAAAAAGATACAAAACATAAAACTGTGGGTCACAAACACTGTTCTTCTTTCTAAAATACACTGCAGATAATGATAAACTAATTCCTGAAGTCCTGACAACTTATTTTCTGAGACTGAAATTGATTTGTGTTCCTTTCCCATTGATTTTATGACAGAAAGGTGAGAAATATATCTGAGATGCATTGATATTTAATGATTAGAAGGAAAATATATCTTTTGAATACAAACATCAGTTTTATCTTGTCTACCAGTTGCTCTGAGGGTTTTTTGTTAGTTTGCTTTTGTAGAAGGAATAATTTTAACTTGACTTCTAGGCTACATTTTTGAAAAGTAAAATGCAATATATAGAAGTCTATCAAGGAAACACTTCTTTAAAAAAACCCACAAAAATAAATTCAAGCTGTCTCAGCAAGCCAGTGAGCAAATGGTACCATTGCAACTGGATTTACAGAATTCTGCCTTGATATAGGCATTTTCTTACAGATGTATAAAGCCAATGCCTACTTGCTTATCTTTCGTCCTTTGCCTTGAAGAAGATGCTACCCAGACTTTCCCCAAGAAGCCACCTCAGGGTAACGTAGTGCAGCTATAGCCCAGGATAAGCACAGTCCCTAAGGTATCTCACTACTGCTGTATGTATTTATCTTCACAACACGCCTGTCAGGAAGTACCGTACAGCCCTACTTTTCTGATATGAAAGTCAGGCAAAGGTATCTGTCCAATAAAAATTTTAGGAACCTGTACTAAGATAAGTAGAACTGAGGTGACTGAAATTTGTTCTTCTTTTCTTCCAAGAGGGGAAGAAATGAAGCTCTTGCTGTATTTGGTTTTGAAGTTCCCTTGGTGTCTGGAACCACACTTCCAAAAATGCCCAGAACTGCCTCCGGTCAAGAAGCCCATGCAGTTCAGTTCAACAACCTGAGACTACTCAGTCAGGATCAAGAAGACACGGGTTTGTTTCATGACAGAATATTTCCTAGACAGAGACTGGTACCTCCAAGCTGTGTGAGCACCCTCCCTGCAAGCTCTGCGGCCACTGGCTAGAGCATCTCATCTGGGCAGGAACTACCTACAGAGCCACCACCGTGGCTTCAGCCCACCCAGAGAGGATTCAATGCACAAATATCTTCCAAGAACAGAGTAATATTAAAAGATGTACATTAATATGTTCATTAAATGAATGAAATAGCGACAAGAGAAGGTATGCCATATTATATAACATTGTGTAAAGGACTGTTCAGGTACATCCTGACCAACTGCAGTGAGCGACCAACAAAGGCGGCTCATGCTGCTGCTGGGCTACACTATGCAGCTGAGCAAAAACAGTCTAGTCCTGTGTGACTAGAATGAATACCTCTGATGTGAAAAGGGCCCTTACTATGCATCTTTCAGGTGTCAGAAGCTCTATACAGAGGTTATAAAGATACCAATTCATGTTATTGCTCATATTTTCCTGCTTGTCTTAGTATGTGCAATGTGAAGAAAACAAAAATTATTTTTGTTATCCTGTGATCTCATGAACAACTTTTTAGTTCACCTGCTCCAACCTCACTATTTTTTTCCCATAAAGACGACATTACACTCTAACACATACATTTACTTGTCATTTGGTTATATACACTGTAAAATTACTAAGGCACATTCTTGGTGTATCTAAAAAGCATATTGCTTAATTTTTTTTTTAAATGAGTAAAATAAGTCTTGCTTAAAACAAATTAGGTACAATTAAAAATAGAAGAGAAGAAACAGTTTAACTGAAGAGCTTTCTTTTTTTGTTGTTTTTTTAAGTTTTCGGCAGGGAAAAATACAAACGTGAAATAAATGTACTGGCTTTATAATTCTATTCTTAGCAGTCTGTATTAACTCAGAAGACTTCTTAAACTATTAAGTTGTAAACTACAGGCCTGCAGGTCCCACATTAGCCGTTACAGCCTATGTAGTAGATGAAGAAAATAGTTGATTCCCAAGTTGAAAAGCAGGTATCGTTGTGTTTGTTTCTTGTGGCTTGTTTCTGCTTCAACTGAAGTAAAAAGTGAAATACCTATTGACTTCAGTTGAACAGAATCAAGTGCAAGTGCATGTGTTAATATAAATGCAAAACAGAATTAGTATGGGAATGGGTGACATGAACACAATGAAGGGAAAACTCAAAGGAATCTGTAGAATGAGCCCTGCAAATGTTAAACTTTTATAACTTCATGAGCAAGTCTGAGCTCTCTGAAATATTCAGGAAGGCTGTGCTTCTGAAGAGCAATGAAATTATTTTGGTGCCTTGGTTATGATAAGAGCTAACATTTAAGCATGTAGCTTCTAATAATTGTTTTAATGAATTTTGTTTTTCTAAGCATTCAATTTGGCATAGAAAAAGGGGAAAAAATTCAGGTAATCAGTTAGCTAGATACCACCAGCAAAGGTAGACTTGGTAATTTGGAGAACTGGTGTTTTAGAGCTATCACTGTAAATACAGAGCCTCTGACAAACTTTATATATATTACTTCCTAGCATCATAAACCCAAAAATCATTATTATCATAAAACTGGTGCTTTTTAAAGTCTAAGCCCAGAACTTTGCATTTAGTTGTGCAGCTGGTGAAAGAAATAGCTGTACCATAAATAAATAGGGAGGTGGTTTTATATAGGTCTTGCCTAAAATCCTATCTTGTATATGAATGGCTCTGCCAAGTTCTGTCTAGCTCCTGCTTCCAACAGCAGCCAATGGTCAGTGCCAGTCAGAGAGTGCACTATTGGGCAGAGGTATAGTGCTCCTTCCTTAATGTACTTTTCCTATATCCAGCAATTATCAGGTCATGGACTTTCAGTGCTAAAAGCGTTATTTGGTATGGAATAGCAGTTTTTATTCCATTAATTTTTCCAGTCAATTTTTGACATGACACCTTGTGGTTAGGAGTCCCCCAGGCTGACTAAACGTTACATAAAAGAAGAACAAGCTGACTTCTTGGTTTGTTTGTTTGGGTTATTTTTTTCCACAAATTTTTCTCCTGTAAATATTACTGAATGTTTCCAGTTCTTGAATCTGAAAAGCTAGTGGGCCATCATTCCAAGCTCAGTTTCTCCATTACAATCGTAGTTTCTAAATCTCCATCCTATCTACCTTCACTCACCTCTCTCAAGGCCTGAAGAGTCCTAATCTGATCGGTCAGTCTTTCTGTTCAGTCATACCCACTGTTTTTCTCCAGAGTTTTTCCAGCTCCACTACATGCTTTAGAGATGGTAGGACTAGAACTAACTTCAGACACTATTCAACTATTAGTACACTAGAGATTTTTATATAAGCTTATTAATGTTATTTGCCTTATTCTGTATGCCTTTCCTAGTAACAGCTAAACATTTGATTTACTTTTTTTTTTTTGACTGTTATTGAGCACTGAGCTGACATGTTCACAGAACTATCAATCATAACTCCGAGATCTCATTTTCTCATTGCCATGTGATAATAGTCAGCTAGGAATCCATCATTACATATGTAAAGTTGGAATTGTTTATTTCCCATATGCATCACTTCAAATTTATCTAGATTGCATTTCATCTGCTGTTTTACTGCAGTTACTGAATATGGTAATATCTTTCCTCGGTTCATCGTAGTCAGCCTTTGTTTTTATTACCTTGAAAAACTTGGTGTCATCAGTAAATTCTGTCTACTTGTGCACATCCCCTTTTTCAGTACTAATGAAAATGTTGAACAACCCAGACACATGTGACTCTGCTGGTGACCTCCCTCCTCTCTCAAGAGCAACCTTTTATTCCTACTTTCTGTTTCCTGACTGACTTGTCTCTGCTTGGAGGCTAGAAATCTGCCTTTATTTTTCAGCTCTTTCCCTTCCCCTTTTTTTCATTCTTTTGCTCAAATCTCTTCCACATCATCATATAGAATTCTACACTGCTGTCCAGATGCCTTCTACAACAAAAACAACAACTGAAATAATAGATAACTTCTGGACAGAAGGAGGGTTGGTACTGCTCACACAGGGATATATAACAAACCTAACCTTCAAATGCAAATAAGCAGGTTTTATTGTATATATTTTCTCATCACTATTATGGGGGAAAAAACCCAACAAACCCTCACATAAGAACCCAAACCATCTTATATCCATCAGTTATATACAAAGGAAATCTCCATGTCAGAAATAATGAGCCTAAAAATAACTGGCACAAGCTGCAATCCATCACTACGTTAAAGATTTGGGATACTTATTCTGTGAAGAGCCATGTGTTGTGTCAATGCAGATCACACTTCTTTTCCCTCCCTTAATGCCTTGCCAATTCCTCAAAAACAGCTACACTCAATGTCAATAATATACCATCTGTACACCTTTAGAATGTGACTAACTCCAGCTTTAATATATGGTTATTAAAACCATTTTGAATCATTCCACAGCAGAATTCAAGTGTATGTAAATACTTATATATAATATGATTGACCCTTTCATCATAATATGTTGACAATATTAATCTCCTACAAAATTGATTTCCCCCCTTTGGCTTTTACTTGGATAGCCATGAGACTTTCTATTGATATCTATTTACAGTAGGTGCTATGGGATAAAAAATGAGATTATTTTTCCTATTCCCCTGGTCAGATACTGACTCTAACACTAGAATGAAGGTGCCTGCGGCTTCCCAGACAATAATTGCTACCTGCAAGCAAATACATAGGCAGTAAGCAAGGGAGTTTGCTTCCTTACAAAGTAGTCCATTTAATTAACTTAGATGTACTGCAGGTATTAAATTGTTTCATGGGAAGGTGTAAAGTTCTATACTGCTACTCCCATCTTTGCTCCTTTCTTTTGCTCTCCTTCCCCTCCTTCTCAACTCTCTTGCAAGAAGAATCAGGAGAAAGGCTACTTTTTAGCTGCCGTGTTATTCTCTTTTTTCACTCTGAGACCGGTAAAGCTCAAGACCTGTACAATCTACCCTACTGCCTCCATATGTTAACTCTAATACTAGCATACTACATGGTATACCAGTCCACTGATATAAATAAGCCTTGGACCAGGATGACACATACCTTCCCTGTTCAGCAAGGTGACTTTAAAAAAACACCACCACACAAAAACAAACAAACAAAAATCCCACTTCCCTCTGAATGTGAGAATACTAATTTTTAATTTATTTTTTAATAAATATAATATATATTTCCAAAATACATTCAATCCATTGGGTTTTTTCGCCCCATTGAGCACTTGAGGTTCTTAGTTGTCATAGGTATTTCTGTGTATATATATATGAATAGGCTTTGGATGTCATTTGTGAAGTACTTTCTATAATTTTTCCTTATTCCACTATTGTACTCTCCTTTGCTTGCTATTCAAAAGTCATGAAAAACAGAAAGTCCTGAACTAACTTGCATTTGACAGTTCATTTCAAGTAATCTAATATCACATCTTATATATACATCTCATATTTGTAGAGAGCAGAACAAATTATTAATCCCAGCAATTTTATTAATTTTCCTAGATGCTTTATCCACACCAGTAATTTTGAACACCTGAATGCATCTCCAAAAGAATATGTAAAAACATTTCAACTTCTCAGCTGTTTCCTTGCTAATCTCTTAAACAGGTTTTGCTAGCAGTCTTTCCTTGCTCCCTAACTATACAGGCATAAAACTAGAGTCTGAATCCCTACAGGCACTGAGTAAGAGCACAGACAATGCAGACAGATATGTAGCACAAAAATTCATATGACTCTCTCTGTTCATAAACTCTCACAGGAAATAGAACCAGTAGCAACATAATATGTATTAAACATATCTACATGGAATCTGAAATAATTATTTAAATATTAACTTTAAAAAAGACATTAAAATGACTATAATAAAATTTGCAACATGATGTACAAGCACCTGACATCATGGCAGAAAAACCATAAAAGAAATTTCCTTTCCATTCAGACACAGCCTCAATCCTGTGAGTGAGTACATTCATCTTTCACTTGAAATCTCCTTTTAAGTCCTAGAATTAAAAGGAACAGATGAAAGTGCCTATCCCATCAGCCTTTCCCCACCCTGTACATTAGAGTGGCCACAGTAGGTAAACTGAAAAAGGTAGTATTTCACCCAATTAATTTCACAGCATGATTAGTAATTCTGCAATCTCTTGATTTATTTTAATGAAAAAATAATATGGATTGAGATAGTTCAGTATTTCACGATATGACCAGAATCCACACATATGGTACATGTCTTCTGTTATTAAAAATATGGATTAATCACTAACAAAGCATCATTATCTTTCTGATATATTACAGTCCCACTTTGGAAAGACTGTGTGTGATCAATAATTATTTTTCAATAAGCCAGGTAAGTTTCTGTTTAAACATTGAAAAGAATTATCAGTAAGGATATTCAGTTGATTCTTCTCACTATTGTAAATGCTACAGAACATTTTTTATGACACTACAGATGAACCCACATTATCAAGCTGGTATACAAAATATGTCAGGATCCATTAAGAAGGAGGCAAGCCCTTTACAGTGGTGGGAAAATGAGAGACCAGACACAGATTGAAAGAAAAGAGGTTCGGACTGGATATAAGAAAAAGCTTTTTCCCCATGAGGACAGTCAAGCATTGGAAATGTTGCCCAGACAGATTGTGCAAACACAGTCTTTGGAGATTTCCAAGAAGTGACTGGACACAGACATGAGCAACCTAGTCTGACCTGCTGGCTGCCCTGTTTTGAACATGAGGCTGCACTAATGACCTCCCAAGGCTATTCAAGCCTGAACTAGCCTAGAGTCCTGTGACCATCCCCACTGTCTACAAGCTGGTTATATCATCAGGCTCCATCTAGAACATAATCTTGGTTTTCCTTGCAAAAAACAACTCAGCTCTTTGGTGACCAGGAGTGCTGGCACACACACGTGTGTGTGTGTGTGTGTGTGCGCGCGCGCGTGCATGCGTGTGTGTGTGTGTGTGTGTGTATCCATACACATACACAAAACGCACACTCTCTACTTTAATGATACCCAATGCCACCATAATTTCCTCAAAAACATATACTGGGAACTGTGTTCTGGTTTCTGTTACACACATATTGAAGTATACAGGATTTAACTTGAACAGAAAGACTGCCTATAAATGTCTTGTCATTGTACTGTGTTTTGATATCTTCTGGGGGAAAAAATGTGAATATTAAGATAACATGAATAATGCATTAAATATATTTTGGAAAGAGATTTCCCTTCACATGGTAACTTCACACTGATTCAGTGGACTGAAAGAATAAAAGGGTAAGACTTTCAAGCTGTAGGACAGATAAAACTTACAAATATGCCGGTTCTCCCCCACCATTAACCAAAATAATTAGGTAGCTTAGTCTACAGACTGGAATCAGTTTTCTGACTGTGAGAAATGCATGTCAGGATAGCATTAACAGGAATCATAATGGAACACATTCTGAATCCTCAGATTGGTGATAAAATATATTATTAAAACAACTATATAGATTATATATCAGTGAAACTTTTAGAAACAGATATATAAAAGTAATTGATGGTAAGTTCTCACATTTTTCACAGATCTCCTTTCCATATCCAAGTCTTTCCTGCTTTTAGCTTGAGTGATCAATATTACTGTGTTACTACCTAGCACTTCACTGCTACCTTCTCTGAATCATTTTTTTATACATTTCCACTGTATTGTACTTCCTCCACAGTTGGCAAGTGTCCAGATAAAAGACCTGTCTTTATTCTTTCCTGCCTCTTCTTTATCCCTCACTGCATTAATGAGGAAGCAATGGTAGACAGCACTTTCCCCATTGAGAGATACAATTCTATCTGGCAATGCCCCAATCCAAACTCATTTCATTTTGCTACTGTGTTCTATAAAACCAAAAAGCACTCACCCCATAGTTTGGTATGTTTTACAGTGAGCTCTTATCTGAACTTTGTCTTGGTTTCAGCATCTATCATGAAATTTTGACTTATATAACTGTGATTTATGTGAAAAGCTCAGAAACAGTTTTCTCAAACTCGACCTAACAACAGTGTCCTGCTGACTCATGCTGTAAACTCCTGAGTTATCTTGGAAGTCATAGAATCATAGAATGGTTTAGGTTGGAAGGGACCTTAAAGATCATCTAGTCCAAGCCCCTGCCATGGGCAGGGACATCCTTCACTAGACCAGGTTGCTCAAAGCCCCATCCAACCTGGCCTTGAACACCTCCAGGGATGGGGCATCCACAGCCTCTCTGGGCAACCTGTTCCAATGCCTCACCACCCTCACAGTGAAAAACTTTTTCCTTACATCTAATCTAAATCTACCCTCTTTCAGTTTAAAGCCATCAGCCCTTGTCCTGTCACTACATGCCCTGGTAAAAAGTCCCTCTCTGGCTTTCTTGTAGGCCCCCTTTAGGTACTGCAAGGCTGCTATAAGGTCTCCCCAGAGCCTCCTCTGCTCCAGGATGAACCACCCCAACTCTCTCAGCCTGTCTTCATAGGAGCAGTTCTCCAGCCCCCTGATCATCTTTGTGGCCCTCCTCTGGACTCGCTCCAACAGCTCCATGTCCTTCTTACGTTGGGGGGCCCAGAACTGAACACATTACTCCAGGTGAGGTCTCACGAGAGGGGAGCAGAGGGGGAAAATCCCCTCCCTCGACCTGCCGGTTATGCTTCTTTGGATGCGGCCCAGGGTGCGATTGGCTTTCTGGGCTGCGAGTGCACGTTGCTGGGTCATGTTGAGCTTCTCGTCAACCAACACCCCCAAGTCCTTCTCCTCAGGGCTGCTCTCAACCCACTCATCGCCCAGCCTGTATTTGTGCTTGGGATTGCCCAGACCCATGTGCAGGACCTTGCACTTGGCCTTGTTGAACTACATGGGCTTTGCACCGGCCCACCTCTCAAGCCTGCCAAGGTCCCTCTGGATGGCATCCCTTCCCTCCAGCGTGTCAACTACACCACACAGCTTGGTGTTGTCGGCAAACTTGCTGAGGGTGCACTCAATCCCACTGTCCATGTTGCCGACAAAGATGTTAAACAGCACTGGTCCCAATACCAACCTCTAAGGAACGCCGCTCGTCACTGCTCTCCACTTGGACATTGAGCCGTTGACCGCAACTCTTTCAGTGCGACCATCCAGCCAATTCCTTATCCACCAAGTGGTCCATCCATCAAATCCATGCCTCTGCAATTTAGAGACAAGGATGTTGTGCGGGACAGTGTCAAATACTTTGCACAACTCCAGGTAGGTGATGTCAGTTGCTCTTCCCTTATCCATCAACGCTGTAACCCCATTGTAGAAGGCCACCAAATCTGTCAGGCACGATTTGCCCTTAGTGAAGCCATCTTGCCTGTCACCAACCACCTCCTTATTTTACAGGTGCCTTAGCATAGTTTCCAGGAGGATCCGCTCCATGATCTCGCCGGGCACAGAGGTGAGACTGACTGGCCTATAGTTCCCTGGGTCTTCCTTTTTTCCCTTTTTAAAAATGGGGGTTATGTTTCCCCTTTTCCAGTCAGTGGCAACTTCCCCAGACTGCCATGACTTCTCAAATATGACGGATAGAGGCTTAGCTACTTCATCAGGCAGTTCCCTCAGGACCCACAGATGCTACTCATCATGTCCCATGGACTTGTGCACCTTCAGGTTCCTTAGACGGTCTCAAACTTGATCTCCTCCTACAGCGGGCAGTTCTTCATTCTCCCAGTCCCTTGCCTTTGCCTTCTGCGACTTGGGCGGTGTGGCTGGAGCACTTGCCAGTGAAGACTGAGGCAACAAAGTCATTGAGTAGCTCAGCCTTCTCCATGTCCCAGGTAAGCAGGTCTCCCGTTTCCTTCCAGAGAGGGCCCACATTTTCCCTAGTGTTCCTTTTATCACTGACATACCTATAGAAGCTTTTCTTGCTGCCCTTGACATCCATGGCCAGATTTAATGCTATCAGGGCTTTAGCTTTCCTAACCTGATCCCTGGCTGCTCGGACAATTTCTCTGTGTTCCTCCCAGGCTACCTGTCCTTGCTTCCACCCTCTGTAGGTTTCCTTTTTGTGTTGGAGTTTGTCCAGGAGCTCCTTGTTCATCCATGCAGGCCTCCTGGCATTTTTGACTGACTTCCTCTTTGTTGGCATGCATCGCTCCCGAGCTTGGAGGAGGTGATCCTTGAATCTTAACCAGCTTTCTTGGGCCCGTCTTCCCTCCAGGGCTGTATCCCATGGCACTCTACCAAGCAGATCCCTGAAGAGGCCAAAGTCTGCTCTCCTGAAGTCCAGGGTAGCAAGCTTGCTGTGTGCCCTCCTCGCTGCCCTAAGATTCTTGAACTCCACCATTTCATGGTCCCTGCAGCCCAGGCTGCCCTTGAGCTTCACATTCCCTACCAGCCCCTCCTTGTTGGTGAGAACGAGGTCCAGCACAGCACCTCTCCTTGTTGGCTCCTCCATCACTTGGAGAAGGAAGTTATCATCAACACATTCCAGGAACCTCCTGGACTGCTTATGCCTGCTGTGTTGTCCCTCCAGCAGATATCGGGGTGGTTGAACTCCCCCATGACAACCAGGGTTTGTGAACGTGAGGCTGCTCCTATCTGTCTATAGAGGGCCTCATCCACTCGGTCTTCCTGGCTGGGTGGCCTGTAGCAGACCCCCACTATAATGTCACCCATCCCTGCCCTCCCTTTAATCCTGACCCATAAGCTCTCGGTCAGCTCCTCATCCATCCCCAGCTGGGAGCTCCATGCGCTCCAGCTGGTCACTGACATAGAGGGTGACACCCCCTCCTCATCTCCCCTGCCTCTCGTCCTAAACAGCCTGTATCCTTCCATTCCAACATTCCAGTCATAGGAGCCATCCCACCATGTCTCTGCAATGCCAATTAGATCATAGCCATGCAGGCGTGCGCACATCTCTAACTCTTCTTGTTTATTCCCCGCTACGTGCGTTTGCATAGAGGCATTTAAGCTGGGTCCCCAGTGAAGCTGCCTTGCTGGCTGGAGTGGCTGGTATTCCTTTGTGCAGATTCAACTGGCCCTTTCAAACCCCTCCCTTTCACCGGGAGAACTGATCAAAAAAAACCAGCAAAAAACCTTGGTATAGTCTGATAGAAGCTTGGCTAGGGGAAATAGAATCTCATGTTTAGTGAGGCCCTTCATTGCAGACGGTGGATTTCAACATGCATGACTTCGTATACAAAGAGTTGTACTTATGCTGAGTTCTTATTTTACTCATTTTCTGACCCATAAGTCTTCCTCATTGCTCTCCTGGTTCCTTCAAAAATATAGCCATATGAGGTCTAGGAGAATATTTATTTGTTATGTAGCATAGATTAGAAGAAGCTGGTTTGTTTATGAACTTCCAACACTTCTCTACCACATTGCTGACTTTCAGAAGATTAACCCAGCATGAAATTATTCTAATTCCAACATAATTCAACCCCTAGATGTGGAAAATCCTAGAAGACATCTATGGTGCTGTATACTAGTGATTCTTTCAATGATCTGAGAAGAGTGGATCAGAACACAGTAATCAGAACAGTGATCTTGTGCATCTCTGACCGCTGTACTGGATCAGCTCATTTTGTATTATTTCCGAGAGCTGTATTAAGAAATTATGTACACTTTTCTCTGACCTCTCTGTCAGAAGTTATTTTTATGTTGTTAAAAAAAGACAATTTTTAATATAGTCAACATGAGTTTTGTGTTATGCCTACATCTTGTGTTAAATTTTTCAAATACAATTTAATCTAAGCAAGGAACTCCTCAAAGAACAGAAAATGCATAAACCAGAAAAATTGAATATAAAGGTAGTATCACTACATGTGAAAGCAAGATCCATAAATTAAGGAGAAGCATAGAAATGGCGGGGGGGGGCGGTGAGAAGGTAATATAAAAGGTATCATTTTAAACTATGATGGATGGAACATTTCGTATATTTGGATACTCTCCTCCAATCAACATCTATTCTCCAAATGGAAAACTGTGTGCATATATTGTTTCATTACCAATACAAATGTGTGGTAATACATAGACAAGGTACTTCGGCAATATTATCTGTTATACATTCATGTGCAGAGACCACTTATTCTTCCTCTTAATCTGCCAAGGATTCCTCTTAAACTGCTTGTGAACTGCATGAAGAAAAGTAATTGTAGTTCAATATTATAAAAATTGGTTTCAAATTAAAAGAAATCCCCTAAAATTCAAATTTCCAAGCAAAACAAAACTTATTCATTATCTTCTAGCATTCTTCATTAGAAGCACCCTAACTTGTATTTGTCTGCAAGGCTAGTAACTACCAGACCATTGTCTATCTTCCTCTAGAATTTATTTGAAACTGTACTATACAGTCATCACCATCTGCCATCTGAGGAATAAAGTAACTTAAAAAAGGAAGTATTTTGACCTTCTTGCAACCAATCAGTTTATCTATTTGTCCTAAGTAATAATCCTTTGATTATGGGATAACTTCTTTATGCCAGACTCTGGTGCAAAATTCATACATCTTCTTTTACAGGGATAAAGTACAGTAATATCCATTAATCATCTTGTTTCCCCTCAAGCTGGCCTTATGTTACAGCTGTGTAGGTTCAACAGTAAATATTAACCCCTAGTTCTTTATAATATTTTTTTTAAACTTCTCTACTCCTTAACACTGCAATAATTGAGACAGTACACAACTTATTATACTGAATTCATATAAATTCAGATAAACTCATTAATAAAACTGTTTCCTGAGGAATCCATTTAGAATTACATTTTCTTACACACTTATCGGAATGTACAGTAGTTGCCCGAGCTACTGATGCATTGCGATATAAAAGTATTAAAAAGATACAGTGACTTTAGAGACTTCTGAGAAAGACTCAATGGCTCTCTGACATGTTTGAATTGCACTGTGAGCACTAAAAAGTCTCCCTGAGTGGTATGTGGGAGGTTAATTCATGTCAGCAGACAAGTCACCACACAGAGCTGAATCCTTTAGTTAATGTTCTTTTTACTTCACTTTTCTCTTAGAAAGTAAATGTATTATACCTGGGGCTCCTTTCTCCTTTTCTCTCACCTTTGGGCTACAGCTCTAATTCTCATATCAGAGCTGCTCACTGGCCTCTACATTTCCTCTTTAACAGCTAGTGAGCATGTGCCACAAATGCTGCTATAAGGATACAAGTTATAGGACTTCCATCACTTATTCTCTCTCCTCTCTGTTATTGCATTTCTTTAATTACTTTCACAGATGTGTTTAGTAAACACCTCTCAGCTATTTATCCAGCAATTTTCCTCTCCCCTAACTAGTAATCCCCAAAATGCATATATTTTGTGCTCTCTTTGTCCCTGCTAATTTCGGAGAGTAGGGCTACACCGTACAAGTAACCTGCTCTTCCTTTCAATGCATGCTACATCAAAAACTCGGACACAGCTATTTCACAGAACAGAAACTCTTCTCTTTCAAAATCCACTCAGCCTGTAATAAAAATTAGATATTACTCGATGGACTTTCTGCAGCTGTATAAATTTCAGTCTTGCACAGCTCCATTAATAACAGCTCAGCAGAAGCAGCATTCAGTACCCCAAAACCAAAACTCAAAAATCCAAACCATTACAGAAAAATAGCAATTGAAAGATAAAAAATGGCAGGTTATCTGTAGTGAAAACCATGCACCTCCTTTTCATTATCAGCATGTAAACTAGGATCATTGCTCCCTTACTGAAATGAGAGTTTAAAATCTGCTGTGTCAATTGTGCAATATAATTTTCAGAAATCAGTAAGTAATTTGGCATTTCTTATCCTTAGGTACAGATGCTCACTGTACAGCAAACAACTATACTGAATTACAGCCCTAATATGGAGATTACAACTGAACCATGCTGGGGCAATGACTCCTGCATGTGCAAATTAAAGAGGCTTTTAATAATAAAGAAATAAAATCATTTATGCAGAAGTCTGTGTAATAAACAGTTCAAAAGCAGAGCAATAATAATATGTATATTTTTACTATGCTTGCAACATTGAGTGGTAACTACATCTATAATTTACAAAGTATGTAATAATGCAGGAGCAATAAAACACTAACATCAACATGTTAAGTCATTAATCAGAAGATAAGATCAATTTATGAGTAGCAATTAATCGTAAAGGATTGTGACCTCTGTTGGTCCCACAATAATTCCAGGGGTAAGTCCCTAAATAATTTTAGACTCCAAAGGACACCAAATATTTATAAGAACAAGTATGGAAAATATCAGCTTTCTAAATTCCATTTCACTTCAGTGAGCCACTCTGGATTTTATAAATATCACGTCTTTGATAATTCATGTGAGAAATTATGAGTAATCTTGAGAAGGTCTAAACATTTTCAAGTTTGGTTGGGAGTGCAGAAGAAAGATCAAAAAAGCATGGTGTCAAGAAATGAAACAATGTTGTGGGAGTACAATACCTATATGTAAAATTAAGCAAATGCTATCTGCATGCCCTATAAATTAGAGAATTGAGATACGCTTGTAAAGTTGGACTATGAAGGTTTACTTTCATGCTTATGAAATTAATAGATTGACATTTGAATTTCAAGCAGCATGCAAAATTAAGTACTTCCTATGTATTCTTTCTCAATTTAAATATAAATTAGTTCAATTAAACAGTTTTAAATTAGTTATGTTACTTCTAATTATTATAAAACCCATTTTTTCCATACCTTTTTTTGAAGTCCTTCCCTGAAGCAACAGTCCTGATATGACCAGGCATACTCAAATGTATTTTTTTGTATATTTTTTACAAGCTTAAAACACCAGCGGGATTAAAAAAAACACAGCACAGAACAGAATTTAAAATGCCATTTGAAAATTAAAGATTCTGATTATCTTTTCTAACAACAGAAAAAAATCCCACCGAATTGTTACATTTGCAAATGCACATAATCTAACAGCAAAGGTTGGTTCTTACTTCTGCAGTGTCCTGTTCCCCTGTCCTCTGTCAAGGAAGCTCTAACGAGCTGTGTATCTTACATAGACCATGTTCAAACAGATTCTTACAACAACACTGCTTCTGAGAAAAGCTATCATAGCCTGCTCTCCAATCTGTCCTTCTGAAGCCACTACCTTAGTCATAAAGATGCAACCTGTTGCGGGGCTGCCATGTAAACTAATCATATTACTGATCTGGTTTACTCTGTAACACCACAAATAGTTATGCTGGCACAATTGAAGTTCATGCAGAAACAAGTATGTGGGGTAAAAACTTGTTAAAATATATGGAACCATACCCTCAGGAAGAGCTTAACTGTTTTGGTAGAAGCAATCAAAGTATGCAAAGTTAACCTGAAGAAAGTTGAGCTTTCATACACATTTTTGTTATTGCTTACCTACTATTTTACTATTTTATTATTATAGTATTTTGTAACACAAAATGCCAAGCAACTTTCAAAATAGATGTTGATTTCAACCTCAAAACTAAACTGATTATTTTGTTGGCTTTCTGCAAACTAGGATATTGTGCATGGGTTTGTGGTGGTTTGGTTTTGGTTTTGCTTTTTAAAAGAGCAAATTATAAAGTGAAACTCAACATTTGGGAAATGCCAGTAAAATAATTCTATGTAAAACCTTAATTTCTTCCTATTCTTTTCTTTTCTATACATAATACTGTAAAGTTTATTCACATGGTAGAACACCTTTTTCAGCACATAGGCTGAACATTGGTCACAATACCTAGCTGCAATTTTTCATTTTGTTATCAACTTTAAAACTATGAACCAATGTTTTATTTATTATTCTAGGCAAAGCCTGGTAATAAATTACTTCCTCTGGTGGTTCCTACGTTGTTCCCTTAAACTACATTCTTAAGCATCTTTCTTTTTTTTTTTTTTTAAATCCCAAGAAGAGAAGAAAAGTAGTCTCAAAAAGAAATAGTTTACAATTTAATCAAGCACTCTTTCACTACATACACATTCTGGGACAAAAACAGAATAAGGCAGTTCAGAATTGTCCTCAGAGCCTGACAGCTGAAGAAGCTCAGGGATCTGAGGAGTGTGGAAAAAACTGCTGTATCCATACTAGAGCAAGTGATGTCAAGGCTGCTTCACAACGTTGGTACTATTTCTTACATAGCATACATATTTCCTGTCTCAATAGAAAATGAGAATGCAGTTATTAGCCTGGAGAGTGTAGCTGGATTATTTGCTAAGAAGGCTCATCAGCATCTAGATGAGAAAAACGGACTCAATACATTTGATCCATCAACAGACACTCACCAGGTATCATTATTCGTTCCTTCTTTAGTCAATGGCGAGACATAGGTAGTCAAGGAATAATTCAGTCCACTTCAACCTTGGCTGCAGTGGGGCCCTACTGCAGGTATCTCCACTTAATGTAAGCTGGAATGAATTCAGACCCTCATAACTACTCCCTAATTTATTTTCTTGGGCTTTATATGGTTGAGCTTTTATGTTTCCTGAGACTGGTTAGCTTTCAGGCACGGTGCCTGGAGTTAAAGCTCTAGGCATAACAATTTTTCCCCTTCTGAGACCTGAGATGCTCTGGCCCAGCTGCTGAAGCTTCTGACTCATGCTTCAAGGTTTTCAGCAGGCTCATTCCAGAGTCCCTTCCAAGAGCATGCAAGGATGCTGAAGACTTCAGAAAGGCTTTCAGAATTCCTCACTTCTGGCAGCACAATGTCCAAACAATGCCATGAAATATACCATGTGTTCCCATAGCCTCGCTTACTTTTGAAAATACCAATGAACCCCAAATACTTCCCCTCTGTGCACTAGAGCTACAAGCCTTCTGCATAATTTGGAGCTGCTGTCAGAATAGGTTGGGAAAAGTGCTTTTCCTGTAATGTATCATCCTTAGGCCTCTCAGCACCTTGACAATGGAAAAGGTCTCACATTTAAAATCTGATGAAGACTTCTATGCTACACCTAAATTTGTGGGCCTAGCAGTATATCCTCAGTCTGACCCATACTTCAGGGCCTTTAGCCTAAGCTTTGGTTTTCCTGGAAAGAGAACAGGAACACGTGGACTACAGACAGCCACAGTACACTTTGCCTTGATCCCCAATTTGGATAATTACAGGATGAACAGGTGCACAATAAACAACAGCATATCCACTGTTCAGTCTAGAGGCAGCCCATTTGTCAGAAGAGAATTAACAGACACCAACGATGGGATTTATCTGACCAAATGTAAATGCATACTCTTTCTTTAGTAAAGAAAGAGAACAGGCAACTACAGAGGGCAACCCCCAAAATGCACCTAGGACACATCACTATACTCTGAATTGCCTCTCTTTATTGAGTATAAAGTATTCAGAGCCTAAGTGATCAGCTCAGATGCAAGTATCTACAAGGTTAGGTATATGCATCTGTGATGCTAGTTGGATGGATGAAGAACACCGAGTGTTCACACAGAGATGAAAAATCTGCCTATTTGACAATGTCCAGGCAATGTGTTGCAACATTGCACTGTGCTAGAAAACACAGTATAAGTCGGTATAAAAAAACCTAGGTTTTCTTGTTTCAAGATATTGTTCAATAATATTAGATCTTTTGTTGGAAATGTTTGGGTATTTCTTAAGCTTGTTGATAAAAGTTACAGTGCTGTTAGGCTGCTGTTTCTGAACAGTAACATTCAGAGTTCTGCATACAGCTGTACTGAAACTTAATTGTTGGTAAACCCCTATTGATTTTTTTCCCCCAAATCCTGCAAACAAAAAAATCAGGCCTATGAATCAATAGATATGCTAGAATATAAAACATATAGAATATAAAACAGTGTAAGAAAATTTCCTATTGCATTATCTTAACAACATCGCATCACACTATACTCTCAAAGTATCTGAACTACATAACTAGAAAACATAATTTACACCATGTAAGGTAGTATTTCTTCCCTTACACAGATGGAAAGAATTGGGGACTACCATCCATAATACCTAGAGTTTCCACCAATACTGTACAGGTAAACTGAGACATGGTAAATCTCATTTTTTAAGAATATTTCACACCTTAATAATCTTATTCTGTGGTGAAAAATGTGATTATGTTTAATTCTAATGGTGACTCCTCAGACCTACTGGCAAATGTGGCCCTGGGAGTCAAATTAGACAACTCATGAAATGAGGTGTTGACTATTAATGTCCACATGTTGGCAGTTTGTTTGAAGACTCTTGTGCAGCAGCACTTAAGAAACCTGTGGCAGATGCATGGATGGACTCCAGTTCTCTGTGGCTGCACAGTAAACAAGACAGACAACATAAAACTAGCAGTTCTTTATGATATTACCTTGACCGCAGTTCAGAAGCACTATGCACTCAAAGACAGGAGGATATTAGAGAAAAATATATTGTTCCATAAGCAATAAATCTAACAAAGCACAGCCCTCTCTTCTCTTACATTCTCCCACCATGACAATCCCAGATCTTTAGGAAATACCCTCATTTCTCCTCCAGTCCCTCTACACCCTTCTGCATTTCTTTTCCTTTCTTCCTTCCTTCTCTGCCCTCCATGCCCCCTAGCTGTATATGCCCAAACCCCAATATCTACTGGGTTCATTGTGAGCTACAACATGTGCTGATGGGCAATAGATGTCTGGGGGTACTAATCTGGGTCTTTCTCTACATAGCCCAATTCTCGTATGAATTTCACATCTCTGAATTCTCCTCTTCTGTTACATCCAAAAAAATTGGGCAATGGGTTCCAAGACTAGTGAAGGAAGGAGGATTAAAAAAAAAAGAGAGCAGAGTGCTGAATCAATTAACACACAGACATACAATACTATCAGATAAGCTAAATCATGTTAAAAAGACGACAATACGATATGTGCAAAAACAGTTCTAGTATACACACACAATATTACAGTACACAGTAGCATGTCTGCCAAAGGAGTTTTGACAGTATGGACATAGAGCTGCTAGCATGAAATGCTATCTCGTGTTATACTAAGCAGGATAATAATATGCAGTAAACAGGCTATGAGAGTGGATGTACTCAACTGACACAGAAAATGTTCATTCATTTATCTTAACTTAAATACTGGTGATGAATTCCTGATAACGTACACAATTAATATTGTAACTCTAATGTTCTTTTATTGTAATTCATCGTGTAGCATTTCCTTGGCTAACCCTCTTTCTGACCTTTATCATGAGGAACTACATAGCCTCAGAATCAAAGTATGCAGTCCAGGAGTCCTTCCTAACTCCTGAACAGCATCTGGTAGGTCCCCAGGGTCATCCCAATATGAATGGCAACACAGCAACTCCTTCTTTCTTAGGAGTTTTTCTCTACTTTACCTTCTAGTTGGAAGGAGGCAGAGATCTCTTCATATAACCTAACAGAGAAAAGCACAAGGTAGTGAAGGATGAGACCCAGACGTCCCACATTTGTTTTCAGGCTCTTAGGACTGCTGTGCCTACAGTAACAGTCATTCTGCACCAATCCCTCTCTGTTCTCCTTCCTCTTCTTCCTGTACTTGTCCCACTCTGTTTTTTTCCCCTATCAGGTCAAATTCCACAGCAGAATCTCTTTATTTTCCTAATTCCTTAATACAAACATCCTCTGATTCTTTTTCCACATCGTTTTCATCAGTCTGGCTCTTTTTTGTTCAGCAGCTCCCCCTTGGAATTTCATTTGGCATCACCTTAAGGGAACAAAGGATTGGGTAATCTTGCTGATCGCTTTACCAAAGTCCAACTCCTATTCTTCAGGAGCAATGATCATAGGGAAAGTCTTGCTCATCCTTTCCAATCTAAGAAAATTGAAAGATTTTTTTGTAAATTCCATCAATATGTCAAATACGACATCAGCCACTGAATATGAGATTTCATGGGCTTGTACAACTGAAGCACATTTGAATTAACTTTTCAGAGACCTCACAAAAAGATGCCGGGCTAGTCCCATTGCCAGTTTCAAGTTCTTGCTCCAAAATGTTAAACATGTACTAAGAAGGGCGAAAGAAGGTCCTTTTATCTGACCTTTTCTTTGAAAAAGCCAACCCTGATCCATTTATCTTACATTAAACAAACATATGCATTTGGTTCACCTGGAAACATGGAAAATTGCAATCCAAATGATTAAGGTAGTCAAAAGGTGGGTCCTAAAAATGGGAACTATTAATCGTATAGTCAAGTTCATTGCTTTATCACTGCTGAAGATTGAAGTAAACTCTCCAAGCGATGGAGAACTTTGCTGTATGGTTGAAACTGAACTGAACAGGAAAAAAAGAAATGAAAAGATAATTCCAGAAGTATAAAAATTTCATGCTACTCCTGCATATTTAACTGGCTTACATAAACACGCTAAAAAAAGTCATAAAACTTTCTGTAGACAAAAGTAAGATAAAGCAAACATACAGAAATATTCAGGAGGTAGGAATGAAGAATTCTGCAGAGAAAAGGCTGCAAACCAGTCTTTTAGAGCTGGGGAATGAAACGTGATGTACCTCTATAAGACTGAATGAAGACATATATTAAAGATTAAAATAGGAAGTAAGACAAAGACTTCAATAGAAGACTCAAATCACTTAACTTTCCACTTTGACAGAAGTCAATTCATTAACAAATTTTAATGGTGACTGCAACTGTCCTGTGGCCCTTTAATGGAATTTGTTACTTTGGCACTGTAGTATTAAAATATTGCTTATGCTTTGTTATTTACATTAATGCTTATGTCATCAACTATCAGAATAAGGATTTTATACAATTGGCCTAGAATGGAGCAGTTTTACTCTAGATCTTCCTTCAGTTTCAAAAAATGTGGAAAAATGTGCTTTTATGAATGTTAAACATGTTATTACTGTAGCCATATATATCATACATGCTTTTAGTCTTTTTTTGAACAGAGGATAGACTAGTTGGCTTATTTCTAGTATCAACATTCTTTCAGTCTTTCTGAATTAGCAAAATGGATTGTTCAGCAAATGCTGACCAAGGAATTTCACTTATTTCTTGCAAGGTGACTGTAACATAGATTGATTGGAATTTCTGCAGTAATAGAAAGGTTAAATATTTCGAACTAGAGCTCAAAGCCAGACTTGACACTGACTGAATACCTTCATAAGCTACAACTGACCTCAGACCATCCTTTTTCTCACTGTACTTAATTCCTTTGAAATACTAGATGATTCAGACTTTCCTGCTAAAGCACACACAACTTTTTCTTATAATGTTTAAAAAACCTTCTGCACAGCCTTTCAAAAACCACAGGAGACAAAAACCCTTAACAATGGAATATTCCTGAAGAAACAGACATTAGAATCCAATTTCATTTACAAGCTATATTATAACTTTTAAAATGTCTACAATAGGATAAAACACCATGAAGTCTTGCAAGAAAAGCAGCACTATGAAATACAGACAGCAGACAGTGAAAGAAAAGCAGACCACAATGTAAAGTCAAAGTCCCAGGCTAGCCTTAAATAAGGTAGCTCAGGTCCCAGAAGTAATCTAGCCATGACAGCAGGGAGCTCGATTCGGGTAAGCTGTATGAACACTAGAAAGAGCCGAACTTAAGTTAACATTTTGACCAGTCCATGTAGCAAGCATCTTCAAGGACAGAAAAGTTTTGAAAAAGATATGTTTTAAAGGAACAGAAGATAAACTAGGTAGGCAGTAATCATTGTCCTCTTCCCAGTTCTAGGCTTCATGCATTTTAGTTCAAATTCAGAATTGTCTGTATATTTTGAAAATTTAGGAGAGAGTACCATCAAATTCAAACAGTAGTTGTGATCTGTGTATCTGATTGCCCTGCTTAACTTATGAGACCAATCCAAACTACCTTGTTCAACCCAAGTGCTAAAACAAAGTTAATGCATAAGAAGTTTTTTCTCCTGCAACAGCTCCAACTTAAAAACAGAAACCCTCCATGAGTGCTATATCAGAAGCAGGCCACTGAAGTGCTGCAATTTAAAAACAGGTGGTAGCTTCTTTGTGAGAAGGTGGCTGAAGTAAACCTCAAGTTTGCAGTAAAACTAATCACAGGTACTTCAGACTGTAAGCAAATTAAAAACTTAAAGATAAAATTCTGAGGTGCTATAAACAACTGATAAAAGCAAATGAAATCATAAAATACAGGAAATAAACCAATGGGAATGGAAAATAATTAATCCATGTATAAATTAGGAGAAACCAGATTAAAGATGCATCTGAACATATGCAACCAAGAGGTGATCTAGCTCTTACTTAACCAGCTCTAAACTTTTTCCCAGTCTTCCTCACTGGAAGATGTAGTTGTGAACTAACAGACTCTAACCTCTCTACTAACTCCAATTCTGAATTAGCACAGTGCTTAGTCCTGATTTAATAGCCAGTCAAAATCCATCTTATCATCTACCAGCCATAAGCAAACATGTACTTAAGAGACGTGGCAAAAGGAGATGGTGGAAAGTGGTGAATAGAAGTGGTCATGGGCACCACATCTTTGAAAATTGTGATGCTTGTTTATGTGTTACAGGCCAAATCAGCAAACAAGTCTAAGTGTGCACCAAATTTCAAGTATTAAGATATCCTAGACATTTTAGAGTAACATATGTTTAAAGGAAGACATGCTTAGATGCTAAATAATTTTTAAAAATTCAAGTGATCAAGTCCATGCTAGCTTGGTGCCATGTTTTTAGATGAGTGTTAGTGAATGTAACAAAGCATGTTTTCTGAAATGGTACTGTACATAACAGAACCTTTAATTTTACACTTATACTTTTAAGTGCCAGGTGGATGTAAAGTAAACTGAAAAGTGTTTAATCTTACTGTGAGTAGGGAGTACTGTAAGTGAATATAATCCTGAAGGGCATAACTGATCCATTTTGCAAGGACAGGAGAGAGAAAGGAAGAAAAAAAAGCATCCTTTTGTTGCGTACCATTAACTGCCTTTTTATTTTCATATATTAAAAGTGTGACCTTGGAGGTCGCCTCAGCTGTGTGTCAAAATGAAGTAGGCTTAAATTCTCAGTCGTTTATGATCTGATTTAAAAAAAAAGTTCTAAATAATATCATTAAGTTTTACCCTTAGGGTGATGTGGAGGAAAAAAAAAGACAAAGAAAAAACACACCCAAAATGTAATTAAAGAAACGTTTAAACATGGAAACTTAACAGTAAATGGCTAACCAGATGTGCTTCACAGCACTTTTGAGGGTTCCTTTATCTTCATGGTAGCCTGAAACAATGCCTTGAGCAAAAACCATTTGTAAAGGATAGGTGGATACAACAGAGGAATGAGAGTTGACTGGTTTAGTAGTAGCATACATAGAATATTTGACATGTTATTTTCACAATTATTGTACAATAATTAAATTAATGTAGGAAAAATATTTAAGCTGCATTAACAAAAATAGAAACTCACTGAAAGTCATGGTAGCTGCAGCCTTATACTATTTAATTTATCAAATATAAAATAACGACTCCTCGGAATATGGGCCATATAAAAGTTTCTCTCTGAATCAAAATAATAGGTGGTGATTTTTAAACCATAGAAAAAAGTAAAGTATTTTTCTAAACATTTATAAAATGCTATAAAAAAAGGTCGGAATAAAGAAGACACAGCAACTAGTCAGTTACATGTTGGTGTACCGATAATGCCATCATGGATATAGTATAAATACTTAGAATAATGTTACTGTCAATCTAACTCAACACTTAAGGTTGAGAAAAATCTTAAAATATAAGACTTGTTTGCTTTCACCAGTTCTACTTTGATTTAAACTTCTGATTAAACAAAAGGCAGTAATTTCCTGTTTAGTTTGTGCAAAAATAAGGTGGCAGTCTCTGACAAAAGGATATTTTTTCTGCATATGTAGATACAGGTGCACATAAATCACCCTTTGTCAAGGCAGAAATTGTGCAAATATGTTCGACACTTATTAAAATATTTAATAAAGCATCTCTAGACACTCTATTTTACAGCATTAAAAATAAATTAGCAAATTTAGATATGCCTACAGTAACCCCTTGAGTAGTCATAAGTGTGAGAACACCTTTGCAAATTGTTGCATTCTTTCACTGATATGACTGAAATTAGTTTTCTAATTGATGTTAAAGACATTAAATTGCTTTGAAGCTCTAACAGATTCATCATCTAAATAAATATTAGATTCAATAGAGACTCTATGTCATTTTGTGGTCTACTTCTGTAACCGAAGATTGTTCTCAGGATAATTGATGAATTACATAAAGAAACATTTATTCTTGTTAATTTTAATATAGGTAGAACAACTTCTGGTGAAAATTCTATTTATATTCTCTACAAATATATACATAGCATTTATGCCAGTTTCTCCATTAACCATATGAAACATGATCTTTATAGAAGAATTCAAGCAAATGGATTCTTAGATTATTGTATGCAAATGCCTGTACAGTAACCTTGCTATCAACTTTGGAGTGTCACCAAACTATGTAAGCTAGGAAAACTTTTCAACATAAGTTTATAATGCCTATGATAGATACTCAAGAACTGATTATGCCATTCTCATAATCAGCATATTTTTTTCTCCAAGAAGCTTAAAGCTCCAAGTAAGACTATTCATAAAGCAAGAAATTAGTCTTTACCAACAATTTTACCAATAAAAGCTTCAGAATCCTGTCTACACATTTACAAAATCTTTAGCTGTGGCCAATCAAGCCCATATCAGAAAAACTGATTCCCTCCTCATTATATATACTCAAACTTTTTTATATGACCATGATTGTCATTGTTGAAATTTTTTCTTCTTATTTATCTTTTTATTTATTTTAGTGGGCAGCCTTCCCAAAACCTTACTTTTGAGATCAGTTTTTGCGAATGCTCTGTCAGTGCATCCAAAACAAGTAGAATATCTGTATGTTTTGAGGAATATCACTGGCAGGTGCTTCTAGAGAAAAAAAAAAAATGGAGGAAATGCCTCTGGGATTACATCCTCGAAAAGTAAGAGAAAAGAAAGGGAAACAAAGAAAAGTGTGCCTTCTTACATATGCACAAAAATGGCTTATAAAGGTGCCTACCTGCAGGCACAATAATAGCAGTTGTAGCATCTAACCTCTATCAGTCATAATCTAGAACAGTGCCATTTTCCATTAACCAAGCAATAGAGGAACTAAAATTACTTATACTGGTCTACGCAAGTCACTCAGTTTGCTCCAGTGCATTTTGATGACTTAATTAGGAAGACAGTGCAGCACATGTGGTTTTCCAGCTAGGTTCATCACAAAGGCCACATCATCAAAGCAGAAGAGTTGTGTCTTCTACAGCTAGATTAAAAATAGGGATTTCTTCATTAAGTGTCTTGCAGCTGACTGTGCCTCTTGGTTTGTCTCCGTCTATTCAGACAATTAAATAAAGCGTCATGCTTTATTTATTTCTTTTTAAAGGCTAATAAGGAAGCCATGAATTGAAGTACAGCTGGCAATCTTTTTATTTATTAAGACCTCAGTGTACACAGTGACAATCTCTGGAAGGCAAGGCACATGCTGGGATAATTTTTTCCCCTTTTAATATATGTCCTCTTTCCAGGCACAACAGTTCGACCAATAGGAATTACAAACCTTTGTCATCCTCCCAAGCAGAGAGAGGAGTTGGGGGGGGGGGGGGGGGGGGGCAGATCACAAAAAAATCAAACCAGAAAAACAACAGGGGAAACCTAAGGTTACACCATAAAGCCAATAAATGTGAAACAATCTGAGTACTTTGATAATGTGTTGATGTCAAAATAAATCTGACAGAGTCAGAACAAATTTAGTCACAATATTCCAAATTAAGAAAAAAACAGCCATGTATTTTTACTTCTATCAGCAGGGATGGATGACTAGATAAATTACATGATCATTATGTAGGTAAATTAACTGAAAACAGTATACAAGATTTACTATACAGTTTCCATTTTCTGATAACAAGAAATTATTATCTCTTGTGTTATTAAGTAATCTGGTTTGTACAGTCATAATGGAAATTCTACATGGTACTATCATACCATGGAAACTTCATAATGTTTCCTTGATAACAAATACATTGTATCATAACATAATGTGATGTAGCATTAATTCATTAATATTAGGATCTAGGAATATAAATTAGTGAAAAAAATATTTTCAAAATATTTTGCAAGGAACACTTATTACCCTGCACTTCAAAGCAAGCTGAATACTCCATGAGGCAAGATGACTTTTCAGTCTTAAGAGTTAGCAACTGGTAATTGTATGTTGTTATGTAGACTTAAAAATGCATATACACATGCATACAAATATAGAGTGGTCAGATTGGATGATCTCAGTTGGTACTGCTTCTTCTCTAGAAGAGGTTACAGTATCGCCTATGCACAGTGCAGGGATAGGAGAGAAGGAAAAGGCAGACATGAACAGAAACACGGTCTTTACAAGAGCACAAATGCCAGTTTTTCTCTTTTTTAATTTTTATTTTATTTAGTCTAGCTAAATAGAGCCCCTTCTTCGTAGGGGCTAGCCAAAATGTGAGTAGTGTTTGGTTTTTTTTTTTTTCCTTTTTTCTTTTTTTAGATCTTAATTGAATAATATTTTGTCTGCTTCAAGTTAATTGTATGTGGATGACAAAAGCACATCTTTCCACATGTTCCTTGACCCTAGCAAGGCCTAAACTGCCTGTCTACTCTCTCTGAATTTGACCTTGAATACCACAATCTACAAATCTGATGGCACTCACAACTGGAAACGTTACATTAAATCATCAACCCTTGCTACACATCACTTACAGATGCATTTGTCAAAGTTATATTAAATTAGGATCACAAAAACGTACTTTATGGCCAAGAGTGACATTTCATAAAGCCTGTGAAAACAAAATTACCGGACAACGTGCACCAAAACATGGTATTTCTTGCCACTACAGTTTGTCAACAGAACAGTTCCTCCAAGATGATATTTTCTATGATAGAAGTTATATGATGGAAAGTTAAGACCATGACAGAGATGAATCTGTGGTCCAGGTTGGTAAGGTGAATTTGAGCTGGCAGTATGCCCTTGACCCAGGGAAGGACACCAACATACTGGGATGCTTTAGTGAGAGCATAAGCAGCAGGTCAAGGGGTGATTAGTCCCCTCCAGTTGTCATTCATGAGTCTGCACATGGAAGAGTGCATCTAGTTTTGGGCCACTCACTCCAAAAGAAAAACAGAAAAATGGGAGAGAGCTCAGAGGAGAGCCTCTAAGATGATCAGGGCGCTGCAGCATATGATACCGGGAGAGGCTAAAGAAGTCTAAGGTAGTGGTCTAATTACAGTCTTCAGTTGCCTTAAAGAAAGTTTTGCAGAAGTGAGAGACAGACTCTCCTCAGAAGTGCACAGCGAAAGGACAAGATGCAAGGGTCACAAATTGCAATACAGAAAGTTCCAGCTGGCTCTAAATGGAGTAAAAATTCACCTTGAGAGTGGTCCAAAGAGGTTATGAAATTTCCATCCCTGGAGGTGCTCAGAGCACAGCTGGACACGGCCCTGTGCAACCTGGTTTAACTCTGAAGATAGCACTGTTTTGGGGGGGGGGGGGGGAAAAAAAAAAAAAAAAATCAGACTAAATGACCTCCATGTGCCTTCTAACCTATTTTTTTCCTTGATTCTGAGTGTTCCTACATCAGAGCTACACACTTCCAGTCTTATATTTATATGTATGTCTTTAATCAAAAATAGCTAAAGGTTATCTTTATTTGGGCTCGGATTCAATGAAAGAATAAGTGGAATCTGCATGGAATTTGGGGTCTTATATTTAAAAATTTGACCCTGTTAAATCATGTCCTTCAGTCTTTAGAGTTAACAGTCCTCTGGGACTTAAAAATCTTTTCCTGGGAAGGCGTAGCTTTACATAGGTTTTGAATTTTCTGGCTTCTATCCTTTGCCTTATTTCCCCTGTGACCTACAAACTAGGCTTTCCTGTTCAGGTGCTCTGAAATGCTTACTGGCTCATCACAAAACAGTTATGAACATCACTTTACTTTAAAACAATACAAAATTATAACCAACAAAACTGCCATCTTTGTAAAATATGAGCTCAGCTGTTGGATCACTTGCTCAGAAAGGGTGAAAACTATCCTCAAGCACCTCACAGTTGAAGGAATTTAAATCCATATCCCCTACTCTTTGAGAAGTGTCAAGGGAGTACTGGTCACTTAATTTCCTTAGCTGAATGAGCCTTCACTCTTCCTTTACAGCTTCACAATCAGACGCTTACACGGAATTTGAGCATCCAATTCCCTTTGCCTCTGAGCCTCTGCCAAGACATTCAAGAGTTAAACTATGGGTTGGGTTTGGCTGAACATTTCTTTTTTAAACATTATTCTCAGAAAAAAACTGCACAACAATAAAAGTAGCTAAATTCTTCACCTGAGCTATTCAATGCCTTATTCAGATCACTGAGAGATTTATTTTTGATATTTGATTGAAAATTCATTCAGGCACTTAAAAAATACAGAAGAATGAGTGAGTACACATTACATTATACAAGACACTGATCATCTTTATGAAGCAGCAAATGAAGATCTTTCAGTACTAGGAAGGTACATTTACAGGAAGCAGGGAAACCAGAGGAATATAGAATTTCTTGTCAAAATGTATCAATCATACATATAAACCCAAAGTATCACATTCGGACAACAAATTCAGTAGTTTGACAAGCAGGTAACAGGAAAACTACAAATCTTGTTTTCACTAGGCAGATCACAAAGTCTTAAGTACTGAAAAGTTAACAGTGATTTAAAAAAAAAAAAAAAACCCACACCAAACAATTTAGTTAGTTATGTTACTGAATTATGATTAACTTGACAAAAGCTCTGACATAAGAGTTTTCAGATTCCAAAAATGACTGCTTACACCTTAGCACGTTAGATGCAGTGAAAAAAGACAATTTGAATTTCTGAAAGTTTCATTACAAATAATAACTGTCTCATGTCAAAAGAGGCAAACAAGCTAGGATAGTGTTTTTCCTGTAGTGTTTCATTAATAAGCCAAGAAGTATTAGAGAAAAGGAAATTTAAAGTATTCTTGTCTACCCCAGAGGAGGTCAAATCCTGGGCTGGTTCTCTTCAGGATTTCAGTAAGCTTCTGTGATTATCAGAGAAGGTTGTTTTGTGGTTGTTTGTTTTTTTTTTAAACTTACACTAGCAAAACATATTTCTCAAATTTACATTTTATTATGTATGTTTTATATATCTTATGCTTTGTTATATATCTGCATCTCCTAAAGGAAACCTATTTCCTGGAGAAATAATGCACTTCACAGATTTAAACATCAAAAAAAGTATCAGAAAAGCAATCCTTGTTTACTTGAAAATGGTGGAAATATATCAGGCGTTCTAGTGCAACATCAGTCTTTACTCAAGTACTGAGAGACAGTACTTGTAGACCACAGAGGTCTACAAGCTTCTATCAAAATTTCTCAAAAATCTGGGTTCAAAAGAGGTTTTCTCCTCCTCATCCTCTCCCCAAGATCCACAGAGAACTCTGTTACAAAAAATTATTAGTAATCTATCAGGAGCATTCAAAACTTGTCATTCCATGGTTTTACAAGGCTTTTTTTGCCCAGGTGTCTCTGTAAAGCTCAAGGATTGACTAGATCTCACGTATCTGGCATCTGTTCCAGTTCAGATGGAGGGCACTTCCACAGTACTCCCTGCTAAAGGACCTGATCCCAAGCCCAACCAAATCCATGAGGAATGCTCATACAGTCCTTTTATTAACAGACCAGAAATCTGAAAGCTTGCACTCACTTCTACTGATGTAAAAATATAATAAAAAATCCCAGTTTAAATTACTGAAATCTGCTGCTGCATGTCAGATTTATAGTTCTATGTTTTTTTGACAATGTAGTAACTGGTAACTTTAAAACACTTCAGTGACTTAACTGAAAACATAGAGCTCAACATATGCATCTGAACATAACATAGCATTAGTTAATGCTATGTTTTCTTACATCAGTGCACTTTAAAATCAACTATCAAGTTTTCCAGCTTTTAAATATGCAGAGCAACTGGAAAGAAAAATCACATCTTTCCCAGATAATGTTAAACCCCTGATTAAATAAAGATGTGCCAAGGCAGAGATACTTTATGCCTCAGGAGACAGCCATAGTGGAATTGCGAGTGTATTTTATATGTGAATTAGAGGTAAGATGTAATGACATGAGATGAAAGGCTCAGCCGTGATTTTAATAAAGGGGGGAGACAGTACTTCCCTGTGGACCCCATATGCAAAAGAGTGAGACTCAACAAGAATATATGAAAAGATTCAGCAAAAACTACAGTAAATGTTTCAAAGTTGTAAGATCACCATTAAAATTCATTACATTTTACTGAAGTTGAGAATTCCAGTTGTGAGCGCAAGTTTTAACACATTTCTGATAATTTGTCATATGAAATTAAAGCTATGTCATCAATAAGGTGGAACAATTTTCAATTTTTAGATAAGACAGGATTGGAGAGTTTGAAAGCACAAAACTGCATTTTTAAAGGTTTCTAATATGATCAAAAAATAATTTAATTGAATCTGTTATTTTGAAAGCATGGTTTTTATTGAAACAAAATAACACACCTAATTTAGTAGTACTATGATGACAGACGTTTTAGCTGCTTAATGCTTTTAGCAATCCTCAGAAAAAGCTGTTACCTATAGCTCGATTGCTATTTTTTTATGGCTAGAGCAGAATTCCAAAGAACCATTATTTCTTTTTTTCCCCATTAAATGGAGGAAAAAGTCTGACATTTTGCACAGGTCTCTCTCTTTCTGTGCATTAAAAAAAAAATAAATAAAAAATTGAGAGACATGCCTTTGTAAGGAAAAGACATGAAAAGAGCAAAATGAATGGGATGAACTGCTTAAAGGAAAAAAAATAAATCCTGCTTTATTTGATCTTTTGTGATAATCACACTCCTGGCACCCTGCCAGTGAGGCTGAGCATGCTGGTGTCTGGCCAAGTACAGTGATCTCTTGGTTCAAGTCTGAGGTCTGTGATGAAAATTACAAAGCAGGGACAAAAATCAAAATGCCACCTGTGATTTTATTCTGAAACTAATTTGATGGAAAAAGTAATACAATGCAAACAGACTTTTTAGTAGAGTCTACAAAACTGTGACTAAATTGAAACCAATGCAAGTGGATGGAGGTAGCTATCACGCAAATACATTTGGATCTGCAGGCGTCCCTTTTAAAAAGAACGGTAGATGTCTTTGTGACAGGTAGATTGCTTTGAAATTATGTTTGAAGTCCCAGGTCAAACTTTTAAAATTATAATTCCAACATACATCTTCCTTTATTCTGGAGTCTTTTTGCATCTCCTATATAACGCATTTAAAACCAACAAAACCAGGAAAAAAAAGTCAATTCATTTCCTTAAATTACTTTCCATGAATGACCATTCATTATAGGACAACCAACTCTTGAAGGAAAAAACCTTTTCCTTTCTCTTTTCATTCAGAAGTCTATATTTGAACTAGTTGCCCACAGATATATGGAGAATTGTATAGCCACAAAATTCTGCATGCACAATGCACAATTCAACTTAGAAATCCAACCAGCAGTCTTCTATGTTATTATTCAGATGCAAAGCAGAAAAAAACACCACCAAAAATCAGCACGTCACCTTCTTTTTTATATGTCTATTGTGTTTTCCTACATTTTACTGAAGTTTTACATTATTAGCAGTACTGATCAAAGTTTGTTTGGGTTTTTCCTAACAAATATTGAAGATGATTCAGAATGACTCAGAAGCTGTTCTTACAGATTTATTCTTAAAAAAAACCCCAACCCAACAAAACAGATTTTGTTTCCTGTATGTTACTTCAATAAAAATCCACTGTTCACTGAAGTGATACAGGTTACCAATTTTACCACCGCCTTCCCTTTAAAGTTGGATAGTATCTTGCCATTTTTACACATGCTTACTACTCCTCTCTGCATTAGTAAGACTTGCCATACACAAGCACCAGGATGATCCCTGATCTCTAGGACTTCACTGAAAACACCGCATTTCAGCTATTTCACAGTTGCTGCTGTTTTCCTTCTTCTTCAGGAAGGTTCTCCATAGATTTCCTATTCTCTTTGATATTCAAGTCTGTTTCTGCACTCTGTATTTCTTCCCTCCACCAACAGTGCTAATCAAAGGAATGCTTTAATAGCCACCTTAACCTTCTCGTACTTATATTTTCAGGCCACTCCTTTTCTATCTTTTCTTTTGCAGTTCAAAAAAAGCAACTCATTACAGCACAGACAATACAATACTCACTGAATTCCGTGTTTTAAATACGCAGATATGCTCATAAATTTCTTAACTACACACACACACTCTAAAACATGGAGAGAGAACTTCAGATATATACATGCACATATTCACATGGACAGCATAAAAATGATCCATAAAAACATGAACGCTTACTTTTAAATAAAAGGTACCTACCTGGAATGAGCTGACCCAGTAACTGATGGCATCTGGAAAGGCTGAATACAGCTACTATGACCAAAAAAGGATAATGTTTCCATTTCATGATGTGTCCTTCCTTGCATTACACCAGCTCAGCAGCGCTAACGTAAATGTTACCTGCAACACACAATGGAAATACGAACAAACAAATTAATGATAAATTTAAGGTACTTACAAATATTTTTGCCCAGTGTAACTCTATGAAGTATGCTATTTTATGCAGTTTTAGCTATTAAAATAATGCTAAATTTTCTCAGGAAGTTGTAAACCACAACCAGAATATTAACTATCCCTGCAGAGCACACAACCCCAAAACAGATGTTTTAAAGGGAGCCCCATAGTGCACATGTGTATTTTAAAGTGCTGCATGTTGTTTGGTCATGTAACCCAAGTTATTAAAGAAATTGCTCAGTTCAGCAGGATAATTCAGTGTGGGTTTAATCCATTGCAGTTCAAGGAAATACTTAAACACTTGCTTAAGTTGAAAATGCTTCAATGCTATTCAGCTTTCTATACAAGCAGGGTTAAAACATTACACTAGTCCTCTTATGGCACAGTGTTTTGCTGAAAGAGGATTAGGGATAATTTTACCCAGTAATAACTTGAATAGTTAAGGTAACTTTCTGCTGAGTTTCTGTGTTCTTAAGGGCAGATAGTTTTCATGCAACTGGCAGGAAAATGGAATCTTATGAAGGAAGAAAATATTTTGAATGAAAATGTGACTCTTGGACTCATTTTTCTGACCACCACAACTGTAGGTTGAAAAGTATTCACAACTCCACCACTATTGAAAAATAATCTCTGCTCATCCTACTCGTTTCTTATGCTTCAGCTACATTAGTGCTTAACACTGACTCTGCCAGAACTCCTCAGGCCTTGTTTACAGCATACCAACCTGTTCAAAATGCCTTTCCTCTATAGGTTCCTAAAGAACATACGGTGTTTTTCAGATGATCATAGAGATTTCTGAAAGCAGTAAGATTTTTTTAGACAATCTCTTTGATTAAATACACACAATCTGTAAATAAATGGATTTAGTGTTTTGGTTTGGGGTTTTTGGTTGGTTTTTGTTGTGTTTGTTTTGTTTTGTTTTGTTTTTTAAAATAAGACCCTTTATCTAAATAAAAACTGAAATGTGTGTGACTGCAATGTTCCATATATTGCATAGTATCTGGGGTTCATGTCAAGTTCTTGACAACAGAAGAGATGCTATTGTAAGTGTCTGTCCAGTTACTAGATGCGCACAATTGTCTGACCCTAACCAACAACTAGAGACCACCAAATACAAATGTAAGCATGAAGCAGGCTGATGCATGGAGCTCTACTCCGACAATAAATAACTATGTTAGACCTTGATAACGTTACAACTGCACCTCTCACTTCTCTCTCCTCATACATGTTCCCCTTGTAGTTAAGAACGTATATTCAGAGATGAACTGTTTGGATTATGACTCCCTTATCACCTAAATGCCAGCAGACAGAATCATAACAGTGAGAAAACCTGTGGTGCCGTCAGTCACTTCTTCAGTCTGCTGGGACAGAAAATTTTCAGCTGTAAACCTAATATATATTTAACGACAACAAACAGAAGAGTTGCATCATTACTGGGAGTATTCATTGCCATCTGATACTTTTGGATGTTCAAAAATGCCTAAGTAAGTTAAATATGAATAGATTCAATCACCTACACATGCTGGATTTTACATTTGCTTCTTGTGTTATACCTGTACTTCTACTATCTTAGCAATCAGAAATAATAATACTCCATTTCCTACTACTGCTATTACCTGAATCCTACAAAATATTTTTTCTTCATTTTTATCACTTCATCTGCACTGCACACAAAAACCCAGTTCCTTCCATTCCCATTCTTTTGATATGCCCTATCACTTGTTATGACTGCTTTTCTGTTGCAAACAGCTTGACAGCTCTTAATGGCAAACTTAACGGCAATTAATGGCCAAGGTGTTACATGCTGCTCTAAATGCTATTCATGATATGACTCCAAGACTGAAATGAGGATCTGCAACTTCAGGCCTTCAGAATGTCAATCTCTTTCTCTGTACAGTAATACAGGCTTGCTTTATAAAACTATTTACCACATTGGTTTCAGATTCCCACAGTTTCTTCATCTGTACTTTCTGCCTGCAAACGCAAGATTGAATATTGTTTCTAATGCAAAGCTGATGAGGCAGCCCATTGAATTGGTTCACCAAACAAAAAAAAGTAACACTATCAGTTAAGGATTTACTTTGTCATTGTAATGTGAGGTGCTCACACAATGTACGTCAATGTGAAAGAATCATTTCCTTAATACATGCTGCAAAATCATTCAAGGACTTAGAGATTTAATAAGAGTCTAAGTGTTCCCATCCACTGGCAGGACACAACTCCTACTGATCTCAACAGGAGTTAAGATCACACATTCTGGAGGCAAAATTTGTTTTGTGGACCATATTGTATTGGGTTGTTGTGGGAAGGTGCTTGGTAGAGAGGGTGTTGCAGGGTGACCCCTCTGAGGAGAGGTGAGGGGCTACCTGGTGCCAGCCACAGCCCACTCCAACAGACCCACTGCAGGGCATAGCTGAGTCTGTCAGCCAAGCTGATGGTGCTTCTGGGAAAGCTTGTGTAAGAAAGGGCAAAATGCCAGATAGGCTGACCTGGTTTTGGCTGGGATAGAGTTAATTTTCTTTCTAGTAGCTGGTACAGTGCTATGTTTTGGGTTCAGTATGAGAAGAACATTGATAACACACTGATGTTTTCAGTTGTTGCTAAGTAGTGTTCTGACTAAGTCAAGGACTTTTCAGCTTCTCATGCCCAGCCAGCAGGAAGGCTGGAGGGACACAAGAAGTTGGGAAGGGACACAGCCAGGACAGCTGACCCAAACTGGCCAACACGGTATTCCATACCATGTGACATCATGTCCAGTATATAAACTGGGGCGAGTTGGCTGGGGGGAATGGATCGCTGCTCGGGAACTAACTGGGCATCAGTTGGTGAGTGGTGAGCAATTGCATTGCGCATCACTTGTTTTGTATATTCCAATTCTTTTATTATTATTATTGTCATTTTATTATTGTTATTATTATTATCTTTATTATTTTCTTCTTACCTGTCCTATTAAACTGTTCTTATCTTAACCCATGAGTTTTACTTTTTTTTCCCAGATTCTCTCCCCCATCCCACTGGGTGGGGGAGAAGTGAGTGAGTGGCTGCGTGGTGCTTAGGTGCTGGCTGGAGTTAAACCATGACATAGGCAGAGGAATAGGAAAAAAAAAGGGTCATAAACAGGAGAGGGAACACCAAGGTGCGAGCAGGAGGAGAGGGAGGCGGTGCTCCAGTCACCAGAGCAGATTCCTCTCTGAGCAGAGCAGCCCATGGAGAGGACCATGCTGGAGCAGAGGTCCACACTGCAGTCCATGGAGGACGCCAGACTGGAGCAGGTGGACATGTCCTGAAGGAAGCTGCAGCCCGTGGAGAGCCCATGCAGGAGGAGGTTTATCCTGAAGGACTGCAGCCCGTGGGAAGGACCCATGCTGGAGCAGAGGAAAAGTATAAGGAAGAAGGAACTGCAGAGAGGAGCTGTTATGGACTGACAGCAACCCCCCATTCCCCACCCCCCTGCACCACTCCAGGGAAAGGATGGGGGTGGGGGGGCAGAGGTAGAGGAGCGGGGGATGAAGAGGTGAAGTTGAGCCTAGCAAAAATGGGGGGGTAGGGGTGTTTTAGTTCTCGTCTTTCTTGCCATCCAACTCTATTTTAATCAGCAATAAATTTTGCTCTTTAGCCAAAGTTAATCCACCACAATCATAAAGCTGGGGGGGGAGATGAATCCCAGCAACATACTTTATGGCACTTGCCCTATCTATGAAGGCATCCGATGCATGAATCCAAAGTTTTTTCTCTTTCATACCTCTCTCTTCCATTTACTGAATCTGTAGACTATGACTTCTTTTTAATCCCTTTGTATGTGACAGAGCTCTGCAGGGAGCTCAGACGTTAACTGCCTAGCTTGTTTGTTAAAACCTTTTCTTCCCTCTAATTCTGCTTGTGTTTTATGTTTGAAATATAATATTTAATTCTAAAACCTGAAATTACTTCAGTGTTATTAAAAACATTATTCTTACAGAAAATTTCAGTGAAGATGGCTTTAATGAAGCCAAATAATTTTAATATGAAAACAAAACTTGTTAGTCTACAGTTTAAAAACAATTCTTGTAGATATTCCTTGAAAAGAATCCTGAATATGAGGCTAATTCTCTATATTCAGAGTACAGTGTTTTCTTCTGAAATAGTAGCCCTGATCACAGGGAAGATAAAGTAGAAAAAGATGTCATCAGAATGGAAAATGGTTTTCAGATAGAAAGCGAGTTCAGCAAAAGAGAAACAAGGTCTTTCTTATCATCGTCTACTGCCACAGTCCACAATTCAAGCACTACACTATAGTGGAAGAAACCCACAGAAGTGTGTCACAACCAAAGGGATTCAGCTGGCAACTTAAAACAGTTTCCCTTAGTACATACTAAAAGCCCATGAAGTATCTGCCACATGCATTTAGAACTTCATATACAAACTTCTCAGTGTCATAACATTTAACTTTTTGATTATAATAACTGAACTAAATGTTTCTGTGTTTGGTCCTTCTCTGCAATTAGTCTTTCAGTGTCTGAAATACAAAACTAACATCACAGAATAAGGACTGGCACTAATTAGATGTTGCCAGTGACAGAAGAAAGATGCACTAACTATATAAACTTCAGCTGGCCTGAGACCTCGCTTAACTCTGTATCAAATGACTGCAGATCTACACCAGACTGTGCAAGAAAAGATTCAGGTCCAATGCGTTGTCCGTCCAGAGAGCACAATAAAGATAAACACAGTCTCCTCTATGACATTATAATCATTAAAGAATCAATGGCAAATTAAACTGCACAAACCCAGAGGGGAAAGAGGCACTATGGTAAATGCAGGGAAAGGGTGTAATCAATTATTTTCTCCCACTTCCCAAGTATAGTACTATTTATCACTATAGCCAGTGCAGCATTCAGCAGCAGAAGGAAAGACACTGAGACAAGACCAAAACCAATGCTGGTTTTCTTTTCATTTCCGCCCCCCCTTTTTTTTTTCAGTTTGATTATTATTGTTGCTTCTCTCAGAAATGGTAACCAGCTTGGTAAGCCTAGATTTTGACAGTATGTTGAATAGAAAAAAAGGACACAAAGGTCAGGTAATCAAAATTCTAACTTGTAAAAGTAACTTCCCTTTATAAAATCTTTTGGTAAATATTATGCTAAAGAGATTGTATACCAACAGGATGAGACAGAATTTTGATTTGCTCTGTACCGAAAGACCATTTTGGAGTGGACTGGCAAAATTTCACTGAAAGAAGAAAAAATACAAAATCTTCCTTTTGAAGCAATATTAATTCATTTTGAATGCAGAAAATTTTTAAAGCTTGTCATGCATTGTTAGGCCTGCTGATATTGGATAGACTTTCCTGTATTTTCAATCCTTTTGTTATAAAGTCCTAAAGTCTATTAGTCAGACACCCAGTTATCTGGTCACCTCTGTTTAGACGGACACTATTTCTGAACTTACTCCTCCTGTGCATTATCGTCAGTAAAGTTATATATCACTGAAATTAAGAACTTCCCTCTACTATTTCAAACATCCTGTCTTTGTTAAACTAAATTTATTTGGAGTTCCAGGAGGATGAGAAGGAAGCACAGCCATACATTGTCTCAACTGTTTCCATTTAGGAGCAAGAATGACAGAGGGTTGATGAACTAGGGGGAAAAAGTCTGGCTAGCTCCTTTTCTATTCTGAAGTAAATCAACTCTACTAAGATCAAAGCAGCTAAAAAAATATAAATCTATTTAAACCAGAGTAGTTATCAGTATAGAGCATTGGATCTGGACTGTGCTCCTTTCAGTGACAGTTTCAGCAGACATTCAGGTAGCTCACCTTATTTGATCTTTTAGTATTCCAAAACATTTGCTTTTTTAGAACCAATTGTTAGGTCAGTTTTAACAATTATGACACAAAATTTATATTTTACTTATTTTAAGCTGTGCTTTGGTTTTTTTTAAATGCAGTGAGAAAACCAAGAATAAAATTAATAATAATAACAACAACAAAAACAACAACAATAATAATGGATTGAATGTGCTCAAATTTACATTTCTAAGCTGGCAGGTGACAAACCTATATGTAAAACAGTCTTACCTAGATTTTAACTGACTTGATTCTCTGTATGATATATTTACTGCCTAAGCAGTACCATAGGAATAGTTCATCTGGTATAAATCAAAGAAAAACAAACAAACAAACAAAGCTGTGTCCATGTTCATCCACTCATACTGAAAGACTGCAGCAGAAACCCAAACAGCAGTATCATCCTGACAAACTGTGGTATGTGACATAAGCTATAGCCTAAACCCTAAATACCCTCTACTATGCTGCCTACACATGAAAGCTCAGTGTGACGAGCCAAACTTATAACAAAAGAAACATCTTTTCTCCCACCAGTCTCAGTGTCATAAACAATCTCTCTACCAGAAGCTCTGCTAATCTCTAATATCTCCTTCATGTGTCTGGCTATATAAGCGGAGACTAATTTTGAATAAGGGACAACTTTAACAAGAAGGTTTCCTCAGGGAGGAGTACATAAATGAGACAGTGAGCAAGAGAACATGATTTCTGCATAAGGAAGCAATATACTTATAATGCAATAAATGTGCAATGCAACGAATGAAGCATGAAGTGGAGTGTTAAGAAGTGTAAAGAGAAAGCAAACACCGCCCCCCCCCCCAAACCCCAACCCTGTAAAACTGTAAAACAATGATTTCCACTTGTTCTGTGAATTGGGGCCACTCGAGAAAACTGACAGTGCTCTGCTTGCTCTGCAGGCTCCTGCCCCTGCCTGACCACCAGACTGTTGGTCTCTCTCAAGGAGCCAAATTAGGTTACTGACCACTTACTGCTCTCTGCCTTTTCTGCCTGCTGTGCCAGGAGCAATATAGAGACACTGTCTCAGCATGTAGGGCTGGTGTTAGGAAAACCAAAGCCTAGCCAGAGGTCAGTCTGGCAAGGTATGTGAAGGGCAACAAGAGGGACTTCTACAAGTACATAAGCAGCAAAAGGAAGACCAGCGAAAATGAGGTGGGGGACCTGGGGACAAAGGACATGGAAAAGGCTGAGGTATTTGATACCTTCTTTTATCTCAGTTTCTGTTAGAAAGACCAGACTTCAGGAGTCCCAGGCCCCTGAAACCAGAGAAGAAGTCTGGACTAAAGAAGTCTTGCTCTCAGTGGAGAAGGATCAGGTTAGGGAGCACTTAAACTACCTGGACACACACACCAGTCCTGGGACCTGGCAGGATGCACCCATGAGAGCTGAGGGAGCTAGCCACATGTCACTGCAAGGCCACTCTTGACTAGCTTTGAAAGGTTGTGACAATCAGGAGAGGTTCCTGAGGACTGGAAGAAAGCAAATGTCATCCCTATCTTCAGGATGAAGGATCCAGGGAAAAGCAGGCCTGTCAGCCTCATCTAAATCCCTGAGAAGGTGATGGATGAACCTATTCTGAAGAGCATCTTCATATGCATGGAAGGACAAGAAGGTGATCAGGAGTAGTCAACATGGTTTTATGAAGAAGAAATCATGTTTAACCAACCTGAAAGCTTTCTACAATGAGATGACTGGCTTGGTAGATAAGGGGAGACCAGCAGATGTTGTTTATCTTGACTTTAAGAAGGCCTTTGACACTGTCTTCCATAAGATCCTCATAAAGAAGATGATGAAGTACAAGCTAGATAAGCAGGGGGTGAAGTGGACTGAAAACTGGCTGAACTGCCAGGCTTAAAGGATTGTTATAAGTGTCACAAAGTCCAGCTGGAGACCAGTCCCTTGTGGTATACCCCAGGGGTTGCTACTGGGTCCAATACTGTTTAACATCTTTACTAGTGACCTGAACAGTGAGACTGAGTACACCCTCAGCAAGTTTGCAGATGACATAAAACTGGGAGGAGTGACTGATACACCAGATGGTGTGCCACTATCCAGAGGGACCTTTGCAGGCTGGACAATCTCATGAAGTTCAACAAAGGAAAATCTGAAGTCCTGCACCTGGTGAGGCACCAGTACACACTAGAGGCCTGGAAAGCACCTCTGCCAAGAAGGACCCGGGGCTCCTGCTGGACAAAAAAGTTGAGTCAGCAATGTGTCCTTGCAGCAAAGGAGGCCAAAGGTATTGTGGGCTACTCTGGGAAGAGTGCTGATGGCAAGTCGAGGGAGGTAATCCTTCCCCTCTCCTCAGCACTGGTGAAGCCACATCTGGAGTGCTGGGTCCAGTGTTGGGCTACCCAGTAAAAAAACTGATAGTGGAGCAAATTCAGCAAAGGGGCACAAAGGTGATTAAGCGGTGGGAACATCTGTCATATGGGGAGAGGCTGGGACTGTTCAGTCAGGAGAAGAGAAGGCTCAAGGGGATCTGATCCATATAGATGAATACCTGCTGGGAGGGAATGAAAAAGAGGTAGCCAGGCTCTTGTCAGCGGCGCTCAGTGATAGGACAAAAGGCACAAATTGAAACACAGGAAATTCCACTTAAACATAAGAAAAAATCTTTTCTACTGTGAGGGTGACTGAGCCCAGAAAAATGTGGAGACTCCATGTTATATGCAAAACCTGCTAAGACACAGTCCTGGGCAACCTGCCCTGGCTGACCCTGCTCTGAGCAGGGCATTGGACTAAATGATCTTCCTCCCTGACTCAGCTGTAATTATCCTGCTTCACTGTTTGGGAACCACAGCACCAAAATCAGCAATCCATATACTGCTTCAAGAAATGCCCATATACTGCTTCAAGAAATGCAGTATTATGAAGTGTCTAACACAGAATGAGGGAAGGCTACCTCTCACAGAAAACTAGTCACAAAATGCTCAGAAGCTGTAGTGTAGAGCAACCAAAAAGCTAGCAGCATCAAATGGTCCTGGAACAGAAGCTGACTGGATGGAGCTAGTATGCTGGACATGTCTTTTAGGGCTTAAAAGAGAAAAGATTTTTTTTAAAAAAAAACATATTAATACTAGAAAAATCACTTATCCTGTGAAAGTTCCTCGATGCACGGTCAAAATTGGACAGTTGAGGAGGTTTGTGACAACATTTTTGGGGGAATGACCTTATGATCCCACAGGTAAACAGAACATACAGACAGACTAATGCTTAAATGTGGTATGCGGCATCGTAAGTCATTGTCTGCAGGGCTTGTTGTGTTCAGGCTGATTATTCCCCTGGAATGCAAAAATCAATTCTAACTTGCAAACTATTATTTTGCACAGACCCACAGTATTGCAGGTTTTGTTCTCTATTTTATATTCATTCACTCTCAGGGGAGCAATCAGAGGCCAAAGATAATTGGTAACAGTCACCAGTGAATTCATTGGACAAAACTTCCCTCAAATCCAGAAGATGATTTCATTCTGTTAATTAGCCTTTTTTGTTGAAACTGCTGATATAGCTAAAAGCTGTGGGAAGAGAAGGGAGAAGTGAAGATATTTGTATCATCACTCTCAAGAAGCCATACGAGAGAGTGAGAGGGAAAGACCTTAAGGTCTTAGCTAAAAGCTTTACAGTGCAGGATACTCTTTGCATGTGTGCACACATGCAAGCGCTTGTGTGAGAGGAAGAGGCAATGTAGCTTTAGAGACATTTCTATCTATTAAAATTTACCTGTGCTTCAAACCTAGAGGAAAATGACACTTTGGGTTGTTCTTCCCAATTGTAGCCAGGCTGCCTGGCATAATTCTCACTCGTAGAACACCAAATTTCTCTATAATTAAAGAAGTCTGCCAAAGGAGCAGAACTACAGTCTCCAGGAGCTTCAACTGACTCACTCCATGCAACTCTAAGACATAAGACATTTGAAACAGCTGTTTGGGTTTTTTTCTTTCTTTCTTTTCTAAATGCAGTTTCATATTTTTCAAAATTATATCCCCTTTAATCAACCTGGGCCTCCCTTTTTTGCGTAATAAGGCACCATCTCTTAATAAGGGCAAGCAAGCAAATGTGAAGCAAATCCTGTAGTAACAGCACTACGGAAAACCCTATGGGAAAATTAACTGAATTCAGAGTGTGCTTTTGGAAAAAACAACCAAGGAACGATCTCAATAAAACAAGAACTTTCTCATATCTTATATTACCAATGCATTACCTCTTTTTGCCCTTTGGCATATTAAATCAACAACCCATGTCTCAACTACCATGACTTTCAAGGGAGTGTTTGGAAAAAACCTGGTTACTGTATCTGTTAAAGATTTACCAATACGAAATACCATGTTGCCAAATTGCTTTTCTAGAACTACATACTCATTGCTTTTTGAACAGGCAAAAAAAATATCATTAGTAATGCCTTGATGCAATCAGTAATTTCATAAGAAATACTGTCAGTGTTCAAACATCATTAAGTAGTGGATGTCTGAAGAAGCAAAGTGGTTGTTGTCAAATGTACTTCCAAACAGTCACATGGAAAACAAACAGCATTTGATAGAAAGAAAATCCAGTGTCTGAAAGGTTAAAAAAAAAAAAAAAAAAAATCCTTTGACTGCATTTTGACTTCTGTTATACCTGATCTCAAAAAGCAAGGGTTTTTCAAAGGCATTTAGCTTTAAACATTCACAGTACCTTTGAATGTCCTCAGCAGGACCAGAAAAGAGGGATTCAATTTTCAAAGATAATTGTGTCAGATAACTGTCTCATCCCTTTTCAGAAACAATCTGATAAATACCTAATTACCAGCCAAGTGATTTCAGAGCCACACAGCTGGGCCTGAGAAAAGGCTACAGGGAATGACAAGGTCCCCAAAAGCCATTGAGAGCAAGAGGCAGTTGGTTTGTGAATTACTTCATTTATTCAGCTGATAAAATGCATAGAAAGTCCCCAGAGAAAACAAAATATTCATAAAATGTTGAAATAGTAAACAAAATCAATATTTAACCAGAGAAGTAAAATATTAATTTTCAAATAAAACAGGACTGTGTACTACAGAACGATTACATTCCAAAATCCACAATGGTAAATATTCAAGTCCTTAAAAACACTCATTTTTCCAGAAAGCGTTTGTACGCTACTCAGTCTAACCTTGCCTTGTGTTGATATATAATGCTGTGTAATAAGAAATTGGCTTTACAGTAATTTATACTGCAATCTTGTTGCAGACTTAAAAAGCATTCTGATCTTAAATAATTATAGTCTTAACTGTCAAACGGGAAAGAATTTATAAAATGTCACCAGTGTTAAAGAACTACCTCATCCTTCTTGAAAAAAACTGGTAATCCAGCAATCCTTTCTAAAAATAGAGAGCACCTTCACTTTTCAATTATCTTCACCAATTCAAAAACCCCACAGGTATATGTAGCATCTCAGATTTCAGTGAATTTTTTTAAAATGTACATTGTAAAAGCCAATCCTGTAATCTTACTGAATTCCTTGTGCTTGGAGAAGTGTTGGCCCCTGCTACACAACCTAAGTGTTAATGGAGTAAAGAGCATGAAATATCAACATAATGATGCAGAGTTCGGAATCACAGTTGGGAAGTAGAATATTACTGATAATGCTTCAACAATATTAAAATGACCAAGTTATATATTCCTCAGGCTTTATGAAATACGTGTTTGCTTTGTGAAAAATGCAACAGATCTGGGATGGTAATGTCAAAAGTACACATTTCTGACCTAACTCTGCTCCCAGATTGGAGCAAATTGATTGGAATCTTGCAAATGCAATGAAATAGGATGGATCTATGCACTTCTGTAAATTCCACTCATATCATTTAAAAATAAGGACACAAAAAATGTTACGTATATGCAGGAGAGAGGTGAGTCAATGGCTGTTGAGTACACAGTGCGGGGACAAAGATTTAAACCAAGCTGGTTGCCTTTACTCTGGAGTGGAACAGTAGTGATCACACAGTCAAGAACAGAGGGACAGTTTTAAAACCTGTTCCTTTCAGACTCTCAGCTATTAAGCGATGGCATTTCTTCAAGCATCACTATTCACCTTGCACATAAAAATAAACTGAAGCTGGCCAAGAAGAGCTGACACTCTGCTAGCATTTAAGTTCCGGAAGTGAGGCATGTATATTCAGTGGGGCAGGCAGGAAAGTCCTGGGGTTTTGCTTATCTGAAAATTCAGATTTGACCTGAGATCACAGCTTTGGCATAACTGGTGTTGTGAAAGTGTGTTTAAATATGGAAGTAAAATTCCCAGATAACTCTCTCCCCAGCTACAATTTAGCAAAAAGAGACCTATGTGCTAGTCACTCAATGCAAAGAAAAGCCCAAACTCCACTTCAGTGCATGTTGAAAGCTTTGTGTTCATCTAGCCTACAAGCTTCTTAGGCTTCTATCTATCACGACAGACTGAGGCAGTAAATGCCCCCTCGTAGATTTAAAACTCTGTGAAATATGAAAAGGAAATACTAGACAAAGTCTCTGTGCACAAAGCAAAACAGGGATGCTCTCTACTGCAAAGCTATGAAACAATAAGCATTCGGGGACCACAGACTGCAGCCTCTGGAGGTAAAAAGGCTTGCCAGAATTCTTTTCCTCTTGAGATTCAGCTTTGAAGGAAAGAAAAATAGCTTGGCTTTTGCCCTTAATAAGAATGGCAGCAATTGGAACAGATTTGCAGATCCTGCCCCACCAAGGAGTCTTCTCAGAGACAGAAATTTACATCAGGATTTAAAGAATATTCAGCTCTCCCCTAGAGCGCATTCATCCTTCTGGGGTCGCCAGTAAAGGTGAAGCTTGAACAATATAAGTACTTTCAACCTTGTCTGCTTCTTGGTTAAATAGACTTGTGTGAAATGCTAACTCCTTGGGGGAAAGGAAGAAGACGCCAGCTTTCATGAAGATACCGGAAGAGTGGCAGAATCCCTTTGAAATTGAGACTGATCTGATAAGGTTGTTATGGTTGTTAATAGCAACTCTTTCCTTGCTTCCTTGGACGAGGCCGTGGCATTTAGCTGCAGTTTGGGGCAGCGAGCAGCCAAGCTGCCATTGCAGGGGGACGTTAGGGACTGGCTGCGCCTCTGGAAAGCCTCATCCTGTCCATATCCCAGCAGACGTAAGAGCTTCTCCCTGTAAGTGAGAGGAGTACTATTGCCTCCTAGCCTTTCTGAGACCAAAGCTAGTAGCTTTTTGCCACGTTTCATACTTAAAGCAGACTTTGACGCCTCACTGTTGATTTTGCTCCCTCTAGCTTTTAAACCAGGAGTCCAGCCTGAAGAGAAACACAAAGATTTAAAGTAATAGCATTTCTACAGCTCCTGAGACTGCAAATCTTTGGGTTAAAGGAAAAAATCACAATGTCACCACTCCCAGCCTCAAAAGGAATGCAGGGAGGACGTAACCCTTACCTCTTCTGTCTGGCTAATGGGCCCATGCAGAACTCCACACCAGCTCCAGGGGAGTCAGATGCAGGGCTGTGCAGTGGTGGGCCTTAAAGTATATGGAGGGAACAAAAAAGGAGATCTGGCATTATTTCAGAGAGAAAATTTAGTGGATGCAGGATGTGAATCTTTCAGAACCCAAGTCCTTCTGGTTCTGCTATTTCTGTTTCAGCCTCCTATGAGGAGAATAGCCAACAGGGGTGAGGGGACCACAGACTACATGCAAGAAAGTGCTATTCTATAAACCCTGATAATCCCTCCTGCCCATGCTTTATGAAAGGGATTTATTTAGTCTATGTGGTATCAACAGCCTATGAAAAATTAAGGTATCACCAGCAAGCTCCTCCCAGACTGTGATGGGCTCCCTGCTCCTACAAGTAGGAGGGAAGAGAGAATCTGAGGAAAGACCTGAAATCTCATTTTTAATATTTCTATGGAATTGAAGTCTCAGATAAAATATATTTTAAAACTGCACTAAATTTTATCAAGAGCAGGATGTGCAAAAAAAGTTTCCCTCATAATCCAAACATTAGTTTGAAAATGCAGGTCACTCCTAAAAAGACTATCATCTCCCCCTGCCCCACCCCCCGCTTCTTCCTTGGTTTCTCCTTTTAAGAAAATCCCTTACAGCATATCTTTAATCATCTCATCAGTTCTAAAACGTAATTTAAGGTCTGAAGTTATCTGTTCTACAGCTAACAGTAGAAGAGAACTCAAATTAATAGATCGAATATTTTGAGCCTGGAAAACTTCCCTTATGATAGTGATCCCAGACCATTACTCCCATCTATTAGAAACAGAGAAGCTGTTAGTGTCCATTAATGTATGAAGTACAGCAAACAAGAGTGTGCATTTTAAAGTTTTGTTTCTAAGTATTATTGTAGAAAAATAAATAAAAAGGATAAAGCTCCTAAAAATGTCCTGACCAGGAAAGCACAACAGGTATGGAAAAGAGAATGAAGGTTTTATGTCTCAGAAAGGCTACCCAAACTTAGAAATTCTGATGCAAAACTTGAAATAACATTTACATACAAGAGCAAATATAAAAAAACCCACATGTGTCTCAATAACAAATGCTGGAGTTTCAGCTACCCAGATAGCACAGTAAACCAAAGCCTGGCAATAATTTTCATTCATATTTTCTCCTATCAATGCAATGAACTGTCCTGAGAGAAAACTTTCAGCTCAAACAAAAGGGATTTCATTTTGTCAGAATATCTAATACAGTAAAAGTTCAGATTAACTAGCTAGTATTTTGACAGGTCCCCAGTTTCTAGCGTGGATCCTCATGCATTTTGTATCTGTCAGATGCACAATCAGATACTCACACATGTTATCATGCTCCCTGTAACTACAACGGACACCAGCTAGAAACATATTTTAAAAGTTATGGATGTGCCTGACATAACTGGTGTGCCCTTTCTTAATAGAGGAACTGCTGTATAATCATTCTCAGGTGGGCAAGAAAATAAAACATCTTGAATCACTGAATTCAGTCACATCAGCAGGAATTTGAAAACGTGGACCAAATAACTAAACTGCTAGCTCCTAAACCTTCAGAGACTAAAGCTTAAATATTCCTGAGCTGGACAGAAACAGGTAATTGGAAATTTATAGAGGTGGACAACTGATTTCCTAGCAGTAAACCATAATGACCAAACTAACTTGTAATGGATGAATAATTAGGTAGGGGTAGGAAAAAAGCCTGAATCCACAGGTATTGTTTATTCATGACTTAATAATCAGCTGTATTTCTGTATATTTCATTTAAACAGCTCTCAATCTGGGACTACTTGAGGAGTGACTACCATGCAGGCATTAGAACAGTATAATTTTAAAAAGGCTAAGAGTGATTCAAGAGAAACATTTCTGTCTTTCATTTTAGAAAGTTTTTATTTTCTTTCATTGAAAGAAAAAGCTGTCTCTTTGGAAATACCTGAAATAAAGTGGCATTAATTTTCTAACAAACTCTATGCTATCAGAAATAAGATACCAGTGGAGCAAGACAACAATATCATATGCTTTCTTTCTGAGCTGGAAACTGAAATGAAGAATGTGAATTAGATGTTAGAGAAAATTATGCATGTGCTGGCTTGCCCTACTGGCACTTTTGGAAGGCAAAATTGCTTTTCTAGGACTCCAGTAAAGACAACATTAACTTAACTTAGTGAAAGGAAGACACTGTAAAAAACTGACTCAAGACACTTTTACCCTATTTACCCCTTTTTAAAATAATAATTTTGTTCCAATATTTCCATTACCTTGCCTTTCCACCCCCACTCTTTCCCCTCCTTTCCTTTCAGATAAGTCTGGAGACCTGGATCCACGTAGATGGGTTCTTTGCAGCACTCTAACGCTACAACAAGTGAGAAGGCAGCAGTGCATTAGACATTCATATGGCTACAATGTAAATTTACTCACATTTTGAGCATATGATTTATCATACAGTCAGGTGAACTAATCAGTAGTAATGAAGAGGTTCATAACATGCCTTAAAGTCACGTTCCTTGCACACATTAAACTGATTCAGAGTTACTCTTCTCCAGGTATTTTCCTGTTAGTGAGAGGCAAATAAATTTATTTTAAATCCTTGCTCTCATCTGCGCCAACCCACATCACAACCCACTTTCCATTCGTTTCCTGAAAAATGAATACTTCATTTGTTTTCAATCTACCTTGGAGATCTCCAGTATGTATTGGCAGACAAAAGGTAAATTTGTTGAGTATCACAAAAAGCATGCTCTACAGAGTACAAAATATCCCTAAACTTTTTAACTGGAAAAAAGTAACAGCTAATAATATTTTCCCAGGGAAATGAGTATGCACTAGCACACTTGCATGTGCTTATAGTATAAGACTGTACCTTGCACAGCAAGCACTAAAACTGAAACCTCTGACAATATATGATCATAATTAATAAATTAATAATTAATATCAACAAAGCTTTTTTTGCATAACCACAAAGCAATTCAAGAATTTTGGTATGTGAAACAAAATATTTTAATTATTCCCTGGTACTCTTCCCATTTCTTTTATGTCAGCCCGTACGCATACTTTTACTAGTATCTCTCTCACAGATACCAGCATCCTAACACTTGATCAAACTTTCCTGACTGAGTCTTTACTAAAGTCATTACTATGGGATGATCTGTTCATAAGCATGAAATCTACAACTCTCCTGGTCTTTGCACAATAGTTTATACCGTTTGTTTATAAACAGTTCCTTCCAAGTACATGTGTAACAATTACAATAATGGTTTTCCCTCTCAGCTGAGGTGATGCTGCCACGGCAAACTGTTTCTCAGTTCCTCAGGGTGTCTCCTAGTTCCACAAAGACTCTGCTTATGCAGAGCACTCAAATAGCTCAAAAGCTATGAACTGAAGTGCTGGCAGATGACAAATCAAAATCTCATTTTCGTAAAATGAACACTGTCTCTCCTGGCATTTAAAGTTCTTGTCTAAAATTGCCTTTGATGAAACAAAGTTAAATTGAAGTCAGGGAGAAAGAGCATGCTATAATATGCTACTATGCTCGGCAGTGGACCAACAAAGATACACGCTGGGGCACACTCTGATGTATGTTTTGGAAGACAGCACCTTCATCAGTACACTGGGAAAAATTTTACCCTTACGAATGTCTACAGAAAGTAACTCTCTGCTCCCCTCCCCCAGTAAAATCCGCTTAAAAATACTCTCACAGATAAAACATAACCAAATACAAAATAATTCATGACTGACAACTTGTTGACATTCTTCAAAGCAATATATGCTGCTCTACCACTGCAGGCAAGGACAACTAAGACAAATAAAAAAATGTAGTGCATGAACAGAAATTACAGCAGGTTTGATTACAGTGAAAAATAAGAAAATCCAAAGCTCCTGAGAAGCAGTTTGAAAAGTAACAGTCCTTGGTAAGAAAAAAATACCAGTTTTTCAAATGGCATTCAGAAAATCAAATTTCCCTGCAAAAAACTTTTCATGTTTAAATATTCAGACTCCAGTCTTCAAAAGCTGGTATTTATGAGACGACTCTTTTAGCAATTTGCTGCACTAATCTAGAATAGCATTGCTCACATTTACATATAAATTAAGCCAACTATAGCATCACATTCTTCAAGCAGTTTATTTACTCTGTACTTGGCAAAGCATCTGTTTTAGTTTTCCATAATATAGAATATATCATATAGAAAATATAAGTCTTTTCTGAACATCTGAAATGGAATAAACTGAATTGTATGCTCAGTGTGACACAGCAGATTCAGAATATATTAGAAGAAGGGAAGTAAGACAACAGTGCAGGAATGACACAATATAGTTTTACTGCTCTTCCATTTAGTGCAACCTGTCAGTCTAACTGTAAGTCTAAACCACTAAATATCACATATGAAAGTCAATCTGATCTGCTGTGCAAACACTCAGGCAGTTTATTTTAAAGGATCACTGTCTCCATTCAAACATAAATCAAACCCAGTGTTATAATAATAGAAGATATGAGAAGAACTTCTTCTGGTAGCAGATCTATCTTCAAGTCATGAAACCTGCAATAAATGCACCCTTTATTAAAAATATCTAGTCACTGTCAATGGCTTTTGGTTTTTTTTTATGATTCTGATATAGACTTAATAAAACTATTTACTAAACAGAATATATAAGCAGGTTTATTGACAAATCACAGATTAACCTCTCCACTCCTGACCTTTCTTCTTCCACCTCATCTCCTACCTCAGCCGTCTCACTGACACCTCAACCTAGCTGGCATGCCATCGGCTTAACATGGCCAAAATTGATCTCTTTGTCTTCTCACCCAAGCACGCATCACCAGCATCCCCCCTGTCACTCAAGCCTGTAATAAAAATGCCATTTTTGTTTCACCTTTCCCTAGCCTTCCTAATCCAGATCATAAATAAATCTTTCTGCTGCTGCTTATACACATTAAAGATAATTTTCTTCCTTTTTGCCTGCACAGCTAAATGCTCACTTAAGCTCTTGGTTCTCATTTTGATTCATTTATTCTCAAGCTCCATTACATCGTATCAACCATTCCCTTTCAGCCCATTCTAAATGCAGTTTTTAGTTTTATCTCCATTTAGGTTTCATCACAATGGGTAAAAATTCCAAAAGCATAAAACAGCCTAAATACCCAAGATCCTTGAATCTATTCAGGATTCTAAATGGATATGGGTCATTTTTGTAAGCACTCATGCAGCTAAAGATGCAGATTATTATTAGACACATGAACATCTACAAAAGCTTCTCTCTCTGACAATGGCACATCAGCCCCTAAGTATCTTGGAAATTGGACAATTTTACACACTCATCCACTCTTGTAATCCTTGTGCCACCTTCTTCATGCACGAATTTTTTCGTATCATTTCTTAACTTTGTCCTTTTTTGCCTCCTCTTCTCTCCTGGCATTTTAAATTCTACTTCTTTTGCTACCATCTATTTTATATACAGCTTTGCCACTTTCTCCCATAAATGTCTAGAATTCCATTTCACTTCATGCCTTTGGCATAAAATATCCTCTGTGAACCTCCTTCTTAATGGTACACCTAACTCTAAGAAGCTGCTCACTAATGCCAGCTAAGTTTAAGATGCTTAATGCTACAATAGTAACAAAGCAAGTAACTAGTCATATAAAGTGCGTATATGTATGTGTACATAATATATATCTGATTGTGTATTGTCACTATTCTCACAAAGACTTTACATTCCAGTCTATGTCATTTGTGTGTCTTACAATGAGATTGAGTTTTCACTGGGAACAATAAATCATCTATCAATATATATATTAAAACCATAACTTTTAATAATTCATGCACAGAGACTATGTAGAAAATTATCAAACACTCGACACCCCAATTTTAAAGCCAACCATAAATGTATATAAATAATATACATAAATGTAAATAAACAATGTTTCATTCTTTCCTGATGGTTTCTGCCCAGGACTCCCCTCTCTCATATATCACAGTATAATTTTGCTGAATTAACTATTAGAAATCTAAGTTTTCAAGAGTAAATGAACTAAAAAGAAAGTGCTAAACTAGAGAAAAATATTTTTACATTGTTAGCCAGAAACAATGCACATGGTTCATGCGGTGTACCCTGAGACAGCAGTAAATTAACAACAGTGGTTCACAACTGACTCAAAGAACAAAGTGAACTACCTGTTGATCCTCCATCAGCCTGTTCTGAGGTAAACGTAATGTGCTTATTGTCACAGAGGGTCTTTCATGGACTGGGAAAAACACTTGGCCCTGTGTCATTCTGAAATGGCAAGTGGTGACGGGAAGAGTGGTCAGTGGGCCATGGCCCTCAGCCAGTGTTTGTCCACTTCCAACCCAGGGCAGGTAGAAGGGTGAGAGGATTGCCTCCCTAGAAACAGTGTGGTTTAGAGGCTTTGTTAAATAGGAAGTTTCATCCTTGGAGTCCAAATTAACACAACCCACCCATGACGCTTGTGCCAAACTAAGTGACCATGGCTTTAGACCATGACCAAATCACAACTCTAACTTGTCAGAGATTCTTAATAATAAATCTCTACCTTCCAGATGGATTTTTAAGGCATACATATGTGAAGGAGCACAGCACAGCACAACAAAACAAAACCCCAGGGAGAAGTTATTCAACAGTCTTCACAGGTAAGCTTTATATATAATGAAATTACTTAAGAAAAATTACAGAGTTCTTTTCTATCCACAATAGAAAATACATATGTTCTTTCATTTACGTATTCATTTCACAGCTATAAAATAAAGCAATATTTAATTATTCTAATCAAAATATCAGAGCCTGTTATTTAGTAACCCCTGTTGCCTATTTATTTTGCTATTACTGTGACAGCGAAAACTATCATATCTATTCTATAAAAAGAACCTTACATTAAAGCATATATAAATGCATGCCATAAAATACTTGGAATTTTTCCTTAAAAGAGGTACTAAAACTTCCCCCTTTAATTCATTAGCTTTCATTCAACTTTGATTGCTGCTATAAAATGCTATTTCTTTTTTACGATACCATGATCAGGTTTTTTGGCTTACCGTAAAGGAAGTGAACATCAATCATTTGTATTATTCTATCAAGATCAGTGCTCAGAAGGGAATGCTCAAGTAATTTTATTAAATCATGCATTACCTACATCCTGCAGTTAAAGAAAAACAAACCACTGAATCTAAAGCTCTCGTTATCAAAGAAATATGAATTGCCCTTTTCAATATGTATTATTAAGCATCCTGTACAAAAAACTCTAGTACTGAAGCCAAAAATGATTCACATGAGATATGTTTAGGGATCAAGCACTAAGAAATTTCTGGCAGAAGTGTTAATTCAGCACATTTTCAATGATGGAATAAAATGGCCAGCACATGTATTAATCATCTGGTATTATCTTTTGTATAACGGCATGTACTCCTCTCCCTTTAATTGTTGCTAGCTGAAATGGCATTTCAGCTGAGTAGAGACTTGAGGATTAAGGTTGTAACAATATACAATCAGAACTGCTTTGCCAGGTCTTCTGCTGAGTACATCTTGGCCACGACTCTCAAGGCTCCACTTCTGCTAAAAGTTGCAATCAAGAGACTCAGACAGTAAGGGATACTAAAATGACCCACACTCTAAGACACATATCCTAGTTTCTCATGAAAGAGCATTTGTGACCAACAAAATGCGTTTTCCTTACATCTTGTGGCAGAAGGAGTAACCATGAGCACAATGCACTTTTCCACATGGGAGTATCACTACTGACAACTCACTTATAAAGATGGTTCCTCATGCTAGACTTCGTACTTCCTTGCATCTGCCCAGAAGTTTGGAGAGGACTTCCTTCACATTTCTCCCTCTATGTTTTAGTGACCATAGGTCCCACAAATGCTGCTGGATACCGAGCCCTGGATATGACTTAGTTACTTTGTGCTGTATCATAACAAAGAGCACTATAAATACTGCCAGTAACAACGCTAGCTTATTTCCACTGGATCCCAAACTTTGGCTGCAAGTCTGTGGGAGTAATAGTATGGACTTTTCTGGGCATTCCTTGGATGTGCATTTCTGTTAAATTTAATTATCTTCTAGCTGTCAGAATTAAAATGGAGATATGCACGCATGCCTCCACATTCAAAATGTGTTACTGAAGAGACAGAAGGGGTTAAAACCAGGGAAAATAAATGATTTAGGCTATATCTCTAGACACGTCAAACCAGTAAAATTCAATACATTTATCCTCTTGCCTTCAAAGAGATACCGTGCTAACAAATTTATGAAAATGCAAGAAACTCCCGAGTAGAGCAAAATGGCCAATTAACTGCTTGCATATTTAAAAGAAGATGGGGGAAACAACCTAACTTCAACCCCTGGAGACACACAAAGAATCTCTGCCTCTAAAAGAGTATGACTGCCTGGAGATAAGGGCTGGGAAAGAGCCAGTCATGTTAGAAATGGAGAAATACAGCCCAAACTCATACTACAGAACACTGCCTCTAAGAAGAATCTTCTTATGGGAAACCCATGGCAGTATTCAGTTTCTGTGATACCTAGTTTGATGCTACAGGAAGATTTGCAACAGTAGCAGTCTTCCCAAATTTTTCATGAGCCACATGCATCCGTACTGCCTTTTTGAGCTGCTTCAGGTCAATCTCCATTTCCTATGCCAGTTGGCTCAGAGCGGCTCACATCCACACTGTTCTTTGCAATTTCTGCTTAGAGTTGCCTGGTCGCACTCAGACCACATGGCATTCAAAGTATTCCGTGGCTTGGTACCTATACCACACATACTCACCCATAGGCATCTTTAGCTTATTTGTATATAGCACATCTATAACTGCTCAACAACCTCTGGGTTTTGTCTAGGGATGCTTGTCCCATATCACACAGGAGCTGGGGAGCGATATGGTACCATGGAGTAAAGATGATCCAGGGCACAGGTGCCCAAAACAAAACAGGAGATGATGCAACCTGAACCACAAAGGCAGTAAGAGTAGTTAGGCATGTACTGAATCCATATATCAGACCTATACAGATCTGTAATACAAACTACAGTAACAATGCAATGCAATTGACATATGTTGTCCCACCTTACAAGATCTACTTGTTTTCCAAAAGATATGCCAAATGCTCAATCAACCTCTAAAATACATTATTCTTGTTCTAGACATCCTGAATTGAAAAGGAAACAAAGATGGTGTTGAGTTTTGTTTTAATATAGGTATTTTGGCAATAAAATGAAGACCTACTTGCAACATTTATCTTCTGAGAAGGTTTTAAATGTTTTCCACATGATCAGGGCCAAAATTCAAGTCACAAGGATACACTCCTGGTCAGCATTGAAACATCAGTGACCTGCAAGGCTAACCGAAGGCAACATGGTCCCTGAAGCATTAAGAGTAGAATTGGGAACACAAAATCCAGCCCCTACAAAAGATGCTTTTTGGGTTTGTGGTTTTGGGGGGTTCTTTTGTTTGTGGCTTGGTTGGTTTTGGTTTGGGTTTTTTTTTGGGGGGGGGGGGGGGGGGGGGGGGGGCAGGAGGAGCTATAGCAATTGACTCTGGGAAAAAGTTTTAAAAATTCCCTAGAAAAAGTAAGCCTGTTTTCCAATTATGGGTGGCATTGACAATACCAAATTATTTGCAAATTCTATCAGGAATTAATCATTTTTTTCCTTCAGCATGTTCATATACTTATCTCTCTTCCCCTGGTGAAATGTTTAATCCTTAATGAGACTGTCTAGTGGTAAGGGTAGCAAAAGAAAACAAAATTAACAAAATATCTCAAGATATTTTATAAGAGTCTATGACTAGTTGCAGAGTAAGCAAAGCAGCATTTTGAAGATGGAATTCAAAAGCTAGTATTGGTAAGAGTTTCTCTTATTTATTTGTATATTTATATGTGAACTCTACATAATTCAGTGAAAAATAAATAAATAAATAAATAAATAAATAAAAGAATATAATAAGCATAAATAACTGGAAATTATTAAATACTTAATTTTTTGTAATGCCACCTATTGGACATCTGAAGGGAAAGGTTCCAAGGCACACCTCGCATCATCACTGGTCCCCATGTTTATGATCAGTTGTAGAAAAAACTGCTGCTGTTCCATGCCTGTACAGTGTTCCCTCTCTCTTTTATTTACTTGTGCAGAGTTTACAGTGCATAGGGAAAAGATTGCCAGGTAGCTAAGAGCTGAGACAGTTAAGGGACAAAAGTTGATGCGTGCAGCCACAACCATGCTGTACTTTAGGGCTGGTGGAGTTGTCCCTGCCCAAGGACTCCAGCCCAGGCGGTTGCATTTCCTCTTCCAGGGAGCAACACCCACTCCCCTCTGCTGGGCTTTGTGTCAGTATGTGCATTGCTGTGCTTAGCACAGGAGGGAAATAAGACTCAAAGAAATAGTTATAAAGATCTGGACCTCATCGTCCCCACAGAAAGTCTTGCCCCATCCACAACTGTTGGACCCATCGCTCTCATGTTTTTCTTGAAGGAGTTTGAGACAGATGGACCTTCTCTCTCCCTTCCTCTGCCCTCCCCCAGTTTATTATGTGGGTACGGCATATTTTGGCAAAACAGGTACAGTCTTGCTAGTACAGTACTGGGCATCAGATAGAAGCAAACCTTTCTCTCCTGCCTACTGAATTCTGAAAACTTGCCTCAGGATTAAGTCAAGATCTTTATTTTAATATCCATGAAATAGAACAAAATATCAAGAATGTGAACTTTGAAGTTAGCCCTGCCTTCAGCAGGAGGTTGAACTAGCTGCCAAATACTCAAGTTTGAACATACTTAATCTTATAGGCATATGTTCCAACCACAAAGACATGGGTAAACAATCTCCCTTTTCCCCACAGTTGCAGCTCATTAATCCCTATTCTCTGCTTGTCACCTGGCGAAAAGAAGACATTCGCTAGCTTTCACGTTTCAAGCTCTAGTATCTGAGAAACAATAGACAATATCCATATACTTTACCCTGTTTAAAGTAAGGAAGATAATTTTCCTTGATAGGCTTTCTACACTATAGCATTAGTAAACATAATTCTGCTGAGACCATTTATATCACTTCATAACGCTCCATCTGAGTCTACCTAAAGTTCAGGTAGTGTACATGCAATTCTTAAGTGAGCTTGGATTTATAGCCTATCATATAAATTTCAGCATTTTAATAGGAATAGTCAGAATTTGAAATAACTTGCAGTTAATTTGAAAGTACACAGCCTACTGAACTAAGAAACTACTTGAAATGCTTTTAGAAAATATGGTAATCTTATTTTTGCCTTCCTTATTTTGACTTCATTTAAATATGCAGTAGTGAATTCCTGTTCTAGAACTAGGATTATAGCCTGTGTATATATAGAGTTGTGGCTACTTACCTCATGGGAAAATAGCTAGGGAATATAAACATTGTTTCATATTTGCTCCTGAAATAATAAGAATATAAGGAGTTGAAAAATTAGTATCTTAAATACAGGAAAGAGATAGCCTCCACAAAGGGTCTGAAATGCTAGGAAGCAGTAGTCAGATTAACTGTAGTCCCATCACTTGTCATGTTTCTAAAAATAACTACTGTCAGATAGAAATTAATTATTTTTCCTCTAAGATCAGTGGATCTTGCGTTACAGTACTGCTCTCTTGCTAGATGGTCAATAGGTCACACACATCTAGGAATGTCCTTGAATCCATTTAGAATAACTGTACATAAAGCTCATTTAATCATGCCTTAGTAAAAGGCAGGTCTTCCAGCCTGCTTATTCCTCTTTTTAATCATGTTCGGAAAAAAAAAAAAAAACAACCCCAAAAACCACCACCACAAAAACCCACCACAAAATAGACTACATGATACAAATATATACAGAATTTGCTGAATCTCCCTCTTTATCAAGCTGTATATATGCAGTCATCTATGCTTTCATTTGCATCTCTCTGTTCCCAATAGTAACTTCAGCACTAGAGAGTTTTCTATTAAAGGCAAGCAGCACTGATTGATTGTTGTCTGGCTTCCCCCACTGCTCCCCATTCCAAGCGGTTCACAATGGGCTCATTGCTTCTTTCCATCACCTTAGCCTGAATGCCTGAAGCAATGTATCCATATCTAAGCTTCAGATCAGATTTTCAAGGAGCAAAGGACCTAATTAAATAAACTGGAAAAGGAGTTTAATCAATAGCAAGCTATAAACTCACATCTTTGTTTTATCTGTAAGTACATAAATTACAAAAGAAAAGTTGAATGCAGGAAAAGAGATTGAGAGAAGCACTATCCAATCTACACTATCCAATGCTTCCACTAAATTAAGCCTCAAACTATTAAAAAGAATAGCTTGAATTTCAATCAGAAAATGCAATATTCATTGTATGCTTTAATTGAGCAGGTGAAAACCATATAATTTTTTTCCTGCCTTCAGCTTTTCTTTTCAGCCTGCAATTTCTGCTCTTTTACAAACCTTTCCTTTGACTATTCAATGTACAAAATTCTTTTCAATTTCCAGTATATCCTAGATGCTAGTTTTAACAGTATACTGCAATCTCTGCCTTTGCCCATTCAGTTTTGAATGCAACATAATAGATACACATTCTTCTCAAATATGCCTTCATTATTCAGTTTTCATCATAATTTTTTTTTTAATACCATGTGTGCTGTGTTATCCCAATGATCTCCACAGCACATGGGCTTTTCTGTACTATTAAGAGGGGCTTTGGCAATCCAAACGGCATTAATAACTAGAAGTACCACTTTCATTTCCTCTTTGCACGGAAGTTGTCTGTTTTTCTCCTCTGTTCACATTGTTCTTGCTGTATAAGCCTTTATAAACCATAGGCTGTGTTAATACTTTGCATAATGTCATCTTTGCGAGCTTCTGTTCCAGACTACACAAAGCTGAACTGGTGAGCACCCCTTCCAACGCCACACCTATGTACGCACAGGTTCAACACTATGTGCCTTACTGCACCTCAGAAATGTTTCGTCTCAAGCAATTTCTTACAGAGTGCATTTTAAAAAGTACTGAGTCCACTTTGCTTATAGGTTTATATAGAGGGCATAACACAATACTGAATTTCCAGGTCATCCCGCTGCGCCTGCTTTGCTCATTTTACTTTGATTGCAAAGTACTAGACACACAGTCTTCTTAAACTTACCTTCTTTTATCTGCATCCTGATACCCTTATACGCCAAATAAAAAGAGAGGATTCTCTTGAAATGACACACAGCATTTATCAAAAGAACTCTCTATTCTGGATCTGCACCTGGCATGTATATGCAGATTAACTTCTTGGTGTCTCTCCTATCTTTCTATGTGTAACCAGAATTCTCCTCAAAACCAGTGGAAGCAGATACCTCTGAACACAGTTTTTACTTTTGTTTAAACCAAACATTAAACTGGCACGGAGTAAAAATAAACCTTAAGAGGTTTGGGTTGGAAGGGACCGTAAAGATCACATAGTTCCAACCCCCCCCCCCGCCATGGGCAGGGACACCTTCCACTAGACAGGTCGCTCAGAGCCCCATCCAACCCGGCCTTGAACACTTCCAGGGATGGGGCATTGTCGTGGTTTAACCCCAGCCAGCAACTAAGCACCACGCAGCCACTCACTCACTCCCCCCCCCACCCAGTGGGATGGGGGAGAAAATCGGGAAAAGAAGTAAAACTCGTGGGTTGAGATAAGAACGGTTTAATAGAACAGAAAAGAAGAAACTAAAAATGATAATGATAACACTAATAAAATGACAACAGCAATAATAAAAGGATTGGAATATACAAATGATGCACAATGCAATTGCTCACCACCTGCCAATCAACATCCAGCTAGTCTCCAAGCGGCGATTCCGTGCCCCCACTTCCCAGTTCCTATACTAGATGGGACGTCACATATTATGGAATACCCTGTTGGCCACTTTGGGTCAGCTGCCCTGGCTGTGTCCTGTGCCAACTTCTTGTGCCCCTCCAGCTTTCTCGATGGCTGGGCATGAGAAGCTGAAAAATCCTTGACTTTAGTCTAAACACTACTTAGCAACAACTGAAAACATCAGTGTTATCAACATACTTGGCATGCTGAACTCAAAACATAACAGGTACCAGCTACTAGGAAGACAGTTAACCCTATCCCAGCTGAAACCAGGACAGGCATCCACAGCCTCTCTGGGCAACCTGTTCCAATGCCTCACCACCCTCACAGTGAAAAACTTCTTCCTTACATCTAATCTAAATCTACCCTCTTTCAGTTTAAAGCCATCAGCCCTTGTCCTGTCACTACATGCCCTGGTAAAAAGTCCCTCTCTGGCTTTCTTGTAGGCCCCCTTTAGGTACTGCAAGGCTGCTATAAGGTCTCCCCAGAGCCTCCTCTGCTCCAGGATGAACCACCCCAACTCTCTCAGCCTGTCTTCATAGGAGCAGTTCTCCAGCCCCCTGATCATCTTTGTGGCCCTCCTCTGGACTCGCTCCAACAGCTCCATGTCCTTCTTACGTTGGGGGGCCCAGAACTGAACACATTACTCCAGGTGGGGTCTCACGAGAGGGGAGCAGAGGGGGAAAATCCCCTCCCTCGACCTGCCGGTTACGCTTCTTTGGATGCGGCCCAGGGTGCGATTGGCTTTCTGGGCTGCGAGTGCACGTTGCTGGGTCATGTTGAGCTTCTCGTCAACCAACACCCCCAAGTCCTTCTCCTCAGGGCTGCTCTCAACCCACTCATCGCCCAGCCTGTATTTGTGCTTGGGATTGCCCAGACCCATGTGCAGGACCTTGCACTTGGCCTTGTTGAACTACATGGGCTTTGCACAGGCCCACCTCTCAAGCCTGCCAAGGTCCCTCTGGATGGCATCCCTTCCCTCCAGCGTGTCAACTACACCACACAGCTTGGTGTTGTCGGCAAACTTGCTGAGGGTGCACTCAATCCCACTGTCCATGTTGCCGACAAAGATGTTAAACAGCACTGGTCCCAATACCAACCTCTAAGGAACGCCGCTCGTCACTGCTCTCCACTTGGACATTGAGCCGTTGACCGCAACTCTTTCAGTGCGACCATCCAGCCAATTCCTTATCCACCAAGTGGTCCACCCATCAAATCCATGCCTCTGCAATTTAGAGACAAGGATGTTGTGCGGGACAGTGTCAAATACTTTGCACAACTCCAGGTAGGTGATGTCAGTTGCTCTTCCCTTATCCATCAACGCTGTAACCCCATTGTAGAAGGCCACCAAATCTGTCAGGCACGATTTGCCCTTAGTGAAGCCATCTTGCCTGTCACCAACCACCTCCTTATTTTACAGGTGCCTTAGCATAGTTTCCAGGAGGATCCGCTCCATGATCTCGCCGGGCACAGAGGTGAGACTGACTGGCCTATAGTTCCCTGGGTCTTCCTTTTTTCCCTTTTTAAAAATGGGGGTTATGTTTCCCCTTTTCCAGTCAGTGGCAACTTCCTCAGACTGCCACGACTTCTCAAATATGAGGAAGAATCTACATTCAGAGGTGGAGCTGTCACGACTAAGCTGTGACAGGAGAAACAAAAACCTGAAAGAACATGCTTGATTTCCCTACAAAAACCCTAAAGAACATGTTTGCCAAGGAAAAAAGGCAAATAATGTTCTCAAAGGAACATTATTACACTAGTGACAGCCACTAATTCACCTTTCCCACCATCCTTAATTCAGCAATGAGACACAAATCAAAATCTGTAACCATCTATCACTACAGTAATCAAGTTTTTTACAATAAAAACTTCAAGAAATCTCAGATATGCAATGGATGCCAGATGTCGCTTTTATTAAAACAGTTTATTAAAAGAAAAAACATTCGCTGCATAGCTGTGCTGGTTTTGGCTGGGGTAGAGTTAATGTTCTTCATAGTAGCTAGTATGAGGCTCTGTTTTAGATTTGTGCTGAAAACAGTGTTGATAACACAGAGATGTTTTTGTTATTGCCAAGAAGTGCTTACACAGAGCCAAGGCCTTTTCTGCTCCTCATACCGCCCCATCAGTGAGTAGGCTGGGGGTGCACAAGGAGTTGGGAGGGGACACAGCTGGAACAGCTGATCCCAACTGACCAAAGGGATATTCCAGACCATATGACATCATGCTCAGCATATAAAACTGGGGGAAGAAGAAGGAAGGGGGGGACGGGACATTCAGAGTTACAGCATTTGTCTTTCCAAGTAACCATTACATGTGATGGAGCCCTGCTTTCCTGGAGATGGCTGAACACCTGCCTGCCAATGGGAAGTGGTGAACAAATTCCTTGTTTTGCTTTGCTTGCATGCACGGCGCTTGCTTTACCTATTAAATTGTCTTTATCTCAGCCCACGAGTTTTCTGAATTTTACCCTTCTGATTCTCTCCCACATCCCACCGGGGAGGGACTGAGTGAGCAGCTGTGTGGTGCTTAGCTGCCAGCTGGGGTTAAACCACAACAATAGCATTGAATTAACATTCTTTTCAAGCTGTTATTCATCTTCAAAAAACTTTGGTACCCCATTGCTCTATTTGCCCTACAAATCACTGACTTACATTAAGCCTGCAGTAGTATTTTTTTCCTCTTTCCACATTGCACTACTCATTTTATGAGTGTCCATATTAAAAAAATTCTGTGGAGAAACATAGGTTACATTTTAAGCCTTGCTTACTTATTAAAAATAAAGGACCCTACATATTCCTACAAAAGCTACATTTATTTATGGTTATATCCATGCCATTTGGATACATATTTTCAGAAAGAGAATGAAGAAGAGACTTGCCCTTAGTTTCTAGGGGTTTTTTAACATCCGGAAAAAAATTTTGTTCAGAAAACAGTAAGAAAAAGAGTGAATAATTCTAGTGAAAGTTATTTAAAGTTTATTTTAAAATCAGGTTTACTTGGTATCCTCAATTCACAAGTATTTTAAAGTCATCGCTTGCTTCAACTTTGCATTATGTTAGTGATAGATAATTAATACTCCAGAATGTTTAACTAATGCCTCTTCCCAAAATTTACCCTATATATGAGTATATACATGTATACACAAGGCTGTATATACATCAGATGACGCTGAACAGTAGAATCCCTTACTAATGTTTTTAAGCAAAATATAAGAACAAAGCATAAAATTAAGTCAGACTTAAAACTGATAAAGAAAGAAATAATTTAGGGAAACATTATCATCTTCAGTACATCACCTGTGAGTTCTGAAACATTGAAACATTAGACCCATGCCAAAAGTTTTTCTCTTCTGCAAAACAAATTGGAAAGTAGCACACCTGAAACACATGCCTGACCCACCCTGCTGCCCCTCACCCCCACCTGGTAGCTATTGGAAATAATTGATGTACCTGTAAACTGCTTCACTTTGCAAGTAAAGAGTTGAAATTAACTCTTGCTATTTTCTTTCTTTGACAAGTTGGAGCTAAAAAGAAAAGTTGCACTGGCATTAAAAATGGGAAAAAAGAGAATAAATTAAAAATTATATAGCATGCAGTAACTTGTGCTGTTTTCGAGTTACAGTAAACAACAATTCAGTAATTCCATCAGTTGGCTATATACCACAGACTATGTGATCACATCGGAAAGAACTGAGCTTGCATCTCAAAAATTTAATCAACAGTAAAAACAGAGAGCAGTTTTAATATTGGGTTTTGTTTGTCAGCTTTGTCTCTCATCTTCATGTAGAAGTGCCCGTGGAAAGGAGACTCTCTTCTACTTACTGATTATCAGCTGTTTTCATTTTGGGTCCTGTTGCAACTAAGCCTTGGGACACTAAAATTGTAAGAAACTAATTCTTGCATACCTACACTGAAAATCTAGCTTGTATATTCAGTTTGAAAGCTGCAATCATTTTTAAGGTAAGTAATTCTCTAGTCTTTTGATCCAGAGATGTAACAGGGAGAACCTTCCAAGCATGTGTCCCTAAAAAAAAGTAAACTAAATAGCAAAAGTGTTAAATCCAGAGAAAAAGGTGATTAAGGAGCAGACACAGTCTAAAATTCTCACTATATTCAGAAAAACATACTACTTTGAAATGAATATTTCATGGGTAGTTCAAAAAATGCCAAAATGGACTGTAACTGTTTATATAAATGTAGTAGCTAATTTAGAAATGTGGTTAGCAAAGGTCAGTGTAGCTAAATCAAAGCTGGTTTATGCTCACTAATTTCCATGTTCTGTTAATGTATTGGCTGCATTTTTTTCTTTTAGTGAAGTAAGTTTTTAATGTCTATTATTAACTACTGTTAAATGACCAGCTTTCTACCACGTCTGGCTTCTAAGTACATATAAAAAGCAGCTGCTCAGATGTTCTCTTCCCTTACAAACATATCAGTACTATGCATCATTTATGTCTTATAACAGCCAAAAACCTCTTCAAAATTATGTTTCCTTACTCCTAGCAGCTGAGTTCAGTTTGCATTAACCTGATGAGCCTTTACAAGATGCACCAAAGCGCAAAAGGAATCTATGCAGATGAAAATGAAACTCCTCCTGGAATGCCAGTCTGAACCTGACAAGCACCGAATGCTTACAAAGCCTGTTGAAGTCAAAAGGATGTACAGATGCTTGGCAGTGCTTGTGGCCTTGGGTCATTAAGAAGCTGATAAAGTAGACTAATTTAAAACAAATCTGAAGCCTTAAAATAAATCTTAACCCATTTAATAGCTATGATTGCTGTGGTTTGAGGAATGGAATAGAGACACTCAAGTTCCCAAATCCTTCAAGTAAGACAGATTACAAAGATGACATGAACAGATGATGGTATTTTTCACTTTGTATTTTAAAAATGAAACCTGCCCAAAGAAGTCTTAGTTTTATATTTCAAATCAAAGATCAAAAAATGGACCAGAACTGCAACATTGACACACCTGTAATTAGTTCCTTGGTTTGCTTTTCCCCATTTGGAGTAATATTTGACTTTGATATTTATGCAGAACTTTGTTGGATGGAAAAATGAGGGGGGCGGGGGAGAGAGAAGATTATCTATGCAGCATACTAGTGTTTTCTCACTTACAGCCCAGACTTATCTTTCTATTTTGTTTTGGTTTTTTTTTAAGTATTCCAGAATCAAGTCCAAGAATTTTGGTGCCTTCAAATAAGTACTGAAATTTTCTGCCTATTAAAATCTAAGCCTATAAATCCTTACGTAATTGTTCTTCTATGGTCAACTGATACATATACATAATATAGACACCCATTTATTTTACTATTTGAAGCATTGCAAAGTAAAAGTGCAGTAATTTGTTACTGTGATCACAGTATTTATATAAATACTACACCTATTTAAGTGTGTTTTTCTTAACTTTCATTAGTACACACAGTAGTGTAACCTAAGAATTCTAGAAGCTACAGCTTGGAATAGTTTCCATCATCTCAGGGTTATGAATTCAAAGGAAACATATTAATGCTGTTTGTTTTTAAAATTTTAAATGTTTTAAATCTGTTTGTTTTTCAAAATCAGTTTGGAATTCTTGCTCTGTATTTACTCATTAAAAACTTCCAGTAAAGCTTATTTAAAGAAAGGGTCTGATGCTGAGCATCTTTGCTATTCTCAATCAACTATACAAGGAACTCAGCACTGCAAATGGCAGGGCTAGGTGGTACCTCTCCCTTTCTCACAGTCTTCAAGTATCCTTCAACTTTGTCCCACAGAGTGATATAAGAATGAGAAAATTCAAGTGTTATTTACATTCAGTATTGTAATATTCCACTTCAGTGTCTGCAAAGGTAAAACAAATTACTAATATCCCTATGCAAATTATGACTGTCGGTAGGATGTCGACATTTAGAGATCTAGATGCCAGAGAAACTAGATTGTGATGATTTTCCCATTTCTCATGGATTATGGAACAGCTGTCAGATGGTAACAACTTACACTAACTATTAAGCTAGCCTGCATTTGAACTGGTGACCTAGGAGTGAAATATTCTCCCTCTCATGATCTTTCATTCTCTCATTAAGACAACCCCTGAGCCTTTTGCTTCCCACCAAATAGATCTACATTTTTTTTTTTTTTTTTCTTTTTCAAAGTCAAAAGCATGTGTTTTCTTGATTATCCAGTAAGATAGCTCTGACTGGTGCATCTCTTCCAGACACCCATGACCAGGGACAGAACAATTGCTGGCTACCTAGAGACTTAATTACAACATGAAAAATGTAAAAGACAATAACGAATATGTACATTCTACCACATAGCTGAGATACAGATTGTAAATAATTTGAAGATTAAAAGTCAAAATGAAGACAAGAATGTAAAGCATAATGCTACATTTTTGTAAGTGTACAGATACACACACACACACACTTGCACAACATACACCTAGATTTTGCTAGCGCTGAGACTGAACAAGAAAAAGTAGGGAGTTCATCCTGACAGAAAAGCACTAAGTTCAAAGAAACTATATATCAATATATCTGCCAAAATGTCACAGTGAATGAACTCCTCCTGCTACAAACCACTTTTTTTCTTGCTTTCCAAGTCCTGTAACGTTATTAACAAACTGATACCTCTTAAAGACTCAACAACCTCCTGCAGGATTTTACTGAACATACCCTGAAGCAATGGATGTTGTAGAACTATAAAAAAATCACAGAAGGATATACTAGAGAGTGACAAAAAAAAAAAAAACCAAACAACCCCCCACACCATAAAAGGCAGAAAATTGTCAAAGTGACTATATACACTAGAGATGCAGAAAACTAGAAAAAACATAAAAGAGGAATAGATAGCATCCTCAATGCAATGAAGAGTGGATGACAACCCAGCACTGAGGAGCAAGAAACATACAAATAAACAATCATTAAGAAAGGATACAAAAGATATCAAACATTTAGCAGCCCCAAATCACAACTATGTTTTCATGCCATCCTTCTTAACATAATGGACAAGTAGGAAAGTGGAAAGGTGAAAAGGGAAAGAAAATTCACAGCAGTTAGCTATATTTAAAAGACTTGGCATAGCTAATTCCACGGATATGCAAGACTAAATAGGAGTTAGCAGTAGAATAGTAGCACAATAGTAAGTTAGAAGTTCTGAAATGTACTTTTCTAAATTTTTTTTACAAAAACAACTGAAATAAAGAACCAGTTAGTGCCCTCTGTTATTTTTATAATCAGATTTTTTTTAAAGAGGACTAAAAAGAAGTTCACAACCAGTATATAACAACTACATATATAAAGATATACTTACATGACTCAGCAAAGGGTCTGACCTGAGGCACACAAACCAGTCATGTTTTTCAGTCAACTAGGCAATGAAAACTAAATCTGGTTTCTCTTACAAGTGAAGGTGCTACCTTATGTTTTAATGTTTAATTTAAATGGCAATTCAAAGTGCTTGGATGTTTCTGCAAGCTAGGGGTTAAATTACTCTCTCCTCAGTTTGAACCATAACCAAAAAGCATTTTATGAGTGTAATAATGCACTTCAACAAATGGAGCTCACAATGGATACTCACTTTTCTCTGGGGAATGAAGAAAACTTGTATTCTCTTTCTGCCTCGCAACACACCAGCAGTCTAAGGTATCCTTTGTTGTCGCACAGCTTGTCGTATATTACTGGATATATTTCACTTATATAGATGTAGGAAGCAGTTAAGTATAGCCCCTTACCTAAGGTATAACTATTTTAATCTCTTGAACTGTTACCTTCCTTACTCGTGCAGAAATTAAGTTACACTATTTCTTAACTCCATCTGAGTTTCCATTTCAGTTTTGGGAAAAAATGGTGAAGTAATCATAGAAAAGCACCATAAAGTTACACCCCATATATTTAAATTCTCATATTGATATTACAATAGCAATTCTATTACCATAATAACAGGTATATGAGTATAAATAAATGCTTCACTTCATTTGTGTCAGCATTTGCAGAAAATAATATGACAGAGAGCAGGGCTCCAGGGATTCATTTGACATTATTGAACAACCTCTTAGCCTAGGATATGCCTTTAGCTGCCCTGCTACAGACAGCTGACACAAAGGAAGATCTACTGTTGGCTTTTGAATGAAAGTCTCAGAGAATGATCTATGCCACACGAAGAATTTGCTAATGGGAGCGCAAGTAGTGTCACCCTTATAAAACAAAACAAAAAAACAAAGCAAGGAAATCCTAACAATTTAACACTCAGATAAATAGTTTCTTAAGAACATTTCTCTGAAAGGGCCCTTGTGAAGACTCCTCCTGCATGCGCCTCAAGCCCTGGACCAATGGCTGAGATGTCTGATATAAAATTTAGATTAAAATTTTATCATCCCATTTCAAAAGCAATGAAATACGAGAGAGGTTTTTAGCTTCAGAGGACATAAAACTTAACAATAACGAAATGTACGCTAAGATATAAGAGTTTAGTATTGAGTACTACATTACGGGATACAACTCACAGAACTCATTTCCAAAAACTTAATAGCAACCTGCATCTGGTAAGACTACCAAACTAATTTCAAACAATAATTTTTAATGGAAGTGCACCACATACTATAGACTCAGTTTAAAACCTCAAGAAATTTGGGGTACTCTGCCACATAAGGATTTCGGGGAATATCCTACACCTGGATATCCTGCACGAGGAACGATGCTTCAGAAAAGAGCTTGTTACCACTTTAACCTGCAGAAGGAAAAGAAGGCTTGTGGGGGTAAATAAAGCATCTCGCTGGGGCTCCTTTAAGGATAGACTCCTGCTGGTCCTGTGCATATTGGATAGCACCTCGTACCATGAGAAAAGTCAGGAAGGTCAGAGCCGTTATTCATAGCAGAAGGCTACTAAAGTAAAGATTTAAAAGGGCATTAAAGATCATTTAAACAATAGACTTTAGTTTATTCAGCAAAATAAGGGGCAGTCTTATTTCCACATGTAATCACTTGGAGACAGATTCAGCCCTGTAGTTCACAGGGTTTTCTGTTTCGTTTTGTTTTTTTAAATTAAACGTGGCCAATTACCTGCTTTCTGTGTTTTGTATTTCATGCACATCTGAATGCAGAAAATCTGCAACTTTCCAATTCTTATAATGTCACATGGGGGGAGGGGGGAGAAATTTTGATTTCTACAGTATTAACAGCTTCACCCATAAATTTGTTTAAAATGAACATGGAAGAAGCCATCCCAAAAAACCTATGGATCACATGGCATGCCTGTGGCCTTCTAGCTAGGACTGTAACACAAAGGTTCTGTACAAACTTTCCCTGAGTGAATGAAGTTAAGGTAGAATCACAGCTCTGAAGGGATTACTTTTTTGACTTTTTTTTTTTAATTATTAATAACTTGATATGAAGAATTCATTTCAAGTCATAATGTGAGAGCTGAGCTTTTATATTGTTCTACTGCTGATCTTTAATAGATTTTTAGATGTGCATCAGTTGAGGATAAATTTGAAAGGAATAAAAAGCAGACTAGAAAGTTATATGGCTATATAAAATAGCAATATAGGATGGCCATTTCTGAATATATTAGGCCTGACCTTAAACAGGTGGAAATGTACGATGCTTCATTTTACACCAGCTGAGAATCTGACCTATTGAATTGAATCTATTAGCTCCTGTATTCAAGAGTCAGCATGATGACATTAAAAATAAAAAGGATAAAGTTCCACTCTTTCTTCCCTTTTTCCCTCCTTTCTGTATGATTCACGATTCTCTTTCAGAACTTGGTAATTCTTCTTCCTGGCATCATTCAGGCAACCTTATCTTATTTCAGTAAATAAAAAAATCTGAACATTAATGTGGAGAGTGCAGAAAGAAAGTTAGAGATTAAAGATAAATTGAAGATGATCTAAAGCAGTGAAAAGAAATTGATTTGTATTGCAATGAAACCACTTGTAATGGGTTGCTTCAGTAACCTCGTACCATGTGATAGAAGCCTGACCTGCCCTACACATCAAAGCAGAGGGGGTGAGACACACCGCAAGGCCAGTTCTCAGCTGAGGTCCATCCTTTGCACAGGTGGTAGGAGAACGGTGGGAGGCTCAGCCCCTTCCTGCAGCATCCCTACTCATGCAGTCAGGCTGGTATAGAGTTTGTACTCCCTTGGAAAAGCAAAAGACAAGCAGGAAATGAATGGTATTTAGTTTTTACTTTTATTACCCAGGAGCATTGCAAATGCTGCCTTTTATTTGGGGTAAATAATTACATGACTATCTCATATGCAGAGAGATCTCATATGTGGAATACAGCAGCATGGAAAGAAGAAGGAAAAAAGAAGAGTAACAAGGAAAAGAACACAGAACAAGAAAATTAAATGGGAACTGCTGATGAAGAGAAGAATTAACATAGTAAGAGAAACAGGCACCTTCTGCAACAGGTACAATCAGTACCCATTTATTCTACAAGAAGTTCAACCTAAAATGATTGGGCAGCACATGGCTTTGCAGTAGTAGAGTACTGCATACTGGGAAGTTGAAGCTGATGTCTTACACAGATGTTTGAAACTGAAAGCATCCTTACTAACTAACAAACTGGAGTAGAAGAACCAGTAGGTAATCCTTGCATTATGCCACTGGAGATTACTACACGCAGTTAATTTGACAGTGCATCTACATTTCGGATACACTCAAAGCTGCAGAATACCGTACTTCAAAAATATCGCAGAATATGGGGGAGGGAAGTAGGACATTTTGGCAGCTGTGAAGGAAGCAGTTTGGATATAGCATTTGGGAGGCAGTAACTAATAATACAAAGTAGCTGACATTGCTGAGAACACATTCTCATGTCTTGGCTAGTAAGCAAAGCTGATCAGAGTATAAAACCAATCTCATTTTTGCTATATAGCTCTTGGGCTTCCAACATCTGTTAGAAATAAATCAACCCCGCTTTTTGATGAAGTTTATCCTCTTGCCCTCAATAGGATGCAAAAATGTTCTTGGGATATAGGAAAATAAAGTACAAGTTCTTGCATCTTCCACATCCCAGTCCCAGTCTGTGAGCTCCAGCCACAACTTTTCAGATTGCTGAGATATTATAAACTTGTCATTCAAATTCAATCTATGCATACCCTCAGTAAACACTTTAATTTCTATAAAACATCATGCTTATTGTACAAGTATTTTTGTTGAAGCAGATTCCTCTGCCTAAAAGCATTAATCAATTAGAGTCACAGCTGTATTTACCCACTCTTGAAAATGCTGTTTTCTCTCTACAAAAAACAAACAGTAACAGAAAACACAAGAAAAACAACTCAAATGCATATCAGTGCCTGCATCTTGGAAAAATAATTCCACAGGCATTAAATTTTCAGATAAGGCTACAAAGCTTGAAACCCCATCTTCTGCATTCCTTTGAGCACAAGTAAGAGTGGCTTTTAACTAACTTTAATGTAACTGTCTATAACCAATATAGAAATACAGGTACCTTCAGGTACATGACTCACCTTAAATACCTATTTTAGGAGGAAGTCACCTTCTGGAGATGGTCATTGCTACCCATTGACTATTTGGTCAAGCTGTTAGAGCTTATAGTGCAAGTCTAACCTGAAGATGACTAATTTAGGATGGCAGAAACCTTCCCACTATGGGTAATTGGTTAACATTTTAGTATAATTAAAAACTGGAAGGAAATAAACCCATTCTTCTCAACACTTCTAGAAAGGCATTTCTGATATGCAGCCTGCAAGGGAGTCCATCAGAAAACTGTTAAACCAGATTGTTTTCTCCTCCCTTCTCTGCATATCGAAGGCTTTGCTCATTCCCAGTCTTTTCCTCATTGTTACTCATCTGCGACTTCACTCTCCATCTGTATTGCCGTATGCCAAGTGATAAGGTCGTATCAAAATCCTACCCATAAATTAAAAAAACCAACTGTTATGTAGCAGCTTAGGCAAAAGAGCTAAGATTTAAAGCAGTATATAGAAAAAAATCTCCTAACACTCCTCGCCCCCACCCCCAATATAAACATAGCCACTCTAAAAGTACATGAGTATAAAACCAGTGTTACATACAAATTCTGCTTGTTTCCAAGCTCTTGGTTCTCAAACATCAAGACTTTGGATTGTTTTAAGGTGTTTTCATCAAATCTGATGAAGAACCTTTTCTCTTTATTATATATTGCTATACGAAGAAATAATAGGCTATAAGGTATTCTTTATAGTAGTTTAATCCAGACAGACAAAGAAAGCCGCAAAGTGGCTGAAGTAAACTATTTCACAACAAAAGGGTTTTCCCCCTCTGTCTCTTGTTACTGCCTCACTTACCCAGGCATCCTAAATTAGCCAACAAAATAGTGGCAAAATTTATGTTGATACTAAGACCTCCAATGCCCTTAAAATTGCTGAGTCAATATCCTTTGCTCAGGATGCTACTTCTCATGGGTGATGAAGCAAAGAACACCTTAATCTGCACATGTCAAGATAAGTAAAATTCATGTCAGCCCTTGCAAAACAAAACTACTGGTGCAGAAGGTCACTAAATACTTCAGGCCAAATGCTGAACTAAGGACCTGATCCTGCAAACTTTTTCTTGACAACACAAAGTCAATGGAGAACATTCAGAATATATGAAAACAAGTGAGGATAAGCCCTTGTTCACGGTCTTTTGCATGAACAGGGAGTATTATCCTGCAAATTTACTGTTGCTCTGGAATTCTGAAATTGGGTTACATATTAAAAACTGTTAGTTATAGCTCTAATAATCTAGGAAGAATTGTGTGTGTATATAGACAGAAAAACACCAGTTCAGGAAAGCATTTAACCTTGTGCTCTACAACTATTTCTACTCAGCAAACTCCTTTGCCTCAGATTAAAACTTTAAATCCTCTAGGTAATAGACAGCAATGGAGAAACCCACCAGATATTGAAACGATGAGCTCAGGAGGATAGTTTCAATGCCTACACAAACTAACGGTAATACTTGAAATTGTATTGCCCCTATAGTCAAGCAACAGTTATATAATTGCAAAATAAAAGGGGAGAAACAGCTAGAGTAAAAAATGTGCATAAAAACCATAAACCAGCTAGAATGTGTCAAGCCGGTGGTTTCTCTAGCTTAGTACCCTCTCTGAGCACATCAGTCAATGAGGACAATGAGGGACAAGAATGGTGCAGGTACACAGAGCTGCTTCTCTAGTGGGACTACCCAGCTCCTAGACGTTCCCAGCTGAGGAGGTTCCTAAGTCTGAGGTCAAACCTGCATCTTTACTCTTCATTTTTGGTACAGATTTTTCTTTTCCTGAACTCATTTAATCAACATTTTAATCCATTTTGGCCACTGCAGCATTTGCATTTACCAGTGTGGTCTGCATACTACAAGAAGCAATTCCTTTGCACTACAAGAAGCAATTCCTTTGCACTTCATAAATGAAGTGCTTAAACAGAAATATCAGATTCCATGAATCAAAACCATATTTGGTTATTTTGGTGCTCCTTATAGACAGAAAAACCTTTAGCTGCTGACTCCTGATGCCTAAAGGCTGATATGGATGGTGCAGGGAGGAGCTGGTATGCTAGCACAGGCTGGCCGAGGGGCTGCTCGGTGCAACCAGAGGCATTACGATGCTGTTCCTGGCATTTTGTAAAGCTTCGTATGAGAAGCATGAAACGTCTACACTTTGGATCTTTTCAAATGCTTTGTTCATCCACTTCTAACACAAATCTAAAGTCTATTCCCTTAGCAGGTGGATCTAAAGGACAGTATGGTCAGTTTTTGTTAATCACCCTCCTGCTGCTTTCAGTGTAAAGGGAAAGCTGAAGCACTTTACACTGATGTCGCCTCAGATCTATAAATGGAGATAGTAAAGCAGGTGTCCCTGCACCACTCTGTCTCCACAGCTGCAGACTAGGAAGCAAGAAAGAATTGATATTGATTACATTATTTTTGATTTTCCCATGGGAAACAACTTCTTCCAAAAAATACTTGGTTTGCGTTTGTTATCACAATCTATAGCCCTCCAAATAGCTGAAATATTCTAGAAATTAAAAACAAAAAAAGTAATTTTGCCTTCAATCTGTTTCTTCTTAGTATCCCTTGTGAGTTGCAGTTTAGCTGCAATAAGAGAGACAACCTAAAATGACCATAAAATTGGAGAAGAGGAAAAAACCCCGAAACTTCTCTGTATTAAATAAGTTTAGCATAAAGAAATGAAAAAAAAAGTACAGCAAAGGAAAGAAACTAAAACCACAAATGCAAATTTAAAATTGAGAAGCCGCTTCCAAGTCTTCATCTGCAGAGTCCAATAATCACCAAAAAGCTAGCTATAGGCTGCTCTACAGTGGATATATTTCCTGGTATTTCTATGGCAGGGTTTTCACTTTCTTGTTTTTTTATATGATTTCAAACATCAGGGCTGGCTAATACAAAACAAAAAGTTAACATAAAAAAAAAAAAAACAACTAACCACATAGATAGTACAAACCAACAGGTTGCGGAGTTTTGTAGTCATAAAATGCCACATAACTTTGTGAAAAGTTTGTGTCCATATAATCAGGGCTGACCTGAATTTGGAAAGAAAAAAGCCTAAAAGCTGTTCTCGGTGTTAATACTTAAATTGAGTAACTTACATTGAAGTCTTAAATTACTATGAAGCATGCTATTACACTCTAAGTTCCTGTATAAAATTTTTCAGAAATGGTAAGCACAGATTTGTGAACGAGCCTTATTTAGCTTCATGAACAGCAAGTAATGAACAACAAGCCTGATTGTGTCTTAAGACTCGATTCATAGAAGTTAGTTTCTTTAATTAGAGCCCTATACATCCTGTGATGTCAGAGTAATCAGGTAGAACTCCAATTTGAGATTTTCACTGAATTTTACCTTTTGTTTGTTTGAGAAGTACCGTATTTGTACAGGACACAGGGCAGATTTCAAAGGCAGTGGAAGGGGGTAGGACTCCTCTCCTCTCACAGGGATTTTCAGCAGCAGTTGGTCCAAATTCACTCCAAAATCCCTTTGTATGCAGATTATCACTCTTTCATTTGCATAAGGAAATCTTGCCCTCAAATCTCGCAGTTGTCATGCACAGTAGCGACTCTGGGCTATACCTTTGATTGCATTATAAATTAATATTTGTCCTCGGCTTCCAATCAATAGGAAAGAGTATTTTGTCAAAAGGCGCGCTGTTGGCAACACTTGAGCATATTCATGAGGGCTTAGCGGTGATTACTGTGCTCAGGCACACGCAGCAGCAGAGCTTCTCTCACCCGTGCTTTGTGCGCGCTGCACCTCGCATCTTTCCTGGAGATTTTCCATAGGCTCTAATAGCTCCCAGTAGGCCTCCCCACGGCAGACCTCCACACAGCTGCAAAGCTGACGTTGCTATGGAGCACCACCACCATTACTGAATAAAGGTGCAAAACAGTGCATTACGGCTGACATGCAGCTATGGAAGGCATTAAGTGTCTTTACCGAGCTGTCACTTACAGCCCTGTGGGAGATCAGAGGCAAGTCATGGGTCCGGGAAAATAATACAGTGCATTAGCAATAACTGTGACAGAAAGCTGAAGGGGTTACACAGAATTAGTTATACCACATATGGTTGTACTTGGCAAAGGATGACTGAACTAATATTGACTGTATTACAGCATACGTCTCTGCTCCGGCCTTTCAGAAACTTCAAGGTATTGCTAGAGTGACGATCTGACAAGGAGCTATTACCTCTATTAAAAAATATATATACATATATTAGACATTATATGTATATATGATAGACATATGCATATATGTCTATTATTTATTTATATGGGAGTTGAGCCAAACTCTCTTTTCAGACTTACACATGCCAGTCTCATTTGCTGCCTTACAAGTTATGAATGCATATCCCAATAGCACAGCTTATGCCTTGTAAGTGTATGTAAGTAGGCTAAGTAGTGCTCTTCATTATTTTGTATTTCTGACACTCACTTCTACAACTTGGAAAGATATCCATAAAGTCAGATACAATAAATTAGGCATCATTGTAATCCATCAGGTGTCCCTGATGCTGTCAACACCTTCAGTTCTTAGAATCGCTCATTATAAAATACGCTTATTCGTACATATTTTTAACAGCAGATTTACCTGAGTCAGGAAATACAGACTTTGTTCTTTTTCCTCCAGATTTTTCAGAGGAACATTATATCAACAGGCAGGTGGCCATACAATATCCATCAGTTGTTGCCTAGTATAAAAGCAAAGTCTGCTCTGGTATTAAAATATAATTTACAGACTTTGTGTAACTCCTTCCAGTTAAGCTCTCATATTCCTTTTACATAAGTTTGCAAGTCTCTCACTAAATAAAATGCTCCACTGGGATGCAAGTTAATATGCATCATACACATGAAATCCTGATCTTCATATGACATTCTGTGAATTTACTGACTATAAATACCTCAGGGTCAGACAATGAGCAATTTTTGAGTTACAATTACAGCTGTAGCACAGGTTACCTTTACTTAACATATTAGATCCAGAGTTTAATCAGGTATGAATTCAACTGACTAACGATAATCTATTACAGTGGAAAACACACACCTTTGGGTACACTGCTTCTGATCAAACCAAGATACTGCCCATCTCCTATCATTTCTGAGAGCAACACTGTCCATATCAATCCACTAATGATTACTACTATAGATCACAACACAGTACAATATTACCCTACCCCTTAAGGAGTTTATTGTATTCTGGTAATATTTAGATGTTTCTCCTGGATTGGGACCTTTTCCACTGCAACATATGCAGTGGAAGCAAGAGTTTTTATCTCCCAAAGATCCTAAGACCTTTGCTTTTTTTAAAAAGACTTCTTGTTTTCTTTCATTATGGCTGGATATTATTTTATGTCATTATTCCAGAGTGTATTTTTTGAAAATGCAACGCAATTCTTTGCTACAGCTTTTCACAAGAATCAAGGAATTGAGGGGCTTATTTTAAACCTCAGTAAAGTGGGGACATTTGCTTTTACAAGGAATCACTTCCATTTTATGGGTCAACTCTGCAGATCTATGGAAACGTAGCCCAGTTCCCTGTTTCTCAACTATCAAATCACACAACATAGAATTAAATTATATCTCCACTATGAAAACAGCAAGTTAAATCAGACTGATTTAAAGCTATGATGAGCTTAATTTGGTCTTCAGCTAAGCTATTGTAAGGACAAGCGTATGTGGAAGTTTTAAAAGAAAAAGTAGTGCTAAGTAAACAAACTCAAACACCTAAGTTATGCTTAACCAGTAACGCCTGGTCCAAACAAAGAGAGTGGTCAAATTTAGTTAAAAAGGGATTCCCAAGTTTAAATAAAAATACAATAGAGAAGAAATCATAAGGTATTACATATTTAACAGAGGATGAAGAAAGCAAGCTCTTCTCCAAGAAAATGCACTGTTCCTTTCAGTGTCCTTACTGGAAAGGTATAGGCATTATTTCACATCTATAGCTGCCTGCACATTAAAAAACACTTCGATGCATCCTGCCCAAGCTTTCCTCTGTTATTTATATTTTGCCCATTGTTTGACTCTATCCTCCTCTATAAAAAGACCTGTTCATGAAACTGTACGCGTATAATTCATGGAGTGCTGTGTTCCAAACAATGTAGAGAGTGACCTTGTCAACTGTTATCTAAAATCAGTTAACTTTGACTGTTCAAATATGTAACGGAACAGCACTTCTGTCATACAAATGTTTGATACTAAACACATCAAATTTGCTTACAAAAAAGGAGAGTCTGGATTAATACTAGTTGTGAAGGGGATGTTGGTTTGACACCATGATATTGATTCAGTTTTCTCCAGCAGAGTAAGACAGTAGCATTGGTGTAGTGATTAGGAATACTATTTCCATAAGAACAATTTTTGATAATTCAGTAATTTCAGTACATGCTTTGAAGTTGGTATGAATAATATTTTATATCCATTTTTAAAGGAACTTTTTATTTCATATGGGTTTGGCATGAAACAAAAAGAACACGTCTTTCGAGAATTTTAAACTGAGACTTTCTAAAACGTTTAGAGGAAGGAAGCAGAAGTTATACAGTTGTGAGGTTTTCTCCTAAAGTAACGTTGCCTTTCTCTTACAAAATTGTTTAAGTCCACTGCTACTAGCCAAACGTAGATTTTTGTTAAATTTTGGTTTTTAATTGCAACATACCTTTATTTTAGGATTTTCCCAAATAACTCAAACACTGGCGAAAAAATGACAGATGCCCATTAGCATAACTGACTGCTCAAAAAATAACATTAATGCCTTATTACTTATAACATATTCATCCAAATGTTTCATTAACTTCGTAATGTAATATTAATGAGAAAGATAACTAAAATTTTCTGGACCCAGCAACTGCAAACTGCCAGCTAATCATTAAATCCCAGCTCTCCTTTCACTTAGTTTCATCTGCACAGGTTCCTCACAAATTCCCATTCACAGATCACAAAAGAACAATTTGGGTTACTTCAAGAATTAATTAGACATTTGTATGAAAGCCACTAGAACAACTGCTCCTCCTGCGAATTCATAAAGCTGTTTAATTTGCTCTTGTATTTTCATTCAGAGAAGCTGGCAACATCACAATAAAACACAGCATGCAGAGATAGAAAGCCAAATTTCTTACTTAATTGTTCACTTTCATTTACTATGCTCATTTAAAAGATGCAAGCACTAACACCTTTTAACCTCAGCAGTGACACAGCTGGGGCACTCTTCACACATAATACGGAGGGACTTGGAATAATGCACCCCTTGTCAATCTGTAAAGAGTATTCTGGTTGAGATTTAAAGTCTGTACTTGCATTAGCAAAAGGATGAAAACCCCTCTCTTGTACAGTTTAGCTTTTATTATGTTTATATCTTAGCAGCTAATTGCCTGAAGAAAGGAAAAGAAATGCTGAACAGGAAGCATTGAAATGTGTATTAAATGCTGCAGAATAAGAAGACAGCATATTTACTGATTTCTTTTATTTTTCTTTTTCTTAACATCTTAGCTTCTTTACTGAGGAGTTAAATAGCCATTTGAATGACACTCTTTTGCCAAAGCTGTCTTTATAAAGCTTCTGTTGAGCAGAAGTAATACGCAGACTCCTATATGGGACGCAGGACAGATCAGATTTCTGTATTCAGCAGAGGTATTCTGCGAGAAACTTGGCTTGGCCACGGAAATAATGTCAGTAAAAAGTCAGTGTGTGCCCTGCGGAGAGCTAATCGAGGGTGGAGATGAAGATAATCCTCCCTCTGAACAGCAGCCCTGGCTAACCATAGCTAAACATCTGTTTCATACTACCGCAGTGTTTTTTCCTACTCTCCAGCTGTGGAGTTGGAAAGCACTGGTGCATCCTTTTCACCTTAAACATGAAAACCCTGTTAAGATTTTCATATTCACTATCTGCAAAAGAAAGTGTAGCCACACTGTAGACTTAGGTGCAATGCAAAAACTGGCTCTCTAGCATACCAGCACTGATGTCCATCTGTCAGCATGGCACTTAGCCCACACACAAGGTGGAATGCCAGTTTCAATAGGGCATAGGTGCCAATTAAATACAAATTTAGAGTGATAGCCTGCAGAAGGCAGAAAATAGCATATATTCTGCAAAGAGGCATTTCTGATGGTAAATACTGCCAAATGTTTTATTATAAGGGATCATTTATGTTTATGATAGCAGGCATTATGAGTCAGATCTAAATCCCATGAAAGTCAAAGTAGCCTTCCAAACACTGCAGAAACTATACATATGTAATATGTGTCAAAGCCTGGTCTTACTAACTTGAATAGCAAGACTATTTAATTCATCAGAACTGAGGCCTTAGAGAACATGCCTTTTTCCAATCAATCTACATGACAGTGAAAACTCTCTGTGCACAGTAAGTACTAATTACGTGTGATTGACAAGGTAAAAAAAGACTACAGTGCTTACCCTTAGGAAAAAAAAAAAAAAAAAACAACACAAAACACACACAAAAAAGCTTGGCTAGTCATAACTCTGTCTTCCTCCTCCCCCATGGCAAACAGGTTGTAATTAAATAATATTCATTCCAGCTACATCCAAAATTATTTCTGAAATAAATGTACTACAAAAATAAACAAAATCTGGAAATTGGCATTTATTCTTCAGAGAATAGTGCTCAAGGAATAAAAAAAAAAAATTGTTAAGGCATTATTGTTTATTGACAAAAAAGGACTGTTAAATTTCCTTCGCATTTCCCTCCTTCATTCCTCTACCTACCTTCCAACCTCTGCTACTCCAGCCTTTAAGAATACTTTCCCTCCTACAGAACATATTTCCCCAAGATAAAGCAAGATGGAAAACAGCACAACATAAAACCCGATGATTTCTGTGAACTGCAAGAGGTGAGAAGGGAAGAGCTGCAAAGGCAGGAGAAAGACGGGCAGCAGCAGAGGACCAGCTGATATCACAGAGGTCACAACTCATAGGTGTGAAATCCAAATTAAATACTATTGGAAACTGCCAAATGTGGGAAGAACGGAGATGGCAAGGGGGCAGATAGGTCAAAACCGGAGAAATTACGGATTGTCAGTTACAGACTGCCATGCTATACAGTGCCTGCCTTCAGCCAAGCTTTCGGAGTTGGAAGAGAAGCAGATGGAGCATGTAACAGGGTTTCTTCTTCCCGAGAACGTGGACAACTTCACACCAGGCTTTCAGAGACACAACAACCCCTCCAAATGCAACGAGCTCTTCCTCAGTCTTACTTTTTCTTTTCCCCCCTTACAACTTCATTCATAACGCCCAGTGTACCTGATCCATGTCTGTCATCCTCAGATGTTTACAAATGCTGCCGAATGTACAGATAAGCTATTCTGAAACTTTGCAAGAGATACTACTGTGTTTTATGCAGCACATAAACAGATCCTGCCACTTTAAATGGAAATATGTTGCACAGGCACACTGTTACAGTATGGGAGTCGAACATCTTGGTATTAATATAGTTCTTATCATTTGTCTCTGTGAGGTATGCCACACAACCAACCTTCCCCTTCCCAAGCTTTACTTAAAGCTGTGTCTGAATAGGGAAATAACACCTCATTTCCAAGGCCTGCCTTTGATCTTCTCGCGAAATTACAGTGTTTCAAAGGGTCAAATTCAGCTATCAGGCAGATTTCTGCCATTACAACACAGTATTTTCTTCTTTTCCTTTTTTTTTTTTTTTTTAAATAAGGAGGTTCAAGTAGAGCTGTTATTGTTCAGAGACAGAAAATAAATTTTAAAAACCCCAGTCAAAATCAAAATAATATATACAATGTCATCACAGCACATTTGATAAAATGCTCAACACTAATTTTCATTAATTCATGCTGGAGATGTAGCTGGTGTCTGTGATACAAGGAACTGAACTTTACAAGTGAGTGTAAGCATCTGCCCTGCGCTAGAAAGACACATGGATTTTCCAGAGTCCTTGGCATCAAGTACTTGTTATACGTAGTATCTGTAGGTGCAAACTTGGATTGGGGTGCTTTTTCTATTCAAAACTTCTCTTAGAGAAGCCTTGAAGCATAAACTTCATATTTGGAGGAAAAAAAAAAAAAGGACCATTCAGTAACTCTGCATTTGTTTTCCATTTTCTTTCTCTCCTAGAACAAGCTTATCATCCTCCTTCCCACTCTGAAAAATGTTAACTGTGGCACACTTTCTATGTGTTTCTATAATACAATCTCATTTACCGAAAATAATTTGAAGGAGAGGAGCTTCTGAAAGGTTTAGGGGTGGAAGAATTGCAAGCTGACTGACAATTCCTGCAAAAGACCTTGGTAAAGTCACTTCAGCTGAATTAATGACTGAAAAGCACAGAACAAGATTTCTCTATCAACAATACAGAACCTAAGGTAATATTCCAAGTAATTTTGAGCACAGAATAAAATTAATCATGCTGTAGACCACACAAGAGCTTCACAAAAGAGAAACAAGAAGAGAAGCTGTCAAACACTGGAGTACAAACCAATGATGGGTACCAGAAACAGCAACCAGTTAGTAACAAAGAACTAGAAAGATACAATGCAGTCCTTCAGTGTGGCCTGAAGAGTGTACGTCTTCAAATTTGTCAGCAAACTGTAAAACCAACGGCCCACTATTGAAATTATCTTGCAGGTGGGGCTATCCTTGCATTCCTTGTAATATATAACAGACATGACTTAATAGATCTAAACTGCCATGACCTGAGATGGGAGGAAAACTGTGTTCCAATTTAATAGGATCCTAAATCATTAAAGCTAGTTGAACTATAATGAAATAAAATTTTAGTTGAATCCACAGTGTCAATACACAGTGCAGAGTACAGAATCTTATTAAAGGATAAGTTTCTGTCTTTACCTTGCCTAAATGCAAGTAACAAATTTGGAGAATATACATAAATTTTACCATTCCCATGTTTATAAATCCCCCCCTTTTTTTTCCTCACCAAAATCAAGACCTGAAATTGTGGGAACGTCTATTTTCTTATGTCAAGAACCCTTGGCATTGTGTATGCTGTCTTCAGGAGAGCTCCAGCAAAAAGACCCCTTTCCTGCTGTGTGACAGGGTGTGAGTGCAAATTTCCTGGTAAAGGCTCACAGAGCCTTCCCTGGAGTTTAAAGAACATCTGCCATGCTTTTCTATAAGTAGATGAGTTAAGAGGGGAATATTAAATGGTATCAAATCAGAGTGCCCTAATTTGGCTGCCTTGAAAACAGACAATGGGCAATCTATCAAAGAACACCTAAAGCTTGGAGACAGATTATTATTAATAATAATAATGGTTAATGATAATAATAATAATAATAATATTCTTTGTATGTATTAAGGTAATACAGCCTCTCTTTGTCACAAATGAGTAAACTAGGATCTCTAAAAACTAATTTGGCCAGAAAACTACATGTACTGAGATGATCACCAACCAGAGTTTCCTATCTCGGTGTTTGAACTAAAATGGAGCCTTGTTACCTTGAAGGGCTGCAATCAGAGAAAGATGTTATTGAAGCAATAGACAAATCCATGGATTGTAGGACAAATTTCATGATGTCTGTGGATGTTAAGGCTCTTAGATGAAGGGTGTTTCACAAATTGACTTCAGGTGGTCTAACCCCATAGCCTTACCCCTAGCTTTACAGACTACACTGGATCATTCTCTTGCCATCCTCATTTCTGACTGCACAGCAGCTTGACAATCCTATCGCCATCGGAATGGTCTGCAGAAGTGTCAGATAGCTACAAAATGAATGCATTAACACTAGCATAATGACTTGCTTGTGCCCGTATGTCACAAAAAGAAGAAAATCACTAGGAATTTGGAAGGAGCTGCTGTGCACTACCAGGGCATTTCCAAATGCCAGCTGCGATGCAAGCCCTTAAAACCAAGTCCTGCACAGACAAAAATAAACATAGTTTTTGACTGCTTAAACCTCCACCTACGGTGTTTGCTCAGAGAAACCTAAAAGAAGTACAATCTTTCCAAAATCTCAGCCTTATCACCACTGCTTGTGGCCCCTGCTACACATCCCAGTACTGTAGTATGAAGACAGGACTTTTATTTACATAAAGTCTCCCTAGTATTGAACTACCACCTAAAGAGTCTTTTTTCTGCCCGTTTAACAATCCCTTAGAGAAAACTGCCTAAGCAGAGACCCTTCTTGGCTAAGATGACGCTGGCGCAATGGGTTCACAGGGCTTTTGCTCCCCTCTCCTGCTCTGGGCAGAAGGAGCCGCACCAGCAGTGCACCCAGCTGGGGCTATTCCCTGCATCCTGCCTGCTCTTCAATTCCTAACCACAGACACACTCCTTCACAGCTCTCAAAACCAAAGGACTCTAGGCATGCCTGTGGTCATTGACCTCATCCTACGTTGTTGTGGATCTACGCCAAAGAAAAGAGTTAACTAAGGATCTAGCACTTCACCTTTTGAAGGAAAACAGATGTCCTTCAAGCTGTAACTCCAGAAACTCATTCTTGGTATCAGAGATCAGGAAGGAGTAAATTAATCAGCCGTTTCCTGCTTTGTGAGTCATTGCATCATTTTAGAAGCACACAGTGAGTAGGAGCGACTGTCAGAAAGAAGGCGCTAGCCTGACTGAACCGCATCCAAACCATGCCAGGGAAATTCCTATTGTTCCTACGGCTATAAAAAGGAAAACATTCAGTCAGGTTATGCATGGTACTGAAAAGAAAAAAAGGGGGGAAAAGAATACATATAATGTTTTGCAATTAGAAGGAAAGAAGTTTTACCAACAGGCCGCATAATGGATCATTAACCAAAACATCCATATTCAGAAGCCCAGCAGATTTAGTGAGGCACCGTACAGATCATTAGCACTAGAGATAATAGCCATTGATTAAAAACTGACACATTGATCATTTGTTCTGGCTTTTGATTTGCCTGAGGCTTCCACCCAATTTCTTCCAGTCTCCTACAGCATTTTATCCCCTAGAACATGAAAACAGTAGTTTCAGCTTCATGAACACACATCCTTAGTCCATCTATTTATTGTATTTATGCAGCATGTCCGTTGATAGGTTCCTGCCCATATAATTTAGTCATAAAATCTTGCCAGGCCCATGACATGATTTGCTTCAAATTATTAAACCACTTTGTTCATTATTTATTATTGCAATATTGTTTGCCCTGTAACAGCTAAGGTTATGTTAGCATTTCCATTACAAACACAGATACATCAAGGGATTTAAAACTTGACTGTAAAAATCTTGCTTTAGGCTCGGACTCTGCAGACAAGGTTTCAGCTGACAAGAGATTTTTTTTTTTTAAAAAAAAACACTTTCTACTAAGAATAAAACCAAAATCCATCTCCTACCAATTTGGCTATAGCAATACAGAAGAAAATAATTACCATTTGCTATCAAATCACTTTCACATACACATTTTCCTAAATTAAGATTTTTATAGCATGCCCTGGGTCATTTTGTTGTATTTCAAAATTATAAGGCAATTCAACTCCATAAAGCTGGCCACTATATCTTCGTAATAGTTTCACATTTTATGTATGGAACTCAGAATTTGTATAAAAGCATCATTCCCAGCAGATGTAAATGTAACAATCTGCTATTTAAGGACACATCATGGGCATTTCTCGACCTCGATACCCATACAGAGGGTTTGAATATAGCTTTACAACCAAATTGAAAAACCCAAATTAATATTAACATTTTTCTATACCAAATAATGCATTGCTTCTCCATAAAGGCCTGATCCTATTGCCTGTGCCCACCTCATCAGTGTTTATTGGACTAGTGTATATTTTTAAAAAGTATGACTACTATTTCTTCTGGGAGTGTGTGTAGATGAAAAACCCCGTTACAAGTATGAAATTATAGTTCTTACCAGCATTAGGATTTAAAAGATTACTTTTGCAAATAAAGACTTCAATTTTGACAGTGCATTTGCTAATAATTCAGATGCAGAGAGCATCCTATTCTGACGGATTAGAGAGATAGACAATTCACCTTCAAAGAAGGTGGAAGTAATCTTTGCTTGAGGCACAGCAAATTCCAATGCAGTTCACTTTCTCTATTAATACATAAGCAGATATATGATAAGGATTAATAATAAGGCTATATGGATTCCTGTACTAGGTTGTCTCAGAAATCTTAAGCAGAATGTCTCCATTTGCTTGTTTATACAGATCTATCCATAGAGGTTGCTCATGGTTTACCTAAATTTAATATTTCAGTATGTCAAATATTTTCAGTTGTAATGATTTAATGGACCTATCCCTGAGATGGGACATTGGAAATTTAAGTAAGCCTTTGTTTTAGACTTCCAAATACTGCTATTTTATAATCAAAAGGATTCTGTATTGCACCTAATTGCAGTTCGTAGAGTGTGAATTTGAGATGGACATGGAGAAAGAGGAATAGGTTCAGGCTCACATTTGGTCATGCTCTGATGTTGAATTTCATTTCTATGACAGCTATATGATGTAACCATAAGACCACTATTTTTACTTATGGAAAAATTACAGCAAAATTGTAAGTAAAACTTTTGAACTCCATCCTTTAAAAAAAAAAATATGCTTTTTAGATATACTGTTGCAGAGATTTCTAGAACAATACAACACTTTGATCTTGCAACAGCAAAAATAAACATGAAGACTCTATATATTTAAGAAAAAAAGATCATGAGTCACACCTCAGAATTCTTGTTTCTCAAAGTTAAATCTGTATATCCTAGTATGAGTTAACGTATTATGTACTTTATCGTATAGAGTCAATTATTCTTTCATGTGAATAGATTTATCTACACTTTGAATTGACTGTTTTTACAGTTAGGTATAGACATTTTACAATCACTGCAGATATATTTGTGAACATATCCTTTCTCTGTTTTCCATGGAACCTTTATCTAAATTGGTATTTTCAATTAAAATGCTATCTTTTGACTCTGTTGCACTTCCTTCCAAATCTTTTCTGCACCCCCTCCACTCTGACCTTCCTTTAGCCTTCACAGTCACACACAAAAGCAGCAGTGGATAAGACACTGGGAAATGATCCAGTATAGCCCTCTGATCAAAGGCTGCATCAAATATACCTCATGGCATTCCTGACAGATGTGTTCCCAAGCTATTCTTGAGGCTATCGTACCATGGATATCCCACAGTTTCCCCAACTAATCTATTTCACTGCTTTGCCATCTCTACCATTGGAAAGACTTGCCAGACACGTACATAAGTCTTCCATGTTGTCATGGAGAAGAGTTCATTTGCATCTGTCTGCATATGCAAAGACTGATGGCATGAGTGAGTTTTCTCACCTCAGGAGTTAACAGTCTAGTTACCTTCCTCTTTACTTCAAAATCCTGTTTCTGAGATCATCTTATTGCTTTCCTCTGCACAATTCCTCTTCCTTGGAAATGTATTTTCATACGCATCTGGCCCAGCAGATTCTCAGGCTCATTATGAACAGTTTAATTTCATCCTAATGTGCTGAAAAGCCTTACCCTCCTCCTACAAACCTCTCTCCCCTATCCTGTCTAAGGCAATCAAATACCAGTCAAGTCCCAAAGAAGATAACTTTCTGGCTGCCACCTGCACAACTGTATTAAAGTTCCTACTAACCTTCTCGTTATCACACGGACCATAAACATGAGAAGGCATGTATTTAGCTTTTCAAGACGGGGTGGGGGGGTTGGGGGGGGGAAGTCTGAGTTTCTTTCCCATGAAGCACAATTCTGTCCAAAAAGCTTTTTAGAAATATTTAACACAGTTAAAAGTGAATGCTTTACCAAACTATGCAGTTCAATGAAAGACATTTACCTATTAGCTTGCCTTATGGTCCAGCAGAGTTGATGTGATGTCAATCTGTGACTAGAGTGCAGTGGTCCAGGCAAGGCTGGATAGTAACATGCTGAAAGCATGGTTATTACTGAGGGCACTAAGCATGTATCATCAAATAATGTCAAATTGATTTGCAGGTCACCTGTAAGTAACCAATATACTCTCACTGTCCTCCTACCTTTCCTACTGAACTTCCTCTTCCAAAGACTCCCATTGAGTGCGAAGAGGCAGCGAATATCAGAGACATCCTCAGTTCGTGTTAATCATGTAGCTCCACGAAAGACAGTGAATGGTATCTGTTTCCTTCAGATGAGAAATGTGTTCTTACTCTACAGAAAAGACCTACAGTTTTCCAGACCATCCAATTTTACTTTTTATTGTCCTTCTTTTCCTCCACAATGGCTTTTAATTGGTTTAAGTATTCTACCACTCAAAAGCTGTTAGATGGGCATACAGTGACGTGCAAGAGCAGCACAAATCACAGATATGGTTAAAAAAGAATCCAGCCCCATTAGGTAAACCACAGTAACTTCAATAAGGAGAGATTCTTTCATCCTCTCCCCTGGTTTCTACCCCTTCCCTGCCGTATTTCAGAGTCAGGACAACACTGCCTGCGCTCAGCTGCTTCACATGGATGGGGCTCTTCCCTTGGAAGAGAGGAAAGGTAAACTGGTGCTCGGGGCACTTGCTTGCAGCTCTAGAAACAACCGCATCCATGACCTTCCTGTGCTGCCTTAGGTAGGTCAATTCAGTTCCTTTGGAGAAATCAGTCTGTGGACATACACAGGGGAAAAAAAACAAAATCCAAGACCTATTGTGACTTTCAAAGTGCATCATTAAAGCCAGAGCCACTAATCAGGCGTTCTGAAAACTCTCATTAAGTATGTTCAAGTAAATGAACATGTGAAATTTGAAAATGTATCAATACCTATTTCTGTTTCAACCACACTTCCTGCCACACAGTGGAGGTGATGGATACACTACAGTAGCTATTGACCTGGGGGATTTAGCCTCCGTTCCTTCTCTGGGCTTATCCCCTTTGACTGATTTAGAGAAAGACATTTCCACTATGTTTCCTGTCAACAGGTTACTATGTTATTAAAGGAGTGGTTATTGATTGACAGCCACGAAAACCTGGGCATCCCAGTAAATTTTTATTGAGAAGACTTTAAATCACTTTGTGACTGTATTTCAAGCTGGAAATCAAAAATTAGTGTCTGAAATCATTAGGCAGATTTAAAGTTAAGATTCTGAAAAGTTTTTTGCCAGCAACAGAAATCCCACTCCTACTAAGTTCTTTTTATATTTGTTTGCTTTAAGTTGTTTTTTAATGTGTTGTCTGTGCCTGTTAGCTAAGCTACGAAGGAACTGCCTGGAGACTTTGGGAGTAAAATTCAAACTTGTTTTGTGAGGCAGCATCTATTTCCCTGTCAGAAGGAACTACCACGGGACCTCCTTCATGCCTCTCAGCACAGCCATGAGATTAAAGTTTTCTCTACAACACATGGGGGAACACTACAGAAACCAGTTTAAAATTTAAACAGGTAGTTCAAAAGGAAGCCGCATTGCAATGGCAAGGTCCACTCATATGCTGAAGGGGAAGTGAAGGGGAAGTGGGTTAACGAGGGCTAGACAACTCCCCCTTTAGAGTACAGCCCATGGACCTTCCTGTGCCATTCTGGAGACATACAGATGTGATTCAGGGAAGACCCTAATTTATCCCAGAGCTGGATGGCCTCTTGGCCCAGAGGAGATAAGAAGTGGACTACTAGAGAGAGGCATAGATAGGCAGAGCATCAAAAAACATTAGGTTTTAAGAATGGCTGAAGGTGGGATCACTTACTCATATTGATTACCTGTAAAGCTAGAGGCAGCTATGAAAATGAAAAATTTTCCATTTTTCAAAACCACTTTAGAAAGGCACTTCTAAAAGTTTTAATTATCTTCATAGCCTGGAACACAGTGACCTGAGAAATGGTTGCGTTGGCAGGACAGAGAGTGGGCAGGTAGGTGGGAACTCTTTAGCTTGTATTGCCACTGAGATTTGCCTCTCATCCAACCACAGCTTGGGTAGTCACTCCTGATACCACATAAACACTAACACAATCAAGTATAAGTGCTGCCTTTTGGATAGTTTAAAAGTAAACTCCAAATAAATGACTATACTTTTCTTCCTTACCACCCATTGTTAGTCCTGCACAGATCCAAACCAGAAAGGGTCTAATCTATACAAATGTCATCAGCTCATCTACAATCATATAGTTAAACCAATACAAGCCTCTAGATGATACCCTTAATTTCATTCAGAGGAAGGTCATATTGATTTACCATGTATTGGTAAATTGACAGTCATAAACTATAACTGTTCAAAACCTGACACTTTATTCATTCAACTAAACTGGTATTTCAATCCATTTTAGGTCAATTGGTGAAAGTTATGGTGTTAGACAAACCAGATTCCTAATTTGAAACAAAAGGAATTGCTATATTTATGCCAGAATTGTATCTTTTCTTGAAACCCATTTGTCTGTCCTTGATTCCCTTTCTATCTTTTCATTTCTTATGCAATACTGTTTTATGTATTCCTCCCGAAGGAATATAAACATAACATATGCCATGTGTGAGCTTGTAAACTCTTTTGAGATACAAGGATAGTAAATTCTGAACAGTATCATTTCTAATGTCTGAATAACTCTACTGAACAAACCATCTATCAAACACTCAAGAAAAAGTCTTCCACAAGGTAAGAATTAGAGGAAGAAATAACAGTATAAAACTTGCCTTATTTTCCTACAATCAGATCTTATAAGAAATACACCTATTTACTCATAGTAATGTGTAAATAAGTTTTTACATTTATATTTAAGATAGTGTCATAGTCATCACGGTATATACATTTGTAGAGGGATGCAGTACCGATTACCGCACCAAGAGCTACACGGCAAAAAACAAACCCCACAGGCTTACAGAAAACAAGTCTAAACCTTTATCTCTCAGTGTTATCCTTAAATCCAAGAACAGCACTCTTACAGACAAACTAAAATTATTTCTGTTGAAGATAAGCATTGCTTCTCAGTTACGCTGTGATGAGAAAATTTCAATTTGATTACTTTGATGTTTGATGAAGTCAGAAAAGCATATTCAAACTACTCATAGCGAAAGATGGACAACATTTACAAAGAGCTTAAAAGTAACTAATTTTTAATTCATAATTGGAAGGCCTAACTTATCACAAACTTACAAAGAAGCATCTTCAAACCACGAGTGTTTTATCACATTTTACATCACTAAGGATATCCTGTACAGCCATCAGTTTGGTTGGTAAATCAGCACACCAATAATTTCCGTTACGTTCATTACTGCATGTGAAAGTTGGATAGTAGTATCTTTACAGCTCATTACTTTCTAGATGTTTATTCAACTAATTATGGTCACGCTTTAAGTAGCTGCAATCCATCATTTTAATAGGTCAAAATCCCATTTTTTTCCCCCTGCACTGCAAACAAGTTGGATGAAACATTAAGTTCCGATCTCACGCAGAGATCTTTGCTTTAAAATAAACACAGTGATGGCAGAAGCGCTTGCCTATAAATACTTATTAGCTGGCAAGCACAGAGGTGTCTGTGACCCACTGCCCGCTGTGACTACTTTGCCCCGGGTGCCTTGGCAGGCTTGAGAGCCGGGTGGACTCGGCGGGCTGGGTGACCTCAGCCCCTGACAGCAAGGCTTCGAGCGGACTCTGAAGCTGCTCTTCCTCCTTGCTTGCTCGGATGAGGGGTGGTGGGCTCGCACCGCGCTCCCCACACCAGTAACACCCACCAGGAACGCTTCTCCCTAGCAAAACCGTTTTGCACGTACTCGAGGAAAGGTGCTCACGCTCGCCAGCCAGAGGAGGGGGGGTGGAAGGAAGTCTCCCCACTCTGCTCCCACACGGGTGCCGGGGCGCAGGGAGGCCCCGGGCCCGGGCCCGCGGGCGGAGAGGCCGGGGGGAGCCCGCGGGGTCCCGGGGCCGGCCCGAGCCCCGAGCCCCTGGGCCTGCGCCCGCCACGGCTGCCCCACCGGGGCGGGAGGGGCTGGGGAGAGGAGAGGAGAGGGAGAGGAGAGAAGAGAGAGAGGAGAGGGAGGGGGAGAGGGAGAGGAGAGGAGAGAAGAGAGAGGAGAGGGAGGGGAGAGGGAGAGGAGAGAGGGGTCCGGCTTCAGCCGCGGCTGGGTGAGGGAGGGGAGAGGCGCTCACTTCCGCGCTTAATTGCTTCTGCTCGCTTTTTACCCCTCAATACCCAAATCGGTCATTAGAAGTTTGTGTTAATTGGCAACAAATTAAGTAAAATATCCCCGGGCTGAGACCGCTTTGCCCTCGCCAATATGTTGGATAGATACTTCTATAGCTAGTTTGGAAATAAGCACTGAAGGAGGGAACCGTGTCGCAAGAGACTCCTTCTTTCTAGACTTCAGCTTGTTATCGTTGGCCCTGTTCATAGCCAATAACCTAAAAGGATGAGTGAATTATAGTCTGAGGATTGATACCTTTCTGCAAATTTTACAACGAAAACATACAGAAACAAACACGAATAACTGTACACGTTCACGCCAAACATACCAGTCAGACCCCCTCCCTCAGCTCTTCTCCCGGGGAATGGAGTGTGGAATTTGCCCTCACACCAGCTGAAGAATTAGGAGTGATGAAAGTGGTAACGTAGTAAAATTTTAAAAGGCAAATGGCTAAAAGAAAAAGACAAAACTGATTCTAGAAGTCTTTCATTTTGTTTTCCTTCTGTTTGATTACTTTTCCAGTGCTCAGCTAAAATCTGGGTTCCGTTGAACATGGCAATTTTACAAGTAGGGATTCAAAAGTATTTCTGTTCTGTTTACTCACATAAATTAACAAGAAGTGCTCTTCCAATTCCAGATGGCTCTGTCAGGTTGGTTAAAGTCACATTTAGTGCAATTGATGTTAAAAGCAAAGACCAAAATACCCACAACATCTTCACAAAATAGCGAAAATGTTCAATGAATCATATGGTTCCAAAGCACCAAAACCAAAAAGCTCTCTATAACGAATGATACCTCTTCAAATACCTTTAGCAGAGATTATATAATCAGAACATAATTTTTTGTCAGTATGTCCTTCACTGAGGCCACCTGAACTTTCAAGGATCTTAACGTGGCATAAAAATTAGTCAAAAGAATCATAAGAAAGGACAAAGAACTAACATGTTAACCTCACCACAAACACACATCCTTAATATTTCATTGAGTCATAGACGATCACAAAATACAACAGTGGTAGTTCCCAAATCCCATTGAAAGTTGACTACCCTGCAAATATTTTATGTTCTTAACTACACATTATATAATTTTCAGTTCTCATTAGCCCTACTGAGATCAACAGGATAACTCCTGTGCTTTCAAGTCGGGGTCTTGTACAACTTTGTCAAAAAGCAGGAATAGGAAGTTAGGGCCAAAAGAAAAATCACACCAGTGTGTGATAAAACTGAGCGTGGTTAATCCATGAAAAGACTTTAGGTACTCCATCAAAAACCAGATTGCTGAAACACCAGCACAACTAAATCTTGACATCTCTTGTCCATTGACACTTGAGTTTTTTGAGTTTTAGGTACTCAAGGTACCGAAATGTTGGTATGTGAGAATGCTCAGCAGCACCGAAACGTGGCTGCTTACTACCTATCCCACCTGCAGTAACCCAGGACTCACAGAGGAGATGTTCCAGCACACAAGTTGCCCAAGGTGCTTGCCCCAGGGAGCTCACCTGAAAGCAAGTTTACAGGTCAGGTGTTCACATACAAACAAAAGTTGCCACTGTCTACTGTTGAGGTTCTAGCAGAGGTGGGGGCAGTGGTGCTCCTAGTTTTGCAGCTAATAGCTCCTTGTTGGGGACAGATAGGACCACTGACAAAAGTTTCTTTCTTTTTCACTTTTTGAAGGAATTATCACACCTCTCATGAGCCTGGTTTGCAACAGGATGGTTTGCCATAAGGACACTCACAGTCTCATCAGTTGAAAGAATTCAGTGTACACTTCCAAAGGAGCAGCAGAAAGACAAGCAGAAAGGGAAGGAGAGAGATGGGACAGGCCCCTATACCTTGCTATACAGGTGCTCATTCTGGAATAGAGAGAGGACTGTGAAACACCTCTACAAGTAAGAGCTGTTTCCCACAGCTGCCCGTACCACTAAATACCTGAACCACTAGAGAGAAACTCGACCGCCTGCTGCTCCTCGTCAGGTGCAGAAGCCTCCTCAGCTAAACAGAGCAGCTTCCATGGACGGTGCTATAGCCGAGCTCCCAGCCACAGCAGAAACCCACCAGGGAAGCCAGGTACTGTCTGACAGCTAGCCCATGGTGACCTCCACGCTGCCAGAGCTGCAGCGGTAACAGAGCGCAAACCACGCAGCTGAAAGCTAGGTAGCATATCTCAACTAGCTAAATTTTCGTCTTTTCGTACAATGTAACTCTCCCCCTCCCCCCAAAATCAGTGCAGACACAAATTCTATCCACAGTGCTGCTGAAAAGTTTCAGGTACGAATCATTAGGAAGAAGAACTGCTGGCAGGTTACTTGTTTTGGGTTATTCTGTCTATTACCCATGCTCATAGCAACTGAGATCAATGGAAATCTCTCCCAGGTCCCAAATGTTACAAAGGTTTCAGTCAAAGAAAAGGAGGACTTGATAGGTTTGTGATTCTCTTTCATGTAGAAAATAACAAAAAAAGAACCACCCTAAGTTTGCTATGTGTGCAAGATTAATATGAATGATAAAATAAGACAAGCTCCCCCGCCAGCTTTTAATATTAAAACTAGAAGAGTAAGCATAGTATGTTTAAAGCATTTGTTTAAATGTCAATATCCTGTCTACTTCAGCAGCGATGCAGGTTTTTGTGTCACTTCTCCTGCCCGTATCGATTAAACAATCATGATTGCTAATGAGGAAGCAAAACGTGCTATTTTTAATTCCACACTGATTTTTAACTCTGTTATTTCAAACGTGAAATTACCTTTGTTGCTTTAAAAATCACTGTTATTATACACTCTGAAAATTATAAGCATGTACATTAGACTATTTCTCAATAATTCACACTCATGTCCAAATATATATTTTTGACTCCTTTCAGAATTCAATTAACCTTAATGAATTGCCCTACCACAAACTGTCAATCAAGCAGAACATATAATTATTATGAAATAAGTTCTCAGAAAAGGCGAGGCCTAAATATTCAAGTGCAGACTGTTCAGCTTCACATAAGCAGGGGTAAGGAAAAGAACATGTAGCTGAAACCCATAGAAATCATGTTCTGGAAGCACTGGCAAATGTCAGTACAGAGTTCTTACTGCATATTTCTGGAAGGAAGAGTTGCATTCATCCTTTAATACACATAATAAATACATTTAGCCATTTTGCCCTGCAACAGAAGTATGGTACATGAAAAGATTACACCAAACTGATGTCCTGGGGTATGGAAGGATAGCAACTTCTCTTTGTATTCAAGCGTTACCTGTATACCCCAACGGTGTCTGATTCTAATGAATATTAGCAAAAAGATCCAAGCTATGACTCCTGTATGATTAATCTAGCAAGGCAGTGTTTTCTAGAAACTTCCTAATAATAACCAAAGTGGGCATGTAAGATGTAAAACATTTCCCTTTACTTTAAATATGGGAGTTGGGTTTATTGGGGCTTATTATGTTGGTACATATAAGTGATTAATTTTCAAATAAATGTGACTATTGCAAAGGATTTTATTGGGGGGGGAAGTATTTTCTAGATTCCACTGTAGGCTCTTACTTCTTGATTCTTTTCTCTGTTTTGGGAACTCACTTCCCAATGATTCAAGAGGCTTTTATATGGAATACATCAAGCAGTTTGTTTTCTGATGTCAGGAGGATGATCTCTTAATGGTTAACTGGTGTTAGTACACCCATACTTGGGTCCCAGGTGCCTTAAAAAGACTTTGTAGTACATGAAAAGCATGTTTTCTAGGATGAATTGACATGGATGCTCAATAAAGTCAGCCAGGCAGTGATCATTTGCTGTAGAGCCCACATGCTTTTGCCTGTAGAGGATAAATAAATGCAGTTCAGCTTTTCTTCCAAGCTTCTGACAGCACGTTCATGAAAGAAGTTGGAGGAAGAACAGTTACAAAGTGGAATTATCTGACTTCTTACCAGAAACTTCAGTCTCTATCCACTAATATAATCTATAAAAATATTAGAGACACAAAAAGTAAAACATACTCATCTTGAGCAGGACTAACACGTTCAATGAGGAAAAATGAAGATTAACTGGGTAGTAAACGATTCCCTCCAACCATAAACAACCATCTTGCACAAGAGCTCTGAAGGTGGCATTGGTAATTCAAAGGTGACACCTTCTACAGAGTAAAAGTCCACACAGATGGATTAAATGCTCATTCTGACGCTAGATCTAGTCTCTGACATTTCTTTTGGTCAAAATCTGCTTCAAGACATTGGCATAAAATACATACAGGAGTGTAGTACAAGACACACTATAACGGTCCCTGATGTGTTTTACAACACACCACTTAACTGTATTCTGTCTCACATTTACTTCCTAGTGTCTTGAATGCTGTAAAGTCACTAACAGTGAGGTTCAGGTGTGTACAGGAGCACCACGCCTGTAGGGTGTTATTTCCACCTTTGGTACATGGCATTGGTTACCAAAGCCAAGGGCTCAGCCCCTCGTCTTTTAGTGGGGGATCTTTCAGATGGGGTCAGACAACACGGTGTTGAAGAGCTGCTGGAAGGAGAGTAAGAGATTGCCACTAGTGCAGGGATACCAATACCACCATGGAGCTACACTGAAAAGCTTCCTGGTACAGCAAGTGGGATGAGAAGGAGCTATGCCACAGTTTCTCAGCTTCTTACCAGAATGCTTGTCCCCCAGTCTGTCCTGACATAGTGGATTGGCTCCTGGCATCCACACCTGCCCTCTGCTAGACATACTTCCCATCCAGAGCCATACCTTTTATTGATCTGTTCCCCAAGTCCCTTCCTGCTGCAGATGAGGATTCATGGTGTATACGACCATTCCCTGCAACTCCCTGGTCCCCCACAGGCTATCTTCTGAAGAAGGTAGCTCCCAAAATGATTTAATATGGTATGTGGTATACCACTGAAAGCTGTAACTAGAAGCACTTTGTATTATGAAAATGTTCCTCTTCAAGTAAAAAATCTTAATATAGTAAAAGAAAATCCAGTGTCATGAACACCAAAGAAACAGCTGGAAGTCTGTTCATCAAGAGGTACACAATTCCTTTCTCCAGTTTTGCTGCTTTTCCCTGAAAATACCTTAAGTCATTGGCAAAGACTCTTCTCCATTACCACCTCCAGAGGTTTGACAGAGGGCAGGTAAACCAAAGATCCGTAAACATCCAGTCAGACTGATTAAATTTCACTGAGGGCTAGATCTTTTTAAAAAAACCTGTATTTATGCCATGTACATAAAAGATGAATTAATACCAGAGCATTTTAAAGAGCTTAACATTACTACCATAAATTCTTACCAGGAATGCAGAAGCTTTTAGTTGTTCACCTAGTGGAGCTTGGTCAATTTTCTCACCTGTCATAGCCTGTGCTTTTTTAAACTTCCTACAGTTATAGTTTTAGCTTTGGAAAGGTAATAATTTATGAAAACAATTTTCTCAGAATTGCTCAAGAGAAAACAGCGCAAAAAGTCTTCACTAGAGTTTCATGATTTTAACAACTCTAATGCTTCAAAGCAAATCTGCTCTTCTAAAGCTGCTTGACAGAGTTAGTTCGCCTTATCTGTAAAACTATGCACCATATTTCATATAGAGATATATACGTTCATATCATATTTGTGATGAACAAATCTGCCTGCGCTCTCTGCTTGACTGAGTTACCTGTTACTCATACTGATAATGCATTTTACGACATCATTCTATTTGGTAATCAGTTAACATTGGCCACTAAATCACTTTCAATTACTTATGCTATGGCATTTGTGGTACAACACAGCTTAAAAATATATTTCTACATTTGTAGATTCTCATCTAGAAACTTTTATCAAGAATATCAGCTATGATTAAAATTACCAAAAACTGATAGGGCTGAGGGCTTGATACTGCATTCAGATGTATCAGCAATAGATATAAAAATTATATACATAAAATTATGTAGAAAAAAGGATGAAAATAATATTTTTTATTTCCTAATGATCCCACATTATACTACCATATTAATTAAAGAGCTCCTAAAATCTTGAAGGGCTTCAACTCTGAGGAAAAAAATAAACTATATATGCATTTGATTGCATAATAATCAGCTACAAGTTATTCTGACCCAAGCAAGAAACAATGTCAGTTCTAAATATATGTTTTATTCCTTCAGGAAGCAAGTGACAACAGAAAAATAAACACCCCAAATTTGAGAAGATTTCCTGTTTGCTTACCATTTAGAATTTAAGCTTAGGGATTTCAGTGGCTCTGAAGTTGCCTGAAACTCTGAATATATGAACATGTTAGGCTGTGGTGGGTTGACCGTGGCTGGATGCCAGGTGCCCATCAAAGCCGCTCTGTCACTTCCCTCCTAAAGTGGACAGAGGACAGAAAATATAACAAAAGGCTCGTGGGTCGAGATAAGGACAGGGATGGATCACTCACCAATTACCTTCACGGGCAAACCAGACTCAGCTTGGGGAAAACAGTTTAATTTATTACCAGTCAAATCAGAGTAGGATAAGGAGAAATAAAACCAAATCTTAAAAACACTTTCCTCCCACCCCTCCCTTCTTCCCAGACTTAACTCTACTCCTGAATTCTCTACCTCCTCCACACCAGCGGTGCAGGGGGATGGGGAATGGGGGTTGAGGTCAGTTCATCACTCCTTGTCTCTGCTGCTCCTTCCTCCTCAGGGACAGGACTCGTCACTTGTCCCCTGCTCCAGCGTGGGGTCCCTCCCACAGGAGACAGTCCTCCATGAACTTCTCCAACATGGGTCCTTCTCATGGGCTGCAGTTCTTCATGAACTGCTCCAGCATGGGTCCCTTCCACGGCATGCAGTCCTTCAGGAGCACACTGCTCCAGTGTGGGTCCCCCGCGGGGTCAAAAGTCCTGCCAGAAAACCTGCTCCAGCGTGGGCTCCTCTCTCCACAGATCCGCAGGTCCTGCCAGGAGCCTGCTCCAGCGCGGGGTTCCCACGGGGTCACAGCCTCCTTCGGGAACCCACCTGCTCCGGCGTGGGGTCCTCCCCGGGCTGCAGGTGGATATCTGCTCCACCGTGGACCTCCATGGGCTGCAGGGGGACAGCCTGCCTCACCATGGTCTTCCCCACGGGCTGCAGGGGAATCTCTGCTCCGGCGCCTGGAGCATCTCCTCCCCCTCCTTCTTCACTGACCTCGGGGTCTGCAGGGTTGGTTCTCTTACATGTTCTCACTCCTCTCTCCGGCTGCCGTTTCTGTCTGTCCCAACTCTTTTTTCCTTCTGAAAAATGTTATCACAGAGGCGCTACCACTATCGCTGATTGGCTCAGCCTTGGCTGGCGGCGGGTCCGTCTCAGAGCCGGCTGGTATTGGCTCTGCCGGACACAGGGGAAGCTTCCAGCAGCTTCTTACAGAAGCCACCCCTGAAGCCCCCCTCTCTTCCCCTAAAACCATGCCGCAAAAACCCAATACACAAGGTCCAAATCTGCACACAAAAGCCCAACTTTGCATTCACAATGAGCTATGTGGAGGTATGAGATGGTGTTACAAGTCCTAAACTTGTTTTTTTTTTCCTCAAGTGACATTTCAAAGGTAGGCGCTTCTGGTTCTTCTATCTTTTGCTATGCTGATTAAAAGGTGCTGTAGGAGGGGTGACAGGTAGACAACAGCACCAGTGAAAATCTGGTACAGCTCAGTTCTGAATAATGATTAGAATCTGCTCATGTGTTGTTAACAGGAATTTAATCTGAGAAAGAGAGACAGGCTGGCAATCATGCCAGTTGTTAATCTGCGAGGAGATGGGGTGGAACAGAGGAATCCTAACAAACTCCCCAACCTTGATAAATATTATTAAATAAAAATGGAAAGCTGGTCTATCAATAGTGCATGCAAGCTAGAGCTGGTCTTCAGGAGTGCTGTCTCATGCCTTAAGTGCATTAAAACATTATTACCCATACTCACCAAAGTACCTTTCTCACTTCCTTTCTTTAAGCTTTTTTGTAAGCTATAATTACAATTAAGCAAAGACATGTTTATTGTCACGAAATGTATGCCAACGGCTCACACTAATGCAATCCAAACATTAGTATGAAACATTTTTCCAATTACTGCACAGACTCCCTATAGTGTTTCAAGCTGCTTTATGACATTTTAAACTCCGTATATAACACAGTCCTTTAGAAAGCTACAAAATCTTTCTATTTCTTTCTTATGACCCGAGAAAACCTAAATCTATTAAAAGCACATTTTCATAGCAGCAGGATAAAAATGCTTTTACTACATTTATCTTCAAAATTGGTGGTGTTAAATAGTGCCAGGGGATAAATAACCATAAAATATAACATTAGTGTACAGGGTACTGTTCTAACTAGGCATGATGGGATGTCTTTCTACCCTGTCATTTCTTCTTTCTATTTGTCCCATTAGAGCTATGCAATCATTCATCAGTCACTGCGGCAAGCAGTGTTGCTCCATCCTGATTGTTGCCTAAAATGAGACCTAAGAAATAAAGCCATAGAGAGAAGATACTGTCCACAGCAGTCCAGAGATGTCCACACATATACTCCTGACTGATTGGCTACCAAAACACTTTTGCAATTTATGGAAAGAATATTTTAATAGCTTCACATGTAAGTTTTTAAATTTTATAAGACAAACATTCATTTAGCACATTAGAAGGAACTAGAAAAAAGTCTGAATAATTAATAACCACGCCAAAAAAACAAGTTTCAGCTTTGATTTAAAACCCAGATGTTACAATCAGCTTCCATTAATCTAACCCTGCTACTGCTTCCTGGCACTTTGAGAAAACTTACGAGAACTTAGTACACCTGATCTGTCAAAGAGTTTGAGCTTTAAGCAGATTATATTTTTCCAATCAAAATACTAATAATACTAGCATTGAAGCAATCCTAAAATAAACTTAATGTAACAAAAAAAATTAACAAACCAGAATACTTATCAATGGTAAAGCCACAATTTTTTTTTTACTAAGAAAATTGAGAAGAACAATATGGCTTGTGGAAAAGACAGAAGATGGCTTCTTCACATAGATTTTGATAAAAATGCATCTAGCAGTTCCTTTGCTATTATGTAACATTCACCAACTAAGCAGAGAGGAGTAACTCACAAGAAAATGTGATGCTTTTTTGTATACATAATTTTGCAGAAATCAACAAGAATGTTTAACTTCTTACTAAAGATTATTTTTCAGCAAAAAATATGAAAGATAACTGCCTGAATCTGGGGGCAAAACTAGAATATTTGCTACGTGCCTTACAGAAATCAATACATAAAACCACCATGTTATAGTTCAAACATTGTCCCTTTTTTGTTCAAAGGATAACATGTATACTTTAAATAACTATTAAGTACTGAAATTAATGTTCAGAAAATTAAGCTTCTTCAGGAAATCTTGTAATGAATTTCCTTCCTGAAAGGACTGAAAATTGCATCTTCATATTGTGAATTCCATCAGACATCCATTAAGCACATTCTCATTACTTCCAGGTATGCCCTCTCACTGATGTCTTGAAGAAAACTGACTTTTTTTAAAAGAACTAAACAAAAACCATAAACTGTTAAGCTCTGAATAAAATGCAAGAACTGAAAAGGTATGGAGTCTTCCTTTCAAAGGATAAATAATTTCTTGAACTCGTAGCTACTGAGAGTGCTAAACCATCTGGATTTTGTCAATCTAAATTATTTATGAAGCCAAGAAAAAGAAATATCATACTTCAAACCCATGATGTCTGAAGTATAGAGATCAGTAGACATGCATTTCTAAATCACTCTGGCAAGAATGTGAGCCCTTTACTCCTAAGATTAGCATTTTATTTCACTGAAATCAATGAGTGATCTTGTGAGCAAATTCCCACCAAAATAAACAGCAGAAGGCCTATGTTGATGATGCTCCCCATTTTCATGTTAAGGCCAGGACTCAACATAGCTGTAGCTTTGATGGCTTCACTGGACACAATACATGCTTTAAATTTTTTACTTGTTAACTACTTCTGAGTCAAAGCCTAAATCCACAAACACAATGAGCCTAACAAGCTCAGGGATTTATTTTAAATTCAAAGTGATTTTTTTTAACTAGCATGGGCCAGAAACCTTAATTTGTTATGGAGACAAATGGATTAGTCATAATGGGAACTCACCAGCATGCAGATCAGTGGCAGTAAGGAATAAAGGAAATTCAAGAACAAAGCAGAAAGGACTCTAATCTGAAGTATCGTTAGCATCCACAAATTCATCCAGGCGTCTTGTATTGACACCACATCTGTTGCTGCAGTGGATTTTGTGAAGTATCTCAAAGCAACTTGGAGATGGCCCTTTGCCATAGGAAGGGCCAGAAAAAACTAAGAGAGCCGAAGTTACGGACAGTCACTTTGCAGCACAGAACAACATAGCTTTATAATTTTCTCTCCAAGCCTGACACCCGGGCTTCACTGAAATTTCTAGCTGCACAGCTGTAGGAGTTTACCCCATTCCACAGTTCAAATGTTTGGATGGAAAGAAAGGCAAAATGTATAACTAAACTTGTTTAAAAGAGCAACAGATCTCTAGGAAGCTATGAAACTTACAGTGTGTCAAACATGTAGAATATAATACGCTACAATCTTTACATACTCCATCCTAAAATAAGTGACAGAACAAAAATAAAAGTTCACATCAGCCTTACAGAAGGAACATTTCATTAGTATCATCAGGAGACAAAGACTGTTTCACAAACTTATTTTGAAAGCAGTTATGCCAGTTATTATGCTATCAAATACAGCCACAACAAAACAAAAAAGTAGAAGCATTTGCTCCAATTGTGAACAACAACCATCCTCTCAGTCCAGAATTCAGCCAATACATTGACTTTGAATATATATGTTGAATGTTTCCAGCAGCAAAGCTAAATTAGAAATACAAATAGACCTACATTTTTTACCTTCATCTTTCAATTCATAATTAAGCAACCCACTGCACTACTTCTTGCTTCCAGCATGCCTGAAGGCGGAGACATCCCATCAGCCACAGCAGTATGGGAAGCCAGGAGACCAACCTTTTGGCAACGTCTAAGAAACATATGAGTTGCATGTATTTGAAAAGGTTGCTTTAAAATTACAGTAACACAGTATGCTTAACATAAATAAACTCTCTTAGGGAAAGAAATTTCAGCACTAGTTGGCTCGGATGGCTATAGTTGGTAAATTGCCATTTGAACTGGTTTCACTGTATTTTATATTCTCCAGATCTAAGTGCTATATGGCTCACAAAGAAAAAATACTGCTACAGGGTGTTCAAATCTTTGGCATATCTCCACAAGGTCTGCTGGTTTAAAGTCTAGGCACCCAGGAGGAACTATTCCTGACTTTAATTGTGCCTCAGACATTTCTGTTAGCGCTGTAAATATTCTGTACTGGAGGAAAAATGTCAGGACTCTTCCCAGAAAACTATTCCACAGTTTCATAGTTAAAAAGGACATCTCTGCTAGTAGCTTTTCCACATTACTTATTTTTTTTATGAATGACAATGAGGCCATAAAATAACATCTTCATATAAATATTCTATAATGGATTTTTGACCAGCTGAACTAAGACACAGCAGGTTTATTCCTTAATCAGAGCCCCATAATGATGGTAACCTTTCATCCTGGGGGGAGTCACAGAACAACAAATGCTCTGCTGAGAAGAGAAAGCCTTTCAACTGACTTCAGTGAGGATTCAGAGATGGGGCCAACTGATTTAAGGGATACTATTATCCACACTAGTATCAGATTTTGGTAGCGGGTAGGGGAGTTGTTTGGGCTTTTTGTTTGTTGGTATTGAGAAGGGTAAATGAAATATCATACTGAAGTCTTTGCAGAACCTTCGCAACCTGAAAAGACTCCACGTTTTAAAAAAATTTCTATCATCTGACATGACAGCACCTGAATAAAGGCAAGACCAATCCAATTTGTACACAGAAGTTGAAATCCAATATATTTCATGTGCCTGTTATGACCATAGCCTCTAACAACGTTTCAAATATAGTAGTAAACAAAGTCTTCCCCTACATTTAGCAAAAACCTGAAAAGTTGCTGCAACGCAGTTCTTACTATAAAGAATCCCAAGGGAACTCTTGGTGTTGAATTTTTTTTCATATGGTTTGAGGTTATGAAGACACTATGATTCCCATGATACACATACAAGTTATGGTCTGTCACAGGAATCTTATGATTTTAGTTGTTGGATAAGAAATATTTAATGTGAAGAGCAAAAGATGACATCAACAAGCATATTGCTTATAAAACCCTTGAGGACTTATAACCTCCATGAGACAAGGTGGCTGAAACTTCATCTTGCTAATGCAAACCAAAATAACTTCAAGTTCTGAATGTTAAAATAATTTTTAAAAGACTTAACCATTTTTGTTATATACTTTTTTCTGTAAAGAATTAGAAACTGACTCTACAGATTTATGATGAAAACCAGTAGAAATTACAATATTTTAACTGAACTCTAATCAGCATCTATGTTTGTAGGACCCTATTCTGTCCTCATTTAACCTGCAGCAATTTTCAGTTCCATGAACATGCTAAAGAAAAATTAGGTCTATCTACCAAACATTTAGATCAGGATGAGAGGTCACTGTCAAGTGCTGCCTTGTGTTTTCAAATAGTATATAACACCTAATGTAGTTATAAAATGATCTCTTATACTTTGCTCATAGCTAATTCATGATCAGGAAGAGCAATATCACAGTCTTGCTACTTACTCTTCAGATCATTTACATGCTGAATGTAAAAGAAATCAATTTCATGGACAAATTACGTATCTACTTTGAAAGTTTCCTAATGCTTATTGTCTCAGTCAACAGTATTTTATATTTGTGTACTCTCAAAATTAAGGCTTCTTTTTCTTCTTACATAGATGACTCCTCTGGAAGCATCGAGCTCATCTTAAAACAAGTTTAAAAAAAGACAAAAAGAATGTTTAGTTATTTTTCTATAAATTACAGCCACTAAAGATCAAAGTGTTTCTTTCTGGAGAAACATTATTATTTTGTATAACTGTTATACAAATACACAAGTTCTACATACAGAAGGATGTTAATTAAAAAATTAATTTTCTCCCTTTCCCTCATTCCCTTATTGCTTCCTCTCTCCCCCTTCTTCCCTCTTTAAGACATTTGTGAAACTGTCAATGTGTTTCTATCAAATTGTCTTTGACAATGTTTAGGTTTTTGAGTTAGCTGAAGCTCAAATTAAGAGAGAATGGATTTACTCTTAAATTTCTTCTGGCTTATGCAAGCCAGAAACAGTATCTGCACTATTTGACATCATACAGGTGTGGGTTATCCAGACTGCAACGCGGTATTATAGGATATGATTGCAATACATCCTCCTTGCCAGAACTCAGGGAAAGTGCAAGAAATGCAAGTCCTCTTCATAACTTTTATTATTATTTTTTAAATCTTAACCAGAATTCACCTTAGAACAATAATTTTTTAGTTTCTGTGACTCATGCCTCTTCTATCTTCAATAGATTAGCCTCCCTATCTGGGATATATTTTTTCCATTATGTAAGTTTTTGTCTAGACACAGTGGTTCATAGAACAACATCCTAGTAAGGATGATTTATGAAATATCCAAGTTAGCAGAAGACTCTGAATACTACATGGCCCCAAATGGTATCATCTATTAGGCAAATTAGCAATTTAGCTGAATAAGAAAAACAAGGAAAAAAGAGAAAAAAAAATTCATATGTTATTATTTTTCAAAACAAAACAAAACAAAAGGCTAGATCCTATAGGTAAGGTAGTCATTTTCTATTTAGTTTAAAAACCCCTGCAAGATAGTCAAAGTTGAAGGAAGTTTTGAAGGAATTTTTCCCCAGCTTCACCTTAGTTGCATACTTACTGGTAAGTTTCCCTATTTAGATGAAAAATTCTCTTTGTCAGGAATACAAACACTGGTCTTCATTTTCATGGTCTAGTATAAATAAGCCAGTTCTTAATACCTTTTGCTGTAGTTTGTGATTTTTTTCTTTTCCAAAGTGAGTATTATCCAATGTTTAACTGATTTTCTGATAGAAGTTACTGTCTAAACCAAAAATATTTCCTGGTTTGTTTCAAAAATTCAGTGAGAATATGTATTGCACTAACTGCAGTCAATACTTATTACAGCTACTCAGCTACTTATTTGTTTAGTTTACTTTCATGAAAGTACAGGTTATGTAATCCTTGTGAATGTCAAAAAGACACACAAATACACTTAAGTTATGGATGCAAGTTAGAAATGCTAAACACTTAGAAAACAGAGTATACTATGGAATAGTTCCTGTCATATATGTGGCCATCAAGTGGACTTCAAAAATAACCATTTCGCCAAATTATCTTTTCTACCTCACCTGGGTTTTTTTGCTTGTTTTGTGGTTGCGTTTTCTTAATCTTATAGTGATCCAGTAGTTCTAGCAACCTATTCATCCAAGATTTGGTGGATGGATGGATGGATGGATGGATGGATGGATGGATGTTAAAAGAGTTTCACAAATCATGATCAGATTTCACATACTATTTTGTTAGGAAAACTATTATTTTTCTCAATAAACATTAAGCAACCAACTAAATGACAAGTTATTGGGAGATACAATGACATATATGCACTATCAATTCTAGAAACTTCTCTGACAAAAACTAGTGTATTTTTGTCTTATATTACAACTATTTAACATCTTGATTAAATTAAACATGAAATACAACACAGGTGTCCTTAATATATATCGTCTGGTTCTGAGGCTCTGTTTCATAAACCAGCTTTCTCCTGAGATGTATCCATTTAGGTCATGAATAGATAGAGATTAACTAGGGATTTTTCTGAGGTTAATTCATTCAGTAGAAACCCCCAGATATTCAGCTTCATGATTCTGGCATGCTTTGTAGCCAAAGTTTTCCTTTCTAAGTGGTCTTATGAAAGGCTGAGAGCCAGAATTTATCATGGCTCCATTTAAACAATTCAAAATCACAAAATGAAGTTTGTAAGCAGAATACACACTAGAAAGCTGCAATGAAGGAAAGTGAATTCACATCATTCAGAGATGTATGATTTGGACAAGAGAGAGAAAAAAAAAATACAGCAGGAAAAATTTCTTTCCTCCTATTGTTTCAGAGCAGTTTTTTCTCCTTAGGCTGCCTCAGGCTACCAATTCTGCCTGCCGATACATTGCTGGTTTATCCCATATTCTTTTTTAACAGCAGTTTCGTCCTTCTTGTCTGGTTTTCACTTTCCCTATTAGCAGGAACAGGAGAAGCAAAACCAAGCAAAAACCAAACCCTAAAGAAGTATACATATAAATTGGCTCAGAAAATAAAATAATACAAAATAAAACCCATGTAGAAAGTCATAACATTAAAACCCCAAAATACTGCTTACAAAATGAGACAATATGACAAACAGAAGTCACTAAACTTAAATATATTTATCATCCCTGGGAAAGCAAAGTTGTACAGCAGCAGTGCCTTTTGGAAATTCTTATTTTTGGAAAACATAGTGATATTTTCATTTTAAATGGTTGCCTTATCCTGAACTGGACATCCAAGACTAGAGAAGTACATGCTTCTACAATTTTAACTAGAGAATCAAAGTCATAAGAAATCATTTTTCCTACTGCTGAGGCCCACTAAGTTACCCTTTACATAGATGAAGTTCAGCATGCAATTGGGTTTTTCAGAATATGGGAGTAGCTGAATAATTCCATTTTAAGGATATAAGCAATAGTATAATTTATTATACATTTCTGAAAAGCTCAGATTTCAATGCTCTTGTGGCAGGCATTTGAATGTTTGGTGTTGGAGCAGATGGAACATTTTACGTCAAGGCTTTAATTCTCAATCCAAAAGGCATTGCTTTTGCTCCTGGTCAAAGGTGAATTTATTCCCTCTGCTAGCTCTGTCCTGGGGCTTTCCTTAGGCAGGCTCTGTCAACTGTGCTATGCTTCTGCCAAATTACGTGATGATTTTGTCATGTGGGCTAATATTCCCCAGTGATTCAGTTTTAATCAAATGCATAAAAGTGAAGCATTGTTGAACAGGGCAGTAACAAAAACAACTGCTTTAGAGAGATATGAAAGAAGTATGTTTTGGTTTTAAAACTTGTGCACATGCAAATGTCAAAACCCTGCCACACCTCAGAAAGGCTCTGCAAAGCAGTTACTACAGACAGTAATTCACACACATAAATAACTTTAAATCTGTAACATTTCTCCTTGTAATGATAGGAAATATTCTTCATATCGGAATTTATACTTTGGAGCAAGGGATTCAGTTCAGTATGAGTAAATTTTAGGGCTGTTATCTCATACATACTCCAACAGTGTCCAACTATCTTAGCAGAACTGTACAGTAACTAGATTAATAACCTATACAAATTTCAGGATAAGCTTTTAAAAGTCAGTGACAGTGGCAAGAGATGGCTCAGGCCACAGATGTAAGCTTCTGCTGAGGGATCCAGATCCTGAAGGTTTTGCAATGTATTAATATTATACAGTAATTTTATTGGCTTTGTGTGGCAAGGTTTTGGTAGCGGGGAGGTTACAGGGGTGGCTTCTGTAAGAAGCTGCTGGAAGCTTCCCCTGTGTCCGGCAGAGCCAATACCAGCCGGCTCTGAGATGGACCCGCCGCCAGCCAAGGCTGAGCCAATCAGCGATAGTGGTAGCGCCTCTGTGATAACATTTTTCAGAAGGAGAAAAGAGTTGGGACAGACAGAAACGGCAGCCGGAGAGAGGAGTGAGAACATGTAAGAGAACCAACCCTGCAGACCCCAAGGTCAGTGAAGAAGGAGGGGGAGGAGATGCTCCAGGCGCCGGAGCAGAGATTCCCCTGCAGCCCGTGGGGAAGACCATGGTGAGGCAGGCTGTCCCCCTGCAGCCCATGGAGGTCCACGGTGGAGCAGATATCCACCTGCAGCCCGGGGAGGACCCCACGCCGGAGCAGGTGGGTTCCCGAAGGAGGCTGTGACCCCGTGGGAACCCCGCGCTGGAGCAGGCTCCTGGCAGGACCTGCGGATCTGTGGAGAGAGGAACCCAGGCTGGAGCAGGTTTTCTGGCAGGACTTTTGACCCCGCGGGGGACCCACGCTGGAGCAGTGTGCTCCTGAAGGACTGCACACCATGGAAAGGACCCATGCGGGAGCAGTTCGTGAAGAACTGCAGCCCATGGGAAGGATCCACGTTGGAGAAGTTCATGGAGGACTGTCTCCCGTGGGTGGGACCCCACACTGGAGCAGGGGAAGAGTGTGATGAGTCCTCCCCCTGAGGAAGATGAAGTGGCAGAAAATAACGTGTGATGAACTGACCGTAAACCCCATCCCTGTCCCCCTGTGCCTCTGGGGGGGGGGCTTGTTAGAGAATCCGGGAGTGAAGTTGTGCCCAGGAAGAAGGGAGGCGTGGAGGGAAGATGTTCTGAGATTTGGTTTTATTTCTCATTACCTTACTCTGGTTGATTTGTAATAAATTGAGTTAATTTTCCCCAAGCTGAGTCTGTTTTGCCCATGATGGTAATTGGTGAGTGATCTCTCCTGTCCTTATCTCGACCCACAAGCTCTTTGTTATATTTTCTCTCCCCTGTCAGCTGAGGAGGGGGAGTGATAGAACGGCTTTCGTGGACACCTGGCATCCAGCCAGGGTCAACCCACCACAGTAATGAAGATGTTATAACCAGCTATCTCACTGACCACATGTATATACTTATTTTGTGCTGTACTATAGAAGTGCCTGTGACAGTTGTGTAGGAATAGTGTCTTTTCATTTATAGAGAATCAGAAAAGAGAAGAAAAGAAAAGAAAAGAAAAGAAAAGAAAAGAAAAGAAAAGAAAAGAAAAGAAAAGAAAAGAAAAGAAAAGAAAAGAAAAGAAAAGAAAAGAAAAGAACTAACATACAAGAATTCAAAGACTATGTCTAGGTTAGCAGATGGTTTATGGATGGATAGTGGCAACCCTGTAGAGAGAAACAGTCGATGCTGACAACACGTGTCCATAATATACACCTTTCAAGGCTTTTCATTTCAGATTAGCTCGAGTCTGGCCCTATGGACTGAATGCCCATTTGCAGCTGGAGTACATTAGTTACACTCCTGGAGTGTGCTAAATCTTCCAAATCTCAATCTTAGTTTCATCTGAAAGGAATCAAGTTGAGGCACTGCAAAAGCTCCACATGATGTGAACCAAAGCACAATAAGAAAGAAAGAAAAATATGCACTTCAAAAGCATGGTCTTGATTCAAACTAACACATTAACAAAGATGCACCCTGAAAATACGCATACATATTTCAGCCCACACGTATATGCACATAAAAAACATATATGTATTACTAACATAAATAAAAAAGTGTTTCTAGCACAAACTGGTGGATATCATTTATCTGTTTTCTTCATGAGTTCATTTTCTTTGCTTACTACAAACCAGGATAGCTCTATCAGGATTAATTTGCCCTCTATTTTTTTAAACTTCAGTCTAATTAAATTTTAAAATCTTTTAATGAGCCTTAACATACAATTTTTTCCTCCATAGAAATTTGATCTCAGAATAGTGATTCAATAATTTGAAACTAGTTAAAATTGTTCATTAGCATGAAATTCTGAATACTGAATTAGATGTTGCACATACTTGTAAAATGAATGTTGCATATTAAACAAGTTGGTGTTCTGTAATACCACATAGCTTATCAGGGAAGTTTACATTAGTTTACATTTAGCTTACAGTCTTGCCAAATACACCAGTTGATTTGCCTTGACAAAACTTTCTCCATGTAAATAACAAGTGTGTTTTATTTCTCAGCAAAATTAACTTTAACTCATGATTCTTTGATGCTACAAGAACAAACTCAAAGATGAACATGTGAAAATACTGGTTTAGAAACAAGAAAGTACTGACCCACAAAACATTTTAGTATGACTGAAAAGACTGAGAAACATAATTTTTCATGTATAAGGGAAAAAAAAAGGCCTTGTCTATTCAGTCATTCATGCTCACTACAGCAAAGTTAGAAGACAGAATTTAGAGAGATTTAATGCTCAGTATTCAAGATTTCTATGTTAGTTTAGAAGACCCTATGCTCAATTACAACCAGCAGATATTTGGATTCTTTTTTTAAACTCTGGTTTGTTGCTCATTTCCCAAAAGACAGTTTCAATATGCATCTATAGCACTTACTAACTAAAAAGTATTATATTCATAAGTGTGCACTATTGCTTAGGGTTTTACATAGCACAACCTGTGAACATATCTCCTTTGCTTTACATTTATGCACACTGAACAGTGTATGCTCAGTACATACAGGACTGTACACTGAAGAATAATGTAATTGCACTGTGCTACAGTAGGTACTCCAGAAAATACCTTCTTCCCAAAACCTGCAGCATGTAACCACTTTTTATAGAAAGCAATGTGGTTTATCCCTAAGGAGTTCAGTTGGCCGATGCAGAGTAAGACCATGTCATGTTAGGATGTCTTCATTGTGTAAGTATCCCAGAAAAATCAGGACCTGGCTTTAAATTCTCTGCTACACTGCTACTTTAAAAAAAAACCCTCCTATTTCTGTCTGTATGTATAGACTGTGTCTACCACAGTAGTACTTATATATGTATCCCATTTATATTGCAGTAGCTGAATATTTTAGACACTTAGATGCTCTGATATTTCAGATGCTCAGAATCATCTGATGTTTACAGTAATTAATGACATGTGGGATATGGTGATAGGGTAACCACCAGCTTCAAAAAGCTCCTGTCCACGGTACAAGTTCACAAGTCTTTTCAGCTAACAGCACTGTTGGGAATGAAGGCAGTTGGTTTTAACATGGAAAATGTTTTCCATGGAGTTCTGAATGAAGAATTGCACTGAAAATGCATTTTTTATGTATATCAAAGAAGTATAACAATGACAAAAGCTAACATTTAAAATGCAAAACAGCTAGTGTTGTGTGACACCGTGTGAGATATATCTCAAAGTCTTAAGGTTGACTAATTGAATTGCCATTGATAAGATGTCACTTAAAGAGACATCTCTGCAGTGAAACATGGGTTTGCTGTAAATGACCTGTCATTAGAGCCATGGGTAATGTCCGTGTCCAGACTGAAAAATATTGTAGCTCCCAGCAATATGCTCAGTAGGAGTTAAAACAGCAAGAATGGTAAGAAGTCAGTGTATGCGAACCACCAGAGAATTATGCCTCGGGTGCTACGTTAATTTACTTGTTGGCATACATTAATTGAAACCAATCAATAAAGCTGGTGGTACAACAGAGGGAATGCAAAAGAAGTAATCGATTGCCACACTTACTCATTTTAAGCTTGGAAAACAGGAATAATTTAGTCTAAGATTTTTCATTTCTGTCGATACAGATAATGGGATTATTTACTTATTTTCTATTCTTTCAGCACTAATTATAATAACTATGATGTCTTTCAACAGCCCTCATGTAGACCCCAGTATTCTGATTAGCAGCTGTTAACTTGCATATAATGGGAGTAACTTCTTTCAACTGAGAAGTTAGAAGATATAGCGGTTTGCTACTACAAATAGGGCTAATCATTTTGTCGCACTGAAATCAATTACATATTTTAATAATCATAAATTTGTGGTCAATTTTTTTTTCCATTTATGATTTAGTAGCTTTTAAAATTTTTCATTCTCAAAGGTAAACATTTCAAAGTAATTGTCTAAGAAGCACATAAAGAGCTGATACTGTTCTTTTGAATTTTTTGCGTTAAATTTGCTTAATATGTTCATTCTGTATGTCCAGTGTTGACTGGTATGGCTGTTAATTTTTAGTCTAGATTGTTGGGGTATTTCTCTTTTTTTGGGCCTTTTTTTAAAACATCTACCAGAGAGCTTTTGCATCTTCATTAGCTGTTGTCTTATTTATTACAACTGTTTCTGTGAGCTCCACCAGTCAGTTCTCAAGACCACACCACCTGAAAAAAAAAAAAAAAAAAAGATCCACTTCTTCACATGTGGAGAAATGCACTCACAATTATCACCCTCATTTCATGAAAACTGTTCGTCCTTACTGATCTTCTGTTCCCAGAGAGATCAATCAAAATCAGCGCACTGTTATTCATAACTGCTTTGCACAAGGAATGGGCATTTACATCATGGTAAACATGGTGCCATACACACTATCATTACGTCTTTCGTGGCATTGAGTTTTCTCAAAATTCATCCAGAAATGAATGAAATCTAAAAATTTAGCCTCTGTCAAATAAGGAACATTTCCTTCTACATTTGTAGCAGTATTATTTTCCTACTGATCATGCTAAAAGGCATAATTTTTCTCATAGTATGTCTTATCTTTTCGTGGCCTGTTAAACTCCACGTAATAGTGCTAAATTCAACCTCCAGACAAAGAACTGGATCTGCAACTGCTGTCCTTTTGTGCAGCTTCCTTGAAACCATGTACTTCTACAGATTTGTATCAGGTGTGATGCTGGCAAGCTGACTGTAACATTGTTTTCCTGGTTTTGGGGAGGTGTGGGTGAGACAAAAGATGCTATATTAAAAAAAAGGACAAACTTGCAGATACTGATTACTGGGCAGGATGCTCATTAGGAGGTTGTCCACACCTGGCAGATTTTTCCCACACTGATGATGTGTTTTGCTTGTAAGTAAACTGAACGATCCAGTTACAATTTCAGTGTACGTATACTCGTCTCCAGGCTCTGGTTCTAAAACATCAGTTCTAAAGGATTATTTTCTACTGCAGTCTAACTACTTTTGATTCTTAGAAAAAAAAAAAAAATTAAAAATTAAACCAACTATTATCTTTTTGTTAAAGATACCATAACCATGGAGATGTTACTTTTACCAAAGATTGGTAGTATAGGTGAGTACTAGAAGTGTATACAGTGAGGGTTTGCTAATGATGGTGCTGTTACTTGACAAGCCTGAAAGCGAAATAGTAATTTACAACTAACGGGAAAGCCAATTTTCTGTGAACTCAAGTAAGTTTAATGCAGGCCTTTTGAATTACCTCTCAATTGCTAATGCGGTAGAGAAGAGTTGTGAAACACTGAGCAACACTATCAAACTTGCTTAGGTGCTTTTCCATGACAATGCTGTACAACAATATGGTATTATGGATTATACATTTTTCAACAGGAGTTCTCCAGCCAAAGATTTATGCAGTTCCCAGAAAGGAGAAAGTCCTGGGTGCCAATTACTATGCAATGCGTGAGGCTGAATCCAAGGACTGAATCCCAGGTAGCTGCTACAGGAATTAAACCAAAGAGTTAGGTTGAAGCTCATTTACCATCTCTCATATTCTCTAAATCTTATTCACAATTAAAAATTTCAATTGTTTGAAGTAGTTTGAGACTTTCAGTTTGAAGCCTGGAGGGAACAATACTGAAATCTTCAGTCATAAGATAGTTAGAATTGAAATATATGAATATATGGACCATAATTATAGAAGTGGAAGTGTATACTTCCAACACAAAGTTTACCAATCTTTTTTTGTTTTAAACACTGGTAAAAGATAAGGCTCTATGGCAGGCAAAAGAAATGTAATATTCTACATCAGACTGCTCCAAGTTTCTGCCATTTTTTTGCATTTACAAAGCAGAATTCAGAGCCAGCTATTAAATATATCTATTAAAGTGAAAAATCACCTTTATGCATTTTGCACTACTCATTTAAGATACTAACAATGAATGATAACAGCTAAAGACATTCCAATTCTCCTTTTTTGCAGTGATAAAGGCTAAATACTTCACATTTTATTCAGTCCCACATAGCTGATCAACTTCCAAAGTAAAATTGTTTCATATAATTTCTTTTCTTGGAATAGAGGGGTTTAGTAGTTGCATTTGTCAGGGACAGAGCAAGAGCCAACTTAAGGATTTTTTTCATGACAGTAAATCTAGGGAATGCTCTCACATTTTCAGGAACTACTATTGATAGTGACTACACCCTATTTTTTTTTTTTCTCTCTCCTTTGAAAATTACATAGCTCAGCTTCTTCTGGAAAATGTTATAGGTGGACCCTGTGGGTGACTGCAATGAATAACTTGTGCTGTGAAGCCTCCCTTCCTACAGATTTAGGTCCTAAATCCCTTCTCCAGTTCTATTACAATAATCTGTTACAATTCATTCCTCTTCCTTCCAGTCACAGTGGAAAACAGTGCACATCATCACATCAACTCCACATTTCCCAATTTCCCACCAAGCGCATGCCAAAGTCACTCAGAGGGACAAACTAGGAAAGGATCTGGGACCGATCTGGAGCAGCTCATTTCTCATTAGCCAGCCAAGTACACACTAATCAATCATTCAGCAAGACTAACAGAATAGATAAATACTGTAGTAATGTAGACATTAATTTGGGTCTCTCCTCCTCTTCTACTTGTAGGAACTTGGACAACTTTGAGACCTCAATCTCTCTAGCAAATTTCACTGAACAGTTGGATAGCAGATTCCAAGATTAGCTCTAAAGAGAGAATGACTGTCATTGCACTTGATCAAGCTTTTCTTCTTTACTTGTTTGAAGCATGTGAAAAGAGGACAATGTAAAATTATTCCAGTTACAGGTACTAGACCCCCTGTATGTTGGCCAACACCACTGTGAAATCTAGCATGAGTAACAGCGTGACTGAGAGTCATTTGTATTGTATTGCTCTCCTCTCAAACAAGTTTTATCTTAAAGACTATGGCTTTATGAAATATGCATTCAATAAAATAACTTTGCAAAGAAGCAAGCAAAATCTATCCTAACCTGAGCTATTACGTGTCCTAAGATAAACAACAACGAAAGAACAGATTTCTTATCAAATAAGAGACAGAATGGACAGGCAAGGGACTAAGGAATAACAATATTATTAAAGGCTTACTGCAGCAGCACTTCTCCAAGCTACCCCTGCTAAAAAAAAAAATCCACTAGCAGCTTTGTAAAGAAATTAAGAAGGCCAGAATTTATCCAGAGTACTTCAGCTGTATTATTAATTTGTCTTTTAATATACAATAATGATTGAAATCTCACTTGGGAGGAAAAAAAAAACCCACCTATAAGAAAGTATGCTGTCTCTGTAGTACATATAGTACTTGAATATCCTCAGCTTAATGTTTGAAGTTTACATTCAAAGATTCACCTTTAAAGCATTGTATAAATGACTTCACAATTTAATTAAAGGCTTATAAACTTTATTGAATGGACTCTTCAGCATGTTCTGTTTACCAGCTTATGACTACAAAGACATTATTTAGGGAATATTAACCTCAATCTTTCATTTGGATCAAAACTTACAATTTTTAACTTTTAAAGGTGAGTTATCTTCCACATAAAATTGCAAACAAAAAGTAGATTTCAAACACAACGTAAAATAACTGCCTATCAATCTTCCCTACCAGACCTTCCATGTTCATACTATCTTAGCCTGCAGATCCAATTATCCTCCAACATTTGCTGCTCAACCATGCTGAGATTATTCACCAGCCCTCCAGTTAGACTGTAATAAAAGGTCTGTAGGTGCATTTACACTCAGAGAAATAAGGTATAAATGCTAGCATTGCAGTCATCTCTTTTTCAGTTACATGCACAGCCATAAACAGTGCAGTAATGAATCAGACTATTTCCAGCTACTTTATCCATTCATTTGCATGATATTTGGATTCGCTAATTTTAAAAAAAAATCTAGGTGCAGCATACCTTCAAGATGACACAGTTCTTGACCCAAAGGCCTTACAAATCAAAGTACTAATATCACATGGAATATATTTCCTCCTGTGCCCAGACAGCCAAAGTGTGGCTCCAATGTGAATATGTGATTATCCTCTGTAAAGGCAATCTCAGCTCCCCCTCACTATTTTTTTTAAGCTTGACATTTTAAGAAAGTAATCATACATACTGAAACTGCATTGACCTCTAAGATTATGTTCTGCACAAAATTTGGCAGACTTTCTGCTTCTCAGCAAAAAAATTAACAGCAGATTAAAGATAAAATGATTTCTGATATTCAAGTCTTTATGGTCTTTGCTCACTGCAGTTGTTGTACATCACGACAAAACAAAACCCCTCTGCCACAGGACATTGGTATATGTTGCCAAAAATGTCAGAAGCACAGTTTTCATCCCAAAGCTGCAAGTACTTGAACTGCAGGAGTCATTTCATTAGGTGACAGCTGCAATAAACTGTTCTTTCTCTATGTGGAGAAGCTACTGGTGGGAGGTACAATTCACACAGGCATACTCCATAAATCTCATACCACTTAAAGAAAAATATACTTAAGAAAACATTTAGAAAGTACTGTGCAATATCTTTTCATTTATTACCCTTACTTTCTTAGTGTATTCATGCCTTAACATTTTGTAATTCAAAAGTTCACAATAGACTTTAAAGACATGGGCAAAATTCATGAAAATTCAAAGTTTTTCTTCCCCTTTGTACTTTTTCTGCTGATCTAGAGAATCTAGGTCCTTGGTGTTCCTTGATGATCTATTTCTAGTGAATATATTCCTATTGACCTAGAGAAAACAAAATTAGGTTCTTTAGCTACAGGTTGAAACCATGATGATGGTGTTTATTTACTCTGTTACTGCTATGTAAGGGAATATAAAATTGTAACTTGATATGTAACTAGCTGAAAAAGACACTAATACACTTCAAAACTGTATGGTATTAGTAAAATACAGTGTATCATTGAACTGCATTAACATACATAGACATTTTTGAGCCTTCAATGCTGTGATAACCTTTAGTTTCCAATGAAGGTGGTGGGAGTAGACTTCAGTGTCACAAACGAGCGTTTGGCAGCCGTCACTGAGCCATGCAAGTAACAGGCCTTCAGCTTTACCTTTTCAAATTGTTTATGTATTATTCAAACATTTTTCATGGAAACCATTGAAAATTGTTGCTGGGTAATAATGCAACCGTACACCCAGCTTTGTTTTTTTCTTTAAACGCATATCACATTCTATACCTGAACCCAAGACAGGTGTATAATCTCCATTCTCATAGCAAACCTCTATTCTTCATCAGTAGCCTATTGCTATACAAACAGAAATGCTATGTTTGAACAAAAATTACATTAATAGAAAGATGGATTATGTAATGTTTGATATTGCATTTCCTGGACTATTTTTTAAATTGTGGTTTGGCTTTTTTTTTTTTAATTACACAGCATTTTCTCCCTAAGACTCCTTCTCTAGCTTCATTTCACATTTCAGTAGCACAAAGTTTTTAGCTTCACTTCAAAAGCACAAAATTTTTATTTGCCTTTTTTTTTTTTCTGGAACAGAGCACACTGAAGAGGATTGGTATGGGCGTTTCACTTCTGAACTACAGTCATTGCACCTTAGATGATTAGTACAAACCAATTAAAAAACTACTACTGTTTGAAGCAAAGTTTTGGAGAAGGGTACCACATCTCTGCTACAGACACATAATTAGCTGTCACACACCCAGAACACTCCCTAGCACCAAGGACTCTCAAAAGCAGAGCAGGGCGAAACAGGCACCTTAGTCCTGCACTCCAGCAATGGCTCCAGCCAGTGGGTGGTCCAGATGGAGCAGCATTCAAGTGGTTTTAGCTGCCTGTAGAAGCAGTCTTTATCCATTCAGTTTTCTGAGCCATTTTAAGAAGCTATGGAGAAGAAGAAACATACATTGCCAAGCTTCCATTTTTCCATTACTTTTCTCCAGAATTACTCATGAGAAGAGTATCTGTTCCACTAGAGGGAGGAGCAGACTCAGGAACTGAATTTCCAACTAGTGTTCCAGTGCCACCTGCAATAACAGCCTTATTCCTATGTGAAGGATGGTCTGTTGTCACAAAGAGCTGAAAGGGCAAAACTGGAACATGAAGGTTCACTTATGCAGAAAAATTTTATAACAACAACAAAAAAATCAAAAAAGAAAAGGAAGAATCTCACCTGAGGTACTTTTACATTTCTGGGTTTGTTTCTGTTTTTCCTGAAAATGGGATGTGGTTTTGGTTACAAATCATGTCTTTCATATTATATTTAGATTTCTAGATCATGCTTTCCTTTGGCTTTGGGATAAAACCACCTGGAACAGAACAGCAATTTGTAGCTTATTTCCTCTCTTGTAAAGGGCTTCATATAGATGTGTTTTTTCATGTACTCTGTCTTAATGCTTCTTATTGCTAAGATTTGGTAACATGATACTATCTTCATCTGAAAACAGGTATATTTAAGAACTCACAGATTATGAATACCTTGTAAAGTACGAAGATATTCATATTTCTAATTCCAGTATTTTTTCCCTGAAATATATTTGAGATAGAACAGACCTAGAGATTGCAAAGGTTCAATTTTTCCCTACAAAGCCCCCACGTCAGAGTTTCTCTATGTGCACCTGCATATAACTATATGGCAACTCACTATAATGGAAGGATTAAGGCCATTCACTACTGAAACTATCTTCAGTGACTTTGGTTGGGACAAGTCCCGTGATTAGTTAGTGCAGTGCAAAGGAAACAGCTCATTAGAACAGCTGTTACCTTATGCAGACAAGCAAGGCTACAAGGAGACATGGCTTTAGTCCAGCCTATCCATCTCACCTGCCAGAGAAAAGCTGTACCAGAAAAGGAGGACTTTTATGGAAGAGCTGGAGCCTGGCACGCGTTCCTCTTCTCCTCACCCTCTGAAACAGTGGGCAGATTGATGTACGATCTCCCCTTTAGGGCAAGTGAGTTCTATACTGTGCTAAGCACAGTAGCACATTACTGCCTTCTGGTTGGGTTTCACTAGCAGCTATCACATTTGAATCTTCTCCCTGATGACTGAGACAGTCTTAAAACAAACAAACTCCCTCTGTGTTGTAATCAGTCTAGACAAGACTCCCTCAAAGAGGAGTGCTGTATTTGGAGAGGAAGGCGCAGTTAAATGTTAGTTCCTAACTCCTTCAGCAATTGGTTTCATAATGCTTTAGCATATACCCCAAGAAAGTCCTGTTTTTTACAGAGGTTGCACTTTAATTTTTACTGTAGCACATTCCATCAGGCCAGAAAGACTGAGACATTATATAGAGAGCTTGAAAAACTTCTGGCTGTCCTGGTCCAAAGATATTAAGCTCCCTGGATATTAAGGGAGAACCCTTGAACTTGATGGGATGCAGGGAGTAGGGTCAATATGGTTATGGTAGCCCCAGCAGGAAATGTGCTGCATGATTTTATATTGCCTAGTGTTTTCTAAATATTTAGGCTTTCATGTTTCTCATTACTGTAGCTCAGCCAAGAATCAATGAAAAGCTGAGTACCTGTGGTCAGCTGAAATTTTCCTGCCTTCCTAGAGGTGTGTGAGGGTTTGAACCATTCTCCCAAGCAACGTTATATTTTAGTCAGAATAAGACCAGAAAGAGTTTTACTGTCATCCATGATCATCTTAGCAGAACAGGGCAGTACCGTCTTGTACCAAACTGCAAGAAATATTTAGTGGTTGCCTTTATTACAGGTTATTCCTGACATCAGGATAAGAAGACATGTGTAGTCTGAGATTAGAAATGCACCATACATTCATATAGAGGTGTGTGAGAAGAAATCTGAATTATTCCGCTATTCCTAAAGTATACCAATTCCCCTTTGGAATGTCTTGATCTGCGATGATAAGCAGATGAGCAGAAAAGCTGTAGGATTCACACTTGGTTCCTGTTGTCAGGAAAAAAACATTCTGAATAATATCATCCACCTACGGCTGGGCTCTCTCTGGATCAATGCAAGGTTAAGGCCACTGCCTCTTTTGATCTCTGCTGATTAGCACAGAACTTGCGGTCTCATTAGTCAAAGCCGGGTGATGCTAGGCATATAGGGTACTTTAGCAACAGTAGATTATGAACTATGTAGCCTTCCCAAAAGTATCACACACTGAAATTGATGTATTTTGCTTTACAGTATTCTGCATACCTTGGCATAGATCAAGATCAGTTTCACCTGGTTTCATCTTTACAGTGCTGCTTATCGCTGCAAGTTGCATAAAGCAAAATAATTTCATTGCCATGAAATCAATGGGAATAGGTACAAAAGAATTATTGTATTTGCACTTAAAGCTATTTATTGAGTGAAACAAATACATACGCATTATGACTTGTCCTAAAATAACAAAGGAGGGGCTGCTAAGTTTTTCCATCAGGGAAAAATCAGGGACCTGCTTTGAGCCCACAGGCAAATTAGGCACTTTTCCCATACAAATATATGTCTGTGACCTCAGGTAATAAACAAGGCATTTACTGTAATGACAGTAGAAATCTAGTCTAGCAGATTTAGGATAACCATTCTTGAAAAACAGGTTGCAGTATTTAAAGTAACAATATTTAAAATATTTTTTTTACAGAAATACATTAATTGCGAACTGTGTTGTCAATGTGAATGGACAGTTGCATAGTTGCACATTGTCTCTTTCACACATGACATTAAGGAATGATATTGAGAAAGGAGTTATGGGCCCCAGAGAAAATCATTCAGACCACCTACCTCAAACTTCTCCTACCAAAGATTTTGGGAGAATTATTGCTTACTGGGAAAAGCTCACAATCAGGATGGTTGCTCATATTACGGACATAATGTGATAATAATAATAAAAAAATAAATAATAATAAAAAAGAAATCACAGATTGGCAATTTACATGCAAACACAAGCAAAAATATTTTAATTACATAAGCTACTGAGAAACACACTACTCCCCTCCAATCAAGTAAGGCTGAATGTAGATGATGTGTAGGTATGGCAAGGCATGAAAATGCCTGTCCTTCTCTTAGCCTTTTATGCTTAGTACATTTTAGTATTTGTTACCAGAACTTTTAAGATGAAAAAACCTGCTATATCAAAACACTCGGAGCTAATCTTGTACCTTATACCTTACACATACATTTCAGGATTGAAAGTTTTGTATTTCTCAAGTTAAAATGTTATGGACAGAGCTCTGTTCATTTGATTAAAGTTTTGTTTTTGTTTTTTTTTTTTTTAACTTTTTCAACTGAGAGAATGCTTCAAGGTATAGAAATACCACTTATTCTACACATTGTTCAGGAGCTAGGAAAGTAAAATCCTGGTTTGGGTAATGCGTCAAAGACAACTCAAATGATGTAATAATCTTCATTCCACCACAGCAGACCATGACCATAAAATTTTGGAAATTGTACTTTTTTCCCCCTCAGAACAGAAGAGGAATGCTTCTTGGTTTTGCTTGCCATCTAGTCGTTATCATTATTTAAATATATATTTTTCATCTGTTGATCCTCTCCTTACTATGATTGCTTTCTGTAGTGAGATTTACTAATGCACAGAGGCAGTAAGCCGTGGGTTACTCAAAAATATATTTCAACAAACAAAGATAAAATTAACTTGCAGTGTCAAATCTACATGCAAGATGAAGCATATTTGGACCCTGTAATTCCTTCTGCCTTACTTTCCATTGTCTCATTCCTCTCCTGTTTCACTCAGAGGAAGTGTTCCTATCTTTCCATAACAGAGTGTAGATAGTTCAAAAGTGTGCCTTGCTTTCATCCATATACAGCACACCCAATCTAAAAGACATTATTGGAAACAGTTTTTTCAGTGCTTCATTTCAATACCATAGGCAGTCAGACTTGATTACAATACCATGATATAAGAAATAGCGATACATTTTAACTTTCTTTAGACCTTATGTGTGCAATATTTTCAACAGCAGCTTTTTTTCTTAATTTTAAAAACATTCAGAAGTGCTATTAGCCAAAAATACTTAGCTGCATCAGGGGCTTATCTGGGGACTGAAGTTGGCTTTATTTTATTCAAATACTTCAGTTAGAATTGTCTGCAGTCCTGTCTGCCTGTAGACAATTTGCTTAATCTTCCTGTTTAGTTTTTAACACAGAAAGGATTTTTTTTTTCAGTTGTCAGTTATGAAAACTCAAACATGGGTTCAAAGAGTCAAGTCATATCCTTAAATGCATTTATCACTAATAAAATTCTTTAAACAACTGGGGTGGATTTGAGGCATAAACTTGCAGAATAATTTATCTGAGTCACAACTACCACTGGTGATAAATGAGAGTGAAAGAAAAGCATTTGACTTTCAGATATTGAGTTGGGTGTGGCAGGACTTGCAGTTAGAAAAAGTTCAATAAATTTGGAAAGTTTTATAAGGAAATCAAAATGAGTTTACAACTCTTTTGTCCAGCTGTTCTTAGTAGAATCCTACTCTAAAATCTTTGTGTTCTTGGAAAAAGGGCAAGTTACAAACACTACTGCCATTTATTTAGATTTCCATATTAGCCAAAGGCAGCACCATATGCAGTGGATCTCCTGTAGTTAGGTGAGCTGTTCTTACATGTGTATTGTTTTGGAGGATCACTTTACCTCTCATGTTTAGGTTTTTGGTGCTTTCTAACACTAAATTCTTTTGAGTGTGGAAGTCTTAATGAAGACTGTAATGAAGTTCCTCAAGTCTTGTTTTTTCTAGAATGTACTGCAGGACACTAAAAAGCGTGATTACAGCAACTTAGCGCATGTATGCTCACAGCCAGTGTCTTGCATTAACAAAGTTTTTTCCGTTACCTTTCTACAGTTCCCTTTTAGAAAGAAAAGAGCTAGAAGAACAAAAAAAAATAAAATAAACTGAGAATTTAATTGACTATTGTGTCTGAGGACAAACAGGGACATAAAATACTAGAAGCATCAAAGTGTGATATTAGATTGCATATTCAAATACAGTTGGTTTTGAATGTATATTCACCACATAGAGCAAAATTGTTAGTGTGAAAAGTCACCATTGTTGGCAACTGAATCCTAGTTTACCGGATGAGTCAAATTCTTTCTTGCACTATTTTTAGGAGTGGAACAGACTTATTGTCATGGGGAGTAACAAAGATACACACTGAAGTTCATTCTTTGTGCCTCCCATGCAACTGTTTCTTCTCCCAAGCAGGGGCTCTGAGAGGGAAATCCAGAGCATGCAACAGAATTTATGCAGAATCATTTCCACCAAGTTGAAGAAAATGATATAGAAAAAGCCACATTCTAATAGCTACTTAAGGTGTTTCTCTATTCAGCCTAAAAATTTCTCTGGAGAGATGGGGATGATGCAGAACTTCCTCAACTAGGGAACTTAGATTAACCCTACAGCAATACAAGAACAACATGAAAGGACTTTTGAACTCAGTACCACTCCTTGGTTGGACGGAAACCCTGTGCCCTGAGCAAGGTGAAGATCCAGGCAGCATGAACTACAATGCAAACCATGGCAGCTACTTTACTTCAAAAGACTGAGGAGAAAGAGAAGGTATGATATACCGTGCAGGAATTGCTTCATGCAGCAGTAAGAGACCTCAATTCCAGCCACACTCTTGCCAGAAATTCAGGTCTCACTGCTCTTGTCTTCCCAGAATAGACACCTCCTCAGCCCTAGCTTAAACTATTCTATGTTGTGGTTCAAGGAAGCTTCAAGGAAGAGGGGCAAGTAGCATCTTCCATCCCTACTGTGCCAGGCTGCAAGGAGAAAGGGATGACACTTGGGGCCAAAACAGCATGTAAGAAAAGTCTGGCCCAGAAACTCGAGCACTTGGCTGAATATAAGACTCTCTGGGCTCTGGATGCTACTCCTTAGACCAACTTTGAATATTATAACCACATAGTATTTGTCTGAAGCCAGTTGTATTACAGAGAAGTCAGACCAGAATTAGCAGTATCTCCCCTAGGTTGGGGACAACCAGTAGGCTACCAAGTCACACTGCTGTTTCCTGCCAACTCATTTTCTCTCTCCTGCCACACTCATTGTGTTGGTATAAGGATCAACTTATGTGAACTCTGAGGAGCAAGAGAAGAGTTAAGTATGGAAAGAGGACAAATACACTCAATGTGTTCACTACTGACAGAGGAGAAAGCTAAAGGACACTTGGCGAAATCAATTTACCACATGAAAACGTGAGAAATTCTCATGACTTGGCAGACCTGGAGCACAGGCCTAGAAATGGCTAAGGAAAGATGGATGATACAGGACTGGAAACAAACAAACAAACAAAAATGCCCTTATGGAAGTTACACAGAGATGACCAGGGAAGGCAGGAGGACAGTACACACTTGGACCTCAAGATGGACAAGGACAGATTAATGACTGGAGAAGTTTGGAGGTCAGAGAGAGTTAATTGAGGCAAAGGATTGATGTGTTTGGCAGACTATAAATTGATGGTGGTAAGAGAGAACTGATGGGACTGATGATTAGAAGATGGATAGGGAATGAAAGATTTATGGACTGAGCAGTTTAGACAGATAGAATATTACAGGTGAAACACGGGATATCTGTTAAATCTCTTGTACATTGGAGGAAATATTTCATTATGCCCCCCTGTGTGCTGGGTAAGGATTACCTGAGTCTTCTGAAACCTTATGGTGCAGCTGCATGTTTAACTTACACACTCAAGGTATGTATACTTGCCTTACAATTCTTTCATGGGTTATAGCGGTTTTCATTTTCTCTGTCCTTTCTAGAGCTTTTTTTTTTTTTAAAGACTATCATATTATAATTGCAGAGGAGGACACACAAGGTTTCTCTTCATATTTCTACTGTGTATCACTTTGATGAGCCTAGAAATTTGAAATTGTCTAAGCTTTTCTTGAAGAGGCCATTTTCCCTAGAATACAGGCAAATATGTGTGCAAATCCAGTCAAATCGGTTGAGTTATAGTATTATGGAACACAGAAAGAGATGGAAAAACCATGAGACCAAAGTCTTCCTGAACCTAGAACCAAGTGCTGAACCTGTAATTCCATAGGGCTTGACTAATACATGCAAAAATAAAGTGTTCACAAATAATGTTACCAAGAAACTTCAGTCTTGAGCTGCAATTATTCTAGTATTTTCCTCAACAGAAGAGTTCAACATATTTAAAGTTCCTGATCTTGTATGTTAACAAAGATGTAGCTAGGAAAGTAACAAGAACATACAGAAACATATTAGTACAAGGCCATATGCTACATATGTCAAAAAACCATGATAATTTGCATTTTAAGCCACAGAACAGGCTACCTGGAGAAGATATACAGGTGGACAAAGTAAAATTCAATCCCACTTTATTTAATTCTTCATCTCTTTCCTTCACAAACGCATGTTTGTAACCCCCGATGGATTAACACATTACACATATAACTTCTGTCACCTGTTACCTGGGAGTCCAGGTCAGCTCTAAGCAAAGCAACATTGCTAAATGTTTCTGAGGGCACAGAACACACTTAAAAGGGCAAGTGCAAAATTTGGGCAAACAAAATCAGTTTCCTAATCATTTTCCTGTTTTGGCCTAAGGACTCCTTTGCTTGACAGGTGACTCCACCCCAGGAAGATCACAGCCCATGGAATTCTTACATAAAAGGTCTATAAAGCCCTTCCTTCCCTCCACCTTCCTCCCTACCCCCCACTCACCCCCCCCCTTTTTTTTTTTTTAACACACCTACCTGTTGAACTATACAAGTTTGCTAAATTTATACCTAGCCATATGCCACAACAAACAAGTCAGTGAAATCCAGATGGAAGAAGAAAGACCTCTCTACTCTACTTTACACATGAGGAAAGTATATTGCATTTGCTCATCTGTATACATTGACATTTCCTATGGTTTCCTTAAAAAAAAAAAAAAAAAAAAAATCTGAGTCTCCTGTGGCTAATACACTTTCCTCTATTGCTTAGGCTGAAGTTTAGATGCCCACATAGGCCTTGAAAAGTTACTTGAAGGAAATACTTTGTATATATAATGTCCATGTGCATTATGTTGCTTTTTGTGGTCCAAATCCAGTTACAGCAAAAGACAATATGAAAAGTCCATAAAGTGAAAAAAAAAAAAAAAAAAAAAGAAAAAGGTAAAACAGAGGAATAGATGAAATAACATTAACAAAGGAAGGCCATAGAAGTCAAATATCCTTCCCTCTTGTTAAGAATTTAGTTCTCTAAAAACCTATTGGGACACTATGTCTAATAAACCTTTTGTTTACGCCTTGGTGAAGACACTTGCAGATACCTTGTCGCAGAATTGGTAGAGCCTGCCTCATTTCTCCAACATTCAGCTGGTCAATATTCAATATTGAGGGTTCAATATTACCGAGGAAAGCAAAAGGTAAGGATTGAAATTTCCTCTCACTGACTAAGAAATCGGTCAACAACCACCAAGCTGTTTCACATTGGCACAATGGCATCCTTTGTTTTTATGAGGATTCTTATGGAAATCAGTGCAGCTTCTGGACAAGTGTCTGTCATGGTACCAAAAATGCTTGCAGGAACCTGTTATTGTAGGGGCTTGGGACACAACCGCTATACAATTTGCAGAAGTTTGGCTGTGTTTGCTGAAAGACTGAAAAGCAACGAACTACTCTGAGAAGCACTAGAATCATTTTATTAGCTTTCTGCCTTCCTTCCTCATCCCTAATCACCAAAAGGTAGATACCTTTCCACACTCTTATAGCCCGTTTACACCAGTACAATGCCCCTGGAATTTACAGCAGTGTAAGATGTAAGTAGAAAATGCACACGCAGACAAATGAAAAACAAATGAAGAAGCACACAGAAAAAAAGTCAGACATGATGTTTGGAGATTAGCCTTATTACTCCATAATACAACAGGACATTCTTAACCTGTTTTGTCTACAAGCTGCATCCAACAAAGGATTCTTTTTCCTTTAATGAAGAAGAGTACGAACTTCAGTTTAATAAGAAGCCTTCTCAAATGCCAGTTATTGCCTATCAGTTGAACCTCAACACGTATCTTAGGCACAATGGTCTAGGATTAGAGAACTGTCCCTTCTATCCACACATCTGTGAAACACAGGTATGTCACAAAACATGTTTCCCCCCGCAAAAAATGCCTCTAGGGTTCTTCAGTGTACTCAAAATAATCAGCAACTTTAAAGATTTCCTTTTTGTAACTAAAATGTGAAATACGAGCACGGGAAATTAAAACGAAAACCACCTTAAGCCCATTTAAATCCATTTTTGAGTCATCAATCATTAATTAACCGTAACACATCCCAGAGAACACGAGGAAAAGAAAAATAACCTACAACACTTTACAGAAAACACGGGTACTGATCGTGTTAAAGGTAAACTTCACTGCAGCCTAATTTTCGCATACATAGGTGCTTTGCATTTCTCCCCCCTTGTTTGTTTTTGGTTTTTTTTTTCTTCCCCCCCTTGAATAGCTTCACACTCAGGTGCGGCAACACTTCTGCTGCCGGCCCTGCACAGAAAGAGCCGCTTGCGGCTGACCCTCCGCCGCGGCCGAAACGCGCGGGGAACTAGCGAGGGGGCCGAGCGGAGCCTCCCGCCCCGCCACGCGGGCGCGCACCCCCAGCGCCGCCCGCGACCCCGCGGCGGGGGGGGGGCCGGGTCCCCTCCGCCGCCGGCGGCGGGCCGTGCCCAGCGCGGGGTGCGCAGCCCGCGCTGGCCGGGCCGGGCCGGGCAACGCGCCGGCCGCGCAGCGCCGAGCATCCTCCGCGGGGGCGCTGCCCCGCGGTGCGGGGGCGGTGCGGGTTTGCGGCACTGCAGCAGCAGGAGCAGCTGCTGCGGCGGAGCCGGAGACCTCCCTTCCTCCTCCTCCCTCCTCCTCCGCCGCGCAGGGGACCCTCCATTGTGCGGGGAGGCGGCCGCACACCCGCCGACTGCGGCCCCCCCCCCCGGCGCCGCAGCGCCCCTGCGTAGAGGGGCCGCTCCCCCCCGGCCAAGTGCTGGCGGGTGCGCTATCACAGCCCCCCGCCCGTGCTGCCGCTTTCCATTTCTAAAGCTATTTATACACCTATAGACGTATATACACACACATATATACACGCATTGCCCCCCTGCCGCTGAATTTCGGTCTGCGCCGGCGGGGGAGAGGGGGGCTCTTCCCCCGGCAGAGCAGCTCCCCGGCGGCGGCATCCCCCCCCCGCCTTGCCCCCCGCGAGAAGGGACAAGGTTATTGCAAGCGCGGCGAAAACAAAGCCGGCGCTTCGCGCCTCGGCCGGGGCCGGCGGGCTGCGGGGACCGACCCGCCAGAAGTTGCGGCGCTGATTTCCCCCCCCCCCGCCGCCCGCTCCTCCGCGGCCGCAGGCCCGCCCGACAGGCGCCCCGGGACTGGCCCGGTAAAGGGACGGGGTGCCGGCTGCGCGGCGGTAAAACTTCTTTGTTAATAACGAGCCAGCCGAAGGGTGGCAACGAAGCGGGGGGACGCCGTCCCGCGGAAACCCCGGCAACTTCGGGGACAATGAGCGCGCCGCCGGTACCCGCCGAGAAACTTGTCGGCCCGCTCCCCCCGCCCGCCCCCCGCCCCAGCTACTTTCGCGTCCCCCTCTCCCGCCGTGACCTCTCCCGGCGCCGCCGGGAAACTGTTGCCTCGCCGGGCGCCGGTGCCCGAGCGCGGCGGAGCGGGGAGCGGCCCCCCCTCCCCGCGGCTGCCGGCAGACGCTCGCACCGGCCGCTACTTCGGTAGTCGGGGGACTTGCTTACCCTCCGAGATCAGAAGGCTCTCAGAAAACTAGCTCTTCCATCATCCAGACGGTCCTTTGCAACTTTCCTTGCATGGAGCGAGAAGGTATCTAGACGTATTTGGGAGGGCGGGGGGGGGGGGGGGGCGCGCTTAAGACGACAAGCCGTTCAGGAGACTTTTGAATAAAAGGGGGATGAAACCGGATTTCTTCCCAGTATCAGGACCCTGGAAAATCAAATCCTTCTTCAGAAGAGAATTCTTTCAGAGCCGTTATCGGTATTACTATTAATGCGCAGCGCAGGAGGCATCGCATACAAATAGATCCGAGTAGCAGCGTCTATTGGTGGCGGCGGAGGGCCCCTGGGTCCTACTGCTCCGGCGCCGGGAAACTACAAAGCCGAGCAGCAGCGAGCGGCTCCGGAGAGGGCACGGTCTGGGGGGGCGAGGGGGGGCGGCTGCAGGGGCCCACTCCCGGTTAATTGATTCGTTACCTCGGGTATTGTAATACGTGTTGCAACGTTTAAGCGGGAGAAAGCCACATTATAAACGGATGTCATGCAATCTCCCCTTTCATAGCTGCTCTTGCAGGGCTATTGTGCGGTCTGGTATGAGAAATGTGTCTGGTTTTTAAAAACAGGGCTTTATTTGTCTGCAGCTTTTTCTTCTTTTCCTGCGCCGTCAAAATTATCCGTCACGTTCCCCAACAATTACGTAGTCACTTCGGTGATCAATTATTCATTGAATTTCACTTACCTATGCTTTTTCTTTCTCAACTTATGGCTTTCCAAGGGCACATCTGCTCCTCTGTGCAAAGAGGGTAAACCAACATTCTTAAAAATTAAGCAACTTATTCCTAATTAAAAGAGAAAAAGTACAAGAGAAATATCAGGGTAAGGTTTCTCCATTACAGAATACAAAGGCGGCCGGTTTGCAATATTTAAATTATGGTCGGTATTGGATTTAAGAAATAATTGGGCTGAAAGAAAATATCCCCTTTGAAAATTCAGGCAGTGAAAAGAACAAAACACAGATGCAACATTTATGTATTGACTGCTAAATGGAGAGTAAGCGTGAGATAATGACGACATAGGTCAGCATAACCGAGAACTGAAAACAGTATAAACACTTACATCTATATGCAAGAATATCACATGGAGCTAAACTTCCATTACTGTCTTGTAGATAATATACATTATATACTAAGCATACATCTAGATAATAAACATTAATAGGCTTAAAACTGTAAGTATTTAATGAAGTCTTTTAAATAGTGTATGAAGATTATCTAGAAATAAAGTCTGCAATATACTGCAATGCATGATGCAGCTAAAGGTCTAAACGTGCCCACTTGTACTACATAGCAGAATGGAAATCAGTGACGAGGGGACGTTGTTCATTAAGGTCCTGTGTTAGTGTGGCAAGGTCCTTACACTCTTGTTGGGAGCTATCAACATAAATACAAACATTATTACAAATTTTACAAATACTATTGAAAAGTCATGAGTGCAGCATGAGGTTATTTGCCACTACCCCATTATTTCACCAGGTATATAGGTAGAAAGAGACAAAGTAAGTTTAAAACAAAACATGGAGGAAAATAGTGTTTAAACAACTCTTGCACTCTCAGAACCAACTAGTAGCTGAATCATTCTTTGAATGAAGTACTCTGCACACCTTGGAGGAAAGCAACAGAGAGAAGGGAATCAGCATTTTTGTGCATCAGTAGCCCCTGACGAGAGAGATACTACAGTACGAGTTCAAAATTGGGTCTTCAGTGCTGCATTTCAGACCTACCTTACAGCTTGCATCTTTAAGACTTTGCATCTTGTTGGAAGAAGATTCTAACTCTTTCTTCCTTGAATTCTACTGCTGCTTTGGTTTGGGTATTTTATCCCTTAGATAACAAGTATATCCCAAAACAGTAGCATTTCTGTTGTGAAAGGAGGTGTACTAGAACAACTAATACAGTTCTTCTACGAACACACTCTTCAGCTATCACTGTAGTTACACATACACTTTTTTTCTTTTTAAATAGAAGAAATTTAAGTTTCAGTTATGTTACTTTGAAAACAGGTGACTATTGCACTAGTAAATACAAGTTGTAAAGGAAGGTACTGTAGTTGTTCGCATTTTAGACCAAATTTTGTTTCACTATTTTGTTTTTCTTTAGGTCTACTTAGGACAAAATATGCTTACCTGAGAGTTCAGGATATACCTCTCACCTCTTATAGCTTGTTACTTCTATGGACCTTACACTTGTTATCATAACCTTAAGGAGATTCCTGACAAACATCAGTTTAAAAGAGAACAGGCTCAGGCCTATTGTATTGAACAAAATAATGTAAAATCATTGGCATCATCTGCAAATTTAACAAAAATAGTAGATTAGTATAAGTGCAAATTAAGGAGGCAATAACCAACACCATTGCAATTAAGAAATTACCCTGTGAAGGAGTGAAATTGCCATGCCCATTGTAGAGCCTACAGAGATTAATGAAATATGGCTGTGAAACTGTTTTAATAGATAAATTGGGTGGGTGGTTAAACATCTGAGCGAAGATGATTACTTTGTAGTGAAACAAAACAAAGAGGAATAAATCACAAAGCTGCTCTATTACCACAATTAAAATGCAATTGCTTGATCAATTATCACTCTAGCTAATAGCTTGATGGAGGACAAGCAAATAAATAAAACATTACGCTAACCAAAGTTCTTTGAAGTATAATAATATCTGTATACATATATGTTCCTTATTTGTATGCATTTTTGCCTAATACATATATAATGCATTGCATAACATAAGCAAGGCTATATATAATGTGTTAGCTATTTATTTGTAGTATACAAGCAAACATCGATACATAATCACGATAACGCATGCAGTGGGTGAATGGCTAACACCTGTTTAGATTACTGGTATAATGCATTTCAATGTTTTGTAGATCTCTGAGAACCTCCTTGTTTTACATACTTAGCAGTCATAGGTGTTCTGGAATTGTTTCCCCTTGGAATAGTTTCCAAGGTCAGTACATGTGATGACACGTGTCTGTTTCCAACTTGCCCATGGAAAATGATGGCCACTTACTGGAGTTCATGTGGATGTGGGGCATTTTAGGGCAGTAGTAAAGCAAACTGCGACTGTTGTATATCAGCATTACATTTGGATACCTAGTAATCAGCAAAGCGTGCATTCCTGTATAGGAAGGTAAGTGGTAACATGTATGTTTGTGTGAAATAAAATCTAGTGTATAATGGCAAATAACTTGTTTTCTATTATATGAGCACCCTGTGATAACCTGATCCGAAGTCAATGGCAATAAGCAGACTTGTCCCCTTGATCCAAAGTCCTGGTCAAATATAATACTTATTTCATCTATGGAAATATTCACATAGGATAGTTTGAATATGTAGGGAACAAACACTTCGTAATGATTAATCAGTCTGGAAGAAATTACATGTATTTATGTTCCCTAAGAGCAACACAGATTCTGTTAAAAGTTGAGTAACCTTTGAGAAGAAACAGGCTCGTGGTGAGCTTCAGTGAGCTTCTCAGGTACCAAAATGCAAATAAAGGGCGAGTAGTGGATTCACCCAGTTGTAGAGAGGCATGTCTAGAATTTCTTTTTAACATTTTAATGCTTTGTCTTATGCAAAAACATTACATGCATTTGGCAAACTTGTTTTGCCTTTCCCAGGGCAAGCGTGATTAGAAAACGTATATAAAAGTTTGAACATATTTAAAGTGAGCAATGTATATGTTGTAAATATGTGGGCATTGCTGGAGTGTACTGATGAAACAGCAGAATTTGGGCTCTCACAAAAGTAGTATGAAGTCTCGCCAGATCTCTTGTGTCCTGTTATTCCCCCAAATGCAAGTAGCATCCAGATTAAATCCCTTCACTTATGTACTTGCAGTTAATTTTCATCCTTGCTTATCTGTGTTTGGTAGTCTATTTGAAGAAAAGTCTGAGAGACTACTGCCACTTCATCACTTCTGGATGGAAAGACTTAAAAAATGGGGACTCCTCCCTTTCCGCCTTTCCCATTTATAAAAGCAAGAGATGCCTGCTGACTATCAGAAAGAACATACTGATGAAGGCAGAAATTCAATGTAGGGAACTTTTGCAAGGAAAACAGCAGTATGGTCTCTGAAGAACAGCATCTGAGTGTGAAACTGGATTTTAAAGTTCTGCTAGAATAATGGGCTGGACCTTTCTCAAGTACCCGGTACTACCCAACATCCAGTACACCTAGTGATGAGCTGTCAGAAAATACAGCAAGGAAATAAAGGGACTGGAGAAAGGAAAATTAAGAAAGACTAAAATGAGACTTCAAAAACGACTTGAAGAGAAACAGTACAAAACTACATACATACAAAAATTATACTATATTGAACAGAAACACTGCTCTGTAACTATGAGTAGACAATAGTAAAGAATATCAAGCTTTCTTATAATAGAAGTATAAGACAAAGGTAGGATTAAGTACTGATTTCATGCAACTCAAGCTGGCAGTTATCTTTGTTGCACTACATGAAGGAGTATAATTGAAGAGGAACAGTCATTCAGGACCCCATTCCCTTATGCAGTCATGTACCTAGTCCTCCATGCAATCATGCTATTCCAAAGGCCAAGATACTTTCAGTCTGATTGACAGCTGTTGTCAACAGGTAGGAATGGTTGCAGATCACAACTCAGGCTCTCAGCTGTTACCATTTTTTCAGATACAGCTATTGGGCTTGCAGTTAGTACAGAGATGGGGTACTTTCAGTAGACTGTTAACATTGCTTTGCCCATCCATATAGTCACAGACATGGCTAAGAATGTCTGAGATGAGAGACAGAGGAAACCATTTTGGCTGAAACTCAGTTGTAAGAAGGCTGAGGAAATGCAGTTAACTGGAGGGGAACCTTTAGCTCTGTAAACATCCTATGTAACCACAGCAGTGGTATCTGAAGGAGATTTGGGCCCCTGTGTGGTACGTATGCCTGGCCTCACTGCACAGGTAACATGAAGTCACTTTGTATATGCATAGCAGTGTGACTGCAAACCCGCTCCGCGTGTGCCACAGGTCTGATGCATCTGTCCGTGGGGCTTGTGTGTTCATGCTTTGAAATGGCCCTGGACCAAAGTCCACAATTTCAGGATCTGTGTTCTGCTTTTTGCTCCTTGATTAACAAATTGCAGCAGGCCCGAAGAGTGCACTCTCATTTTGTTTTATGTGAAGACATGCAGACTTGAAGCACAGGAAAATGGGATTCCTACATTTTGGGAGAGTGAGGGCTCTCTGTTCCTGCTTTTTGAATGTGGAGAAGAAATTCACTATTTGGATGTTTTCTACTGTAGTTCTGTAGTATTATCTTTTGAAATGTATTGTGCAATTAGAGACCTGACCATTGGATGGTCATTCTATATATATGTCATTGTTCATATGTCTTAAAGGGTTGGAAAGGTGATGAAGATTGATCAGGATGTAACTAAAGGTATGGGAACTGAGCATGACGTCAGTGGTATAGAATAAGGGGTGGAGACTCCTGGTTTCAGCTGGGATAGAGTTAACTGTCTTCCTAGTAGCTGGTACAGTGCTATGTTTTGAGTTCAGTGTGTGAAGAATGTTGATAACACTGATGTTTTCAGTTGTTGCTAAGTAGTGTTTAGACTAATGTCAAGGATTTTTCAGCTTCTCATGCCCAGCCAGCGAGAAAGCTGGAGGGGCACAAGAAGTTGGCACAGGAGAGACCCAGGGCAGCTGACCCAAACTGGCCAACAGGGTATTCCATACCATGGGACGTCCCATCCAGTATAGGAACTGGGAAGTGGGGGCGGGGAATCGCCGCTGGGGGACTAGCGGGGTGCCAGTCGGCGGGTGGTGAGCAATTGCACTGCGCATCATTTGTACATTCCGATCCTTTCATTATTGCTGTTGTCATTTTATTAGCGTTATAATTATCATTATTAGTTTCTTCTTTTCTGTTCTATTAAACCATTCTTATCTCAACCCACGAGTTTTACTTCTTTTCCCGATTTTCTCCCCCATCCCACTGGGTGGGGGGGGAGTGAGTGAGCAGCTGCGTGGTGCTTAGTTGCTGGCTGGGGTTAAACCACGACAATGCTGTATGCTTAGGTTTTTTTCAGAGCTTAATAATAAACAAGCAAACATATAAATAAATATATAAAACCCAAAGACTAACCCAGGTGCTATAGTGATGCATGCACAAAGACTGAAGGTTAAAGTAAGCTTAAAAAAATTGTGAAAAATGGGAAAGCAACGTATATCCACTTAGTGAGGGCTGCAGGAAAAAGATAATGTCAGGAAAAAGCTAAATGAGTTAGTGCTATCCAAGGAGTGTAGAAGAGAATAAGAACTTCAGAAGTGTTTATCAGGGGAAAGTGAAGTGCCAGAGAGAAACTTTTCCTATTAGCAAATGAAGAAGAAAATGAAGATTGAAGAAAATTGATTCAGACACTGAAGTCTTTAATTTTCTGTATTCTTTTTCCTTCTGTTAAAGAAAACTAAAAGGTCATTATGAAAATATTTCTGATGGAGCTTCTACCAAAAAGTAAAAAAGCATGCCTAAAAAAATTAAATCTATGGAAGATATCAGTTCTAGATTATATCACATTTGGTCTTAAGTCAACATAGGAAGATACAGTATCTTGAACTAGACCCACTGATGCAGCTGGGAAGTGGGAAGCTGAGCCTGGTGACCATACAAGCTCTTCAAGGCAGTTTGTCTCACATCCTTGGACCATAACAGCTACACCAACTTGACAACTTGCATTTTTGTTAGAAATGTGAACTTGGAAAACTGCTTCCTTGGTCATCAAGTCCAGCTTCCAATATTAGAGGAAACCCTGACAATTGTTCTCCAATTTAAAATACACTAAGGCAAGTTGAAATATGGAACTCGAATGGTGCCATTCTTTTTTACGGGATATAGAGACACAGTTAACACAGAGTGAGCAGACTGCATTGTTTGCACTCATACACCTGTTAATCAATGATTTGTAAAGGATGACTCATCTCAGCCACACTTGATCGTATTTGAAAGGCCTCTAAGTGTGTATGGCAGAAGAGATTTTGTCAGGAACTCAATACAATGCTTCAAAAAGTTGGTGAAGTGAGTATTGTGTGGATGAACCAAGGGGCTAGAATACAAAGTAATTATGTCAGTAAGTTTACTGCAGGGTATAAAATAAAGTCCTATCTCATTTTGTACCTCTGTTGTTCAGAAGTAGAAAAAGAACAGGAAGTTTTTCATTAAAACTATGATAAATTTAGAAGCCAATTCTTTTTCCATCAATGTATGTATTTAGCTGTTGGTCAATAACGTTTTGTTAAGGCAATATTTTGGGGAGGGAATTGAGTATTTAACTAAAAAAAAAAAATAGATCTTTTTTTAGGGAAATTCTGACTTCTTATTGAGCAGTTGAGCTCTAGAAAAGCAAAAGATTTAACTGAACACTTAAATTTGTAAATACGACCTTTGTATCTCCCTAGCGCAGCTGTAATGCTTCTGCATCATTTTGGTCTTCATTTCTCAGCTTCATCATGGCTTGCACATTTCTCATGTACAGAAAACATTTTTTGAATGGAAAGTAATTTATTAGCTCCAGGATCTGTACACATCAGAGAGGAGAAAGGTGTTTTGTTTTGTTTTGTTTTTTTTTTAAAGAGCAAAATACTCCCCTATGCTTTAACTGGTAGGAGGAAATTATCATAGGCAATAGGGAAGACAGGTGTGGATGGGAGGTTGTTTGTGGGGAGCTAGCTTTAAGGGACACTGTCTTTCTTTCAAAACCTGGAATTTATTTTTAGCTGCACAATGTGGTATATAAGAAGAATAACACCAGAGCTAGAAGATAGTAAAGGGTCTGCCTTTCTTAGCCAAACTCCTGAGATGAGTCACTGATAGAAAATGCTGATTTAGTCACTGCTCTTGTGTGCAGGTGTTTCCTTTTTGTTTGGGAAAGCTTGAGAGAGACCCATGAGAGGGAAGAGACAGGAGGGATGGGCTGAGGAAGGTGGGGGAGTTCTTGTGGAAGGAGTGCTGTAGCTGAGAATATGTACAGGTAAGTACATGAATAATAGAGGCTGTTTACAAGCTTTTTTTCTTTACTGTTACTCTGGTACATGAGAGTTTGCTGAATCTGGAAACCTTGAAAAGACAATCCTTTGCTACTTTGTGCAGGAAAGGAAAAGCTCGTTCTGGTCAGAAGGTGAAGTTAACTTAGCTAAACTAGTTCAATTTAGTTTATGTTAAGAGTTCCATTAAACTGGTAAATGGGTATCATTATCTAAGATGTTTCTGAGGCATATCAGCCCTGCATAAATAGTGGGAGGCAAGGATATAAACTGGAAACAAAAAGGATGAGGAAAGAAATGAAGATGTTCAGCTGGACTATGAATATGTTTTAAAGGATCAACATGAACAATATAATATCTGGAAGGATTTCCCAGGAGCTAGGCTTGTTAGATGATAAAATAGGAACTAAAAAAGAACTGAAAGAGGTTTCTTAATTTGAAGTATTTATGACTATTCTGCAAAAATCATTTAACAAATGTTTTGCAGGGAGCAATCCTACATTTGTACAGTGTTTTCATAAAATGACTACTTGTAAGTTATACCACGTGTGAATCTAAGAATTCTTCCCTTTGCTTGTGATATATGTGTTTTTTCTATAACATTGTCTGATTGTTACACTGATCACTTAGATTTTTAGATTTAACTTTTTTGTGAAGAAATTGGTGGGGACCTTCCAATTTATTTTGTAATGCTTCCTGGATTTTCATCCCTGACTTGTACCCATGAAGAACCTTGGAGAAGGTGATGTTTTCTAGAAAGCATTAAATCCACTTTACACTATACTGATGAGAAAATATCAAAGCCAAGAATTACATTGTTTTAATTCTAAAAAAAATTGTGAGTTGGAATTTTTCTGAAGGTGATCTGAAGTGTGGTGCTGGGGGAAAAAAACTCCCTCTCAAAATGTCTCACTGAATCACCTTTAACCTTAAATTTAATCCAAAGAGTCTTACACTGAATGACTGAAATGCATTTTTTTCCTTTTTTTTCTCCCCCCCCCCCGCCCCAATACATTTGCCATGCTGTGGTTACAAAGTCCCCCAGGGAGTATCACAAACTCACATGATGTTTATTCAAAGCTCAGTATTGTATTTTTTGCAATGTTTTCTACATTAGCCAAATGATTTTAAAATTTCATCTGGCAGGTTAACTCCATATCAGCTTCTTATTAAAGGAGTCTCAAGAACATACATTTTTTTCAGTTAAGGTTATCAGAACCTGAAATCAGTAAACAGGCTCTATATCTATTTCAGCTGATGGCATTAGAAGAATTTGTGTTCTCCTTTCCACATCTGTTTCACTCCTCTTTTGATCCTGATAATTACAAATGTGAATGAATGTTTGGACTGTGCTTGGTGCACGAGTGCTGCTGAAGTATTAAATATTATTATTTGGTGTTGTATTTGGTGTATTGGATACTAATGAATACTTCTGGAAAGCCAGCCCAGACTTCATTTGGGTTACATGGAGAAGTACGTATTTGTATGGGGGTTGTAGAGTGTGTTCCCAAAGGATCCTCCAATTTTAGGAAGAGGTGTAAAAGAAGAAGAAAGACTTCTTGTGTACCTTTTCTGCAAAATTTTTGGGGGTGGAAACATGGAGCAAAAGGCATTTATTTCAGTGATATACCAAACAGAAATAAACCCCCAAACTTATGCATGCAAATATGATTTAAGATTACTTTAAAAAAATCTGTATTTGTTGTGTACTTGATCATTATTTCCTAATAGGTATTTGCAAGATGAAAACTACGGGGCGGCGGGGGGAAGCATTATTTTGATATCTGGAAAGAAAGAAATATGAATGACAGGGTTGAAATATTTAATTTCCATTTCATGTCTTTTTCATATATGTGCTCTAATAATTTATTCTTTTAAAAAAAAGTTCTTTGTATGGAGAAAACCATGTAAGTATAATCATGCCTGGGCCACCTAGCTGTATCTAAGTGGTATAGTTAGTTGTAAATAATCAGAGGCAGTGGCATGCAGACCTGTGCCATGCACAGGCCATGGAAGAGTACCAAAAAGACTGTCAGAGATCTCTTTGGAGTCAGGAGACTCATACACGTGCTCTTGACGGGGAACACAAGCTCTGGCAGAGCTGCAGCCATTAACCAGAGCAAGCGGCGTAAAAAGAGCATCTAATTGTAGCAGGCGGGTGAAGCAGGGAGGGCTAAGGGAAGAGGAACTTCACCTGGAGTGGCATGAAAGGCAGCTCAGCTCTCCCAACAGGTCAGCAGCAGTTCGGTGGGGATGGACTCACCAAGGCAGGAGAGTTTCTTCTGTTGCCTGCTCTGAGGATTGTGTTAGTGTGGGAGGAGGGGAGCAGCTTGCCGCTTTTTTCTTTTCATATGTCTTAGTGAGGCAACTGATTTTTGAAATGGAGCCAGCTTTCAGGAAAGAAGTGTTCAATTATTCTGCATTACTCTGTTCTCCTACCACTGTTTTCTCTTCTTTCTTGAATTAAATACTACTTGTTAAGCTTCCCCATTTTCCGGTTATGTGACGATATTAGCCCATTGACTCCAGGAGATGTATTTTATCAGCTTGCTAAAATTTGAAGCTATTGCTACCAGTCAATTTTTGGTAGAAGAATGATGATTGGTTTTGCTAATTCTTCTTCATAATAAGAGTTGGTTGGTTGGTTGTTTTTGAGGATGGGCAGAACATGAATAACAAGCCTTAGTGATTTTATAAAAGAGAAAAAAAAGTGCACTTTTCCAAATGATACCACTAGATAGTCATTGTCTTTTCTTCCTTCATCTTGTGGTAGTCTCTAGAAAATGAGTAAAATTTCTCATTGCTGCATTTTGCTCAGTTTGAACCTGACATTTTTTGCTTCTAGTGGGAATAGAAGACAAATAGCATGAAAATGAGATACAACTGAATCTGAGTGAATAATCAGTGATTAATTTTTGTGTTGTCTTTCATTTACTGCCACTCTTAGTGTTTTTGAAATTTAAAACCAGTCACCTAGTGTAGTAAGGAGATCCAGAGGCAGAGAGATGTATTGCCTAGAAGGCTTCTGGAAAACGGTATAAGCTAAGCTTGTATGAAAATGACAGCCACACAGATTTTGTAACTGTGAAAATACCTTCCATTCTCTGTTTCTGTAAAGTGCATATCACCCATGTAGACCTTTCAGTAGTAAGGATGCAGTCTGGCCCATCTGTTCATGAGCCAGATAAATACACAACTCTTTCTGCAGTGAAAACTTACAAGAAAACTATCTGAGCCCCACGACTATAGAAAACTGATGCCTGCTTTTCCCACTGGCAGCTAATACTGACGATAGCTACTCTGTGTTAGGAGAGAGATTTGACAACTTGGGAAGATGAAGGAAGCTCTTTGGAAGTCAAGAAATGAAACTCCAGCTTGCGTATGAGGAGATTTTAACAGCGTTTTTAAAAGTAACTAAAAGCAGTGCATGGTTTTTGGGAAAGAAATGGAGGTGTCCTAAGCAGTGAGTAATAGAGAGGGGGTTAAAAAAAAAAAAAGAGAGAGAGAAAAAAGAAAAAAGGCAAACGTCAGTCTAAGGGAGCGAGAGAGCTGTGGCAGCCAGGCAGGCCGTTGGACTGACTGCTCTCAGAGGTCAAACTAAAGTAGAGAAAGAGCACGGACTGAAGAGATGAATAATGACTAGTGAGAGTCAAACATGATCTCTCTGGGCCTCAGCAGGAAAAACTGAACAGTGAGGAACACTGACAAGCTGAATCCCAGAGGCTGAGATGGTAAGAAATGATAATGTCCAGACCAAGGAAGAAAATAGAGCGTGATGTGAAGCCCATGGTAATATCTGAAATACATATAAGGTTCCTTTTTAAAACCACAGACACAACAAATGATGAAAATGCTAATCCTAATGATGGCTTCCACAGTGAATATTATGTATGTGAGGGGAAAAGTAATAATTTTCTGTGTCTTGAGACAGAGCTTCAAGTTTGTAAATGGGGAATAAGCACAGCACTGCAATGCCTGAGGAGCAGGTTATTTTCAAGAACTGTGTTGTGCTATAGGAGGACCATGACTTAAGACTTGAATTAGCGGAGTCTCCTCAGAGAAAAAAATGTCAGTAGCAATATTTTGATCAATAAGGTTTATATTTTTTTTAAGTAATGCAAATATAGTCCTGCACACTTGCTGAATTTAAAGCTTCTGTCCATATAAATATGTCAAAAGAAGATTTTACTATTTACTTATTGCGTAGTCTGGGAAAAGTTGCTTTTAGCTCACTTGAGCTCTTCTGCATGAAAACAGGGAAGTCAGGTCAGCTAAAACGAAGTATATGTAACTGATACTGCTCCTGATACAATAGCACTTATGCTTGAAGTTAAACCTGTATGCAAGAATTGGCAGGTAAACTAAAACACTTAAAAAAAAAAAAAATTTAAGAAGAAAGAAAGAAATCTGACATTAAATGATTGACATATCCACTATTACAAAAGAACAGTAGGAATACCTAAGTTTTTTCAGAACTTCTCAAATTTGAATTTTAACAGTGCTTTCAGCATTGAGGTAAATGTCTTTTAATGAAAACCGTAATTCAGCATTGAGGTAAATGTCTTTTAATGAAAACCATAACTGCCTATTTTACAAGCTTCAGATTGACCTTACCTAATCTGTCTGTGTTGCTGGAGGTGATGAAATGACTGATGAATAAAGCAATTGGTAAATCCCTGAATTAACTGCTAAATGAAGACCCACAGTAGAACTTTGAGTCTTGATATGTGTTGAAACTATCTCAAAGGATTTGAAATCTCCCTTTGAATAGAAATTTTGGCAGAAGAGGGAAAACCCTTATGGAAAGTCAAGTGTTCACAGTTTTTAAGCAAATTTCATAAGAGCAGGTGTCTCCTTTTGATGCATAACTGGAGACCACTGTTATCACTGCTGATACTTCCATTCCTTGGTGGAACAGCACTGAAACCTATTTGGCTGTCTTTAAGTCAGTTCTCAAATCCTTGGAAGGTGCATTTTCTTCATGCTATTGGCAATCTGAAACTTCATTTTATTCTGTAAAAGGAAATGTTTAATGGATCTAAGGAAAAAAAAAATGGCCTCAGTTTTGAGTGAGGAGGTTAATACTGTGCACCACTTCTCAGCAATGGCATTTGCTCTAGAATGAGAAAGCAGCGTCTTCATGCTGAACATGCTGTAACAGAGCTGCTGTAAAGTGAGTTGAATCACAGCTAAAGTATATCATCCTCTATACCTGCCATTTCACGAGAGCTCCCTGGAGAGCTCTACAGCTATTTTTGATGTGGATTGTAGGTATTATTATTTACGTAGCATTGCACAATATCTGGATATGGATAAAAGAATCTCTTGAAGAGCCAGACATTTTGAAAAGCTAGATTCACAAAGAAGATATAGAAGCATATTCGGTACAATGACTTTACATTTAATCTTGCCTCAAACAGATTAATCTTTGTCACTCACAAGCTTCAGTTGTTGAGTTTACAGACACTAGAAAAAAACTTGTGAAGACTGGAAGTTATGAAAGCTTTGATAGGTAGTTGTGTATCCTTTAAGTAAATAGAGTGGAACCCTTTTTAGCTGTGTTTTTTGTTGGGTTTTTTGTTTGGTTGTTTTTTTGGTAAAAGTTTATACCAGGTGATTCAATTCAAACTGAATTTCAGTCTTAAACATAGCAGGACTTGCTCGCTTCAGTGATTGTAACAATTTTCAATAAACAACTATAAAAAGAAATGTAACTGAGGTATCTGGTAGTTATCCAAGATCTGCAGGCGTTGGGACTCAAGCCTGCAGTGTTAAACGTTTTGGTTAAATCCATTAAAATGCTTAATCACATAGTTTACTTGTGAACACTGAGTAGTTTCAATTAATAGACGTTAATGGACTACCTGCATACCTTAGTAACTTGTGTGGGTCATGAATCCACAGCACATACTAACCTCTAATCACCTAGGAATTTCTGGAACATGAAAGAACAACTGAAACAAAGCAATGTAATGAGTTGGGCTTTGTTTTCTTCAGTTCATTGATAGGACCAAACTTCTATTGGGTTTTCATGTAAATTGCCTCAGTCAGCATTTGCATTACAAATTTTTGTTCTTATTGGTGTTAAATGGATATGTAATACGTGGCTGTAACAATGAACTTACAGGCTGACTTATTTTGTTTTATAATTCAGTATTGTAGTGGAATGAAAAGCAAATATTTTGCTGTAATTGTTATGCTAATTGACTTTTAATGTTGTTTTATTTTCCAGCTACTCCAGCAGTCTCCAAAGTTTAATAAAGCTCAAAACATTTAATTTTATTGCCTTGGACTATTGATTATCTGTTTAAAACTAAGAACAATGTGAACTGTTATCTTTGTCTTGCTGATTGCCTGAATTATCTTGAAGAAATAAGAGATGTGCATGAAAAGAATCTCGTGCAATAAAAAAATGTCACTTGTATGCATTACTCATGGCTATTGTACAAGACCCACAAGCCTTTAATCTCAGACTTGCAAAGGAAAGAAATTTCACTGTTTCACAACTGAACTCAATATTCCCTCAGGCATTACACCACCATTTACATTTCTCTTTCTTGATTTTTATTGCCAACATAAGCTTATTTAAAGGAATGAATAGCATGCTGTCTACTTTGAGACAAATATTAAAATAATACTTCAAAAACCCTACTAGATATATTAGAGAGGGTTTGTTTCAATCTTAGAAGTTAAATTATTAAGGAAAACCATGTCAGTTTCAAAGAAATAACAAAGAAAGAAACATAAGAAAAAAATAAAGCTACATCCATTCCAACATTATGAAATATTTTTCACTTATTATAATGTGGCTATGAAAACTTGGAGACTGGGAAGACTGAAACTAGCTATTCACAAGAAATAATGGGTGACTTTTTAATTTATCAAAGCAAAACCATATTTTGCAGCAGTTTGTCAGAGTACAGTGTTTCATTACAATTATCAAAGTTTTTTTGTGCATAAGTATGTTTTCACTAGCCACTAATCACATGGTTAGAAAGAACTAGTAACTTCTGTCAAATGTATGGAGCTCCTGTCTTATTGTACCATTAATTCTTTTGAAAGCTGCCATGGTATTGGCTGTGCTGCATCAGTTTTCTGTTTGCAAAGTAGAACAAATTCCAGGTGTTGTGGCAGCTGATGTTTTACTATCAATGAGCTCATAGAAAAGAAACTATCATTCTAGTGAATCGATAAGTGAATCTTGTGCTTAGTGAGCTGGAAGAAATCACAAGTCTTTCATGTTAACTTTATTTTTAAGTATATCGCATCCTGTGTCTCCAGGTTTTTGGAGAAGTGTGTAACACGCTTAACAGGGACCCCTCATTTTTCTGTGTATCTGTAACTTCAGTGCTTGCACTAGGAATATCAATTGTGTTCATTGGAGAGAGGAAAACAATTGAGATAAATCATCCAGGAGTATTAATTCTGAGGAAGTAAATGGAAGTAGATGTGTACAGAGTGTGTTGGTTGTTGTCATTAGGTTCTCTATCTTTTTAAGAAAATCTCTGTTTTGTTTCTATATATTCTGGAAATCAATGTTTGCTTGTGACTTGCTTCATTAATGTGTACTGTTTAGCCTGAAGAAAGTTGAAGAGTGACTGAAAGGTAGTTTTAGCACCTCCTATTTCTTAACTCTAGAAACTTCACAGTTGCTATCAATTCCATTTTAAATATCCCCTCCTCCCCCTCAGTTAAATTTTACCTTTAAAATTATACTGTCAGGAAAACTGAACATAGAATCACAGAATGATTTGGGTTGGAAGGGACCTTTAAAGGTCACCTGGTCCACTGCCCCTGCAATGAGCAGGGACATCTCCAACTAGATCAGGTTGTTCAGAGCCCCGTCTAACCTGACCTTGAATTTTTCCAGGAGTGGGGCATCTACCACCTCTCTGGGCAATCTGTTTCAGTGTTTCATCAGATATAACATGTAAGGTTATATATGAAAGTAATAATGTGCTCAGGATTTGGTCTACTCTTATCCTGGCTATGATTTTTTTCATATGAAGAAAAAAAAAAATTCTTAAAGAAAAGCCTTAGTAGAGACCATACTATTTTGTAGGTCCAAAATAAGCTGCATGCTTTTCATTTTGTGATAACCTTCTGACCAATTCTAGTAAAGGCTTTCAGTTTCTGAACAAGATAGGTTTAAAATTGAGTTTTGGGACCCTCCTTGTTGGTAATTTGGTGTATCTTTTGTCTCTTATATTTGTGGAGAAATTACAAAAAGCCATATAACTGCATTTCCTAGTGTTTAAATTCAGGGGGATTGAACTAACATTCTTCCTCAGTAAAGCTTATTTTTTGGCTCCACCTCTCCAGTTCTCTCTGGTATTAAACAAAGTAGAAAGGTTATTTCTTCTTTTTCTGCTTTTACAACTGTTAGTTTTCAGCCATACACCTTCCTTGGTCTGGATCACCAGTGTCACTGCCAGCATGGGGGACTTAGGAGAAATGAGCAATGAAACGGAGAAACAAAACGTCCTGGGCTTGCACTCAAATAACATGTAACCATGGTACAAAATCTTTCAGCTAAGCAATTTTCCTTGAGCTAAACTGCCTTGGGACAGACAAATTAGCCCCAGAGAACGGAGCTTCTGGCCAGTGCGGCTCCAAAGCATCAGGTAATCTATGGTGGACACCCTGTCAGCTTCTGTCCCAGGCAGCAGTTGAATCATGTTACCTCCGCAAACTCCCACCAGAAATCATTCTTACTAAATCTTTTGTGAGCCAGGGTTTTGAATGTGCATGACATATTAGGCAGTTGTTATAAAGGGACATTAGAACATTCAATTATTTTAGAAAATTATCAGGAGTCTTTGCATAAGCTTTTGACCTGTGTGCAAATATTTTCAACATTGCTTAAACTCCTCTACTTTTAAAATAAAATTTCAATCTAAAAGTGATCAATAAATCACTGCACTATTTTGGAGTTTGATATAAACTCTTCTTTTAAAGGTGATATTTAAACATGGACGTGGTGACTTTTTTTCTGGAGAAAAATGTTTTATCAGCTCTTATAAAAAAATCTTTTTCTGTTGCATATAAGTTTGGAACTGGTTGAATTGAGAACCTATTGATAACATCAGTTCTTGATACCTAGATTCTCTCTGCAAGTTTGTAAGTTCTACCATTCTTGGTGAAAACTGTTAAAAGTTTTTTCAGAAATGTTGTTTTCAATATACATTAAAACATGGAGGTTCAGTAGGAGCCACAATGTACCTAAGTGCTTGGTTTCTTTCTTTGGACAACAGGCAAATCAATAAGGCACTGATTGCAATTATTAATTTGAAGTGCTTTCGCTGTGTTATTTTACTGTAATACTTTTTAATATATATGTCGTAAATACACAAAATAAAATTGCAGGTTTCAGTCAGATACAATTGCTTTTTGCAACAAAAATTGTTTGGAAACTTTAGTAAAAATAGTATGTTGATAAAAAATATATATAACATGAGAATTTCAAGATACATTTTGTTGTAGCTGAGTATTGATTATTATTTTTTCCTTGTACTTAGAATATAATTATTATATATTTTACATTAATTTTACATTTTTATTTATTATTATTATTAAATTATGATAAGCACACAGAGAAAAAGGATAATCCATGCTCTGGGAAAAAAAAAAAAAAAAGCCCTAAAACCTAGCATGCAAGACTTTTTTTGCATTTATTAAGGCAAGATAGATACAAATATGAAAGTATTTGTGAAGGAAGGAGGAAAGAAGATTTCAATGTAAAAGTACTTAGGCTGCTTTAGAATTTAGGACTTTTAAATTTTAATGGATTATCTAATGGACTACCAAATGTATCTGTATATTTTCTTTTTGTCGGCTGCACTAATGACTTAAGGTTTTCTAACTAATGTGTATAAATTATTTTAATGTAGCCCGTAAGATTGAAACAGAACAAGATATAGCACTGTGTGACAAAACTGTCTGTAAAACACCTGCAAAACCAGGAGATTGGATCTAAAAAAAAAATTGCATTTTTTTACCCTGTGAGATTTGGGTAAGGATAATTATCTCTTGGTGGCTCTGCTTCCCTATTTGTAAAATAGAGGAAATTATGCTTTTAAGAAAGCGTTCTGCCTGCCTGTTACATTAGCTTAATTGTCGCTGTGAATCTGCGTTACTCCTGTAATACCCCCATCCATCCCTGTGGTAACTGTTCTCTCACATTTGTGTGACGCTGTGAAGTGTTTGAGAGGAAGATGCTATATAAATACAGAGCAGAACTGCCAAGTATCATTTTTGTGGTAGGAGTGTTTGTGTCCCAGCACCCACCCGTGCGAGGGTGTTGTGGCTGGTGTTTGGTTTCTCTGTCTTTATTAATTGGACACTGCAAAGAGGTGAAAGGTGAAGGTGTGGGTAGGAAGAAGAGCAAAGTGAGGTCCAGATCGCCGCCTCCTGTTGCGCCAAGGCAGAGGGCTAGAGATACGCATGGCTGTGATATGAAAAGGGCATGGATTAGGTGTAAAAATGGCTGGTGGCTGACGAGGCAAACGAGGTCTCCCTGAACGAGCAGCACAGTGACCAGAGGGCTCTGACAGCCACGATGGGTGACCTCTGGTCGCTCGCTCTGCGCGCTCGGGGCAAGGCCGGCACCTGGAGCTCCGGGGACATGGAGGCTGGGGCTGGGTGACCTTCGGGCCTGGGAGTCCAGGATAAAGGAGTGGTGAGCCCATGCTTTGAAGAAGCTTTGATGTCATCTCCTTGCTTTGGGATCATCAGCGTTTTAGAGCATTTCTGAGACTCACGTCTGTGTTGGCTACTGGCTGGGGCCTACGTACTTCAAGGAGCTCAGGAATAGAAGTCACCCCGTATGTTGAGCTGGAAATAAGCAATTGCAAGTGTAAAGAAGGTGAAAACATGAAAAGTTATACTCGTCGAATTCATTCAATGCAACTATTGTCATTTCTGTGAGTGCAGCACTAATTAATAACACTAGCTTTTATCAGAAGTCTCAAAAAACTTTAGAAAGGATATTATTTTCTTCCACTGGGAAACTGAATTGAAGGGTGATTAAATGATTTTTCTGAGTTCATCAAAGGTAGAGCCAGGGATAAAGCTTGCGTTTATGAGACCCTGACCTCTACTCGCTAGCTCACGGCACTATCAGAAATATGATAAAGTTCTGAAATACAGTTCCCATTACAATGTTAATTCTAACACCCCTGTGAACTCTCTCCTTTACAGGTGCGCTAGGAAAAGGATATTAGTAAGGTTTGTATGGTATTCTCAAACAAATGTGTCCTACAGCTGCTTTAGTCCTTCTTTTGTCTTAAAATAGTTTTACCATCAGTTAAAACAATTGTTATAGGGAATGCTTAACACGGTGAGATTTATCTATCTGTTGGTATAATCTTTTTTTAAGATTTAGTTTTGTAATGGCTTTAAATTATAAATAATGTCTTAAACAGGTTAGCATCAAACTTTCAGGCTTGACTTGCTCTGTTTGAGTCGATTCACAGCTTAAATTCAGGGCTGCTTTTCTCCTTTCTCTCGTGCACATTTTTGCTCTCTCTTTGTGTGATTCTTAAATCTGAAAGAACAAATGTGATTGCTTTGCAGATTAAAACTGAAAATCGGTTATCTCATGAAATAAATAGACAACCAAGCTTGACATTTTTATTCTTGGAAATATGACATTTAAATTGCTATTGATCAGAAAAAAAAGTTCAGTTTGAGCAAAAGAATAAGGATAAACTCAAACTTATTTGCTGAGGCTTTGCAAACGATTCAGATATATAACGGACTCTTAACAGAAAAATCTATTTCTGCTGAAAGTCATCAGGTTATGTTAACTCTGTAATGCTCTCAACATTTTAAATGTCTATTGTTAACGAATAATTTTGAATCCTACTTAATTAAAAGTTAAAAACACAGAAGAGAGAACTAAGGCCTTAAAGTTAAATTTCAAAATACTTATTTCTAAAGTTAGGAATATTCAGTTGGGTGGTGGCTTTTTGGTGGTTGTTTTGTGATGGTTTTGGCTTTAGGGATTTTTTTTCCTTGTGGTTTTTGTTTGTTTGTTTGTTTGCATTTTTGTTTTGCTTTGTTGGTTTGGGTGTTTTTTTCAAAGGCTAAAACCTGAAGAACTTTGTGATATGCATGATCTTCCTGGAAGGTGAATGTTCCTCCCTATTCTGTGGGATAGCTGGGTTTATTTCTGTTCTGGAGCCTCTTGCCCTACTGGAGAGCAGGTGATCAGAATGCTCTGAAGCAACTGCTAGCACCTTTGGAAGGTGTTAATGTCCTTTGCTGCTGAGACATGACATGTTAGTGACACTTTCAGATGGTTAAAGAGTAGTTCTTAAAATATTTTTATCCTGGAGGCTTATTGTGATGTTGACCTTGCTGCATGTAAAAAAATCAAGGCTAACAAACAAACAAAAAGTCTCTCTTTTAGAAGTGATCTGAAAGGTCTGATGTTTGCTTAGTATCATTTTTGATTCAAAAAACCCATCCCCTGTTTTTTGATGTCTAGGATGTTTTCCTCACGATAACTACAGTTTTCTCTTCTCATTTTAATCTACGTGGTTTATTTAGATAGAATCTGAATACCTTTCAATAATTTTAAAACATCAATAATGATGCTCTTTTAGTCCTAGCGTGTATAAAAAGCAATCTTAAAATTCCATTGTTTTGGTTGTAGCATATATTTCTGTGCTAGGTTGTCTTTCTGAAGTACTTGCAGAAAGGTATGAAGAAGCTCCCAGAATTGACCTTTTAGTTCTAAGAAGGGTAGGGATTTCAGTGTACTTATCTTCATTTTTAAAAAAACGCTTCTCCATTTTTGTTTTTTCACTTTAAATTTTTCTCAGCATGGTTCACCTTACTGTTTATTTTTTCATCCCACCTCTACTTTACCTTTTCCGTTGAGCCACTAATCCACTGTACGTATGTGTTACGACTCCCTTGTTCCTTCCTCTGAAGCATCTGGAGTAGATTGGCACTAAGGTCAGGCTGTTAGAGAGGGTGAATTTGCTCTGCCAAAATTACAGGCAGAGAACTAATGTTCATCAGTGATTCTATTTGAAATAGATAAAACTCAGCCCTTTTCAACATGTCATTGCTCTACTAGTGTGCAAGTCATTAGGTATATACACCCTATAAAAAAAGAACAGCACTCAAGGTGTAAGATATAGTGTGGTCTTTGCTTGAGGCTGAACTTTTTTGCTATAAAACTTAGAATTTTCCTGAAATAGGGAAGAAATAAGGGAAGAAGGAAAGGAGAAGTAAAAAAATATGCTAGATTTGTTTGTGATTTGTGAGGTTTTGGGAGCTTAGGTCAGTTCTTTAAGACTAGTCATGGTCAGTGGTATGGAGGGATCTGGACTGAGCCTGCTCTATGCTTTATTTATGCATAAGGATAGGTTGCTGGGGTTTGAAGAGACATTTTGCTCTTGTCTTTCTTTTAAATGCTTCTGTTTCCTTGGATACAGATAGCTACCCAAAAGGACCTGAAATATTATATAATTCAATTTGATGGACACCAAAGTTACAATTTCAAACCAAAATGACCTCATTTTAATGGAGTTCTCCATGTGTACAGAGAAGTTTGAGCTGTTATTCATCAGAGGGTATGAAGTATACTACTGCAAAGATACACAAATGAACGGTTATGAGGATTTTATGACCCACTCATTTCTTTAATATCTTAAGTAGGATGAGGCAATTGGCTGACTAATGAGATCTTAATGGGAGTAGTGGTCTGAGTGAGGGGAGTATAACTGTCTTCATTTAGTCTAAATCTGTCCTGCTTAGAAATTTACTGTCCTGAGAATTTTTCTTTTAATACTGCAGAACTGGCACTGACAACATTACCAGTATATGTAATGGTTTGGAAAGGGCAATGACAGCAACAGAGAAAGTAATCTTAGCAAATGTGAGCATGGCTGATGAGTATTTTGAGGGGACCAGCATGTTTTCAGGAACCAACTAGAATTTTCTTTTATTAAACCACAGGACTTTAAATCTCTGTGGTCCAAAAGACAAATTTCGTAAATAATTTCCAGTGGTTAGGGCACATAGGTTTCATTTTAATTTCCTACCAGCGATAGGTAACGTAATGTAGGAACATAGTGAAAAAAATCTTAGTTGCACAGGCTTTTGTTTGTTTGTGTTCTCTAGTTTTATCTTTTAATTCACTCCTATTTCTTCCTATGATTTATTTTTTTCCTTCCTTCTGATAGTAAGAGCTCCTCGCTTGAAGAGTTTACTTTTAGCTGATGTATCTTTTCTAGTTTAAGACATTTTTTTGCTCTCCCTTTTTCCTTCTTACCTGTTAGCAGACTAGCATAGTAACTACAAGTCTCACAGTTTATATTTACTTATGTTCCCTTTTTGGTCGAAAATTGCTTGCACAGATGTCTGTCTTACTGCTGTGTGTTTTGAAGTTTAACATCTTCAGGTCAATCAGGTCTCTTAAATTTATGTAGCACTTTGTTACAGTAGCAGTACTACTGTAGCTGTTATAGTCTGCAATATTTTGGCTGGAAGTAGCATCTCAGACCAACCAATATAGTCTGGAAGAAAACCTGCAGCTTGTAGGGATATATGCTCTTCCTGTCTGAAAGAGAAACAGCAATCTTTAAAACTAACTACCAGTTGAAAACAATTATTCTAACTTAATTAGCTGTGTTACTTAGACCATGGGATAATAGATAATTGGCATCTGCGTCTGTATGGAGGTGTTAACCATGTCTTTACCTTTTTTCCCTGACTTACAAGAAAGGGAGAGAGTGAATTTATCATCTGTGGGATGTTGTTGGTTAACGGAGGGAAATTGCAATGTTCCGTAAAAGCAGTGCCGCTATTGAGTACATAATTGTGAGTATCCTCTAGTGTTATGAATTCCAGTTTCCAGTTCGTGTGGGAATTAGTTCATCTTTTACAGTCTTTTTGGGAGCCTCCCTGGGAGGGGAGGAGATGGGGGTCAGACCTGACTTGTGATAAATGCCCTTCCCCAGGTGCCTGTGCCCATTGTCGACTGTCTCTGCAAGGTCACTGTGAGGCTGTTGTTTCACCCAAGCAATTTGGGGAGCACCCTTTGGTGCTTTGGATGATGTACCCTGCATTTTGGAAAGGGTGTGGCCTGGGTATGGGATGTTTTTTTTCTGCTGTGGGAGGCATCTCCTGGGGTTGTCCAGATCTGTGCTTTTTCCCTAGGTGTGGGCAGGTCACATTTGATACATGCCATGTATTGGAGAGTTTCATGATAAACGGGCTGTTTGAAAAGTAGGAGTTACTGGGAAATATCTTTTAAGATTGAAACTTCTAGCACAGGTTGTAACTTTTCAGAAGTTTTGTTTTTGTAAAAAATTTGTCCATAGGAGGTATATTCCCAGAACACTGTTATAGTCAGGTAAAAATCCTTTTTATGTAGCTGAGTGGTATCACAGCAGTTGTCCTCAGAAAACATGGTGGTATTTAAAGGGATGTCTCATTTATATTGTTGTGTATAGAAAAATGAATTTATAATGACTAATTAGTACAACTACTACTGCTACTTTTATAGTAATAGTATCAATAAGTAATAATTCTTGGTTCATAAGACATGTATTGAACTCTTTTTCATCTGGTTGGAAAGATTGCTGGGTTTTTGGAGGTAGAAATTAGTCCGGGCAAACTCTTGAATGTTTTCTGCTAAGGCTTGTCATTTAGAGAGACAAGAGAGTCCTATAGGAGGTTCAGGGCTTCTCAGCCTGAACTGGTTTTTTTTCTGTCTTTAGAATGACAGTTTGAGTATAGACCACTAGTACCATAGGAGAGAGAGAGAGAGATAACATCTTTTTTAAGTTTGTTGTAGAGCGTAGTCTCAGAGCTGCTTGTCAGCCTCATTGATGTAGTCTTGCCATTTCAGGATTACTATCTCCTCTCTATTGTCTGCTACTTTAATTACTATTTGATGGTTATGGACAGTATGGATTGTCTCTGAAAGATAAAAACCTTTTTCTTTTCTGCAACGCTTTCTGCTCTGTAGTCAGAAAACATCTTTCTTTCAGATGGTCTGACTAATATATGCAGTTAAACTTAATTGTTTGCAACTTGTATGCAGCTTTGAAATTTCCTCTGTTTCAAACCTGAAGAGCTTGTGTACCTGAAAGTCTATTTTCTTTTCTTGCTAAAGGATCTTTTTCCATAAATCTTGTCTTAGCTTGGGTGGGAATATGTTTTTAACATGGATCATTATCCTAAATAAGATATTAAAGTGTGATTGAAATAGATTCCAGGTACAGCTGATCATCATGAGTCTCCTACATTTTTGGGCACACCTTTAGGCCCACCCCATTCAAAGTAAGATAACAAAAATTCAGTACAACTAAGGTAGCTTTGCTTTAAAAACAGTGAATTTAGGACACCGTTTTATTAGCATGTTATAGAATATAAAGTTTTCTTAAAACTTGCAACTGTGCATAGGTAGCTAAAATCCTAACATCATCATTTAGTAAGCTTAGTCAGATAAAGGCAGTGAAACCCAAAATGCCTATCCACATGTAGGAAATTCAAATTTCCTAAACAATCCTAAAGGAGGACACAGTTGCCTGAAATTGTACAGAGGCAAAATTTAGGGCTTAATCTTGGTATTGTGATTTTTAGAATTCCCAGTCCCCTAGCTCCTGAAATCTTGAAGAACATAAAATTTACTAAGTGAATATCCCTAAGAATCTAATATTTTTCTTTATGTGTTTCTTTAAACCAATGCTGCTTTGGCAGAACTGAATAGTTCAGCATGTTTCATGGGCACTGAGCTCAGCTACCTGAGTAGTACCAGAGCAATGCTCTTAGCAGTGTACGTTATATTCAGTTGGGATTTTTTTTTATTTTTTGTTTTGTGAATAAGGACCAAGAGACAGAATAGCTCTGTGTAAGAAGGGAAGATGGAGGGGGAAAGCATGAGTGTGGACTGTGCTGGCCTGCTGTTCCTGTGGACTTGCTGACAAGGACGGTGAAGGTTGCAGTGGCTGCAGGGGGAGCAGCCTGACCCGGTTCCTACAGCACATCCCAAGGCTCTGGGGCTGCCCAGGGCTGGGGCGCAGTGAGAGCAGGCTGCGGGCCAGGGCCAGTATGCTTGAACCCAGGGAAACTTTCTGCTATAGGCCAGCACACACTTTTCCTCTATGCAAAACTCTCAGCTCAGCCCAAAACACACCTTTCGGGCAGCAGCTGGATGGAGATGGAGCTGCTGGTGGTATACCTTCTGTGTGATTACATATTAGCTAAAGTATGTAAACCAGTTGTCCTGGTTTCAGCTGGTATAGAGTTAATTGTCTTCCTAGTAGCTGGTACAGTGCTATGTTTTTGAGTTGGGTATGAGAAGAATGTTGATAACACACTGATGTTTTCAGTTGTTGCTAGTAGTGTTTAGTCTAAAGTCAAGGATTTTTCAGCTTCTCATGCCCAGCCAGCGAGAAAGCTGGAGGGGCACAAGAAGTTGGCACAGGACACAGCCAGGGCAGCTGACCCAAAGTGGCCAACAGGGTATTCCATACCATGGGACGTCCCATCCAGTATAGGAACTGGGATGTGGGGGGCGGGGGATTGCCCCTCGGGGGCTAACTGGGTGTCGATTGGTGGGTGGTGAGCAATTGCATTGTGCATCATTTGTATATTCCAATCCTTTTATTATTACTGTTGTCATTTTATTAGCGTTATAATTATCATGATTAGTTTCTTCTTTTCTGTTCTATTAAACTGTTCTTATCTCAACCCACGAGTTTTACTTCCTTTCCTGATTTTCTCCCCCATCCCACTGGGGGGGGTGGGGGGGGGAGTGAGTGAGCGGCTGCGTGGTGCTTAGTTGCTAGCTGGGGTTAAACCAAGACACCAGTCCTTGGAGTAGGTTTGCAATTAAAGTCTTCCTCTCTCAATAAGATGAATATCCTAATCATGGAAACAAACGGTTATGGGCTGTTTCCTCTACAGTAAGATCAGGGCTTTACATTGCCACTGGGGCATGATCACTGTAATGGAGCAGAAGTCCAGGAGATACAGAGTAAGAGAGTAAGGGCCACAAAGTCTATGGCTCTGTGTTTTAATAATTTCTTTTCCTATGCTAAATTGTTGTGCAAACACACAAACAAAACACCTCAGACCATCTGGAGGAACAGCAAACATTTGAAGAAAACCAAGATAGATATCAACACTTGCTTTCCTGGAGATGGTTACAGATATTACTGATGATAGTATTTTGCAACAGAAGTAGCATGTCCCTCTCTATTATTGGCAGTGGGCGAAAACCCAACAGTATCAACAAAAACAAATGAAAGGAAACTGATTTACTACAGTTGCTAAACAGGTGAGAATAGAAGAGTTTGACAACATTTTGCCTTCATGTGGTCAGAAAGGCATTAATGTGCAGAGCCAGCAGTTATGGACAGGTGTCTACCAGGAGAGAGTTCTCTTATTTTTCAGGAACTTTAGGCCACTTACAATAACCTCTTCTGTTTGTGTGGTGTTTTATTTGCCTTCAACCTTCCCTTCCCAATCAAAGCAGGAGAACTCACAACAGAATCTCCTTGGGTGACACTTTAGATTCTTCTTCTTGATGATTAAGTTCAAAACTGTAAGATGTATTCCTTTTTCCCTGGAATGATAGATTAAGAGCTAGAAAGTAATTTAAAAAAAAATGGGATTTAACTTGTTTATCGCTTTACCTCTCATTACCTGTTTTAAATTAATTTTAGTTTATGTACTGTATCTCTAGGATATATGACTAGTGTGGTCCCACTCTTGTTAGTGGAATTGCTGTAAACTTCCAATCCATTTTTGTTTTGGCACTCAGTTCATAGCTCTATTAAGTCTGTCAAACCTTTTGACAGCCAACTCTCAGCGTTTGCCAAGCTGGCTATCTTTAATTTGAGGAAGGAAACACTGATAGAGATGGTTTTCTCTACAAGTGTCAATGATTTTCTTCAAAAGGATGAGTTCCAGACAGTGACTCATGCATGTCTTTGGGAAGCAGTCCATACATCATGTTAGCTGACGCGAGTTCCTACTTTATCAGGAGTAGGATGAAACCTAATCCTGCAAAACACTGTTTCTAGAATTTTTTCTTTTACTCAAGTGAAATAGTCTTAATTGTATGTGATAATACATGTACAGTTGTACTATGGCTAATTAAATATGTCATCTTGCTTTAGGTACATTTGTTTCATGTTAGACTTTTGATGTAGTTGATGTAAACTGGTTTTGATTCAATGGAGCTAATTGATATTGGTTAAGGATCTGGTCAATGATATTCTACTTATGTCATCTTGTAAGAAGAAAGTAACAAGGAGTAAATTCATAACCTCAAGTCCATTAAGTACACCATCAAACAAAATAAGTTCATTAAATAATAATTCTATATAACTAAGCAAGCTTGGCTGTGGTTGAAGATACAGATAGAATGCATGCATAATTGACAAGATAGGAAAACAAATTACAAAAAGGGCAAGATCAGCATAACCTCAAGTATGTGTTAAAATTCATTCAAACTCACTGTTGGGAGTTTTGGGGGAATGCCTTAATTTTTATCTTGGAAATAAATATAGTTTGAGGAAATGAAGAATACACTAAGATAACTAAGCCAATACAAAAGTTCTCATATTGACAAATGGACCTTTAAATAACCATGTACAACAACTTCTGTAAATGTTTGCTAATGTGGTTCCACTTGTCACTCAATATTTCCGTATTGATAGACTGCTTAATATCTGATAAAAGGAACTTTTTGACTAGAATGTGCCTTTTTTTAACCACAGATGATGAGAAAGTAATATTTTATTGGAGAGGCACCAACATATACTTGTGATTATTTTGAGTGTTTGAGATGCTAAATTTAAATGCTTTTGTGGATAAGACTAGGATTAGTTAAGGGCTTAAAATCAAGTATATTATCAGACTTTACTGAACTGTTGTCTAGAACTAGACAAATATATAACTGATCCAATTTTTTCCTGTACTTTGTAGAAAGATACAGTTCTATATCCTTGGGCCTCATTTTTTGGATTGAGTTTTATTGTTCTATTTCTGTTCTCTGCCTAATGTCTGAAAACATTTTAGTATGTTATTGTTACTTTTTTTTTAAAAAGTTTTAATTAGAAGTAGTTATTGGAAAAAGCAAATTAATTCTTAGAATCTAGCTATTTTATGGCTAGTATTCTCCCTTGTTAGGTGTAAATTATAATGTCTTCCCCATTATAAAGTTTGCCAACATGACATTCTGTTCTATGTACAATGCTGTTTCTTCAGTACACTGCTTACCGTGCTGCCATAGATGGAGCTTTGTTTGGGTTGGCAGGTCTGCTCTAAATTAGCCTGTAATATTCTAAACTTTGCCTTTTGTCTACTTGATTATATATGCAGGAAACAACATAGTAGAGAATTCTATACACTTCCTCGTCATTTAAGAGTGTGAGATTTGGCCTAATAAAATGGCTAAGGTTTTGAAGATCATTTTTCTTGTGGCACAGATGTGCCTATGTTCTGTATCTGTCACAAAGGACAGATCTGTGTATCTGTCACAAAGTATCTGTTTGCTAATTATAAAGTTAACTTATATTTCAGCTGCAATGACTCATCTTTTTATCTGAATAGATAGAGGGGTGCACACTGCCCAAGGTAGTGTCCTCCCGAGGTGGAGCCCAAATCCTCTCTGCCTGCTACTGCTCTAGTCTAAACAACAGGTGCATTTATTCCTTCCTGGACTTACTTTGCTCACTAGTATGTCTCTTTCATAGTCTTTTTTTTCTCCCTTCTTTCTCAATTAAATGGATACTTTTTACCACTACAGATGAAATTATCCAATAATACCGGGCTGTAGTGATCAAAATAATGAGCAAATGTTATTTTTAATACAGATAACTGCTTTTGAGTTTTTAAGTAGAGAATTAAATTAAACAATCATTGAATTTTGGGGAAAGCATTGTACCAGCTAAATTTTAAACTGGCTTTTAATAGTGTATTTCTAATAGCACTTTCTAAAGTCTGTCTAACGTTCTTCAGGCGTGTTGGGATTTTCTGAGTCACCATAGACACGTGAAATGTCATTTTAGGTTATTTAGACCAGTGAACTTTTCAATATCGCTTCTTAAGTAAACTGTGTGCCCTTGATTTACGTTTACTTTGTAGTTTTTGTGCCATAATCTCTGCTGAAATATGGATAACAGAAGCCATGAATTTTTAGATAAAACTTAAAACCTACTGGCCTGTGCATAAGATTGCAGTTTGGAAAATCCTGACTTCATGTTTGTCTTTGGTTTTGACATTTTTCCTGTAGCCTCGCTTAAAGATAGAGGAGCAATTTTCTGCTTATATATGCTGAAACTTTTCTTCTTGGACTTTGTATTTATATGTATTTCTATTTGACTAGCTGCACTGATTTAACTAACTGTTCTCTAAATAAATTAAAATGGATTCCTGGTTAAAAGATCTCGCAGCTTAAAGAAAAGGGAAGTTGTCTAAGGACACAGGTCATGTGCCAGAACTTCGTATGGAAGCTGTTGGGGAGGGTGGGGTGGGTTGGTTTGGTGTTCTGTTTTTTTTTCTAAGTAGTGACTGAAAAAATGCAAAGCAGGAATTCAGAGTCATTATCTTTCCCATTTGCAGATGGGAAAACTGAGGCATAAGGAAGCCTGGTGACTGGCCCACTGCCAACAGCCATGTCAGTCACTGGTATAACAACATTGACAGAGGTGTTGTACTTGAGAGCCAGACAAGGTATCTGCTTGGCCAGAATGCCATTGAGCTGAATGACGTTTGCAGCTTGAATGAAGGTTGAGTCCTTTTTTTCCTTTGTTCAATCCCACAGACAAATTCTTAATGATCTTATCCAGCCTACTGTCTTGCTGATATCAATGAACAATAAAAATATGTAACCTTACACACTCATCATCCTTCTTGAGAAAGAGTCTATGTGCGGTAAAAGCAAGAAGGTTTGCAGACAGCTGGAGTATGCCAACTTTGGGAACTGGGGACAGTGTGCAATTCGGATGGATGTAGGAAAAAGACATGTAAAGGGTTAATAAGGGCTTGCTGAAACACAGCAGCAGGATAGGATGAAAGCAGGTGGGAGTACTACGTTCACCTGAAGTCAAATCTCCAAAACTGTTAACTATGAACTGTTAAGATAGCTGTTAATACTATTGATAAACCGAAGTAGAATACTGGTAATCAGGATCCTGAAAATGTGAGAAGATAAATCACCAGAATGTAAAAGTGAGCAACGTCCTTCTAAATTAAAAAAAAAAAAAAAAAGATTTTGTGTCATATTTGTCATTAAAGAATGACACACATTATTTTCACTCCCACTTGCAAGGCCCAGTGGATAGAAGAGATTAGCAGTAAACAGCAAATGCCGGGGGGGGGGAAATGACCAATGTCACCTTTCAAGCCACAAAAGCTGCAGCAACTGAATTTTTATGTTGCTTCCCAGCTCACCATGATGACTTACAGTTAACATTTGCAGCACTGTGCTGCTGAGAACTAAAGGCTTACTCAGCAGAAGTAACGTAAGGTGAATACATGGTGCTTGTTCATATGGGGTCAGTGTGAGCTGAAAGTGCTTCATACTATACCATCATCAATATTACTAGATAGGGAATGCAACCAAATGATAACAGGGCTAGCTATGACCTTGGTGTACGTGACAAACACCTTACATTATAGCAGTTCACAAGTGGCAATAAGTAATAGAGCTCGCAGAGGTGGCCATCAAATATAAGTAATTAACTGAAGCAATGTAGAGAGAATACATGAGCCTGGGAAATGGTCCAAGAAAGAAGTATAAAAAAACCAGACAAACTGGAGGAAAAAGATATTTTTGTTTTAAGATGGGAGACATGAAGGTTGCTGATAGCATCATGGACTGGCTGGGAAGTGGAGATAAGTTGGATGAATGCTATATAAAAAAATAAATATCTTGCATGGCTTGAATAATATCACATTAGCAGAACTGGTATTTTCTTCCCTGCTCACAAGTGAAACATATAACAAACTAATACATATATCATGGGAGGGGGTAGGGAAGGGCACGTCCGGACTAAGGCTTAAAACATAAATATATATATAGGGCCAAGATTCTGGACTTACAGTAAAAAATTATAACCTTAGCTTCTATTTTTAATAGTTTTTTTTCTTATTCTCACCACTGTGGAGGGAAGGGGATGAGGCTTGAAAACGTCTCCAGCATGTAATTGAAGTAGTGATGTCTTCCTGAGTCAGCAGTCGGGGGGTGGGGGGAAATAAAATTAAAAGAAAGACTATTCCAATGCAGAGGTGTGTCAAAACTACAGGTCATGCAGAAAGCATTAGTCCTGAAGAGGCATTTCTAGCAATGGAGTGTGTCTTGTAGACTTTGCAAGCATGTACACCCTTATTAAAAGTATAAATTCAGAAGAAAGACGTTTCTGCTAGCTTTGTCTCTAGCTATTACTTTCAAAAGCTTTGAAATCTGTGCTGTGATGGAAGCTCAGCCTCCAAACTGCTTCAGTCTCTCACTGTGAGAGGAGCATGCTATCCTGCAAATATCAAAAGCCTTTTATATTGTTTCACAGTAGATCAAACTTTACTATCTATCTTCATCGCATTCTGCTTCCCACCTTTTCTGAAAGCTGGGTGTTACAAAGTGAACAAAGAACATTTGCAGCTTCTTGCAATGACACTGGTCAGCTGTTAAACCCAAGACTTTATACCTCCATTTTGTGTAACCTCTGGAAAAGGCTGATGTTGAAAAATGGAAGAAAAATACAACATAACATTTTTTTCCCCTTTGTGCTTTCCAGGGATGGTTGCAAAGTAAAACACATTACTCCAGCCCTTTGGGTAATCAAGGGCTGGGGCAAATGATCAGAAAGTTGTAAGTGGGTCATTCATTTGCAACTCTTTTTTTTTTCCCTTCCTTTCTTTGGTTGAAGAATCTCATTTTTTTATAGAGGGCAGTACGCACTTCTGTAGGCAGAGGGAGATTTCACTGAACCCTTACTTTGCTCTTCTGGGAATCCCATAACTGGACAAGGAAGCAGGCAATATTCTCCCCTTTTTATGCTTTCCCCTTTCAATTTAGTAAGCAGGGGCAGCCTTGAGCAGGTGCTATGGAAAAGAAACAACAATTGCTTAAGATTGTCCTGTGGCTTATATCAAAGGTGCTTCTGAAACTACATGACAAGCAGGGAGATTTCAGGGGGAGACAGAAATAGAACTTCTTCAGAGGCTACGGTTGGAGAGTGGTGACCCAGGGAACATGTTATCAGTTCATGGTCACACAAAAATTGGTTTCCTTAACTTGAGCTGTGGACTTTTTCATCTACACCAGGAAATCAGATTTTCTTTTAAATCTGCACGTGCAGGTTTGCAAGTGTTCAATGTTTGCAAATTGGCCAGAATTTCATAAGTGCTCAGCATTCAATGTGCCAAGTCTGTTTACAAGTAGCTGCTTTTCCTCAAGCCAGAATAGCTGAGCTGTCTGGAAAGTCAAGCCCAGATGCTTTCAAAAAGTAAAGACAATTTTAGCTTATATGCACTAGCAGCACAATGACTTCAAATTCTACAAACAAGTGGAGCTTGGTGGTCTTCAGCCTGGTGATTTCCAGTGTGTCTTGAAGAAAATAGAGAACAGTAGTAGGGAGGTTGCTGGAAATCTTAGGTCTACATGGGAAGGTATTTAAGTCCTTTGTTTGCTCATGAATAGGTCTGACAGTATTTGAGAAATGGGAATAATTATATTATTGCTTTGAAAATCTTCAGTTTTGGTTATTGTATATTTTTAGCAGTCTATTAGTTCTAAAAATGAATACACACTCATTAGTAACTTCAAATAGTGATTGTTCAAAGATGCTTTATCAATGAGTCAGACACTTTTTGATATTTGAATTCTGCAGTGAAGGACAAATATTCAAAATCACTAAAGGATTTAAATAACACATGTCCAATGGACTCCAGAAAATGGGAATTTTATAGGTATTTCTATGCTTTTGAAAATCTGCTCCTGAATACCACCGTTTAGTGATGTATAAAACACCTAAAGAAATAAATTATATGCAGTGTACCACATGCAATTTTAACGTAAAGTCCATGAACAATTCTTGAGTGTTATCTAGGTACAGAATTGTAAATAATCAAATAATTATTGCTGTATATCTTTCTTTTTATTGAGTACTCTTCAGTAGTTACAAACTTTTATTCCCATGTTTTTCCAGGAATGTACCATATTTGAAAATGGTACGTAATCTTCTTTTTTCTCGAACACAATCCTAGCTGGAAACCACATTGAACACAGTACAGTTGTCCTTGTTCATATCGTATGTGGAATCATTCCTCTTTGCTTAGGTTTAAAAATTGGCTCGTGGCATGTTGAATATTATTCCAGTAAAGTTCTGTGGGAAACTTTGGAAAGTCCCCAGAAACCCTCTAAGTGAGAGCTGGTAATTTTGCTACAAGCACATATGTCATGGTTTAAGCCCAGACTGCTCACTCACTCCTCCAGGGCCCCGGTAGGATGAGGAGGAGTAAACATAAAGAAACGTTCATGGGTCGAGACAAGGACAGGGAGGGGTCACTCACCACTTATGGTCACGGGCAAAAGACAGGCTCGACTTGGGAAAAAACAAAATCAATTTAATTTACTACCAATCAAATCAAAACAAGGATATCAGGAAGTAAACTCAAACCTCAGAACGCCTTCCCCCCAGCCCTCCCTCCTTCCCGCCTCAAGCCCACTCCCGGCTCTCTCTGCCTCCTCCCCCCGGCGGCGCAGGGGAACAGGGGATGGGGGTTGGGGTCAGCTCCCCACACCTTGTCCCTGCCGCTCCTTCCTTCCTCCTCAGGGGGAGGAGGACTCCTCACCCGTCCCCTGCTCCACCGTGGGGTCCCTCCCACGGGAGACAGTCCTTCACTAACTTCTCCAACGTGAGTCCTTTCCGCGGGCTGCAGTTCCTCACAAACTTCCCTGGTGTGGGTCCTTTCCATGGGCTGCAGTCCTTCAGGCACAGACTACTCCAGCGTGGGTTTTCCCATGGAGTCACGGCCATCTTTGGGGCATCCACCTGCTCCAGCGTGGGCTCCTCCACAGGCTGCAGGTGGGCATCTGCTCCCCCGCTCCCCTCCATGGGCTGGGGGGGGACAGCCTGCCGTCCCACCACGGGCTGCAGGGGCATCCCCTCCTCTGGCGCACCTCCTCCCCTCCTTCCTCGCTGACCTCGGTACCTGCAGAGGGGTTCCTCTCACATTCCAATCCCACTACTCACTACTGGGTTCCCCTTCTTAAATACATTCTCCCAGAGGCACTACCACCGTCACTGGTGGGCTCAGCCTGGGCCAGAGGTGGGTCCAACTTGGAGCCGGGAAAGCTTCTGGCAGCTTCTCACAGGAGCCACCCCTGCGGCCCCTCCCCCGCTACCAAAACCCGCACCACACAACCCCAAAATGACATAGTTTTCACTGGCTGCTTGAAATTTCCTGAATTCATGATGCTTTTTCCATTTTATCCAGTCTTCCTAAAATGTAAGTTTCCCTAAAATGGATAGATTTTTGTGGATGTGTACATATGTTTCTTCCTAAGATAGGCACGTTTTTAGAAGAGAGAAGAAACTGTTTCACTATGAAACCACCCAGAACTGTTGTAGAACATATTTCCATCTACAGCTGATAGCCAGCTGGCAATGTCTCCTCGCTGACTGCAGATACTTGCTAGAACTAAATGTAGTTTTGTTTTCCCTACCTTCCAGTTTTGCTCTATCTATTTTAATATTTTCTTTGTTTCTAGTATTTCAGAATCATCTACCTTGTGGCCTCAAATTATTTTCCATTGACTTTTTTTTCTTTTCAGTATTTACCGGTGACCAATGGTAAGAATTTTCATACTAGAGAATTTCCTCTGCATCTGCATTTGATTTACCCTTTCAAAGACATGATGTCTTCATTGAGTGACCATTTGTAAGGCAGCTGTAAGGTCACCCCACTCTTTCCTTTAAGACGTATTATTGGGGCCAAACAAGTATTCTGCAGCTAGATTGGAACACACGAAATCAAAATTTGATGCTTCATGTTGCACTTTCTGTATATTCAATTCAGGCACACTTCATGAAGAAGCTTCTATTGAAATGTTTATCAACTATTTCCCTAAATAATATCCTATTTATTTCAATAATATTGTTTAGAATATATTATTTGTCTATTACCAATGCTTTGGGGCATAATATGTATGTAACTTACAGAAATTGTGGTATCTTTCAGGATGCTGGACATTGCCATTAGCATTAGTTAGACCAAGAAGCATGAAAGAGTTTAGTAGACAATTAAAACCAGATTTCCCCCCCTCATTAAAAAAACCCAGGAGTCTGGCTGCTGGTAGAAACTACAATTTTACAGCTTTTGTAGGGAAGTAAGAGTTACTGTATGCTGACATTGGAATAACTGTGAGTGTTGGTTTTTTTTCCTGACTATATTAATGTAAAAACACTAAATATCACTGCTGTACTAAATATAAATTCCATGTAATGCAAAAAGTTGCAGTTGTACTTTATACATATATTTTTTTTTAATTAAAAACAAAAATAGTCAGTGTATTATGCAAATTATTTAGGTAAATGACAGCTTTCGTTTTTGCAGTGTGCTAACTGAAGAAAATTTGAGTGAAATTTTTCCATATGTTGGATATTATTTCACTTGATAACAATTTTATTAGTTTATTAAAATTTGTCTTTTCAGTCTGATACCCAATTATCATAACAGTCACTTGTAAATGTTTATATACAGTAGGAATCAAAAAAACCCTTATGAAGAGCATCTCTAAAAAATGGTTATCATCTATTTGCTTTATATAGACTTCTGGATTCTAACAGGTGCTCCTTGTACCTGCTTGTTTTGTTTTTTTTCTTGGCTAGACTTTACCTTTCCTATGCACTCTCAAATGCATTTGGTTGAAAATAACAGAAAATTAGAAAACTGCTTTTATTAAAAATGTCACTGTATTTTCTATAGTGCCTCTTCCCATGCCTACAAAATGGTTCAGCTGCAGTGCATCATGGGCAGCACAAGGAAAGTATCCACTTTACAGTACACCTGATATTAAATTGTCAGGAGTTATTTCTGATTGGTTTTCTGTTAACATTCAATTCAATTTTGAAATCGCTATATTTCTACTGTCCTTCATGGAGTTCTTAAAAATAAAATTAATGAATCTAGAACCTTCCCTTTCCCTGCTCTGCTTTCTTGCATTATAGTGCTTTTAAAAATGACAACTCTCTATAGATATTATGATCAACTAGCAAATACTGCAGTGTGCCAAACCTTGTCTTTGAATCATGTTTCTTGTTACTTTTCAAATCAGTAGAAACATCTTATTTCAGATTAATCTACTGAAATTTGTTGCAGAAAACCAAACAGAAAATGCCAGTAAAGAACTGTCTTATGGAAAGTAGCAGTAGGGATACTGTAGTCTAAAAAATGTTTTCAGTTGCATATTAATTCCTTAGAAATAATCATAAAATCAATGCAGTAGTAGGTCAGGAAATTGCCATAGCTGATCACTGTTTATTATTTTTTAAACATTTTAAACAGCGTTTTGTCCTGAGTGCATAGAGCATTCAAGTTACTTTCCATGTGTTCTAATTCTTTACACACATCAAATGTTATCTAGATTATTATTAAAGATATCAGGTATGGTGTGGCTTACCTTGAGTAACATTCACTGTCTAAATATAAATCTGCATAGTAGTTTTGCAATAGAAATAGAAATTTAAAAGGTTTTTTTGCTTGCATGTGATTAAGTCTGAGACGTTAAAGCTGCAAGTTTTAGAGCCTGTCATAATACATACAAAAACTTATCCATGGTTCTCTGGATGAATTTTGAGATGTTGCACATACAGAGAAGGTACAAGGCTGTTAGCCTTTTTTGACCCCTGAAGTGAAAATAAAATAGAGGCAAAAAAAGGAATATTGAATCTGAAACTTGTGTGCAGCAGGGCAATGGAATTTCTTTTGAAGGGAAGCAGGGTGGTAATGATCTTACAAATTTGCTCTCTGCATGAATAAAGAGGTATAAAAAAGCAGTAATGACAAGTGAGGAGGAAGAAGGGTTATTACAAAGCTAATCATAAATGAGCAGTGAAGATTGATAATGACATGCAACAACAATAGAGAGAAAACGACTCCAAGTATGATGGTGAAGGAGAAAAGAAAGAAAAGGCTGGGACAACTTCTTCATTAATGGAAACCTAACCCACCCCAGGCTACAAGTGAGAATTTGGACAAATAATGTGGGTATTTCCATATTTTGCACAGAATTAGTTTTACCTGTCTTTAAACATCTGACAGCTTTTGGCCAGGAGTATGTTTGCAGTGCGCTTGGACTGCCAACAGTGAGCTCTGATCAATGTGATTCGCCATTAAACCTCTTAAGAAACAAGTACGAGAAATCCTTGCTGAGTAAGTTGACCAGCTTGACCTTTGTCTGTGCTCACTCAGATGAAGACCTCTGTACTGTGACCCATGAACATGCACCACAAGCTCAGCACTCACTGCATTGTCTGGCAACTGAGCCAGGGATGGTCAAGGCTTCCTACCCTCCCACAGTGCATGTCCCATAAGCCTTGGCTTCATTTCTCTCCTCTCCGAGTACATTGGGAAGTGCAGCCTTTATCAGAGCTATGCATTTGTCCTGGTCTGGAGGCTTCAGCTGGAGCTCCTTTCTGTCCTCTCTTCATGTACACATCCTTCTTTGCCCCACATTTGCAGACGTCTGGCACCATGAGGCATAATATGCACCTAACTGGCAAAAATTACACCGTTTATTGGGCTGACATCCCTGGTCTCTGAACAGGCTGATTTAATCTTTTCAAAATGAAATGGCTATGCAGTATCATGCTACCACAATATTTGAAAACTTGATCCAAGACAAGTTCTTTGAGCTGTGGCTGACTTCGTGGAGATGTCTTAGTTGCCCAGGACAGCGTTTTTCAGTAGTTTTGTTGTTGATACTGCCATATACCTTGAATAAGGAGAGGGCTGCTTCACAAACCCACAATTACTTCCTTATAACATGACACCGAATATGTAGTGTTCTTGTGTGGTGGCATGGAGCCATGACATGCAAGATAGGCACAGAGAGAGAGTATCAAACTTGGTATAGTCAGCCTCTGGACAGTTTGAAAGTGGCAGGTTAGAGCAAAACAGGGACTAAATCAAATTGGTGGTGTAAACACATATGGGAGCATTCACCCACATTCCCTCTGTAGTCCAACATAATGTCTAGCTCCAAACATTTAACCTGTTTTTTGTTACAGGCTTGTGAAGCTTTGGGGCTCACCAATGAGGGTATGGAACAGATATGTGCTCAGAAAGATGAAAATAATGATAAACATTTGAAATCTGCTTGAAAAAAATGAAAGAAAGAGGAAAGCGTGTTCACTACAAAGACTTCATACTGTGTTATTAACATTAAAGCTAAGGTTTACTCAGCTTTCATCCATTATGTTTGGCTTGTGTTGAGTAGTGATGATTACATGACACTGATGCATGGACTAATATTATAATAGATTTTTAATTGAACTGAGGAAAATACTTGTAGGGTCAAAGTTTTTAATAAATGAACGGATTAAATGTCCCATGAAAGGTGCCATATGGTTTTTTAAAATCTGAAAATTAGTTGCAAAGTCACAGTTAATTTAATTATATGGTCTCTCTGTCTTGGGATAATAAAGCAGACTGAGAATTATAATAGTCAGAGAATGAAACCTTTGCTGTTGAGAGGCATTTTGAAAATGAAATGTTTGTCTAACTGCTTTTAAATTACTCTACTCATGTTCATAAGGATATTGTTTTAAAGATAATGTATTTAGGCCATAATGCAATAATGATTGGTGGTGTGTCATTTTCTGAGTTGTACTTTCTTGTTATGCTGGGTATCTCAGCCTTTATGGATGCACATTTTGTTCACAGTACAGCGAAGATATTGTTGTAAACACATGGGAATCAAATGTCTTGGGCCACTGATAGGGTTTCCTGTTTATAAGTACACTGACCAATCTTTATGACCAGTACAATGAGTATGACTATTACAGAACATCTTTGTAAGAAAGCAGTTGCCTTCCAATGTACCTGCAGCTGTCATTAAAATTATTTTAAAAAAAAGCTTATGTATAATAAAAACCAGAATCTGCCATATTCTCTCCTTGATCAATAATATATTCTGATAATACTTCTGCATCTCTCTGAAATTTGTGCTCATAATTTTTGAAATTTTCAAACGTTTATTTTCTTTCCAATACAGTGCTCTCTACTAGCTGTGATCACCACCAACATATCTCTTATTTTCTTTTGTTGGTGTGCAAATCCTATACCTGCATTGACTTTCTTCTTTCCAGATAAATGATAAAGTCAAGTCTTTGATTCATTAATTTGGATACCTATGAACATCATGGACTAAAGTTTATCTTGTTGTTAACATACAAGATAGAACTTGTGTAAGGAATTAAACAAGATTATTCACAGAAACAAATGCTCTCTACACCAGTGAATATTCTGCTTTAATGATGCAATGAAATTAGATGCCTATTCAGCAGCAAAGTCAGTCACTGGTAAAAAATAAGGCTGGTTTTGATTGCATTTTTTTTCAAATGTAGTATAAAAAAAAATCCTTTCAGAATTAGGGTGGGTTTTTTTTTCATTCTGGTCAAGTAACTTTCTTGAAGATGTACACTTGATGAAATGTTTTATATTCTCCTGAAAATAGTTCATATATATTTATGGTGTCTGGAGCAAAGTAAATTTGGAAATCTTATTAATAATTGTAAAGAAATGAACATAATAATAACAAATTAACTAATTAGAAGTTTTTAATGAAAAATATATTTTAAAAATGCATTTCATAAACGTAGATGGAGAAAATGTAAAGTAAAAACAAAATTCACTGATCAGCAAAATCTAAGATCTTATTGCTCATTCTTTTCTTCATTAACAACTTGATGAAGTCAGTATCTTTGCAAATAGAATGATAATGAGAATCTTTAATAAGTATCCACTCTGACTTCTTATAACAAAATGAAATGATAGGGAAAGGTAAGAAGTTATGTCATGCTTCAACACTTACTGAATAGAAGAAGAACTGTTTTGAAATAGTGAATACCCAGAGAAAGGTGTGGTAGATAACCTGAATCATTAAACCACGTTATTGAGAGAGGCTTTTTTTTTTTTTTTTAAATCTTGTATTTTTGGGGACAGAGATGTTTCTATAGACTTGTGATACTGTCTTGTATTAGGCAATGTCCGCCTCAAATGTATTAACCTTTCTTTTTCAGATGAACAGTTTTGAATACTTTCAATCACAAGTGTACATAGTAGGCTAATATAGTTAATCTTATTGATTATAATTATGGTGAAATATTTCCTATTTCTTGTAATAGTATTATATTATACAACATAGTTCCTTTTATGTCATGAAAGTTTCTATGTACACAAACAATTCTTGCTGATCTAAATGACTGTACTACTAAGGATTTAAAAAGTATCGTATAGGAGGTAAAGGAATTGGAATGCTGCTCTGTGGAAAATGGTTTCATTACATAGGTAATGTTTCGTTTTTCCTCCTCCAAAAATTTCTCACTTGCAGGAAGATTGATTAGTATAGGAAAACAGTTTGGTTTTTACTTCTACACCCTAGGACAGAAATTAATCTCACCTACCATTTGCTTGAATCTCAGTTCCCTGAAACCTATACTCCGAAAAACATTAATACTAAGCACATGAAAATCAAAAGATGAGGTTGAAAATTTCAGAACCATTTTGCATGAAGCTGGTTGGATAGAAACCTAGGGAAAATACTTTAAAAGGTTATAGCTCTAAAGGAGTATTTTGACATGATTGGTACAGCATTGTGTTCAGAGTTAGGCAGAAAAGCATAATAATAGACTTGTGTCCAAGTGCTCTGGAGCATAGGTGTATCCAGCCCAGTTATGTCATATAAGTGGAAGGCCCAAGTTTCCTGTGGCTTGTAAAGGCTGGAGAGTTGTTGTGGTTTAACCCCAGTCAGCAACTAAGCACTACGCAGCCACTCACTCACTCCCCCCCCCACCCAGTGGGATGGGGGAGAAAATCAGGAAAACAAGTAAAACTCGTGGGTTGAGATAAGAATGGTTTAATAGAACAGAAAAGAAGAAACTAATCATGATAATGATAACACTAATAAAATGACAACAGTAATAATAAAAGGATTAGAATATACAAGTGATGCACAATGTAATTGCTCACCACCCGCCAACCTACAGTCCCCGAGCAGCGATCCCCTGCCCCCACTCCCCCCCAGTTCCTATACTAGATGGGACGTCCCATGGTATGGAATACCCTGTTGGCCAGTTTGGGTCAGGTGCCCTGGCTGTGTCCTGTGCCAACTTCTTGTGCCCCTCCAGCTTTCTCGCTGGCTGGGCATGAGAAGCTGAAAAATCCTTGACATTAGTCTAAACACTACTTAGCAACAACTGAAAACATCAGTGTTATCAACATTCTTTGCATACTGAACTCAAAACATAGCACTATACCAGCTACTAGGAAGACAATTAACTCTATTCCAGCTGAAACCAGGACAAGAGTATAAAAATCTGACCTCACTTACTGAGCTGACTTTGACCATAGTCTTGCGTTGGGGAACCTGGCTTCGTGACTGCAATGCTTGGTCTCACTCAGAGTGGGCAGTACATGTTATATGCATTTGCTTTGTAAACAGCTTTAACTTTTAATTCTTTTTTTCAACCATGAAACTGAAATAAAAGTAATTTTTAGGCAGTGGCTCTTCAATTCTGCACATCTTTTAATGTTGTGGGTAATGACTGTCACCATTCTTACATTAAATACAATCTTTGGTTTGATGCATGCCATTTGCAGTGGCTAGAAGGCTGAAAAGAGATTTTAATTGACCAAAAATAGCCAACTGAGTTTTTCCCTGTGAAATACTATTTTTTATAATAACTGAAATCAGAGAGAAGTGTCAGCACTTGTTTCTACCCCTGGGAGGTCCCTGACTTGCAATAAGAAGGAAAGGGAAGAATGTTGAAATTCTGATTAGAAGCAGGTAAAATGTGATGAAAAAATTAGGAAGTTGGTAGAAGTGGAAAATTTTTTTTTTTTTTTTTTTTTAAGATACCATGTGTCAATAATGTCAAAATGTTTGATACTACATCATTATGAGAAACAAAATGTTTGTTTGGATTACTAATGCTATAATAATTTTATGGTAAATCTAATGTAAATCCTGTCTAAATCCTGGTTTTAAAATTAAACAAAATGAACCAACAATCAAAACGTAATACTTTTAGCATTATCAAAAAGGAAAAAAAAAAAAAAGCTGTCTTTCATTCCATGTTAATTTTGGTATTTTTTATATCTGACTGTAACTACTGGTAGCAGTACAGAAGATCACCCTTTCTGATATTATGTTTTTATAGTTATTGCTTCTTTATACTGTGGGTTTTTGCTGTGCTTGAATTAGACTTTGTGATAATTCAGACTATAGGTCTCCACAACTGAATAACTCTGATAGAGTCTGTGGGGTTCATGTGTGTTTCTTAATGAGTCGTGCATGATAGCAAGTGCTCTGCCTATCACACAACATAACTAGTCAGAATAACCTACTGAGCAAAAAACCCAAACCGGACAACAATAAAAAAAAGAGGCAATTGATATTATAAATAATTGCAGAAGAAGGAAGGTGCATGGGGGAAATTATCAAGGCTGGAACAGTTCAGTTATCACAAACAGTGAGGAAAGAGGAGGGAAGTTCGTTCAAGTAGAAGTTTCTCAGCTGAAGAACAAAATAAAACAAGCTGATGAGAGAAAGAACAAGGGGGGAAGTCTTTATCACTTGATAAAGACACATGGTCTTGACTTGAAGAACAAGTAATGGTGAAAGAAACTTACCATAAAAGTCAGAGATTCTGATTTCTGGACTTTTCATGTACAGAAACTGAGGGATCTGGTCTCTGACCAGTTACATGTATGAAAGCAGATTGGGAGTGAGTGGCTGACGGGGATGGTACTGTTCTCATCTACGCTGTTGTCCTCTCCAAGCTGCGGGGAGACTTTGTTAGACTTCTCATGCAACAGGTCTGTTGGCTAGCTTTAACTCTTCTGTTATTAGAGCGAGAGTTTAGTCAGAAGCACAGGCTTTTTTAGTGTCTGATCCTGAAAATATGAACATGAGTAACTTTCTGCATGAGACCTGTCCCACTGGAGTAGTATGCTTGAAATTAATTACATGCCTAGAATTGTTCTTGTGAACAAGAATTTGTGAGTAGAAAGGAGGTATTATTTTCCTGTAATTCCAAGATGAAAGCCCATCAATCTGGATGAGGTAAAAATTCTTCCATTTCCCTTTGGGTGCATATATAGATACACCCTCCAACCATAAATGTCCCAATCCTAAGAAAGGTGCAAAGTCTTCTATTTTTGCTGCTGCTTCTCTAGACCTCTTGGTTCAAATATTCCCATTTTTGATAGCAAGACAGGAAGATAATGACAGACTACCAAAGAAAAAAAGATATCTAAACTATATATAGCATTTGCATTAAATGTGTTTGTAAAAACATGCTCTGATTAGTTAAGCACTCTTGTGATTAAGCACCCTATGTTTTGTGATTTTTTTTTTCTTTAGTTTGTTATGACTTTCCTCTCCCTTTAAATCCTCTCTGTTTTCATTCATTGTCAGTTCCTAATTGGTGGATCATGATGATGAGTGGCCACTTAATATATTAACCATTAAGTACACTTAGCATTTAGTGTACACCATTCAGTCCTTTAAATGCAGAATAATGGAGAACTTCACACAGATTTCTGTGGTACTTCAAAAAATTTTTATATTGACTTTATATCACTTAGAGGTGTAGTGTTTTTATTAGGCATGTGGTTAGCTGTGGATGTAGGATTTCCTACTTTCTTTTTTTTTTTTTATATAACTGAATTTTATGGAGAGATTTCAGTGTCATGGGTCTATTCAAAAAGCAAATGAAAAACAAGAAATGACATCTCATAGGTTACCTGCATGGCTGGAACATACTAAAGCCATTATATGGATGTTTGCTACTGGACCTAACAGGGTAACTAATAACAGTAGCAGTTCACCATTTTGTGTATAAACTGTTACTGGTACACTTGGACATACTCAGCTGGTGCATTTCATAAATATTTGCTGATAGCTTTAGGCAAATGCTACAGTAAGCATCACTGAAGCACTTTAAGCAGATGTTCTGGTGGTAGCACATTTCAAATCTTGTAATAAAGCTAAAATGTATTGCATAGGTAATTGCATGGTTAAGTGTATTCGTAATTTTTACACTCCTCTTTCCTTTCATGTAACTCTTCTTTCATGAATGCTCTACACTGATTTTTGCACAGGATCCTGTATTCACTTAGGCTCTCCATGCGAAGGAGCTGAGGTAGAACTGCTGCTTTCCTTGGTGCACCCCATGGTAGTGGTCCCTGTGCTGCCCGGTACTGACTGAGTTGTGCATGCTAGGGCTTCCGCCATATCCATACACACCGGTTTTCTTCTGCATGCCAGTTTTGTCCAATGGCTGGCTGGGATGCATCTGGATTACACACATGAACCTAGAAACTAGAAACGGGTCCTGGGTACAGCAGTTTAGATGTATGTGGGAAGTTCAGGATTTCATTCCAAGCACTTGAATGGACTATGCTGTTGTGATCACCTGTTTCTGTCATCCTCGCTGAATGAGACTTGTTATGTCTCTGCCTGTTCCAGCCACCTTCTGTTTCCATCACTTTTCTGCTGGCTTCACAGGACAGCCAACTCTCCCCTCCACTACAAATTCTCCTGCAGCCCTATGTTCACAAGTTGCAATTCAAAAGGCCCCTTTTTGTGCTCTTCAGCTTGCACTCTTCCTTCTAAGGTTATCTCAGTCCTTTATTCAAGATTTTTGCACCTAGTCTTGTCTTGATAGACCCACTTTTTTTCCCCCTTCTATCCTGGCCTAGGTCCTTGTTCAAGTATTTGAATGTCCTTCACACATGAACATAATTTTATGCTTTCTCAATTACTACCCCCCCCCCACCCCGTTTTCTGTATTTATGAGATCCATGGATCTTTTCTGAGTTAGCTCCCATTTTTTCACACCAGCTACTAATCCTATTTTTTTCTAATAGTTCCTTTCCTAATCCCATGTTGTTGTTTGTTTACTTTAAATTATGGACAACCACTTTGCCCTCTTTTTACCCAAAAGACTGTGGAGCATTTTGCTAAAAATTAACCTAAAGGCAACTTTTGCAAATGAGGCTGTTAGTCTATCTTACATTAGGATATTAATTTCTCAAATGCTTTGGAGATGCAGATAACTTAAGAAAATCCCCAGTGAATATCATGTTGTTTCCTTTTTATTCCATTTATCATGTTTGAGTTACGCAAAATGGTATTACATGTGAAGAAAGTAACAACTTCACAAGTTTGAAGCAACTGGTATAAGTGTATTGCTTGTTTCTACTATTTCTGTTTCATATTGTGGTATGTGAGCACCCAAAGTGTATCCTTTTTTCTTTCTAAGTGTGGAGGATTGATGGTAGCAGCTCCAGATTTGCTGGCATTAGGACGACAGGCTCAGCAGTGCTAGGAGACTGAGGCAGCTTTCCTATGCATTTCCAATTAATCCCAGCAGGTTGTCTCTTTGTGGCAGGATCACATATAAAGTGCACCATAAGATTGTGGCACTTTTTCTTTTCCATCTGTAGAAGAAAATACTTGTGTCTGCATTTCTGATACATAGCTAGACAGAGCTTGCCTGTAGTCTTTTATACATGCGTGTGTTTTGAATATTCTGGAGTGTACAATGCAGTGAAGCAGGTGCTCCTTCTTAGCTGAAGATGCCATTATTTTGAAAATCAGAAAGAAAACCTGTGCACATGCTGGCAAAGTAGTGAGATACTAAGAGTCAAAGCAGACTAAGTGATTACTCCTAAAGTTGCTATAGCAGACTGGCTTCTTTTTTGTTTAGCACATCTATTATTGATATGCTTGTTGTGCAGGATGTTATTCATATAGATACATGAATGAATTGTACTAAGGTACCGGGATTGCTGGTACATGTCCTACCCCTGATGATGAGTAAATGGAAACATTGATTCCTGTTACAGCTAAAGAAGGGCTAGAAGATGTGCTCACACAGACAGTCTCTCTTCCACTTTCTATAAATGATTAATTATCACACTTTGATTTATTTATTTTTTTTAGACTGAAGCCTTCATTAATCAACACTCCTAAACTATCAAAGTCATTACTGAATGATAGTTTATTGTAATATATTGTATTTCTTATAGAGTGATACTGTTATGCAGACATTTTGAATTGCAAATTAATAGCTGCACATCTTTCGGATCTGTTAATGCATGCCAGATCAGAGCCAAATAGCCACTAGCTACACAGATATAGTGTGACATTTCTGAATTCTCTTGTTTTCTTCTAGAATCATATTTGCAGAAATGGAAGCAGTGAAAATAGCAAACATTTTTCTTAATGATTTTGTCAGGTGTACAGAAACCCTTTTTACATAAAGGCATAAATATTTTCCTTAACTTTCAATTGATGTTTAGAAAAATGTATACATTACACCTGTTTAATGATCCAAAATTAAGTTTTTCTTATATGTTTATGTGTTCTATATATTCTTTCATATATGATTCAACCCTTTTCTTAGCATTTACTTGCCTGAGATTTAGATTAAAAAAATTCATGTTCCCCCCCCCCCAATCTGCTTGTTTGCATAAAATATATATTGTTTCTCCTGGGATAAAATAAGTAACTACTTAATGTTTAACATATTGGTGTTCTGACAGATTTTTTAAAAAGCCCTCCAGGTGAAAATGTCACTTTTGGTCATATTTAAAAATAATTTAAACCTTTCTCTGCTACTAACAAGTAAGTACTTACTGCACATGGTTGGAAAAAAAAAAATTTCTATGAAGCACTGCATATTCATTAGTGAAAGATGAGCCCAAGGTCTCATTTTGCAGTGAAAGTGTATAGTAGGTGATTAAGCTTTAAATGTGAAACAAGATATTCTATTTAATAGGTAAACTCCAGGCTCCAGTACGTTGGTAAGATAGATATTCTTGCTGGTAACAGCAGGAAACATTCTTTGATGTGTTCTGTGCCAGTTCAGTACAAATGGTCCTTACATGAACGCTGATAGAATTGAAAACTAACTAGAGGAGTCAGCCTCTGAAACTATCTCCTTACAATTCTGTTTTGGCAATTGAAGTATAGGATTTTATAAATAAGGAAATAAGTCAAACCAGCCAATTTTATATTACCAGTGTATAAAATGAATACTTTTTCAGAAAATATTATTAAGATCTTTTTGGAATTGTTTATGTTTAAAGGTAAAAATCATTAAGGCTTTTGAATAGAGAAATTATAATCTATCTAGAAACTAGTTTTTCAAAAGGTGTTTTGTTTTCAGAGCGGACAAGAAATTAAGATTCACATTTCTCACAAAATCTAAAGATTTCTTAAAGTTGTGTTCATAATATTTTATTTATATAGTTCTTAAGAAAAAAAAATTCAAATAAACACAAACCCTTTGTTTTTTTGGTGTCAACTTTCTAAAATGAATTGAAAGATTTTGGTTTTCTCTGTTATAATGTTAACCTGTGTCTCCATGTACTTCACTGGTATGTCACAACACATACTGAGCATCTCTTGTGCATGTCACTCTCTGTATGCCATGCTCAGTCCAAGTAGGCTTCCCAATATATGTGATGGCCAACTTCCTCCCCTCATGTAGACCAAGGAAAAGTCCCCCAGGCACCATGATATATGTACTTCAGCCAAGAAGAAGCCAAACAATACTTTCTAAAAAGTGCTATGGTAGATTAATGAAAAACTAGGTACCTGGCTGTAGCTGAAATTTTTCTTCAACCTACAAAATATTTTGTTAGTCTTTTCTAACAGAAAAGCATGATCACACATGCAGCTTACTTTGGTACCCGATTCCCTGGCCCCAAAAGCTGATGGGATGACTCAGGCTGGCAAATGGGATTTGGGGCTGGATTGAAAGCAGGGCAAGGAGGGAGGCGAGTGCCTGGTTTCTAGAGATCTCAACTGCGGTGCATGGATAAACCGGTAATCTGGATCCCTGCAGAGCCTCACTCTCGTGGCGTGTTTAGCTGTGCATGCACAAGCAGGGCCTGGGCAAGCAGCGGCACGAGCTGGGCTTCTTATCCCAAAGACAGGGTGGAAGGAGAGAGATAGCGGGAGCCTCCGGTCTGTTGCCTGCTGAGCCAGAGAAGGTAACAGCACTGGGGAGCTGCCAGATCCCTGCGGCATGAGGGTTCTCTAGGGGAAGCATCCCTGATGGCAGGAGGCCAGGGCTGACGAGAAGCTCCCAGGTGGAGATGGGGTTGTGGGATTGTAACACTTTTGTTTGCCATTATGCAAGTTGACTAATGTAGGGGTGAAAGACATCTCTCTGTCTCCAGCTGTATCCTGGGCTGCATCAAAAGAAGCATGGCCAGCAGTTTGAGGGAGGTGATTCTGCCCCTCTACCCTGGTAAGACCCCACCTGGAGCACCGCGTCCAGCTCTGGAGTCCTCAGCACAGGAAAGACATGGACCTGTTGGAGCGGGTCCAGAGGAGGGCCACAGAAATGGTCAGAGGGATGGAACACCTCTCCTATGAAGAAAGGCTGAGAGACTTGGGGTTGTTCAGCCTGGAGAAGAGAAGGCTCCAGGGAGACCTTATTGTGGCTTTTCAGTACTAAAAGGGGCTTACAAGAAAGAAGAGGACAAACTTTTTAGCAGGGCCTGTTGCAATAGGACAAGGGGTAATAGTTTTAAACTAAAAGAGGGTAGATTTAGACTAGATATAAGGAAGAAATTTTTTTATGAGGATGGTGAAACACTGGAACAGATTGCCCCGAGAAGTGATAGAGGCCCCATCCCTGGAAACATTCAAGGTCAGGTTGGATGGGGCTCTGAGCAATCCGATATAGTTGGAGATGTCCCTGCTCATTGCAGGGGGGGTTGGATGAGATGACCTTTAAAGGTTCCTTCTAACCCAAACTATTCTATGATTCCATCCAAATACAAATGCAAGCTTGAGTCAGAGCAATATACTTTACATCCTGTGCAGAATACATTATTTCTATTTATGCATTTTCCTGGCTGCATAACCATACAAATAGAATGGCTTGGAATAATTTATTTGAAGGATAACATATATACATTATTTCTAATTTATAAATGATTACACTGTACAGATAGCAAAAAGAGGGCATAACCTAGCTGCTTGCAAGGAAAATTGAACCTGGAAATAAAATACAGATAGACTCTTATCCTCAGGGAAAGCTTTGGGTCCCATGAATACTATAATGCTCGAGAATGTTTTACTGAGAAAAATAGAAATTATCCTTTCCAGGGAAGACCACAAGATTCCATTCTTTCCATTTTATAAAATTCTATATTGAAGGGAGGGAACAAGAAGTTGTTGATGTGAATTCCACTAATTCTTGAAATAACCACTGCATCTAAATTGAAGTGTTTCAGAGAAGCATGAGAGACTGCTCCTGATTGCCAGAGGTGAGGCATTCTCAATTACCTCAAGTGCTAGTGACCTACACAGCAAGGATAGGAAGCCTTGGTTTTGATGACTACTTGGGAAAGAGGTTTATCGTAGATGGGGAATGATCCTGCCTTTGAAATTTACAGATATTGAAGACAAATTGCCTCCATCAGATGCAGGAGTAATATTGGTTGATTTTTTTTTTTTTTTTATGGTTATATGCATCATGTTTGAATTATAATGGCTGGAAGGATAATGGTTAATAGACAGCAGAATCTGTTTTGCTTAACTGTAGGATTTTTTTGGTTTTGTATTTTGGCTCTGAAATGATTCAGGCTATTAAATAAAATGCAACCTGCAACATCTATTCTGAAGAAAAATTATTGAAATGTGAGAACCAGTGATAGTAAAGAGGAAGAGATTTAGCTATTCTTTTTACTTCGGTAAGGATTTGACAACTGGTTACTAAATTTGTTCATGAAATGATTATTTCTTAGACAGAGCTAGAGAGGAAAATGAGCAAATACAACATGCATCTAAAAGTTTGGAGTCTTATCTAATAGCAAACTCATGTGTCAGCAGTTCTGAATGATGAAAAATTTTTTACAGCTAGATATTTTAGTGTAACACTATTAATACAGTTAATGTTCTCCTGACTATGGAGAAGTTAGAGCAAAAAGCTCTCCTCTATTAATTTGTCGCAGTGCTTTGCCAGCAGGAATCTACTTAATTATATCTTAATTTGTGGTTTTAATGAATGCCATGAAGTTGCTTTTTTTTTTTTTTTTAATACAGTACTCAGTATTCCAAGAAATGGAGTTATAATATGCATGATATTAAATTTATATTTTTTTTAAAAAAGACTATTATATTGACAAATGGTATATGATCACAAAGCTATGCTTTAAACAACTGCTCTAAGAAACTTTAAAGAGCTTTTGGTCTAAAGACTGGATTTCCTATACAGATTAAATTTTGGTCCCATGAAAGTTGAGAATAAAATTCAGATTTTCTTCAGAGAGTCATGCAGAATTAAAAAAAAAATTGTTACATTAAAAGAAATAGTACATTAAAAGAAACAGAGAAAAGAAAATCAATACATTTTGTACATCTCTAATAATTTTAAAAGCATATAGGTATATAACTGCACATCTTTGTAAAAAAGGGGTTTATATAGATATGTAATTATGCATCTGATATGGTTTTATAAGACATAAGTTGTTTTATCAATGAATTCTTTTTTTATACTTATTGATTCAGCAAATATTTCTCTTTTACTGTTTTCTTACACTCTCTTTAGGGGGAAGGAATAGCAGCAAGGTTATGTAGTTCTTATCAGGTGCACTTACCTCTCTGATTAATGTCACTGAAATCAGTCCATGATAAGAATCTTCTCAGTATAAGAAAAATAGGCAGCATAAACAAGACTATGCTAGACCGGTCTGTTATTTTCATCTAGTAACGTATACTCCAGAAAAAAGTATCGAGGCACCAGAATTTAGTTGCAGGGAAACGGAAATTATTCTTCTGATTGATGTTTGCTATTTCCTGTTACTCTGTAATGAAAGAAAATATAGTTCCTTACTATACAAAATCTGTAATATTCATTCACAGTGTAAATGGCTCCCAAGTGATTATTTAAGCCAAACAAGATTTCATTGCCACTGGGGAGTGGCAAGCAAGAAGATCTTGGGATTTGCATAATAATTGGTTTGAAACAAGTGATATTCCATACAGTACTATGTATACAGAGAGTAGTGAATATGGTAGCCACAGTCTGAGAGATCAGTATCGGGACTATAATGAAAGCTGAATATTTTCCAGTCTTTGGAGGTTTTCAAACATCCATACAAGCTAATGAGCTAATTTAGATAAGCATTAAACATGAATTTAATCACATTACTGGTAATTATTAGCAGACACACAATACGAAGGCCTTTTAGTTTCCTTCAAAAGTTGTAATTAACCATAAAAAAAGTAAATTGTTTGACCTCATGCACTGCATATAAATGACTCAACTAAAGATTTTTAGCTTTAATAGGATGCTTAGCTTAGAGTGATTTTTCCTTATATATTATTTAGCTGAAAGTAAAGGTGTATTTTTTGCCACACGTTAACTTAAGAGCAAAATCAGACTGTATTTCTGAAAATGTTACTCACTGAAATGAACCTGAAAAACATATGCTGTATACTCTTATGAAATGGGTTTGGTTATCTGATATGTGGCCTCATTCCCACACCATCTCCTATGCTGGTCATGAGTTAGTAGGTAAGCATATACTTCCAGTAACCTCCCCAGCTCCTCTGAAATGTTTAAGGTTAAGCATGTGAGCGAGCGTTTGTGGATAAGAATAAAAACTGTGCTCAAATAAAACTCGATGTTTTGCTTGGCAAACATCATGCGGACAGACATACCTGGCCCAAAAATCTTGAGAGAGCAAGATTTCATCCCTGACTGCCTACACCAGGAAGGGGGCTACATTCCCCATGCATTTCAGTGAAAAAAATAATGGCTGGAGAATAAAAAGAAGTATATAAAAAATTTTATACAAGGATTTTGAGGTAAAGTTTCCAGTCCTGGAAACATGTGACCAAATAAATATTTTTAGTTTGCTTGTTTTAAAGGAAAAGTAGCTGTTACACAAAGTCTTAAAGCTGATGTATATAGAGATTGGTCCCCGAAGTTATGATTCTGGAAAGAAACGCTTAATCTAATTTCAAATAACGGAAGTGAACTGTTTTTTAAAAGTTGACAAATGACTGTGACTGTTCAGTTTCTCTCAGGCAGTGAGGGAGAGTGCTTTCTTATTTAACAGAGTAGTGAGCTCATCTACTTTTTCATTTTTCAATGGACCATTGCTCAAGAGCACATCTTCCATGCCTTTACTCATGTTACTCAGAAGTTACACTTTTTCAGCAATATTGAAAAATGAAGATTTATATGAAAATAGATAAAATGCCTTTTTTCCAATGGATTATCACTGATATAAAATTATTATCTTTTAGGAGTCTTGTTGAAAGCAATTTTTTCACTGTAAAAATTGGTGGAGAAGCCATTTTCTGTACAATTAATTTTTCAGTAAAAAATGTTGAGCCAGCTGTCTGACCAGCCGTGTTATCTGTGCCTGTGATTAAGCTGAAGACTGTCTTTGGGCTCTAGCAGGACAGCTGTCAACCTAAACTAGAATGTGCTTTTGCCCACAACAAAGTGGATGAGGGGAATCAAGCTAAAGCTGCGTTTTTCCTGTCTCAGAAATGGCTAATGAAATGGGCCACATGTAAGATCTTCCCCCCAGCACGCTTAAATCTCATGTGGACTTGCTATGAAAACTCACTTCCAGCTCCCACACCCCACAATATTTGGGACAGGAACAAGCAGAATTCATCAGACAGAAGCATAGTTAATCAGCTATAGCGATGTAGGTGTCAGCTAGAAGATTGAGTAATCAACAGGTTTGGGGCACTTTCTTCTGGTTTTTTTTCTGCTTCTTGCAACTGTTTCTCTTTCCTGTCTTTCACCTGACTTTGTTTTTCAGCTCTACTTTAAAACATTTTGCTCTCCTCCCTCCTCTCTCTTCCTCTGATGTAGTCACCCTTTCTTCTTTTGTTGCTTTTCCAGCTGGGTAATCCTTGCTAAACAGAGCATTCCTGAAATATTGTGGAGCCGTGATGGCTCCTGCAATTGCATGCTTCAGTTTATTTACATTATACATCTTTCTCTTATGCTGTGTTTATATAAGCAGTTACAACAGTGGAGCACGCTATCTATAGACTAATTAGAATTTACCATAATAAACACAACTATTAATCATGACTTTCATTATTTTTTGCTATAATAAACACTTGATATAATCCAGGGCAATGACAAGAGAATGATCATTAATAACAAACACTTAGTATTTACTAATTAATTGAAGCTGCTTATTAATTTATTTGAAGGATAAAGATTAAAGGAACATGCCATTCATGTAATTTACGGTAAATGACGAACAAAAATATCTTCCCTTGGAATTAAAATTTTCATGAAACACTGTGGAGTGCGTTAAGGACCTTGTGAGTGGAAAGCTACACCTGTTTAATGAATAAAGTTCATCGTTTAATTCTCAGAGCACTCACAAGCTGTATGGTGTATGTGTGAAATTACATTAGGTAAGTAAGCAAAAGTATTCTGTTTTGCACACTCTAAATGAAAGAATATGTCTTGCTATGCTTTTTGTGCTCTGTCTACAGCAAATGGAGATGTGACCTTATGCCCATGTCTCATGTTGATGTTTCTTAGTTCTGTTGTGTTTAGATAATATAATACAGAAGTAGGAAATATCAACTTCTTGCAAGAATATAAAATTTGACTGAGAAAGGGAATTTAACTTTTTTTGTTGTTGCCTCAGGCACATCTCGAATTAAGTTACACCCATTTCTGTGAAACTGATTTTTTCCAACTTGTCTACTGGAGTTACCTTACACAACTGTCTTCTTTTGCTTATGCCTTTCACAGTCTGTTTTTATAACACTTTAACTATATTTAGATGTACTCCTGGTTTTTCACTCTGTCAAATTTAAGTATATTTTCTAGCTGTTAAGTGCTCAGTTTTGGTTAACAAACATGATTTTTTCTTACCTCTTTTAGAGTCTTCATCAAGAGCCTAAAGTATTTTATTTCCTGTGTTGATGAGCAAACTTTTCCCCTAATTTTGCTGTTTAATAGTAATACTGGAAAAACATGAAATGGAATGTGTGCATGTGGTGATAACTCAAGAAATAGAAAGGCTATTAGAAAAACTACATATAGTAAGAAGCCTGTAGTCTTTCCTGTTTTTAACAATGGCCATCCATCATGGTGCTGAAGGGCTGCTTGTTACTGTTGGGGTGCTGAGGTGGCTGTGCAAATACACAGCCACTTTCCAGCCACGTGGTGGAAAATGTACCCAGTACAGAGCAGTATTAAGTTGGCCACTTTGGCTCCACTGCCCGTGATGTGGGAATCCATGTCTGGGCTGTTGAATCATGAAAACTAATTTACTTGAGGTGTGTTGAATGTACCGATGCACTGAGTGACTTCTGTATAGTTTATTAAAGGCAATATTCTTTAGCAAACTTCAGGAATATTGTTCCAAACTATGAAAGCAGTTTTTGAAATCAAAATAATCAAAACATAAATCTAATGGGTGTCAGCTGAAGAAATACCCAGTTTTGTTTCTGTTTCTTTTTGTTATAAATTATTTCATGCCTACTGTGTCCCCTGTTCCCAAATTTACAGAACGAAGAGTCTGACCTCTGTAAAATATGTTCTGAAACTCATTTGTATTTGCTCTCTCTGAACTCAAAATTATCTTTTCAAGTTGTAAAATTTGGGTGTGGACTCATTCAAGTAGTAAAGTATGTGGTAAAACTTTAAATATTGCATTCCAAAAGTTGTTTTTTTTTTAAGTCCTTCATGGTGGGACTAGATCATTCACCTAGATCATGGCAGAGGAAGCAGTGCACTTTCAACAGCATTTGAAATTTGTTGTAGAAATTACTTATTCAATTGTATGGCTTATAACTGGCATTTTGAAATTTTGTCTTTTATAAGCACAGGGGGACAGGTATTCAGTGTTAACCTGTGACAGAGCTATGTTAATTTATATGACGTGATGATCCAAAATGCTTGAGGCAGCTTTTTTTTTTTTGCTTTTTAATTTTTTTTTCATAGGAAAGGCACTATGAAAATGATAGTTTTTCTTGTCTCAGTGGATCACCATATGCTGTAAAAGGTAGAAGAAATATTCCTATGCCATGCTTGCCATCCTTCTCCTCCTTATCTTTGCATCACCAAATTAAAAAAAAAAAACACAACAAAATCCAGAGTCATTTTGACCCATGTATCTCCTTCAGTCAGTCAAATAAAAAAAAAAAAAAAAAGTCTGCATGTCTATGGAAGTAGAGGGTTCCAGTGGGATCTTGTTCATTCTGTGAATTTTTGTGACCTCCGGATGAGCAGAATAGTTGTGCATGAATATGTAGGCAAGCACCAGCAAGGCAGATGTTACACTTCCTGACCTTCACTCACTGAAACTGATAATCAGTTTGGCTGTCATTCATTGTCCTTTTGAGGCTTTCTTGCAGCAAATGAATGCCAAGGAGACATATTTGATCCTGCAGGTCCTGCCAGAAATTAGGTTTGGACTTGGATATTTTGGAATGAATCCGAGTCGGGTTTGACAACAAAGGGAAGGCTGCTGAAGTAACATGTGCAGATGATGCACTTCTCAATCTGTTTGTACGCTCCAGAGCAGGGAGACATGGGGGCCCTTTCCTGCCTTTCATTCAGCTGTGGGAATGAAGGCTAAATATGCAACACTGTCAAAACACATAATTCATTTATACAGAAAAACTGGCCACAGAAGTTGCACCTATGTAACCTAATGAATGGGGCATTGGTGTTTCATTTAATAACAGGTAAATCATTAGTGACCAGCAGCAAAAGTCTTCTGCTTTGTAATTTGGAAATTAGAGTAGGATGAGAACACACATATTAGATAGTATGATAAACTTTTTCTCACACAGCTAATAATATCTTACATACTTTAATCACCCACTAGCTAAACTATGTTTGATAAAAAGCAAATTTTCTATATTTCTGTTATGGATTTGTGTGGTGCGGGTTTTTTTGGTAGCGGGGAGGGGCCGCAGGGGTGGCTCCCGTGAGAAGCTGCCAGAAGCTTTCCCGGCTCCAAGTTGGACCCGCCTCTGGCCCAGGCTGAGCCCATCAGTGACGGTGGTAGTGCCTCTGGGAGAATGTATTTAAGAAGGGGAACCCAGTAGTGAGTAGTGGGATTGGAATGTGAGAGGAACCCCTCTGCAGGTACCGAGGTCAGCGAGGAAGGAGGGGAGGAGGTGCGCCAGAGGAGGGGATGCCCCTGCAGCCCGTGGTGGGACGGCAGGCTGTCCCCCCCCAGCCCATGGAGGGGAGCGGGGGAGCAGATGCCCACCTGCAGCCTGTGGAGGAGCCCACGCTGGAGCAGGTGGATGCCCCAAAGATGGCCGTGACTCCATGGGAAAACCCACGCTGGAGTAGTCTGTGCCTGAAGGACTGCAGCCCATGGAAAGGACCCACACCAGGGAAGTTTGTGAGGAACTGCAGCCCGCGGAAAGGACCCACATTGGAGAAGTTAGTGAAGGACTGTCTCCCGTGGGAGGGACCCCACGGTGGAGCAGGGGACGGGTGAGGAGTCCTCCTCCCCCTGAGGAGGAAGGAAGGAGCGGCAGGGACAAGGTGTGGGGAGCTGACCCCAACCCCCATCCCCTGTTCCCCTGCGCCGCCGGGGGGAGGAGGCAGAGAGAGCCGGGAGTGGGCTTGAGGCGGGAAGGAGGGAGGGCTGGGGGGAAGGCGTTCTGAGGTTTGAGTTTACTTCCTGATATCCTTGTTTTGATTTGATTGGTAGTAAATTAAATTGATTTTGTTTTTTCCCAAGTCGAGCCTGTCTTTTGCCCGTGACCATAAGTGGTGAGTGACCCCTCCCTGTCCTTGTCTCGACCCATGAACGTTTCTTTATGTTTACTCCTCCTCATCCTACCGGGGCCCGGGAGGAGTGAGTGAGCAGTCTGGGCTTAAACCATGACATATGTGCTTGTAGCAAAATTACCAGCTCTCACTTAGAGGGTTTCTGGGGACTTTCCAAAGTTTCCCACAGAACTTTACTGGAATAATATTCAACATGCCACGAGCCTGCCTTTCTATTTTCTCCTCATCCCACCGTGGCTGGGGCGGAGTGAGTGAGCGAGCGGCTGCGTGGTGCTTTGTTACCAGCTGGGCTGAAACCCCGAAAATTTCTTAATTAAATTTTTTTTCCTAACATTTCATTAATGGTTTTCAGATGTGCTGCAATGATACATGAGGATGAACAATGCTGCACCTGCACGTACTGGGTAGAAGGAATGTGGCAACAGAAGTATAATAATATTAAAGGACCAGAGCATATAAGGATTTGTAAGACTTCAGAAGCTGCAGTGGGATAGTAATAGAAGGTAGGTTCCTAGAGAAGTAAAGGCTGGAGACAACAAAAAAAGGTAGAAATACTGATAAGAAAGTTGCAATCAATATTATTCGGAAAGATGCGACCTCTTGCATATGACAAGGAAACATATTCTTTGTTCCCTTCCTGAAGAAAGAGGAGGTAGATACTCCTTAATTATTGCCTCTTTGTCAACCAATTATAGTTTTCTAGCTTTTGGGTGAGTCAGTCACCTTATCAGCATATAAAGCAGGAGAAATAATGTGAAGCCCAGTTTACTGGTAGCCTGGTTTCTATATCCCTTCAGCATCCCTCACGTGCTACCTGCTCCCTCCTTTTTATTTCTTTTGTGTTTACCATCTTCTTCTTCCAGGTTTTAATCAAATTTGTAAGAGTACTTAAAGTGGTAATGACAAACAGTATGATGTTTTACAAATGCAGGATAAAAACATAAGGTTAATACCATAATGAAGCAAGAATCTGCCATGAATGCTGCAACATTGACAAGCACATTTGGTCATTGCATGTGTAATGTTAAACCTATTTTGTGCACACTGTATGAAATACAGTTCTTGGTGTTTCCTATTAATTTTAGTACAACTAATATTTCATACAACTGTATGTTTACATTCCAAGTACAAATTGCATCTTAGTATTTTTTTCTGTGTTGCAATAGAATTTATTAGAGTGATACTGAGATATAAAAATGCCTCACTAGACCTCTTTCTTTTTTTCCCCCTTTTTTATTGTAATCTGTTGATTTCAAATTATTTCTTCTGTTTCTGTTTGCTATACTTATCCTTAAGTGTATTGATAACCATAGCACATTACCTTCAATTATCTGCTTTCTGAGAAGCCATTCATCAGCCTGCCTCTGCCTCCAGTGCAAAGTCCTTTCCTATGCCTTTTGTTGCTGTTGGTACTTTTTCCTGAAGCAGCTTGGATTTAGGTGGCGTTACAGTTAATGCTCTTCTATAAAAAGATGCTGGGATGGCAGCAACCAGGACTTTTTGATGTTCAAAAATGAGGCACCAGTGGCCTTGAGGCTTGTGTAGGCAGATGCTGTATTCTGGTACTGCTCCTTGACTGAGCTCTCTTGTAGCTGCTCTAAACTTTTCCGGTGCTTGGCGTCACATAGGCCTGTGCCTCACAGCCATCCAGAAACTCAGTAAAGTGAAATATGCTGAGTGTAACTTGAAAGTGGAATGACAAAAAGTGTGCATGAAAAAAAAAGATAGAAAGTTAGTGGTGTACAACAAAGATAATGTTGGTACGTACTGGAATTTAGAATACAGGGCTGTAATTGCAACTTGCAGCTGAGGAGCATAAAGGACAGCTCATCAGGGAAGTCAGCTTGGCCCTTTTTCTGTCTGCAGTTTTGTATGTGCTGATCTATTCCTCCAGCATAACTGTGCTTGGCCAGGAGGGCCATCATGTGCTTTGCAAGCAGTTACTCCCCTATCGGGACTGTATTGGACAGCAAGTTTGGCAAAGAAAGCCCGGGCAAGAAACCCCCCTCCCTCTGCCCCCATATTTGCTCAGAGGAGAGTAACTGGATACAGTGATATTACCTCAAGAATATTAGGGTGATCCCTTAATTATTTTGGCCTTCAGTTGCCTTTCCATTACCAGCAGTGGACCAGTAAAATACAGGATTGAGGAAAAGATGCACAATCCTGTTTCTAAAATACTGCAGTGCATTTCTAAGTTACTGGATGTCCTTTATCGCTGTGCTGACCAGTTGACCTCTCAGTGTTACAAAGTCTTCAGGGTGTTGTTTGCCTTGCCAGGTGAGGTTTACACCTCAGAGCAGAGCCACAGTTGGCAACGACCTGGGCTGTTAATAGTGCAGCACACAATTTTGATGTCATAGTTTGAGTTTGGGAGCGCTCTCCAGTCGTATGAGTCTCAGCGCCATTTGCTAACCCAGGCTATTTCTTATTCCAGAGCTTTTAGCCTCTGTTTCCATGTCACTGCTGAGTACAGACATAATCCGTGCTGGTTAAAAAGGTATTCAGGAAGATGAATGGAAATAGCTTTTAGACAAGGGTGAAATAGTATCTCACTTACTTGTATCCATGAATACATTTTTGACTTCGAGATTTTATACAAGGATTATCTTTTTTTTGAAAGAAAACTCGCTGAAGACTTTTAAGACTTCTAAAAATGAACCTTGAGAGCATTATTAATAATAAATGTATTTACATTATAAATACACTATGCATAATATCATATGGGTGTAACCAAGTCAATTTTCTTTTTAACCTAGTAATCCCATTTAAGAAGTTCAACTTCCCCCATTCTCTTCTCTCTTTTTCCAGTTGTGTGTTCTGACTAGAAAAACCTGCTGTCTTCATGGCAACAAAAATCTTAGCAGCAGCACAAAACCAGCCCAGTGATATGCAGCCACTGAATCCTCCGAATCCTGCCCTGCCTGAGACCTTAATCTTGGCTTGGAAATGAACACTTTTTAAAATACAGAAGACAATTCAGTCTCTGAAAAATTGTGATCCTAGGGCTTTCTGTCACACAGGCTCTCAGTTCTGAAGGAAAGAGGAAAAACCAGGAAACACTTCTGTCTGTGTGCAACTGAAAATTAGAAATGAGGTAGGGTGATACCAGAAGAGTCTAAGATTGCAGTTTAGAGAATTCAAGAAAAAGAGGCCAATGTTACTTTTCCAGGCTCTTTGGCTCAGAAAAAAAATCCCTCATTGTTTGTTTATTCTCCATATATTATGCTTTTCAGAGTGACATTTACTGTTAGTCACAAATGTGTGCAGGAGTTTGCTTTGTTTATTTTGTCTGGGGAAAAAGCATTAGTCAGCTTGTACTTTACACAAGAAATGTTATTGTTGGGCTTACACATGCAATTAGAAAAAGAAATCAGTTAAGAATTGTTTATTGCTTCCAGTATTAAATAGAACAATATGGTGTAAGTAAGGTATAAAGTGTTATAATAGCATCTATCAGCCAGTTCCAGACTATTTGTTGAACCAAGCATCATTAGTGGCTGTGAATGGATCTCATTCCGCTGGTGTCAATGATGTCATGCTTAGTCCTGTGAGTTTGAGAGCCGTTGGTTATGGCTGAGAAAAATGCTAAATGATAGTATTTGAAACACTGTTCCACAATTGCCAAGGCTCTGGTACTGAAATTTGTTTTACTCTGGAGAGGGGGACTTTGTGTCCAAGCAGTCATGGCAGAGAAACCTCAACCATCCTCAAAACTGAATGTGCAGGACTGTTTCTGTATGAGATAGGTTGAGTCTGGGAGTTGCGTAGCTAATTCTGTGGTGGTGTATGATGTGCTATTTCCAAATTCATGCTTCTGAGTCTTCAGTGAACTGTGTGGTTTTAATATACTCGGGTCTCCTCCAATCCGAGTACCTGCTTTATTTGTGCTCCCCCATTGCACAGACCTTATACACCTTTAGGCATGCCAAAAGGGGTATGAATATAGTCAAGCAGAGGAAGTCTCAGGTCCTCTGCTGAAGAATAATTATTAAATAGTTGCTATTTTAATTTTAATTATTATTAAATAGACGGACACAGAAATCACTCTCTGATAAACACATTGCATTAATGCAGTGGTGCTGTACAGGCCATTGGCGGATCAAAAGCCGTTGTCATGCTGGGGCCTTAGTAAGTCATGGGAAGGAGAAATTGATTCACTCAAGTCGCTGGAGACAAGACTCTTAGAAGTGCAAGTCATTCGTCCTGCCTAAGCAGAAGGTGATCCTGGCGTTGGGACTGTCGTCGCTTGTTTGGTTTTCCTGTGGCCTGGCTGTTCCCTTGGGGTGGAACACTGTGTGGGAGGAGTTCAGAGTCTGCAGTTTTTGTGTCAGGTACTGCGCAGATGATGTAAACAACTGCATTGCAGTCGAAAGGGATCATAAGGTAGGGAAACTCACCCTGGAGTGCCTCTTTCTCTCTTTACCAGGTTAGAGAACATCAGTGGAATGTATGTTTTCCTTTGTGATTGACAGTATGCTGTTTATACTTGAGCTACTTATAATGTACTGAAATAAGTTATTGGGTTTTTCATTGCCATCATGGGTGGTGAGGAAGCAAAGGACTCTAAGAGGGAATCTGGAAGGGATATCACTTTGAAAGGACAGGAGGAAGGCTACAGAAGGAAATATAAACAGGGCTGGGATAATTTGAGTTACAGAATACTTCACTTGGTGTTACTACCAAGAAGTATCAATACACCAGGAGCAGTAATTTGGTACAGTGGTATCGGAAGCAACATCTTTTGTTTCAGCACAAAGTGTGTTCTGGACACAACAGAAACATATGGAAGGTGAAAAAGCTCTTATTTCCTGGCAGCTTTAGGAATCTCATAGAAAAATAGTGTCGAGGGCACACAGGAGCATAGTCACCACAACAGACCAATACCTTACACAGGAGCATAGTCACCACAACAGAGCAATACCTTAACCTAGAAAAAGGCTAATCTTGGTACCTGTAGTGGAGCCTGCTACAAAAGACAGCACTGCTTAAAAAGAAGATTGGAGTCATGTGAACTCAAAGGGACCAATTATTTTTTTTCAGCTGTGCTGGTCTTTCAGCCTAAAGGCACCTGCTGAACTATTCGTACTCTCATTTCAGTCCAAAAAATTCACAGGTGGTTCATGTTAGATTATGGGGACCTTCATAATCATCATGTTTGATGTTACTACTTCTCTGCTCACTGTATTTCAGTGCTTTGATCAGGGGATTGGTTTTCCTTATAGTCACAGATGGTTGCTGTTTGACAGGCTGACAGGCAGACAAAGTAAATAAGCATGAAAATAAAATATTCCTTTGTTTTGGTGAGTCAGGCCAGTGTCATGTGGATAGACGCTGCTCTGCAATCCTTCTAGCTGTGTTAGGATGGGGAGAGAGTATTGTGTATAACGGTACACAGGAATCTTACATCATTCTCTTCTGGACTGTCCTGTTGAGGATTTGATCAACAAATCTGAGCTTACAATGAAATTTCACTGTTACTTTTTCAATTAAGGTTGGAAGTGTTGCCATTACATAGCACTGTGAAATTTCAAGGGGTTAGTCTGGAAAAATTCCCATCTGGCAAAGATGTGCCTGATCCTGCATATCAATGGGAGTTTTGAGCACAGATCAATAGCAGGATGAAATGCTACATAATTATTGCATGTCTGTCCCTGTATCTACTTGCCTGCATTCACAATGCAAAAAAAAAATCTCCAACAAAAAAACCAAACACCCCCCCCCCCCCCAAACCCTCACAAACAAACTCCTGGGGTCACCAAAAATATGGATCCTAATATACCAGTAAGCTAGTTACCTAGGCAGTATACATGTTTTTGTGACAAATTTCTTTATTATGAAAAGAGAAATCTCATAAATCAATAGTGATTTTGAAATTGATGAAATACTTTGGATTAAGGACTCACCATGATGTTTGTGGCAATGCTTGAAGAAAAGCGACATCTGATCGGTGAACTCTCCTGGGGTAATATTGTGGGGTTGCAAATCTGCTTTTCCATAAAGAAATTGTTACTGACCTACTGATGTGATATGACATTGTTTCCTTTTTGGCAGGTTAGTCAGTAATACAGAAAGTTAGTTCTGCCAGTCCTTAGACTGATCTTTTGGCAGGTAAACGAGAAAAAGAATCAAATAGGGAACTGGCTGACTGGCTGCAGAAAAGGATGACAGCATAATGAATTTCTCTTTCTCATTGTGTATCAATTGAAGTGAGCTTAAAGCTACGCTTTTTGTCATTAACTTTATTTTAATTGAAAATAATGAAGCTACGGAGAAAATAGATTTTGTTTTATTGATACATTACCTAGCTGAAGACCAGCTCTTTATATTCAGTACTGGAAAGAAGTGATTTGGTTAATGTAAATAGTTGCAAAGAAGCTCCGTTACCAGGGAACTTTTGCATACAGTTCTCTTTTCTGTTTCCTGAAAGGTTTTACTGCATCGGGTTTAGCTGGTCAATGAAGCTAAATAGTTTGTCAAGTACGTCTGTTGAAAAGGAGAATCAAGGCTGTTATTCCTAAAGGCGCTGGGGGGGGGAAGGTGTTAATTTTTATTTAGGATTTAATCCTCTTTGGAACCTGGTGGTGCATGAATAGCTATGGCTCTCAGGCCATAGTTCCAGATTAGGACCTTTGAGTGAGCTCTCACTACAAAGACCGCGTCTCCCATCAATCCATAATTAATAGAATAGAACGTACTTTGGGGCTGGCTTCAGGCGCTCATCTTTTGCCCAGTACGCCCTGTGGCGACTTCGAAGCCCGGCCCCTGAAATCCTCAAGCAAGGGCTGATGAGCAGCTGGGAGACGTGACAAGAGGGGGCGGCAGCAGTAGCGGCGGCGTTCGCAGGGGACTGACCGCCCCTTGCCGCTGGTGGCGGCTGCCCCGGTGCGGCGGAGCCGTGCCGGCAGGGGCACGGGGCTACCGGGGCTTGGGGGGCGCAGCCGGGCCGGCCGGGGCTGCGGCAGGTCAGCCCGCAGCTTGGGCGGCACTGGGCTGCTGGAGCAGCAGCAGCAGCAGCAGCAGCAGCAGCAGCCGCCCGGGAGCGACGGCCTTGCGCCCTGCCCGGCAGAGCTGTGCGCTGCGGGACGGGCTCTTCTCCGCCTCGGGGCAAAGGCGGCAGCAGAAAGCAGCTTGCTCCAAGTTGCTAAACTTAATCCGGAAAGCTTTCGGGGCGGGGCGGGCACCCAAACGTTTTCAAAAGGCTGGTGGCGTACGAGGAATCCTGGAGGGGCCTCGAATTCTGCCACCGGTTTTGGAAAGGTGCGTCTCTAGGTTTTGACTTGGTGTGGAAGTTCGGATTTGTTGATCCTCGTTTCCAAAGCGGGTTTGCAATAATGGCGATCTCTCCAGCTACTGAAAACAATGGGCTTATTTTTAAGGAAAATATTTTAAACCGTTCCATTTCTTAAAAATGGTAGACATGGTCATTTTTTAATTGAAGTTGCTTTGCTTGATACGCATAAAATTCCAACAGACTATATTTCATTAAGAAAAAGACTAGGTAGAAATTGCAAACCATTGTTTTCAAATACTTTGCTGATGCCAGTGCAATCTGGAAATTAACACTGTAAATTTGTATCGATAACTTATCTTTGGTTGGGTAAATGCATACCTCTGGGTTAGTAAAATTATGTGTCTATCAGTGGAAACAACCATAAATACAGACAGAAAAAAAGTGTTTTCACAGAAGAAATTGCTTGGTGGTTGTTTGCAAATGCTTTCCCAGAGTGAGATAAATTAAGGTCAGGGAAGACTGTATCTTAAAAAAAGGGCAAGAAGAGTACATAGAAGAACTCGTGAAGAAATAACCAGCAATTATATTGTAAAAGCATACAGAAATACATATGAAATGCATATATTGAGATTTATGGATTATTTCCTAGATGTTTGAAGTAGATGCTAACGCTCAAATTCTTTTTTATCTCAAGTATTAAAAAAAGTTAGACATCTCTTTGTAGCAATGAGTATCTGAAGTAAGGATTGAACATAACTAAGTCAATCTGCATTGGAAACATTTTTCATTTTATTTATACCTGTCTTAGATTCTGTTATTCTTTCCGTCAAGTTCTGTTGCTTCTCCCAGAATCTGCAAGAAGCTGGTTTTTCTCATTTTTCCAGCCCTATGTTATGAACCAAAAGATGTATTAGAAAATAGTTGAAAATGTTAATGGCTTTATTATTGAATTGTGCTACAAAATATGAGGCTTGAGGCTTTTCTGTGACGTATGTGAAGGTGGAAACAGATACACAATCATTCATGTAGGCTCAGGCTTTGTTTCTGAGTAAACCCAAAGCTTTAATTGTTTGCCACAGCATAGTTGTCATCTTTCTCTTATGTCGATGACAGTTTCTCAGTCTGCCTTCTGAAAAATCCTGCAGGCCCTCTACACTGCAAATCTCACTTAGGTCTGTGAGATGAACTTGCTGATAGAAATATTTGTTGGATGTGTCCCATGGTATCATTTTTTCATTGTTTTCAGCACTGGAACTACTTCAGTTAATTTTCTCTCCCTCACCTTCCATAAAATTTATATCTTGCTTTTTGTAAAATGAAAATAAACCCAAATGACTAAAGCACTCTTATTATTTAAGTTTAAATATTATGACTAAGCTGTTAACTTTGGTTACTACTGGCAAGAGTAACATCATCCATCTACAGTTCCTCTATATTGAATTAATAGATTTTTAAATCTTTTTTTATTAATCTTAGCTGATTTTTTTTCACTTTCCTCCATGTGTCTATCACTTCAGGAAAATTCATGAATCAACATTGTCCCTCATTTTAGAGAACCAAAAATGAGAAAAATCATTCAGCTTGTTCAGCTTGTGTCTTGCATTAAATCGATCTTGAAATAATTTATCCTTCCCATGAGCCTTTCAGATACACAGATCTCATTTATGCAGCTTCTGTGCAACTTTCTTCACAGCTTTCATTTGATTTGCTTATCCATGTGCTTCTGCATGCTCACGTTGGATCCTGGGCTTAATAGGATGCATGGCAAGTCTTCGTGGTGTTTCAGATACTCTGAGTAAATCAGTTCATTAAAATACAGCTTCACCTAGTAGATCACTCTGGAGTGTAAAAAAAATCCTTCTGCATAATAAAATGAACAAAACTGTTTTCTTCAACAACTTCCACTTCCACTGCACTGGAGAATAATCATTAAAGTGTATGCGGAAAAACAGTATGAAACACTATGTTTGACTCATTATTCCCTAAAGCTCGCAGTTTTGACTCCTCTGTCTACTTCTTCATTTGGGATTTCATTTGAGAGGGGCCATCTTTTTCTATTTTGCTTCCACAGTGTCCTGATGCATGGTTGCAGGCTCCTTGTTGCTATTGTTGCATGAATACGCTTGGTTTGTAATCAGAAACATCATTAAGAAATGATTTATTATGCAGTATTCCAGTCTAATCAGGTTTATATATGCTAAGACCTTGGTCATGGATCTAAATGTACTAAAGAATGAAACAGAAATTTGTGTGCTTGGTAAAGCACATTTGAATATATTTACTTTGCCTGACAAACGAAATCATCTCGTAATTCATCTGAGCCTAGACTGCAATGCTAAAGCATCTCTCTGGGCCAGAAGCACTGCAGAACCACACTGGCCCCAGGTCCAGAGCCCCCCAGCACCTCCCGTGCCTTGTGGGAAGCTTTCTGTTAAGACACCTAACCGGCTTGCTTGTGTGGCTGGTGAGCTCCCCTGCCAACCAGAGCGGACATAGGTGTCTCCTTTCCAGAACAAAGGCAATGCACAATTTCCTAATTTCTGCTGGAAAGAGGGGCTGCTGTTTACCTGCCTTACCGCAGCAGGGCAGGCTGCTCCCTCCCTGTGTAGTGCGGTGGGGAAGGCTCGCTCCTGGCTGCCAAGGGCATGTCTGAGTCTGAACTTGGATGCCAGAGCTCACGGGGGCATGTTTTAGGGTCCTGATTCCGCACTCTCTGGACCAGGGCCTAGTCTCCCATTCAGCCTGTGCATGTTTTATTGGCTTATCTCTTTATTTTGTAGGAATTGGGGTGACTGGTGCCAGACTGGCTCTTGCCATGGCGGGACACTGGGGTGCAGCAGGGGCAGGTCTCCAAACTTGTGAATGAAGTTCTTACAGGCTAAATTAAATGGAAGGGAGACTTGATCTGAGGAGGACTGACTAGAAAGACAGAGGTAAGAAAGTGTTCTGGTAATTCTTCACCACATCAGAGATATTACATTGTAATTCTAGGAAAAAATGCCATCGTGGAGGATTAGGACACTGCTAAATGTCCATTTCAAGCACAAAATGAATGAACCCTTCCAAAGGCCTTAAAGATTCTTTATAAATTAACACCAGCACTACGTCTTTCTTAATTGAGGTACTAGTTTTCAGTAAGCTGAAAACCAATTCAATTTCCTGTTCTACTGCCATTTGCCATTTGGTTCAGCTCATGTTTGACCTTGCTCTGTTGCTGTGTTTGGTTGATCACTGGTCAAGACTTTAATTCCCTAATAGCAAACTGAAGTCATATCAGCACTCAAATGCTGCTGTGATCTGTTGCTACCTCATCAATGTGAACCATGTCTTGCCCCCTGACCCTTAGGCCAGCCTGTGAAGATGTACTACATGGATGTACATGTACCGCCTACACGCAGTTCATGGAGAATAGCAAGCTCTAGACACTACCCTTGGGATTACTAGCGGAGCAAATACAAGTGTCCATGTGAAGGAACAAGGACTGGAACTGCTGCTTCACAGGGTCTGGCATTAGTACTTCTGGTTTAAAGATAAACACATATCCTGTGTACATTAAATGGTTGGGCCAACCCAGTAATGGAGAGGAATTTTAGCACAGAAAGAAAGAACAGTTTAAAAAAAAAATAAAAAGACAAACAGAAAAGATGATTGCTCACAGTCTTGTTATGCCTCCAACAAATAAATGTAAACATAATCATGAAGAATTAAGATAAAACATAAAATAAAGCAGACAGATATAAAGTCTGTACTTTGTCTATTATCATGACTTCCTCCAGGTCTACCAGCCTGACTTTAAACCAACATCAGGCCTCAAAAGGATTCATGAATCTAGGATTTAAAGTGCTGCTTTCTCTAAAAGCTCTAGAAAATATAAAATCAGAATAGAAGTCAGACACTTAAACAGTAACTTCATTAGGAGGGAGATAGGAAAAAAATAAACCTGAAAACCTGCTCAGGACAAAGACTTGATTTTTTTTTTTTTTTTTTTAAATTATGTATCAGAAAATACACAGTCAGTTTTCAAAACTCTAGAAATGGTGTGGAAGCCTCATTGGCAATACCTTTGTCAAAGATAAAAAGGTCAGATTTGAAATATTTTCCATCTATTGGTTTAATGCTAAAGGTAGTTTTTCTGGATCTCAGACTTTGCATACCTATACAGAACATGATAGGAAGGCTCACAAGATTCCCTTCAGAAAGAATATTTTCAAGAAGAATTCGTGGTGCAATCCAATTAGCCTTTTTGTAGCTGCAAAACTCTTCACAAAAATAGCTCACTGAGTTCATGTGCATTGAGCAGTTCAAGTGAAAAGCCATCAGTGGAACTGAATTAAAACCATAGAGCCAAGGTCTCTCCTGGTATAAATCATGTGCATTGCTATAATAAAACAACATGTAACAGAAGCAATTCTTCACACCACTGAGTTTTTGGCATGGGAGCTGGTCCCAGAATCCAAATCTTACTGCTTCAGCTTCCATATTTCTTAGTGTGTGGGAAAGCCTAAAGTACAATATGCTGTAATAATTTTGTGACATTTGAGAATAGAATATATGTGACCTAGGATCTAAAAAGCCTAAACTAAGTTGGGATTTATCTTATTTTTCTTTTTTAATGGTCTTGGTCATGCTAGTAAATGGCATTTTCTTATCTGTAAAATGTAGTGGAGGTATTGTACCATGTCCTGATGCTACCAGTTGAAGCCTCTTTCTTTTTTCATAGTCATAAAATATATGTCAAGCACTATGAGCAACTCCTTTATGCCTTGCTTGCAGTGCTGCAATTAGGATCATACTGTGTCATATTCGAAGCTCAGTGACTGTTAAATGTGCTACGCCTGCATCACACTAACTACTATATCAGTCATTTTAGATGACCCCCTTGAAAATTGCTGCCAAAAGTTTATATGTCAGAAATCACTTTCAAAATGCTTATGAAGTGAAGAATTTTCACGCTCTTTACCTATTCAAATACTAAAAACTGTCAGTCAACGAAATCGGGCTCGACAGTTTATATTCCAAGACTTACTATTCAAAGATTTGCTTGAAAAATTATTCCTATCATCTGTCAGCAATTGGGTTCTCTGTTTAGTCAGTTGCTCGCTTTTATATTGTAATAACCACTGGAAGTTGCTACAAAAGATCTGCCAGAACCCTTGGTATTATTTTTAAATGGGATGGATCAGCGACATGTACATCAGCACTGCAGTACTTGAACATTGCCTGTCATGTGAGCTGGAAGTTCAGTCCTCTTGCCCAGGTGTATGGTTGTTTTCATTCAGAGCTCTGTACTGTTTCATAGGCATCTTCAGTCCCAAGTGATAGCAAAAATATGACCCAGGTACTGAACACAGGAGATTTATTTACGAAGTAGTTAACAATTGATAATAATTTTAGAGAAGGGATTTTTAGAGTTTTTGAGGTTTTAAGAATTTGAACTGTAAACTTATCCTATAGGTCCATTACCAAGGATGAGATTTGATTTATGACTGAAACTCTATTTTATCTTTTTAATTTTCTGGAAAAATACACTAATGGGCTCTGCTATAGGTGGGACTTCAGTAATATGGCTTAGGTCCAAGCCTAAGCCTACAGAATCTATAGTGTTTCAGTGTTTGCTTATTTGATAATAGCCGTATAGCCATCAATATAGTGCTGAGTCAATATCTACAATTAGCTGCTATTAATTACAAGTGAGTCACTCTTTTATTCATAAGTTCAAGATTGGATCAACATCCTGTTACAATGAATGGTAAAAGTGCTATAGGACTTCATGTGCCCTGTTGCCAACCTGTACCAAACCTTTCCACTTCCTCGCTTTGCAACACAATCTCAATTTCACTGAGGAGTTTCCTCAGTGCTGTTGGTCCTTTTGCTCAGCCTCAGCAGGTAGGGGATCTGGGTACTGGGGATCCAGAAAGTAAGCTTATTGGTGCCAGAGGCTGTCAACAGGACCTATCTGACAGACCTGCTCAGAGCATAATAAATTTATGTCTCTATGACTGGGTTCTTCACAAAGCAAAATCATAGAAAAATTCTACTGCAGTCATCTGTCTTTTCCATAGTAAAAGACAGGTTCAGTGCTCTCCTCATTCTCAAAGGATTTAATTTCCTTTTTTTGGCTTTCCAGGAGATGACCCAAGCTCTAGGCCAAGGGCAAGAATTCGCATCCTGTCCTAGGAGGAGGGAAATTCAAACAGAAAAGGGGGAGATCTGTGTTCTTGTCTTTTGATTGCTGCTGCCTTTTGCATTAAACTCTCACTGGATAAACAAAAATAATGACGGGACCGGGACATGGCTGCAACCTAGCCACTATGTGTTAACCATGGAGATTTTTATAGCTCTTGTAAGGGTGCAGCCTAATTTTCCTACTGGGCCAACTGTCACTGAAAGAGAACTAAAAGAGGTTTCTTCCTCGTTTAAAGCTGTCTTTTTCTCCTGTGAAACCGGCTCTGTAGCCCCAGGAGGAGTAGTCAGCCACCAGGTCATTCAGCACAGTGCTGCCTTGCCTCCTGCAGGAAGGAGCTGCAACTTCCAGAGATCTGTCCCTGCCAAACGCCCGGTAGCAATCGAGTCTTTGCATGCAAAGGATAAGCTATATCACAGAGCTTCCTCTTAATATGGTACGTCTATATGGCAGCTATAAGCATGTGTATACGTTTCTAAATACCTTTAGGTGTATAAATATGTATGGCTATAACAATATAGGTATAAATAAATGCATAAACTACGCATAGGAGTGTCAGTGGGAACATCTTCACTGACTTTCATGGGCATTCAACCAGGCTCTCCCCAGAAAAAGATATTTTTGAGATTCTCTGCTGGGTACAGAGAGTTCTGGGAATCAGATTGCCCTTGGATGGAAGGAGAGACAAAAGCGTTTCTAACAGTCTGCTCTTGTTTTTCTGTAGTCTGATGAGGAGCCTTTTTGCTGTCTGGCCTAGCCATTTTCAACACCAAGCCTTTGGATGGTATTTCTTTAACTTTGTCCTCATTTCCCTGGCCTGTCACAGTGTGTTAGTTCTCAGAAATACTCTAAAACACAGGCACATAGCAGAGAAATTTCTCCAAGAATGGAGCCAGTATAACACAGGCACATAGCAGAGAAATTTCTACAAGAATGGAGCCAGTATATTTTTAATTACATGATCTAAAAATCTATTGTATCTAATGTTCAACTTAGACACTCTTTCCTTGGCACCATAAATGTGTGTAGATCTTTTATTACAGGCAAGGGAAAGCATGATTTAGTTGGAAACAAGTATGTTGCAAGGGAGTGGCTGCTTTCCAATCTGTGTTCCCTATATCAAAACAATCTAAAATAGATAACTGCTAAATTGAGACTCTAAAGGAGATGAGAGTAGGATTTCTTATTGGTCAATAATGACAATAGCGCTTGGGATTTGGTCAAATATATTGCTGAATCCAATACCTTAGTTCGACTGTCATGGTCTTTTTTTTTTTTTTTTTTTTTCTGCAGAGGAACACTAGAAACCACCACAGGAGGCCTGTAACCGTGGAATTTACTACAAAGCTTTTGAGGGTTCCTGACTACCTCTGCTGGAGCTGCCTGTTAAGAAAACAAAGCAAGTCAGATTGGAAGGTTGAATCTAAGTAAAATTGGACTCTTTAACAACTTGTTGTGTTATCTACCATTGCTGGAGTGATAAATCTGCTTGAGAACACAGGAATCATTTTACACTTTTTAGATGATTTTTCAAAGGGTTTGATACTGAAAAGCCAGTTGAAGAAACTCTCTAAGACTCGTTTTGGAGTTTTAGAAAGCAGGCATTCTTTATTGCAGTGCTGGATGCACGGGGGATAATTCCACCTATCGTGCATGCCACAGCTTCAACACAAACAGGTTATATGGAGTAACAATTACATATTAATCAGATTAATATACATATACATAAAAATTATTGTAACTGATTATCATAGTACTGCCTACATCCGATCACGTGCAATGAAGAATTCATTTGAGTCAAAGCGCTGCTTTTACGACCACCGACCCATTTGAGATTCTGTTGGCTGTCCTTGAAGTCTTTGTTGTCCTTGTTCTTTGAAGCTTAATGCAGTTTCAATCACATGCGGTCAGTTTCAACATTGTTCTCATCTAGCGTACAGAAACATCTAGTCATAAGAGCAAAGAACTGCAAAACTTATGAGTAACTACCTCTACTAGTTAATTGCTTGGCTATACTTTTGTCTATTGTTTCAATCATAGTGTTAGTATAAGATTTCTAATAATTTACCAAATCTCACTTTTACAGTCATCTAGCAGCAAACCAGTTTCCACGGCTGGTACAAAATATTAAAACCATCAAAATATTTAGACATACCATACAGAATGTATGGACATATGCGATCAGGTTATGTGCCAAGTGCATAATGGAAATACATGATACTCTGTGTATCCCCCAAAGTTTACAAAATTATGATAATTCCAATATGAGGACTATCACCAGCCCTACTTTTAAGGCTAAAGCAGACTTGCTTGAGAACATGTCTTACTAGGATAACAAAAGAAGGTTAGTGGTGTTGATAAGGAATTTTACCATGAGTAGGGTAGGCTGTTCTGACAAGTAATTTTTTCTAGATTAAATTGTATAAGGTAAAAAAGCAAGGCTTAAATAGGCAGGGCTAATTTAAGAATAGGATCTGTAGTATCGTTTAAGGTGGTCCTCCAGGAAGAAAGGTACTGTCAAAACAGTATTTACCACATTGCATTTCTGGCTACAGGGCTATTTTAATTTTGTTCCTTTTGTGCTTGTACCTCAGTGGGGACCATGTCTGCGCTGTCAGTGATCCTGGCAGACAATGCAATTCCACTTGTAATTCCTATGGCCATTTGGCATGTGAAATCCCTGGATCAGTTTAAACTCCCACTGCTGCTTTTGGAGTTCATGACCAGTGATGAAAATGGTGACTGGACAGGTGTCTCAAAGTATTGTTTAATGGTGGGACCACAATACGCTAACAAAGGGTAGTTTGCAACCACCAAAATATCTACATTCATTATTATTTTACTTGAGTCTGTCCCCACCCTGCCTTGGATCCTAGGAATTTGGGTTTCTTTATAAACTGTAGGAGCGGTCTTTATCTGAGTGCAATTTCTTGAGAGTAACTCCTTTTGTTCTCTGAAGAAGGGTCGACTTTTCAAACCAGTTTGAAATCCTTTGCCTTCTCATTTTCTCTGTGCCTTTCCTCTTTGACAACCTGGTCGGGTGAGTTCAACAAGGGGTCAGCCCTTGTGTTGCCTCTCCAGTGTTGCTACATGGGTAGTTATCTGAAGGTGTTGCATTCTTTTCTATTCGTGGGAACTAGCCCTTTGTTAAGTTAATGCTGTACCTTTGGACTAACATTTAATATATGTAATACTTTCGTGTTATTGCAAAATGACTCTTGAACCAATGTGTTTACCAACTGCTATTTACCAGCACTGGCAAACCTTGCTATTGTAGTTTAGGGTTTTTAACCCCAGATTTGCATTCTGTCCCAAGAGTTTACTGCCTCTCAGCAATGTTAGCAGGAGAAAATGTGTATATTGTCTTAGCTCAAATACTCTATCACTGATAGTTTCTCCTGACTCTCTTGTGATAATGGTAAACTCTGGCAAAGAAGAGTGGGAGGGTGTTAATTTCCACAGCACAGTTTGCTAGAATTTATCTGTTAATCCCAAAACATCAGAAGTCTTGTACAGGATAAAAGAAATATTTCTGTGGTCTGTTTCAGATCTAACAGTCAGGCTGGTCTCTCGATTAAGAGTGCTGCGTTATTCTTTCTTGTTAAGAGCCCTGGATACTATTTAAAAATAAGCAAACCAGCTTCCCTCTAAAGTTTGCCAACCTATAGTTTATTTAGCATCCTCTTCTTTTGGCCAGATGCTGTAACTGAGGCAACATTCAGGATCTTTTTCCATGGGAAAACACATCCTTTTTCAAAATAGTGAATGAAGATACAAAATATAAACCAATTTCTTTTTCCTTCAAATTATTAGCTGAAGAACAACAGATGGCTGTTGGCAAAAATGTGCACAAGAATGGCGTTATCCAGGGAAGAAAGAGACCATGATTAGGTAAAAGTACATATGGCAGTGATCCTTTAATGGCATAAGCGTTGCAAGGTACAACTGCAATTGCTCAAGCGCAGTAATGTCACATACAGTATGATGGATATGTTTGCCAGCATATAGCTCTGGTAAACTTTAGCATCACAGTAACATAAACTATGACAGGCACCCTCAAATTGCTAAATTCTCCCAGCTTGCTAAGGTCTGCAGGACCCCTCTGTTGGCCCTGCAAGCCCACGCTCCCACCGTGGGGGCTCCCAGGCTGCCCCAGCTGGGGTGTCGGGGTAGCCTGGAGGAGAAGGGGGGGCACCCTCCTAGAAATCAGTTCTCAGTTGCTGGGGTCTCCAATGCTGCTTACCTCTGGCTGGTCCCACCTCTTAGTCACAGAGTTACCTTCTTGTCCCCTCAAATCTGCATGATTGGGGGTCTTCTGTACTCCCTCATTTCTCACAGCCCGATTGTTTGTTGCCTTTGGGGATTTTGCTCCAGAACAGCTCCAGCTCCAGCACTGTTAATCTATTTACCTTATGTCTTGATAAATGGTAGATCAGTGTTTTGCTAAATATGTTTAAACTAAGCCAACTGTTTGGTTATTGCCTGATTACTTCAGTCAGCAATTTGCTTAGTTCCTGCCTTGGCACAAGAAGTGTTAAATATGTTTGTGTGGGGCTGGCAATTTGGTTGCTGACTTATCTTGGCGCAACATTTCCATTTCTCCTACCACTGCTTCATGATCTTCTGATGCCCTGAGGAGAAAAAAACATTGTGTGGGGTTTTTTTTTTTTTCTTCCCCCCCCCCCTTTTTTCGCCCAGTTCTTCTGGGGTTTCTGGTTGTTTGGTTTTTTTTTTTTTCCTTCCCCTCCCCCATTCCCCCCCCCCCCCCCCTTTTTTCCTCTCATTATTTTCTATTATTGTTATTATTAATTTTTCTGCTCTAGAACTTGAAGGATGTTAGATTTTGTCAAAGCAAAAGATGGAATGCTCTAGACTTGCCGGAGAAAAGTACTTTTTTACACTGTCTGCCTCTGCAACAGGCAGAGCAATTCCTGAATTGCTTTTTGGAGCTCCCTTAACATCCAGCCATATCAGCACAGTGCTTGGTCCTCTGTGTGCTTCCTGTGGAAACTAGCTTTTTGCTGGATCTACTCTCTTTTGTCTTGACTGAGGGATTTCTTGAGAAGCAAAAGGCAAGCAGTGAAGAAAATATTTTCCTCTCTTTGCACCTTCTCTTCTCTTTCCAGATTACCCACTGTTTTTTATTTGCAGGCAAAACCAAGGAAGGCTCTCCTTCTCTGTGGCCAAAGGAAACAAGGCTATATTGCTTGCTAAAGTAATTGTGAATTGAAACAATCAGTAGTTGAGAACTGACTAGAATCAAATCCCTTAACACAGAACCAGGTTAAGTGATTTATGTGATAGCATTGCTTCAAGTAACCTCATAAAGCAATTTGGTTGTGTCCCCCCCAATGGAATGTTAAAGAAAATATTTAAATTGGTCATAAAACTGAGAAAGTTAGAGTTTTACTAAGTGCTTAGCCAGCTCAGCTATTGCTTGTGATCTTTTCTTCATGCTATAGCTCAAATTTCATTAGAAGCTGCTTTTCCTTCAACTTAAATAATCCTTTAAAATCCCTGTAAAAATGGAAGACACACATGCTTGAACTGTTTTTCTTCTACTAAAGCACACATTGCACACATGAAACTGACTTCCAGATTATGATTTGCACAGTACTATATAATATAAATGCATCTGAAATTTATAGCGCACCACGAACTGTTTAATACTCAGCACTTAAACTGCTGTGTTTCCACAGCAAGCTGTAATAACTGAAGATTTAATACAGAACCTGATATCCGGACAGTTATTAACATTGTTTTCTTTGTATTTTACTGCCTGCTTGTAAACACTAGTTTATTGAAATGTAATAGTATGTACATGGTCATATAAACTGTGAAAAAGAACAGGTTGTTTTCTTTGCCAGAGGTACTGCAGATGTAAATGAAAAAGTCTAGACCTTGAACTTAAACATCCAATCCTGTATACAGAAAAAGTAAATCCCTTCCTACCACACTGTTTTGACCTTGTGTAGCTGTTCAGGCTTTTTAACAAACAGCCAGAGGAAGTTGCTGCTCTGGAGATCTGGTTTGTTTGGGTTTGGTTTTTAAACTCTGCTATTCCCTTTAAAGAAGTAGGGTTCCCTCCCTTCCCCCTTTATAATCTGTAAAAAGGAGGAAGGTCACTTCAATGTATAGTGTTATTTTTACCACCAGGTCTTGTGCCAACAGAAATGTAGGGTTTAATTCTGTTAGATTGCAGAAATTAAAAATACCCAAAGAATCTCAGTAAATGGTTGAGTTGATATGTTCATGTTCCAAGGTAAGTGTCTTCTCTGATTTTATTTAAGTATATTTTAAGATTTTCTCTTTCCACTCTTTGTCAGCTTTGATAATTATTTTAGGGCAAGACCTTAGCAACTGTACAAAACAAAACCAATCAAACAAAAAAGGAACCTTTATGCATAGATAGGAAAACTCTTGCCCAGTTGTTGAAGCCAATGAAGTGTAATATTAACTGACACGAGAAACTCCAGGTCGTCCAATAGATTTGAAAATTAGGGTAGAATGTTAAGGGCCTACCTTTATTCATGTAATTGAGAAAATCCTAGCTGAATTGTCAGAGATAATCCAGATCAGTCTCCATAATGATTTTTGTGAAAGGAGTTTATCTTGTTCATCAGGAAGGGGAAAAGCAAAGAAAATTAGCAGTTGTTTTGGGAAGGAGGATGTCATACATTAAACTGGCACCTCAGCAGAATTAAGTCCAGAATCAGTACAAATAAAACCAGCTTTCATGTGCTTTTTGTCCAGACCTTCACTTTCTAAAGTTGGTCCTATATTTTGAGACTTAAAGTCTTCAAGTGCTTCCTCTGTAATCCATGACATGTGATTTCCAGCTCTCCAGCTACTGTTCTTTGGCTAGATCCTATGTTTCAGAGCCCCTTTATGGATGCTTTTCTTGCTTTGTCCACAAAGATAAGTAGCTGAGAAATGGAGCCAGACTCTAACTTCATGAAGGATCCTTCCCAATTGTTTAGTCTGTATCAATTTTGTTCTAAAAAGAGAAATTTCTAATTAGATTTGGTCTACAGCTAACTTCAAACACTGCACAGCTGCTTCATATATATAGTTATGTTGGAATTTTAGACACCTGACTAATACAATTTATTTGATGGGGCTTTAGATCTAGACATTAGCATATCACAGATATGGCCGAGAAGGCGTCTTGCATCTCTGATACCTCCTGAAAAGTTTAAATACACAGAGGCACTACCAGTGCTTTCGATATATTGAACCTTGGAGAAAAAAAAGAAACAAAACAAAGGAGTAAAAAGCAGAACATTACCTTCATAAGAGAGAAAGTGAGAAGACTTACTGAGTTAGTCACTACTTTCACAGAATTCCCAGACCAACAATGAAGCATTTTTTGTGTGTGTTAATGTCTTGTAGATGGAAAAGAAATTCCAAAGATTTCTTACTGGTCCTATTTTTTTTAAATTTTAGTCTATAGTACTAAAAATACACATTCCAGTATTAGAAAACAAATCTAAAAAATAACAAACAGAATTTCCTGTGAAAGAACAGTGATTTATTTTTAGCATTATGGAACTGAACTATTCTTTAAAATGGCCACTGTTTTTTTTAGTGTGAGCAGGTATTTTCCACATTTACAGGTAGAATAGACAGGCAACAAAGAAAATATCTGCTACCAGCCTATTTTACTACTAGGCTTGGATTTATTCATTCATACACAAAAAGAGTAAACAGAATGGTTCTCTGATTCAGGCTGTAGCTATTTTTAGCTACAGTGAGTGTATCTATCACACACGATGACTTTATACTGAATGCAGATTCCAGAGGAACTGTAACTAAAAGGCTATAGATTATGCAACAAAGACACAGAGCACTATATTCACTAGTCAACAGCATTGCTAGCCTTTTACCCTTTAGAATGACATTTAAAAAATCCTAACAAGATCTGAAAGGGCTTTAGTAATTATGTTTCTTTTTTTCCAAGTAGAGAATAGAAGTGTCAGATAACAAAGTTTAAATGAAATATTAAATGGCAGGATGTTATTTTTTTAATGAAGTTTTCTTCTTCAGATTTCCCCTCCTTGGCTAAATAAATCAGCTGATATTCTATTAATATGGTGGGAGATATGTTTCACAAACAGATGTTTATTCACTATATTCTAGCATGACATGGGGTCTCCTATGTGCATATAGTGTATAAAAGAATGTAGAGGAGGTTTGAGCATTATCCAAACATTTTAATATTCCTCAGTTGCTCTCCAGCACTGCAGCTCATTTCCTTCCACTCTCAGATTCCCAGCCTGGGAATGTACAGCCAATGCCATATTGTTTTTTGCAAAGACTGCTTTTGCTCCAACAGCATTAAGAGAACCGTGGCCAAAGGTCTGATAATTCCAGCACATCTTTTAACACGGGGGTGAGTTTTGCAAACCTTGGTTTTGCCAGCTTAAGGCATTATGAAATCCTAATCCTGACTGTGCCATTTTAAAATGACTGAAGGAGCTAGGACTTTAAGGAGTATATCATAAAGTCCAAGATATGTTTTCTGGCATTCTAGACTTATGATAAATAAAGCTTGTGCTTTTGGTAGGCTGGCTTGATGTCATCATGTGGCACAAATGAGCTAATCTGTATCACTAAATTAAAATTGCATGTATGTTGGTGGTTTCTTCAGCATGTATATATTTAAGGCAGAAAAATGCAGGAAGAGATTTCATTAACATAAATGACAACAGCACATGACAACTTAGGGCCTGCTCTCTAGGTAAAGACAATACTGTGGAGAGAAATCTTCTTTGAATCTGTCTGTATAGGATTAAAGTTTAAAAACCTTTCATAATTACTTTCAATGTGAACTTGTTTTTCATATCAACATCTTATTTTAAAATATACAGGCATGCATAAGAAATAAATCCAATTAAAGCCTGCAAAATATGTATTATTATGGCTCATTAGTGCTTAATGCACATCCAAACACAGAAGATGCCATCATCCTGCTCTTGAACTCCTAGGGGACTTTGGGCAGGGAAGAGAGAGAGAAGTGATGTAGAAACAGAGTAGTCTGTGAAAGAGTCAGCATCTCCTAGACCGCTGCCATGTACCATCATTTACACTTCAAACCTGAGAGCTTAAAGACTTATTAAGCAAGAAAAGCTGTGTTTCATGCTGCTTTACCACAACTGTAAAATTTGCACAAACTGCAAGACAGTAAGGATCAGCTCTCACTTGTTCCTGAGCAGTCCATGTGAAACATTCAAATCCTGGAATGAAAATGGTATATACCTGCTCTGTGTATAGATGATTACTTGGGCTGATAAGCAATGGTAAGCTGGCCACAGCAGATTCCCCTTTGTTCAAAGTCCAGCCCTTGTATCTCTTCCCATTGCTAATTCTCAGCTTCAGCCTTAAGCCTTGTCATCAAGCACATAAGCAGCCAGCACATTTCTTGGCTGACAAATTCACCTGTGTCTGAGAGTAAAATGACAGTAACCAGCAAAAGATGAGATTTAACACTACAGTAGCATGTATGCTGATATAAAAAAGTTACTTGCTTTACAGATTTCAGTTTTCCCTTTCTAGCCTTATTATTATTGTTTTGAAAACTGTTGTAATTATTAAAAATGTTACTACTCCACTAACAGTATGCTATTTTTTAAGTTTTAAGACTAGGACTTCTCTTGACCTTGCTATTATGTCTTAAAAGAAGTTGGAGCTCGCTAGCTGATGATTCCTCCAATGTCAAGAAAGTCTGACTTGGAAGTGAGTAGGTTAAACTTAGCCCAGATGTATATATATGTCGAGGTTGGGTGAGGGAATATAACCTTGAAAAGCGTACTCCTCAGGCCACTAAGGAACAAATGCTGTGTGCAGACAGGCCCCAAAAAATCATAAAGTCCTCATTCGCTTATGCTAGCATGGATTGCTGAGTTAACTTGAAAGCATAAGACAGAATAAGGGTCTTAAATTCCAATTGTATTTGCAATGAGCATCACCACAGGAACTAATGTATTAAAGTACAAAAGATATGTAAGTCAAGCTCAGTAAAGCTGCAGAAGTAGACCTGAGCTTCATTCATCTGTACTTCTTATTTTATCTTTCATGTTGCTATTTTCAAGATGGAACGAAGTTGTACAACATAAAATTAATTATCCCTCTTATACTTAGCTGCAATAGCACTCTTAAAAGATGTCTGTCTGAATAGAAATATAATAACTTACCAAGGCATCACTGTGTGTTTGCTCTACCTATTTATCTATCTAATAAGCTACAAAATCATTCAGTAAAATCAACGTTAGAAAATATTTGGATATCTCTAATATACTTACTATGTTATACATTTTTTTTCAGACTGTTCTTATTGTCTTCCTACCTACTATTTTCTTGAAGGCTGAAAGGACAAGAGAAAACATACTGTAAATCTGTTGGCTCTTACTAGATAGATTATAAAAAACTTTTGATCTTGAAACAACCTAAAAGCTTTTTCTTTTTGGCTGGAATCCCAGACTCCAAATGTCATTCAAAGGACACATTTTCATGATATACTGTTTGATACTCTACATTCTTGTATAAGTTTGTATTTTTTGCATTTTGTTTGTTATACATTGGTGCTTCCCATGTGTTCTCTCATATTCAACCATTTCATTGGGAGTATAAAAGTTTGGACATTTAAAATAGCATTTTAAAGATCTCTTTCAGCATAGAAATATCAGAACTTGCAGAAGCAGAAATTTAAAGTAGAGCAAAAGTAATCTTTTTCCATTGCTAGATGAAACCAAAGAATTTTATACTAAACAAACTGGTATCGTACTATAATCAAGAAGAGAGTTGGATATTTGAGACTGGCAGCAAGAACTGTTAGGAATTAGTATTAGAAAAACTGTCTTGCTCAAGTTTACTTGAGTAGAGCTACCTAACCAACACATGGATTTTAATTTTCTTTTCTCTTTGTGGCTTATTGTCAGTGTCTAATTCTCTGGTTTTTAAAATATGGCTTACAGTTGAAGGCAAATTCCTTTGGCAATAGTGAAACACATACTGTGGATAAATAGTGAATATACATGGTGGCATATGTATAAAAAAATAGAAAATCCTTATGATCCAGTATTTCAGTAAGTGCAAGTCAAAAAAATATTTGGCTGCAACCAACTTTAATTTAATAGGAAGAGTAGGAAATTGATTTACTGCAAATTGTTTTAATATTACTGCATAATACAGCCTTGCAAAATTGTCATGAAAATTTACCAGCACAGATGCAAATGTCTATTTGTCTGCCTTTTTTCACAGTGATCAATCATCATGGTGAATTAATAATTTTTATTCACTGCATTGCAAAATATTATTCATTTCAGCAAGTTGAATGAGCAAAAATTTGCCAAACTGCTATACTATAAATACATATTTCTATATACTTGTCTTTTGTAAATAAATAATATGTTGTAGCTCTGGAGCTTGCTCATGTGTTGGGGATATAATCAACACTGAAACTGCAATAGAGGGCATGAGTATTACATAAAAATGACAATTGTAAATTGCACACTTTTTGTTTATTTTTTTAATTTTAGGAATGTTACAGGCATGTATAATAGTAATGTTAGCTACATGATAGGCCTAATTTCTAGGTTTTAGATCATAAAGAAATATCTTTAGAGCTTTAATAACAGATTTGTAGTATTTTTCTCATAAATCAGAATTACCATATTTAAGCTCCAGGTTATGTTATATCAGTGGTGCAGTGCTAATGATTTGCTACGTCTCTCTGTATGTATGCTTGCACAGGAGGTATGGGACTAATAGATAGGTCTGGATGGATTTCATAGACAAGATGACTGATGATGATTCCAGTTGTCTAACAATATACCTGGAGTGCAGAGCATAGAGCAATGCAATGAATATATCGTATTACAGCAGCCATAGTGAGCTGGCTCTGAGAAGGCTGAAACACCTCCATAGCTCCCCATATTACTTTGGGTCCCAGGAACATACCAGGTATCTCTAAATCTAACCCGTCTCTGGGATACTTATGTTTCTGTTGCAGACTTGCATCATAACTTCCATACAATTTATATATGTTGATATTTAATGGAAATGATCCAAAAACCTTGCTGGAATTTTTGGAACCAAATCACATCTAGAGATTTCTTAAGATACTGTAAAACCCTAAAATTAATTTGAATTAAGAACATTAACCTATTTTTTTGTTTATTTGGATATCAGCCTAATGATTCAAGCTGAGTATAGAAGCAGTGGTGTTTTGTGGAAGATTTTGGTTTCAATACCGAGTTTAGCACAATTTGAAATGGAGCAAATTTCTGGTTTTGAAGCCCAGTCCTCCATCATATACTTCTGTTCACTTGGATGGTTCAACTCTGTGGTGTCCTGGACCTGGGGAGGCACGTGGCTGGTAAGACTGAGAAATTCCAAGTTGTCCTAAAATTTCAAGACTCTTTTTTACACTGTAAAGAATCAGAAGCCTAGAAAATTAGGTCTCTCTTCATATCCTCTTTGTCTTTATTCTGTAATGATGGTATTAACTTTGACAAAACCAAACAGGTTTCAGCATGAGCCAGTGTTCCATTTGAACCTTCCTTGCATCTGGAAAAACTTTTCCCAAGTCAAACTGTGCTCAGTCAAGACTGTAGCTATATAGAAAAAAGACAATTTTAAAGGAAAAAGAAAAAAATCTACATTTTCTTCAGCTAGATGTAATAGCTATCTATATGCTAGTAAACAGCTACTTTGGCACTGAAGATAATCAGTTTCAACCACATTATTGAAAGCGTTCTGTGTATCACCAAAATTAACAGGAAAAATCTGTTTTGATGCCAAACAAAAATTTTTGCTGAATTTGTCATTTAACGGTGTAGAGCTGGTTGAGATGCTGGAGAGGAATTCTATTGCAGGAAGATCCCTGTCAGTGATGTGGCATTAAGGTAGGTGAGAAACTAGTTTTTAGGAGAGAGAAGACTGACAGTAAGAAAACTGAGCTGGAAGCAACAGAGGGGCAAGTTTCAACAAATACCTAGTGGTCCCAGAGTTCATGAGAAGGTTCAGAGTTGTTTGAATTGCTAATGAAAGTCAAATTACTGTAAGTAATATACTATGTAAGGCAACAAGCTAGTTTTACCATTAAAGAAGACGGCAAAGAAAAGCAACAAAACCAACCACTTATTTGCACAAACAGAAGCAATTTTTGTTGAAGAGTAAAAGTTAATGACTGAGGAGATAACGAATGCACCTATATGAGTGTTTATGACAGCAATTTCATCTGCCAAAGGGTGGGATATTTTTCTACATTCAGGTGGGTGATGCCAGAACTGAAGATTAACTTTAGATCTGGGATGTATTGTATAATTTTCTTTTTGGCATCACTGATTTAAATATAGGGATTGAGTTATGCAAGAGTGGGAAGCAGATAAACTATCATTAGCATCATTCTAGTAACACCAGCTGCAGTGAATACCAAACACATTTATACTTAGCAGGGGAAAGTAAATGTAGCTGTACTGAGATCTGAATATCTATTAACAGCTTGTCCAGTGGCTGAGATTAGAGTACTCTCACGTCAGTTGATATGTTTCACTCACAAAGTGTTCTGCTTAACATTAAGCTAATAACTGCTTAAAATTAAGCTGTTTATGAAAAAAAAGAAAATCATAAGTATCTACAATCAATCAGTCTGACCTATAGCATACTAGGTCCATGCCTGATCTTAGATAGAATTTATTATTTCCTTCATTGTAACATCAACACACAGGATAAACTTTCAACAGTTCTGGCATTTAAACCTAAAATTTAGAGTGTGCTTTTGTTCTAGGCTTCTCAATGTGGTTTTTTTTTAACATAAATCTGTAATTTGTCTACATTTTTCTTGTAGGAAAACAAATGCCAAAGAGTCTTTTGCTGCTGTAGAAAGTATTTCAGTCCATACTATAAAATATTAACCTCTTCTGAATTTCCCACCAAAAATATAAAAAGGTAAATTTTTCAGATTTTTCAACCAAAGAAGGTCACCCATGTATTTTTCAGTGTGAATCAATGTACAGTAACACAGGAGTTACTAATGTAATTTCAGCCACAGTAGTACCATCTTGTGTTGCATTGTGAAGCTATTTGGACTGGTTTCTTTTAGGCTTTAGTCAGTACTTGTGGCATTGCCTTTAAAAATCAATGGTAACAAACAAGACATTTTTGCATAGGCGGGGTGCACCAGAAAGGCTGTTTGGGGCTTCAGTGGTTAGGATTCTGGATAGCCTCTCTCTGCTTTACTGCTACCATCTAATGTGTGGCTGCAGGACAGTGTCACTGTCCATTCACTTATGATCAATTATGTTAACTCAGAGTGGAGCGTGGCCTGGTTTTTATCCCACTTTTACAAGTGTAAGTCACTGGACTAGAATATAGGTGAGCGCCACTGATGAGGAGCCTTGCTGAGTAGTGCAAAACTGCCTACGAAATTCTTGCAGGTCCTGACCCAACTAATATCTGAGGCTAAGACATTCAGAAATCAAGCCTTCAGAAAAGCCTTGAAAGCATATGCTTAAGTGCAACTGATTTCTTTATGATTTAAATTAAGTGTATGCTTAATGTGCCTCTCTCAGTATTGGCTTTGAGTTGCACTGAGATAGAAAGAAGCTGAGGGTGTTAATTGCCTTGTATGATTTTGCCAGTGGTTTAGTAATTGTAGTGTTGGAGAATTTATGGAGATTTTTGTCAGGAAAGCAAAAAAATCCTTCCTGGATGTTTATTCAGCTGCAATAGTAATAGACTGAATTTGAGCATTTCAGGGGCAGTGGTAAAATTGCTATTGACTTCTCTGATTCAGAGACTGGTATTTATATATCTGATGAAAAAGATATTTACAGCTTTGACTGGATGGGTAGTGGAGTCAGAGGTGAGATATAGTCACAGTGATAAAGAAATGCAAGTAACTCTCAAAGTTTGCTCAGGTATTAGTCAATGCATGGTAATTCATTAGGAATCTGCTCTAAGAAACGTGTCCTGTACCCTTATTTCACATGGGTCAGATGCAGTGCTACTGCTGAATGCTGTGTGAATTAAGTCAGTTTTAAGAATTCTAATCGTCAAACAAAATACATTTTAAACACGTAACAGAGAATGACTTAAAGCAAATGTTAATCTTAGCTACTTTATCAAACTAGGATAATACATACTGATTTTAAACATATTTATTTCCATAAAGAAAACAATTGAATGCTTCTGTCACATAACCTTAGTAACTTTCTAGACCACTGTCCTTTTCTTAGTTGACTGACTGCTATTATTAGAACATCATGCTAAATACACCATGTAGTATTTTTCTATTTTGCTTTTCAACGGTGTTATGGAAATTAAAACTTCAAAATGATCTAGCACAAAAATGTCACTATTTCTGAAAAGAACAAAGAATAATGTATTTAAAAGTGAGTCTTCTCTTTACATGTGTTCTGGGTATACTGTGGAGAAATTTTGTGTATTACGAAGAAGAAAGCGGGCAAGTTAGACATTGAGAAGGCAATATAATTCAGACTAAACTGATTTGGCTTCCTGTGTACATTACACAGATGAAATGGGGAAAGAGAAAGCTTTGCTCTATTCCTTTTTCCGTTTCAGGATATACGTAAAATTGCTTGTCCCCTGGTTTTTCTGAATCTGAGGGGTTGTAGACTACAAGCATTATGGAAACTGTCAGCTGCTCCAGCACATATACACCATCGCACACACATCTGGGCTGGCAGGATATTTTTGCGAAGAGTTTGTGCTTAAGTGGAGATGTTATGCAACTGTTGAATCTTTGGATCACCAAAAAATATTTCCTCTAAAACGGAACAGGAATTTTTCATAAGAAGAAAAGATGTTGCTCTTACAAGAGCAATAGCTATAATCATTCTTCTTGTATCTCTGAAAGCCCACAAAGATTGCCTTCATGAAACCTCACACTCTTGACTAATAAAAGTGGTAGTAATAAGAAGTATGTATAATAACATATAAATTGGGTATTTCATGCCAGGTCATATATTTCCCACCCAGAAGCAGGGATCCATCTGGAGACGTGAGCCGAGTAACAACTGGACACCAATACGGTTAAGGTTGTTCTAATCTTTAATTGTACAACACTCAGTTATATATTGTTTCTACTTATTATCACACGTAAGCCATTTGTTGATTGGTTAGCATGTGTCGTTCACGCGCCTAAACAATAATCTAATTGGATAAGTTCTTCTGATCACGCAAATGGTCCCACCACTTGCATCTTGGTGCCAGTCACGTATGCTCGACCTTGCTATACTTTTTATGCTTGCTTTGCAGTTTCGTTTCTTCTCCATGTCGCACTATCTGGAATAGTTTCGATTCTTCGCCTTGAACAGTTTCGGTGCAGTTTCGTTTTTCCCATATTCCTCTCATCACTTAGAGTCTGTTCTCTGTTATCAGCCCTGGATTGTCCAAACCCTGCAGTATTATTCCATGACCGTTTTCTGCAAGAAATTCCTCTACACCACCCTTCCAGGAAAACCTAGTACAGAGGAATAACAAGAGATAAAAAAAATGTAAGTGCCATGTTCAGTCTCTGATGGAGATAGGAACAAGAAAATCTTCTGTCATCTTTATAAAAATGAGTGGAGCTACTTGTTCTCCAGTGTTAAATTTAACATTGGAAACACTGCTAAAATTAGTGCATCATGCCTTGAAAAATGACTCAGCCTTACTTTGCTTCAAGTAAGTTTCCATCTACTTCATTCACCAGTTCACTTGTGTTTGGATATAGGATTAAAGCAGGAATATAACAGTAAAATTGTTGCTCTGATAATTCTTCAGCTATTTTTTGTTCATTATCTCTCATTTTGGGCACAGTGATGAAGCACTGCCTAGAGATGGGTCAAAAATAACACTGAGACTTGTTGCCTGCAGGTGAACTGTGGAGGCTGGAGAAGTCAGGTGCTGAAACAGGATTTCATGATTTGCATTCTGCAGGGTGTTAACCAGCAGCTCAGCCCTGCTGGATGCAAAGCTGCCACAGCTCCATGTCCCCGGCCGTGGCCAATGGCGAGGCTGAGCGTGTATTGCTGTGTACATGTTTAGTATAAACTGCAGCTGACCATCTGGATTGGAGGTGGTGTACCACAACAGTGAGTACTCACATAATTTAAAAAACCATTTACCTGTGCTTCACAGAGTTAATTTTGGCAAAATTAATGGGGGCACTAGGTGTTAGCACATAGGTTATTTGGGCAATAACTACAGGACCCAGTACTTTTCTGTTGCACCACTGAATCTGCAGAAGGACAGCAAACAAAAGTCAGTGGGAGGAGATGTTCCAGAGCTGACCTTTATCATGCTGCTAAGTTACAGGCTTCACCCCCATCTCACCTCAGAGTAGTCCCTTCTTGTCATGATCATCTATATAGATGGGAAGACATTGACATTCGGGAAGATAAATGTAATGAGATTGACTTTAATGTGATGATTGTCTCTATTGTTAATGTTTGGGGTTTTTTTGTCTCAGCGCCTGAGGACTGTCTGTGCTGTATGGGCTTATGCCGCAGAAACAGAGAGTAGAAAGACTCTTAAGATTGCCAGTTGTAAAATAAAATCCCTCTAAAAATGTTATTGAAAATAGCTAAACTGTATGATATAAAAGCTAAACTATTTCTCCATTAGAAAAGGATAAACAGTTGCCTAGAACGGTCTAACAGGCAAGGTGAGACCATAGCCGTGCAGGCTTTCTACATTAAAATAAAACAACAACAACAAACCCAAAATAAAACACTCAGCATAAATTATTTCTGGAATCTATTTTCTCTGCTGGCAGATGATAGTGATTATACTAATTATAGTTATATTTTCTGCAGAAGTTTATGGATAATGTATGAAATTAAAATACTGCTTCAGATTTTGTTTGTCAGATGTTAAAACTACAGAGAGAAAAACTTTATATGAACTTTTTGAGAGCAGTAATCTCAGGAAATGGGCAATCCAAGTTTAGCATTGTTTTGGCATTACATTCTCTTTGCAGTAAAATGCTGAACAGATGTATCTGATAGCAGTTGTAACCTATTCAGAAGGAAGACTGCCAGTGCTAACCTACCACTGGTAGAAAGCAATAAAGTGTCTCTGGAACCTGTTCACTACATATGGTTTGCCTGAGGTTACTGTCTTGCCTTTCTTACAACGTTACCCAATAAATCACAGAAAATATGGATTCATTTTGAACTTAAATGAAATAAGACAAAAATAAAAAAAACCCCAAAGACCAGATTGTGAGGACTGCTGAATATTTTCATTTCAGGCATGAAATAAGCCATTTATAAGGCTAAACTGTTTAAAAGAACCCTAAAATAATGCCACTAAAATGTCTTTATTGTTGCTTAATATATTTATTTTGTTTTCAGAAAGAAATCCTATTGCAGCCAAGACTTACACAACATCTGCTGGGTTAATTATCAATATATTAGTAAACCCTCAATTTCCTTACTCAAACATAATTCTTTAAAACATTATGAGAAACAATGGATTTAGGAGTATATCACTTGGGGATTTGATGTACTGTTCGACTTAGATTCTTTCATTCTGGCCAGATGGAGTTCATAAGAACCTGTGGGGGAGGAAGCCTCTAAACTATTGCCAAAAAATCTTCACTGCACATGCAAGATTTGAAAAAATGGTGAAAGAACAGGTTATCCAATGGTGGTCTATAGGGAGAAAAAGCATAGATTTTACATATAAATCAGTTATGTCCTTAATGTAAATTCAAAGGTAATTCTGCTTCAGACTGGAGAAAGTATGTTTCACATACGCTGCAGCTTCTATTTGAAATGAGCCATTTGCTTAATCCATTCCATATCTGTTTCTACAATGGTAGTACTTAAAATGCCATGGAGCAACAGGTAAGGAGTCAGAGTCTTCCTATGGTATGTATCAAAGACTAGGACTTTGGAAGATAAAACACAGGAACGAGATAAATGGTCAAAGAAGTCCACATGTTTGATTTTAAATTACTTATATTTAGAAAAAAAAAGTATAGTTTCAGTTCCCTACAGTGGGATTTGCATCACCTGCATCTGAGCTTAGCACCTTGACCTGCGTTTAAGTCAAGGGATGAGCTGCCACTTTTAGTAAGCCAGCTAACTTGTTTTTGATGATTGTTGTGCATGAGGAGGACTGTTAATGTTTATATTTTTCCATTGATGCTACAGGCAGCCTAGAGAGGCAAGCTCAGATTTTGGTGTTTATATTGGTCAGGTGAATCCTTCCCCTATGGCCACTGGTATGTCACACTGCTGAGTTTGTGCTGTGAACACAAATGAGCTGAGAGACAGTGCAGCTTAAATTTTTTCTTAATTTATTTCTTCATTTACTATACACATGATCCTCTTCAGAGAGTGTAAATTGTCCTGGAGTTCAGCAGACAGGAGTCAAGCCTAGGCCAAAGGGCATGTATGTTCATTTGGGTAATGGGATGACATGCAGAGACACTCATCTTTGGGTCTAGGTATGCTCTTGGACCATCTTATTAGACTTGCCTGCTTACTAGACAGACCTTGTGTGGATGGGTCCTTTGGACTATGAAGAGATTTGATGTGAATGAGTTTGCTTTAAGGTCACAGAGATTTTTTTCCTCAGGAAGTATATTAATTTATTACACTATATTGTATCTAGTAGGCTGTATTTTAAAATATGTATAACATTCTTTAGGCCTTCAGAGAATGTTCATTTAAAAAGGATTGACTATATAAATAAATTTAGAGAAAATTTCTATTTATCAAGTGCTACAATTAAGATTCCTTTACTTTTCATCTTGGCAGTTCTTCTTGAGGAAAAAAAAAATTTGCTCTTTAGGAACAATAGGCCTCATTCTTAGTGGTCATAAATCAAGTCAAAGTAACCTGGGGGATTTATACCAGAGAAAGATCTGCACCACCAGGTAAAATTATTCCCAAAGGAAGATTCTTGGTGTAATTCCAATGAATTCACTGAATAAATGTGTCCCTTTAATCACATATGAAATAATCTAGCTTCCTCGTGTGCAATGTTACTGGCTTGCAGGAGGCGATTCCTAATACACTGTTTCCTATCTACTCACTGGCTGAGTTAGAACTATTAAGATGCATTCAGCTGGTTTTCTTCTCTTACGCAGCCAATATTATTACTTTGTTACTTTACACTGCTTTTAAAAGGGTGAAATACTTTGCCAGTAAATAAAGATTAGGTTGTCTCAGTAGACTTAAAATCTTTATGAGTTTTTATTAGAAAATATATATATCTATACCAAACAATTTTAAATGCAGTCTGTAGTGTAGCTCAAAAAAAGCTATATTCTTTATCTTTTAAATTACCATCTCTGTGTGTTAACCTAATATCTACAAAGAGATAGGAAAACTGTAAACTTTTGGAATAAAATAGTAAGTTATGAGCAGCAAGATATATGTTAGGAATTAATTTGGTCTTGCTTTTTCTGTTATTTGAACAGAATAGAATATATTGTAGATATTCTTGAGTCTTTGTAGTACTTTGAAAATGCTGATGTTATTTAGAAGCACATTTCCTCTGGTTTTGCAACTTTGAAATGATGCAACAGTAATATTTTTTGCTTGAAAGTTAGTATTTTATTTATACAAGAATTCTGAGGCCCATGCAGAGCATTTACAGTCATATGTCAAACTCTATGGAGACAGTTACTATCACCTTTTTGCCATACCCTAGAAAATAAAATTATTAATATGAGATGGATCTATGGATGCAATAAATAACAATTATGATAAAGAAAAATGGTTTCTTCACTGAAAATAGATTTTGCTATTTTCTCCTAGAGATTATTTTGATCACATGTAGTTTTTAAATGAAATAGCTGGTTTTGAGAATAGAAAATGTTTCTTTTCACAATTTAGTGGAAAATTAAGATTTGCTGCTAACGTTCACTTTTCACTTGAAAACATGTAGTGAAGGTCAAATGCAAGACTCGGACAACTTCAAACTCTTACAGTTCTTTTTTTTCAAAACTATTTTTAAAAGGTTCTGATTTATTGAAATGCGAATCAGTAGTAAAAAGGGTAATATACAATTAAATGCACAAAACCTGTGTTTAAATAACATGAGGGTTGTGACACTAACTGACAAAAGACAGGAAATTTAAAGTTAAGGCTGTAACTCTGGCTTTAAGTCATGTCATGGAAAAAACAGAGAGCATTATAGATAGAGTGTCAGCCTTAGCTTTCAATTTCCTGGCTTTTGTCAGTTTATGTCACAACATTAATTATGTTTAACATAACTTGGATTTAATTTCCTTGTCTATGTTCCTGTAAATTCTTGTTGTTGCTGCTGTTGTTACAAGGGAAAATAAATTTCATTACAGTTAAGAAGTTACATGTTATTTAGTAGAATTTTTTTTTTTTTTTTTTAAAGTTGTACTGGTTTTGGCTGGGATAGAGTTAAATTTCTTCGTAGTAGCTTGTATGGGGCTATGTTCTGGCTTGTGTTGAAAACAGTGTTGATAACACAGGGATGTTTTAGTTACTGCTGAGCAGTGCTTACACAGAGCCAAGGCCTTTTCTGCTTCTCACCCCACCCCACCAGCGAGTGGGCTGGGGGGGCACAAGTTGTTGGGAGGGGACACAGCTGGGACAGCTGACCCCAACTGACCAAAGGGATATCCCATAACGTATGATGTCATCCTCAGCAATAAAAGCTGGGGAAGAAGTTGGGAGAGGGGACACTGGAAGTGCTGGCATCTGTCTTCCCAAGTTACTATTACGCATGATGGAGCCCTGCTTTCCTGGGAATGGCTGAATACCTGCCTGCTGGTGGGAAGCAGTGAATGAATGCCTTGTTTGGCTTCACTTGAGTGTGCAGCTTTTGCTTTACATTTTAAACTGTCTTTATCTCAGCTCATGAGTTTCCTCACTTTTACCCTCCCAATTCTCTCCCCATCTCACTGAAGGAGGAGTGAGCAAGCAGCTGGGTGGGGCCGAGATGCCAGCCAGGGTTAAACCACAACGAAAGTGTGTCAGGTATTTCTCAAAGCCATAACACATAACTTGGAAAGCCTATCTTTAAATATCCCATTATTGTTAATTAGGAATTGTTATGAATGAATTTTTTTTTACCTACTTATTGAAGATTGGAGCCTATGTATTTTTGCAAAAGCTTTTTGCATTTAAAAAAAAAAAAAGGCACTAAGACTACGTATACCAATTCTCAACATACCACAATTTTAAGGCCAAAATAGATATCCCAGATAAACCAGAACAATGGTTTCTTAGGTGTTATAACACTTTATAATCAGCGAGTCACGTTCTGCAACATAGAGTTTAGCAATTCCAGGCAACACAGTCTCATTGCACAAGGTAGAACTCTTAACCTGGAGAGGAGGAGTCTGGCCTTGCTGTCCCTGCCGCAGCCCCTGTAGCACTTGGTGGGAATGTTGAGTGTACAGGAGCTCTGCTCTGAGTGAAAACTGCAGAACCAAGGCTGCAGTTTCACTATTTTAATCTGTGTTAAAATGAATGTATTGCAGTCTCTTCAACAGTATTGCTATGGTGGTTATATGTTGAAATATTACCTGGACTGGTCATCACTTCTAAAAGATTGAAGTATGCATGGGATGGTTTACTTATGCCTCCTTAAAGTACAAACTTCATAATATCAAAGGCACTTGGGGCACTGCCTTGTTACCAGAAATGTCTCTGTATGGTGGAGTAAGAACAGACTTTACAGGCATTTATGAGGGGAGTAGAGCAAGGTCAGGCATCTGTATCAGTTGCCTGATGAATTTGACAATATGACATTTTGCATGGATTAGTAATTCTTTTAAATATTAGAAACTTGTAAGCTGCCCAGAGAACGGAAGTCAAAATAATTTCATACCATTTCAGCTGCTTCCCCTGGAAGTTCTTGGTCTCCATAAGCACTGATGATGAAATTATTGCCTTGCAAGTTGGTACTAGTAGGAGGAAATACTTCAACGCTCCGCTGACATAATTCTGCTCTCTACTCTTGTGTTTAATTCCCTGTTGGTTCCCATATTTCAGTGGAAAACAGAATCATTAATTTTAGAGTACTTTTCATTACCAAAAAATAGATGTACTTATTTATGTATTTATTTAATTTATGCAAGACATAAGGACATTTGTTTTAAGGACAATTGATTTTTACCTAAAGCAGGAGCCCCTAAGTACTGGCCATAAATCTGATCTCACTTGGTGCACTCTTTGAAGTATTATATCTACTTTAGAGCTGAAGTCTTGTATCATGCTATCCTTAGAAACCCGGATGCATCACAGTGACTTTCAAAGCACTTATTCCCCAGCTTGCTGGCTCTTCAGGAGCTTATATTTTGTGGGTCTTTAGACCCAAATTCAAACTGTGAATTTAGAATAGGAATCTTTTAGGTGTGTTAATAAATAAATTTCCAAACAGTAAAAATTAACAACAGACTTCTATCTTTTCTAGTTTGATGTTTCATTACAACTAAATAGGACGACTTTTCTACTTCAGTAACTGGAACTGGACAGACCAAATTAGCATTCCTTGAGGAACGCCAGACCTTGGATCCTTGGTCTTGGTTGGAGATTTTGCCTCCTGATGATTGCTCGTGCTGGTTTTGCTCCCCCTGTTCAGCAGGAAAATTCATCAAGTCTCAGTGACTTGTAAATAAGTCAAACTTGTGTGGCCAGCTCTTTGTCTGCCTAATACAGATTTTGAAAATAACAGATAAGTTTCAAATTTAACCTGTAGGCACTTCAAAGCTGTATTTTTTGTGGCTTGCAATTCCTGAAACAGGCAAAAACCCCTCCAACTGTGGACGTAGGTTTCATACTAAATCAGGAACAAACAGTAAAAGTAGATGACTTAAATGACTTCACTTGGTCCAAGTTGGAATTTTTCCTCTCATTCACTATTGGCAAAAATCCATGGAATAGACTGTACTTGCAGAACTTGGAAACAATCTGTTTTCTATAAGAGGCCAGGCAGCTTAACTGGTCTCTCTACTATTAAATATCTTTCAGTGTGTATTTTTTAATAGCTAAAGTATTTGTGAGTTTAAGAAAAGTTTTGTCTATCTTAAATACAATAGAATTTTCTTTTGGATAATGCCTTGTGATTTTGCTCAATTTCAATTTAGTGAAATAGTTTTGAATAATACATTCAGAATAAGATTCCCACTATTCTCACTATTAGGGTAATGTGAGTGAGTAAGTGACCATTGAAGTCAAAGGAAGTCTTTCTATAGACTGCAGTGTGCTTTAGCCTCTGTTCCAGATTAACTTTTTGTCTGCTGTTTGTTTTTCTGCTTTTTGCACACACTAATCTGATGCCAGTTTTTTGTTGTGGTTTGGTTTTGTTTTGTTTTGGTTTTATATACTGCCATTTAGATTCATTTCCTTGCATCTCTAGCATTTATATTTCTGATTGCCCTTTAAATGGTCCCAGGAATCTGAGGTACTAATAAGAAAAGGCATGACTTTTATAGAGAATAAAAATTTCACTAGTAAGTTTATGTGAATGTATCATTACATAAAAAAATCAGGTTTGGTTTGTTGGGTTTTTGTTTGTTGTTTTTTGTTTTTTTTTTTTTTTTTTATAACTGATAATAATAAAGCTCTCTGATGAGCTGTAAAGTACTGGTATGGAAAGCTACTTCTTAGTCACCACTGTATGCTATTTTCTAGAGAGCCATTCACTGTAACAGTCATTTTTATACCTTATCTGTTAATTTTGTATGTTGCCATATTTTTTTTCGGTAACCTAAGACCTATATGTTTAAAAATTAAAATTTATCTATAAATGTTTTAGGGTGTGATCTTACACATTCTAGACTACAATTCTTGTTTTATTTTACAGTTTCATGTTATTGTCAAGATAGAGCCATGGTTAAAAAGAGGAAGCTGTGCTGATAAACTGTTCTTTTTTATGTCACCAGCCTTTCTGCTTATTAGTCTTTCTTTTAAAAGTCCTTATTTACCACATTCAGCAGGACTGCGAACTGCTGCAATAAAAGCTACAGCTGTTTCTCCTTTTTTTCTCCTTTTGCCTTCTGCTAAATATGCCCCAAATATGGTAAACAATGGTGTCTCTACCTAGGAAACAAGCATCAAAAGTCTCTCTTGTTTTGTTGCATTCCTCCTTTGCTGCCCTGAAAGAAGTGGGTTTTATAGCACTTACAGCACATCAGGAGCAGCAGCAGTCGTGAGGAAGACTGTGGGTCATAATCTCCCATTAAAGCTTCTAACCAGAAACTCTCTGCAGTGGCTCCAGACTCCAGCGCCAGCAGCACCAGCTGGCCCAGCATCCATGTAGGCTGGTGTCTGCCCTTTTTCCACTTTTATTAGGGAGTCGCTCGCTGTTGAACCAAGAGGTCCTGAGGTGCCCCCAAGCTGCCCTGGTGCATCGCCCCCAGAAAGAGAAAGGGGTGATGGCTCTCGTTGGGCATCTGATGGTGCAGACCCTACCAGCAGTTCATGGCTACGGGTGCGATCTCCAGCCTGTGACGTGACACACCAGCCGCTTAGGTCCGTTTGCAAGTATGCTATTGTTCATCTGGTTCTGCCTTGCTGGCCTCCAGGTATATTTCTGATATAAACAAGAAAAAGGCCTGGTTTTGGTACTCAGGAGAGCCCACCCAACAGTTGTTGTTCTTCCTTTGTAATGTTACCTGTTTTATACTGACAACAGTGCAGGAAAAGGAATTTTTAAAGCATGGCTTCCCTTTGAGCACCCAAGAATGAATTATTAAAATAACACTTTGTGAACTATATATTCTGTCTCACACATATATTGTGTCAAGATGATCAGCCTTTTTGTATTGTGACATGAGAGGAAAAAGTTGCTTTGATTCTGAAGAAAATGCAAATTACCTAAAAAAAAAAAAAAAAAAGAACAAGCTAGCACTCTCTTTGTTGTGTAGACAGGAGTTCAAAGAGACAAATTAATCTGTTTTCTACTCTGTAGCAGTGCTACATATCAAGGTGCCACGATTAGATCACTGGTCGGCCTGGACCAGGGAAGAGACAGATAACACACATGGTGTGAGTGCCAACTCCGTCTTTTATTGCGCAGTTAATTCCTTTTATACTAACAACGGTAGGTGGGATTACTGATATGTCATAGGGAGGCGACGACTAGCCTTCTACCTTTCCGTGACATCGCGAGATCTTCCGAACGGTGTACCCTACATCTCCCCCTCCTCATGTCCAACTAGCTCCCATTGGTTACACACACTATTCATGCACTGTCCACATGTCCAGTTGCACTCAATGATTGGCTACATCAACACTGCACACGTGCATAAACATAAAATATAATTGGTCATACTAACTAAACATAGGAGACTTATCTCAGTCTAATTGGTCAAGATAAACTGCCGAATTGAGGTTGTTTGTGCCAAGTTCTCTTTATCGTGGAATATGCACCTGTGTTTTTCTAATTGGTATCTTTCTTATTTTTGTCTTCTTGTTTATTCTGTTCAAGGCCTTCTAAAGGCGTCTGGAATGCTCTTGTGACCGTTAGCTAAATATGTTCCCACAACATACTCATACAACCTTGATGTGGCCAATAGATTGCTTTGCCATCACTCCTTCCAGCACGGAGCCTGACAGAGATGTGTTTGTTCCCGTGGGTGCCTGAGACTGCAGTCCCGTCCCTAGTGTTTAGTAGCCAAAGTGTGTGGTATAATTGAAGGTGAATGCACATTTCTTCTGGTTTTGTTTATGCATAATGAACTGGGGCAAAGAACTAATGACTTCTTAAAATAAAAAAAAAGTTTTCATCCAGGCCAGTCTCCCATTTAAGTGCCAAGACTATTGAAGAAGTTGGGGATGCATAGCTGAGGTGAAAAGGAGAACACAAGGAAAAATTGAAGCACTCATTTTAGAGGCAGCTTTTTTTTTTCATTTAATGTAATCTTGGGATTGTATTTTTGGTTCCAGTTGACCCAAATACAATGTGAGATGAGCCGTAGTTTATCATACCAAGTCTTCTAAGGAGCTCCCATGCTGGAACCTTTTCAAGGTAAGTCACTACCTCGGCACCTAGAAAGCAGGCATCACTAGGCACTTCTTACATAAATTACGAGTTATTAGCAGTTAAATTTCATTTACACATTTTAATAATTATGTACATAAAATCAATATAGGGCAGCGTCAAGCATGGTCCTTTTAGTGTCTGAAGTGCCACAATAACAAAGTAAGGCAGTGGAAAATGCACATGGGGGCCCAGTTTAAAGCAAGCAAGCTGTATCAGTGGGATACCTGTCAACTGTATATAGATTTTCACGTGATTAGTAACTGGGGCTGTCCAGACTACCATTTCCTAACTAGCTCCTTCTTTAGATTTATTTACTCGTCCTTGTGCAAAGAGACAGTACTGACTAATGAAGGTATTCTCTGTGTGTGGAGTTGGGATGAGTGAACAGGTAATAGGGTAATCATGATTGCTGTGTTTCCATTGGTATATTATCCTATGTACTGCCGTGAAAGTTTCCTGAGACTCCCAGGTAAGACCACAGAACCTGACCTGCAACTTGTGTATGCTTGTTTCGAGATGCAGTTACCACAGATGTCTTCTGTACTAAAAACTTTTAGATGTTACAAAATAATTAGTATTTTTCAAGATGAGCCTATTTGGTGATATAATAAAATGAACTTAATCTACTGAAATGTCCTATTCTAGATGGTAAGTGAAACTGAGGAAATATTTCATTCTTGGTTTGGGGAGAAATCAAATGAAAACAAACTTCTGTTGACTTCAAAAATATTATGATTCCCCATTGGGACAATTCACCACTAAAAGATGATGTCTTGGTTACTCTTAAGCACAGTGACCTACTCCAGGCCGAGTATTTAAATGTATGTTTTAACAAATAGCTATTAAACAAACCAAAGGTATGATAGTTTTTATGAGTTAAAAATGATGAAAACACCTTGTGTACTTTTCATTCAATTTCTCATTTTGGTTGTGTTAGTAAAAATATTACTTGTACTACTACAAAAGTATTACTACAGTACTCTTCCAATGGAAAACACTAAGTATTTGCCTTAATTAAGAAGTTCTGTGCTGTATTACTGTTTTTCTTAACATAACCTTGAATTTATGAAATGTAGCAATGATGACACATTATTTTATCTATTCCACGCTTCAGAATTTGCCAGTACCTGTGAGGCATCTGTTGTCTCATAGTAACATATCTTTTATCTGTCTTACTGGTTAATTGCACCATTGCCCAGCACTATCAGCTGTATAACCTTGATTAATCTAACACTATTGTTTGTGAAATTTCCCATATTCCTGATGGAGAGCGCTGGATGCCCTAAAAATTGAGAGATTTTTAGGTGTTACATTTTTTATTTTGCAGTCTTTATCAGATTTGTACTTAGAAACCAGTCATATATGGTGGTTATTAAACTGGTAAACAACTAATTAGGTTCATAACCATTATTAAATACAATATTGTATGTACAGCATACGTAATAAACTTACACTTAAATGCAGGTGTCAATCAGTTCATAAAGAAGCACCTGTAAGAACTTATGTACTATTTTCAGTTCATGGAGTTCTTTATAAAATGGATAATTTCTTTGTAGGTGTTCTTAGACAAGTATGTAATCTTAATATGAGGAGCACAATGGATTAATTTAGTGTATTTTAAGAAAAAGAGTATGGACAATATTTATTTATAAACATCTATTTTACTTTGTAAGCTGCTTTTGTAATTTTATGACACAGCTGGGAAAAAAAAATCTAAAATCTTTGCCAAAGGAAAACAGCCAATCTTTGATTTCACCGAATCCGTTCCATTTCAGAGTGCTCAGCGCACTACCTGTAGGAGTAAAACATCACAAAATCTCATTCACCACCTAGACTTGTGGTGTGATAAATTTATAGGTGGCTTATTATTCTGCCTGCTAATTTTTACCACCAATCAGATGTAAAGTAATGAGTCAAATTCTGGTTTGATTGTAGAACTGGGTTACTTATCTTTGATTTGTGGTGCTGGCGTTTTTTTGCTGGTGAGCATCTTAAGCATTGCAAATAAGTTGAAAACCAGCTCTTTCCTTCCTGCAACCTTTAGTTTTCAGGATTAACACATTTGATATCCTTTTCTTTGTTTATAAAATAGGTGTCACTACAGTGAATCTTTCAGTAAATTTCTCTTAAATCTTTATGCCTTTCCCTACGACATGGGGTTCACAGTATAATCCCACTTTTTCCTTTTAAAAATGTAAAATCAAAACCAAAGACCTTGGAAACAGTTACATCATTGTAAAAGCATGTAATAATGCTACCTTCTACGATTTTTTTAAACTTACCTCCAGCCACTCCTGTTTTCATAAGCACTAATAAGATAATTGTCTTGTATGAGCTGATAGAGGAGAATTACTTTCTTAGTCTTCTAAGCAGAAATGGCAATTGACATTTGCAAAAGGAAAGGGGGGGCAGAGCAGTACGATAATAAAAGATGGTGAATAGTCCTGCCATGTAAAACTGAAAAGTGAGAAAGGATGTTATATTGAGAACCTTGCTATGGCACAAGAGAACACACTTTATAAGTGGAGGTAAGAATTTATTATAAGTGTAATTAAAATCTTAACAGCTTGATCAAAAAAATCCAGTTACTTTCAGGCCAGTTGCAATGGTACTAATGCCTGCAGTCAAATTATTTAATTAATGAAGAAAAACCTCTTTGATAATGCAATTTAAATCTTTATGCAAAAACTTTCTAATACCCGATCCTTTTCTTCTGGTGCTATGATCACCTTTGAACTCCCCTCCTGGCCCCAAAGGTTCAGCAGGACGGGGGACAAGGGGTTTCAGCAAGTCACCAGCCTCCGGAGTCCTTTACTGCGAGGAGCAAATGCCACGGCAGCCTGCCACTGTACCTCACACACACCGAGGTGAGCCCACGGGAGTCCTGTGGCCCCATGCTGTCAGGTGAATAAAAAGTCTGGAACCTTTCGTTAGGAAGTGCAAAAATTTGCGTCTACTGGGCTACAAGAAGCCTGCAAAATCTCCAGGCTTTGGCTTAATTTCTAAATGTTTTGGTATTGACAGATAGCTTGGAGGTCAAATGGCAGGGGCCTTTGGTGTGCTGTTTGTAGAAGAGTTTCAATTTAGAGAAAAAGGGGATTGTAATGATTTTTTGCTGATCTCTAGCTGATATCCTTTCCCTCTATTGAAAGCTCCCGTTTCATTCATGTATTTGGCACAAAAATCAATCTAGTACGAGATGCAGCAAGGCTTCATAATGAGCTATTGCAAAACAGGAAGATTGAGCCCGGTATCAGAGAAAAAGAGGAATTTCATTGTTGTCCACAATTTAACTGGATACTCTAAGATGCTCCTCAAATATTACTTGTCCGGCTATGATGCTCCTTTACTCTCAACCTTCCTGTGTTACACTCTAGCAGCCAATATGAAGTCACGCAATGGAAAAAATATGAACCTCCATTATTTAACTGTCTTGCTTCTCTCTGCTTTTTGTACATTTGAAAGTCCTTTCTGGTAAAAAAAATCACAATAACAAGCAGGAAAATACTACAGATCAGTGAAATTCTGCAGTTTAGGTTGATAGTAAAAAAAAATTAAAAAATTCAAGGAAGCTATCCTCTTTCCTCTACCTATAATGAATTTTGTTGTAGACATAAGTGCCTGGTTTATACCTTAGGGAAGTCAACATCCATTTGTTTGGATAAATCTTATGTGAAACTGAAACTTAACCCAGACTGACTTTTTTTTCCTTCCAGACTTTGGTTAAACCAATGCATAATTTAACAAAGACACAGGTGCTAACCATGTTTGCTTTTTTCCTCCCTCACATTAATGGTAACCTATGTACACTTTAAATTTCATTAGCAGTGAGTAGGTTTGATATGTAACCTGGTAAAAATTTTTAGATACCGCAAGGTGAATTCAAAATCTGTGTTTGGTGTGAAATGGTGGTTGTGTGTCACTGTTTGTGGCATTGATAGCTTGACTACTGTAGCTGGAATTTCACAGTAAGTGCAGATCTTCCGAGCAACAATGAGCACCAGCAATAATCCTAGACTGAAATTGTTTCTATTTATTGGTTCTTTATGTAAAGATATAAAGATGAGAACTGGTGACCGTGTTACAACAATGTGTGGTTACGAAACTCTCAATAAGAGTTTTGTATAACTGAGATCAGTATTTAAGGGAGGGAGTAATGTCCAAGTATTCTCATGTATAACTTTGTAGCTGGAAAAACACACTGGCTCATCTCATTCACCAGCTGATGATCACATCCAGAAAAATCAGCCACAGCTTTTTGTTAGAGGGCAGATTCACAGATAATGGGTAATATTGCTTGCTGGAAAACCTGATGATGTTGAAAGGCTGAAATCTTTTAAGTGCATAAGTTATTTTAAGATCTAAGTACAATTTGAGAACAATGACATGCATCTAATTTAAATATGCTACTCAGACAGTATGAGAAACAGGCCCATGGACTAAACTGTGACAGTCACAAGGAGTAAGGTGATGGCCTTAGTGGGGCAATACTTATGGTATACTTACTACTGAGGAGTCAGGAAGGTTGATATTTGGAAAAAACTATAATGTGATATAAACCCATTATGTAATGCAATAATTGTGTAATATTTAACAAAACTTCTAATGAAACTAACGAAACAAAGGGTATCTTCTGAAGATATTTTGAAAGTTTTTCCTGACATTCAAGGCTCCAGAAAATCCAAGACAGTGTAATCGCTGGACTACATAATCAGTGAAATAAAAGTGAGATTGGTGTTAACCTGATCTTGAAATATTTTGTGTCAGAAGAACATTTGGAGAAGAGAGCTGAGGTGTAAATTACTATTTTATCCCTCAGTTTTGTTTGCTACAAGTGAAAATTTTTGAAGCATTAGGAAACTTAAAGACTTGCAAAATTTCTGTTGTATATGAACATTTTCACAACCACTGTGTTCCTTTTTTTCTTTTCTTTTCTTTTTTTTTTTTTTTTTTTTTAAAGTGAGTCATCATAGATTCCTGAAGTATTTCATTCAAAACAGCCCTTGAGCTGGGGAGACAAGTGTCACGTGTAGAACACTGCTCATTTCCATGTCAGTAAGAGTCAGCATATGTATGAGTGACCAAATGTCTACACCATAGCAAATTTCTGCAACATATAATAGTCAAAGGCTTTCAGGAGTCACAAAAGAAAAAATAATAACAGTAAATGAATCTTTGTAATGAATCTAGTTCTTCTGCTTTGAGCGTGTGCTCTCCTTCTCAAAAAGAAGCTAAATGGCTTTTTCAGTGACTGTTTGGGCACTATTACATCTTCTCTTCACCCCTTAGGAGAGCTTTTACCTTTAATTTTGGCGTACCCTGCTGTGGCCATGCTATTACTTAGCTATGACAAGAGTTTTAAAATTACAAACATGTGGGGCTAGGGTTGCTGCATTTTGCTTTAGCCTTTCAAAGTGGCTTGTTGATGTTAATATACAGCACCCCTGCTGTGCTTTTTTTTCTTATTCTGACTTTGTTTTTTGTTACATTTTGCATGTGGAGCCTGAGTGATTAATATTTCATCAGTTCTTCAGTGTGGCATGACACAAGGATGTGTTACATTTGGCTTTTCTGGAGCTCTGTTGCCACTGAATTGTGACTAATAGCTGGAGCTGGACCTCTAATGGTTTTGTGGGATCACCATCAAATAGAAACAACTGTTTGCCACATCATTAACCTATAAGAAAATAATTAAATACTTTCCTCTGCATTTTAAATATGTTACCTTCTCTACAGTATGTCAGAAGTTAGCGAGTACTATTCTGATCTTGTATACTACTGACTTGTCTTAATTCAATGTTTAATGTAAAATTCAATATACAATAACATAGTTTCATTAGTAAAATGATTTGTCGCAAAAATGGAAGTGTTACAAAATTTTATGAAAAAAACCTTTCATTTGTGTATTTTGACTAGAGATGACATAATGCAATGCATTTTAAAACTTTAAATTTTTACAATTTTAAAACTCCTAAATAAAAAAGTATATATATGTATGTGTGTACACAAACATATATATATATAAATACCAGACACCGGTAACACAACCACTTCATTTATGATATATATTTGTTTTCATAAATTAGATTGGATGGAATTTTTCATTGTAATTTCATTTTTTTTAATTAATGCATGCTTTATGGGTGCATGTATTGGTGTGTGATTCTTAAAATCAGTTTTTTACATGCACATCAGATTGCATGCTTGGGTTAGCCTTGCAAGCTAGTGACTCTGGTGATGGTGGGTGGCAATCCAGAGGAAGACCAGAACGCTAAGATTACATCAGAAAAAATAGGAGTTAAAAGTGGGGGAAAAAAAATCAGCTTAGCTAAATCTGCAAGAAGCTCAGGCTGGAGGGCTCTTTGATTATATTTCTACTAGATAACCTATTTGAGCTACAGTATAAATGGATAATCCACATAAGTGCTCTTATCAGAAGCCTTTGGCTCTCTGTAGTGATCTCAGTAGGCTACCAATTCATCTACCAAAAACTCAGTGATCACATTAACAATAAGAAAACCAGTTAACATTGGCTTGTTAAGTTATATGTACAAATATTTAATTTTCTGTGGTCAGTTTGCCAGTGTTATGGTTACTTTTGTGAATAGTTTTCTGGATCCTTCTGTTTGTTATTTTCAAAACCTAAGGGACTGTTTAACAGGAGACTTATACCCAGGCTTAGCTGTGGAAGAAAGACTTAAAGAAACAAACCAAACTTCTCATATAAAGTATTGAGCACGAATATATGAAAGTGATATAGTGTAGATTAATCTTTTAGAAAAATAAAGAACATTGGAAAATGAAGAGTAAAATATGAGAGTCTTATCTCAGAACTATAATGAAACTTAACACTGATACAATTAACTACCTTAAAGATTCATTATATTTTATTTATTTTTCTATGGTCTATCAAACCAGAATGAAGAATATTCTTTTGTCTGTTATTCAACTGAAGCCATTTCTAGTATTATAAATTTTTCCTCCAAAATTAACAAAGAAAAATGTATTGCAGTGAATGAATGAGAAAATTGTATTGTATCATCGGCATCTTGGATTTGAATGCAAGCAGAGCCACATCCCGGATGATTTGGGTGCTCCCTAGTGTTTATTGCACGGCTGCCTCTTGGTAAGATCGTTTCTACTTCCTACTGCCTCCAACCTCTGACCATGTAGTGTGCTACTGGAGGAGAAACTCTGCATTCAGTGTTGCCAGTTCACATTTGTGTCATTATTTTCTTTACAAGCTCTACAACATTTGGGATTTTTTGAAAAATCTATCAAGGAAAATCAAGAAATTGGTTGACAGGTTTAGCTGACGAACACAGAAATTCCCAAATCTTCCACTCTTCGTGGGTGTGGTGAAAGTTTTGAAAATGTAACCTTAAAAGAAGAAACCAGAAAACCAGGAGAGGTAACGTGAGAACTGCTAAGATGCTTAGGGAGAGGGAAACAGCTTGTTATATTTGAATGCTTAGGAGCTGTATTACTATGCATTTTAACTTGGTGGTGTTTCCATATTATCAGTGTACATCAGCTGCCAAAAAGCACATGCTGATGGAGCACAGTAACTTAAACCAGTCTTCTGTAGCCCAGGGGAGTGCTCCAGCTGTCAGGCTCTTGGGTGTTCAGCAGTGTAGATGTCTCAGCCTGTCCCACAGGAATAATCCCACCCCGCAGCCGCAATGACTTCAGCCTTAGTCTCTTATGCATTGTTGTGTTACAGGGCTACAGAGCCATGATGATGAAGAATGTTTTATTGTTGAAAAAAAAAAAAAAAGAGCTTCAAAGAGGAAATCTCCAAAGTGTTCATGCTGGAATAAACAAACCCTGTTGGCTAGGAGATGCCTCCATGAGGTATAAGATTAATGTTTAACTCCTCTCTCTGGATCATATACAGAGCAGTAATTGTTTTGGAAAGCAGATAGCCTCTTATCTTCCTTTTCAATAGTCTTGGTTTGCTTCGGTGGAACAAAGAACATACGAATTCTTGAAACTTTTTGTGGGATGCAGGGAAAAATCAAAAAATGAGCTAGGCGTGGAAGGCAAAGCAATCTCTTTCCTGGAACTGTTTATCCTCTTGGAGAGGTAAAGCTTTATGAAGCTGAGCAAACACAGCCAGCTTATATCCCCTTTCGTTGGTGAGGCTTGCTGTGAATAGGCGGATAATGCATTTCCCTGTGGAGCTCTTTACCTGATAACTCTGCCCCCTAACATGGATTTGAGCATGCCAGAGGCCTGCCTCTAGCTCTTGGCAATTTTGTTTTGTGTAAAGGAATGCAGTGCTGATGAAACAGGCATTGGGACTGATATCCAGAGACACAGCAATGGCAGTTGCAAGCTTCCCTTTACTGTTTCAACTGCATGCCTTACCTTTTTTCTGGCACAGCCACAGTCATAAAATTCTTACGCAGGCTCTATTTCCATTCAGTATTTGGCCTGCTGAGAGCATCAATTGAAGTCGATTGCAGTGGAGTTTTTAGTTTGGGGAGCTATATGCAAGAAATGTATTGAAACAACTAATGCATTTTATTAGAGTAAGAAAAATCTAATCTCGTGTAATGTACTCTGCCATCACTTAGCTGTGCTATGACTGCAAGATGAAGTTTCAGATCTGTCTTGCTCCTGACCTGGGCTTAATCTGAACATTCAATATAAATGTGTGTAAAACTCCATATCTCATTACTAGTCTCCTGGGTTTTCCCTAAACAAATACAGTGGATTAAAATGCAAGTTCATTAGGTTAAAGTGCTTAATTATCTTAAAACTCTTAGTGTTAGAGTCAGATGTCAGGATTTGATTAGCACTGCAGGGAGGCTCCGTAAGGAGCAAAATGGAAATAGCCGTTGTCCTAGTACAGTTAAAATGCTATAAATATGTAAATAAGGACACAAATATGGGCCTAGATACATATGCAATATTTCTTAACTCTCAAATGAAATAATTAGCATAAGTTATTTTGATGTATCCCTATCTCCGATCCTTAATTATATCAAAGCTACATTATTTAATATGTCATGACAAGTTGTCATAATCACATTCCTTTCAGTCTTGTTTATTGCCTTCTCTACTTATTGAAGTGCCTTTTATTTGTGTGTAGAGGAAAAATTAATATCATTTATTATTGACCTTTAATACACCAAGTTATAGAGTTGTGAGACTCTCCCACAAGGTGTGATACAACAATGAATTTTAACTTACAAAGATTACTCTAAAATGATTAATGAGCTACCACCCAGGGAAGAAATGGAAATGCTGTGCCTTACCATAAGACAGCATAATTGTGTTAAAGCAGTCAAGGGATCTGTATTTTCACTTTCCTTGTTTCATTGGCTTGCTTTATTACTCAAGAAGAGTTGGTATATAGGAAAGAGAGCAGAAGCTGATTTCCACATGAGAAAGACCTATGATCAGTGTACTGTCAAGGTTTCTTTACCAGGTGCGTGTGGGAGGAAATGGAGCTTGATGGTTTTTAGTGCACTGTTTCCAATTCAGTCCCTCCAGTAAGGGGAAAGGGTTGTGCAAACTACCAAAATTCACATTCATTTTCACTATTCTCTTCACATTCTTGAAAAAGAACAAGAATCCAACTGCTTATTAGCAGTAAACAGGAAATTAAATTGAAAATGATCATTAGATTAATCTGGAGCTTGCGTGTCCATGAAGTTCTTCTGTCTGGCTATTCTTAGCTTCAAGGGGCAGCCAAGTGAGCCAGTAGCTATATTTCTTCTGTGTTAGGGCTCTTTTTTTTTCCAGGTTGTTTTTTGGGTTTTTTTTTCACATAAGGATTTTATTCTTAAGGTATGGTTATTTTCTCTTAAAAGCTTGAAATATTATTTTTTCTAACCTAATATGAAACCTGCCACATAGTACTGCATTGAAAGGTTCCTGACAGATGCAGTTCCACCTGTGTAAGTGGTTGTGGTTTACAAAGGCCGAGGAAAAGGGAACTAAGCACGCCTTTGGTAGACATGGCAGTGCCTATTGCAAACTTTAGTTTGTGCCAGACAGTGCTGCATAAGAATTTGATGTGTTTCTGAGATGAAGCATCTCGTCTCTTCCCTTTGGATGCCCAGTGTGTTACACAATATTCATGATGGGTCTGCTCCACTGAGGCTGAGGTATTTAATCTACAGCTTGCTGCAGGGTTTTGAGACCTGGTAACAGGGTGAGGTTCAGGGAGCAGCCTTTCAGCCTAATTCAGTCCCAAGCGTGACAGCTTTGCTGTAGGAATATTTCACTTGCATGTCTCTTTCTCTCTTATATGACACTGTAATCGGATTTTTTTTACGTGACATCAAAATGGTTCTGTAAATAGCTAGGGCAAAATCCTGCCCCAGGGAAGGAAGTGGCAATGCTGTTGAATGCTGTTGGAGGGAATGACAGTCGAATGCAAGTATTTGGGCAGGTGATCTCCAAGGCAGAATTCAGAAGGCAGAGCTGAACCTGATCATGCTCCCTTATACAAGTCACCTGCATCCACACATGAGTTCTTCCAGAAAGAGAGGAGAGTCATCCATTGAACAATGGTTGTAGCAGTGGGCATTTAATCCTTTAGATAATAATGGTTCTGTATAGAATTATATTGAAAGTAAAAAATATTCCTGGTAAGAAGACCTTTTCCTTTTTTTTTTCTTTTTTTTTTCCCTACTACAATATTAATGTCTTTATGTCTAGAAAAAAAAAGAACAACAAAACATTTTCTCTCAAAACGTCTGTTTGGAAGAAAATCTAACTGAAGGCAGAGATTGCAGGTTAAATTCTGTCATCAACATCTTGTAGTTAGTACTTCCTAAAAGCATATTTGAAATATTTCAAAAGGTAAATTTGAAGATGTGAAATGATATCCCATGTTGCTCTTTTCTCATTTATCCTCACCATTTTTGATTGCTTCTAACTTTTTTCGGGCTTCAGTTTCTGCTTTGAGACCCTGTATCCTCAAGTTCTGTCTTGCACTGATGACTGCCTGAATTTTCTATCACTGGTCCTAACATGTACTCATACAGACATACTACTGTAAATGTATTAACCTTTGGGTTTCTGTGGATGTTTATAATTTTACTCTGCTCCTTTTATGGGAGGAAAGGGAAAACCAGAAAAGTACAAGCAGTGAGATGGTTAACTGGCTCCAAGACAGATGTTCATGTTGCTCTAATTTTGACAAAAGTACATTGGCTTCCTGTGAAGCAAAGGATTGATTTTTAAACATAGTATTTGCAGACCAAGCACTATGTGGCTCAAGTCCAGCTCTCTTGAAAGACTTATTAACAGCCCCTCACATTCTCTTTGTTCTTTTGAAAATCATCAACTGCTTCAGACACCTACTGTAGCTTCCTGTGGTTCATATAGTAGCATTCTTTTAATGGTCGCTTCTCTTATCTGTTGAACATTTATGCTTTAATTTTAGATGTTTTTAGAACATTTTTTAATGTTCTTCATTATTTACTTGCAAGAAGTCATCATACTTTTTCTGTAAACAAGAATTTGCTTACAATTTCTTAGATTATGCTTTTCTATTATACAGTCATTAGGTTTTGTCTTCTAGCTCCAAAACACAGTTTTAAAAAATCTTTTCCAGATCAGGTTTTTAAAATAGTTGTGAATACTATTATTAATATTTTTATTTTGTTATCAATTTTATTTTAGTTATTTATATTTTATTTATTATTACTAGTTTATTTGTGAACAGGTTTATATAATTATCAGGCATTTTAGTGTTAATATTTACCATCTTGCTCTGATACATGCCGTAGCTTTGTGACTAATAATAAAGGAAAAACATCATGAACAGGTTTTTATGGGCTACAGCAGGCCCTTGCAAAGTGAGACTTGGACTAGCCTTCCAGTACAGAGAGTAGCTGATGCTTTCTCCGGTCACAGTGCAGGTTGTCAGGTTGCACACCTGAGACAGTAGGATCAGGCCTGTTAAGAAGCTATTCTAGAGATAATACTTAAACCAGCCTTGTTTTTAACAGGATGTTGAATGCCATAGGAATATGTGTGTCTATTGATAGACACAGTTGTATATATTTATGTATATACAGATGTATGTAAAAGGACCTAGAAGTCTATCTATTTTCACTATGAATGCTACTGTATGTTTGCCCTCAAACGCTCAATAGTTTGTGAGCAAACTTTATGATAATGATGATATTACAGACATGCGAGAATAGGCCTAAGACTTACAATAAGAAATTTCTATATATTTGCACATATATTTGGTTATAAATCTATTGCCTATTTATTTATGTATTTACAAATTTATTTATGTATTATATGTAAAATAAATTCTCTTCTTCCTTTAATCTTTGTGTGCAGTTGTCATCAACTGCAACAGTGTAAACACAGAGTAAGTTCATTTAGCTTTCTATTGCCATGTCCAAAATACACATATTATTCTAGTAAATGTTTTATTTAATATTTTGCAAAGTTAAATCTGTAATTGAGTAAATATATATTTAAAGGGGTGTTTGGCCTCAGATAAAAATTGAGGCAAAACCTAATAACAAAACAAAATATTAGGCTTTCTATCACTAATTTCCTGACCTCCTTGTATTGCATAAAAAGATTCTAAAAATAATATAACATTTCAATTGCATTCACTTCTTATTTATTCCCCTATACAGGGTTCCTTATGTTACCATTTGTAACACATTTTAAGCAAATTGACTGTAGTTTACAGATGCTGAGAATCAGTCTTGGGGAAGGGGTCACCTACAGGAAAACTTAAGGAGCGTCATGTTGCCATTCTCTTTCAAATCCATTCTTACTAGCTAATGTCTTATTAAAATGTCCTCCAAAATACAATTGTCCTTATCCTGAAGAAAGAAGTGATGCTTTTTCTTTTCTTCTTTAATTTCCATACATAGCATTGTAGAACATGAAGAAAAAGTGTCTGTGAAACTGAAAACTGTCATGGACTATCCTTTGGATAGAGCTGCTAGCCTTTATCCAAGACTCCAATGATGATTTCGGAAAGAAAGTAGTTCTCAGGGTGATTTCTTCTCTTTCTCTCTCTCTCTCTTTTTTTTTTTTCTCTTCCCATTTTTGTTTCAGAAAGTAACTTTTCTTCTTTATAACCAGTGAAATTGATCTCATTTTATCACAATTTAGATCAAATTCCCCACAGCAGACTCAGTCTGCAGTGTGTTATGTTTGACATACTTGAATCAGACCTTAAATTCAAACTTCCGCCCCTGTTTAAGAAGGCAGAAAAATCTTCTGGCAGAAATTGACTGAACCTTACTGCCCGGATAAAAACATCACTCCTTTAAAACTCAGTAACATCAATGTGCAAAATACCACCGTGATGGACTTTAATAGAACAAAATGTTCCTAGAGTTCCTAGCTTTCTTATCAGTTTTATTGCTTTTCATCTCTTACTGAATTGCAAAATGCTGCATGTGATTCAGATTATTTATTCAAAATGCTGTGAGAATGGTGTTTCATAGCAGGGTTTAGTATATTTAATTTTATTATTTTACAGTAAACGCATAAAGGCTCGAAAATAAACAGCAGGAGAGGCATGGACAAAAGCCACAGATGTTTTACACTTATGTTGAAATGGGAATAGAGAAGGGAAAGGCCAGTTACGATTCGGCCTGTAAATTTTTTGTGCTGACTAATCATTACAAAAAATAGATAGGCATAATTTTCACACCAGTGCTGTTAACCATCCTTCTCTCAGGGAAAATGACAAAGGAAATTTAAGTCTTCTTTAAAGTAAGATGGGATGTATGAGATCCTTTTTTCTACCATCTGATGAGGGTCTCCAAAGATCATAATGTTGGGGAATATTAGAGGTATGGATAAAGTACGTCTAAGCATATATTTACAGTAAAGGATAAAGAAGGCAAAACAGAGGGTGATTCATACATTAAAAAGCATGAGCTTTGGCTAGGGAGGTATTTCTGCAGGGTATGCGGTGGCTACAGCTCTGCCAAAAATTACCACCTGCAGAAAATCATACTTCGTAAGTTCTCAAAGAAGTAGAACATTTTTTGCCTTGCAGCTTTTTTCTTTCATGAGGAAGAGACCTTTTGATGAAGCACAGATCATTTTTGTATGTGAATACTTGTTGAAGGTAAAATATCCCCCAACACTTACATCCCAGGGCTAGGCAATTAAAGATTCAGGCATCTGCTGGCTGAGTACTGCAACATCTACGTTTTAGGTGCTTGGCCTTAATGGTACCTGAAGCTGAGGATTAAGCAACTAAGCCATGTAGCCCACACAGATTCCTGATGGGTAGGTCTATCTGCAGGTTTTGGGCACCACAGTCAGATGGCACCTTCAGTAACATCTGCTGCTCACTGCTGTTTGCAGGATCCTAGAGAAAGTAAATCCTTGGCCAGAGTCACTATTCATGGTCAGAGCTGTTATTTTGCTCATGTGGCCTAGCCCTGCCATCCCCATAAGCTGAAGAAGACAGAAAAAATAAAATAAAATAAAATAAAAATTTGAAGTATACTTTACCCTCTCTTCTGGGCACCTGAGCCAAGACTGATCCTAGCCCTCTCCATGTGATATCCACAGCTATAAACATGTATCACATTTCCCTTTAAAATGACACCACTGTTATTTCACTGAATGAAAATTGAAGGGTCAAATATTCCAAGTATTTATATGTATAAGTACAGATGTGTACTCATAAGTATATATATGGAGGAAAATATGGATTCTTTTGCTCATAAGATTTTATATTACCTCACATGAATTTTGTGGTGCAAGGTGTTGAGCTCAGAGTTCTTAAATGTCTGTGTCCACGAGGCAGGAGAAGTGTTTGGAGAAACAACAGTTCTTCAATGTAATTCTTTACAGAGTTCTTGTGCGTAACATCATCTTCCCTCATGTAAAAATAGAAAGCTTGCAAGATGAACAGATGTTGCAAAGATTACTCCAGACTAGAAGATAATAAAATACACACTAATGTCCCATCAGATTTGTTGGTTTTGTACTAAAGTAGGAAGACTTTCAGTAGCATCAGAGTGCAGAAATAGATGAGAAATAAGGAAGTAAGGCAAGCACAATAATTAGCTAACTTCTGGAAAACTAATTTTAATTTGAATCTCGAGAGCCGAATAGGTAGGAAGTCATATAATCATAGGAATCAGCCTGATATGGGACTTATAGAATGAATGAAGCATAGACATTTTCCAAGCTCAGGGGAGCTGCACCAGCAGCAAAGTACTGGGTGATAGGAAAAAAACCCCTGTACATAAGAGAATGAGATGAATGCTTCTCACAATAGTTTCAGAAGACAGAAAACAACCAGAGAGGAAGAAAACAGCACAGGATTCAGAGGTTTGTCCCCAAACCCTTCTGAGGTCACTGGTATTGTTTTGCTCAGCATTTTGAGATCTTCATCAGAGATCCCTATCTCTGAATTGAAGCCACTGGCAGTAAGGGGATGTTCTTTCCCCTGATACGATTGACATTATGGAAGCTGTACTGAGTGAGCTATATCCAGTATAAATAGAGCATTCTTGCTCTTTCATACAGGAGACAGGAGAAATATCCCTTGCAGCACTGTGTGCAATTCTTGTTGTCTGTGTTCGCGAAGATTAAGTGAAAGTGTAATGCAGTGATTAAGGAAGTGGGAGCCTTGCTTATAGAGGCAATGAAAGGACCTAGCAAAATAAAAGCAATGTTTAAATGTATAAAAGACAAGCATGGAGCAGGGTGAAGTTCTTCTCAGCTAAAAGATAACATTTGTCAAAGGACAAACAGAGATAACCTCAACGTATATGAATTTATGCAGAAAATTAAAAGCAGCTTTCAAACCCTCAGAGCAATGAGACAGGAAAAAATAGGTCCTGGGAATTTACCTGGCTGCAATATTAATTCTGCTGCAGGACTGCAGAATGCACTGTTTGATGTGCTCACCTAAAACAGGAGTGGGTCCTTTTCAGCCTGTTTCCCATTTTCTTGAGAGTCTGAACTTGCAGCAGAGTATTTCAGCTAAATACTTCTGAAGTCAGTGTTTCATCTCTCAGTAAAAGTGTCTGTGTTTGCCTTCCCAAAAGCTGAAATGTATACATTTATAAGTGTGTAGGCTTTAACCACTTTCATGTAAATAGATCGGTGCCCTAAACATAGTTTATGTGACACTAATAAACATATTTTCTTTGCATGGATTACAAGCATGTTCTATAAGCAGATTTTTGAAACATTCAATGGGTGTTTAGAATTTTAAAAGCTATTTTCAGTAGAATTTGCATTCTCTAAAATAACCTGTTATTCAAACATGAACTTTGAGTAAATCCTATTCTTATAGGTTGCTAGTAGTAAAACTTGAGGTCACTAAGGGTTTTTTAAATATTCATATCATTTCTTTCTACTGACTTGTTAATTGAATAACAAGGCTACTAACATAACTGCTATGTCTTCCAAAGTTGTTAATTTTGCCCCGTATATTTATGATTTCATTGGGATGTTGTTGATTACAATGGTTACAAATTAATTTATGATTGCAATGAATTTCATTCCCAGGGAATTGCAGTGACAACTATATTACCGAAGCACTGTCTTTCTATAAGGCATTTCATTCAACCTTTAATACTGTAACTACATTCTTTAAATAAACAAATGTATTTTCAATTATAAACATTAAAGTGATAAGTATGGGAGAAAAGGAATATTGCCATTGCATATTTGGTTATACAAGCAGAAGGTCAGACCTTCATTATCACTATATTCTCTTTGGGAATTTGAGAAAGGCTATATTACTAGTAAGGTAATTAACATTGCAAAGAGATGCATGTATTTTTAGACTGATTTTTCTTCTGACAATTTATTTTCATACCTGACATTGTGGGAAATGACTTGTCACTTATGCTTAATGTTTTAACAAATTTTTATTATATATATTTTTGTTTTCATAATGAGACTATAACAAGATAAAAATGGAACAATAATCAATTCATGCTTTTGAGTATTAAGACTGGACTGCAAATGAATTCAGTTTTCTGAAAACTGTATAAAAACTTTAAAGTCATTGCTGCAACTCTGTTTTTGAAAGTCTCAGGAGCATAGTGGAAACAGAAAATCAATTTCTCCCTACAGCAACCTTAATTCTCCAGACTTATGGACTTCTCCAGGTGTTGTTTTTCTTGCACAGCTTTATGTCTCTGTTTACTCTGCATTTTTAGCCTGTATTTACGTGGCCTTTGTTGTTTAAGTGTTCAAGTTAACAAACACCTGACAGCTGTACAGTAGGTATTGCAGCCCCCTTCAGTACCCAGGAACACATCGTGTAGTGCACATCCATCAAACTGGCACCTGAAGAACCCTGGGAAGGATTCTGTGTCTTAATGAAACTTTGACAACAGTGGAAGTGCCTTCAGAGATTTGTCTCCAAGTGTAACATGGGAAAAGTTAACAGACTGATTCCCTTTCTAATTTATCATTTGTCAGGCCTTCAGGTATGTATACGTTAATCCTGAATTTTTCATTGTCTGATATTCTGGAGTTAATTTCCACACTGTGTTATGTCAAAACAAGAATAAATCATTATAAGGGAACAGAAATATCTTTTTGTAGGAATAACATAAGAGAGTGTGGGGTTTTATTTTTTTTTTTAATTTGGGCAGCTACGGCTATTTAATTTTAGGCATTTTTTAGTTTTCTAAGTAAATAAACTAGATTAAGTAAAACCACATAAATCAATTGCTAATTATGTTTTTGCTACTGTTTTGTAAAATGTTTGTAAATTTATGCAGCCTACAATTTCAGATTATTTTAATTCTTTTAAAAAGTTGTCTTATGACACTGTATTTCATCATAACACACATTTAAAAGGTACAAAAGTCCTGAAAAGGACTGAAAAAATCTCTGATCTGGCAAAAACCCTGAGAGTCTTGTCAAACTAAAAAGTAAAATAATCATAGAATCATAGAATGGTTTGGATTGGAAGGGGCCTTAAAGATCATCTAATTCCAACCCCCCTGTCATGGGCAGGGACACCTTCCACTAGACCAGGTTGTGCAAAGCCCCATCCAACCTGGCCTTGAACACTTCCAGGGATGGGGCATCCACAGCCTCTCTGGGCAACCTGTTCCAGTGCCTCACCACCCTCACAATGAAAAACTTCTTCCTTATATCTAATCTAAATCTACCCTCTTTCAGTTTAAAGCCATCAGCCCTTGTCCTGTCACTACATGCCCTGGTAAAAAGTCCCTCTCTGGCTTTCTTGTAGGCCCCCTTTAGGTACTGCAAGGCTGCTATAAGGTCTCCCCAGAGCCTCCTCTGCTCCAGGATGAACCACCCCAACTCTCTCAGCCTGTCTTCATAGGAGCAGTTCTCCAGCCCCCTGATCATCTTTGTGGCCCTCCTCTGGACTCGCTCCAACAGCTCCATGTCCTTCTTACGTTGGGGGGCCCAGAACTGAACACATTACTCCAGGTGGGGTCTCACGAGAGGGGAGCAGAGGGGGAAAATCCCCTCCCTCGACCTGCCGGTTACGCTTCTTTGGATGCGGCCCAGGGTGCGATTGGCTTTCTGGGCTGCGAGTGCACGTTGCTGGGTCATATTCAGTTTTTCATCCACTTACACCCCCAAGTCCTCTGCAGGGCTGCTCTCAACCCACTCATCACCCAGCCTGTATTTGTGCTTGGGATTGCCCTGACTCATAACTGTAATGTTTTCTTTTCCCCAAAAAACTATAGGCAACTTCTAAAAGAAAAGCTAAAAAAATCTTCCCATTATCACATCGTTTCCCAAAGTGTAAGAGTAGATGATGTTAAGATAAAAATTCTAAAGATGTTAAACTTTAATAACAACAAAAGGCTAAGCTAGGATATTTATTTACTTATGTAAAAATTGTCTGTGCTCTTTTATCCTAAGAACTGTCCATGTAAGATTTAGACCTGAACTTAAGAAAAAAGGAAACAGAAAACCCCAGAGAGCCTGTATCCTTTATTTAGACATGCAAATATACAAACAGAATTTCAGAAATGCTGTTCTTGCTGTCAATTCCTATTAGGGTCCTTCAAATGTCTGAAAAGCTGGCCAAGTACCTAGGATCTGAACATGGGTTTAAAGTTTTAATCTCAGGCTTCTGTTTCATTTGTTTGTTTTTCAAATGATGGAACATCCATAGGCAAATTTAATAGAATTGAGGGATGTGAGTAATTATTATATAAAACATGGATGATCATTTTCCAGAAATAAAAAGTGTGGTTAAATTTTGTAAACTTGGCTTATTGTGTTTTTAATATTAGTGACCTTTGAAAAAAATTATACTGTGAGATAAAATATTTCTTTGTTATTAATATTTTTAAAAAAGCAAATATATCTGGGGTTTATGTTTTCAAAGGATGGGATATGTAGCTTCTTCAGCAAGTCAGATGGAGCTACAGTTTCTCTTAAATCTTGGCATTTCGTCCTCTGTTTTTCTTCTCACTACCTCATTTTCCATCATTTTCTCCTAGGGATTTTCTCCTTGTTATTCTCATCTCTGCTTTTCCTCTTTCTGTTCACTTTCCTGCACTGCCTCTCATTTTTCTGTTTCCCATTCAAGTCTGTTTTCTCTACATTTTCTGTTGCTGTTAAGTTTCTCATCCTCTACTCTCTCTTCAGTTCTTGCTTGTATTCCTTTTCACTTCACTCTTACAGTGCCTTCACTTTCTCATTCTTTAAATTAGTCTCTTTTTTCTTCTTCTATCTTGTCATTTGCTACTGTGAGAGACTGAAAGAGTTAATGTCTCAAACATTGTGGTGGGGCAAGTTCTGCTTAATGACTAATTCTGCATAACGGAACCCTGCCTAGCAAGGAACCCCAGGTGAAGAGAAGCCCATCAGCACCAGGAGGGGCAGGGTGTGCAGGAGGGTGCACAGCTCCCTGTTCTGATGTGCTGAGCAGGGCAGCTCACCGTGCAGGGAAGGGGCAGTTACTCCCCAAGCGACCCCCAAGCCCAAAGGCTCACAAACCGCTCGTGACACCTAATTACCCTAATGCCCGCACGAAGGACGGGCAAGGATGATAAAAGGACACAAACTGAAGCCCCAGGTGCACAAGCCCACCGGAACCGGACCCCTCGGCTGACCGGACCAACGCTGGACCCAGGACCGGTGACATCTTTCTCTTCTCTCTCTCTCTTTCTTTCCCTTTTCCATAATCCCTACACCTCATCCCTTTAGACATAAACCATTGACCAAGTCTGGGACTAGGAGCGGACCCAGCTGCCCCTGGGCTCCTTGCTGAGAAGGAGTCTGGAAAGCAAGGGGGTCTGCTCTGAACCTCCTGACCCAACGGGAGGGCTCTCCTTATTGTCTGCCCTGAACTGATTCCCAGATAAGCAAGGCCTGTACGTAGTATACGTTTGGTGATGCATGGTTAGCACACGTTACATGGTTTACTGACATAGTTTCATGCCAATTTTTGTTGTGAGCATACTAGTTTTGGTGGTGAGCATGCCAATTCTTGTTGCAAGTGAATAAAAGTTGAGTTTTGTGAGTTAAAGGATCCCTGGTGTAGTTTCATGTTAATCCTGACCTGGGAATCAGCAAACCTGAGTCATTGTCCTGAGAAATTGGGATGTGAGAGCTACATTTACATATACTGTGTTTTCCTACCTTATCCATATATATTCTCTGTATGGAGTCTCAGTGAAGGCTTTCTTTTGTTTTCCCTTTGTACTCTGCTTTGGAGTCGGTCACTGAGAACACTACAGATATCATGAACAGCAATGTTAGAGGCAATCCCATCATCGTTTTAGGAAGTAATCCCTGCATGGTAGTTTCCCATCCATAGCTATGTGTGTCCTCATTCAAGATACACACATGATTATATCTCTCTTTCTGTGGTGCTGTCCCATTTCTGTGCTAACACTGCATATCTGCCATTTGTGTGTGATGGAGATTCTGGGAAGTGGGCCCTTTTAGCAGATCAAGGTACCTATAATATATAGAATGTTTTGAAGAAACTTAACAGCAGTAAGTCCTCCATTTAGTCCATAAACTAAAAGGAATTAAAACAGCATTTTTGTTGCCTTTTTTTTGTTGCCTTCCCCCCCCCTTTTTTTTTGTTGCCCCTTTTTTTTTTTTTAAAACAATCTGCTTGAATATGGTCAACACAATAAACAAATTTTATATTCTTTCTTTCTATTTTAAATAATAATTTTTTCCTCTGGAAAATTCTTGGATGACAGCACTTCTGTTCTGTACTTACTGGAGAAATCTTTTCTAATGCCTGACTAACTGGTAATGCAAGACTTCCCCTTGGATGGGAGACTGTGATGCTATAAGTAATGCCACAACTACAATTAGAGTCTGTGTTCCAGACTCTAAGCCAGATTTTAAAATGTTTTAAAAGTTCAGCCATAAATACTGACAAATATGTCAGAATATTGCACTGAGGAAAGGGAGAAAGTTCTTGGCTTTCTTGGATTGTAGCAAACTCTTTCAGTGGTGCATAGCATAAAAAAATCAGTTATTCTGAACTGTTGAGGCTGAATGCAACTTGCTGCAAAAACCATCAAAAGAAGGTCATGAATGACCTGGTTGGCTAATGAGTAAAAGCTCATCTGTGTTAGGAAGATCTTGGGCCAGTAGCAATGCTAAAATTTTGTCCGAGGTACACAGTAAAATCGAGGACTCTTAGAAAACTAGTCTTCCTTTAAAAAATTATTAGGAATAGAATACGAGTAGGTTTGTGTGACAAGCTTTTCCTGGTACAGATACGATGATTATTATAATTTTACTAGGAAAATGCTCGAGTGTGTACCACATAGCTGTATGTGTGCTATTTCACTCTGCAGGAGCAAAATCCATTAGGCTAACAATGTTTATTTTGGCTCTTACATTTTATAAGTGCTTTTTTTCCCAACATATGTTAAGACAGCAAATTACTCTTGGTATAGAGGAATCTCAAGTTAGATGTAAGATTTAGATATCCCTTTTGGGATTTAGGAAGAATGTAGGTATATGACTCTCAAGTGCAGTGCTGGAGAGGCTTACACGGGGGGAGAAGTCCTGACTTTCTCCCCCCAGTTTGCTCTCTTTTAATGATAAGCTATGTAGTATCAAAAGACACTCTGATGTTAAATGCATAGGGCAGCCCAGGGGACCAGTGTCTCCTAGGTCACAAAAAAGCATAACGCCTGTATTTGGCCCAATTAGCCTTCCTCACTTCATCTCAAAAAAGAGCTTTAATGGAAAAGAAGGAAACTCCTCCTTTCTAGACTGCCCTTTAAATTTGGGATGAGGTGCTGCCTGTGGGAACTAAGGAGTTCCTACAGTCTGAGGACTGTAACAAGTCCAGGTTTTTCATTTCCTGGGTGTCCTGGTTTCAGCTGGGACAGAGTTAATTTTCTCCCTAGTATCTGGTACAGTGCTGTATTTTGGATTTAGTGTGAGAATAATGTTGATGACACACTGATGTTTTAGTTGTTGCTAAGTAGCACTTATCCGAAGTTAAGGATTTTTCAGTTTCCCATGCTCTGCCAGCAAGCAGGGGCACAAGAAGCTGGGAGGGAGCATGGTCAGGACAGCTGATGCGAACTAGCCAAAGGGATATTCCATACCATAGAAATGTCATGCTCAGTACAGAAACTGGGGGGAGTTGGCTGGAGGAGGCAGATCACTGCTCGGGCATCGGTCAGCAGGTGGTGAGCAATTGCATTGTGCATCACTTGTTTTTCTTGGGTTTTATTTCTTTTTCTTTCTGATTCTCCTCCCCATCCCACCGGGGATGGGGGGAGGAGTAAGTGAGCAGCTGTTTGGTGCTTAGTTGCCAGCTGGGGTTAAACCATGACACAAAACAAACCAACCCCCCCCCACCAAACCACCCCACCTATTCCATGAACTTCTGCGTCTAGTGGCTGGATTGTTAGGCTTGGTTATTATGATACATTGATATCTTTGATACCAAAGATGCATACATCCTTGCTTAACACTTTTAGTGGAGGTGTGTGTGAAGTGCTCTGATTCACTCAGAGGTGGCTTTCTGAGAAGACTCAGCTTCTGAGGACCTGCTGCATTTCTGGATTTGGGTTGGGAGCAACAGACACTGGACTGTTCAGGTTGAGGTGGTGCAGGGAATGTCACCCCACACCGTGAGTGCCTGCTCAGTTTCAGGTAGTTTCCATGCTTGCTAAACACTGACTTTGGGCTCTAAGTCACTAACTTGATGCCTGCAGTCTGCCTCACATGTTTTTTGGTTGCTAGTGCTGTTTGACATCTGATTCTAGGGCTCTCAGATTGGACAGCTCATTAACTTACATGAATAAATGTTAAAATCACAATAAAATAAAATAAAAAAAAGGTCAGCACTTAATTTCTTCTACCTAAACCAATAGTGTTAAAAAGCAAACATTTGGTTTAGTTTTGAATGTTATGAATAGATGTCATAAAGTTATAATGTCCTTGACTATTTTTTCCTTTCACATTCATCTTCATTAAGATCATTGGAAATATTTAAACTGATGATGGGGGTTTAATAACACTGTCTCAGGTACTTCACCTCCCTAAGTCCAAATCAAAGTTGACCATCTTTCTCTGGGCTAGGAAAGAACCTAAGAAAAATATTCTAAAATGTAGGTTCAAAGGCTACTAATTCTAGCTTTTCAGCTGATAATCCTCCCAGACCTCAGAACCTGATGTAACTGCTCTGCATTGGGGGGAAAATGCCTGCAGGTTCTTGCAATAAATAGCTTTCTTCAAGTTCAGAAGATACATTTTTATCTGGCCTTCTCCCTGTCTGGACTAGGTGCTGGTTGCTTCCGTACGTAAAACCTATCAGGCAGTTCAGGAAGGCAATCAGGGGAATAAAATCCTGTATTTAAAAAGTAATCATTAAAAAAACAGACACATGATTTGCACCTGTCATTATCTTCAATATTTATTTGTGTCCCCCAAAAAAAGGAGAGGAACTACTACAGAATATTTTGCAACCGAACTAGACAGAAAACTCTAGAAGAAAGAACCAATGTAATCTTTTACTTTTCATTTTACTGGTTATTGCTACTACCATACTTACTACTATAATTCTGGAAAACATAAAAGCTTTTAAAATCAAGACATTTCTAGAAAAGCATTCCTTCTACCTTACAAAGCAGTACTGATACTAAATATTTTGAGAGAGCATAGAATTTCCATATAGGGTAATAGAATGAGCAGAATCACCCCATAGTGTCTTTTTTTTTTTACCCTCTCTCCTTCCCTTCCTCTGTTTTTTTTTTTTTTTTATTCTGTAGAAAATGTCAGTGTTATTTGAGCCATACTATTTTTATAGATGCCAATAACATGGTTCTTGTATTTCTTTTCTCCCTTGTCCTATACTCCTTTTTTTAATTATTGTTTTTAAGGTACTCTTGTTCTTTTTTGGAGACTTTTCTCTCTCTTATGCTTTCTTTATAACTTTATTTTTTCTCTGCCTACTATAATCTCCCCATCTAGAAGTTTAGGCGAATCTTCCTAATGAGACAGAAAAGTGTTTCTTTTTTTTTTCAGAGTGGAATATTTTTGCATGATGGTGGATAAATTCAAGAATGGGGTGGACCTAACCATAATGTAATATACATCTGGGCGGCCAGTCTTTGAACAGCTGTGCTATATCCTTCCAGATGTCCTACTCACAGTGCAGTTCTAAAATTAACAGGCTCTTCTAAGTCAAAGCTAAATGAAAGAATGTCTTTCACAGGGACTCAAGCTAACCTACAGGTAATAGATATTGAATTGTGTCAGACTGTAGTCTCTTAAGAAACATGGGTGAAAAGTCAAACAATTCAGTAGAGTGTACCAGAATACTCGTGAGAGTCTATTCAATATCCACAGAGATATCAAATAAAGCAACAGTAATGAAAATGGAGCTATGTGTGGAACCTTTGATGACAGAATTAATGAATAACTGAGATTTACTGGCTTCTGTTGCATTGCATTCAGGTTAGTATAGAGGAACTACTGAAACAGTATTGATTGTGAAAAAGGTTTACCACCACAATTAATGTATTTGTGGCTATATCCAAATTCCCTGTGTATTAGTTGTACTGGCATTGTGCAGATGGCAGAATAATTGTGTAGTGCACTGAAGCATATTTCAGCTGAAACAGCAGTGCACTCAGGTGACTGGAATACAACTGCATTTCCACTTAAGGTGAAGAAATAGTTAGCTTCATCAAATTCTTGTGCAGTACCTACACCAGCCCTGTGCTTTCTGGACCGACATATCATCCTGTCTGTCATTAGGTATGTGTCTATTCAGGTTGGCTGATTTGGGTTAAAATAGCAATGAGGACAAGATAAGCTTGGCTTAAACTCTGTGGTAAGTGGATTTCTTCCAACATGAAAGCATCAATCGAAACAGAAAACGATGATTCTAGGCATACTTACTAGTCAAAGGTAAGGAATTAATCTTAACCTGTGTTATGACCTTAATCAAAGCAGGCACCTGTGAGACATATGCCACACAACCAAAATTTGAACAATTATAGATGCCTTATCTCATCTATCAGACCTGCTGGGAAGGCTTCCATAAATCTTTTGCTGCTTGTCCATTAATGTGATAAATTGTCATTTTTCTAAGTACTGTTTCCTCGCATATGTGTTTTGATATGCCCCAAAAATTCAGGCCTAATGTCTTGCTGAGGTAAACTCGGTGAAGTCACTGGCATTTCATCAAATTCCACGTTAATCTGCTGTTATGTCTGGTAGGTTTTATGGCATAACAACAAATAGAACATTCAAGAGAAAAAGATGAGGGCTCATCAGTTTGAAACTAGATGGTCGCAGCCATACTTTTAGGCCAGTTTTTATACAAGCATAATGCCATTTATAACAAAGGTTTTAACCTATCAAATAATGGCTTAATATGCATAAAACTTTGGTCCTCTAGAAATCAAGGGGGACTTTGCCATGAATTCTGAGCGGGCCAGGATTTCATAAGTGTGAGGAAAAGTACAATAACAGTTTCTAAGTGTTTACCTGTGACGTGAGCCTAAGAAAATACAGATGCTCCTTCTTTATTTTCCTGTTTTCTGTTGCAGACTGAATTATATTGTGTTTGACCTCCAAGCATCAATTATAACTTCCTTCACAAGGTCAAACACTAAGACAATCCCTTGTGAAAGTAAAATTTGCAGAACAAATCTGTTTTGCTATTATTGTCTGCCTAGTTTTCACACAGTTCCCCTGCCATACAAAAACAGTCATACAGAGGAGGAGGTGTTTCTGAGTGCATTAGCAAATATTTCTGTATAGTATTCTGTATCACTGAATGCAAAGAAATGATTAATCAATGAATCATACAGTAAATAAATTAGATGGCAATATTCTGGCTTTCACGCCACAGGCATTGTTGCACACAAAGAGCAGGATCCTTCTTCCGGAAGGGATATGGAACTGTACAAGCTCATCTCAATTCAGCCCCAGGCATTCACGTTCCCCACTGGCAGCTGAGTATTTAATTTCTTGGAGCATTTCTATTATTAATTTTTTCTAACAGAAACAATCATCATAGAATTATTAGCTCTGCTCTCATAATCAGCGTTGCATTATTAAAATCTACAAAATCAATCAGATCGACACTGATTTGTGCTAGGTGAGAATTTTGCCCTGCCAGTAGGCAGAATAAAGGAAATATGTTTCTTTCAGGGCATACATATGATGACTACTTCTACCTGGAGGTACACATTTGAATAGAAAAGATTATAACTGGCTACAGTCTTGCTATGAGCTTTGTATGAATGTGCTGCAGAAAAGGTATATTCTGTTACATCAGGCTAAAAAACTTGTTGCTGAAATCAGCTATAAAATGAGAAGAGATTTTTTTAATGATAAGAAAACATAGATTAAAATCTCTGGGGATATACAGCAGAATCTACAATAGCAGCCCCCCCCGCCCCTTAAGCCAGATAAGAAAGCCTATTAGGCAGATGGTATCACACATGAAAAAAGTGATCAAGCTGTGAGCAAGAAAGCTAGATCTACTTAGTGTGATAATTAGAAAAGAAAGAGCCCCAAAGGAAGTGCAGAATAGTAAAATGTAAAATCACAGCTGGAAAATGTGGTGGAGATTGTATTTTGGACCCAGGAATATGTCGAATCAAGACAAAAAGAAGGAAGGACTATGAAATTAAGGGGTAGAATTTGGAGAGGATGTGCCTATCAGATTATGAGATGGCAGTTCACTATCTCATTGAAAATAGGATTGATCTGATTCCTGTCTGGTGCCAGTAGCGGTTCAGGAATTTGAACTACAACACCCCTACTCAAGTTTTTTTAATTCTGTGCACTGTCCAGCAAATCAAATTCTGTACGTGTTTGTCCTATGTGTATGTGTAAGCAAGGTAAAGACAGCCATTTACTGCAATGAGCTTTAACTCAGTTCATAACCATAGTGTAAAGTGGTTCTGTAGATACAAATTTACATGTCTTAGTATTAAAAAGATAGCTGCTAAGTTAGATCCATGATCTTGTCTCATAGAATAACTGTATTTCAGGGTATCAAGTCTTAAAAAAAAACAAACCAAAAAACCCCTTCCCATCTTTGTAAGTTGCTTGGTAATAAACAGTGAAAAATAAGAAACATGAGGGTATTTTTCCCCCCTCTTCTCAGTGCCTCAAATTCTCTTTTCAATTACTATAAAGAAGGAATTTTCTCCTTGCTGTGGTAAAGCATTCTCTTATTTTCCTCCCTGCTGCACAGGATTTTAAAATTCGTAAAGTATTAAAAAAACCCCACTTCAGTATTTAACAGGTATCAAAAGCAAGCACTAGACTGCAGTGCACAAGGCAGCTTCAACAAAATGTACATAGGGATCAGCTCCCCCAGAACCTAAGGCATATGGACCCATGCAGGCATTTTATTCCTTTGAACTTTTCTGTAGAAGATTTAAATAACAAGCACCCTGCCTCCTCCACATTTTGTCAGGAAGTTAAGTTTTTATTATAATTAAAAATATTATTTTAAGTCTCCAGACAGCTTAATTTTCAAAAAATTGTTAGTTTGTTAGATTGGCCTTTAGCTTCACTAAAATTGATGTTCAAATTAATCTTATTTCAAAGTTGTATTTCCAGATAATCCTAACTTCAGCCTTTAAAACAAGTAACCCTACTGACTCAACTTTACAACATACTACTTATGAAACTCATGTAGCTCAAGAGTGAACAGTCATGGTCATTAAGAAAATCCATATTTAAACTATTCAGCTCTAAACGAACTCAATGGTAATGTTTCCATTGGTTTGGGGAGGGAAGAACCAGAAGATTTTAGATTTTTTTTCACGATGCTGCATTTAGGATGGAGACATTTTTTCGGCCAATTCACACCAGTTCAGGCCTATTTTTCATGGGTAGAGAGCAGCATCACTGGTTTCCAAGGTTACCAGAGAAAAACTCATAGTGGACAATGATGATTCTTCCCCATGGGAACTCCTTTCAGTCACTGTAATCTTTTTTTTTCTCTAATAGACGAGACTTATGTTCATTCATAAAAGACATAGTAATCCCTCAGCCTCTTTGTATGGTGTGGTTTGACATTATTTATTATTTTTGTGGAAAAAGATAAAATCAGATATAATGAATGAAGGCTAATTATGTATTGTATAAAAGGACAATTGTTAACTGTTTTAAATTCCTCCTTTTGGTTTCATTTAATTTACTATTCCTTCTGTGGATATTAGCAGAAGAGGTAAGTAGTCTCTTTGTACTTAGCTTGGCACCACATACTTGTAGGAGTACTTCTGGTATCATTTCTTATTTAACCCTTCTTACACCAAACAATTTTATTTTATTTTATTTTATTTTATATTGAAGGGCTTTTTTCATATATGCTTTTGTTTCCCTCATCTTTCAATGTCCTGTGTTTCTGCTTTATCTCATTATTGTCTCCTTGTATGGGGGGAAAAAAAAAAAAAGAATATTAAAGATAAGGTCTAGTGGAATTCTGTTGCTTATTTTTCTCTTTATTTTGTTTTGGTTGGTTGTTTATAAAGAAGGGCGATTTGGGGCAATTCTTAATACAGTTATTCCTTTTGCATGTTTTGTTTTACTTTGGTTTTTTGGTTTTTTTTTTTAAACAAATTTCTACTTGCTCCCGGCAGAATGTTGTGCAGATTTGTATTCCAGACTGAACGGGAGAGCCTTGAAGTGCCTTTCCAGGGTTTACATAGGAAATCTGATGAAAAAACTTTGAATTTGCATCCACATCTCATCTACAAATCTTCAGGCTTTGTCACAGACACATTTGTATGCTGTAATGTCAACACTAAAACTGGACAGATAATATTTATTCATACTCGTGAAGTCCTCTGGGTTTTAGAGTGGAGGAAAAGAATGGGGAGGACTTGTCAGTACTTCTAAATATAATATCCAGGCCCTGCTCTTGATCCAAAGACTAACATGTGCACTTTAATTTTATGTTGGCTTGGGCATTTTGCTTAATCAGTTCATAGTTGTTGAATTTTTGAAGCCTCTGAGGCACTGAAGTCTCATTTATTTCACTAGAATGCGGACACCTAGATAGTCTTTAAAACATTATTCTGGATTCACAAATCCATTCGAGTGCTTTTTACTTTTGATATCAAGTCCAAAGTGCAGATTCTCAAAAGAGCTGGTTGGTGAGGCATCGAGCTAACGATGCTTCAACTCACACACACACCAAATTCATTCAGTCATTGGACTCCTGAAAGTGCTGAGTTGCTAAGGCATGTGGTCCGCTCAGGGTCAGAGCTGGAATTGTGCCCCAGGGAGTTGGTGCACCTTCCTTCTTCTGTGGACCACAGTAACACGGGGTAGGGAGGGGATATAGCATCAGTTTACTCTCATGGCAAAAGCCACAGTGACTAGAATGTCCCCTGTCACTTGGGCAACTGAGGTTCAGGTTCTCCTCATGCTTAACGGGAGCAAAGATTTAAATCCATGGTTTTCCCAGCCCACAGAATACGCTGTGGCACTTTGAGGCAAGTCTTTAAGTCCTCTTTCCAATGATTATTTGAATGCTTATTAGGCCAGACTGAAACAAAGTTGCTTGGTTGTCTAGAGATTAGAGCAATTACATGGGAAGCCTGAAATAGAGAAATTGGCTGTCTTTCACATCTTTGATTCCTCACTATTTATTTTACCTAACAACCATGAAAGAAATAGACCCCAGTGGAGCTGCTGGTTGATGCTGTTTCTTCTACTTGCTTCAGAGCAGGTGAATCTTTTTTTAGTGGTCTTGCTGTTTATGCAGGCTTTACGAATAAACATACATTGTGCTCACAGAAGGTAATGATTTAAAATACAACCATCTAAAAAAATGGTGAAATATCAAAAGCTGTGAGACTGTACTAAAATTACATTAAACGATAGCATAATAATGTTCAGATAAATTATCTAATTTTTCAGTTATCAGAGATTACAAAAGCACTTAAAAAGTTATTCTTAATTAGTTTTTTTGGAAAAAAAGTCACATGTAGCATAACTAGCAACAACTCCTTAAAAATTATGTACCATATCCATTTAAACTGTTGTCTTGTGACATTCAAATGTTCTGGTTTTGCTGACACATGGACGAATAGGAAAACTCATTCCTGGATTATTCTTTTTTCACCCTAGAGAAATCTCCAAAAATTCCACTGTGTTCTTCTTGCAACATTTAACACCTGTTTCCGTCTCTCCTTTTTTTTTTTTTTTTTAAAACTTAATTTAATGGAGGTATGAAATCAGCATGAAAATAAACTTTTATTTATATTGGAACAGTTACAGTTTTACTTCATGCTTTTTAAGGAAGGCCAGACGCACACTTCTACTGCAGTGGAATAGGACTTTAGGAATGGTTTCTCTGAAGGCTGTGGCATCAGTTATTTGTATTATTCTGTAGGAACACAGAATTCTTTGCATCACAGAAGAATCATTTTTCAAGTGATCATTTTGATAGTTACTTAATAATAAATAGTAAAAAAACCTTAGCAATAATTTAGCAATAACAGTAGCAGGAAAAGAAACCGTTACATCTCATTCTTTACTAGTGAAGTAGGTGAATCATTCACATCTGAAAGGCACTGTCTTTATTGCAGCCTTTGATCATACATCATATTTTTAATCTACTGTAAAAATAAGCAAATTAATTGTCATTACCTTAAACCAGACTTGTGTTAGATTTTTGAATGTTGACCAAATAGAGTTCTAAATTCCACAGAAAATCCAAAGAAAATCACCCATTTATATGTTTATTCACATGATACTTGAAGGGCACTGAACAGGGAGGGAGAACGGAACTGAGACTTCCTCATTGTCCCTTGAGGGAGGCGGTGGTGCCTGTCTAGAGATACAACATGAAATAGGTTTGTCTGCATCTGTTGGTAAGTTGTGCTGTAAGTGTAAAAGATTTTTATGTTACAAGTAAATTCTCTTCCTGTAACCTACAATACATAAAATATTTCCCTTTAAAGCTCCTCCTCTAATGGGAAAAGTTTCTGTATCTCATTCATATGAGGGTGGTAATGCTACTCCAAGCTATAGACAGTAAGGCAGTGTCCCTCAGCTTTAGTCAAAATACAGTTTATATGCTTCTATTGGAATTAACATTGGCCTGATATTTGTCCCCTTGCTAGTATCTTCTAGTTTAATGATAGTTTTCTACTTTGACGTATTTTTACTCTGTGCATTCTCCATGGTTCACCTCTCTGACTGTTTGTTTATTCTGGAAGCTCTATTTTCTCAATTTATGATGCTTTTACATCATTTTATTCATTTTTATTCACTACATATTACCTTTGGCTAAGAGTCCTGTCTGTTAAAGACTTGTCAAAGTTGTCTTGCGAAGCTGAGATATTTCCGTCAGGAATCACCCACTGCTGATGTATGTTTCCAGCCTCGTGCTTGTTAATGAGAGACTCACACATACACACCCTTGCTTCAGTTTGCTCTTTCCCTTCTCATTTCTCATATTGCATGATGTGTGAAGACCTGTGGTAAAGGCTCATCAGAGTCGTCAGAACTCTTCGTTTATCTGAACTAGATTGCTTTTGTCATCCATTAGTCCTGAAGAAGCCTATTTTTCAAAGCATGCCACAAAATGTTCTGTGGATGTTATAGGTGTGCTGCCGCACACGGTTCTCGGGGCTCCTTTGAATACATAAACTAATGTATTCTGTGTATTTCTAGGTACAGCCAGAATCTCAACTGTTTTAAAGTGATTGTAACTCTATTGAAGTTTTTCCATGGTTTACTGACCTTTATTCTATTGCCTACAGTATTTCAGCAAGAATTTCCTCTGGGCCATTATTGCCTCAGTAAGAAAACATTAGGAATTACCTTTTCAACAGGCAGAATTAATCCATGTTCTGTTTTTTTTTTAACTGCCTATGTTTTTAACAAAGAAAAAGGGTTGGGTTTTTGTTTGTTTGTGGTGTTGGGTTTTTTTAGCAACAGCTGCCACCTCCCCCATTTCACTGGAGACTTTTTTTTTTCTTTTAATACTTAAATTTAGCCTCTGGCTCTTTCTATTAATATGAAATAAGTATTTATGCTCCTCATTGCTAAGTTTCAGGCTTGATGTCATGTGTGCTAATTGTTTTTAATGCTTTTTAAACCTTCAATGAATTACTCATTTAATGTCTACTCCTGCCCACAACCACTACAGAATCTGGACTCTACTTTTTGCTGGTGATTTTTTGTTATCTGTACTGATCAAACCATGTTCCAATTTTCTTTGTCAAGTCACTAAATCTTTATTTATGATCTATCTGTACATTTTTCCTGATGGTTTGCTTCTACAAGGTGTTGATATCCATCCTGTCAGTGGTGTAAGCCTAAAAAGTTCAGAGCATTTGGAACTTGATAGAAATATACGGTACCTTGCAGTATTAATTTCCAGGTTAAACCATGGTAAATATATTGCTTTTCTATCACCATTTTGTGGTTAGAATGCCTTCCCTTTCTTTATTGAATTTTTATTTTTAAATAAGTTTTTCTTCACATTACTTTTCTTTATTCCACAAGTCCTAGTAAATTCGAGTGTAGAGCTGTGCCAAAATATCACTGGAAGTAATTTGGCTATGTTAGATCATTTAAACTGTGCAATACTAAAATCTATTAAAACCTCTCAAATATATCTTTTTTATATGTGTCTGTGTCTGTCTGTCATTTCTATCACTCTGCTTATCCATATGGAGTCAGAGAAACCAGGTGCTTCAAGTTGTTGTGCCTACAGTATATAAGCAATCTTCAAAAAATATTTCTTTAGGCTTTTAGAATTGGTGACCCAAGTGATAAGACATGTGATGAGTTCTTTGGGTTTGTATCCACTTCTGATTACAGCAAGATAAATGAAGATCAGATCCCTGCCAGTTAGAGAAATATCACTACTGCAAAAGCGTGCTGAGATCAGAAGCCTCCTTACCTTTCCCAGATCTTTTGTCTACTTAGTATCCATGTGTGGGATTACTTGTTCATATCATTGTACATCTGGAAGAAAACGTGACTGAACACCATTTTGCTAACTCTAGGACAATTAGGAGCCAAACCAATTCTCAGCATCTTATGGGCTGCTCCCAGGAGAACCAGCTGGCCTAGACACATGTTGGCATTAACTGCTCCTAAACTGCTCCTGTTTCCAATAGTCTTGCTGCATAGAGATGGAAAAGAGGTGAGAGAAAGACTTCTGCGGTAGATTTACACTAAGAACTATATGCTTTTGAGAAATTCCCTGAGTGCACTTTTAGCATTTCTGAGGATTTCCTTTATCCTTAATCTCATTCCATTCATATGTCTTGTGGGCAACATGCAATAACAGCTTTCAGGTTCAGCCCTTAGAAGTCTCCATATATGAGGGCAAAAGAAAAGTTATACTTTCACTTATACACTTTCATCTACCAAAAATGGAAGAAACTTTTCATCTTAATCTTGCCTTCTTTTGCATCTAGTAGAAACGTTTTTAATTTCCTGGTCTGACCAACTCCAGGAGTAGTTTAATTTTATTTGGTGTATGCTATAAAGAAAAACGAAAGGAATGTATCTGTAAAGCTATTCACAAGTACATTTGGACACTAATTCCACCGCTCAGAGAGGTTACTGCTGCGGATTTGGTGCAGTAAAGCAACCATTCCTCTCTGTCCCCTGCTGTTTCTGACTTTGTGGTAGGATTGTATATTATGGCTCAATCTCATAAATCCCTTCTTCTGAGTGTTGAATTTAGTGCTACAAATAAAGCCATTGAAGATGGTAAATACACGGTATTTCTTTCCACATAGTAGATGATGAACAAAGTGTTCTGGTACAGTAGGTGAAGCTGTTGTAGCTAAAGAATTTATATTCTGTTACAAAGCCAAACATTAACAACTGATTTGCAAGCCTTTTTTTTTTTCCTAAGTCCTCAAAATAAACCGTCAACTGCCTTGCATTAGCATTTGCTTGTTAAAACAGTTGAGTCATAAAGTCTAAAATTTCAATGAATATCAACCTTATCAGAGAAAATGATGTGTAGATATTAATACACTCTCCATCTGTTCCTGCTTCCTTTCATTTTGTGAAAAAGGATTCATTCAAGTAAGTAACTTAACCCATAGACTAACTAAAATGATATTTGCATCAGACACTTGATCAGCAAATTAATTTCACACAATGTTGATAATATATAAAAAAGAGGAAGGTGGTGTTCATAATATACAAAAAAGAGGAAGGTGGAAAAGGAAAGAAAGAAAGGCCTACTCCCAGCCTTCCACTCCCACCCAAACCTTGCCTTTCATCACTGAAAGTGTTCTGCCATGCACATACTCCCTACATGTAATGGGCAAAAACTCCACAGTACATTACTCTAGGTTTATGATGGTGCAAATCTGGAGTTTTTCACTGGCTATACTCCATGGAAATTCATTAATGTAATCCTGGAGTGATGAACTGAAGAATTAGGCCCTTTATTTTTAATAAACCTCATATTATTACCAGAGTACTTTTCTCTGTTGAAATCTCATTTGCAAATACAAAGCTTGATCTTGAAAACCTATGCAAGCATATCCACCACCGGGACTAGGTCTTCTGAAGTTATTGATTTTGTTGTGATTAGCTGCAACCCTACATTTTGATATGCTGGGACAATGACACTGGGAACTCGGGCTTTGCCTCGTTTGCTGGGAGAAGGCGGTGTGCCCAAGCCTTCCCACAGGTGCAGGGGATGCCCTTTTGGGTGAGCAGCACCTCTGCAGCCGTCTGCCAGCTTCTGCCGTCCTGGGCAGAATCAGACCTGCTCAGGTCTGACGGCTTGGCTGGTTGTTGCCGAGGAACATTTACATCTCGCCCTTCCGCTGCCGCTCAGAGACAAAGATGACATTTTGTCAACCCGTTAATGGGAACTGCCTCCTAACTCAGGCAGCTTCAAGGTCATGTGATCGGTTCATAATTCAGGATTGCAAAATTGCTTCTTCAGAGTGTGAATCTTGGTATGCTTCAAGGAGAAATACATTCTCTGTTTCTCCTCCTACAACTAATTGCCTGGCAGCAGAGTAACAGAAAAGAAAGAAGGCCCTTCAGATTTCCACAGTGCTGTCCTTGAAAATGTGAACTGTTCCTCTCATAAATTGATAGGGTACTATATTTAGTAAGAAAATCTAAAATAACAAAAGTGTAATACATACAGCATAGCATCCTTTGTTTGCAATTGTCCAAGTTATTTTAGACCAACAGTTTTATATACTACATGTGTTTTACATTTTTTTCCCAATAGTATTAAGGAAGACAACTTTGGATCAATTTACTTGGAAACCATTAACTTAACCAAGGTGCAATGTATAAGCACTCATTATTGCAGATCTGCTTGGCCTCTTTCCATGTGTTTGTGTATTTCACCTTTCAGGCTATTTTTATTAGTTCTGTTTGTATTTTTTTCAGTGTGTCCTTTCCCTATAAATGTAAGTTGCTAATAAGTGAGAAAAAGCTCACAGAAAGTAGAACAAATGACAAAAGCAGAATGCTTGAAGAACCAAGAATATCACTTCAGGAGGTTCATTTTACTATTTCTTCATGTCTTTGGCACATATTGGATCCTTCAATCTTTTGCCCTTTAAACTCTTACATATTTCTTACAAGCAGACTCTGATTAACCTCTGCAATTACTTGATGCTATTCAAGAAATGTAAATGAATGTTGACCAGCTAATATTGAATTTTCTTTCTTCTGTTCTTAATCTAGTTTATTTTCTTGTCCCATTGAACATTTTATAATCCAGCATGGTTTGTAACACGGAAGGGCCATTAACTGCTGCCTGCGCTGCGGGCAGAAAAAACTTACAAGGCATGAAAGACCTTTGTCATCTAGTACATTATGGGGAGAAAATAGCCTTTAAATCAGCAGCACTTACATGCAGCCCTTCTTACTTTTTGGCTGCATTTCATAAGTATTGGACAGGTAATTTCAAAGTTAATAGATCTGCAGATTTGTGTAATCCACAGCTGTTCAGACATTGTCTTTCCTGAACATTTCATACACTGCAGATTACTTTCATATATTTGTGTTTGTATAAACGAAATATATGATGCATTATGTTACATAGTGGTATATATGGAAATCTAAAATGTGGGCGGTTTTTTTACATATATCATTTGAAACATGTGAACACAAAACTGAAGACTGAACCCTACTTTTCTTGAGAATGGAAGGAGGAATAGGTGAAATAATGTCTAGCTCTGCTTTGGTTCAAATCTTGTGCAAGGTCTATCCAAAAAAATAGAATATGATGTCTCATATCCCCATTTCCCACTGGTAAAATGGTAGACAAAAGACTGTTAAAAAACAGATGCACTTCCAGGACACTGAAAATGAATCAGTACATGAAAACAGATTACAATTGCCATCTGGAACTATTTCAATAGATATTTTAGACAGTGTCCTACAAGATTGTGTAGATCCACTGTGTTGGATCAGACTGGGAATCCAGACTCTAAGTGAACACACAGGTCCTTTTAATCTCTGAGCATTGAAAATGTTTGTGGGCTGAGGGATTAAGCCACGAATATCACCTTTGGACAATCTTTTTTGTTACATTATTTAAATGTGAAGTTGGCCAAAAAGAAACACTTTTCAGTGAGAGGTAATTTCCACGTTGACTATTTTTTTCACAAATTACTATGAAAATTCAAGATGTCAGTAACAAGAAAATGTATATTTTTGAAACATTTTAAGTTTTCTGCTGAAAATATATTATTTTCTTTGAACTAACAATTTAAGTTTTTTTCCTGTCAGTTTGATGCAAAGCTGAATCAGAAACACAAGGTTTGGTTTCAAAATGTCACTTCAGGTAATACCAAAAAAATTAAATTTCCAGCAAAGGACATTTTCCTTTGCAGTAGATGCTGATAATATGTCTTGTAATGTAACAGCCATCCAACTACTGTGATCAAAACCTGATCCTGTCTTATGAGGGCAAGTCATCTCACTGATACAAGTAGTATCACTGTTAGGATTAGAGTTCCCCATGTATAGCATTGTTTCTAGATGGAGGGAGTAAAGAGACATTTTTAAAAACATTTTGCACATGGCCACGTGAAGAGTCTAAAAGGCCATAATTCACACCAGACTGTTTTTCTTGGAAAAGAGAAAGGTCCGCCTTTTCTTTCATGTTTTTCCAAACTCATCAAGGTCTCTGCTTAGTGCAAAAGGGGAAAAAAAAAGATCACGAGACATTAGAAGTAAGTTCACTAGTCCAATATAACGGTGTCTGTGGATTAACTGAGGCTTGAAAGCTGCATTGTCTATAAATTTGTGGTTGCATCCATTGCAATGAGAAATGGGATTGGTTTTAAATTAAAATATTGCATTTGGTTTAAGGCAACCATAAACATCTTCATTAGTATCTCACCAGAGTCCATGATTATTTGAAATAGCACAAAGATATGGAGAGATTGCTAAAGGCAAGACTGGTAGTGGGAATATTGTTTTCACACATCCATCAATCATTGTCTTACTTTAAGCTTGAGAACAAATAAAGATGAAAAAGCTCACACATAATGACATTCATATTTGTTACTGAATTCTTTTTATTTATGATTGTTTGAGCAATAATATAGAAAAGTTCTCTTTTGTGTAAGTGCTGCTCTTTATGAAACACAACATAGAGACTTCTTTTTGTATATAAGCTGAAGCGATTTACTAGAATTCTCATTTTGAGCACACAAACAAAAATATGCAAGACAATTTAACTTTATAACGTCATTAACAAAAGTATCTCACAATTCACAGCCACTGCAGCCATAACTATCATTTGAAATGTCACATTCAGAATTTCAAATTAACAGGCACAATTATTTTGCGGGTTGTATTCTGCCTCCTACCTTTTATTGAAATGGTCTTTCATCTGCACGGTAATTAATGGAGCTACTTGTTAAGCAAAGTACTTAAATGATTAAATGTGAAATAATTCAAAGACTGTTATTAACCTGGGTCACCTGTAATGTATTTGGGTGTCTGTGGGGGTAATAACAACCGTTGCTAAATTATTTTGGGCAATGAACAGAAACACTTTTGATGTAGAACTTAAATTAGACTGGAGAGCCTTTTAGGAGAGCCAAATGACTTCTGCTGGTCATAAGTAAAGAAGGGACTGAAAAGGGCTGGAAAAGTGAAGGCTGAATGACTAGAGGAGGAAGGGTTCTGCAGCATATATGGAATTCTTACACTGGAATTAGAAACTCCAGTTCAGCCGAGAGGGAGAGTTTTAAGTGGATGATGCTTAGTTTGGGGTTGGCTAAAATGGCTTCTATTTGGATCCAAGTGTTTCTTTGCGATGTTGAGAACTACTGGTAGAGATAATTGCACCAACTGGGCTAACATTCAGCTCATTTGGTCCTGGTGACTCAGCTAGGGAGGGCTAAGTATAATGGCATGTGAGAGCTGCAATACTGAGATTATAGCAGATTTGCAGACTATTAGTGTTGTGAAGGATTAAAAGTTAAGTGAAAGCAATTAAAATTAAGCGAATGAAAAGGAAGCTGGAGCTCAAAAGAATGGCACGTGACTTGAGGATGTATTTCAAAGTGAAGTTTTTCCAAATACATGTATGTATCTAGCATTTTTTTAGTATGGGTGGAGCCCCTAGTCCACATAAAAACGCCAATGCAATTTGCGTTTATGTGAGGTTTTATGAGATTTGCAGAAGCTAAACAATTTTTTTTTAAATATATACACATATATATATTTATGTCAGTAAGACATTATGCCAAAAGATAGCTGACTTTAACTAGTCTATGGGGTGGGTAGTGTTTTCCTACTACTAGGGAATGTTTCTGATGACTAGGATTGATCACAGCCTCTTGGGTTACTTTCTGTGTATTGTACTTACATTTTTTTGAAGCAATTGAAGATGTTAAGCTACCCTAGAAAAAAAGTTGCAGTGAAATTATAATAAACCTTGTCCTTGATTTTTCAGATGTTTTTTCAGTGTCTTTGGTCATTCCTCATTGAAAGCCTGTAGGCCATTGAGCTCTCCTTCCCTCATTTGCTCTAGCATGATTATGACCTTAAGCAGGCTGAAATCCCCTTGAATGCTTACTAAAAAGAACCAGCCCCTCAGTTGTTATTGGGCATTATGTAAAGAGCTTGGGAAAGATAGACTCTTGTAACTCTGAAGTTGGACAAGAAAAAACTTCCATAGGATGCAGGAATACAGAGGCATCTGATTAATGTTCCATGCGTAGAAATATAGAGACCTGCTCCTTGTGTTCTTCTCTCCCCATTGGCCTCCCCATTTGCGGAAGCCAGAAACATCAACAGGAAGACTGTGTTGATCATGCCACGATATAGTCCAGCTATAAATAGCACTAGGAAAAGTGAGACTTTGCCTGGCTCTAGTATAGATCACTTTGACAGAGAGATATACCAATTATCTAGTGAAACTTCAGAGTGGGTTTAAGAACTGTCTGAAAGTTCATTGGATTCTTGGTTGGTTTTGCATCTATCTTCTGTGTGTGCAGGAGGAAAGGAAAGACAAATCTGCAGTCAGAAGCAGTGAGCAGCCGGTCTCTTCACCTCTTGCCTGTATTTTCTATGTGGTAATGACTACTCTTTCCTTCTAACTTGCTAATATCACTGTTTACATGTTTGATCTTCCTGTTGCAATAACATAACTGTAGTTGCTGTCTGATTATTTCATGTTCATACTTTTCTTTATAAGGCACCTAAAAATCCAAGCTCAGGTTTTTCTGCTTCCATATGCACCAATGAAATCAAAAGTTATTTCCTTTTCTAATATCAGCCATTCATCCTTTGTGTAGATGATTTGGCAGCCTAGCTGATATTAGCCTATTGTTGTCATTTATGCTTTTTAAAGTCACTAAATTCAGTTTTTGCATTTCAGAATAGTTAGTGATATGCAGTAAAAACAAAATGCAGAAGTGTAACATAACTTCAATGGTAATTTTGAGAAAACCCTCCAAATTACATCCTCCATATAACCTGGCAGGGTAATAAGATTGCTCGGCTTCAAAGTGTATTAGTTCATTTGAGTAGGGGCAAAGGTTGCTCATGTTTTCAGGGAGGGTAGCAAACAATTTGGAAAGATTTAATGAGCAGAAACAAAAGCGAAAATCCAATCTATTAAATGTAGAAGCTATTAAGGAGACAGATGGATAAACAAAGCTGTTTTTCTCTTTGGCTTTGGGTTCGGTTATTAAGGGTGGAAAAATCAGCATAATCCTTTCATTTGCTCCAAATTCTAGGTCAATATTCAAAGCTGTGTGTGGGCAGTGCAAGAGTTTTGAAAATTTAGCTTTTGCTTTGGATACTCACACTGTCTGGATTCTTGATATAGCTGCATACACAGGCCACCAGGACAGCTGCCAGAATAGGTAATGGGTTGTGACTCCTTCTGCATGCCTCTCTCTTCACCGTGTCTTCCTTCGTCCTATCCCTTCCACACTGCACACCCTCAGCTCTAGAACAGAAGCAGAAAAAGCCTCCAATGTCTGTTTGGTCACTAGACATTACATCAGCAGGTTACGCCCACTGGTAATTAGCCAGTGATCCCCAGGTTAAACACTGCTTGCCTGAATGGGGAGAATTAAACATGGAAAACCAGCGTTGGAACAATACTACAGAAAAAACTACAAAGTTTGGTGTTCTCTGTGGTTCCCTGGTCTACATAAGCCATTGTAACGGCAAATTACCATCCACTTACACAGCCTCCTGGGAAGGAAAGTCTACTATGTGAATTGATCACCGTGATCTCATTTCTCCCTTTTGTCACCCAGTTTGTCTCAACACATGCTATTTGGACACAGCCAGGTCTTATGCTGGTTTTCTGTTGTTCCTTGCATCTCCATCCAGAAACGCGTCTCTGTTCCTGTCATTCACCTTGAACTGCACTTCTTTGGAAATCCCTTCGTATTCCAAGAATACACTAATATCCAGCTAGAGCAAGCAAACATCTATTATGCAAGTCTTTAGAAAGTGTAACTGTGCAGTATGTTGGTGGAATAGCTAGAAAAGGACATTTCAAACTTAGTCAAGTACCTCAACAGAAGAACACACTCTCTACTTCCTAACCTTATGTGTAAAACTGAAAGGCTGGAAAAATTAATTGTTCTGTTGCTTTTGTGGCACTGTGGAAAAGCTCTTTATATTTTTTAGATTAAATTAATCCCAGAGCAGTAACTAAAGACATTATATGTTCAAAATGTCAAAAATGTTCCCTGTGCCTCATACACAGAATTCTAGATTGATTTATGTATACATGAAATACTCAGCTTTGATATTACTAGCTAGCTGTACATTTTATGCATGCTCAATATTTCCTTAATTTCTTCAAAATTTACATGAAATATTAATATGTGGATTGGGAGAGTTTAGTTCGTTAACTATAAATTAAGAGTTGGCATTCATTATTTAGTAGTTAAATTCTGGCTTCCAGTTTTTGTGCTCTTTGCTGTTCTAAATATTCTTTTCCTAATGGAAGTAATTATACAGTGGTAAAACACCATGTCAAAAAATATCTCCCCAGTATTTAAAAAGAAGCTTAAGTATCTTTATTTAGAAGTCAGAAGGTGATCCCAGTGTACAATGGTTGCTTAACCCTGTGGAGGTGGGAAGGAAACAATAAGCTTTTTAAAATTTTACATCTTTCCTTGTCTAATTTTTAATTAGGTTGGATATTGATGGTGACAATTGCAAAAGTAATACATACCTGTAGTATTTAGTTCACCTGAATTAAGTATGTAAACAAGCTATTTCCTTAACTATGACCCAGTCTTGCTATTCTTGCTTGTGCTGTAAAGTCATGTATTTCTAGACTAATTCTTCCAAAGCTTGTAGGAGTACTTATGGATGAAGATTTTGCTTAATGTATCGCATAAATTATTGCAGCTCCAATGAAGCCAAGAGAATCATGAGGATTATATTGGCCTATCTAATATAAAATAAGACCTCTTGGAAACAAAATGAACTAATTTTCAGGATGAAGGACCTGATCCTAGAGAAATTTGTTATTTCCTTTAAAAAGATAGTTTAGATATTTACAATGCAGCACCTACACCTGAGCCAGTCATGTCAGACTTTCCTCATATTCAAGGGAGAAACAAACAATTTTAGAGCACACTTCTTATCCTAATATTGTTATCTACTTAGAGGTGCAAGGAATCACACCTTAAAGTAGCAGTTTTTATCTGGTGAGGAGAACTGAAGTGACTAACTCAGGTACACATGGCTACATGAGGGAATCCTAATCCCTTTGTTTTGATGGATCCCATCCTAGCTCATGAAATTTTCACTGTACAAAAGAAGAAACCAACCAAAATAATAAAACAAATATATCAAAGGCCTAAATGCAGCAAGCTACTTCTAGATCTTCCATTGTCTGTGCAATACAGTCGACACGTAATGAATGTGAAAGTAGCAGAAACAAAAGTGAAATAGCCACCAGAGCACCTGTTGAAACACATCTCTCTCTTTTTTTTTTTCCTCTACTGCTTGTGCTATCAGAAAGTAAAGTATGAGGGAAATGACCAAAACTTAATGGAAAATGTCTTAAACAGTGATTTGGAAATTTCCAAATTTTAAATACAAGCTTTTTTTTTTTTTTGCCTCCCCCCCCCCTTTTAGGTAGCATTTGATTTGTACTTATCTTCTGTATCTGATCTGCTACTCATTAAATTGTCATTGCTTCTCCTGAAACTTCCAGGCTTTGGAGTTTGGCTGGGAATTTAGTCACAAGACAAGGCAGAAGCAGAATGAGGTTGGTTGTCTCCTGACTCTCCCACTACCTTGCCTATCCTCCCTGTATTAAAGAACTAATTTTTCAGGTATAGGCTTTTTTCCATGAGGACCCTTCTTTAGGTTTAATTTACTATTCAAAATTCTCCTTCTCATTCTTCATTCTGTGAACATATTGATAAAATGTAAGGGAATGTGCTGATGGCAACACAAAAGGTGAGATTTATCATTCATGCTTCACTCTTTAACATCTTCACTAACACAGAATTCTTGGTATGCTCCCAAAGATGAAAAAGGGGAAAAAATACAGTAACTGCTTTAAAGAGACGAGGGGAGGGAAATGAAGGTTGATGGCAGCTGTTCTTCCAGACACTGACACGAGAGCTCAGAGGACAAGAGCAGACATTGCAGAATGTTCCTGGGGAAGCATCACGCCATCTCATATCACCTAAATGTCTCTTTTATTTGCTACTAATAACACTATGCTATGGTCAACTATATAATAAAAATCCCATCAGTAGCAACAGAGTTACTCATGCATGACTGACTAATACCTCCAGTGTCAACAGATAGAGTTTAAAATACCCTGTGGCACAAAAGGTTAGTTCTGCTGTCACTTCATCAGTGGAAAGAAGTGCATCTTGTCTTTCTTGGGTCAGCATGATCCTGCACTGGATTACTTATATAAATCATAAACTGCAGATGTGTTAGTATGTCAGTGATAAATAGTATAAAAATCTGTCCATTTTCAACAGGCTATTGGCTAACTCCAACTTCTTCACAAAAATGAGCAGAAGTATTAAACTCAGTCTTACATTCATTGAAGCAATATACTACCATGTGATTTAAAAACTTATTACTGAATTAGCCACAATTTCACAAACCTCAAATGCAACAAACTATTCAGATTCCTACACAGATCTACAGTCACCATCAGATCTGTGGTGCACAACAAAACTGAAAAGCTCTTCAGCTAAATGGTTGTTAGGCTTTTTCTATACTTAAGTGTCCTCATTTAAAACAATTATAAATTAACAACATTTTATGATTTGAAAGATGATGGTAGTGATACGTCTTTCAATTATGCCTTTATGACCATAGCAAGTGGACTGTGTGATTCACACCTACAGCTATTAAGGTGTCTTTGTTATAACCTCAGGCCTTTATTTTATCCTAGATGGACTTCATAAAATGATGGTTCCCACCTTTGGGATTTATTAAGCAGATATGTTGTCCTTCACAGTTCTGACAAAGGTCAACTTCAGAACATTGCTGTTCCGTACAAGCAATTACCAGAAAATACTAGTATTGGAAATGGTTGATATCTTAAACCTCAAGATAATGGTGCTGGGACATTTCAGCTCCAGAGCAGACAATGTAAATTCTATACGGTTGACTCCAGAAATGTGTCGAGCATCTGCCGTCTCTTTTAATACAGTCAAAGTGTTCTATTTTTAACAATGGGCTTAATTTAATCAGCATAGTTGGAATTTTGGCTATGACGGGGGAAAGGACTGTCATTATCTCATTTATTTAAGTTGCCCCAATTTTCCAATGTGAATGCAGTTGCTGAGCAGGAAAAAACTCATAAAAATTGTCAAATCTTGTTACTGTTTTGGGTCTAGTCAGAAATCTGCTGCATGACACATCATTTGAAATATAAAGAATAAAGGGCAATGCGCTCCAGTGACATAACAGTAGCAACTTTAGAATAATTGGATTGCAACATATTATATGCCACCTTGTGACCTTGGGATCTGTGAATATCTGCATAAAGATGTAACAAAGTGAAGAGGAATAACAACACTGCTTCTAATAATGGAGAAGGAAAAATACTAATCCACCAAAGTACTGATACCAGAGTTGCATAGCTGTTAATAAATTATAATGAATATTCTAGGCCTTGGGAACATTCAGAGATGCAAAAGCCTGGCTTATCTGAGTTAATGTGCTTAAGAATACATGCGCAGGGAAAGGAAGGAATCCTCCCCTCTTCTGAACTACATTAAAACAAACAAACCAACCAACCCCAAAGCCTTAACCACTTTCTAACCTATTTTTTTTCAATTATTTCTACCTGGAATTAGTTGTCTTCCCTAAACTAAAGTAGCAGTTGACAAGTCCATATATTTCTTTTAAGGCTAAGGATTACTGAAGGATATCTGAACCTCCTTCTCAGTCTCTCACAGTCCAGTCCAACTGTAGCCTTTTTTCACTCCAGATACAATTGACTTAGCAAACTTACCTGGAATAGACCTAAGTGTTGATCAGAAAATTGAAAAAAATCCAAGCATGGGAATTTTATTCTTTATTCTACCATATTCTCCAACAGAGTTTTGGGAACCACAGTGTACTCATAACAGCCATTGAACAAATTACTAAATTTGGGTCTTTATATCACTTCTTGCAAAGGCAATAATTTTGAACTGAAATCAGAAAATAAGCTTAGTTTGCTTCTGAACTAAGAACAAATTTGATATATCACCACTGATTTAGCTACAGCTAGGCTGATGCAAAACTGGTGTGCAAGAAGTAAGAAAATTATAAGAATAATCTGAAAACATCAGTGCAATATGTGCTGTATGGATAGGCAGGAGCTTGCTGCAGAATGCAGCACGTAGAATTCTATCTTTATGTTTCATGTAGAATTTTCTGTGAGCGTTTATCACACGAGTGCTCCCCTTCCACTAATGACAGTTGGAAACTGTAGTGCATTAGAAATCTGATAAGCATCAATTCCAAATTGCTTCTAGGGTGTGGTGTAAATCAATTAATATCTTCTGTTCTGACATAAATTCAAAGGCTACAGTTGTCAGAAGCATATACTGGTATAATTGTAGAATATGCAATATGTATTGATGAGTATTCTAAGAGGAATATAGAGATAATTATATGCAACTGTACTTATAATGAAACAAAATCAATGTTATTTCCTACTGATCTTCACAGAGGCATAAAATAGATTCAATGCTAATAGTTCTGCTAATTGCACATAACCTTACGCATATTTATGAATACAAGATAGCCAGACCACCTCAGAATAAAAAGAAGCACAGCTCTTCGTAGGACATTTCCTAGCTAAAGCCATAAGAAAAATAAAAGTTAGTTTATAAAGAAAACAAGAAAAGAACACCACAGAAAGCTGTAGGTGAAAAAAATGGTCTCAATTTTGAGAAGAGATTTTTTTAATAATTCAAATGCTTTCTTTTAGTGGGTCTAAAACACATTGTCTTATTTTACTTTGAATATTATGAAAAAGACAATATGAAATTATTTATTTCAATATCTTCAATTGCATGAACTCCTTGTTTCATGTAGCAGGCAGGTCTTCATAAAATGGAGAAATCCAATGATATCCAAACATGATTTGAAAGATTTTAGAAATAATTAATATTTTCTGAATGTCAAAGGTGGCAAATTTTGCTTGGAAAATTCCCTTAGAAACAGTTATTTGAATTTAAATATTTAATCACTTCCCCTTCTTCTATTTCCTCTCCCTCCTTCCCATAGCTGCTTTTTTGTCAGGTCATGGGGTTTCTTTTCTGTTGCTTTTCCTCCCCTAACTTTGTGAGTCTACCTTCTTCCTCCTCCTCACTACCCTTTCCTGCCTCAGGAAGCATGCTGAGCACAAGACTCCTACCTTCAGTGTTTCCTCCAGCTCCTGCTTTGGGACCTGCAGCTCTGTTTCCCCTCCTGAGATGAAATGCCAGCCCACGCTCTCTCTTGCCTCCAGGGGTGCGAGGGGGAGGCTGGTGTGCTGGTGGAGCAGCCTGCTGTTGGTCTTACCATGGGATGGGGCTGGTGAGCGGCAGTCATGGAGTCTGCTGGGAAGAGGTGGTACCCAGCCACAGCTGCCCTGGTGTCCGTGTCAGAGGCGGCGGCCACCAAACCTGCAGTCCAAGCTCTCCAGATCTTGTACATATGCAAAGTAGTAACAGGGACAGCTCCCCCGTCAGAACTGTTTCACAGGGCAATCAAGTCCTGGTGCCAGGTAACAGCCCTCGCTGTATCACCTTATATCTACAGCTGCCCATGGGGTTCCCATGCTTCTAGCTCTAAGCTTGCATGAAGGTCCTTGCAGCTCTTGGACATGAAAAGACTTCATCATGTCACTCACACGCAGCATCTCTAAAACAGTAGCAAGTGTCATCTTACTTTAATTTTTGATATAAAATATTACTGCTATTATTGCTTCAAATATAAATATGGCTTCTTGAATTCTTTTGTGATAAATTATAAAGGTGAAGAGAACATCTCCAGGGTAAATGTTGCAGAACCAATAGTAAAACTGGAAGGCCCCTTTTGTAGGTGTTGGGAAGACAAACATCTGAGAGCTGATCCACGAGGGCACTCTGCTTATAGCAGCCTCACCAGAAAAACAGGAAGGAAAACCATTTTTAGAATGAGTGTACCTGTGAACTGAAACATCTAAAGTAAAAGAAAGTAGCCAGTTTGAGAGTGAGACACAGTGGAGGGGCTTGTTAGAAAGGAGCCAGAACTCTTTACAGTGCCAGCTGAGACCTTGAGAAGAGGACAGTAAGGGTGACTTATATTGCTCAAGAGTTAACATATCTTCTGTAAAGGGAAGCCATGACTCACAAATTTGAGTGCTTTGAAGGAGTCAGCCAGCGCTAGGATAGCATGTCAGTAGTCAACACAGTGCCCTGAATTTAATTAAATTAAAATGAAATTAAATGATGCCTTTTATATTTTAAAAAATATTCTATCATGGATAAGAAGTGAGTTCTTTTTTTTTTTAGATTAATTAGTGGTTGAAAGAAAAATAGAAACTTCATTACAAACACTGAGCTGAATCAGAGAAAGCCCAAGTGAATATTTATGTGACTGGAAATTATTGAGTGAAAACTAAAAATTGCCATAGCTTACTCATGACTACCTCAATGTTTATAGAGAATGGATAGATGTTGGCAGAGTGGCTGAAGAGGAAAATCAAAGCTGTGTGAAAAAGTGGCTTATCTTTGGCTGGGGAGAATGTACTCAGACCAATTAATGTAGACATATCATATAGCTACAAAGTGCCAATGATTAGGAATAGTCTGAGTAGCCAAGCTTTGGTCACTTGGAAAGTATTCTCAAAGATTTTTACTTTTTGTCTCTACTGAGTTATCTAAGTCTTCATTGCATAAATTATCTCTTGAAGTCTTTCAGTGAGTTAAATTTCACTGCTTTTATGGTAATGTAGGAGTTCCTACACATTTGCTCTGTCAAATTGTGTAGCCTTGGGATTGTTCTTGACTTAATTTTGTACATTTCATCTTATATTTCCTTCATTTCAGAACACTATTAACACTTAAATATAGTATATTTGGAGAAAGAAAAGAAAGGAATGAATATCACAGCTGAAAGGAAGCAAGAAAAGAAATTGAATGGACATATTCTGCTTAGAACTACCTGCAGTTTTGCCTGGGAGGAATCTGGTAATGTATTCTCCTCCTTGGGAACTCAACATATCTGTGTAAGTATTGCTGCTGCCCATTGTAGCTGGAGCCTCAGGAATTTGAGGACTTAAAGCTTTATTCTGCTATTTGCTGAGAATTTCCTGATTTCTTTTTTCTTCCTTCTTTCTTCCACTCTGATTTCCATTGCTTGGGATAAAGAAATATGAGCACTTTGTGGGATTTGGCTTTGTTCTGTTTCAATAGTACAACCACCATATTTCAAGAGCTATTGGCTTTGTACCCTGCTTCCCTGGTTTTGGCAACCCAGCACTATGAGACATTTCCTTAATTACTTCCTTAATGCACACTGTTGCGAACAGCCTGCACCTGTAGAATATATGGTTGATGTTGTCAGGCTTCATTCTGACTGCACAGAAGAAAAATTTATATCCCATCCAATTTGGTATTACCATGGATTTGAGTACATGGTGCAGACCTTTTATGGTACTGACAGTTTTCAATGTGATATTTCAGCAGTTTTCCAGCACTAATGATTTATGTAGCTAACTATACAAACCGCCATTTTATAGAATTGTTAAGCTAAGTCTTCATCACATAAATTGGTGGCTTTCCTTCTGCCCTTATACATGAAAAATTTGAAACGAATACTGCAACTAAACGAAATTGTCATTTTATTAAATCTAGCTTATGATTCAATAATTCTGTTGAACTGCTATTCTCATTTAGATATCAATCTTCTGCATGTCTTTTAAGAAGCATACAGAGTCCCAGAATGTGGAAATGAGGAAGAAAGTCAGGCTTATAAAGTTGCAATTTGCATACAGCCAGGGCAGTGATTTAACCTAGTGAAAGACATATTCAAAGCTTGCAGAAATAGCGTATTTTAGAAAATAGTCATGCAATGAAAGTTGGCCCATAATACTACTATCCAAACAGCTATGGTGCTGTGGTGGGTTGACCATGGCTGGCTGCCAGATGGCTGCCCAGCTGCTCTCTCACTCTTACTCAACAGGGCAGGGGGAGGAAGTAAGAAGAAAAAGCTCGAGTTGAGATAAAGACAAGGAGATCACTTAACCAATTATCATCATGGGCAAACAAAAACAGACTTAACTTGGGAAAATTAATTTAATTTATTGTCAATTAAAATAGAATTGGATAGTGAGAAACAAATGAAAATTAAAACAACACCTTCCCCCGCTCCTCTTTTTTTCCCAGGGTCAACTTCACTCCTTTATTCCAAATTCTTCTTCCTCCTCCCCCAACCCAAGCGGCACAGGGCAGGGGGACAGGTAATGGGATTGTGGTCAGTCCATAAGAGTATCTCTCTGCTGCTCCTTCCTCCTCACACTTTTCCCCTGCTCCAGCATGGGCTGGACTTCCCACGGGCTGCACTCCTTCAGGATAAACCTGCTCCTGTGTGGGGCTCTCCACAGACCACAGTTCATTCAGGGCACATCCACCTGCTCCAGCAGGTAGGAAAATACAATGTATTTTATTAGAAAAAAATATATATTTGGAAACATGGATTCATACTCTTTTTCATGTCACTGATATTCACAAGTAGCATTTGACCTTTAGGGACAGGGAAAAGTTTTCAGCTTCTTTGGAGTAACCAGATCTGACACTTTTATAACCTCATTTTTCTGTTCATATTGTTCTGGAAGATGAAGTATCTGTTTGGAATTATGTTGGGAAAAAATATGTCTTTTCTTGATGCTAGGATTAATTTTTTGTCAAGATGAGCCTTATGACAGCTTTCTGTAACATTCCTCTGCTCATCTTTTTCACACCTGTGGATATTTTGCAGCTTTATTTTTTTTCTTGGAGGTGCACAAGGAGCTAAACTACACAGAGGATTATCTCAGTTTAAGCTTTACAGATTTGGATCTCTGTAATGAACCTTTTCACCATGAGCCACTTACAGAAGGAAGTGGCAGTTTGTATAGAACTGTAAAATCATAAGGCAAAATGACTACCTTAGAAGATCAAGAATCTTTTCATTAAGACTGGAAAAATAAACTGTATATAAAGAAAATTTTTCTACAGCTTTAGGAATACTGTTATTTTAATTTCATGTTGATTTCTTGAAACTGTGCACTTGAAATATGACAAGAACACCACCAAACATCATCTCATCAAGACAAGTCCCACTAACACTTCATTAGGAATACCTGTTGTAGCTAGTGTTCCTAATCATGTAGTGGGAAACAGCTGGGACCTGTTATCTTTCCCTATTTACTTTCCATCTGCTTCCAGCTCTAACTATAATTCTAGTGAAACACAAGGAAGTACAAGCTAAGGGAAAACATGATGCTTACAAAGAAGGCTGCAAAAGGGAAAGTAACCTGTTGTTAAGACTTACCTTCTCCAGCTGAACTGTAAGAACTTTTATGAACTAATTTTGTGGGCATTTGACTATATATTTTTAAGCTTGTGGGTTGTTTTTTCTTTTACTAAAGCCCATAGTTTTATGCTGTCTTGTTAATGCCTGTGAGTTAGCAGCACTGAATGACATGTTTCATACTACACTGAACCTACTAGTGTCTAATGTTTTAATAATATCTAGATTCATAGGATGATAGAACTTTTCAGTGGTCTGCTAATAAACACTGAAACAAGCAAACAAGTCTTTTCAGTGCAATTTTGTTGATATAGGGATGCAGAGGCAGGAAGAGACTTTTAACCAGGAGAAAAGCTTTTTCCTGCGGGGAGAAAAACCTCTAACACCAACCAAAAAAGAAAACCCCAAGATACAGCACCTTTAAGGAAGAAAAAGAATTAGAATTGATTGTGATTAAAAACCTGAGAAAAAGGAATGAAAAAGCAAAAGAGTAGCTAGGGAGAAATCATATGAAAGCCATTCTTTTTAGGGAAAGAAAAAAACCCAACCAAACAAACCCCAAACCCCCACAAAACCCCAAACCAAGCAAACCACCTTCCTAGTAATATTCAGGAGAGGAAGACCACTTTCCATTCATGTAATCAAGCCTCTGGAGTAAAAACTTGATGGAAAAACTTTCACCTGATGGTATTTCACCAGTCTCTTCCTAATCCAGTGGGTAGGATAGTAAATGTATTATACAAATTGCATAGGTGCAAGGAGTTCAAGATTAAGTTTTACAGACCTTATTCCTTGAAGGTACAGTAGTTAAAATGAGCCTTTTCTTGCTTCCTTAGAAAGCCTATGAAAGAGAAATATAGAGTTTTCTACTGACAATCCAGCATTCAGACTGCTTTTTCTTGAAAGGCAAATGGATATTTGCCCAATAGCAGAAAACAAAACCCAATTCTGGAGTCTATTTGTAAGTGAGATTTCCAGTGCAGTAAACTTACTTAACTGCTTACTATATCACTCACATTTTAAAAGACCACTAAAAATCCTAAACAATTCAATTTTTGGAAGAATTGACAAGTTGGCAGAACTGGTTCCATAGGAAAAAATGATTATTTTAGAAAGCAAAAATATGATTAACTTAAAGGGGAGTTTTGCTTAGATGAGATCTTCAAGGCTGGTGCCCTTGCGTGCAATATACATCACCAGAATAAATTAAGAGAAGTCAGCAGTCAATTTGGCTAACTAAAATAGGTCTCGCATAGAAGCCCAAAAAGCAACTATTCTAGCTACTTAAATTACAATTTCATATATGTATTATGGAGGTAGTTTTTGAAATGGAGGGAAAATCCGATTAAGTCTAATTTCAAAACCAAAAAATCCACTGTCAATTTTATGCTGTATTTCTGAAGTATGTAGCTAATAAGCAAAGCCCGTATTTATTTCCTACTGATGTTCTCAATTTCTGTTTGAGAATCATTCTTGTTTTCCCATGTCTGGTTTCAGAAGACTTAATATTTAATCTGGGACTCCCAGCTAAAATCCAGTCACTACCCACCAAAATAATTCATGTAATTTTTTGAGTGTGGAAGATAACTTTCACTTTTGCAATTAAAAGTGTTTTGGAGCAATGATGCCTGGTGTTAAGCGGTTGCTGTATTCCATTCTAGAAGTGATTGCTTTCACACGTAATTGAAGTGATTCCTGTACGTGCATCACATAAAATTATGTAAAATGCTTTGAAGGTACATAAGACAATATTCAGGCAGTGATGGAACAAACAGGCAGTATCCTTTATTTCTTTACTGAATCTGAACATTAGAAGTTTGAGCTATTTCAGGATTTTGGGCCAATTTTAGTAGCAGTTCTCTTAAGATCAGCCCTCCTGAGCTGTGATATAGAGCTGGGGCCCTACTGTGTCCACTGTTACTGCAAACCCAACTCAGCTCAGAAAGGTCCTATACTTCATTAACAACTAGTCAAGATATGCAAGTCCACTGTCTCTTCTCCATCTTCCCCCAAAGTCTAGAATATTTGCTTTTAACACTGATATTGCATGCCAGTTTTCAGCTGGCACAGTTGTATTAGGTTTGTATCTATTTGTGCTGAGTTAAATAATTTAGATTTTTTCTTTTTAAAATAAGCAATTAAAAAATAAACACTATTAGCCTTGTACTTACAATGTCTTTAAAGTTTGGTCTTAATTTGGGCACCAATTTTACTTCAGCATTTGAGATGCTGGCTTTGTTATAGGAGTTCAATGAAAGGAAGACCAACAGTTACATTTTTAAAGAGCAATTCAGATGAATAGCAGCACCTAAGGCATTTCTAAAATTATTTTACTTATGCAATTTTGATTTTTGTGGATGCTTAGTACTGATGTCTTTAGCACAAAAATTACTTATCTTGCAAGGTTTGAAAATCATACTGTTTCACTGACACAGAGAAATAGACAGCAGGGGAAAAGAAGTGTGTTATGACAGCCCCTTTGGCTGTAGGGTAGAGGGTAAAATAGGGAATTGAAAATCAGAAAAAAAAACCCTCCCAAAACCAAAGAAAAACACAGACAGGTGGGTGGAAAAAATGCTAGAGGGAACAGAAACCGCTGCAAGCAAGATTTACCATAATCATTCATGGAAGGTTTACAAAAGGATATTACAGCTACCTGGGAGACCAGAGCCCAGGGCCGTTTTGGCACACGAACCAGAGAGAAACTCTAATGCAGTAATACGCTGTTTCGGGATCCAATCATAATAGACAAGTTTGGAAGGCTGAAGGTGGCAAAAATGGTTGAAAAGTGAAAGTTGACTAATTTTCTTTAAGTAAATAATATTGATGCAATGACACAGTTGGAGGTTTTTGTCTTCCACAGACAGTGTGAGGACTGTCATATCCACCAAAAAATGCAAATATCCTGCAGACTGAGGGTGGGCATTCTTTATGTTAGTTTGCACTGGCTGAAAAAAAGCAAACATTGGCATCATGAACAATTCCTGCCACAGTAAGGAGGTCCCACTCTGTGGGCTCTGACAATAAAACACCTTTGTGTAGATAAATCTCCTGGATTTTAACAACTCTTCACAACCGTGGGTTAGTAATGCAATACATATCTTCATTGTTTTGATAGTAGGAAGTATATTTTTTTCTCATCTGTTAACGTCAGCTTCACTGTGGCTATTATTAATGGCTGGTGGTGTGTCTTGTAAATTTTGTGACTTTGCTCATGAGATTTTCCATGTTTGCATCTTGTCTCCTTTTCTATTCTGTTTTGTGGTTTGTTTTTTTTTTATTATTATTGGAAGGAACTGGGGAAATATGTTTTAATGGTAACACATTCTTTTTATACTGGCTTTAGTGTTGAAAAACTGTATAACAAGAGGGAATGTAGAAGTGCTGGCCACTCTGTCACCTGAAATGATTTTATTTAAAAAGGGTCCCAACTGCTGATATGGCAGATCTGTAATAGCAAGCACCTAAGAGCTAGGCATTGCAGCACTCGGGGTACAAGGTCTCCTCTGTGGAGCTACAGCTTCATAACCTGCTTAAGCTATGAAACTGGGCTGATATGGAAAGGGGTGGACCTGCCTGCCTTCTCCTTCCCTTCCTATGAGGGATTCCAGCCTCATCTCTGTGTCAGTATTAATTATGCAGTGAATTAGATCACCTTGCCAACCTGACAATGTATTTGCCTTCTCTCGCTGTAGTTGCCTACGAGATCAGTTCCCTGAAGCAGTTTACCACACAGCCACCTGGTTGCAAGGGATGGGGAAGGGAACATGCCTTCCACCAGAACAAAGGAGGGGGGAGCAGCCTGGGCTAAAACCATCTTATAGTGTCCTGGAGCCACAGCCGATGTAGAGGGGGTGCTCATCTGCATTACCCCGGCTACAGTACGTGACCCAGGAACATATTATGGGTTGCCTCTAACAGTGAGAACTGGAACTATGAAGCTTCTTAAACCACCTGTTAAATTTGTGTCCGAGAGCACCCAGTTCCTGGTCCCTCAGCTCTCTTTGCTTGGTTTCCCCCTTTGTGAGCTGGGGAGGACAACACTCCTTTTCCTGGGTTTTGTATGGCTTCTGTATTTCTATAGCCAAGTTGTCAGGTGATGTGCTGTCCTTCTGCACGTCTGTGTGCAGTGCCTGGTACAACAGCACCATGACCTCAGGGGAGGAGGGGAGGGGAAGAAGTCAAGGATATCTCTTACTATTACAGTGATACAAATAAAAAATAGCAGTGTGTTTACTGGGATTGAAATCTGTAACCCTGGCCAACGGTAACTATAATTCATTCTGATTTCTAGTGGCTGTCTATAAATCGAGTGTGGATCTTGGTTGCTGTCATCAATTAACCCTTTCTTTTTATTGAGTAGTTCTATAAATAATTATATAAAAACCATGTAAATCATCACAAATGTGTTACAGAATAATTGTCAAGATAATTATATCTCAGTAGGTACGTGGGAAAATGAAACCTGTTCCTGGAGCATTTCTGGTTGCTAAGAAACAGTTGCTTCAGTCGTAGAAATTGTCTCTCACACCAGATACGTTATTCTGGCAAATTGGACTTTCAGATTGAGTACCAAGGGAAAGGGGAACAATCAGAAATAGAGACAATTGCTATTACAGAGCTGCATGGGGTCTAGTATATGTGTGTCAAAGATTCTGGTTTTATATCTGCCTCTGTTTCTATTGTCATGAACTCTTTTTTTCTTTCCTTTTTTTTTTTCTTTATTTCTTTTACCACCACTCCCCCCCCCCCCCCCCCCCCCCAAGCATTTGATAAGGCAGCATACCATAAAGTCTGGTTTCTTCTTGGTGGGGGAGGGATAGTAAATATGATGCTTACCAGTAGCTATTTCCCTCATCTTTTCAAAAAATAAAACCCGTGTTATGGGATTTAGGGCAGGTTTCAGCAAAAGCACGTGGGGCAAGGGGTGCTGCTTTTTACAATATGTGAAGCAGATGGGAAAGGTAATAAAGTCCATTCTGTGTCTGTTGCTCTGTTAGGTGACACAAACTCTTTTTCCTTGCCAAGCCAGCACTGTGCCACAGCCTGGTTTTGGGGTCCCCGGGGAAGGTAGGGTGTTTGCCTGCACGTGACCTTGTGGGGCTCCAGGGGCTGCTGAGCCCCAGATGGGACGGACAGACCCCCCCGTCCCTGCACAGGACGGACCAGGGGACAACACCTGCGTGAGTCAGGGGCTGCAGTGTCAGTCAAGACTTGAGCTCAGATTTTAGTAAATGTGTTGGACTGTGAGAAATGATACCCATGCTGTGAGAATGAAAACACGGAAAGTTTCAGAAGAGGCAGTACAGCAAGAAATCACTGACTTCATTTATTAGACCTGGGAGTAGTTAGTGTGTGTGTTTACAGCTCATCTACTCTTTACATAAATTATAAATTGGCCTGGGTCCTCTTCAGACTGATCTATGTTTAATTCTCCTTTGTTACAGCTTTGTATTTTGTTGACTTTGAAATGCTTTTCTTAATATTGCAATTATATTATGTTACTATTGAATAAAATAAACGACAAAACCCCAGCTAGTTTTCTGTCAAAAGCAATGAAAACAAAGAATCAATCTTTGCTGAACTCCATGTTTTAAATTTGAAGCTGTTACAAATTTGAACTATGTTACTGTATTTTGTGTTTAAACATCTTGGCTAATTAAATTTCTGGTTGAGTTTCTTCTGTAGCTTGCTCAAAGATTTATAACACTGAAGATCAGAAGGTTGAATCAAGGATTTAATAAAACGTGTTGTACAAAGAAAGAAGTTGTGTAGGTGCACAGAATAATAAATGCTCATTTTAGCACTCCTCATGTGGTTGTAATCATAATTACTGCATGTCTATTGAAATTAATTTAAATTTCAATCTTACTTAGAAGTTTAAACATGTCATTAATTAATTACTTTAGATAAACAGATTTGAGGTATTGCTGAAAACCTTCTAGGAAAGAAAAGGGTTGCTATTGTCATGTATAGCTTTCCCATTACATTTCTGCATGTTTGCGAGGTAGTGTGTCCATGTATACATATAAGCTGCCATAGTAATGTGTTGCAGTCATCTGTAGATCTTACCAGAAATGTGCAAAGTCTTATCCTACTGTGTGCTACTCAAATCATGTTATAGTTAATGGATTTGTATTTTCTATGTTTGAGATAACAAAACTTCAAGAAATGTTTCCCAGGGTTTTTCTTCCCTATGAGTGATGGGATGACACTTGTAAGAGCTATCTGTCTGCTACTGTAACAGATAAATAAGGAAGCTTTAAAAAAGAGGCAAGAGAAAAATGTGTCCAAATTCAAAATAAATTGCTGGTTCTCTAAATGTTATGTAGCATGGCAAAATATTCAAAAGTTGTTTCTGCCTGATATCAATCAAAGGGTTGTGTGGTGTGTTTGGTTTTTTTTAAAATTATGTCTGTCTGAAGTGTACTGTGCTCCTTTGCATTGTTTGAAAATCAGAGTTATAAGCTGACCTTTGAGGGAAGCTAGAGTTTGACTGCTTTGTAATTCAAGGCCAAAAAGGTGTAAACTGGTTTGGATCCAAGTTTTTGTGTTTAGAACATAACAGATGCTTTGAAAAGTAACCCAAACAATGGGGGAATTAGCTTTCTGAACTCTAATTTATTTTGCATCAGAGGATGATTGAAGTGTTGCCACATGATCTTTAAATAAGCTTTCTTGGGCATACATTCCTCAAGGGAAGGATCAAGCCATGTTTTCATAAATCCATGCTCAAAACTGGCATTAGTCAAACCTTTGAAACATGAGTGATTATTGTTGAACATTTCTAAGGAACTGTAGCTGAATGGACTGGGATACACAGCTTCTGTCTTTATATATTCTCTTCAGTCCACCTACAGCTGTACCTGGGTGTCCTTTATCAGAAGGCTTGAAAGTATTCTGTAAGACATTTTTTATATTTTTGTATTTGCTTTCTTCATAAAGTAGTGACATTTTAGTGGGTCTCATTTGGGGGGTCACAGCTTCCTTTTGAAGACAGTAGGATGCTAAAAGAGCCCCTAGAAATCCAACCAATGCTGCACATTGGCATTAACCTGCAACTCCCTAATCTCCATAGCAAGAATGTCAGCTTTGGATCTGAACTTTGAATTCGGTGCCACTGACAAACGGTGGGCTGGGGTGAATCTCCAGAGCTCTGTCCTCTTCCACATGTGCTTTGTTCTTGGCTAAAAAAAAAAACCCAAACCCAACAGTCTTTCATCTGGCCTGTCAAAGCCAGAGAAAATTACCATTTTGACCTGCAGGTCTCTTCATGGTGAAGGGCCAGCATTTAGCATCCTCCATCATCCTAGGTGCTATAGAGGAGATGTAGATGAAAGCCCCCTGCCTTGTGGCTCTGCCCCTCTGGGCTGTTGGCAGCTGTTAGGAGCTAAAGTGGGGCTTGGGAGGTTGCTCCAAGGTGGGGCAATAGGGCATTTCTCTGTCTTTGTGCTGCACAAGGTTCAGCCGTGTGGTGGATTGAACTTTGTGGCTCTACTGAGCAGAGTGATAGTACGTGAAGTTAATAAAGCGTTCAGCAATAAACATTGTTGGCTGGAATTATTTCTCCCTAGTCAGATTCTAAAGCAAAAATAGATAATCCAGCATGAGATTCCCTTTATAAGTGCAAGTGCCATTGTTACACAAGGAATTGCATGTATTGATTAAAATCTCTTAACAGAAGAGAAGGGAAATGAGCTGATGACAGTTCAAAAATTGTCTTTTTCAATAGAGTATGGCTTAAGGCCATCCAAGGAGGAGAAGAAAAAACTAAATTGATGTGAAGGTGAAAAGGGAATATGTAATCATCTGTTTGAATAGAGAGATAAGGCAAAAAAGGAAAAAAAATTGTTTGAAATAAACTTTACTAATACATTTGAAATATTACAAATAATACATTTGAAAATTAGGGATATGGAACTGGAAAACTCAAAGATACATTTCTTAGAGTATAAATTTTTGTCTTCCAGAAGGAACTTCTTTGTCCATTTCTTTTAGTCACTCATGTCTTTTACAGAGATTGAAGAAATATAAAATATTAAAATAGCAACAAAGCAAATACATAAGTAAAATACAAAATTTTACACCTAAGAGCTATGTTATTTTTGAAATAAGTACTTGAAATATGATGGTGTATTCCCATAAAAGTAATGGTTTTCCTTTCCTTTTTTTTCCCCCTTTTGTGATACTACTATCCTTTTTCACTGGGTGAAAATTCAGAAAATGCAATAATAGTTACAGTGGCTTGATAAATTACTTCTGTAGTATGATGAGAAGTAAACTCTTTCTAATTCAGAGAAGGCAAGTAGAACGGTAGACAATGTGCCCCATTGCAGAGCGCAAAGCAAGTCACTACAGTCATGCTAACGTAAAGTATTTTAAGTTGGATAGTATCTTTGTTCCATTTAGATTCTATTTAGATAACAGGTAGCCTAAGAAGGTATCAAAAATAGTATAAATCCTTTCCATGGGGCTGATTCTTTACCAAATCCGGAGTTAAAAGCAACTTCAGAAGGCACTACAGTGTGAAAAAGGAAGACCAGATACGTCTTTCAGTTGATTCTGTTCTGATATAAACTATTATTTTGATATAGTGTAAGTATTTTACTGTGATAGATAGGTGCTCCATCTGTAGGAATAAACCAGCACAGCCAATATCTCATTGTTAACATGTAAATAGCACCTTGGGAACATCTATAAATGTATTGGCCTTTATTAACATTTCTAAAGTTTTATAAAGATGAATGCAGAAAGTATGCAGCAATACCGAACAAATCCATTTAAGCATATTGTCATAATGGAGCTTCAGTAATAAATCAAATTCCAAAATAATTATGCAAAGGTAACACAAACCAACCTGTTAATATCTTGTCTTCTTTCCAAAAAAATTATAGTAGGCAAACCAAAGATAAATAATTAACACCTATCATAATTCAGAAGATGATGATGGGGGAAACCCATGTCCTACTTCCAACAGAAATGCTAAATGGTATGAAAAGCTAAATATGATTCTCCAGGCAAATGCTAGGTCATCATGTGCAAAATTTGGAGCAGATATTAAAATCCTAACCTGAATCTAGATTTTATGTCTAGTCTTTTATGGAAGAAACTAACTTAATTTCTTACATTTGAATATCTCTGTACCTTGGAATTTGGAAGTTGACTCTTGCAGATACTTATATTTAAGAGATTTATTTTTTCCCCTCCTTCCTCAGCATTAACCTCTAGATTCCAAAATTATACTTGAAGTCTTTTTTTTTATATTTATGGACAAAATTAGCCATTCCATCTCACCTAAAGAAGAAAGTCTGGCAAAAGCAGCCAGCACAGTGAAGCAACGGGGAGGGGGAAACAAACCCAAACCAACCAAACATCTGTAAAGCTCTTCGGTATAGGCTGTTACTCTTAAAAGAAGTCTTGGTAACAGATTTCTTGTAACAAAACCTAAAATATTTTACACAAAGAAAATTTGTTGTAGACATTAGAGCTGGAAAAATATCAATCTTCACAAATATTCTAGATTGTAACCTCACAACCATAAATTTCCTTTTTGACTGTGCTGTCCCCCTCTTATGTTAATTTCCCACAGATCCATAAATAACGGAGATTTAATTTAGTGTTTCAGGCATCTGTAGAGAGGAAATGCTCAGTGATGTTTCTGAAGGAAATATATTTTATATAGAAGAAAGACACTGTTCCACAAAGAGAGGTATCTAGGGGAGAAAGGAAAAGAAATGAGCTATTTCTAGTGGTACAGTGATAATACAACATCATTGCGCAAAGTTTGGTTGGAATGAACAATAACACATAATATGACACCTATGTGGCATAGGAAGTCACATCACTTTCAAAAAAGACTTGAGCACTTGAACCTTATTGCTAGAAATCAATGGCATTTAAGCTTCTAAGTGCCACAGATGTTGAAAATTGGACTTAATCTGTTTTGTTATTTGCTTTTTTCAGTTTCTCTTTTACATTTCAGGATTTTTTTTTTTTTTATTATGCTAAGTTTTAGAGATTTTTTTAATTTTTTTTTTTTAATGCACGCCAGGAAAGAAATTTGACAGTCATTTCAGGGCAGCCCTCCTTTTTATGAAGAAAAGACAAGGCTCTTGGGTGAAAAATTGGTCCATATACATGTGAACTGTCTACTGTGCCCTCAGCAAGATCGTTACAGTCTATCTGGAGTGCTATGGACATGCCACAGAACAAATATTGGATTACATTATGCCTATAAACCTCAGGCATCGTGCACTTTTCTAAATTATTCACACATAATCACTCCAGGGGATCACACTTTAGGATGATGGGAGGATGCCTAAAATCAGACAGCCATGAAGTACCTTTATTCTTCAGTGTGTTCTTGGAATACATTAATCTTGAAGCTTAAAATGCACAGTGATGAGTTTACCTATTGGAAAAGATGATGATGATTGCAGATCTGCCAGATAACAAGTTAATTGCTATATTTAACTTAGTTATTGGGAATGAAAGGCAGGCTTTTTTTTTTTTTTTTTTTTTTCCAAAGGACACTTCTAATGACAATTCTTTCTTATGTGTGGCATGGCTAGTCATTTGCAGTAGATAGGGTTGCTGCTCAAAAGTCTTGCTGTCAGAAATAACAAGTATGTTAAATTGGGTCTCTTGAACTGGTAATAGAAGATTACTGTTATTAATAAAACTATTTGCTTTGTGAAAAATGTAGTATGCCTAAGGAATTTTTAAAGTATAAAACTAGCAAAGGTGATGGTGCATCTGCTTTTCCTACTCAACTTGAATTTTTTCCTATTGTGAATAGAATATAGAATAATATTGGGTACAGAGATGAATTTTGGAAATTCATAACATCTAATGAAACCTCCTCATATAACCATTCATGCCTTACATGGACATTTTAAGACATTAACAGCTGTGAATAATGCATAGAATAGAAGTAGAATATACTTGTCAGCCTGACCAGGGCATCTCAGTAGAAAGTGTTCACTATGGTGAACTCTGGGGCAATAGCATCGGAGAATATTCTTCATTTTTAAAGATGAAGTGGAATTTATTTTGATGTTAGCTGACTTCAACATATGCATCTGCTGTAAAACCTCACTTTAAAAGTAAATGTAAATATCCTGCAGAAACTATTGGAATGGTAGACAATTTTGAGATCAAAATGCAGTGTTTTCAAGCATATATATTAGCTCATCAGAGACTTGTAAATGTTACCCTAGCTGTGACTGCTCCTGTTTTCTTTTGTAAAATGAAATGGAGAAAATGTTTTTGGTTTTCCTCCCTCATTTTGCAGTAATTACAAAATCACAGAATAGCTGAATTTGGAAGGTACCTCTGGAGATCATCTGGTCCAACCCTCTGCTCAAGCAGGGTCAGCCAGAGCAGATTGCTCAGGTTGTGTCCAGTTGGGTTTTGAATACCTCCACAGGGATCTCCATAGATCCCACAACCTTCCTGGGCAACCTGTTCCAGAGTTCAATAAGCCTCACAACAGAAAAGTGTTTTCTTATGTTTAAGTTGGGTTCCTTGTATTTCAGTTTGTGCCTATTGCCTTGTCATCCTGTCGCTGGGCACCACTGAAAAGAGCCTGGCTCCCTCTTTTTTTGCTCCCCCCATCACATATTTGCACACATGGATCAGATCCCCTGAGCCTTCTCTGCTCCAGGCTGGAGTCTCAGCTCTCTCAGCCTCTCCTTGTAAGACAGATGCTCCAGTCCCTTAATCATCTTTGTGGCCCTTCCCTGGACTCTCACCAGTATGTCCCTGTCTCTTTTGTGCTGGGGAGCCCAGCACTGGACCCAGCACTCCAGTTGTGTTTCACCAGGGCTGAGGAGAGGACAAGCATCACCTCCATTGATCTGCTGTCAACACTCCTTCTAATGAAGCCCAGGAGGCTGTTGGGTCCTCTATCCATGAGGCCAAAATCTGCCAATAATACATTTTGCAGTTCCCTCAGTTTGTGTACTTGATGGACTTTTGCGTAGAGGCATGGTCAGGAAGGCAAGAGAAGAAAATATGTAGCCAATAAAAAGTGACAGTAAAATATGACTGTCTTTAAAGTAAGAGCCCCTAGCACTTAAATGTAAAGAGATTTCAAACCAATGATGGTACTTTCGCATTTAAATTGTTGGGTTTTTTTTTATATTTGATGTAAAATCCTTTTTTTCCTATAGGAAATAAATTTGTCTTAAGTAAGAAACACAAGAAAGAAAGCTCCCACATTATTCCCACACGGAATTTTAAATGTAGTTAGAAAGATCCCCAGACTAAGCAACCTTAGTTCTATGGACCCTGTTTGCATACAGATAATCAAATATAGCTACTGGGAGTGTGTCTAACTTTGAACAAGATTGAACAACAAAATGTTTGAAACCAGAGCAGCTCTAGAATGAGAGCTAGACACTGGAGAACAGGCCCACTAAAGAAGTCCTATAAGCAATGTGAAAGTGTTTAAAAATGCTGCCATTTTATTAGAGAACATGCTCCAAAAGTATGAAAAACTACCCACGTTCAGAATTTTTTGGAAGTGAGGATTCGTTCATGTTTTTAAAGTAATGATACATAAAGGTCTGTGTATGACTTTTTTTTAAATTTTTTTTAAATGGAGGTGCCACAAAACAATGCAATTTGAGCTTGAGACACTTAGAGCTGATGTTAATATTGCATATATTGGAGCAAAACTTAGGCTAGGAAAATGGGGCTCTGTATACTGAAACCTCTCAAATGGCATACCAGTGCTTGAAAGACAGGGAAAAAGTTCCTCTGTGCTTTTTAGTTTATGATTCAAATATACAAAGTTGAAAAGAAAATGTTGTTGCTAGAGTAAAAGTAATGAATCTGTTCTAAGTAGTTAAAAATAGCTCTTGATAAAATCTCCATGAGAAAGGAAATTTAGAATTAAAGGAAATTGTTAATTAGATTAAATCTTTTCGTCCTGATGTGGTTCATGAGTGTAATCAATCTTCCTCTAAGACTGATGTAAAAGAACATTCTATCTGGGTCAACTGTGCAAATTATCTAGGAAGTTACTGACTGAGGCTGTATAAATATTTTTATTCCTAAACTTGTACGTGAGTGATAAGTATGATTGTGGATGTTATGACTCTCACAAAAGGAGAAAAACAAACCAACCCTTGAGGTCTTTAACTCCAGATGCCGCATCCCTACAGAAGTTTTGTTAGGGTTTCATAGTGTTTCACTTTTACAGTGAAGTTTCACCACTTCACTGGGAGATCTTGTATATGCAAGAAAAGGAAACCTCGTTCATGTTCTTTGAAGTCATAATCTGAGGGAAAAAAATCAAGGTGGAGCACATTTTTGTGGAACAGAACTCAAGAAGCAGTACAGCTTAGAGCTTTTAGGATGTTTCTAATACCTTACTTCAAATTGTGTTAAATAGGAATTTTGCCACTGACCTTTCAGAAAGTGAGACTCACAGGGCAGCATAAAATTAGTTTGTTATGTAGATAAGGATTGCATTGAATGGCAAATTACTAATGTCTCTTCTTACGATTCTTGCTAATAATATATAATTTTCACCAATAAGCTTTTCCTTCTTTGATTAGTTTCTGTGTCAAATTCTTCTTTATCCTTCCACCACTGCAGTCCAGTATTGGTTTTGCCCTTTTTCCACACAGTGAATATGAACACACCTACCAAGTTGCATGTCTTCATTAGGCTTTTCTATTAGATGTCACAACAGATTAGAGATGATCAATTGCCTGAAAAGACAGCAAAGCCTACTGTACATGTAGGATTTAAAAAAAATAAAAAATAACCAAACAAGAAGATATGCCAGTGCATGCATTCAAATGTGTGCATGCTCATATATTTAAATTCAGATTTAAAAGGAATATATCCATTAGACAATCAAATAATAATAAAAATAAGACAACTAATTGAAAGCTCATTACAGACGAAAGTTTTGAAGTTATATTTATACACGTAGTAAATTAATTTTACAACTTTTTTTTTTTTGTTAAATCTGACCACATCAGTTACTTTCTATGTCTGAAAAAGGACCCAGGCTCCATACTGGAACATGGAACAAGTCCTGATTTGTAAATATTCTTGCATGAAGTCCAGTGTCATGCCACATACTGGGGATTTTATTTAACATTTACTTAACCAAAATGGGAAAAGTTCCGATCAGAGTCTGCGTCATTTCTGATGGTCACGTCAAACAAGACACAAATCAATGAAATCAGGTTTTGTTTGTTATAGTGCTTGCAGAACTATTTGCAAAAGTCAACTTAGCTGTGAATTTTAAAAAGGTACCGAGTTGCCAGCTGCTGTAATTCAGCAGGGCTGGCTAAATATTAACAAAAGTATGACTTATTGCACAGGTAAATATTAGTAGGTCATTGATGCACCTGTGTAATTTTAGGAAGATACTGTAAAATTATAGCTAGAGTAAAATGTAACTGCAGCAAATACTGGAGGGATTAAGAGGGGGAAAAAAGCAATAATTTTATGTAGAAATTCTTGCAACCTCTGGGTAAAATGTTTTGAGAGAATTTCAGTGAAAGTACAAGGCATAGAAAACAAGCTAAATAAATAAATAAAAAGTCCTAAAATCAAACAAGTATTACATCTACTATGTGTCTGACTATGTTTTTATATGTTTGCTCATTTGCTTTGGAAGGTACCTTTCTCTAATTATATACTATATATAATATTTTACATTCATTCTTATAAGCAGCACAACTTTCTGTTTGTAGTCTTATAACCCTCTTGCAAAACACTTAAAGCGTATATACTACTCCTGGAGGAAGAAAAGGCTTCTGGTTTTACTCAGTGTTGATGAATACCAACAAAATATGTCATTATCATGGTAACAATAGAGAGGCTAGTAAGTTAAGAATATATTTTCAGAACGATAAATATTTTCACAGAAGATCTTGGTCTTCATATTGAGTTTTTGTTTTGGTGGTTTTTTGGGGTTTTTTGTCATCTAGAGAATGGAACTTCTTTTCAAATGAGACTGTCTCAGTTCTTCTGGTGACAACTTTTGATGGAACACAGAGACAAAAGGTTAGTCTTATAGGAGACCATAATTTTCCAAGAATTTCAGATAAAAGGTAAAGTAATTTGAAAGTTGTTTTATACAGGACCTTTCTTTAAATCATCATGTTTAGCAATAGTCTATTACAAATACTACTACAAAACCAGCATAAAAATTGTGCCTCAGAAGTAACAGTCTACTTAGATTTTCAAAATAGAGGGGGGTTTTTTTGTTTTTTTTTTCCCCAAGTTCTGCTGACAGAGTATATGGAAAGAATTTAAAAATAAATTGTTCAATGCACTTGAGTGAGTACCAGTTGCTGACTACCAGCATGTTACAAGGTGTTACAATTTGTTATAAATTTGGCCCATTCTGTAAGTGACTGTCATATATCAGGTTATAATGAAACCTGCTGGTAGAGTGCTGGAGATATCAATATTAGATTTAAAATTGACTTGTGGAAAACACATGAATTCTCAGATCCAATTGATCAGGGTTTTATACTGTCACTGCCCTTTTGGCACCATGATTCTTGTGGTTTTGGTGGAAGCGTATCATCGGTCAGCTTTAAATGGCTTTTGCTGCAGCTTCCTTTTTTTTTTTTTTTTTTCATAATTTTTCATAAATAAACCAGCTTTGAATTCTCTCAAAGGAAGGATTTGCTTAAGTGGGTAAGAAAAGGTGATAGGAAACTGAACAAAATGTAGTCAATGTTTCTTCAGCTCTTTTTGTAATTGTGGCTTATGAAAGGCTTAGTCCTTTAAATTGTCTATATTTACCACCCCTCAGAGTGCATGGCGAATGGTCCTATGAGGTGGCTGCGCCTAAGAATAGATGAACTGTTCCGGATTGTATCAAAGGTCCTTCAACCCCAATATTTTGTCTCTGGTGGTGGACAATTCCTGAAGTATAAGAATCAGAATTTAGACACATGGATTCACACTTTTGGCAGAGGTATATATTTAATGATTTCACTGAATAGTTTACAAGACAGTTAGTACTTATGAGCAGTTCATCTTACATATGAATACATTACCATTTGATGGTAATATGCAACAATCTTGGATCAAAGGCACCCTGAAAACAGGAGGTAACATATTCTGTACCTTATTCAATCTGCAGCATAGGTATCTATGACACATCATTTGACAACTGCTGCAATCTGAACACAAGCAATAAAAAGTGATTCCAGGATAAAAGTTCTAACTGTCCATGTAATATTACATTAGTTTTCAGGCTACTGGAAAGCTCTCTTTTGCAAGATGCTTTTTTTAATATATATATATATATATATATACACACACACACACATACACACACATACGCAAAGTTATATAAAGTGCTTTTAGTTTTCTCTTCTGTATTTTCTTGGAAGGTTCACTTACATTTGATGGAAAGTGTGTATACATATTTAGCTATTAGATTTATTTACTGATCAATGTAGAGGCAGCATCAGAAGGTTATGTTTTAAGTCATGCTTCAAAATGATGTTCTCATTTTCTCTCAATGAAGTAAATGGATTTTATTACCGATTTTAATGAAATATGACAATGCTGAGAGTTCTGAAAACATCCATATCTGTGTATATCTATATACACACACATATATAGATGCACATACTTACACTCACTTTTGTTTCTCTGTGGGGCAAAATACTGTATTTCAAATGGAGTTATGAGTGTCCTCATCAGGTGATAGCATATTGAAGGTTTCTGAAGGGTCCTTATGTGTCTTATCCTCTTCCGGTTGCTTAGCTTTGATGCTGAAAATGTCAATTTAAAACGGAAGCTTGTGTATTCTTTGTGGAAATCAACTATGTATAATACAGCAATGCTTAGAATCATAAACCACACACTTCATATCACACTGATTTATAACAATACCTAACCATGGTTACCTCTAACCTAACGGAAACATATAGTTCTGAAGCTGATTTTAGCATTGTTTCTTTCAAGAAACAGGTCAAGACCAAGATTTTCAAAAGACTAGTAAGATTTCAAGTGGCTTGTTTTTACTGATTGTTTTTAAGGGCTTAAACAACATTGAACTAATTTATATGTCCTTTTCAAAATCTTGCTTCACTGTTCATTTACGAAAAGTAAGGGGAAAAAATTATGGTGATAGTTCTACCTGCTGCTTGTATTTTTGGAGAGCAATTTATCCTGTTTTCTATGTCAAAGAATAAGGAATACAAAAGCTCTCAAATCTGGCAGTTTTTAATGATAGAAAGAGTGGAATGTAAGATTAGAGGTGAGAAGAAATGGTGGTATCATAGAAGTCTTGGGATCTTTAACACTCTTATAATTCTGAGAAGGATAAGAACTTTATGGATGGTCATGTGAGGGGGAGGGAGGATCCTTTGTAAGCTTATTTTGTGTTCTGTAACTGAATTCTTTGTAACAATGCTCTATTTTCTTCCTTTCCTTCTCCCACACTTCAGAGTTTTCTTGCTGTTCATCAGGGATACCTTTCATAAGCTTAAACACCCAACCTTCTAATTGGTATGTTAAGGTTGTATGTATGAGGTTGTATTCTGACGCATGTGAGGAGAGATGAAGAGGTTTCAGGCATATCTTCATAAATCCAAGAACAGATAATATGTGTGGGAATTATCTAACTTTGTGCATCTAACACTTAGATCTACAGCTGAGTAATCACCTACTTTTTTTGGTCAATGAAAAGGAGCTGGCACTGCTACCCACTTCTGCTTACATCCTACAGTAAATATCTTAAGTAGACCAAGAGTACCATGTCTTGAAAGTGTCTGCTTTTCTCTACTGGCTTTAAAAGGGAACCAGTTCCTCAGCCCAGATGGAGATGTCTCTACAAAGATGCCTGAAGATGGGTGAGATAAATCCTATTCATCGGGCATTAACAAATTGTACAGGCTCCTGTCCAAGTAATTTCCCAGTCTGTCCAGTGTGGGATTGTCTCTGACTACAGGCAGAAATCTTACTTCAGTACTTTTAAGTGTATTTTAGCTACCTCTACTGCATCCCCTTTCAGGTGGCAGGACATCCCTGAATTGGGGTATATACACAACCCCATTTGGTATTTATAAAATAAGATCCTATTTCAGTCTAGATATACAGTGAAACAGTCCTTCACTTAAGAAATGCTGAATCAATGTATCATTCTGTCTAATTGTAGGGGGGGCGGGGAGAAGGTTTTCTGCTTTTCTGTACACTGATCATATATATAACCAGGCTCTCTGTAAGACCTCTCCTATTTATATCTGTGTTCTTTGTTATGAAAATGGGGATGTTTTTCCATAAAACTGACAGTTTTATGTTAAATGGAGATCAGTATATGTTATGGTCAAGTCTATCCCAGATACTTATAGCTTATGCCTAGACATATGTAGATACCAGGATCAGTTAAATGTTTGAGTGAGGTGTAAGACTCCTGGAAATGCTCTAAAATGCATTTTACAGTGATTGAGAAGCAGTTGTACCTCTAGCAAGTACAGTCTTTTGATGACAGGAGTAATATTCACAGAGAGTTGCAAGCACACCTGCTTCTCTGAAATTTCTTGTTATGTGAAATTATGTATTGTGTGTATCGTAAATCAGCTTTGAGAAAATTCTACAGCAAATATTTTGGGATTTGGAGCTGCTAAGAAAATGGCAAATGGCTTGGTGACACCTGCTGCAGCAGTAACATTAAGAATGCTGTCAAGCAGAAACCATTTGTCACCTACCCATATTGAGGATGTAAAGTCAAGGCAAACTTAATCTACACTGCTTCTATATTAGTGAAATAGCCATTTGATAAAAAAGGTTGGCCCAACAAGGGAAAGCCTTTCAGTGTAAAGTGAAACAACTAGCTCTGATGAGAATTAATGTTATCTGGGTTGCCCAACCCTTTTAAAATTTACTATGTATAGTATGCCTATGGAAAATTACTGCATTTGACTTCTAAAATTAGTGAGTGGCATATCTGACTGAAATCAATTTGTAAAAAGTCGTTTTATTTGTATGCCAGTTTAAGTGAGGAATATGTAGAATTGCACTCTGAAAATGTGTATATTAGTTTAACATCAGTTCTGCTGTGCTAAGCAACACAGCTGGGGTGATGAAATAAAACCTGAAATTTACCTCTGATAAGTAGGGGGTTTTAAATTATTATTATGTTGCATGCAAATTCCAAGGAAACTACTTAGATCTTGCTTGAGCTATCTGGTTCCCCAACACTCCCTGAATTAGCTTGTAGCTGCCATCCCGTTAGCCTTATTCTAGTTCTGCCAATGTGACAGCTATTGTGTTAATCTGTCAGGAAGAAAAGGATTTCTTTTAGTCTCTCTTTCATTTACATTCCTTAACTGTTCTTTTTAAAACATGAAGATGTAAATGTGATTATATAAAAGGCATTATTTCTCATTTGTCTGTTTGCTACCCAATGGATTTCTGATTAGGTGAAATAAAGGAACTTGATGTTATCAGCTGATTAATACAGTGTTAAGCTCTATACTGTATCAGTTTCGATAAGCTGCTGTGCTTGGATGAGGGGGTACTGGGGAAGTTACTCCAATGACCCTGAAAGCAAACTGTGTGGTCAGACTTTGTCAGTTTCTGGCCTGTGAGCCTTAATCTTAAAATCACGTCTGGCTGGGCAAACCTCAGTTTGCCACAGGAGCTTTTGAGGTTTGGAATTCAAATGATTCAGCTATAGGTGACCCAAAGAGATGGTACCAGGTGTCTGCAAAGTAGATGGTTTAGATCTAAGTCATAGAAGGCTCATTCTCTTTTGCTCAAGTCTTATGTTTTTCAGTGTTGTTATTAATCTTTGGTGGTGATGCTGTTTTGCTGAGATGATGTCATAGTTTATTATCTGATGGAAAATTGGGACTCAATCTTTCTTTTGCTTCAATAGCACAATCTAATTCAATCAGAACAGCATAAAAGGAATAGAAATTTTAAATGCCACTTGCAAAATCCTTCAACGTTGATGTTTTATAAATACACTAATGCAGCTGAACTAATTTAAGCCTGTGTTAACATTGCTCATGAAGCATATCGAGTGTTTAATTGCAATGCAAAAAGAACAAATAATGAGAATAAGTTACCCAAATTATTTCATTATAAAATAATTAATGTGATGGGCAATTAAAGTATGCATTTAAGTGTACTCATTACATTGTCATTCAAAATTACCTAAGCTAAGGTTAAAGGTGTTATTAAAAACATTAATTTAATTTGTTATATGAAAGGCAGATAATTATCATAAAATATTGCAAATGATAATGAGAAACACTTTAATGAAGTCTTGGTTTAATTAGCGAGGGTATCATTATGATTCGCCTGTGGGTAAAATGGCACACTGTTAATATATTTTCTTTTCATTATGATTAGAGTCTTAGAGAGTTATTTAACAACTTATATGAAGAAATATAGGCTTACATTTATATCTTCGGGATGGTATCTCATTTTGCTCGATACAGATTTAGGATATTATAAAGATTTGGTAAATCAAATTTCTGAAGATAGTGTTTCAAGTATTGTCTATCCTGCTTAACCTCTCAATTGCATGTAATATCCACTGTTGAGAGCACCTTACAACAACAACAACAAAAAAGTATCATGGAACTTGAAAGAACCTCAGAACCTTTCCTTGGTGGCTTTTGGCCTTTTCAGACCATGATGCAAAAAATATTTGAAAAATACCTTAAAATTGTATTTATGTTATACTAGGCTGTATCTCTAACTTAAGCCAAGAGTTCTACAACACAAGCTAACTCAAGCTAGCTTTCTTGGTATAAAATTCTGAGAGAAGCACCCCCTTTTTAACTTTAAGAAGTTTGTCAGTGAGCCAAAACATTAAAGAAAAAGGTATGTTCAACTTGCTGAGTTTTCATTTTTACTGAGTTTTAGAAATTATTTTAAAAGTAACTTCTGCATCCTTTGTGCGAGAAAAATGCTAGGAATAGACATTCAACTGGAGATTGTTCTGACAGGGAGAAATGGTTGTGCTTGAGAACTTGTTATCATTGTGATGATGGTCTTTTTGTTTTGTTTCTGCCATTCCTTCATCCACTGCTTCTTTAGAGCTGATAAGTGCAATCAGAAGCTACCAGATTGTTGTTTAGAGCAATCAAAATAATGTGGAATAATCCCTGTTGGCTGAGGCAGTTCTAGCTTCCTCATCTTTTCTAGTCACAGCAACAGCAGTGAGGTTTTTTTCTTAATAGCAAAAGGGCTGTATTTCAGGGACAACATCTTACTGTGATGAATTTGGTTTAACTGCCTATTTTATCCAATAATGTACAGAAACTAGAAAAGATTAAAACAGCTACTCTCATTTACCATCTTCTATTTTCTATCTCTCTTTCTTTTTCTGTTTCTTTTCCTTTTTATTTCTAACTTTCATATTTAATTCATAGCTATCATAGTATCAAGGTAATGAATTCAATCCTCACTATTTACTGACTAGTGCTTGCAGTCCAGTAAGCACATTTCATTTGGCATAATCTTTTGTATGCATTATTATACACATGAATTCAGGTTTGGGTAGATTTAGAGGCTAAAGCCTCTTTTTATCAAAAAAAAGTGAACTGTGACATGCAAGCTGTTTCACGTACCCCTACAAGATGTATTATAGCATGTTTAGGTGATGAGAAAGACCATAGAGTTTTTCAGGAAGTCAGGCTATTTGCTTAGAGAAATGAAACTGACATGGGGGTGTCTTCTGATTTTTGGTAATAGCCAAGCTTTTCCACCAAGAACTGTCATAAGTCAATTTTAATTGCAATCTCATATATAAAATACCACTGGAGTTAAACTCTTTAGGAATTCAATTATTTGATTTCAGTGAAATAGAACTGTAATAGAGTGCATACACGAATTGTACCTCAAGCAGTAATATTTGTTTGATTTCTCAAATCAGTTTCATAGATTTTACTAGGTTAACAAGAGAAGACGTCCTCATGGTAGCCTGATAACTCTGCCATGCTCTACTTCACAAGTGGCAGCCACTTTAAAAGTTGCTGAGCTGTAGCTTTAGATACACCTGCCCCAGTTGTCAATGTGATTATTTAAACCTGACAAAAGTAATTTAGATAACCCATTTTATCTCACAACTAGCTAGGTTACGTACGGTCATGCCAAAGCAAACATCCACATCTGTCTAATGAGAAAGTGGGACTTGAGGGTACACTTTCAGGGTTAAAATTATAATATTAGATGCAACTGGTTAGGTCAGAAAGTAGATGGATAACCACATAGTGACACAACCACAGTCACTAAACTTACTCTAATTTTAATAATTAAAATTGGTATGTTTGACAGATATTTTCCATGCAGTAGAAAGAATATGTTCAATCATGATACTATTTTCTGAAGGAGTAACACTTTATTTTTTTCTAAAGATGAATTGATAAATAGATGCATATAAGTCACAAGACATACTATGTAGTGCTTATAGTATATTTTCATCGTTAACACCAGTATTGCATGAGTTCTTTGATCAGATATTCTCTGATGCTGAGGCAAGGCAAGCAGCTCACTTTACTCTCTAAAATCAATCTCTTCAGGCATAGTAACAGGTGCCTGAAGAAGGGCAAATAAAAGTATGTTTTCCATTAATCAATTCATTCATCATGAGTTCTACTTAAATGCTGAATATGACTGGTTTTTCTTACGCTTTTCTGCAAAATCTTCCCTGCCTAAATTTCCCTCATGAGTCAACAAGACTGTTGGCAATTCCTGCTGAGCATAGCAAAGCTCTGCAAGAGTTTATAACTTTTTCCTATTTTCTTCACACATAAGGAGAAGTTATATTTATTTTGCTGTACTGGATGGACTTTTTGCAAAGGCTTCTGCTAGTGGTTTCTAATTTGGTTGCAAATTTGTTAGACTCCATTTTCTCCCCAAAGAGCTTGACTGTATTTTAAATAGAATTAATGAAGAAAAAATACCCATTGAGAATCATTTTTTTTCATTGGATGGCTCAATTATGACAGTTGTTTCAGGCACCTGGCTCATCAAGGAACATGGAGAGATGAGGTCACTCAGTATCCAGACCAAAGTGTCTGCATTTCATCTTCAAGATTTTAGAATTTTAAGATGCATATCCTGATAATCACTGTGCTCCTAAAGACGAAGTCATGTGCAGTTTAGGAGGACTTGTGGAAAGGAGACTGGAGATAGCTAACATTAGATTATATGATTTTTGACACCTCAGTGATACCTGAGCTGCATGTATGCATGCACTAGCAGCCAACTTAAGCCCTTTGACCCATAACACAAGATCCCTCCTTCCCTTCCTTTGTGCCATTAGAATCTGAGCAGGGTCTGAATAAGCTGCTTATTAGCCTAGATGTCTCCCAGCAGCATTATTGTATGGATCAAAAGTGTAATTTTGGAAGCTGTCTCATGCTCATACCTAATGTATGAGCCGTTCAGTCAGCGGTGAGGCCAGCCGAGGCCACGGTAAGCGGGTGGCTAAGCGCTAGGCTGGGGCAGACTGGGAGGTTCCCGAGGCCCGGGAGCGCCGGGGAAGAGCGGAGGGACCCGTCCGGAGCTGGGGGCTCTCGTGAGAGAGGCTGATGTGGCGTGGGCATTGCTGGGGGCAACCGCGGGAGATTTGAACAGCCCCGAGGAGCGCCGGCGACCAGGACCGCGGCGACCAGGGCGTGGCAGGGCAGTTCGCGCGGGCAGGGTGCAGCCCCCCTCTTCCCAGCTCAAGAAGGCCACTCAAGCGGTGGGCATCAGCCCAGAGGGAGACCCAGGTATGGTTGCCACTCGGGTGAAAGCCATTGCTAGGAAAAACGTGGCGACGCAGACAGAGCTCCCATGTAAATGTGCAGCTGTCCAGGTCTCTGGCTGCGGGGAGGGCCTGAGTCTGTCACTGATGACAGAGGGCAGCGGGGACACCTCTTGTGTGAGGTGTGACCAGGTGGATGATCTGCTCAGCCTGGTGGCAGAGCTGAAGGAGGAAGTGGAAAGGTTGAGGAGTGTCAGGGAGTGTGAGAGGGAGATAGATTGGTGGGCCCACACCCTACCATCCCTGAGGCAGAGGCAGCAGATGGAGGCTCCGCAAGAAGCGGAGGTTCCCCTGCTCTCTTGCCACTAGGTAGGAGGGGACCTAAGAGATGGAGGGGAATGGATACAGGTCCCTGCTCGGGGAGGCAGGCGAATCCCCTCCTGGTCTCCCTCACCTTCCCAGTTGCCCCTACGCAACAGGTATGGGGCTCTGGAACTTGAGGACCAGGTCAATGAAGATCAGGGTGTAGATGAAGCCCTATCTAGGGAGGTGCCTAGGCTCAGTCGGGCAGCCCCACGCATTCTCACATCGTCTGAAAAAAGAAGAAGGAGGGTAGTTGTCATAGGTGACTCCCTTCTGAGGGGGACAGAGGGCCCAATACGCAGACCTGACCCATCCCACAGGGAAGACTGCTGCCTCCCTGGGGCCCAGGTAAAAGACATTACCAGGGAACTCCCTGGTCTGGTTCGGACCTCTGATTATTACCCATTGCTGGTTGTGCAGGTTGGCAGTGATAAGATTGCAGAGAGAAATCCAAAGGCAATCAAAAGGGACTTCAGGGCCTTGGGGCGACTAGTGGAAGGATCGGGAGCACAAGGTAGTGTTTTCCTCAATCCCTTCAGTAGCAGGGAAATACACTGAAAGGAACAGGAAAACACATCTGGTTAATACATGGCTCAGAGGCTGGTGCCATCAGTGGAATTTTGGGTTTTTTGATCATGGGGAGGTTTACATGGCACCGGGCTTGCTAGTGACAGATGACATCCAGCTGTCTCAAAGGGGTGAAAGAATCCTCGCTCGTGAGATGGCAGGGCTCATAGAGAGAGCTTTAAACTATGTTTGAAGGGGGTAAGGGATAAAACTAGGTGCACCAGGGGTGAGCCTGGGGGCAGCATGCCGATGTTAGGGGTGGATTCAATAGGCCAGCTCAAATGCATCTATGCCAATATACACAGCATGGGCAATAAACAGGAGGAGCTGGAAGCCATCGTGCAGCAAGATAGATATGACTTAGTCACCATCACGGAAACATGGTGGGATGACTCCCATGACTGTAGTGCTGCAATGGATGGCTACAAGCTCTTCAGAAGGGATAGGCAAGGTAGAAGAGGTGGTGGCGTGGCTCTCTATGTTAGGGAGTGTTTTGACTGTACAGAGCTACACGATTGTGATGACAAGGTGGAGTGCTTATGGGTAAGGATAAGAAGGAAGGCCAATAAGGCAGATATTGTGCTGGGAGTCTGTTATAGACCACCCGACCAGATTGAAGAGATGAATGAATCATTCTACAAGCAGCTGGCAGTAGTCTCAGAATTGTGTGCCCTTGTTCTCGTGGGGGACTTTAACTTTCCAGATGTCTGCTGGAAATACAACACAGCAGAGAGTAAACAATCTAGGAGGTTCCTGGAGTGTGTGGAAGATAACTTCGTGACACAGCTGGTGGGTGAGCCAACCAGGGGAGGAGCCTTGCTAGATCTATTGTTTATGAACAGGGAAGGACTGGTGGGAGGTGTGACGGTCAGAGGCCGTCTTGGGCTTAGCGACTGTGAAATGATAGAATTCTCAATTCTTGGTGAGGCAAGGAAGGGGGTTAGCAAAACCACCACTATGGACTTCCGGAGGGCAAACTTTGGCCTCTTCAAGGCACTGGTTGAGAGAGTCCCTTGGGAGACGGTCCTGAAGGGCAAAGGGGTCCAGGAAGGATGGACATTCTTTAAGAAGAAAATCTTAATGGCGCAGGACCAGGCTATTCCCATGTGCTGCAAGTCAAACTGCCGAGGAAAACAACCGGCCTGGCTGAACGGGGAGCTTTTGCTAGGAGTCAAGAAAAAAAGGAGAGTTTATCGTCTCTGGAAAAAAGGGCAGGCAACTTGGGAGAAGTACAGAGATCTTGTTAGGTCATACAGAGAGGAAATTAGAAAGGCAAAAGCTCACCTAGAACTCAATCTGGCCACTATTGTAAGGGACAACAAAAAAATGTTTTTACAAATATGTTAACAGTAAAAAGAATCCCAGGGAGAATATCTTTCCTTTAATGGACACAGAAGGTAATGTTGCCACCAGAGATGAGGAAAAGGCTGAGGTACTTAATGCCTTCTTTGCCTCAGTCTTTAATAGAGAGACCAGTTATCCTCAGGGTACTCTGCCCCCTGAGCTGGAAGGCAAGGACAAAGAGCAGAATATATCCCCCTTAATCCAGGAGGAAATAGTTAGTGACCTACTAGACCATCTGGACACTCACAAATGTATGGCACCAGATGGGATCTATCCAAGAGTACTGAGGGAACTGACAGAGGTCCTTGCCAAGCCACTCTCCATCACCTATTAGCAATCCTGGTCAACAGGGGAGGTCCCAGAGGACTGGAGGCTTGCCAATGGGATGCCCATTTACAAGAAGGGTTGGAGGGAGGATCCGGGCAACTATGGGCCTGTCAGCCTGACCTCGGTACCGGGGAAGATTATGGAACAGTTTGTCTTGAGAGCGCTCACATGGCAAGTCCAGGACAAGCAGGGGATTGGGCCCGGTCAGCGTGGGTTTACGAAAGGCAGGTCCTGCTTGACCAACCTGATCTCCTTCTATGCCCAGGTGACCCGCCTAGTGGATGAGGGAAAGGCTGTGGATGTTATCTACCTGGACTTCAGCAAGGCCTTTGACACTGTCTCTCATGGCATACTCCTTGAGAAGCTGGCGTCTCACGGCTTGGACAAGTGTACTCTTCACTGGGTGAAAAACTGGCTGGCTGGACGAGCCCAGAGGGTTGTGGTGAATGGAGTTAAACCCAGTTGGCGGCGGGTCACAAGTGGTGTTCCCCAGGGCTCGGTGTTGGGCCCTGTTCTGTTTAATAACTTTATCAATGATTTGGATGAGGGGATTGAGTGCACCCTCAGCAAGTTTGCAGACAACACCAAGTTGGGAGGCAGGGTCGATCTGCTTGAGGGTAAGAAGTCTCTACAGAGGGATCTGGACAGGCAGGATCGATGGGCTGAGGCCAATCGTATGAAGTTCAACAAGGCCAAGTGCTGGGTCCTGCACTTCGGTCACAGCAACCCCATGCAGTGCTACAGGCTCGGGGAAGAGTGGCTGGAAAGCTGCCCAGCAGAGAAAGACCTGGGGGTGCTGGTTGACAGCCGGCTGAATATGAGCCAGCAATGTGCCCAGGTGGCCAAGAAGGCCGATGGCATCCTGGCCTGTATCAGAAATAGTGTGGCCAGCAGGAGCAGGGAGGTGGTTTTTCCCCTGTACTCGGCACTGGTGAGGCCACACCTCGAGTACTGTGTTCAGGGCCCCTCACTACAGGAAAGACATTGAGGTGCTGGAGCGTGTTCAGAGAAGGGCAACCAAGTTGGTGAGGGGCCTGGAGCACAAGTCTTATGAGGAGCGGCTGAGGGAGCTGGGGCTGTTTAGTCTGGAGAAAAGGAGGCTGAGGGGAGACCTTATCGCTCTCTACAACTGCCTGAAAGGTGGTTGTATTGAGGTGGGTGCTGGTCTCTTCTGTCAGGTGGCTAGATATAGGATGAGAGGAAATGGCCCCAAGTTGCAGCAAGGGACGTTTAGGTTGGATATTAGGAAAAATTTTTTTACTGTGAGGGTTGTCAGACACTGCAATAGGCTGCCCAGGGAAGTGGTTGAGTCACCATCCCTGGAGGTATTAACAAAGCGTGTAGACAAGGTATTCCAGAACATGGTTTAGTGGGCATGGTTGATGGTTGGACTTGATGATCTTGAGGGTCTTTTCCAACCTAAATGATTCTATGATTCTAATGTCTGTGCTTTAGTTTGCATTGATACTTTGGTGAGTATAAACAGCCCTCCTTTATGATGAAACCAACCTGAAAGATGCACTACAAGTGGTTGCCATACTCGAATAAGTGTAAAGTCCACAGGACCAGACCAGGGTCAGCCCAAAGTAAACCCCTTAAAGCATGGACAGTATAGATACCAGCTCCTCAACACAGAAGTTTTCACTCTGTGCGGGTCATCTGTGCTCCTAGCTCCACACTACTTGTTCATGTAGAGACAGCCTATGCTTCAGTACTACATGTGGTTCAGATATTTATTTGGGCAGAGATCTTCACATCACTGTCTGCCAAACAGCACAGATGTACTCTGTTCTTGCACACGGCTGGGTACCTTCCAGCTGGAGTTGAAGTGCAGCATAAACTCTGATGCCGCCTTGTTAGGTGAGTAAAACTCACCCACACTTACAGTGCCTCAAAGCCTGTAAGAAGGTTAGTGAAAAACCTTGAGTCTGTACTGGCTTTGTAGTGGTAGCACTCTTCACTTTCTGATACAGCAAAAGCATTTTACCTGGCAAGCATCGTGCAGTTAATGAGCTACTTCTATTGACGTGGTCCTCTCAGGGCAGCAGGTTCTCAGTTTTTTTTAGTTGTAGACAGAAAAATTTTCCTAGACTGTTAAAAATTGTTTCATGTCAAAGACTAGAACTAAAGTGCATGACCTGTTGCATGAGATATAATTAACTTAGGAGCAGCTTGGCCATATCTGAAGCAATAGAAAGCAATTTTCTTGAGAAAGGTTGAAAAAATCCATATTGATCAGTACTAAGTAGTAAAAATTTATTGCAATGTTGTCAGTTGCCTTATTCCAAATCAATACAAATCTCACCAAAAGCTTCTTAAATGCAATAAGAATCTGACAAGGCCTTTTTGTCACAGATTAGTGTTAAAGCAATGAAAAGGGCCCCAAGGAAAACTGTCTCTGACCAGAATGCCAGCTGTATCCCGTTTCAGCAGTACTCCTTTTGGTATAGGACATCTTCATTGGCTTTTTGGAACCCTGAAGAAAAGCTTAATGTTTTATCAGTTAACTAATGCAAATGTTAAGAAATGCCTAAAGACCTTGCATTTCCGACTGTTCTTATCAGATGTAAAAGTTGTTAGTTTTCAGAAGAAAAAATATCAATTAGCCACCTGAATAAGAATGAAAGATTGGATATAGAAGGAACATTCTTTCTGCTTACAATTTAAAGAAAAAAACTTTCATAAAAAACTATTTTAGTCGGAGGACTAAGATCCCATGATAGGATCTTAGATCCTGAAATTAGCACACACTGATATGAGAGTAATGCTTTTCTTAGAAAAGCATTCAGAACAATTTCAACTCAGCTATAACACAGATTTAAATCCCAAAGCAGCACAATCTAATTTCAGGTAGCAAACAACTAAGACAACATCCCCTGTACTTTTAGAACAAATGTTTTTCAGGAATTCTGGTTGTAGTAGCATTTGATAGATTAAATAGGATTACCCTAGTAGTTTGCATGAAAAGAGCTATTTTAGTTATTAAGCTGTCATGTCCTTCATTATTTCTGCAGAAAATGTACACATACATTCATTAAAAATTAACAAATCTAGAATTAGTGATAAGTATCTACTTAACATGTTTTGAAGCATGTATTTTTCAAAGCTTGAAATGATCTCTTGATTTCTTGATTTCAGGGGACGGGGCACCTGAATGCCTGCAAATGTGTGGCCACAAATAATGCAAATCCTGTTGAAAGACAATGGTATTTGTGATCCTAAATCACTCAGAACCTGTTAAAAAATCACACTATTTTTGTCCTTTGTGTAAGATAGTGTCTGTCCAGTAATGTGATTTAGCTTTTTAACCCTAGCTCTTTCAAAATACACTTGCCAACATCTTAAGTGTGCACTACATTGGTGCATTCACTTATGCTAAGTTAATCCACACTTTTAGAACCAGACATTCATCTCACTTAAAAGACAGCAAATAATAGGAGGAAATTCCTTCCTAAAACTTTCTTGGGTGTTTCTAATTATACAAGTGCTGCTTCTGTGCTGCTGTGTTCCACCTGAACCTGAACAGTTTGTCTTGAATGTTTGCTCTCAACCAAGACAGCAAGGCTACTCCATTTCATAGGCAGTCTGATGGAGGCCATCCACCAATTAATAAAAGAGAAATAGCTATTTAGAAGGCAAGGGCTATTTTCTGGTTGAACCCCTTTATATTATTTTGTCAAATATTTAATAATTTTCTGCTTATATGCAAGGTTTCCCATGAATCACTACTTAAAAACATGAGTAAGAAAAAAACAGGTGGAGCAGTGTGTTTATAAATGAAAATACTGGAGAATACGGAAGGAAGGCCTGCAGAATAGAGGACAAACTCTCCAGAATGCAGAGTTCCAGAGTAACTAGGAAGGGGGGGGGGGGGGGGGGGGGAGAAGACACCCCCCTACACCCCCCTTCAAAAAAAACCCCAAACCTCACAAAAGCAAGTGGAAATCTTACTAAGGAGAACAGATAGAAATTAGATTTTCTTTATCTTGGTGCTGATATGTAGAGCTGTTTGATAAGCCACAGTTGAAAGACAGCAAATTTTTGGAAGAGTGCTGCATACCTGTAAGGAATGCAACCACTGTGTGTTATCTGTTCCATACAAGAACTCAAACCTCAAACCTGCTAATTATGAAGCTTTAGAGTGACTAACAACAGAGCTGGAATTGCCTTTCCCACACATGCAAGTTTGGAAGCTTTCTGGAACCTTTCATTTTTTATGAGATTGCAGTCAGGAAGGAACCAAAGCTGAGAATCACACTTCCAATGTGGACACGGAAAAAAGACAGTTTCTGCTTATCAAGTTGCAAAATGTAACTACATCAGAGCCTATATTTTCATTGCTGAGGAAGACCATGGTAGTGAGGAACAGTAATCCACAGAACACACAGGAACAAGCCCAGCCCTGAAAGCAACTGAAAAGGAGGAATCAGAAAGATGAAAATGGAAGTGTATGGAAGATGTGGAAGCAAACCAGATTGTAGCAGTGACTGGCACTTGGAAAGAGATGCTGCATTTACAGGAGCAAAATTAATTATCAAAAGCTCACATGGAAAAAAAAAAAAAAAAAAACAACTAATCAAACAACAACAAAAAAACCACAAAAACCACAATTCAGAAAGTATCTTCCTATTGCATGCAAGTGCCACTAGTGTCTGGTTGTATGAGGACTCTTTTTCTGTTTGGCTGCAGAGCCACTTTAAACACATTAGCCGAAATCCTGTGCAGTTCTCCACAGAGTTCTTGGCTGCAGAAACCATCCTGTCAGCTACCTTCTGTTGGTGCCTGATTCCTTGTGGTGGGAGTCACCCTCCCCTGACCTCTTCTGTGCAAACTGCAGGTGGTTTAAACTACTCAGTCCAACTTAGCATTAGAAGTCAGCAGTTGCCAGTCTTAAATCAGAGACAACACCACTTCCATATTGTCACTATTTTGCAGTTTTTCAGTGCTTTTCATCTTCTGCTTAAGATGACAGGCTAACCTATTTATTTAATTTTACACTGGGACAGAGCAGGAGAGGAATAGTCACCTGGTCAGACAATAGTTTAGATGGATGAAGGAAGTACAGTAGCAGCAAATTCAAAGTCTGGTGCTAAATCAGCTCAGCTTAGGTTAGTGATAGACGCATTAAACATATTATCTTGGCCAGTTTTAGCTGAAAAGCAATGTAGAAAGCTGTTAAGAAACTGACAGCAAGAATTTAACATCTGAGATACTAAAAATTCATCAGTGGCTTATAGGCCTTTGAATGTCTACATATTCACATTAAAAGAGTCAGAACTAATTTTCATACTAAATTATATGAACAATTTACAAAGAGAAAAGAGGTTGAAAGCAATTGCTAGCATTCAAGCTGATTGTCATGCTTTTTTCATCTTTTGTCATCTTTTTTTTTCATAAGCGTGTAATGTGTGTATCTTTGTACTAAACAAAATCACTTCCAGACACAGTTCTTAAGTCAAGTGCTTAAGGAAGTGTAATGCAAATGAAGCAAAAGATACTATAGCTTTATTTCATGTAATATTTTTCTTCAGCCTGCTGAAAACACAATTCTTACACTGTAGTCAATGGCAAAACTCTCTGCAGAGGAACATAACTACTTAGCTGTGTTTTAAAATTTTTGTTCTTAGTGGGTGTGATGAAGTCGATGAAGGAGGGAGTGAGACCTTGGTGGGACTTCAGGGCAGTGGAGGGATGCCTCAGAGGACACGGATTGGTCAGAACAGGTCTTTCCCTGCTCCCAGACATGATTTGGGATCTGGTTTCCAGTACATTTTTTTTATGCTTCCAGTACATTTATGGGATGCTGCAGATGGTTTGTAATGTTTTCAACTGTGTCCCTGTCACCATAAAAGCAATACTTCATTTTAGTAGGTAAGGTAGGGAGATACAGAGTACAAATGAGTCTGAATAATAGTAATTTTAACATAAATCATAACATGGGAAGAAGTTACAGCTAAGATGTGGTTTAGGAGGCTGCTTCCTATTACCTCTCACCTTTCCATTGGTAGTTACCAGTCCTCCGAAAAGACCCAGAAAGTGACTACAGGAGTGTTTATTTAACCTTTTTGGGCCAGTGTAAGACTTGAAATCTTTTCCTGGATTTCCTAATGAAACCCAGGGATTTCATTAACTGAATGTACATTTTGGTTTCCTTTGCAAAATTAGCATACGATGGCAGAATTTATGAATGACAATGTCAGCTTCTCGTTCTATCTTCTATTGAGAATACAGATCACAGCAAACCAGAGTAAACACAGCTCTTACATAGGCAATGCAGACAAAAATGCATTCAAAGTGTTAATCCAGCCAATTTCATTATATTCAATAGCAGATATGCAGAAATGGGCTTGAGAGAGTTATTTAGGGGGAGGATTGCAGAGACAGCTCTTTTATTGACTGCTGCTCTTATGGAACAAAACACGGAAAAGAGGATTTTTGTAAGGCATTTGTAAGCCATAACTGTCTCTTTAGATGGTTGAGTTGTGTTAAAGGCTGGATTATGGAAGCATCCTTATGTTCTGTGATGAATTAAAAAAAGATTTGCTGCCTTGGACAATAGAAAGTCATGCAGTCCAATACTAAGTAACATCTGCTATGTGCTTTTATGCCACTTGCAAACTGTAAAACACATAGCGGGGATCTATTAAAAAGGAGGCAGTTTTCAAGGTCCAAAATATAACAACAGGTAACAGATGTTTTGGTCAGATGGTTAAATGAAAATATACATTTTGTTACTGGTGTCTGAGACAGCAAATAAGACCAGAATTTATGACTTAAAGAATTTCTTACACAGTAATTTTCTTAAAAACCTCCTCAGGATACAAAACAACATTACAAATAAACTCCATATTCCTATCATAAAGTAATTCTATTTTAGGTGTTTGTGAATGTATCCTCAATTTTAACTTGTCTGACCCAAGCACTTCTGTCAGATTTCCAGATTTTCTATGTATCCAGCAAACTAATTAAAATTGGGCACTTACAGATGGTTTGTATGATTTTAACATGCATGTTGTGTATTTATAAGCATCTTCTGCTATGTCTAGTACTTCAGTAGGGAAATGGGAACATAGCCTGATTGAATGCTTTTCATATTGCTAGGATATTTTTACTACTTCTTCGTAATAAGCTATGACACTCCTTTTAGCAGTCTGGTAAGACTTCATTTGACCATTCTAATTTAAGCTGCTTGTCTTTAATTGACAAAGCATTTGTAGAAAGCCATGAATGTGTTCTTCAGGGTTCTCTGAAATTTCAGAGAAGCAGGAACCTGAATATTTCACAGCAAGGCTGCTGGAGAAAGCAGATGAGTTCAGTTGTTTCTAAGGCACTGTCACGGCTCATGAAGGCCCTCAAAAGGGTAGCCTCAGTACTTTTGGCACTGCTCTGGGAGTCTGAAAGGCCACTATGCAGTCTATGAAGTGACTACTGACTGATGAGAAACACTGAAACTTTCCAAATGTCCTGGATCCATGGAAATCTTGAAGAGTGGTTGCTTCCCACCACGCAGTTTACCAATGATCTGTACTGGTAATCTGTGACTATAAAGGGCGGAAGATCCCAGAACTGAAAGAAAACGTGGATATTCACATAGCACCGTTGCTACTTTATGCCATTACAATTCATGAAACGCGATTCAGTTGCTACAGTATTGCTGCACCCTTAAAACATGAGTCCCTTGCCACATGTTATCCATGTTGTGTTTGCCTATCATTGCTACTTTATTTCAATTGATGCACTTAAGTTCTCCACCCTTGGCAGCAGGGAATCTGATCTCCCTCCAGCTTCCCTACAGTGCATCCCAGAACTCCTCAACTTAAACTATCTTACATGGTTATATCTTCTTTCTTGGAAACAGAGAATGAGGCAGGTTTTTTATTATTATTTTTTATTTCAAGATATGCTATTTATTAATCTGAACTGGGCGAGACAAAAATAAATTTTATTTTTTTTTTTTTTTTAAATTCCAATTGGTTTGATTCATGTATTTTCACATGTCAGGTTCCTAAACTGACAGGATACATAGAATTTTCAAAAATAAACATAAGGAATTGCTTATCGGAGCCCTGCAGGTTGATCTCTGTCCTTCCCCATGGTAACACTTTTTCAGCACAGTAGCAGCCAGCAGAGTAGATAATGGGGCACTTCTGAACCTGAAAATTAGATGCTGTCTGCCATGACTAAAAAGAAAAATCTCACGGTGGATGGATATGAAGAAAAGGGGATGAAATTAATTTTTGTTTGTATTAAAAAAAAAAAAAAGGCAGGTGGAAAAATACAGGAAGTCAGCACTAAGAAGAGAGAGGCGTGCATATGAAGTTAGGGAGATCACCAAACAGACCAACCTATGCAATTGTCTGATAAGAGTAACACAGACTTTTTTCACTCATTTAATAGGTACAAAGTTTGTTTGGTTTTATTTCTTGGAAATTTTAGTGATTGGCTAAAAGAGACAGAGTCTCTTGTTTTCTTTCATATAATTCCCTACCCAGGTTATCGGGGTATGTAAGAAATTATTTTGTATATATGTTGATGATGGTACTGCAGTGCCTGTATTGCCATTTCCTTTTTACAGTAGCAATATTTACGAGTAACAATGTGAAATGAATAGGTGAATTTTCCTAAGCAGACAGCAAAAAAAAAGCTTGTGGACAATTATATGATGCAGATGAATAAGAGTTATTTTCTAAAAAAAAAAAAAAAAAAAAAAAAGGCAGATTTAATTTTTTTAACTTCTTTAAATTGTTTTATGTACCTATTAATGAATCAACTAATATAAAGGATAGAAGAGAGGAGAAAGATTAAAACCTATATTTTTTTAATGCAAACAGCCCTTTGACTTTTCTATCAATTCAAGGATGTTTTATGCCTATAAAGTAAAAAGATAAATGAACTTCCTCAAAAATTTCTCAGTAGTGGTTGCTGATGCTGGGCAACAATACCCCTTTTCTGATTGACAGCTACAGCACTCTAACTCTGTCTCTTATAATACAAACATCACACTGAATCTTTCACGAATAGATGTAGTCTCCTTCCCTTTATTAGCTTTCTCATCCCATAGAGTGCAGTCAGTATAGGCATCATTCCTGTCCTTTAGAAAGAAGTAGATTAGTCCATTTCCTCATGGGGGTTTGCAAAGTCCTTCAATAGACGTGACTGGAAGAGGAAGAGGCTGAAGATGGTGGCCTAAGGGAATAAACTGCTGACTTGATAAATCTTTGGGTCTTAAGAGGTCATCTCTTGATGTCTGAAAGAAAGATTGACTTACCAGCAAATATGAGCACTAGTCTTTATGGCTTTGTGAGCGTTTTTTTTTAAGTAACATAGAAAACATTTGTATATGAGATACTTATAAATTTTCTACAACTACAGAAACAGTGTTTTCCTTTCTCAGGTCTTATGAAATTCTCATAGAATTATTTATTCTTTTTTACACTGTGTGCACACTGTCCATGAGATGTGCAGGGAATTTTAATGAGTTTTTACATTAACAAATGCACCTATGAAATACAACATGGAAAAATCTGAAACCCTGTGAACTTTTGTTACACGTGACACCTCATAGACCCTAAAGAGAGTAAGAGCAATAAACAACACATCGTTAATGAAAATTCTGATTTTTCATATCCGTTGCCCTGAGATGCAGAATCAACTGCAGCTAGGAGCAGATTAAATTGAATTAATTTTCTTTTTCCTTGAGTATTTCATAACTTGTAAAGTTTTATTCTGTCACAGGAAAATCTAGGTATTTTTGGCAGGGGATTGTCCACAAACATTTAATTTTTATCACTTCTTGCTAGGGTAGATTCTAAAAACTCATAGCCAGACACTTAGTTATGGAAATCAAGGAGGTGCATCAGGAATCAAAGGAACAGTCTGTGTTTGAAAACAATTTATTTTATTTTATTTTATTTTTTAATAACTGTAGTATGTAGATAGGGGCTGCAGGCAAAGAAGTGTAATCTGCATACCTTCAGACTGTGATTTAAGAAGGATTCACTTCCAAGACAGCCAGACCTCCCTGTTATGCCACTGTCTGTGGAGGGTTAAGAGTCTGGGTTAGGACACAGAGTTTCAAATGAGGCCCACTTAGCAGATGGCCTGTGCTCATTTTTGGCTGACATGAAATCGATCGGTAGATTATGCTTTCTAGATATCTTTTGTTTCTTTAACTTGCTCTTGGCAAACTACCTGCTGCTGCTTATTACCCAGAGTCCACAAAAGCACTGGGTACTTCTGGGTACTTTTGTGAGTGCAGAAGGCTGTCTAGACTGCAGAAGGAGTCTAAAAGTACCTTTGTTACTTGAGGGAAAAAGCAAAGTGCTACTCTTCCATGTGATGTGCTCAAACTCTCATAATTTGTTGTTGAGCAGGGAGTTAGATTCTATGTAAATTCCAGGTGGTTTTTGGAGCTGATCTTGATTTCAGTTTGACACTTGGGGCAAATGCAAATGTTGCACATGTAGACCATAGTTTTCTGGAAGCACAACAAATCTGTGAACAGAATTTGTGACCTACCTCCATTAAAAGATTTTTCTTAATTCCTTATTGTTAGGGTCTTACGTTGTGAAGTGGATTGGTACTTTTAAATAACAGCTGTCAGGACAAGCAGTTGTATACAGTTCTGTTTTGTTTTTTTGAAACATCTCTCTCCTGAGAGCTCTATAATCTAAGTCCAGATTGCTGCTGTCCTCCCCTGACAGGCTGGCAGAGAAGTATTGATCCATCATGGGAGGATGTGATGAAGTGACAACAGCAGGGACTTTTATTTGCTCATCTCAGAAAAAAAAGTACCAGAAGGCAGTGTTAGCTAATCTCCCATGCTTAAGGAGGAAGATGATGTGCTAAGAAAAATGGGAATAATGTGCTTGATTATCGCTTGATTATTGGGCAAGGGTGTGTTGGCATTGAAGTTGCCTTGCTGAGAATAAACCCACGGTAATTTGTTGCAGTCTTATGATCGTATGCAGTAGGGTTGAGAGAAGCACTTGGGGCCTACCCCCACAATCAAAACCAACTGCAAAAGACGTGTTCTGTCCAAAGGGTCCACAGAATGTCTTGCCCACCACCTGACAGAGGCCACAAAACATTGCAAACACTTAGGAAAAATGTACACTGTAAAAGAAGGAAAAAAAATAAATCACAACTATCAACAGGAAGGTGTTGCTTTTTGTCATAGGAAAAGGTACAGGTTGATATAAAAAGGAAGAGAGCGGAGTGTTCGGGGGCATTAGCAAAAGTTGGCATTGAACAAAAACACTTGTTTCTACAAAACCTTTGGCAGAACACAGATTCATGCCATTTTTTTAAGAAGAAAAGAAGAATAGCAAAATTAATTTGTAATAGGAATGTATATGATTCGCAAGTGCAATCTGTATTTTTTGCTTAATAGTTCATTGTGTTCTGCATATGCTGCCAAAGAAATCAAACAAGTATAATGCCCCCAAAGAACAAACTGTTAGGTTTAGGAGAGCAGAGGTGCATGGGAAAAAAAAAAAATCTGTTAGTATTCAGCATTGTATCTGAATGTGTCCATACATATGAAGAGCAATTGTTCTGATGCCTAGATGTTGACTTTCATATTTTATTTTGCACTGTGTTATGCCATGCCGTGTTAGGTTCCAGTTCTGTGATGCTCTGCTTATGGCTGGATTGCTGCATTCAGACAGACTGCAGTGAAGTCAGCCAGCTCACAACAAATTCTAAATTTTGGGCAAAAGTGAAGAATATTAAATTGGAGAATAAGCATGATAATGTGTTTATTTTTTGCAAAAGTAAATCCACAAAATGTTGCTGGCTGGGGTAGCACAGACTGGGATCAGGACGTAAAAGTACACTATGGCACAAGAGCACTGCATGTGCTGCACAGTTTTCTAGATTTTTGTTCTGCTTTCTTTGCAAAAACATTTTTGGCTGTAAAACATCTTGCGCTCTCTTTCCTGGGGAGTACTTCTGAAATGCAACAAGAGATACTTATCACAGTTATTTTATATCACTGGATATTGTTTTGAACACAGAGGTAAAAAAAATCCATTTTATTAGGCAATAAAAAGCACCTTAACTATCAGCTGTCACCAAAAAACAATATACCCTCTGTGATATGTTTAATATCTTGTGAAAATTAGGGAAGTTTTGTGACTTTGTTCTGCTTAATCCCAGTTAAGTCCCTTAACTATTGATTATACCTTATTTGTAGGCTAGTTGCCATCTCCATGACTTTAGTATTTCAGTTGCTGGTCTTCATTGAGCATTCTCTGATTTTTTAAGAAAATTGAACTAAGCTGTTGTTCGTATAGGGGCACAGCAAAGAAAGAGGAGAAAGGCAAGTAGGTAATTCTCCAGAAGCACTCTTGACTAGTCACCTCAGCTTTGTACCTCTGAAACTTATTCTCCATATCTAACATTTCTCAGCTGTGGTATAATTTTTTTTTTTTTTTTGGTAATAGAGTAGCTGTGCCATAAAAATGGGTCAGAAAGATTGCATTAGGTGGATACATAAAATGACAGACTAGGAATATTCTCAAATTGAAGAATATAATTTGAAAATTATAGACTGAATTAAACAAAGCATGATTAGTCATCCACTTGCCTACTGACCTCTTAATGACTGTGCTGCTAGCTATCAGTGTGGAGAGTCACTCCCTTCCTTGCAGCCTCTGACTTTGACAAGAAAATGTTTTCCTTGTTGGCAGCGTAGATGCTTTTAATTGACACACACAGGAGGAAAAAAAAAAAAAAAAAAAAGAGAGAAAAGGAATCATAAAAATGTGGCAACAACAAAGCAAAAATAGTAGTGTCTATATCAGACTAATAGTAGTGTCTAATAATTCTGGTCACTAATTTCCTAACATAGATTCACACTAAAGAGTAAGTGGTAAATCCTAACATATCCACCAACGGTTTTTAGTTAGTATGATTTATGACACACTACAAAAAATGAGAAGCCATGAAGAAGTTCTTTTTTAAAAATCCCAATCTTTGCTTAGTTCTCTGGATAGCAGGAAAGTATAATGTCAGCTTAAAAAAGCCTGAAACAAGAAGTAAGAAAGGGATGAAAAATAGTAGCAGTATTCAGCATCCTCAATTGAAGAATGGTTTTGTATATGACTGTTTTACATCCTCTATTTGGAAGGTAAGGGAGTTTAATTCTGTTCCTTCTGTGGAAAGTGTATGAAAAATATATTTTAAGGGAGACCTTTAGGAAGCTCCATTTTAATGCTGTTAAAACTTTAAGTTTGTATGAAACAGCCTGTAATGTTGATCTTGAAATTTGCTTTAGGAAAGTGCAGCGTTTTCTGAGAAAACTAGCCTCAAAGTAGGAAGAAATTGATTCTGTAATGATGCCCTTTTACAACTACTTTGTTTCTGTTATACTAAATGGTTGATGTAGATACAATCATTCAATCTGATGTTGTTGCAGCAGAATGAAAATTGATCAATATATCATTATTGATCAGTTTCTTTCTGATTGGCTTAGCAAATCTGTGTGTTATTTCTAGCCTCACGCAGCCAATCTAGCCTATCCAGAGTTAATCTAAATAAATGTTTGGGTCTACTAACACACAAGGTCACAAAACAAGTAGATTATATAAAAACAAGCTGAACAATAACATAATTGCATATATACATATATCAAAGCATTTAGTATGTGCCTAAAATTAGGCATGAAATTAAAATCACACTTAAATCTAGACATTAAATAAAAGTACTTTGCTTAGTCACAGTCAAAGTAGTCCAATAACCTCTCTGTTCAGCTCAATTTATGCAAAGCCTTTAAAAATTATAGTTTCTAGGAACCATACATTATTACCCTGAGTATTTCGGTATTTTCCAATTGAATTCATGTAGATGCTTTATTAATAAAGCTCTTAAAATAGATTGAAATATTTTACAGCATTATAAAAAGGGATGTTGCAACCGGTGCATTTAGCACAATCCAATGAAATAATATTAGACCCATGCTTTACCTACTTTATCTGTATTCTTTACATACTTTGTGAATCACATTCAATAAATGTTTATGATTTTGTGACTGCATACTTGGTTACCTCAGGAGACTTATTTGGCTCCTGTACATGAAGTAGTCTGTTTTGTTGGTTCCAGCCCCCCCCCCCCCACCCCACCAAGTTTAGTAAAATGATTTTTAATACCCAGTTAATCAAAATGCTAACCAGCAAACGGTTCATCAAAAAGTTCATCAGTGCAGAGTGCTTTTAACATCCAATTCCAAATCTCCAGTGGATAACGTGCTGAAAATCTAGTTATTTTATCAATTGCATGTCTTTCTCGGCCTGGTTTCTGTGTGGAATGACATCTGATTAAGAAATTGTGTCACAGCACATCTCTTTTTCTCTTTGGTTCTTTTTAGCATATACCCACGGGTATAGAAATGCATGGGAGGAAGGGTCAGTTAACATTTGTGTAGCTCAGCCTGAGAGGTCAGATTACGCTTCCACTACTCAGGTATCATGTGTTTGAACTAATGTAATTACAACATTATCCCATTGTATCAACAAAAAGAGGTGTCTGAAGCTGATTATCTTGCTGCTCCATTGTTACCCTCCTTCATCTCATGTACTTTTCCTCAGTAAAATGCTTTAAAGAGAAATAAACATATCAATTTTTTACTTGCATACATCTCAGATTTTAGCCAGGGTATGCTGATTTTATGTTAGAAATTATTTCAGAATAAGAATGGAGAATTAAAGACCGTACCCTAAGGAATGATCCATTTGGCTTCAGGCACAGCTGAGAATTGTTCTCTGTAAAGAAGGTTATAGCAAAACCAGATTCTTTCGGCCAATCCCAAAAAGCAATTTACAGCCACTTTGTTAGTGCTTGGTCTCTTGGACACAGACATCATAACCTGCTGAGACACTCTAATCATTCTCCTTTAAGAAAGGCCAATGAAAGCCAAGGTTATGCTTCAATATATGCACCAGGAACTTCCCAGCCCCTGGTTTCCTCAGTCAGATGGATAACTGCTCTTGCAAACCTGACGGCCTGATTCACACATATTTTTCAAAGGGGGGAGATGAAATCATTGAATCTATAAGTGTTCAATAGTCAATATTAAAAAATTGTACATGACAAGCAGCATTGGCAAGGAGCAGACAAAGGTACTGTTTCCCTTGAGGACTGATTCCTCTCCGAGATTCTTCTTTGTCTCCAAATCATCCCAACAGCATTTCACCTTGTCTTCCTGCTAATGAGTGTTTCTTTAGCCTATTCATTGACTCATTTTATAGAACATAAAGTGATTTTAATTTCTTATGAGTGGTCTGCCTTCTGAGGCCAGATGTTGTCCCAGGTTGAGGACCCTCATAGCCCTTGTTGGCTTGTGCAAATGTGGCCAGATGTTACCTGAAGCCACGTCCATCTTTTCAGTATATATGTTCATGAGATGAGAGAACTTGCCCAATATTACTTTTTCTCCTGCTAGTTCATCATCATGTGTTCGGAGAGGGGTAAAATATGTTGTCCTACTCCCTATTTAGGCTATGGATTTTCTGGACACTGTCAAATTAAACCCTGTCTTGACTAGTCTGGGTGGGTTCAGTAAGGTACATCCTCTACAGCCTGTTTTCTAGCAGAGTCGAGGGCTAAGATTTAAACTCTGAACAGTCAGCCCGGCCAAATAGTGCTGGGAAGAGAAGAAAAATTTTCATAGTAAGTGAACACCTACCTCCTTGTTAACATAAAATCTCCCTGCCTCTCACTCTCTCTCTTTTAAATTTAAGGTTCCATGTGCTACCGTGAGTGGCAAGAATAAAAGAGAATAAAACTTACTGTAAATCAGGTTGACTATACCATAAAATATGGTTAGAGAAAAGCTAGCTAGGAGGAAAGGGAGGTGCATCTTTAAGAAAATATTCCAGCTAGTTGAATGAAGGTAGATCTCAGGAAATTATGAAGAGCCTGGGATACATCTGTGCTTTGTGAACTAACAAAAATGACAGTCAGCCTGTGCCCAGCTATTGTCTGCTTATTACTGGGCCTGAGGGTAAAAAGAGGTTGCAACTTTCTAATCTTATATTTCCAGTCTCAAGAATTCAGAAGTCAGGACTTGAGCAGTATAGCCCAATGAGACCACTCTGAAAGCTCAAATTATTCTTAAGATGGATTTTGTTGCTTTTTGATTTTCTTTCTGGCTCCTGAGCTTTTAGGGTCTATCTAACTCATTTTTACAAAAGGAAAAGCACTTAAAACAAAATCCAAGACTTTTGCGAATTACAACATACAAACTTGTGAATCTTCATAAATAGTATAAAAAACCCCTGTGAGATTCACAGTAAAACCAGAGAAGATTCTTCATTATCCTTTATATACAGTTGTGAGGAAGACATGTCAGCCATAATAGAAACAAAAAGATGACCAGGTGAATTTAGAGCTAAACAGCTTTTTGCCAACAAAGTAGAATTGAGAATTCCCCAAGGGACCATTAAGAACACAACTGGCCACCAGTTAACAGGCACCAGTATGTTGGAGGTCACAACAGTTTCCCACGTAGTATTTATTACCTTCTTTGTTCATGCAAAGTGTTTGCTGAAATCACTAGGAGCCTTAAGCATGAATTGTGGGATTGATATCTGTTATAATTGTCATATATGATAAGCTAGTTGTGTTTTATATTGGACCATCTCTCTGAAGAAATACATTCTAGGACATTCCCAGTTATTGCCTGAGAGCTGTGTAATATTATCTATTTCTTCTGTCTTACTGCTTCTTCTTCAGTGGCTGTTCCTTACCATGTGTAAAAGGCCAGGTGAAACAGCAACAACGGAACTGTGAAACGTGCACCTTTTTAAAGGGCTATAGCTGGAGGCAGCTGGTCCCTGTCAGTTGCTCCCATATACAGGGAGCTTCCTCGGTGCTGGCTGTCTTGCAAAATGACACAAGTCTGTTGTGAGCTGTTGTTTAAATTGTAATTTACAGAAGCGATGATTAATCAGAACAAAGTAGAAGTAATGGAGCTAAAGTAGCCAGGGAGCTGGGTTGGATTCAGACTGGGTGATTTTGCTTGCCACCAGGCGTTGCTACAGGTGTCTGATCAGTGACAACAATAATGCTGAGAGATAATGTGGGGCTTCCCTGTGTTACTGATTTGTCATTGATTTATTATTAGTTAGAATTAATCATATTTAATTTTAATATTTTAGCAAAATCATATGTATGTTGTATTTTATACATTTAACCACCAACCAGTGTCTGTTGTGAAATCCCCTGTACAGCCCCGTACCAAGGTTGGAGAAATTGGCTAAAATCATGTAGTAGGAACATTTAGAACTTAGATAACAAGATAAAGAAATTAAAATCTGATTATAAAAGAGTTTGGTTTGACTAAAAAGTAGAAAATTGTGAAGCATAAGTATGGGAGTGTTAAGTTTGAAATGTAGCCTTAGGAACTTAGGAGCTTAGAAAATGTATAATGTGTAACCATAAGTATTGTTCAAAATCATTTAACCACAGAAGTTTTGACAAAGATTGGTAGTCTTGTAGTGTTTGTTTTGAAAACTAAGGAAACCGTTATGGACACCAGTTTGCTGCTTGGAGACACCTGAGAGGTCAAGAAGCGGACAAGTGAGGAAGACTATGAAAGACCACCAGAGGACTCCTGAGGACCACCAGAGACCTTCACTGCACCTGCGTAAAGGACATTTACATATGCTAATGATTTCCCAGAAGTCTAATGAATATGTATAACTTTTCTTGGAAATCTAATGAATATGCATCAATAAGTCTTAATATAAGGTGTATTGTTTTGGTGACAGGTGTGTGTGGTTTGTGAGAGGACTCGCCCGCGCACCCGGCCGTCAATAAAGAAGTGTCTGCTTATCTACACTAAATTGGTGTTGATAAGTTCTTCATTCCGAGCTTTTCAGTAACACCTGGGAGCAGGGGGAGGAAGCCTTCCAGCCTCAACATTTTGCGGTAGGAAATACTAGGTGCTAGGCATGATCAGACCTGTAGCACAGCATCTTCTTTGTAATTGTCACTTTAGTAAAAATAAAGTCTTTTCCTTAGAAAATACAGAACAGGGCTATTTTATATAGTAATCAGTAATGAATAATTTTATGTTGAATTCAAGACCAGTTCTTCTCCAACTTGTGTTGTCGCAGCTACTCCAGCGAGGTGGAATTCACTTGTTTAAAGATGTGACTGTACAGTGAGAGTTATGTGAGTAATGGATTTCTAATGTGATGACTGAAGAGCAAAAATTGTCAGAAAAAAAGTAATTTTAAGTTGAATGAAAAAAAAAAAAAAATCTATCTTCCTGCTTCCGCTTTGGGTCAGATGAAATCTTTGGAGTTTGAAATTGTTTATACAAAATTTTGCTAAATTTGATTTCAGTATATGAAATTAATTTCTTTCCTACATAGCTAAAATATTTTGGTTTTTCTATTGATTTTCTTTTTTTTTTTTTGCAAAAGCTACTTTCTAAATTAACCCTTACTTGTGTGTTAATTGTTTTTACTTAAATGTCAAATGAGAACCAAAACACCTCCTAAATTTCAGCTAGATGTTAATTTTTAATTGCACAAATTCAAATTACTCTGAATCTGGGTGAAGCTGAGCAGATTGTGGAAGCTTGTCAACCACATCCTAAAAGGATTCTACAGAGTTTGGAAGTAGGTAGTGAAAATAAGAAGTTCATTCTAGAAACCCACTTAAATGTATGTGTGTCTATGCGTCTCTTTCCCTGAGTGCCCAGACTGAACAGGATATTATCACTGAAGCAATGCAAATCCATGAATACTCATCCATCACAGCAAACACTGGAAATAACTGCTGAAATCCAGCTCACATTTTGGCTTTTTTTTCATTTATTCCCTAAATGAATTTGTAAATCGATGTTTAGCTACTAACCCATCATTACATCTACAAGCTTATCATTTCAGTTTGTAAATGCTGTTTCATGATAAATAAAGCTATTTTTTCCCGATATTATAACAGTGTAATAGAATAGCCATTTACTCAGTAGCATTCTGCAGAAATAGAATTCTACAGTTTTTGCAGTATATTTTTTACTGCATGCTTTCTTGAAATCCTTACTCCTGATGGTGAAAGCTGACTTACAGCAGAAAAACTCATCCTCTTCAGGATTATTGTCAATAAATGTGAAGATGTAATTTGAGTGATAATGAAAGAACATTTTATTGAAAATCTCCAGAGAGTCTGTTTCACAAGATATAATTGGAGAGGGGCTAAGAGTCTCCTGCAACAATTTCCAAATTAAGCATCTCAAGCATCAAGATGTGTATATTTTAAAACTGACTAGGGAAAAAAAAAGTAATATAATCAATAACAATATAAGATTAGAATACAGCTATGCTGAAATGGGGACATGGAGGGGCCTGGAGAAGAAGTCTAAATTTGATGCAGTTTGTACATTGAAATGTTGTTCCTCAATGTATTCTTACCCTTCCTTTTCATCCATACCTTTGAAACTGCTGGGACAGATCATGCGTTGCAAATTGTGCAGCTGCACTGACTAGCTTGGTTTACAGAGATAGAAGACACTGCAATTTTTATTTTTTTAGGGTTTCTTTAGATAGATAAAGCTCCAAACAGTTTGTTGGTAGAGTGTGAGCTTTGTTTTCTGACACTTCTGTTTCAGGGCATACTGAGAACCCCCCAAATCCCCCTCCCTCTTCTGTGTCTCTAAAATCACATCTGGAAATCAAAATGTATGTTTGGAAAAACTACCATACCTTGCCAGTGTATTTTCAAAGAGTTTATGATGCCAGAGTTGCAAGATTTTCTTTGGTTGTATGTTTGTTTCCTGGTAGCATTTAATTCCTTAACATTTTAGGCCTAAATGATTTGAGACTTATTTGTTTCAGAGGTGGCCTCATTTCCTTCTTGATTAGTGCTTTGGTCACAAAAGCTGGAGCTGGAGCTCATCATTAAAGAAGACAACAGATTACTGGCTCTTCACGGCAGGGGAATTTTGTGGATGGAATCTGCTTTTCTCTCTGGCCCAAAATAATTCAGATCAATTGACCCTTAGTCCCATTTCTTTCTTTTACTCTAAGCTTTTGTGAAGGAGTAGAAAGAATGGTATTTGAGAGTAAAGGACTCATTTGAATGCCATTTAACAGTTGATTTGTCATCTTTTTTTTGGTGCTGATGAAAAGCTCTTGTTTATTTTAAAAAATCATTTCAAAGGTACTGAGAGATGTTTTTTATCCAGTATCTGAATTTAATATATTAATAATAATTAACTTTTGTATTTTATGCTTGATCTTTACTTTACAAAAACAGTGTTCCTTAAAAATCTTCCTCTACTATAGATTGAAAATAAATGAATACTCATATTGCAAGCTTAGTGCAATTTAGAAACATCAGCAACTTTCTAAATGCTGAGAAGAATATTGCATTATATTTCTTGGATACACAAACCAGATTTTCTATAGTTAGAAGTGTGTTCTGTTAGAACATGAATTACCTATGATTTTCTTTTGGGTCGATTAGTATCATTAGCAGGGCCACTGTTTCCATAATTTTAAAAGGGTGCAAGAACCAGTGAGGAGCAGTTTGCTTGTGCGCTACAAAAATAATTTTTGTACTCATGCAATTTTCTTTCTCATGGCTTTCCTGCTCCCCTCTCTCCTGTTATTTTTTTTCTAAAAAAAAAATTAAAAATATTTTCTTCTGGTTTCAGATATACTATCTTTGGGGTTCTGGGCTTAAAATAAATGTTTTACTTGTAAGTACAAACTTTCATGTAAGCAAAAAACCCCATTCTAAATTATTGTAGCTGAAAACAGGGGAAGGATTTTGGTGTGCATTGTTACAAAATAGGCTTACAATCTCCTTTGCTTCAAAGACTGAAAACACAGAAAATTATTTGTTTTAAAAACCTTCAATCAGTTTCTTACCATATGAAACTTGTTTTTCTTTTCTTCATTCTGCTTACCTATAGAAGGAGGTGAGTGGTTAAAACTGATATTCCTAAATTGTACTAGGACAACCTGAGCACTAAATCCAAATGTAATGGTGGTGATATTTCTGAATTTTTGTTCAGACACTGAGAAATAACTTATAGCATAGGTGTTTGACACTTAACAGCTTGAGAACCCCTCTGCTGCTGAGCAAAGCTGCAAGAAATACACACGGTCCTAATAACCTCACTTCATGCTGCCATTTTTACATAATACGTAAAACCACCCTTGTGAATTTCCATAACCAATTGTTTTTCTTAGTTGCCTTTTTAGAGTTATTTAGTCATGGGTCATGTAGAAGAAATTTTTCTTTCCTTTGTGGATTCCCAGCAGTGCCTTGTAGTCACAGGTTGGTGGCCGAGCTGTCGGGCATCCCTACAGTAACCTTTGCAAGCATCACATTAGGGCAGTTCATTTTAATCTTATCTATTATATGGTGTTACGTTAGTCTTGTAACACCATTCACTATTGAAAATGTATGCATGGCATAAAGTCGTGCCTTTCATTTAGCACTGGTGGGGGGGGAGTTGTTGTTGGATTTTTTTTCTCTTTTTTTCTTTTTTAACCAAAATGTTTAATGACTATGGAACATTGGCATAAAAATAACCAAAAGCACTTTGCCAGCTGGGAAGCTGGATGGGGAATTAGTGTGTGTTGGCTTGATGAAATAGTGAAAAGTTGACTGGACAGACCATCTGAGTTAATGGGAAAAGAAGGATAATGCAAAAATATGGATTGTAAAGGACACCACTGTAGTGAGACATACATACAACATTAGCCAAATACTTCAAACAGAGCCTGCTTGGCTTCAGCAGGGCTTGTTCACTTTAGCTCACCCCTGATCTTACTAGACCTTAACTGGTTCTGTAATGAGCCACAATCCAGATAAATCAACTGCAGATTACTTGGCAGTGATTGTAATTTGAGAATCATTGGTTTAAATCTTTCTAAAATGGAAAATGTTACATTAATGTGAAACATCAATGACCAAAGTTTAGTATGGGGAGAAAGGAAAGGAAGAAAAAATTATACTTGTCTTATCATTTCCCTTACATCTGCCATGCTAAACTGTATCTGGAAATGTCTGAACATCCTTTCTATTCTGTTGTGACAGATATGTGAAAACTGAGAAATGTAAAAGTAATGGTGGTGTTTCTACAAAGAGTTTATTTTTTAACAGGGCCAAGTTTCAGCAAAATGCTAGGTAATATGAGAGAGTTTTTGTTCTTCTTTTGGTTCAAAATGTTAAGTTATTCTGGAACAAAATGATCAGTCATATATTGTGCTCTGAAAGCAGACAAATGCTCACCTACATGAGCTGCTAAATGGAGAATTGACAGACATGACCCTGACAAAGCTTCATACATGAGAAAATTCTGGAATAATAATACTACTCTTTAAAGGGGTAACAGCCTCCATGATTCAGTCATCCTACATTATACACAGATGATCTGTGCACCCTTTGCGTCTTAAGATACTTAAATCTAAGAGCTGCTCACTGTTTTCCTCTCCTGCTTTGTGGAAAAGAATGCGTGAGGGTATCCTAGACCTCCACAGCCCATTTTTATAAGGTAGATATCATAGATAGGCATGTATTTTATACCAATAAGTGTATGACAGGACTGTTAAAGCTGAGTGCCCAGCACAGCTGAAGGAAGTTACAGTGTTATTTTCCTATTAAGATATAAACCAGAAACATGTATGGGAGAAAGCTGTGATTGAGGCAGCCATATCAAGTTCTCCTACCTTTGCATACACACATACATATTTATACACACACACATATATTTATACGGTTTAGCTGTGTGCCAAGTAACCGTCATCACAGAGAAAGATCCATTATGATCTTAACTAACTTTTCTTTTTGACAATTGATTATTTTTTTCAGAATAGTTGGATTGCATGAAAAATGCTTTGCTGTTTGCTTCTATAGTATGCCCATCACCATAGCATACGAGCACTTGCTGAAATGAGTGAATGAACCCATTTTGAATTTTTGTCATTTCAGAGGGAATGCTTAAATCATGTCACCAGGTACATGAACTAGCTGTCCAGTTTCCTAAGGCTTTCCATGAACAGGAAAAAGTAAGTCAAAGTCTTCTCTGAATTGTCCTGCAGAGGAAGTTGTGGATTGTTTTTTTTTCCCTCTTTTGATTAGGATTTTATGGAGACTAAATAATTAATGCAGTAAGCTGAAAACGTAACTAATAGTCATGGGAAGATTACCCCTTTTTTTCATCCCCTCCACTGAAGAATTCCTCTGTAAGGTCAAATAACCTTTTAAATGTTTGGTTTATTTTCCTATCTTATGCTTTCAAACCTCCCCCCCTCCATGGTTCTTTCATTGTTAATTTCTTCAAATATTTAAATATTTGACTTATCTTCTGAATGCCAGTATTTATTACTACAGAGACAGTTTATTTCCCTGCTATCCCACTCCTTACTTGGTCACAAAGCTCTTCAGCACAGTGAGACATTGTTGGGACATTGTGACAGACTATACCATGGGGAGGGAGGGAAAATCCCAACTCCTAAGTAAGTATGTTATGATTGACAAAAGAAACACAGAAAGAACTTTAAACTGAAATAAACCAAAAAAATCCAAACTTGAATGGGGTAGAAGAAAGATGAGATGCGATTGCTATAGCTTTTTATTTCTGTGTAAATTTCAGTGATCAATGGTACTGTTCAAAAGACATCATTGCGGGTTTTTTTTGTTTTGTTTTTTTTCCCACAAGAAATGATTGATAAATAAGTTGAAGATGTTCTCAGAATGAAATGTCATTGCCACTCTTCTTTTAATTATTACAAACTGATACCATTATGCAATAAAGTGCTTCCACATTGTATAGTGAATATTTTCTCTCTTAAGAGTCTCTCTTAGAGATGTGGCAAGTAAGGTCAGATGCCTCTTAACAGAAATGGAAATGAAAAGCACTACCTCATTGATTTCTTCTCCACTTCCAAAAATGAGATCGTTTTTTCCCTCTTTGCCTCATCATGATGATTCCACATAAGCACCTCCATAATAACAGACTAGTATGGAGAGGTATAATGCTTCATTTCAATGATATTCTAGAAGAAGTTTATCAGAGATTCAATTCGCTGCCATGAGACTGTGGCTACAGTTGCTAAGAGGAGCTCTCAATGAAAGAATTGATCTATGCATGGAAGACAGTGAACCAAATTCATCTCTGCTGTAAATCATCCAACTTTATTGGAACTGCCTTAGAAAAAAAATTTGTCCCACTCCATTTATCCGTCACTCTACAGAAGGATGCCTTTCATAAAAGTTATTTTCCTCTTTGTTGCTCTGCTACTTACATATTTCAGTCTCTGAGTAGCAAAAGTGAATGATAAAGATGAAGATGAATATTTGGTACCCTACTTCTTTTACAAAGAATTTCTTATGCAAAGAAATAGAACTCTGAACCTTTCACTCTAATTGACTTGTGAGACAAAGTGTAAGCTTTTCTGCAGAGGCTGTAAACTCAGGGATGAAAAGGAAAACTTTACAAGAATATTAGTTTAGGAAAGTGCTTCAACCAATTTAATAGAAACTATGTTTACATAGTAGTTCTGTTATTCAAGTTGCCAAAGTGTTCACAAGTAACTGTTCCTCACAACATCACTGTCAATGAGGAAAAGTTATTGTTCCCGTACTAGTGATATGTAAACAGATTTAATGAACACTACAAACTGAGATAGACAGCTAATCATCTGCTGAAAGGGTAGCTCTCTGATTTAAAGTAAAAATTACATCCTACTAAAAAGAAAAGTCTTTTTGCCAATAAATCAGAGGCATTTCTCGAGTTATGTTTCTGATAATTCACTGACCATCTTGGAAAGGCCAAGTTATAGGAGGATTTTTCATTCCTTACCCAAACCAAGTTAGCTAGGAGCTAAACTTGCAGAGCAGTATTTGGTGGTGAGTAAGAAAAAGGTAATTGGTTGCTCTTTACCATGTTCTTAATAGTAACACTGAAAAATAGCACGGACAGAGAGGCCAGGACTGTGCTGAAGTGTAAGACAAAGTGCTAAAAATCAAATTACTCCTTCAGAAGTCTTAATATAAGTCTATCACATTTTGAAGTATCATAAAATTGTGTGCATCTCTAAACTGAGCCTGCTTGTATTGATTATAAACACTTATTTTGCATAAGAAAGTCTAAAAATTCAGAACTGGGGTTGTGTTGCCTTGTTCCCTAAACTAATGGCAGCTAAGAACATTCTATTCACTTTGAAGTTCTACCTTTACATACTAATCCCCTCTGATACACAGTTTTATACTTACAGAAATCTATAAGTCATGAAGCACTTAAAAACTGTCAGAATAACATAAAAAGATAGCAAGTGGCATTTAAAATATACTTATTGCTTGCATGCTATGTAAGGTGAAAGTTTAATTAGTATTGTGTAGTCTGGATTAGTGATATATTGACAGCACACTGATTACATACTGAGAAAGCTCTCTCAGTTTTGCTTCAGCATCCAGCCAGCCTGACTCCTGCTTATTGCATAGCATAAAGCACAAATCCATTCGTTAGCAATATTTCAATCTGACATTTTCTGTTCTAATGGATTGAACCTATCCTATTGTTTAAAAAACACAGAATTTAAAATTAACAGCCTAAATCAGCAATTAGATTTTCAACTGCAGTTAATAATCTCTGTAATATCCAGATAAGATTTCCTTTTTCTTCCCCTTTCCCTCTGTCATGCTGTGTATTTTATCCTGTAGAGGGTGCAGTACACAAGAGTTTAGGTGTGTATTCAAGGAAAAAGTGGACATTACATCTGAGAAATCTGTGTGGGCTGTTATATAATCAAATGTGATTGATATGGCAGTGACCTTTTTCATGTACGGCTCTGGTACTAAACACGTTTGCTCTTTCTGTGAATCTGAATTCAGTTAAAGCCGCACCAGCTGCCAAAAAACCTACTGGAAAATCTATTACACAGGAGATGAAGGTGAAGGAACTAGGACCACAAAAGGCAAAGTCTTTGTGAATAAGCTCACCTTAAGATGAATAACTCCAAGTTAAAGGGGACTTTCTGGCTATTTTATGTAAAATATGTATTAAAATACTTTGCTGAAACATAGTCTATATTGCTTGCTTCTTGTGAAGGTAGGGTCTACTGAAGACATAAAAATCTGATCTGGCCTTGGAGTTTCAGATGATCATGTGATTCATAAATGTGTTTCTCTATTTTTGACTCCAAGTTAAAAAAAAAAATAAAATGCCATATAAGTTAAAATAATCAGAGAAACATTGAGTTCTATGACAAGTGAACCCTGTCCTGCAAGCTTAAGAGAATACAGGCAGTTATTCCACCTTTAGAAGGTCTGAATCATTGTATCATCCAGATGGAGAGCAAAAGAAATATAGGAAATTTGGCTGAGGTGAACATGATGCCATCTAAATGACAATATATACTTTAGCTAAAGAAATAGTTTCATCCAAAACTCTCTCAGGACAATTAGAAATCTCATGGTAATTAAAATAAACTTTAGATCAGACCATGTCTGTGACTTGTTTTTATATGATAAGAGAAAATGTAAACAGTCCTACTGCAAATACTTTAGTAGTAGTGCAGAAGTGACAGAAGTGATTAAAAAGAAAATTCTAGTACCATAATGTTTGCTGGAATACTTAGTGGTGTTTTAGTGCTGTATCAAAAAGTGAACATATCGCATCAGCTCATCCAAGGTATCATTGAATGAGTGGGGTGGAATATATTGAAATGTTGATCATGTCACACGTTAGCGAGCTGTGTATTGACAAGGAGCTTCCATACTCAAGGTGTTGATTTTGATTTCTTGTTAAGCTCTCTCAGTGATTTGTGACTAATCTATATCTAATTTAAAGCATTCAATAGAATCTCCCACATCTCTATTTTAAAGGCCCTCTTCTTTGATAGAAATTTTTCTGAACTTTATTACCACCTGATTACAGTTAAACGTTGTGCATAAGCCTTGAGAGAGCTTGTATAATGACTCATAATTAGCTTGATAGCCAGTTCTATTAGACAATCCACAGAATTTTCTTCCCCACCTATTAGTTTGATGATCTGTGACCGCTTCATGAGAATTACAACATGAGATCTTGCAAAAAACACATTAAGATGAAATTGAATAATGTTATTTACTTAATTGTTTAAGTGTCGGCATCATGCGCTCAGCAGAAGCCTGACCCTTGGCTGCCTGTTCTGTTCAATGTAGTGCTTGCCTCACCTTGGGAGTGTGGTACCAATTTTAGCAGTTCTGTTTTCCTCATTATTGAATGTGACTTTGATTAATGTGAATGGTATTGGCCAGCACACAGGAGCACTCAGTATTTCTTTGAAAAGCTGAAAATTTACCCCTAAAATCTTATACAAGCTTTTGTTTCTTAAAAAAATTAAAAACTGGCATTTAAAGCAGACTTTTCCACACACAAGGCCAAAGGTTATATAAACCATCATTAAATGGAAAAAATAATACCTACAGCAATGACAAAAAAGGTTGAGAGGTAGTTCATAAGCTTTTTCCAACAGTTCTTGGCCAGATGAGGAAAATATGTGAAAGAGAACAAGTAGCTTTTTTCCCCCCCGTCTCATTTGGAATAAAGATAGGCATGGTAGAAATAAGGGAAAAACATGGAGGTTAAATAACTATGGCCCCTAATGCTTAATGGCATGGACACTTTGATCACTATGTGAAGGTCTGGGAGAGCCTCGATTCAGAGTACATATCTGAATTTATATTCAGATGGTGAATCTGTCCATTCAGCACTATGCATGTTGCAAAAATATGGGTGAGAGCAAGGGCTTGGGATTCCTTACTCTCTCACTTCCACCTGCTGAGAACTACCAGATCAGAGTCTCTCTTCCCCCAGTGAATGATAATTGTTTTATACAAAGTGAAACAGATTCACAGAGGAACACTGGCAGAGACCTGTCTGCTGGTTGGCATACACTTCTGTGAGGGAGCCTCAAGTCTCTCCTCCTTAATAGGAAAGGGAAGAGAGAAATCAAAGCAGTCCCTTGAAGCTCTAAGCTTGAATGTCTTTTTCTTTTTTTGTTTTGTTTTGCTTTGACCATGTGGCCCGATAAGGAATTGGTTTGGAAGCAAACCTTTATGGCTTGCTGAGGCTTAGGCTTAAAAACAGTACCATGACTTACCTAAGCAAATGTTAAGTAACAGAAACGTTGGATGCTTAAATGACTTAATACTGACTTCTTCAAGGTAGAGCTATACATGGATTAAAATTTAAGCACATACACTTTATAGTTAGGCAGCTGTAGGCAGCAATCTCTGCAAATCTTACACAGAGCATCTCTGAGCAAATTATGATATACTAGATCCTGATGATTTGTGGACAGAAGGATACAGAAGGTGGATTGCTTCGTACTTGCAAAGCCAAGACAGAAAAATTTATCTCAAAATATTACTACCCATTATGTTCCTGAGCAGTAAAACAATGAAAAAAAAAAAAAAAACCACCATCCATTGCCATTTATGCATAGCTTTTTCTTCATTTAAAAATACCTTAACTATTCATATAGAGTGGTGGTTTTAATAAGGTACTAGAATGCTGACTAGAGTAAAGCAAAATATTTGTTAAAATGGTAATTAATTCATTTGAGAAAAGGAAAAAAAGAACCACAACCAAGCAGTAAATATCTCTTAGGATTATGTTCAGTATTTCTGTGTATGACTCACGACAAGAGCACTCATAGGAATTTGCAGAGGAAGCTTTGAAGCCCTGTGTTGCAGGTGACATTTCCACAGGGGACTCTGCCAGTTCCTGCTGGAGAAGTGAGCATATATGAGAATCAGCTCTATAATACTCTTAATAGCAGTCTTAAAATAACTGTGTGCAATATTCTTCATAATGTATTTTGCAAACTGTTGCCAAAAGTAAGCAGAGCTTTTTTCTTTTGCTGAATAAAATTACACACTTTATTTACATAATTACTGTTATATAGTTTCCCGTATTGTTTCATGAGTAAAGATTTTTAACATAAATACCCGTGATGCCTTAGAGAAGGTAACACTCATTTCTGTGTAGAGAGGAAGCAGAGAGCTCCCAAACTCTGCAAAGAGCATATTAAATGTTGCAAAGAAATAAAGGGAAGACAATTAATTCAGCAATTTCCTATACCACTGTATTGTCATCTTTCTTCTAGTGTTTCCTTCCACTTACCGATCTACTGGGTAAGCAGTTGTCCATGGGGTTAAAAAAAAAAAGGTAAACAAAAGGAAAAATAAAATTATTTTACACTTTGGACAAACAGTGATTTCAGTACTCCTAGGCTAAGGAAGTTGTTTAATTCTAAACCACAAAGACTCAGGGGTTCATCTCTTGGTGCAAAACATGTAAAGAATCATCACAAGGCAAAGATTTAGTATTACAGACATGCAAGGGGACCTGCCACCATCCAGGAGACCCATTGTCCTTTGCTCCCAGTGCCTACTGCTACGAGGCCTTCTCCTTTCTTAGGGTTTGTCCAGGCACATGAACGCTGACTTTCTTGTCCCAGGAGTCAGTGCCTTCTGTGAAAGTGCTGATGTCCTCTGATAACCAAAGCCAGTTCGCCCACCTTTAGGCACATCAAGGATACAGTGCTTGCTGTCTAGCCGGACTGTGTCCTGAGCACTGTGTGGCTCCAGTGAGGGGAACTGCTGGGAGTATAAGAACATCAGGGTATGTAATGGTTTTATTCTCACAAAATGTGAAAGCAGAAGATACCAGGAGAAATAAGGTTGTGTATCCTCTTCTGGATCTAGGTGTGTCAGCTAAAGATTGGCTGCACATAGTGGTTCTGAATTTTCAGAAAGTGCTACTACTCTCCACAGCTCTGACATTTATACGACAGCTTCATAATTGAATTCAAAGTCAGGCCGATTAGGACATGTCTGGTTTTGCCAGTGTTTTAACCTAACCCCATTGTTCTGTCTGAAGGGAGCGGTAAGACACTCCATTCTCTTAGCAGGGATGTAGAGCTGCGTACCTTATGCATAGCCACCCACACAAAAATCCTTCAGTTTACTATCCTCTTTGCAGAGGATGCTGTTGGCAAAAAAAGCAGACCAGTCTATAATTTAAAATATAGCATTGTGTAGACAGTTTGGCAGAGGAATTGCATTGAGGAGTGTGTCATGAGGCAGAGCACAGCATAGGTTTGCCATTTAATTTGGTCTCCTAGTACATGTCATCCTTTGCCACCTACAACTTTTATTTGCCTAGGCATAAAAAGAAAAAAAAGAATTTCTCATTTTTTTCAGGATTTCTAGGTGCCATGTGGCCCTGTTGCAGCTGAGCTGCCTGATGCATGGCATTTCTCCTCTGCTGAGATGCAGAAGTCCTGGACAAAAGGCTTCTGCCTTCTGCATGCCTCAGACTTACTATTCACAAGCTGCTCAACTACATTGTGTATCCATCCATCCATATAACTATCTGAAATTTCACAGATAGACGTACAAAACTTGAAACTTTGACTGTATTCCGGGAAGCTAGAATATTACAAAGATTTTCCTTTAATATATATCTGGTATAAAAAAATAAGAGGGGTTGTTGTAATATATTTTCTTTCTCTAAGAATTGTATTAGCAAAGAGTGAGGTTGCTGGTATCTCCCTTGGTATTCTCCCTGTTTTGTAGCATGTATGTTCTCTAAGAATTGTATTAGCAAAGAGTGAGGTTGCTGGTATCTCCCTTGGTATTCTCCCTGTTTTGTAGCATGTTCATGGCATTGTGATGAGCGTGTGTTTTGTAGATCATCTGGGGAATTGTGAGAGACAGAGTGGCTGAGACGTTTGGGAACTAGAAAATTTCAAATGCTAACAAGAATGGATTATGCAGTAACTGCGGAGATTTAACCATTTCACTTCTTTTCCACAAGTCACCTTCCTCCTCCTCTCCATCTCTCTACAAACAGATGCTTATAAAAATGGAAGTAGGTTTTGCTGCTTTGCATGGCTTTGCTCGGATTTTACTGACAGATAGAGAGCATTGTTCTTTGGTCTGGCTCACTGCCAGAGCAATAGTCATATTCAATGCCAAATTGCAGCACAAGACTATTTTGAATGACAGACTAAAGTGTGTGTAAGGATGTGAAAACAGGTGGTCTGGGATGTCTGATATCAACAGAGCATCTGGTCAGTGGAGTGTGACTGCATTATACTTTGTACTCCTAATCTAGAGTGGTATTAGCAATGAGTGAAGAAGTTGGCATCTTTTCCAGACCTATCATTTTGTAACCTGTCCTGAGTACCCAAATGCGGACAATATGTGTTTTATGGCTAAAAATACTTCAGCCAATCTATAATTTCTCTACATAATCTGTATTTCTTAAATGACTGGAAGTCAGATTATCTTCACATACGCCAGACTGTTTGCAACATGGCTTTGCTTTCTTTTGTGAAGACACACAGCTGTTGCAAAACACTTCAATGATTTTTGACCTCTTTGTTCAGTTACAACTGACTAGATAAAGTAAACATACTTTTATGTCTGCTTAACATTACCAGCTATATTAATATTGGGCATATTAAATCTATGAAAGGACTTAAAATAGCCTTTGAGGGTAAGCATCCTTTCTCTCTTTGCAGTCAAATGCTTGTTAATAACAATTTATGAGCAGTTTTAAGTAGGTAGATAAGCAAAGGCCTGGAACACTTTCTGTTAGGTGACAACAAAAGGTGCTTGGGACTGAACCTGCAGGGAATGTGCAGGTTTTGCATTCTTTGATACAAGAAGCACAACATTTTTCTTTAGCATGCAAATGAAGTTTTAGATATAGAATTGTAAATAAAAATAAAAAAAATAGCAGGTATGACAGTATATGATGACATTAAATACATGAAATGTTCAATTTCATAGCATGTCAGCTCTTCCATGGTAACTCCTTATGTGCACATACTTTCCCGCAGTAAATAGCAAGTGATTCATGAGAGTTTATCACACGCTGCAAGATGAAATGTAGGCCATTCAGGTAGTAACATTTTTCAGTTAGGTTCCTGTTAATGACTGGTTTTCTCTATAGGGTGACTCTTTTTTACTGAAATCTGTATAAGAAAGATTTCTGGTTTATTATGAAGTTAAGAAGGGCTGATGAGGAAGTCTCTAATGTTCTCTCTCTATAAGATGCTTACTAACTACATTTCTCAGCTTCTGTTGAGGAGAATACACACCTTTATGACTCCAGGAATTACCTGGAATATCGCTACACACATTTAAACTCAGACTTAAAAAGAAAAGATTTTTAAAAAAAACAACTCTCAAGGCATTGATGAAACAAGTCCTTTTTTACATTCTTGCAACTCTTCTGTTACTCTGGTGACAAAGTTAGCTTTATTGTTTCAAATCAGGATTCTCACAAGAATACAGCACCACTGAGGATCGTCCAGAAAGGGCTTATGGTGCCAGCACTATTCATTTGCCCTTGTGAGCAAATGATAGTAATACTAGGTTGATACTTGATGAATATGTATCTTGCAAAAAAAAAAAAAAAAAAAAAAAAAAGAAAAAAAAAGAAATGCATAGAGACACCAGCATCAGGAACTCCTCTCTCTTCATGAAAAGGAAAATTATTCTGTAGAATACAGCCATTGATGCTAACCATGATTGTATAACCTCTGATTGCAGAGATCGTAGCTTTTCATTGTGCAAAGCTGATGACCTTTCCCTTAAATTTCAGAGGTTATTAAAGGAGATCCTCTACAGTTGTTTGTCTAACCAGATAAGCCGTACAACAAGTGGACTGAATTCTCTAGTCTAAACATACATTATAATTCCCAAGGTACTGGTCCAACACGTTTAATTACAAAAAACAAACAAAAGAAAATACACAAAACCCCACGAAACATTATTTTTTAGTATCTGTTTACAGTATTGTAAGTTCATATTGCTAGGTGTTATAAAGGACCTAAGTGGAATAAGAAATTAAATGCTAAGGGTCTCCTCAATAATAGGCAGGATAGAGATGGTAGTCCAACTGTGGTCAGCTCACAATATTATAAAGAAACACCCAATATTTGCTTTCTATTATCTTTTGTGTTCCTATGAACACCGAAGCAAAGCAGAGCATGAGAAACAAAGAGTTTTCTGACAGGCAGAAACCACATTTCTGCCTTTTATTCCAAAACCTTCTTTGGCCGGATTTTAAACTACTGTGACTTGTTTTGTGAGATTTCACCAAGGAATAGCTGTCAGCATTCAAAAGTCAGCCTTTTAAGATGGTACAGCATGTATATGTATGCTCTCACTCCACCAAATAGCTTTGAAATACCAAAGGTCATTACCTGCTCTAGTACCAGAACTCTTGTAACATGCTGTGGTCTCAGGTACATCTGTGTGTTCATGTTAACTTTTTAATGGTGACAGCTTCATGGAGAAATGACTGTTGGTCTGAGGTGTTTCAGGCATTGGTCTTTCTCTGGGAAAGAATTTCAGGCTTTGCATTCTGAAATATCAGTTATTTTTAAAATTAATATATTTGTTCTCACTAATGCAGTGCCATTAATATCATAATTATAAAGCATGCAGGAGGTGCACCATTGAGACAGTGTACCAATGGCGAAAATAAAGACAAATGTTAAGTCAATTTATGAAGCACGTCTCCATTTCTGCAAATCCACTGAAATGCAGTGGCATGCTGTAGTTTTTAACCAAGATCCTTATTTCTGTTCTGCTAGAACTCTAAAAAAAATAGTTATTTTAGGTCAGATTTTAAGACACTTCTTCCCTATTGGACTGTTGGAATGAGAGAAGAAAGCAAGAGTCATGGGCTAGCAAGGGAGAGCTCTTTGCGCGCCAGGTCTGGTGAGCTCCTTGCCACAGCCGCGTGCATTGCCTTACATGCTGTGGGCAGCTTTGGGTGCGGCAGCGGCGTGCCATGCATCTCTTATCCCCAGTGAGTCAAATGACCTTTGGATCCATCAAAACGCAGGCAAAACCAGCGCAGACACTGCTGCAGGCCACCTCTCTGTCCCCTGGCAGTCTAGAGGTTGTCAGGGAGAGAAGCCAAAAAGTGGCGGGTGCGCTCACCTCCAGGCAGAACTCTGGCACACGTGGGGAAATGCACTTATGGCTCTTGTGGGGTGGGTAGTCTTGGGGTGCCTCAGACTGCACACCATTATTGCTGCCCCCTGCTTTAGGCTTTTCCTCTTCTTATTTATGAAGAGTAATTTTCAGAACGTTGCAAAAAGTTTTTTGCAGAAGGATAGAATAAAGGTCTCAAAGCATAGAGTAAAAATAACATTAAGGACTCACCTATTTTACAGTTTGTTCACCTCCAGCTGTTTGGCCAAACCCACATTTCTCACCAATTAATTTGGTGAAGCTTACTACAGTGACCCAGTGACTTCACCGAATCAGGCCTGTGCTTGACGACCTTTTAAAAACTACATGCCTTCGGATGGTTCTGATCAAAATCTTCTTCTTCAGTTCATGCAGGAAAAAGGCTACTTGAAAATGTCACCTCTTTTCCATCCCACCTCCACCCTCATATGCAAGACTGACTAGAAAGTGGGAAAGGGGTGTTTTCAAGCTGGTAATAGTAATAATAATAATTTTTAAATGAAAATGATTACTCATTAAGTTTTCTCCAAAATTTAATTTAAATTTTATTTTCCCTCTGAGGATTAAAAATTAGGTTACTTCCTAATACTTAATGAACTAGAAATAGCCTTTCATAGAAGGAACGAGGGAACCAAATTGTCAGCAGTTACTGTAACACTTCACTGAAATATTATGATGTTTTGAAAGGCTTGTAAGAGCAAAACAAGACTGATAGGAGATGTATTTTAAATATCAGAAGTGCTCTGTATTCTTTATGTATAAATATATTGCCTTACCTTTTTAATCAAGGGTATGATCTCTAACATATTTCAGTGCTGAAACCAAGATCTTAAATTATTTTAAAATATTCTTTGTTAATTTTGCTGGAGCTGTGTTATGAATTAAAACTTGCATAGAAATGTAACAGCCAGAGTAATAAGACTGGAACCAGAATTCATTTTACCTTCCAAATTAGACTTTTATAATAAATGGTAAATTGAAATGCCATTACAAAAAGGTTACCATCTTTTATTATACGAAGTTAAGAACTTAAATTTTACTAATGGTGCAATTTTCTCTGTAATTCATCTTTTACTTAATAGCATATAATTGTTTAAATAACGTTTTAGTCCCTGTAAAAAGAAGGTATTGTTAGCAAGGAAAGCCTGACTGTTAGATAGCTCAGGGAAACCACAGAGAGTCCTCTTTTTCAGATGTTCAGATATATTACTTTGTATTTCACTAAGCCACAGGAGCATATCATTTTCTACACTGCCAATTGATTTGTATTCTGGCTGATGACCTCAATCTCTTTCCCCTTTTTTCTAGCAAAACACTTGGGGGGGTTGTTTAAAATTCATTTTTTGGTGTGTAGGGTTTTTTTTACTAATCTTTAATAAGGTGCTATGAATGCAATTTACTGAAATAGATTTGTAAGTGAAAGAAAAATGTGCTCAGAATTGCAATTAAGCCTGATAAGTGCCTATAGACAAGAACGTGCAATTTTAAGCTTAAAACTTTCAAACCCTGAGGTCTACTCTGCCCTCGAGGGATTCAGTCTCTCAGAATGCATAAACTTTATAGGTCTGGATGCTTTTAAAAATGTGGGGAAGAAGATCTTACCTAAATGCTAATCCACTTTAGCATCCACAAAATATACTTGGTCAGCTGTGTTTCTTTTAGCGTACACAGTCAAAGACTGTGTGGCTTTAGTCGGGATGCATACCTTGCAGTCTAAAGCTGTTTTGGGACCCATAACCTGCACATAGCACTTCTAGGTCTCCTGAAGCATGGTTAACATGCCCCAACACAACCAAATTCACCACAAACCCAATGCTTTTCATTCAGTTTGATGATGGTGGTGGTGTCCATCTCCTGTACAGGGGTTCAGTGGCTGGAGTCAGGCTGTAGGGAGTAAGAATAGCAGGTCTTGCTCCGTCTGATTGCCTAGCTCACACCAATGAGAGAGCTCATGTCTGTCAGGGAGCACTGAGCAGGAGCTCTGTCCTGGGCCGAGGTGCTCCCACCACCCATCAGGGCAAAACAACTGCAGCACCCTGCTCCCCTTGGAGCCGGCTTGGGGAGCACCACATGGGAGGGTATGCAAGGACCACGGGGACAGGAAGAAAACAAGCAAGACACTCTCCTGCAAGAAGAAAAGCTTTGTTTCTCTGCTCTGCATGCCGTTATGTATCATATCCAAAGACTTAATGCAAATGTATAAGCTGTCCCTGGAGCTGGAAAAAATCTATAATATTTCTATTGCTGTAATATCTATGTGCCAAGTGCAGACATTTGTTTGATTTGGCCTCTGGCATTTTTATCTGGCATGCTCTCCATTTCATTTCTCCTACCCTGTATCAATTTTAAGGCTCCTTTGATTAAAAAAAAAAAAAAAAAAAAAAAAAGAAAAAACCTGACAGCCTCCCCTGTATTGCTTTTCAGTTGAGATGCAAATGAAAAAAAGCCTTCTCTTCTGAAATATTAGTACTGATATGGTAGCAACCCTACTGAAAAGCTGGAGGAAAGGTTTTGCCTATTGTGGTTGCCTGTGAAATACCCCCTTCCCTCCCAAGCTTGCTGTCATTCACCTCCTAAATAGTGGATGTTCCAGCTGACACATGCTTCACTGAGCAGTGTAGCTCGGTGGCATCCCAATCCTGCCTTGTAATGTCAGTTGAAATTGCTACGTTGGAATGTAAATTAACCCCAGAAATTATGGGTACACTTTTGATAACTGTATATATTTTTTCTTTTTCTGTATACACATTTCTTCTCATCGAAGGGAGGGGTCCTGCATGGGACCGTGTTGGACAGCAGAGGTGGGGCTAACTAGCATCTCAATTTACCACTGTATTAACTTGGATTTGGACATTTTAAGTGGAAAAACCAAAAGCACATTAGGCTTTCAGGTAACAACTAAATGGTGCTTTTTTTATATGAGCAAAAAGGCTCTAGTTTGCAGTTAGATTAAATTACTAATAAATTTTGCCAGGCAATGTTCCAGTGAGAGTTTACCACAAGTAGCCATGAAGTGTTGCAAAAACATCTTAACCAATTGTGGGGAACAGAGAGGCTCTTGAGGTGTAAGAAAAGGGAATTTAGTATCGCAGGTTGTCACTGCATCAGCATGTCAAAAGGTTTACTGCAAGGTTATAAAATAGCTTTAACTGTTGACCCAAATTCATTCAGTTCAAAGAAGAGCTTCCCCTGTTATTCAGTGAGCGTTGGTTTGGCCACGTGATAGATTTGGCACAGACTCTATATTCTCCCCAGATTCCTGTCCATTTAAAGTTGGAGAAACCCTGAAATTAACACTTATGCTACAGTGAAAGAAGAATTGGGATTATTGGTGTTGGTTTAGTAGTTTTCTCTTTTAGTATGTAAACTCTCCCTCAGGTTATGGAAATCTAAAACATTATTTCAGGATCGTTTTTCTCTACTTTATGTATTTTTTCATATTACCAGCTTTATATTTTATGGCAAGCATCTGAGAGTCATTAATTTCACATGGCTGAATAAACATTGCTTACTTGACAGGCACTTACTTAAATGCATTATTTTTGGCATAAGATCTAAAACTATGTTTGCAAGAGATGGCAGCATTTTTTGGCTCTTTTTTCCCCTCATCTCATTGCAGTCTGGCATAATTTTCTCAGTCTATCTTGTTTTACCTTACCATAGCTTAATAGTCAAACTTAAAAGGATGAAAAGTACCCACACCTAGAAATATGTGGTAGTGGTTTGCTTAGAGGTCTTTGTTAAGCTATCCTCTGATATTTAGCTGTGGCACTTTGTCTGCAGTCTCCACAGAGTAGACTGCACCAGTAAGTGAACATTTTTTAACTCCCCATGTCAACAGCCTAAATAGTGAAGAATGGTAATTTCAACAGTGGAGACCTGCACAGTCTAATTTTCAATAATAGATGTTAAATGAACAGTAGAAAACTGTTTTAATGAATTTGTAGTTCTTTTATGCAGCTGTTCATTGCTCCTTAGTTTAACTCTCTAATTATGCTCCTTCGTACAAGTATTTCTGCAGCTCTGTTGGCTCTCTTTCCCTTCTATTGTCTGAGATCTAATTACAGGACTTGTCAATATAGTTAGACTGTTTTGAGGAATTGAAAAAAATATTCGCTGTGGGAAGAGTGTATTCTGAAGAGTGGAAAGTAATTTATTGTGGAACACTCTTTTCTGGTACTCCTGAATCAGTTTGTTCTCTGTTCTAAGTGCCACCAGAAAGTAGTCTAAAAAAAAGAAGAGAAGATCCCCCCTGCACACATATCCTTGCAGTTGCCAGATATGTGTTAGCACTTGCTGACAGATGTACTTACAGACTGTCTGCTGTCTTCTGCCAGTACCTGCAAGCAGACAGTGCTTGCAGGCAGAGGTTCATAGGATATTTCATATATCAATTGAAATAAATATTTTAAATATTTAAATGAAAAGTTAACGTTTGTGATAGTAGATGTATTTTTTCTATAAAAAGTCTTGGTTAATTATATTTAAAGACATTGAAATATTATTGGGAAGACAGTATCTTGATCTGGAGCTGATGTCTCTATTTTGATATCCTTAAAAAAAAAGTTATTCAATCCATGGTCATGAATTACCATCATTAGGCTGCTTCCTAAGCAAATAGAAAGTGCAAGCTGACAAACAATACTGGACAGAAGACAGTCCAAGGATTACAAAACATTGGAAGGTTTATTGAAATGGATTTTTTTAATAGAATGAATGGATGCTGGAACAATATACCACACGTTACGAGACATTAATATATGAGTGTGTATAGTTTTCCTATACATTCAGTTATCATATATCACTCGTGGCTTCTATAGAGCAAGAGCTACCAACATGATGTTTTAGAGACTTTCGATAACATGCAACCTGATTGGACATGCAGGGTTACACAGGTTTACACTGATGATGCTCCTATCTTAGGCACCTTGATTAAGTGCCTAAAGATCAGTAAGATGAATTTGGGCGATATTTCAGCCGGCTGACAGGTCTGTCCCAGAAACATAGAACATTTGTCAAGTTCTTGGCTATACTACTTCAGGTCCTTCCATTTCAGTGGAAGGACGCTGTTTTCCTGCTATTGCCTTGAATGTTATGTAGTCATTTGTGCCATGAGAAAGTGAGTAAAATACCCGCTCTCTTACAGTCTCTTCATTCTGGAAGGGATTTGGGCCCAAATGTGTCTTTTTAAGTGGAATTATAACATAAAGTTAACATGAGAGCAAGCTACTACTTTTTGTTATTTCGGTGGTTATCTATTTACAGATGTGAAATGGGCTTTATCACGAACAATTAATAATCAGACCTCCTGAAGTGATTTTATTTCATGAAGTTCATTGGTCCTTTTGGCTGCAATTACTTCTCAAGTTGAGATCTGATCTGGGAAGGAAACTGACACGAGTTTCCTATTTCTACAGATCTTCATGTCATGAAAGTGCACCATGGATTTCTTTCTTTTTTTTTTCTTCTTTGTTTTTTTTTTTTTTTTTTTCCATTTGGATTTGGAAAAAAAACCTGGAATATACCTTGAAGTAAAAAAAAGGGGACAAAGAAGGAAGAAGAAAAAAAGAATAAGCTGTGATAGGATGTGGAAGGTGAGACATGCACATTCCCTGCTTTTTGTATAAAAACCACTTGGAAAGTTATAAAATTAAAGTTATAAAATTATGCACAACATTTTGCAAAAGCTAATAGAAATCTTTAAGACTGTTGGAGCTGATGAGCTGCATAATACACAAATTTATAATGCATTATAACCTACGAATGAGATGGATAGAGAGTAGGAAAAACAAGGAATTGTAGAGCAAGCAATCCTGATACAAACAGGAAATCTTCATCCTGACCCAAATCGAGTCAGTAAGGAAGCAAAGCCAGGCCAAGGCAAAGCTAGGTCCAGAAATAAAGCTAAGATAAGGCTAGATTATCTGTTTCTGATGTCACAGGCAGACTGTGTGCTGTAGTAGTGTTTATGATGGTTGCTACCACCATAGTTTAAAAGGCCTTATGCCTTACAGGTTAAAGAGAAATTATTATCTAAAGGCTGCTGAAAGGTAATAAAATATTCTAGCAGAGTTTCAAGCAATATATATAAATTAGAAGACTAGCTGTAGTTCCACAATAAATGACCCCCCCTCCCCTACTCCAGAAGCTTTCATAAAATAAAATGTTTTATTAAATTATCTGCATTTGGTCTTAAATGCCTGAGTTCTTGTTGTTCAGGAGACCTGAAACTAAAACTTCCTTTCAAGGTATGAAATTCATACTTAATGAATATTTACAGAAACATCTCCATTCCAACCCAAGAGATATTTCTAACCAGGAAAGTTTTGAGCATTAGTAGCATTTTCTCTCACTGGACGAGAAGAATGAAACATCAACCCCCGTTTCAACACTTCAGAGATATTCACTGATTTTGGACCTATCCCTTTTTATTCGACTAAGTAGAACTCAGTATGAGACATTTGAGACAGAATGGAGCAAACGAGCGCAGGAGAATCGTCAGAAGTGGGTGATCTTCCTGCCTCCATCTGGAGCATCCACCAGCCTTTGAAACTGTTCCTCTTATGTCCTCTTAAATCCAAACATGGGTCTGCAAAGGAAGCTCCCCAGAAGAAGAGTAGACATTGCCTCTATGATGGTACTATGCCAGGACAATTTCATGAAGACTGCATCTTACAGAGCAACTTTAAGGAGATCCACAAATGATTTGGTATCTGTCAGCATCCACCATTGCATCTGCAGCTGAAGTTTGTTCTCAAGAGGAGGACTGCGGTAACACTGATGCTATGTTCTAAATGCACTTTATTTATGCTGGTTGACCATGCATATAGATTATTTTTAAATTGAAAAAGAGACCAGAAGCAAACAGAAATTCCAGCAATGGGTGTTTTGGGACCGTGATTTCCTGTCACATCTGAGAAACCTGAAGTGCTAGTAACTGATCTGCTTTATGTGTATGAGCATAGAGCTTCTACTTTTTATTGTAGAAGAGTGCTTTCAATTTAGAAAAAAAATCAATCAACAGGAACAGTAAATGGCACTGAGCTCCACATTTCTCTTTGGGAACAGCATTATAGCATTTAGCCCTGCTCAACACAAAGTTTTATCTCGCTTTTGTTTATATATAGGATAATATAAGGGGAATACAGGGCTTCCATTTAGAAAGGTTATTGACAGTCTTGGTGCTGTGTTGGCATTTATTCTTTAGATTTTTATTGCTTCTGATCTGTGGTATTTTTGTCTCTAAGATGAGGACTTTCATCTGTGATACATGCTCATAATTTACAGACTGCATGGTGCCCCAATGTTGTCTGCAGGAACAGGAAATTAAACAATTAAACGGGAGGCAGATATGAAGAGTAAAACAAGCTATTTCCCTCAGTATATTTATTTTTCAGTATTATTGTCTATTGGTCAGAGTAGGCTGAAAACCGTTGCCATACCCAACAACTTTGGGGGAAGAAAGATGGGTATCAATAGATGGACATCAGAAAATGGCAAACCACTTCAGGAAGGGGAATTAACCAGGCAGAATATGAATTCAGCCTTTAATGGCAGTTTGAGCTTCCGTGTTTCTCCTGTGATCCAGCTCCCCCAAAACTGTACGGCATGGCTGAAGCCATTTTTGCTGGCTTTTGATGCAGACATGCACTTCCCCCCACTCCAGCTGTCTGAAGTGACCATTGCCAAGCTCCCTAGTGATTACTTTAACTGTAATAGCAATGACAGATCACTTTATTAATTGCAAATTGCACTATCTGAAGATGGTGACAACAGATATTGGGAAAGGTACAGAATATCCTAATTTTTCATAGCATAATCAGCCTGTTTGGAGCCTCAGATAAAAATAAATTACCTCAACCTTACAATACACTTGACACATATTTATTGCAGCATTCTCTATCAGCAATTGCCATACCTACATGAGCTAACTTCTCACACATTACCCTAAAACGTGAAGGGTGGTGTTAATGAGAAAGGGCGGTCAAAGCTGGGGCCCAGGAGCCGGATCTGCATTCTAGTTGTTGCATGCCACCGGTGCTGGACGTTGCTTTGTGTAAGCCCCTTACCTTACAATCCCCTCTGCTGCAATTTGCCCACCTAGGTAGTAGGCCCAGTGGGAAGTTTGTGTTAGACATTTGAGGGTAAATGCGTAACAGAAAAGGACTTCATAATCCTTCAGTGGCAGAAAACAATTCAATAGGTAATGTTACCCAAGAACACCAAATACTGAAAAAAAATTTTATCTTGACTTGCAGAAAGAGGGAGAACAATTCCAGTGACTTGAGAGGGAAAGCTGGCAACATTAGCTCAATTTTGAAAAACTGAAGAACATGACTATAGACCTACTACTTATCCGTTCTTAGAGCCAAAGTTTACAACACTTCATAATTGAAGCCGACAATTTTTCAGTTCCTTTTTGCTGCAGCTGTTTTCACGATGTCCCAAGTTGTTTGATGCAAAGTCTAAATTAGTCTTGAGAAACAGGATTAACCTTTACAATCACATTTAAGGTGAAATTGCTTAACTACAGCACACAATGTCATGCTGCAGATAATCCATGTCCTTGATTAATGCTTTTATAATCAATTGCTGTCTGGAAGTGACTCCTTCCCATCACACTCTTCACAAAAAGAGCAGATGGTATTTAAAAGGTTATGGCAAGAGGGCATTTCAGAGGTCAAATAGAACATCGATCAAGTGGGCAGAAAAATTGCTTTTTTCCTTCCCCTTCTCCTTATCCTCACAATCCATGAGGGAATGTGGCCTATGAATTATAGTTTGATCTATAGTTCAAGCACTAAAATGTTTTCTTGTTTCAAATTTCTATGTTGTTTTGGGTAATGAACCTGGAAATTGGATTCCTTTTGTGCCAATAAAAAATTGTGCCCAATACACGTATCTCAGCAACATAATTCTTAGACCCATAGAGATTTGCTTGCTACTACCTTGAATGCAGTCAGAATGCTGGCACTTAATAAAGGCTGTACTAATATCCACAATGTCCTTCGATCTATTTGTAGCAATGATAATGACTCTGTGAAAAAAAGTACCTTCATTTCCGTGCTTTTATAAAAAACAATTAAAAAAATGAGGATATTTTGTGACTTTTTCACTCTTTTCCCTGTACATAGCTGGTTGCCATTCTGTATTAGAGTCCAAGGAGAGCTATTCTCACCTGGAGTGAAGGGGACAGAGAAACTACACCTACTAATGCAGTCTCCAAAACCAGAAATCAGGGGTTTGCCATTGTGCAATACATAAAATATATCAGTACCCTTTTTCCTCCCCTTTCCATTTCCTGACATGCTAAAAAATTTTGAAGTTTTACTAATGAAAATGTAATTTTTTTCCTATTGGTTTGGACATGAATATTGTCATCTTTGTTGCCTAATAAAAATGTATTTTTGTCAATTGTCATATCTTACTGGCCGTTCATTTTTTATGATTTTTTTTTGTTATATAAGTTATTGTGACAAGTGAAGTGCTCATCCTGAGTAGATCTCTAAAGTAGGCTTTCATCTGGAAAGTAAAAAGTGAAAATACTATAATCCTGCTTTGTGATCAAAATGAGGATTGATTGGCTAAGATATTTTTCAGCACTGTAACTTACATTTAAGGGCCTGAGCCCACCAAGTCTTTATTATCTGAACAGTTCTCACTCACATCATGTAAGTAGCCACACAGGAGCTTGAGGAGCTATTAATGAGGCAGGGGTTTATCTTTATTCAAGAATGATTAATACCCACCATATATTGCATAACTAAAGCTGTTAAGCATGAACCTTTGAAAGATGGACAAAAGCAGAACTTGATGAAACTATGCTAACTAATCCTATTAAAGTGACATCTGGGTGTCTTGCCATCCAGCAGTGCTAGAAAAGCTATCACTGGAACTGGCAGTGCATTTTAAATAGTTCTAATATACACAGCTATTTATAACACACTGATAGACCTTTCAATATCAGTTCTGTAGTTTAATTTCCTTGGATTTTTTTTTAAGAGTGGATGTAAATTTTAAAAAAGTTGAAGTCTATGAGATACTTCAACTAAGTCATGTCTGTCAGCACTGTCTGTGGAAAACAAACATGAGTACAAATGTGTATTGCATGACTTTTTCCATGATTTACTGGCCAACAAGAGAGAAGATCTTTCCATATGGGTGAGGTATTGCTGTTTCACTGCTTAACTACAGATTCTTAAAAGGTAGCGTCTGATAAAAAAATGTTAATGTGGGCATTTGCATAGTTATGAACGAGGAGTTAGGAGAGGTTTAATTCTACCATTAACTTAAAACACACAGATTTGCCAGAAAGAGCGACTCTTGGAAACTAGCTGCACTCAAGGCATTCTTCATGGGGATTCCTGAGCCAGGAGACAGTACTGGCCCTTAGCAGACAGTTAGTGTCAATTGCCTTGTTATGACTAGGGCCCAAGTGATCAGAACTGCCATATTAAATGCAAATTGATAAATGAAAGTCTTTACTACTAGTCTGAAGGCAAAAAAAGCTGTGAAAATAAAGCTAGATATATTGACAGCATTCCAGCATTTTTCATAGTGTTTAATGTATGTACTTCATGACTAATCCTTTAGAAATTTTTAAACTAAATCTTCTGTCTTCTATTGTGTCTCCATATTGATCTGCTGTTGAAGCATTGCTTCTAACTGAGAGATATTATTCATTATATTTGGAAGCTGTTTGATCAGAGAAGAAAACAATACAGCATGGTTTCAAGAGAGAGAAAATCAAATGAACTTATATTGAGGAAAAATAAATATTTAAGATGTGCTTCTCCAACTTTCTTTTATTTATTTTTCAGGGCTTTTTTTCCCTGAAGAGACTAAGGAACCTTCAGATAAATTGTCAGTCTCTTAACTAACCTAATAAATAGCCAAAGCCATCAGCTAGATTTTAAAAATAGAGATGTCTGTAAATATAAATGTGTCATTTCAGCTCATTTTTTCCCATGCTTAATGTCACACCTTTTTTTCCCCCGATTTTTTAGAGACTTAAATAATGTTCTGAATCAAGTAATATGATCATATGTATGACTGTGACCTGATTTTTTTAAAATCTATTGTAGATGAATATTGACTAGTCCTCTGAATGCTAAATGTGGAACAAGAACTTCATATATACCGTCAATCATAAAAAGGGAGGAACTTATGGAAACCATTAAAAGAATTTTTCTTAACCGTCTTTCCTCTAACTAAACCTAAACCTATTATACCTACACACACTTCCCATCACTCTCCCTGTTCTTTCACTTTCCAACCCATAGCTCCCTCTTACCTTTCATAACCATTCACAATCAATCCTACATATATATTTTTTTCTTTATAGTATGAGAGTACACAAAGGTTTTCTTTTCCAACGTCTCCTATTCCTGATCTTAGACACGGTATCAATCATCGGGGCCATAGCATATATCTGCCAGGTGATCACTCTTCTGCACCCTCCGAGTATTTCCTTGGCCCAATTATATTCCTGCCTGGGTTGTTTGTTTCTTTCTCAGAAATCTATAATACCCTATCCATTGGAGGGGGGAGGGGGGGAAATGCCCTAGGCTTTCTGGTAGTTGTTGAGTTTGTATAGTTTACATTGCTACTCAGTCTATAAATGTAACACTAAAATGAATGTGCAGTATCTGTGTTTGGATGACTATTAAATGACAAAAGCTGTGCGGTATTGTACAATCAATATCTTACATGTGAGACCTAAGACAGCACTTTAAATTACAAAAAAAAAGGGGTAGTACAATATTAACAAACTGATGTCTATATCCACTTTTGCTTGTGTGTTGCCGCCTTTTCACAGTGAAGTACTCTATCTCAGATTCCTTCTGCAGCCACTAGCACATGCTAAAGAGTGACACTGATAAAGCATGTGCTATACACCCTCCACATTTGTCAGATATGCTTCCTTGTGCCTACCTGATATAAGTGTTTTGCTTGTTCCTTTGTTTCTTTGAAAGGTTTTCTTGAATGTCTTCTGATTTTTGGGTGTTGCAGTTTTAAGCAAGCCTGCTCTGTTATACTTTGGGCTTCATCTGAAAAGGTGGGAGAGTAGCTGCTTAATTACATGGGGAAAAAAGGTAGAAAAACAAGAAAGAAAAAGTGATTAGCAAAATAGGGCTTTTTTGGTCCTGTGGTAAATTTAAAATATGAACGTGAAACTGTTTCCACAGAGGAACAAAGCTAATAATACCTGAAATTGTTCTACATGTTCCAGGATCTAATAACAGCAATGTGCTATGACTACAATTCTTCAGTCATTTAGGTTCAAAAATTCTACACCTATCTGCCTATTGGCAATTTGAGGCACCTGAATTCCTCCATTAATTTGGTTTCCTGTTCCTAGAATCTCAGAGAGGGGGACGGTAAATCTGCAGTAAAATATGCAGTAAACAGATGAGCTCTGCTCAAAGAGATTACAGATTCAGATTTCTTTTGGAAACAGGTTTCTCATGGACAGTCAAATAGCTTCATCTGTGTACCTTGCCTGAGGGCACTGAAATCACCTGGATGTCAGACACCCAGGGCAGGATACCCATACCTCCTTCTAGTTTGGACAGACAAATCCATATGTGTGCAGCACAGAGAGTTGGCACAGGCACACAGTGCAAGGTGCTGAGTTATGGCACACCTTGCAGGTCATTGCCCCTGCAGTGCAAATGTGTTACATCAGAGATGTTCCAAAATGGGCCAACCAGCTGTACGTGCCATGGACTTTGTGTGCACAGGTCCAGCTCTCCCCTAAGTCCTGCTTTGCTGACCGCCTAATGATGTAATCATGGTGACAGGTCTAATTGGACTGTGAGGTATTCAGACGTCCTGCGTATAGGCTCTATTTCTTTTTTTCTATCTGGATCTAGTTTCATGATAGCAAGAGAGCATCTCTAAGATGACTAGGATATAAGCCATCTTTAGCTTTCATCCAACAGTGTCTTTACCATATCACAATTAAGAATCAGCTGTGAGCTGGAGTTAACTGATCTAACAATTGGGAAAAGAAACGGGCACTTTGCTCCACTAGCAACCTGAGCACATATTATGTGGAATTTTTTCCAGGATAATACACATAGAATTCTTTTGTCAGAAATTTTTATATTATTTTAAAGCAGTACTGGACTTTAATCATAAAATAGGCAAATGATAAGAAATTCTAAATATTTCTGTGTAAATGGGAATTGTCTTCAAATATGTATGGCATCCCTGAGCTATTTGCTAAGGAAAAACTACCTTTCAAATTAAAGGAAATTTCAGGTTTTCTAAAGGAGGGGCAGGGATACGTTGAAATGGGGAATTTTGAGTGTCCTGACTGACAGTGAGGTGAATTTCTTACCCTGAAGAGAAAGGTGGGGGGAGAGGGGAAGGTGTTGACTTTTATTTAGTGAATGGGAGCTGTAGTGGAGATTTGCATGAGCCAGAATGTGCCTGTTCCATATCAGACTCCTTTCAGGCTGTCCTGCTCAGGGCAGGAAAAAACAGTGGGAGATTGAACATCCATATATGTCATTACGGTTTGACAAAAGGCTAGGTGCTCTTCTTATTTACAAGAGAATAAATGTGGAATGATTGCACTAAAACCAGTGGAGCTCCTCCTGACTCACAGCTGAACAGAGAAGAACATTTTACCTCCAAAACCTGAAACTTTTTTTTTTGTTCAGATACACAGCCATCAAATCTGAGGACATTTAATATTTTTCTTTTAACTTCATTTTGGTTCCAGTGCATTTCCTACTTAAAGTGGATAACTCAGTATGTCAGGTCAGATTTACAAGGATGATCAGGTTTCTTTTTGTCCCTGAGGAAAAAATATTATTGAACTACCCACCTGAGGAAACAAAATGTATTAAAACATCTAACACTTACGATGTTGTGGTAAAAAAAATAATCCTGTAAAACACTCAATCACTGTAATGCAGTTGAAACAATATGTATTTGTTTGATGATTATCTGATTGAAACAAAGTTAACACATCAAGCTGACTACTTCACTTTTCTTTAGTCTCACCCTCACTCATTAAAGATTGACATGGGCTGGTGGACTCTGAAAGCAAATTGGCCACAGAGATGTACATGCTTTAAGGCAGTTGCTATTGACAGACATAAAGTGTAACGTGCCTGACCCAAAAGGTGTGCTGAAAGCTACTGGTGGAAACAAAGGCTTCATACTGAATCAGATAAAAAACAAAAGAAATAAACCTAGAAATGGTATGAGCTGGACTAGGTAATGAGAATTTTAAGATGGTCTCTGTGTGACAGAGATGATAATATAAAAATTTTAGGATGTCTTTTAAGAAGCAAATGCTTCAAGTATAAAGACAGTATGAAAACATTTAGCCTAGAATTATGCGCCATGTAATTCAGCTCTTTATTTTGTTTTTACTCTATAAACTTTGGGGATTATCTCACTGCGAGAAAGTCTATAAAATTAAGAAAGTAGTTTACTTTATGAATGTTTAAAATGTTAACATTCAATTAATTTTAACTGTGTTAAATGAGTTTTGTTATGTATAAATGTGGCTATCAGGAACTGTTCTTAGATGACCAAAATATTTTCACATTGAAAAAGCAAGCAAACAAACCTAACTGAAGCAAGAGAAAATACTGGTAGCAAACTAGGAATTAATGAGGGATAGAGAACACTACAAAAAAAGAAAGAAAGAGGCACAGACTTGAGGAATTTTGTACTTGAGATTTTAAAAGAAAGCCTTGTCTCCAGAGACAAAAATTAATGTATTATTAAACCTTTATATTCTGGTACCATCTAGAGGCTGAATGGCACAGCTTCCCATTTTGCTAGGAGCTGTACAAAGACATAAAATGATGGATATTCCCTCTTCAGCCCAAGGAATGGGTATGGCAAACTCACAGCTACTGAATGTTTATGTTATTTCTTCTTTGCGGAATATTTTCTGTCTGTCTCTATTCTTTACAAGATATCTGGATCATTGTGCAAACCCTGAATGCACAGTACTTCCAGACTGCCAACAGCTGTGTCATGTACACAAATCACAAGTACAGAAGACAGAATGTGCCTGTCTGCTGCAAGAACTTCAACAATTGCACCCATCAAAAATGTTATAATGACAAGAAATACAGCTAGCATTAGGAACGAATTGTTATTACTACCATGGTGCCTTGGGATTACAGTTTTCTCTCTAAGACTTCCAAACCAGTCTTTTGCTAGCATTTGTGGTGGAATATGGAAGGTCAGAAAATATACCTAACAGCTGCAAATCCTCCTACTTTTCAGTTGCAGATGTTTGTAAATGATGTCTAAGAAAATATGTATGTATGTTTTCTGCTACTGTTGTTTTGATGCTGAATTGTTGTGAATGAGCCAGTGAAAGAATTTTTTAGCTGCTGCTCCAAGAAAGAAGCATTAAAATGGCAGGTTTTCATGCAATCCATGGTTACTGAAGTGACCTGTGAATAAGCTAGCCCAAAGGCTGGAAGTCATCAAGACAGGGTTACTTGAAGCTCTGCCTGAGAAGACAGAATATAGGTAGCCAGGGCAAATAGATGCAGTTATCTGGGGTAGAGCACTGCCAATAATGAAGCTGTGCTGCTTCCAGCCACCTGAGGACAGCTCTGGTCCCACTCTGGTCCACTGGCTAAGGGGACTGTCCGTTTCTCCAACAGGTCTGTTTATTATTTGCAACTGGGTAATATATCGGTAAGGGCCTGATTCCACACTCAGTGATTCCTAAAAGGGTTTTTCAGTGATTTCTAAAAGGGGTTTTCACTGATTTCAATGGGATTTGGACTGAGCTTTCTAACTGTAAGGTTCACTTTATGTTTGGGCTTGGGGACGTTGAACTTCCAGTTAAATTTTTCTTTACTGGTAAAATTCATAGAGTGAAATATAAAATACAGTGATACAGACTTGATCACATGTTTCAGTAAGGGTGTTCCATAGGTTGGCTGCAACATGCACAGTGATCATCCAGTTTACTTAAATAGCCTGATTAATTTTCCACATATTTAACACACAGAAAATATGACATTTTTTGCAGTGGAACTATAGGGATCTTTAAGCTTTCCTACGTATATCACAGGACAGTCACAGAAGCCAATAAATAAATAAATTAGGGAATTTACTAATATAAACTAGATAACCTTCTATCTTTGAAACCCTAATATTGCACTGGAATTAACTGAAAGAGTTGGAATTATTTTATGATCTTCTCAACTTTATATTTTAATTTTTTATTTTACTCATTAGCAGATAGGTATAAAGAATGTCTACCTCATTTGAATATCTTTAGACATAACTGAAAGCAATAGTCCACCTCCAAAAAGTGAATAACAACATTCCTTGTAACTTCAGTAGGAGTAAGATCAGGTGCTAGATACCAGCAAACATTTTGACTCTACTTGGCTCTGTAGGAGGAAACATCTCTGGGTTTGGTTGTTTGGTTGGGTTTTTTTTTTCCTAAAAGTATTTCAAAAGATAAAGTGGTATTTTAATTAGAATACTTGAAGAAATCGAAGATGGTGCAAGGTTTACCTGGGACAATATGCAGTACTTTAATAGTAGAGTATTCAGACCTCTGTTATATAAATAAGGAAAAAGAGCAGCTCTGTTTTGTTTAATATGTTATATTTGCCAGTGCTTATACACGGACACCGTTCTAGCTTCCACAAAAATATATCAGGATGTTTAGACACTTCCACCTAGATCTGGTGCTGCAATGCCATTGCCCTGATCTTGCTGCTGTGTGCTCCAGTGCCAATGTCACTGTGGTAGTCAGCGAGTATTATCAGTATATAAGGCTCATGGTAAATTTAGATGTCATCTAGACCCTTTTGGGCCTGTTTAATTGTTTTAATCTGTCATTTTAAAAGCATGATCATGCTTCATTGTTATTTTTTCTGCTGTGGAAAGATTTATACCCTTTACCACATCTCAGGAATTTACCAGGAGAGCTGGTAAAATTTACACATTGTTGTCCAGGGAGTTCTGTGTGCTTTTGGCTAAACTTTGCAAATGTGAAAGGTAAAAAGCAAAGGTTTGCTTTAAGCTTTCCATTCTTCACAAGCTAATCCCAACAGCTGAACAGAAGAGGAGTCACAGGGGTCACAACTTTAGTAGGGGGACACTGGAGAGGGAAATCCTACTCATTTGAGGTCAGTCATAATGCAGCCAACTGATTCCTGCCCTGGAAGTTGATATAGTATTGCTAAAATAAATAATACATCAGCCCTCAGTACAGCTTTATTGTTTTGAATGGGAGCACATATGAAACAAATAAGTATGCAGGGCATGGTGGGGGTGAGGGGGTGGGTAAGGAGAAGCCCTAGCACACCCCTAACTCCAGGCAGCTGTGGCAGCTGGTGGGGAATAAACCGCAGACCCTTGGGGGGATCCATTAGGCATTTTAGGTTGTGCTCCATTATAGCTGTTCCTGGTTTCAGCTGGGATAGAGTTAATTTTCTTCTTAGTAGCTGGTACAGGGTATTTTGGATTTAGTGTTTTAATTGTTGCTAAGTAGCGCTTATCCTAAGTTAAGGATTTTCAGTTTCCCGTGCTCTGACAGCAAGCAGGTGTACGAGAAGCTGGGAGGGAGCATGGCCAGGACAGCTGACCCAAACTAGCCAAAGGAATATTCCATACCATGCTCAGTATATAACCTTGTGGGAGTTGGCCAGGAGGGGCAGATTGCTGCTCAGGCATTGGCCAGTGGGTGGTGGACAATTGCATTGTACATCACTTGTCTTTTCTTGGGTCTAATTTCTCCTTTTTTGTTATATTCCTTTTCATTTTTATTATATTTTATTATTATTATATTTTATTATTATTATTATGTTTTATTTTGCTTTAGTTATGAAACCATTTTTATCTCAACCCATGAGTTTTGCTTCTTTTTTTTTGATTCTCCTCCCCATCCCACTGGGAGGGAGGAGGAATAAGCGAGTGGCTGCGTTGTGCTTAGTTGCTGGCTGGGGTTAAACCACAACAAGCTGTTTGGCATTTTTCTCTATTTTTTTTTTTTTCCCAGTGGCTGAATTTTTTTCACTTGTTGGGTATATGATCTGCAAAGTATGCCCGTGTTTATATTTAACTAATTGTGATATTATGGTTGGAGAAGGAGATAGGTTAAGTATTGTGTTTAGCAATAGTTGGTCAGAGACCATAATTTAAAAGGAACAGAAGTGCTGTAATATATTTTTGTATGTTTGTGATATTTCTAACACATCACACCAATGCACTAGTTATCATCCTTGTTTATACCCAGCTCAGAATTATAACATTTTTATGCTTAAATAGACAAAACTAGATGCAGTTTTTAACTGTTAGGGCTATACCATCAATCCATGTTTTAATTCTCACCTTCCTTAAGAATTAATTGAAAGAATAGGAAATTGTTACCTCTTTTCCTGCTTTCCAAGTAAACAAAGCTTGAAAAAGCAAACACTGCATGTAAATATATTTGCATGCATCTGTGAACATGCATAGAGATCTTCTCCTTACAGTATCTCTCACATCAGTGTAAAAGAAATTTGGTAGTGGCAAATGTCAAAAAGATAGTAGTTTTTTATAACTTCCAGAACAATAAATAGATGGAGAAAGGTGAGAGGCTCTATCTTTACCCTTAGTGAAAGAAAGGCTCAGCTCCAGGCTTACCTTCATATGCAAAAGAACGCACAAGAACATGAGCTTGAATCCATAGGAAACCAGTCCTCACATATTTTGGTGCTCCTGGAATTATTTCCTTTCTAATAAAGTAGCATAACCTAATGAGAGAGAGTAATTTTCTCTTGGGCTATAATGCTACTGAATTTAATATTTCTCTTCCTTCATAAGATTATGTTGTATAAATTGAACAGTTTTCAATTCTGGCATCTGTATACAATATTTTAAAAAGACTTACAAGTAATATAGGGAAAAACCCCCACACATATTTCTTGATGTAGCAGATGACGATAAATCATTTGAGAATATCCAATAATAGTCTGCCTAAACAAACATTTCTTAGTCAGCAGCACTGTTACAGTAAAAATGTCAGAAGCAACAACCTTTTAACTGAAAATAAAAGAACTAGAAAAACAAATCAGGGTAAGGGTGATTGACATAATTTGAGTTCTGCCATGTGTACTTGATGGAACAGAAAGAGTGATGATGCTCATGCTGACTCAAATATTTGATTCTTCAGTCTCTGTTTCATCAAAAGGCATTACTACCTTTGCTTTCTTATTATGGCTCACTGCTTCTTATCTGATCCAATTCCTTCCTCTTAAATTGGTAACAGATACCGAGCATACCATTACTAGTGTTGCTACTATGGATGTAATGTTTGCTCTCTCTTGACTTTCAAACTTGTGCGTCTGCAAGAAATATAACCCTGATAAATTTCAGGTTTTACCTGAATAAAAAGCCACTGATTGTAATTATTTCAGATGAAAACACATTTTCAATATTTCTTAGGCTTAGTCTTTTCATATTGTCAAAATGGATATATGTGATATTACTGCCTGTTCATTTTGCATGTTAAGTCTTCTATTTTTGAATGCCCATGATCTTCACATACAATTTTTTTAAAAATATTGGTTCTGAAATTATGCTCTTGGAGTTGAACATCAACTGTTCAAGCTCTAAGAGTGGTCTTAAAGCCTGCTTCCAGTCCAGGGATTTAATTAGTAGACCAGATACTCAGATTATGAAATCAGCATACTTTCACTGGCTTTAATCCTTCTGTAAGGAATAATTTGAGCTGAATGATTTGATTCAACAATTTTTACAGAATAGAGTCAGTTTCTCATGGAGAGAAGTTCAGAGTGACTTAATTGCTTTAGACAAAAAAGATTTCTGGGACTCTTATTCAGCTAGTATTTAATCTCAGGGTGACCGCTGATGATCACAGCCATCCAAGCTGTCGCAGATGTTGTGTTAAGAAAGCTATTGACCGTCAGTGGGTAGTAAAATTTTTCTGCTCTCACTTTATTGCTGCCCCCATTAAACCATCCTCTCAGGTCCTATATTTGTGTAACTGGTTCTGTCCCCTACGGTCTAGAGTCATTAGCCCATTCCTCAACAGTGGACTATATAATGCTTTCTTAATTAACCCTGTGGATCTTGTTGCCCCAAATAACACTTAAATGGGAGTTTCTAACTGTAATATCTTGATATAGATTTCCGCTGGAAGTGCTTGAATAGAATACATAATTTCAGGGAGAAATCCTAAAACCCCACAAGATGCTTTTGAGATAATTAAAACATTGCTTCTCACTTCAAAACAGAAGGCCTAGATTTATTGTCAAGACAGCATCCTCTTTTGAATGCCATCCTTATTCAGCTGCAAGTCATTTGAGCTTCTGCTAATCTAAATAAACTGAAAAGAGTAATACAGTATGAACCAAAATATTATCACATGTATTATATACCCTAAAATATTACATTGCAAAACCTCATCAGAATTAATACTAGCTACTTAACTCACAATTGTACCCCAACCAGCACCTTTAATTGGTCAGTACTTACTGCTTCTTGAATTAGAAATTAATTTATGGGATATTTAATTTCCATGCTTTTTGAGTCATTTGTCTCCAACACCTCTTTCTGCATGTATCTTCAGATTCTGTCCCAGCTATCTGATCATAGAATGAAGCACTCTTGTTGAGCATGTCAACCGTGTTCAGCATTAGATAAGTCTATCAGTGTGACTTTACTTGTGTTCTACTTTCATTTCAATAAAAACATCACTAGTCTCAGTGCTTTGGATCAATTATTTTTTTTGTGTTGAGTTTTGACGTTTTTCTGTGTCCTGCAAGTATCCTTGCTTTCATCAATAGAAGTGGTCTTCTTCAGGCTGAGACTTGCTGGGGATCCATCCTTGTGGATCTTCTCTTCTAAATGAAAGTTTAGACCATAGATCTCAGAAGAAATAGTGCACCACGTTGTGCAGACAAGGTTTTAATCACTATAGATGGCACAGAAGATATCCTAACCATTTTATTTCTTTGTCATGTTATTTGTATTTCTTTCTCACCTCCAAAGTAGAATGGTTTCAATGAATCATTGAAGGTTTGGTGTTTACCGAGAACTGCCAAGTGCAATGTTTGCAATCATGGAAACTACCACACTAAAAGACAAAGTGCCACCAAAGTAGAAACTGCAAGTCTATATATGCAGGGTAATGAGACATAGTAGAAAAAAGTTGTGTTTGAACTACCAATGAATGTGGCTAATACAGCCTATAACAGCAGAAATTCCAGAAATAATTGAACAGATATGCATATTTTGGGTCTCGGACACACAGCTGGCAACTCTCTGTATCTATCTGTAGGGACAGTTAACATCTAAATGCCATTAATTTCTCTGGAATAATGGTTCCCTGACAACACTTTTCCATACGCTTTGTCCACTGCACCATGATCCTTCAACCTCACGCACAAGTTACTGCTAAAATTACCGGTAACTTAAAACTCCAGAACTCGTGTCTGTCCTGCAGAGCCTCCCAGGAGTCAAATCACACAAATACTCAGCAGTGAAGTTGGCTTACTGGGGAAGCATATGGGCCACTGTCTGTACTTGAATAGGAAACAAGAGAAGATAATTAAAACTCCTTACATTCTATTCAGTTTTTATTCTTTAAGGTTAATAGATTGAGATTTTTTCTTAAATATAAAACAGGTATGACTTTTAAAAAGTATTCATTTAGTAGTTAAGATGAAAAGTTAATCTGCTTCCCACTTTGTAAAAGGATTATTACATGCTGTTTCATTTACAGGTGCATTATGATTGTATACATTGATCAAATAAGATCTTCAGATGAAAAATAATTAATTACAAAGTATTCACCCTTTTTCCTGGACTGGGCAAGCCATCTTATTTGTAAATAAATTTTTGATTGGAATTATGGAGAGATTTCCACTTGCTAACTAATTGTTCAATATGCCTCATAATTTTTATTTGAGAAAATCTGTTAATGAGAAATATGAACCAAATGTTTGTTGTTACTATCTCTTGAACAAATGAGATACTGAACAAAATTTTTGGCTTCTATTTATTGGAATAGATCCCTTATGAAGGCATCTCTTACAGAATGGAGAGCTTTGCTTATTCTCTGTCTTTGACAAGCCATACTTGTATCTTTTCAGGAATAAGGAAATTACACCTTTCTTAAGTAAGGAGAAATAATCAGAGAAAATTAGACACCTTTAACAGAGTCATATCTCACTGAGATTTTTAGCTAAACTGTAATTGAGTTTTCTGATTGCTCATCTCAGTTAATAAACAATGTGTCCCTTGTGTGTCCTTTCTATAACCTTTATCCTCCAGCTTTTCTCAAAAATGTTGAGAAAGATTAAGCACCTTGCCACTACTCATTATCTCTTAGCTATTACATGCTAAAAACCAAAGTTATTATCATTCTTTTTTTTTTTTCCGATTAAAATGGCAAGTAGTGAGGATCAAGGCGACAGTGTGCACCCCTTCTCTGTGTGTTCCATCTACAATTTCTAAAACTGCAATGAACTTACACATTGAACACACATGCTGAGCAAGAGATTAATGTTCCCACTGGATGTGATGGGGCTCTGTAAAGCCTGAGTTTCTTTTTTATTAGTCCAAGATGTTATCATGGAACCAAACACTTGCTGTACTACATTTTTCACTGTCCTTGAGAAAATGGATGGATAACTTATAACCATAATTATGTCCACTCACTGGTCTAATCAAAATAATTAGAGAATGCGTAAACAATAGCTGTGCAGGGGAGAGTATGCATAATTGTCAACTATTAATCTAATAGTGAGAGATGGAGAAGGGTGAGAATGATTAACATAGGCCACACAGAACGATCATTTGTGATAAGGATGACCGAGAAGACATTGACATTATTTAGCCTTCCCCACTGGCAAGGAGAGCTTGAATGGAAACAAAATTAAACACAGGATGGATCAGCAGGTGGAGTGTAGCAGATTTTCAGCTCCCACGTACTTCTTTTGGTGTGGAAAGATTGCACACATTTTCCTTTCTATGCTATTGGTATCATGAGAAGTGCTGAAAGGTGATGCAGAAGAGCAAACATTTTCCACTGTCTCATACAGAGTTTCATTGTCCAAATTGTCGTTTTCTGGGACGGTCAAGCACGTTGCGAGTTATGGGAGGCAGACGTTTAGGTTCTCATTTGTATCTTCTGTCCTCTGAATGCTCCTTTCCTTGTTGCAGGCAGGGTAGTGTCTGCAGGATGATGGAGAGTGATTATATGAAAAGACGACGAAAGAGGAGGTAGATAGTTCATGGAAAGGAAGAAAATAGTGCTTCACTAGAAGCAAGAACAGAAAAGGCTGTAGGGTTTGTGAAAGAAAGGTGAGAGGATGATAATAAAAGATCACTGGAACAGTAACAACCTGGCATTTATGGGGTGAGGAATTAAAAAAAGTGTATTGGAGATTTTTCAGTTGTGAGGATGAAGTCTCCCAGCAGGGGAGGAGCTGGATGGAGGAATAAGAAGTAGAAGGGCAGGCAAATCTGGCAAGAGACTAGGATGTGGAGATAGGGGGTTGGAAAGAGTGGAGCTAGACCAGGTGAAAGTGGGATACCATGGCTGCAACATTGAGAGAAACGCCTTGATGTAGATAACTGAGATCTTGAGACTATATGTCGTGGTTTAACCCCAGCCAGCAACTAAGCACCACGCAGCCGCTCACTCACTCCCCCCCCACCCAGTGGGATGGGGGAGAAAATCGGGAAAAAGAAGCAAAACCCACGGGTTGAGATAAGAACAGTTTAATAGAACAGAAAAGAAGAAACTAATAATGATAATACTAATAAAATGACAACAGCAATAATGAAAGGATTGGAATGTACAAATGATGCGCAGTGCAATTGCTCACCACCCGCCGACCGACACCCAGCTAGCCCCCCCAGTGGCGATTCCCCGCCCCCAATTCCCAGTTCCTATACTGGATGGGACGTCCCATGGTATGGAATACCCTGTTGGCCAGTTTGGGTCAGGTGCCCTGGCTGTGTCCTGTGCCAACTTCTTGTGCCCCTCCAGCTTTCTCGCTGGCTGGGCATGAGAAGCTGAAAAATCCTTGACATTAGTCTAAACACTACTAGCAGCAACTGAAAACATCAGTGTTATCAACATTCTTCACATACTGAACTCAAAACATAGCACCGTACCAGCTACTAGGAAGACAGTTAACTCTATCCCAGCTGAAACTAGGACACTATAGCCAGCTGATTGAGAAAGGGCATTAGAAATATTTGCGAAACAAGGGACTAAAGAGTGAGATCGGACAAAAAAAAGTAGAGCTTGAAATGAGGGTGGGTAGATGGATATAAGACAAGCTAAATAAGCAGAATACGCGTACAGTGTGGGACACCTTCCTCCAGCACATGGAATGGCAGCCAAGACTTGTAAGCATATTCTCCGGTCAGCAAGGAACCAGACCACAGCTTCATCATGCACACCCTCCCTAATCACCAGCACAGGTTCATCTTGTGTGCAGAGGTGGGGAACCTCAGGGAGAAATATACAAGGTTGTCATCTAATTAAAAATTGCCTCCTAAGGCTCACACAAATGACTTAATGTAAGTTTGCACTGGAAAACTGAAATCTAGTGTTTTCTCAATTCTGAATTTGATTTTCCTTTACTTAAACCTGGCAGGTGTTTTTATGTGTGTCTCTACACAGCTGCTATTGAGAAGGTATGCAGGCTGCTCAAATTAGAGGAAGGGACACCAAGAGAATAAACTCTAGCTATCTTACCATCTTGTGTGAAAGTCCTTGGTTCCTCTCAATAATTGCTGCACAGAGTGGAGGGTCTTTCTACTAAAAAGGCTGCTCCAAAGACAGGGTTGTTACCATTAAATTCTAATTTTTTTTTTTTATTTTTTTTTTTTTTGTATTGCTGGAGGCTTCCTAAGTATAGCTAGGAGAAAACTTGAAGATGATAACAGAGAAGGAAGCATTAGGAAAGCATAAGCTTAATTGCCACAGTCTCGCTCTCAATTTGTATTTCTCGGAAGGACTGTCTCAGAATTGCATCCATGCACATAAAAGAAATACCGAAGTTACGAGATAGTCCTGTACTTTCCCAATCACATATAGCTCCTTCTTCTGCTTCCAGAAAATACAAAGAAAATCTTTCCATTGAATTCATGAGGATAGAACTAGAGAAAAGTACTGCACTTCAAAATATCTTATGAAAAAAATGCCAATTATTGCTTCTGTAAAACAAAAACCAGGCCAAAACCCCACCCAAAGACAAAACTAGAAAAAACATAAGAAAGGGACAACTTGAAATTCCCTGAAAGCTAATACTTGTCTAAATCAAGTTGAATCAGAGACTGCCCATCTGTTCTGTGGATGCTGCAAATGCATTCTGCCTTCCCATGTGCTCCAGAGACAGAAAGCTTCCAAAAACTGTCAGTAGAATGAAGTGTCTCCTCCTTTCCTCTGCTGTGGTTGTGATTTCTTGAATCAGATTCAAGTCCTCAGCTGTTATTATAGAAATTGTCTTCCTTTTACTGAAGCATCACGTCTTATTTAAAAAAATATATATTTACTTTACTAATGAATCACAGACCGCGTCTATCCACTGTAGACTATGGAATTAAGAACAAGACTGTAGGCATGCTTTTCTTTTCTCGTGACAGTCTACCAACAGCTTAAAATTTAAATGCCCATGGGCTCAAAAACATTCGTATCTTTTTTAATTTACGCAGTGATGGAAATCAAAGGAAAAAGGCTATGCTAGCATTTTTTTTCCCCTTTCAAAGTCATCATTTGTAGGCTTCTTACCACTGAAATCCTACTCTATCTTATTTGTCATCTTGTTCTAGGTTATTTCAAAGATCATTGAGAATAGCTGGAAACTATTTTGAAAACTGAAACATTAGGCAAGGGGTGTTCTTTTAAATAGCGACTTCTGAACAAAACACAATACTAAACTCTTGAAATACCACTTTAAAATTAAAAAGCTTTCAGAAAATTCTAAGAAAATCCCATAAGCATATAAATATAAATAAATGATTAGTATACGGTAAGTATCTGATCTCTAACTACTAACCAATCTTCATCCTCCAGTTCCTATTGCACAGATTAATGCTTTAGTGATTTCCTTCCTGTGTGGCATAAGCCAATATCCCAATCCTTGATAATGTCAATTTCAAACCATTCCAACTAGTTTGGAAAGACTGTGAACTTCCAGCCACACGTGTATTTTTTCAGCGTTCATGATAGTGGAGAGCTCTGCAGCTGTTAACCCACAGTTAACCTGCAGGTCAGCAGGTACTGGTTAAGGGCTGTCACAACCTTCTCTGGGATGCTGGGGAGCTGTCATGCTCTTTATTACTCTGAAGCAGGCAGGAGAACTTTTTCTTGGCTAAATGAAGTAATGAAAAGAAAATTGTGCCTACAATACTTCCAGCAGGATCAAAAGAAGAACTCTCTTCTTCTCCCTGTGTTTTTGGTCTTCTGCAATAGAATAGAATAGAATAGAATATTTCAGTGGGAAGGGACCTACAATAATCATCTAGTCCAACTGCCTGACCAATTCAAGGCTGACCAAAAGCTAAAGCATGTTATTAAGAGCATTGTCCAAATGCCTCTTAAACACTGACAGGCTTGGGGCATCCTATTTCAATGCAAAGGATTTTTTCTTCCCATATATCCTGTCCCTGAACCTATATCATACCACTCAGATACAGTCCCTTCCTGATGAAACTCATTAAATTTTACAAATACTTCTCTGAGTTTTCCTCGTAGTCTTACCATTGAATTTCTCTTCCCAAAGCTTATCCGCCTCTAATGTATCCAGGAGAAATCCTTGCAAAACAACTTTTCAATGCCAAAATTTATGTGTGTTTTAAAAAAAATAATTGAATGATTTTATAGAACTCCATCCAGGGCCACTCGGTGCAAAGAAACAACCTCTGACTCAAGAAGTCATTAAACCATTCGTGCCTGGATACTGGGATACTTACCTGCTCCCGAAGTCCTTCCTGGCAAGCTGTCCGTGGGGTTTTGGTGTGGCTGAGCCCAATTTTTTAACTCTGAGAGATACTGCTGGAGTGGCCTGTAAGCTCCACACATCTTTAACAAAGCTCAGAATAGACAGGGCTGCTTTTTGTTGCTCTGAAGGCATCCTTTATGGCATCCTGCAATTACTGCACAGTGTGTACAGAAAACTCTTTCAAAACTTGGTGAGATGCCATATTCTTAGTCAACAGCAATATGCTACTAACCGCTTCTACATTATTCATTTTCAGCTGATGCAGTAGCTACTATACCAAATCATCTACTTGATTGGAAACAACTGTTTCAAACTGCACTGAAAGAAGATGTAAAGTCATGCTAATTAGAAAGGTGAAAAATTTTCAAAACCAGATGAGACATTAGCCTCACCTTCTAAAAAGACAGAACTTCTCTTTATCTAAATGGTGCAAAACCTTGTAGTCTCTTTTAACCCCATCTGCTTTTTAAATGACTACGATAAGCTTTTAACAATAATCTTTAAATTTCATCTTTGTTAGAAACTGTGGCAATTCCTCACAAATACGGATTTGTCAAGTCAGTAGTAATGCATGTATTTTTCAGTTGCCTGGTGAATTTTAACTCACTATACCTGTGAATTAAATGTTAAATAAATGCCTAGGAAGACTGTAGTTAAGAATACCTCTGACTTCTTTCCCATGGCTTTGGCTGCCAAGAGTTCAACCAAACCTAGCAAGGTTTTATCCAAGTTCCTCCAATAGCTTCCCAAGCCAGTTGAAGCCAAGGGTTTCGATTTTTAAAGCAATACATTTTTCAAGTCTCTCTCTGTTAAAAATCAAACTACAGTCTCTGAACCCGTCATATTTCAGTGCTAATGGGAGAAAGCCTAATTAGAGCCTTTCATCTCAGGTGCAACACTTTTTTTGAAGAAAAAGCAGCAGCTAGAATCTCATTTTCTTGATTCCTAGAAAATTTTACTCTTAAAAAGCTATTTCCTAATAAGGTTACACACAGCATAAGCAGGGTCTTCCTTCAAATAATCTCAGAAACAACAGTAAAAAAAAAAAAAAAGAAAAGAAAAATTAATGCAATGTTAAAGAAAAATAAAAATAGCTAGCATAAAATAGACATTTTACACCAGAAAGGATGTTGCAAATGAGCTCCGTGCTGGCCTCTGTGGGTTTCTAAGTCACTGCTGATTTATGGAAATGAACAGTTTCAGTGGCAGGAGGCAACCCACTGGCAGTCAGATGCCTACAGGGTTTGGATTGCTCATGAAGCAAAGCTGGATAGAAGACAAATAAGGGAACAAGTTTTAAGGTATGACTGTATTAATCTGACACATAATGAGGTTAATATGAAACCATCATCTCGCTCACTGGTCTTTTAACAGGAACTTTTATGGGCACAAGGGCAATAACCTATAACCAGGCACCACCTGTGCCGCCCCAGGGCACTGTTCAGGCAATAGTGTGGGATACCTCCCTCTGAGAGCAAAAGGTCTACCAGCTAATCTCCCAAGGTTTTTTTTTACCTCTAGGGGTCTGCAATTTTACTCTTAATTTGCACTGGAAGTATGCCATCTCCTACATTTCATTCTAATGTCAAAACACTAAACTTTGGTTTTCTTTACTTCAGCAAGGCCTCACAATATTTTAAAGAGGAAAAAGCTTTACTGCAGCCAGTTCGACCTAGCGGGAATAATTTGCTTTTAGTCCTTCAGAGCAGGCAATCAGTCAGACTCCCAGTATCCAGGAAATATATCTCACTTGAACATACAAAGGAGCTGGGGGTGAGGGGCTTGACAGCTGTAAAGACAAGAAGCTGCAGTGGTCTGGGGAGAGTTTCCATTCGGGCAGGGGCAGAGGAGAGAGCAAGAAAAGCCCAGTGCTACCAGTTACGTTTTGGTGCTGCTGCTGCGGGTTGCAGCACAAGGAGGGAGGTTCAGCCTTTCAGCCTCTCTCATCATGGTGCATTTAGTTGGCACAGTCCTTACTGGGTTTTGAAGGATTGCAGCTTGGGCTAAGCTTTGCTTACTTTCAGTATTAAAAAAACCCACAAAATCCCAAACACTGCCCTACTCAAATGTGATGGTAAAGTTGTAACTTTAAAAAGTTACAAAGTTTCATAGTTTCAGAGCCTTCCCAGTACAATGAAGGAAGACGGAAGAACCTAAATTAAGCTCAGGTCATACTGACAAATACCAGAAGAGTTGATAAAATATATTTAGCATTCTTGTAAAAACTAAATTTTGGCCTGTGTTGAAAGAAAGAAAATTCCAAAGACACATTTTTACAGAAGAGGCCCTGCAGCCATTCTAATTCTTCCCATGTTTTACTTTACTGACACAATTCTTTTAAAAAGCACAGAAGAAATCTTCTTTTCCACTTTGATGAGACCAGAAATGTAAAGAGAATTATAAAATAGATGTCCTTTTTTTTTTTCTTCCCCACAAGAAAAGAAAGGAGTGCATTGAGGGATTTAGCAGTCTTTCTTCATCAATATTATAAGAAAATGAAATTACTCCTCAAATTCCTATTATATTAAAAAAGGAAGTGTACAAGAACAATGTGTGGCTGAGGCAGGGAATGGTATAATGCTGTTAAATTAAAATTTATGTCAAAGAATTAAATGCATACAATGTGTACATGGCATATGCCTTAGGCATCTTACATTTGAGGTCATATTAAAATAATAATTTTTATAATAATGAAACTCTTTAAGGTAATGAGACAGTCATCAGGATACCTTTTGGTATTTATTAGAACATGAATCATGCTGAACTCAGGTGGCATTAAAATAAATCATTCCCCTTAAACAATTGTAAATAGATCAGGGACAGAAAGAGATTTTCAAGGTGAAAATGCAAGTAAGAAAGGCAGTAACTTTTGAGCTTTCAATCCAGAATAAAACAAACACTCAAACTCCCCAAGTCAACTAATTAAATTTGAATTTCCTGGAATGTAAAATATTTTCCAAAGAAAGGTATCAGGTCAGGCCAAGTAAAAACTGCCGTATGGTATGTCGCACGTGTCCTTTGGATACTAGTGCTCTGAAGATGTAAACAAGAACCTCACAAGTCTTGAACTTCTGCGAAGACGTAGCTTTGAAACTGGTATATGTCAGGCCCTTTGGACCAAAATTTTTTTTTTTCTGTAGAGCCCAAATCTAGAGGGGTCTTCAGAGTAGTCAGAAACTTCCCTTCCCCCTCCAGAGAACCATCCTCCACCCCCCCCCCCCCCAAAAAAAAAACCTCCAACCAGGACTAGATCTTTAAATTAAAATACATAGGTCCAGTGTAGCAGGATGCAGATGAGGCATCCCAATTACTGTTCACGAGGGCAAACGTAGCTAACTTTGACAGTTAATTATTATATGACAGTACTGTAATATCTCTGTGGAGACCCTGGAGAAAGAATTTGCTAGTTAAAACTGTTTGCACAACCTCCAACAAGCCCAGGGCTGTACCAGAGCCCCAGCTTTGTCAGGCTTGGGGGATTTTCCTGACTCCTTGCTCCAGAGGCTGGCTATGCTGCTTCCACTTTCACTCAGTGCTCAGTTAAAAAAAAAAAAAAAACCAGCTCCCGAAATACAAACAAAATGTGCCTGTAAAAGTAGTTATAAGCTATTTCTGTAATTCATGGCTTTCAGAGATCACTGGCTAGTTTTTTCAAATGTAATTATTCCTCGATTACAATCATATTCTGTTCAAGATGTCATGAACTGTGCTTTTTGTTCAGATAACACAAAATAAAGTTATGCTTGAGCATGTTCTGGCTTTGCTTTCTTTCCTCAGCTGTCATGGAAGTGACAAACACTGTGAATTTCATAATGACTTAAGTTTGTCTTTTTCATTGAAATCTGGCCATTTCCTGAGAAAGTTCTCATAGATCGGCACCATGGCACATGATTTAAAGATGACAGCAAGTTCACTATGCTAACATCTCATTTGCATATTTTAACATACAGTATTCCTCCTTGATTGGCATTCTCATTAACCTGACATTATAAAAGACTGCCTGTTAAACAATGTAAGCAGTATTTAAATGTAACTGCTATTAATTGCTCTGCTTTACAGGAAGGAACATTTAATGGCTTCTTTTTTTCAAGGGTGCACTGGAGATGAATGTTGAAAGTTAGGCTGTTCTTGCTTTTTTCCTTTTTTTTCTCCGTTCAGTGTCATTCGGGTCAGGTATTGACTTCATGTGAAAAATGATAACACAGACATGAAGAGTACATGTGCACTTTCAAAACTATAGAGGCTACCAGATTTTCAGCGTTTGTATATAAATGTGTGGAGATAACAGAGCTTTTTCTAATTTCAATTGGGAAAAGGTCAACCCCTTAATGAGAAGGACTGATCTGAGGTATTATTTGGAAATTAGCCTTGCCTTCCTGATTAAAAACAGATCTTCTCTAGGTGCACAAAACTACAGATTACTCTCTTAAATTTTAAAAGCCAGTCTTGAGCCTTTATTTGTGTCTTCTGTTCTGAAGCAGAGGCTTGATACAAGCTTGCATTCTTCCTTTTTGAAACCTTCAATAACTTTGATACCCCTAGTACCAATATATTATGAGATTCCTATCTCAAGTACCTCTTTTTACAAAAAGCTAAGGACAAAATAACCGGTTTATTGGAGCATTTGTGGTTTGGTTCCTCAATTAATTATCAAATCATCATCAAATGCAATATATGCCCTCGAGGTTCCCTGCTCCTATAGAATCCTGTTGATAGTATGATGGCATGAATCAGCTGAGGCCAGTAATATTGTACCAGTCAATAGCATCTGTAGATATGGCCTGCTGTGACTCTTTCAGAAGGCTGAAAGCTGCTGGGTTCTTAAAAAGCTCAAGTTCTGTTAAATCCTAACGGAGTGGTGGTATTCCACATGCTTGATGTGGCTGTATCTGGCATTTCTAGCCCAGGTCTAATTTGTCCCATTGAAAGTGAAAATGTTTTAGTGGTGTTTTTTTTCTTTTTCTTCACTCTGTCCCGAAGGTTTTATTTCACAGGAAAGAAAACTTCCAAGTTTTTTTGGCTTAAAGCCATTTTTTGAATAAATATGTTTCTCAGCTACCTGTCCAACACAGAGATACCTTTTCAGGGTGGTAGATATGGAGAGAAAAAGCTGAAAACCATGATCGCTTGGAAAGCAGTCTTAAGCACTTTTGATTTTCAGTTTTTTGAATGAATTTCTGGGTTCCTCTGGGCCCAATTAATGGCTCCTTTGCTGTGAGGTTAAATCAGTAATTTAGACCACCTTAATGTTCTCTTCAGGTGATGACTGCTTCTTGAAATCTCAAAACTTCCAAATACTTTTTTTACGAAATCAGAGGTGAAGATTGTTTTGCAAAAGGACATTTCCCCCCATCCATGTGTTTGATGTGTTTTCTTTCAATTCAATTTGAATTTACCATTGACCTTACTGTGAACAATCCTGCATATTCTGCTGAAAAGTCGTGCTGATGCACACCATGTTTACCTTTTCAGGCTCTGGGCTTCCTGAAATTACTAACAATTAGTTGATGGGCGATAGATATCCTGATATAAGAGAAAGGAAGGCCTGTGGAGGTTTAGGCACTCACCTGCCTGCTCTTTTCTCCCCAGCAGTCAGCTTGGTTTCCCAATCTAGATCAATCCTATCTACACAGTCTCTATGTTAATTTTCACCCATGACTTCTGCCTTTTCCACAGCATCCCACTTTGCTCCTACTGTGTACCCTTTCAAAGAGACCACCAGTTTTGTAGCTCCATCTGCTTTGTCTGCATTCCTACTAGAAAATTCAGTTTTGCTCTTGCAGACTGAGGACTACCAACCTTTCCTTCCTTGCAAGCTGCATTAGGGCACCCCTAGCCCTGCACTTTGCCTAGATGTGACACTGCAAGCCAGAGAAGGGAGAGGGAGCAGACCAGCTGGGAAACTGCTTGCATTTTGGTAGTGAAAGGGATGAAGCAAAGCTGCTTGGGTCTTAATGTTTCCTTCTGGGAAAGTTGTCAGTCTCTTGATGTGACAGAAAGAGAGCAGTCCCTGCTGATTAGGTGGCTGCCCATAACCCAAGAGCTGGAAAAGCAGGACAGACAGACAGACAGTCATAGGGTTTTTTTCCTAGGCTATTCCAGCTAGGCAAATGTTTCTGGGAGGCTGTTGTTTCCCACTGAAGCGTCCTGGCTTTTACCCCACTGGGTTATTGAGTAATATGGTATAATATTTCTTTATACAATGCTTTCTTATTGAAGAAATGTTGAATAAGGTCTGGGAAACAAATTGCTTAATGTTGGTCAAACCTATAAAAGTCTTCCAAGCCCACAAAACTTTATGTGCAAACTGACAATCTGCAAGCAGCCACCTTGACTTTAGAAGAATCAAAGTCAAGCTTAAATCTTTCTGATCACTGAATCTTAGGAGCAGGTTATGCAAGAGCCAGAGGAAGAGGAGAAATTGAATGCCCATGCATGGGCAACCTAACCTATAAGCTAATAAATGAGCAGCATATTTTTTTTATCTGTTGACTGAAGTGGGAGATGGAAAGTGAGTGCCAAGTAGCAGCTATTATAGCATTGTGCACATGACATTGAAGTTCAGGGTCAGTTCTTTCCATTATAAACCCCGTTTTTCAGGGTTTATAACTTGGCTGCCTTAAATCACATCTAGCTAAAACTGGCATGCAACTTGTCAGGACAGTTATAGATTTTTTCCCATTCCTTTCATTAAAAAAAAATAAATCCTTACATCAGTTAACCCATTTGCCTTTTTAATGCAGTTAAAAGCTTTTTAGTCATTACAGACACTTCAGGGGAACAGAAATTTTCTAAGACATAGGGAAATACCAAATTTTTATATGCAGTGTATCTTGGACTCTAGGAAAACTGAGGCTATGAATTCAAAATTTGCAGCTCAAAAACTCTGCACTTGTTAAGGTGGTGTCAGGCTGTGTCTTCAGCCATACAGACAGATGAAAACACATTTCTCAGAACTGTTTTTTCTCTCCGTTTATTTGTCTATAATGTAAAATCCAGTTAGTAAGCTACCTGACTCAAGAAGCATAACGATGTCTTTAGTGTTGAGATCAGTAGAACTCGGATCCCTGCATTGCTGTGCCACAGAGAAAACAAGAAATGATTATATTCTTTTCTTAGGTCTATGAGAATGTAGATGCAACACCTAGCAAGAGAAGAGGGGGGGGAGGGGAATAAAGAAAAAAAAAAAAAGAAACACAGTTTTCATGAAATGTGGCATATAAACCCAGATCATTTATTCCAGGCCTGTGCGAAGGAGGAAGGACAGGGAAACTGCAATTATAGTTGTAACTCCCAGGTACAGGTACTGTTGAGAGTGAATACTTCTTCCTCTGCTCCTTCCTGATGGTTCTGCTGCAAATATCAGCTCACTTAAGTGTATTTCAGGTACGCTTCTGAGGTCTCGTGAAGATGCCACACCTTCCTCCACACATGGCAGCCCTTCCAGGCAAACAGGTACATTATGGACACCAAGATGGGGACTGTCTCCTCACACCCACCTTTACACAGCCTCCACTTTTCTATGTGATGATTGAGGACTCCTTTGGTACATCAGAGACAAAATCAGAAAGTATTTACAAAATCTGGACTATCTAGCTGATCTTTCACCTACCTCTTGGAAGAAATTTGTGGAGAATATAGTGGTAAGACACTTACTATGACCTACAGGAAACTTAGGTTTTGAGTGAGTGTCACAGCACTGCATTTCCTGGCACATTAAAAAACATCTTGTGAAATACCAATTGCCTGAAGTCACCTGAATCTCCAGCTCCTGTGAGAATGTGATACTATTAAGTGGGGTGGAAAAGGGTCTCCTTTCTCTGTTGTTGCTACTCTTCTGATTTTGCCTTTCCAGGAGGGAAGATTAGACTCTTGCTGGCTAATCTGCACAGTGAATGTACCAGCCATTGACTCGAGTCATCCTCAAGCTTCTTCTCCAGCTCAATGCATATTTAACATATTTTCCAGCTCCAACAAGAAGCAATAGGGAAGCTTCTTCTCAGACTGTGCAATAGAAGCAAGTCTCTGAAAAAGCCCATGCAAGGGGAGACAAGCGATATCTTATTCAGATCAGGGATTTGACCCAAGATCTCTTGCCCTCAGATAACTATCATAAGAAACAGACTTCCGAGTATTTAGAATTAGGACAGCTGCAACATTTCCTGCTGGAGATGGGTCATAATACACAATATACCTATGTGTTAATTGAACCCATGAGCAAATAGGTTAGCATGCCTCCTTAACCTTGTAACTGAGATCCTCATCTGGGAGTTTAACTATTTATGTTGAATTACCATGTCAGCAGGAAAGGTTGAGAGCAGCTGACCTAGGATATGATATGACTAGAGGGTAAGAACATGCTTTTGGAAAGTCTGAGAATGATACTCTTGGTTTCATATCCTCAAAATTAAAATCCTTCTAGTGGAACAAACATTCTGATTGTCCTACACTGGAGAGTAATGTGATGCCCCATTGTTTTTCCTCCTTTTTGTGACTCCTTTGTTTTATTCACTTTTTAAAAAATTGCCTGGGGATGAAAAGTTTCATTTTTAGTCAAAGGAGATATGTTTTCAGTACAGTGTTGGTTTTTTGTTTGTTTGTTTGTTTTTGTGGATTTTTTTGGTTGGTTGATTTGTTTTTTTCTGAGAGAGGGGAAAAAAAAGAAAGAGGAAAATGTATCAGTCCAGTTACTGATTTTATTCAATGAAACATACTTTAATATACTTAGGAATATTTTCACACTTCCACTTGGAAGGTAAAATCTGTTCTCCAGCTTCAGGCATCATGCAAGAATTTTGCCTATGTTGGTTAGAATGATAATTTCAGTGACTTGGGTTAGGTTTCTGCTGAGCTTTAAGTGATTTCATTGGGGTTTACTAGACCATCAGCCATTTTGATTCTTTTACAAAGGAAGATTGTAATTTCTGTCAGGACACATACATTTTATTTTTTATGAAAGAAAAACAAAACAAAACAAAACAACCCTGACAACTTTTGAGGGAGAGGAAATTATGGTAGTTGGCAATTATTCTGTGTGTGTAAAAACTTGCATGTAAGCAACTTATCCTAGGTAGAAGTACAATACAGAATAGACCTGCAATCTTAGTTTATAAAGCTAGACACGTGTTGTATAAGAGAGCCCACTCAAGCTCCCTGGGGGAATCTAGACACACAATTAGAGGTAAACACAGAAGACATCCCCAAGGAAAAACGTAATAATAAAAAAGTATTTTTTTATAATGAAGAACTTTATTAAAAAAAAGGAAGTTGAGCATTGTATAATAAAAGCACAGAACCCAAGGCAAAAAAGATGCAGTCAATCTTCCAAATGATCTTTATAAGGGTTAAAGGGAGAGCTGATGATTTCATGAGAGACCTTGCAGAGCGAGGTACATATAGTCTCATTATACAGCACTGTCTGGGCAATAATGTCAGGGGTAGGGAGAGGGTAGATACAAAGATGATCATTTGGCTTGTCATACATAACTAATAAAGCAGAACTGGAGACTAGTTGTCACTGCTTGTTCATACAGGGCCAATTTCTGGCAACCGCTGATTATGGGCACCTGCCAATAACCCCAGGCAGAGGAGTGAGAGCAGGCATCTTCTCCTGGCTGTCCCAGCTGGAGCGCCTGTGATGTTAACCCACTGCAACACGCCAAAGAGGAACATCCCAAGATGTTGCTGAGACCTGCCAAGTTTCTCTCCCCATCTCTCGCATATGTGTAAGTAGCTCAGCAAACAGCAGCCTCAGTCCACTTTTCAGGTTTGCACTGAAGGCATTTGCTGCCTCCTCTGTATGAAATGATCTGAGTGAATCACGGCAAGCATGCATCCAAGGGAAATTTCAGAATCAGAAAGCTTAATAGAGAACTGCATTCTCTTCATGCTAATTTTAATAATTAGAGCAACCATCAATATCACTAGACCAGTCTAAGCAGAATTTAACTAGTAACTTTTTCTTATACTAGTCAATCAAAAGAAGAGGGCAGCTGCAAAAAAGGCTTCACAATTCAAAGTTCTTGTTTTATAGCTGTGTGTGACACTGTAGTCCTTATAAACAAAATACCCTTTGAGATTGATGGGTATGCCTGCCCTAGGAGTGTAGAAACAAACCCAGTGAATTTCATATTTAGTAGGCTTCAAGTCTGACACATTTTGTAATTGCAGGGGAAATGGATCCATCAGGTAACTCTCTAAATTACATAGCCAACAAACCATAATTTCAGGACTCCAGTATTTTTAATCAGATTAAAAAGTATACCATGTGGCCACGCATATTATTAATTTACAGATTGAACTAGATGGAAGATACAACATTCAGTTATAATCTGTTTATGGAGACAGTCAGGCAATTATATCAGACAAGGGAACTCATTTTGCAGAGTAAGATTTAGTGATTAGCCATGGTGCCCTCATTTTATCTTTAAGTCTATAAAATTCAGTGGTCTGAAATCTGTCTAGTGTATTGAACACACCATTCAGATACCTGTGGCATTATTTTGGGATCCAATTCCTGCAGCCATGAGCCACTGAAGTATTGTGTGATTGAATAACATCATATAGCACTGGTCCCTAAAGTAGGCTGAGCAAAAACTATTAATATTTTTAGTTCATCACTTTCCTCTCTAAAGACAATGTTCTGAAAGTTATTCAGGCTGATTCTTGCCTAACTGGTTATCTATTCCACCCCATACAGATATTTTTCAGAAATGTTGTTGCATCCCATGATGATAAAATATACAGTATGTGTAGCATATATATATACACTGTAATTAAAAAGAGACACTTATGTTGATAAAAAGACAGTTGTTCCCACATATGTGTAAGGACTGTCTTCTCTACCAATTAAGCATCAGCAGAATATGGGCTTTAACAGTCCTCTTGGGGAACTTGTCTTTTGTATCTATGATAAATACATGATTATAAGGACAAATTATATGAGCAGCAATAATTTCCTAGTAATGTGATCATTAAAAGCCTTCACAACTGCAATACATCAATATTAATTGGGGACAGATGATCATTTTACTGACACGTTCAAGTCATTATCCATATTTCAGTACTTCATGAATACCTGAATAGTCTTAATGATGTGATTTTTTTTTTTTTAAGATTCTTTCTTCAGTGGTCCTAACATGATTGTTTATCTAAAAATTATGAAAAAAAGTAGAAGAGAGAATGAACTACAAGTAGTGCAGGTAGTTGTGGGCTAAAGGTAGGTAAGATTCAGCAAAATTTTGGTTTCTCTTCAGATATGACAACAATTTATCACAACTTTTGTGGAGAAACAGCAAAATAAAACCTGCCTGCTGGGCCTGGGTCACATTAAGTCTGTGGTAAACATTTGCTGACGTGGAGGACACCGTCACTCAGCTGTTGAGGGTAAGTAGTATACTGCAGCAACCTGCTGAATCTACTCCTTAATAGGATTCATCACCCTGCCACTTTGCTTCAAAGACCATTTCTCATGTGGGCAATAAACACTGATTCTCTGTTTGCATAGGTCTGTCCTTTTATTTCCACCCCCTGTGACAGTGGACTGGTAAATAATTTTGTTACCTACCATGGATAGGCTGTTGAAAAAGCCACACAAACTTGCAGATAACGTTTGCAAGAAGAACGATAAACCTTATGTGATAGTCTCCCAAAAGCTGAACTGAAATGACAGAATATAACTGCAGATTACATTTTGTGTCTGAAAGGATATTATAAACCCATGACTCCCACTCACGGAGATGTGAATGTCAGGTGTTAGTCAGTAAAGTATTTGATCTGTTTCATGATATCATACCTGCTGATTTCTCTTCCACTATAGAAGTGGACCGTGTCATGATTTGATACAAACCAAAGATTGTCCTGATTCTGTGCAGTTATTTATAACTATTGAAGAAAAACATAAATACTATAGCTAATGCCTATGAATAAACATATAAATTATGTTTTGCATAAGGTTAACTGGACACATTAATCACATTTATACACTCATTAAAAAGGCTTGAAGAGTTAATTTTCACTGCAGTTGTTTAATAAGACAGCAGGTGTCATTATTAGGGCTGCTATCAAGAACATTTGTCTTGCCTAAGCAGAAGTTAGTAGCTGTAAAAAAGTAACTTTTGCAATGTAGACTGCACTGTGATCATACTGTCTCTTAGTGCTCTCCTTCCAGTAGCCATGACTGCCAAGGTTACCCTGACGTAAAAATAACCACCAAAGCTAACAAAAAACATACCTACAAGCTCATGCGCATAATTATATACGTATTAACTTGTGATATTAGGAAAAACCATACATTAATGTGCTGCTACAGTAATGAAATTGAACATTCAACTGTAGAACATGTGTAATGTGGCTGTTTGTTTAACTCTAAATTGCAAGATAGTGTATCTTCAGAATGGTATATTTATAGACATAAACCAGGTATTATTTTAACATTAAGATTTTACAGTTAAATTTTAATTAACTTTCTTTACAGTTAAGTCTAAGTCTAGAATTCACACAGCAAAGCTAAAAATCTTTTTCCTACTGTGCTATATTGATTCACAGATGACATCACAGGGTAACACTGTAGGATCATGCTTAAATCTGTGGAGCTAGCTATTGGGTGTGGGCAGGAGGAAAGCTGTCGAAATAGTATAGAAAAGAAAATCAGTTGAGATTAGCACTAAGTTAAAATGGTGGGTTTTTTCTATAAATTAAAGATTGGTTTTAGTTTTGAGAGTAAGTATTTTGGTGTTATTTTCAACTTTGACATAAAATGCAGGCAAAGGGATTTCTGAAATCTATTTAATTTACTCATCTTGGGCCTGGAATACCTTGGTTCAGTTTCTTCTCCTACTTGAGGATTCTTGAATCAGCTGCTCTCATCAAAGTCTTTTAATGGTCAGGTTATTAGGCATTGCAAAATCCCATCCTTTATCTTTCCTTTTGATGCTATTCCATTTTTTATAAAATATTTTTATAGAAAAAAATTATTCCTTTGTTTAGTGATTGGGACATTTCCTTATGATGTAAATAGGTCAGGTGAAGTAGAAAAGCTCCAGGAAAGCCAGAGAGAGTTACATGTCTCCAGAGTCTGTGATAAAGACACTCACGTGGGAAAAAAGAATTCTTGGTCCAACAGCAACAGCTGCACAATTTATTTTATCTGCCTCTTTTAACTGATTCTCTCACAGCTTTGGTAGGGCTTTGAACATATGAATTATCTGGTTTTGAAAATTATGCTCTTTTTGTATGTGGGAAACATAGTAAATGCTTTTTGTTATCTTTTGTATACAGTTCACTAACTGGATAATCACTTGCGGTCAAAATTTGCAAATGGTATATTACAGGTCTAAACTGATGCTCTTTAGAGTCATGGAACTATTATATTAAAAAAGAATATGTGATTTCTCCACTATTAGGAACATTAGTGTATTGGGTATTTACTATGGAAGAATATCTCTGCTTTTTTTATTCAATTAATTAAGAAGATGCCAAGAGCTACAAAAGTATGAATGTAGCCCGATATTATTCATACAGAATGCAATTATATTAAACCATTCAATTAATTACACTTATGCTCCGAAGAAAGAACAAAAATGCCAGACAGAAAACACTGCCTCCAAGATCTTAATACATCTATAACATAATTTGGTGTAAAACTAGAACTTCGAAATAAATTCTCCTGGTACATTCAGCAAGATGGCAAAACTTAATTACTAATTTCTTCAGTTGTTATCAAGTGGTATTAGCAAGGGTTGAGTCTTTCATGTGTAATAAAATACAACATTCAGCTTTGCCATCTGATCTTTTCTTTGTGAAAGCAGAGGACATGAATTCTGTGCTTGATTTTTTTTTTTTTTTATCTATGGGAAATACAAGTGAGAACATGAAGAAAATAATTTTGCAAGTAATGAAAACCTTGCTTGATTTAATCTTCAGACTGGAAAATGTAACTGTGGCATCAAATTTCTCTTTTTCTTTATTCTCCAATTTCCGTGACATAAATGTAGTTCATTTCCCAGGAAATCAATAATAGACTGACTTTGCTGGGCTAAATTGGATATCTCTAGGATATCCTATCCTCTCCTTCCCTCTCTTATGTTCCAGTTTGATGGTAGGACATGTACACTCACCATCATGGAGACTGCTCGATACTGGGAGCTCACAAGTTGTGGTCTGTTAACGGACACTAAGCCAAGCCTGTTAGCTGCTAAACAAGTAACTTTGTAGGCAGTAGATTGGTACTGTTATTTTACCAAAAATAAAATTGAGGGAAAGAAAGCATGATCAAACTAAACATAATTCAAATAGTTCTGACGACTTGGTATTGCTTCTGGTGCTGGCTGTGACTTGCCATTGTTCAAACTTCTCAGCTTCTATTCCTCCTATTAGACTCTCATTGAAATGAAATTTGGAGAGAGTGAGGCTTTTTAGGTATCTATCTATCTTTTCATACTGTGATCCAAGACATTAAAAAACCCAACCCTACTAAAAAATGTAGGTTTTATTAATCTTTTATTGCAAGAAGTAAACAAAGCTATTTTTGCAGTATTTTGGAGATAATGTTTTCCTAATTAAAACTACCATCCAATGCCATTAATGTAGTGTCTATCACTGACCCACTTTTTCCAGCTTCTAAATCTGTATGGGCATAAACAATTCATAAATAAAACACCTTTAGGGATCCGAAAGGATGTCGCTTCTGTAGGAGTTCTTGTAAGGAGCACACATAATGCACGTTGCTAGGATTATTTGAAAACTGCACGTGTCCTCGTCTCAATCTGAAAGTATGAAACACTGTCAAAAAAGGAGCTCTTCCACCATGGATGTCTCCATGGGATACAGCCATAGATAACTAGTTCCTGGTAAGAGGAATAGCCACCTCCTGTGTCAATCAAAATGTAATTATATTCAATACTATTGATATCTGTTTCTCCCAGGATAGTGCCATGATTGGCTGGTATTGTGCACACATCACTCATTAATAATGAGAAGTTTATGTGGAGTGTGGCATCGATGATTTGATCTTGAATATCTAGAGTGGGAGCTGAAAGCGGTGAGAATCAGTTAACGTTGGAGGGGCTTGGATATTGGCTTCACTCTGCAATTCATGTGCTATCTAGAGTGACCCCAGCTGCAGACCCAGCCTGCTCAGCTATGCAGAAATCTCTGGAAGGAATCTACCATTAATTCGAGGCAGCCAAATCTGCTCCAAATCGCACTGTGCTGTTTAGATGCTGTCCTGACTTCTCTTTATGACTTCACTCCCTTTTTTAGCCTCGCCTCTTCTTTCTGGTCCTGACTATGTAGGAGTATTCCAGTTTTCTAGTCTGAAAGAGTGACAAAAAACATTTTTATAACAGCGTGTTCAAAACACTGCTAGAGAAGGCCTCTGCTAAATTCCTGAGAAAGCAGTACTCATCTAGTTTACTGCTTAGTGCCTGTTAAGTCTGTTCTGAAAGATGGCATGGATTCTCCATTTCAGTGTCTTCATGAGTAAAATGGGAATAATGCACAATTTGACAGAAAGAGTGAAGTCTGTGAGAATACCCTTCTAACAGCTTCTATACTTCATGTTACAACATTGATTCCCCCCCCCCCCACCACGTGGTGGTCTTACACTGAGATCTGGTCTCATTAGTCACACTATTTTTTTCATGATTCAACACAAGGCCTTATGAAGATAAGATTCAAAATGAACACTTAGTGATTTATTTATTTATTTAACTAATGTGAAAGGTGATATAAGGAGCTTCCTATTTTATGGTTAGCATGCAGAAAAATCCCTGTTATCCTCAGAATCGTAGGTATGCCTAACCATCACAGCTGCAAATCACTTTTGCAATGGTACAGAAATTGGCAAGTGCATAGACAGGATGCCCACAGTCTTTCTCAATGATAACTTATCAGTTGACAAAACTACCTCACCTTTTTTGGGGGATGTGCTGAATATCTATCAGAATTTTAATTATATTTGAAAAGTTTAATCATATAATCTAGAACTTTGTCACATTAACTTTTTTAAAAACATCCATATTGATAAAAATTCAGTTCTGCAGTAGGGCCATGCTTTCATTCTTAGTATTATCTTCTGCTGTCCTACTGTTCTCCTAAATACTTTGATTTTTTCTTTTTACATAGGGTATGCCTCCACTGTCCTGAACCATTGATTATGTACACCTACAATTCAAAGCTCAGAAGTAACAGGTCTGCTGGAGGCTGGAAGTATTTGTCTTTATGTAACCAGTTCAGTAGACTTTTTTCACCTGATTTTCAAGAAATGTATTCATATATATATATATATATATATATATACATGGACTTAATACACACACACACATATAAATATAAATATACCTTTATACATACCCATACCTGATTAAGACAGTTGGCCTATCTGAAAAAAAAATGACATTCACATGACATATATTTTGTCCCATCAACTAAATAGAAGATACCGAGTTGTTGGATTTTTAAAAAATTTTATTTTTCACACTACACAATTTCTGAGTGACTGTGCCAGTGAAGCCTATGTTCTTTCAACACTGGTATCTTCTGTCTTTAAGGCTGTGGGTAGTTGGAAACTTCTGCACATCACTAGTCATTTCTACAAAGAGGAACATGCTCCTGGTCAACTATTGTCCTAGGGCTTTTCCTTAGTTTTCACCTACAGACCACTTGACCTCTACTGTGGAACAGTAAAGCATTATTATTAACATTTTAGTTAGCCTGGTCAGTAGCTCTGCTTCTTCATTTTGCTGCTTTTTCTTGAGTTCTCCAGAGAGGCTTTGATCACTGGCAAAAGTGCTTTTTCATGACCTCATTTAATATGCAGAATAAGCTTCACTACCAGGTGCAATGGTTTTCCTTCATTGAGATTTCCCAAAGGACATCCCAGCCTTTGTGTAAATCTCCTTGTGACTCCTTTGTTCTTCAAAATGTAGGCAGTGCTGAAACTCCTAATTCTGCATTTGGAAATGTTCTTTCTGTGATTTTTTCTTTCTTTTTTTCCTTTTTTTTTTTTTTTTTTTCAGTGAGACCCAGGCCAATCCCTTTCCTGTATCTGCATATATTTGAAATAAGGTTTCATTGGCTGTCTTCCACAGCTATATTCTGAACCCTGGGGCTTCCCTGAACAATTTTCTTCCACTCAGATTTTGCCTCTCACTTTTTATTCTGGGTCTTTTAATTGCATACATCTAAATGAAAAGCCGGTTTTGTACTGTATTGCATGTTGTCTCTTTCTCTCTTGGACCTATTGCATATTGTATTATAGTTATACATATATATTACAGTTTGTTCTGTGTGACTGAACGTTTCTGAAGTAAATTGCAACCTTGTTCAAAGTTATAACCAGTCTTTTATCTCTCATGTACTCTACTGAAGCTGTCTGTCATAACATGGAGCGCAGCACTAGCCACACGGAGCACTACACAGTTCTGCGAAGCTACTGGCTCAGGCCTCCAAAGCCCCAAAGTCATGGTTAGGCTACCAAGCAAGGCTGAACCGCTGGGGTTCAGTACCCAGGGACACTGGTGTTGTCTCAGGCACCTGTATTGTGTGTACCCATTGCTCTAGGCAGGCATGCCCCATGGCTCAGATTTACTTAACTAACAATTTAGTATTGTTATATTTTCTCTCATAAGGCAGAAAATATATGTCCCCAAATATATATACTCATATCTGAGGCATTAAGCAAAAGTGTTTTCTTTTCACACACAATGCTTAGCCTGTGCTACTTAAAATACCATAGCTGGCAATGTAATCCACAGGTGAGGTATGGATTTTGTACTTGTCTCGCAACACCACCCCGGCCCCCAGTAACTTAATTATGTAAGATGGGAAGTAAAATTTTGAAAACATAAATGAAGGATTTGCCTTTATGTGTTAATTCACTTTGAATCAGCAAGTCTTATATTGCCAGTTATATTAAATCTGTTGATTCCATCTGTTTAAATTCAGCAGACTGCTGTCTGCACAATTGTAGCTTCATTAACAAATGAATTATGTTCAGTAAGTTTGCATTCCAAAAGCAAATGGATTAAAGCATTTATACATTATCCTAAAAATAGATACTCTTAGGTACATGGAGTGAATAAACCTCTCTCTCTAAAACAACTATTCTAATGAAAAAATTGATGTTACACAAGTAGAATGTTACATTATCAAAATCATCCTCCTGACCTACCCAATCTACAGAAACTCTAGGAAATGGTAAGTGCATTTTACAAAGTAAAGTCTTGATGGTTTTAGGACAAGACAGATAGGAAACCATAACGTAACAATTTACGGGTCATGTAACATGGAGTGAACTTTCCCAGAGACTCCTACAGGCATTAGCACAATACAGTTTACAGGATGCAGCCAGATCCTCAGCAAAGTATAAGCCTGCTGACGACTGTCCAGGTCAGGCTTTGGTCCATGAAAGGGATCTGCCTGTCAGCCCTACAAAAAACGGCAGAGCTCACAGCATGAAGAGCTTGAGTCTCAGTATTCCTCAGCATTTTTAGGTGATCCAGAATTTTTCTGAGAGTAGAAAGAAAGCAGCAGCGCTTTGGTGCACAGTAATATTTAGGCTACATCCCACAAGGTTTGCATGGTGATCATTAGGCTAGCTGGGATGCGGGCTGTGGGTCTCCAGAGTTAAGATCCTGCTAGGCTGCAGTTTGAACTAAAACAGCTCCGTGGGCTCAGTTGCAATCTCCGTATTCTGGTAGCATGGTCCCAGGGGAGCCATGTAATACCAGTGAGTTACATGTTTGCACCTTTGAAGGTTACTCCTAGGGACTCTCTGTCAAAAGCAGAATACTAACGCTTTTCATTATGCATCCTTCAGGTTCAGCACATGTCAGGGAAAGAACTGCCTTGTACTTGTGAATACATCTGCCTGCAGGTGCAAGAGATTTCCAACAAGAACAGCAAGCAAAGGAAAAAATGTGTTTTGACCTAGTGCAGTTACACCAGAAGGGCATAACACTGAGGTGGGAAAATAAGGGCAGGCTGATTCTCCATCACAGCAGTGAGAAGGAGAACAGCATAGGAAAAAAAAAAAAAAAAAAAGATTAACTGAGCTGGCTCCTAAAAAATACTACGCAATTTATAGTTCACAATCTTTCAAATAGAAAGGATTTTCCTAGATAATAGCTCTGTGGGTCGTTTTTTTTTTCTTTCTTTCTTTGAGATGCTACATCTTCCAGGCTTCTACATTATTCCATTAAGGTTCAGAAAACCAACCAAATAAAACCAAACACATAGCAAGTCCACATAGCAAGGGGTTTAAAAAGAGAGAATAGGCCCATTTCTTTAAAGTAGGCTTTTTTCTTTTTTTTTTTCCCCCCAAAAGCTACTTCCATTACTATCTTATTCTTAAAAGCAATCCCTGAGGCTCTAGAAAGCCAATCCCACATCAGGAAAAGCAGGTGAATATACATAAATACTGTTTTCATTTCATAAAAAGAATCATGGAATGCTCTGGGTCTTCAGTAGTTCCACACCCTTGTCTTCTCACTACACATTTGCCTCCTACATCTTAATGTGCATGAAGTGTAGGGTTAGGGAATCTGATGAATCAGGGAGATCTTCTGCATAGACTGTCCTGCACTGTCCACAGTCAACAGATCCACAGTAAATCTTCAATGGTCAGGAACATCTACAGGTGTGGAAGAAAAGAATGGTGAGGGACTCAGGAACACTGAGCAGGCACGATTTTTGTACAGGTAAAAGAATATGCGTGTGTGTGTATATATATAGAAATTGTCATACATTTGCATTTTTAGATAAAGGATAAATTCAAACCTGGAAAAAAAAAATTAAAAAATGTCATTTTACTTTTCCTTGTTCCAGCTAGTGAAAGAAACTGATTCTAAATCAGTCTGGAAAAATAATCAGGTAAAATGTGAAAAGAGGTCATCATCTCTGCAAACCAAAATTAAGCTGTCACAATCAAAGTTAAAACCAATGTGATATCTCTGTAAGATGACTGATGAATTTCTCAGCTTGTAGTGCAAATCAAGCTAGCAGAACAATAGTATGTGCCAGGTGTCGACTGAATGAATAGTGCCACATACTTTTTTTTTTTATTTTTTTATTTTTTTCTTTTTTTTTCCCAAAAGATGCTGGCTAAAAACATTCTTGTTTTCCATGTCTCCAGTAGCTCTTTTCTAACTGTGTAATATCTTCACAGTTCAGCTATCATGGAGGGTTGTTTAAAACCGGAGCATTTCACTGGTCTGATTCACGTTCCACTCCCACAGCCTGTAATGCATACATGTCCTCACCTTTGTCACCATGAGGGAGGATTTGACCACAAGGCGGCCAGAGGCTCCCTGCAACCTAAATTATTCTGTGGTTCTATAGAATTCTGGAGAACTTCTACAATATACTCGATTCTTCTTCCTGGATTCATCCAGTCACACTGGATTGAATGTAGCTAAAGTAATTCTGCTTTGCACCCATGAAATTCTAGTGGGGGAGGGGGTGACCTATGAAAAGCAAGGTGATATACAAACAACATGGCTATTTGGAGTTTAGTACTATGCTAAGAATAAACCTAAAAATATAGCTTAGCCTGTATTTTCTCCAAGTTTGCTTAATTTCTCTTTAACTGCACTTTTAATCTGTAGTAATGATGCAGTGCTGCTATTGCTACCAAAGATGGCATAGGTATATCATGAAATTTTCATTTTCTGCAAATTCCTTTGTGACATTTTTATAAAGTAAGTCAGTAGAAAGTCTGCTTCAGAAATTTCGAGATGCTTGGGATATTATACGAACAGGCATGGAAAAAACAACAACCAAATGTTGTAATAATCCTGTAGAAATATCAGATAGTACTTTACTAATATGCAATTTTTCTTGCAATTGGCTACCTTTGGCTTTTCCATGTAATATAGGCATATGAATATATTTCAGTTAATCTAAATCCTGTTTCTATTTCTTCCAGTTTTAATTTAGACAGCTTTAGTGACACCTTTATTAAATCTCATGTACATTGTAGTGCTGCTGTCATTTATATATATTTATAAAGTCACTGACAGGAATGATATCATGTATCAGAAATGCATTTATATATTTCTTGTCCATTAACAGTAGACAATGACAACAGACAAATGTCATTAATTAATAAAAGTCAAAGCAGACCCCGTACAAATCTGTGTCAGCACATTTACTTGGAAACAAGTGTATTTTTTCACAGTTGCACATAATAATTTTAATGTAGGGTTTTCTGATCTTGTTCAGCTGACATGGTTTCAAGAACCAGTATTGACAGTAGCAGTGCATGAGGTTATCAGAAAGCAGTTGATAATGAGCTCTGACACAGTGAAGATGGAATTTTTGCTTTAAGGTGTGCGATTAAGGTGTGTGAAATTACAAGTGCTGGTATAATGTGTGACATATGATGAAGGAGAAATACTTTTAGCTTTGAATGACCTGCTGGTCTTTGTAAAATACATGTTTAAATGACAGTGATGTTATAAAAATAGAAGTTTTGTTTAAAAAAAATTAGAGAACTAGGAAAATACAGTTCATTCTTCAACACCAATGATATGAATAGTTTAGGGAGTATTCTACTAGTGTACCGCCCAGGTGTGTAGGACGTATGATGCACTTTACCCTGAGGAGCTGAGTTTATTATTACTGACACTGCATACATTTTTCACATTTTCATCTACATCATATGGACAAAGTGAGATATATGTAGTACATATAAGATAGATAAGTGAGATAAAAATGCCACTCAAAAAAACCTCCACAACATGTGTTATAGTCCTTTGCAGTTACATACAGATGTATCTGAGTGCATAACAGCTACGCTAAAAGGGGAAAGCACTGAAAGAAATTATTTAAATACCCTTCTTTTTGAAAAGTAACAGCCCAAAAAAGAAGGTTAGCAATCTGTCAGTGCCTACAGGATTATGTGTGTGTACACAGTGATTTAGAATACTGACAAGACATAACTGTGAGGCACTGAGAAGATAAAAATGTAATTAAAAATATAAAACTACATAGAAAAGCAATTAAAAAAAGAGACATCAGTTCCAAGAGAAGTTGAAGGGACTACACTAGTATGGAGAGTGATTTTATGAAATAAGGGCTTTGCGAATGCATGATTTTAAGGAATAAGGAACTGAGTGTCAGACAATTTGCAATCCAAGAAGACTGCATTTGTTTCATGAAAAGAATGAAGGCATGGAGTTGTAATTAAAGACTAGAAGTTAGAGGGGAGGCGGAGTGGGGTGGGGGGGGCGGAACTCAGAGAGAAAGGTTTCAGGAAAAATTTCAGAGCATTCTGAATGCATGAATGAACCCAACAAAATCCTTGGAGGTGATACATGGGAATTTGAGTTTGAAGTGCTAAAAGACTGGAACAAAAGAAATGTACAGCTTAAAGCTGTGATCCTCAGACTAAAAGTCCCTTTTAAGGCAAACAGGCTGCTGAAGAAGGAAGGTGCAGCTTCATTGCACACTGTGTAGCCCCCTCTCCATGGTAAGCTGGAGCCTGCAAGCCCTTAACAGTCTGAAGAGACTTACTCAGTTTGTCCTCACTCCAAGAGCCTGAACAACACGGAACACTCAACTCCAGTGATGGGATCATGACTTGGAAAGGGCTTCTGACCCTTAGCTTTTGGGGCCTCCTAGAAGAGCACTATGGAACGTCTTGACTGCACTAGCTTTGCAGTGTGACTCAGTAAATGAGCACAATAGAAAGCGGAGAAAGAAGCAAGAAGGGAAAAAAAATAATAAAAACTGTACTGGGAGACAACAGGTCAAGGATACAGTTACAGGAAATGTTTGTGTCTTCATAATTCTGATGTGTAACAATGTCACTAGCAAGGGTATTTCTGCCCTACAAGGTAACTGAAATTCAGATTTTTGGTGCAAGATGTACTGAATGTGATAGTGAATTCACACAGCTCCTGCAAGAAGGTTAATAGAATTATTGGCACCATGTCTGAAGAGAAATAAAAGGATGTGAGGGAGCTTAAAATGGCCTCGGATTGATTCTGATATTGATTCATGGTGAAGGAATTCACATGAGTGATGAGAATTGTTTAGAAATATTTGGCTTGATATATCTGTTATAAAGTTATGCTATAAATGAAGCAGATGTTAAATAACGTGTAAGGGCACAAGTAGAAAAGAAGACAGCACACTGCTAAATATAACACATAGGCATGCATTCTTTAGGCACGGGAAAAGGGAAAAATGGAATACTGTGGAGGCAGATGATTGCTATGTATGCACTGGGACTAGAGTGGTAGTACATGCTCCTGCTGAGTCCTGGGATGCATTTGTCTTAGAATTACCTGGTAAAAATACAGAATAGGACCATGCTAATCTAATTTCTGTTTAGCTTCTTTTTCAAAGAACTAGTGGTGATAGATTTTAAGCAGTATTGCTGTATAACATCATATCACAGGTATCAAATAAATATTCTCTAGATAATGAGTGTGGTGATAGAAAGACCATGTGAGAGGTTTCCAGTGGATTTTAGTTACCTCTACCAAGGGCTATGTAACAGATAACTGGTTCGGTTGGGACCAGATTGTGGATGCACGTCCTACCCACCAAACAGGGTGTGCTCCCATGTCACTGGAGGAAACTGTCCCAGTTCATACAAATGACTTGACGAGACCTTGTGAAAGGAAGCACAAGGAGATGCTTGAGATTGGGCCTAGGTCATTCCTTTGAGATACTAAACACACTTGACTGTTAGTCCCATTCCAGCAAATGTTTCAATATTTCATGGAAAAGCACCTTGAATTTGTTAGGGAATGTTAGTTAAGGTTCAGCCTTATAGTAGAAGCATTGACAAAGAGTTTCAAGGCAGGAGTCGGTTTCCTGAGAACAGCTGAAGAAGGCACATATCTGTCCATGCCTGTCTGTATTGACATGACATTGTCAATAGTTTGATAGAACTTTTTTTTTTTTGGGGGGGGGGGGGGGGGGGAGGTGTACATTTGGCAAAATTACCACTCCCAGATTATATTTCATCTTTCTTTGTTTCTACCTATCATACAGAGGGAAGATAAGGTTGGGTCTGGAGCAGAACTGTTATCAGCAGAGGATGGTGGTGTGCTAAATATTGAGATTTCTTCTTATCTACTTACATATTGGCAGTCTATGAGCTAGTTGGTGCACAGTTACTCAGGACTCATTTGCCCAGTGCTCCCATGGGATATGAAGGACACCCACAGTAGAGGGGAAGCAACATCCTATATAAAACAGACCTACAAAAGCAATCCAGAACTGGACTGTGAAGGCATCTGTAACCATCACTGGATATGTAAGCAGCATGCCTTTGGGAAAATAATTTTGCTGTGGATTTTCATGTAGTGCTAAGAAAAAAACAACAAATATCCTATCTTTTATTAATTTGGCACTGTTAGTTTTGCAAGAAGTTGTTTGTTTTTCTTTTCCGTGACTGCTACTTTTAAAAACATCTTGTACATGTCCAACAAAAGATGACATAGTAGTTTCTTTGTTTAAAAATTTCATTACTGTGTCTTTTTCAACCTGCTCTTTCAAAGAAAGAACATAACAAAAAAACCCCAACCCAAATATAAGGAAAAAGAGTGAAGAGAAACATGTAATTGATCTATTTCTTCTCTTTTATTGATCATTTCTTTAATCTTCTCTCAGAGTGACTAGCTCACATGAGTCAGGAACTTCATTTAAGAGAAAGCCTTTGTGAGGCAATTTTTACCTTTCCTTCAAGTTAGTCTTCATCCTACTCTTATATAGCCAGGGCACTGCAAAAATCATACAATTAGCAGTCAAATATGTTCTGCATCTGCAGGAGAGAAATGTTTCACATTTTTTTCCTAGACTTGAGGCTTCCATTTCCAGCCTGTGTACTGCTATGATATCTGTCCTTTCCCTATTCATAGCTGTTGACTCCAGCACCAGAGAAAGGGCACATCATCAGGCTTTGCTTGTAGGAAATGTATTTAAAAAAACACCGTGGTTTGGACTAGTAGTAGTATCTCTTCCTCAGTGAAGATAGGCAGCTAACAGTGAAATGCTAGTAAGGAATATACAAGAAAATTTGCACCATCTATCTGTCATGGTTTAACCCTAGCCAGCAACTAAGCACCAAGCAGCCTCTCACTCACTTCCCCCCCACCCAGTGGGATGGGGGAGAGAATTGGGAAAAAAAAGCAAAACTCGTGGGTTGAGATAACCACAGTTCAATAGGACAGGAAGGAAGAAAATATTAACGATGATGATAACACTAATAAAATGACAATACTACTAATAAAAGGATTGGAATATACAAGTGATGCACAATGCAATTGCTCACCACTCACCGACCGATGCCCAGCTAGTTCCCAAGCGGTGATTCCTCCCAGACCCACTCCCCCCCAGTTTTTATACTGGGCATGACATCACATGGTATGGAATACCTTGTTGGTCAGTTTGGGTCAGCTGTCCTGGCTGTGTCCCTTCCCAACTTCTTGAGCCCCTCCAGCCTTCTTGCTGGCTGGGCATGAGAAGCTGAAAAATCCTTGACTTTAGTCTAAACACTACTGAGCAACAACTGAAAACATCAGTGTTATCAACATTCTTCTCATACTGAATCCAAAACATAGCACTATACCAGCTACTAGGAAGACAATTAACTCTATCCCAGCCAAAACCAGGACACTGAAATGCCATGAAATTTTTGTGTGCGAGAATCCGTCTTTAAATTGCTAAAACATGATCTTACTTTGCTCCCATTGCTCTCCTGATTTGTAAAGACTCATACTCTGATTCGGGGGTTTGCTCAGCTGGCCCTAGTTACATAGCCTCTTGCCATGGCCTGTGTCTCTCATGCTTTTGACAAGGAGTTTGGGCTGCTTTATATAGGCTCATGGGGCAGTAACAGCACAGCGGCACTGTATAGCATCATAGCCTGTGATGCTCTGTGCCACGTAGCACCTTCTGGGACGGAGACCCAGCAAGCAGCCAGCTTGTGCGTCAGCATTCAGACAGGTTAGGCAGGTTTCATATAACATCCTGTGCATCTCATTTCTTCTGAAACGATCCCAGTTTTATGTAAAAGAAAATGCCTCTCTGCTGCGTGGAGAGGTCCCTAAGTTGGTTACATGTTCAAAATTTGCACAGCTATTCCTCTCAAATGCACCAGATGTCAAAGTGGCATGAGCTTAGCCAGCAACACAAGATGAGCGGGATAACTGGGGTTTTATGACAGGATGGTAAGTGATAAATTAGTTAGCAGTGTTACAGTGTAAATGGTAATGGGAATAATTGGGCTTCACAAATGACATCATATTTAAATGAATGGGTAAAGTTCATGTTTTTCTTACAACTATTGCTGAAATATATGTGACTTCTAAAGGACATGGCACATCATTTATGTGTATAAAGGAAAAATTACTTTAAAACAGCTAATGAAAATATAGGGTTTTTTTAAATACAAAGGCTGGGGTTTTCCTTTATATGTATAGGAAGATCTTCAGTAAATATAGATCTAAGCTTCATGGCTAATAATGACATAACTTCCCATAGACTTCAAAGGAGTCAGAAGGATTCTACAAGCTGAGGAGCTAGTGTCCTTGATTTCTGTATTTTCTATCTATGTTTATTTTCTCCAGTCTATCTTCTCTTTATGAACAGAAGCCTTAGACAGCTAGACAGTCCCTTCTACAGGTCCTTATTTATGTGGATACTCCTTGCTTTATGGTACTTGTTCATTCCCAAGCAGAGTATAACTGAGGACTCCTACTGAAAGCAAATTCTGTGGTTGTTACGCATGGTTTACCATTGGCAATAATGAGAAAATACGACTTGCTTTAATTAAACAACAATAAATTAGAAGCGATGATTTACTGAGGATAATTATTCTTTATTAAAAAATGGAGCTTGGTATGTGTTGTTCTTTTCATGCATCATCAACTTCTTTCTAAGTAGTCAGCCTTACACTTGCATGGTTAGTATTTGCATAGTGTTTGCTGTAAGGCTGAAAACAACCAGTGATGTTTTTGAAGGAGCTAATGGCCCCCTTTAGAGTTGCTAATTGGCAAGTTCTGCAACTCCAGGCTTTTGAGGTATGGTTGCCATGGAAAAATTGCTTTGAAGTTGGCAGTTGTGAATATTTGACCACGATTTTTCCTAGTTTGGAGACTGGATGAAAAGCACTGTCATCTCTCCCACAGGGCAAAATATATCTGAAGAAACCAAGCAAAATGATTATCCATCAGAGTGGGCAGAACAGTGGCAGATGATGACAAACAAGGTTTTCCCAATGGATTTCATTTCCCTGTCTGTTGTGTGTTTGTTTGGAGCTTTTCCTGTTTCTGTTATGGTTGGTTTTGGGTGGGTTTTTTTGGTCAGTCTTTGATCTGATTAGAAGATTTGTGGATGAATAAAGGTTAATAACTTCCGTTTAACCTAAGCATTTGTAAAGGAAATGCAGTGTCCGTCACCAAGAGATAAGTTGATGTTCCTGCAATACAGTACATAAATACATATAAAACAACCTTCTGAAAAGCCATTTTGAGCATTCACATCTTCTATATTGGAAAAGATGCAGACCAGCTTGTTCCAGTACCACTAAAATGACTGAGAGGTATTTTTGTAAATTATTATATTATACTGAAACATCAAAGAAAACGATACATGGCTTACCCCTTCATGCAATCTTGTGTAACAATTTGTGATGTTCTCCAATGATGCATTAGGTTGCCTACTGTCTGTCTGTCAGATTTTAATCTTTTTTTTAAATCAGTTTCTCAGGTTGCACAAAATTTAAACTGACAGTGTTTGACCTTAACCAATATACGCACTGAATGCAATAAAAACAGAGACAGATGTTACATATGAAAAAGCAGCTGCTTCTTGTTTTTCTGACTTATTATTTTTTCTCTATTACTCTCATAAAACTAAGAAAGATGTGTTGGTATCACTGGACACTGGTGAATTATCGTCGAACATCTTTGCTGGTATACCTCAGCTATATACTTCAGTTTCCTCTAAACAAAGACTACCTATCATGTTAAATTGTGTGTTGATGTGGATACTGGGTATCAGTCTGAGCAAAACAAACCTATTTTGTGTTTTGATTTAAAGTTAATTTGGAGAAGCTGTTTCAAGAGGGATGAATAGTTTATTATCTGGAGAGACATTTATCTATACATCATCAAAAGATCTTTTCACAGCACACTGACAGAGCAGTTATGATTCTTGTACATGTAGAAGATGATTTTTCAAGAAATCTTTACCTTATATCCCTAAAATACTAACAATGAAAGAAGGATAAAAAAATAAGCATGCTTGGATGACATAAATATGATGTGATGATACAGAGGAAGAGCAAGATTATTTTTTCAGCTATGTAGTCTGACCTGAGGCAAGTCAGACTTTCCTAACACCTCTTGCAAAATGAGAGGTTTTGAGTCTAGGAGGACTATGCTGAAAATTTGGAGTTAGAAGTAATAAAACTGTGTTCATAAACAGTGGAATTTTTATGTAAAGTTTGAGAGGTGTCTCTTCTTTTCTTGTTTGACATACACAAGGTTTACTTCTGGAATGAAAACCTAAGTCTTTTTGATATCAAAAGAAAGTATCCAAAGAACTACAGTGGGGCATGGATTTTAAGCATATACTGGGATTTTGATATCTAAAGAAATTAGTTTGTCTGATAGATTTCATTGTCTTCATTGGTCACAGTGAACTATGGTTTAAGATATCACAATCCACTTTATTTTTTAATGTATCATTCTCTCCCAAAAGTGCTGCTTTATATACTAAATAAAATATTTTTTTCATTTCTTGTGAGTCACAGGAATAACCCTTAGATGAATTTGTGGCTATTGAATACCAGTGATTAAAGCCAGGCCTTCCCTGGTCTCTGTTTCTGTCCTGCTAGCTGAGTGGTTACATTTATTTTACAGGCTCAGAAATGTTAACATGTTTATATTCTGTCACAGAACAGATTTATCTAGAGTACCTACAATTCAAATAACTCTATAAAGAAGAACAAGACAACTTTTTTTGTTTTTTAAGGTACTGTCGTAAAATGATCTGAAATTGAATCTGAGATGGTCAGGAATGTCACAGACCAGTGTGACATACTGGAGCAACGAAAGAGAACAGTGTGGGCACGTGTGCTTCAGAAGGTAGTATGGAATAGATGAAAATTAACACTGGAGGTGATATAGTTTATATATTACATAGGAAAGAATGAGATGACATATGAAAAGACTGATCCTAAAGCTACTGAAGTCAAAGCAAAGTTTTCTTGTCTGTAGGGCAGCAAAGGTGACTGGAAAGGGAAAGATCACACTCCTTGTAGTTACAAGCCCAGAACTCTCTTAGGCACGCTTCACATTATACTCTTCGGCATAGGAAATGCCAAAAACCACTGGTTTTGCAGAGTAGGTGTGAAATGCCACTCATTTCTGTGTTTAAGAAAGGGTAAAAGATTGCCAGTGTTGATGGTAAAAGTAGAATGAGCCAGAGAAAAAATATGTTGCTCCACAGGAAGCAGATTCAGAGGGAAAACTCACCCTATATTTTAGTCTGACAGTAAATATGCTAGATTTAGGCTATAAATAAACTGAAGGTGTCATTCCACTTTACAGCTTCTTCATTTGTGAAGCCTGCTCAATATGTCTTTTCTCTGCCATACAGAGGGCCATTTCCTCAAATTTCTCACTTATGCCAATGTAAATATTTGTAATCTGTTTTAAAGGACTTTTTTTTCCACTTTTTTTTTTTTCATGTCACACAACATCTCTTGCAGCAACATGACTGATAAAGTTATGAAGTGCAATAGCTCTGTGGGTACGGCCAGGGCACAGCAGGACTCTCAATGTACTTTTGCTGTATACATCGCCTAGTGCTGCAAGTAAAAGACTAATATGGATCAGAAAACTAGGCTTTCCTTTCCTTGTCTCCTCTGAGGATATGCGTGTACTCCAACAGGTGTTTTTGTTAAAATAGGGCCTCATACAAATGCTTTCATTTAAAACTCAATAGAGACAGACTGGCCCCTCCACTACTATGTGAGGACAGAGAACACACCTTGCAGGAGCCTTGCATTTGTGCCCAGTGAATCTTAACCTTCCCCCATTCATATTGGCAAAACATGATCTGAGCACCAAACTGCTTTGGGAAGGACAACTCCTATCTTACTAAGCAGAAAAATAAATATATATATATAAAAAAATCAAGATTCATAAAGTGATTGCATCTTTTCAGTGTGATGTACAGGGCTAACTCTGGAAGAAGATGTGGGCTCAGCTTACAGGCTCATCTGGAAGGACTGTTCAATCATTATGGATCACCACAAACATTCAGAAATGTTGCATGACCAATACCTGGCCCTTTCCAGGAAATGTCATCATCACTAGACTACAGAATCATACATACACCTGCACTCTCATTCTGGAACAAAAACTTCTGTAATATTTTTGTTTTAAGGAAAAAACCTTTTGACATGCAGAATGGGAAATTCCCCACTGTCCCTTAATAGGTGTATGAGCACTGCTGCAGTAGCAGGTTTCTGTGGTGACAAACATTTGAGGCTATTAAGCAAATCAGGGGATTGAAACTGGGATCTATATACTCCACACTGCTGTTCTAAACACTGGGCCACTACATTAAGGGAAAAAAAAAAAAAAAAAAAGAAAAAAAAAGAAGAAAAAAAAGACCATCCTTTTTCCTATTTTTTAAAAAAACCTATCATGATTATAATCCATATAGAAATGCAAAGTATGTGCATGACAAACAAGTAGAGACTCTGAACTGCGAATAGCAGGTAAACCTACTCACCATCCTGATGTAGGATCCTCTGCTTTTAATTCCTGTCATGAGGAACATGGTCCAAATTAAATTCTTCTAGGTCCCTTTCCAAGACAAAGTAACTCTCCACAGGCCTAGGAATGATAAGATAACACCTGGGGACTAGATGTTTGAAACTTAGGTGTTTCTGCATTCAGTGGTTTTGTTTGCTAAAAACCTTTCTTAGTGTAGGTCAGTTGTGTAATTTTTTCTTCAGTTTTTCACTGCCCTTTTTTATCTCTACATTTTCTTTCCTGCAATAAATCACAGGTTAATCTTGCAGGGTTGTTTTTTTTTTTTTTTTTTAATTTAAAGTATACTTGGAGAAAAATATAGTTTACCTGCATGACCATTTATATTTTAGAGAGTTATTTAAAATATCAATGTTTCTATGGGCTCATTTTATTTCAATGAACATAGTGGATTTGTATATAATAGATATACTTGGCTCTGTGCCTGCAATGCATTTTGCACAGCTCTTCTTTCTCTTTCTAAATATACCAACAACACAGTTCCACTAAATTCATTAAGAAACGATATACAACGTTATTCAAGTGCAATGCCACATGAGTGCTTTTAAGATGGAATGTTTACTTTTTTTTTCCAACAGTAACTCAAGGCAAGCTAATAATGGGCTGACGAGAATTTAGCGTGCAGGAGAGGAGAGGCTTGCAAGACATCATAAGCGCTATTGATTTTTCTTAAGTGCTAAAGCTTTTAAAGGGATTCCTACAAAGATGCATGCTATATGGAACAGGACTCTGTGCTCTGTCAATTTAGCCGAACTGTGAAAGGAAGATACAGACTGCAAAAGCCAAACAAATGGAGAGACCTCTGGGGTTAATAAAAGTGAAGCTAGGTTCCTTCCAAATTGCTTTCTGGGCAATTGGAAAGGCATCGCAACCATTCAGCTTCACTTCAGTGGAGCACCTTATGTGGGAGATGTTATCAGTCCCAGTCTTAAAAGGTTGCAGAGAGAGGCCAAGATAACTCCAGGTTAAGTTATGCTTCAAAACTCTTCAGACACTGGGGACACAGCCAGTCACGTTCATAACCTCAGATAAACATCAACCATATGCATGACAAAAATCTCTCCATAGTGCCAAATTCACAAATACTGTCACAATGCTAAATGATCTGTTTCAACCTTCCATTACATTTGCTGTTCACTTTCTGACAGATTACTGCATGTGGCACTCGGCTTACCATAAAGACTATACTTTCCCAAGGCCAACTGCTGAGCAAGAGATCCATCAAGGCTCCTGAAATGCATTTTCAAAGAGGTTAAAGTGATCTGGTGATGTGTTGAATGTGAAGTGTTCTTCTACTTAGAAAACCAAACTCCAGAAGACAGGAATTTAAAATGAGGTTAGAAAGTTACTTACAATATATTTATCCTTCCCATACAGCCAAAGGCATGTTTTGAGGCTTTTTGTGAATGTTTAGTCAATTTGAAATGAAGTATCAATAAATTAAGCTGAATCAGCTCAAAACACTTACTGACCTTTTAACTTCTCATGGGGAAAATACCGATCAGATATCAAAGCTGAAAATCTGAGTATTTTGTTCTGAACAATTTACAGGGAGGTTAAAGACATGCAGCAGCAGCCCAGAAACATGGTGCTTATGTAGCCTACAAACAAATTCTTCATCAGCTGAAAAGAAGCCCAGATTTTTGCCTCAAGCATGCTCTAAACTGTGTAAGAAAAACAATTTCTGTTTTGGTTTTGCATAGGATTACAGAACTACAGAAATAGATATTGGCTGTGTATAAATACACCTTTCCTAAGCTCTGAGGGTTTAGGGAAGATTTGCATGTAAAGTGAAACTGGGTATATTCAATAAACTGGTAAACATCGGGAACTCTCACATTACTGGCTTTCATTTTGTTTTCATTTAACAAGACCAAAATTGAAAATTTTTCAGCAGTAAAGTTTTCCAGTAAAAGCTAAATAAGAGAAGCAGTACATAGGCTAAAGAGATAGTTTGCCCCCTGGATTTTTTCCCTTAGCAGCTATGGCATATTGTGGGAGCTATTCCTGAAGTCTTCAGACTGTTGCAAGGCTACATAAACTCTGAGGGAGAAAGAGCTAACTCTCCCAGGCTGACGAAGGGCTGTTTACCTAACTTTTGATACATAATGCACGTAACAATGAGGAGCAAGAAACCCAAAACCATCAAGGCACTGTGGAACGAGTAACATAAATGCAGTCATGGAGCTGGACAGGCTGCACACAGTGAAATGCAAGACAAGAACAGGAACAACACCTACTCAGTAATGAAGGTGAAAGAGGAGGCAGAAGAAAAGTTTATATCCTGGGGTAAATATTTGACATGTGAAATTCCCGCTTTTTTGAGAAAATCGATTAAATCTTACAGAGTTAAAAATGTTCTAAGGGAAAAAAAATTAAAAGGTACTTCCACCTTTCAGACAGATCTATTAACAAATAACCTGAATGACATTACGAATGTTTTTTATTCTCATATATATATAGCAGGGAACAGTCTTTATCAGAGAAAAAACCCTATGAAGAAAGACCTCTCTAAGATTCTGCAAACCAAAATAAACCTGAAATTAGCATTTTAATATGACAAATTAGGTTTAACTTTAGCTTTTTCTTTTCGCTAAAAGCTTTGCCAACAAAATGAAACCCCCATTGCTAATGCCCTCTGAATTATGGAAGAGTGCGTACACATATACTTGCACACTTCCCATCTTGGATCGTTCCAATTATCTCAGCTGTACTTTGGCTTTTTGACACACCTACCTTATTTTTCATGGGGAAAAAATAAAGAAATTATTATTAAGAGAGCTCCAATAAAAAGGAGTGCCAATCAAAATTTAACATACTGAAAAGGTCAAATATTTCCCGTTAATACATTCAGAGTCAGAGCTCTCTTTGTTCTTCAGTTTCTTCAATGCTACAATTAATTCAATTAAACTAAATTTAAAGCTAAGAAGTGTTGTCATGGACCATAACCTTTAGAAATGTCTGCGTTCTCTCTTACACATTTACCTTAGTTAGCATATTTTAATGATATCTCAAGGAAGAACTGTGTTAAGTGCTCCTGACTTCTAAAAAAAGTAAAATTAATAAATAAGGCAGCTGTCAAAAGCATGCAGAAAGATTTACAGGTATTGTATTTAAAGATCAATACCCATCCATACAGTGAACTGGACACAGAAAGAGAGAGTGATAGGAAAAAAATACAGTAATGGGAAAAAAATACTTACAGTGAAATTCTTAAATATGTCTCACATCAGCACCCCCCTGCACTCTCTCTCTCTGGAAAGGATGATGACTGTATGATGGGTTAAAGGAGATAATAGTACAAAAAAAAGGAGGATGAAACATATACTTGAGACTTTGGGTGGCTTGTATCTGACAAGCTGACCAGCTAACTTCCTAACATTAGGCTGGGTGATCTTCTTTCAAATCATCTGAGGTAAATAAAGTTGGGTCATTCCATCATTTTGAACAATACTGGCATGGAAGGGTTGTATGACAACTGGCACCTAAAAGATGGTATAACACACTGTTACACAGGCAACGCCTCTTCTTTTAGTCCTTTTACCCTTATCTAGGTATCTCAGAAAATGTTAATGTCACTGCCATCTACTCTGTGCTGTGCTATTTACTAAGCTGTGATCCTTAAGACTAGCTCCATATTTTTGCCCTTTCTGGTCTTATAGAAGGCAACTACTTCAGGTACTGGTCTCTTGCCTTGTCCATAGATGGACTTTTGTACTTCTTACATGCCTAGCGTCGTCACTGGGCAAACTCCTCTGAATATACCACTGGTCTTAAAACAAATGTTTTCCATTTAGGTGTTTGAACTCAAGAGAAAAACAAACCAATCGCTAACAACCAACTTTTGGAGAGAGTCTTGTCCTATACTTCTGTATGCACTACATTTGAAGGGTCTTCCTTTTCATTTGCAAGACAAGAACCAAAGCCAGTAACATTTTTATAACCCACCCCCATTTTCCTGCAACCATGAGTCTCTAAAACTAGAAATACACCATACAAACATTGTATAGAAACAGAAGATAAATTAACTTTCACAGCTAATGTCATGTTACTGCTACTGATGCTCAGCCTAGATACTTAGTTCAGATATTTCTGCTCAGGACTGACTTGTATTACACACGTATAAACTAAAACTTTTTCTTTTCCAGTAACTTGTCCTGTTCAAACAGGTCTAGATGTTGACATGATGGAGTTTGGGCTCTAAACTGTACTTATTATATAGGCTTTTGTTTTTCAGTGTATGAAGAAGAGGCTAAATTTGGGGCTAAACAAACAAACAAAAAATATAAAAATTCATACTATAATATAAGTTAAGCATAAATGAGGGAAAAAAGATTATGGCCTCCATCTCTGCAGTTTCCCCTCATGAATCTCAAGACAGAGTCAGTGATACTCCAAAGGAGCAGGTGAAAGGAAACAGCGTGGCATGGCAGAACTGCATTTCCAATAGTCCCTTCCCTTAATCCACACCTGGAAATTCCCATTTGAAAATAATTGCAAAATAATGCTGAGTAATCTACGAGTAGGGGCATTTGGTTTTGCTAGATCAGGTTTCAAAAAACAACCCACAGCTCATAAGTTATTGCTAGAGAATTACAAATGCAGAAGGGACAAGAAGAAAATGAAACAAACCTCAATTTAAACCCTTGTTGCAGTTCATATTCTACTTAAAAAATACCTCTGTCAGTGAAGTTCTCAATTTTGCTTCTTGGTCAGGACAAACTCTTTAGATATTAAAGCTTCTGAAAAAGTTAAATGACTGCTAGGCGTTTTTATCATGTACGTCCAAGTGATTATGAGTTATGAATTTATTACACTGACCCGATGACTTAGCGACCTCCTAATCTGGCAGAAAAAAAAAAAAATGCAAACCCTTTCTTCCCGCTGTCATAAAGAGGCTGAGCTATTGCCAGTAACTGTAGGTGGTTACCGGTTCCCTGGCTGGTGCAAGCATTTTCAGCCAGCAAATGCAGTTGCTGCTTTCCTCAGCTCCCTTGAAGGAACTGAACAATTGGCAACTGACCTGACTTTTTCCAGCTTTTTATAATCCCTTTCATCCCTCAAAGGGGATGATAATTTTCAGATTGAAAAACATAGCTCAAAGGAAAACTCTTTCAGATTATTTGCAAGAGGAACCTGAGAATGACAGTCAAATATTTTATGAATCAGGGCTCTCCTGCCTCTTTTTTGACTGCACGCATTACTGGCTTGTGCTAAACAAGAAGGGACAAATTAAAAATACCCTCTTCCCATCCCTGTACCACCCTCTAAAGTGTTAGGTTATGTTCAGTTAGGAAGTGCAGGTTTAAAACAACGTGGATTTTTAGGCTCCCTGTATCAGTCTGAGCCAGTCTTACCCAGTATGTTGAAATGTATGGAAAAAAAAAACCTCAAAAAGCAGTCATTCCTTTCATGAAAGTATGTTTCATTTTTTAGGCAAGAATTATACCCAGTTGTATTTAGATATACTAATAGCTTTTTCCTTCCCTCCTCTATGTCAAAACCCATAAAACCCCTGAATACCAAATCAAAACAAAACAAAATCTGGATTTTGTTCATGCTCTGTATTGTTTAGAAGCTAAGTTTTTTTCCTGAGCATTTTTTTTTTTGTGCAATTACCAATAAAATTTGTAATTTACACAAAAATACCACTGTTTGTTCAAACATGGCATCTCTGGAAGGCATTAGTTCAAAGATACTGTATTGATTTAAATTGAAATGAATTACCTTTCAGGGAAAATGCATTAACTTCAGTGGAGAGACATGGCAGTGAATATAAATGAAAAAAACATTATTTCACTAGACTATTTTGGCCTCAGTTCACATGAATTGTTTTTTTTATTTTTTTGTAAAATAAATTGAATCCAAAACAACACTAGCTTATGACATTGTGTATGTATGAATTTCAACAAGGATGAAAAAAAAGATGGAGAAATGGAAGAGGTATGAAATATGAATCAGATGGCCTTAAGGTCCCTCCTTTCCCCAAGGATTTTACCTACCTACCTTTATTTATTGTCTGATTTAATAGACACTTGAGGAATTTTATTTTATTATTTTGGGGGAGGGAAGAGTAAATCAATTTAAGCACTTAATGGGATTTCTGGTTTAAATAGTCCTGTGAGCAGACTGATTAATGCTTTTTATTTTGTAGCTCTTCCAAAGCAATGCAGCCATGTGATTTTTGTCCCATAATGCTTCTCATACATAATATTTTTATGAGAGTCCTTACTAAAGAATATACAGTTCATGTCAGAATTTTTCTTTATTTACTAAAATTGTATTTGCATCTTAAACTTGCAAATAAAGCTTGGTGTACCAGAGCTAATAATTTGTATTCTGAGTATCACATGACAACAAGAACAACAGCTATAAATACATATATATATATCTCCTTTCAGGGAAATATGATTCACCCACAAAGGTGAAGTCATTAGAATATACAAATGTGGACTAGTCAAGCAAGATGTTCAATACCAAAGGTTTTCATCAAATTGAAGAAATCAGCTGACATCTTTTCTGTAACTTAGGTCAGTATTATACAGCCACTGTATTATACTGCCCCTGTATTAAACTAAGTTAACTTTCAATTTTTGTACCATCAGTACATATAAATTTAAACAAACTCCATTGAATATTCCCTCTGTGTTTCTCAGCTACCATTTTGGCAATATTCTTATGAGTCTGAATTCTGTAGTTCCTCTTTGGTCCACAGAAATCATATCTTTTATTGATTTCATATTGAGTCTTTATTCTCCAGCTAACCTCTCCTGGAGACGATCCAAACAAGTGGGCTCAAGCAAACCTTGAAGCAAGAAACTCTGATGTGACATTGAAGGAGGATGGTGAGTGATCAAAGTCATTGCACTGGTTTTGAGGGGCTGAGGGTAGCAAATAGAAGAAAGTTCTGACTGTAGGAGATGCAATGGAGAGGTAATCTCATTAAGAAACTGAGTGAAAAACAAGCTGGTGAAGAACATGCCCTCACTGAAAACTCTTAAAATGTATACCTTCATGGTCTGGAAAGTGTTGGAAGTGTAAATTTTGACAGCAGAGAAGTTTAAAGTAATCAGCCTACTGTACAACAAATTGAACTTTATTTGTTACCTTTATGAAGCTGTGTTGTCACTGAACCAGAACATGCAATTGAAGTTGTAGATACTAACTTGTTAACTCAATCACAAAAATCCTATCAATCAGAAGATAACTATCACTCTCTCCATTTTTCTAATGACTGCACAGCAGCTGACTGAGTAACCCAGGTATGTTTTAGTACAAGGTAAAAGAGATAGTTCGGATCATTTGGTATTGAGCACCATCTTTCATGTCAGTGTCAGTCCCTTGCATTTGAACTCTACCTCAAGAATGAAATATGATGGTTTAGTTTTCCTTAATGGCATTTAATGACACACACCCTGATGATACATCTAAAATTTGGATTTTAACCCATCATATGGAACTGGAAGTTCATTAATATGTAAAAGAGGTAAGATATTCTTAATATTACCTGTTGGTACTTACATTGGCTTCTACTCCAACATCTAGAGTATATATTGATATTACTATATTTGCAGGGATCATTTAGCTAGCCGCTTGATGTCACCGTAACTCCACAGAAATATTGCTCTTCATGCACTAACGGGGTGCAAATAAGTGGCTAAACCAGAAATGTGCTTGGAATTAATGTTTCTGTCACTAGTCATATGAGCTAGACAGATGACATACATCATTACATTTATTCTCTTCTGCAGAAAGGCAAAGGGTAGCTATAGAAAAGCTCCTTTTCATGTTTGCACTAAAGATTACTTTTAATTAGGCAACTTGTCTAGGAGGAATTAGATTTTGTAACAAAGAATGAAAAATATCGGTGAGGAAAGAATACTGGCAAAAGCAGTAACGCTGCAAGAAACTTGAAAAGCTAAGAGTCTTCTTTGGGTCAGAAATATTTGTCATTGCCGAGTAAAATTTTTCTTTGTTGTTATTAGAGACTGCCAAAGTATATTTTTTACTTGTCTGGAAAGCTTTTTGTATATGTAGAAAAAAACCCAAGATTTTGTGTCCAATGCCATGATTCAGTTCATCAAAAGGATTAAAGTCTTTTAATATTGCAACAAAGGCCAGAACCATACCTTACCTGGAAATTGCACTTGTTAAAAATGTGTGAGATTTTTATCTGAATAATAGTTGTGCATATTTCAATAGCACTAATGGGAGGGTCTATTTTTATATATACTTAAGACCATATATAATTTTAATGTATGGCAATAAACCCTGAATTAGCAAATATCTCAGGAAAAAAATATATTTACTGAGAAAAAAAATCTGACAGAATATGGTTATTTTTTTATCCAAAGCAAAGCTGAGAAACAGTTTTCATAGAACAGAATTTTGGTTTAAAAAAATGACATACTTTTAAAATAAAGATCCAGTAATAAACATTTTTTTTTTCTGTGTTGGACTGAATGGAAGAATTACTGGGGATCAACTTGAGCTGTGTTTTTTGACAATGTCATTTTGCAGAGGGAAAAAAAAAAAAAAAGGAAAAGAAACCAGTCCTATTCCACTCAGATCTGCTTTTTTTTCCTACCTCATTTGACTGCACTTATGAACTATTTCTTCCTCTGAAAATCCCCCAAACAGCTCCCTAATAAGAACCCCTCAAACAACATTACCCAGGTCTACTAAAGTCTCAGAGGTATAGAACATATTGGGGGTGGGGGTAGAATGAAGACCTTAAACTTAGCTGAAGAAAAGATGGTGGTACCTTAATCTTAAGGTATATCTTAAATAGTGAAAATTGTGTCCTTAAGCTCCATATAGAGACAGAATAAGAATTTGAGAAGGGAAAGTGAAGATGTATCTGTAATTTTTTCCAAGTCATCTTCTGAGTCTAAGTCTTGAAAACTTTCTTCAAAAATTGCCCAGAACACTCATTCCTGTTATTTAAAATACAGAGTAGGGAACAGCTAACCATTGTCTTCACCCTTCTTACCCAAAAGAGGATTTAACCATCAGGCTATGCAGCTAGGGTTGCTTTAGCCAAAACATCTCATTCAGTAATTAAAGAGGTGCCAGCTTCAAAAGGAGGAGCTGTGAACCTTTTCCAAAGTTGAAATCTCACCTGGTAGCCTGAGCACTTTTCCAGAAGTGAGTTTTCTGGATATTGTCATACAGAGAATGAAAATGGACCTAGGAGTTCACACACTTTAAGTGAGAAATTGAACCACTAAGCTACTGTTAGTGAGGGAGGTGGCCTGCCATGGTTCTAATTAAGTAAATTATCATTACAAATTATTGGGCCTCAAATCTGTCAGATACATTCAGAAAGTCTATAGGATTGAGCATTTTGGGAGAAGCAGAAGGGGGAACCTTGCTTAGGTTCCTCAACAAGGCTTAGACATTTAGCTGCTTGGAGGACTTGGAGTTTAGGAAGTCTCACGTGCACCCAGAAGCAGAACATCAAGGCAGCGGAACAGCTTGTGCTTCTAAGGTCTCCAGACATGCCCAGGTCAGACACAAGCTGCTTTAAGGTTTTGCATGATATCAGTCTAGCTACACACTACTTAAGCATGTAACCAATTGTTTGATAGGATATGAACACACATATGATAGGATATGAACATCTGATTACATGTGGCATAATGCTGCGTATCTCATGACCACCAGGAGAAAGGTTTTTTTTTTTTTACTGTTATGTATTTTCAGAACCGATTCTTTATCTGGTCTAACTTAGCATTGCTCAATATCTTCAGTGTAGTTCATAATGATTTGTGGAAGTGTGGAATAGTAATTTATGTGGAATACCCAGCTCTGGGGGCTTCATATACATCTTCACTGTGTAACTGAGAAGTCCACTTAGCTTTCAAAAGCAATTCTGGTTGGTTACTCAGCTGCCGAAGGAGTACAATAACTTAGATCTAAATTACTGACTCGGCTGTCTGCATGTATTATCTTTCTCTAGCAGGTGAATCAACAGTTGGTCAAACTGATCAAAATTTAGCATAGAACATGCTAATCTAGATGAAAATAAATTACTGTAACCTTTCACTTGGCATTCTGGCTTCCAGTAAGATCTAATTTCAGCTCCTTCACTTTTTATACAACTTTAAGTAAGAGCTCGTATCCAAGCTAAAGAAAACATGAGAGGACAAAAGCTAGCCAAACACAGCTGGACTTACAACAGCAAAACCTAAAAGGAACAAAAAGTAATTGATAAAATTGCTTTTCCTGCCCATACCTTCAATTCTGACTACAGAGCTTTATAAGGTATGCCAGAATTTTGATATAGGAAAGAATGGGGTTTGGCACCTTTGAAAGTGTAATGATGCTGATCTCTTACTTTCCCTAAATTCTGCATGTTGTTCCATGAGCTGTACGTTAATGACTTGGTGATCTATACAGCAAAGACACTGATGCACTTTCTCAATATTTTTTTTATCATTGCAAAAGCAACCATTAGAAAGTAGAAATTAATAGCCAGTTAGATTTAAACTGGGGGAAAAAAAAAAAAAAGTGATCTCTCCAAAAGAAATACATAAAAGAAAAAACTAATGGGGTTGCTGCTATTAGTTTCTCTTTATATATTTATTTTATCTGTAGGAGTCTACCTGAGCCTATTTTACTACTGTGCTTCACTTGTTAATTAAATGCTGCACATTGAACACCAAACCCAGTTCAGGCTATAAAAAATGCAATGGTTTAATTCTGTCTGTCCTACTCCAAAACATGAGACTGATAGAGATGCCTACGAATTAAAAGGAAAGAAAAATAACACCATCTTAAAACCAAACAACCCCCCCCCCCCCAATAATACATTTTAGATCTTGCTCTTAATAGGCACTATACTTAATGGTCTGTCTATATTTTTGTTATAAACACTGTTATTGAGGGGTTAATAACTCAATTTAATCAGTGCCTAGTTGAAACTGTAGATCTACTTTCAGTTCAAAGAGCCAAAATGCAATTTTTTGGGAGGTTCAAATTCGAAGAATCATGATATGTAAGTTGTTAGGCTTTATTTATTTTATGATTCAAAAGTGCAACTGATGCTCTCAAGACAATTCATCTTCAGGTCCTTTATAAAGGAAAAGTAAATGGCAGTCTTTTACCCCAAAATTTTTATTAAAATAAAGATGAGCAGTGGATGCGCTTGCTAATATCCAACTGCCATCTAATATAAGATAAAGTCAATATGAGCCATATCAGTTTCTCCTCAGCTGGGAACTTGCCTTATTTTTTTTTCTCTCCAGTATTTACATTATATGGCAGTGAGCAATTCTACACACAATATATTTAAGCAATAAAAGCAGAGGAACAGGCCTTTTTCTGAGAATTAACAACCTCCTGGGAGCCAATGACCCACAATCCTGGAAAGGGTCATTAACCCCAAAGAAATGTCCAGTGCTGAAGTTGTTATTGATATGAGCTGAAAGTGTGTGTATTTATCTGTGGAAAAAAAGGGGGAAGGCAGAATGTTTGGAATTTATATTTTTACATGTGACAATATCTTTAGCAAACCCAATAAATGATGCTCCTAGAATAAGAAAAATGTCCTTTGCAACTGTTCATCATATTCCAGAAATTTCAGTCAGTGGTATAACGTGATGAAATGTATCTATGTTCTTGAAAGATTCTGGTAACATGACACTTAGAGAGAAAAGACTGATAAATAGTTGTGAGGGCAGAGAATAGACAAGCAAAACTAAACAGATGATGAAGCTACCTGATAAAACTGAGAAGGCAAAGGCAGAAGAAAAAACAATTTCAGGGAGAAGAATAAAATTAGAGGCAGTAAAGAAGTTGGAGAGCAAGAAAAAATTAAAAACTGACTGCAACTGTTTTCACATTTTGATACTTTTCTCTATGGACTCGTGTGCAAAAACAGGTACTCTGGACACTAAGATACAGAAGTGCCTAATGGACATATTTCAGATGAGGTTTCTTTTTGGATGACCGAGTCTATTCCAACATTATCCATGTGGATAAGTTTAATATGTTATTTATCACCCCCGCCGCAGTGTTTTGTCATGGACAAGTAGAAATTCAGCAATTTCTACGAGAAATTGGAAATTACATTAGACTTCACAGACCATTGAGTTGAAGAGGCTAAGCAGAGTAACAATAGCTTTGTAAAGGGCAGAACACCAAACAGGTATGATTTTCTTTCTTTCTCTGATTTACACCTCTTCTCCCAGCATCAGAGAGGGTTTTTAGGCATTCAGCTGCTACTTTCTCTCTACATTGGATAACTGTTTTTTAAATTCCCAAAGTACCCAAACTGGTTTTCTAAACAGAAGTTGTCTTGAATAAAGGATTTAATTTGAATTATTGTTGTTAAATTTTTTAAGAGACATCATGAGAGGACATTCTGGTGCAGAACAACAGGAAGCTAACATGTTTTTATTAATGAAATCTCCCTTGGTAGCTATGGGATATTGCTTCACCTATCCAGAACAGATTTAACTTCTTTGACTCTGGTATTTGCCTTAGGGCTTTCTTTCAAGTATTACAGAACTTCAAAGCCTAGGAGCTTGGGTCTTCTCTAGTGTTGAAGTATATCAGATCTTGGATGCCAAGTCAAGCTACCCAATCTGAGAGAAAAGCCTGACCCTAGATTTTCCATTCAGCCTAGGGCTATCTGAAAGTGAAAAAGAAAGCTTTGAGACTAGATGGAGCTGCAACAAAAGCTATTTAAAAAACTGGTAAAATATTATGTTTGATATTCTAAAGTCCAAGTTCTTAACATAAAACTTGTAAAAGATGCAGTAAGAAAAAAGTTATACAGATGGAAAATGTATTCCTCTCTATATTAGAAATATCGTGGGCATTGGAGGTGACTATTTATGCATTCCATGCAGTACTGTAGCAAACCATATGATATCAAGTATAACATATTTTACAGTCAAATCTTTTTCGTTCAGCCTCATACAGGGTTATGACCAGCAGTACACATATATACGGCTATAAAAATGTCCTGTAAATAAATTGTAGTTTTAATTTCTATTCATGGTAAAAGTAGCATATATTTTACCTAATATATAAAATACCACGCCTTGGAGACACAATAAAGGACGTTAGAATAAGATAAGCTGTTCAAAAACCTAGTGTTTTTTACGGTTAATCATAAACCACGAATAAGAGCATTCATGTATATTTCACATTGCTTATTGCTGCCTCACTAGTGTTATCAGTTAAAGTTTCATATCAGTAAAACCATAAACATAATTCAAAAAGAATCAGCATGAATTTATTGCCACTGATAAAAAAAAATAAAAAAGCAAAACAGAAAATGCAATTTTCTATGATGTCTCATAGGGCTTATAATTAATTTCAGATAGAAATTGAAATTAAATTACACATTATAGTCAGTAGAGGCTTTTGGGGGAACCCATCAATAGGTCATTTTTCTGAAGGTTATATTTACAATTGCACGTTGATGAAATACATGCATTATAATGCAAATGCAAGGAAGAGAGTCCGGAAAAACATGCAAGAGCCATGCTCCCCTCACAGTAAGAGTACTCTGACTTTTCTGTATATTCTTAATCTTTCAGGCATCTCCTTCCTGAAAACATAATTCCAGGTGTGCTAAAGCTCTTGGGAAGATTGTAATTACCTTCAATGGTTTTCAAGAAGGCCCTGAGATAACAGAGAATTCTTCTATTAGCAGGTGCAAAAGACTGTTCCCATCTTATTTACTCTCATTTTACAGAATAGATAATAACTTGGGGCATAATCAAACATAATTTTTCCTGATTTTACACTTGAATCTAATTCCACTGTTTGAGCAGAGCAGATCCTTATCTACACCGCTGTGAAGGAAGTTATCAGAAGTTTCCAAAATTTTTTACAAGGTTTTTGCTTATGTCTCTACTGCTAATTTTCTTCTAGTTATTCTTACCATATCTTTTCTTCATTTGGAAGTTGTAATATAAATATCTAGTAAAGTATTTAAGTTTGTAAGAACATTAAATATGTACTTCTACCTTATTGTTTTTAGAAGATGTAAACATGCTTAAAATAAGGTTTAAGTTTTCTTTCTAATTAGGAGTGCTTTCTAAATATGATTCTTCAAGAAGTCCTTAAATTAGATTAGCCAAAAGGTTTAAAAAAGTGTTCAGAACTAAGCGTTGCTGAATTATAACTTAGGGTCCAAGCATTACAAGTAACCGAGACACTATCAATTTCAGTAGGTCTCTATGCTTTCTGTGCTGGAGTTACTGCTGGGGGAATGGTGTACAGCATGCTCATCCAGGAAATTCTTACTTGGCCACATCTCCACTGACTTCAGGGAAGGGGACTGTGTGTGCATCATCTGTCTGCATAACTTGGTCTGTTTTGAGAAACAGTAGATCTACCTGTCTATCTATGTGTGTGTTTGTGTACTTTTATCTTTTGCAGGAGTAGATGTCTTGAGTCCCACATAATCCCAGAAAAGTTAATTTTATGGTTCAAAGGATTCTTCGGCCACATTCTTCCAGCTCTGCAAATAGAGGCTTGCCTGCTTGCTTGAGCAGGAAGAATAATGCTTACTAGAAAGGAAGTGGGGTTTCGATGACTAGTTTAATCCCTCAGTTTGGAAGAAGATGGGCCAAATTCACATCTCTCCAAGTTTCTGAAGAGTTACAGAACCACTGGTTACTGCAGAGCAAGTATCTTTATTTAGCAGAGAAACCTGAATGGCCCATTCTGCCCCTATAATTTCCTCCTAGTATTCTTTACTATCCATTGTCTTCTGCTCTGCATCTCTTCTTCTGTATTTTTAGAGTTTATTTTCATTTTCTCCACACAGGACTTCCCTTTTTCTGCTCAGTACGTTTTTTTGCTATTAAACTAGCCTCCCGGTTTGGGGGTTTTGCTCATGATTAGATTTTGTAAGCAGACGCTTTACTAAACTGTTGTCCAAGTTCAGATGGCATAAATCTCTTAGAATGGAATAGTGTAAGAAGTATGCACTTGTACTCATTAATACAACTTTATTCCAGCAGAAAAACTCTAAATAATAATTTTCTTAGGTTGTGTTGAATTGTATAGTTTCAATAAATCTAATTCAATTTACAACTTGTGAGTATTTGACAGCATCTATTTTTCTAACTTTTTTTTACATGCCCCTCATTACTAGAGGTGCTAAAAAGAGGAACATTTGAAGTTAATTTTTTTTAAGATTTCCAAGAATGGGCAAGTACTTATTATGTATAGTGCATACTACATTTTCAACATAGACATCTTTTAGGACCTTTGCAGTGACAAATGCCACTCTCTGACAAATGTCAGAAATAGGACTAACAGCACTGGGACTATTACCAATTCACACATGTAATATTAACATGTAGATAGGCCTACAGAACCGCTTTTTCCTTCCTTCTAACATTTACATGAAGGAAGACTGACTCCTTTCCTCAGGTCTCCTTCTTCTAACAACTCCAAAACTTTCAGCATTTCATTTTAAGCCATATTTTCTTGATCACTGATCAGTCTTTTTGCTATTCTTCTACCATTGTCTGACAGGTCCAAATTTTTATTCAAATGTAGTCCAAATGCTGGGCAGACTACTTGTGATTTCTGCAGTGGAAAGGTTGTGCCACAAACTCACATTTTACATCCCAGTAGCATGTCAGTCTTTCTGAAAGCAACATGACATTGTCACACTGAGTTTTCAATACATTCCCTTCTTCTAGGTCTTTTCTGCGCAGCCAGTAATTTTGAGGTGGTGCCCATTCACAATGTAAGAATTCATTATATGCCTATGCAAGGGGAGACTTTTTAAAATTGAACCATGTGTTATTTTTTCTTGACTGATTTTTCCAGTCTGTCAGGATTGCTTTACATTTGAACCCACCTCCTAGACGGCTGCCACCTTTCCAGAATGGTGGCATCTGTAACATGAATATGCCTATTCTCTTCTATAGGTCAGCTCATTAAAAAAAAATTGAATAGTACAGACTTTTTAAGAATTACTGATATATTATTCCAGTTTGATAATGCACAATATTAAGTGCCCCTTGAGTATGCTTTTTCAGCTGTTGTTTTAGTACTTTCAGTTTGGTTGTATTTTATCTTGCTAATGAATACAATCTACAACAGCACCAGAAGTGTTACTGAAGTCAAGATACATAGCACGCACTCCTCTTCTCTGCTCTTATAAGCTACCACAGAAAGAAATTAGATTTAACATAATTTGCTCTCGATAAATCAGTGTTGGTGCATATTCATGTCCTAGTACCATCTATGCGATTAGTTTACTTGAGTATTTGTCCAATGTTTTACTGGAAATTGAAGATGAGCAAAATATAATTCTGATGATCTTATTTTCTTCCTCTAAAATAAAACAGCCTACAGTTGCAATTTTCCAGTCTTTTAGAATTACTAAGAGCTCTTAATATATTCCTGCTTTAGATAATTTTACCATTTCTCTTAAGTATGTCACATTAAATAGTACTATTTGAAAATATTCAGAATGTCTGAGTACATTCTACCTATCCTTTTTCCTACATATTTCCACATCTCATTCTTTTTCCCCCTCTCTTTTTAGTGTTGATAGGGTGAACTATTCAGTAAGAGGTGACCTCTGAAGAAGTGTGGTTTATGTTTGATTGATAGTCTAATTTGTTATTCATATTTCTAGTCAAAACTAATACTTTTATCCTTGATTAGAACTTTGATCCATGAATTGTACCAATTAAATAAACAGGATCATTGTGCATATGGCAGTATTTAATGTCAACTTTTGCTACTTAAACTATCAGAACATTCTCCTAATTTAAACTTACTGAATGTGGAAAAAATAATAATTTTTTTGGACAAATGCAATTACGTACTTACTTTGGTATGGATCACTTTTGAAACTAGCTTTTGGATATATTCTTTGGGCACTTAGCAGTCTGAAAAAAAAATCCGATCATCTTTCTGAGTTCCAAGAGACATAGAAAGATATTCTCCACTTATCTGCATTTAACACAGTCTTTATACATTTTATTAAACCACCAGAAAGAAGAATGTCACTGGTCCTCTTATCTGCTTAAAATATTCTGCACCTGCTTTGGCTGGTACTGCCAACCAAGATTCAGTGGAAAATTTTCCATCACTTTTATTCAGGCAGCATGTGAAATTTATAAATAATAATAAGTGATTTAAACCTGAACTTTTTCACCAGTTCTGCAATTCCACCAGAAAATATTTTAATTATCAATTTGCCCTTTATCTTTGAGCTTCTAGTCAGCCTTCTCTTATCCTCTCATTTCTTCTATGTCAATGTACTTCACCCTTGATAATAACATTTTTGAAAAATACTGGTAACTTGTAGTGAACTCACTGGTCCCACATGTATTTAAGAAGCAGTCCTTCAAAAGAAGCCATGGTCTGGTTTTGGTAAAAATAATTTCTTGTCTAATAAAGGCTGTTTGATATCTCTTACTGATTTTTCTCTGTAATTTATCATATGTCTTTTGAAAATTTTAGTATGGTAAATTGCATTCTTTTTCTTCCTACAACAATCAAATTTTCTCTGCAAGCTATTCTAGGGAAGCAGCAAAGCATGATTTCTTCTGAAACTATACCAACTATTCATTCAGCTCACTGAATGAAAAGACACACCTAGACTACAAAGCTGCTACAGAGCAGGAGTGGCCCTCTAAGAAGTAGCAGTCATGTAAATATAACTGTTCGTTTTTGGATCGGATTTCTGAAAACTTTCCCAGATTCTGATAAATATTCTTCAAGCAACTCTTCAGAGAACAGAATGGAAAAAAATGAAATAAGGGATTATAAAATATTTTCACATAAACTGAAAAAGGAAAGTAACCTTTAATCCAGCAAAGGCCTGAGCAAACTCATCACTGAGCCACCACAGAGTAAACCATGAGAAGTCTGCCACTCCCTCCCTCTGGTGCAGCCCAAATTTAAACTTGATAAAACTCTACTGAGGGTAGTGACATTAGAGCAGAAATTTGAGAGAGTGAAACATTTCTCAAATGGCTAATCTATTTGAATTAAAATAGGTGAACCTAACATTCATTTCAAAATCTTTTGTTCCTCCTCTTGTCATCCTTGCAATGCAGAGAGCGTAACTCTTGTCTTCTGGGAGTTGTTGCTATCAATGTAATTTAGATCAGCCTAGGTGACTGTTGTTAAAATTTATAAATGAAGCTCAGCTAGCCTCTGGATTAAGGAATCGGAGTGCTCCTTTTATCAGTTTGCCTCTTTTTCCTTCCCTATTATCTTGTAAAATCTAATTTTAAAGCACCAAATGCTGTAGCTTTTATCATTTCTTTTTTATGACTATTCCGCAACCTCCACAGCCTCTCACTAAATTTTTTTATGTATTTTCATAAATTCTCCTTTCCTCTGCTGTTTATGCTTACAAGTCACGCACAAAACAGTCTCTCTTCTTCCATTTCGTGGTAAGTCCCTTCAAACACTGAACTTAAAGATTTCTTCATAACCCTAGCCCCATTTTTTCACTCGGAAGGCTGTACGTACTTTGCAGTTATGACAAATGGCTTGCTGTGTGCATCATCATTTACTGTAACTTGTTTATATTGGATTTCAGAGTATTATAATAGCATCAGTTACAGCAGGTTCACAGACTGCTCACAGAAGTAGGTGAGCCATGGGCAGAAGGTCTCTCCTACCGGTTCTGCCACCAGCATGGTAATCTCCAGCAGAGCAGACTGCTATGTATTCGCCCTAAGCTGCTGGAGCAAGATGCCCTGGAATTAATTTCTCAAAGTCCATTTCTAGACAATAAGCACAAGATTAATACTTTGGGCTTCTGCGTATAACAAGTGGGAGGACAGTTTCTGCAGTGCTCTGGAGAACAGGTTAATGATGACAAACAAAATACTAAATGTCACCAAAGCACTATACAAAGGATTTTTCAAATAAAGTAGAAATGGTTCTGAGTAGGAAACTATTTGGAATTAAACAAAGTCTTTAATTTACCTGAGCAATTACTTTAAGCTGCCATAATTAAAACCTATTGTGTTTGAGAAATTACTTTGCTCAGATGGTCATATTTAAAAGTGCTTACACAGCACAAGTTTAAGAGTGGAAAATTTGCTTGAAAAGATTTAGAGCTGGCTCTTTAGCTGTGACAGACTGGAACAGTCCATTATTGCCTGTGGAGTTAGCTGGATTTATACCTGGTGAGGCTAGGACCAACAGTGTCTAACACATAATTTTCCAACACAAAATTGAGAATTGTGGTCTCTGTCTTCTCCCACATTCCTTTTTTTCCATATCTGTACCTTATGATTTCAAAATATTATTTATTTAAATTGGGTTATGTATTGCTTTTTTCTAAATCGATGCATTCTTGTTACATGCTTTTAAAAAATCTTTTCAGAAAAATTGTCATATGCAATTGTTTATCAAATCCATCCAAGTGCTAGAAAGCCAAATCAACGTGGTGACTTGTATGAGTAGAACTATTGCGAATCCTTTCTATGTCTACAAAACTAGCATTTGAGAAAACTAATATTTGAAATATAATTTATATCCATATAGATTTTAATTACAAATATTTTAGAAAGAATATCTGGATGTGTGTTTGCATGTACATATAGGTACACTTCTATGTAACAGACGGGGAGAGGAATTTCATTGGCTCATTGATTTTAGCTCCATAGGACTATGTTTACTAAATGGATAGTTCTAATTAACTCATTTTATCTATTGCATGCAAACATTACTTATGGTTGCTAACAAAAATTTATAGGTAAATTAAAATACACATTGATAATTAATCTTTATAGTCTCACATTTTATGCCATACCATAGATCCTGTTTGTTATATGGAAAACGTCCATGAAGTAAAGGACAACACCTTTACTTCAGCTCAAAGTTCAAAATCATTCAGTAGAAATTCTTCATATTCATCTGATGTACCTATGTACAGAGAAGTCCAAAGAATGGGTGTATACAAACTTCAGGAAAATCTTCATGTGAAAAGATAACTCTTACTTTAAAAAAACATGTAAATCCATATTTTTCTTACAATAATAAAAAGTTTTTATGTGTTTTTAACTAGCATTGATCCATTTTTCATCTTTATTCATTAAAGTGTAATGTCTTAATTACATTTTCTCCAATATAACAAAAAATTGCCTCTTGGGCCACAAGACACTAAAATATTTTTAACATTAAAAACATTAGGATACCTTCAAAGTTGGTAAAGTGTTTTGCTAGAAAAACAAAGCATTTTAAGGACAGTGTAGAATTAGTATGTGCTGTTCTGCCATATCTCAAATGTTCATTGTCATTGTCTCATCTATAGAAACGGTAAATGATTATCAAAATAATTTCCCCTCCACAAGCTGCTAGGTCTACACCTCTACCAGTTCAGCTGGAACAGAGAAAATTAGGCTGAAGACATACCCAAATTTTATTTGAAACACTACTGGTGTTTATCTCTTTCCCATATTTTAAGAAATGCAAACAAGAGACCAATAATTGTAAAAAACCAAAAAAATTAAACACCTCTTGTCTGCTGTTATATGCAAGAAATATCATGAAGCATTTTTTTTAATGCAAGATCATTTTATGCCATTGAACTGAGTTTAGGTTCTTCACTGAAAATCAGTATCATCATATTGCTCATAATTTTTAGCTGGTCAGATTCCTGTCATTTCAGAGAGAGAACTTTGTAATGATAAAAAGCTGTTTCAGGTAGTGCAGCATTTCAGGGTGAGATTAGGCTATTAAATGAATAGTTTATTTATACTTAAAAAAGAAAAAGCCCATACCTTGCATAAATATTTAAACATATGAAATAAAAAGCTTTTTGCTTATAATATATTTAAGTGCATGCATTGCATAGATATAGTTTGAGATAAACATAATTTAATTTGTATTTTTAATGTCTGAAGTATTCTGTGGTGGGCAATTTCAATATTGGAAATAATGTTTTACCTTAAGTGGTTTCTTCCAATACTGAAAAACAAAGAACATCTTACTGATATGAACATTACTTTTATAAACAAAACAAGACAAATAAATAAAAGGCAAGCCATTTTGCCAGCACTGGAATGATACTGCCATACCATTTACTTTACAAAGATTTGCAATCCAAAACAGTGTGTGTATGAGAAAGAATGGAAAAGAAACAAAGTTAGATGCAAATAAATATACATGCTATTTAATTAAAATAACTATATAATAAAAAAAATTAGTGCCTAGCACGTAAATGCATACCTTGGGAATATATCAGGTTTCTTCTTTCTTTCCTACAACTATCAAGCTGAATTTTATTATCTTAAGTATATTGATCAACCACTTTTAATGATGTAGCTGTGTCTGAGAATATTGAAATATATGGATAAAAAGATTGTCCTCTAGTCCCTAAAAACCTGACACAAACTAACTTCAGGAATGAAAATCATGTCTGCTTATAGCAGCCAGCAGGAGATAGAAAATTGATTAAATACATTTCAGGGCTTCAGTGATTCTTAATCCCTCTCAGCTGAGTTTTAAATGTGTCTGTTTATAGAGAGCAGTCTTTTAACTGGCTATTTTTCTGTTTTCTTTTGTTTTGTTTCTCTTTTAACAGACCAATTATCTGAGAGATAATTATGTAATTTACAATCTGTGTGTTGTCTGTTTTTCCCCATAGAAAAATCTGCTCCATTGAATTCTATTGTTCAAACAGCAATTTAATACTTATTCCACTGCTTCATAATCAAACATATCTATTGTCATATTCAAGTCCAGAGAAATGTTAGGCATTCATCCTTCTTGTCTCCAGTTCATTAGTAATAAGTTTTGGTCTTACAGCTATTTCTGTTAATGGTACTTATTTCTTTAAAGTCTCCAGGTATGCTTTTCTATAAAAACCTCCTTATCACTGGCAAGTCTTGGAGTTGCTTATTTTTTGAATACTCATGTCAAATTGGATTTCTGACCTTGGGAAAAGTCTTCTCTAGCAGAGATGATCCATTATGTGCTGTGAAAAAGAAAGATGTGACCCTGGTCCTCTCCTCACTTACAGGGTAAATTTCTAACAAGCACTTCCAGCAAGTCCCTGGGACCACCTTAGCACATAACTGCCAGGTGGGCCAGCTGGCTGGAGGTAGGAAAGACGCATCCACTTGGCTACCAGCAAGATCTCGGGAGAAAAGTGCTGGCCAATTTTTCCACATGAAAATTCAGGCAAGTTTTGTGGGTCATGCCTGGATATCAAACCAGAAAGTGGAAGCCGTACAGCACTGCTAGCAAGTCAGTGAGTTATGCCAGATTTTAACTGACTTTAGGGGTGATTTTTGGATTGAGAGTCTGAAACAAAGCTCAAAGAGGAGCTATTCCACATTGACCAATTTCTGGGGTTTCACTTTCCTCAGAGTGACAGTTTATACACAATTCCATGTAAGTGAGTTAAAAAAAAAAAATCTTATTTCTTTACTAATTTCCTTTATTACTGTTCAGCCAATAAATGGATAACATGACATAACACAGATTTTACCTATCCCTTCCCACATACAGTATGGACTATGGCAGAATCCGATGAAAAAGAACTTGTCCTTTAGGTTTAGTATTACAGTTTCTGACCCTACTCTCAGGTATATTGCAGTATTTAATCAAATATCAACCTTTGAGTGATCAGGGAAAAAATCTGCAATATGTAATTTGAAGAAACCGATAGAAGACCTCCTGAAGTTGTAAGCATTCTACTGAAATTTCTGTAATGTAGCATTGTTTGATTTACTTAAACAATCTAGCTGGATTTGATAACAGAAACAGACACTTTTTATTAAATTCTAACTGGTTAAAATCCTTTAAAGAATACCAAACTCCTGACAATTCAGAGGAACTTTCAAAAGGTCAGAAGGATAAGAGTAATTAGATCTGTAACCGATCTACTAAATTCCAGAAGATGCTGCTCGAAAAGGTGCTTGCAATCCCATTCTCTATATTCCTGACTGTAGAATCATCCAAGAAAACAGATTTGGAAAAAAAGAAACAAAACCCCTTTATATTGCAAGTGTAAAAAATTAATTGAGTTGAGTTTTTAAAAAACTGTAATAACTTCATAGATTCAATACCTAGACTTTTCAAATAATTTTTAGCTTTGATGGGCAACTTGAACGAACTTGTTGACTCCTTACCTTTTAGTGAGATAGTTCATATTATAAACAGTTCATACAGGTCAGGAAATGTGGGCTCAGGCTCTTATTACACCCGATGTCAGGCTATCATTGTTCCACCTGGCATTTTTTTAGCCATACCCTTCCATTATGGATCATCTGTGGTATGGATATGGATATGGATATACTGAGCCACCTCCTGGTTGAGCCTGGATTGCAGTCAAGATTTCCTTTCTTATCCCTCTATCCTGACTTCTTTCACTATTGTGTAAATTTTCCATGTTCCCCAAGATGTAGACTGAAAATACTGTACAGTCAAAGGGCCCATTACAGACCTGAGATGTTTGAGCCCATCAGTACTAAGTATTACAGATATATGGGGCTCACTCAGTATCATACAAAAGAATATTTGAAATCACTGGACATGTTTCTTTAAAGTATTTAGATAGGAATGCAACCGAATATTATCAGAAATTAGCATCATTCTGTAGACTTGGAGGATGTTAAGTGAGAACAGGAAAAGGAAACTGAACATTTGGACCTATCCATAGCCTTGAAAAATTTCTGCTACTGAATATAGATCCCTATTTTCTGGGGAATTTTCTAAGGAATTTCTAAGGTCAGGTTATCCATGAAAAAAAATTGAATCCTTTTAGTTTCAACTGAGGATTTTATTCAGAGGATTTGGTCTCTTCATGCATCTTATCAGGAAATACTGAGATGTAATGCCTCATAAATTATAGAACAAGCATGGGTTTTGAAGTGACACGACTTTTGAAATGCTTGTAAGCCGTCAAAAAAATCCCTTATTCTATTCATCTACAAGCAGAAAAAAAAAAAAAAATCTCATACTTCAGGAATCATTTATGAATAGCGCATTTTGAGCCTGTGTGGCGGCACAGAATTTTGCAGATTGAGGCAAAAACTGAGAGTCCTGTAGTTCTTAGCTAGTAACATCATCCACTTTAGCCCTTTAGTCCAAAATTTCCAGATGTTCAGAAACCCTGTCAGACTGCTCAACGCCCTTATGTCCTGAACAGATGGCAGAGTTTACATGTCTAGTGTGTGCACAGAAACGTGCCAGAGTGCTCCCATCCTGCCACGCAGGCCTGTGCAGCGGGGAGCTACCTCTGTGTGCAAATGCGTTGGAGCCCCTTGAGCGCTTTCAGTTTCACAGAAGATTATTTGCAGAGTCAATCTATGATCGGGATGTGTCAGATTCACTGTCTACATGCTGGCTATTTGCCCTGTACAGGTGCAGCAGTTCTGGTATGTCTCTACAAGTCATTATGCGCAGGATTTCCCAGACGTGCAGGGTAGAAGCTGTCAGCACACAGCCTCCCATCTCATCACATGGCACTGGGGTTTTGTGCCACTGTTGAGGGCAGGGACTGTCTGTGCCTTGGTATTTCCACTTTCATCTCTTCTGTCTCTGAAAATACAGTGCTGAGGACTTCATCCATGTAGAGACAAGTGGATAGTTTATTGCCACTATCTCTTGACAGAGTTGTGCTAATTGTGAGAACATGTCGAGCTCAGAAAAACTGAAAGAAAATGCAAAGCAGCCTGATAAATTAATATGGAAGCGAGGGTCATGGAGTTTGTTTAACTTTTATGGACAGTTAAGAATAAATTGTCCTGAGCAGAGGTCTGAGTAGAAAGCCAAACTTTCGGCCAGGGTAACAAAAAGAGCCCAGTCAGCTTAAAGAGGCCATGCTGCAACCAAAGCTGAAATGTGAGGACCACTCTGAGTAGTTTTACAACTGGAGCCAGTGATAATGGCTTAAGAGCCTACTGATACCTGGAAAGATAAATATTGGCTTAGGTCAGTTGTGTTTTGACTGTTCCTGCTAAAGTGCTTTCAAGTGAAATACTGGTGTTCGTGTCTTGAATAAATGGATGCATCACACACTGCTCAGAGTTACCAGTCAATTTCCCTACCCTGGAAAGCTTCATGTTTTGTCCAGGTTTCAGCTGATGAAAAATGGTAATTTTTGTGGCTATAGTGGAGCACACGGCCATGATGATGGGTGAATTTTCCAGGTATGGCACATACAGACAGCAAGGATACGTGGAATAGACACAATATGCCTGCTTCTTTGTATAGCAGTGCTTACGAAAAAAAAACCCAACAATTAACGTGTACACTACTTACTTAAAACAACAGAGGCCTACAATGCCAACTCTGGAAGGTGAAGACAGGCTAAGATGAAAAGACCTAGCAGTTCAACAGGAGATTAGATTGTCTAAGGTTGAGCTGCTCTTTGAATTGTGGTCTCCAGATCGACAGAAACAATCTTTCTGTGCCTATTTTGTCTAAGTAAATTAAGAAATTATTTTTTCAGGGACTCTTTACCAGGATCTATATGAGAAGGCTGAAGAAAAGGCCAAAGCGTGTGGTATTACATGTATATTTATTATACAGACAGAAAAACTTGGCTACTCATTTCTTACTGCAAAACTGCTAAATTTGTTTCCATAGTTTCTCAGTATAGAAATTCTAATGTTAGCTTCATGTTTGTTTTAAGTAAGACCATTTCCTTTAGAAAGAAACTCGACATGAAACTGTGTTCCTTTTTCAGGTTAATTTCAAGCTACAGTTCAACTGACTATTCAGAACAATATAGCCCATGCTACTAAAATTTCTTGATTAATTATATCTGTATCAATTTTAAGCTTACAGTCAGTTATCTGGTTTAACAGATTCTCTTTTCTGTGCCAGCTCAAGAAAACACTAGGAAAAATGCCACTTCTAGGCTGTGTGGATCTCTGTGAAAGAGTGGGGTTTAATTTGGCAGAAATCAAATGTATGTAATATTATCATCTACAAGTTCAGAAATAATAGCACGCCCATACATAGTGAAGAGTCACTCAAGTCCTATAGAGCGGCAAATATTCATAACTCTGAAGAAGTAAATGGCCTTGAAAAGGTTTCTGACAGTGAGGTATGTCGTTCCCTTGAACGGTACAATCATGTCACTGTTTTCTTCTTGCTACTGTTTGTTCCGCATGTAAATCACACTTGCTTTTCTGCACTCACTAGATGCTCAGCTGGTGTAGGTTCACTGCCCTACTAGCATATTTGCATATTACTTGCCCTCACTTTTCTGGGCTGCTTTTACTGCAGTGAAACTGCTCCTGATTTATACTGTATGAGAGAAGGCAAAACAAGCACATCACATGCAACTTACTGTTTTACTAAATCGTCCATAATCACACGGCAGGTTTTTTTGTGTATTTTGTATTACCCTCTTTCAGAATGTTCCTTTTCACCATACAGTAAGAAAGAAAGCAACATGCAATTACCAAAAATATCTTCAGAAAGATACTCGATAGAACATGGCTTGCTTATCTGCTAGCAAGACTCTGGGCTGATCCTGCAGAAGGACTTTCAAGTAATTTAACAGGAAGAGGAAAGACCTAATACATGCCTTTTCCCCTTTGATTTCAGAAGTAGTTCAAGCAATATCTAAATCAAGATTTGCTTTAGCAAGTTCCTGTTTGCTTTCTATTCTCTATCTGAAAATTACTATTTAGCTGTACACGTCCCTTTGGGTTCTGTTGTCAAAGTATGTCATTACAAAGGAAGAAATACATGTAAGCCAATGGAAGGAAATACTCAGATGACAAAATTATTTTAAAAGCACAGATTCAATATATGTAAACACAAATAGAAAATATTCCCCTGAAAACCTCCTGGAATTGGAGGCCAATCAGCTCCTGGACCTGGGGTCTTGCAATACTGTCATATCATAGAAAACAAACAAATGAATAACCCACCCCCCGGCCCCTGAAACAAAATACAACTTAATAGAAAGTTGTGTGAATATGTAGTGTACACTGGACACCTTATGATTTTTAATGCAGGATTTAGAGGAAGGAGATTCAGTAAAACGTTAAACACATTTTAAGCATTGGGATGCATTCTGCGAATATAATGAAATGACACAGAGTATGTGTGGAAGAATCATTAGTATGACCAATTTCAAATATGCCAACACAATTAATCAACCCTTCTTCTTAAATAGTAATTCCCTCTCTCAAGCAAAGATGTGAAACTTTTTTCTTTAAAATAAAGTCTACCATAAATTTGGTATCTAGTGCTTTCATACATATGTATGTGCATGTGTGTGTGTATATATATATGTATATACACATGCACATATATAGTTTATATATATATTTATATATAATTTATATATATTATAGTTAATTTTGCCACCTATTGTGTTCTCACTAATCTACCATGCCCATCCAATACTACATAAATAGAAAGTGAACTCCACACTGAAATAAGCTGTAATGTTCTGTTGTTCTCTTTAAGTATCCGATTCTAATAAGAAACTGAAATGCTACAGAGCAAGAACAATGTATCAATATTGTGATTAAAATACCTTCTACAGTCTATTTTATGCAAACCTTGTAACACAGAAAAATGCAGCATAGGAAAGCTATTTAAAGATTTAATATTTCTCAGGAGGACCTGACAGCCAGTGAAACTTTGCAGTCATATTCTGAATTGTGTATAAAGCTTCTGCTTCTTAACCCGCTAAGCCCAGCTATGGGATGCAGTGCCTAACTGAATAAGGACAGAAGAAAATGGTTCACAAAGGAAATTAGAAGTGTTGTAGAATTCAGCATATTACTGTAAATGGTTCACACCGTAACCTCAGATTAAGAATTCTTTCATTGTGATATCTGTCATTTTCAACACTGTGTCTGGAGAAGAAGTGCTATATTTTTTTAAAGAAATGCCAGTAAATTTGAGGCAGACAGAGGCTTCCTTTCCTGAAACAAGGGCTGCTTGGGTGCTATGGATTACCTGCTAAACTGAGGGTGCAACCAAGAGTGCTCAGGACCTCCTGGGTGCATTCAGCTTGGCACCTCTAGTTGCAGATTCCCACGTCCCTGGACTCTGGGATGCCATCAAAGGCTGTTCCCTGTACACTGCCCCTGGGGTCCCTCCAGTGTCCCCACAGAAAACCTCCATCACTTTAACTCAAAAACGCCAAACTGCCAAGGGCCTAATGAAAGAAAAAGCTCATATGCCAAGAGGTAGAATCATTTTTTCCATTGTGTATTTTTGGAGCTAGTTATATCCCACATTAAAGATTGCTCTTTGCCACTAACCAAAAGAACAGTCCTCTGATATTGCCTTAATTAGAAAAAGCCTCTGTGTCACTGTATGTGCATCAAATAACATACTGTTCTCATCACTCAATTGCCATTAAATGGCTGTAACATAGCATAATCGTTCACAACCACAGACTGGTACTCTGTGTGGCAGCTTGCACTGCAGCTACTCAATTTATACTTGGCTCCAGACAATGCTATCATCAGTCACTTGCTCCCACAATCACAACAGCTGACTTCCTTCTCACTAGTACAGGCTGGGAAGAATAAAATTTTCCTCTCTGGAGGTTCAAAATCGGAAGTTTAAGTGGTGGTGTACAAGTGCCAGGAGAAAGCCTGACATTTGTTTATTCTATTTTATATTACTATTACATATCACTAGTTATTTTTATTATTGTTCTACTGGATATTAATTCTATATGATTATTATGTACTACATTTATTTTTATTACATACTTTAGATTCCAATACATGTTTAGAGACACAGGTAAGTATTGCTAAGATGAAATAGGAAACAACCCTTCAATTACTAAAACAGGTACTATTACCTTCAAAAGATCTTTACTTTATTACAAAAATAACTTCACAGGTACATGTCAAGGCCACAGTGTGCACTAAGCTTTCAGGCTCCACCTGCTGCACCTGAGATTAATTTCTGAATGGTCTTGACACTTGGTACTGCGTAGCATATCTGTGCAAAAAATGACAAACTTCATAGAGGAACCATCTATGTAGGGCTACAAAATACAAAAATACCACTGGCCCTGGAAGTTTCTGAACTGCAATTTACTGAAGACTGCAAAGAGTATTCATGGAAGGTATTGTAAGATCCTGGTCCTCTTATACTCTTTGTTAGTTGTCTCCATTGCCTACTGCTGGAGATAGGGCAGTCTTTAGCATACCTGGCTCAGCTAACCCAGTGTGGCGACCCTTAAGTTCTTCCGGCCTTATGATGATGATCAGTGATGGCAACTGTCGAGCCAGGTGGTATTACAAACTGAGGATGAGAGACTGCTTCCCAAAGAATCAAACAAGAAAGCCATGAGTGAACAGCTAATTTTGTTTCCTGACATTGTCAACAGATGCTGGGTTTCCTTCCACTTCTGCTTTGCATTTGACAGTTTTGTTGAAAGAAGCAAAGAGTAGGTATCCCAGCTGAATTTTAAAGATTAAAGCAAAAAAATGTGTCCCCTTGCTTTGCCACCAAGGTTCTCTTCTGTAGTAATGCCAGCATAATGAATTCCTTTCCTTTACCTGATGCTTCTCATTTCTGTCTCTACATCTCAAACTGCCAGCCATTTAGCTATGCTGAGAACACTATGTGGCCAAGCTAATAAATCTGATCAGAATAAAAGGTTGAGGTTGGAATCTGCACACCAATCTGGTCTAATCTGTGGTTTTGCAAACAACTCTGTTAACCACTGTGGGGTAGAAAAAAAACAACCAGAGGCTGTAATTTCGTGAGTCAGTATTGCTGCTAAAGCCAGCAGGTCATGAAACAGTCACCTAAAAAAGACCACTTTACAGACTGATACGTCTCTCTGAAAAAAAATTCAAAGGGTTTTGATAGAGTTTGTCCTGGAGAATCACCTCATGGTTTATATTTTGCTGGTTCTCCCCCGCCCCCTTTTTTTTTTTAAATCTGCATTAGTGGTTATATTATCAAAGTCTGTCATGAATTCTATTTTTCCATGGGCTTCTGATGGCCCAGATCAGTATTTCAAACATCAGACGTGGTTAGATTCCTTAGTAGGGCCTAATGAAAGGGTTATGTTAAGGACATTGAGCCATTCACTCCATCACAATTAGGAAAACATTGCATATTTATGTATATTCCTGAACCAGAGGCTGTTAGCATGAGTTGAAGTGCAACTGGCTAATGAGATAATCCAGTGCTATGCTGAACTGAGACTTTGTCAAGATGAATGATCAAAGTAGAAATGAAAACCAGAAAAAAGGTAATGGGATGAAAACAGTGAATGATAACAATTATACTGAGAATGCACCATTAAGGAACTTGGTGTTATGCTCATCACAGAATATAATATTTCCTATGAGAGTTAATTAGAGGCTGGTTTGTAATTCTTTAAATCTCTCAAAATTTAAATATAAGGTCTTTTCCTACTGAAATGCCACAAACCATAGTTCACTATTAAGTAAGTGAAGAATATACAGATCTCCAAAAAGGAGGCAGCTTACTGACTTTCATTCTGTGATTCTGTGTGGAAAAAACCCCAAAGAATTGTGTTGTGTAGTTTGGAAAAGAGGGTAAGCAAAGAATCATGCAAACAACAAAAAAAATACCTCTGGATAGTAAATAAATCCTCTTAACACAGGCTACATTTATCACTTAGTGAAAAAAGGAACAGACTTAAACATTGTCCCAAATGCAAGATGCACCTAATTTCTGCAAACAGCTAATATATTTCAGATGAACATGCTTATAAAGTACATACACAACAAACAAAATTGAGATCCATACTCACAAGCTACTGCTAAATTACAACAGTTACTTGACTACAAATTTCACTGAGGTCTTTGAAGTTTTATCCCTGCACAGGCAAGAGCTGGAGTCCTGTCATATAAATGATGATGGGTTTAATCATACTTGCCTCGGTCTTCCTCTCATTGTGTGTCCCCCTTCCACTCCCAGGACTGCCACTGCCTACTTAACAGCTTTCTGGGGCTGAAGAGCAAAATCATTGCTTTCCTGCCGTGCACAAGACCTGACTCCAGCCAGCCTTCTAACTGCTATCCAAATAACTATGCGGTACATGGCAGAAGGATACAGCTTCTAGCAAACCTATATACCCACAGAGAAAAGATCAGAGATTTCCTTTTGCCGTGGTTTAACCCTAGCCAGCAACTAAGCACCACGCAGCTGCTCACTCACTCCTGGCCCCCCAGAGGGATGCGGGAGAGAATTGGGGAAAAAAAAAGTAAAACTCGTGGGTTGAGATAAACACAGTTCAAGAGGACAAGAAAGAAGAAAATAATAACGATGATGATAATAATAAAATGACAATAATAAAAGAATTGGAATATACAAAACAAGTGATGCACAATGCAATTGCTCACCACTCACTGACTGATGCCCAGTTAGTTCCCGAGTAGCAATCTCTCCCCCAACCCCCAGTTTATATACTAGACATGACATCACATGGTATGGAATATCCCGTTGGCCAGTTTGGGTCAGCTGCCCTGGCTGTGTCGCCTCCCAACTGCTTGTGCCCCTCCAGCCTTCTTGCTGGCTGGGCATGAGAAGCTGAAAAATCTTTGACTTAGTCTAAACACTACTTAGCAACTAGAAAACATCAGTGTGTTATCAACATTATACTCATACTAAAACCAAAACATGACACTATACCAGCTACTAGAAAGAAAACTAACTCTATCCCAGCTACAACCAGGACACCCTTGTACTGAGGACCTGACAATGCTTTTAGTACTACTTAGCATACATCTTTGCACTACAGAATCACTCATCTGTATGCACAGGTGATTTATTAAGTCTGTTCCTTTCACTGATAAGCTCCTTCTGCATTTGCTAATAACGGTATAAAAATTTAAGTTATTTGAAAAACAAATATATATATTAAATATTGGTGGTGACATAATGCACTGTGGAATAATTTAAAAGACCTCTTACCTATAATGTGCAGGTGCCAATGCTTGCATCACAGACAGAACCAGTATGGATATTCTTGTATGCACAGGACATCGATCCTGATACAGCAAATTACTTTAGTACATGCAGAACTTAAGCCATATGAATAAACCCTCTATGAAACTAATCATACCTTCAAAATTAGACATGTACTTAAACTCCTAGTTGAGTCAATCCCTACAGAAATTAAAAAAAAAGAGCTTCTTTTTGTCAAGAAGGTTTTTCTTATTTAGGTATTCCACTTACAGGAAAGGATACAATCCTTTTAGAATGATAATATTTTTAAAAATCTGTCTCATTGTTTCATGATTGTACTGTAGAGATGCCAATATATTTAGTAAATCAAGGTTAAAACTCCTGGTGTTCACAGAACTACTTCTACCTGTATTTACCGGGATTTCTGTGCCTTTGCTAATGTTATTGAGTAAGCTAATAGACGAGTACGTGGAATCAAGTTTTCTCTGAGCTGCAGCAGTGTGTATCTACTGAATAATTTGTTTAGGCCAGCTTTACTGCAAGTCCTTCTCATTCTGATCTTCATCCCTAAGGAAAATGAAACTGCTTCCACTTCATAAAAAACTATATAAGTTACTCCTGGGTTTGTAATTCTTTTCTGTTTTTGTTACAGGAATCCCAAACTTATTATCAGCTTTTTAAAAGCCAGATGTTCCTGGCAAAGAAGCATGTTCTCTGAGCCCACAGAGAGCGTGCTGCAGCTGATCGAAGGCATGCTGGGATGTTACAATTTTGTTTTGGCTTGCTTTCCTAGCCAAAAGAACCCTAGGGTCACTAATTGTCCTGAAAAACATCTCTTCCGAACCCTTTATTATGAAAGCAAATAATAAATAAAAAATGACCTACCGTCCTAAAGCATAAACCAACATGTAACAGTGCTATTGCTCATTAAAAAAACCACTTTGGCTCGTATCAAATGATTAATCATTAAATACAATTATATGGCTGCACGTAGATAAACAACAAAGGAAGGTATGGAAAAGATACGGAAAAAAAGCTTTGTTGTTCACTGTAAATAAGTCTTAAAATCTAAAAATGCAAGACTAAACCATTTCCCAAGTAATCCAGTAACTATAAACTTGTTTACTATACCTCTTTTCTGAAGGCTTGTATCTACAAAATATTTTTAATAGATACAGATACATTTACCCTCTAAAACAGGAATAGCAAATAATAATTACCTGCTTTCAAAAAGAAATGTATCTTTTATAAAAACTAGAAACACATCTACTATCTAACCAGGGATATATGTCAGGTGTGTTTATGTTATGCGCACCTACTTAATTTATAATTACAATCCATGGGTCTGCTTTCACATTCATTTTATATTGCTGCAGCTAAAGGTTCAGTCAGGCTAAATATAAGTAAATAGAATTTATGCATGTCCAATCTGGGCGATAACAGATTTTTCACTACTGTGAATATCAAGCAGGCAAGTGTACCCACTTTTTTGTTTACTTCTGTATCAGTGGATATGACTCTACCAATTCAAATATGTTAATGATGTCACTCTTTTAACAGTCTAATAGATCTGTGAAACTACTACTGTTCCTAGACCACACGTAGGTGCCTTAAAGATGTGTAGATGTCCTAAAATGAGAAGTCCTGCAGGGAAGCTTGAGACAGTCATTGCATATCAAGTTAGTCGTGTCATGTCCTTGGCACTTCAAAAATCTTAGGGTGGAACTGCTGTCCTACAAATGCCAACGCATAAAGGTAACACTGACCTTCTTCATAAAACACAGCAGCAGATGTGTGTCGGTGTTGAGAACGTACCCTGATGGTGCTCTCCAGTGGTGATTAATACTAAGTCAGGAGCCATAACTCTGATGAGCCTTTAATACAGTAAACCAACAGAAGCAGTTAAGGGCATTGTCTGGGAGAAACGGAGAGGAATTTAATCAAGTTGCTAATATACTTTGACCAGGACTCTCAGGTACTCTTAACTGAAAACATAGCCTTAAAGGGACTGTGACATTTCAGCTCATGGCTCTTAAGGGGCCAGTTACTCTCACAACCCTACTGAAAACAGAGCGCAGTACCTTGGTAAGCATCCATCACTTCTGGAAGGAAAAATAATATTTTGCATTCACTTGAGTATTCAGTTTGGGTTACATGTAAGCTATGGTTGTGATCTGATGAAGGACGGAGGACAGGAAGGCTGTATTCATGAAGACTAATTTAGCTTAGCAAGGTTAATTTCCCTTCCTAGTCAGTAGTCCATGGAGGATTCTGCACACGGTATATTCAAGCTACAGCCTCCTCCCTGTTGTTAAAAACCATTTTGCAACTGAACCAAAAACACTAATAGGGGTTGTGCAGACAATGCATGGCCTCTAATACTGAAAGCATTGCAACCCTGAAATGTGACAACACTGCAAATCCAGAGCCCTGGCACTCATCCAGATTGCCAATAACTTATGGACTAAAGTAATAACTGTACTCATTTATACTTATTAACTGATTGTGCTTGGATCTTAATGCCCAAAGATGAAATGTTCACATATTACTCCATGCTGGCCACTGCAAAACAGCAAAGTGGCAAAGAAAAGAATTTGGATCTGTCAGGAGCATTGAACTACATTAAAATAGATGTATGTTGTAAATCCAGTTCTTAACATCTCTTCACTAATTCCATGAGAAAATATACTCAGACCCATGGAAAAATAGCCAGCATTCACTGATACTGACAATATACAAACAGGCAGAGTTAGAGACACTTTCTAGAGCAGTCTATACCTCTTGTTAGAAGATGTTATCGATCCCCCTCAGACTGTTAATCAGAAGGGGATTTTAAAACAGTTCTATTTCTGTTCTTGGGGACATTTTGCTAATTAAAGTGGTACATCTTAATCAAATTCTTTCATCCTCTTCTCCACTAAACACACTGTTGGTTTATGTAGAGTACAAATTACTCACTTCTTACTAAGTACAGCATTGTCTCAAAAATAATTTTGCGTATTAAACTAAAAGAAGTACTGAAGTTAGCAAGTCTCAGTCATTGGCAAAATTTTCAGCTAGAATCTATAGTAAGTGATCTCTATGCAAGCAGTCTCTATGTGACTTCTACAATATTCCAATAACATTATAGAAAGAGCTATTCTCAATGGATTTTAGAAAATGAGATTAAGTTTGTATGAGTTTTTGCACAGAAAATCTGATCTATTTAATAACTAAATCAATCTATATGTCTCTACTTTCAGTGAGCCAGGAAAAGACTTCTTGTATTGCTGAAATTTTGCATGTTAACCATATGCTAGGGTCTAGTACCTCTGACTAGCTTCTTTTAGATATTCTGCACATAGATGTTGTAATGTTTAATATCAAATATACTTCAAGATATTTGATGTTACACCATAACAATCACCATACCAATGCAATCCACATACTGGTCTCTATAACCGTGACACTGGGAAGGTATACATGAGCTGAAGCCAGCTCAAGCCCAATGCTCTCTTCCAAATTCTTTTGTTAGTTGTCTGGTTTCCATACTCTGTGTTGGGCTGAGCCATGCATGCACTGCCTCCGTGGTGGCCTGACTGACTCAAGGAGATATCCACACTCTTTTAATGAACTCAGGGAGAAACATTTCCAGCCACCAGCTGATCCACTCAGCTGACAGAGCTGTTGATCTCAAGCAAAGGCCGCCCCTGGTTCCTCCCCTTTCTGTTGAGACACAGTCAGCTGCTTTGCACCAGCTGTGGTCACTCACACCCTGCATCTGTCCCCAAGGTCCAGGGGCACATCACCCTCACCCAGCTCCTCTGAGCCTTCTTCCATGGCAGGGACTTATCGGTCAGTCACACCAGAACGTGAGATATGCCAGAATTAGCTGCTGATCTAAATAGCAACCTAGTGAAAAAATAATTAAAAAAAAAGAGTAAGCTATTGCAAAACTTGTTTTTTACTCCCACTTCTTCTTATTAACGTGGAAGATTTTTCTCATGATTTTGAGCAGTTCTTTACCAATGTTTAGTAAGTGAAGGTAACGGCACTTGTTCAAGGGACTTAACTATTGTCAGAAAGCAGGGAGAGCAGCCTGCCTTACCAGAGGGACAAGCAGGAGCTAAGGTGACCCCAGCGCTGGCAGCATCTTACTGAGGGGGCACAGCCCTGCAGGGCAGAGCCGGTGCTGGTAGGGTGGCCATTTTGGCCCAGGCAGAGCGAGGGGATGAACCATGTCACCTGGGGAGGGCAGCCAGGAGCAAATGGGGCCAGGGCCAGGGCTGGAGACTCGCACTCCTACTGCCACTCAGGGCAGGACCGACAGCCCAGGGCTCAGCTGAAATGGGGTCCTATGTGCATGGGCAGGGGAGACCCCAGGGGAGGCTGGGCAGTAAGGCCTGCCGGTACCCTTAGGGCCCCGACAGGTATAATCACAGAACCACAGAATGGTTTGGGTGAGAAGGGACCTTTAAAGATCTGGTCCAACCCCCCTGCCATGGGCAAGGACACCTTTCACTAGATCAGGTTGCTCAAAGCACCGTCTAGCCTGACCTTGAACACTTCCAATGATGGGGCATCCACAACTTCTCCGGGCAACCTGTGCCACTGTCTCACCATCCTCACAGTAAAAAAATTCTTCCTTATGTCCAATCTAAACCTACCCTCCTTCAGTTTAAAATTGTTACCCCTTGTCCTGTCACTGCAGGCCTTGGCAAAAAGTCTCTCTCCATCTTTCTTATAAGCTTCCTTTATACAGACAGGCTGCAATAATTTCTCCCTGGACCCTTCTGTTCTCCAGGCTGAACAACCCCAAGTCTCTCAGCCTTTATCAAAGGAAAGGGGCTCCAGCCCTTTGATCATTTTTGTGGTCCTCCTCTGGACCCACTCTAGCATGTCCATGTCTGTCTTGTGTTTGGGACCCCAGAACTGGATGCAGTACTCCAGATGGAGTTTGACAAGAATGGAGTACAGATGGAGAATCACTTCCTTTGACCTGCTGGCCACATAATCAGACACTTCTATTACTTAGATCTATTACTTACAGCTACAAAGCAGTTCATTTGCCAGGCATGGAATAACAACATATGCATTTTTTTAACTAAGGGCCTAACACAGCTAAATCCACAAGATTTTTAATCTTACACTCTTGAGTAATTTTATCTCAGCCTGGCAAAATTTAGGATTATTCAGGTGTCTAACCACACTGAGGACAAAAATGTTCAGAGTGTTTTTTATTTAGTATTTAAAAGCCTAAATAACCCACTAGCCAGGCACAGGTCTCACTCTGCATGAGATGTACTTCATGTTTCTTTCACTGAAGTGTCAGGGACCAAGTGTCAGGGATCAAATGTGAAGAGGTAAAGTCACAAACAAAAATGGAAAGGGTCAGCCAAGCAGAAAATATCTGTAAAGGTTATTGACCTGGTTAGCACTTCACCTTGTCTTGTAGAAGGTAAGTGGGCTAAACTACTGTACCATGCAAATTCAGCTTTGTAATGTCAGCTTAGCTCTTCAGAATGCCTACCAGTATTTGTGGGGCAAGCTGGCCACTTAGCTCCCAGTGCCTTGCATAAATTAAGTGGGACTTCTAAGAAAACTCTGAAATACTTCATATTTACACTGATATGTGTCTCCCACATTCATTCTTTCATCTGTCAATCTGGCCAGCAACATTGTATGATGTTTCCTCCTCCCCGCCACACACACACCCCTGACTCATTCCCCCAGTTTCCATTATATGCACAAAGTAACTTCTTGTTTCTTGTCACAAAACGTAAGAGTTCGATTTTACATCTTAGTTAAGGTACTTTAAAGCTGAGCAGGGTACCTTGGTTCAACCAGTTCCCACAATTTTGTTCCTGAAGAATTATTTATCGTAGCGCTATCACTTATAGATCTGGCCTAGGAAAACTTAACTTTCGTGTGTTTTGGGGTCCGGACTTCTGTTTGAGAAAAGATAATTCAATGGGCAGTTGGAATTCCAAAAATTAATGATTACAGTATGTATCTAATACTCTGTGGTAAAAACAATCTCATCCCAAGTCTGTAAACGCTAGAATTAATCTAGAACTAATGCACTATTTGCAGAATCAGACATACAATGGTCAGCAACAGAACTGACCTAAACCCTCTGAAATTCAAAAAGATATCAACAGTTTAGTTTTTTTCTGTTAAATTTGCTCACAAGATGCTAAAAGTTTAACCTGGAATAAATTCTCCTTTTTCCTCAAAACAGTGTTTCTCATTCTGCACTTTTAAACTAGTGTGATACACACACACACACCCCCTCCCCCTTGCCCCTTAAGTATCTTATCCCTTCCTAGGAAGTCCTTGCTTGTTGAAGAAAAGGAAGGATTTTATGTTTTTCTCATCCTTCTTTCTGAAAAATAAATACCTGAAAAAAACCCCAAATAAATCCTTCACTTTATTTTGTTCTTTATTGAAGGAACTCATTAAAAGAAATATTAAGACCCTTCAATCTTTAAAAATACTTATTGGGTTGGTATAAACTGAATCCAGATTACAATAGTTTAGCTAGTGTAACTACTAGCAAGTTACAAGCATAGGCTGTATCTATAGTGCAGCAAAGAAGGCCAATGGCATCCTGGGCTGCATTAGGAGGAGTGCTGCCAAGAGGTGGAGGGAGTTGATCCTTCCCCTCTGCTCTGCACTGGTGAGGCCACACCTGGAGTACTGGGTCCAGTGCTGGGCTCACCAGTACAAGAAAAACATAGACACACTGGACAGAGGCCAGCTAAAGGCTGCTAAGATTACAGGACTGAAGCATCTCTCCTATGAGGAAAGGCTGAGAGAGATGGGGCTGTTCAGCCGTCAGAACAGAAGGTTCAGGGGGGATCTTATCAATGTATGTAAGTATCTGAAGGGAGGATGCGAAGAGGATAGAGCCAGGCTCTTTTCAGTGGTGCCTAGTGACAGGACGAGAGGAACAGAAGTGCAGAACAGTTCTTTTCCATTATGAAATTTGTACTATTTGCTGTTTTATTTATTTGTGGACAAACAGACAGTAGCAGCCCATTCTAGCGTAACTGGAATCTGATTGCTATAATTTGACTTTGTAGGTGTCATTTCCTTGTTTGCTGGTAGACTTGAAAATGCTGTCAACTGAAATAGGCCTTATACAACTGAGTGGCCCCATAAAAAGAAAAGATATTTTTTACATTGAGTCTGTAAATCCTGACCCACTAAGCTAGTCTTGCCAACACTGAGACCTTTCATTGATGTACATACTGACAGAGAACCTTCTTTAAGCTTCCTTCAATGACTAATACTACCATCAGAAAATATTTGGAAACCATTCATAAAGCTATGAGATTTGCCATCACAAAAAATCATTCTAATATGTGCCCTCTCTCATTAAGACAACATCAAAATTTATTCCACATTAAAAGTTAAATTTACTTCTGCTTATCGTAACTGGATCTGCACTTCTTTACACTGACCTTTTATCTTTAAACTGAAGCCCAGGCTTTATTTTATTCTCTGTAATACTGATGTTCTATGAAGTCTGTATTGTATGTCTGGTCGGATTTGAACCAGTCTGATTTAAAGGCTTCTGGAGAGGCTTTAAAAAAAAAAACCAAACAAAAAGACCTTCAAAGGTTTTGATAGGAAAAGTAGAGACACTTTTGCTCATTTGAGGTCCTCAACTGAGAAGCCATTTTATTTAAAGATTGATCAGCAATAAGATTTGTTTTTATTTTGGCTGATGTTTTTCTACTTTGCAATAGACCAGTCATCTTTCTGACTGAAAGCTGAAGAGCGGATTAATACCCATCAGTCTTATTTTCCTAGACATAATTGATTGTGGGCTAAATCCACAGGTGGGAGAACTCTCCATCTTTGCTAAAGCATAGCAGAGAAGAAAAGTCCAGAACCAGCCAGAATCTGGCAGTGACTCTAATTCTGAGGTGGAAGTTCTCTCATCCAAGGAAGAAAAGACCTAGGTTTGGTCTTCTCCGCTAAAACAGGTCCTGTATTTTATATTCAACACTTCTGAAATAAACACAGCAGCTGGTCTAGGAGTTTAGGTATCACATTACAAGTCTTAAGCACCATTTTAGGCCTGAAAGTCCCTTCTTGTTCTAGCTCATAGTATTTTTCTCTGGGCAGGAGTAATGACCTGAGAAACAGTTGCGGCTGCAGCAGCAGCACTTTTCTCTAAGCTGCAATTGTGGCTTTGTATCCAGCGTTTCAATATGAAACTGATGGTGAAGAAACAACATTTGTAGTATCTTCCTAATGAAATATACTGGATTCTGCAGTATTCAATGGGAAATTTCTGGTCTTTCCTGAGAAAGGAGGATTTTCAGTTCACACGTTTACAGCTGAAGGGAGATGAAGCTTAGCATGACAAGAAGGAATAGTCTGGGACCGTGGTGTACAGCCTATTGAAGAATTGGAAGATAATGGTTTTGTTAACCATGTAAGTATGTCCAAATTGTGCAAGCACTATATGGGTATACAGCTTCTCTAACACGGGTAGTCTCACTTGCTGTAAAACAGGTGTTCACTGAAGTAAATCTAGACAGAGATATAAATACTTGAGTGATTACGCTCCAGTAAGACATTCTAAGTTTTGATTAATGTTCTCTATAGACATGCCAGTGAGATAGATACCTGTGTTGGCTCTAGTATATGCTGAATTTTCAGTTTCAAATAGTTTTTAATGATTTTTTTTTTTATGTCAAGCAATATGACACATAAAATCAAAGTACCTGTGAGTGATTTCCTCTCATTTTGCAGTCGGAAAAAGAGAGAAAGTATAGATCAGGTTGGTAGGACCAGTAGTTTTGTGTTCTGCAAAAAATGAAAATACATATAAATAATTGTGGAAATGAATTTCAGACTAAGTTCAGTGACTCCATAAACCATTAAAACGGCATGTAGCATCAGCAAGAATAATTTCTGCTGAGTAGACTGCTAAGAAAATAGTAGAGATTTTAGAAAGATTTCTTTTAAAATATACCAAGAGCAAAATGAAATCTTGTTCCTGCCACCTGTGTAAAACCCTGCAGTCTGTGCAGAAACAAAAGAGCTTCTGTTTTCAACTACATTGAATGAATAAGGCCATGAAAATATTTTAGTTATTAACACTTATATTCCCACTGTCCACATATTTATTAATTGATAGTATTTCAGTATTGATTTTGCTTCTTTAGAGATAACAGACTATCACATTGTGTTTAAAGTGTTTAATTTCTGCAGGAAAAGTTAGACTGCAGCCACAATGAATGGTATACACATCATCTCTTAATCATGCCTACCCACAGGTATACAAATCATTTGCAGATAGGATCCTTATTCTCAACACTGGAACCTGAGACTAACATTATACATAACGGTATACGTCATATCTCTATATAGGATTTAAGTTTCCTGAATTATGTGGCCACTTACAAATTTTGGCCCTGCATCTGACTATCACCGTTAGGAACAAAGACTCACAACAATAATAATTGTTACTGAAAGCTGCCTTTGATTACAAAGTCTGGTCCAATTCAGATGTTTATCCATTCAAAATCAACTTCTACTTCTGAAGTGTATCAAAGTGATTAATTGTGTATCTTCAATTATTTACTTGTACTAAAGGTGTATCCAAAATCATTCAGAGGTCATTCAAAAAAATTTTAGCGAAAAAAGCCTCATCAATATGTTAAGGCATGAAGGTTTTTAAGCAGGATAGACAACTGAGCCATTAAAGGCAATATTTCACTAATAATTTTTTTTTTTTACAAAAGTAGATATATATTCCTAACTTCCAGAGTCTTTTAAAAAATAATGTTTTTCTCTAAAATTTTCACGTGCTCTAGACTGTGATCACTTGCAGTGACTGCACATGATTCTCAAAGTGTGCTTTTATCCATGTCTCATGCCATTAAATCCTTCATATTTCCTTCCACCACAGAAATGCATCAGCATGCCCTATCTGCAGAAGCCCTGTTTATCAAGATCTCAGTGGCAAAGGCACTGGCAAAGATCAAAGGCAAATGGGTAAGCCTCTGGAAGGATTCTGGTCTGACAAGCAAGGAAGTCTAAAGACTCAGCAATCACTGGTTTTGAAGTGGAGAAATCCTAGGAGTGTCTGTTGGTGTTACGTGGTATTATACGTCCTAAACTTTGCAAAGACATGAGCTTAAATGCTGTGGGACTCTCAAGTTGCTGGAGATACATCTGTAATCACTGGCATCATCTGGAATGATTTAATGTGCTGCTTGCCCAGTGACTGTGGATCCTGCTGTGGCAGCAGCTGCTCTCTCTTGTTGAACAGATTCCACAGCCATGTCTAGGGAAATGTTGATGACGACAGCTCTGTCCCTGCTGCCTGCCTGACCTCGTATCTCTGGATTTCCCCTGCCTGATCAATACCAGCACACCTTTACCTCTCCACATCCATGCAGATCTCTTTCCCATTTGCCACCTGTGGCCCATGAGGTCTTGGGCTAATGCCTGTTTAAGTCATTCGGAAGACTGATTGGAGGCAATCGAATGGGAGACTTCAATCATCTTTGATTATTCGAAAGCAGCTGATGTTACCCAGTAGTGCTGACATGGATTAGGTTGCTGGTGTGGTCAGGTAGAGGAACACCAAGTTCACCACCACGTCAGTCTGATAAAATTGACAGGACTGTCATTTCAGCTCTTCCTTTGTACAGTCTGTGCATGCTCTGGAAAAGGAAATTGGTAGCCCCAAGACCAGAAGAATAAAGGAAGAAAACAGATTAAAATGGGGGGGGGCAAAACTTCAAAGAATATGGGTCATCATGAGGGTGTAGATTCACAAGCACTAGCATGCTAGCAATGCTCTTAGCATGCTCTAGAGCATTGACCTACAACTTGCCTTTCCTCCAGGATTTTTTACCTAGCGATTCAAAAGGATATCAAAGTCTGGAAGCAAAAAATCCATGAACTTGAGGAAAGCTATAGTCTCCTGATTAGTATGGCATTCTTTGTGTTGTGTAAGTATCTCCTCATCAGTTTTATTAGTCCCTTCAAAGATGACTTGTGTGAGAAATCTACCGAAAATCAAACAGAACGTTGCCATTTTTTCAGCTGGCTGTGGTTAAGGATTAATTAAAAAAAATCATTAAAGACTTGATTTTGACAAGTAATAGGTGGGCCTAATGGGCCACACTGAAATAACAAAGGGATGGAGCAGTTCAGCCCAAGATTTATTTTTGAAGTGGACCATCAGACCCGCCTATGACTTTCAGAGCTTTGTTAGACTGCTGTGGATTCCAGTTCTGGGGTCGCAAGTGGACTTGCCAACCCTTACCTCCCCTGGGACCCTTAGGAAGGTATCTGGTGGGAAAACCTTGCCTACAATAGAAAGTTAAGTAGTGGGGGAGCTGTTTAGCATTACCAAAGGTGAGGTACCACTGGGTATGTCCAGAATCAGGCTTTTAACATGAAGACTTGGCTAAGGAAAATTTATGGCTTGGGAACTTCAGGTGCCTCCAGGGAAGGTAATATACAGGAGAAGTAGAATGGACTTACCTTGTAAATGCAAGCATGCTATGCGAGCCTTTCTATACACATCAGGGTGAATCCATGTTCCACTGAGATCTTGATAAATGCCAAATTTCTGCTGCTGTTTTCCATCAATGAATTATCTTACAGTAGTCAAAGGAGAACTAAGATGAACCAGTGTGAATGCTTAGCATTCCCTGGATGAAAGTTTTATATCAGTATATTCCTATTCTATCCTATTTCCTGCTTATAAGAACTACCAATATACCTCCGAGAAGTTCTTAATTTATATTGATACCACCTGCTTAGTACTTTAAAAAAAAAAAACACCACAATCTTTGACGCCAGTATTTGGCCCATAAAATTTCATTTCGCGTGCAAACTTGCCAACTGGAACATGAGCAACTGAGAAAAGACTAAATGTGTAATTTATCAAAACTTCTCTGATGTAGGGTTTTTGGTTTTTATGTCAATTTCTTAGTAAATTGAGCTAACCTCTCAGATGTTGCCTCACTTTTTGTTTCTGAGTTCTTTGGTTTGGGTCTCGAAATTCAGAGCAGAATCAACGGTTCAATTTTCATGACAAAAGGCCAAAACTAAAAGGCATAGAAAGCTGTATTTAGCAGACCAAGGCAAAAAAAAGCAGAAAGATCACTTTAAGAACAGTTCTTCCTTGGACAAGTAAGTCCCTCACTCTTCCTACCTGCAGGGAAAGCTGAGGTGTTAGGCAGCAAGGCCAGAGCTTCCCAGATGAGGAAGGAGGGCACAGAGCAGACGTGCAGAGCTGGGGGGGTTGTGGGTGGCAGGGGGAGGCAGCACAGCAGGGGATGAGCATGGCTGGAGGTGCCTGAGCAGGGTCTCCCTTGGCACCCACACGCTGTGGGTGTGCAGGCTGGGGAGTGTCCTAGTTTCAGCTGGGATAGAGTTAACTGTCTTCCTAGTAGCTGGTACAGTGCTATGTTTTGAGTTCAGTATGTGAAGAATGTTGATAACACTGATGTTTTCAGTTGTTGCTACTAGTGTTTAGACTAATGTCAAGGATTTTTCAGTTGCTCATGCCCAGCCAGCGAGAAAGCTGGAGGGGCACAAGAAGTTGGCACAGGACACAGCCGGGGCACCTGACCCAAACTGGCCAACGGGGTATTCCATACCATGGGACGTCCCATCCAGTATAGGAACTGGGAAGTGGGGGCGGGGAATTGCCGCTGGGGGACTAGCTGGGTGCCAGTCAGCGGGTGGTGAGCAATTGCACTGCGCATCATTTGTACATTCCAATCCTTTCATTATTGCTGTTGTCATTTTATTAGTGTTATCATTATCATTATTAGTTTCTTCTTTTCTGTTCTATTAAACTGTTCTTATCTCAACCCATGGGTTTTGCTTCTTCTTCCCGATTTTCTCCCCCATCCCACTGGGTGGGGGGGGAGTGAGTGAGCGGCTGCGTGGTGCTTAGTTGCTGGCTGGGGTTAAACCACGACAGGGAGAGAGGAGCTGGGGGGTCCCCTGCAGCTCTCAGGGACTGCAGTGGTTCAAAGCCATCACCTCTGCCAGAAAGCCAGACAACTCTTCAGTTTCCCCACAGCTTCAAAATAGGCTCCATAAGACAAAATAAAGCTATACAAACTTAGCTAAGGCCAAGCTCACCTAGACTGGGTTTTTAGCAGGGTAGTGGGCCTGCGGTCAGTCAGCCAAAGAGCCAAGCAATGGCTCAATTTTAAATCCACTACCTGCAAAAGCTACCTCTACCTTATGTGCAGATGATCAGCAACCAGTGCCTGCAGCCAAAAAAAGCTATGTGCTAACTCTGTCACAGCAAACTGTCAGCAACAACAGGCAGCAGTAATGGAGATGAGACTAATGCTATTTGATATGGCCAATTCTGGTTATTTCACCTGGCAGCCATTAGTTATGATATTTCATTATGGTTATTTAGCTATTGCAGCTACAGATGGTCCAGTGACTGCAACCCTGGCTTGATAACAAGATCAAAAAACGCTTCTTTGCCTATAGCCTTTCCTCTGTGCAAGCACCTTTAGGAAGTGCTCACCACAGTTAAACTCATCTAAGACAATTAAGGCTCCCTGTTGTCAGGAGAACAGCCCTCCAGGCTCATGTCTGAGCAGGGCACCCTATGTGTACCTTAAGTCAGACCTTAAAGAGTCTCCTTTCCATTGACTACTGAGATAACCTAAGGATATTTTCTCCCTCACAATCAACTTTTTTTACCATTTCTTAAAACTGATATTAGGGCTTTCCTATTTCCCTGCTTCTCAAGAGCATTATAAGAACAAACATTTTAATAATTTCAACATACTGACATATTAATGTAAAAAGTATATAAGTGTAGCTATGAAAAATGAATTTACATCCACCTACATATTTATATGTATCCATACTTATATGTATGGTTATATATACAAAACCATGTACATGAAACTGCATTTAAAATAACTATTTTCTCAGGCTACTGGAGTTTGTAGCAATTAATTAGCTATAAAGCTCTCTCATCTTTCACAGAACATGAGAAATTATGAGCCAGGATGGTCTAGATGTCTGAGCCAAAAAAGACAGAGAGAAGAGAAATGCCACTGGCAGGAACTACATTTTAATTTACTTGATACCACGAGTGAAATCTCTGCTCTAAAAAAAGAAAATAATTTTTCACATGAGCTATTTAAATTAAATCATGGCTTGGTCAAATATCAGCAACTAAATGAAAAATTAAGTGTGGGAGATCTGAGGACAAGGCATTTTCAAGTTATGAGATCTAGCTACCTTATCACTTTTCTGGAGTGATAAAGCCACTCAGCACCTGAAGCTCTCTCAGGCATTACAGAACTTTTCCTTTTGGTGAAGATTTTGGGCACAGCTGTTGTCACGTGCTATCTTCCTTACCCTTCAAACCTAAAATACAAAATAATTAAGTAAGGATCCAAATGAATTTCTGTCTTAAGTGCAAGTTTCTGTAGAATACTAAGCTCGGTTAGATCCTCATTGACCACATACACAAACCACAAGAACACAAGTAGTACAGCGACTGATAACTATAAACAATATAGTGTGTGGTGGGATAGCTGTGGTTTGGATTTTTACTTTCCTAAACCCACCACTCATGCATGCAAGTACCGACTTTTTTCATGAAGCAGCATTTGAATGTCTGAAAAGTCTAAATACAGATATATACAATTAATAATGTATTTACATTTTAAAAATTGCTCTCAAATTAACACTATTTGTATTTAACTTCCACATATACACCTACTCATTTTGTAACTTGGCTGTTTTTCTGACAGTTGTGTATGTACTCACATTAACACTTCACAGTTTCGGGTTTTTTTTCTGTCTGAACATGTTGTAAATTGAATACAAATGTTACCTTCTCTTAAAGCAAGCAAGGGTATTGTTCTTCTGAAACTTTGATCACAGTATTTCTCAGATTGAAGACACATAGCTTTCCATATGTTTAAAGATATGTGGACAAGATTTATTTAAATGTTATAACTCATTAGGTTAGCATCAGGATAATAGTGAAATCTGATTTCAATGAGTTAATATAAAGATATGGGAACAAGACATAAAACCTTTTTCAGGAAGAGTTTTCCTCAGCAATACTATATAATACACCATTTTAATGTGTACAGTTCCGTGTATATACGTATCCAGTAAGTACTTGATACTACAGGTAGCTTATTACAATTAAATCTATTTGTTGTTGGAATGATCGTTAATTAATTTGTAATTATCAGCTACTCAAATCTATTTTTATGTAACTCTGGTTACAGTATGAATAACAAATTAAGCTGAATAAAAGTGAAAATTTGCATAGAAAAGAGGAGCAAAATTAGTCTCTACTTAAGGTGGACTTCTGAAGGAAGGAACGTCAAAATTTATATTTTAATTTACTCTGAAGTCTTAGTCTGTGCTCTGAGGCTGCATTTGAGGTCAGTAAATATACTCCACTATGTGTCCTGCTACCTGAATCCCCAATTGTTCAGATTGGTGATACATGGTGAGCTGTGGTTGTTTCCTTTTCAAAAAAAATGGGGTGCTCCTGCATCAGCTAGGTTGGACATGGTCTAAACAGTGTCAGAGTCCAGGCTGGCACTGCTCAATCAGAAGAAAGAAATGTTTTATCCCTATAGAAAATAAATAAATAAGTATTTCCCCCACACACTCCTTTGGCTGCATTTCCTATTTTTATTGTTGCTTTACCTAGCTATTCAAGTGATAGTATTTGCAATCTGTATTTGTACAGTGCCTGCTTACACAATGAAATATTGCCCTCGATTCTTCTGTCAGCAAAAAACCCCATGTTAATGATTAACAGTAATAAGATAATTAATGGGTCTCTTGAATTGCAACTTAAAATACAGATGGGCCTGACTTATTTGGTAGGGACAAAGTTCAGGAAGGACTTTTGGGAAAAGTTCAGAATGAAGTTTGAAGTAAAAAGGATCCAAGTTCTTCATCGTGTCTGCCTGAATATTGAGGCAGCAACGTGAGAAGCTTCTCCAGGGATCCTTCACTGAGGAAGAGCCTGCCCTTTCCCCTTCTCCTCTGCTCCCCATCTTCTCTCTAGGTACGAGCTGGATAAAAATTATATTAACACAGAAATTTAAAAATCCACTTTCACTTTGATATAGGTGACTGGAAAGAGTTATCCTAACCAGCAGAGCTGTGACAATGTGCTGTGCACAGAGCATCTTCACAGAAGTGAAAAATTGTGCATTTACTGTTGAGATAACTTAACGCATATATGAAAACATACATACGTGACTGAACCTTGCTTTTAGGTCCATGGTTGTTCCAAAAAGTGATAATGCATGAAAATAATATGATGAAAATGAAGAATGTGAAGGAATGGGAAAAATGACAAAAGTGTATCTGCCTACCCTCCCCCCACCATAAAAAAATGATTTTAAGTAAATGGTATGGCGACACTTGCAGAAATGTGATTTAAGCACAACCTAGAAACCTGAACTAGAAACTCTAGCTATCGCCCCTGACTCATGCGGAGAAGGGGTTATGATGACTGGCTTTATGTTTTGTTTTCAGATTGGTCATTTCAGGTCCATCTGCCTTTTCCCTCTATCTATGCAAAGAAGAGAAGATTTTGCTATGGTTCGCAATTTATTTAGTATACAACATTTATAATGGTAGTGAGGGACTTCTCTATGGCCTGCCACTAGATACCACTAACTTGTATTAGTCCTACTTCTATACAGCGTTCCTGAAACCGTAAGTTCATTATCAGCTTTCACATTTTATTTTTTCATAAAATTGAGACTTCTCTGCAGCACAGTTCAAAGCTAATCTGCAGTTGTTTCTCATTTACTCCAAAATTTCCAGATTCTCTTTCTGGGGCAGCATCAAGCTATCCAAGTACTACTGCATCTCACTTTTGCTCCTCAGACCAGCTGGGCTTCTAATTAGAGGTCAGTAATTGCATTTTACCTATTTGTCCTATTCAAGTACCCCAGAAAAAACAGACAAGATCAGGCCTGAATATCATCCTTTTCAGTATCCTGGCTTTGTCAGTGACTTTTACCAAACCGTACCAGAAGAAATAGATGTTGAATACATAAAATACTTAGACCTTCTCCCACTTTCCAGCCACCACATCATCATAATTAACTACTAGTTAGACTGTCTTCAAACTTCAAATTGCATGCCTAAACTTGCATCATAAGCCCTTTAAAGACTATTTGAAAAGGTTTAAGCAAATAAGGAGGAATTTGCAAAAAACAACCTGTAGTGAGTGAAATCAGCCTCCTGATTTGCAACAGAAAATTTAAAATGGGGAAGTTCACTTCATTTTTTTCCCCACTCTGTGGATGTCTAATTTAATTGTAGCAAGGCATTTCCCTCTATTCCCAACCCCCCAACCCTGTTGTAGTATTATGTTCCCAACCAGTCCTTCACTTCAAATGACAAATAGCTTATTTACTCACATCAGGAAGTAAGGTATCTCAGTCACCATTTCTCCTTGCTTGAGGATAATCTTTGTATCCAGGAAAATACCCTTAACATTTATTATGGATGTTCCAGTTTGAGGAGACTGTCTATGTCCTGCTGAAGCTGTCACACACTGAATGATGAATTTAATAGCTGCAGAAAAAGACAGAAAAACGACTATTACTCTAAAGTCTAGCAGTTACCTTCTCTTTCTTGGGTAGGATAATCTTTTTCAATGAACATTTTGCTCTTTCATAGCAAATATTCAGGATTTTTTAATGGAAGTAATGCTGTCTTTATACAGACAAGGAAACTGAAAGGCAGAGAGATTAGAATCATGCTGTAGATCCAAAGGTTAGATGCAGATGGTTAAACTACCTTTGTCCACTCTCTGAACCTGCTGAAGTTGAGCCAGCTTTGATCCAAATATAATTTACACACATTAGTGTGTGGTGCTGCCCCAGCAGTAAGTTGCCTATCAGCTTTTCAGAAGGTGGGGTGCTTAGCTCATGTTCTTAATCTCTGTGTCTCTCTCAAACCTTAACAGCTTTTTGTTCTTAGTATTTAAAACCTTAATTTCCAGTGTTCTATATACAATATGTATGCAGCAGAGGCAGACGCCTAAGGGTTGCATGTGCCTGCTCTGACAGATGAAGATTATCAGTTAATCTGAAAGTTTGCTCCATGTTTAAGTATCATAGAGAAAGTTGCACAGTGAGTATAATAGAGAAAGGAAATGAAAAACCATTAGCACATGGAGAAAGATTGTGTTTAGCTGAAGTGTCCCGTTTCCTGAAATGTCTTTTATTATGCTTCATATATAGTCTCTGTGAGAAGACAACAAGCCAAAAGACAATTGAAAATGTTGCACAATGGACTCAATTTCTGACATGTGATTTGTTACAGGTTGCAAAGCCAAAAGATTTTGATAGTGTAGCTTTTGACATCTACGAAGGTAGTTACAGTTGAAATCCAGCTGTAGTGAAAAAGAAAATAGAGAAGTAACACCCCAAAGAAACTTCACTATCAAAGCAGAGAGATCTGACAGGTTTGGGGAGGTCCTGCTAACATTCTCACAGTATTTCAAAACCAGATAGAAATGTAAGTACAGGGACTTGTGAGTTAAAAGTGAAGCTTTGAGACCTTCCCACACATTTTGTTGCTTTATTTGCATTCAAAAAAACCCACATACCTTCTGGGTAAAATGTAAAAGACGGGTTCCTAGAGGATACATCCTAGTCTCATCAGTAACTTCCCATGTCCAAGGTACTGCCAGCTGAGTCATTTCTTCTGCATATTCAACCAAAGCTGCACCGAGGTTACTGCTCAGAAGTACAGGAGGAAATCAGAGCCTCTCAGACATTGCATCTTGTCAATTCTTCAACATTTTTCCAACTTTGTAACCACTTCATCTTCTCCTTTGTTCAAATCATATTTATACATTCTCTTTTAAGACCGGAGTAACACTGACAAGTACACAGTACATTATTCCTCTAGGAATAATAGATATATTTAAAGCACAATATCAAACTGGTCCTCCTCCCTATTCTCCTCTTGAGATGGGCTTGCAGCCTTGACCCAGACACCTCAGGTGCCTGGAGACACTTCAACCAACAGTGAACTCCAAAGCTCAAGGTTCACAAGTCCGCAGTTAATAGGCAAGACAAGCCCAGTTTCAGTCTAACAAGAGAACACTGACTACACTGGCCATAATTTCAGACATCTCTCAAATCATCACAGTGTGTCTGTATAGTCTTTGCAGGCAGTTCCTTCAGTGGCCTTCCTCTGCCTGTACTCTTAAGAAATGCAGGTGTTTGCTTCTATTTTCTGGGTCAGCCAGAAGCTCCACTCACATAAAAATGAGTCTGAGATAATATCCTATGCATGCTAGTATGTCTTGTAATTTTGGATTAATAAAGCTGTTCTGTCTTCTAGAGAAGAAAAGGCTCAAGTCTGATCAGCTTCAAGTCTGAACAGGGTGAGACTGTGTCCACCATACAAATGAAGATCTTTCAGTGTCATGATATGCCCTTGACAGGGTCAAAGGAGATGTAGTTCTGGGTAGCTTGTGCAAAAAAGAAGCAGAATGGGCTGCAGAATTGCGTGGCAGTCAGCAAAGAAACATGTCACAGCCCTGCTTTGCCAGCATGACATGTTACATGGTCAAAGTCATGCTACTCCTCACCTATACAATGCACAGCTCAAAGTCTGTAATAACTGTAATGATTACTGGATGTTAAGAGTGAAAAGCACCATTACAAACTCACAATCTGACATCCCATAACAGCACCGGCTGTCAAACACTCTACAGTGACTCCTGCACTATGCTTCCACTAGAAAACCTTTTGGGAAAAAACAGTTTTTATGTGAAAATTGAGGGAGATGTTCTTTCCCTGTTGAAGCCCTTAAAAATTAGCCATTAGCTTCAATGAAGCCAGAAATTCTCTTTTTTTTCCCCGTTTTACTTTTGCCCCTCACAAAATTACATTGCCTCACATTGTAGAATTTTTCTATAGAATATTCTATCTATCTAATATGTTCACTATTAAGAATGTGTTTGCATGAGAGCAAGAAAAGCAACTGCCTTATTTTGGCACTCCAGGATGCCACAATTTCAAGAGCAGATTTAAAATGAATGACTATGTGGTGCTGACCAAAACTGAGACGAGCCAAGAAACAGACACTGAACAGGAAAACACCTTCGCTTACAGTGATATTGTTGGCACATTTGCATTAACTTCCAGGAAGAAAAAGTTGGTGTTTTACACAATCACATTCATTATGCTTATAAACCTGTAATTTTACTTGAAAAGTCAAAAGTGATGTCTCTGCTTTTTGTTTTCTTTTTCTTATGTTTACTTGGCAATGCATGAACTACTCTGGGGTCCAGTTAAAAAGCAAACAATGCTCCCCCCAAACAACACCTCTCCAAATCTCCAAATTAATTTGGTCTAGTATTTCATACTGAGAGATGGATGACTTAATAGACTACCTGGATACTGATATTATGCAATACCAGAATTACAGATTTCTATCCCGATTGTTCCCTGATTTCACACCAATCTAACTGACAAAAGAATTGCTTTCACAAACACAGCAGCTGATCTATGGCAACTGTCCACTGTGAATTCTTTTAGCCCATGGCAAATGCAAAATAAATTGAGTTTGCTTAGCCTTCTTTCATGCTAACTTAAATTAAGCTGTGTTTGCCACAGGCTAAGAGCACTCAAATAGATATTTATTGTGGATCTGCCAGCACATGGTAACTTCTCACCCCACAGTAATGTGTGTGTTTGGGGTGTTGGGCAGAGAAGTTTTAATGTTGCAAGTTCTCACATTAAGCAGTAAAATTAATAAACACTTTACAACTTAGTGCCAGATCCCATGAAGCAAGGTGGAGAAGGGGAGGCTGGGTAAGTCTGAATGTGAAATTCCAACATCCTTCTGTGGAAAGGGGATACAGAAGCTAAGCTGGCAACCTGCGTTTAAATACAAGTCCATTCAATTCACAAATAAAGGGAAAGCAGAGAAAAAGTAGGTCTTGATTTAGAAATCTTTTCAAATATGGAGTTTCCTCATTTGGATGCTGTCGTGGTTTAAACCCAGTCAGTAACAAAGCACCACGCAGCTGCTCGCTCACTCCTCCCCCCCCGGGGCCATGGTGGGATGAGAAGAAAATATAAAGGCAGGCTTGTGGGTCGACACAAGGACAGGGAGGGATCACTCACAGTTATGGTCACGGGCAAAAGACAGGCTCAACTTGGGGAAGAAACAAAATCAATTTAATTTACTACCAATCAAATCAAAACAAGGATATCAGGAAGTAAAACCAAACCTTAGAACACCCTTCCCCCACCCCTCCCTCCTTCCCACCTCAACTCCACTCCCAGTTCTCTACCTCCTCCGTACCAGCAGCGCAGGTGGACAGGGAATGAGGGTTGCGGTCAGTTCATCACATCTTGTCTCTGCCACTCCTTCCTCCTCAGGGGGAGGACTCGTCCCTCTTCCCCTGCTCCAGTGGGGGGTCTCTCCCATAGGAGACAGTCCTTCACAAACTTCTCCAAAGTAAGTCCTTCCCATGGGCTGCAGTTCTTCACAAACTGCTCTAGTGTGGGTCGTTTCCACAGGCTGATCTTCAGGTGCAGACTGCTCCAGCGCGGGCTTTCCCATGAAGTCGCAGCCATCTTGGGGGGCCTCCGCTCCCCCGCTCCCCTCCATGGGCTGGGGGGGGACAGCCTGCCGTCCCACCACGGGCTGCAGGGGCATCCCCTCCTCCGGCGCACCTCCTCCCCTCCTTCCTCACTGACCTCGGTACCTGCAGAGGGGTTCCTCTCACATTCCAATCCCCCACTCACTGCAGGTTCCCCTTCTTGAATCTGTTCTCCCAGAGGTGCTACCACCATTGCTGATGGGCTCAGCCTGGGCCAGAGGTGGGTCCAACTTGGAGCCAGGGAAGCTTCTAGCAGCTTCTCACAGGAGCCACCCCTGCAGCCCCTCCCCGACTACCAAAAAAACCCCTGTAACAGATGCTCCAAGTAAGTTTTAGATGATTATTCAAAACTCTTAAAGACATGCTTTCTGAAAGTTTGGTTATATTGTCCTTACAGAGAGTACAAATGCAGTGACTTTTTTCTGACCACAGAAGCAGTCTGACAACTTACAGCATATCTTCATATATTACCCTCCTAGAGTTCTCTAAAGCCATTAGATATGACTGACCTCCATACATCTAAGAACACAATAGCCTTCATTTTACAATTTAAAATCCAGTAGTATAATTGCAAGCTGTAACAGCAATTTACTAATATTGCAAATCTCTCCTAAAAAGTATTTTTAATCAGGAGATTTTATGTAGACTTGTCAAAATCTACCATACTTTTTATACAGGATAGGATAGGACAGGATAGGATAGTACAGTTGGAAGGGACCTACAGTGATCATCTAGTCCGACTGCCTGACCAATTCAAGGCTGACCAAAAGCTAAAGCATGTTATTAAGGGCATTGTCCAAATGCCTCTTAAACACTGACAGGCTTCGGGCATCGGCCACCTCTCTAGAAAGCCTCTTGCAGTGTTTGACCACCCTCTCAGTAAAGAAATGTTTCCTCATGTCCAGTCTGAACCTCCCCTGGTGCAGCTTTGAACCATTCCTACATGTCCTGTCACTGGATCCCGGGGAGAAGAGATCAGCACCTCCCTCTCCACTTCCACTCCTCAGGAAACTGCAGAGAGTAATGAGGTCGCCCCTCAGCCTCCTTTTCTCCAAAGTAGACAAGCCCAAAGTCCTCAGCCTCTCTTCACTGGACATTCCTTCCAGCCCTTTCACCAGCTTTGTTGCCCTCTGGACGCATTCGAGGACCTTAACATCCTTCTTAAATTGTGGGGCCTGGAACTGCACACAGTACTCAACGTGAGGCTGGCTATACTGTGTTTAATGCACCCCAAAATTATTATTGCTTCCTGAGCAACTTTGAGCTCTGTTCCCTGCCAGTAATTTTGCACATGGGCATGCTTACTCAATACATAGAAGAACCAGGAGGATGGTGAATGATCTTAGCTCCCTCCACTCTCATGAAAAGAGCTCAAAGAACAATAGACTTTTTTGTTTCTTATTACCAGGCAACCTTCACATGCCACTGGAGTCCCCAAATCTGTGGGTTTTTAATAGCAGTTGCCTACATGCTGTGAATTCATGAATTTTCATTCCCAGTTCTAAAGCCAAAAGCCCAAGAGAATAACCGAGTTATTCACCAAGGTAAACCAGCAGGAAAAGAATGCACAATGAAAACTACTTCTGCTTTAATAGCATTGCAGCTTTTGTGCAGCAACATTTCCCACCGCAAAATGTTACATTCTAAGGGGTCCAGTCTAAGAATAGATAAGTACTAGAACTGATCACAAAAAGAAACAAAAATATTTCAAAAGAAATATTTTTATTTGAAATTGTACGCTTGCATTTTGCTGGTTTTCCTGTGTATGTGTAGCATGAATACATTTTTCCTCTTTTTTGAGGAAAATCTGCATTTTGGAGAGTGAAAAAAGTGTTTATTATTTCTTATAATTTTCAATAAATATTGGGAGAACAAGTGTGAAGAAAGCAGCTTCCCCCCTCCCTTTGCACTTTAATAACATTACTTTCTTTTAATTTTGAGCATGCAGTTTTATTAACTTTAAGCATGATCCAATATCTAGAGATCGATACTTAAATTCTTGCTTAGTTAACCAGTGTTTAAAAAATAGTTTACAGAAATTTCAAGAGTTCTAAAGTAGGACGGTTAACCTTTCTCAATATTGCTATTCTAAAATGTTACCCCCTTTGGCTAATTTCTTTTAAATTAGGTAAGTGAGAGTAGCTAAGGAGAAAGAAAACAAATCTCACAGTCTCCCCTGTATGCCTAGCAAAATTGTGTGGTGAAATTCAAGCCCGTTAACAGGTTCTTTGCTGTGAGTGCTCACATTTGTATATTCTGAGTTATGGCAGACCAAAGACTTATGTTCACTTACAGAGAAATGGAGGCTTTTACATGGTGCTTCCTGGGCTATTCCTGGATTTAACCAGTAGCATGTCTGTTGGTGAAACAAGCAGTGTATCTGCTTATGTTTTTTGAAGAGTAAAATTATGAGACTTAAAGCCTAATAGATGTGCCTCCAAGATTTCTCTTTTTACTACTGAAAATTTGGTGTTGCCTTAGCAATACTTAATTTTGAGTACCTGTTTTGATAAATCCTAAAGCAGGATAATAGAGGTAAGATCTTTTCAGTGTTGTTTCATCATACTAAATAGCACAGCTTTCTGCAATACACAAGACTCATTTTGCAGCTATTTTTACTGTTTTACTTAATGTTTTTTTTGCCAGTAAAGTTTTGAATGTCAGGTTCAAGAGAAGGACCACCGCCTTTAACTCTCACAGAAGTCAGTGGGGACTCAGGGTCAATCAGCTCATTTCCCCATCAGGCCTGTTATAATACAGATTTGTTTTCTCATAAAATACAAAATGGAAGCTATCCTTTTCCACCCATGCAAAGTGACCTTATTAGGCTTGAGGTTATAGTTCCCTATATCTTCAATTAAGCTGTATAAAATGTTTCAAGAACCATCAAAACCAATATCATTCTTAATCTGTAGGTCCTTGGTCCAGTTTCTAAAAAATTTTGTGATGTTCTATACAAGTAAAGTCCTGTTCACTTTTAAGGAACACTGTCAAGTTGCAAATTTAGTGTCTTCACAATTTAAAACTTGTACGCGAGACAGTCATGCCCATCCGTGGGACATTCACAAGTGTCATATTTATTTCCTTTAGGCTTTAAAATCTTGTGATATTCAGAATTGATCTAGGATTTTGCTTAAAAAACAACAAAAAATCATCATTTACATGTGGCATAGATCAGCACATATCAAGTGAGATGATCTGACCCTGCATCTATGCCAAAGAAACATGTGTTTCCTTTCCTGAAAATATTCTAGTGCACTGGTTACAACAGCCTCTGCCACCAGCCAGGGGCTCTCCCCACAACTGGTCAGTCAGAGCCTTATTTCACCAGCCAGCCAGCAACAACTTTTTTACTCCAGCCAACCAGCCAGGGCCTTAATTCCCCACATTCTTAATTCAATTAAGAATTCTTAATTCTCCAGAGAGAGTCTTATTTCCACTGGCCAGACAACCACAGCCTTAGTGAACCTAGCTAGACAACCACAGCCTACTTTGACCCCTCTTTGAACCAAGCCAGCCACCCAGAGCCCTACTTCCCTAGCCAGCCAGCCGGGGCCTACTCAGAGCCCTCTTGGACCCTGGCCAGTGAGCCAGAGCCTACTTAAAGCTCTGTTTGACACCAACTGGCCAGCCACAGATCTACTTCCCTAGCCAGCCAGCCAGAGCCTACATAGAGCCCTCTTTGACCCCAGCCTGCCAGCCAAAGCCCTACTTCCCCATCAGGGCAGCCAGAGCCTACTTATAGCCCTCTTGGACCCCAGCTGGCCAGCCAGTACCTACTCAGAGGCCTCTTAGACCCCAACTGGCCAGCCAGAGCCTACTTAGAGCCCACCTGGACCCCAGCTACCCAGCCAGAGCCCTCCTTCCTCAACCAGCCAGCCAGACCCTACTCAGAGCCCTCTTAGACCCTAGCCGGCCAGCCCAAGCCTACTTAAAGCCCTCTTGGACCCCTGTTGGCCAGCCAGAGCCCCATCCAAGAGGCCTCTTTCACCCTGACTGCCCAGCCAGGGCCCGCTTAGAGACCTCTTTTACTGCAGCTCACCAGCCTGAGCCCTCTTGAACCCGGCTAGCCAGAGCCTTGCTTTGTTTTAGCACAGGAATTGTCTTGAAGAATTAACTTATTTACCCCTACTCTTACTTTCTTGAAGAATTAACTTATTTATGAGCAAAGCCAATCAGATTGGTTAGCATCATTTAACCTTAATGAATTCATACTGAGCATTGTTGCTCACCTTGTTCTCACTCATGTTTCCAGAAATGGCTTCCAAGAAGATTTGTTTCCTCATTTTCCCAGCAACTGAAGTAGAGCTGACAGGTCAGTAGGTCCTCGAATCGTTCTTCCATTTTTATCTGGAGGTGTAACACGTATCATTCTCCTGGAATGCAGACTTCCCCCACCTCTGGTATGAGGAGGAAGCCTGCACACCTGAACCCCAGGGTCTGTACTCTGCTTTTGCCTTCCCCACGCCCCTCAGGAGCTTGAGCCCCTACTACAGCATGGTCTATACAGCCATCGTTTCCATTAATATCCCTGACCTGTTCTTCCAGAAATTCTCTCTCCCCATTTGCTGCCTCTAGTACTTGTTCTGCACTGTTATTTGGGTACCTGAGATGCAAATAGCCAACACTTAGCATTACTATAACCTTTCTCTGAAGCTGCTGAGGCAGTATTTCCCAAAGCCTCTGCAATACTTTTTTAGTTTTCTAATGACGTTATTTTTATACTGTTCTTCTCATGGCCTTGCACCTGTAAACCCCAACGGTGCTGTTATGGGAAGTTTTTGCGGGAAGCAACAACTGTTGCGGTAAGGGGGTGGACAACAGGGACAAACCCTCCCCTTCGGTACCCTGGTTTGTACATCTGAGTTTATGTTGGCAAAACTCAACCATGTTGTTGTAGTTATGAGTAGTTATTTAATCATCATGTATTTTATCATTATTTTATTATCACTTATGTTTATTTAATTCATTGTTTTACCAGTATTTAATTCATTAAGCAAATTGTAATTTAATGAATTATAATTTAATTCATAATAAATTTTGTTCTTTATTATAATCATTATTTAATCATTTTTCATTAGTGTGTGTTATTGGAGCTTAACAACCAGCATACAGCATTTGCACCTGATCACCAGTCAGCACTAACAGCATCGTGAACAGCCAAAAGGGACATTAAGTGAGTACTTATAAAAAGGATACAGTACGCAAAGGATACAGTACAGCCACATCGTCCCACCAGACCCTGTTTGGGGGAGGTGTCTCAGGCTCCCTGAGGTCTGAGGCCTACAGCAGGTTGCCATGGCACCACACTGTCTCAGGAGTCCTGCACAGAGGGAGAGAGGGAGGCAGAGCTTTGAGGCCCCTTTGAGGCCCCTGCTCCCCCAGCAGGGGCCGCCCTACCCCAGACACCCTGCCCCGCTCCCCTCCCCAGGCTGCACTGAGCCTGGGCCCCTGCAGGAGGCCCTTAAGTGGGTGGGGGCAGCCCCCCCCATGTTCCAGAACCTGCCAGTCATAAGGCAGCTAACAGTCACCAGCCAGCCAATCGGGAGGCAGCTGACAGAAGCCCCAGAAGCTTCTGGAACCGGCTGCGCAGAGAAGCCATTCCATGGGGATTAACAGGTAAATAAACGCCAGAACCGCCAGAGAGCGCGATGGGGTGGAAGAAACAGAAAAGGAAGCCTATGCGGGGAAACAAAACAGCCCCAGCAGCCAGCCGCTGGCACGCGCCAGGCCCGTGGCGGCTCCTTCGCAGCCAGCGCTGGGCTGGAGAGCCCAGGTGGTGCTTTGCCCCCGCCAGCAGCACAGCGCGGGGTGTCAGCAGGCAGCTCTGGCAATGTTCGAGGGTAACCTCCTGCCAAACCAGACGCGGCTCTGCTGCCCCTCACTGTGCAGGTCTTTGCGACAGGCTCCTTCTCCACACTGGGGAGAAGCAACATGAAACCCTGAGGATGCCTGCACATTTCTTGCTGAATTAACTGCAAATTACTCTTTTGACTTGTAGTGTAAAAAGAAATCCTTTGCAAACCCAAAATACAGACGATCATACTGTTAAACATGTAACGCTTGTATTTTAAAAACGGTAATGACACACGTGGGAAGTTGAGGAATTTCAGCCATTAAAATGTACAATCACTCCTTCATTCAGAGATGTGGTATGCTTACACCTGCTGCACTTACACCCCCTTAACTGAATGACAGATGCCTGTAAGCTTTCCTTTTCAATTAAAAGTCACCTAGCTAGTGCAGGAGACATGCAAAGCTTGCACAGTTAAAACACACTGCAAGTTGAAGTAGTCAGGGAATTTGCAATATTTACTTAGTTTTCTGCTTGCAAGCTGGAAGAATATTTGTGAAATAGGTTTGGGTCTACATTTGCAAATATATTTATACTGGCGATAATATAAAGATGGATTCTTCCCTTTGTAGTAACAGGGAATAGCACTTTGCTGCAAGAGAAATACCACTTAAACCAATGTGACTTTGTTTTAAGATGAATAAAAGCAATGAAATGTGGTCCTGTATAAATTGAACAATTCTCTTGGATAGATGTTTAAAAATATTCTAGGGACAAATCAGAAAACTCGTCACTTCTTTCATCTTCCCTCACTTCAATGCAGAAACCTGCTGTCTACATTTGGTGACGCTCAAGTATTTATTGCAGCTGATAGTAGTTCTCTAAAATGCATATGATCATCTCTTTGGGACACATGCCAGATTAGCAGTATCACAAAACTTTAGTACATAAGCCTTATGAAGTGTTGTTGGCACTGGTGGCTAAGGCACTTAATTTAATGAGATGGGCCTGCCATTGCTGAAACTGCTGAATGTAGTATTTTCAACAGAGCCAAGGAAAAATCTAATTCATTAGACCACTGAAACTGTGTTCAACTATTGTCATTGTGCTGCAACATTTTGAATATAAATAGAAAAGGCGCACAGAAAGTAGTATTTCACTCTTTGAATTTGTACCTATTGCTGAAGACCATTTTCATTCTCTTGCTGATGTGTTGTATTGTCTTCCTGGCTGCCACCGCATAGCATATGATTACATACCTGATGCCAATAACCCAACAGCAAAACACACAGTTGTTATGGTATGTAACTATTGTTCTCTGTAATGATAAATGACAGCATGCTTTCACAGTATGATGACTTGTCTCTGCTAATATGGAGACTAACACATTTCTAAGGAAAAGAAAAACAAAAGTATAGTGCCATCATTAATAATTGAGTCTGAAATGGGAAGAAAATTAGATTAGAGCCTTTACGAAAAATTATCAATCCCCTGGCACATGCTTTGACTTCATTTATTTCGTATGAGAAAACAGATGTAAAAGAAAATTACGACTAACACAACGAGGAATTAAAATCTGAAAAATTCTGCTGTTGAATATTGGCCTATTACACTTCTGGTTTAAGATACAGCATTTCTTCACAAAGCTGTATAGTATTTCTCAGATAATGTGAAATAAAAATATGTAGCTAGACTGAATGTCAGTAAAACCTGAAATTTCTTGTACAGAATCCTGTACCCCATCCAGTCTTAGCTGCCTCGGTTATGACCATACCAGGAGCAGCTTTACCGTAGTGTAACTCTACCAGAATAGAGGATAAATTATGTGACCTGTACCTGCAGCTTTTTCAGTTCATCTCACATTCCAGTTGGTTATTACTGCATCTGCATTTTATCTTTAGAAAACCGAAGGCCAGAAGTTCAACATCTTGTGTAAGGGGATGAAAGAAGCGTGTACCTAGACTGCAGTCAAGGCCATCCTGGAGGGCAGCCTCCTCTCTCTTTAACATTGGCAAACCTCCCATTCCTGCCCCTCCAATCTCTCTGATGTTCTTTGCCTCCCTTGCACAAATGTTTCTTATCCTGCCAGACACTGACAGGTCTCTGGAAAGTGGTATCTCAGGAGTGAGGTGCCTCCCAGAAGGTGCCACAAAACTTCAGTTTACTGTACAGCACCAAAATGTTTTCATTATTCAAGGTGATTTCATTGTTAACTGTGGAGAGGAATTTGTTGGGTTTTTTTTTTTTAAAGTCTTCATAAATGACTCTTGTTTTCAAAACTGCATCTGTGCAAATATTACAAGGTTTTATCTATAAGCTAGATTCTCACTTCTGGCTCAGACTATATGCAGGCTATGGTGTATATATATATATTGAAGAAAGTATACTGTATTCTCTTTATTTCCTGTCCAGCTAAAATTTTTGGAACAAGAATACAGAAAAGTCAAATAAATAATTCATTTCCATGTTTCTGAGATCTTGTTAATGTCACACAACTTCATTACTCTAGGCTTGGAGATCTTTTTCAGACCAGGAAGTTTAACTTAACAAAGGGTATGGGGTTGACTACGGCTGCTAGAAGTGGGACCCTGTAATGTCTTTATGTGCTAGAGTGAATGGCCTTTTTAGAGTCCTATCAGTAACAGCCTTATGAATTTACCAGTGCATTATTTGCAAAGGGCCTAAAGTTGATCCCCTAAATGAGGTGCAGCAATCTCTAAGAGTTCCTGCCATGTAAATGGCTTCAGTTACTGCTTAGCTGCTTAGAAGCAGGGTCATACCTGGAAAGACCATTCTTTTCCCATTGTCACTGAAATCAGAGGCCTCCCACAGATGCCACAGAGCGCTGTGAATTCTCTTGTGACGCCACTGGTGAATAACTCTATGGAAACCATTGCATGGCAAATTATATGCTTTTTCTCCCTTTTTTAACATTTCCATTATATTGTCTGTTATATTGCCTTGAAAACTTACAATCGTCCTGATAGTTTTACTTTTCAAAGCACTCAAGCCAAAAATGTGTGTGTGTATGTACATGCATGTCTAAAAATACACAGAAAGACTTTCAAATTTGGTTAGATGATGAAATCCCTGACACTCCAATAATATCAAAATGCTAACATTCTTAATACCATACCATAATGTTTTGTAGCTATTAAGTATCATCCTTGAAATGAACCTTTGCGGTTCATACTCTGTCTCAATTCCTGATTTAAAATATTATTGAGTTTCACTGTAATTTTTGAGATACACTAAAATGTTCTGCAGCAATTATAAGGGGTCAGAGTTGAACAAACCTACAGAATTTTAATGAGTTTGCAGTGGTAATTATTTTTAATTGCTTTCCATCTCATTAGAGTACCAGGTGGCAGCTATGTAACCTCACCATGGATGCCGATTGTCTATATGGCCACATATTTCTCTGCAGACACTAATGAACAGGCATTCAATGTCCAAAGGCTCTGTAGTGGTCTACTAACAGCAACTTGTTAGTTCCTTTGAACAAGAGTCAGACTCTGACCTCACTCACCTAAAATTAACTGCAAAGATATCACTGTGTCATACCGCTTCCAGTGTACCTTTTTAAACAACTGAAAAAAAGAACATATACATGTGTGAATATATTTTCTACTATAAACTGTTTAAAGGCTTTTACTTACCACTTTAGAAGCAAAAAGAATTGTGTCAATTCCTGGTTCACATGGCAATATAGCAAAAAAAGGAATGCTCATCTATACTTCCTTCCCTTCTGCAATAATTTTGTCTTAAAATAATATTATTCATAAAAAGAGTTAATTTTTCATGTGATTGGAAGAGAGAAATTCAAATGGACAGAAAAAAGCAATAACAACAGAGGTTTGCCCTATGTATATGTTGACTGCTGGAGGAATTCATATGCCGTTCTTTACTGAGAAAAAGAAAAACAAAAGAAAACAAAACAAACAACCTAGCTTTGGTTTAAGAAAGAAACATAACATTGTGAATTTAATTTCATAGTTATGCAAAACTCCGTAGGATCAGTACTTTTTAATATATGCAGATTAGAGACTTGCTAATAAAAACAAACACTACAGAAAATAAAAAAAAGTAATCTATAAAAAACCCCTTCTTTTTACTACTGGAATAATATGGTTGTTACATCCTGTTATTAGGACTGCTTAAGAGTTCTGGCTTCCAGATGCCTGAAATCAAAATGATCCCTATTTAAATTATGCAGCATCAATGACAAAATTCTAGCTTTATGCTAAGCACAGCTTTGCAATATATAACAACCTGTGATGAGCTACCTGTAAAGTTTAGACATTTCCTCTGCTATTTTATAACAGGATAAAGCTCTAGGACATAAACCCTGTAATGCTGTATCATGAGATTCTCTTCTTTCTGTCCAGATAGAAGTTGACTTCTTTATACTTACTTTTTTTTTTTTTAAGAAATAAATTCTACAGAACAATTGATCAATTTATTTCATGTATCCTTTTTTTCTTACCTGCATGTTGTACTTTCTTCACAGGTATTTACTTCAGACACCTCAACTACAGAGTTAGAAAAGGTATGCATTTTACCTGTTTTATATTAATAATAAACATATATCTGATGTCAGTTATCTCCTCACAACTGAGGCTTAAAGCCACTGTTTCTTTTAATTAAAATATTTTCTTCCCTTGGCACAAGGCAGTGGATAGCCCAAGACAACGACGTCTCAGAAAACATCTCTCACCTTAGATAACATTTAGAAAAAACGTATTTTATCATGACCTGGAGGATTTTCTCAGGCTCTAAACTGATTATCTGAAACTGGATTCTTTAGTCAAAAATGCCTCCTGCCCCTGAGTTTCTACACTACGACATGACAAAATAACCAACAGTCTTAAAAAACCTGTAAACCAAGTTTCTGGAAATCAAGGTGTTGCAGGTTGGGCCTGTTATCAGTATTTGAAAACCTTGGCTTAGAATTTTTTTTTTTCATATTGAAATTGTACACTTCATTTTGCTACTTAGGAAACTTTTCTGTATATGCTGTTTTTTTCACATCAGTACTATTAGAAAACTAATCATAATAAAATTTCTTGTTACTTGACAACGGTATATGGGAGAGAACAGTTACATATGTTCCTTTTTATCTAAAAGGCTAAATTAAGTAAATTCTGCAGATTAGATTATCTTTCATAGCAACAATTTTTCCACTAATTTCAGTGGAGTTGGAGTAATTAAGAGAAAAGAAGAGCAATAGGCGTGTGAACTGTTGGAGTCAAAGACAGATTAAAGCAAGAAATAGTCAAAATGGATGTTACATAAAAAATGCAAACAAATTAAACATACTGTTATCTGTCCCTGATGTAACATGAGAGTGGATGACATTTAGTAGGTGTCTTCATGGTCTAGGAGGACAGCCTACATACTCTGGTCTATTCTAATGACCTACATGATAATATAAAAATAATTATCAAAATCATAAATTCATAAACACAGATCAGGGCTAACTCCAGACTCAAAGAAATGTTGCAACACTCTTAAAGTCAATCAAAAAAAGTAAATTTAGCTAAAAATGATCACACTGTAAATAGTATTGATTTTGATATGCATAAGGAGGCTTAAAGCCTGCCCTGGAATAGCCTGTGAAAGAAGTGTGGAAAATGCAGTAAAGCTTGTATGTAAAAGGCTGTAGGTGAGTTTGCATTAATCATGGAAGGTTTCACAGTTCAAGCAGTATTCTCTCCTTTGCATACATGTACTTTTTCTGTTGTTACCTTACAATTGTGTCAGGACTTTCTGTATCAGCACAGCTTGAACTCATCAGTAGCTAAGCTTGTTATGGATAATCTTATTTATTCTACCACCTCTCTGCAAGATAATCCCATTATGATTTTCTCAAGGGCTTATCACCTTGAATCCACCCAGGACCTGCAACATACACAGCGAGGAAGAAGGAGATGTACAGATGTATGGAAAACTTAGCTAAAGTTCTTTTTTCTTTATGCTTAGAATGATTGCACCAAGACTCAAAATTATTACTGCATATATTAAAAACTTTCAGAAGAATAGAATTAATTGGCATAAAAATTAAATATAAATGTTATGAATGACACTTTTGATAAGGAATGAGCATTTGAATTTTCTATTAGAAAGTATAAAATAGAGAGTATAGTACATTAAAAAATGCTCTTATCTGTAATGACTTAACAATAATCCCAAAGAGTACAGATGCGATTTCTGTAGGAAAAGCAAGATAATATTTGCCTTTCAATAAGGCACAGTATAAAAGGGATACTTTCCTCCAACCTTTTAATAAGGACATGAAAAAATGCAATTCATCTGTTGAATTACTGAAAACTAGACATTGAAAGGAACTTAACAAAGCCCCAGTAGACATTTTGGACAATGCCCAGATATTTGAAGAGGCAGAATTATCTATTATTTCACCACTTGGACTTCTAACCTAGATTGGATTAAATACTATTAAGCACTGCACATAAAACAATCTTCCACTGGCAAAGAAATGTATCAATGTGTTCCTATTTACAGAATCTAATATTATGCACAAAAGTATATGGATAATTGTTATGAATTTATCAGATTTTTTTCAAATGCATATCATATAATGGTGTCTGTCAGAGCCTGTCCCTTAGTATGTTCAGGCAATACTTACTTCACAAACCTAGTCCAAATTAATTTTCATCAGGGGATCCATAGTATCCATTAGGGCTTCCCTTTGAAGATGGACTTTGACCTTTTCAGTTACTTGATCCAATACGATGACTACATCAATAAAATTAAGCAACAGCTCTATCTCTTCATTGTGTTTAGTCTAATTTTCCTCTCACTCATGTCTATTAAGACTATCTTAAATACATCAATCTAGCTGCACGTAGTTCAACATGTCCACATTTTTGTACGTTGCCAGTCAGCAGAAGTTCTGTGAAATGGGGGACCAAGTTCTGTCTTCAGCAACACTCACGCATTAGTAGGAATTTGGTGTCCCTGTAGGCAGAACATGATCCTAAATGCTAGGAGCTTTTTATTTGGCTGTAGTCTTGTGTGACACACATGGGTATTAGTTTGTATTAATAAGCGTCAAATAATTCTTCTTTCCCGTGTATATAACAGCTCCTTAGATAAGCACAAATGTTAGCACAGGGTAGCACACCCTGTGCAGTATGGAAGGTGATTAACTATGAAGTGCTATTTTGAATTTCAAGTGGATCCTTCTGCATGAAGTGCAACATGCTGTGCAAACTAAAAAGATTGAGTGTTTGATTTGGTCTTCATTTCTTTTCTCCACAGAGAAGAGTTTTCACTGTTGGGAAAAGAAGGTACTCACATGTCTTAAATCAGAAATAAAATCAAGTTACAGAATTTTTCAAAAGGTATTTTGTGCTTTAGATATAAGCCTTTTAGATGTTTATTTTCAGAGTATTCTCTTGTGACATAACTTTGCTGTGATATAAGGCAGAAAAAATGTACAATAATGAATGAGATTGTTAGGATTTACTTCTTTTTCTAAATATTTGCCAGACATAGAAAAAAGTATCTAAAAATTCACAAAAAAAAAAAAAAAAAGATTTATAAAGGAAGATGTGGAATATTTATTCGATTAAGCTAACATGAATGGGACCAGCAAAACTGTATGCTAAGAGTCAAAGAGTGAAAAGTTACGACATATCAGTATAGCTTTAATTCGCCCTCCTCCTGCACATGCATTATTAGGCTTTAATTTCATATTTAAATTTGTATGTTGCATTTTCCACAGAACCCATCACACATTTACAATTTGTTGGAAGGATGTGTAACCACTGGCTAAAGGGGTGGTCTAGAGACCAGGTCCTCTTCATGACGCAGTTTAATACATCTCCCTGGAAATTCCTAGAACAGAATTACACATTTAGTTCTCTACATAATTATTCTGGATCAGAAAGCAAGGTAGAACAAATGATGGCTAACTGGACAGCCAAGGACCAAGCAAATTACTTTGTGTGTTAACATTGTGTAACCTCATTTTAAACACCTGGGGAAGTAGTGGATGATGATAGAGTTGTAGACACTGGGGAGAATACAGGAAGTGGAGGTGAGAGAAATGAAGTTGCTTGGTAGAGACCAGGACAACGTGGAAAGCTAGGATGTCTGAGGGGTTCACAGTAGGGGAAACTACCTGGTATAATGAAATTAGTATTACTGGATTGAGAGCTGGGAGTTATGAGGAAATTGGTAAAGAATATTTTGATTTCTGCTCTGAACCTGAGGTGGCTGGCTCAAGCATGCCATGGAGCAGTATTTCTTAACACTGAAGGTTCCTAATTAATTCTTTATGGTCTCTGTGCATCTCACCTTACTTAAATTATCAAGTTTTTTTCATTTATTTGGGGGACCCCTGCCCCTTGTTAGCCCAAGGAAGAGCTGACTCACCATCAAAATCAAACCTTTACATTTACAATCAGATGCTGAACAGCTTATTGGAGAAGAATGTCACTGAGCCCTCTGTCTGTCCCCTGTGTACAGAAATCTGTGATCCCACATCCAGGTTACTGAGCTTTTAAAATGAGGCTGATGACTTTCATATAGTACACTGAGGAAAAATTAGCATCTTTGAAAAGACGATCTTGGCTTTTCATGACAAAAGAGACGTTTCCTTTCTAGACTTCACTACTGAGAAATGATAATGGTGGTAAAAAGAGCTAACCTGCTTCTCCAGATTCTCTTCCTGTCACAGTACCTCACCAATTTTCCTTTATGAACTAGAAAGTCTCGAGTGACTTGGATTTTTAAAGAAACTTCCATATTCTCTGCAGTGTAGTTACCTTCTCCTTTTCTTTGTTGAAAGCTCTTTTTTCCAGGTCTCAACTTTATGCTCAGAATTAAGAATCCCAGACATAATTCCAGTAAATAAAGGCTATGTTATTATTTTCACTTGGTAACAGTCATAAATCCTGTAGTACTCTCCGTCATGCATCAAACCTTACTGTGACCTCCTGCTGGTCTGTTACCACTTGGTGCTATAAGGGGAAACAACCATTAGTATGGCTGAGACCTAAATTAACACAATAGTTTCCTTAGCTCCACGTCTGCTTACTATGATTTAAACAGACCAGTTAAAACCAAGCGGTGTTTCAGGCCCTTGGTTCTTCATCAGTATTAAAGAATGTTGCTTCCTCTAATTAGTGTATCTAGTACTTAAATAGCTTCCTTTAACTACTGATCTGCTGTCTCTGCAGCAAATGTAGAAGTTAGTAATATATTACAGGCAGTTTGGCCATGTACCGATGTCTGGATTGTTTATTTTGAATCCAACATTCTCTCAGCTCCCTTTTAGTTAGAGGCCATTTGTCATTTTTTCCATACTGTAATCTGAATTAACACAAATCTCAAATACTACCACTCACTATACTTTGCTTACTTGCTGATACATGATTCTGAAGGTGATACAGAAGGACCAATATAATAAAAAATTAAATGGTCTATTGTCACTTACAACATTTAGGCTAAAAAGAACTTTATAAAATACGAAGGGTGACTTTTACACAGATTTTAATGTATGGCATTCTAGCATTTCAGATTTTTTTACTTCAATATACACTTTTGTATTACAAAGGCCAGAACTTCTGCCATTGTGAATAATGTTAATAACCATACTGTGGGCATATGATTTATTGGAACTAAGAGTCTATGCTTAAGAATTCTGATGATTCTTTAGTGAAATTCAAAAGGCTTCATTTTTCTTGTTTCCAGAAATAGGTGTAGATTTTTTTTTTAATTTGGGTATGCATGTGGCTGAAATGTCTTCTCTGCAAATATACATATACATTGTGTTTACAAGAAATCTTCTCAGGGAAGACCAGTTAGAAAAATATCACTATGTTAAACTCTAATTTCTGGCACGCACTACGGAAAGTATCCATGGAGTAGCTCTCTGGCAATCACAGGAAACAACTGTAGTTGCTGTGCAAGAATACATTGAAGTAAAATCAGTTAGAAGCTTCAAATATTCCTGTCCTGTCCTACAGAAAGGAGAGCCTCCTGGCTCCTTTATGTAAATAGTCACATAAAAACAAGCGATATGGGTCATAGTTTAGTCTAGAAGCTGTGAATTTCTAATGGATTCTGTCTAATAGAGAGAAAATTCTCCTTTGCTTCTCTCCTCCCTTCAGACACCTTTGCATATCAGCTCTAACGCAAGTCTCATCCAACCTTGTAAGGTTACATATCCAGGTTTCAACATGATCAATCATCCCCAGGTACTCTTGCAAATTCTTTGTCACCAGAACACCCACTACATAAGTAAAACAAATGAAATTCCCAGACTGCTGTTAAGGTGGACCTTCTTTTGGGACTGCCCACATGTACTGGTGGAGTCTGTGTGACTCAGTTAAGACTGTGTGCTCTTAAGGAAGGAATTGTGTCTTTCCTTTGCATCTTTATACAGTATGTAATACACTATCAAGGCTTGCTACACAATTAATAGCAACATTAACTAATTAAATAGCTTGACTCTTTAATTTTGGTATGCTAAATAGACGGGTAGAATGCTTTAATAGGTCACCTCACACAGATGATGAGTGAGTGATGTTTCTACTCTGCATGTTTCCACTTTCTGTCAAGACTGCCAACAATTTTTCTAATCTTCAGAATTGGAAGTGCTTAGAGAAGACGTGCATTTAAGGCTGATCTAATCAATTCATTATTAAACAAACAGCAGAAAGTATTCCTGTACTAGCATAGAAATGAAAAATATATCTTTTTCAGATTTTTAGTCTTAACTGTGCCACTCTTTTTCTCACTAATGAAAATTTTGCTTGGTAAAAAATCATTGTTTCTATGTGTCTGTATTGGCTTTGTGTGGCAAGGTTTTGGTAGCGGGGCGGGGGGGTTACAGGGGTAGCTTCTGTAAGAAGCTGCTGGAAGCTTCCCCTGTGTCCGATAGAGCCAATACCAGCCGGCTTTAAGATGGACCCGCTGCTGGCCAAGGCCGAGCCAATCAGCGATAGTGGTAACACCTCTGTGATAACATTTTTAAGAAGGAAAAAAAGTTGCGGGACAGAGAGAAATGGCAGCCGGAGAGAGGAGTGAGAACATGCAAGAGAAACAATGCTGCAGGCACCAAGGTCAGTGAAGAAGGAGGGGGAGGAGGTGCTCCATGTGCCAGAGCAGAGATTCCCCTGCAGCCCGTGGGGAAGACCATGGTGAGGCAGGCTGTCCCCCTGCAGCCCATGGAGGTCCACGGTGGAGCAGATATCCACCTGCAGCCCGGGGAGGACCCCACGCTGGAGCAGGTGGGTGCCCGAAGGAGGCTGTGACCCTGTGGGAAGCCCATGCTGGAGCAGGCTCCTGGCAGGACCTGCGGATCTGTGGAGAGAGGAGCCCACGGAGCAGGTTTTCTGGCAGGACTTGTGACCCTGTGGGGGACCCACACTGGAGCAGTTTGTGAAGAATTGCAGCCCGTGGGAAGGACCCACATTGGAGAAGTTCGTGGAGGACTGTCTCCCATGGGAGGGACCCCACACTGGAGCAGGGGAAGAGTGTGATGAGTCCTGCCCCTGAGGAGGAAGAAGCGGCAGAAATAACATGTGATGAACTGACTGTAAACCCCATTCCTTGTCCCCCTGTGCTGCTCTGGGGGGTAGGTAGAGAATCTGGGAGTGAAGTTGTGCCTGGGAAGAAGGGAGGGGTGGAGGGAAGGTGTTCTGAGATTTGGTTTTATTTCACATTACCCTACTCTGGTTGATTTGTAATAAATTGAGTTAATTTTCCCCAAGCTGAGTCTGTTTTGCCCGTGACAGTAAGTGGTGAGTGATCTCTCCCGTCCTTATCCCGACACACAAGCCCTTTGTTATATTTTCTCTTCCTGTCCAGCTGAGGAGGGGAGAGTGATAGAACGGCTTTGGTGGGCACCTGGTGTCCAGCCAGGGTCAACCCACCACAGTGTCTCTCTGCAAGTTACTCATGACATTATTTACAAATACTGCATGGTTTGAATAAGAAAGGCAAAAATCAAACCCTATGAAAAAAATCCAAGACAAGAGACCAAACTTTAAAATAAGAGATCTCAATAGCTTTCAATATCCCTTACATTTCCACTCAGTAGAAGGCTGAAATTTTCACCTAGCACCTAGGTTTTAAGACACATGACTACATGTGTCAAAGCAAAGGAGTGTGTGAATTGCTAGCCCACTCAGTGGTGTTATTAAAGGTATGTTACAAGACAAAGTTTTAAATATTGTCTGTTTTGCAGTTTCTCTCTTGAGTATTTTTTAATGCTATAGACAACCATATAAAGGGAGGTGAAAGCGCATTAAAACCAAAATCTATCATTAGGCTTTTTTTTTAATGATAACATCATGTTTCACTAGAAACGAGGTGCTCAGAGATGTATTTTATTCTGTGAAGTTTTTACCTTTTTGACAACCAAGTGCTCTGAACTACCTGGGGAGTTACAGCAGGTTTTTTAGGCTTCATTTCCAAAAAGGACGATACGATATAACTAGGGCATAATACATGTTGCTTTTAAAGGCTGAGCGTTTATTTCACCAGACTACAGTTATTTCTTTATATTATCAGGGAGAGAAAACTTGAACCCTGAAGAGGATCTGCGAACAAACAAACTAATAACAAATTACAACTCAGGCTAAGCCAGAAAGATTTGCAATGTTTCAGTAACCTTTTTTCAAAAAACCCAAGCAAGTCACAACCACCCACTCAAATCATTAAAAATCTGTCACTATAGTATAAGAATATACCAATCAAAATTTTCTTGCTGTCTATTACAGTGGTTCACAGATTGAAGTGGTATCAATGAAAACTAAAACCGAAGTGATCATTTGCACAGCCCACTAGGATAGATCTTTAACTAGTAGAAGCTGACATAATACTGCTTACCAAAATGGGCACAGGCCAGTTTATAGCTGCTAGAGACCAGGCCACTGCGTTTAAAAGATTAAGGATTTTCTTTATATTTCTGTGATTTTTTGTATTGTTTACAAGCAAGCCTAGCGCTTGTGAAGAAGGTCTTAGTTTGTTCTGTAACTTAGTGTTTATCATTACTTCTGCCAGCATGTAAATTTTATATTAGAATTCTTTTGTACAGAGCCCTAATAGCAAAAATCCATGTATCATTTAACATGCCTCATTCATAGAGGTAGTGCATTTACTATATTAAGATAACCTTTTAAGGAATGACCCAATTAAAAAAATTGAATGAAGGAAAAACAAATCTCTGGCACTTTAATCTAATTGTAACAGAAAACCCCATGTTAACTGCTGATCCTCAGAGAAATCCAAAACCAGCAAGAGGAAAATATTACCACTCAATAGAAGTCTTGGCAACTTCCCACTGAGACCTGAAACACAATATGTACACATCAAACAATCACTAACTTATTGGATCATTAGGTAAAAGCTAGAGTCATTTGAAGAGAGTGCTGCTCTCCTTTAAGCTGAAACATTTCCTGGTGCAATAAATAAAGCAGGCACAAATAATTCCACATAATAAGAATCATTAGGAATAACAAATATTAGGAATTAATATGCTAAATTGTCTTGCTTTGAAGAGATTTACTGTGAAGTTAACTTTTCTTTTCCGTTATGCTCAAGAAATTTTACCAGTCCAAACAATGTTACTTTTCTAGTTTTGCAAACACAGAAACCAGAATGCCAAGGACATGAAATTCAAATGTTTCCCAGTGGAAGTGGAATAATGCAGATGGAAAGTAAAACGGCATCTGAAAATGTTCTTGCAAAAAACTCCCATTGCATAAATGTACAAATAACTGCAATATTTTCCTCTTTTTTCCCCTCTCTGTTCTTTGAATAATATTTTTTAATCCTTCTCACTCCTCTTAAACGACTACTACTATTGATCTATCTATCTTCCAAGAAGCCTTCTGATTTTACTCCATCCATACCTTCTGGAGTCCCTTGTCCTTACTTCCAGTCCCTTTTATAACAACTTATTATATCACACAACAATTCTGTTTCTGACTCCTTATATGGCCCCTCTCTTCCCACTATTTGCCATCAGATCTCCCTTCCTGACTAACCTGTCAGCTCAGTTTCACGACCCTCTTCTCCTGCCTCTTCTTGCAAGTTTCCTTTCCCCTCCCTTCTACCGCCACCCTTTTCTTCTTGCTGCTCATGACTGGGAGGTGAAGATAACCTCTGCACTGACCTAAGGAAAATAATCCCTGAAGATCCTCTCCAGGAAAACAGGCATATTCCAACAAACCAAATAGTATCTCAATGGAGACAAAAGTGCCCCTTTCCCTTACACTTAGATTTTTTTTCCTTAAAATTCTTTTAATGTTCCTGCTGGATAATTGCATTTAAAAAAATCATGCTGGAAAAGTTCTAAGAACTAGATTAATCAGGGATCAGTAACTGAGAGTGAGTAAGGAAGTATAAAATTTCCGTGGCTTCTACAATGCACTGTCTAGGTCAGCTGTTATAAACAGTTGTAGACCTATTGACAGCGGGGAACCTATGACAATTTATGTCAGCTAAAGAACTACTCATGTATTTGGAATGAAAAAAAAATTGTGAGGCGAGCCAAGTCCTGTTTGAAGCCAAGGTCAAATAAAGAACTTATTTTCAACAGCATTCATTCATGCAGAGCCAGGAATATAGACATTTTAGCTGCAAGCAATTAACATTTTATATATTTTTAATTCTCAGAGAACAACTGAATGTGGTGGTGTTACATAGCTCTCATTTAACTGTTGTTTTTAATATGTATTTGAATAGTTTCTGACTTACAGAAGAAAGGATATGGAATGAAAATACTACCTCACATATATTTACTTTCCTTTGATAAGAAAATCTTATTTGCTGTTCACTCCTCTAGCACTGGTAAACTCTTTGAAAGCCATAAGGCACAAGTGACACACAAGCTGTAACATTATAGCATTTAAAATTAATTAGATTTGCAGGACTTGGACATAGAAATAACAAGGAAATGTGCAATATTTTACTTAGCTATTAACTGGACTATCATTATGCATAACTGTGGGTATAATTCTTTGCTGCTTTATGTTTTGTCTTTTGCATGATGCCCTCTTCAACAGAAACACTGTCACATTAAAATGATGACATAATCTCAATTTTTTTTCCCTTAATGTTGAGGCAAATGTGTTCATCATCTCATCCTGTATGAAGAAGTTGATGGGACACAGGGGAGATGATAGATTACTTGCATAGTAATCTTTTTGTGGGATAATTTTCTTCATCTAAGGTATAGTGGTTGCATTCATGTGCTCAAGAGGAGGTGGGTTTCAGAGAACAGGAAAAGGGATTTGAGCAACATTTCTTTCTGTATCTCTGAATCTTGTGGCATGCATAGCTCAGACTCAGAGGGCTTGACTCAAAGACGGATGGACAACAACGTAATCTGGATGGGAAATTTTCATTTTTTACTTATTTTGTTGTTGTTTGGGTCAAGAAATCAAAGAGATCACCCACTTGAAATAACCCGAGGAAATACTGGTTTAACATCTTTATCCAGAATAAGCTAAAAAAAAAACCCTCAAAAACCAAACAGAAAAACTCCCAAATGAAAAATGTTTTGAGAAAGTATTTGATGAGATGTTAAGTATACTTGGAGATGCCAGACATTGAGGATTTTAAGAAAAAACTGTTTAAAAAAAATATGCTTTCCCACAAATTTTTTTTGTGCCACTTACTGTTCCCAACATAAAGTTTAAGGGTTTTAACCTGAAATGCCATTGTCAGAGAACTTTGTAATATCATCATCATCATCATCATCATCATCATCATCATCATCATCACAATTTCACTCACTGTTTCAAACAGCTTTTTTGTTGTTACTTAGCAAAATCAATGCTGTCTCCTACATTTCAAAGGCTGAGCCAGAGTGGAAAGGTCAGGGCTTGAAGGTACCTTTTCTTAATAGACAAGGTGTAGTTTTCTGTCCCATTTCTGCCTGTTTTCATGTCCTTGTTGGGCAGTATTGTCTTTGTAACACACTCATTTACAGTGTATGGGCATTCTCTAGGTGTTTCAGCCTAAAGCCTAGTGGCTTTTGTTTAAAATGCGGTAGAAAGTCTCAGCCTCCCAGCACCTTCTGTAGGTGTTCAGGGGTGGCGAGGATGCTCAGCATCCAGCAGAGCTACATATCAAAAAATTTCTCTGGCATGCTGTGGTTGTGGGTGTCCAGCAAGGAGATCAATAGACATGAACATTGCAGGCTCTTTGCCTTGGGGAAAAGAAAAAAAACCCCACAGAAGCAGAATCAATGGCAATGTAATATGGATGACATTTTATGTGACCAGGGACAGGAAGAAGAACAGTTATGTTTATTAAGCACACAGCCAACTGGATTTTGTTTATTCCTCACACAATGCAACATCATTCCTATTTTTACTGTGTAAAGCTATGGTTTTGATAAAATTTCCTTTTTTTATTCCCAGACAATCCAAAGAAAATTTATCTTCCTTATCGAACACTGGCATGTCAAAATCCCTAAAAATTTATGGGATATAAAACATGGATGTAAATTTGTAGTTTAGAAATATCTCACATTCCCAGTACTCTTTCTAGTTCCTCATCTGCTATATAAAGTCAGACTGCTCTTTCTAAATCAAAATTGCATTTTTCTCACACTTCATCTCTTTGTCATGTTGTCTCCTTGCAATATCTGTGCTACAAAACTCTGTTTCTTTATCCATTTATAGCATCATAGGACACACATCAATTTTACAGGTAACAAGACTAATATATATAGAAAAAAATCTTATAAATCACATTTGCGGAGAGGAAAACTGTGTTAAACACCACAGTCATTTAAAGAAAACCAATTTGTTTTGCAGTTGTTTCAGCTGATGTGTAATATTTTGAAATCAGGCTATGTCAGACATATTTATTGTGATGGTGTATGATGTACAATGCATGCTAACATAGAGCTGTGATAGTGCATCTTTTTTCCTTGAAAGGAAAACAGCCTGGCTATCCTCACGTGCTGAAATACCTCTAATTACTGTCCTTTTTTCTCTCATTACAAACTTGCTTACATGTTTTGCACCTTATTTGTTCCCTCTTTGCCAACAGACAAAGGGTAAGTATCCTATAATTCTGACAACTGCTTTCCTCCTCCGGTTACCTCCTGTGAATTTGTATCCCAACATCCTTCTTAACCGGGTATAACACTGTAAGTGAAATGGTCTCTCCATACGCACAGTGATCTCTTCCTGCTTTCTGCTATACAAAGATGAGACAAAGAGTATCAGTGTTAGTTATCTCTAGTTATCTCGAATTAGTGAAGTTTAATAATCCAAAAGACACAATAATACCAAACAATTCTTCTGAGACCGGCTCATTCGGCAAAGTTTTCACCCCTCAAGTATATTCGGTTTTGCCTTTATCATAAAGAAACATATAAACCGGATGAAAATGTGCACTCTATCAACTGTATGCTAATGACTTAGCTAAGTCTGCAGAGATGACTGCAAGTTGGGAGTTAGCACATAAAACAAACCATCCTTATTTTCAGAATATTTCAATTAGCTAAATTGTTTCATGTACCCATGTACCATGATGGTATTTCCATCTGGATAATGATTCCACAGAAATAAGCATATTTTTAGAGAAGTCCCTGGACTAATGAGAATGGGAAAAAAACCCTCTTGACTTTCAGCAGCCTATCCCAGAAGAGAAAACACAGTTCTGTCCCCTTACATTTCAATGAAACCTGATAGACTTGCATCTTGAAACACTTCATTATTCTTTTCAGAAGAAGACGTATTTTTGATTCCATATTCATTTTGACACCCAGCCTCTCATCCACTATTCCCCTAGGCTTGCCTGCTGAACCACCATAGAAAGACTAAGAGAATATCTTCCCATTCTAGTAATGGCTGTCATAGTATTAGACATAATTCTCAGCAAATACTAAAGGCTGGGTTTTGGGGTCTAGTAAATTCATGTATTTCATTTCATTGTTTATATGACCTAAGGTACCTGCTGTTTCTACTCCTGCTTCTTTAACAACATTGCTTTGCATGAATGTATATACATCTTTTAATTCCTCTTATATTGCACCTCTGGAAATCCTAGGCTGATGTCAATCAGTACAATTTGCATTTAAATTCAGTTACTAAGTCCTTTCAGAAGGCGAGGATCCAGCTTTCTGAAATGAGGGTGCTGCTGGTCTGAAGGCTTAACAAGAGGTTGTTCTAACACACAAAAAATATGCCACAACATTAATTTTTAAGAGATGAAAAACCATAAAGGCTATTAAAAATGAAAATTTTATTCACACTCAAAATCGGTTTGTTCTCTGAGTTAATAATGAAATCCCAAATCTGAAGAGCCTTCTGATATTATAATTACCCTTTAAATCTTTTTCGATAGCTGTTATATCCTGTGGAGCGGGAATCTGTTTGTTTTAATACAGATGCACAGCAAAATAACACATTTAAATAACACACAGTGCTACAGTGTCATAGGGCCTTCTAAGTGATTCTCTACTCTTCATACTAGTCTAACTCTATTGACATGCAGGTCATTAAAAGTGAAATCCACACCAGTGCTCTTGGCCTGCACAGGGCCTATGCATCACTTAAATCCTACTTAAACTCTCTGAATAGGGCTTTAACAGGATTTATGAGGTGTGCAGCCTTATGAGCCTTCTAGGCTTGGAGGTGAATGTCACCATTAATTTGCTTCACCTCTGCAATTCCTTACAGCAAAGTTACAGTAACTACAGTTGTCTTTCTTGAAATAGGTTCAGCAAAGATTGGCAGGACTCTTGTGCTCCTGTCTGTAGAACTGTGCTTGATCTTATTTCTGGAGCCTGGCATGAAGCAACAGTTCAGGCTTTATAAAAATTGCTAAGAATTAAGACCTAAAAGAGCTACTGGTAATTTTTAAACTTAGTTAAACAGAATATGAGTAAAAAGACATTTGTGGGTACTTATTTTACTACCACATCCTTCAGCTTGTGAAGAAAAATTCTTACAAATATTCTTGATAACTAATTAGATTATACAGTATTATGCTTCTGTATTGTTTAATCAGAATTTGTGGGACATAGTACCTTATGTAGTCTTTGCCAATGGATGATCATTTGACCCTTTCTTTTCATTTGCAAAGCGTGAGATCTTTCAAACTCATCTTATTGTGCTTTTCGTATTTTACAATGCTCTAAGTTGTTTTGTTCAAATACATCATTATCCTTGGATTCTGTATTAGTTAACTCATACAAGACATGAACAGTCTGATGGGCAGTCATATCCTGTTTTGCAAGGGTAAGGTAGACAAGTATTTTTGAAACCTGTCTTGCCTAATTTAATTTGTCTTATCTTGAACGTGACCTGACCAAATCTTCCCTATGCAACTAAATAGCAATATTTAACACCTGTTTGGATCATGTAAGTTTGAAGTTGAGATACAGGCTGATCTGGCAAACTGTGTACTTTTTATCCTTGAGATTGTCTATCGACTTTTCCCATTAGCAAATAACAAATTAAAAAACCCCGAACAGTTCTTTCATACGAGAACTTTAAAAAAAAAGAATCCAATCACTGGAATTTAGGGTCAGATTATGACCCTTTATGCTGAGGAGCTGTTACTCACCTGAGGTAATTCTTGGTGCCGTTAGATCAATCTGTCAATGCAGCACATTATCAGTAAAATGAATCAGGACTGGGCACTTTCTACATGTGTGTATCTTTCTATATAGTATTTCATGTGGAATTCTCTACAGAAAATAAACATCCATTGATAACTGAGTTTCCAGTCTTCTTCAATATTCACTGTCCTTTAAGAGAATGTGTGATGCCTCTAATCACCGGTTTCTATACACACTTAATGTCAAACCATGCTACTATTTATTTTCACCTCTTTTTAATGGAATGGCAGCTACAACAGGAAAGAGAAAATTTCAGAGCTTTTTCTCTGAAAATAGGATATTTATCAAGAGGGAGATTAAAAAAGCTGATTTAATTCCTTCTTTTTTAATCACTGCTACTGAGGCTCTGCACCATATCAAGAGGGATTCTGACAGCTTAGTGTTAGTGGGAGAAGCAAGGAGAAAAACCTATCAGCAGTGAATGATTGTATTTAAGGTTGACAATGATGAAATAGTAGAGGCCGTGCTACAATTTCTGCTCCTTCATTTGTCTTTGTTGATAAAATGAGTACTGTCAGAGGCTCGAGCTCACAGCAAATTTAACGTGACTCTGTTTATCCCTGCACTGAACAAGGTTTGCACATGATCAGATGATAAATGCACAAAGTTCTGGGATAACCCTTCCTTCTGTTTAACAGAAACATGCAATTTTCCTACTTTTGTTTTTTTTTCCTTAAAGGAGTGAAGATGGAAAATAACTAAATAGATTTTTTTCAAGAAAATATTTCATAAAATAGCATGACTTATCCAAAAGTTATACAAAGCTACAATATAACCAGTCTGTGAATACCATTTTTCTAAAATAGTCTTTTGCCCTTTTAAAAAAAAACATATTCAGCATTCATTCCTACCTTTTGATAGACTTCCTACTCCACAAGATCAGCTTCTCACCTTGTATTTCAAAGGTCCCTCTTCAAACTACAGGCTAAAAGAAGTTTGCTGAGAAAACTGAAAATGATAATTTGAAATTTAGCTAAAATTAGGCAGCCTTGTTGAAAGCACACATATGATTGAACTCGGGTCGGTTTCCTCATTATACAACTAGATTTTGCTTTGTGCAAAACCAATTTGCCAAATACCATTCTACACAAAAACATATCACAGCTAAAAGATACACAGAAAGGGTTGAGCACCAACCTATATTCTATAAAACACATATATAAGAGTATATAGGGAATGCTATCCAATTTCATTTAAAAAAAAATGGACGTAAATCTAAAAATACAGTACTTATCAGATTTCATCTATCAGATATTCTGCAAACCTTCCTTTTCATTGCTTTACGCTGATCAAACTGTAACATGAAGTCCATGACCTAATATTCAGTAATCCAAAATTTGCATTTCATACATGCAGTGTCATTTTTTTCAGAGCATTTTTCAATGTTAGAACGTGGTAAGAAGGCAAAAGCTCATCTAGAACTCAATCTGGCCACTATTTTAAGGGACAAGAAAAAATGTTTTTACAAATATGTTTACAGTAAAAAGAATCCCAGGGAGAATATCTATCCTTTAATGGATACAGAAGGGAATGTTGCCACCAGAGATGAGGAAAAGACTGAGGTACTTAATGCCTTCTTTGCCTCAGTCTTTAATAGAGAGACCAGTTATCCTCAGGGTACTCTGACCCCTGAGCTGGAAGGCAAGGACAAAGAGCAGAATATACCCCCCATAATCCAGGAGGAAATAGTGACCTACTACGCCATCTGGACACTCACAAATCTATGGGACCTGATGGGATCCATCCAAGAGTACTGAGGGAACTGGCGGAGGTCCTTGCCAAGCCACTCTCCATCATCTATCAGCGGTCCTGGTCAACAGGGGAGGTCCCAGAGGACTGGAGGCTTGCCAATGGGATGCCCATTTACAAGAAGGGCTGGAGAGAGGATCGGTCAACTACAGGCTTGACCTTGGTACCGGGGAAGATTATGGAACAGTTCGTCTTGAGAGCACTCACATGGCAAGTCCAGGACAAACAGGGGCTCAGGCCCAGTCAGCATGGGTTTATGAAAGGCGGGTCCTGCTTGGTCAACCTGATCTCCTTCTATGACCGGGTGACCCGCCTAGTGGATGAGGGAAAGGCTGTGGATGTTATCTGCCTGGACTTCAGGAAGGCCTTTGACGCTGTCTCTCATGGCATACTCCTTGAGAAGCTGGCGTCTCATGGCTTGGACAAGTGTATTCTTCGCTGGGTGAAAAACTGGCTGGCTGGACGAGCCCAGAGGGTTGTGGTGAATGGAGTTAAACCCAGTTGGCGGCGGGTCACAAGTGGTGTTCCCCAGGGCTCGGTGTTGGGACTGGTTCTGTTTAATATCTTTATCAACGATCTGGACGAGGGGATTAAGTTCACCCTCAGCAAGTTTGCAGATGACACCAAGTTGGGAGGCAGGGTTGATCTGCTTGAGAGTAGGAAGTCTCTACAGAGAGATCTGGACAGGCTGGATCAATGGGCTGAGGCCAATCGTATGAAGTTCAACAAGGCCAAGTGCCGGGTCCTGCACTTGGGTCACAGCAACCCCATGCAGTGCTGCAGGCTTGGGGAAGAGTGGCTGGAAAGCTGCCCAGCAGAGAAAGACCTGGGGGTGCTGGTTGACAGCCGGCTGAATATGAGCCAGCAGTGTGCCCAGGCGGCCAAGAAGGCCAATGGCATCCTGGCCTACATCAGAAATAGTGTGGCCAGCAGCAGCAGGGAGGTGATTGTTCCCCTGTACTCGGCACTGGTGAGGCTGCACCTCGAGTACTGTGTTCAGGGCCCCTCACTACAGGAAAGACATTGAGGTGCTGGAGCGTGTTCAGAGAACAGCAAGCAAGTTGGTGAGGAGCCTGGAGCATGTGTCTTATGAGGAGCGGCTGAGGGAATTGGAGCTGTTTAGTCTGGAGAAAAGGAGGCTGAGGGGAGACCTTATAGCTCTCTACAACTACCTGAAAGGGGTTTGTAGTGAGGTGGGTGCTGGTCTCTTCTGTCAGGTGGCTGGATATAGGATGAGAGGAAATGGCCTCAAGTTGCAGCAAGGGAGGTTTAGGTTGGATATTAGGAAAAATTTCTTTACTGAAAGGGCTGTCAGACACTGGAATAGGCTGCCCAGGGAAGTGGTTGAGTCACCATCCCTGGAGGTATTCAAGAAGCGTGTAGACAAGGCACTCCAGAACATGGTTTAGTGGGCATGGATGATGGTTGGACTCGATGATCTTGAAGGTCTTTTCCAACCTAAATGATTCTATGATTAGAATACCACAAGTATTCTGCAAAACCTTGCATCTGCCTCCCAGGTGATTGCTGGGTATTATATCAGTCAGTAACTGGGTTTCCATGTAGCACCCACTGAAAAGCCTATTTCCATCCGCTGAACTCAATGCTCAATGCCTCTTTTCTGCCTTTCAAAAGGGATGTGATGACATGGGATTTAAACTGGGAAAGCTCTTTGATAAAAGTGACTTAATATAGACCATTGCTTTTTGTGATCAGAATTCCATTATATAATTCATTTACTTTCACAGTTGTATTCTGGGTGGGATTTCTGTAAGAAGTTCTGGGTATGTACAAAGGTACAGGTAAGAAGAGAAGAATAAGAAAATGTGCACTATTTTCTTTCTTTTTTCATGTTACATTGATTTTAGGGGAAGGGGGAGCTACAGAATAAAATTCCTATTTTCAGAAACTTTACTGTTTCTCACACACAATAAACTTAATATTAACATTTAAAAACAAAGATGACAAAATCCATGTTGGGCATCAACTACCCTTTGTGGGAAGCTAGACTTTTAAACGAGGAACACTGTCCATTCTAGGCTGCCATTGAAAACATGACATTTCTAGTTTTTATATCTGATATCTGTTTCCTATAAAGACTTTCAATTGTCTTGTTAAAGGATTAAACATTCTCATAAGTAGGAAGATAAAGTCCCTTTTGAGTAGTAGTTCCCAAGCTGTGTTTTCTAGCATCATAATGACACTTATATACAACACTTCAGGATAAATTTATCTGTCATTACCTTTGTTTTTAGTGGATATGTGGGCCAATTTCTTTATCCATTTGCATTCCTTGCTATAACATCCACCCAATTCATTTTAGAGGTATTAAATTAGATAACAAATGTGACTGATGTGTACTCTTCAAAAAAAATCCAGTGCAAGTAGTTCATAAAGCAGTCTTCATAACTCTGTCTAAAAAACTAATATTAAATCAAATGAAATCAGGTAAGTAGTGTTTTCATGTTGACAGAAATAAGTATTTCCTAATCCTTAAACAGGAGGGGGAAACAAACAAACAAACCACCACTAAAACCTAAATTATTACTCTTATTACTTCCAGTACCCTCTCAGCAATAATATTCCTCCTAATGTAACAAATAGAATTCTAGTACTGCTTACCTACACAAGTCTATCAGGAGATGAAAGTCTGGGCAGAATAAAAAAGTATACCCAACTACTTTGCTTCAATGACATTTTATCTACCAGTACTGGCAGCACGAGCCTTCCTCTAGGACCCTCCCCAGCTGACCAGTCCTTTCATTGTGGGTGGGGTCTAAACTAAGCCAGATTTACTCCAACATTTTCTTTCCACTAAACTGAAATTTATCAATGATGAAGTTTGCCCATATTCTCCGAGAGCCAGAACCTATTTCATGTCTCCTTCACCATTTAATTTGTGGAAAAAACCACAATTCATTAAAACACTTGTTTTGTTTTGTGTTGTTTTGTTTTGTTTTTAAATATAATTACATGTAGCAATAATCCATTGATCTATACAGGCACACCGGCAGATGCAGAAGAATCAAAGGACATATATGAACTTAACTGGCTTTGTAAGAGAAAGCTATAACTTGACCTGTCATTTAGAAATTTACTTCCTAAGATGATACATTGAGGATCTTCAACATGACACAATAAAACTGAAGAAAAAAAAGAGGAGGAAGTGTAGGACAGCTTAAACAGATGAAATTAAAGGAGGAAATTCACGGACGTCGACATTCCAGCTAGGTAGATATTACGATTACAAAGAGCACCCAAGGACCCCGAGAGACGGAGTCCGTCCGTCCGTGCCTTTCTACCCGCAGGCAAAAGGCGCCGCAGCTGCCGCCGCCGCCGCCTCGAGGGAACAGCGCCACCTGCTGGGCCGCTGCCCGCCGCCGGCAGCCTGACTCGGCTTAGCTGGGCGGAGCAGAGAGATCGCAGTCGCGGCTGCAACGTTTTAATTCACCTTGTTCTTCCAGCCTTGGGTAAATTTTTCTCGGGATAATTCTTCTCTTTAAAATATTAATCATCAGATTCAGGAATATTTTTACATTTAGAGATGCTGTCATTTTTCTACTTTTAATCAATGACACACGTCTCCGCCAGCAAAGGCGATGAAGGGAGTGAATTTACTTCTTAAAGTTTTATCCACGTAACGCTGAAGGTGCATCAACTGTCTCTTCTATTCTCCTAGAAGAATTTAAAGAAATCTCTGATAGCTAGTCAAAAGGACTGAAAGTTCACATAAAATCATTTTGTGCTCATAAAAGCTCTTAGCACCATAAATTGATGTGACTTTTAAAAATTATCCCACAGCACTACCCGTTGCACTTCTCGGAGATTTAATGCTGGAAAGTCAGGAGCAACGCGTCGGACGGAGGTTGTAGCAGCCAGCTGAGGTGTGAGTTTCAGCGACACGGCTCCCCCATTTGTTTGCACAGAGGGCTCTCGGTAGCTCACAGGTAAGAGGTGGCTGGTTCCTCCTAGCGTCATTGCTTTCCTGTGGGCTGGGAAAGGGCTTGCCACACAGCTCAGTCCCAGGGCAAATGCGCAGGTTTTGCCCCTTCAGTTCCTGCTAGCTCACCTCCTACTGTACTTGGGATTAAGCGCAACCCCCACCCCCCCCCCCCACCTGTGTGCAGCCCTGCCAGAAATCTCCTCGGGCCCCGCAGGGCAGAAGCTGCACCTCAACTCTTCTCCGGCTGCATTTCATGCAATAGCCACAGGCTGGACATCCCCAGTGTAAAGGAACGGGTAAGCGCTCCTTTAACATTTGCAGCTATACATATGTAAAAAAACAGTGATACGATCTATGCTTTCGAGTAAACAATACTTGAAAAATACTAATGGAAATACCACATTCCGTTTGCCAGATTCTGCCTTACCTATACGTTAATACTGCTCAAAGGGAGTGCAGGCAAATATTCAGCATAATTGAAGCTCACCTGTCAGGTTTAAACTCTACAAGCTATGGCATTTCATTTCCAGCATAATCAAAGGGGTTTGGGTTGTTTGGTTTTTTTTTCAGGATGAATTGTCTGAATTTTTGGTACTGCAGACAACTTTTGACTGTAAGAGTAGCATGGTGTTTGAATTTAAAAAGCAAACACAAGATACAATCTGTGTTAAGCAACATCCTCTAAAGCAAATACAAACCAACCAGAACAAACAGCTTCAGGCAAACTAGCAGAGTAAACAACAGAAAGCAAAGAGAACAAGACAAGACCAGAGAGAGGCTATACTGCATTTTCTTTGGAGCTAGAGGTTTTAGAGGGTTTCAGTGACTCCCAGCTCCATCTCTCTACAGGAAATCATTTTTTTGCCACTCCCATGAGAATTAAAATTCTGCTGTGGGACTGGGAGAGATGATGTTCACGGTGCTTTATAACTTCCTAATTAATTTCTCTCCTGCCAAAGAACACAGCATCAAAATATTTTAGCACATTAACTAATCTCAGACAATTTCTCAATCGCTCCTTAGGATGTGATTCTCCTATTTAATCTACTGATACCAGCTTCTGTGCTGCTGACTTCACTAGAGCTCCACGGGTACAAGAATCATCTATTGATCACTCTGCACAGCCAGGGCTTTCTTCCATCTAGACTTCACTGGTGGAGGCTTAATATTCTGCAAAGTAATTTAACTCCTTCCACAGATATGTTAGTTTTTGTCTTTTGTTCATATGTGCTTATCTAGTAGATTATCTGCTAGTTAGATTTTGTCCTGAGGCTCTGAACCATCAATCAGTACTTCATTATTGTTATTTTTTTGTCCAAATAAAATCTCAGCTGAGATGAAAATCTTTTTCAAAAGGTGGACTACATTGCAAACTACTTGGAAACACATATTGTTAAAACACAATTGTGAGTCAAACTGGATAATTCATGTTTTTCCATTTGTCTCTGAACACACAGTAAGATACACTACCTCAATTATCGTGAAATTTTGATGTAGAACTATTAGCTTTTTAAAAACAAATCTGGGAACACTACTGAAGAAATCTCAATTGACTATACAAATAATATTTGAACAGAAGTAACGCTACAGTAACATGTAATTTTGTGTGTATTTGTGTTTATCTGTGTAATACTACAGATGAGGATGCAATGTTCTTTAGTTTCAAAAGACATTCAGCATCTTTTAGAAACACAATCAATCCTGTAACAAAAGGTTCCATTATTGGCTACTTCATGTATTTTCCTTTCAGATCTAATGATTTTCAGAAGTTGTTAGGGTTACTGGGGTCAATAGAAAGCGTAAGAGTCCATTAGGTGTACAAGAAAGCAGAGCTATGAAAAGCAGTCACGATGAGGAACATAAAAAACAATTATCCAACAAATGTTGGATGTATTATTAAGTACACATGTTGTTTTATAAAGCAAGGCATCTGATACAAGGAGAAACATCCTCAGGCTCTGCAATGGCCAGTCAGGACTTTGTCCCTTTTAGGGCTATGGAAGAAAACTCAGTGTATGAAGACCAAAGACATCTATTTACAATCAAAATTCAGAAGGTTTGTGAGAGCAGAAGTAGACTATACCCACTACTTCATCTTACTATTTTCCCCAGACTCTGCAGTCTGGCTTTAGAGCTTGCCTGTGTGATGGTGATGCATGGCATTCTTCCTTACATCTGTAAATTGTTCTGGCTCTTTCCTATAGCTAGGCTCTATTTTTTATAACTAGACTTACAAATTACTTCGCCAGTTGTGGTGGGTTGACCTTGGCTGGCTGCCAGATGCCCACTCAGTCACTCTCTCATCCCCCTCCTAAACAGGACAGGGACGGGGGGAATAAGACTGACAAGCTTGTGGGTCAAGATAAAGACAGGGAGATGACTTACCTTTTACTGTCACAGGCAAAGTAGACTTCGCTTGGGGAAAATTCATTTAATTTCTTACCAGTTAAAATAGATTTGGATGGTGAGAAACAAAGACAAAACCTAAAACTACTTCCCCCACCCCTTTCTCCCAGGTTCACCTTCGTTCCTTCATCGCCGACTCCTCTGCCTCTCTCCACGCCGAGTGGCACAGGAGGATGGGGAATGGTGGCTGTCGTCAGTCCACAACAGCTCCTCTCTGCCACTCCTTCCTCCTCACACTTTTCCCCTGCAACAGCGGGGGGACCTCCATGGGTGCAGTATGGATACCCGATCCACCATGATCTCTCCAGGGGCTGCAGGGGAACCCCTGCTCAGTTTCCTGGAGCACCACCTCCCTGTCCTCCTGCTCCCCGCCCCTTTGCAGGGTTCTTTCTCACACTTTCCCCCCTCATTCCTCTCTGTCCAGCGTTTTGCCCTTTCTCACACAGGCTTTCCCCGCGGCTCCGCCGTGGTGGCTGCGGGGCTGAGCCGTGCCCTGCGGTGGGTCGGTCGGAGCCGGCTGGAACCGGCTGTGTCCGGCTCGGGGCAGCCCCGGCCTCTCCTCACAGAGGCCCCGCAGCCCCCCCTGCCAGCGCCTGGGCACCTGCATCCTGTACGTAAGTTGTTAAAGTTTTTCCAGTATTTGTCAACTGAAAGAGGTCCCAAGCATTTCAGAGAAGGTAAATCAAAATCGAAAAAGCCTACTTCTCTAGTATGCTTTTCAGCACGATCAACTGCATCAGTAGGATCACTTTTTTAAGGACCAGCTTTAAACATTTCCAAACGCAGGCACTGGCTGTTTTCCACACACCACACTGTTACGCCTCTGGTGGCTACTAGAGCTGCCTGCAAGCTGAACCGAGGAGCTGGATCACTGGCATTTGTGCAGGTGAACTGCTTTCCTCCTTCCTCTGAGAGGAGCAGCAGCCGCGGCCCTATTAGTGTCTGCGGTTCAATATACAGCACAGCCACACTGGCCTTCAGGGCAGCAAAAGTGAGTAGCGAGGGGGCTGCAAGGTGTGCCAGGCAGGAGATGGGGACGGAGAGGAGAAATGTGCTTGCTGCCTTTGGGAGGCAGCAGGGCTTTCTTGAGCTGGTTTTGCTGTGAAAGCCACTGACCTCTGAAACTCCCAAGGAATTTCAAGAAGCGTTTCCTAAAACTCTCCTGGCCTAATGGGATAGGCCATAGGGTGATGGGAAGCCATTTGACCGCTCACTGCTGCTACTAGACCCTGACTACCCCTCGTCAGAGTTTTCTGTGAGCTAATTTTGTTGCTGAAATCCGGAATAAAACTCCTTAACAGCAATGAGAAGTTAAGAAGCAGGCACTCCTTATTGCAGCGCTGGGCACACGGGGGATCGCTCCACCTATCGTGTGCACCTGTCTGGTTTAACTATGCAGGTTAAATACACACGTGTTATACATATTCACTAGATTTCCGAGAAATGTTATACATAATCATTAGTTTCCTGAGAAACTATTAACATATGTAAATGTCCTTTATGCAAGCACGTTGAAGGTCTCTGGTGGTCCTCAGAAGCCCTCTGGTGGTCTTCCATAGTCTTCCTCACTTGTCCGCTTCTTGACCTCTTCTTAGGTGATTCTGCGCAGTACGATTCTTGCCATTATATTAGATTACACAAAAGTACATTCTATGTTAATTCTTTTTCTATGATTGGTCTTCTAATCATACTACCTTATTAATATTCTTATGTTAAAACAATCATTGGTCGATCTCACATAATCCATTAACCGGAACTTTGATCAAAGTAGGGTTTCTAAGCAACAGAACTAAGGTCCATAACGATTTCTTAAAACAAACCACTATAATTAACCAATCTGTGTTAGAATTCTATGGTTAACTGACTGTCAACAATACTTGTATTCTTACGATTATGCTTAGCACTTTTTGTAATGTTCCTAAGTCTCTATAACTACGTTGCAAACTTCACACTCCTATCTCATGATTTTGTTTTAATCAAATCTTTATCAAAGTATTTGCAACAATTTGACTCACTGAAGCTTGCAAGGAATACCTGCAAATTAGACTGCCTTAATTCACTAATACTGAAGAAACAGAACAGTTCATGTAAGGGTCAAGGGAACGTCAGATGTGGAGAAAAAGTGGGGACAGGACTGCGGTCAGGAATTGAGAGAGGTGTGAAATGAAGGGAGAGAGCCTCTTCCAGGGATGAAGAGCCATTAGGTTCCCCATGCTGCCCTGAGACTATGCTCCTTCATCATCCTCACTCTCCCAGCCTTTCTTGAGGTGGTAGCTGGATTTTAAAAATGCTTACTCCTTGCCAACTTTGCAAACATATCACTTCATCGCTTTGTATGTTAGACAAAAATAACTTCCCTGTGTACAGCTATATAAAGAGACATTGAGACCTATCCTCATTCACCAAGTTAGATATCATGAGCTGAAAGACACAAGTTTTGCTTGGCTCTATTTGGGGAACCTAGTTTCTCTTTCTCCTGCTTCAGGAAGTGCTGTTTTCTATTGATTTTGTGAAAAATGAGGTAGCATTCATTCACAAAAGCTGACTTGTCGGATAAATCTGAAATCAGAGCCACACACTTCCCAGACTGCCCTCTTCAGATTTCTACTCACACATTTGTGAACATCGGTCATCCTGGAAATGTTGCCTGTGCATTCAGAGAAGTCAAACCCAAGATGCATTGCATCTCCTGCTTGTGGACCTGCTATCATTAGCACTTCTGCACACATAGTATGCTACTGTGTGTCAGGAGACAAGGGGCATATAAAGACAACAAATAAACAAGATTTTCAGCTTAACAGATGTCCAATCTGTGTAAAAAAATAATTAGAAAAATAAAAGCCAAATGCCACATTTCTCCTTTATTTCTTTGACCATTTGTTATAATTCAAGTGAGAACTTTATTTTTGCGAACTGATTGCTGCTTTCCCATATGATCCTCCCATGCCAAAATGACAATCAAGGGTGGATGAATCCAAAGCAGTCATATTTTTCACATGCTTTAACTTCAACAAGGCCAGATTTCTCAACATTACGAATTAAAAATGAGGAGAAAGAAATGGACTTTGTAATTTTTTAAAAATTATCAAAATGTAAATCTGAGACAGTCCATCCATTCTAAAAATTATTTACTAAGTACTAGCTTAATTCTCAGTTAGAACTGAGAAAACCAATGCACACCAAACTCGCCTGAACTTCAAGCTTAATTTTTATTTTTTTAAATGTTCATCCATTATTCTTCATTTCACTCATGCTAGTTTTGCAGTATTCTGTAGCTTAAAGTTCCTGATAGCTCTGGGGCTTGATGTAGGATGCACCTGAACAAATTCCTATAAAATACTGTACATCCCAGGAGATTTACACAGATTGGATAAGCTTCAGGTAAACTTTTGAACCAAATTTTAAATCTTTTGAGGATTACCTGTAAGCTATTATTAATGATTCCAGTGACATTATTATTAATGCATTTCATTACAAAGTTAAATTATTTTGTGCTTTTATAATGGAAAACTCCACAATTCAGTTTTGGGGAATGTTGTGATTAACACTCAAGTATATATAAAGGAAAAGACAGCATGCGTTGTTATTTAAAGCTAGCATAACTGTCAAACAGTGGTATTTCAGACCACAGAATTAGGCTTTTCCCAAGTTTGGAAAATTTAAAATCTCAAATATTGACATTAAATACTCAGATGCTCTCAAAAAGTAAATAATAGATTTCTATTTCATTCCACTTTACTACATTTCTGCAAATCAGTGGTATTGCAGGTAACTTCCCTCACGTGAAAGGTAATGAGACTTCATGTATGCACGTTGTTGTGCCGAAACTGATTTGAGCAAGAGATGTCTTCAATACTTATGGTAAGGGTGGCTATTACATTTTAAATGCTTTGTATACCAACAAAGAGTACACCAGCCTGAGGAATGAAGATGTATGTAAGACACTGTAGTAATTCCATATTAACCCCTGCATATTTACTGTGTAATTTTTGTAACTTGAACAAGCACAGTTATTTTATCTGAAAATCTCTCCAGTTATTCTGTTTTGTGATCTACAAAGGAATAAGTACTTTCTGACTAGGGGGGTTTTGCACTTGTGTCTCACACAGGTTCTGTACCATGTTAGTATGTCCATGAGCAGTGAGACAAACAGGAAAAAGCATCAGTGACAACCTTATTTTTAGGGAATCTTGCCAAGGGTATAGAGTTATTTCAATCATAACTTTCAATATCTGAAGCACAACAGGAGAAGCTATGCAATATACCAAAACACCTGGATATTGATCATGTCAAACACTTGAAAACCACTATGTTTTAACAATTCTCACCCATACAGCTAGTTAATTAGGTCAAGAGTTTACTCTATTTTCAAGTTAAGCAACTTCATAACTAGATAAAAAGGTAGCTTTGGCTGCAGGTTATCTTAGTTCCTGTGGCTGTTCTTGAAAAGATTTGGATCTGAAAGTTGAATGTTTATCAGATGAGTACAGGATGCAACATGGCCAGTTCAGCTTAGCTCCCAAAGTATCAAGACTGCATTTGTTCAGTGTTTTTCCTCTGACAGCTTGCAGCAGCAAAAGGCAAGCAGCAAGTTAATGTCATCCTCCCACAGCAGCAAATATTTTCAACAACTTTTGTTCTAATCTCAATGACAAAACCTCTTGGGAAACTCTTTCCAACAGTAGGTGCACTGAAGTAGGGTGATTTTTTTTCTCCTCGGAGAACCAAAATACACAAAATAAAAACGTTTGTCCAGATCTATTAAACATGTTATTAGTGTGTTACACCTGCGCAAAGAATTAAAGGAAGGTGCTATTGTACTGTAAAAGAACTAGAGGGTAGCATTGTATAGTCTAGTGGAAGCAATCCTAACTAGAATGCTTCACATCTACTTATATAGCTTCAAAGAAATCCATTACAAGTCAATGATTTCCAAGATTTCCATGGCAACCTAATGAAAACAAACACGAGATACAACAGAAAATTATGCTCGGATGCATCAAAAGAATAGCACTAATTATAGAAGCAACACATCCTTGGAGGGAAATGTTAAACTTTATAAAGAATAAGCATCCGTGTAGCATGTCTTATAAATGCTACATTGTAAGGGGGAAATTCAACAGTCAAACCTGCAGATGTGTATCTCTGACAAGTGATTTAAGTAAAGCTCATTGTGGTCTCTGAAATGTTAAATGGATTCTCTTTGGGAATCTCTTAGGTTCCCAAATGTACTTACCTCCAGATGCAATATTCCACTGGTGTCTCCTGGGGAGAGTGCAATTTGAGTAAAAAGGGTTGTTTTTAGCACAATTCTTTTTATTTTTACCATCTGATCTCTTCCTCCCTTCATCTCTCTGAGGCTAGCTGTTCTTGCAGGAATAGGAGAAGCAATTGCAATAAACCAGGCTACTTTCTGGGGCAGCAATCCTATTTTACTTAGGTTTTTAGGCAGTTATACCCTGATATTTTACAGGAGAACTAGAGGGGTACCAGAAGATGGAGTATGTCATTTTAATGCACAGTGAACCAAGAAAGTACATGAGTTTACCAGAGAATTTGAATCCCAAGGACTGTCTCATTATATGTAGTAGTATACTTCATGAAAGGATTGATATTAAAAACAGTTCCAAAGGGTGAAATATATTTTGGAACATTTGGAAGCAGGTAAAGGCCTGCATCAAAAATTTTGAGTCATCCCATTATTCATCGTAAAGGAAAGAAAAGAGTACAAAACTAAACAAACTTTTGTCATGAGTGAATAAGGTATTGGTTTTTTCTGCCTTGCAGAGAGATGGACTAGAAAATTTTGAGGCCTCACAAAGGTTATGATAACCAAGAGTCACTAACTTCATCTTTATCCCAGAACATATCTCATTACACAACAGTGGTTTAAACGCCAGTCTAATATGGATAGTTTTCAGGAATAACTCAGTCTCACATGGATATAACAATTTCTTAATCTGTTCCTCTCCAGTATATAGCATTTTGATAGCATCTGAGAAACAAGCTGGATCAGCAAACTGTGTCAGATTAACAGCATGCATTAGAGTTAGAATGAAGTTCAGAATATTAAACCCCTATTCATAGCATCTTCCTTTTCATAAATTAATAAATAATAAATAGATTAAAAAGTCAATGCACTTTTGGTCACAAGTAAGGTTTTAAGGCAACTCATACAGACTCAGATGAATTGTCGCAATTTCTGTGCCAAACCAGAAACATTATTTATTCTTGTAGCTAACATGCAAAACACATTTATAATAATTTTTTTGGAAAACATATGTGTTGACATTTTCTGTGCTTTCTATATGCCCAGCGTCAGTTTAAACAGGTAAAATGATAAACTGCTCATTGCTATTCCAAAGCTCTTCTGTGAAGTATATACAGGAAATAAGATCTGTAATTCAAGAAGCAAGACACACGTTAATTCTTGTACAATAGAGAAATCAATATTAAAATCAGGACTGCACTACTTCTGAGGCTGTACTCCAGTGATAACAAAATATTGACTTACTATTCTCAGCCCGGAGCAAAAAACTAAGAGAACATTTGAATTTTAATTAATACACATATAACGTAGTTGCAGTTTACATTCACTGACCCCCTAAGAATGCATAAAGTTATGCCATACATTGACCTTTATTCAGACTTTGAGGGAATATTAAATTGAGTTGCAAGCTTGCTAGGGCCAGGACCCTGCCTTACTGTCTGCCTATAAAATGTCTGGCATGCCTGTGGCACCTTATAAATAATCATATCAGTGCCACAGTAAATGAAGAGGATCAAAAAAACAACCAAACACACCCCTCCTCTAATAAATCAAATCCAATTTGTAATCAGATTTTTTTAATAGTTTAGCCACTAACTCTCTCTGAGCCTCTACTGCTACTTTTATCCAACTGAGTTTCAAGTTTTACTAATCTATATAAAGAAAGGGTGTACTGCTGGTGCTCATAGACAGCTTGCTTCCATTATCCATCAAAGGGTATGAACCAAAGAACATCTCATTGGTCTTTTTCAGTGACAGACAAATGCTCTGGGCCATGTTTACGACCACGAAATTTGCATGCACAAAACCCTAGACCAAAATGCTAAAGCTGTAGTACTTCAAGCTTCTGATCACACAACGGGATTACAGTTGTTTCTGAAGATACTGGTGTTGGTATCGCTCAGTTTCATAAATACATGACACTGCATAATCCTGTATGTGCTACAAAGGCATTAATCAAAATTCTTTTTTTAAATTATTTTTATTGCTATCTGTCCTAAGTCACACCTAGTCAAAGAAAATTACAAAAATAGGCCCAAGTCACTAAAACCTAGCACTACAGCAGATTTCTGTGTGCTACAGTAGCAACTACAATTTGTCCATAAAATAAAAATACTGTCGTGGTTTAACCCCAGACAGCAACTAAGCATCACGCAGCTGCTCACTCACTTCCCCCTGGCCGCCCAGTGAGGTGGGGGAGAGAAGCAGGAAAAGTAGTAAAACTCGTGGGTTGAGATAAGAATGGTTTAATAGAACAGAAAAGAAGAAACTAATAATGATAATGACAACACTAATAAAATGACAATAGTAATAATAAAAGGATTAGAATATACAAGTGATGCACAATGCAATTGCTCACCACCCGCCAACTGATAATCCCCCCAACCCCCACTCCCCCCAGTTTATATACTAGATGTGACATCACATGGCATAGAATACCCCTTTGGCCAGTTTGGGTCAGCTGCCCTGGCTGTGTCCCGTCCCAACTTCTTGTGCCCCTCCAGCCTTCTTGCTGGCTGGGCATGAGAAGCTGAAAAATACTTGACTTAGTCTAAACACTACTTAGCAACTACTGAAAACATCAGTATGTTATCAACATTCTTCTCATACTGAACTCAAAAACATAGCACTATACCAGCTGAAATCAGGACAATAGCAAACCCATTTACTGCTAAGAATAAGCCAAGTAAGATGAATAGCAAACTTGTACGAATCACGATTTGATTGCAGTTACATTAATAGTAGAGAAAAAAAAAGGATAAAAATTCTTTGAGTGTATTATTCACCACATATTATTCACTCAGTTTCACTTAATCATCCAGCCTCTGTAGGTGACCGAGGCAACCCTTCAAACCTTTGATTTATTTTTGGTCTCATTTAGAAGCTGTCATACAGTTGCAATGCATTAGTTCCAAACAGCAACAATTTCAGAAATGCACAGAACAGAACTGATCGATTCAGTTACTCTCTACTGGAAAAAGAAGATACCCTAAAATCTGTGAAATGTTTGAAACATGAAAGATTGAATATGCCAGAAATAAATTAAATTCAGATTGAATTCTTTTAAATATTCCTACTGTTCTAGCTCTCCAGTTCTTTTCTGATTCCCTGTGTTTAGGCTTGCTAGGCATGAATGAGAATTCTTAAAATGCAATAAAATTTTAGTTCACTGAATAAAGAGATGTTTTTGCCCTTCATTGCTAAGGCTCTGCCCCAAATTTTCCTCAAATGCAATAGCAACCCCCTTACTACAATATGTACCATTTTTTCAGTTTCTTCTCCCCTCTAAAATCTCCACAACCTAGTACCTATCTTTTGTGGTACACTCATGTTGTGGTTTAACCCCAGCAGGCAACTAAGCACTACCCAGCCGCTCACTCACCGCCCCCCCCCCCCAGGTGGGGTGGGGGAGAGAATAAGAAGAGTAAAAGTGTGAAAACTCTTGGGCTGAGATAAAGACAGTTTAGTAAGTAAAGCAAAAGCTGTGCACACAAGCAAAGCTAAACAGGGAATTCATTCACCACTTCCCATGGGCAGGCAGGTGTTCAGCCATCTCCAGGAAAGCAGGGCTCCATCACGTGTAATGGTTACTTGGGAAAACAAACGCTGTAATTCTGAATGTCCCCCTCTTCCTTCTTCTTCCCCCAGCTTTATATGCTGAGCATGATGTCATATGGTCTGGAATATCCCTTTGGTCAGTTGGGGTCAGCTGTCCCAGCTGTGTCCCCTCCCAACTCCTTGTGCACCCCCAGCCTACTCACTGATGGGGCGGTATGAGGAGCAGAAAAGGCCTTGGCTCTGTGTAAGCACTGCTTGGCAATAACGAAAACATCTCTGTATTGTCAACACTGTTTTCAGCACAAATCTAAAACAGAGCCTCATACTAGCTACTATGAAGAACATTAACTCTACCCCAGCCAAAACCAGCACAACTCATTAGATGGAACCACAGACCCGACCCAAGTCATTTAAGAAGTGTAGAGGGTCAGGGTGTACCAACTGGGGTCTGAGAAGCCAGGCTACTAGGTGCAAATTTGCTCAAGCAACAAGGTCAGCAGATTTGGTTCTTTGTTTTTCTGGGCTTTTTTTGCTTGGGGATTTTATCTTTGAAAAGTTTTGTCTGTGTTCCAGCCTTTGTCTTTTCCTCTGAGATTCTATACAGGCTGTACCCCAATTGAATTAATTCCAGAAATCTCAGTCAAATACTCAACAGGCATGTAAAGATCATATGGATGTGCAAGTGCAGATCTGTTCCCTAGGCTTCAGCTCTTGTGCAGTGGCTCTAATACATCTGGGAAACTATGAACAAATTGCACATGTATCACACAGATGGCTTACACATGGGCTATAACCCTTATGTGTTTGGAATGGAGCAGATAATGCATTAGCACATTGAAATTCAGTAGAGAAATATGTAAAATATCAATTCCATTCCTTCTTTTCCCTCAGTAGATTAAACTCATGTATTCAGTTCCAGGAAAATATCTTTACCCTGTATTCTTGTATTGGAAAGGAGGGCAGAGAGCAACCCTTTCATCTAGTATGCTAGCTTTCTTAATTGTCCTTTTCTAATGTATTATGTGCAGGATGTAGAGCTGCAGAGAGATGAAGCTTGCCTAAAATGGGTATCCTTCCCCAAAAGGCAGTGGAATGATACCATTAATGTAAGGGCATGAAATCTATACCCAAGGAAAAGGGTTTTACCTTTAAACACAAGGCTGAAACTGGCACCCTGCACAGTCCCCAGGTGGAACTGTTTCATGCTGTGTAATTTACTCCATCACTCACTTCAGTGAGTAGGATATTCACTTGAGAAGCAAGTTACAAGTACAAGTTACAGGGAATTGTAGTTTACATTCCCTGTGAACATTTGTGCTACAGAACAAACCAGTGTCAGCTAGAGAAATTTATGGTGGCTGGAGGAGAGTAGCTGGAATGTCAGCCACCAGGGGAGCACCCTCAGGAGGGTGTGGGAGAAGAGGCTGGTTTAAAACCCCTCGGGCAGAGGGTGGAAGCTAGTTTCACTTCCAGGGCTCGATGCCAGAGGGCAGTCCCACAGCAATGGGGAGAGGCCACAGGCCTTTTTGTCTCTTTCTGGACCATTAGATTTCAGCAGGAGGGAAGGGAAGATAATAGGGTTTTCCCTTCCCCCAAAGTATAAAATTACTCTTTTCTACGCAGAAGAAAAATTTTTCAGGCCTTCACTTCAGGGAAGTGAGGAGGAGAGGTAAATTCTACTTGTGTTAAACTGTGCTGGAATTATTTTTCCAGTGTCTGAGTTCAGCTGCCACCCAATGGCTTATTTGCCTAGTCCTGGGGTTTCCTGACTTAGGGCTGAAGAAACTCTGTGAAAATAGATACATAAAATTTAGTTCAGCAGCATGGAATATTGCAGCTTCGACTTCTTTTATGGCCTGGCCCCAACTGTTTCACAACAGCTACTGGTATTTGATGAGAACAGAACATACAACTAACTAAATAACGAAAAAGGGTGTAAAATCTGACAAACTGTAAGCTATAGTTATTAGTACGACAAACAGAGCAATAAAGTAGTGGGAGACCAAATTCAATAAACCAAAAAGCTGTTCTTATTGGTGCTGAATGTGACATGCATAAGGTCCCTGAGAAAGTTGTGTATGTTTCTAAAAATCTCAAATTAGTGACTGTAAGTATTGAAAATCACCTTCTGTGAACCACCCTCATCTGGCTGTGCAGAAAGGGGATTAAAATAACTTCTATTATTCGTGAAAGAGGCCAGCATTGCTGGTAAGGTAAAGGCAGACACCTGGCAACTCAGCCCAGTCCTACTGCCTCAAACCAGGAATCTGATTCACTGGCGAACTTTCTGTCCTTATTTACGCCAGTTCAAACTTGTATAAGTAATTTTACACTCAGTTTGTATCATCATCAATAACTACACAAATTTTCCCCATGACAAATCTCACATGCATCAGCTCATTATGTGATGCATCAAAAAAAAAGAAAAAATACAAGTAAGTGAAATGTTTTTACATGGTGGTCAGAAAGAGCTCACTTCAGAGGTGAATTTCATGCCACTTCAGACAAGGAGAAAGTAAATTGTGTTTGGCAAACCACATGTTGGCCTAGCCAAGCCCCTTTTGAAGCTTGACCATCTGCAGCCAGCGTGGAGATCTGGAGCAAAGCACATTTTAGAACATGGAAAAAAGCCCATAACTCATCAAGTAGACATCCTGGCCCATAACATATTTACTTTAAATTAATTTTTTAGTAAGTAGCATGTGTGATTTTGACAGTAGAATTTTGCCCATATGGTTTAACATTTGGGTATCTCTAAAGCAGCTTGGAAAGTTTAAACTATTTGCTAATACTTCAGCAACTTCCTCTCTCCCTCTCACTGGACCTTTATTTTTGAAATGTAAAATTTAAGAAGTTCCACATTTAGTCAATTTGAGAAGATGCATGACACTTGGTTTCCAGATATGGAAACTTATCTGAAAAAATATGACTGTTGTAACAATGTGATTTCATGTCATTTCAATTGTTTCTTAACAAAGAAAATATCTTTTTTGGGGGGGGGAGCTGAGAAAGAGTCTAAAAGGAAACTCATCATTCTGACCCCAGTATCTATGAATTTTTGCCCTTTTCAGTTTTTGGGTGGTTCAGATGCGAAATATTCCCAACTGGACCTACCACAGTAAATTTTCTAAAACTGTGAAGTTAAAACCAAGCCTGCTACACTCATATTTATTCTGTAATGTTGTGCCTATAGGGACACTGGCTCACAATTTTATCTGCAACATTATTTTTCTGGCATTTGTGACAAACTATAAACTACAGGACTGAATTTTTAAATTGAGTCTTTTCTCATTATGAATCAAGTGAAAGTAGGATTCTGCTATTGTAAACTAGCAGCAAACTTGCTCTTAAACCATATTTCTAGTGGCTCTCATTTTGCTGCAAATGTAAATTCAAAGAGATATATGTTTCCATCATCCCAATGCTACCACTGAATTAAAATATCAGCAATATCCATGAATTAAATGGGCCTCATCAACACGTTTTACAGCAGTTGAGATGTCATTTTATATTTTTTGTTTACAAACAGCAATAAATATACTCATGTGTATTGATCTTTATTATCATTAAGATTTATCAAGCAGCACTTATGCTCCAGGCCTCGCACAAAAGTAAAAAAAAAAACAACAAAAAACAACCAACCAAAACTCCATGAATCCTCCACATGCAGTTTCTACAATACCACCGATATATTTAAGATGTTGGAGTCCTGCATTTTTGCAAGGCGTATATCCAACTATGAATTCTTAGATGGGCATGAGTATGTCTGAGAACAAATTCAGCATTAAGGTACCACAGTATTGCTAGTGCCAAAGCTCCTGAAAGATACTATCTACCTAGCTACATGTATACACCTTTAAAGATTAGACATCAGACTACTGTAAAACGGCCTACCCTTAGGCAGGAGCAAGAAAATAAGGTTGCCCTTTACTCTTCTGTGGCTAGAAAGAAATAACAGAGAGAATTTGAAGGACTCAGTTCTAAGCTAGGACATGCTTAGCCCATAGGTCTCTTTTCTGAAGGAAATTGGGACCAAGCGTCAGTGAACGCATCCCAGGAGGGAGATGCTCACTGAATGTTACAACACACAGTACTGACTTGTTACCTCAGAGCTGCATCAAATCGATGAGACAGCACACAAGCTGGACCTGAAGTAGAAGTTGTATAAGAACTGTCTGTGCAGGTACGCGTTCTTCAGAAGAGATGATAGAAGCAAGGCAGATTCAGGATTACTGTAGTACTTTTGAGAAACAAAATAGATTATCTACCTAAAGATTAAAAGAAGAGCCAAGAAGCAGCCCAAATTGGAATGTAAACACATAGTCTGTTACTATATTTTATTTTTAATTCCTGTGGAACTTACTGATACCCACCTAGAGGTCTGGGAGCATTAAATTGAAGATCTATCTACATGTAAGAAAACTAAAGCCTTCACTCATCACCTGTCATCTGGATGAAGTTACACCTCAGAAAAGCAGTGGTTTTCAATAAGGCAAAGCTTTGGCTGAAGTTTGTTTTCCCAGATGTAGTGTAATCCTACTAATTTTAATGAAGCACGACATTCAAGTAACTGGAGGCAGAGTCTCATCATTAATTTCCAATTAGAACCACTTTATTCTTACTTTTAAGTATTTTATATGGTGTTTCCTGTCCAAAACATTATACCAGCCCAAATGGAATTGGTTCAAGATTAATTTAGTTAGAGCGGTGCAAAACTCCTGTGTAGACATTCTTAAATTGTTTTAAACCTGAAACATCAGCCTAGGTTAAATTGATTCCTCACAAGATTAAGCAAAATCAATATATCATCCATTTTTAACCTGTTTAAGACTATCCACTAAGTAAATTATTTTTAAAAACCTAATAATTTAACAACACGTGCTGCGACTAGCGTTTATCATAATGATCACTATTGTCTTCTTGTTTCCTGGTAGTTGCCTGTGTGTCACCCCATGTCCATCTGCCACATTTCTTGTATGAACTGCCATCTCCTTTGAAACTTGTAACTCAGATCTTTTACACAATCTGGCATAATGGGGGTTCTGTCATTGAGAGGAACTCCCAGGTACAATCACAGTAATTGTAACATTAAAACAGTGCAAGTCTGCGTGCAAGTGTGGCCTTACTTTAAAACTACAGTCCTAAATACTGGATTTCCTGCATTTCACATTTTCTGTGCAGAAACATTAAACTTTCTTTCTACATTAAAAAAGGCCTGTTTAGACCAAAGAACATTTTGAATTGGTGGGAAGAGTAAAATAAATTGCAATCTTCTTGTCAGGGTTTTTAAATTGCTGTCTCTAAACTACAAAACCATATATGGTGAAATTAAAAAGAAAAAAAAAAAGCGTGACAAGAATCAACATGAAGACTTAAGCTCCTAATGGATTAAAACAAATTACAAAAATAGGAAAAGCAAAAGTATCACCATTACCAAGTGCCTTATGTCCAGAGATAATAAAATTACAAGTAACTAGCTGATTTGCAACTTCAAACAGAACAACATTTTCCCATACAGGTGCAAGAAAGCATACTGTTTCTTTTAGTTGATTCTCAAGGTCTCATTCCTTGGCAAGTGAAAAACCACACCAGACAGCATGAACTGTGAAAAGGGATCATGTGAGTTTAACAGCTCCACTAAAGAAATATAAAATTGCTTTCTGGTTGCCACATTGTAGCTAATACATGGCACAAGCTTGAGAGGGGAAAAAAATAATTAAATTCTTATGACAAAATCTAAATTTGATTTTACTATGGAATAAGCTGTGATTCAATTGCTCTACTCTTTAAAATACCACTGTAAGCAATGAGTTGTATCTTATTTATTTCATATTTTTGCAATCAAGAAGCATTTTGAAGATATGCACCAGTAATTTTCAATATTGAATTAAGAAGCTCTTGTCTTTGATAGCCACATAATATGTGAAGGATACTGAATCCTTTTGCAAGATTTATTCCAGTAAAACTTATCAGTCACCAAGAAATTCATACTATCAAAGATTTCTTTCGTGTTAAGATTTAAAGGTGACCAGCAACTTAAGGAAAAATGGCAGGACAGAAAAATATTAAACTACCATTTTAAATAGAAAGGTAGCAGGAAATGTTTTAGCAACTTGGTAAACGATGAGAAGAAGACAAAAGCAGAATTTCCCAGTTAGGCAAATCTGTACTTCTTGTAAACATTATAAAGACATTGCATTAAGATGTCTCCTGTCATAGCACAGAACGATTGATAACAGTTATTCAGGGTCCAGACAGCAATAGTATAGAGCAAAAAACATGGGGGGCGGGGGACGGGCAGAGGGCAGAAATCCTTTTAGATTGACCTTTAACTGATAAATTGATGATGTCCTCATTAGCAGCAACCCTGCTGCTTGCCCTCAATAAAAGATAATGTCCTGCTGTTAACACTATTCCCGTTTCTGTGATTTAACGCTACTATTACAGTGCAGATTCTATTTAAATGGATTAAGGTTTAAATTAAGATAAAATATTGTTGGGTCTGCAGTGTTTGTCTCTGAATCAAGCAGTGCGCTTTCATTGCCTGTGACTGGAAATGGGCAAGCTACAGGGGCATTTATCAGATGACATTAGCAACAAGGTTTTCACAAGGTAGTACCTATACAATACCCAATTTGTTTAGTATGCGCTCAGTAATATTTCACAGGCAGTTAGTCTGTTTATGATAAACTTTTTAATGCATAGTTACCTACAGTATCATCCTCCCTGAGGAAAAAACCTTTACTAGAATTCCAGTTTAGAATTCCAATTAGTATGCAATATTTGTGGGGTTCACAATGTAGTGAGATAACGAATCAGATTAACTGTTACATGCGACGGATGCACCATGCAATTTCACATTTTGCATGGTTATCAGTGCCATCTACAATGCTAAAAATACAGAAAGAGTTATCATTACCTATCTATGACTTGATGTAGCAATGCTTTTCTTGGTTTCTGAAGAATCATTTTGAACAAAGAAGCCTAAGCCTTTCAGTTTGATCTCCAGATGTACTTACCCTTCAACACTGTATCCTGGGAGTCAATTTATATTTTCAAGATAAATGACGAAAGTTCTACAGAACAAATGTTTAGTGATCTCTCTCATTAAATGTAATTATAGTTATTTTAATTATTTAAATACAAGCTGACCCAGCTTCTAGGATCCTTTATTAACAGTATCTCTTAACATTCAGAAATTCTCTACATTAGTTGAAGTCTTCTAATACTGAAATAACGTAGAAACTATCAGTACAGAACAGAGAGCATTATTGTCACAGGAAAGAGCAGCATGATTTTAAAAATCCAGTCTTCTATTTTTTCAATGCTCTTTGCTGTTTTCACTGGTATCTATGATCCACCAGGCAATCTACTACTCAGCTTTGATCAAATGCACACCAACTAACTTGGATATAATCTCTTTCCACAAGACCTATGGTAAATATGGTTTAGAAGTTGAAACCATCCCAACGGCAACCTTCCATCACAGTGGGGTTCTTGAATATAAAAATCTGTTTCTAATTCAAGAAAATAAATATAAAATATTTTTGTTTTCAGCTAGGTGAAAGCAAGTGGACATTGTCCAGATATCATGAGACACAGTAGTATGGTCCCTGTGGGCACTAATCATCAGTGTGATCCTTTGTTAGTCCTGGGACCACCTGTGGAAATCACACAGGAGGCAGGTTTCCCCCTCGCCCTGCCCCACTCGCTGTGGGGTGGGAGGTGGGAGCCAGGGGAGGGGGCTGGAGCAGCACAGCTCCAGCATCTTCCATCCTTCGAGTAGGGCTGCATGCAGGCACCAGCACACCCCTGCTCATGACCATACAGTGCTGACAGAGACCAGGCCAGCCACCCCAGGCTTGGGTTGTGCGTGGGCTCCTCAGGTCCTGAGTCTCTCCAAATGGGGGACTCTCATTCCCCTCGGCTTTCTGCACGTACTGGAGGAAAGAGCAAGTGATTTCCACTTCTGCCCAGGCTTGTTTTCTATAGCTTTATGAGCCCTCAGTCCCTCTGGTAATCAGCTCTCACATGTGCCCTTTCTCTTTCCCTATGCTAAACAGGGCTTTAATCAAAAGGTTTGCTGTTTCATCCTGGATTCTTTTCAGGGGAAAAAAAAAAAATATTCACACACACAATTGCAAGAAGCAGCTGTCACTCTAGAGACAGGTATGCAAGCAACGACTTGAATAACAATATCCAAAAGACTTGAATAACGTGCAATTATTCAAAGCAAACTTACAAATGGAAGTGATTTCATCTGAAAAATTTGGGGGAGGTTACCTCTTACTGTAAATTAGTTTAAATAGTATCTGTGCTTTCTTCTAGTGGTTTGTATCTGACAGTAGAAAAGATTCCATGTCTGCTATCCTGGCAAAAAGCAGAGCTTGGATGTGCTAGAATCACTTTGACAAGATTTTACAGGCTTCATAAACCCATATCCAAAGTTTCTGAAACTGTTAAACTCCATTTTGCCACTTTCTCAGGAGTGTCATATCCACATTAAATGGTCCAGTACTGCTACTAGAAGTGGAATAAATTTGTCAGGAGAAATGGCAACAACCTGTCCTTTGGTGCTGAAAACCTGAAACTCAGAATCTGCAAAATTTTAATTATCCAAAGTTATCATTAAATAGTCCTGGTTTAGTTTTGTAGTTGTTTTTATGAACTTTAAGTACACTTAGATGGGGACAGAATTATGTAAAATATTTCATCTTCATGTAATTCCATAGAAATGAGATTTTTAAAAAAATATTACTTCATGCTGATCACAGCTCTTAAAACTGCATATTCCATGTCATGTGTGTACACATTTAAAAAGACAAAAGTATTTCTACTCAACATGCAGAACTTTGACTAACATATACCTTATTTTCCTTAAATGCCTATCGTTTATAGATATAATTTTTTTGAAAAAAAAATTAAAATAAAGATGATTGTTTAATAAGCTATCCTTCGAAAAGTTAATTCAGTGGATTATAAATGTACCTACAATTATTGAGTTATATACACGTGATTTCTTTCACACTATTTAACAGTAGGAGGTTATTTTATAATTTTATGAACTTAGCAGGAATGAGAAGAAAATCTCTTTAATAATGTAATTACTACCTCTGTCCTATTTCTGTAGTTATCCTTGTTATTTTTGTTCACAAAAAAAACCCGTAATATTTTGAAGTTACATCTTCATAGGAGCAACACAACTGTATGGACAGAAGAACTGAAATGGAATATAAATGTCAAATACTATTACAAGTTAGAAATATAAAAGGTTGCGCAAAACAACTTTTCAGTGTTAATGTGAAGCCCAAGAGATATTTTAGGGTTGTTTTTTTTGTTTAAAGTTGATGAATATTGTCATTAGTGATAATTTTGGAATACTGCATTGAAAAATAACTAGTCTTCATTAAATTAATATTAATTTTTATCACTAGTCTTTTCAGGAAACATTACAGAGTTCAGCATGTGTTAGGGGGAATTAAAGAATATCTAAACTGTTTTTATGATCATCAGAACATGCCTTACATTAGATGTACATCCTGGCTCTACAGAAATCACTGGCAAAACTCCCACCAACTCCAGTTGTGTTCATGCTGTACAGTGCTTTATTTCCCTTACTGTTCTGATGTTGGCAGTCTCTCACTGAAAGTGTTACTCTTGTCCTTTCAAGCAGAGCTGGATGTAATCGGGATTTTCCTTAACATTTTGGTATTATTTTTTAACCCCATCAGCATGGGATGGATTTCCAGTCTGTGGTTCACAATGTCATCTACCCACACTGAAACTCTAGAAGGAGTTTATCAGCACTTGAGTGCGATGCAGAACTATGGGTTGGGAGCATAGCATCAGAGCTGCTAAAGGTCTTCAGATACTGTGATGCACTTTTTGTCAGGTATGTCACTGGTTTATGTTGTGAAGCAACAACATCCTCTACCAAGAGCCCCACCGGATCATACCAGAAACCATGTAGCCATACATATATTTCTACCAGATTTGAAAATCCACGCTTCTAGTAAGGTGGGGTGATGCTGTATTAGCTTCGGGACATTACTCATTCATCAGCCCCAAGGCAGTGCCATCGTGGCAATGTCTTCAAGAAGACCTGTGGGCAGGGGAAATACAACGCCGCAAAACCATTCTTGCTCAGCTAAGGAGCTAATGTGCTGACAGCTGAAAAGAGAGGAGATGATCCAGTCACCATCTCTAGGAAAGGCAAAATTTTACAGGATTTGCTACAGGACAAGGAGCAGGCAGAAGTAGCTTACCTACACTTAGAGGGCTTTGTGGGGATGGAGGGGTTGGGATGTGGCAACATGCGTAAAAGGACAAACTTGTATCTCTATGTCCATGTAAATTAAATATGCAAGGGCGAGGGAAGACATGAAGATACATGACTTTTCAGTTCTTATACCTACATTCTGTGAAGATATTGTCCAGGAGCTCTTTGGCTTAAATATCAAACATAGAGATGACAATAGCTCCCCTTTAAAATATTTTGGAGAAGAGCTCAAGAGGAATAAGAAGTTAAAATAACTTCTCAAATGTCACAAAGCCGAATCTCCTGACAAAGAATGAAATTGCTCAAGTTTATAAACCAATCCATTTCTTAACAATAGTGTCAGATAATTTGGAGACTGAGAGCACACTGCTGCATTACAGAAAAGTAGCAAGATAAGGCAAACACATTCTTGCTGACATCCAGCAGCATGCACCCAAATCGTTACTGCATGCCCTTTGCACTGCCTGCAGACAGAATAAAACAGAAGAACACTGCAAAGCCATCTCAACAGAGCAAAACTTCACACACACACCCAAAATAGATGTCAGATCTCTTTTTTTCCCTGTTCAGATTTTTGTCCTGTTACAAACCACTTTGCCAATAAAAGGCCATATAACTACTATCTTAACTTCAACAAACCATGTTGATTACAGTGAGTAAGGAGTTAATCATAGATGTTTTCAGGCAATCAATCTCATTTTAGACCACAGGTTGGGGTTTTGTTTTGGTTTTTTTTTTTTTTTTTTTTCTTCAAGTATTTGTTGCCGATAATGCAAAGTGAGTTGTGTGGCTTGGTTTTGTTGGGGTTTTGTTTCTTTTCACCTTCCTCTGCAAAGAAGTGTCTTGAATCCTTTCTGGATTGCTCCAGTGGCATTAGTCATCTAATTCAGCTGTAGCACTTGAACTTCTAGTATGATGAATCCTTAAAAAACCCAACTTCATGCATATGCATGTATTTTGTATACAATATGTGGAAAAACAGCGGTATAATAATGCTGAAAAACAGGAATCAGTAGTTTATTCTTTGGACACAGAGTTCCACCTTCTAGTGAAAAAAAAAATCACCTCATCTTTAGTTTTGGGGGTTTTGTTTTGCTTTTTTGTTTTGTTTTTTAAAACCACCAAAAAAAATGTCCTCAACTTGAGCAGGATCATGAAAGAGACATAGGGTCTTCTGAGAGGTAGTGTTACACAGGTGCACGTAGGAGCTGAACAAGAAACAGCAAGAATTTTTGGAGATGTAAAGGTGTTTGATTCTTTCTTTCAAGTTAGTCTTGAAGGTTTAATTCTGATACTGCATGAAGTGTTTCAAAGGTCACAACGCTAAAAGCAAAAGCAACAATCCATACGCAGCTTTTTCCTAATGCAGCAAAAGTCTCACCTATGATTCACACAGGCTTGTGAACACTTATGGAAAACCCCATGCCTCGTATATGAACACCTCCTGAGGGAAAATTAGTCATTTCACACAGCACTAATGATAGCTTGCCAGTGTTAAATTAATGGCATCCTTGGGGAAAAAGGTAATAACATTTTTTCTGATTAACCTAACTGGCTGCAGGACTCTGCTGTAGTTCTGTTCAAATTCATCAGCAAAACCATTTTTTGTACAGTGCCTTGAGTTGGAAATTTTGATTCTCAGAGCTGAGAGGGCAAATGGCAGTTTCTGGTGTTCTGCTGGTTTCTGTAATTACCTGTGATCACAAACTACATTTATTCTCATAAGATTTAGCTAAGATGTAAAATCCAATGATATTCCATAAATCCTCACAATAACTTTTTCCATCAACGAATCATTCACTTGGCCTTTTTAAGTCAATCATTCATCTCCAGTACGAGAGACACTGTAGAAACCAAAGCTGAGTTAGGAAACTGAAACATAAAGCAGTATGCACAGGTTAGAACAATGCAGTTCTCCAGATAAAGACTTTATATGCTTATTCATTTAATATGCACCGCCTTACTGGCTACAGAGCATAACTTTACTTTGCCTCAAAAGATTTTGAGAGTCCTATAAGAAGAAACTGAATAAAAAAGAAAATCAGAGTGTGAACATTTTCTTTCAGAAAACTTTCTTCATTATACAGTAATAAGCTATTTATTGTGCACACTCTTTGAAAGGAGTAGGAAAAATATTCCTGAGGAATTCTGTGCAATATGATGGCAAAATTCAGTGGAAATGAAAGGAGAATATGCTACCAAAAAAGCCTAGGTTTTCAGAATACGGTAAGGACACATTTGTTCATTCTTGCTGTAAAGCATCTCTGTAGTACAGTTCTTTAACACTATGAACTAAATTTTGCATTGACTTATCAAGTGTTGTAATCTCTCAACTATAACATTCTGAAATTGTTGCATCACATGTGATCAAGAAACAGCAATGCTACCTTCCAAAAAAGAGAAGTGAAGATGAATCTTATAGCAAGGGTTAAATCCTGCTCATTTTTCTCCTGAGGACAGAGCCTCTGGGCCACATCCCGATTCTTTTAGTTTGTGTTTGAGACTTCTTTAAGACTTTGCATATGCAAAGGTGAAATTAGAAGCCTCAGCAGTCAGCCCACTATATTTCAGTAATTGCTGTGATGGAACTAAGATAAGCAATGCTTAGTCCTCACTTGAAAGTTGAGGGGAAATTTACTTCCGTGAAATACAGCACCACTGCCCAGGCTGGAACTTGTTGATAAGAGTCTCATGATGGTAAGAGCATCAGCTTTGTAGAGCAACATCAACTGTGGGAACAGAAATTAAACTAGAATGCTAATGCAAACTAACTCTGGAGAGGTGTACAAATTTAATTTTTTTATTGAGCTAATTCTCTACTAAAGCACCTTGCATTTTTCTTGGTAAGTCAATACAAGTCACTTCACATCCTCTTACCCATGAGAACTTCAGAGAACTCCATTTAAAATTCATGGGAGACTACTATCTGATGATTCATTTCATTAATAACTTGTCTCCCTGGTTTCTAGGCCACAAATGCTCCAGACCCTGAAAGCTTATCCCTGTTGTTTGTAAGAACATTTTAATTGCCTCATTTTTGCAAACGTGGAAGGCTGGATCAGTCAATGAAATTCATGACAATAGTGGCAGAGAAAACATTAAGCATATTCAAAGAGAATCCGCATGTACTGACAATACAGGATTGCTCCTGCTGCCATTGACAGGAAAGCAACCTCTATTTTAAACTATCATTTCACTTTTAAAATATATAGTAAGAAAGTTAGCAACAAAGATTTTACAGCTACTACTGTAAGAAAATAAGAACTGATAACTATTTAAAGCATGACAGAAAAAGAGGCTAGAGACAAAACCAACAAAACCTTAACCACGAGTTCTCAAAAGAACTTTTGTTTCCTCTTCGTTATGTACTTCTAAAAGCAGAGCTTATAGTTAGCATGGAGACTATCTCAGTTAATACCCAGTTCCTGATATACTTAAGACTGTTCTGAGTCACACCTTTCCATGTAAGAAGTTGATAGATCACAGTCACTGCACATACTTAATACCTTCAACAAGAAAGCCCCAAGTGCTTAACAGTGGGTCCTCCTGCTGACAGTCTCAGGAGGACCCCATGAAACACACTGTGTTCTTCAGACCCCCTCTGCAGGGAGTTCTGCATGTGGCAGCAGGAGTGACTTCTAACTGCAGAACTGGTTGGGGTTTGCAAGTACTTCCCACATGGCTCAGGCCAAGGTAAGGACATCCTTTTACTGGTGAATGTTTCAATTAACAAGTCAGACTTAACTACATGTTTAAAACCAGAATTACCACTAAAACTGGGCTTAGTGGAACATCCCCCATGTACATAGTCATTTCTATATCGAAGGTAGTTCTCCTGCTTTCTCTACCAGGAGGGACAGCACTGATTCAGTCTCAGTTTTTAAAAAAACAGAGGTACAGAAAGCAAAGTTCAGTCATATTACTTCTGAGACAAGCTCATATTTGAGCTTCCACTGGAAGCCGGACACAGAATTGCTTTCTTTCCCCACTTAGTGGGACCCAAATCTCACGAGCTCATCTAGAGACTGCACATTTAGTATTTGTTAAGTCACAGTTTGCCAAGCTGCCAGAAGAACAGACAGATCTACCCATGGCGCCCAATGGAAATTTGGACACTGGCAAGGAGCCGCTCAGAGGTGGTATACCAAACATCCCTTCTATCCTTGTATTCATCTTAAAGAGGTGACAAGATCCATTTGAGGATACGGATAGCTTTATTGTCTTAGAAATTGAGTGAATAAGCAATGCTGTAAACTTTTCAAGTGGATGTTGTCTCAGGACGATGACTCCCAGGTCAGGATTAAGGTGAAACTACACCAGGGATCCTTTAACTTACAAAACTCAACTTTTACTCACTCGCAACAAGAATTGGCATGCCCACCACCAAAATTGGTATGCTCACAACAAAAATTGGCGTGAAACTATGTCAGTAAACTGTGTAATGTGTGCTAACCATGCATCACCAAACATATACTACATACAGGCCTTGCTTATCTGGGAATCAGTTCAGGGCAGACAATAAGGAGAGCCCTCCCGTTGGGTCAGGAGGTTCAGAGCAGACCCCCTTGCTTTCCAGACCCTTTCTCAGCAAGGAGCCCGGGGTGGCTGGGTCCGCTCCTAGTCCCAGACTTGGTCAATGGTTTATGTCTAAAGGGATGAGGTGTAGGGATTATGGAAAAGGGAAAGAAAGAGAGAGAGAGAAGAGAAAGATGTCACCGGTCCTGGGTCCAGCGTTGGTCCAGTCAGCCGAGGGGTCCGGTTCCGGTGGGCTTGTGCACCTGGGGCTTCAGTTTGTGTCCTTTTATCATCCTTGCCCGTCCTTCGTGCGGGCATTAGGGTAATTAGGTGTCACGAGCAGTTTGTGAGCCTTTGGGCTTGGGGGTCGCTTGGGGAGTAACTGCCCCTTCCCTGCACGGTGAGCTGCCCTGCTCAGCACATCAGAACAGGGAGCTGTGCACCCTCCTGCACACCCTGCCCCTCCTGGTGCTGATGGGCTTCTCTTCACCTGGGGTTCCTTGCTAGGCAGGGTTCCTTGTTATGCAGAATTAGTCATTAAGCAGAACTTGCCCCACCACAATGTTTGAGACATTAACTCTTTTAGTCTCTCGCAGATGTAATTTAGATTTTCATTGGTGCTGAACTGAGCTCCAGTACTTTGTATTTGGTCAGGAGTTAGATACGTTCTGCAGACTCTTTCTTCTCTCTCATTTCACAGAAGTTTCTGCAGAAGATTATCTAACTGAGCATGTAAATTGTTGTTCAAGGAAAAGAAGCTGTAACATGTTACAGTTACATTTATGTTGTGAAAATAACCTGAATAAAAAGCCTTCCATAGTAAACATATTTGAATAACGTGGAAACAGCATGAGGAGTATTCAGCTTCATCTTACGTATTTAATTGAAGCTTCTCATGATGCTTCAGTCCCCTATAGTAACTAAGTGAGCTAAAACTGAAGGAATTGCTATGTTTCTAAACAAATCATTTTTGAAATAGGCAGTCTCATAACCAGAGGAGAGTCATTAAGTTGAAAATCCATGCTGAGCCGTAAAATGCACTATATATTCCTTGATGTATTACCTGCAAAGTACTTATTAAAGCAAAGTATGGTAGAATATTCAATAAACTCTACATCCATAAAAATTACATTTTTCCACTAGTAGTGAATGTTTAGAAACTTTTTCAAATGCGTTTAAAGAGCTTAATCTTAAAAAAAAAACCAAAACAGAAACCTAACCCAACCAACCAAAAAAACCCAACCACAGCATGTAACTGTATTTTTTAAAGGCAATACAAGTTTTGTGTTTTGTTTTTTTTTCCCTCACGAAGAAAATAGAAAGTAGTGCTTTCCAGTACTACTTCACAGGAGCTGTTGCACTGTTTAACAGCAGGATCTTTATTACTAATTGATTTTTCATTTAATTAAGAAATATTGTTAAAGGACAATTGGTTTAGGTAAAATAAAGTAAGGTATAATATAAAGAGAATAAAGGAAAACAAAAAAAAATTAAATTTTATTCTGGTTTCCATAGTTTGCACATCAAATATATTCTTCTAATTCATGAATCAAAAGAATCCCAAAACAACGTTACCTCACCTGGGATTGTTGAAAATTTCAACAGAAACCTTTCCATTGTTATCTGCCACAAAGAAGAAAGTTTCTTTATTTTTCCCCCACCTTTGAGATGTGTCCACCTACTAATTGGAATATAACACTAATAAAGTTACAAGTCTCAGGTGTGCATTTCTCTTAAAACAAATAGAAATAGCAAAAATAATACATAACTGTAATACTTTCCCTAAACAAAAGATGCATTGTTCACTAACGCCTTTCAGGTAGGAAGAAACCAGTGGCTGTTATAATTCTCCCAAGTCCCAATACCTATTTGAGACTTCAAAGATTCTAAGTGATAGCTTGGAAACCACCTACTGTGCAAAGCATAAAACTATGTTTGTTTGTTTGTTGGGGTTTTTTTTCCAAGTGTTAAAAACTTGTCTTAATCAAGAACTAAATATTTATTTTGTTAGAATCAATCTTTTTTATTTAATATGCTGTTGAAATGTTCATCAGATCAGGCTAATAAATCCAAAGCTCAGTTTTGTGGAGGTTACAAATTCAGTTACTGCATTGGATGGAAGTGACCTTCCATCAGGCTAACGAGCACCAGGAATCACTGCAAAATCTGATATCTGCAAGGGCTGAGTTCTGCGAGGAAGTTCTTCAAGAAGAAAGCAAGGAGGAATGATAAAAAGAAAAAAAAAAAAAGTACGGCTTTTAATTTCTGTGTAACCTGTTCGATCACCAGAGACTATGATACCAACATGCTCTTCAAATCTTCAGAATACATGCAATACCTGGTAGTGATGCTTACTGCTTGACATAGTACTAGGAGTCCTAGGTGAATTTAGCCCTGCACTTTTTGAGTACTCCTACATGTAAATAAGACTATGAAGGTAACCTTTTAATTTTAAAAATTCTTTTTTCTATAAGATTATATCATAATTTTGTAATTATAGCCTTAATTTTCTCAATAAGCAAGAGACATGCTTAAATGCACCAGCTGATATAGCATTCATTACTTGTAATATCCTAAAAAGAAGGAAAAAACCCACCCATCTCTGTACAAGGGTTAAGATAAAAATACATATATTTCCATATATATATATCTCGGGATACATTGAATTAAGAAAGTGAAGTGTTAGAAACCCAAACCCAAGAGTTTAAATCTTGATTTGTCTTTAAATAAAGTGGTTACATTTGAGTTATTTTACTTTTCTGTTTTAAGAAAACCCATAAGACTGTCATCAAAGCTGGTGAGAAAACTACATAAGATAATTTGAATGGTATCTTAGAAACATCCGATTATTTAATGAATTTAATAAACAAAATTATTGTAGCCAATCTGTGCAGAACCTGAAACTGACCTTTTACCTGCAGGAGCAGGCAGCACACAAAGAGCCGCCTCTACACAAATAGCAGCAGCAAAAAGGCTGATGAGCTATTTCTCTTTATCCCCTTGTACCGGGGTTAGGAGCAGAGCATCAGTGCAGAAGCTCCTCCCTTTCACAGGTGTTCACTTTCACCTGAAATTTGCAGGGCACTTAATTTTGACTAACTTACAACCTTTTCCTTGACTGATTTTGTACTTTTGCCTGAGGTGAGGTGTCTAAACATGACTATAATTTAGAATCTTTTATCTCCCAGAATTTAAGATGTATCAAGAGATACTAAAAAACAGTCAAATACACCATGCAAATAAAAGAAGTTGGGGGAGGAAGCAAAGAGACCAACTTGGCATTTCAGAGATTAGTTCTGAGTTAGAGTATGGTGAAAAAACTAAGAAAATTTTGTACCTAAATGTGTGCCTTTGTTTTGGAAAGGTGATATGGACTCGTAGAAGTGACTTTTGCAAGCAATCCCTGGCTCAATCCTTAGTCTCCGCTGGTAGTCACCTTTTCCATGAACCCTATGTCTAAGCACAGAGGCCTGGGACACGGTGCTAGTGAAGGCTGATGCAAAGAAGGCCTGAGTACCTCAGCTTTTTCTGTGATCTCAGCCTTATCTGCGTCCCTCGCTACTAAATTACCTCCCACCCCCGCTCATTCAGCAATGGCCACACGTTTTTCTTGTTCAGCCTGTTACTATTAACATAGCAGTAGGAGGTCTTTTTGTTGCCTTTAAGGCCCTTGACAAGTCTTAAGGTTAGCTGAGCTCTGGTTTTCCTAACACCATTTCTACACCCCCGGGCAATATTTTTAAATTCCTCCTCTGTAACCCAACCCTGTATCCACTTCAGTGTCTATGATTTTGTTTTATTTTTTTTTTAACATCAGAGTTCTGTCACAAGCTTTAAAATGTGGATGTAGGAATATAGGGTTTTGCCTTCTAAAGAATCTTAGCCATGCTATTCACACAAATTAATATTTCAGTAAGCTTTTTGAAGTGTTATTCAGAAGTAACCAAATAATGCAAGCTCATGGAACTCAAAATAATTCTATCTTTACAGGAGTCTGGCTCTTATTCTTTGACACTTCATTGTGGGAAATGCCAATACTATAAAAGAGAAGAACAGTCTTTTGTATCTGCATCCTGGCTTTTGTTAGGAGGTCAAATCTATTTTAAGATGACTTGAATATTCAACAAAAACAAATACACCTTAAAAATAACTAACTAAATAAAATGAGCAGAAACACTCAAAATTATGTTGAGCTCATCTATACACACTGGAATTCTTTTGCTGACAAAAGTTAACGCTAATTAAATAACAGCGAAGTAGCATTTATGAAGCCTAGAATATAATTTCCTTTGATTTGTACCAACATCTTCAAATGATTACTACATCGTAGCATTTTCAGAATAAATATCCACCTGTCTGTGGCTCCCGTGCAACTTTCTGTACAAATTCTGATTACGTACAGTATAACAGTAGAGCTTTCTGGAGAGATGGCTCTGACCTGTAAAATCTCCATATAAGATTTCAGTGGCAAGATTCGCATTGCCACGACTTTTACACCTGTGGTGATCATATTCGTCTCACATGGCAGTAGCTCAGCATTTAAGAACTTTTGAGCAAACAAACATCTGAGTAAAAGACCATGTAGCTCAAATCTCTTGAGAACATTGTCAAATACAGCCAGATTAATTACGTAAAACCTTGTTGCAAGCCAAGCACTCTTTTTCAGTGAGCAGATCATGCACAAACCAGTAATGTAGCCAATACTTTTCAGACTGAAGGAGGTTGTTCAGAAATTTATTCTAATTATTCACTCTGTGCATTTTACATAAGATACTTGAAATATATGAATTTGCACGTCTGACAAGGTATTTGTTTAGTATTTTTTAAACAAGGTATTAGCAAATGATGAAGCAAATTAAATAACCCTCTAGTACACATTGTAATAAATATTTATTTCGGTTAAAATTATGAGGGAAACTACCATTTGTAAATGTTTTCAGAAATACCTGACTAGGTATTGTTATTCATAAACAATAGTCATAAACAATAAATTCTCTGAACCTCAAACCACAGCAATTAGTGAAAATATTTATAAAACACACTAAATTTTTGTTTTTCTAAGAGCAGAAGGAGAAGTATTAATTTGTTTTGAATACAGGATTATAAGCATGAGTGGTAAATAGACACGCAGACTGTCTCACACAAAATTCACCAAGCAATTTAAAAAATCATCTAAGCACTTCAGAATAAGTTTTACCTGGTGAAATTGTTCCTTGTTTAATAAAGTAAAACCTCCCTCATCATTTCAGCATGACCTAGTCATGTGTTATGGTAGAATTTGTGCTGAGATGCTCTCTGGATATTATCTGAGGGAGGAAAAGTCAAGGTCTACTTTTCAAGCTTCAGCAGCCAACAGAATTGTAAAAGTTGCAAGTTTTACCTGTATCTCACCTACCCTGGTTCACTTACTGTATCACATTTCTTCAGTGCTCAGCTCTGAAGCTGATAAGGATTAAGCAATAAAGGAAAAATCTTTGGCCTCAGATAAAAAACGTTTAGTAATACACTGAGCAGACCTCATCTGTTAAGTCTGTATAAGTCAAACAACATCTATTTTTCTATCCATGTTCACTTCTGTCTAATTAAAGAAAGTCTCACCTTGTTCAAGTGTAGTGAATAAGAGCTCAGAGCTGTTTGCTTCTTTGAAATCCCAGGTTACCACAGGTAAGGGACAAATCACATGATTAAAGTGTGTTATATTGCAAAAACTAATTAGAAGATTCTGCCTTCTTCTATTGTGAATGTTAACAAGGGCAGTAGGAGAAGCAAACAAGAGAAAAATAGGTAGGAAGAACAGAGAAAACATAATGGCTTGTGTACAACTCTTGTTTACTATTTGCAGTAACCATGCAAATAACAGTGCTATCCAGGAGGAGACTTCAAAAATGCGAAGAATGAGACAAATGAAAAAGCAAAAAATCTTAACACACTGGAATTAAATATTGTATTTTTGGGTGCATGTGTTTATGTGTTGTAAAGAGCTCTTGCTTGGAGAATATCTTACAGAGTCTGCAGAAAGACTGGCTTCTACTGAGAAATAGGTACACCTGTTCCCCATCAAATGTAACACTTAAAAGTTATTCACATTGTTTGCCTGTAGAAGGTGATAGATAAGAGTTTATAGGTTTAAGGGCGACAGAGTGATTCAGAACACCTCAGGGAATTAGCTTTCACATCTCTGAACTGGTTGTATATAAAGTAAAATTTAATTCCATACAGGTAGGTGGTACAGCTCTGTCTGTGTCCCACAGTTGCACAAAACACTCTAATGGTTCATTTGGACTGGAGAGTCTTCAAACTGCTAGATGCTTTAAAAGATGCTTGTATTGGGTTCGCGTGGCAAGGTTTTGGTAATGGGGAGGCTGCAGGGGTGACTTCTGAGAGAAGCTGCTGGAAGCTTCTCCTGTGTCCGATAGAGCCAATGCCAGCCAGCTCCACGGTGGACCTGCCACTGGCCAAGGCCGAGCCTGTCAGTGATGGTGGAGATAACACCTCTGGGATAACATATTTAAGAAGGGGAAAAAGTTGCTGCACAATGGAAACTGCAATGGAGAGAGGAGTGAGAACATGAGAGAACCAACCCTGCAGACCCCAAGGTCAGTGAAGAAGGAGGGGGAAGAGGTGCTCCAGGCGCCGGAGCAGAGATTCCCCTGCAGCCCATGGTAAAGACCATGGTGAGGCAGGCTGTCCCCCTGCAGCCCATGGAGGTCCACAGTGGAGCAGATATCCACCTGCAGCCCGGGGAGGACCCCACACCAGAGCAGGTGGGTGCCCAAAGGAGGCTGTGACCCTGTGGGAAGCCTGCGCTGGAGCAGGCTCCTGGCAGGACCTGTGGCCCCGTGGAGAGAGGAGCCCGCGCTGGAGCAGGTTTTCTGGCAGGACTTGTGACCCTGTGGGGGACCCACGCTGGGGCAGTTTGTGAAGAACTGCAGCCCATGGGAAGGACTCACATTGGAGCAGTTTGTGAAGAACTGCAGCCCATGGGAAGGACTCACATTGGAGCAGTTTGTGAAGGACTGCAGCCCATGGGAAGGACTCACGTTGGAGAAGTTCATGCAGGACTGTCTCCCATGGGAGGGACCCCACGCTGGAGCAGGGAAGAGTGTGAGAAGTCCTGCCCCTGAGGAGGAAGGAGCAGCAGAGGCAATGTGTGGTCAACAGACTGCAACCCCCATTCCCCTGGAGGGAGGTAGAGAAAATCAGGAGTAAAGCTGAGCCTAGAAGAAGGGAAGGGTCGGGTGAGCACCTGGTGTTGAGCCTGGGTCAACCCACCACAATGCTGTAACAGCTGCCTGTGAAAAAACTTTTATCTTCAGTTTCTCAAGCTACAGAATAAGTAACCAGCAAAGGTTTCAACAGAAGAAAAAATAAACATGCTTTTCTTTTAATTGTGGGTTGTGAAAAGAATATAAAGAATATAAAAGAATATAATCATTGTAGGCATGCCACTAGCAAAAAAATAATTCCTGTGCTAAGAATGGCATAAGGGTGTTTGGTGTTGTCAGTACCTGTGCAAATGCACAGCAGATTCAGGAACAGACCCAGTGGGGGTACGTGGGTCTCACTCTAGTGAAAAAAATTCACTACACATGTAAGAGAGCTTGTGTTCAACTTTTCAGCATTTACATTTACAATGGCATGGACATCATAGATACTGCATCTCTTGCACAGTAACTTTGGGAATCCTTTCAGACTGGCAGTTCAGTTTCCATCACGGAGAAGCAGGTGCCTTAAAAAATGTTATTTCTCAGTAAGTAAGAGGGACATAAATAAACCTTTACTCTTTCCATAGGAAACAAATAGTAATGTTATAGAACACCATAGTTACAGAAAAGATAATAAACCAAAAGAAAATGAATTATTATAAGATGTATCTGAATTCTAGCAAATTCATAATTAGCACTTTCTCTGCCAAACCTAGAAAAAAATACGTATTTATTTTCATATTGTGGAGCTGATGTGGAAAATTTCAAAAGTACTTGTTTATTTATCAGTAATTTATAAGATCAAGGAACTGCAACTCCATCTGGGTTTGGAAAAAAATCTGCCTTCATTATCAGAAGTTTCTTTTCTTAAATTATGGGTTAATTTTATAACATACTGTACATTAGAATGTATGGTATGTTAAGCAGAAAATTTTCTATCATCATGCATATTTATGTTCATTGTGTTTGTATTGGTGTGTTTATTTGTAAGAGGGAGAAAGAATAATGGAATTATTTTAAATGCATTTTTGTCCCATATATTGAATGCAAAATATTTCATTGTTGTGCTTCAAGAGAATAACTTATTGTACACATTAATTTCAGTAGTCTGTCTTCATGCAAAACCACTTAAATATATTATAAATTAAAAGAATAACAAAACTTATTTAAAGCTAAAAAGCTTAGAGCTGTTCTTGAAAGAGCAATGATTCTAAATTACTACTGTCAATCAAATGTGATTTCCATCACAAGATTAAATCTATACAAAAGATCTGAAAACATACTTCAGCTGCCAGTAAATGACCAATCAAAAGACAATATAAATGAGTCATCGAATTGTAAGAAAAACACCAACACACCGTGGGTGGCACTTTGTCTATCTCATAGATTCTTTTTTTTTTTTTTTTTTTTTTTTTTTTAATTAATTTCTTAAATGGAAGAGCTGACCATTCATTTAATCTACTTTTGCTGTAATGGGAAAGGTTTGGCTATTAGAACCCTTTGTCAAATAACAACCTTGAGATGAGACAGAGAGCTTTAATACTCTCGATATATTTGCTTAAGAGAAACACCATAATGGGATATGGGATAATCAGTGTAAACCCCCCCCAACCATTATTTTAGGTAAACACAAACCTAACTGTCCAAGAATATATTTTATGAGGCTAAAAGGCCATGCCCACATTAAAATCTCCTAAAGAACGTGAAGGTGTATTATGATGTGTGAGGAAGAATTGATTTTCTTTTTGTAGTTGTATAACACAGAAGGCCAGTCAGATTATTCTCATTACCATAAAGTCAATAAATCCTAGTTTTGGTCCAAGGCTAGTGCTAGAGAATACACAAATAGCTGCAGAGGGATGACAAAGCAGGGGAGAATATTTCTGCTGAATAAGGTGTGCTTTAAATGAAATTGATATCTTCATTTTTCAAATTTATTTTTTGGATAAAGGTTCTTGGTGGTGGTGGTGGTAGTAGTACTAGTAGTAGTGTTAGATGGTTCCATCAAGACCTTGCCATGCTGTATTATGATTTCATGCAAAAAGAACAGGAACATTCATGGAAACTTGCTGATTAAGCACTTGATTATAAATTCCTGTTCCTACTAAAGTCATGAGATTTTTAGATCAACAGAGAACTGTTGAAGGTAGTGCATGCAATCGCTGAAGTGGAGAAGGAGGAGAGAGGAACAGGAAGAGGTTAGTCCCCCATCTTAAGACTGTGGTGACTGAAAGGCAGAATTCCTGGGCAAAACTAGTCAAAATGAGAAAAGTAAACTGCAGAAATTTTGTGTATTTTTATTGTATTTAAAAAGCAAGAAGTAAAACAAAATTAGAGGGGGTTTATTTACATTTTAATAAGACATCATTGTCAAAAGCATTAATGTAAAAAAAGTAATTTTTTAAAATTCCATTTGTGGATTACTTGTTTAAGTAAAACCTGAAATAATGTGAATCACTTTATTTAATAATCAGCAATAGTCCACCTTTTAAAATAGTCTCTTTGCAAATTTCTTGTAGATGGAACATTTAAAATTTGACCTCAGAAATTTGAGGTCAAGACACAATCTTGCTATTAATGCACTGCACCCTGAAGACACCAGCATTGACTAAACTGTCACTGTGTTGGAGCCTGTCACTGTATTCTTGAAACTATCTTGCTCATGCTGACTTTCCTAGGTTTTTGAGAGCACTCCTTTTATATGTGAAGTCAAGAAAAGCTATATATTCTTTATGTTATTGAAAAATCACAGCTGGTCAACCTCATGTTGGAGACCCAAATCGGAGGCAAGCAAAATCTGTTATAAGTTTTCAAAAAAATTTAATGAAATGTGTTTCACTTCACTCCTCTGTGAAAGACATACACTACCTAGCTCAAAGACATTACAAAACTTCATGTTATGAATATATACTACCATATATTTACATATATATATGTAAAATATATACTATACATATATATTTTACATATAGGTGTGGGGTTTGTGTGTGCCCGTGTGTCTTCAGGTGTATGCTTTGAAATACTCAACCCAAACTTCCCAACTGAATACAAAGTGCAGCTGGGCAACCAAACATTCCCTAACCATCAAAAAAATTTAAAATTAAGTAGAAAAAAATTTATTATGTGTTTAAGGCTTGAGCTTATCAATGTTATCAGTAAGTTAGAGCAAGATCATTCATGTTACAGTCTAATGTGTCTAGTGGAAGTCTAGCCATATGAAGCTATTTTTCGCTCAGAGTAAAATACCAGCTATAGTTATAAAATCCAGGTTTTGAACCCTCTGTTGATTTCTGTCGTCAGGTGGCCCTACTGAAATTAACCAGTTGTGGTGGGTTGACCCTGGCTGGGTGCCAGGTGCCCACCAAAGCCGCTCTATCACTCCCCCTTCTTAGCTGGACAGGGGGGAGAAAATATAACAAAAGGCTTGTGGGTCAAGATAAGGACAGTTTAATAAAATGAAAGCAAAGGTCGCGCGCGAAAGCAAAGAAAACAAATGATATTATTCTCTACTTCCCATCAGCAGGCGATGTCTGGCCACTTCCTGGGAAGCAGGGCTTCAGTACGTGTGGTGGTTGCTCGGGAAGACAAAAAATGCCTTCCCTTCCGCCTCCCTTTACTTAGCTTTTATATCTGGGCTGACGTCATATGGTATGGAATATCTGTTTGGTTAGTTTAGGTCAGCTGTCCTGGTTATGTCCCCTCCCAAGATCTTGCCCTGCCCCAGCCTGCCATTGAGGGAGGGGGCAAAAATGTTGGGGAGACAGCCTTGATGCTGTGCCAGTGCTGCTCAGCAGTAGCCAAAACACTGGTGTGTTATCAACACCTCTCTAGCTACTAATGCAGAGCACAGTTCTATGAGGGCTGCTATGGGGACTATTAACTCCATCTCAGCCAGACCCAATACACCAGTCTGATCAGAAAGAATGCTACTGAACATCAGTCAAGGCTCACATGGTCTCAAAAATACCTTTTAAAGAAGAACAAAGTAAGCTTTATATTTTCATGCATGAGTTAATAATCAATGCTATTACATGTTGTTTTGCAATAGCATAATGATAACCTCAACCACTGAAAAAATATGAACAAAAAGAATATTATACAATTCTATTACAGAAAGGACAGGAGAAGATTATAATTGAACAGTAAAATAAAAAAAAAACAAAACCAAACCCTGCTATAAGCATTTGAAAAGCTGCTAAACTGATAGGAATAACCTTCTCAACAGTCTCCAAGGACGCAGAGCTTGCAAAAGAGCTGCATTTTTTTTTTTTTTTTCAAAGAATGAAAAATCCCCAGACTTGCCCTAATGCCACAAATTATCTAATTAGTAAATCTCTTTTAAAACCGGTGGGGGGGGGGGGGGGGGGGGGGGAGGGAAGAACCAAGAGTGCTTTGTATTGTTTATACAATAACTATGGAAAGACAAATGAAAAATCCAATATATAGCCTGTGACAAAAAAATTTAATGATTAGCAGCATTTACTATTGATGATACCCACTGCTTGCCTGGGCAATGGAAGTTGCAATAATATGACTAATTAGTTTTATAATACTGTCTTCACTGTCTCTTTCTCCTCATAGACCTTTTTCTCCAGAGTCAAAGAGCAGAAAATATTGTATATAATGTTTTAGCTATTGTATATAGTGATATTGGCTAAAAAAAATACAGGTTATGAGAGGTTTTTCATTGCTCCTCAGACAACAGAGATTAACTACAAGGTTCATAGGTCACACACAATGCCTTCCAAATGTGTTATGGCTTTAATCCTCTCCCCCAGTGTCCCAAGGAGGAGGGTAAGAGATGTATAATGATACAGCTTGTTGCTCAGTTTATGCTTGAAAGTGTCTGACTGAATTCATAGTGTCACAGACTAGGTCAACAATAATTAGCAGTATTTTCATAGAGCTCAGTCCTTGGAGCATCTCTCTTACGGAGGCACAAAGGGCATGTACTGTGGTTATGCTTTCAGTGACATGTCATATGTACTGCAGACAGCAGACACATTTTTTGTTTTAGGGAAAAGAAGGTAACAATTTACCAGGCAAGAAGATATTAACTACCATATAACAAGAAAATCATTATTTTTTTTCCTCCGTTATATTTAATTAAGCTAATTTAAAACCTATGCTGTAAGGGCATTGAATATGTTGTTATACTAAAAAAAGAAAAAAAAGTAAAAAATCAAAACTGGATTTTGCTAGCTATATAGTCTACAGAAACAAGTTAAATTCAATCTACACAAATGACAAACAGCAAATCTAAATGAGACTTCTAGGTCTGTAAGAAGTTCCATAGAAATAGAAGGCAATTACAGGCATCACAAACTACTTCAGAACAGCAGGAAATTAAATTTTACTTTGCTATTGGATTTTTGTATAAAAAGTGTCAGAATGTTCAAGCCTACTAGAAATGTTACATGGAAAGTAGATCTAGCAATGCAAAGTGAGATTCATGCAGCTTAACTGCACAGCATGGACCTGCTTACCTGCTATATTCTGAGGTCTGCTCTCATCATTCAAGATAAACAAGGGTTCATGCGTATATTTGATCCTCAGCTGATGCGAAGTGGAATAGCTCTGCTAGCTTCTGTGACACCATGATGATGTTTATAATCAAAGAATTACGACTCTATGCTTTTTACAGCCTAGCATTTTTAAATACTAAATATGCTAGAAATCTCTTTAAAAAAGAAACTGCTTAGGTAAACCCACAGGCAATCAAAATACAAGAGCAACAAAAGTGATCTTGCAATAAGAATTTTCACAGATTTCCATATCAATAAAATACTCATTCTGTAGTTGTTTCAGTTTTGTGATTGTTTTACATGAATACTCAAGCAAATTAGTTTATTCACAGGAATTCCAAGGAAACTTTATTACATTCATCAAATACTAGGCAATTTTCACAGGCTGTTTTAAACATCTAAACATGAGTATTTTTATCAGAAAGCTGAGATATCTGCTTATATGATAAGAAAAAAAAGAGTTCCTTGCGCTAAATTCATTCAGCAGCACATCTCAGACACCGATTTTCAAACAAGGAGCTTGAAAGGCAGACATTGTCATACTGATTACTCACATAGAAAATTAAGCATGAAAAACATTGAAAAACAAGAATTCTGCTTAACTTTCTCAGTTTTGAGTCACTGTCCTGACTTTGTCTCCACCACACCAAAGTAACTCCTGCTACTCTCCATGCTACTACATACCTCAGTCTTCCCCTGGGAGCTCTCTGAGGCAGGAGCCATTTGCCCCTTGCACAGCTACAGCACAGGGCTCTTTCCGCTTCTGGCCTTTGCATTTGCACAGCAGGACCCTGAAGCCTTCTGGAAGCTAATGTAGTCAAGAAAAACAACAAAAACAAACACATAAAAAGCACACAAACAAACAGAAACCCAAGGTCTACTTGGGAAATATTTAGTGTGATATTTTAGATTTAGCTCATCTTTCAAATTTGCACTAGGGAAAGCAAATATTTCTTCCTGATTCCATGTGTTTTGTCCAGCTAGCTTGAATCACTTTTTTTGTGAATCATTTCAGTAAAACTTGAATTTGCAGCAAACCACCTTATGGACACTCTGGATTTTCACTTTGTAGATTTGGAGATTTTCTCTTTCCTGGGATGGTGTACTGTTGGCAAATTGAAACTGGGAATATAGTCTGTGTTCCTTCCAGACCTCCTCACCTTCTTTCTCCCAGCAAAGCTCAGGTAACACTGTGTCCCAGTGAAAAAAACCCACAGTCTGCGTGCGTGGTGGCTCAATATAGAAACTTTCAGGACATCTGAACAAAAGAAAAAGGAAAGATCATGCTTTGGGCACTTTCAAAACATTCAAGTAAGCAAACATCACAACTTTCCCTTCCTCAAATATTAAAGTGAGCAAAATACTGAATTATATGCACTCCTGTTTTCCCAGAACTTTTAAAACACATTTATTCCTATTTTGTAATAGGAATAAGATTTTCCAAACAAAATTAAGGATTGAAACTCCGTGCTATGAATGACAGAAATGAATGACAGGCATCTTTCAACCACAATGACAGATAATCTGTGCTATAATTTAGAACAAATATGCCAAGAAAATCATGATCTGCTCAACTGACATTGATAATCAGGAAGAGAAGGAAAGATTGGAAAATGCATTATTTTCCATAAATTATTTGCTTAGCTCATGAGAAGAGAGACGTAACCATCACAGTGACCCTCTTGCATTGTAGTTCATGGGTGACAGTTGCCATCATGCAGTATGCCAGAGTAGTAAAGAGTTTGCCTAAAGTTCGTGTTACACTATTAAAAGAGTAAGACTAATAAATATTTATTATAATAAGTACTATCTAGTAATATTATTATAATAAATACAACACAATGACATCATCGGCTCGGCCACTTAAAAAAGTTCAGTTCACAATGGAAAATCATCCATGCCACAAAGTTTCTCTCTCCCTTGCTTTTGTAGCAGATTTTTTAATAGTATTCTCTCAAGGATATACAAAATTTTCAGTTCATATAGTTGCATGTACCTGAACTGAAGAATATTAGTTGGATATAACAGAGCAATTTGGAGTTCTGCTGCCTTTTTACTTCCCAATATCTTCTGGTAAAAAGTCTTTATTCACTGGGCTTATTTACTCAGCACTTTTCAATTGCTTTAAAACAATGAAGTTCCTTTACGTTTTGGTTTCAATTCTAGCAACATGAAAAACACTGAGATGATCATAAACTTTGAATTAAGTATTGATTACTATTGACATAAGGGAAGAAAGGCTAAATTTCATTTGCTGTAGCAATAATTATCAGCGAAAAAAAAAGAAAAAAAAAAAAAAAGGAAAAAAAGATGATTTCCCAAAAGCCAAAAATTATTTAATCTGCTGTTGATCTTATTGTCAAAGATTAATGAACAATGATGGTCTAAGAAAGCAAAAAAGCTAACATTAGCAAAAATCAGATTATTCTATGGACTCTCTTTCACCCTCAATTTCTAATGGATGTTGTGGGTGATGAAGGTCACACTAATCTTATGGAAAGATGTTTTATTAACTTCAGCCTAGGACTATGGTATATTTTCTGCAGTCCTTTTTGTAACTGGATTATGCCTTTTTTTATATTTTTGAAAACAAGGCAAGGAACGGGCGTTAGAGAATAGCTGTGACAAAGTGATCAGCTGTTGATAGGAGGAACAACAGATAAAAAAAAAAAGTACTATTAATACACACAAAAGACCATTGAGATCTTTCCATACAGGAACATTTCATATACCAACTGTAAATAAAGTATTCTGGATAAAGGACAGAATTTTTCTGCACTTGAATCTCTGTGGGATTTACAGCAGGACTTGCATTTTAAAATAACAATAGTAGAAATGCCTTCTGTAAAGACAGAGTTTCCTTGATAACATGTTGCTGCTCATCTGCCTTTTTGCATTAATGGTCAGCTACACCTACTTTCTTTAATAGTAATTTTAAATGGAAACTAGTACCCTAATTGCTCCTGTGTTATTGTCTGCCTGAGAATGAAGGGTAAAGCGGCTGCAACTTTGATACTATATTTTTCTCCAATGACATTTCTGTAACTCTTTACAAATTATTATTCAGGGATATCTGGTCTAATTTCTAATCTTCTCCTTTCTCCTCAAGGCTACCCTTGAATTATTTAAGTCCCAATGATAATTTCAAACTAGAGCATGATGCTATACCTCTAGTGCGAAGGAGGGACCTTTACAAGAGCTGTTTCTGACAGTGCTAAATCGCACAGTTCACCCTCACTGCACCAGCTGCTACCCTTTCCTACTGCGTTTCCCGTTCTCCTTTTCGACTGCATCCCATGAGTTACTTCAAAGTAACTTAGAAGCTGTCTTCAAAATGAGATACTCAATGGTATCTTGATGTGCCTCCATGGTGGAATGGGACGTTACCATGCCTTTTTTCCACTAAGCTTCTCCTCAAAAATTGAAACATCTCCTTTAGCTTCTTCTCAAAGCAGCTCTTACAAGGCATAAAGACTGTACATACTTTGACAGCACCAGCAATGGGTGAACATATATTAAGGGAGAGAAACTCAGGTGAAGACTGTAAAATTTAGGCTGCAATTCTTTGTACTTCTGGACTTCAGTGAAGTAAAAAAAAAAAAATAATTTTTTTTGCATGCAGAATTTTCTGAATTCTACCCAGAATATGATATGCAAAACTATTTTTCTATTTTAGTGTACCCTGTTTCACAAATTCTATATTCCAGTGTTTGGTCTTCCAGTATACTCTAAAGAAAAGTAAAATGGATATGGCTTTTCTTTTTCCTTTTTGTAAAAACACAATTACCCATGCAAAATTCAACAAAATAAATAATATGAATTGAAGACAGGTAATGGAAGTTCTGCTTCATTATACTTGTGACAAATCATTACACTATAAAAATGAGGAAAAGTAAATTACATTTAAAAAATCAGGAGAATGAAGACACCAGTGATTTTAATCAATTTTTCAACTTTGCATGTCACTTTTAGACAATTCAAACTGTCAAGAATATCCCAATAAAGAAAACCTAAAATGGCAAATTACCTTCTAAGATGAAATCTTATTACTAAGAAACCATCATCACAAAATATTACTGTTGTATTAAAAATTAATTAAGAAATAATTCATTTGTCACAAGAGTAACACATGGTCAAAATCCACAATAAAATATAGCTTTAATTTATTACAGTTGAAATTAAAGATTTAGATTATATGATGGAATAAATAATGCTGGTGAACTAACTGTATGCAATTATCTGTTCAATTCTACATTGAAAGAGCTAAGAGGAATCAAAATCTTCAATATTAATCCAATTAAAAGCTTTTTATAAAATGATTAGCTGACCACAGATTTTGGCTTCAATTCCTCTGTCTTTTGGGAAAAAAAAAAAAAAAAAAAAAAAAAAAAAAAGCAGCACAGTTCAAACTTGTGTGTGAGTATATAAACACACAGATATTCATATCTGTTTTCTTTTGCCTGTTTTGAGCTCTCCTTGATGAAGGGAAGTTAGCTTCAGAGTAAGCTGATTTTGATTATTCTTTAATGTATTTCATACAGTAGTGTTGCACAGTTCAAAACATCATTTGCTTTTCCAACATTCTCTGTGCTACACTTATCCATGAGAAGTAGAAACTCCAATAATGCTCAATATCACGGCTCCATTTAATGACTACCCTTTTTTGACATCTCACCACTAGAGATTTATTTGGCATGGGTCTAAAAACCTATGTTCATTAATTCCCAACACAACGGGAGGATTAACTTCTATTTGCTGATTTGTATGGATATATAACAGAAGACTGACTGTAGAGGTAATGTAGATGTTGACCTGATTATATCTTCAGCTATTACAGCTCAGACATGAATTGTAACAAAAAAAAAACAAACCCAAACAAACAAACAAAAAGATCTGAAGCATTACTTAGACTGAGCTGCATAAAATGGAGTTGTATTTTATAAACAAATACATAAAAAAGTATTTAGTAAGAGTTTTCAGTCACCAAATAATTGTTAAAATGTTTAGCCCTTGAAATTGTCTAGGCTCTCCACAAATGATATGTCCTTCCTATTCTACACACAAGGGAAAAGAAAATTAATGGAAAGCATTTATAACTATATAAGCTAGTTTGCAGATTAAAGACTTTTAAAATAATGGATACCTAAAACAAGGCATGAGGCGGTCAGCAGCTCTGTAATTGATTCAGTAACTTGGTTTGGTGAAATAGAAGTATTTTAAAAACATTTGGCTAAATTTAGATATTAAAACAGCCACAGGGTAAACCAAACTATTCAGAGTTGATATAAAGTACCAATTCTGAAAGGTACTTTTTCTTATTAACAGCAGTCTATTAAGGCTAGTTTCCTGTACATTACACAAGAGGATTGAAATCAAGAGAAGCAGTCCCTGACACCTCTCAGCTGCTGCCACTTGCTCTTATGACCTTTCTACCCCACCCTTCTTGTTTCAGCAGAAGTGTCTGGGTGGCCATGTGCTAATGTAAAGTGTATGCAAGTTAAAACTAGCCTGGGAATAAATAAATAGAAGAAATAAAAATCCAGATTGCTCTTTTCAGTAGTGACTAGTACTAGCTGAAGGTGCATGAAAGCATCCTGCATCCTTTACAGCTTCTTTTTAAAATTATTTTTGTTTTTTTGTTTTGGTATGTTCTTCTCATTGTTCATTTAAATGCTTAAATCCCAATTTAAGCAGATATGTAGCTGACAATTTATGAAATCACTTGTTCGTAAAAGCCACACTGAAATCATACACTATGATTCCAAATTTAAGTACTACTAAAAAACCAAACAAAACTTAACAAGGAAGTTTCTCACACAATTTTGATGTCTGCACAAAAAGACCGGTAAATTTTTCTATTACCTAAGCAGGAAGAGAGCAGAATATAAATTAGGACTTAACTACAAAGTTGCAGCTGATCAGTACTTCTTCAAACCTAACCAAACAGTGCAAACTAAACAAACCACCTATTCCTGTTACTTAGCCCTTTCTTACCTTCTGAGTCAGAGAACAGTTGAAGATGTGTATTTCAATCTAAAAAAAAAAAAAAATTCAACTAAATACAGAGTGGGACTTCATGTGGGACCTGCATGAAAATTAAAATGCAAGTTTCTGATTATTTATTTTAAAGCAGTAGTAGTTTTCAGACATGCAGGTGAACTGATGTGAGGGCTACACAGGTAGAAATATCTGGCATGTGGATGTGTATCTAAAGATCTTAAGAAAAAACTAGAAATCATTTATCATAAATGTAATAGTTGCAGTGCCAATTTTGATTACATAATATTAAGCAGAATTACGTGCATGAAAGGATGATTTTCTTTGTATACATTAAGATAAGATGTCTTCAGTGATCTTTTAAACTAATTGATGGGATAATTCTTTGTCCCTTGGGAAATAAGGTTTCATTTTTTAGTCATTTAATTGATCCTTCTCTTAGTCTGTCTAGAATAAAATTACCTAAAACTTGAATCCGTTGAAGATACACCAGTGTGAGAATGGTGGAAATGAGAACAGTTTCATTCCTTTTAGCAACTATGCAGCCACGTAGAAGTTTATGAATAAACATGGCTACAGAAATGGTCAGATTATGCTAACACTACAGAAGTGAATTTTTTAAAACCCAGTGGCACAAATTATAATAAAGGGGCGTACCTGCCATTGATAGCATAATAGAGGGTCTTTTTTCTATCTGTGCAGCAATTAAATCTCCAACTATTTAACACATCTCCAGCAATAAGACCCCAAAGACATCAACTTGTGTAGCTGTTCTCTGCATATAATGGCAACTTGGTTTAAGTACCTCTTGTTCATCTTGTAAAGAAGGTAGTGCACTTCACTTTAGTCTTTCTATAACCTCTTCCTAAAACTGTGGGCTCCCGGGAAGGAAAGTGAGGATTTTGCAGAATAATCTCACCTTGAAAAAATGGTTTCTTTTTAATTTAGATTAGAAACTCCTTCTCTTTTTGAACATGAAGGACATTAAATAAGCCTATAACATGTAATGTTTCAAAGCAAAACAATTAATAGTATATGGGTTTAATGCTTTCTGAATTATTTTAAATTATCTCAGAAACTTAGGATATGATAACACTACTATAAGCACTAGCTACTGAAAATTCAGTCAACATCAGGTTGTCCTCAAACAGACCAATGTTTTGTACCCAGAATAAATATTTCTACTTAATGTTTAAATTATCTTCTGCGACTAAGTAAAGTACAAAACTATACCTTTGGTAAAACATTACAATATAGTTCCTAGGAATTTAAGTCACAATTATATACTATATTAACTTAGAAAATATGTTCTAAAATAAAGTAATTAATATTCAACTTTTTGTTTGTATTTAACTAAATTCATAACTCCAGCGTTTAACGGTGAACACGCTCTGTGGAATAGCCATAAGATGAGACTCTGCTGGTCCCATGCAATATTGCATTTATCTTTTTTTTGACCTTTGCAACTAAAGTCTTCTCCAATGGAGGTGCTGCTAGACTGGTGAAATGGCAGTTCATATACAGTTTTCCTCCTTTAAAACTGAATTACTACAGAACTTTAATTATATTGTAATAATGGGGGGGGATTATTAGTCCTCGAAGATGATCTTCTTTATCGTTCAATACAAGTACAAATACATGTCTTCTTGGAGACAAGAGAGAATAGATAGATTTGAGAAACACTCCTCTGATCTGGTCATAGTGGATCAGAAATTGCATCCAAGCAGGAGCAAACAGTTTGAAACTAGAGTCCTCTGTGCACAGGTGTTCTGGAGAAAAGAGGAAACAATGTGCTGTGAGAGACTGTCTGAATGACGGTGCTGAGAAGAGACTTACAGCTCTAGATTGGCAGTTCAAAATCATCCCCCACAAAACCTGTTACCTTGAATGACTTGATTCTGTAGCCTTGGTGGAACTCTTTCAGAGGACCTCACCATGGCAGAAAAAGCTGGTCTCTGTTCTTGTCCCTGTGGGAAGTAGGCTACAGAGGACAGGACTTGACTGTTCAGGGAAAGAGAAGGAAAAGAGGTTGATGATACATGTAGCAGAACACAGATGCTCTGGGATAGTGCTACCATGGTCCTACTTTTGTTTCCTCTTATTTTGACCCCAGTCAGATATTTTTTTTCTTCCCCCTCTCCCCGCCCCAGTCAAGAGTTATACCTGAGAATTGGAAACAGGGGCGGTTCTGAGGGAGGACGGTGAACTACACTGTCCGTGGCAAACGCGAGGATCACACGGATGTTGGCAGTTCAGTATTGGGTTCTGGCACCAAACATCTGAGCAGACAACTTTGAGCTCAGCAACGCATGGATGGCCTAGCTCTGACACGAGAGCTGAAGGCTCTGAGGTGGGAAGAGATTTGGAGTGGATTACCCACTCCAAATTAGAGTGGGTTAATTAGAAAGCGAATTACCCACAGGAAACGTCTTGATTAGAACCAGACTGTAGTCAAGCCTTGGAGTGGGTGAGAGGAGGGCTGGGAGGGTCTCTGACTAGAACCTGGAAGGGTGAAAAGGAGATTTTGAAAAGAATGACAGGGGATTGTGAAGATTAAGTAATTCTGCAGAGCTGTTAAGAGGGGCTTGAGCCTTTTTGGAGTGGCTAGAAAGCTCAGGGAGCTGCTATCAGGAAGGACAGGGGCAGCTGTTAGGAGTTACTGACCCACCTGGGCACCTTCATCCAGAACCTTGCTTGGGCTACATGCTGTCCCCTTCCACATCCTCATTTGCTGTCAGAAATGCAGTAACTGCCACATAATGAAGCCCTCACTGCTATTCCTTTAAAATTTGGTTTCTCAAACATTTATGCAATGAGTAGGAAGTAGATTCATTATACCACTTTAAAAACTTGTCTCCAAACAAATATAGACTTAGTATCACAAATCCAATGTTTTCTAAAATCACCATCCTCTTAATTGTCAAGGACAGGAAGTAATTGTCACAATGATTCATCAAACTCATTTCATTTCAGGAATATTTTTAGGTGCTAGTGAGTTAAGTGATAAGGAATATATGTTGATATTATAGAAAGTTGAGATGTGAAGATTTGAGGCAGCTATTTAAAATCTGTGAGATGGCCAGCACCTGTGTCATAGGCATATCTCCAAGCAAAAATAAGTGAAATAAGATTTACCAGATTTTGTTGTCAGTGGTGTTAGGTTTAGGGTTTATGTATGTGTGTCTGTGTAAGACAGAAAGAGTCCTTGCCATTAACAGGCTGGGAACTGGCACTGGTCTGCCAATACAGACTACAGCTAACTTTTTAAGGGTATAGTAGCCTGCAAATCCAAGAGTGACATTTTAGCCTCAGAAGCAAAATTTCACACTTTCATATATACATATGTAATCACACAAACGAGAATATTTTATCTACTTGCTACTGTCCTCCCATTGACTTAATTTCATTTACAGTTGAAAATTGAAAAATATGCCAAGAAAAAAAACATACCTGCATTTTTAGTGTGTTTCTATTGTACTTAGCACAAGGCTCATAGAGACATATTTTGCTCAAAGAAAGATAAGACTGTGGACATTTAAGCTAACCCAACTGTGTTTAATATTATTCAGGATCTAGTATGTAGTGTATAAATATTGGCTATCCATTGGGTATGCATATTGAATGATCAAATTATCATAGAACTTGATTTTTTAAAAGGAATGGAAAAATATGAATACAAGAAAGAAGGAAAACAGACACTGAAACAAAAGAGTGAAAGAAGAAGGTGAAAAAACTGATGGGAAAGATTAGGAGAACCTTAAGGTGTGAGAAAAAAAATCTGCTTCCAATAAGGAAATCATGCTTCGTACTTTTGTGGTGTATTGATTTTCAAACCTCATTCCCAACAGAAAATTATTCTGATGAAGATTCTCTGTTCTACTCTTTGCATATGCTGTTACTGCTCCTTCTTAAAATAAACAGAAAACATGAAGTCATGTTACTGACCGTGAAAATATACCCTCCAAAAGATTAACCAAGCTGGTGGTTTTAGCAATCTAGTTGCATCATTTCTCCCATCCATATTTCTAGTCTTTTCCCTTGAACTATTTCAATGAACTATTTTTCTTATCTGCCTCCCTTTTTCCCCAAAAAACCCTGAAGCAATGGAAAACAAAAAATAAACAATTTTATCATCATCTTCTTCCTTTCACTTCATAAACATGACACACAGTTTCTCTGGGGTTTTTTCCTCATTAATTAATTGCCCAAAGTTAGGGGTTTTTTTCACTTTCCTGTAAAGAGAAAAATAAGCACGCTCGTGTTACTGCAAGACAGCATCACTGCTGAAGTGTTTCTGGAAGCACAGCCTGCACTAAGTTAAACCTGCAGCAGAATTCCCCTGGGAGCAGGCTGCTCTCTAGAATTAATAAAAGCTCAGCCCCTGTTCTGTGGTCCACTAGAGCCTTATTCAGAAGTAACATTTTGAATTACTATTCACCATTTTGAAGCCTGAATCCAAGTCCACTTGAGCCAAATAGAATATTTCCTTTTATTCACTGGGCTTTAGCTCAGAAGCAAAAAGTTCCTTTTCAACACTGAATTTCAAGCTCTCTTAATACATTTTTCCAATACCAATGGCTTTTATACTTTCAGTAGAGATACAGCAGTTTCTTCTACTAATGCTGCTCCAGTAGAATTGCCTTTGACATGTCATCATAAGGTACATATTGTAAATAGAAGAATTGGTAAACAAAGCCACAGCAAAGCTGTTTGATAGCATAAAATCTGCACTAAGCTGCACATTTTATACCAAGAAGCTTTACTATGGGAGTTGCAGTGCTCTAATTCAATTTGTGAGCATAATATCGAATATTAACATGAAGCTAAAGCATTTTTCTGGTGCATACTATAGCTTTACAGTTCAAAAAGCTTCAAAACATGCAAGTTAAACCAAATCAAACTGTCATTTTAGAACATATAGCTGACTAATATCTATAATGAAATGAACTATATTAAATAAAAAGCACCTTTATTTCATGTCAACATAGAAATTAACTTGAGGGAAGCGAGCAATAGTATTTATATGCAGCGGTAGTAGGAATTTTACTTTACATTTGCATATTAAAAACTTGCATTCCAGCAAAGCAAATGGCTGATAAATTGCCTTACATGTAATTATTGAATATTCTTATGCATCTTAAAAGAATTCAGACAACTTTTAACATAAATCTGAAATTTCACACAAGGATAATTTTTATACCCTTTAATTTTTTTAAGCATTTTTTTCAGAGACATTTGTTAATGAATCTTGTCAAATGCTTTTAAATTAAAAAGTGTATGAAATTAAAATTTGGTTAACTTTTTTTCAGTCTGTTGCTCTTTTTCATTATTGACTGATATGACTTCAAAAATTGTTTAATTTTATACATTTTCAAGAATAGTGATTCCCGAAAAGATCTGAAGTAGCGATATTTTTCCACCCAAGATTTCTAGTACTTTTCCTTGCCTTGTACACTGAAAGTTTGTGTTCTATACTATTTTTCAGCCTAGCCATGTACAGAGCTACGTTAGGACAGTATTTCCGGTATCACAAAGCAAACTTTACTACATATTATTTGCTATTTCTGAGAATCCAAACTGAAAACTTGATCTAACTGCTTGACTTCTCCTGCTAGATGAGAAAAAAGAAATACAGCAATGGCCATTTATAAGTTCAAACCAAAGATATACTTGGTGCCACAGCCTGTCTCCACATACTCACAACAGAGGCTCCCTTGCAGACATATTCCTCCAGACTGCATCTTCTTGCTTCAGAGTCCTCAGCTCTGAGCATTTTTGTTGCATTTTCCTTGATGGTCCCAAGGTCTTGCTTTGAAATTGACAGTGAATAATTTCCCTCCATTCACCTTCACCATCCCTCTCATGATTTTATAAACCAAGATGTCATATATCTGCCTTCATATAATTTATATGGACTTTTTATCACATTTTCTGTCATTTTCTTTTTTACAGCCAACAACATCCTAGTCAAAATAATCGTGCCTCCTGGAGAAGCTTCTCCCTATCATTTGCCCTTACTAATGTAGCAGCTCAGAATGGGGAAATCAGAACTACATAGAATGGCCAAAAGGTGGATGCACCATGGATTTATGTAGTACCCTAATGATGTCCTCATTTGTCCTTTATTCCTTTAAATCCTAGAAACCTGTGGTGGATTGACCCTGGCTGGATGCCAGCTGCCCACCAAAGCTGTTCTATCACTCCCCTCCTCAGCTGGACAGGGGAGAGAAAATATTAACAAAGGGCTGGTGGGTCAAGATAAGGACAGGGAGAGATCACTCACCAATTACCATCACGGGCAAAACAGACTTGACTTGGGGAAAATTAAGTTAATTTATGACCAATCAAATCAGAGTAGTGTAAGGAGAAATAAACCCAAATCTTAAAAACAACTCCCCCGCCCACCGGCTTCTTCCTGGACTTAACTTTACTCCCAATTTTCTCTACCTCCCTCCAGGTAATGGGGGTTGGGGTCAGTTCATCACACAATGTCTCTGCCGCTTCTTCCTCCTCAGGGGCAGGACTCCTCACACTCTTCCCCTGCTCCAGCATGGGGTCCCTCCCACGGGAGACAGTCCTCCATGAAATTCTCCAATGTGAGTCCTTCCCATGGGCTGCAGTTCTTCACAAACTGCTCCAGTGTGGGTCCCCCACAGGGTCACAAGTCCTGCCAGAAAACCTGCTCCAGCGTGGGCTCCTCTCTCCACGGGGCCACAGGTCCTGCCAGGAGCCTGCTCCAGCATGGGCTTCCCACGGGGTCACAGCCTCCTTCGGGCACCCACCTGCTCTGGTGTGGGGTCCTCCACAGGCTGCAGGTGGATATTTGCTCCACCGTGGACCTCCATGGGCTGCAGGGGGACAGCCTGCCTCACCATGGTCTTCCCCACGGGCTGCAGGGGAATCTCTGCTCCGGCGCCTGGAGCACCTCCTCCCCCTCCTTCTTCACTGACCTTGGGGTCTGCAGGGTTGGTTCTCTTACATGTTCTCACTCCTCTCTCCAGCTGCCGTTTGCTGTTGTGCACCCCCTTTTTCCCCTTCTTAAATATGTTATCCCAGAGGTGTTATCACCACCATCACTGATGGGCTTGGCCTTGGCCAGCAGCAGGTCCAACTTGGAGCCGGCTGACATTGGCTCTATCGGACATGGGGGAAGTTTCTAGCAGCTTCTCACAGAAGCCACCCCTGTAGCCCCCTCCTGCTACCAAAACCTTGCTACGCAAACCCAGTACAAAACTCCTAGCACTTAAGTGCGCTTTCTTGACACTTATTGAGGGTACACATTCATCCACTGGCTTACCTGAGCGTTACTAAAGCTGCTACACATCTTCTTCATTATCACCTTTCCTTGTCCCAATTTCATTTAGAAAGTGGGCGGCAGCAGAACAAATAGTAGCTAGGTCTAGTACCCAAAAACTAGATGTTGTTCTGATGTTGCTGAATAATGACTTGCCTTATGGGCAAAAATGTATACCAAAATGCACAATTCTTCATATAAAGAACAACCTTTGAAAAACTGCCTCTGCTGTACTTACACAAGGCACACTTCATCTACCTCCATGATGCTCAGCCAAAAATTCCTCACCAGAAATGATTTGCTCTTTCATGTATCCTCTCTACATGATGGAAATGCATGAGCTGTGAAAATTTCGCAACAGTTGACAAGCCTGGATGTGTCTTATTTTGATATTCATCCCAACAGAGTGACAGTATCTCAAAGCTGAGCCAATATCCTACACCTGGTATTAATCTCCATTGTAAAAAAATGAAACATTTATTCAGTTAGGAATTTAAGTAACTGGCCTATGTCATACTTAAGGAGACTGTACTGTCCTACATGTCTAAAATGGGGAAGGGAAAAAAATACAATAATCAAATTTGTCCCCTGAATGTTCTGAAATGGTGATTGAGGTTTTGCACGTACAGGCATTGGTTCTGATGAAAAGTTTTTAGGATGAAGTTCCTGTTGTATATTGTTGGGTTTTTTTTTTTCAATCCCTCACACTTCTGTGTCTCAGCTGATATTTTTTTCTGTGGCCTAAGGATGTCAAGAACTAATTTTTTTCACTTTCAGCATGACTACAAATCCTGTGACTTAAATACACAAAGCATGAATAGATTCTATTGACAGGGTCTAAACACAATGAGAGAAATATAGACAGGCATATAAATTAATAAATACAGGGGAGGGACATTTTCAGGGACCTTATTAAATACTGAATAACGTTTTTAACTAAAAGTCTTATACAACAGAATTATTTTGCTCTGAATGCAAACTAATCTTCAGAGGTATTTGTTGGGTTTTTTTTCTCTCTTTTTTTTTTTTTAATTAACTTGTTAACTTGATATTTATTTAAGCTTTGATTCTTTTAGTTTTTGATTACATAGTCAAAACTGCTGGTGGTAGTAATTGCACATCCTTCCTTAGAGATCCCCAAGAAATCTCTAACCTCTCTTTACTGAATGTTAAAAAGTTGTTGTCGGTATGGTAACTGATTTGCATTTCAGACATCTGTTTAAAGCGGTGTCAAAATTACAAAATTTTATGATGTTGAAAACACACTCTTTTGGCTCCTTTGTCTGTGAGAAGCTGAAACTCAGCCACTTTAGGGTGGTAGCATTTTCCATTGGTCACACATAAATTCATCTTCTAAAGGATGACTTTTACATCTTGATCATTGAAAAGGATTTTTTTTTTTTTAATTTAGGTTCTTTCATAGGCTTTGTCTAGCCCAATCTGGCAAATGTGTCCAATACTCTATGCAAAAACTAGTACATTCTCACACAAACAAATGCTTACGTCATGGTTCATCTTGCAGCCAAAAGCATAAAAGAAGTTTTTTTCCAATAATAAATAGTAATTCTAAGGCATAATTTTTCATGAATAGCTGCTCTCTGTAGAAGCTTTTGTGTTTGCAGAATCATTTTTAAAGATAATAAAAGTGAACTAGATGGTGATTTGTTAACTTTGCTCATTTATTTCTTCTATTTTTCTGAGAAACTGGTTTTCATTCTTCTTGTAAACTGTCCCATGAACAGCAATAAGCTATCCTGTATTGCTCATCAGATTTAGTAACTTTCCCAACAGATAACTGGGAAAGTCCCCTCCCTTTTTAGAAGACCCCTCTACTCTCTAACAAAACCAGTCAATGCAACAACCATTCTCCTCTCCCCTATCATCAGAATATAGGGGTGGCCATTCTGCTTCAGAACATCCTGCCCAGGACTCTTTTTTTCAATAATGGCAATAAATGTATGCTTAGCAAAAAGCAAATTAGGCTATTCTTTAGGTATTATTAATTATTATTATTATCATCATCATCATCAATAATCAGTATTAGTATTAGGTGTTTTTTTCTTGCCTCCAACTACTTTCAGGTCAGGAGCCTTATTAAAACTGTGTGAGAGACTGAAAGAGTTAATGTCTCAAACTTTGTGGTGGGGCAAGTTCTGCTTAAAGACAAACCCTGCACAGCAAGGAGCCAAGGTGAAAAGCCCATCAGCTCAGACATCAGCAACAGGAGAGGGAGGACGTGCTGGAGGGTGCGCAGCAACCTGTTCTGATAAGCTGTTCTGATACAAAGATCAAACAATGGCCACGTCTGCAGGGAAGGACAAGTTACTCCCCAAAAGACCCCCAAACCCAAAGGCTCACAAACTGCTCATTAGCCTGACGAGTTTGGGTGCCCGCCCGAAGGAGGGGCAAGGATGATAAAAGGACACAAACTGAAGCCCCGGGTGCGCAAGCCCACCAGGACTGGACCTGTCGGCTGACTGGACCAATGCTGGACTCAGGACTGGTGAAATCTTTCTCTCTTCCTTTTTCTCTCTCTGTCTTCTTCTCTCTTTTGTTTTCCTTTTCCACAATCCCTACACCTCATCTGTTTCAAGATATAAACTGTTGACCAAGTCTGAGACTAAGAGTAGATCCAGCTGCCCCTGGCCCCTTCTTTGAGGAGGAGTCTGGAAAGCAAGGGGGTCTGCTCTGAACCTTGTGACTCCATGGGAGGGATCTGCTTATTCCCTGAATTGATGTATATGGTTACACGGTTTACAGAAGTAGTCTTATGCCAATTCCTGTTGTGAGAAACCCTGTCACCTACTACATGCCTCCCCAGTTCAGTTTGCTTTTGTCATGAATAAAATCTTTAACTGATCGTTTGGTGTCCTTTCACCTTAATTTAGCCCGAGGGAATTTCAAATTAAAACAGGACTCCCTGGTCTGTCCAGTCTGGGTCCTGACAAACTAGTAAAGTTTATCTGTTTAGTCACTTGGGTAATGCCAGGTATTCTTTTCCATTAATTCTAGTGGAAATCTGCCATACCAGTATTGTGTAATGTCATCAAGTGTATTAATACAGCATTTGCATAAACTAGAAAGTTGCAGAACATAAAAAAGGTTCATTGCAGAGGAACAGCATGGACAAGGCACTGGTAATATGCTAAACTGGTCAAATATGTCTAACTATATTACTGTATATAGTCTAATAGCACATATTTCATCTTAATTTTGGCAAACAAATCAGTTCTGTGTAGAACAACAGTGCAAGAATAAAAAAAAATGCAGTGGATGTTGACCTCTGGCTTATAATAGTTGTTTTGAATTAGTTAAGGTTCCTGTGGACAAAAACAGCACAGGCATGGATGTCATAACTCTTCCATGAAGCAATTTAGAGAAGTCTACAAATTATTTTAAGCAATATTAATTTTTTCCATAAAAGGTGGAAATATTTATTTTACCTCATAACAAATCATTATGTTTTCTTCAGCTGCAGCATCATAGAAATTATAATTCAAGATTTAATGCTCTGGCTAAACAGTGTATTCCTCACAAAGTCTGCCAAATGTTGGTGTTTCAATGATGTGAGAAATGTTTAAATTTCCAAATATGAAAACCAGTCCTAAATTTTGACATTAGAATTTTCAATGTTTCTACATCTTGTTTCTTTAGAAATGAACAGTTTTTACATTCTGACTAGAGGTGACAAAAAGTAGCAACTGTACGCAGGACAGGTACAGCTTTGATTGGAAACCATGTCCAAATTAAACAGAACCAGTTTTTTAAGCTTCATTATAATCTCAATTAGGAACTGAATTTCTTTGTTTTGTGTCACCTAGAACTCATTCTAAGAGCTACAGCATTCTCAAAAAGCTGAAGACTATGCATTTCAAACATGATACTCAACAAAATAACAACCCCCAAAAATAACCCTCATTAAACCTTCCACTGTCACTGTTTTTCATAAAATTAGATTCTTACTGACCTTACCGTTCTTTCAAACAAATTATAAAATGTTGGCAAATTAATATCACTGAAGCTGAGCACTCTTTATTCAGAAAACAGATATTCACGAGCAGGTTTTCCCCACAGTGGCCTGCTTGTCATGGATGAACACTGTCTCTGCAGGGAAAATTCAAGCCTCACGTTGGTTCAGATCTTGTTCCCTCTACTGAACTTTCCAAGGACAGTGCTCATAGGACATGGTTGTCATAGGACATGTATTCTGAATAGCTACCCTCTGGGAAATACATCGTTGTCTTCTACTAATGCAGGGAATTTTCCTGTGCAAAGAACTTAATCACTAATTTATCGTAAATGCCCTAGAAATTATAGGCTTTCACACAAATGCTAATGAAAGTATGTGTCATAAGAATGAAAAGAAAACTGAGTCTCCTTATAAAAGAATGACATCATGTGCCATCCTCATCTCAGACAGTCAAGCACTGCTCCTGTAAAGTAACTCTATTAAAGACTTCTTGTATGAGCTGTGTCACCACAGGGCAAGGTTTACATGGGCTCGTAATTCTGTAGAAAGACATTTCTTAAACAGGATGAAAACATATTTGGAATCTACACCTACAAAACAGCAGCGTGATGCAGGAAGTACAGCAGAGAGGTGGTTTGCTGTCATGGCTTTCACAATTTCTCGCGGAGGAAGGGCAGGGCTGCTAACAAGCCCCCGTGTTTCTGGGACAGGCATCAAACCCATGGGGAGGAGGGCATAGCGCTGGAGCAGGGGATTGCCCCCTCTCTACAGCTGAGGAAATACAATTACCTCAGAATAGGGAAGACGAGGCAATTACTGTATCAGCACTACCTCCAAAAAAGGGGCACATTTTTGCCTAATGTAATGACATTTCTCGACATCTTGGGTACCATTTCACATGGTTATTTTCACAGGTGGCACTAACCTACAAACTCAAACTGAAGTTTTTTAGCAAACATTTTAGAGAACCTTTCAGCAAACTTCCCCTTCAAGAGATATAATACACCTTACCAATTAATTTTTTGCTTTGAATATGTATGATTGCTTGCCTCCTTTATGCTGACTCCTCATAGTGAACACTATTTATACAATGTATTTGTTTATACAAATGAGAAGAAAGTGAACTTAATGAAATGTAAATCAAAACCACAAAGATAAAGCACAGTTCAGGTCTTTCTACAGAAATATGGAGGGCAGAAGCATAATGATGGCAGGGTTTATTGCTGTTTTTTTCTCTATGACTAATACCTTATTGCTGTAACATGAGTACGGGCTAGGGCAGTGCAAAGAAGTCAACATCCAGTGTCTGCATTTAGAGTACAATATTAAAATGAGAAAAAAAATATCAAGTAGTTCATGATTAGGATGAAGATGCAAGGTGTTTTTTCAGCTCTACTTTTGAATAAGAAAGATACCTATGTGACCAGAGGAAGGGGTCTGGTGGGTGGGTGGCAGGAGGGGCTCGAGCAAAAAGCTTATATTTACAGACTATATGTGACAACCAGATAATCATAGAATCATTTAGGTTGGAAAAAACCTTTCAGATCATCAAGTTCAACCATTAACCTAGCACTGCCAAGTCCACCACTAAACCATGTCCCTAAGCACCACATCTACACACCTTTTAAATACCTCCAGGGATGGTGACTCAACCACTTCTGCTGGGCAGCCTGTTCCAATGCTTGACAACCCTTTTGGTGAAGAAATTTTTCCAAATATAAGAATATTTAGATTTTCCAATCTAAACCTTCCCTGGTGCAATTTGAGGCCATTTCCTCCCATCGTCAAGTATTTTTTTTTTTTTTTTTTTTTTTTTTCCTCTGGGAGAGATCCTTTAAATCCATTAATAGTCTGACCCATTTATGTCACAAGAATTACCTGTAAGCCGTACTTTATGGAAGCAAGGAAAAAAAGAGCACAGTCTAACTAGAAAAAAGCAGAAGAAAACATTGTTGAGATCTCTATATTATTAACAAAGAATATTATGCACAGCAGCTAGGCCACAGCTAAAGTTCCTGCCTTGATTGCCTTCCACAAAGTCAAACATCTTATTGGAATGATTTTTTTCCAGTTGTTGTTGATCAGACATTTAAATGTGCATTCTGGAAAAAACTGATATTTTGACTTTCTTTTCATTTTAAAATCAGTAAGAAAAATAGGGATTTTTTTTTTTTTTTTTCATGAAACTGGTGATTCCATGGTTCTTTTCCAGGCTGTAGTATGATTGGACCCCAGCTCCCAAAATTAATGGCAGAATAAAGTTTTCAAGAAAATTATGATTTTGTGGAAATCGTAGTTCCATTCAAAAGCCAATGTGACAAAACTAGCTTTTGATGAGCTGCAAGAACCATTTCTTTTCAGCCTACTGTTTCTTTGTTCCTCCCTACTGTCTGTTCTGTGGAACCATGCCTGAAAGCTGTAATACGCTTACCAGTCATACAATTTTAAATAGAGTTGTGCTATCTAACAGCTTTGTGAACTTGGAGTGTGTCCATGACTCCTGAGATAAGCAGTGCAAGAGACCTACTGTACCATTCTCTTTCTAGGACTGTTATTTCTTATTAAGGTATATATTTGAAAAGAAAACTAATCTGATGTTATTTCTGATACCTATTTCTGATATTAGTAACTCATATACCCACTAGTAATTTACAATTTTATTCTGTAGCATACAAACAAAAATTTCTCTTCTTAAAAAGGATTCTTAACTTTTTTTATCTCTTTTGACTAAAAACTATAAGTAACCAAACCAGTCTTGTCAATCATAGTGCATTTTACCTGTCACAGAGGGTGAATTTAATTGCTTTAATTAAGCTGGAAATCAAACACAGATCTGACCATATAAAGGGAAACAACCCCATTGTTGTTAAAAATGACAAAGTGTGAAGGTCACAACTTACATATTAATATATTCTTCCATGTGACCTTCAGTTGTAAACAAAGAATATTAAATGCTCTTATTCATCTTCTGCTAATGAACATATATTACTCTGGAGTCTAATGAATAGATAAAACATCTCCGTTCATCAAATATTTATAAAAGTAATATTTTCTATGCTTACCAATTAAAAGGGTATTTTATTACACATTTAGAGCATGCCAGCTTCAAAATCCTTGGAGACTAGGTGCCTGAGAGTGCCAAGAAATGAAGACTAGTATTCAGCTCATTATCTTCACATGGTTATTTTCAATAAACAAATATGCAAATGTACTAAGAAAAATAATATTTGGCCAAGGGAATAACCAATGGGTTTACTTACTCCTTTTTCAATCACTGGTCTCGCAATAACTGATGATTTCAGTGTTCTCTGAACATGTGTAAATAGTAGCCCACATCAATGCTATATGCAAAGAATTTTCTCCTACTGTCATCCCATTAAAGCCATCATCCAAATAAACATAATACAATACAATAATTTTGTTTGGTAAGTACGTACAAATATGTATGTACCTATAAGTAATATTTAATATCATAAAAGCATACAATATAATGTCTACATGGTATGTTTAGAAATATTCATGTATATACACAGCTTGTATAACCCGTCCTACTCACCCTTTGTACCTGACAAAAGTTAAATGTCTTAGGGGCACAAGGGTTCACATCTCTACAGCAAGCTGAAATACTGATGGTAGGTGCTATCTATTCATACACACATACTAATACCAAAAAATGCAATAAATAGTCTGTGTGGTTCTTCTTAGCTTTTGCAACCATGTCAGCTTTGGTTTTTGGATATGCCAGTAACTTATGCATAGATTTCAGCAACCAAATATTTTCTCTTCTGTTTTTGTTAGTTTGTATGAAAATAACTGTCACATAAATCACAATTTACTGATTCTTTAAAACTTTTAGATTACTAATAAATAGAGCAGAGAATATTTTATATGTGGAGTAAGTACTTTTCTTGGGAGGGGAAAGGCAACAAGCCTTTACAATTAGATTATCTTCAGTGAATGTCCAAGCAATAAATTTTGATAAACAACAGTTTAGACATCTATCTTGCTTCTTTCTGGCATCAGATGGTGGAAACTGTATTTCCATAACAAGCACATATCTGAAACACCCAAAACAGTCAACCTTTAAGAATCTGTTAAAACTGACATATTGCTTTAGCTTTCTTGCATTAAGCTGGTAAGACCAAACAAATATTTATTGTGCAATTTACATGGGAAAAAAAAGGGTCAGTTTTTTCTCCAATGCAGGACACTGGTGCCCTCTGCTGTCAATTTCCTGAGTATCATGGGCTTGCTTTTTTTCTCTCCAGTACCAGTCAAATTGGTTTCAAACTGCTATTAGTGTTTCACAATTACGCTTGGAAGCTATGGCGCAAATGTAAAAATAAGTGGTTTGTTTTTCCTTTTCAGCTTGTACTGCCTCTGTCAAGAAATAAATGTTCCAGACAAAGAGCTTCATAATTTATCTGCCCTCTGTAAACAATTATCGAGCATTACATCCGAACATAACGCATAGCAAAGAGCTAAACACGCTCTCTGGAATTTTTCTGTGTGTCCTGAGGTTTGTTCATAGCCTTAAGAAAGTAGTTGGTGGGGTGCAGGTTTGGAGCCTCTGTAAGGCCCTGTTCAAAACTTTCTCAATCCACAATCCTGAGGAGTCAATGAAAGCATCTCTAATGATTTTAACATACTCTGGAGCTGCCTCAAAAGCCACTGCTGTCATGTGCTGCAAACTGTAGGGTGTCTGTCTGCCCATCTGCTTACATAGGTAAGGTTAAAATAAAAACCCTTCAAATTTCAGGGCAGCCCCGACACTGGCTAACTTCTTGGGAGGACTGGTGTAAAGCAAAAGGAAGGATGTGTGTAGGAGTGAATGAACAGCTTCATCCAGAAGGCTTTAACTTAAGAGAAAATTTAAGTAAACTACCACCTCTGCATCAAAATGCAGGGGTAGCATACAGGCCGCAGCTGCTGCCTCCATAACAGTTTCTCTCCGATAACAAGGCTGATTATACATGGTACTCTGACAGGATGATGATGAATGTGGCAAGGACTGCCTATTCAGGTCCTGTTATCAGTAAAGTATGAAGAGTTAAGAAACAGGCACAAAGTTTTTGTTATTGCTGTGAAAGCAGCGTGTTACATCTGGGAGCTGCTTGTCTGTGGTACAATGTTTCAATGACCTGAAAGTGCAGCTAATTTCATTCTTGAAGTAAGTTATGCAAAGTGTGAGAATCAACAGGATGAGGTGAGTCCAGGAGTGCAGGTTTAAATTCTAGCTTAGGTGCATAATGGATGGAGATTTTTGAAAAATGGAAGAGATTGGCAGAGAAGATTTCTCCTCTATGAAATGCAAAACCGTATTATTCAAAGTGGTTTTGTTAGTTAATGTTCACCAGGTGGAGTTGTCCTATGCTTTGTTTGACTAGAGGTAAAGACAGGTCCAGCAACCGAGAACAGCACGTCAGGGGCACTGAGAGTTTTGGCTGTCAGAAGAGATTAGCAGCCTACAGGAACAAAAAGGCAAAAAGGAATAACTTTCTTGAATCGTGAGTATGCACGCTTCTTTCCAGTACACAGCTGGTTTTTTTTTTATGTCTCAAAGAATAACAGTCTGGTTCTTTTGCTTAACTACAGATAGGTGGAAGGAATAACAAATATAAAAATATTATTCTTTAATTTTTTAACATTTTTTTACACATTTTCTTTTGGAAGTAGCACTTAAAGGCATTTCTGGGTTCAGATTTATTCTGAGATGTTTGCACAAGAAGCTTTCTTTTGGGCTGAATGCTGAGTGTCTTGGAGTGCTTCATACTATTCCATTTCTATTTTAGTATATTTATGATGAAAAAGCATTAAGTCTATTCAAGGTAAGCATCTACCTTTTACCACCTCACCTCATCAGAATCCCCACTTTTTCTGCAGAGTGCAAACATTTGCAGTATGTCTCTCCATATGAAGAGGCAAGGATCTTGAAATCAAAATGCATGATATAAGAGACAAACTAAATAAAACCATCCTTGTATCTCAGCAAAACTAATTTAAATTTCCTAACATAACAAAGCAGCTGCGAATTTACTGCCTGGAGGTACACTGTGGCACACTTAACACATTGCCAAACAGATGCCCCTATTCGGATCCTCAGGAGGCAGGAGTTGTTGTTTTTGTGCAACACATTGCTACCTTTGGTGCCCCAGAAAATTGTTATTGAGATCACTCTGCATAATAGGCAAACTTGTCTAGGTATTCACACTAACAAAAGCTAGGAAATTTTAGATATTCTAGCCTGGAATACAGCTGCTTCCTTTTCTTAGCATTCACCCTTTTTGTGAGGTCTTAATTCACCCCAAAAGTTGCTACTTACATCAGGATTTGCCATTCCTGAAACTTCAATCTGATTTCCTTCCAGTATCAGAACAGGCAGCCTCTTGAAATGTCTGTAACGCTTGCTGGGGTGACTAAGAATCATTTCACAGGTGTGGTATTTCCTGCTCTTTTTAGGTATTTCAGATGGGCTGGTGCTAGTAACCTCCAGAGCTAAAAGCATCTTTATGATGGAGGGGTGCTGGGGGCAGTTCTCACAGGTATCTTCCCTGGTGCCTTTTTAAGAAGACCTCTGTGATCTCTCTTCTAAGAAAAGTTGGTTCTTACTCACAGCATGAGAAAGTGACCATTTTTTATTGCCAGGTCAATAAGAAAGGTAAGGTCCACTATTGCCTGTAACAGAAAGGTTCAGAGGAAACATAGTTCATACAATGGACTTTCTCTGTAAACTCGGTAGGAGCATTTCGTGTCCTATTCAGTGAATTTATGAACAGTGTGACCAAATAAACCTGCAAGACACAGTTATTACTCCCTCACTGGTGTACTGTTATTCTTTATCGTATGTATGCCCTACCCAGTATACTAGTCCATATTCGAAAAGAAAAGTAAGACTGTTAAATTAGTCACTATCCACCTTTGTCTGCATCATTTTTACATCCTTTTTCACAAAACAATTCTTACCTTAAATACACCTTCCAGGTCTGTATATACAGTTCACATTTATTATTCAGAATCCTGCTTAAACATTATTGAGTGTTGGCTCATGTTGACTGAAACGTTTTGCGTTTACAGACTGAAATATGTTGCTTTGCACTATTCCTGTTCTCCAGAGCTACAGTTATTGGACATGGGGGTTTGTAGTTTGAACGAATTATTGACTCCTTTATTACTGCAGCATAAAATCTGTAACTACACTTTCCTTAATACTCTCATGTCTCTCTCACTGCCCAAACTGCTAGAATACATCAGGCAATCCATGATGACAGAAAAAGAGGTATGTGAAGGACCAGAATTACAAATCTTATTAGGTGTCATATAGCTCAGGGACACAGCACAGTTTATACTTTCTTTCAAAACATAGAAGTCAAGATACAGTGTTTCAGCACTTCTGAATATAAAGTGCTTCAAAATGTTTTATAATTTTGTGGTGTGTTGGTTTTTTTTGGGGGGGGGAACATAATATAAGACAATTTCAGTCTGTTGAATCTTTAATAAGCAAGAAAGTCGGTCAATTTTAGATCATTACAAACAGAGAACCATTATGCACTTATGCAAGCCCAGATTGCATTCTTGTCCCCTAGCTCATTAAACTGATGGAAAATTAATCTATCCAAGGGAAAAAAAAGAAGAAAAAAAAACGACAAAAAAGAAAAAGCATTATTTTCTTCTGTACTAGCTTACATAGGGATCAGATAATAACTAGAATCAGTCTAAGACCAGAGGTGAGACCAGAGGGTGAAATGGTCTCTGTTAGTGTCAGCAAGCAGTTAGATCAGCTCATCTGAACTGTGAAACCTCATCTAGAAAAAAAACCCAACACAAACCAAACAAAGAAACCCCCCAAAATGGAAAAAAAGCCCACCAAACCCTATTCTGCAAAGAAACAATGGGTAAGAAAGAAACTGAATTTCAAACTTTTCACTTCAATCTACCACGCCCAGCAGTTTCAGATCTTCTATATTTTATTAAAACTTCCTTTAGAGATCAAAAGCCCTTTCGTATGTCTTGCTGTTCTCATGTAAAAAAAAAAAAAAAAGAAGTCTGATCAGCAAGAAATCCATCGCATCCTTCAATTTATTCAAAATTTTCCTCCAGTGATGAAATTTCAACAATCACTTTTAGTGCCAAAGATTTTTAGGAAATGGACACTGGAGTTCCGTGGATTCTTACTTAATCAACACTGAGTAACACGTATAGATAATTTACCCAGCCAAGTACAGCTATGCTGTGGATGTTCCAAGTATGCATATTTACAGTCAATCTATAGAGTGGAGAAGAACTGAAGAGTCATTTCAGAAACTTAATTTAAACAAATTTCCACAGTGTGAGTCACTGTGATACTTATTCCTCCTAGTGGTTGGCACTTATGTTTTGTTGTGTACATGTAGACATTTTTTAATTGTTGTTCACAACACTGAAAAATCTCTCCAGTCACGCACAGCTCACCTGAACCTCTCTTCTGAACGGAGGAAGGTTAATCTGGTGAATGCTGCAGATCTGTTACTTCTTGAACCACTGCTTGCATCTCTAAAAAGTAAGGTCCTGTGGAAGTGCTATAAAGATTGCATAGCTGCAGCCCACTGCTAGGTCATGGCTGAAAGTTTCCGAAATTGCACATTTAGCTTTGCAAGTGTTGAGCAAATGAGGTCAACATAGTATTCACTGATACAAAGGCACACCTCACTTTTTGAGAAACTGATTTACTTTGAGCAATGTTTGGTACAACCAGATTCATGTTGTATTATGCCAAACTTTATTCCTCAGGCAGAATGCCTCATGTTGATAAGAAGTCCTTTTCTTGAATCGTATCAGTTTCTGGCTGCTTCAGATTTTATGGCAAACTCGAAATCTCCTACTGCAAGAAAATAAAATGGAGGTAGAAGATATATGAAACTGTAGGACTTAATCTAGTTCACTTCTGGAAGTTTAAATCAACTTCAGAACTTTAAATTTATTTCTTAAGAGAAACTATGTGGAATTTTCACCTATTATTCTTCTGGTTTGAGTTTAATGTAAACAGCAATTTAACTTTTGTAGCAACGGGAAACTAAGCAATAACTAATGATAACTAAAGTTAACACTAAACCAAAAAGTTTACATAGTAATATGAACACTACATGGGAATAAAAAAGATGTGAGGATATTCCTACAATGTACTGAATTGGCTTGGAGCATAAAAATGACAGAAACAATGATCAGAATAGCTGTAAGAATGTGAATTTTGAAGTGGAAAGAATATAAAATATCAAGTTCAGAGACCTGACTTTATTTACAAATCAGGGTTTGTAAACCCAGCATTAAATCCATGGATACAAATCAGTTTGGAGGAATTTGATTTGACACCCTACAGCTGGGACGTTGATGTAAGTGGTGAACACACACTGTATTGCATTCCAAACACAATTTGTCTTTTTTGAAACACACAGCCATGTTCAAATGTAATAAAGCCTACAGGGCCAGGTCTACTGAGATTTTAAAGAGCATGATACTTGGTATTACACTAATTTATACAAGCCTCAAACTGAACTTCAGAGGAAGCTCTGGCTCAGAGGTAGCTCAGCAGACTGTTTTTCCTCGTCAAATGCTTTTAGTTAACAATGGTGATTTGAAAATATCTAACTCATGGTACGAAAGGAAAGCTAACCCTTCTTTCAGAAGGAGCACATAAGTAATTGTACTATGTGTGGTATACCTATCTAAGACCGTTTATTTTGAAAGAAATTAGCTTTTCTCTAATTTTCTGAGATCAAGTAAGCAAAACCTCTGGCTAATGTTCCTCCTTTTCCTCAAGACTTTAATTCTTATGAAAATGAAATTATAGATACATGACTTAGTGACTAGAAAGCTAAATATACTTTCTAGTATGATTGTTTTTAAGGTTTGTTGCAACTGCTGCTGACACTAGATGAAAGAAAATTGCCTGCATGCATCATAGCCTACCCCAGTTCATCTCATAATCACCTTCAAGCAAGCGACTGAACATTTAATCCTAATAAACCGCTAGAGAGTGTGGTGGTAAAATCTTTTGGCTTCATTGCTCACAAGTGTTCTCTTGGCAGTAAAGCTATTTCCAGTTATCCTGCTGTGAAATGCATTGCTATTAAATCTTTCACATGAAAATCAGAGAAAAACAAAAAGAATGGTGATTATTTTTCTTTGATATTATTAAAGTTTTGAGTTGGTTATGACTTTTTCTTCTTCCTAGTTATCACTTACTGTAGTTACAAAAACTTTCCAATTTACAAAACAAATTAAAGCACTTAGCTACTTGCTCTGTCACAGTCCTCCTGAATGACCACCAACCACTCAGCATGCCTTTGTCTCTCCTCTGGTGAAATGGTAATGATAATACTTCCTTCTCTCACAGAGCTGTTCCTTTACATTTATGCAGATAAAAACCCCCAAAACATAGATGCCTGCCTTTTCTGTTCTTTGTTGATTATCCGTATCTCCTTTTTACTGATTAAAATCCAGTTCAGATGTTCAAATCTAGCCAGTAATATGACCATATGGGACACAGGAGAAGCAATATTTCCAGGAGGTGTAAAACCCAGGCCATTTAAAGCCTTTTAGGTCATGATGGATGGGCTCCACTGGGAAACTCATGGCCAAGACGTACTGCAGATTTGGAACGCTGATTTCAGGTGCAAGGTACACTGAGTGAGTAGTGTATCTTCTACCAACTTTCACTTTCAGAGGAACAACTTCATCTCGCATTGTCCTAGTCCAGAGGTAATGGAAAGACTTGGCCAGTGGCGTAGCCTGCATCCAAAAGAAAAGGTTTTGCATTCCTAGACAGATACTGATACTAGAAGATCACAGGTCTCTGCTGTGATAGCATCATCATTAGTAGAAGTGGATTTAAAATTACTCTGGAACCACCTACAGCTGACAGATTTGCAGACGAAGAGCAGTACCCTACAGGTATTCATAATGCCCCTGTAAAAATCACAGAAACCTGCAGTCTGAAGGGACCTCTGGAGGTTACTACTTTGATCCACTGCTCTATGGAGGATCATCTAAAGAAGGTTGCTCAGGGCTGTGTCCAATAGCATTTTTAATATCTCCATGGATAGAGAACCCATAACTTCCCTAAGCAACCTGTTCCAGTGTTTATCACCCCTCAGATTAAAAAAAAAAAAAAAAAAAAAAAATTACATTGAATTGTAATTTCCTATATTGCCACTTGTGTTTGTTTTATCCCTGTGCATCTCTCTCCAGCTCTGTCATCTCTGCACCCTCCTCACATTAGTTAGGTGGAGAGAGCAATACGGCCTCCCTCGAGTCTTTTCTTCCACAGGCTGACCAAACCCAGCTCTCTCAGGCTCTCCTCATACCTCCTGTGCTCCAGCCCCCTGACCACGTTGGTGGCTCGCCTGTCATGGCCCCTCTGCATTTATTGAATGCTTCCCCAAATTTGATGTGAGCCACAGGCTTGCTAAGAATGCAGTCTGTCCCATTACCCAGGTCATTAGGAATGAGTGGTACCTCCCTGTTAACCAGCCACTTAGTTGGACTTTGTCAGGCTCAGAGGCTCAATCTAGCCAGTTTTCTACCCAGCTTGTCATTCACTCCTCCAGTCCACACCTCGCTACTTTGGCTAGAAGGTGGGAGATGACAGAAGGAAAGAAAGAAACCACTGAGAACAGAGAGGCCACTGTCCCTGCCAGGGCCTGTAAAATGGCTGTGGATTAACAAACGTTGTTGTTTTAAACAAACATTCAGAGGTTCAGAAATTAATCTGAACTTTGGTCTAGTAGCAGAATGGAAAAGCAAAAATATCTCTTGATAGTTTTGTTATTTTCTGGTTCATTTGGGAGGGAAATACAGAAAGTCTCTCATTTGTTTTTCCATTATTTCTACATCTGCAATATGATGCAGAGTCTCAGAAATCCGTGCAAAGATGCGTGCTGATCCTGATGTTTTATTAATCAGGATAGCAGAAATCCAAGGCACACAGAATCCCATGAAAAAGTTAACATTAAAACAGCACACCTTCAGAAAGAAAAACTTTGGGGTTTATTTTGATGTTCCAGATAAAGAGTTGTAAGTGGTCCATTTTTATCTAAACCGCTCCAAACATCACTGAAAAAAGCTGCTTGGACATAAGTATTTTATGACATGTCTACTTTAAGCTAGGAAGCAGAAAACCATTGAAATTTATCATTCTCTTCAAACTTTCAGTTTTAGTTATTTTACGTCCCAGGCTTCCAGTGTTCTGAAGTCTGCATCAATTTAATCACTTGTCAAAACTTCTGAAAGTTTTGAAAAATGGTAAGATGCTGTAAGAATTTGGCACTTCAGAAACTATGCAACTATCTTATACAATCTGACAATTTTCTAGCCCAAGCTTTCTGCTGAACACACAGATATAACAGACACTTCAGGAGAATATCTCTTGCTAAAAAAACCTGATTTGCCACAAATAGTAAATTTTGCTGAACGATTTCACTTTGATTCTCTTCTCAGCTGCTGCACTGTAAGTCAGAAGCAACCCCCCTAAAATTCCTGTCTTTCAGCAGTGAGAGGAGAATCAGGACCAAACAGTAACTGGAGATTTTGCAAACGCAAAATTAATTGCTGAAGTTAAAAAAAATAAAAAATAAACAACAACAAAAAATTCACAACACATATTGCAGACAATGGAAGTTCTGCCATTGTAAAATTTGGACTTGGCCTTATAAGAAAAATATAATTTGAGCAGAACCTTGTAAAAAGTAACAGTGATGTTTTCTTACTTTTTGCATAGTTGCTGAATATGTTTTGATCGTTCTTTTTCAAGAATGTTTGCAGAACAAAGACCATTACCAATACTAGCAAAAAAATGCATCTTCTCACACAGATTTTCCTTCCAGAAATACCCCTGTATATAATTAGAAGGGGAAAATGGGGGAAGACAGGTCTACAGTAGAAGAGTGGATGTGCATGTTTGGAAAAGGCACATTATCCCTACCATCAGGGGAATCTAGGACATGTCAAAATCTAGAGCCTTTTGCTAAAATAAAGCAGTGTCCACTTGCAAGGTGGAAGCAGAACAAGGCAACCTAATCTACAGAGCCACTATTTAAAATGGCATATAAGTTACTGTCAGAGACTAAGTGTGAGAGCTGACCCAAATTTGGAAAAGTATTGTCAAATTAACTTTAGCAATACAGATACAGTGATGGATTAATTTCCCAAATTGTGATTTCTTTTTGGAGGATCCTTTAGTAAGAAATGCATCTTAATAGCATGCAATGTAGAATAAATGACTGTGTTTGACAGGCGTACAAACATAGACCTGATCTATTTGAGACCCATAGTAGATGAGGTGAAAATTAAGTCAATTTCACAGTATCTCTGCCTTATAAGACATCATGCTGTTATGTCAGTGCTATGTTAGCTTTATGTATTTCCTTCAGTACAGTTATATCAGCAGCAAAGCAGTGCAGCAGGATGCAGAGCCACTCTCTCAGGGTGTAGTTAGGCACTACAGCTGAGCTGATCTAGTGTCTTTTCACAGCCAGAACAGCAGGGCCCACTTCACCTTAGTCATCTCTTCCATCCTTCTCTCTTTCCCCATCCCTAACTGAATGCTCCCACCACTTCCTTGCGTCAGCTGTAGTGTATGTCTAACACTGCAACAAAGTGGCTAAGCTGGAAGAAAAAAGCTAGGAGTATACTTCTAGGCAAAAGAATCGAATCAGATCAGCTCTTGATGAAAAGCAGATGCGTGCCACTGCGGGCACAAGGAGGAGAAGGGTGACTCAGGGGACAGGGATGAAATGAGACCATCGCTTTGAGCTGCAGTGAGCTCAGGAATTGCAGCTGAATTTGCACCTCTGACTCAGAAACGCCTAGTGTGTTTCTCTGACTCCTACAGGCTGAACTGAAGGTGGGTGGTACTAATAGCTTGCTATAAAGACCAGCTCTGTAAATCCTGCTATGGGCATACTCTCACTCATATATCTGTTCTGAGTGCTTTAGATAATGATTTCTGTAACCAATTATCCATGACACTGTATATTTGATATGTACTTAAAAGATATTGTTAAAAATCCGCTATCACATAAAGTAAATACTAAGCTCAGATATTTATTGGATTTTTAAGTAGAATGAGTGTTAAATAGAGGTGCTTAAAAAGATCCCTCTGAAAGTGAATCTGCTGAAGAATTTTACTAACTCCAAGGGCCAAAGATCACAGGGATTGCCTTTCCTAATGCCAGAATCCCTTTTTAAATATCTGCCCACCTACTCAGCTCCAGTCACATCTCGTTTATAGAATATTAAAGAAAAACAAGGTCCAGGAATATTCTGCAATTATAAGTGTGCTTCAACAGGAAATACCTCTTCAAGATGACAATTTGCACATGAAAAGCATTTTAAAAAGCATTAGTAGCCATAGAAGGGCTTTCTTCCTTATGACTAATAAGAAAAATGACCACCATAAACTTGAAAACATAAAAAATTTGTGATATTCTGTGGAATTACAATGGCAATTTCCTCTTTCTTCCTTACAGAAATACAAATATTATCTTGGTATAATGATACTCAGAGTAATCCATAAGACAATAAAAAGAAAAACAATGTATCTTACCTTTCACATGGTCCATTTTCTTTCTTTCTTTCTTTTTTTTTTTTTTTTTCCTTAATTCCAGGGAAAGAACAATATCCAGTTAGGTACAGAAATAAGGTAGGGATAATGGAGACAGAAGGAAGAGGAAGCAAGAAAGAGAAACAAGAAAATACTGAAAACACTGTCTGCAATTAATAAGGTGAGGGATGTACTGGTTATGAAATTATCCACAAAAAGTTATAGCAATGAACTACATGAGGTGTGAACTTGTATCTTGGGAGAGCTCCAAGCAACTAGTTTCAGTTTCTCTTTAACAGTATTCTCTTTAACAGACAATAACATGCCCAGCACTGCAGCCATTGCTAGACAAGACTTTGCCAACTAGATAAACACACAGCAGGAAATAATTCAGGAATGGATGTTACTACAAATAAATTCCACAAATTGGTCTATCTGATAATTGTGACTGCTATTATTGACTTTTTCTGAGAACATTTATGCCAAGGATCTTTGTTAGCAATAATTATTATTACTCTTTATTAAATGTCCTAAGGAGTTCTCAAAAACTCAAGATAATGGACATTCCTATCCTAAAATGTCTCCAGACTAAAAGACCATTCTCAACAGACACAAAAAGACAGTTCTGAGTGGTTGTTTGTTAGTTGTGACAGATTTTATCCTCATTTTCCTTCAGTCCTTCCCAGCGAGCAAAATGAGAAACACGTAAGCAGAACTAAACAGGTAGCTCCTGGAGAACCAGATTTGATGCTTTTATACATCAAGAAGCAGCAACAGACAGAAAAAGGGATCAATAGAAAATAAACAAATCAGGAAAATTTACTGACTCTGGCATCACAGACAACCTGGAGAAATGTACTTAATCCTTCTCTCCCCACTCCCTTTTGTACATGGAGAGAACCAGCATGGAAAGTAAAGCCTATTACTGTGTTACTTTGATATACATTTTACTCTTAACCCCAAAACATACCTGAGGTCTACAAAAGTGTTCAGATATCGTTTTTCAACTTTTGGCAGTTACTGGGACCTCCCAATAATTCTACCTCAGCATCTCAGAGAATTTAACCCTGTTTGCCCCAGCCTCCATATGTTAGAGATTTTGTTTAATAAGGGTGCTCTTGCTCACTAAAGCACCCACAGGCCTCCTAATCTACACAGGTCCACATGTTTGTAGGAAAAGACACAGGCTCTTACTGAGGAGTAGCAAGAGCATCAGCTGTTTAAACAGCTGTGTACCTTTCTTCTCAGACAGTGGAAAACAAGTTCTAAACACAGCTGTCAAAAAGACAAATGAAATTAAGCCAGATGAGAATTTATCTTTCTTTTCTAACAATTCCTTCTTATAAAAGCAGAACTTCCAGCTAGTTCCTTGAGGAGGAACTCCATGTGCAATACTGTTGTTAAGTATTCACTGTATGGAAAAAATAGATTTATTCCAATCCTATTAAGTGAATTTATTTTAAACCAACAGGCAGCTAGATGGAAATCTCTCATATGATCTTATTCATCGTTGTATTGCATCCAAAATGTATGCAGTGACTCTGTTTCCCCAAAAGGCTTTTTAATAGAAATGAGAATAATTAGAGCTTTGGTTTTGCATTCCTTAGTTTAAGCAAAAGGCTCCCATATGTAGAAATAAGAAAATATTAAGAGCTCTATAAAAAATAAATGCTTGATTATTTGATATAGTTATTAAAATATATCAGCACTAGAAAAAATAACTTCAAAAACTTTATGGGGAACAATTTATTTTTTTGGAACTTGCAGAGAGAGGGGTTTTGGGGAGAAAAAGTTTGTGATAAGTAGGTAGTGGGTAAAGACCACAGAAGGGGAAAAAAGATCCACTTGTAACTAATCAAAAATTGAAGGGGTAAGATTGTCAACAGGTTTAGATTCTTAAAGCCGTACACTTTATGCCTAATTCAATTTTGGACTTCAGTCCTGAAGCCTTCACTCACGCTGGGCATAAAGATGCCCAAACCTTATAAGTGACTTACAAATGGATTAAATTAATTTTCTATTACATGAAACATTAGAAACTGAACAGTCCTGGCAACAGGATATGGAATCAATGATTTTTCCCTTCTTGGTTGAATCCTTACCTAGGAAAGTTTGAGTTATTTTCCAAAGGTTGATGTTTCAACTTCAGAGGGAAAGTAAGCACTATCCAGTGGAGATGCAGGTTCCTGAAAGATGAAGTCTTTGCCCCTTCCAGCTGGAAGAACAATTGACTCTCTTTTGGCTGCTATATAGAACTGTAAGAGACTGAATTGTTATCTTGAACCATTTGCCTCAAAGATTGTTAGGTGTGAGGGACTGGGCTGTCATCAAGGAACAGTGAACTGCTTATCTTGAGCCCTTTGTCTCTAAGATGGCCTGTTTAAGCAGGACACCCCTCTGTCCATAAGGACGATTACCAGGCCATTGAGGCATCCAGGGGAGGAAACTGGGCTGGAGCTGATAAGGTACTGGTTTCTGGTGTCGATCACACGAAGGTCGTGTGATAAATGAAACCTGCAGCGCATGACATCGTTGAAATATGCCCTATAAAAACCCATAGAGACAAGCTGTGGGAGCCTTTTCTTCCTCACCAAAGAATTGAAGATTGAGGACCGACGGGACGCCGCTGGATCCGTGGTGGTGACCATCCTCGCAACTCCCACCACCAACTGCTTGCCTGAGGACCAACGGGACGCCGCTGGATCCATGGTGGTGACTATCCTTGCAACTCTATCCCGACTGCTTGCTTAATTTCTACCTTTTCTTCCATTCTATCCTATCGCCACCATTTTCCACTTTTGATACCTTTGATAATAAAAACTCTTTTGACTATATGGCATTTGACCTCGTTTGTGTCTTAATCTTGCTCTTGGGATCATATCGAAACCTTCCCCGACATTGGATCGGGACAGGAACAGACACAACTCGCCAATCCCTAGGGAAGGGCAATATTTCTAACACAGCCTGTTCCTCACCTTTTTATATGTGCTAGCTCTAGAAGGCTATACAGTGAGGGACCACGCAAACTAGTGAATACAGAAATAATGGTGTCAGCACAGCAGTGCGATACACATACATCTGAATGGCCTGAACCTCAGCCAGCTTGCAGTTTAACTATATTTAGACAGCAGCTACACCCCAGCCATGCCCAGTGCTGTAGTTCTCCTTTCAATATAGCAGGTGTCCTAATCCAGTTTTGCATCGTTGATCTCCCGTTATGAATTTCATTAGTTCTCTCAGTGCTTAGCAGGAGAAAGATCCCCAACTCCATGCTGGGGCCAGGTATCTGAGCCTTTGCTTGGGTCACCCTACAGTCATGGGAACATGGCTCATGTCAGACCAAGCCAACCTATATCTAGTCTGGCAAGTGCTTTGCAATAGCTGTCAGGTGGATGCTTTGTGAAGAGTTCAACAGGAGCATTTCACAGTGCTATGATTCTAGATAAAACTATCTGAGGCTCAAGAACTTTCCTAAGAGACCATAATTCAGGAATGCCAGAGATCATTCTTATTTAGCACCTCACTGAAGAACAGGATTTCCCTGAACTTCCATCATTCAATGTTATTCTCATACATAAAACACTTTTGCAAGTGAAGGAAACAGGAGCAAGATAAGTTACCATACCAGCTGATTAAAGAACTTTAGAGGAGTCAGGCTTAATTGTTATTAACATCTACATCAGCTTGTTTGAGACCAGTTCAAATACGTCTGCTTGAGGTGCAACCATATATTTGGATTATTGAACAAGGACTTTTTGAAATCTGATATTAAGGCCAAACGAATTTTTTCTACTTCTTCCAGACCTTTGATGCAACTAGATTTTCAGAGCTTTCAGATATGTGAGACTTTAGCAGGTGTAAATGGGACAGGTAGGTGTTCAACTTGTTGGAAAATTGGGTTACTACAGTTTAGGTCAAAATCAGAAATGTGGATGACACTGCAGAGTCAAGATTCTCTCCTTATGATCTTCTCTTTTCTGCATACAGAAAATTCGTCAAGTTAACTCAGACCCTTCAGTTGTCCTACAGCATGGTCAGAGCAGAAGTAAACTGTAGCAGTGACTTTTTAGCCACTGCCTGTCTTAATGATTCTTAGCTAAAGAAAAAAGTTCTTGCGTCACCTCGGAGTAGGTGTTTATCTGATACAGGCTAGAGAGAGAGGTCATTTGAGAGTAACTCATAGCAGAAACATTTTCATCCTTCCTGTCACTCTTCTGCAATGCGTTTTTCCTTACACATACCTTAGAACAAATCACACATACAGGAGGGAAAAAGGAACAATAATGGTTGATATTGTCAGTAATGCAAAGTACAACTTAAGGTCATGGTAAGGAATGCTAAGGTTTTTAGTCAGTATCACACTTACCAATATGCTGAAATGCAGTTCTGGATGCTGACACTTTCATCAATCTTGGTTCAGTTCCTAAAAGGTAAAGTCATCAGTTATGATGAAGCAGCTCTGTTACTATCTGTTTAGCTTCTAACTCCTACAAACAAAATGGAATGAGTTACACTGACAAGGAAATGTCAGTATATCACTATTATGCAACATTTGCTGGCTATAAAACAAAACTGTAGGCAATCATATGTTTTAGAAATCAATTTTCCTTATGTTGCATTTTATGTAATAAACAACGAATATATCATAAATACCACCTCACACATTGGTAACTGCTTCTCTATGGGGGATTCAATTTTCCATTTTATTTGTATATTAGTAGCAAACTGACAGTCCCTTGAGGGTATTCTACCCTGTCTCTCAGGGTGAAGAACATATTCCATATTTAAATAATACTGTAGGGTAGTGAAATGCTTAAATAATACACACATATATACACACACATACATACACACACACGTATATATGAGAAAACAAGAAATATTCATAATAAAGGATCTTTGGTACCTTTTAAGGAAGGGTCAGAAAGATAGCCCCAAAACAGAAGGTGCCACATTTCTCAGCAAGTGTATTCCCTGGTTCTGGACATACTATTGATTCTCAATTTTCTTAACAGCCTGTATATTTGTAACTGGTACTGCTAAGAAATTTGTCTCTTTCTCAACGCTGCAAAACTACAACCTGGGGCAGTCACCAGGGCATTGGGGAATATCTTGGATTTCTCCGGGAAGATTCCAGGGGGAAAGAAAAGACACAGAGATAAGATTTTATGACCTGCATTTTACTGATCACGGATAAGTTTTCACTGACACTTGGGATTTACAGTCCTTATGATATGCCCATCTCTTCCTGTGCACTTTCAAAGAAAAGGCGTTAGACCTATTTTACTATAGTTACAGTTGAAAGAGAACAGCTCTGAAACTGAGTCATACCATGCATGATGTAAAAGTCATTCCCAGCTTAGTGACTCTCTTCTTATGTGGACACAAACATTCATATACTGTGCACATGAGTATGCCTATTTATTTTAATAAAAAATATTTAATGCAGTATATTCCCCCTTTTAAATTTTTCATTTTCAGGCTGTTCTTACGATTAGTGGAAACCACAATATGGTATCTAATTATGTGGATATTCTTAAATAAGAAGTGTTTATGCTTTATTAAAATAAAAATAATTTAGAAGTATACAAAGAATTCCTTTTTCTTCCAATACACATGCACTTAAGAAAAGGAAATTTTCCAGTTCAGAGATCTTAATTCTGAAAAGACATGAATGTTACATTGTTTAATGAAAGAAAGCATTATCCTAAAATAGTAGGATAATTGCCATGTTAGAAAATCTACCAGGCAAAAAAACTACTACTGAATGTAAAAGTCAGAATTTCATGCAGATTCTATGCAACAGATGGCTGAAACCCAGGCTAACTTTAACATAATTAGGAAAAGTGAGGATTTCAAAATCTTGCTAAATTGACTGTCTTTGCTTATGGTTGGATATATACCAATTCTGATACTTTGGGAAACTGATGAGCACCTCCTACAACTAAGATCCTCAAAAGTGTTATTTTCTCTACTACTTCATAAGGAACTGAGTGCTTTAAAGGACTTCTAAGGTGCTAAGCCATTGGTTCTAAACAAATAATACAGTTCTGCAGCAATCCCTGCAACAAGGTGTGTGGGTCAAGTGAGGGAGATGTTTCTGTGTGGGAGATCTAGGTGGACTGAAGTGTTTAAGGGATGAGAAGAGCTGGTTTCTGTGCAGGTTACTGAGTGCTCTTGGTAATACCACTGCTACTGCTTTTAGAGATGGCTCCATTTCTGCGGATAGCAGGGAATGCTGCTGTGCTTGGGACTGACAGAATATAATTAAACACACTGATGTGCTCTAATGAGCTAATTCTTTGGGACCCTACCCCCACACAACGCTGGGGGTTTTTTGTTTGGTTGGTTTTTTTTAAATAGAACCACCCTTTTTAAGCAGAACTTGTTGGAAATATTGAATTACTTCTTCATGTTTAGAAAAATGAAAATGAGGTTCATCTATGTGGAACTGGCAGATAAATACAAATGAAGTCATCAAACTCAGTCTGTAAGCTTGGCCACGCTAGTCTGTCTGAATGTAAAGGTAAACTAAGGTTAATATTAATTAGAATGGGAAGAAAGCACTAAAAGAAAAAATATAGGAATGTATAATCCTATTTGGCTCACATATTACAGGTCATAAGATATGTTTTATTCTGTGTGTATTTTTTACTTTAAAGATGGGGAAGGAGGGAAGATTGCAAGAAGTAGATAACAAACTGCAAATTAAAAAGGAAAATACATTTGAATATAGACGAAATATATCTGTAAAACCAAAGCAATAGCATCCAAGCCTCATTTATTTTGGAAAACACTCACGTGTTTGCATCAAGAATATAATCTAAACAGTTTATTAGAATATGTATCTCTTTTCTGTAGCTTACTTTATCAAACTGCTTTATATACTGTTTTCTGGAGCAATTTATGGTTAGATATGTTTTGACTCATTATTACTAGAAAAATGGAAAGAAAGTAATTGATTGTCAGAGTATTCAGGAGGTAATTTCTATTCTTATTAATACAAAAAGCTCAGGTTAAAAATAAGAAGATGAAGCAGACAATTTTTTAAGCTGATAAATGATCTATGTGAATCTGTAGTTGTTTTTGTATCATACAGTGTTCTGACAAATTATGATGCTTACAGACAAATAGAACACAGTTAATGGAAACTTTGTTATCAGAAAGGCGCAAGTAATCAATACATCACTTTAAAGGATAGTATTTCTTCAGACAACTTCTAATGGAGGCTCAATTACTAATTTTCATATGTTCTTACTAATGAACATATAGATGTATGAACATAATGTTAGCTCTGCTACTGATATTCATACTAATACCTACTATTCCTAGAGCATATTTTAAAAAATACCTCTTTGTATTTTGAAGCTTGTCAAAGACTGTGGTATTTGTTTTCCTTACCCCAGGCCACAAGCTTTTACTTCACTTTCATTCAAATATTGAGATATCCTTTTCACCATAAGTTTTATGAAGACAACTAACAAAGACTATAACCCCAGCCTTGACATTTTGCAGTTAAAGCTAAAATGATCTAATGGCTAGTTGCCATTGAAAAGGTCCATTTTTGGCCTGGTATTTCTGTCATTTCCATTTCACCAGAGCTGGCCCCAGAACGACATGAGGCAGAGAATCAGTGCAGAGTGCACTTTTCATTTCTTTCATATAAAATTGATTTTTGGCTTGTTTAACTCTCTGGCTCAGTTCATCATGGAGTCAGAGAAGCATCAGCAGTGGTTCGAAGTGTTGTGGGCTGTAATGTAAAACCATACTCTAAATGACACTTATGTTTTTTGTTGTTTTTCTTTTTTTAAAAAAAAAAGATCAGTTTTAAACTAAGCCACATAAAGCAAAAGATATTACCAAAGTTTCTTCATGAAAGATACTTGAAGATACTTTACGTCAAATATTTGTTCAACAACAATCAAAGGAGCAGAGGTGGTAAAAAAAAGTGTAACTTGCATAGAAAAAAAAATTACCTTCTAAAACTGCATTACGGAATGGTTTCTCAAGCAATGTGCTTCTGGATTGTTCCATAAAAAGAGCTTTTTGTGACTGAATGACATATATGCTACTCTATTTCTTTCTGCCCTTTATTTTCATCTTTACTGAAGTTTAAGTCCCACTGAGTTATGTGTAGTTTTGTCTGAATGAGAAATGAGTGGTAATATAACCAGAAACAATTTAAAACTGATCCATTCTATTTAAAATCCTGTGTCAAGCCTGAGTTTACCTTTTGCCAGCTCCTTTCTGTTCCTGACACACACCATATGTGTTCCATTATAATCATAATTTCAATCATGTTAGCATATGGAACAATTCAGTAGGGACAAAGGTTCATATGTGAAGCATATAAAGAAGGAAATATGTAGTAGTTGGCAGATTAAGTGAATTCAGCTGTGTATGCCAACAGTTTTCCAAGCCCCTCTTATCACTTTCTTAACTTTAAACTTAAACTTATTTATTACTTCAGAAATAATTTAAAATATCTTTTACTGGGAGGAATCTTTTAGAATATGTCCTCACTCAGCAGTCTGACGTGCAGTATCATAAGCTTACCAAAGAAAACCATGTAATGTGAAATCGGTTGAACAAATCAAAATCCAATAAATGAATACAATTAAGTGCAAATTTAGGAATTTTCTGAGGTATTTTAATAAATCTTGCCATACTGCTGGCAAGAACTTTAAATCAGATTCAGCAGATTTAAACTGATGGAGTGGTTTTGACAGCAACAGCAGGGTTATAATATAAACCTGTAGTCACATAGTAGATTTTGCATATAGAAAAATCACAAAGGTGGAAGACCGGTGGGAGGTGTGCACACGTTTCTTATTCAAGAGATTGCTTATTTTGTATGCACCATAAAAGTCACCTGTACGAGAGAAAAGGTGAGGAACTTACTGAAGGAAAGGAATGAGAAAAGACGTGGAGAGAGGTAAGGAAAAAAATGATACTGGATCCTATATTGTATTAAAAATGTAAATGATAGTTCATAAACAAACATCCATGTTTCTAATGAGGGTGGGTTTTTTGTTTTATCATTCTAGGTTTATAATTATGTTGTTGTTAAACTGCCTTAACTTAGGTCCTTCCTGCTCAGTGGTTGCACCATGCGTGGGCTGAAAACAACTGTTATGCATTTCTACATCTTTATTTTTAGGGTCTGCAGACCTGACTCCTCTCCGCCATAAGATGGGCCCAGTCCCATTGGAATCAACAAAAGAGTTATATCAGAGCAGAACCTCCCTCTCTTTCCAGCCTGAAAGATCATTACACATATAACTGTGTACCATTACCTTCCATCCTTTACTCTCAATCAGTTTGAATATCCAAGTCAAATGTTTTAAGAAAGCCAAGAGCTGTTTTAGCAGCCAACTCTTTTATGGTTACCAAGGAAGGTTTTGAGTCTTTAATACAGAAATAGATTTTGAAAAGTCTTTTAGCTGAGCTGTGCTACATCTCAATGTATGTTGCTTCTTGCACCATGCGAGATAAGCTTTGGTTTTCTCCTTATGAATAAAAGCTTAGGACCAAGTTCATCCCGAGAGTAAGTCTCAGAAGAAACATGTAGCAAAAGGTCTTCCTGTGTTCCAGGTAATGTTTAGATGTTAAACCATGACAATGGTAAAAACTTCAGTTCTCAAAAGTGCTACCCAAACATAAACTATTTTCTTAAAAAATGGGAAGTCTGATACAGATTAATGAGGTTGTAGAAATTTCCAGTGTGAGGTTTGATTTTGTGCTTGCCTTTTAAAAACAAAACAAAACAAAACAAAACAAAACAAAACAAAACCTTAAAGACTCAAGAGCATCAACAGTCTCCTAAAAGGGCTCTGTTAAATCTGTAATCAAAAATGAACTCACAACCTATTTATCTCATTTCAAGACACACAGAGAAAAAAGTATCCGGCCATTTTACCTTCTCAAGTGTTTCTCATCTGTTTCTTTGTCTGCAGATAAAAAGCTTTCTAGAATATTGTTTCCCTGCTAAGAACATATGTTTATGACTTCAGAATTGGATCAGATCTGAAAATGACTATGAATGTAGAAGTGGATTTTAATAGATCGTTGAATACAGATATAATGCTCTTTTCTAGGATTTATTTCCATAGCAATAGTTCAATTCAGAAACAACATACCGCACTCAGTCTCTCTGTGTGTCTAGAGTCTATATTGTTCTTACTTAAATTAATTTTGAATTATTTCTTAGCCATTGCTTAGCCTGCCAGTGGGAAATAGAGTGTCCAGAAATTACCAGGGAAATTGTGACATCAGCTTTTGTATAAAATGCAGAGGCTGTCTAGTTCTCTCGCACTGTAAAGGAGATGTTGTTTTCTCTAATTCTTAGGAGGAACAAGAACTAAGAACTACACAAGAATTATGTGGGAGTTACACAAACACCTGAGGAGCTGGGACAGTCAGCTTCACACCCCACTGCCAGCTGTCCAGATCCACTACAGTGTGACAGTCTTCAGGAGTGTGCTACGCGTTTGTGTGCCCCCTGCCCACCAGTTGTGTATGACCAAAACCAGCCAGGAACCAGACCATGAAGATCCCCTTTGAAATACATTTTCAATTTGGGACTTTTAAGAAGAAATGTAGACCTCTCTCCTTCCTTTTCTTATCCTTTCTCCAATGCCGTATTTTGTTACAAGAGAAAGATTTCCAAATGCAGGAGTAAGCAGGAGATGCTGAACTCTTGATGGAAGTTAGGTAATGATGGTTTCCACTGCTGTTTTGAAGTGTTTTTGTCACACACGTTTGCCTTTGGGCTTTCTTGGATTAAGACTGTTACTTCCCCAAAGGTATTTTTGGATACTGTAATGATCTGTAGCATCATTTCAAGTTTGAATGATGTATACAAAAAAACCCCAAAAGTCTCTTAAAGACATGGCAGCAACAGTTCACGTTTGTCAGAGCTTGATTTTTGTTATAATATTCCCCATGAATACATTGTAGGGTAAAGTCAGATTTAAGCAAGCCTGAGTATATTCTCAGCTGGGTAGATATGAACTAGGTTTGACCTGGAAGCCTTATAACTATACTAAGGCTACATTGCAGCTGAGCTGATATAACACAGAAAAGATGGGAAAGAATTGTATAACAGAAGATGTACCATTACAGTATGCAGTTACATAGCTATCCAGCATAGTCCATTTTGGATAATGTGTCTGGATGAGATTTCCAACTGCAGGCCAGTAGTTTCTCTAATAATATTTTGGAAGATTAGAAAAATTTTCTCCATTACAAACTGCTCAGAGAACAACGGAATATTATCTCTGACCTCAACTATGCCTCAAAAATATATTTTTCTCCTTTTTACCTGGGCTTGCAAAGGAATGTATCTGGTACCACCTCTATTTGTCTCTCACAACATTTCAGTACAGACTAATTTTCCACAATAAACAAAATGCTTCTTTAAGGCTAGTTAATGCTTCTTCAAGGCTAGTTCCTCACCTGTTTAGGCAGCAAACAGCCAATTCTAGTCCTTGATTTATGGGGTGGGTTTGTTTGGGTTTTTTGCTAAACTAATGTTAAACAAAAAAAAGTATCGTCCTAAACTGTTAGTTTGTAATCCAATGTGCACGATGGCACTTTCTAATTCAGTTTGTAGGAATCAAAGGATAGTAACATGTTAATGTACTGAATTAATCTTAATGTAGTAAACAGTTGCTGTTTTAATCCTTTCTTACAGACAAGTCTTGGAAATTATGGAGACTTCTTATATCATCAGAGAATAGTAGACAGTATGTGAGATTTGAATGAGACTTTTGAACAGATAGAGTATTTTGTTTTAAAGAAGGGCACTTTGAACACAGATCTAGTTTGAACCATACCAGCTTCAAACAGATACAGTTTGTTGCAGTTTTTAATGAATACAGAAGTTATAGTCTCAGAAGATGACGCTATTCATCAACCTAGGAATATAAAAGCATTGCAGCTGTTTAGAAAGGCAGAAGCAAAGCTTTTGGTATTTAGTATCCCTGGAGACTATGGAAACTGCAAGCTATATGTTCTGTTCCCACTGGAAGATGGCCTCATTTATTCTCCTTCCCAAACCACATTGTGATATTGGTATGCATGCTGGTGTCTTACCAGAATATGGCTACATTTCAAGATCTAAGGAAGAAATCACCACAATAATTTATTGATTTATTTCACATCCCTATATTGCATTGGCATGCCTGTAAAACAAAACAGCTACAGAGACATATATTTTGACACGGACTTTAGTTCATTGTAAACTTCATAAATGATAGGGCTTTCCCATTGATGGTGCTCAATGGAGGTTCACAGCCATGGGAGTAGAGATTTAACACTGCAGAGCAGCTGGAATGCTAACCCAGCAGTTGCTGATGCAGACAGGGGTACACTACAAAAAACTGGCACATCTGATCCTAATTTGGAAGCAAACATAGGAACTTGAAAGTCAAAGAGCTACATCTACTAATGCATATTTCTGAACATGGCCAGTATCCAATATTTTAGTGGAAAAATAATCAGTAGTTCTGCAACATGACAGGTTTCTTCCTAAACTTATGGTAAAAAGCTGGTTTATGGCCTGAAGCACGAATATTGTCTCGCATAGAGTTCTGTGCATCAGATGTAAGATGGACTATTCCATTTATCTATGTTATTATCAAACTCTTGATTGAGTTTCTTTAATTAGATTAATAATGAGGCAGGTTCAAATTTCAGAGCGTGCCCTTTACTTACCTCGTAGGCCAGTGAAAGCTGGGAAGCCCAAGACAGAGCTGTCGTCTGCTCCTCCTAAAGTCCACGAGTCACTTCAGAAACAAGAGGACAGTAGCAAGATGTTGGCAGAAAAAAATAAAATGTCTTTTTTATCCCTATCTGAGAAACTATGTTTTTTGGAATACCATCCACTGAGCTTGAAAGAATTGGAAGACAAATAGAAGACAGATTTCAAAGGATGGTACGCACAGGCAAGGACCCAGCATGCAAGCAAAGACTGGCTTTAAACAGATAAAAAAATCTGTTTGTTTGTCTCTTGATATTCCCACAGCCTATTTTTATTTTTATTTCTTTTCTGGGATATAACAGCTGCTTTCATGGTAGTTCATTTTCTCTCCCTCCAGACTGCATTGCTGTCAGATGAACAATTACATTGTTTACTGGGTTTCATGTATGCCCATTATTATCCCACTGACTCTGTCTCCTGGCCTGCAATTATCTACCAGCTACAGCAATGGAGAGGAACACCCAAAAAGAGAACTGTGAAATTACACTACTCCTCAGCTAATACATAAAAACAGGAAAAGAAAAAATCTTCTTGTCCCCAAGCAGGAGAAAACAAAAACAACAGGCAATCGCACAACACCTATTCAAACACAGCACACACCAGGAAAATAAATTAATAAACAAATCCCAGTGCCAAGAGTTTGTGCCACTCTAATGGTAACAAAGGAGCTAATGTACATAATAATGAATGCTAAATCCCTTCCCCATTGTATTTCAAAGAAGAGAACAAAAGTAACTTTACATACATCAAGCACATCACTGGGAGAAATAACAGCAGCCTCAAATCATTCACTCCTCAAGAGACCGAACTTGTAAATTGGCCATCAGAAAGGCTAGAGTGGTGGAAAACACAGAAAAGAAGAAAAAGTTAAACCATCAGGGCCGAAAGATAGAAAAGTGTTACCATTTAATGAGCAACATCAGTGATTGCCACCATATAATGGTTAGAGTTATTGTACATATCCAAAAATATTTACCACTTCATATATTTTAAATCACAAACTGAAACACACTCAAATATGTACATAGCATTACTCATTAAAGTTGGGATCGTGCTATATTAACCTTATCAGTTTCAAGGAAGTTGTGTATTTCATTCTTGACATTGCCATTATAGGTATTTGTCTTTCCTCCTGCTGTGCCGCTGGTGAATTCTGATGTTGCCTCTAACCTGTGTCAAGCTACAAGCTTACTAGCTGGGAGTACTTCTCCTCCCAGAAGTACAGATACTTAGCTCATCAGCCTGAGTTATATGCATAGTTTAAGTAGAATTTAATTACCAATATTCCTTTTTAAGAATAGCTTTCTTAATGTATTTATACAGTGGTTATAATTTAGAAGTTTCTTCCATTAAAAAACCCCAACCAACCAACCAACCCACCCACCCCCCCCAAATTTGAAAGATACTTCTAGCACTTTCCAAATATTTATTTCCAGTGCTTAGTGGGGAAAAATACTGAAACTCACTGTTTTGCAAGACAGGAAGAACTGTCAAGTTAACATCTCTGTAGTTAAAAAAGGAAATAGTGTACTCTTCTATTAGCAATAACAACCACCAAACAAATAATGGAGTTGATGAATGAATAATGCAAAATGCTCTCTTTAAAATTAAAATTCATTCACCTAACCTGGGCTGAGTTAGGCATCTACCCTGAGTTTTCAATGTCCTGTTTCACAAACACAGGATGTAACTGCCAGCACTTATACCCCAGAGAGCTTCTATCACTGGACCACATGGAAAGGACATGAGGTTGCGTTATGAAACTGTCACAAGCAAGATAACGTATGTCACAGAAAACATGCTTTTCAGGTAAGCTGAATAGATGTAAAACCATTCTTCAAATTAATTCTTCAAAGTCTAGTTTTGTATTTGTCTAGTTTTTTATTGCCCCTGGTTGATGCATTATTTTACCTTTGTAAAATCCTATCCCCAAAACATCAAATCTGACTTGCGAGAGCATGAAAATAACAATCTAGGCAACTAGTTTGGAGACTGCCACCCTTCACAGCCTAATGCTCACTTAAACAACTATTTCTTAGTTATTGATACGTTCTCTCTGGAGCAAAACCAGTGATATTCAAGCTGCCCTCCCATTTTTATCAGTAAAAAACTAAAAGCAATTTAATTCTGAAAACTAATGTATTATATTATTCCACGCCCATGCTGCAAAACTTTGAAAGCTTGCATAAGAAAACTGAAGTTATTGAGTACTGAAAATCCAAACCTCATCTCTCCAACCAGTTAACAAGCCATTATCAGACATCAGTGAAACATCAGTCGTATAACACATGTGCTATAAACTTCATGAAAGGTGCACAAACATCAGCACTTGATAGCTTTATTCCTTTTCACAGCTCATAACATCTCTTCAGCTCAACAAGCCTCATGACTATCTACTAAAAGAATACCTGGGAGAGTCCGTATTGTGGCTTCTCACAGTGTGCATGGCGAGGCAAACCAGAGATTTCAGCTTGCATGGGAAACAAACTGCTTATATAGAGGGGAGAATACTCAGTTTAAGAACTAAACAAAAACCAACCAAACAAAAAAAAAGAAAACAAAAAGCAAAAGTGCTTATTCCCAAAATGCCCACTAGTAGTATCATTACAGTCTAGAATGACAGTTAGCTTGATTTCACACTAGAAGAAATGAGCCTTTGAATATGTGAGCAGATTTTGGGAAAGGAAATATAACTTAAAGAGATGTTCTCCATCAATATATCTCCTTGAACTGCAGCTGAAGATAGATATTATGGATTTAATTCAACTTCTCAACAGCTAGAGAGTAAATGGGGTTATAAAGAGTTAATATACATAATTAGATCTTGCACAGACATTACAACATTTGTATTGGGTTTGCATAGCAAGGTTTTGCTAGCAGGAGGGCTTCAGGGGTGGTTTCTGTGAGGAGCTGCTAGAAGCTTCCCCTATGTCTGATAGAGCTAATGCCAGCCGGCTCCAAGTCAGACCTGCTGCTGGCCAAGGCTGAGCCTGTCAGTGATGGTGGTGATAACACCTCTGGGATAACATATTTAAGAAGGGGAAAAAGGGGGTGCACAACAGCAAACTGCAGCTGGAGAGAGGAGTGAGAATATGTAAGAGAACCAACCCTGCAGACCCCAAGGTCAGTGAAGAAGGAGGGGGAGGAGATGCTCCAGGCGCCGGAGCAGAGATTCCCCTGCAGCCCGTGGGGAAGACCATGGTGAGGCAGGCTGTCCCCCTGCAGCCCATGGAGGTCCACGGTGGAGCAGATATCCACCTGCAGCCCGGGGAGGACCCCACACCAGAGCAGGTGGGTGCCCGAAGGAGGCTGTGACCCCGTGGGAAGCCCATGCTGGAGCAGACTCCTGGCAGGACCTGTGGCCCCGTGGAGAGAGGAGCCCGCGCTGGAGCAGGTTTTCTGGCAGGACTTGTGACCCTGTGGGGGACCCATGCTGGAGCAGTTTGTGAAGAACTGCAGCCCATGGGAAGGACCCACGTTGGAGAATTTCATGGAGGACTGTCTCCCGTGGGAGGGACCCCATGCTGGAGCAGGGGAAGAGTGTGAGGAGTCCTGCCCCTGAGGAGGAAGGAGCAGCAGAGACATTGTGTGATGAACTGACCCCAACCCCCATTACCTGGAGGGAGGTAGAGAAAATTGGGACTAAAGTTAAGCTGGGGCAGGGGGGGGGGGGGGGTGGGGTGGGTTGTTTTTAAGATTTGGGTTTATTTCTCCTTACACTACTCTGATTTGATTGGTAATAAATTAACTTAATTTTCCGCAAGCTGAGTCTGTTTTGCCCATGAAGGTAATTGGTGAGTGATCACTCCCTGTCCTTATCTTGACCCACCAGCCCTTTGTTATATTTTCTCTCCCCTGTCCAGCTGAGGAGGGGAGTGATAGAACGGCTTTGGTGGGCACCTGGCATCCAGCCAGGGTCAACCCACCACAGCATTCTTCCCTCTGCCTGCCCCTAATAATAATCCCTTCTCTTCCCCAAGGAAAACATAGACTTTTCTGAGGAGGGGGATGCAAAAGGAAGGAGAAGGGAAGGTAAAAATCTGTTTATTTCTTTTTCATGCGCACATACACATTTAAAACGCCTCACTTTTGAGTGTAGGAGCAGTGCTGGTCAGTAATAAAAATCACTTATTTTTCTTTCCCCCCAAAATGCAAAATGCACGGGCTGTTGAGTTTTATTTTCTTTTAAATGAAAAGCTGGAACAAAGGTCGTTTAATTCTTCATTCATAAGAACCCTGAAGCACTTCTAGACTATATCAGTAACCACTATTGACATTTTTCCCTGAACTGATCAATAGGGAAATAGTCAACAATGGTTAAATTTACAGAATTAATATCAAACTAACAGGTGGATAATGGCAAGTTCTTCCCTTCCAGGTATTCTTTCTAGTTGAAGATTTAGACCCAAATACATGACATTCATTTACATTAATTTAATGGTCAGAAAGAAGTCTTGCAAAAATAATAATAAAAAAAATTAATAGTTGCTTTGTATTTGAAGAGGGAAATCTCATATCTGGAAGGACAATTATACAGTTCATAGAGCTCAATGATCACACCACACAAAAGACATTATGTATTTTTTTCTGATATCTTTTTTCAGAGCAAAATCTACATTTGTTTTTGTGATACCTCATGATTTTTGAGAGGGATGGAATCACATAGTGTGATGGTTTGCTACACACCAGGAGAAAAATCTTTTTGGACAATGCAAACACTCACTGTCTTGAAAAGAACAGAGGTTCTGCCTGCACAGGAAATAAAATAAAACAACATTTATATTTGTCTCAATGCAAGATAGCTTTTTTCCCCATAACCACAGTTTAAAATCCAAACAGTCTTCAATTCACTTATTGAGAAGGTGCAAAGGGAAGGATCTTATCATAGAATAACAAGCTGCTGCACCTTGTCTGTGCCACACTAACTGCCTTGTATATGCTCTTATCTTGTGGTAAATGTGAGTTCTATAATCACTACTCTGAATTGCAGTTTTATAAATTTACATTATATTTCCAAAGCCAACAATGACCTGTCTAACAGTGGTAAGTATTTATTTTCTGACGTATTCTTAGCATAAGTGTGATAACAAATAACAAACTTAAATGCTGTTCTCATCTTGCAGCAATTTGAACAAGGATGGTTTTCTTCCTTGTTTTGGAAAATACCTGGTAGGGTGCTTTGATATCACCGCTTGAGGGTATTATTCATACTTGCAGCCTAAGACCTTTATGCATCATTGAGCAGACTTCATTTTAGCATCTGTTTCAAGCCCAGAAAATATAGCAATAAACCATGACTGTTTTAATATATATATATATTTATTATTATTTGAGGTGATTTGACATCATTCATGCTGAAGCTTTTCTAAAAAGGAAAAAAAGGACTTGAAACAGGTCATTTCTTGTGGTGCAAGAAAAGCTATACAGGGCTTATTTTGATTTGTTTAGGTTAGTTGGCTGATGACAAAGCTCCTTGGGAATTAAAAAAAGTTGGCGGGGGACACACATGAGAGAACACCAGACAAATCTTGTTTAAAAGCCGAGGACAAAACATTTAGGTACTCTTCAGTTTGTATATATGAATTATATCATTAGCACACACCCTGTTATCATGCCAACTAGAGCTTTAGAATACAAATTCTGAGCTCAGCTATTCAGAAAAGTAACTGAAGAAAATACGATCAGCGTCAAACTGAACATCTGAAATAATGAGACTAATTACTTCTTTCTGTAGGCCTAATTTATCAGTTCTGTCTGGTCAACTCAGGCTGCACCAGTTTACCTGCTGGGATACACTGAAATGTTGTGAGGAATTAAGGTCCCACACTCATACCGAACAGGCACCTACTGAAACATGTTTGTCTGGAAGGAAACCACAGTTTCTGCTCTACAGAAATCAAGCAATAGGATAAAAATTGAGGGTGATGATGGTGAGTAACCAAATCTCAATCCCAAAATGGGATTAGAAGACAGTCATGTCTACTAATACAGATACAGGCTTTATTTCCAGGCTAGATAACAATTGAATAGGGATGATTTATGAATTTTCAGTCAACTTCTGAACAGCTTTCAGAGTACAAAGTGGCTATGCTCCCAAGATTTTGTACTTTCCCTTAGTAATCAAATGTATTCATAAGCATATTTAAAGAAATATTGTTTGTTTCACTTAATGGTGTACTGATAATAATAAATACTGCAAAGCTCAGCCTTCAGAGGCTTCTAACTTGTGCTGTTAGCATGTAGGTATATCCATATGTCTCTCTCTATATGACTACATCCATATGCCAACTGTAGTACTAAAATTAAGACTTTAATGTCATAGCCAATTTAAAATCTCTTGGACACCTAGAATAAATCTACAGTGCTTAAAAAAAAGCGTCAAAGACTAAGTCTGAGCACTGGACTCATGACTGTCCATCTTGTTTAATTGTTAGCTCAATTCCTGACTAAGTTTTGGACTCCTCTAACTAACTCTAAGACAAACTTCCTACAGAGAAAACTAGCCATAACTGTCTACAGCAAGCCAACCCATGCCATCTGGTTTCCAGCCTAGTAACTGCTCCTTGGCCCTCCTTTCCAAGACAGTGATTTAAAAAAAACAAACCAAACAAAACGAAAAAAAAAAAAAACCAAACAACTTTGCCCATGTGTGTGTTTACAAACACATATGTGGTGTGTATATATATACGTGCATTTTCCTGTCTTTCTATGTATACATATTTCAATTTTAAAATAAAAAAATAATGCCAGATTTACCTCTCTTATTTAGCAATAACCAGACCTGCCTACTGACTAATGCTGGATAAAGTAAAATTTCAATTGTTTTTTTAAGCCTCTGTCTTCTATTTAAATTGAGATTAAATAAAATAAAAATCCAACACATCTGGGAAAGAAAAAAACCCCACAACCAAACCCAACCTCACAGGATTTTTTCCCATCCTATTTATTTTTTTCTTTCAAAGGACTTTTTCTTCTCTCCATTTCTAATCTGCAATAAATGCCATGCACCAAGATGTATAGTATTCATATATATGTGCCACTACTCCTAAGCACTTCGGGGGGTAGACAAAATTAACACTGCAGGAAACACAACTTCTGCTCTTTTACTGGATCTGTTTGTGCAGCCAGAAGCTGTCAGATATTTGCTTATAAAAACGATTGCTGTGTTCTGGAATTTTACTGTTTTCCCTCACAAAAAATCCACACCTTGGAGGATAAGAAAAATCAAATTTCTTTACTTCATTCTTTCTCTTTTTTTTTTTTTTCCACCCCAGAAACACAAAAGCCAGGGGCAAAAAGAGCAATAGAGGGCACTAAAAATGTGTCCTATGTATATTTTTCCTGAGAAGACTAAATCAATGCTGAAGGAATGTTGTGTTTTTTAGTTTTGTTCCCCCCTGCCACCATTACATTTGTCTTTATCCATTTAGGGGAAAATTAAGAGGTGGGATTGTGTTATAAGATTTTTTTTTTTTTTTTTTTTTTTCCCCACACACACTGATGAGCAAACACAAGATTAGTAGAATGGCTGAAATATACCTCAGTTTAAGTGAAGTCTTTATTATAGAAAATCTAGTTAGTGGTGTTGTCTACTTCAGAATGCACAGTCAGCTGAGGTCTCATTGTTAGATATGAATTAACACTACCAAATTTCTCTTTAATTGTGTGGTTCTGGTTGTATTGAAAAGGAGTAATGACCTTCAGCCCTGAGTTATGCCCACTGAGCATGGAAGTAGCACAACTGCATGAAGCCCTGGGTTGAAGTCTATTATTCTATGCAATAAGCATCACTTCTAGCAGCCTTACGAGACAAACTGAGAAATTTCAATTTTATTTGGCCTTTATGTTTGAGGAAAAAAAAAACCAAAACCAAACAAACATGGGACTAAGTTATGAGATTTCTGTATAGTTTCAGTGATAGAATAAAAGTGTCATTCTCCTTCCATATGAAAGTTTCCAGGTTGACCTGGTACTTTGAATTTCTATAGGTATCATTCTTACAAGGGTATTAAATTTTAAAAGAGCAAAGGTATGGTAGAGGTGTACTGGACAAAAAAGTTGTTCTTTAACCCAGAATTTTTTCCTGTGTAAGGTTATCTTGATTTGTAAGGCTTTAAAGATCCTATCAGGAAATGGAACCTACACAGCATGGCATATCTGAACTGTTTTGAAAGCCATAGCTAATGATTACAGAATTAGCCCATGTAAAGACCTACGAATACTTGTGCAAATAATTCACTAAACAATCAAAGACAAACAGCTGTGCAAAAGCTGTGACCTCTCTGTGGCTTGTTTGCAAATGATAGAGATTTGTTTGTTTAATCACGTAAGTTCAGTCAGCTGAAATACCATTCAAATATCACCAAAGTCCCTCTGAAAAAAACCATACTGGAAGTCCTTACTGTGCCGATTATTTATAACACAATGTAAGTTGATGTACTTGAATATGCTTACTTTAGTCATGTCATTTGATTCCATTAATTTTCAAAAGGACTAGCCTAATGATTAAAGTGATAAATATGAGAGTAGCATTTGCAAGACTGATGCTTCAGTAAGCAAGCTTTGGGAAAAACTGCAAGCCCATGCAATACACCAGTAAGGCTCCACCTGCCTGACTCCTGTGGGCCAGCTGTATGCTCCAGTGATTTTCCAAGGTGGATATGATGTTAACTACATGGCAGAGAGCATGCCGGGGCCATCACACAGAGAGGAGAGCAGTGATCCATGTCTTTGTTGTAGCAGAAAGAAAACAAAATAAGAAAAATGAAGTATCATGTCTATGTGAGTGCCCATTCTCACCCGTGACACAGTGCTTGGTGCATTATTCTGTATATTATTCTAGAGCTAATGGGGTTCTCTGAATCCTATTTGCAAATTAACTTTAAGAAAGAAGAATTGCAGGAGCCTGGGTATAGTCAGCCAAGTGGGACAAACCAATACAGCATTCAGACAGCATTTTAGTGCTTGAATTTCATGCTTTTGAAGCTGTTAGACACCTGCTGCTGCATCAGCATTTTAAAATGCAAAGGGAAGGGAAGGGAAATAACATTTTTTCTTCTTCTGGCAAGTGGCTGCTAACGTTGTTCGCCTTAGTAGCAATTTCTCCATTTGCCTCAGTAGGTAATTATTTGAGGAAACATCTTTCTCATCATTCTCTCCTTTTAAAGCCAAAGCAAGGCATTTACTTTTCAAACAGAAGACAAAATATTGTGTCATGCAGTTTAACTGTAAAGTCTTACAGAGAAATTAATTTGTATTAGAAGCAGGCCATTCAAGGCAGTTTTTGTTAGAAATGAACTTTGGAAAATAGCTGTACTATAACTCAGTGGAGCTGTTTGTAAGAGATGGAAGAACTATGTTTTGATGTTTCTACTAACTGTGACAGAGGTACTGGAAACATCCCAGATTCACATGTCTGCATGAGAACTGGTCCTAATGACAGCTACTGGGAGCATTCAGGAGGAATGTTTGTCCTCTCGAAGCCTCTGGAGACTCTTCTCTGACTGCTCATCCTGCTTAATGTTCCAGCCACTACGCTTACTCCCTTATAATCTCTCTGCACAATTTCCCCCTAACAGCAGAAGGCAATACTGAAGAATATTCCAGTAGCTAAAGTAGTTGTGTTAGATCAGCAAACGATACGTTACACAAAAGGCTGACCAACTCTTCCTTCTAGGAGGGTGCTTGCAGAGTGTCCTTATGCACTCCTGACAGATGGGGGGGGGGGGGGGGGGGCTTTGTTCAGCTTGAAAATCTGGCCAGTACTTATTCACCTGGTAATCAGGTGACTATCTGAATGTGAAATCCCGTTAGGATTGTGGAAGTACAAGGATAAATTCAGCTATCTTTACAAGGAAAGGCTTACACAAGCAAAGCTGTTCTCTAACTTCTTCATTTACTAACAAACCGGAAAGTAATTTCATTCTTCCACTGAAGTAGAAGTATCCCAGTTCTCTCAGTTTTAAAATTTTTAAAATAATTAAAAACAATAGAAGCAAATACTGAACATCGCCTTTTCCCTTTTGCTGGTAGAATGTCATCATCTCTCTGTATGGCTCAACCTGCATTCCTACCAAGACTTCTTTTGTTCCAAATTTACTTAAAACCTACCTACTTCTCATAGTGTTTAAAGATCAAAGGACCTTTGGAACGGAAATAGCAATAATTTTTCAATTGAATTTGGGTGCATTTTGAAAGACTACTCTAATTTAAGCACTCTGTGCTATATTACAAGATAAATATAGTTCTCCATGAGAAGAGATGTAGGTCAATCAGTAACCTGCCCACATACAACGTTTCACTCAAAAAAAAAGAAAGAAAACACAAGACAGAACGCTAGTCTAGGTTTTAATTTCTCTGTAAATTGAAGAGTAAACAGAGACACACTGCTCTCCACTGCCCCTTTTGGCCTGTACTTTATGTGCAGGACCAAGTATCTTTGTGAGATGTGCCTAGGGGTCTTGGTCAAGATTAGCACCCCTTCCTGATAGAGCTCCCCCCCCCCCCCCGCCCTTTACATAAGAAACAGTGTTTTCTCTTTGCAATTGAGACTGATAGATGTAGAGGAAAAAAAAGTAAATTAACTCTCTCCTTTACAGAGAGCTGAAACATAAGGAAAGTGATTTACTTCATATTCAGTATGACATTTGTACAGGAAGTAGACAAAACCCACTGAGTTTCAATCCAGTGTTTTTAACATGAGACAATAAATTCCTGTTTGTGTAGGTTATATAAAAGTTTATGCACAGGCAGTTATATTATACATGAGTTTCTCAATGTATACAATGCGGTACGCATTACACATACCTAAATATACACACAGAGCTCATTTTCCTGCATGAAAATATGCAGTCATACGCCTTCCTGTTAGAATCATGTGTATGATGTAAAAGCAACTTAAATTAGTATTTCAAACCTTAAATATTTCAAGTTTCAGACCACTTCTTTCCAAGAGTGAGAAGAACTGAGCAAACTGCAAAAGCTGAATTTCATTACATCAAGAAATTCCAAAGATTTAGAGTACTTCAAATGTGGTACCAAAATTTTAAAATTGTAAGGTTTTACAGCAATTAGCATGATATTCAGCTGTGCTTAAAATACAGCAATGTAATTCAGGACACTCGTCAATATGAAACTGAAAGCTAAAGTGTAAATGATGTTCCTCCACAAAATTTAATGGAAGGTAACCTTGCCTATTAACTCTTCCGAAAAGAAGAGAACTTTCTGCTATAACTATGGTTTCTTCAAGGCCTTTGGTATAATGCCTTGATTCAGAAAAAAAGAAACACGTATAAAACTTGGCCACAACAGTACCGTAACCACTCCTCAAGTCTAAACTTTAAAAGTAAAAAAACAACAACAAAGAAACCAAAAACCACAAACCAAACAGAAAACCCCAAACCAAAAACATATGCTGAAGGGAGCTCAAAGCATCCTGCAGAGTCCTGTTCATCAAGTTTAAGGGACAAATGAGAAATGATTCAGAGCTTAGCTACAAATCATCATTGGAATGAGATGGTAAAGTCAAGGAAAGAGTGTGCTAGATAAGATGCTAGGGTCTTTAAAAAAGACTGAAGGTTTTCCTAAAAGACTGAAATTGAAAGGTCATGGTTATGACTTGTGAATCCTCTGGGTCTATTTTTATCTCACATTGTCTGTATTATCTTCAGTATTTCACAGCCTTTCTTACTGTGCTACAAGATAACGTTTAAAATCTCATGTTTCAGGTCTTCAGTTAGTTGATTATACTCTTTTCCTTCTGGTTGATGAGAAATGGTTTCAGTTAAACCAAAAAACCACCACCGAAACACTTGCCACTACAACAAGAGACTTTGGATGCCAGCTGGATGTGAAATACCTGTATGGCAAGTCAGTGCATTTAGTCTTCATTGTTCATGAGATTTGAACCCAGGAGGAATCTCAACTCATGATGTAATGGTACAAATTTGAAAAGTGGAGTAGAATGAGGGAAAGTAAGAGGATAAAAAGGAAGATACTTCCATTATCAGTCATACTAATAACGCCTTGCTGTTGCCAGATGTGACATCTGGTGCCATCTCAGCCTCAAAGATGGAAATACATTAAACTGAAAAGAGTCACTTGGCTTGCGTGAGCATAGTTTAAAGGGCTATGGTATACATGATGTCAGATTAAATGACTGAAAGATCCCTTCAGCCCTCTTAGGTCTTACATACAATTTGGGTATTGTAATAAATGTAACTGAAAAAAAAAAAAAAAAAATCAAAGTCCAGTGCATCTTTAAACATTTTAAACACTTCAGGTTTGTGATTGACAGGCTTGCAACTGCCATTGATATTAAGAACTCAAGTAATATATTTCATTACATCTTTAAATTACACTCACGGATAAACCACATTTATAAAACTGATGATCAATTAATAGATTACCATCATACAAAAACTATAGAATTTGGATGTTAAATGTGCTATAGCAGAAGGCTGTCACAGCACTGATGACGGGTAACTGATTGAAACCATTTTGTAAGTCTTGGTTAACAGCTTTCCCTTCATATCTGTTTCAGGGCTAGACATCATGGATATACTGTCTAGTCCTTTCCCCAAACTCCACAGCTCTCTGCATTGTGTAGTAAGTGTTAGAGATAACATTTAAAGATTCATTCATTAAACTTTCTTCCTCCAAGGGATATAGGCAATTTTTGTAATCTCCCAGGAGATTTTGGTGATGATAGTTTTTCAGTCTGTGATAAGGTAGGGTTAAACTGTTTTCCTCACTGCTGCTTTTCAGAGTGTATCTGCTTAAAGTGCGCAGTAATAGCTAAAGTGTTATATGACTCAGACTAGGAAGCAGGACCACAGACATATCCATCATTCTTAAGCCAAAGGCTGAGAGACAGAAGAATCAGATGTGTATTTTCCAGGGGATGCAGGAAAGAAGTCATGCTCAAAGTTTTTGTCTTCTAATTTTGCAGTGAAATTGCCTATGAAGCTTCACCCACAGTCTGTAAGTATGGACACTTGAAATTGCATGTCATTTAATTTGAAATGGGATGCAATTCATACTAGCAGATCCTGATTGTCAACAACTAGTGAAATGAGCCCTACATATTAATATGGGGGGGGGGGGGGGAGGAGGGCGAGCGGGCAACGAATGGGGTAAGAATTTACACTGTGACAAACAGCCAGTAGGACTTGGTGTTCACAGTTTGGTGAAACTATTCAGAGAGATGCACAGCACAGGACAGTTTACCTATGACACCACTTTGGCTGTTCTACACAGAATAGAGGGATTTTTTTAAAGCAAAAAAGCACATTTCAATTGGATTTAAGAATAAGAGTGAATGTCAGTTACTGATTTAAAAAAAAATGTGTAAAATAATATAGACTCCAGACAAAGTGATCTCTCAAAGTTTTGTTATTACCTTTGTTATCACAAACAGTTGTAGAGTCTAGGCAAAGCACCATCCTTAAATGGCAACATGTAGTAGTAATTTTCCCATTGGAAAAGGGGAAATCTATTTATTTGTCTTTCTATGAGTTTCCATTCTTCCTGTGAACGTGGGGGAAATCAATCAAGTCCATAAAGCTCCCCATGTTCTTCACAAAATTAAGATGTGAAGATATGATGTCAACAGATGTACAAAATGGAACACTTTGTAAGAAGAAAACTAATAAAATTTAAGAAGTATAAACATGCTTTTCATTTCATAGATTTGGAAAAAAAAAAAGAACATTGTACATTTTAGCACCAAGTAGGGAGATAAGATCAGTTTAGTAAATTAATTTTCTCTTTTTGTAGCAAAAAGAGCAAAACCCTGCTGAGAGCGTTTGAGAGCTGATGTGATGGATCACAGTGCAGTAGCTTTATTATGATTGTATTATGCAAATGTTTTTATGTAGTCTTTTAAAATGTGTACGACAAACACATTTTTGATGATTCACTGTACATAAAGACAGATTCTTGACTTCATGCAACCCCAATGACTTCTGCAAAGATGTGTGCATCTATTAAGTAAATAAATAGATCCATTACAAAAAAAATTACTATTTGTAAAAATGTAAGAAAAGGCAATCCAACAAAACAACAGCAGGTATTCTTGAACACTAACGACAGAGTTCATACTACCACTCCTCATTCTTATGTCTGCATAAATAAATACAAAACCAGTAATACATAAAGCAGAAATAGGATCAGCCTCATACAAATCTCCAGAATTATCTTCATTTAGCATTGAAAAGTGGCTCAACACAGCCTCATGATCAGCAAAGCCCTTTTGAAAAATGAAACAGGTAACCTAGTCCAGAACACATTTTTCTCCCCCAGACCTGAGTATCCAATGTTGGGAAAAGAATAGTTAAACATGTTAGCATGTTCAAGGAGACCCTACTGGGAAATAAAGTTGCATCAGTCCTAATTTGTATTATTCATTTTTCTTCTCCATCAACTAAGTTTAGGCATATCATATGTAGTCTCAAAACTCAGAGCACCTTAAACTTATTAGAGACACAAATCTGGAAGATGAACCCACAATCTCCTTGGTTAAAATCGAGGAAGAACTCCTCTGTGCTTGACTACTGAACATAGCTGATCAAAAGTTCCTCAAAATTTGAGGAGGTGTTGAAGATTAAAGTGCCAAAATTGAATGAAATATACTAAAGGAAACATACAGAAGGAAAAATGCTAAAACATCTACAGAGTCATCCAAGGAACTGGATGGAACAGAGGACTCAGCATTAATGAAATGACCTTGAGAGTGCTGAGGGTAGTGATGGGCAGTGGCTCTTGCAAGGACCTACCCAAACACAAGTATCAGATTTTTCACTTGCTCCCTGAACCCAAGCTATACCGTCACTTCAGCCCTTTAAATGATGAAAGGGAATATTATCTATGCTTCTTAGGTCCAACTCAGAAGTGACATTGCTCAATTCCCAGACATTTAAGAATCCATATCTGAACTGGAAGGGTGGAAAGAACATCATCATTAGTTAACATCCTTTAAAATTAGAAGTGCTGGCTAATATTAAAAGAACTGAATTCAGTGATGCCTGTTTGAGCTTCCGAGTATGGTGGGGGAAGAAAAACAAAGAGACCTCATTTTCTCCAAATATCTGCTCTTATTCACAGTAGAGCTGGTAATGAATTTTCTGTCACTATAAACCTGTAATAGATTTAAGCAGCTGAAAGGCTCCATATTCCATTACCAAGTCTTCCAGTCTCTTCTGAAAAGCAATCTGCCACATACTAAATTGAAAGTACTGTCTGATTTGCTGAGACATCAAAACTTCACAATTCCAAAGAGTTCTTAGAGTGACAGCTGTGATGAGCTGTTTGCTGCAGTGATACATTGCTGTAGAGGGGAGAGCAAGAAACAGGGAAAACAAGACAAAAAGAAGGTCACCAAGCCAGGAGCTAAAGGAATATTTAGAGTAAGAGAGACTTGCTTTTAAACTTCGGTTTACTGACACCAACTGTGACAGCAAATATTTAACAAGACATACCCATGATGCAACTGGCAAATCCTTCCATGCCCAAGCAGAGTATGCATAGGAGCATGTTGCCCTAAGCTGTTACATATAATTTTGGCTGAAAACTACGATTTTCTGACCATTTGCTGAAGGAAACAAATGTATCTAAATTGCTGAATCTAAGGTATGCATTCAAAAATCTCTACTGTTGTTTTCATAATCAGTGGTGGACATTTTAGAAAGTGAACATGTAAATAAATATAAAACCGATGCACCTACTTGCATTTCTAAGACATGTAATTGAAGTACAATAACACTAGACAGGATGTACAATACTACTAGACAGGATGGATTCTCAGTAGCAGAAAATGATCATCATGGGTCCTGGCAGCGGCAACATATTCAAACCCAGATTAGTGTTCGTTTACGTCTGAGCCACTTAGGCACATCCTACCATCAATTTTCTTCTTCCGTTCTCTTTGAAACCATGCCAAGTATCTGCAAGAGCTCACTAGACTATTTATCTTTAACAGGATTGCCAGTTCTAGTCCTTTCTTTGCAATCTCTCTTGTTGTGTGGTGCCATTGCTCTGGGACAGAGGTGTGTGTTGGCGGGGGGCGGGAGACTTGCTTTTTCCTGTTGAGCAGACCATCTTTTTCCTTCCTCAAAGTGGCCTGTAGCCATTTATGCACCTATTTCATTGTTCAAATAGGTCTTTCAGACCCAGTGGATGTTCTCTAACATTCTCTTGCCAGACTGTGACTATTTAAAAATCAAGTACTGAAGAGACAGAGAGATTATGCAGTTTATACAAGGTGACACACAGTGAATCTATGCGCCAGAGAGCGCTCAGGCCTTAGGCATTTCACCCTCAAGTGGTGTGTGTTCACACACAGCTTCTAGCTCTTACATAAAATGTAATTAAGCACATCCCACACTGAGTCTGAACTTTCCTTAAACTAAACCAGGAATTTCCAGCATCTTAATCCGGCTAAGCCCTACCCTAGACACAGAACAGGAAAACAATCCTTGAAGGGGATTTGGAGGCCGGCTGATCAGACTGGTGCTTCAGTCAAAAGACATTTGGTGGTGTGGGATTTGGTTTTTTTTTTGGGGGGGGGGGTTGTTTGTTTGTTTTTGTTGTTGGTTTTTTCCCCTCGATCTGGATTAACGGAAGTCATGGAATTAGTTTTATTATTTTAGTTGATGTTATCACAGAAACACAGCAAAAAGCCTCCATACAAACAGAATCAGAGAAGGCTATTTAAGACATAAGAGGAAAACATATTCAAAATGTGGGAGGCTTGATTAGCTAGTGAAGAAGCAAACTGAGCAAAGTGCGTTCTCTATGAAGGGCAGGAGGAGTCAGAATATGGCTATTTAGTGAGATGTGTAAAAAGTAAGAAATGAGCTTAAGGGCACTAGAGGAAACATTTTGTACAGGTGCTTTAAAATCCCTAAGGATGAGATCAGGATTAGTTATACATCTTCAGTCTGTATATTTGTATATATACCCTAGTTTCTTCCTTTTCTCCTTTTTTGCTTTTCCCACTCCTTCAGATTAGTAAGGAACTTGGGTTTCTACCCTGCTTCAGTAGAATAAAGAACCCTAAAAATGTAGTACATTGTGTTTGTATTCAGTACACAGAGATATATATCTGGAAGAGCGAGAGTAAGAATCACTGTGATACTTAACTGGAAGAGACTTGCATGAAAGGACAACATTTGTCCCTGCAATGACTTTGATTTTGATAACGTATGGCTAAACTTCAGTTTTGCAACCTACAAATTTCTGCAATATTCTTGACATCCAAGAATAACTCTGCTGTCCCAGCAAGGTGGCGTGGCAGTAACTGTGATGACTGGAATTGCTCTCCTCAGTCAGAGAGTGAGGTGCTTAGCATTTTCCAGGACCCAAGCCAGTTGCCCCTGTTGGATCCTGGACTCCCCACCCTTCACTAATTGCTCATTCATGACCAGTGTATCCATGATCCTTGCTTTCTTTGCCGTGTTTGGGACCACAGTGTCAGTAAGGGTATAAAAGGAGGCATTCCTGTCTGCGTAAAGAGTGCTATACTCTATATCAGTTTTGTGTAGAGCTTTATAAACAAGTACCTCTCTCCATAGAAAACAGAAAGTGAGATTCTTTACTCCATTCTAACCACAAACAATACCTTCTTCTACCCCCTAAGTTGCTGTCTTTTTTTTCCCCAATCTTCCATTTTTCTTTTTTTAATTATTTTTCAAGGTCTCCTCAGCATTTTAATAAAATATTATGCTGGATAAATAATTACCTCTTGCACTGTAAGCTAGGCATAATTTTCCTGTTTTCATTCAGCTTTATAAAAATCAAAGAATGGGCACACATTCTTATAAAAGTGCCTCTGGAGGGAGACACAGCCCAAAAAGTAGCTTGTGCTTGACATAAGAATAGAATTAGTGTGTTCTCAAAAATCTGAGGATGTCTACTTTCAAACATGCATAAAAATATACACATTAGTCTACTCTGGTGAGATGTGGCTGGGTCTGAAGTCTGCAAAATTCCTTTAACCTTTCAATTATCTTACACTTCATAAAACAATTTTGCTGCATTGAGTTATTTAAATGTTGCATTTAAAATAAGAATAATAATTAAAAGGAACTACTTATTTTCTGAGTTCAAAATTAAATGATAAGCAGTATGATTAACTAGAGTTACTGAAAATAATAAATCCATTTTCTTCTTGAGATTACTAAGGTATTCTTTTAAGTTCATGTGAATATTAAATCACTCAGGATTAATCATCTGCATTTTGATGCTAATACACTACCCCTAACCTACAAGAGCTTTAAACACTGTATTACAAAATTTCATGTTATAAGAAGACATGCAGATTAAAAAAATACCAACCCTACAGCTGATTTAATGCATCAAGCAGAATCTCACTACAGGTTGAGAATTACAATAAACCATAGCTCGGAAAAAATCCAGGAGGAAAATCTATAAATTGTGTTTTTACAGTATGAAGTTTTGCTGCAAAATGCAAGGTCTGACTCTGCTTTCATTAAAATCAATAAAAATTCTTTTCTACATATCTATAGATACAGGATAGTGGTTCTGCTACTCACATGCAAACACCCCTGCCCTGTGCTCCTAAAGAAAAAAAAAAAAAACAAAACAAAACTTTACAACATTTATCTTTTATACAATTTGTGTAATAAGCCCATACCTCACAGTCCCTCTTTACTTTGGGGTGGTTTTTTTTTGAAGATGGAAGGAGCATTTTGATAAAGTAGAATCTGGAACAAGCGAACTATGTTACAGAATACAATTGGAGAATGTATTGGTACTCTACTTGAGCATGGCTTTGTTCTACAGTGCCAGTAGCCATTCCTAATTATTTTACTCACCAAATATTTAATTTATCATTTTCTTTGAGAAGCTCCATATTACAAATGATAGTGCTAGATGAACAATTCCTCTAACCTGTTATCCTATACTCCAAAGAAGCCAAACATAGCCCATACACCAGACCATCCTATGAAGTCACGGTCACATGTTGACAGACTGTCTTCAGCAGAAGTACCGGCTAATGGAGCTCCTGCTTCCCACCATTCTTTACTACTCCAAATCTCAGCAAAATGCACTTTTGCTGCCACTTCCTCTGTCCGACACTAGGCACTTAACGTAAAGTGCTTTTTTGGCTTTTTTATTCAATATTTTTATTTTTTTTTTCAGACAAGGAAGAAGCTAAGGTTTTTCCCCTCTTTTTAAGTTGGGAATTTTCCCTGTCTCACATTCAAAATAAGCACCAGTCAATAGATACACTGGCACAACTGAGGCTATACTGTAGCTAATAAAAATGCTGCACCACCCTGCCCCAACACAATTTAGCAAAGCTCTTCATTCATTTGCACGTACTATATGTATAACATATTCCCTGACGAATATAGGGAATTCTCAAGCTTAGAGATTGATTGATTTTCTATTCCCATCAATAGAATACTTACTAAAACCCCAATAATAACAATACAAACAGAGTGGCTACAAGGAGACATCTAGGGAGCAAGAAGAACAAGCAAGTATAAACAATGGTCTTTCTCTGACTAATAATTTCTCAGCCTCTGATCACATCTACTCTTCCATTAAGCTTATTGTGGTTTGTCTAAACCGTTTTTCTTCCAGGCATTTGTCCACTCTCCCCATAAGCCCTCATAAATGAATGACCTTCTTTTGTCAAGATCATCCACAAATCTATTGCTCATTGCATGCGGAACCACCTCCTCTTTGTCCTTCTGAATCTGGTTGCCACCGATTACCATATTGGAGAAAATGGGAGCATCAACCGCCACTCACCTTCTCCATGCCAGTAATGACTTTGTAGACAAGTATCATATCGCTTTGCTGGGCTGAAGAGTTACAGCTCATCCAAGCATTTCTCATAGGGAATTGCTCATCCTTCCTGTCCTCCACTGGACCTTCTAGAGTCACAGAATAATTTGGTTTGAAAAGGGCCTAATTAGTCAACCCTGCCCACTCAAACCAGGTCTAACTAGATCAGGTTTCCCAGAAAATTTGTTGAATTTCCATTCTTGGAGGCAGTCAAGACTAGACTGGGCAAGTCCCTGAGCAACCTCAGTTTCCTTAGACCTGCTTTGGGCAGAGGATTGGACTAGAGACCTCTGGAGGTCCCTTCCAACACAAATTACTCTATGATTCTGATATATCTTTTTTGAGATGGTGAGACAAGACCCCCCCACAATATTCAATATAGGAGCAAACCATCAATTCATGCAGAAAGATAATTATATTTTCTTACTTGCCCCTAGTTCTTTTCTAATAATTTCTTTCATTAGATTTGTGGTTTTGGATTATGAGCTCTGAGCTGATGTTTTTGTGGAATTTTCTATCATAGCCCCAAAACCTTGCTCCTGAGATAGGCAACAGTCAGCTCAGAGCTCATCATTTTATATGTGAAGCTAGGATTATCTTTCCCCACATGAACCACTTCACAGTTACCTGCACTGTACTTTATGTGCAATCTTGTGACTAAACTGAAGCTAACAGAATTATGTATAGATTTAGGGTAACAACTACAGCTATACTGACTATATACAACAAACCACGTGTTTTTCAGAAACAAATCCAGCAATTCATTTTTGGTGTGCATTGCTAGTATATTGCATTCTCGTCACATTGTAACTTTCCCTTGGCTTGAAGTTCTGCAGTCACAAAAATTACGTATATTAAAAAAACACCAGCAAAATCTAAAACATCACTCTGATACCTGAGTCACTAGGTCGCTTGCCTGCTACTTTCTCAGTCTTTTGTAGTGTTCCCGTAATGGGTTTTGGACGTGTAAGAGGGCACTGTTTTGCTTGATTGCCTTCATTTCTTTGTACTGTTTCCTACCATTAGCTCATATAGAATTTGCTAATCCACTCTGTATAAGACCAGCCTCTTACTGATACAAAGTCATAGATGATCAGGCTCTTTTGCTATATTCGTTAGCATATATACTTTTAAATATAATCATAAGTCAGTACAGATTTTTGTAGGCACATACAAATTACTGAATGTTCTCGTAAACTTTATGTTGTGAAACAGAAAATCACTAGGGTTTGGGTTTGGGTTTTTTTGGTTTGTTGTGGGGTTTTTTTTTTGTTGTTTGGGTTTTGGGGGTTTTTTTGGTTGTGGTTTTTTTTGTTTGTTTGTTTTGTTTTGTTTTTTTTTTTTTGACATGACTGTTTAGAGTTTTCCTATTATAATCAAAACAACTTTGTTGTATACCATGAATCTATACAATGACAATTTCATAATTTTCCTATCTTGTTAGGTACATTATGTTCTGTTTTTCTGCATCAGTAGAAAGCATATATTGAGTGTAGGAGGAACAGAGAGAGATAAACTACAGACAGGCAACATTTCCTCAGCAAAAATAGCCTGAAAAGGAACAGTTTACAGAGTGACTCATTGCCTTTGAAAGAACTTATGTATTAACACTTCAATGTATGTAGTAAATTATCTCATCTAGGTTTGAGACTGAGCCCCCCTCTTCCCCCCCCAGGCAATCAATTCTCTGTATGCATACTTCCATGTATGCAATTCTCTATATGCATATTACATTCCCATGTAATTTGGCCAATCTGATGCCATTAATTGCATTGAAGCACAGTAATAGAGAGAATAGTAAAATAAAGTTGCATTATCATGCAACCAAGATGCATAAAGATGTTTCCAAGAAATCTCTCTTGAGGTGGGCTCACCTTATCTGGCTGCCAAATGCCCACCCAGCTGCTCTCTCACTCTCCCTCCTCAAAAGGACAGGAGGAGAAAAATAAGATTGAAAAGCTTGTGGATTGAGATAGACTCAACTTGGGGTTGTGGTCAGTCCATAACAGCTCCTCTCTGCAGTTCCTTCTTCCTTATACTTTTCCCCTGTTCCAGCACGGGTCCTTCCCACGGGCTGCAGTCCTTCAGGATAAACCTGCTCCTGAGTGGGCTCTCCATGGGCTACAGCTTTCTTCAGGGCATGTCCACCTGCTCCAGCGTGGGGTCCTCCATGGGCTGCAGTGTGGATATCTACACCACTGAGGTCATCTCTACAGGCTGCAGGGAAATGCCTGTTCCACCATAGTCTTCTCCAGGGGCTGCAGGGGAACCCCTGCTCAGGTGCCTGGATCACTTCCCCCTCCTCCCGCTCCCCTCCCCCTGGGGCTTACAGGGCTGTTTCTCACACTTTTCCTCCCCTCATTCCTTTCTGACTGTCCAGCGTTTTGCCCTTTCTCACACAGGCTTTCCCCGCGGCTCCGCCGTGGTGGCTGCGGGGCTGAGCCGTGCCCTGCGGTGGGTTGGTCGGAGCCGGCTGGAACCGGCTGTGTCCGGCTCGGGGCAGCCCCGGCCTCTCCTCACAGAGGCCCCCGCAGCCCCCCCTGCCAGCGCCTGGGCAGCTACAGTCAAAACCTCAGATTTCCAGCTTTCTCAGAGCCTTAAAATCAACCTGGAACAACTCTTTTTTAAAGTAGGTTTACTTTTTCAAACCAAGATGATGGAAAAGCCAGTATGTTCCTAACTTAGAAAGATATAATGTTCCCATTATAAGCAATAAAGACAAAGCATTCCTGAGAACTCAACTCATTCACCCAGACAGGAAAGGTGTTCTCGTCCAATGTACCTGAATTTGTGCTATCATACAGAGGTGCCCTAGAGAACGACGAGATGAAAACACCGCAGGCGAGGAGTTAGTGGAACATATAATGACTCTCTCAGAACAAATACAGGCTTTGGAATAGGACTCCCATCCCATTAGCCTGCTCCTTTTTGTCAAAGGATTGAACATTCCCAACCTCTGCCTGTGGCTGAGGCATACTGGAGCAGGATCCACTGCAAAACATGTCTGTGTGCTGCTTCCATGGTGTCTGTTGGGGTTTCTGGCTCCAAACAAAGACACGACAGCACATTTGAGCTGGAAATTCCTGGAAACTATTTTAATTTGCCCTTTTTGAAGAACCGAAGGAATGGGGACTGTAAGAAGTGCCACAGTCCTCTGGGCCAAACCAGTCATCAAAATGACCATTGTTCTCACCATGGGGGTGATGCTGATGTCCCATAGAATCCAAACACCACAAAGAAATTCTCCTGCAAGGTACTGGTTCCCAGTCAATGTTCAAAGAGGCCATGATCACAAGAGCAAGTCAATGCAAGAAATAACTACATAGTTTTATTTAATACACAGCTCTGGGCTTCTTTTAAGAGGGATTCATATCCTGAATTCCTCTTCCAAAATGAAAGTGGAACTAGTCAGTCCTGAAAAACTGAAATGATGTGGGCGTTTTTAGGCAGCCGGAAAATAAGCACTGCATGATTCTACCTGCTACAAGGCAAAGTGTTACTGATTCTTTACTGCCATGCTTTGTAAAGCAGGAGTAAAATACTAACCTTTTATGTAGTACTTGATTACATTTTCTTTGCAAAAAAGAAATGGCTTCATAACGTGCAAAGTTCCCCTCTCTCTCTCTCTCTCTCAAAAAAGTAATATCTAAGATCAAAGGGACTGATTCCTCACTATCTGTGTATAAATATTTAATCTGTTTACAGTAGAAGGGGGGAGGGGAATTCAAATCCCAAGACTAATGCATCAGCAGTAGGCTGCACAAACTCAGAGTAAGAAAATTACAAGGCAAAGAGCAGCAGAGAATCAGATCTATTCAGAGAAAAAAAAAAAAACACTAACCAAAACAAACAAAAAACCAACCCAAACAAACCCAAAAAACCCAAAGACACTCCTTCCCCACCCCAGTCCAAACAAACAGGGAAACTGAATTCTGACATTGTTCACAGCTTTAGACTAGTAAATTTAGTCCAAATTGCCTGGTATCCTGCTTAGAAAGTAAAGACATTTCCTCCAAATGCTCTGTCTAGTGTTTTCCAATTACAGTTAACACACAGCTCCTGCAGGACCAGAAGTCCACGTGTAATACATAGAAGGAGGTTCAGAGATAAAACCTGCCACAGAGAGCAATGTCCTTTTTCCTATTACAAGGGGTTTGCCAAGCAAGGATAACAGGTTCAGTCTCTGAAAAACATTGCTTTTCAAGAAAGTCACATTCACAAAAGGAAGAAGTAGGTAAATGCGAGCTACAGTCAACAGTCAAATATCCTAGGGAAATTTTCTTAGTGTCACCACCTATCAGCACACCTGCTGCAGAGCAGCACCCTCAAATCTATAATGTGGGGCACACACCAAACCAAGCAGGTCTCACTCAAAATCAAGCCACTGGCCAAGAGCATGTCCTATTGACAAAAATCTGTCCACAAGTTTTCGGTAAATGTACTAAATTAGGCTCTCGCAGCTTAATTTACATGGATTTCATATGATCTTCCACTAACATGAACAAATGAGAAACAGCTAACTGCGTGATGGAGCCAGAAGGTTAAAATCAGCCAAGAAAGAAGGTTAACATAGTGATACTTGTACTAACCAGCATGGCTTCAGTTTGTTAAACAGTAGAATACCTTTCTGCACATTTGCTCCAGATCAATAATGAGGTGTTTTGGAGGAGGCCCAGTGTACATTCATCAGTTGTTGAATAGCCACATGAAGCTATGCAGACGTATAATTGATAGTGGTAGAGAAGCCTTTGTAGGAAAGAGTTACTGTGCTCTGATCTGTGACAGCCCCCCACCGTTGCAACCTTCAGAGCACAACATCTGCAGGTTTTTTTGTTACATGGAATTATTAAGAATGAATATTAAAGGCCTTATTTAGACAAGGATCTTAATGTACTGGAGATTACGTAAGTATGTATCATTAAACTCATATCCTAATCACAGTGTAGTCAAAATATATATATGGGGAGGAAGGGAGGAAGGACAGCAAATAGGAGAATCCGTGAAAGAAACATGCAGGAATCATAGCAATGCAATGGCTCTGCAGGAAATACCATTTCCTACTCTAAGGCTCTACTTTTTAGGCTAAAAGAATTTCACCAGTGAGACTACAGCTCTGAGAAATTCAACAAATCTTTAAGAACTGGTGTTAATTTTTCTTATTCCTTTGATCATCTCTGGAAATACTTGCTATTGCAAAAGCCACACTGAATCTTCTGACTCTAATATAACTCAATATTTACTCTGTGTCTATACACATTACCAAATGTGCCTGCAATAACTTCTGAAGTTATTTTATTGTTTCTAAATCTTTATTTGCATTTCCTATTCAGTACATGAAATCCAACTTTTCTCTTCCTACTCTGACTTTATCCTATGCCCAAATACATCAGCTGACAGATGAAACCCTCATACATGTTCCTTGTGCAGGAACAGAAGTCTGGCAGTTATTGTGAGAGGAATTCAATATCTACAGGGAATGAAGATTTCAAAAGGATGAATGAGAATTTGTACCTCAAATTGCATTTTCTATTAAATACTGAATTCTCTAAAAATAGAATGACCCACAATATAAGATAACCTCCGATTTTTGTGTGCGTGTATTGTAGTGCATGAAGCTTACTTCTTGCCTCCTCTCCCCACCCCCCCACCCCACTCCTCACTCATCTACCCCCTACACATTGCATCCTTCAGTCAAGTTTTCCATGTCACATTTCTTGACCTTTCCTCCCTCCTATTACGAATCTCCACTCATCTCACTTTTGGATAAAATGTATTCTCTCTTGTACCTAACCTATGTCTTAAACTGTAGGGCGTTAGCCCCCCTACTCTTGCTAATTTTCTGAATGTGTTGTGGAGGATGTGCTGGAATCATTGCTTATGACCGGCAAAAGCCTTTTTAGCTGGCTTTCCTGATCACGAACCAGCATCTCCCAAACCATCCTTTCCTGACTCTTTTGGCAAAGTATGTTTTTTTTTTTTTTTTTTTTTTTAACCATGTTTAAAATACATGGGGCAAGAAAGGGGAAAACAAACTGAACCAAAGAAAAATTTCTTTATACTTAGGCAAAGTAAGCTGGAGAAAGGACTGAAGTTCACTGCCTTATATGTCCCGTGGCAATTTGGTAAACGAACCTGCTCCGTTGTTCTGCTTCTCTCATTAATCATATCACAATAGAACTTCAGTAGGAGGAGTGCAGTAGTCCCATCTCAGACTGTTACCCTGTTGAATAGGGTTTTTGAACTAGGAGATGGGAGACCAGCATGCTAGGAAGCATGGTATTTGATAAATACTAGCTACTTAGTACAGTCAGATGTCTCGACTTACCAGTACTATATGTGACCTGAACCTGACAGATTTGGACCACTGCTAAAGACCAAAGTTACTTAATACCTAAAGAGGAATGAACACAGCCTTTAGCCATTACCATGACAGGGAACAGCATAATTGCCTTTTAGCTTTAGACCAAGCATGCATGGTTGCATATCAACAAGAGCATGGCTATGCCTACATGGCATGAGTCTGTTGCATGTAGACCATAATGTCTTGTAGTGGCAGTGTTCACAGTAAGAAAAAGCATGCTCTGAGCTGTTAGCCTAAAAGGGGTGACACCACATGCTTCATAGGATATATAGGTTGCCAGGCTCTTGATGGGTGGTAAGAACAGCCTGTTCTACTCAGAGAAAGTGGCAGATCATTGCCCGCTCTCTCTGAAGTGGAGCTCACTGTGCAATGATGGTGTGGTTTAGAGACCTCTGGGTACAGACAGCATCTGACCTGTTTCAGATTCCAAATGATATCAAGTTAAACAGCAGCAGAGAAAAACGTCCATTTGTGAACCACATCCTTTAAGAGCCTAGGTCTTGCTGGAAGAGTTTCAGTCCCTCTGAAAACAGTTGTCTAATGATTTTACCCTCCTTGTTTTCTATTGGACAGTTTTATTGGAGTACAGTGAGAAGTTATCCTTTCTTAATCACAAATATAGGCCTTAATTTTCAGTTGACTGGGCAAAGAGGTTGGCCTCGCTGGAGGGCTGTGGATCTACAACAGCTCAGGCTGTAGCTGGCAGCTCTAACATTTCCAGGCTTTAAGGTTTTGTAGAAACTGCATTCGTCTCTGCAGATCTGTGTCTGTTCAGATTGATAATAATGAGAATGCTTAGGGTTATTACAATCTCTAAATAATATATCAGTTCTGGCTAACAAATAGCTTCACTGTAGTCTCATAGCTATTTATTAACATAACTAAAATAAATTAGGAGGTAGCTTATTCATGCACTCAGAAAAAAAGAGCAGTTAAGATGAGAAAGATGAATGGAATTTATGATTTACCTATTTTGTTGAGAGATAAACAGATACATCATCACAATTAATGTGTCTGTTACTAATTAAAAACAATGTTTGCAATGATCATTTCTGATGTAATTTTACATTTGGGTAGCTCATACTAGACTAGGGAGGCTTTCAAATCTGTGAGCTAATTTTTGCTTTCCTTGCTTTTCTCTCCTCCTCCTTTATGTTTATGATTCCTATCATCATCATTACCATTAGCTATTTCCCATGTAGCACTACTTTGTACAGTACAAGGACTTATTTTTAAAAAGCACTTTATTATATAATACTCTATCCTATATTACTCTATATAGTAATTTCACTCACCAGTACCAAAAGCTACACAGCGTGAAAAAAGGAAAACAGTGAATTAAGGCATTTTCTGGGTCTGTCTGAAGAAGTAGAAGCATTAGGATGGATGAAAAAAAAAGTTAAAGACACAGATTAAGGACAAAAGACATACTTTCAGATGCATTGCTGCATAGCAGATCACAAAAAATAAATAGCAAATGTGGGAGTAGGTCTTTAACAAGTGTAATATGTAATTGACATCAGACGAATTATGACAAATTACCCAAGCTGACAATTTGCTCCCCCTAAATTTCTGTAATTTACACTACTACCTGTATCAAAAAGCCTTCAGTTTTGCTTATTCAAAGGTTGATCTGAAGGTCTGTGGTATCAAGAGGCACTGAACTGGAGATTAGCAGTCCTCATCATCAGTATGGAGTGTCTTATTAAATAACAATAGTCCTACTTAGACTCCAGATTTTCTTGGGAGACGATGCCAGAAGCATAAAAGCAAGAAAACCATTAGGGCAAAATCTTCTGGGAAGAGGGGAATTGCTATTGAACTCTCAAAGAAACATCAAGGTGGGAAGAAAGCTGACAGTTCCAGGAAATTTTCCAATCAGATTTTTTTCAATAGAACTTGACGGCAAATGGATTTTGTCTACATCTGGTTGTTTGTCAGTTCAACCTATGGAACAAATTATAACTCATAGACGACTGATGCAAAGCATGTGAAAATTACCGGGGCTGTTTCTGTTGATTTTAATTGGCTTGGATCAACTTTTAAAAGCTCAGCGATACTTCCCAACTGACAAGCAAATGGTGCATTACCCTTCACCAACCACAGTCTATCTCCCTGTTTAGCCTTCTCTTTTTATTTTACAGTAAAAGATTTTCGGTGTTGACAGTCAGACAACAAAGCTTTCATTACACTGGAGAGTTGGGAGGGAGGAAACTCCTCTACACAGCTCTGCCATTCAATCTCTTTAGTGATATACATAACAGCTTTGCTAACGTTCTTGTTGGGTAGAAACTTTACTGTGTAAATCTGCAAAAGGAATATTGTAATGTCTGAAATTGTATAAAAACAAATCTCACGGACCTTGTTCAGTTCTCATTGTTACTTGACAAATCGGCTAGTTGCAGATAATATTAACACTTAAAAGATGAATCTGGACCTAATTCAACCTGTTCTTGCTTGCATACCTTTTCAAGAGATGAGGCTGGACTGGGTGATGTAACAGCAAATAACATTTGCCTAAAAGCAGCACTTGCTGTAAGAAGTCATCAACAAGGAGAAAGAAAGGGAAGTAACAGTACGATGTAGCATACTAAAAAATAATAATAATAAAAACAAAATCGACACCTCCAACCTGGGTGGGTGGCAGAAAATTAAAAAAATAATAATAAAAAAAGAAATCAGGCTTCAGACCTCTGAATGTCCTACTCAGAGAGAATAGGGACAGCCAGCAGAGAAGCTGATTTTGCTGCTTTGATATAAACATAGTTAGAGGAGGTCAGAAAGAAAGGAAACACTGAGAAAGTAATCTCTGGAGGGAATTGACCCGAGAAGCCTACCAATGATGGATTATTGCTAGTGGTCAATAAGGATGGGTAGTAACTCCCTTACCTTACTTGGAATTCAGGTTAAGCTGGAGGAAATAACTCCCTTCTGTTTTCCTGACGAGGGAATATGACTATCTGTTACAGGACATTGTTTCACAATGGATTGTTTCTTGCAGTGAGAAGCTAGCCTGTGATAAAACCAACCAACCCACCATACTTTCCCTTTAGAAAAAGACTCACCGTCTTTGTCAACTCTTCTATATTTGTATTTTCCACAATTAAAATTACATGCCAAGTCTTATAGCATATTTGTACAGGAAGCTTGAAGCTAAGGCAATGGCACTCCAGTAACATAAATAACTTTCTTTAACATCCATTTTTTGGGTTGTAAAGAGTTTTCTCCAGTAAAAAAAAAAAAAAAAAAAAAAAAAGAATGGAGGACACCAAGTCTCTCTGGAGCAATGGTGAGTTTGAGATTCAAAAGAATAACATCCCTGGGACTGCAGGCTGTTGGGAAAAACAGGAATATACCATCTCCTGAGAAATACAGTAACCTCAGCCTGCCAAAGTTCTGTCTTCTTCTGGCCCTTAGAGCCCTTTGATTTTTTATTTTTATATTCATTTAAATCTCCCATGCTTCCCTTTCAAACATTTTTTTTAATAAAACTTTCCAATTCTCTGAGTTTTCCAAGTGCTCTGAACTTTGGCTTATATTATAATGGAAGTACTGCCCGAACACTGAACTCCAGCAGTCTGAAGGGTGACTAGGATAAATATGGAACTTAATGGTGGATAACTGACTTTGATGCAGTTTCATCAATCAGACAGAGATAAACTGCTTTCTCCCCTTGCAGTAACCCTTTTTAAGAAAAATGTATTGATTTTTTTCATCAGATAGACATATTAACTAGCAAGACACACAATGCATTCTTCTGTCTGCACAGACATTTTGAGCACCGATTGATTTTTTTTTGCTCTACGGGAAAACAGTCACTATTCAGTGATAAACTAAAAAAAAAAAAGTGCGCTGCTTCTTGCACTGCTGCCAGAGGCACAGAATTAACATTCATAAAACTTAATTTATGAAAGATAACAAAAAGAATACTTTTCCCCCGCCTCCATAAACCTTTTGATTTGTGACCACAGGAACTCATGGTAGGAGACTAGATACATTTGTAAAATTAAGAAGACACATATATTTGATTGCTGTAATCTACCATTAATGAGTTTATCTGTACAGTAATTAGGCAATACAGACAACTCCGATCCCTTTTGATTGATCATTAAAGATCCCATGGCACTCTTCACAAGCGTAGAGTTATCCTCCCTGTCCTTGCCAAATTCAATCACAAGTGATAATTTTCTTCTGCCTATCTATGTTTTCCCTGCAGTTTTATCTGGATAAGACTTTGCTTTTCATTTCCTGCACAAAAATTGTTGTATAATGTTTCTGTGTGCTATTAGAGAGCTGCAGTTTTCCACCCAGAAGATTACAGTATCAGATGAAATGATTTTTGTATTACGGATATGACAAAGTGTTATCATAGTCCTTTGAAAGTCCATGGTACTTAGCTGTATGAGAGTAGGCCTATTTAGTAGACTGGGTTCTCAGCTGACAAGTGAGACTATGATAGGACAACTGCTTTTTCCTGTTTTGATGACTCCAATTTAGAAACCTTGTCACTAATAGCAGAATTTGACCTGCAGAATCAGCATCACTTGAGAAGGTGCTTAAACAGAGAGGGAAAAAAAAAAAAAAAAAAAAAAAAAAGACTACACTGAAACTGCAGTGCTGCCAGATCTGAGTATCATGGATACATGATTTTTTTCTTTTTTTTAATGCACCTGTACACATTCAAAAAGATATCCTTATTATATGGACTTTTACGAGTTTAATACAGAATGACAATTGTGTCTTTAGAAGAAGAGTTAATCATGTTGGATAATAAAATTCTAGTCAATGCAATGCTAGTTTCTAATGCATGCCATGTGGCCTTCAGGAAGGAAAGACTGGAAACTGGACTCTAGTCCTGACTCACAATACAGCCTGGTTGTTGAGAAGTTCTTGACTTCAGTACAGCCTCATAAACCATATAGTCTAAACCACAGTAGATTCTGGTAACTGACCTGGTAACAAGGTTGTAACTGACTAAAATTTTTTTTTTTTTTTTTTTTTTGGCTGGCTACCTACCCATTGAAGGAAGGCAGAAGTTTTAAGTTCTGTTTTTAAATAAGATAGCTTCACGTAATTCCTGAAATAGTATAACACACCCTATGGTGTGGTTGGCAACCTTTTCTGTTTCTTTTCCTTTGCAAGGCAAGAATCTTTTGCTAAAAGCATGTCTATATTATGAAAAACTAGTCTATTTAGAACATTTTTTATTCCATGTTTTCAGGATCTTTCGTTTTGTTTTCTTCAGGGCAAATTATCCCCAAAACTTCTATCAGGTCTTTTTTTCTTCAAGGAATTTTCACTGAGTACCACCTTATTAATTAAAATATCTCTAAAAATGTACAGTTTTTGTCTTGAGTGGTTGCCATGGTGCTACAGCAATGTGTCTTAGATTAACATACCAAAACCTCATCCTAGTCATGAAATGGCACCCCATGAATAGTTATACAAGACAACTGTGCAGGCAGTGCAGAAACTAAGAGCAGGAACAGGTTGTATTAGCACTTCCACCACAGAAATTCTGCCAAGCTGCGTGACAATTTAGGGGCCAGATTCTCAACAGCAGCCCTTGAAGAACAGGAAGATATGGGATACTGAAGAAGAAAGGGAATACAACAAAGCAGAGGTGCTGTTGTGGTTTCTCACTTCTTTTGGATTACTGGGAAGGGAGGCAGGTTCAAAGGCCAGGCTCATAAGACTAAGCAAGCCCAAGCGTTGTTTGACAAGCTCCTCAGCATTATTAAAACTTGCTTTGCACTATATTTATCCCCCTATGTACTTCCCACCCTAACTCATCAGCTGCTTTCATACAAGCAACACAAGTTACAATAGCAAGCTTTGCCAGACGCACTTGAATCAAGTGTCAGAAGATGGAGAGGCAGAAAGAAGGGGAGCCTTCTCAGAACCCTTTCAACCTGCTAGGAAGATTTAGAGGGCCATAGTTCCCTTTTTCATTAAATCATCTTTTCTCCAAGTCATTGCACAATAAATCAAATATTTGTAGCACAGAGCCACTTTCCAACCTAAATGGAGATTTAGTAATAATTTAAGAGGTGAATACTGAAAGTGTATTTCAGAGAATCAGAAAAATAGCTTAGTAACCTAGCACTGCAGAGATCAACTTGAGATGCATCTTTGGAACTTACATACCACGTGTGATTAGACCCCAAGTCAGAAAAAGTTAAGAAAGTAGAGTTTTCTCACAACTTTTTTGCTTCCTTTTACAGGCAGGATAACATAAAGGAAACAAGTCTTTTATAAGAACAAAATTGAAAGAGTTTTGATTAGAAAAAAAGTCATAAATTCAAGTCTGCTCATACCTCAGTGGATTATTCAACTTTAATCAGGATATTATTTAAGTCATTAGCAAGACAAATGTTCTGATTAACATGGAAAATAGCTTATGTTTATACAATAAAGTTTTAATACTGGAGGTTCTTAGAAATAAAATACCTGAAAGACATTTTCCCAAGTGGGTATTTATTTTGTTGGAGTGTGACCACAGTTTTCCAATTTCTTGAAGATCATACAAGTTTAATCAACTCCTGACTTTATTAGAAAGCAATGAGATCATGACATTTCAAATCTTAAGCTAAAACTGTATATTTTTTTTGCAAATTAAACAAAGAATTCTCAGTCTCAAATTGTAATCTCCAAACACTGATTTAAATTAAATGATGCCAAATTCTTTCAGTATTCAGCCCATAACAAACTGATAAAAATTTTGTAAGTGAGATTTAAGCTCTGGGGTATTGCTTCATAGCAAACCATATAAAAAAAACCCCAAAACATTAGCCATGCATTTAGACTTTGAAATAGACAGTTTCTGAAGTAAATATCCAAAGGTCTTCTTCTACTGTATATTATTCTAGTCAGGGGGCAGTTTAGGGTTTCTTTATGGTCATACCTCCAACCCACCCCACCCCCTCCCAGGAGGGTACTTTCTGTACTTCAAAACTACAGTTTTGCTTTAATGAAGATCTAACACTTGTATACAGTTTATACTACACTGTTTTAAGTTACATCTCATCTAAATGTCTCAGCACAGAGTGTGGTGATAGTCTCAAAATATTGAAACTTGAAACTTATTGAAATTGATGGAAACAGACTCTCAGGTGGCACATACCATCCTAAAGACATGGTGCCCCAGGTGAGTATTACAAAATTATTTTCTTGCTGCTCATTAATAAAACTACTTTCAGGAAACAAGGTCTTAAAAAAAAAAAATCTACCAGAAATGTTCCCCTCCTTGCCCCCCCCCCCCCCCGCCATTCATGCCTAGAGGAAATAAAATAAAATAAAAAAAGAAATATAGCAACTAGATTACTTAAATCTTCCCAGGACTATAAATTATAGGGATCACATTATCATTCAGTGATACATACCAGATTATAGTAACCCATTCTGTTGACTATAAGTTAAGAACTTCTGTCCTGTCCCTTCCCTTCCTCTATTTGGTTCCAAAGGGGAGTCTCCAGAGGATCTCACACACACAGGAGAGACTCTTCATGATATGACAAAACTAGTGATTGATTTCTCAGTTAAAGTGAAAGCTGTATTTGATCAAAATAATATTAGGTATATTTTTAATGAAGTTAAATAACTCATAGCCACTAGAAAAAACACAGAAAAAAAATCTTAGGCATATTGAAAAGTTGTACATGCAGTGTAATAGCTGCTCTTTACTTCAGGATTTTCAGAGTCTGTTTCTGAATCTAGCAAGTTCATTCATCATAACTTTCTCTGTATAAATAAAGGGCCTAAGCTCCAGACATGGAGGTGTTAGAAAGGGGATGTAGTTTTGCAGTAAGTTTCTAGCAGGAAACATGCCTGGTTCAGAGGAAGTTCCTCTCCAACATACTCATGCATCTGCCCATATGCTGCACTGGTGAGACTGGATGCTGGCTACACCTCTGGGGGCTGATCACAGGGAATCTGGTTTTTAGAAGTAAAAGCTAATGCTAAAAGTTTAGATGGGTTAATTTTATTTTTTTCACATATACACAAACACATAAAGACATTGTGCTGGTGTACACACTCACACTTTGCATATTTGCAGATTCATTGGGGGGAAAAAAAAATATCTGTCCCAACTTGTTAACAGGGTATAAACATACCCTGTCTGGTTCAGGATGTCCATGAACCACAGTTTGCTGGATTCAGGAAGGGCATCTAAGCAAAAATGTCATTATATGATTGCTCCATTCTTACTTAAGCCTGGTTTTCATCACTGCTGGGTAAAGGGTACTGGGCTGGATGGACTTTTGCCCAACCTGGGGTTTGTATTCTTCTGTTAGAGCTGGTGCTAGTCCCTCAAAGCAGGCTAGAGCTGCCCTGGGTTATGGTGGGGAAGGGAGAAGCATGGGCTGCTTCTATAGATCAGTGATTTGTAAATGCCTTTTTTGTACATCACTTTTTTCAAAGGGAAAATAAAAAAGCTTTAAAAAAATGGCATGTGTCTGACCCAGATATGTTGAAAATCATGTTAGCTGATACTATATGACTCTAAGAATCATTCTTAGACTTTAATGCTACTGGTGGACACCAGATCTTGCATGTTGTTTAACATAATTGGTTTAACTGTTTATATTGAGATAAACTGGGGAAGTCAGCTCTAGAATAGTGTTGTAGCATGAATTCAGTAATGTTCATAAAACGCAGAGTGATCGCTATGTCATATACATACATAAGCACAGTAGTAGGAAGAATATTCACTAGAAATCTTGACTAATGGAGTAACTGTTATATTTCTTGGTACATTACTGATTAAACTTCAGTAAGTGTTCCTTTAAAAAAACCCAAACCAACCACAACAATTACCACTGCATTCATTCATCATCATTTTATTAATACTGAAATAATTTATTTCTTGATATGCCTCTTATAAATTATTAGCTAGAATAATTTCTCAGTTTCATTCACTTTTGTTAATAAGGGTGATAAAGAAAGATCAGCCAAGATTCACACCCTGTATTTCCTACTCAGTAGGTCTTAAGTACGTTTTTCTCTATGGATTGACCGAGGTGGAGAAAGGTAATTAGGCATTTCATTCAAAAATCATATATCTGGGGAATAGTTAGGCTTGGATATATACTGTAGGATCTTGTGGCTCAAGAATGTTGGGAGGTTTTGTTATTGGGTGTTTTGTTTGGGGTTTTTTTTGTTTGTTTGGATTAAAAAAAAACAAAACAAAAAACCTGTGCACAAGATTATGTAACTTCTTTATTTGCTCTGTCTCTTTGGCCTCTGCAGTAGCTCGATAAAAAGCATTAATGTGTGAAAGTAAACAAGACAAATTTACGCACACAGCCCTTCCTACTTGTTCTGCAGTGCTCTGATATATTGCACATATCAACAGAAAGGCTTTATATAGTTCACTAATTGTGTTTTTACTTAGGATCATCATTACTATTTGTATCGCATCAACAATGGCTAGCAAAACCCGCCCATGGAGTCCATTCTGCTAGTTACTGTACTAGCAGTATTGGCTCAGGCAGCATTTTGAATTTAAGCAGAGTCAAATAAATGATGCTGAGAGTGAAGTTGTCCAGCTCCTTACAAATGAGACCTAGTTATGTCTGTTACTTTCTACCTTTAAAACCAGCTTTTGTGCCTAGGGAGCTGGTTTTATTCGAATTCACTGAGGCAGAAGTGGTTAACTCTCCAATTCACTTTTGAAGACAGATATTGAATGGCCTTTAAATGCTACCCTTGCTGTCATGTACACATTATGAGAGGATTAATGCTTAAAATTCACCTGTTCAGCTACAGAGTCAATGCCTACAATAGCACCTACAACAGTCTGTGTAGCCGGCTAACATCATTGATACTTTGACATTCTAGTGGAATTTTCCCCACTTCTAATGTATAAACTATACTAAGCTCTTTTAGATGTTAATAAAGAAGATATAAGGAAGCAGAAACAATGGAATAAGTTACTTAAAAACCTGTAAATCAAGACTGCTTTCAAAAATCACTGAGTTTTGTTTATATACTTATTTAGGAAAATAAATACTCTGAAATACTTCCATACTCTGGTATGCAATTCTGACATGCTAGCAACATATAGCATAACACCATCTGTTCAACGTTTGTTTCTTTTTTTTCTTGAAAAGAGAGAAAAAAACTGACACATGAAAATTTTATATTGTTATGTTACTCTGTAGGAGAATATAAGTATTGAATTTTTTTTTTTTTTTAATGTTCTGAAATGCAGTTCATCAGACCAGAATCCAAACACTTGTCAGAAAGGATAGCTTTTGCATGTTTTTATCTGGGAAGCACTGAAGCTATTGATTTTTAAATTTAAGAGTCTTGTCTTTTGGGGGGCACACTAAAAAGGGTATCAAGACTGCTGGAACTTACAAGGCTCAGTTTAAGCAGAGAGGGAGTTGAAATAATATAGTAATTATATTTAATTGTAGAAAACTAATTTCAGAACCTGCTATGCATAAATCACATTTCATATATACAAGAAAAAAACCAGTCTCAAATTCACAAGAGTCTAATTCACCAGTTCCACTGTGATTCTTCCTTAAATTATTAAAGTGTTCAACAGAGACAAGTAGAGGGAAGGAATGTTTCTTGTATTTATGCCTCAAAACCCTTCAGAAGATTCAGCAGAATTGTCATATAACCCACACCTATGAACTATATTACATACAAGCCTGCAGTTTACGTAACCTCAGCCTGCAGTGCCCAGATTTAACACACTGAGGATGCAGCGTTTAGGCTAGGGAGGGAGTCTAAGGGAAGTGATAAGATCCCTGAAGCACTAGTGTGGCAGAGGACCAGGAGCTGGTAACTGAATACATAAAAGCAATCATGAAAAGATTATTGAAATGTTATAAAGGATGTGCTAGAGGCCATAAAGCATTTTAAAAAATGAATTTGTTAAAACCAATATTACTCGGGCTATTTACAGAAAAACATACTGATTAATAAGCCAGTGATTCAAATATTTGATTTTCTCTGCAGAATTTTTATGAGGGGGTGAATACCTCTTTGGGAGATTTTTAAGATGCTCAGAACACCTTCCCTCACTCTGAGAGCGCATGACCTCTGTATTACAAGTGGGTTTTTTTTCCCCCCAGTAACATCTTCTAATTGCCAAAGTCATGAGTGCCCACTCACAACAGTGGGTTAATGCCATGTGTACCCCAGTGCAGCAACTGTTAAGTATTTCCTGGTAATCACTAGACACTTTTTTGTGGTTCCACTTAAATAAGATCATCTTTAGAAACCTTCTTACACAAGAACAAGCTACCTGAGGAGCTCAACCCAAGATTAACATTTAGCCACGAATACTAACCATTAACCTAGGTCTGAGAAGATGAGATAAAATCTTCTGTTTGTAGTGAAAGGAAAATCAGTAAGAGGTCAGATTTACACTACCTCTTGGCTGGCTTGCCCCTCTCAATCAATCATAAGAAATTAAATGAAGTCTCACTGAAAAAGACTCAATCTACATGATGTTATGCTTGCAAAATGATAGATTTGCAAAACTATAAATTTGCAAACTAGCTATTTGGCTGGAAGGGGAAAAAATGTTGAATAAACTACACCAGGGAGTTTTGCTACTCAGGTACACCACACTTGGAATTAATTGCCAAAGTAGCATTTAATACAGCAAAATCAGCACTTCTGCACTGGTGCAAATCTGTGGCATAGTTATCTGCAGAACCAACCAGGAATCTTAATTCTTTCCTTCAACAAAAGCAACTTCAAAAAGTGTTTCAAACGAGGAAGCATCATAGAGTCAGTCTGCTTCCCTACTAACAAACTGGAAAATTCCAGTTCATTTGTATGGGAATCAGCAGTGCCTATCTAAGGTTCAAATCAATTTCTGAGGGTAAAGAGAATTTCCCTGGCACATCAGATCCCCTTTATTATTCTAATCAGTTCCAGCTGCAACAGACTTGAAACAATACCAATTTCTGAAGAATCCAAGCATGAGAATTAGACATCTGGCAATGAGTACTTAAGTGACATACACCGCTCTTCCCCAGAAATGTCTGAAGAAAACCAGCCCAGCAAGGGAAGAAAAGGTTGTTAATTCTTGTGTTTAAGGTTGTGTAATTGTTCAACGTGGTATGAATTAATACATATTAAAAAAAAGTAAATCCTCATAATGCTAAAAGGGCTTGACAGTGGAATTTGACTTAGGACTAAACCATTTGGGGGTTGAATAATATGTTTTGTCAAAAAATGATTGCTCAATGTCAGACCTGGCAATATATTATTTACTTAATACTTGCAACACATTATTCAGCCAGACACAGAGCTGTTGAACAGTGGAAGAAAACAACCCCAATGGTTTCTAAATGTATTTTTTTAATGAAAACCAGCAACACAATTCATAACATATTCAGCAAATACTGTCTAACTAGCTTTCCTACATGTGCAGATACCTATGCTTTTTATTTCCTAATAAGAATCCTTACAAACTAACTTGTCATTTAATCAGTCGGATTACTTAATATCAAAAAAATATTAATTTGTGTATTACATTTTGAAAAAAATAAAAAAAACCCAAACCAAAAAAACACACCAAACAAACCAAACCAACCAACAAAACCAAACACAAACCACAGAAGTAAAATGGAACTTTTTGACTGCTTAGGGGAGAGCCAAATCTAAACTGAGAAAACCTTAATGTTGTGACAGTACTGTTAACAATAGTCAAAACACTGGTGTGTTAGCAACACTATTTAACCACAAATCCAGACCAACACAACACCATTCAGGCTGCTATGAACAAAGTTGGCTTGCACTTGGCCACAGAGAGAGTTCTTTGTTTATGTATTTGAATCCAGCTATCTCCTGATAAAGATTAAGGCTAGTGCAAAACCCATACTAACATATTAAAACAAATATCACAACAATAAGAGGCAAATAACAAGGTTAAAATGCTGATGGTCTGTTGACCTCACAACTCTGACTTTTAACAAACCACCTGAAGGTTTTATAAAGCTCAGGACTGCAAAGGAAACATTTAGAGAAATCAAACAGTACAGAGAAAATCTGGAACCAATCAAAACCTCAAAATCTTTAGACTTACTTTTTTCTTTCTGCAGGACAACTCCAGCCCTACTTAGTCCTTATTTTGTCATTTTAGCAGCAGGAACAAGAATTAAAACTCACTCAAGAAGTTTGAAACCCCAGGTGATATCAGGACTTACGTTACTACTGGAAAGATGCCTTTGAGCTTCACCTCCACCACAGGTGTGCTGAGCACTGCTTTGATGCAGATGATTTCAATAATATTCAGACCTGAATATAGTCCACAGGACTTTTACCACTGATTTCAGCAGAGCCAGGATTTCATGTAGTGAGTTAGTATAACTTAGATTAGTCTTGTAACTTACTCAGAAGCTGATTCAAAATACCGTGAAGTCAAAGGGAGCTGCATTGAATCAAGTTTAATTCAATTACTTAATTGTCTTTAGTAGTATTTAATTAATTTTAATGAAAGCTAATCACACTTTCAAGGTTTTTCTAGCAGGCAAAACCTATTTCACTCTAAATGCTGTATTATGCTAAGTTTGATGATATTATGAGATAGCTTTTAGCTCTTTGTATATAAGTTTACGGTAAGGTGTTAGTTTTTTTAAAGAGTACTTTCATTTTTCCATGAATAAAAGCAAAAAAAACCCACCAAACCTAATTACTAAGTTATAGACACTTAGTTGGGTTAAGTGGGTAGGATTTCCAAGACTTCTGGCTTCCTATAGTGACTAAGGCAGCTGAAGCACGAACACTTCTAAACAATCTTACAATGTTTGCCCATTGGATGTCCCTTATAGGTCTAATATTCATTTCATTACAGTTCAGCTGATCAGCAGCAATTAGCTACCTCGCATGTGGGTGGACAATCCAGTTTTCAGTTACTGGACATTAGAATAGATATTGTATTGTTCTAACTTCCCTATTGTATTCATGTGCATAGCAACTTTTTTTTTTCCTTCTTTCCTTTCTTTTTAGACCCACTATATATTAAACCTTTTGGCTAATCATATCAGAAAACAGAATATTCTAAAGGTTTTCTGAAAACGTATTTCCTATAATTATACTGTTACAGAAATCATGCTATAAACTAACTGAGATTAAAGCTTCTCATTTAAAAACACCTGATACTAAAATACTCTCAGCTAAAAAGAAAATAATTTGAAGCTGTGTTCCACAGAAAAGGCTGATATTGGACAATGTGACCTAGCTCCTATGAGCAACTTAGTAAGGGTGTTTAAGAGACAACAGCTTAATATCACTGGTAGATAGTAAGAACAGAATGGTCTCCCAGATCAGAAATACCCTTCTATTAATTTCTATGCCTCTTCCCATGCAAGTCCAGAATCTGACTTTGCCATTAGTCCTTCAGGACTGGGGACATCAAAGTACAAGCATTGTCTTAGTGTACAGACTTCTGCTTTCCCTCCTCCCTGTGTATTCATACACTAAGCACAAGAGACATCAATCATTTCTGGAGGTTTCATGGATCTGCTGCACTGTAAGTGTTAAGCAATAATAAAGATGGTAATATCAGCTATGTACACTTTAAACATCCACCATACAATTAATTCAGAAAGTAAATAAAGCCATATAAATTAAAATAAGCTTTTATGATTAATAAAACATGCAAATATGGTAATCTTGTTAGTGTGGTGAAAGGCAGAATTTAAATTTCACAGAGAATGAAATCAGAGAGATTTATTTTCAGATTGAAAATAAACCAATGGGTTTGATTTTTCTCTGCTTATCTAAATTGAAGCTTCTCCTCCTGAACTGTGCAAAAATTAGTTAACATCTGAATCAGCAAACTTATAGAACTTGTTGTTATCTTCCAGGCCCTGAAATGTTCTGGCTGATGGTCCTTGGGCATTTTTGCTTGCCTTCAGCATTTAAGATGTTTCTCACTGTTTCAAGAGGTTATTCATCCCTCCAGAGAGGCCTGTTCTGATCTTTGTCACTACAGGATTTTACTTCCTATTTGAAGACCAATTGGCCCAGGAAGTTGGTGTCAAAAGGAATGGATAAGAGTCTTATGCAGTCTCATTTGGGGAGACCTGTGTCAGAATAATGGGAAGAGACTGAGCATCTCTAGGCATTGTTTTCTTCAACTCACAAAAGTTAGCATCCGGTAGCAGGAAGGAAAATACTCACTTCATTTGCTGCTACAACGTATTCAATAAATGTATTTCTAGCGTGAACCACTAATTTCCTTGTAGAAAAGCACTAAAAAGTCAGACAGCTTCCAAACAGAAAAATGCTCCAGGAATCCCTTTAGGATAGAAAAATCCCCAAAGCTGGATGGTTACTTTTTACAAAGCTTCATTTGCCTGTCGTTGAAAAAGGCAAAAAATTAGGCCAAATTTATCACTATTAAATAACATACCTATGTTATGAATTAACTTTGGCTATTTTACTAGCCCAGACACAGTAAGTCATGGGAATCTCTACTGATTTTAAAGAATATTATCTTTTTATCATATTTTCTCTTAATATATTTAAGAAATAGCAATGCGTTTATTTCATTTTTTTAAACAAAGATCAAAATACTATTCAGTCTATGGAAAAATAATTATTATTGTAAAGATGTAAAGTAAATAGTGTATTTTTAACATTTCTGCATTCACATGTTCACATTCATTAGAAGAAGCTTCTCAGCTTTTGTAATATATAACAGGAAGAATCAGTAGGGGATAGCACTTGCTATAGCAGGCTTGTCTTTGAAGTTCAATATGACTTGATAATTTGTGTGAATGATTTTATTTTATTCACAAAAAAAGTTAGTTTAAAATAATATTCAAACTACATAATTTTAAAAATGGGTGGGAAAAGTTAAAACACTCTTGCATGAAGTACATGCAATATTTTGTCATGTACATTAACAATTGTATAATTACAGTCTTAATATTTTAAAATGGATTTAGTAAGAACATGATCAAATCTGATTAAAATTGTGGCAAGTTAAGGGCAATCATGTGTCTAAGTACTTTCCTGAGTTTGTAACTAATGTAACACATATTAGCTTGTGCTCCTTGCATTTACTTATTACCTTTTATTAATGTGTTAATAGGTTTCTATTAATATAAATGAAAGATGGATAGGAACATTCCCATCAATAATTAAATGGAAAGTACAATAATTCACAGTACTTTAGGTTTAAAAATTTATCATTTATATCTTAAAAATTTATTTATAAACATTTTCTTAATGTGCAAGCATAAAATGGATTCTTCCATTAATTATATCCCAGTAATGAAGCAGACATGAAAAATATTATTGATATTATCCAAGCGAGTATGCAATGTTTCTTGAAAGATTTACTTTGGTAAGGCCTGCCACAGACTTCACATGTGATCTTTATACTGTAATTAGATCCAAATCTCAGAAATTACTCAGGCAGCTAGCTGCCAGTAAAATCAATGTGAGACAGTTGCCTAAAAAAGGAGCTGAAAGTTTGAATACCATCATGTCTCTGACCCTTACCTCTATGAGAAAGTTCATCTAAAAATTACACATTCAGTTTAATCTAATTAAAGGCTCCCTTTTTAGTCAGAATAAAAAGATAGATGAAAAGGCTACCTCGTTGGAATTTCTATCCATTGACCCCAGGGGAAAAAAAATACCTAATTAGCCCATTATTTTTTAATGTTTTTGGTTAAAGGTGAGATGAATCTCACCCTCAGTGCTTTATTTTTCTACCTTTAACCAGGGATAGTAAGACAGGGCTTTTGTGTCCCGCGGTCAGGTGTGGAGAAATCCTTGCCTGAGCAGAAGAGGGGTCAGTCTGCCTATGCTGCCAATATTGATCAAGGGGCAGAGTGTCACTTCCCTACCTTACAGCAGTAGTTTTCACTACAGATGAAGATGTGTTTAGAAAATATGTGATGTTCATATACATTCTCACATGCTAAAAGCAGAAAAGGTTTTATCCAGCACTTGCATTTTGCAGGATTCCCAAACCACTTCATGAAAAAAATTTTCTAGGATATTCCACCTGTGGAGGACACACAGTTGAAAACATTGGTCTCCAGACTATTAAATGGGGAAGATCCAGTTTCTCTCTTCAGGCATTCTCTCTGGTCCTGAGTTCATGCCCAAGAAGGAGTCAGAGTAAAGGGAACATGATCCCTATAAAAGCTGTGACTCCTTATAACACTGTGTTTATGGGAAACAGGTGCTGTGATCATTCTTAGTGGATCCTGTGCCACTTATCAGAAAACTATAGCAGCTGTTTCGCAGGTTCTGACTAGGTATTCTGGCTCTCCATTTTAGGACCAATTTGCTCCTTCATAAGTCTTTTCCTTAAAAATGTTTTTCTTCTAAATTCTGGTTAGCTTCCAGTTCCTAGGATCTCCAAACCTACAGGTGCAACAATGCGAAATCTGATTAGATATTAGGAATGAGGAAGATTAAACACTGCAGCAGCTTGCCCAGGATCGTTATGGAACCTCCGTCCTGGGAAAAATTCAGTACTTATCTGGGCTATGACTCTGAGCTACCTGATATGACTTGATATTTGCTTCTAAATTCAAAGCTAGCTCTGCCTTGAGCGGGAGCTAGAGCCAGGTGACCTCCAAAAATCCCTTCAACCTATGTTGTTTTGGGATTCTATGTTTCTTTGTCAACTGTTAGTCTGTTATCCAACACAGATCACTTTTTATTTGATAAGTTAAAAAATGATGAAAGCTGTTGACCTTTGAAATCACTCCAGAATCAAATAACATTAAGAACATCACTGTTTGACTCTAGTACACATAAACCTTAACTCATACATAGCTATGGCTGTGTTTCAGGAAGGAGCATGCAGTTTCTTCTTTCTCCTGATCCCTGTACATTTTTGCATTCAGCTGATCCCTCTGGTGACTCAGAGTAGCATAGGATTTCTGCCAGCTATCCAGTGAGATATTTCAGAATCTCTCTCCCTCTCTCATATGCAGAATCTCTCCTAATTTCTTTATTTCAAACATATCAGAACAGTTGTGGTTTTTTCTCTCGTACAAACCAAAGAATTCCCAGCAACTTAAACTCTTGTAGAATAAAATGCACCATTGATTTGAAGATGTATTGTAGGAATTTGGGAAGAGTTTTATCTTTCTTTTTTTTTTTTTAAGATACTTTCAGAGTAAGGCTTCCCCCCGCCCTGCCATGACTAGCAGAACATGTAAAGTGAATCTAAAATAGACTTTAATTTTACAAAGATAGAGCAATTGCCTTTCAGGGACTGCCAATCAATGCCAATTTTAAATCTCCTTAGTGCCTACAGTCCTTCAGGTATTTGGGGATTCTGAGGTTTTCAGAGGTTAATGATTAGAAATATTAATAGGCTTTAAAGGAGATTTTATTTCATATGAAATTGTTGCTAAATTGAAACAATCTGCAAGTCTCGAATTGAATTAAAAAAAAAAAAAAGCTCATGTTCTACTTTGCAAATTCAGTACACAGCCAAAAAGAACTGAATTTAATCCAAGAAAATAGAGATCTGTTTTACTTTGAACACTGATTAAAGTTCAATTTAAAATATTAAGGATTTTATTCCTGTTCATTAAATAATGACAAAGAAATGCTAACTTTTGTGATTGCTGTTTTGATTATGTTTCAAATACATGGCTGGTTGAGCTTGAGCTGCTTGCCCTCCCTTTTTAGCATTATATTTAAGAATTGAAAGCCAACCAAAATCAAAACAAACTTGTGTTTTTTTTTTTTTCCTCCATCATATACATTTGGGTGTTCTTATAGCCGCATGGTTCTAAGCCAAATGTGATGGAGTCCTTATTGAATCAATCCCTGCTGAAGAGCCCCTTTCACTTTCTGTTGTCCTTGTAGATCACATTTCATTTCCTTTCTTCAGCAGTTTGAAGGTCACCAGTGCAAAGTGATTCCAGAGATAAAATTGTTTGAAAGCAAGTTCTGATAGGGATTTACCCAAAGAAATAGGTGTTTTCCCTCTACAAAACACTTGAGATGCTACTGAGACTCACTAGTATAGAACTGAATAACTAAGAAAAATGAGATTCAAAATTAGGAGTTCTTTAAAAAGGACCAAATTAGATGCCTATTAAGCCACAATTCAAAGAAAAATACAATAGCCAAGACTAAAATTCCACCTTCATTTCACAGGAGTACTCAGAAATAAAGAGTAACAAAGAACAAATGAAAAAAAAAGCAGGACCTAGTGTTTTATTAATATTGATTGCCTAGGAAGTACCTAACTAGGCTAAGGAAAATCAAAAGCACAGAGAAATACACTACTGGCAGGGTAAGGACTTAAGAAGGAGAGTTATTCTCACAATTGTTTGTTGTACAGACCCATAGCTAGATGCAAATAAAACCATTTTCAATGGGGACACCAGAATGATAGGAATTTTTAATAAATATATCTTTTCTGTAATCCTAATCACTGAGGATGATTTAATACTTCCAGCTCATTAGTAACCTAAGAGAATGTTAAATATATGTATAAGGCAAAAAAATATCATTTTGTATACACAAATATTTTAGTCAGCAAATATAAATAATTTAATCCCCAAAGACATAAAAGTACCATCTAAGGTATCTGTTTATCTCTCATAAATATTAGAGACATTTCTGAAAATTGGAACAATGTCTTTAATGCTATTCAAAAGAGGCAAGAAGGATGATTTTCTTACTATAAAAGAAAACATTGATATTTGATTAATCTGATTAATTCCAACCATGAACTTGAGGAGAAGATTTTTTGTTATGTTGCATTTTTTGGCAAAGTTAACATGAAGGATAATACCCTTTTCTGTCTCTCTGCTTCTTGTTCTCACTTATTTTTTTCTTTCCATTTGTTTAACCCCTCCTCCTTTCACTTGTTTGTGAGGCTGCTCCTTGTGAACTTTATCACTGATATAAACGAAGTTTAGAAATATTTCCAATTTTTTGGAAACCAGCATGTCATGAAAAACACAATCTCAATGTCACTTGACGCTCCATTGAGCAGCACCAATGGATTAAAATAGCATTAAAGTTCATGTTAAAGAATTAAGAATTGACTGACAGATCATGCAAAAATCTTTTAAATGGTTAAATCAAAAAGCCTCCTTTCCCTCTCCACATTTTTAGGAGAGCTTTGTGCATCTGATATCTTTTTCTTCCTTTGGTGCTCTAGATGTATAAGATTAATAACCAATAAAAGCTGTCTGTAAGACAGGTAAATTGGAAATAATTAAGAGGATATGGCAGGTATACAATATGTAGCTTCATACGGAGATAGATACTATCCTGGGAAGCAATTACCCTGGAAAGGATTTAAGGGCTGTGAGGGTTAGGCAGTAACTAACAAGAGACCCCAGTGGAATAAGGCTGCACAAATGGCTAGAGATGGATGGATACACAAACCGAGTAATGAGAGGGATGAAGGAATGATTTCACCACAGTCTGTGGCATCAGTAGGACAGGTAATGTAACAATACACACCACTCTTTGATCCCCATAAATAGTGACTATTGAGTAACAACCATAAGAACAATTCAGACAATTAAAAAGTCTGTTTAATGACTAACTGGAAGACCTCAGTCTGAAAAATTCTAACAAAAAATAATGGTAACATTATTGTGTAAGTATCTGCACACATGCACACGCAGAGACAAAATTAATGGATATTAATGAAGTCTTTAACATACACAACAAATGTGATTTATAAATTATGAACTAAAATAAATAACAGTGATGATAACTGTTGTGGTTTAACCCCAGCTGGCAACTAAACCCCACACAGTCGCTTGCTCACTCCCATCTCAGTGGGATGGGGGAGAGAATTGGAAGAGTAAAAGTGAGAAAACTCATAGGCTGAGATAAAGACAGTTTAAGAGGTAAAGCAAAAGCTGCACATGCAAGCAAAGCAAACCAAGGAATTCATTCACCACTTCCCATGGGCAGGCAGGTGTTCAGCCATTTCCAGGAAAGCAGGGCTCCATCACGTGTAACGGTTACTTGGGAAGACAAAACACCATCACTCCGAATGTCTCGCCCTTCCTCCTTCTTCCCCCAGCTTGTTATTGCTGAGCATGACGGCGTATGGTCTGGAATATCCCTTTGGTCAGTTGGGGTCAGCCGTCCCAGCTGTGTCCCCTCCCAACTCCTTGTGCCCCCCTAGCCTACTCGCTGGTGGGGTGGGGTAAGAAGCAGAAAAGGCCTTGGCTCTGTGTAAGCACTGCTCAGCAGTAAATAAAGCATCCCTGTGTTATCAACACTGTTTTCAGCACAAATCCAAAACATAGCCCCATACAAGCTACTATGAAGAAAATTAACTCTATCCCAGCCAAAACCAGCACAGTAACTAACCAGTGAAAGCCTGGAGCCTTCATCTTTCAATAGCTTCATAATCAGACAGGGCCCTCCTGAACTGTAGACTTCAATAAAACATACTATTGGATTTCACATAAAGCTGACATTCAATGGCCTAAGCACACAAGAGTAAGAGAAAAGCAGTCCACATCGTCTCATGTTCTTTTCTGTCCTTAACCACTATGAAGCTGAACACCTTTACACATTCAGAAGATTTTTAGCGGTCAACATAGACTTTCTCAGAAAATGCCTGCCTTAAAAAAAAAGGGTAAAACATAGAATCATAGAATCATAGAATCATTTAGGTTGGAAAAGACCTTCAAGATCATCGAGTCCAACCATTAACCATGCCCACTAAACCATGTCCTGAATACCCTGTCCACTCGCTTTTTGAATATCTCCAGGGATGGTGACTCAACCACTCCCCCGGGCAGCTCATTCCAATGTTTGACAACCCTCTCAGTAAAGAAATTTTTCCTAATATCTAACTTAAATCTCCCTTGCCTCAACTTGAGGCCATTTCCTCTTGTCCTATCTCCAGCCACCTGACAGAAGAGACCAGCACCCACCTCACTACAACCCCCTTTCAGGTAGTTGTAGAGAGCAGTAAGGTCTCCCCTCAGCCTCCTCTTTTCTAGACTGAACAGCCCCAGTTCCCTCAGCCGCTCCTCATAAGACTTGTGCTCCAGGCTCCTCACCAGCTTGGTTGCCCTTCTCTGGACACGCTCCAGCACCTCAATGTCTTTCCTGTAGTGAGGGGCCCAAAACTGAACACAGTACTCGAGGTGTGGCCTCACCAGTGCCGAGTACAGGGGAACAATCACCTCCCTGCTCCTGCTGGCCACACTATTTCTGATGCAGGCCAGGATGCCGTTGGCCTTCTTGGCCACCTGGGCACACTGCTGGCTCATATTCAGCCGGCTGTCGACCAGCACCCCCAGGTCTTTCTCTGCTGGGCAGCTTTCCAGCCACTCTTCCCCAAGCCTGTAGCGCTGCATGGGGTTGCTGTGACGCAAGTGCAGGACCCGGCACTTGGCCTTGTTGAACTTCATACAGTTGGCCTCAGCCCATTGATCCAGCCTGTCCAGATCCCTCTGTAGAGCCTCCCTACCCTCAAGCAGATCGACCCTGCCTCCCAACTTGGTGTCGTCTGCAAACTTGCTGAGGGTGCACTCAATCCCCTCATCCAAATCATTGATAAAGATATTAAACAGAACTGGTCCCAACACCGAGCCCTGGGGAACACCACTTGTGACCTGCCGCCAACTGGATTTCACCCCATTCACCACAACCCTCTGGGCTCATCCATCCAGCCAGTTTTTCACCCAGTGAAGAGTATACTTGTCCAGGCCACGAGACTCCAGTTTCTCAAGGAGTATGCCATGAGAGACAGTGTCAAAGGCCTTGCTGAAGTCCAGGCAGATAACATCCACAGCCTTTCCCTCATCCACTAGGCAGGTCACATGGTCATAGAAGGAGATCAGGTTGGTCAAGCAGGACCTGCCTTTCGTAAACCCATGCTGACTGGGCCCAATCCCCTGCTTGTCCTGGACTTGCCATGTGAGCGCTCTCAAGATAAACTGTTCCATAATCTTCCCCAATACCGAGGTCAGGCTGACAGGCTTGTAGTTCCCCAGATCCTCCCTCCGACCCTTCTTATAAACGGGCGTCACACTGGCAAGCCTCCAGTCCTCTGGGACCTCCCCTGTTGACCAGGACCGCTGATAGATGATGGAGAGTGGCTTGGCAAGGACCTCTGCCAGTTCCCTCAGTACTCTTGGATGGATCCCATCTGGTGCCATAGATTTGTGAGTGTCCAGATGGTGTAGTAGGTCCCTAACTATTTCTTCCTGGATTATGGGGGGTATGTTCTGCTCTTCATCCTCACCTTCCAGCTCAAGGGGTGGAGTACCCTGAGGATAACTGGACTCACTATTAAAGACTGAGGCAAAGAAGGCATTAAGTACCTCGGCCTTTTCCTCATCACTGGTTGCTACGTTCCCTTCTGTATCCATTAAAGGAAAGATATTCTCCTTGGGATTCTTTTTACTGTTAACATATTTGTAAAAACATTTTTTGTTGTCCCTTACAATAGTGGCCAGATTTAGTTCCAGCTGAGCTTTTGCCTTTCTATTTTTCTCTCTGTATGATCTAACAAGATCCCTGTACTCCTCCCAAGTTGCCTGCCCTTTCCTCCAGAGATGATAAACTCTCCTTTTTTTCTTGAGTCCTAGCAAAAGCTCCCCATTCAGCCAGGCTGGTCGTTTTCCTCGGCGGTTTGACTTGCAGCACATGGGAATAGCCTGGTCCTGAGCCATTAAGATTTTCTTCTTAAAGAATGTCCATCCTTCCTGGACCCCTTTGCCCTTCAGGACCGTCTCCCAAGGGACCCTCTCAACCAGTGCCTTGAAGAGGCCAAAGTTTGCCCTCCGGAAGTCCATAGTGGTGGTTTTGCTGACCACCTTCCTTGCCTCACCAAGAATTGAGAATTCTATCATTTCACGGTTGCTAAGCCCAAGACGGCCTCCGACCATCAGACCTCCCACTGGTCCTTCCCTGTTCGTAAACAACAGATCTAGCAAGGCTCCTCCCCTGGTTGGCTCACCCACCAGCTGTGTCAAGAAGTTATCTTCCACACACTCCAGGAACCTTGTAGATTGTTTACCCACGGCTGTGTTGTATTTCCAGCAGATGTCTGGAAAGTTGAAGTCCCCCACGAGAACAAGGGCACGTGATTCTGAGACTACTGCCAGCCGCTTGTAGAACGATTCATCCGTCTATTCAACCTGGTCGGGTGGTCTATAACAGACTCCCAGCACAATATCTGTCTTATTGGCTTTCCCTCTCATCCTCACCCATAAGCACTCCACCTTTTCATCAGAATCGTGTAGCTCTGTGCAGTCAAAACATGCACCATAGTTAACTGAATAATAGTGTGAGGTAGTATGAGGCTTATGATGATGGGCCTAACAGGTATTTTCTGGGGAAAGGGTAGGCATCAGTGAAAAATATATGTTAATAAATGTGCAAAACTCTTCAGCAGTGAGGGACGTGATCCACTGGGAGGGCAATTTCCTCATCACAGTTCCCCGGCGCCAGAGGAGGTTGGTGCTGCACAGGACTCCATGCCACCTCTTGCCTACCTTAGGGAAGGAGGATCCCTAGGCTTTGTGCTCCTCCCACACCAGCTGCCTTCCACTGGCACTCACAAAACATATAAGGAAAACACGTCTCCAAGAATTTAATGCTACGTTTCAGTTTTAAACTGACAAATATTTCATTTTCATATGTATTGGAAGTCAAGTTCAAAGAATCTGCAGATACCAACCTCACCCATCTTGGAACATAAAACTACCTTTGAACCATTATTTAGGAAGAAGTCTCCTTTTTTCCCTATATTTCTCTTGGCTTTTCCCAAAGAAGCTCAAAACCTTCTCTGGCATTATAAGCTGAGATGCAGCCTGTTGTTGCCCTGATAAGGAGGCCTGGTAGAATGGCTTGCTAAGCCAAGCTTTGAACCTGATTGGTGAACAACATTGATTTAAAAATAATTCCTACTGCTTTTTTTTGCTGCACATTTTAAGTGGTACTTTTCATTCAGATCATTTCCATGATCTTGTTCATGCTGCAGTTCGCGGAGCAGTTTTTTGACATGTGAAATGGGTGGGCACTGCATTGAAGGGGAAGGAAGAGCAGCCTGACATGGAGTGGAGAGCTGCAGAGGGCTTCCTAGGTCGGTCTTCCTGCTGAAATCGCCTACTAAGGAACGATTGCCTCACAAGCGGAGAAAAAAGTGAATTAATTGATACCTGCTGTAAGGCTTATCTAAAAAGCCATGGCTCAGTGATTCCATTATTTTCCCAACGAAACCAACCGGTAGCAATGCGGCTAAAATGTTTACTGTAAAAATGTTATGGAGTTCTAGTCTTTGAGATATGGAACAATTCATGAAAGGAGGTGCAGTAATACCTAAAGGCCAGGATCAAGGCATATATAAATCATGCAAAAGAAAGGTAAACATGGCTATGGGTTTTTACATTTCTTTCTCTGTCCTTTCTCTTAATATCTTTTTCAGAGATTATTTAGAATTTAGGCTTTTGCATCCACATTCCACCTTTCCCTGAATTAGCATTAGTGTTGTACTTCACAACTAGCACTAAGTTTCTATTGCCCTTTCTCTAACTGTACACCTATTGTTGTGCTCTTTGGCAAGCACAACAGAAATTGTTATCAGAACTCTTCTCCTCTGTTACACATGGAGCACTCGTACGAATGTTATCTTTTGCTTGATCTACAGAAAGTTATTCAGCCTCTAGACAGAGACAAAACAGAACAGAAAACGGTCTGCTAAATTATGAGAGAGACATTTCCCTTCTCCCTACTAGTCTACAGCTCTAGAATATAACCACACCTTTGTCCTTGAAACCAGTGTTGCTGTCCCTACACGGAAGGAGTCAGACCCCTTTTCCAAGGCGACAGGAAAACTGGTGTGAGTTAGGCAGTACATTTGGATTATGTAGTTTCCCCTTTCCAGCTGCACTGTACCCAGTCTGATCACTACAGCAGCCAAGATGAATTACTGAAAAGTAGCACCAGACACCGCTGCCTTGCTCCAGCTCTGGCACTCACAAGTCTTTCCTCACTAACTCACTAACCAAGCAGAAATCTATCTAGTTACGCCACTAAGTAAATTTTCCAATGGGCTAACTAAATTAGTTCATAGAGAGGTCCTGTGAGCATGAGAACCAGTCCAGTGTAATTGTCACCTGTGCATAGTCGGGATGAATGGTGGCCTAACCAGGACCCTCCATTCCAGCAGCAGCAAGAGGAAAATTGTCATCCTGCATCTCAATGAATTATATCCCAAACAAGACTGATTTAAACACAATTCCAACTTCCCTTGTTTTTTTGCTGCAATTTTAAGTGGTACTTTTTATTCAGATCATTTCAGTGATCTGAAACTATCACTGAATCATGACAGGAGTGGTGTAAGCAGATCTCATTCCCTCCTGCTCTTGTCTGTGCCCTTGTCATCATCACATCAATTAAACAAATACGACCGCTTGTTCAGCCACAAAATGAGAAATGGACCTGGATTAAAAATAATCCAGCATAAATTTAGAAAATTGTTGCTATCATCAATTCTTTTCTTTTGTAGGGAAGAGGAGTGTGACTCATAAAGGATCTGTAATAAAATGAAAACAAGGGTGTTTAAAATAGATTTGCATCATTGTAGCCCTTTTAATATCTCTTACACTTAAACTTGACTCTTACTGGACTGATCCCAATGGTTTCAGAGACATTTGGGGCAGAAAGGGAGGTAGAGGTAACCAAAACTGAGTTTTTGTCATGTCGACAATAAGAAGATTAGACCTTAAAGCAAGGGTTTTGATCCTGCTGTAATATGCAGTAAAATTTACCTTAAAGTTAGTTCTCTCCTGAAGTTACAGAGATGGAGACAAGAAATATACCCAAGTCAGATTCCTTAAAAATAACATAACATTCACATCATGTGTTGTTTTGTTAATTAATAAGTAACATAAATAAAAATCTTTGGTTGACTTCTGATAACCAGAGATTAATGGCCAAAGTAGCTTTCAGCATATCAATCCATGATTAAAAAAATTGGAAAAGTAAACATGGAGCCAACACTGTTTTAATTAATTCTGGCAGCAATTTTTCCAATTTCTGGTTGTAACTGGAGTATGTATGCATGTGGATGTGGGTATCTGTGTGTATAAGAAGGAGAATCTAAGATACAGTCACTTTACATCACCCTGTGAGCTGTGAAACAATATTTCCTGCTGAGGCTTAGTGCTTTATGCCTCTAGCAGACCTCCAAGAGCTCACTATACCAAGATGACACTAACTGACCAAAGGACAGGTCTTATCAGCCACCCATTCATTTTCCAATTGCTACTTCCTACCTTCAATTGATTAAAAAACCCTAAGTTTTATCTTAAAATTACTGTTAATTTACCTTGCTTAGAACAAGCAGGAACCAAAAAAACCTGATGGTCACATCAGTAACCCTGTGATTCAGCTGATTGTTAAAATAAAAAAAAAAAATGTGTTTTGCTTCATCTGAACAGTCAAAATAATGAAAGACAGTTATAAAGACTGACAGATAAAAACAATAAATTGTGGAAGTAATAAAATTGTCACAAGGGAAAGACGAGAAGGAAGATTTAATGAGACAGAATGGACAAGCAAGTAAATTATTTATTTGAAGTCTCCATTCAGACATGACATGCTTCACTATCTTTCATTAAGCCTTGAACCCATGTATATAAGCCTGATCTGCTGCTGTGGATGTCCTCACTGTTCTGTTTTCTTCCCTAAATGCATGACATTTATTGCAGACTACTCATGAGCAGTTGTTTTACTGATAATTTATTGTCTTCATAGTGTTGGCCAATACTGATAGACTCAGCCCATGCCGAACAGATGACTAACTAACTGGTGAAAAACCTCCCTATAAAGAATGATAAAGGGATTTTTTCCTGCATAGAGATCAGAGGTCTTCAAACAGCACGGTTCAGCTGATGAGCATACAGTCAGAAGATATGAAACTAGATTTCAACTATTTTCACCCAAATTATTTATTCTTGGGTAAAAATATATCCATCTGGATTTGATGGGCCAAATACATGCCAGCAGCTCCAAGAGCATAGGCAAGCATATAAATGGTTTATACTTGAGTTACTGAGAAGTCACAGAATATACATGTTCTTGGCCTTCTGGGATGGCAAGATGGATAGAGATTGATACTGTAGATGTAATGAAAGCAGTGGTCTTCTGGCTCTGTTTCCATTTCATTTGGTTCAGATACCTGACGGGCAACCTTTCATTAGCAGAAGGCTGGAATGCTCAGCTAGGCTTTAGTATGTTCTTTTGACTGAAGAGCTAACTCATTCACTGTTTTAGATTTCGAAGCACTAGCATGCTTTTTTTTCATCTAGCCTACTGGGGTATGAGAAAGAAAAGGTGGCAAATTATTTTACAGGCAGGAAATCATTTAAATGAGCTATAACTTATTGCATGCTGAGTGTTTCAGTCATCTAGATTGAGGGGACAAGCCAGAGAGAAATTTGCCGCTTCATTCTGCTTCATTTGATGATTGCCTGACTTTTCTTTCTAGCTCCGGGAGCTACATCTGTGAGACGTTTTGCCAGTGGTTTGAAGGATGATTGGGAGCATGAAATCTACTGAGTAGACTGAATCCCCATTTCCAGGATTTCATGGAAAACTAGTGACCATTTTATTTCTGCAGTGCCTCTTGTCACAATGACTTTGCCTAGAACACCTTTATGAATTAAGGCAATTCTAAGCAATTTCCTTAGCCCAGAAGCATGGTGATCTGCCAACACAGAATACTTCACGAATTTTACATAGCATGTTGCTAGTCTTCAGTGAACCAACTCTCAAATCAATTACGTCTGCTGGCAAGGAAGCCTTAAACGCTCTAAATAATTTAAAGTGCAAACTGTGTGGCATACAATTCCTTTCATCAGCAGCAAGATTGATTTCTCCTTGTAGTATCTCTGCCCTACAGAAATGGCCTTTTTTAGTTAAGTTTTCAAAGTTATCACAATAAAGCAGTAGAGTCTGCAGTATGTAACACAAGTTACATCTGTTCTTCTCAGATCGGATAGACAGTGATTAGTCAAAGTAAAAAATTACTGAAAAGGCAGCATTAAACACTCTTTTCCATTCTCCATTATAGACTTGCGAGAGGAGTTTGTAGAAAATACTTTATTTTAAACATTGATAAAGTTTAGCACTTATTCAGAAGGAAAAGTAGATTATTTCAGAGTACATGTAGAGCTTATTCACAATAAATTAATTGCATTTCATTTTGTTAATATGCTTGCTCAAATATCCTAAGCAAAGTTGATATGCCAAACAGATCTGTATGGGTCAGCTATATAGATATGCCTTTTTTGAACTTAAGGGAGGACTGTGAGCTCTATCTGAACCCAGCAGCCAGTAAGCTCAGGATGGTTTTACTTTTAATGGTTATGAAAACATTCTCCATTCTCCTTCCCAAATCTATATATCAGAAAACACCTCAAACTAAGGATGCCTATGCCAGTGTGGTTTCCCCATGGCTTTACTTGGTGCTTGAGTATGAGGAAGGAAAATTCCAGAGGTACTAGGTGTTTATATAGCATATCCTTTAGATCAAAGTCAACTTTCTGTGGCTACTTTGACAACATACTGCCCTAGTAGGGAATCTGCTTCCTACAACTAATCTAAGCAGATTTGAGGAAAAATCATTCTTCTTTAACATGTACTGAAAAAAAGTGCTGCTTTTTTTTAAACCCATAAAAATTAAACTAGCTTTTCAGTTATAGAATATGCAATTGGTTTCAGCAAATAAAGGACACATATGAAAAAGAAAAAAAAAAAAAGAATAGTTTACCCACTTAGCTTTAGGATTACAGTCAAGGGCACTCTAATAAAGTACACATTTCTCTGCTTATGGAATAGCCTTTTAAAGCTGAATGGTGAATATGTTTTACAAATACGACCTGGGAGTTCAGAAAGAAATAGATTTCATTAAAATTGAATCTGTATGGCTACCTATTCCATTACTAGATCAGAAGGCCTGATATTGTGTATGCATAGATTTTTTAAAAATTAGGGGGTTTTTTGCAAACCTTGCAGATGTAAAAGGAAGTCCTTGGACAAAGTCAGGCAGGAATTTTAGCAGAGAGAACCTCATTTGTGCTATGTATAGTGGTCTTTATTTTTAGACCAGTTTGCCTGCAGAACACCACAATTAGAATCAAACCTGAGGTATCCCATTGTAGATGACAATCTTTCCATTGACTTCAATCTTTGAATCAGGACCTTTTTCAGTAACTTAAGCGTAGTTCAAAAGAATAAAAACCCAAATGTTTAAAAAACCAACCCAAACCAAAAGGGGTTATTCAGTCACTTTTGCCAGGCCTTCTATTTTATTTTCCTACTTGCCTTCTGTTTGATCTTATGTTTTTCAGATCCCATGCTGCAGCATCCACAGTACCCTTTTAGGCTTAAAACACCTGAACAATGAAATGAGAAAGAACAAAGCTGATTTCTTTTTCTGTATGTACTGACATAAAAGTCTTCTGTCCTTGATTGAAAGTCCAAAATCAAACCCTATACGAAATCCAAATAATGAAATATATAGGAGTTACACAAAAAAGAAAATTCAAGTACAAGCCAATGCTTCCATACAACCATATATATGAAAGTCATGCTGCATGTCTTCCAGCTCACCTCACTGGGTCAGTTGAACCATGTTGTCTGAAGACCTGTGACCTCTGTTTATTCACCATAACTACACAGACCTTCCCTTCATCATTCTGCATAAAGGGCCAAAACAGAGCATTGTTCAACAGCAGAAAAGACGACACTCTACATGCCTGCAGTTTTGACTTTTGCATAGATATACAGACTGCCTAGATCAATGCTCTGCTATGCTGCCACAGCAAACCTGAGTGTAAGGTAGTATCAAACTTCATATTCAATTATAATTTTAGCCATATGTGTCCTTGGGATTGCAGAAGGAGGAGTTATTCACATTTGGCTCAAAGGTAGAGCCTCATAAAATTATTGCTACTGTCTTTTGTTTTTCTGAGAGAAGGAAGAGGGCAAAAACATAAAATGAGCCAGCTGGGCTTCCTGCCCAGTCCTGGGTACCCTGTTTTAAATAAAATACCTGTCAGCATCTTTGTCAGTGTGAAAGGGGACTTCGCTATCTGAAAGATGACTGCATGTTTTCAGCGCGCTCATCATCTAAGTCTGAGAAGCTTATTAATTTCAGTGGATTTTCATTAAAATCAGGACCATTTCAATCCTGTCCCAGAGGGGTTGATAGATCCATAGCTGTTTCCAGAAATTGGTTTTCAAATGTTTGTTAGTGCAAAGATTGTGATCTTGGAAAAGGCTGCAATGGAACAATCCTAGTGTTAGAGAGGAGAAAAAAAAAACCTTTGGAAGGAGTTTAGTTTAAGTTTTTTGTTCTAATATCATAAACACATTATTATTTTTTTTTCCTTTACTCTCATTATTGTCTTAATTCCTTTATTTATTTTTCTCATTCAAAGCAAATTTTCTTTCGGCTTAGAAAGCATAGCCAGAAATTAGTATAATAGTAAGTCATGCATCTGGAAGGCATAACTCTACCTGTATTAGCCGAGAATGTCTCTGAAATTAACCAATATAATTTGTAGTTCATGGACAATACCTCTTTACCTCTAGTTCATAGTTGAGTCCTCTGACAGAAGGATTTCCTCTGGTAGAGAAAAAAACACCAATACACTTGTAGGCTACAGTTTTTTGCATCCCTAGTCTCTTCACTGCTTATCACAAGATGAATACTTTAAATTTTAGCACAATAAGAGAAATGCCCTTGCTGTTTTGGTTTACTCTATTGTTTAATGAGATTTCAATAACCAAGCAGAATTTGAGTTGTCTGATGGGAAACCAAAGAATGCCTTACAGCAGCTGGACTAGATGTTCATTAGAAGGCAGTCTTCTCAGGACGATACACAAGCATTTATTTGTTCAAGGAGTATCTTTCAGATGAGCTATAAAATGGCTTGAAAAACTGGCTATCAATCAGAGGTTTTGCAAGTGACGGACGGTCTTACTCTCTACTGGCAAAAGGCAAAGAAAAGCAAGCATTCTGCTATTGGAGGGGAAGAGGGAAGATGGCACTCGTGCAAAAGCTATCTGCTTGGGTTTGTTTGTGGGTTTGTTTTGTGGGTTTTTTTATTGCTTGCTGACAGATTCAAGAAGTTAAAAAACTTTTTGATTGCCTTTTGAGACTTATTTAAATATATACATACTGAGACAAAGGCTGTTCAAATGAAAATACTTTAAAAAATTAATGCCTTATTCCAAGTACTCAATTGCTCTAAGGCAAAAGACATTATTTTTAGCCATTTTTATAGAAATACAGTAATTCTGAGAGACTCAATGGGATAATTTAAGTGCAAATTTTGCTCTTCTTGCCGTGTACAGAATTTTGCTGTGAAGAAACTCAGATTTAGCTAAATAGGATTTTTTAAAAAGGTACTTAAATTCTTCAGGTTATAAGAATAGCTTATAGTTGATTTTTTTAGAACAAAAAGGTGCCAAAAATCCTGTAGTGGACAATTGAACTAGAAGGGGAAAACTTCTTCTTGGTTTTCATTTAGTTACTATCTTCTTAGACAGAGTTAAAGTTACCCACTTTCAATCATCGCTAGCATAAATGTTTCCCATATCCATGCAAATGCCCTCTTCCTGTGACTCTCACTAAGCTTCTGTAATTAACTTTCTCTCACAGCAGCAAATTTGACAGACTAATTAAATGTTTTGCAAAACGGATCTTTTTTCCAATTTGAATTTTGTTGTGTTTCAGTTTCATCAACTATACTGACAGTGTGTAAAGCAGCATTTGATTTATCTTCTTTATCTCATCCTCCTTTAAATTTATGTTCATACAAAGCCTGACTTACCCACCAGTTGCATTAATTAGCAGGAACTGCGTTTTCAAAATCATATAGATTAAACTTTCTCAAAATGCACAATGGGTTTAGAAAGTCTTACTTGCAAATTGTCTTTTGTTTTGTTTCATCCTCATGAGCAGCTTTCTGGAGGTTTTAGCTCCTGAGACATAATCATGAGAATCACAATCCATAGGAAGAAGATAGTGCATTATGTCATCAACTTTTACAAACACATGGTTCCTCAAAATGCCAGTTTTCAGTCAAATTCTTCTGCTTGTTTGCTTTCACTGTAAATAGTATTGCTGTTTATACTCCTATAACCATAATACACATGACTAAGGCAGCAACTACTGTTCTCTTAATCTACTTTTATGCTAATAAACAAAAGCATCTATGTTTCTTTTAGAATCTACTGCTTAACTACATGGTATACACATTACTGAGAGCCCTTCTCACACTTAACAATGCAGGAAATATGTCAGGTGCAGCAGTCAACAGGGGAAACAAAATGCTTATTTGAAGAGGTAAAGGCAAAAGAAAATAAACTGTTGTGTAAATTATTAATCATTTGCTTCAGAGCTTTGCTGTTTTTACACATATAGACTATGGTTTTCTCACTGGAGATTCACCTGAGGTTGTCAGAAGAAGCCTATAAATCCAAACTGACCAGATACATGTGATCTGACCTCAGGTGTATTAGTAAAATTAGATTTCATGGGGAAAAGTTCCCCTTTAAATGGGAACTGTCTATATCTTTTAAGTCAATAAACTCCCTCAGGCTAACACTACCTCTCCAGCTCAACCTTCAATTCTTCACTTGAACTTCAGAGGCAAGGGATGTGAATTACTGCGCAGATGAATAATGATTATTCACCACAACCATCTTTCCTAAAAAACAAGTTGTCTCACTGGACAGGACATAAATATTAATAAAAGCCATCGTTGCAGGAATCAGTGGCAAGATCAGAGAAGTGAGAAGTATCCACAGCCTCTGTAGTAGAGCTTGCCTAAGGGGAAATGATACTACCTTGGCCATGATGAATCTGTGTATCTATGATAAAGGTAGAAAGTAAATCTCAGTATTCAAAAAGGGAGTAAATTACAAAGGTTATTGATATTGTCTGGTGTAATTTACATTTGTGGGGCACCCATTTACCTTATCACATGCTCCATTTTAGAAGTAAAATGGAGTTTTAAACAAACAGAAAAATCAACAATCCTTTCATTCAGCTGGTTGGAGGGGAAGGAGGACTTCCACTTGAAAGGCTAGACTGTGTTTAAATCGAATGTCTAATCATGCACCTTACAGCTAGGTTTAGCACAGCAAGGCACACATTGCACCTTGCACAGATTGCAGCAGAAGGACCGTAAATAAGTGGCTGCCCATTGCCCTTCATCTCCTCCCATCACATTCTCATGTTTCCTTCTCTGGGCTCTGGATCCCAGGAAAAATTTGGAGCCTTCTCAAGCTGAAATACAAGTAAGAAATTCCCTCAACTCACCTCTGCACCGAATATGTCCTCCCCCCTTTCCTCCTCAAAATGCTCGCTAATACAACGATAGGCCAGAGACTCTTAGGTTTCCTCACAGGAAAACAAAACACTCCAGCTGGAGCTGTTACTGAATACCTAACACTCTGATTGACAAAATATTCTTCAGGGAAGTGGAAGACCCGAGTTTAAATCTCCTCTCTTTTATCTGATCAAGGTATTTATTCCCAAACTTTGTAACCTGAACAAGTTCTGGGACTGAATCTTCCCCTTTCTACACCTGGAGCTGTGTGATATAGTGTATAACTGATACAACTCTGAATAATTTTGGAAAAAATGAAACACTGGTTATCAAAAGATTTACAATTAAAAAAATTTCTACCTCTAATCACAGAATTAGGATCATGTTATGTATAAATGCTATTGTCTAACTCCCTTAGCCCCACAGACTAATAGTTTATTGTGAAATATATCTTTTTCAAGGCTCATTCTTTGCTAAATCTGTAGAAATAAATGGCAAATTGTGTCTTCATGCCATTATTAGGTACAGAAAAAGGCTGAAATTTTCTGTCCTCTCCACACTGAGCTGCATACGCTGGATGCTATGCTGGTTTGGAAAGTGAAATTTAAAAAGTAATAAATACTGTTGCATGTTCTGGGTAGCTCTACAGGGAGGAGGGATTCCAACAGAGATGGCATCAGAGAGTTATGAGCATCTCTAAGCATCAGAAATTTATTCTAACAAGAGTAAAAGTACCATGAAACAGGACAGTAATGACACTGTGTCAGCTGTGTGAAGTTACTGGAAAACATGGGATGCTTGCGGTTTTTTTGCTCCATGGAATAATCTTCCTGTCCTAAATTTTGTTCTGAAAATCCCATAATTTTTTTCAGCTTCTCCTAAAGACTAGACAACCTTTTGTCAATTGGAATATCATTTCATTACCAGGAGTTCAGAGGGGAAAAAGGGGGAGGGACTGCCCTCCCTTAAATAAGTTTGGCATGGGTGGGGAATACTAAATTACAGGGTGTTTTAAAATGAAAAGAAAAAAATTATAGAGCAGAATATGGGAGACCTTCAGAGCCTGTAAAACCATTGCAGCAGGAATTAGAGGTTTGATAAAACTAGCATATCATTTACTTCATTAACTTAACATTTTGCAGTACAAAGGGATTAATGACTAACAGTAAAAAGCATCTCAAAAGGCCTGGCAATATGAAATTATATAATGATATGGGTATATAGGAGTAAAATGCTATTGGAGTCATGATTTATACAGATTTTGGTTTTGCATAGACAAAATGTTTCATATATGTTGGAGTTCACTTATAAACTGGGACAACATGCCACAAAAAGCTCTTATGGGGACAGAGTTTCAATAAATGCTTCCTTGTCTTTAGTTTGTAACTGTACCATGACTCAACACATAGAGATGTCTTACAAAAGCCAGGTATATAGTAGAAGAAGGGTGAATGAGCACACACAAAAAAATTATCATGCCTAAACATAATTTAAGGAACTTAGAAAAGCCATAGGTATCATAACTGTAGTATGCAGTAAGCCAGGTCTGAGTATTGGAATCACTAATTATTTTGATTTTTGTTCCTAATTATTTTCAAATGTTCCTTAATCATTCTCAAATAAAAATATGTAAAGGTAATTACTTTACATACAACAGCAATAGTATAAATGCCTGGATTTGGTCCAAAGTGATATTCAATTCAACAGAAGAAATCTGTACAAGAATTTTCTTTATTTCTGAAGCCCTAATCCCAGCTCTTGGGGCTAATACTCTTGGTGCTTCTGTATTCCAGATATTGCAGACACTCTAGCAAATGACCCACTGATAGGAACTTCTCTGTGTTTGTATCCTTCTACCATTACTAACTTAGGGAAAATATTAAAGCAGATGTTAAAATTTTACTTTTAAAATTAATTTTTATTCTGTATACAAAGGAGTAAAAATAAAGTTTGGGAACAACAACAACAACAAAAATTAAATGTTGGCGTTTCCCACAGGACAAAAATTCTGAATTTCACTCAGAAATGCAAGTATTTCCAATAGTGGACAAGACCCTCATCCAACCTGTTGCAGTTGACTCCCTAAGACAGGAAGGTTGGACTAGATGACTTCCAGAGGTCTCTTCCAACCTTTTAAAAAAATTATTATTCTATAACATAAATATCAGAAATACAAGCAAAAATATTTGCACAAAATGGCCCTCAGCAGAGAGCCACAGTAAAATCTATTACGTAAGTAAATATTTTTTCTGTGACATACCTTTCTCCATTTACCTTTAAAAACTTTCCATAGACAGAATCAAAGGGTTTAGATTGTGGACCATAGTTTACCTATGTTTTAGTTAGGAGATCTCTCCCTATTTGCCACTTGGAGACCAAAGTAGCAAAAACAAGTGTTAGAAGAAAAATGGAAGAATGAGAGCTAAGACCTACTATTGAGAAAGTAGATTTGAACAGATAAATCTGATAAAGAAGATACTAAAGTTAAGCTGAGATACACTTCAAAAGCAAAGACAAATTTTAAAGACTGTGAAAAAAAGGATTGAGTAGAAATTATTAAAATTTATTAAAAAAAATAATGTGTTTTGGATGGGTTTAAAGGAAGTGAGATGGGAGCAAAATGGTATCAAGGCATGAGACAATAACATTTTTCTGAAACAATTTATCATTACCTATTCTTTTCTCCTTCCAGTTGTCTTTTTGATTTGTTGTGAAATGTTGAATATTGTGTAGACAATTAAGCTTTTTGATGAATCCCTAACCTCGGTAGTTAAAATATAGTCCTACCTTTCCAAGTTTATAATGAGCAATGATATCTTTTTTTTTCTTTTCTTTTTTATTATCTTTTATATGAAACTGTAATAATTTTAGTGTACCAGATGCACTTGCATTTCCATAATAGTTTTGCAGATGCTAATGTTAGGTATAATATAAACCAAAACATAGATTCAATACATGGGGATGGATCAGCTGTCTACTCTATTTACTTATATATGCAGTTGCTGTAAGCATAAAAGAGAGTTTAATCCAAATGTTTTACATTTGAATTGAATTTTCTATAAATTCACACAAACCCACTCATTGACCTACCTGGGTTTATTTCTTGTTAATATATGGTTACTATTTCTTAATCCATTTACTATTTTAAATGAGGAAACATTATTGGGGTTTCTTGCCGTTCTCGTCTCCTAGCAACAGAATTTCTTCTTAAATTGACTCTTGTCATTTTCTGTGGATTGTGTAAAGCTCATGTAGCCTTTTTACAGCATTCCAATATATCTTAGCACTAACTCAATTTGTATGTTTGAATTTTTATAAAAAGATTAATTTAGTTCCTGAATTGGCTAAGTGACTATAACATTAGGTGTAATAAAAACTTAGCTCTTTACCACATTAGCATTTCAATAATCTATTTAAATCAAGAAGTGAGAAAAGAAGGTATTCCTTTGAAAATTTACTAAAAAAACTTTGGCAATATGTTTTTAAGCATGTTTCTGAATACCTATTTACAGGATGGTAGAAATTATTGTTTCTCTGCAGTTTCACACAAGGTCAGGTCATCTTAACTTAAGACCCTAATTCTTGGTCTAGAATAACATCTTGCTAATATATCAACATATATACCACTAATGCTTACAAATGCTGCAAGAAACACGCTGTTCCGAGAAGAGCCTTGGAAGTCCCTGCTGGCAGTCGTTGTGGAGCAACTTGACAGGCATCTCTGTCTGGAACAATCCCAAAGGTGTACTGTGTGGGCTAAGTAGAGCTCTGCTCCCTTGCTGCATAAAGTCAAAATCATATGTTTAGAATGAAATAAAATTACAGGAAACTAAGATGATGAGCCTCTGACAATAAACTATGGATTTGGTATACAGAAATTTGTAACCTATGCTATGGTACAGTAAATTCCAACAGGTACTCACTGACAGTAAGAGGTTAAAGAGTTAAACACAAGGTGTTAGTGAGTTCAAGCTAAAAGTTATATTGGGCCCTGCCCCTCCTTCACCCTGCATGAGACCCTCTGAGACATGACACAGTACTAATTTTCTTTTTTAACTGATACTTGTGTAAAAAAAAAACAAACACAAAAGGCTGTGTGCTCAAGCACCAACCTTTGGAAACACACTTCCTGTGAGTGTTAAAAACAAGATTTACAAAACGTAGTCATCCAGTAGATTTACAAAATATGCAATAATTAAGTGACACTTGAGCTACATGCAAGCAAATTTGTATATTCCTAATTGATTTTCTTTTAAAATATGTCCTATGTTGTTTTTTTTCTATTGACACTCTTTGGCCTGATAAAATATATTACTTCTATTTAATTTAATTATATTTTAACTGTGCTTAATATGAATGCTTGTTTTGCATTAAACATATCCTTAGGCCATCAGTACAACAACAGTAATGTTAGACCACTTCTGACAGATTCCATCCAATAACTTACAAAAACTAAATTGACTAATAATCTTGATATTCAGCTTTGTACTATTGTACCAAAATAAGTTTCACGCAGCCTCAGCCCATAAAATGAATTGAGAATTCTTCAGGATCAACCTGATATACAAAAAGGCCCAAGGACAGTTCCAGTAGACAAATACATTGGTACTCCTCTCTGTCTTCATTTCCCCATCATGCTCTTCTCCCCATACAAGATAAGAAGGACTACCAAGAGAAGGGCACCTTTCATTCTTGGGGTCACTTGGTGCAAGGCTGCCCTTGTGAAGCAGTTGACACAAATCACCTAGAGGATCTGTGTATCACTTAGTTGAAGCTGAGAATGTGTGAAAACAAAGACCATATATTTAATGCACTAAAAGGAAGAAGAGCCATCGTACACCTGGTGATTGTTCTGTGTTGGTGTTCTATCAGTCTTGCTACTTGATAATGTGACAGTGTCATCTATTGTAGTAGTGGGCTTTGCATTCTGCTCAAGCTATATGACCCTTTAAACAGTAATGGAACTAGTTAATTGAAATAATTAATTTCAGAAAGACACAGAGAGAGAGCCTTTCCCAACTAACATGCAGGTTTACGGACAGAGCTTTTAGCTATCATTTGGAAAAGATGGAATTCATGTGGAGTAAAGATTAAATCAAACAGCTTAAGGTGACTTTTCCTCTAAGAGGCATTGTCATTCTTCCAGAGGCTCCTGTCTGCTTTAACTTCTGCACAAAATGCAAATGGTTTCATTTTATCTACTTGGGAGACCCCTCAGTTCACACATATGTGCCCATAAAATTGCTTTTGGTGACTTGCATGAGCTTCCCCCATTGCATATATCAGCATTTAATATCTGCTTGTTAAGGAAAAAAAAAAAAGACACACACACACAAAAGAAAATAAGAAGAGCGTAAAGAACAGAAAGAATAAAGCCTAGATCAAAAATGAGTTACAAGAATATCTCTTTCACATTACATCTTTCACAAGACTCTACCTTTTCTTCCATACAACTCTGAAAGTAAATCCAAAACAATGACAAGCATTAGGGATAATATTGGCTACAAAGTTCCTCATAGCTAGACAGTTTTAAACAACAAGCTGCTAAATGCTTTGTCCTGTGCCTCCAACCTGAGGAGCAGACTGAAGACGATATGGTTCCAGTTTTGACATATGGCTGTGTTTACAAATGGATTCAGGGGTGTAGAAAGGAAAGAGAAAATTCAGGAGATGTTTCTGGGCTCTTGTTGCATATGAAGCCAGTTCTTTCATCCACATATTCAGGACATCTGTCTTATTCTGTGTGAGTCTCCTTGAAAGGAAACATTAAGGATTTTGACAAAAAACTGGAAAGAATGCTGTAAAAGAAAATAGAGCAGATTTCTTAAAATATAATTTAGGTGTTGACCAATGGACTTTGTTCTCATTTTTCTTCTACCTTCAGTACTAATACACACACACATATGCAATATAATGTAGATATTTATCCGTGTTATAGCTGGATGGTTTTGCATCAGTGTGATCCTCCAACCTGTAGTAAAAACAATTGGAAAACATTAATTCAAATCTATTTCAATTTGCAGGATTTATTGCCATCATATATAAGCAACAAAATGTGTACATAAGCTGTCAGCCTAAAATATAGTATGGAGACTGCACTTCATCAAATACATGTGCCTTACATGTCACGTGTCATAGTTTGTTTGATTTTGTCCATTTTCCTTGCTAATGGGCAATACAGATAGATTACCCCACAGGTGCTAGCATAACCCATGGAGTCACAAGGGAAGGAAAATAAAAGTGCACAGATGCTTTCTTTGGCCCTAACAGTGTATATAACTAATAATAGAGCCAATATGGGAAAGAAAGTGCTTTAAAACTTTAATATGACAACCATTATTACTTACCCTATATTCACTTAGAAGTATCTTCCATATTTTCAGGGATGGGTCAATACCTAATACTTTTGCTTCAAAGTAGTCTTTACTCTCAATTTACTCTCAGACTAGTGACTAGAGGCCATTTCCTTAGGTTACATTTTTTCTAGTACAGGTAAATGGTGTGGCTGTATTCTTTGCGAGCAAAAGTGGTGAGCAAATACAGGATTTCTCATGAATAACCTTGTGGTTAAAAAACTAAACAAACGAGTGCTTCAAATGTATTCATAACCCACTTGCATTCACTAAGCTTTCTGCACCATATGCTTTTTGAATTAATGTGTTCAGAATACACTGATGATTCAGTTCAATTGATTTCTGGAGTTTGAAAAAGCCTAGACAAATGGTATCCATTGCAAAACTCTTCCTGAATCCCAAATAGTCTGGAGCTGGGCAACACTGTTCTGGGTGGAACTGGGGCCTACTTAAAAATTCCATAAAACTGAATAGCCTTGGATCTTTCCTGAAAAAACTCTTTTATTCCAGATCATCAACAGAGGAGACTGGGCTGGAGTTTTTTTGTTTGTTTTGTTTTATTGTGTTGGGTTTTGTTCTTTTTTAAAATTTAAGGTAAAGTGCTCTCCCATTTAAATATTTCCTATAAACATACCTGTTTTTGCAAAGACTGTATGTTGGTTCTTCATCAGTGTCACAGTTTAACCCCAGCCAGCAACTAAGCACCACCCAGCCACTCGCTCAATTCCCCCCCACCCAGTGGGATGGGGGAGAGATTTGGGAAAAAAATGGAAAACTCGTGGGTTGAGGTAAAGACAGTTTAATAGAACAGACAGGAAGAAAACAATAATAATGATAATGGTAATGATGATGATGATGATGATGATGATGATAATAATAATAATAACAATAATAACAAAAAAAGAATTGGAATATACAAAACAAGTGATGCACAATGCAATTGCTCACCACTCGCCAACAGATGCCCAGTTAGTTCCCGAGCAGCGGTCCCCTCCCAGGCCAACTCCCTCCAGTTTACATGCTGGGCATGGTGTCACATGGTATGGAATACCCTTTTGGTCAGTTTGGGTCAGCTGTCCTGACTGTGTCCCCTCCCAACTTCTTGTGCCCCTCCAGCCTTCTTGCTGGCTGGGCATGAGAAGCTGTAAAGTCCTTGGCTTTGTCTAAACACTACTTAGCAACAACTGAAAACATCAGTGTGTTATCAACATTCTTCTCATCCTAAATCCAAAACATAACACTATAGCAGCTACTAGAAAGAAAATTAACTCTATCCCAGCCGACACCAGGACAGTCAGCAACCTGGCCAGTGGGACAGACTGTGCCTTAGCAACCTCGCTAAAGAGAGATGAACAAACTGGGCAGAGTCCAGCCAAAAGCCACAGCAATGGCTCTGGGGCACATGATGGAAATGCTGACTTTGCTTAGTATGAGGAAGGAAAGGCTAATGGGGTACTGCTGCAGTCTCTCACCACCCAAGGGATGTTTGTTATGGAGAAGATAGAGCCAGACTCGTCAGGGGTGTGCAGCAAAAGGGGGACAGGCCCAAGTATGCAGTGACATTGTGTAAGAAGACAATTGTCCCCATCAGCTGTGGCAGAGCAATGGAACAGGCTGGCCAGAGAAGCTGTGGGTTCTCCATCCCTGGAGATTTTCACAACTCAGCTGGACAAGGCTTTGACCACTTTCTCTAACTTCAGTGTTGGATCTAAATTTGAAGTTGGCCATGCTCTGCGGAGGAGGCTCGACCAAATGACCTCCAGAGGGCCCCTCCAAACTCAATTATGCAATGATTCTGTTGAAAGTGTTTAAATTTAGAGCACAGTCTTTTGGTATGTGGTAAGTTAGACAGATCAGGGATTTGAATTTCATTTCACATATGCCAGATAACAACCCTGCACCACTGAGAACAGAGTTGTTCAAGGTAATTATATGTAAATGAATTTTTAACCACTGTGAACTATCCACTTTAACTGCTTCGCCAGGAAAAATCAACAAGTGAGTTTAGTCATTTTTCTTTTTATTTTCTGCTCAGCAAATTAAAGTAGGGCTTTTTAGCCTTTTTTAAATTTCTTTTTCTAAGAAGACTAACCAAAGCACTCACAAAGTTCATCTCTTCTGAATCTGACTGGAACTTCAAAGTCCAGTCACATTAGACCTTTAGCTTTTAGGTCTTTCCTTTTGCAAGAACAACAATATTTGCAACTTGATGGCAATGCAACCAAACCCTACCTTTTTACTGTGGGAACACAGGTGCTAATATCTTTAGTGTAGACACAACCTGAATGCCTACTGAATGAGAAGATGTCGATAGAGTTTTGTGAATGTTAGATCGAACCGGCAAACACTTAGGTTCATGATTAGAGTTTCTGAAATGGGAGTAGCATCATAGTGTTACATCTGAGTATTCCTGACAGACATGGTTGAATAAGTGCACATGTTTTCCAGTGCTGGACCTCAGGTTGCAGTCTTTACTGGTTACAGATTGTCTCTTTGCCGACCAAATTCTTCATCCATAAAAAATACTGATAAATTAAGTTGTGACAGAAAGAGGCAGGAAAGTGAATTAATAAAAGTTCACGCTTCAAAATATAAAAATACTGGGTTTATATATATTTATATTTATACTGTTATAAATTATACTTGTTTATAAATACCTGTAATACTTATAGATATTATTACAATGACAGATACAATGATATAACTATTACTATAATATTTATAAATAATGTTTATATATTTATATTTTTTAACACTATGGAAGTAATTATGGTAGCTCTATGTTTGCAACACTTGTACTTCCAGCAAAGATAATGATGGAAGGATAGGAATGCACTTGCAAATGCTATTGCAAATGCACAATTTACAGGAGGATTTTATATTCTCCTTGTTAAATGTGCCTGAAAATAGGCATACTACTGCCTTTCCACTGTGTGGATTTCAAAAGAGGTTAGGATTTTTCTTTTTATTGTCTTTATATGAAAGGAACATGTAAAAGATAACAGGTATTATGATCAAAAGGAGAGTTGTGGGTTTTTTTCTCAGCAATAGCAATCACCTTCTATTGCAAAGCAAATGACTGCTTTATAAGTCTTTCACCTGTTAAAAACTTGGATTATGCCATGAAGGCTCTGTTTCTAAGCCTTGTTTTTGCTAGTTCATTTCATCATAGCATGCCTCAAACAAAACACATATTGCATATTTAGAAAAAAAAAGACCAACACCAGTCCCTGAATCAAAGGGGAAACATTTGTGGAGATTCAAAGGACGTGATGATTGCTTCTATTATCTACTGTTTGCCATCTTGGTTAATTGGTTGAGACACAGGAGAGAAATGGATTGGCAGGTTATCTTTTCTGCATAGGGCCAAAAAGTACTGAAGGGCTCTATATAATCTGAATTAGACCCCAGGGCTCTGATCCATCAAGTTAGGTGACACCAACATTTTGTGCTGAAAGTTGCGTTTGTAGCTCAGATTGCTGTTATTCTGAGAAGTTACAGGCATATAAAAAGGCATGCATATTGAAATAATTTTCAAGTGTCTATTATATGCCATTAATGTGTGATTAAAGAGTATCTAATGTTTGCCCACCTCTTCTCTTCCTCCTTAACTTAGTTGGGCTGAGAGACTACCAGCTGAGCTCAGAGGGTCAGTGATATAGGCAGAGGTGGAGTAGCACGCTGGGCTAGATTCTGCTGAGGATATGATATTCAGTGTAAATTTGTTGCAAGTTACTCTTCTTCCAAGAGTATCTTACTTTAGTATTGTCTTTTTAGGATGTTGAATTTTCTCCATATGTCTTATTAGAATCCCAAGGGTTTGTTTTCTAGTCCTTCAGTAATTTGGTAATTCTGTTTTAAAAGGCAGTTTTAAATTCTTATCTTTAGTAGATTTTCCACATAAAAATTATCTGTGTCTATTTTTCTTTTGGAATGTCTATTTTCTAAATAAACCTGGTACTCATTTATATTTAAGCAAAACATTTTTTTCTTTTTTGTCATTATTTTGCGTTGGTTTCCACTATGAGGTTTAGCCAGCCTAATTAGAGATTATCAGTCTACATTATTTTCTCCATTTCCTCCCTTCCCTTCCTACCTTTCTATGGATTTTCAAACATAACTACATGTGATATATGCTGAGTTTATCCATTACATTTCTTGAAGACAGCTTCTGCCAGCCTTAGTTCCAATGGAGAACATTCTCTTACACGAGGACTCAGGGGAATATATGTGTGTGAGTAACTGTGAACTTTTCAAGCCCTCTGGTAAGCAATCTAGTCCTTAATCTGTTTGCTAATTCCCTTAGTTATCATTGCAGATTCCTTGGTTTTACAGACATCTCAGACTGCTGTAATCTCATGTACCACAGATACAGAAATACTGTTTTGTAATTACTCAGATATGAATTTAATAGTTCCTTCATATTTTGCCTTCCACACTAGATGTAAGAGGCTGATAATTCTCATAAAGTTTAAATCTATTTCAGAGGCAATTTATTTCAGTAGACTTTAGTTCTTTATTTATTAGTTCCCAGCAGTTTAAGATTTAGAAGCTGAAAGTGCACTTTCTGTAAAAATGGAAGATAGATATCTATAATACATCACAACATAGCCATTAATAAAACAAGTATGTGTATTCACACATACAAAATCCCCCTCTAAATTTTGTTTTATATACACAAATGATACACATGCACAGACCTGTTATACTGCCATATAAGACTGTCACAAAAATCTAAGTATGTATCAATATGATATATTAAAGTAGATCATTGGTATTTACTGAATTTATCCTTGCCTGGTTAAAATCAAATCATTCACCTTCTCTGGTTTAATTTTATATTATTGTTGCCTTTGACAATGATAGAAATATGCACAGAAAATTCCTTTGTAAGGAAAGATTTCAAAAAACCCAGAGTATATAAATTAACCATGAAATACAGTTCTGTCTCCTATAACATCTTGTCTTTGCATGGAAGAGGGGAGACAGCCTGCATCAGCACTTTGCATAGTTGGAGGAAAGCCACTCCAGAGCTAAAGTTCAGTTTCATATATCTAACCGAACAAACCAAACATGTGGGATTCATATGCTAGCAAACGATGATGCTTCACACAATCTTTAAGCAAATTGTAATGATAGGCTTTGTCTGCTGCAACTTCATCATTATTTTTGGATTTGACTGGGCTGTGTAAACATCATTCAATTGTACTTCCATAAACTAGTTTCTCTCTTCACACATGTTCGAGTAATTATAATCTATAAGCGTTTCCATTGTACCATGGTTTGAAAACTGTCCATATTACTGCTATTATTTTTAAACAATTTTTTTTTACAATTTTCAAAGCTAAAGTTCAAACACTTAGGTGATATCTCTGAAGAGAAAGACACACAAAACCCCCAAAACACCTAGAACCATGCTTGTATGCATCACTTCTGAAACTTGTTACTTAAGCAGTAAGTTTCAATAAGTCTCTATCTTGCTACAAATGTATTCCCTAAATATAGGCTTACAAGACTGGTCACCCTTCTCTAAACCAGAAATATTTATTCATAAAGGAAGTATGTATTTATTTGTTCTTTTTGGATAACATGTATGGAAATTACAGGCAATCAGAACACTTCTCTAATTGTGTATTAGGATACTGTTGTAACTTCAAGCTTGTATCCAGACAGCAGCTATCAGCTGAAATACCATACTCTAAAAATAGCTATCACTGGAGGAATCACTCTTGGGGATCTTCAAATCAAAGAAACTGAAATGTGTTAGTACATAAAAGGGACAAATCCATAATGATAGAGAGATCATGCACTGAGTCCACAGCCATCCCTGTTCTAGCACTGAGTTCTTGTTCTAGATAAGTTTTGGGGACAATATGAAGACATCATCTTTTGAAGGAGCTATAACAGTACTTAAGGTCATACAATTTGTAAAATTATTGAACTGTTTACAGACTTCCATTTTCAAATGTTTGTCTTTCTTTTAAAGTCCCTGCATAACTTCTCCATGCCTTTATTTCTTTTCAAAGGGTCTGAAGTCTGCTATCTCACCTACTGACACTATCTGGCTTTTCATCAGAGCAAGGACACAGATACAAATATTCACATGTAATTATTAATTCTGGATGTCTTAATTTTCCATACTCTATATGAAAAGCCATAATGGGACCTGATTTCTTTCAGAAGATTCTGGTTGTCTGTCTTCTAAAAGTCAATTTCTTTTAATATACCTCAGAGATCCCAAAATTGAGGCATTTAAATCCCTTATTTCTTTTTGAGGTTCTCAGCCTAGAGACTCCTCATGTCTCTAAACTTCATACTTGCAGTCTGACCACACAAATTTACAACCAAGTTTCAAACTGGATATGGTATTCTACTTCAATGCCTGTTCTTATCCTTAATTAAATAACTGCTGCATAACATTGGTTCAAAGTGAAGATATATATTTCTTTTCTCTGCATTGCAAAATTTTTCTGCAATTTAAAGTTTAAAAGGAGTTTGAACTTGTCAGTTCAAAGGTGACATAGAAGAACAAATAGTATTCCCAGACTGCTGATATTAACACCTGCTGAAAAAGAGTGAGGAAAAATTTTGCATCTGTGTAAAAACTGCTTGCATAGTAGTATATAACTGAAAGGGGGGAGGGGAATCAAATCCCAACAGGTCAAAGTAGAATTTTTGTTGTGTTTAAGGAAGGAGTTCAGTTTCAAATAGGAAAATATCTATCTAACTCCAGCCTGAAAAAAACCTATAGAACTAAAATGAATCTTTTCATTGATTTCTTTGACTGCAAATCAGGTGAGAAAGGGAAGAACCGGTGCCTTGAATATACTTAATTTATGAGAAAATTGGCCTCTATTATTTTCAAGTGATGTTAATCCAGGCCGTTCCCTCATCCACGAGCTTACCTTCCATCTAATTTAATTATCTAGTACCACTTCTAGTCACTACTTACTATAATTGGGATAATTAAGAAAAGAATAACTTGAGAGACTGATGTTCCTCACAGGAATTGTTATATTTTTCTCCCCTAAAGAGACACAAGAATGTTAGGGGTTTTTTGTTTGGTTGGGTTTTTTTGCAGACCCAATTTATGTACCACCAATGTGTATACAACTACAATAATTGATTCCTGCATTGCCTACTAGGTTGTTCAGTTAGGTTCTATTCTCCCATTTTGATTGACTGAGTAAATGAAAAATACATGGAGTACCTCTTTACAGAGATAATGAAAAAAATACAATGATACACACTTGTTTCTTCCTTACAAAAAGAGTTGTATATACATCAGGTCTTGTAAATGCATTTGTATACAGCCCCAAATACATTTATTAAAGAAAAAAACCACTCACGGTATTTTTGAGCTTAACAATGACACAAATCCCAAATATATGGTATATTTCAACAATGTAATATTAAGAAATTGCTCACCTTCCAGCCTTATGTTTCAGGTAGTATTTTGGTAGAAGCAGCCACCAGACAAAGACTTATGAAAACCTTGCCCTGGTCTCCTTCACCCCCCCATATTTACTTTTCTTAGCATTTTGAGGGTCCTACTCAGCTATGGTTATTGGGCTCGTTTGTTCTTGCTCCCAGGTTTTGATAGCACATCTTTCCTTAGCAGATAGAAATTATGTAGTTCTGGGCTTTTGTGCTCCACTGTGCCAAACAAAGTGAAATAAAGTAAAGAGGGTCCACCAATTGGTGAGTCTGGCAGTCTTTCAGGGATCTAGTGTTGCAAGATTATTTTGGTATCTGTCTTCCAAAATGATTTTTTTTTCCCCTTTGTCTATTTTGAAGCGTGACTGGGGCAATACTTGATGTGTATTTTCTCCCAAATTTTCACCTACTGCATTTCATGAAGATGTTTTTGAGAATTACAAAAACAGTAGAATTCATGAGTAAAGGGAAAGAGGAATTCGTCTGAGCATTTTACTTATAAGCAATGATGCCTTAAAAGAAATTTGCTTTACAATAGTCATAAAATTAGCACAACACAATTTGGCATTCATTTGGAATGCTGCGGGAGAGTATGATAAGTAAGACTTGAGGCACATTTGCAGAGTTCTATTTATTACCTGTATATAATCAGGTTTGTCTCTAGCCTATGCTACCAATTTTTTTCTCTCTTGACTGCAAAGAACCTGATCTGAAATCCATCCAAAGTCTCTGATTTCACACAAATGTGTTAATTTAGTAAATGAAAGCAATAATATACTTGGTCAATTGCTAGTCTTATCTATTTTTTGAAAAAATTAGCCAATCTATTTATCATGCATATTGGCCTAAACTTCTGTCTGGTGATTTCTGTGATTTGATAACTTATTCTGCAAATCTCATTCAGTTTAATAGGAGGTAGTAACTGCTCTACCAGATGGACTGCAATATTAGAGAGGGAAATCTGGACTATTATTTTAGCCACAGAATGAACATTTCCTGAAGAAGAGTTATATGTAATTCCTGATAAAGGCTTATAATAGCAGGCTAAAGTCTGTCTATATGTATGGTGCCATCTTTACCTCTAAGAAGTTGAATCACAAAGATTCATTCTTTAAATATGATTAGATTTATAAACGGTCTGGCCTGTTTTTTCTTCTCAGTAACTTACACTGCAAATATGAAAATGCAAATGTCATAGTCTCTAAGTACATCAATTGTTGTGAAGTAATGAAATCACTAGATTACTCAGGATTCACAGTAAAGTTTTTTGTTAAATAATCCATTGTCTGTATGATTTCCTCTCTCAACAAATTCATTTCTTTTTTTTTTTTAATTTATGGACAAACCTTCATTGTTTCAGAGGTGTGAAGGAAATAATTTTTTATCAGAAAATATTGTAAAAATATTTAAAACTCTAGGTCCTTTTCATATAAACCTTAAAATCATATATTATGCTCCTCCTATATTACATCATAAATTAATAATTTACATAATTATTTTCATGCAATAATTCCAAAATAACACACACAGAAGACCCTTTCTTCATACCATCCAACAAATTGCAGGTCAAATTATTACATCCAAGTTTAAATTTTTTTTCTTATGTTATTTTAAAAAGAAAAAAATATCTCATCTTTATTTATATAATTCTTATTAATGTACACTTACTAGTATAAAACATACGAAACTCAAACATGATTGATTACTTACATATCTCTGAAGACAAAGCAGATGCTTAGCTGTGGTAAATTATTCCTGTAAGTCCTGATAACCTTCCATTGACTTCCATGGGTATTGCATCAGCCCTTAAATGAGTGAAAAGAGAAAAATTTATGGCTCCCACAACAATAACCGCAAGGTTGTGTGTGATTAGTTGTACTGAGCATACTTATAAAAAGGAATAGTCTATTAATCCTTTCTCTCCCTTCAAAAAAAGGAAACAAGCAGAAAAAAATTTACTTTTAAACAATTTGTTTAACATTGTTAAAGTGTTATCAAGATCACAAAAAAATTTAAGAACTGTGGCTTTAGGCCACATATTGGATTTACAATACAGGATGATCCTTATAGATGGACACATGTGTACAGAACAGTGTAAGGGATATAGTTCTTTGAACAGAAGTGTTTGTAAGGATGTTGTTCCTTGTTTTTCTCTTTCCATAATAATTTTATTATTGTCAGAAATTGGTGTTTTATTTTCATTGAGGAGTCAACCTTCATATATATATATGCTACCTGATACTATTGCTACCTAGGAGAACTGTTTCCTTTGGTCTTTTTAATGAAGTGTTTGATAAGAGAAATAACACTTTAGTTTGTTTATTTGGGCTTTAAAATATATGTCTAAAAGTAAAATTTCCTTCCAGTTTTATAGCTATTATTCACACCGCAGACATGTTGAGCCCAAACTCTCTCTTTCTGGGAAGTTTCCCGTTGTCATGAGGTGTTCTCACTCTCTCCTAAGTCCCTATAAGCTTTAATAAAGCTAAGTAATTTACTAAAGATTTCAGATCTGTTAACCAATGATCCATGTTCTTTGCTTTAATTAAAATTTCTGACAAAGCTTATTGGAGAAATATATTGTTAAAGGAAAATTTCCACTGTGGAACAGCTACCCAGCTTGATAAATCACATCATAAGAAGATTCCCCTCATACTACAGGTGTAAATATGCATATGGCAGTGATTTACCAGTATTTGTGTTCCAGCTGGGAAAGTAAACAAATGTTACTGGATTTCTTCTTTCTCAAGTGGTCTGTTTAGTGGTTAGGAGACCGGCAGTTTAACATGAATTTTTTCTTCCTTTCCCCCCCAGTAGTCTTCAAATGTGGGGTTTCATATTGATGTGAACCAGTGTAGAAGTTTTCAAGAAAAGACAGGCACTCTAGAAACTAGCTTAAGGCAAGTACGAAGGACAACACACTAGTGAGACACTCATCTTTGTACCTGAGGTGGTACAGCACCATATAGAGAACTTAGCTGCTTTCCAGAGCGGGACTAGAAATTCACAGCTGAAGGCATTGCCACTGCTGATCAATTATTACCATTTTCCTACTTAGTACTATCAACCTCACCCAACCTCCTAATCAGCTAATTGTACTGATGCTTCCAAAATTATTTCAGTCAAAATGATTGAAGTTGAGTTTAACTAGACTACATTTGCAACCCTAAAGCATTTTGCTGGGCCTGGGCTTGAAGGGGTTTCAGTGAGGTTGTTAGCTGATAAGGATACTAACCTCTAGCAGGGAGAAAAGATAAATCATGATGGGCAGGCTGCAGATTGATGTCTTCATTCAGCATAGCAAGATCTGGAAGAAAAATTGTGGTCAGCAATAACTGAAGACTCCATGCCCAAGAGAGAAAAGTATTATTTAATATGAGAGTTACATCACACACACTAAAAGATGCTCTGTAGCTAAGAGGTAGGAATCTGATTTGAGTATAGAAGATACTGATTCAACCTTCACGTCTTTTCTTTCTCATTTTGACCAGCTAAGTTCCTCTAAATCATGATTTTTACTTTTTCTTAATGAAATTTCCTTTGGAAACAAATTTTTTTTTTTTTAAAAAAAAGCAGCTTTAGTGTGTCTTTTCACCAGAAAGACGCTCAGGTGTTAATGGAACCCACACATAGGAATGTAAAGAATTTCCTAGCTTTGGCTCTCTACAGTTACTGTAGAACATACTGACTCTTGGAACCTGGCTTATTTATGACAGAAAATCTTCATGATTAATAAAAGATTAACCAAATGTACCTTTATATCAAAGATTTCTCTTGTGTTCTTTAAGTTTTGAATCAGACATTAAGTCTAAAAAATTTAAGTGTCTTTTTGGATAATTTCTCAAGCGATTTTCATTACCTTCAAGTGAATATCTAACAAAAAATATTTTATAAAATTAATTCAGGAATAACTTACATTGACGTGGTTTACAAAACATACAGCTGTGAATGCATGCTTTTTAATCAAAGGATCAAATGAGGTCATGTCATGCTTAGTGGAATCTGTTACTGGGGGAGTACTTGTTCTGTACTATAGGATGGATTCAAATGAAAAATGTCAGCTATAATTACTATGTACTGATTTTTTTTCTATATCATTGCTTTGAATTTTGTCCCTTTTGCTGATGAGCTGCAGGTACATCTGACTGGCATGAGGTCCTCTGATCTTTTACCAGGATGTGCAAGACGGAGCAAGGACTGGACACCTAAAGAGGACAGAGTGGCAGGGCTCAGGAAAGGAAGCATGCCAGGAAAGGTGTTTTGCAACAGAAAACCTAGAGTATACTTAACAAATTGAAGACATCCAGAGACACTAACTATAAATTTCTATATATGTGTGTCTTTGGGTCCAAACAAATGAACTTCTGTCAACTACAGTCCCTAGAAAGTGGCCTTACAGAAAATGCTTTCTTTGAAGTGACTATACATAAAATGATCCCTGTGCATCTCAAATTGAATCAGTAAAACAGCCTCAGAGAAAGAGCCCTTTTTATCAATTCTCAGAATTTATAGGTGTGAAGTGCTGCCAGTGAGTTTTGAGACTAAGCCCATAGGGTAATATGGGTTTAGCTGAAAAAGCCTTGGAAGGACACTTTCAGGGGCCTTCAAAACAAAAGTTCTTGTTTCGGTTTCATCGAATGACTTGGGTGCTATGTATCAGAGCATTGATCAAACACCAGCATCAAGGTAAATAAAGTGTGTTCTCTCTCACTGTCTCTGTCTTCTGCTGAAGTCCATAGGCATTATAGGTATCCAAGCCTTTCACTGTGACAAATAAAACCAAGCATCAGTCACTAAAAGATCATTAGAAAACAGGTAGCTCCTGCAAGTCCATCTCACAAAAATAATTTTTCTGAGAAACAGCTTTACTTTGAAGAGTGGCCAAGAAGTGAATGCAGGGCTAATTGGTTGCAATGATAATTGCCAGCAAAGTGGATTTGTTAGTAAATACTCATGCATTCCAGAGGAGCTAGTCTGCTGCTCGAGCATGGAAAATCTATACACATAACTCCTCTTTATGCTACATCTTAAACATATTATGACTGATCTTCAGTTTTAATGATATTTGTGAAATGGCAGAGATGACACAGAGTAGCAATAATGCAATAAAATACCTCTGTGATATTCATTTACTATCTACAAGAGGGGATATATGCAGTGTTTCATCTTACCATGAGTTTTATGCAGAGTTAACTTTTAATTCCTAAAGCAAAGCAAATACATTAGAGGGGACAGTAGCTGCTGGCAAAACAGCTCTTCCTTAACACTTCTTTATAATGATATGAAATTTCATCTCTTACCATTGTTAAGTGGGCAATTGCCAAGCATGATCCTTACGCTTTTTTTATGTTGCTGTGACTGAGAAAGATACTAACTTTAGGTGTAAAGTGAGATAATTATCTTTCATAGCTCTGAACAGAGGTGAATCCATAGCAGTGTCCTTTACAAGGTACAGCAGGAAGAGATGTCATCTGGGTGGACTGTCTATGTTTAGTGTGAAGTGAAATTGAAATCAAGATTTTTTCAGCAGATCCCTTTTTCCACGGTTTCATATGACTTTTAATTCTCCAGAGCAGCCAGACTGATGGGCAGTCTTTTATTAATACATGAGACTGATATTTTCAGAGGATTTCCTTGCACATAGGTTGACTGAACATGTTCTGAAATTTTCTGTCAGCTGCTCAGGAATGCAGAACGACGTCACCCTGGTCTATGAAGTCCCTGTGCAAACTGAGTTTCTTTTGTTAAATCTTGAAATTATTCCTTAAGCAGAAAGATGAACTGTACTATTGTGGTGGGTTGACCCTGGCTGAGTGCCAGGTGCTCGCCCCAAAGCCACTCTATCACTCCTCTGCCTCAGCTGGGTAGGGGAGAGAAAATATAACAAAGGGCTCGTGGCTTGAGATAAGGACAGGGAGAGATCACTCAACCAATTACCATCACGGGCAAAACAGACTCAACTTGGGGAAAATTAATTTATTGCCAATCAACCAGAGTAGGGTAATGAGAAATAAAACCAAACCTCAAAACACCTTCCCTCCACCCCTCCCTTCTTCCCGGGCACAGCTTCACTCCCGGATTCTCTACCTACCCCCTCCCATCGGCGCAGGGGGATGGGGAATGGGGTTTACGGTCAGTTCATCACACAATGTCTCTGCTGCTCCTTCCTCTTCAGGGGCAGGACTCCTCACTCTTCCCCTGCTCCAGCGTGGGGTCCCTCCCACAGGAGACAGTCCTCCATGAACTTCTCCAGTGTGGGTCCTTCCCATGGGCTGCAGTTCTTCACAAACTGCTCCAGCGTGGATCCCTTCCATGGGGTGCAGTCCTTCAGGAGCACACTGCTCCAGCGTGGGTCCCCCACGGGGTCACAAGTCCTGCCAGAAAACCTGCTCCAGCATGGACTCCTCTCTCCATGGGGCCACAGGTCCTGCCAGGAGCCTGCTCCAGCGTGGGCTTCCCACAGGGTCACAGTCTCCTTCAGGCATCCATACCTGCTCCAGCGTGGGGTCCTCTCTCCCCGGGCTGCAGGTGGATATCTGCTCCACCGTGGGCCTCCATGGGCTGCAGGGGGACAGCCGGCCTCACCATGGTCTTCCCCACGGGCTGCAGGGGAATCTCTGCTCCGGCGCCTGGAGCATCTCCTCCCCCTCCTTCTTCACTGACCTTGGGGTCTGCAGGGTTGGTTCTCTCACATGTTCTCACTCCTCTCTCCGGTTGCAGTTTCTGTTCCACTGCAATTTTTTTTCCCTTCTTAAATATGTTATCCCAGAGGTGTTATCACCACCGCCGCTGATGGGCTCAGCCTTGGCCAGCGGCAGGTCCATCTTGGAGCCAGCTGGTATTGACTCTGTCAGACATAGGGGAAGTTTCTAGCAGATTCTTACAGAAGCCACCCCTGTAACCCCCCAGCTACCAAAACCTTGCCACACAAACCTAATACAACTATATTCAAACTGAATGCTGTGCTTATCATATTTCAGAAGGGTTTTAAAATTTTTTATAATGAACAATTAGGAAATCATATAATCCACTTTCTAATCGCTTTTTACATGTGGCATAGATGTGTGGGAGAAAGGTGGCATCTACTCAGATGTTGCCTTAAGTTAAATATCATTTGAAATGTAATTACTGATGCTTAAGGTGGAATATTAATGGCATTCAGACCATTAGGATAATGCATGAACATTAATACCATGCAGGCTTGCAAGACCATTAGGACTTACTGCATTAAAGGAAAACCCACAAAACCCTACTCATTCAAGAGCTCACTGGCCACCAATTTATTCCTCTTACCTTAAACTATAGGCTGTTTGGAGAAAGAAAAGGTTTTAGGAGCAGCAGTGGAGGAAAAGATTTGTTTGTGGAAAACCATGTACTCAAAAGCTAAATAGCATACAAAGTCATTTGAAAGATTCCCTCAATCTAATTTCCTCTGTTTCCATACATCAAAAGTAGATTACCATTTTAAGATGCATGCTACAATTACTCACAGAGCTTATCTGTAAATGAAATTCAAGAACATGACGTGAACATAACGTGCTGCCAGAAGACACCGAGAAGCAGCTAATCTGCCTCATATCACACTTTATGTCACTGTTTCCATTCATAAGAGGGACTGCACTTGCTTGAAGATGTGTTGTGAGCACAGTCACGCTTTCACTGCGATCCTTGACAAGATCTCCCTCACCTCAGTGTAAAGCTGTACATTTACGTTAACTATTATCTTCTGTGTTAGAAGTAAAATAAACCAAAATAAAGTCTGTCTGGAAAATATTTTTCTTTGCAGCTTTTATCAGAAGGGTATTGCATGTAAATGCACATCCTCAAATCCTTTGTTATCCATAAAAATACATTGTGAAATCATTAAGCAAATGGTACCATATTTACTCCTCATGTTAAATACAAACACTACCAAGAGCATTATAAAGAAATTTTTCCAGATGCATTTTCACAGAAAATTGAAGAGGGGAGCACAGACTGCGATAGCATACCTGCGTTTGCACACTAAATAGGAGATAAAAAAGAATGGCAGAGACCTGAGCTTTAGTATGTTTGAGGATCTTAAGTACTTTGAATTTCCTGGAGAATTTGCATTGTTCAGTACAATAACTGAAAACCGAAGCTAGTGCCATTTCACTGCAGTTATTATCTATGGTACCAAGTCAATGATTAGGCTTTGATAGTACACTACCACAGGGTACAGTTACACACCTCTGTGTTTTGCTGTTTATAAATGTATAATATGGTGTACACATGTATATATACATACATGTATGTATATGTACGTATATGTTTATGTATATGCAGGACTTTCTTGCTTGTCAGTGCCTTCTGAAATGCTTAACTGCATTTTCTTTAAATGCTGTCATCAGAATGGAGCCCTTCTGGAACAAAATGGAGAGAAAAAGTGTTCAAACGAGCTCCTTTCCAACAATTCTAGTTTAAGGGGATTCCAGCCTCCACAAGTATTCTGCTGGTCTCAGGGAAATGGTCTGTTACAATACAACGCAGGAAACATTATTTAGGAAATCACAGAAATATGTCACTACCAGCAACTCTAGTCCATGGACAACAAATAGCCAAACTTAGTGATGCAATGTATTCTCAACAAACCAGCTGGCATGTTTGATTTCTCTTTCTAGCATATTTCAGGTGTGCAATTATTTAACAGGAGCAAAACCACAGCAGAAACGGCAAATGATACAGATCATACCAACTTTTTAAACTTCCATAATATACATTTATGTAATAAATGCCAAATAACAAAACTAAACCAAGGTAAGTATTTGCATTATATCTTGCATGATGAATTACTCAGAGAATAAAGATTTTTTTTTTAAAGAACTATATCTAACTATTTTTGATAATGAATATTCCACCATCAGTATCATAGCTAAGGACCTCTGTATCTCCATTGTTGTCACACAACACTAAAGCTAGAAAATGTTGTTCTTGGTATCTGGAGAAGTAACAAAAGGCTAACTGAATTTTTTTTAAAGGAAAACTCTGGTGCAGAAAAGAACTGAATTAAAATCTTTTAAGCCCCACACCAGCACTCATTAGACTAATCTTGCTCGTTTGGTAGGGACTAGCTGTTCTCAGGTATTGTAAAAGTTCAGGAAGGATTGAGGTTGGATTGCTTAATATTTAGTTTGCACCAGCTTTTAGAAAATGAAATTATTAGAAAATACATTGTTACAGTGCATATATACACAACTATTCAAAGCTTACTCTAACAAACTTTGCATATAAAGAAAAATAGGCAACAGTTTTCCACAACTTTTGAGCATACATTAGAAGTTGCCGTGAAGTAAGTACTGCATTCTACATTTGTTGACATGTTTCTCCTGCAAATAGTAATATGGGAGAATTAAATTTTCATGTTATTGTTCCCTCTGCATTTTAAGATTTCTGCTGACATCCATGGTGATTGCCAGTATGATGTTTTGCAGCAGTCTGAAGACACCTATTCTCTGTAATTTGCTCTATTGTAATTATTATTATTATTATTACTAGAAGTTTCTTTTTAATGAAATTACAAGATATAAGTCATGGTAGCTTGATGAATCATCACAGGAAATTTTAAAACATTTCTTCTGTACCCAGCTGTTACATGACAAGCAATCCCAGAAAGATCCCAAACTAGATCTCTGTGAACAGTGCAGTATGATTTCTGTATTGAAATACATCCTGAGATTTTCATGCAGCCAGCTTTTTTACCTCCTGATTTTTTTCTCAGTCATATGATTCTGGTCAGGACTCGCATGAGTTTTTGTTGAGAGATGTTCTTATTGTTTTGTCCATTGCAGAGATCAACCATTGATTATCTGATTTATACACATTCACACCTGTTTCATGAAAGCAGCTAATTAAAGACTCAGCTGTCCTCCCCTGTTCTCAAAGGCTAATAATATATTCACAGGAAGAAAGCGATGGGAAGAAGCAGAGAAAAGTTCTTTGGCAATTTCAACTTCTTTGGTAAAAATAGGCTGGTTTATTCTTTGCTTGTTCCACCCTCCCTCACCTCAACATTAGTTTTGGGAGAGGAGAAAGAGGAACCCTGCAAGCTGCAAAAGCACAGCTGAGGTTGGGGAGTGTAGCATAAATGGTTTCTGAATCATAGTGAGGTTGTGGAAAAGCCAAATTAATTAATTTGAATCTTCAGGTTTTGGAAAACAAAAATGGAAAAAGTATTCCCATACCATCAGAGAGAAAGGTTGAGAGAGCTTCTCATATGTGTCAAGAATATCACCTAACTCAACAGGTAAGATTTTAATAAAAAGTGTTTCTTTATATATCTTCTTCTTATACAGCAGCTACTTCTGATGTTCAAATAAATTAATTTGCTTTTCAGGAATGTTAATATGGATTTTTTAAATATGTATTTCTTTCCATTTACTTCCTGCTCTTCATTCTGGTTTTGATTGTTATGTGTATTTGTAGTACTACAAGTAGGCTATAGCAAAAAGTTTTACCTAAGTGGAAAAGTTGCAATTCTTCCCTCCAACTAAAGCTCACAGCACTTCTTTAGGCAGGAACTTGGACAACTTTTTTTTTTTAAACAGTGAAAAATTAATCATATAAAATAAACAGTCAGTAAATTGTCTTGCCTATTTCAAATACAAACTGCAACAACCAGCCCTGCACCGAAAGTGAATTCTATCCTGCCTTCTCCAAATTAAAAATATCTACTTCAAGTTCATTCTTTTTGTTCTCCAATTTTGTAACAGGGCATTAAAAGGGAATTATTCCCTTCAAGATCATGAACTCCTCTGTCAAAGTGTCAGATCAGAGTATTTAAGTAATCTTATTCTAACAGTGCAAATTTATTGTTTCAACAGTTCATTTTGGTTTTTATACATTGAATTACTTCAGGTATTGTAACGGTCTTTCATCACTTGGGCATGCCAAGTTAAACAATACTAAGATAGGAGTGTGCCCTTCAGACAGCAGTCCAAAACCAGTGCAAAGCAATATCCCCTCTATGGAGGAGCCTTCTGCTCTGGCACATTCTTTTCGCATGCAGCATTCATTTCACCTTCAGGTTTACTGGTTGTATGGGACACTGCAAGTATAGAATGCCTCAAAATACATTGTTCACAGTCTTCCCAAGCAAGAATCAGCCTTGAGTGATTTTCAGTTTCTTTGGAATATGCTACTGATTGTGGTAAGAGGGTTTCTGATTTCAATTGTCTCTTCCGAGGAGAATTTATGTCATGTTTTTTGACTAAAGATTACTGGCTCAAACTGCTTGACATAATGGTCATTTCTATACAGATCATGGAATTTTAATTGCCAGGGCATGAGGCACTTTAGTATAGATGAGTATAATTCATCTTGACTAGTCTCTCAGCTATTCCTCTAAATTGCCTCTAATTTCCTTAGAGTTAATTGTGTAGAAGTATGATGTAAATTCAGTTGTTTTTGTCATAGCTCGCCATTGCTGGAAATCCTACAATGGCTGACAAGTGGTTTTAATGAAGCACCTGACCTTTCACTAAGTCATCTCCAAGCTTGTTAGCTTTCATGCTAATGACAGAGTTTGAATAGATACTGTGTTATGCGTTCAGGGGCACATGCACACACAGTGCTACATGAAAAAAAAACATCACCGAGCTTATAATTTAAAGCATTCCTTAGCTGGCAAGTTGCAGAACTATGGTTTCAAGGCAACCTTATTTAATGTACAGATAGAAAAAGAGGTGAATTACAATTTAATTACTGTATTAATCTCCATTTTTTGCTAGAGGAACCAAAGGCTTTTACTCATAACAGTATTTTTATTGTACCCCACAATTACTGTGTGTTACTCAACACGATATATTTTCCCTATTTGTTGTGGTTTAACCCAGGTAAGCAGCTAAGCATCACACAGCCACTTGCTCACACCCCCCACAGTGAGATGGGGAAGGAGAATCAGAAGGGTAAAAGTGTGAAAACTCATGGGTTGAGTTAAAGACATTTTAATAAGTAAAGCAAAAGCCGTGCACACAAGCAAAGCAAACCAAGGAATTCCTTCACCACTTCCCATGGGGAGGCAGGTGTTCAGCCATCTCCAGGAAAGCAGGGCTCCATCATGCACAATGGTTACTTGGGAAGACAAACACCATCACTTCAAATGTCCCCCCACTTCCTCCTTCATCCCCCAGCTTTTATTGCTGAGAATGATGCCATATGATCTAGGACACCCCTTTGGTCAGTTGGGGTCAGCTGTCCCAGCTGTGTCCCCTCCCAACCCCTTGCACACCCCCAGCCTCCTTGCTGGTGGGGTGGGGTGAGAAGCAGAAAAGGCCTTGGCTCTGTGTAAGCACTGCTCAGCAATAGCTAAAACATTGCTGTCTTATCAACATCGCTTTCAGCACAAATCCCAAACATAGCCCCATGCTGGCTACTATGAAGAAAATTAACTCTATCCCTGCCAAAATCCGTATAATGCCCTTATTTGAAAACAGAACTATAAATTTCCTTGTAGAATTTTAGTATTTTTAGTACTATAAAATGAGGGTTCACTTTATTTGCACAATATTTCCAAAACATGAGTGTTGGTTTTTTCAATGTATTTTTCAGATCAGAAATTGAGAGAAAGTTCAATGATTTACTATCTCGAGATCAGATTTTTTAGGATTTTTTTTTTCTTTCAAAGTAGGGAGCACGGTAAAAATTTGCTTTCAAATACTCACTGAATTTATTAGCACATCTATAGGTTGGCCTCTGAAGTATTGAAATGGTGTTCAAATAAAAAACCAGCTACTACTCATTGAATATTTACAAACCACAGACAGACTCAGGTGAGTTAACTAGAAACATATAAATTACGTCTTTGTTTCAATCCCTATCTGTGGCACCCCTAACCTACCTTGGTTCCTATGTCTGGCTCTGTAGAAGGCCACAGTACTAATGCCATGCTCACGGAAGCAGCTGAGCTCTTTTGGCTGAGGTTTTCTTGGAAGACTTCAGCCTGAGGCAGATCAATGTAGGAAATTTAAGGAACGAACAGAGGGCTCTTATTTTACAAAGTGTTAGTGAGGTAGCATTAACAGCCATACATAATTAAAAGTCAACATTTTTTTTGGCTTTTTGTGTTTAATTACTTCTCTTTTCTGTTCTGTACCATAGAGCAGCTTGTCTCAACAGACAGGGGATGATATCTTTGAAACTACCTGGATTATTTCAAAGTTCTATTAATTTCCTTTTGCAAAAGCTATCAGATTTTCACTATTCTCTTTCTTAATCAAGTTAGTTATAAAGCTAACCTAGACAGTAACAAGTGATAAAAGGTTATAAGAGTCACATAATCCAGGTAGTTCAAAATCTTCTCTATTAAAAGGCTTTTAGCTACAATATTTCTGTAATTTCAAAATACAACTATTAAAATGTTTTTCTAGATTTGATTTTTTTTCCCTGAAAAGTCACAGAAATAGGAATTTATGGCATAGATAAAATGCTGGCTTTACTTAATTTTATTCTATGTTATAATTTCTAAAGTAAAAATTAATTGCACAGAAATTTTAAATAGACTTTAAGTGTACATTATACTGAGCAAGAATGATCTACAGATAAAATCTGACTATTTCTTTGATTTGGAGCTTCAGATATACTCACTGAGACAAGAAAAATTCCTGAGTAAATAAGACCAAAGCTTAGTTCAGACATTTTCAAAATCAGAAGGAGAACCAAATGTTTATGTGTGACCATTCTGAACTTGCCTGGCAATCCAAACTGTCTTAACTGAATGGGGGGGGGGGGAATCTTCAAAGGAACAAACACAAGGAAAAACCTATTAATTAAAAAACCAGAACTAGAAGGACAGTTTTCAAACTATCACCTTGGTTAATACGAGTTTCAAAATGTTCCTAAAATATCCCATTGTTAAATAAACAAAACCCTGTTTTTTATATTTTTTATTTATTCATTTACATTTAGCTTTAGATGTCATGATCATAATGAAATTATTAAATTAGGAAAGTGTCTAACATGAATCATGGAGGTTTTTTATTTTCATTTCATGATTTCACTTTTCTAGGATGGGTCAGGTTAAAGAAAAATCAATTAAATAAATAAATATATCAATCAATGCTCATATTTTGCCACTCCTTCTAGAACTACCTTTGAAATAGGCAAAATGAAAGGTGTGATCCTGATGAATGAGAAAAACTTGCATCAATATTTCACAACTTGTCAGCCCATTATTGTCATTGACAAATGAAAGATTTAGTATAATGTTCTTCTAAAGTAAACTCTGTATAACAGATGTTTTTCCTCCTGATATGACAGAGTATTACAATGTCTAGTGTGTGTCATGGTATTATTCAGTCCTCATAAGCTGAATATGTCAGAAATAACATGGACAGAAGGTACTTAAACAGAAGCGCCACAGGCAGCCAGTATGCCCAGTGGATTGCACATCTGAGCCGCATCCATACCCAGGCTTACACTTGGCTATGACACCAGCCTGCTTTGGCACTTTGGGCTAGTCAGCCTCGTATCTTTTTTTTTTTTTTTCACTTATGTAATTGTTCTTGTCTACTTATATTGTAAAGGTTCTTTGGCCTAGACTGTCACTTACGGCAGTTCTACACTACTAAAATTAGGAGAACACAAGTAAATATCTATGCCACTGTGCAATACTAAAATGCATACAATACCTCAGAAGACATATAACTCATTTCTATAGTTGTTGAATCACAAAATCTGAAAACAAATTGCAAGATCACTAAAATTATTTTTCCCAGTTGTATGCCATCATCCTCAAAAAATGTATATGATGCATGCCTATGGTGGCATTCTAAACCACATTTTTATTTCAGGAGTTCTTAATGATCATTTAAACTTGATTTATTATATAAGCATGTAATGTGCCATTTACAGAAGTAATATATTTCCCACTAAACTTGGTTAAACTCCTTTTGAGTATAATAGAAACTGAAGAAACATGGCACCTTCTAATTATGCAGCACTTTGCTAGCCTGAAACCTCGAATAACCTTAGCAAGTCTCTGTGATTATATGTGTTCCGCTGGGAGGGAATGAACATTGTGAAATGGAAGTTTTTGAAGTCTGTCTTATTTTTTATGATGTTACTTGAACAAGACATATAAAATATAAGTATATAATAGTAATAATTTTTAGAACCACCAAAATAGATTGTGCCTATATATATATATATAAAAAACCATAAGGTTAAAAAAATCATATAATTTATACTTATATGTATGTGCATTCTTACACATACACACTGCTATACACAGACACACATAAATATAAATATAAATAAAATATAAATACAAATAAATATAAAATCCAAGTAGTAAACAGACTATTAATTTACATTTTCCTCTCTTAAGAGTAGGGTTGCTCATTTCACAAATCATATTTCTGTGGGAAATGAAAGGTGCACTGCTGCCAGCATTTTGTAAGAAATAATGACACACTTTACTACCTGTAAGTGCTGACTGAGTGCTTCTGCTTTTCCTTCCCAAGGTGACTGTAACACAGATTGATGAAAGATTCAGCAGGACTACAAAGGTTAAAGATGCAGACCCGAAGCTAGAAGGCAGCCCTGACACTGATGGAATACAGTACAATGAGAGTGCCCACATTATTGTCCTATCCTCTGATAACCAGTGTAATATGAAAACTGACTACAGGAAAAGGGAACAAATTAAATCCATTAATCAAGCATATCTGTGCTAAACAGTTGCTCTAAAGAGATGAACAAATGAAAAATTTACTGTTTGTTTCTATGCTTGCTAGCACTGGAGAAGAAAATTAATTATAAGGCTGTGGCTAAACTATTAGTTAAGTTTTTTCTTGAGAAAACTATTTATTGCTTTGTCAAAGAACAAATGAACCTCATTAGTGAGATTAGTTTCAGCTGATCATTTTGCATTAGGACAGTCTAATAATATCCCTTTAAAGATACATTGAAGGAAATAACTTCAAAGAACCAGAGTCCATTTTGTACCTCTTACTGTATTAGACTTAAATCAGAAATGTATGATTTGTCACCCAGCTAAAAACCAGCTCCCTTTTCTTCATAGTGCTTGGGTAAAGTGGCTGTCAAGTTGCCTGTAGTCAGCTCTTTGTCAGGGATTCACAAAGGGGTCTCTCTAGTCAAGGGGTTTCACAATTCACTCACAAAACTTCACTCTTGATGTGCATTATCTGAAACCTAGTTCATTCTTAAAACAAAACAAACCCCCTAAATATGGATTTATTTCTTTTTAAATAAAATGAAATGACAGTCTGATTGAAACTCAACGAAATTCTTCCAAAAGCTTCTCTTGATAAAGGGAAGCGAGATATATGGAAGTTCTCTAATCTACAGAGCAAAGAGTACAGGCTGTTTTCCTATATTGCTCTGTCATCCTGCTTGAAACTATTATTAAAGTAGTCACACCCTTTTGGAAAGAAAGCAAGCTAGCTCTCTATGAACTGTAAGCCTTCATAGCAAATTATTACCTGCAGAAGGTCAGAGAAGTTATGTATCTACCAGCAGAAATGGATGAGGGCTTGCAGTACAGCATTTACACCGAAGTTTCTAATCTCTTTTTCAAAAAGGAAGTTCTTCATGGCGAAAGCCTCTGGCTTGCAATGGGCTCTGCTGCAGTACTGGGTTTCTCATGATGCAAATGCCTCCCATGGGGAAATGAACTGAAATCATGAAGATAAAACAGTCACACATCAAACAGTAATTAGCTTGTCACTACTCAATTGACCTGATTCCCACTGGAACTCTAGAGGCAAAGAAGTAGCTGTCAAACATCATAGCTAATGAAATCTGCTTCCATTGCTTTTATGTCTCGTGAGTACCAGCCTTGGTGGGTAAACCTATGGGAAGAGCTTACAAAGCTCTTGGTGCATTTGAGAAGTGCTTTCTCCCATATAGGGTTCTCATATCTCATACTGCAGTAGAAATATGCTATTATTCTTCACATTTGCAGCACTGATATCATGTATTTTCCTGCCCAACAATTTATTTCCATAAACCTTGAATAAAACTGTATTTTGCCTGTGTCCTCTGCTGGAACGGACCAACAGATTAAAATGTTACTGAGGGGAAGGAGGAGAAGGAGTTATAACAACACATGAAAACACATAGATATGCCCAAATCCATGGACCTGATTTTCTTAGAAGCCCAACTAAGAGTTGCCATATCGCATTATTACTCATCTCCTGATCCATCCAGCAGCACAATTTGGATTCTTGACTGCTGAAAAAACAATATTTAAAGATGAATTTTGTGCAACTATGAATGGTTTCCTTTATGTTTCACAGCTCCCCGTCCCTCCCCCCCCCCAAAAAAAAAGACCTGTTAGCAGATTAAAGCATTTAATTTGTAATATAGTTTGTTTAACTATTAAAAAAATCTGGAGCAAGACTGAGAATCTGACCTAGTTTCTCCATTATCTTCTGTTGAAGTGATTTAGCTGGCTTTCTCTTTCTAGAGTACACTGTGAAATGCAACAGAAGTTAATCCAGCAAAAGCAGCTGCAAAGAGATCCCTGATGGCCACTCTTGAAATTTAACTTGAATTGCAAAAATGCATTTGGTAAAATAGGGACTGGTGATTCCTAGGGGTAATGTTCAAAACTACCTTGAAGAGTTAACTGTAGACATCACACCCATATCCTATGTCCAGGCACCCCTGCAATTTAAACAAGACAACCTGTCTTTATATTGTTTTTAACTCCATTTAACTCCATTTTGGTAACAAATCCATCCAACCTTAAGTTATTTAACAGGAAAGAATGTATTCAATAGTATGGTGTTTCAGTGTTTGCCTTTCATAATCCAGCTACGTGGTAGGTGTCCAGAGGTTATCGTTAACCATATTTCTCTTTTCGGTGTATGACAGGATAAAATCTTTGACATTATGTCCTTAGCAGGAGGTGGCTGCATTAGCCTGTATTCCCCTTAGTAACATTTGACAGATTGAAGTGTGAATGGCGATATCTGGAAGGTAAAGTGGCATGGGCATAAAGGCCCATGATTCAAAACCTCCCTTCTTGTTTTTCCATTGCTGGAGCACTTAGACAGCCTTAGTAAGAATTCAAGTCATCCTTTGTGGAAACAGCACTTTAAAGGTTATCCAGAAGAGCCTTCTCTTTTACTGCAGTAAATCTTCTGTGAATAACAGGCAACTGGCTACCATAAAAAGACAGTATTTTCTGCAGTCTGTACAGTCTCTGATGTGGCCTATAGCTGCACTCGATTTTGAACGATAAAAGTAGCTTCTACTTTTTGCATGAAGGATGTGTGGTATGTTGTATAGATGATGCAAAAAATAAATGGAGATGGCATGTAATAAAACTATCTGAAATATCTATTTACTGTGAGAGAAGTTTACATGTCAAGGTAGGTGAATAAAGAAACATAATATTGGCAACAGTAAGTATTTGTAAAACACTGGAAATAATAATTTGGACTACTGATGTTTAGCCACAAATGATAAAAAGCATGTTTGGATTCCCTTCTAAATGATACGGGGAGAGGGGATGTCTCTAAGTAAATGAACTAGAAAATGGATAGTGGATGCCGTTCCAGCTACAGCATTTCATAGAGTTGAGCAGCAGCAAATGATGGATTCACAGATTATCATAAAGCTGAATAGAATCAAGTGATGGATTCACAGAATATATATGTATATATTAATAACACAGAAATAACTTGTTATTTACTCAGATTTCATATTTGAAGTAAGAGATTAATGAAAAATTGAGAGCCTGCAAGCATAGGATATTTGAATTTTGAAGAATCATAATAGATTACCAAAATAACTTAGGGTTGTTTTAAGACAAATTCCAAATTAACCTTTCACTGACAGTGCTGTTGTCTGTGATATGAAAGGTTGGAGTTAGTGGTCTGAAATAGGCAAATCTTGAAACTCAGTGTCTCATTTTAGAAGGTAATTCTTTCATTGTTTGTGTGGGATGAAGAATTTTCTTCCGTTATTTTTGGATGAAATGCTTCAAAAAGTCTCTTTTTTTTCAAGGCAGGATAAGAGGAAAAATTTAGATTTTTTTTTTTAATGAATTCAAAAACTATTTCTTGATGGATCTTTTTTATAGGCTGGATTTACAGATGAGTTACAGCATGTTAGATTAGACTTTGGACTTCCTGGAACATTTGAATTTTTGTCCCTTGCCTTACCAAACTAATCTATTGTAGTCTCATTTCAGAAAATTATGTTGACATGAACTCTTTCTACAGGTTTGTTCACTGAAAACTCAAGTGTTTATTTTATATTTTTTTCCAGATATAATTTGTTCTGGTAGAATGACCTCTTTTGAGGCTTACTTCATAGCTTTCAAGATAATTTTATATTTCTTAATGTGTTACTCTGATGTCTAGTGGGTTTAGTTGCCTGCTAGATATGGAGTTTTCAAGAAATCATTTATGACTAAATTTTTGAGACTATCATCTGATAATGTGCATGTATTAGTATTTCATCAGAAAGCTCAAGTGACACCTAGAAGCATAATCAGTCTGAATTCAGAGATGCATCATGTGGCAACTCAGCCTCCTCCTTCCCCAAATATCCAAACCTAATCAGTTTTTAATCTTGAAAAATTTCAAATTGCATTAAGCAGTTAGAATAGAAAGAGCTAAAATCCTTCAACAAGGTCTCCAGAGATTTCATCTCCCCTGAAGAAGGGGAAGATTTTATTGCAAGGGCCACAGCAGTGTTTCTGGACCTTCCTAGCACCACTGCATGCCTCTGTACAGACACAGTAGGAAGATTTCTCCTCTTTATGCTCTCAGAGCTCTCAAGAAACTCTGTGAGACCCAGGCTTTGGTCATATGAACTGAATTAATTACCTTAAACTGCAAACACACTGTGACTCCTTTCAAACTCTCATTCCTGCCAAGATCAAGTTCAAGCTTCTTCCCCAGTCAAGAATTTTGACCACTAAACTGTTCTTTGTTTGTTATGAACAAATTAACTTTTCTGTCTTCAAGACTCATTAACTTTTATTCCTTCAGAAACAACTAATCCCTAATGGTGCTGACCTACCGTATTTCTTACCTTATTAAACTCATGTATCTCAGTGAGTCCTGAAAGCTGAATTCCTTTCAAGTATCAGCCGTTTATTAATAATCTTCTGTACCACATAAGTAGTTTGCTTACTTAATATATTTAATTCCAGTTTTGACCAGTGAAGGCATTTCTCCTTGCAGTGTTAAACCTAGAGTAGAGAAACACAAGAAAACATGAAAAACAGAAATTACTTTCTTGGGTCTCATAAATGATTCTATTCTAGTTTGTTCAACAATTTTAGACAGTTTTTATCTAGCTTGTTTATTACTTTAATAATATAAGAAGCTGCTTCTCATACATTAAACGTTAATTTCTAAGGAAAAGTAATGTTAATATATGCTAATCTTTAATATTAAAATAATTTGCAGCTGATGTTATCAAATGTATGATAATTTCAAAGACCATCTGAAGTTCCAAGTTCTCCAGCTATTAAGCCAAACCCAAAATCTAGAGGCATGTCAAAAAGGGTTTTGTTAACCAGATTCATTACATATGAAGGAGATAACAGATAAAAAGAGCAAAACAAAACCAGATTTTTTTTTTTCCCTTAAAACTTCATGTCAGAAGGTACAATGCCATATCTGATGAGAAACGAATAGAATTCAGAAAGAAAAGTCAAGTAAAATTTCTCTTCATTTCTAACTATCAATATTTGTTACACTTTAAAGAGTTTCTCTTACAAACAGAAGCTTTGTTCTCTGGTTAAGCTAAATTACCAGGGACAAGTATTTGATTGCAGTTGCTCCCATTTGGAATGACTCAGGAGATTTTAATGAGATAGAATAACAATAGCAAAGATTAGAGTATTACAGTTTAAGTCAGCATATGTCATGAGGATTTACACTGAAGCAACTTAAATCAGGTTGTGGCCACTGATGATCTAGTCAAAACCAAAATAAAACAAACAAAAAAACCCCACAAACAAACATTTGTAAAAGAAAGTCTTTTAAAAAGAAAGGAAAGTTACTCTTGCAGAATTTCTATTACCTTAAAGAACCTCCAAAATATATCTGATTCTACCTAGTCATAAGGCCCGCTTTTGTAATTTCTACCTACCTGTTGAGCTCCAATTCAACTGATTCAATAACTTTCATCTAACAACAGTGTTAAAAAATAAGTGTAAGCAAAAGACAGGTGGTTGGGGGCTAAATTTCCTATCACCAGACAGGTTTCAGATATACCTGCTTCTCCCATCTGTCATCTATCATCTATTCATATCACCAGGTTGCATTGTTCTGTACTGAAATTGAGTGAATTTGCAACAAAGTAAAAATAATTTTACCTATGTCTATGAGATGAATGGAAACTAGCAGGAGCTCAGCATTTTGAAAACTTGGGCAGGTTCTTAACTACAAGTGTGGGCTTGTTTCTGAAAATCTTAATCACAGGATTTATTTCTCTGCTGTAACATGTAATAGAATAAATGAGATTATGAAAAACATAAACTATTTCATTTTCACTTGGTCGGATTTCTAGACAGGTAAAATAAAGACAAATGTTCTCCAAGCCAGGCTTCTCATTTTGATATTCTTATTACAAATAATATAAATTGTATAAGAAGCCGTCCCTCAGATCCGAGGGAAAGGGCTTTCACATAAGGGTTTGCAAATTTACGATTATCATTGTTGCTTTGTGTGTATCTGGAGTGGTAGAATTTCAAAGTTGTTTTGTTTTTTGGGTTTTTTTTACTGGAGATAAAGATCCTCTATTTCCCTATGGGATTACTAATTCCTTTTCAAAGTTCACCAGCCAGAACACCCTATCAAGTGGATGTTACTCTATATATAACCCACAGCCTCTTACTGTTGCAAAATCAGTTAGTAACAGTTTTGACAGCTTTTCCACATTTCTTTTTATTATCTGACTTCTTTCAAACACTACATCTTGTCATGTTAGACTATGATAGTATAGTTGGTTTAGCTACTACATGGACAGTGATATCATTCAGGACACAGTCAAGACTTGTATCTGCTTTCTGCTGTATTATGTACCTTACTCTGTCTAAGAATTCAAAGCCCCATAATTTATAAAGTCCTTCAGAACGGACAAGATGGTTCCTGAGAGCATGCTGCATCTTGTAAGGCTTCCTATGAATTTCTCAATTACCTGTCTGCTCACTACATTATTTTCCCTTTAACAGTTGGTCTGTGTTTTATGTTCATAAGCCATGATCTTGTACTAAAGGGTCCCAATGAGCATTATGCTTATGTGGCCATCTCCTTATTCAATAGAGTCAATATCTTCATTAAGAGAACTGCATTCATAAGCACAGTAGAGGCCACTGAAAACTGATTATCCCTGCAAAAAGGGGTCTACAGAGTTTGAGGGGACCTACAGGGAAATCAAGGAAGCACAATTACAGTATGTTGTACCTTGCAGAAGAGAATATTGCAAATCTCTGCAGGAACCCCTTAGAAAAGTGAAGTGCTGAGAGGAAATAGATGATAAAAAATGGTGTTTTGACATGGGCCCTAAGATTTGCCCCTTTTAAAAAAAAAAACAACAAAAAACCTTCTATGGAAAAACACTTTTTAAAATAAATTTGTGTGTGAAAAGAATGAAATGATCAGATAAAGGTGTGAAATAGAAACTCTAAGACACTTGATTAGAAGTTCTTCAAAAGAATACAGTATTCCAATACTATCTAGTAAGTTGACAAAAAGATAAATGGAACTTGTCATCCCTTCATTTAAAGCATTATTAATGATTTAGGTTGACAAAATTGTAAAATAATGCAATTCAAAGTTCAGATATAAGAGAAAAAAATAATTTGAAATTACACTGCACAATATTAGAATAAAATGCTTAGAAATAACTACCCTACATTTGGAAGCAGTAATTTATCATTTTCACAGCATATTTAGTTTTGTCCTTTTACCAGTTGATGTACCCTTCCTGAAGTAAGTAAGGAACAGAAGTTTTCCCTTGGAGGAAACAAAACAAACCAAAAACCCCCCAATACTTTAACTGTGTTGAACTGTAAAGGATTTACCCTGAATGCGTAAATGCCTTTCTGGATCATTTCAAGAATAAAGACTTCATATGTACATGTATTTATACAGGCCTTGGGAGCTGTTTAAAAGTCTGTAAGACTGTTCCACAAATGCTGATCAAGCAGATGTTGCCTGGTGTGCAGAGAAAGCGTGGGATGCCTGCCTGACACCAAAAGGCTGAATGGGATCCAATAATGAACTTCTGTCATGGCAGCAAGGAAGGAGGTGAGATGGTATCTAATCTGAAGAGAGTAAGCAAATGTAAACAAAGAAATTTGACAACTACTTCTAATGTTGTCACAATCAGACACAAGTAAATGAGAAGTATTACATACACAAATACCTCATTGTTCTAAGAAACCATTTCTGTGTAAAGCAAACAAGCAATGGCCCCAGAATGCTTGCAAAATGAAGGACTGTCACACAGGCTTCTTGAAAGTATGGCCATGGACAATGGCCTATGGCTGTAAATACAGGTGGCTACTTATTGATCCACCTGGACACAAACAAGACTTAGGGCACAACAAAACCAATGAAAAAATAAGGCTGTATATATGGCTTAATTTGTTCTGAAGAATACTGAGCAACACAGAAAAGTTGAGAAAAATCTCTTGTCAGAGAAAACTTGAATCTTGAGGGCTAATTAGGAACAGCAAGAACTTCTGCTCAAATTGCCTATTCCGTGAAACAGCAGAGTTGCATATCAACCTATGAAACCTGTGCATATCTAATAGCATAGCCTGGGTGGTCTTTAGACTGAATCCAGAATGAAAACAGTTTACTGGCACCTTACTTCAGCATCTGGCATGCAGAATTGATTACTCTGATACCACATAGTACTATGCATGCAAGTACTACTTTGGTTGTCAGTAAAGGAGAATTACATTTTTATTGCTTGTGTTTGGTCTGACACCCTGCCCTTGAAGCTTGGTATTCATTGTAGATGCAACAGTGAATCATCTGTAGCCAGCAATACAAACGAGACTATTGTTTCTTGCTCATACCAATGGAAGTTGGGACTCTTTATCTCCAGCTTTTGATTCATAGATAGAGACAAAAGATATTGTGAATTTAATAGGGCAGATAATGAAAACAGAACAGCACTACATCAGTACTGACTTTCATTGGATGTTTTACTGCAATCTCTACCTCTTACATTTCTAACTTTTCAAACAAATTAAATCAGTTCCTCATTTTGAATACCAGTTGGATTTTAACAGTTAAAAGTTGACATGATGTTCTTATATTCTGAATAACTCTAAGACCCTCTTGCTCCAAGTATTATTTCTATAACTGTAATTGCTTGAGGAACATAACTTCCATTAGAAATAGGTAAGAGTTTGTGTAACTGCATCCTAGATTAATGTTCCTTAATGCTGGAAGGCAGCTATGGCTGCCTCATCTCTGATTCACGTTGAGTCACTGCACCTTCTCATGGTTTCAAAGCCAAAACCTCCCAGCCTAGATGTGAGATGTGTTTAATCTTCAAAAGAGCTTCAGAACAGCCCGTCTCTCTTCTGTCTTTATCAGCATGAGCGCAGTGACACCAGGCTCTTCATCAACATTAACAGTGTCTTCTGAGTGAATCTCTAAGAAGTGAAATGAAGGGAACTTAAAATAAAATATGCCTACCTGGGTAAGTGGCAAGAAAATGAAGTTTGGGGAACAGCATGCTGCTTTGTTAGTCTCATCTATTTTGGATTCATCAAAATAGAATTGGGGGAAGTCATTTTTTCTGTAGAATATTGTGCAGAATCATGCCAAGGCTATAAGGCTTTTGGTCTGGGTCCTGATACTGAAGAACTCTTCTTTACTGTATGTTTTCCACTGTTCGCACCCATAATAAAAAAATGCCCTACAAGGAATTTGAACATATGTCCTGCTAAGATTATTTTACAGAAAATGTGTTTTAAGATAAAGGAGTATTTTCATCCTAATCGCTTTGAATTAACTCCATTTCAAATCTAACTTAACATTTCTTCTAATCCTGAGTGATGTCTTTGATGATACTTTTCACTCTCTTAAAAAGGGAGGAATATCTGTAAATATTTGAAGTAATTGTGTTCTCGCATTGTTAATCACTCCAGAAATTTCCAATAGCTTTATTTTCTTCTGTTTTCTAAAATTAATTGACCTTTTCATGCTAATGAATTAAGAAATAGGTAAAGAGAGAAAATGGTTTTGAAGTGAAGGAAAAAGTAGATTTTACACAATAGCAGTTTTAGAACTGAAGTCCCTTCATTTCCCTGCTTTTGCTGGCATAACTACTCCCCATGCCACATAGAAATGTGTGAGGATGTCCTCCAGGTCCAATGCTGGAGGCTCCTCAGCCTCTGCATCCTGTTGCTTACTCCTGCCATAAAAACAACTCAATGATTGCATCACTACTCCAGTGTCACTTGAAATTACTTTGATAATGTGAGATCCACAACACCTTCTCCCCAAGAACCTGCAAAAAACAGTGAGTACCCAAAGAGATGACAGATAAAACTACTTCCTAAGCACCAATATTAGCATGCATTCGTACTGGAGCAAGATTAGGTTTTGTATAAATAATGCTCCCCTTTTATATTACGGAAAGGTGGAGATTTGTCAAGGAAGTCCAAGAAAGTACTTACATAAGGATGAGATTTTGGAAGTCATAATTTTGCAAGACCAAACTGCTTATCTGTTAAGATCACAAATCTTTGCAATCAGAATAAGGAGGAAATAAAACAACAATTTATTTTTGCATAGTTATTTTATAAATTTGAGATCAGATACTGGAAGAACTGCAGGATTCTTTCATGAGAGATGTAGCAAAACCTTGAAATTTTTGTTTTTAAAACCTCTTTTTCCTTTATGAGAAGTTAGAATGTCATTCATTTCCTAAGACTCAAAGAAAGTTTTTTTTTTTCTGTCCTATATACCAGCAAAATTTGGAGCTAATCAACAGGGACAAACTAGGTATATCTTTCTTGCCATCCTTCATTTTCTTCAGCTTTGTATTCTCACACATATACATACCTAGATTTATATAAAATCTTGAAGATCTGCAATGCTGAGTTACAAATCATGTGGGTAGAACTGAAATATTCTCCCTTCTCATCTATAAAAGCCAACTTGCTAAGCTTCATATTTAGAAATGTATGGGCAGAAAGAGGACACCTGCTGTCACTGTGGCTTAAAATGTACATTTTTAACTAAAACTTGTTTGGAACTCAGATATGGGTTGCTGTTTGGAACTCAGATATGGGTTGCCATTTGAAATGTCAGTGTGGAACTATTTACTATGATCTATTTTACTACAATATAAAGACTAGACTTTTAACGCATGTAGGCATAATATTGCTTGTGTAAAGAGGAGATAGGTATGTAACATTACCTAGAATTCAATGTGCATTATACTGCCCTTTGCTAAAACCCCACATACATTCTCTTGAAGAATAAGCTAGAATTTGGTCGTCTTACAACCATACGAAACATCAGTAATAATCCAACAAGCATAATCCAGTGTTAGCGTATGTAAAATCCTTTACACAGAAAAAGTACATAGAATTTTATTACAAAATTTCTTAGCAAACATGCATTTAATAGTCCCAGAACATTGCAAACAGTATTTGAAGTATAAACTTTAAATTAAACCTACTAGATAATAAGGCTGCTTTATCCACAACTTTCTCACTCAGCTTTGTCCTGTTCTTTCTTTTAAACCTCAGATTAAAGCATTTAGCTGCTGGCTATATTTAAGCTCTAAAAGCTTTCTACCTTGTAACAGTGACAAAAACTCCTGTCTCTGTCAAAGAAATGTTCTGATGGGCTGAACAATATTCCAGTGATGGGTCTCAACAACCTCTCAATATGTCACACCTGAAGTGACATATTGCACTTCATTGCAGATGCTTGTCTTGGTTCTCTTGAATGAAACTGCACAATTTCCCAGAGGCAGAGGAACAACATATTTGGGGGAAGGAGGCTGGTTTGTTTTTAATTCATTATTCCGTTACCTTTTAACCTTCTGAGAGCTAGCTAGCCATTTAATGTCACCAAGCACAAAGATGAACATTTTCAGTGCTGTGCCTTCACCCAGGTTTCTTTTCAAGAAAAAAAACAATGTAAAAAGAAGCACTGCTTAGTGGATTAATAGCTTCAAAAGATATATGTGAAAAGGGGTGACAAAAAGTGAACTTTGACAGCAAAGATTAACGCTACTGTCCTGAAATGTTCTCTCTTGTTCCATATAATAGTTACAGTCAGTCATACTTAAAGTGCTCGCTATGTATGTTCATATTTTTTTTTGCACCATGTGTTGAGCACAATAGTCATACTCTTGAAAGGGGTGAATGGTGAGGAAAGGGCCAACAGGGGAAACAATGCGGTGGATGCTAAAAAGCTGCACAACACCAAGGGAAAACAGAACAAGTTCACAAAAGTGGAAGACCACAATAAATTATTAAATATACACTTACACACAGACATCCCTGGGTCAGACAGTCCCTGAGCAGCAAATTGGTGGAGACTGGGAGAGTGTTCTGGGATGTATCACTGTGTGCCTGCTCTTTTCTTGCCGTCATCCCTAGGCAGCATATTTGGTCATTCTCTGAGATAGGATACAGGACTAACTGGATTCATCTAATGGATGTCAAAATTACAGCTCAAAAACATTCTCATCTATGGCCATTTTAATTTCATATATACAGTCAGGCTTTGACAGAACATTACCCCATTTGGTTTAGGGCCACTAATGAAGTACACCTTGTTCTTCATCTTTTCTGTAGCTTTATCTTCCCTCAAAACTAGCTTCAGAAAGGAATAGGTATAGTGAGCTAAAGAAAACCCACCAGACTGCAAGCTCTAAGTAATTTAAAGAACAAAGCCTTACAGTTCCAATGAAGTTCTCAGAACTAAAACAAAAAATATAATCAATGTCACAAAACGCTAGAGTTTTCTCCCTTAACCTATATTGGGAAGGAGCAATAAAAAGAGTTCTTGGCAGAACAGTTGATATAATTCTATGGATATTTTTCTTAACAATGCTGAAAATTTAAATAATTTTTTTGACAATTAAGATTTGAGTAATAATCCACAGAATGGGTCTTCAAATACCCATGGAGTATCAGTGCATAAGCCTAGAATGATAGCTGCAGTAACTAAATGAGAATGTATTTTATGGGTCACATAGATGACAGAGTTGTCACTTCTTACAGAGTAACATTATTGATATAATAATTGCTATACTATCTTAATTCCACATTTAATTTCAAACATTTAGGTTTAAACATTTAAATTTCTTATTCTAATAACTTGTATAATGGGCCATCAATAATAATGACCACCTTGATAATCATTCCTATTAAGGTGAGTTCCAAAGGTCTGCCTAGCCTATTACCTGATCTCTTGAAGGTGGTCAGCAGAGGATGCCTGGAGAAGCATTCAAGGACAGAGTACTCAAATTATGCTGGATTCTCTGACAGATTCCAATTTTCTATGGTTTATGGACTTGCGGAGATGGATTAAATATTAAATACCAATATTTAATCTTTATGAATATCTTTGTGTTTAAAATAGTTATACTAAGTAGCCCTTGATTGCTTTTCCTTTCATCGATGTTTGTGATCATTTTAGAACAAGTCGAATGCCACAACATGCTATGGCTATGTGATGCACTCTTTACCTGCCCGTTATGTGAATAAGCATCCACTTTGTTCCATTTAACAATCAATTCCTCCTTTTTTTTTATGAGAACCATCATTCGTTTTCTTCATTGCAGTCCTGATTTCACAGTCTTCTACGATATTCTCCCCTTCAGTGCTCTCTCTTAGAGTCTGAAGAGTCCTTGTCTATAAAATTATTCTTCATATAGAAACCATTCCATAACTCCATTTCCCTTCTATCTTTTCTAGTTCTACTATTCCATTTTTAGGTAAATGATCTTGACAGCAAAAGATAATCTTATGGATAAGGTATTAGACTAGGGTCCTGGAAAAAGGGATTATATTCCTGTTTGTGTCACAGATCTTATGCATTATTCAGTCTTCTTGCCTGCTTAATTTTGAGTAACCGTTCACTGCTAAGTGAAAATATTCTTCAGAAACAGAGAACATTTCTGCTTCCAGCATGTAGAATATAACCACTACAGGATAATTTGATTTGAAATTAATACTTAAATAACACTATGGCATGGGGTTAACTTGGGTCTTTTTTAAATTAATTGAGACCCTCACATCTTTGGTTCAGAGCCCTAAAGAGTCTCAGAGGTATTTCTGGGTACCTCATTTCTCCAGTGTTCATCTCAAAAAAGATTTAGAAAAAGGACAAGTTTACAATGGGTTTGTACTTAGCCCAGAAAATCAGGCATCCCAATTCACTCACACATTTATGGCTATTGACTCCTTTGTTTAACCTGCAGTTGAGGTCACTGTGCCAGACATTGCAGAATGCTGGTGACAATACTGTACCTTCAGAAGGAGCTGTACTTCAGCGTCTCTGTGTTTCTCTTTTTTTTTTTTTAACAGCAGCTTTTCAGAAGCTGAGTTTCCAAACTATAAATAACTCCAAACTATGAGCAAACTTGTGATAAAAATTCAATTGTCTGGGTGATTATATAAGTCAAAACAAACTCATCTTCCATTTAGGTTGTATATACCTGGGTAGTGTGAAGATGTATAAACCAGACAAGCAAACAAACAGTTCTCAGCTTCCATGTTGCAGGTGAATTGCTTTATAAATGAGAAGAACCGACTGATTTCACCGAATAGAAGCACTGTTTAATAATTTATTTTATACCCTAAAAATGGGTAATGTTGAGAAATCTAGAGAGAACATTGGATTTTCTTTTTGTAAATGCGTGATGATTTCTCCAGTGATATCCACTGATTTCTGATGTTCTATCATCCAAATGACATCTATTGCATCACCTTTCATTGCAGACGTGTCATTTATAAAAAATACAAGGCTTTTTTTTTTTTTTTCCCTATCCTAGATTTATTTCTACTAAGTAAAGAGAGAAGCTTCAGCAAGAGCTCATGTGGCATGATGCCAGAAAGGTAAACAAGGAGGATGTCAAACTAAATGAAAGAGCAGTTGAACTCCAAACCCCATATTAATACATTGCTTTCTAATTAGTGGATAATATCTCTGAATTTCTGTGCCTTGCCACAAAGCCTTAGGCATCTCAGCTGGAGTCCAACAAGCCCTAAGGCCTTACTCACACTCACAGATCCAAACTTAATTTACGTACAAAACAGAGACTAAAAAAAATCCACTGTAGGAATCAAAAACTTTTTATAAATTTTGGGGGGGATTTGCAATATTTTCCAATGTACAATGTTTGGTGTAGTTATTAAAGGCAGGGAAATACTATAAAACTTATTTCTCTCTCTTTCTTAAGCATTTATTCACATGTACATTCAAATATGCTGTGGTATAATATCAGAACATGTCCTAAATATTTAATAGCTACTTATTTAATTGGGAAAAATTTTCCAGAATCAATTAAAAAAAAAAATCAATGAAATACATAAGCTAGGATTATATTCAGTTGGTTTCTCTGTGGCTGTATAATTTGAGAGTTTTGTTTTGTCTTGCTCGATGCACAGAAAATGTTTTCAGGATTCCCCATGCAAGCCAGCACATTGAGTCAGAGGTCCCACTTTCAGGTCCAGCCCGTCCTTTACAGATGACAAGAAAAAAACCCAGGAATTCCTTTTGCACTAAGTGATTTCCTGGGTCACTGCAAAGAGACATACTACCTTTCCCAGCAGGTTTCAACAAAATACCCCAGGTACTTCTTTGTGGGAGGAGGTAAGGTGCAACCAGGCTTTTTTCCCAGTATGATCAGCAAGTCAGCTTTATCCATGGCAGCAACACAATGTTAACACACCACAAACTGCCAGTATTTTGGGCATCAGGTTATATAGACAAGAAAGAAAAGGAAAACTGCATAGTAACATTTTCCAAGGATGACTGCCTTCCTCACATACTCACTCCAAACTCACATCAGAGTGCCATAGTTTAACCTTTCTATTTTCCTAGCTTGCCTTTAATTTGATTTTCCACTTAGGGAATGACTGCACTTAATCGATCCATGTAAGCCCATCTCAGTGGAAGAAGTGAAGCCTCCAAAATTCATCAGGGAAAAGCTAATAAACTTATTAGACCCAAGCATCTCCCAGACATAGCCCGGTAAAGTTTTATTTCATTTTTAAATGAAAGATACTGAAGCAAGGACTATTTCAGGGAAGACATAAATAAATAAAATACTGTGGATGACTGGTTACAGAACTATAGAAAATAAAAAAAAAGCTTGGGTATAGTCTTATATAAGGTAAAAGCTTGTGATGCAACATGCATTACAAATGAACTGCACTAAGAGAATAATATTGTTATCCATTCATTTTATGTAACAAAACAAAACATACCCTATAAAAGAATAACTACTGGCAAAATTCCAATATTTTCCATGACTTATTCCAAGATGACCCAGAAAGTGAAGTTTTCAAGATAACTTCATTTGCAAATGTTGCAGACATTATTTACTATTTCCAGGTATATTATTAACAACATCATAAGTATCAGTAACAGGCGTATTTGTTGTTACATCTGATTTTTTTCCAGACTTTTGCTTTTGAAAAACACATGTGTTTAGGCATAGAAAAGGTACTTTTAAGAAGGAATCTTCCTGAATTAGTATGCATGGTCTATATTTGCAGAAACAATGTTTAAGCAATTCCGTCACACTTCCAAATTCTGCTTGAAAACAATCTTATTCAAATTAAACTTTGTTTTGTCCACACTATTGTTCCATGTGTCCAGATATCAGAATTCTTGGAGATTTTTTCCTTTTACAAAAGAAAATGTAAAGCTTGTGTATATCTTTCTTTCACTATGACTGCACAAACACAGAGGTTTTCAGCTAGCTGAAGTTTTGCCCTGCAAGATTCTGCACAAAGAGCTGTGCACCATGTTTTCTAACAACATTGTTCAATAAGAAACTTAATCAAAATTACTTTGTTCCATGATGGTTGTATTTTATGATTTTAACTGATCAGTACAAACAGACCTGCTCTGCTTCCAAACCAAATTCACAGACAACATGAACACTCTTAAAAGTCCTTCAAGAAAGCAGACAAAGATCGTGTGATAAAAACCTAAACTGGAAAAACCTCTCGCCCTTGCTAAGGCATATTTGCTTTGCACAGGATTTTGTTCTTCGTTAGTTGCCAGACTCTAATAAGCAGCTAAGTTCATCTGCCTCTCCTCAAATCCTTGAGTCTTCACAGCCTACAAAATATAACTTGCTTTGCAATAAACAGAAGACCCTGGGGTTAGCAGTGTTCAGAATCTACTTTATAGGGGATCTTCAAGTAAACTCAGATACAATCTCAATTGCTTTACGAATCTTTTCAAAGGTTTCTAGCCTTTTTTCTATTAAACCATACAGCTGGCTCACAAACCAAAATTCTAATTCTGGCATCCATCTGGATGCTGTAGCTCATGTACCGTGCTGTGGATTCCCTTCCTTACGTGCAGCTGGAGCTCAGCACATCTGTCAGTGCGCCGTGCCTGCTTGTTCATGAGTGGAACTTCCAAAGCCCCTGTCCAGATCACCTGCTGTTCTCACCTGCTACTGAGTATCCATTATTATTCATTATCCATATTAAGACCAATATTATTAATGGAATCAATAATAATATCAATGACAGTAAGTCTAGAGATGCAACATCTCTATAGATTATTTTTTGTATGTCTTTCATTTGCTCTATAAGTGCAGCATCATCTTCTGGGTACCACTTACCTTTCATTTTGTCTCTCTATGTAGATGAACACCTTGAAAATTCATCAGTCTTGTTTATATCTTAATTGCTTTCCTCTGATTATTATTGCACTTAAGTCGCTTCCAATGTCTTCCTAATTTAAAACAAACAAATTTTTCATTTCCCTTTCAATTTCAAAACTTAAATTTATACTTAGACATTAGAATCATGGCCGTGTGGATAACCAGAGAAACACAACAAAAGTTTTGGCTGTATCCATTGACTGTTGATGTCTGGTATCAAAAAAGTTTGGGATCTTTGTAGCAAGTGATGATTTATTAAACTCTCTATTTTTATTTATCTGCCAGTGGGAACACTTACTGAATTAGCGTGAACAGTCTAGTTCCTGGATATGATCTTAATAAGGATCGATGGTCGTAATCAGGAACAACAGAATCAAAACCTACTCATGTACAAACAACTAAACCCTTTACCAGGCTGATGAATAAATATAACTTTCCTGAAAGATTTACTTACTTATCAGATCACTTATGCTGAAATTTCTACAATAAAATAGAGATGTGACATATGTCCTAGACCAAACTGCATGAATAATTATTTGTGTCACAGTTCAATAGTTTAAAATATATATTCTGTTCATGGGATACATAATACTAACATATTTGTGAGTTCATCATATACTAGAGTCAGGCTTCATACAATTATTTAAACATGGAGAGATGAGTTGATAAAATTGTATGGTGGGGGCTCTATACAAAATTGACTGAGGTTACAAGCAAAATTTGATGGAACTTTGGATTAGACTGTATGAGACCAGATCTCAGTACTTACCAGATGAAAGTCAGTCTTCTTCCTTTCCCCTTCTTTGTGTAAAGGAAAGACATTAAAATAAATTTATATATTTTCACATTTGCAATACTAATAGACTAGGATATTGCCATGAATGTGTCTTGTCTCTGCAATTTCCAGATAAATTATTTACCTATTCAGACTGTTGTATATGTTTGTTTATACATATAAATATTGGTTTGACATCTCTTATTTTAGCTTCCCAGTTTGCAGCTCTTCACTTGTACAGTGTGAGGACTTTGCACCTTTAATTGGCTCAGCCTCTGATTCAATATTTGCTTGTGTTAGCTCTGTGGAAACAAGGTATTGCAATGCTTCACTTTTATCTGTAGAATTTTTTTTTTTTTTTTCTGTAATAGTTTTGGTCCTTTTGAGGTTCTACAAAGGAGTTTCATCACCTTTTTTTTTTTTTTTTACAGTGCACAGGACTGAAATATCTATGGAAGATCTAATAATGAGATAAGTTTGCTATTATACTTATTTTTCACCTTGAAAGATACATTGGCTGAAAGTACGTTTCTAACTAGGAACCCAGTGTGAATAAATACATAGTGTGTTATTCCCCATTAAAAGGGCACTGACAGTTATGTATTCTGTATGCACATACATCTACATATAAAGCACTTATATCTATTTTTAGGTTCTTTAGATTATCAGATTTACTCACCCCCAATCCAGCCTAAATTTATTGTATTCAGAGTATCATAAACCTGCTACCACAGGCACAGAAACCTGTTTTGGGCAAAAAGGATTATGTCCACATTAACAAGTAATTTGGCACAGATCAAAGCACCTGGTGCTGAGACTCTTTAAATCTTCATTGTATAAGGCTTGCAGAATTGACCTTAGAGTAGTTTAGCCATGCACCCACTCCACCTTCCCACCAGCTGGGCCAAAAATCAGCCTTACACTTAACTTGTACTTCAAGGCTTGCTGAGGTTATCCCACAAACCATCCTTCCCCACCTGCAGGCACCTCTGCGGAGATCTTCAGGAAGCACCACACTGTGCTTTTCTTTAGCTCCAGTAAGTGACCTTAACACACCACTGCTCCCCTCATACCACCATTGCTTGTGTAAGGCCTGAGCCAAAACACATCTTTTCCTCAGGAGCTAATGCAGTAGCTGCAACTTTCCAAAGGACGCAGTGGTACCTGCTGCCTGTCCCTCCTCACAACATCACCTTTGGACATTATTGACCACCATGGACTGCAGGTGGAGTCGTAGATATGAGGCTGCAGCAGCTATGGCTGAGGGACATCTGGAATGGACTGAAGTCTATAATTTGGCACTTTCTTTTCCTTGAAGACAAAAAAGGACCAAACGCATCTGGGAGTCCTTCCCACTGCGGCTGCTTTGACCAAAGTCAAGCAGAAGGTTGTGGGCTTGGGGCAGGACTACATCACCTTTGGCACATGGGAATGATAACCCATCAATGCAAACCTTTTGGGACAAAGAGGTACAAGAAAATTCTTTGTCTTTAACTGTGCTGTGCCTTTATCAGTCTTTCACAAGGTGTCAGGAAGTGGCTGCTGGAGGTACCAGCAGCAGCCTGCTTCTGGCCAGCCCTGAGGCTGGAATCCCGCAGCAATGATGGGGTTCTTCAGGAGCTGAGAGTTCAGACATGCAGCTGGCTTGCTGCTGCACTGATGTCTGAAGAGCATTTCAAAGACTCCCCAGTAGCCGCACATCTTCTAAACCACCCCAGGCTCTTCAACAATTTTATGCTATTTTTCTTGAACGTAAAGCAGCATTACTTGTTAGTCTTCCCACACCCAGCAGCATCACACAGTCTGCACCCTCTGGGTGAGCCCCTGGTTTACCCTGTTGCTTGAGCAATGCATCGACCTCCAGCAGCACAGAATTTGGAAAGATTAGGAAAATTCCTCAGGTGCACTGGTTGTTCCTCTCTGAATCTTCTGAGAGGTGAAGAAGGGCTACAATCAACACAATTGATAAGAGTTTATTAGTAAAACTACTTTCCCTATAATTCGCTTCCTTCTATAACAGAATTTGTTTTAGACTAGATATTAGTATAACTACATATTAGTATTACACAAACACACACATAACAAGGTGTAAGCTGTACTTTAGCAACTTTGGCTATGTGACAAAATGTCATCAAAACATGACTGATGAATAGCTAACAGATGCATTGAAGGTAAATTTCTATTTCTATCCAGAAATTCAGTTTATAAACTGTCCCAAAAGAAAAATTTGCTCTTTGAAACATATAAGTGTCAAATTTAATGAATGGTCTCTTAACTTTCATAATACTTCCTGAAAAGTAGATTAAGGTATAGTAGAAAACCCTGCAAGAATCAGTGAAAGTATAATAATTAATAGTGGAAATATTACAAAGTCCAATCAAATACCCTTTTAAAAATACTCTTTTTACATCATTAACCTTGTCAGTCATTCCTTTAAATAAATCCTTATTTAAAAATAATAATAAGAAGGAAATGTACAAGTGTGTACTCCTGGAGTGACTTCATAAATTGATTAATTTTTGAAACATTTGACTCTGATTAATGAGAACAAGACAGCTGAAATATGTGAACTGAAGATATAAATACACTCTACCTATTTATACTGCCATTTTTCAAGCTGTCTTTTCTGAGGATTATTTAAAATTAAATACCTTATACCTTGCATGGAATCTGGCAACTCAAGGATATTTATTTTTTTTTAAATCATAATGACAAGACCTTTTATTATTGCTTTTCTGAAAATAAAGGAATTGTTGAATCTATAGCTCTAATTTATCCCACATCACATCTATAGTAGTACATATGTGAAAGTATAAAATTATTTCAGCACCACCTCAGTAACACTGGTGTAGATCTTGAACCTACAATGACCCACCAAAGGTGAATCCCTCCATTTGTACTCAAAGGGAGCTGAACTCTGTTCAAGGACTCCACTGGGGCACCAAAAGAACATGAAGTTCCTTCACCCTCAGCTCATTATAGTGCAAGGGTATTAGCTATACTACACATTTCTATACCACTGTCAGTGTGCGAGAGAACGACAGATTCCAAGAACCACTTCAAAAGATGTAAAAAGAAGCTAGCATATGCAGTTAAAAAGGTAGAGGTGACTCAATTTCCAAGGGTTTACTTTAAATATTTAAAGACTGTTCTGGCTCTGGAAAATATTTAATATTTAAAAATAAAGTGATCTTTTTTTCTGTATGTGTGGTGTGTTGAATCTGGCTGAGTGCCAGGTGCCCACCAAAGCCACTCTATCACTCCCCGCCTCAGCTGGACAGGGGAGAGAAAATATAACAAAAGGCTCGTGGGTCGAGATAAGGACAGGGAGAGATCACTCACCAATTACCTTCATGGGCAAAACAGACTTGACTTGGGGAAAATTAACTTTATTTACTACCAGATGACCTAAGTAGGGTAATAAGAAATAAAACAAAATCTTAAAACACCTTCCCTCCACCCATCCCTTCTTCCTGGTCTTAACTTTACTCACAATTTTCTCTACCTCCCTTCAGGGGAATGGGGGTTGTGGTCACTTCATCACACGTTGTGCTGCTCCTTCTTCCTCAGGGGCAGGACTCCTCACTTGTCCCCTGCTCCAGCGTGGGATCCCTCCCATGGGAGACAGTCCTCCATGAACTTCTCCAATGTGAGTCCTTTCCACAGGCTGCAGTTTTTCACAAACTGCTCCAGCGTGGGTCCCTTCCATGGCATCACAAGTCCTGACAGAAAAGTTGCTCCAGCGTGGGCTCCTCTCTCCATGGGGCCACAGGTCCTGCCAGGAGCCTGCTCCAGCACGGGCTTCCCACAGGGTCACAGCCTCCTTCGGGAACCCACCTGCTCCGGCGTGGGGTCCTCCCCGGGCTGCAGGTGGATATCTGCTCCACCGTGGACCTCCATGGGCTGCAGGGGGACAGCCTGCCTCACCATGGTCTTCCCCACGGGCTGCAGGGGAATCTCTGCTCCGGCACCTGGAGCACCTCCTCCCCCTCCTTCTTCACTGACCTTGGGGTCTGCAGGGTTGGTTCTCTTACATGTTCTCACTCCTCTCTCTGACTGCAGTTGCCCAGGTTTTTTTCCCCCTTCTTAAATATGTTATCCCAGAGGTGTTATCACCACTGTCGCTGAAGGGCTCGGCCTTGGCCAGCAGCGGGTCTGTTTTGGAGCCGGCTGGTATTGGCTCTGTCGGACACAGGGGAAGCTTCTAGCAGCTTCTCACAGAAGCCACCCCTGTAGCCCTCCTGCTACCAAAACCTTGACACACAAATCCAATACAGTAGGTAAGAAATATCTATCTGCCTTTTTCTCTTATGCAGAAGTAAACATGCAATTATTTCAGGCATAGTTTTATCTTTAAAGTTTCACTTGCAAAGCAGCAGTGGTATGAATATGAACCACTGAGAACAGGAGGTGCTGCTTTATCATGAAAGCTGGTGCAGATTTTGTAGTAAAACTCTACAGAGTTTTACTGCCTCTTGGCATATTACTTTTTTGTTGTGGTTCTGAAGGCGATATATCAGGACTAAATCTACAATCATATTCCATAAAACCTACAAATAGAGTTATTCTTATTGGCGACACAGATGGCGAAAATAAATCTATATTGAAATTGATGGCAGTTTTGTGTATATGAAAGCTACAAGATATAGGTGCTTATAATTATAATCTTGAAACCTAATTTCATTTTCTGTGTCTTTGTAAGGAATTCAAAGTCCTTTGGAAGGCATTTGGTATTTAAATTCCAAGGGCTGCCCAAATCCAGTAGCTGAAGCTGAAACTTGAGATGAAAAAAGAAGTGAAAGATTTTCTGAGAGAAAAGTAGTTTGTGCTTCAGCCTTAAATGATCCTGATATCTGATACAATGGAAAAGCTGAAGAAGAGATTAGCCATTTGAAAAATGACCATTTCAGAGCTGTTCATTGATTTCTTAAAGGTCTATTCACTAAAAATACATTTAAAGCATAAATGGCAAAGATCCTACTGGTAGGTCATTACTTGGATTTAAACTGCTTGTAATCTGATGCCTCAAAACAGTAAGAAATATTGCTACCCTAGTAACGAGTTAGCATTTGCTATGATTGTGTGTGCCAGCTTGTGATGACACATGCAGGCAAAGAGGTGCTACTAAGAGAATTCAGTATAACTGCATGTATATAAGTCTAAAATTATGTTACACTTTACAATAATTTTAATATTGCTGAGGATGCCGGGTGGATAGTAGCTGAGGTTTTTATTCTACAGAAAGATAATGCTCTATGCAGCAGAAGTAAGGAAGCATCCAAAGACCCACCAATTAGGGCCGCATGCTCCATGCCAGTGCTGGATTCTGTGGCATGGGAAAGCAAATATGGTAAAGGGAGAGGAGACAACAATTTATTTAAAGCAAATTACTGACTTCTGGTATATCTGGATTGCTACATTATTATATCAGGATCAGATTATTAATTTGTGGTCAGCTGCTATTCAGAATACTTGATATGTTGAAGACAGATGAGGTCCTAGAAGACAAGGAATAGGAAGTATAGTGACATTCTTTTAGAAGGGACAAAAAAGAAACAAAAAAGGGGCAGAGAATTAAGAACAGACAGCTTAACTTCACTCCTTAGGAAAGTTCTGGGATAAATAACCAAACAAAGTACACAACACTTAGAAGATTACAAGAAAACAAGTAACAGCTGTCAAGAGCAAAGAATGTCAAATCTTTCTAAAATCTTTTTAAAACAAGTTAAAACATCCAGGGGTAAAGGGGAAAAAAACCCCAAACCATAAAATCAAACAGCAGGGATGGGATTCAGCTGCTTAAATATAATATTCATTACCATGAAGGCATCCAAGACAACCATACTTGGCTGGCAGATATGACTTACAACCCAGGGGAGATCTGCTGTCTTCTGGCTGACAGCTGGAGGCCAGGCAGGATATTTTATGTTGCCTAAAATGTTACTGGACGTCTATGCATAGGGAACTGAATTCATCTCAAATGTTGTATGCCTTGACTTTCAATACAGATTTCTAGGAAATAGGTTCTAGGTGAAAACCTGATAGAGTGGAGGCAAAAATGGCCTTATGGCTATATTTGGAGAACAGTTATCTATGGTCATTGCCTAACCAGAAGCATTGAATCAAAAGTGGTCCCAGAGGGCTTTGTCATTCACCTGATTCTGTCAGTAACAGATAAACCAAATGGAATTTCTCAAAGCTTTGTGTTATTTGCAAACATGCCAGGTGATACTTCCCTTCTGTTCAGCACACCTGGAGTACTGTGTTCAATGCTGGGCTCACCAGTACGAGAGAGAGAGGAAGCTACTGGACAGAGTCCAGAGAAGGGCTACAAAGAAAGTTAAGGGACTGGAGCATCTCTCCTATGAGGAAAGGCTGAGAGATCCAGGACTCTCAGCCTAGAGAAGGGTCAGGGGGAATCTCATTTGTGGCACTACTGGTATTGACCAAGTTTCATCTTGCAAGGACTTCAAAGTGACAAATGTAGCGCATTATTCCCAAAATTACTACGCAGCCTGTGAGGACAATTAATTTTTCTGAGAAATTACAAGGTAGTTAATTAATCCGAGTTAAAGTTAATTAAAATTTTACTACTTTAAGAAAAGTGTCGGTCCATTTAGCATATGTTAGTCTTTTTCCACTAATGACCTCAAAAAGAAAATATTATACTTTCTTGAAGTTTATTTTTAAAAGCTGTTGAAGTCCTGTATATAATCCTCCACTCCAGGAAATAAAGTTAAGTTTATTTTCTGTTATTATTAGTTAATTTTACTTAAACAGAGTAAGACTAAATACTGCTAAGTTGTTGTGACATCAGAGCTATTAGTCAACCAAATTTGCATGCAAAATTTCTGGTGTTTGTAATATATCAAGAGGCTGAGGGGGACTGGCTAAAGGCATTAGAAATGTAATGCAGGGTGTACTCAGGTCCATTCTCATGGAACTTAAAAATTATATGGCTACATACTACCTGGGCAACAGTTCCTGAAAGACTCCCTTTCAAACCATTACCTCTGCTGGGGGAAGCAGCACTATCAAGAAAAATGTAATCATACATGCCCATACAGCTTGTAGAAATTGTGACTCGGAGATTGAGCTCTCCCTTTTGCCCTTATAAAGCACGTTGATGTCACTAATGTTTCAAATTAAGGATCTTATGCACCATCAACATGCTTTGGCTGTTTAGCGGTGCTGAAGAGAGGCAAAACACCGATATAATCCAGCTTGACTGGCTGGCACGGTCTACTTGCTTTAGTGTGTAGGTGAATCTGCTCTTAAAGTTGAAATAAAATATGATTTAAGATACTAGGATAAATCAGAACTGGTACAGAAATATTACATTATCCTTGTGTATTATTAGTATAAAAATTCTGAAAGAATTTAAATAGAGAAAACCAGTAGGCAAACATATTCCTCTAGAGTATTTAGGATATGAAATAGTTCTTCAACCACAAAAATGTCAAAAGGATGTCGTAATCCTCCTGAAATAATAATTATAAAACAAAAATACCTCTAAACTTCACACAAAGCAATGTTAACCCTCATGTGTAGTCCCACCATGACAAAAATATTTTGAGAAAATGGGAAGGTGTCAATAAATCAAGTTAATTCTAGAACATTCTTTTTAAAAAACAGTATTTGGATACCTGAGAGATGCCAATCATCTGGCATCCTAACTGTCTTGGTTTAACGCCAGCCAACAACTAAGCATCACGCAGCCGCTTGCTCACTTCCCCCACCGTGGGATGGGGGAGAGAATCAGAAGGGTAAAAGGGAGAAAACTCATGGGTTGAGATAAAGATACTTTAATAAGTAAAGAAAAAGCCACGCACACAACCAAAGCAAACAAAGGAATTAATTCCCTACTTCCCAATGGCAGGCAGCTGTTCAGCCACCTCCAGGACAGCAGGGCTCCATCACACATAACAGTTACTTGGGAAGACAAATGCCATCACTGCAAACGTCCCCCTCTTCCTTCTTCTTCCCCCAGCTTTATATGCTGAGCATGATGTCATACGCTCTGGAATATCCCTTTGGTCAGTTGGGGTCAGCTGTCCCAGCTGTGTCCCCTCCCAACTTCTTGCGCACCCCCAGCCTCCTCACTGGTGGGGTGGGGTGAGAAGCAGAAAAGGCCTTGGCTCTGTGTAAGCACTGCTCAGCAGTAAATAAAGCATCCCTGTGTTATCAACACTGTTTTCAGCACAAATCCAAAACAGCACCATACAAGCTACTGTGAAGAAAATTAACTCTATCCCAGCCACAACCAGCACACAAATGTATGCTACAACTTCAGGAATACAAACCTTTTTTTTGTAAATATTTATGTGCATAATACACAGACTTACAAATACTATTTCTGAGAAAACTATGAATAAACATATTCTGGCATTTCTAACAAAGCCTTCAACATCCTTTCTTATTTTATCTTAAGTCACCTTTATCCTTTCTTCTTCCTTCAGCTTACTTAAAGTATCTGAATACACTGAAGGAAAAACTGTGATTCAAATTGCACAATACAAGTGGAAAGAGGGGTTTTTTTATTTTGCTTTGGGTTTAGATTTTCAGGTTTAGTTTATAGGACAGGAAACCAGAGAGAAACTTGTCTGAAACATGTGTGTATGTGTATGTATATGTTTTTATGTTTTGTTGGTGTGTTGGGTTTTTTTTCCGGAGTAGACTGGATTTATTTGAAATATACAAGCCAAAAGTCAGTAATTTCAAAGATATCTGGGTAACTTAGAGGAGAAAGTTAGAGCAATGGACACGAAAATTAAGGCCTGTAATTTCCTCAGGTACTTTTTAACAAGTTATAGTATTGTGCTGTGTTAGGTCTTAGGACATCAAAACATAAAACTGATTCACAGTCTTTGCTACTAAAAAAAAAGAGTGTTAATGTACTAAATGAATATAATTTAAAATTGTTTTAGAAGTACAATCACAGATAATGATCATCCTTCATGAGAATGCAAAAACCACCATGGCATTTGACATTTTGGCTAAAATAGTCTTTTGCTGAAGAAATGGCTAACCATAGTTAATTAGGGTCAGTGACTGCAGACAAACATAACAGAAATTGCTTCAAGTGTGCTCCTAATTTCTCCAGTTCCTGGCACTGGCAGGAACTTCCCCTTCCATCTCCAGGGCACCTTGCAGACCCATGCCTGCCCTGGCAATGGGAGCAGACTGTCCCACCAATCCCAGACCAGCCATTTTGAACAACGATTCAGGGGGCTGAGTAGAAGTACTAAATGAAGACTTCACCATGATCCAATCTAAAGACTTCTAAAGCAATACGACACCTTTAGGCAAAACATTACACAGAAGATAATTACTATTATTGATAAAGATCTCACTCACACACTCAAGGACCTGCAGTTGAGTGTTGGTAACACTCAACTGTCAGTCCAGGCTGAATTCCAAGGCTATAGGAATAGGTATAAACTAGTTCGGAAAGTTCAGTGTAAACATCAGTTCAAGGTCTAAAGTGTTTATGACTTGAAACAAGCTTAGCTAATGGCTAATCAATGGGCTGCATCCTGAGAGACAGTGTTTTTACCGGGATATGCATAATAGTAAACCTGTTCTGCAGTCTTAGGGGAAAAAAAACAGAGAATTTAAAATATATAGTCTAAAATGATAAACCAGATCTAAGCAGCACCGTAATTTAGAGAAAAAGATCTCTCTCTTCAAAAGGGGGAAGTATTTTCCTGCATGCATAATCACAGAATGAATCTTTACCCTTCCCTATTAATAAAGCAGAAAAATAATAATTAAAAAAAATTGTTTGTGACCCATATTTAGGCTATGTAAACTTAATCTCTAAAGCAATATGAGTTATTTTCTGCTTGCTGTATTTAGTAATATGTTTACAAATACATAACAATGACTTAATGAAACTCAAGCTTATTGAATGACGTTTTGAAGCAGCTCACCAAATGCATATGAAGTTACAACAGTGTAGCTTATTCTGCTTTATATAGCAAAAGTTGGTTCTTTTGGTCTTTTGATGGACGCAGTAGATATAGTTGAAAGCAAGAATCAGAAGACAGGAATTAGAAATGATACAGGCAAGGTGAATTTGCATATCAACTTGAGAATACAGATGGAAATGAAGGTGTATTTAATCAGGCACTTTATATTAGCATTATTGATTACCTAAAGGGTTCTGGCTGTCACAGGCAAATGTCAGAGGCTCTAATTAGATTACTGTACAACTTGTATATGAGTTAATTGCACAGGGGATTGCATATAAAACAAATGTAGTCTTTGTTTTTCACGCTGCTTTTTTTTTTTCTCAACAGATCTTTTACATCTGCTGGACGATGACACCATGAAATACAGTTTCTGAATGCAGATTTGTTTTAGGATGTTCAATAATTTTATGTATGCAGACAGTGTGATTCCTATCTCTGGTTTACCAATGGGTCTATAAAGCCTCACAGAAAGATTAATTACAGCTCACATCAATTTTGGCCTCTAGATGTCATGTAAAGAACATAACACCAAAGAGGAAGCAGAAGAATTTTGATTATGTCCGTCAGAGAAAAAAGAGAGAGTAACAGGTAGGTAGTGGAATTTTAAAAAGGATCGGGTTTACTGTTTTCCTCTTTTTAAATAACTGAAGTTCTTAAAATTAAATGGCAAGTAGGAAGAAATAAGTTCAATGGAAGAAATGTTACTGATTGAAGAACTACTATAAATCAGCAAGATTTGAGAAAATAATAAACAACATTCAAGAACTCACAGATGTCATATAACTGATATTCAAGGTTTAAAGTGGTACAGAAAATATAATAGCTGTCAAGGATGCAATAGAAATATAGTTATATACCTGACCTTTTGCATCAAACTCTGCCTGCAGTTCCAAGCATTTCTCAAAATACTTTTGGTAACACTCATAAAAACAATTTTCCAAACATTTTGTTTGCAGTTTTAAAATGCACAGTGCAAACACCATAAAAGCACTTAACTCCATGACAGCACTTATCCAAGTATCTTAAAATGCATTAGTCATGCAAGTACCATATAAAATAAATAAATAGAATTATATTAATTTTTGCAGGTCAGTGAATAGAAAGAAAAAGTTATTGAAATGCAGGTCCAAATTCTAATTCCAAATTGATAGCAAGGCCAGAAGAGGAACCTCAGAATCTTTTCCCCACCGACTTAAACATTCATTATCAAATATAAATAGAAAATGTGACAGGAAATCAATTTAGATTCTGTAAGGGATCTTGCATGTAGGGATTCTAAGAGATCATGTTTTACTCTGTTGCGAAACACTTTGGAAAACTGCAGATTCCTGCAGACTTAGATGCCACCAGTGGACATCTTCTCGTCTTTATGCAGGCACTGTCCATCCTAACAACAGAAAGTACCTATGTTAAGCAGAGACCCAAAGAAAGTGTGCATCCTAAAGGCTGAGTCCTGTACAGCACATGTAAGACAAGCCAGTAGAGTAAAGCTGACCTTATCCTTTAGGCCACAAAACTGATATTTATAAGCTATGCAATCCTAGGGTTCTCCGTTGCTTCTCCACTCTTTGGCTCTATCAGCCATAAATCTCCAAATCTGAAGTCCAGCAGCTCGTGCCTTTTCCTGTCTTACATAATTCTCTGAAGTTTATCACCAGGACTATCAAACTGCCGACACCAAAATTTCACCTCACAGCTTCTGTTCCCACTTCCAAGCGCAGAAGCACAGAATAAGCTAGGATCCAGCTTGTGCCAGTTGTTCACCTCTTGGTTATGGTTATTTCAAAATGACACCAGAAGTTACAATAAAATGCTACTTAGAGTACGATAGTACTTTCATACTGCTCTAAGTGTCCATTTTTATTTTCCTCTTTCCTCCCACTAAAACAGTTTTTTTCCTTTTGAGAGAATAAATGCATTAATCAAAAATAGCTGCAACAGACTGACCGTGCTGATCACACCAAATAGATCTAATCCTTTAAATGTGCCTTTTCCAGGACTTAAAGAATAATGAGATTAGACTCCACTTCCAACAAATACATTCGGCTTGAAATTTCTAACTGCCTCAAATGCATAAATACACTCAGCCTTGATACACAACATCAAGTATTTTTAATCAATCTTTGGTATGTTTACACACTTGTAGCTTTATTTCACTTCTATTAACAGTAAAGAGTGGAAGAGAAACATTTCAATATAAGGTAACTCTTACCTAATTGGACCCTGTTCCTCACCTTGCCTTTTTGCTATGTTATTTTCTGATTCTGAGGAACATTAAGTGTTAAGTAAAAACCACTTTTAAGGAAATTACCTCCATCTTCAGCTTCTTGCAGTTGTGCCCCAGCTGGGTCAGCCACTTTCCAATGCAAACTCCCAGTAGGAGTCAAGAGTGCGGTTTCAAGCTTTTCTTTACCACGCACACAAAAAATTGTGAATGGTTTTGTTCTCATGCAGACCATTTCTGCACCATAACAGAAATCTCATTTCTCAATTTCTGTGTATGTAGCGGTGTATAGAAAGAAGTTGCCCCAGTCCATTAAACAAACACTATATGAACTAGCTTATAACAAAACGTAAATGAAATTCTATATGACAAAACAGTAACACTTCTGCATGGGTTAAATAGTAACAGCTCGAGGTCTTTTGTGGTTAAAACCGCCTGCTTAGGTTGGCATGCTGGGAAGTCTCAGGTTTCTGCTAAACTGGCCTTTGGCACATCACGTCTTTGTAGGCTGAGTTCAGAAGCTCTGCAATAATAGTTTACGATGGCAAAGGATTCTCTACAAGCACAAAAAGTATGGGGAAAAAATGAAAGGATTAAGCAAGAAATTATTTTAAAGGTGTGGTTTTTCTGTTGTAAAAGATTCTAACCTTCAGAAGGAAATAGTTTCTAGAAAATTAAACAGTGAAATACAAATGTTTTTTTAAAACCAGTTAATATTTTGTGTCTTGAAATTAATTAAATTAAAATATATTTCAGGCATACAAAGTGCCTTTTACTCAATTTAATCACTGGTTAATTTGATCCTTCATTTAATTTGATCAAAACCCCAGGAATCAAATCAGCTGTATTAAAAATAGCAAAACTTTCACTCCTTATTTTGATTAATTTTGATCGCCTTAGGCAAGTAATATCATATAATTCAATCACTGGTTATAGAACATTGCCATTTTAATTAATTATGAAAATGAAAAAAATTGAGTGAGAACAGAGATAAAAGCCCAAGGAAGAAAATGTATTTATAACAAAAGGACAATTACAACTCAATGTTGTGTTATTAAGACATTGTTACTAAAATATTAGTTCTACCATTTGTCATTGTAACCCACTTGCTTATTGTTCAAGCCCAATACACAACTTCACCTATGACTATACTGTAAGCATAGGATGATCAAAATTCAATAAAAAGAAGTGCCACCTCTTGAGATTTTCTCTCAAGGAGAAGCCACTCATACAATGATATGCAGCATTTTAGCCTTCTAGGGAATTTCAGTCCTGCCTTGAGGCAAATCTCCTCGGACAGGCTGTTGTCACTGCTTCCCTACCTCTTCAGGAAAAATTTGCTGTCAGAACTGGCTCAGGAAGCAAATGAAATTATTTAAAGAAATCTGAGGAGAGAAGAGGGGGAAGAAAGTATCCAGCAGGTCTTTTCATTACTTTCCATCCCTCTTGCTCTGTTCTCCTTTCCTTCTCACCACCCACAGTGTCTGGCTGGAGAAGCAAAAGAAGTAATTCTGGTGGCTCAGAAGAGAAAGGCAGATTCCCTGAAGAAAAGTTGAGGCTGGTAGCACTCAGAATAATGTAAAAGACTGGTGCCATAATTAATTGCTGGTCAAGCAGACTAATATTATGTAGACAAGTAATTCTGTAGCTTCTTTTCATAAATATGGCAGGAATGCCAAAATAAGTGATGCACATAAATAATTCCAGATCCAGGGAACCAAGACAATAATAATAACAACAATCACGACCACCAGAATGTAGGGGGGGAGCGGGGAATGTAAAAAAAAAATTGGGGAGATCTTGTTTCCTGTTTGTTCTCTTGTTTTTCTTTTTTCTTTGTTTGTTTGCTTTTTAGGATTAATAACCTTGACTCACCAGTCCATGAATATGAATATATTTCTTCAAAACTAGTGGAAATCCAAGACAGAATTTATCAACTCCCAGTTAGGCACCAGTCAAATTTTTAGAGTTTAACATTTTGCAAATTAAGATCTGTTGAGATGTGGGCTTGAGGGGAAGTATGCACGACTCCCAGCTCCTCCAGATTTCATTGATACACATGATGCTAAGAATAATGAAAGGATCCTCAGTGCATTAAGGCTCCAATCAGTACCAACATGCAGTGTGTTTTGAAGTGACTCATCAAAACATTGAAATATTTTTTCCACCCATTATACATCATTTTTTGACTCATAACTGGTACCCCATTTTCTTGAATAAACAGAGTTACAACTCCCATGTGGCATAGGTGTAATGGTAGTAAAAAATTTTTAGAGTGGTTTTAGGTAGAACAAGACCCAGACCAACAGAGAATAAAGAAGTTCCCATTATTCATTTTCCTGAGAAAAGGAAATACTCTGGAAACATCTCTTCAGGCTCAATAAACCAATGTAAACCCATGAGATTTCATAGCTAATTATTTTTTGTTTCTTTTATTCTGAATTTTTATTCCATTGCTCAATCCAGATTGCAATGCAAAAAAATTCTGAATTATTGACCTATCGCTCAGAATTTATGAACCGTATAAAGGCCTGGCCAGGCAGCAGTGATCAAACATATGTAGTCTTGTAGCAGATCCTACCGCGTAATGTACATTTTGGGACTGGCTGAAAAAAAATTCTTTCACAATAAATACAGGTATTTAACTTTTACTTCATTTTATTCGAGTTACCATGGTCATGACAGTATATTTTCTTGTTTAGCCATCCCAGCTACTCCCTGTACCTCCTCAGAAAGCTCCTACTTGTTGAGATTGTTCTCTTTCCACATTCCCATCCCAACAGTTTGTATTTAAGATATTTTTTTTTTTCCAGCACAAGAACCATCACTCTGAGGACTGACTGTGCTAGGTTTTCTGCTGTTGATCTTTCTCATAACCTAAATGTTACTCGGTTGTTGAACTAAATTGCTGAAAGGTTCCTACAAAGGAAACAATCCTTCTTAGTGACCTTAGAAATTAATTCTGTGTATTCGGGCATTTTAAATGAAAAGCTTTGATAGCACAGGGAAAATCTCTCAAGAAGTCAGTCTATACGTCCAATTCCATCTATTCTGAGTTTTGCAGCTTTACGTGTATTTGCTCTGTACTTCCCTTAGGCTCAGAGCTATTCTCCAGCACAGCGTACACTGCATTTCAGCCAGTAAAATTAGTAATTGTTCAGACATGCAGGAGATGATTTTTACAGACAATCTATATTGAAAGGCAATTTCAGGCCCTAAATTTCATTTAGAAAAAAACAACATAAAATGCTCAAACAAGATTACCAAGCTTTTGCAGTACTTTCTTTTTGTCTTGTTTTTTTTTTTTAATGTGCCATCTATAAAGATAACTAAGACAACAATGATTTAGTCTTTTTTTTTTTCCAGTAAATAACCTTTCAAAAGTAGGAGAACATAGACTGTGATTAAGAACACGTTTGTGAGTATAAAAGACAGTCTAAAAGACAGAAGTAATGCTGGAACACAACTTCACAAGGTTTTGAAAAATAAAGGAAAATAATGCGTTTATGTCAAGATTTTTTCCTGATTTCTGCATGTTTTCTCCCACCAGCAGATACTGTTATAAAGAAAATGGAATAAACTTATCTCCTTTCTTCTTTCCTATAACGTGCCCTGTTTCCTGCCTTAAGGACCTGTGATATTTTTAGTTTTCCATGTTTAAAAACAAACTGTTGAAATTGATTCTTTGGTGAAAACATGGCATAATTTTCATTTTAAGAATTTTTAAAGTTGTGAAAATGCAACAAAATATGGATTTAAATAATTTTCAAATAGACTTTTATTACTCTTCAAATTTAATTATTCTAAGAACAGTATCACTATATTAAAACCTAATTACCGTATACTCTTTCTGGCTTCATGACAATGTTCATAAAATGCTTAATATTCATGTAACATGCTACCTCACCCTGTAATATCACCATATTTATGGAAAGAAATTGTAATCCTCTTTACTGGCTCAGGTTAATTCCAATAAAATATTAAATCCATTTTCTAATCTAAATGAGTTCATTAGGAGAGGCATGGTACTGAGAATACCAAACTCTCTACAGAGTTCAGCTTCATTACATTTCAGCACTGTGCATTTCCAGAGCTGTTGTACTACATTTATGAGGATTTATCTGTACTGTTCCAAAAACATTCATCCTAATTCTAGTCCTTCTATGCATGCTAATCATGAATATGTTAAGTGGAAATACTAAGCTAGCAGCCAATCTCATCCCTAGATGGGTTCAAGTTATGATTACAGAAGCAAATTTGCCATAAGCGCTTGTAAAGCAGTGCCAGAGAAGAGGAAATGAAGGTCTGGAGATTCTCCCACCCCCCCCCCCCCCCCTTTTTTTCCTCCCCCACCCCGTTTTTTTTTTTTTTTCTCTTTAGTACAGTGGAGGAAAAGGATCTTTGATAAGGAGGAGAAATGTCAGAAGACGCTTAGAGGGCTATTTCCAGCCTGATGTAAACTATTTACCTTGCATTAAACCTTTAAACGTTATGCGTGGAACAATTCTAAACAATATAAACCAAACTCCTTTGGGTTGAGTCCTGGCATCTTCCTTAAGTTTAAGGGCACCTCTCCACAAAAATAATCCCACTGATCCTGAGAACTGCTGGCAAAGTAAAGCTAGCTCAAACTTCAGAGTCTAAGTGAAACTGTTATTTTTGTTAAACTAAAAAGCAGTGGACAAGATTATTTTTACCCCGGCTTCTACAGCATCATCACCAGGAGTAACTCTTTCAGACAAAATCTGTATTTTTAAGGAAGAAATCATAAACTAAAATGCAGACAACACAAGCTAATGTCAAATTATTTATATCCAAGTGCCATGTATTATATGTATTAACTGCCCATCAGTAGAAAAGGATGACCTTTTTCTTCAAACCTTTTCCTTTTCTCTTCAGAAGAACTAAAGCATGATTGCTTTGCACAGTAAATTTTATTTGATCCATGTCATATACCACCAGCAAGGCACTGAAACCTTTAATGGCAATACATATGTAGAGATACACAACATGGACAATAACACAGGTCAGTAGGTACCTTTTTGATCTAAATGTGGCAGCTCTGTCCTGAATTGCTAGAGCACATCTATTCTCGAGGAGAGCAGCACTCTTTTCTTTTAAACTCATTGCCAGAGTTAAAAGAAGTAAAAGGAAATAAATTAGCTCTGTCCTTTACCTTTGAAGAATGGATGTGGGTGGCTGGTAGTCTGAAGGACATCCACAAGGAGTAGCTTGGCCAACTTTAGGTGACTGGCCGCTGGTTGTCACTGTTGCTCCACAAAAGAGGAGCTGCAGGGGAGCACTTTCAAAAGTAGTCCTCGCAGCCCAAAGTGGTTGATCCCTTTACGTGGCCTGAGGTAAAGGCATCCACTGAATTTTAATAGCTTTCAAAGCTGGATTGGTATGTTAAAAAACAGCAGCTTGTCAAAGACAAAGAGATCAGATAATGGGAAGCTGTATAGTGTTACGACAAAAAACACAGCAGGGCTGAATATACACAGAAGAAAATTAAACAGAAGTGCTAAGAAAAAAAAATCACATTTTAATCACAACTTCTTAATTCCCTTCTAAAGTCCAGTATGCAATTAAAGATGCTATTTTAAACTGATTTAACGGCCAGTCATTCAAAACCTCCTAAATACAGTGCTACTCACCCCAAATAGTTCTCCTCGCTTCACAGTTGTTGTTAGTCTTTTTCTATAATACCCGCATATTATGGAGCTGAACTCCAACTATGCAACCCTCAGTGCTTCTCTGAGTAGTGTCAGTGGGAAAGTTGCTTAAATTAGAGTATCCACAGACTCCAGCTACAAACACAAACCACCCAGTGGTGCTATTCAGAGTGGCAAGCAGTGAGTTAATACAGTTTGCAAGAACAACTCATTAGTATGTAATTGCCACAGAGCCAGACCAAATTAGTTGTGAAGCTGGTCTTCCACTTGTTCCCTAAATGCTTCTGAATAACTTTTCTTCCAGAGATAGACAGATGACCAATTATTTTATTTAGGTGGAAAATATTATTTTTAAAGTCAGTGGGACAAGTTTGCAGGGATTCTTAGCAATATGTCCCACTTCATCCTGTTTAAGAATTTTATTCTGTCTCTAATAGAGGGATGTTACACCACAGAAATGGCTGAGTTTCACAACAATTTGCTTTGAATTTTCACTTTAATCAGAGCATTTAATCAAGGAGCATTGAATAGCCTGCATTTTTAAAGAATATTCTTGAAAATATGAACACAATATTTTACCAAAAGTAAAGAGCATTCATTAACACTCACTTCCCCCTCTAAATAGCAGTGCCTGCTTAATTAGAAGGAATATACATTTCGCTGTGGTATGTTTCTATTTCATTTTAGTAACCCATTAACAGATAACTAATAGTAACATATCAGATATACTTCATGGGTATTTCCAATGTTGTCCAGTAACATGTATCTTCAGATAGCTCTTCCATGCAGTTCATTTTGCTCAATTTTTTTACAGTTTTCTCTAACTTTTAAAACAATCTGTACTAATTTCCTTCACACACTGTATATTTCTACAAGGCCAGACAATTTCAGTGACTGCTATTTCCGCTTGTAGTGATGAGCATCCATTAACTGTATAAAACATCCCAAGTTCTCAACGTTAAAACGTGATTTCTTTGAGCTCAAAAGGTCACAAATCACGAAATCAATTAAAAAAAACAGAAGGCTGAAAACAAATGTGGTAAGTGATGTAATTCCCACAATGACTGAGAAAAGAAAGACTAGGAAAGACTGTGACTAAGCTTTCCATCCCATCACACACCAATTTCTGCCCCAAGACAAAATGTCAGCTGCAGTTTGTCACAGGAGCCGGGCTCCCCAAGCAATCCAGCAGTGGTACATGAGTTAGTGGCTTGTTAAAAAGAAACCTTTGATTGTATAGTGCTGTGGAATAATTTTTGTGTTCATTTAAGAGGAGCTCATAATCCGCCCAACATATAAGATAGGGGTTCCCTTTCTGCCTTTCTGTTCTGTGCCCTGCCTCTATGATTTTTAATACTTCATTCCTGTTACTTCTGAAGCACAAAAGAATCAGCAGAGCTGCAGAGGAGTGTCAAATTTTGCAGTGGTTTTCAAATATGTTTGAGTACCCAACAGAGTATATTAAGGAGATTATTCAATTATTACATAAATTGGAGTCTTCTTTTGCAGCCTACTGTGATCTTAGAATCTCCATTCCTTAAATTAAAAAAATCCTAAAAAGGTATTTTATTTGTAAGTGTAATAATAGGGGGAAAATTACTTCAACCCCAGAAAGCTATTTTAAAACCCTTTGTAAAGTATGTGAATTACAGGTTATTCACAACCTGATTACATTTCACTACATTCAATAGTAGTTAGCTGTCTTCTGACACTATGGGGTTTCTAAAAATGTCGTCTGCTATTTTCAGAGAGGGAGACAGAATTTCTATAATCAATCTTCTTACTGTGATACTTTGAGAAAGAAAGAAGCTACTGCATAGAGGCGAATCAACTTTTATAGGTTTATTTGGAGGGACTCTCAGCAGGGGTTTATAAACACCTTGCCCAGCAGCTCCCTGAGGAGAAGGTACATCAAAACCAAGCTGTGACATCAAATTGAGAGATAAATCCACACCGAGGCGGATTTCAGAGCTGCAGAACTCCTGCCCAACAGGGAAGTGATGAAGGGCTGCAGAGTCCACTCAGGCTCCAAGCCCTGAAGCTAGGCTGCCTGTTTTGGGGGGAGACAAAGGAATTTTGCTGTCCAGACACCAGAAGCAAATGCCCTTGAGACAAAAAAGCTGCTGTAGTCATATTATTGTGGGTGTAGAGATGCTTTTCATTCTCAGTGTTTAAGGATTTCATTGACATGAATGACACGAATTAGTGCTTGGTGTTTTGGCTTGGCTTGTTTATCCTTTTCAAAAGAATATAGAAAGGAGAAAAAAAAAAGCCCCTGGAACACTAAGTGCCACTTTAGTTTAGGCTAGGCCTCCTTTGACATTTTTGTCCAGGGATACACAGACCTTGATTTTATTAAATGTGGCTACTGATTTCCAGAGGCTGATTAATGACTAGCTCTTCTGTAAGACCTTCTTTTAAAGCAAACATGTATCAAATCTTAAACCCTACTTCAGTGAAGCCATTAAGCAAATGCTTAACTATTTCACTGTATCAGGAGCAGAGCTGGACAACTGATATATGTAAGCTAAAACCCACATGGCAATTCAAGTATGAGGTGAAAATGAGCACAAAAGCTTTTCTTAATAGGACTTTTTTTAAAGAACTTCTGTTTTAAAAGAACCGTTTAAAAATTATAGTTAGCAGACAATCATTTCTATTCAGAAAAAATCTGCAGTCAAAAATAACCGTTAAAACCAGTTAAGAGTAACCACAATCTTTTTATCAATTCGGTATTGACACTGACTTCCCAAACTGCTGATCTCCTTCCTCACCCCAAACATTTGGCAACACATCGCATACTGCTATATACAGTGACAAAGCAAGACTCCCATGACCCTAAGCATATACTGGTCTTGCACGCATTTCTTCCGGTGCATGCCACCACTCCTCCTGCCAGCAGACCCTCCTGCATCATCAGACATGCGCTTGTTTGCATGTTTCTGCTCTCAGAGCACCCACAAAATGAGAGGACAAGGAGGGTATTTAAACCTTTGCCTAGCTTCTGGCAAAGTGACTTACAGACCCTAGCAAAAGAAAAAAATCTTCCTGTGGTTACTCTTTCTGTTTCTCTTCTCTCTAAAACATACAAGTAATTTCAAAGATTCAGGTCACTATTGAGGGTGTTTAGACAGTCTTTTGCGTTTCTACTACAGTAATTCCTCTGTATAGTGTTGAATTGTAAGAGAAAAGACCTTTCATCTTTAACTCTAGATGTTAGAGCAGAAGAAAGAACAAAAGAAAAAAAAGAAAAAAGATGGTGCTTCTGTTATTTTGCTTATCCAGAACCTGCCAACCAGACAGACCCAGAGTATCAAAGCTTTTACTTTTTTTTTTTTTGTAGCTGAAAACTACCAGCTTCTTAAAAGCATTGGACCTGGGGAGAAGACACATTTCAGTCAGCTTATGGTACCTACAGAATCCAGCCAGAATAAGTTGAGCAACCAAAATGTGAGTGAAGAAATCAGCAGAGCAGGGAGAGTGAGGGAGGAGGGTAGGTACTGATGGAGTAAGAGACTGCCTAGTACAAAAAGAGGCATATATTTCAACCTGGCAGGAATGACTTCTTAAATAGGACTAATCAGTTAAGCTATCAATTAAAGATGAGGCTTGACTGCCACTGATGAGAAAAAAAACAAGGTATCTTTATGAGTTGTCAGTATATTACTATTTATTTTCCATGCACAAAAAAATCTGACACATAGTCCCAAACAGCACAAGAGGGAATAAAGGAGAAACAGACTCTATGTAGATGTAGGACTGTACAAAAGGGATGTAAAAGAGGTAGAAAAAGGTACTGTTGGCTGGCACCTGCATATCTCATTATGCACTTGTTTTTTCTAAAAGATGCTTTATTCAAGAACAGAAGCACCACTGCAAAGTTCTTGGGGGAAAAATAACAACAACCCAACAATAAATGCTGCATGATTTTCTGCATCAAATCAATCTATTTTGGAAGGTTGCAGTCAGGTTAACCACCACTCCTACTTGATCTTCTGAAAGCTAAACTATGCATAAACAGTGAAGGCACAGAAGAAACCATCATTAAGACGGTCACAGAACTACTCTTTCCAATGCATTCACTGATGTGAGAGGAAAAATACATAATCAAAGACGGGGGGAAAGTGGGCACAGACAGTGTCAGCCAGGTTTAACTCTAAGCAACAGAGGACCTTAATGCTCTTCTAATTTTCTAGATTTAGTTCCTTAATATTTTGTTGTAATTCATAGTGACTTCTGAGATATAATGGTTAGATTTACAACAGACACTCTATCACACTTTTCATCAAATCCATTAGAAATAGTTATCTGAAACAAGGACAGATAGTAAAAACAGGTAGTCACATAATTGCCTTCACTATTTTCTAAAACCAGCTGTTTTTCAAGATTCTTCCTTCTCTATTTATTAGGTACACACAAGCAAGCATAACAATAACAGTTTTACAGAGTATTGTATGATTTAACTTCAGTGACACTCATTGGAACTTGTGGATTCTTCGGTATACTAAATGTTATTGAAATTACTTTGTTTAGCTATTTATCAAAATTTACCTGTAATTATTACTTATTTGGGGGTTGTTTTGGTTTTGGTTTTTTGTTGTTGTTTTTTTTTTAATCCTTGTTCACCATAAGATATCAAATGCACTGAACTATGCTTTTGGAAATTCATGTGAGATTACATTTCTCCTATTAATATACATTTCCCTAATTTTTCAGGTAAATGTATATTTTATACACATAATTAACATTAAAATCTTTCAAAAGGACCAAAGAAACACAAGATCTTATTGTGAGGTGATTGTTTTTCACCAGGACCTTACCAGACTCCACTGACAGGTAATACTACTTTTGATATTGTCTACAAAGTTGGCATTTACCAGCTATACCATTAAAAAGAATCCCAAGGCAATGTCCCACCTGTATGCCTGCTTACGTACCAGCTGAGAATTGTACTCCTATATTAAATTAAGTCATGAATAATTCCCATCCACATGGGATTAACACTGAAGGAAATTCCAGAGGGACCCAGCCCAGAGGGCCAGAAATAAAAGGAAACTCTTAAGCAGGCAGAGCAGAAATGCAGACTGCAGTGGCATTATCAGAGTCCTTCCTCGCTGAATGTACCTTAAACATCTGCCCCTTTGATGCTGGACCCAGGACGGTCACAAGGTGTAAAGCATCTAGGAAGGTGGCATTATACAAAAGATGCATTGCTCTGATCAAATTGCATCCTTTAAAATGCATGATTTAAAATAACATGTATCTAATTATATTATAATGTACAACAAATTACTTAAGATATAAAATATTACAAAATAGGTGAGGAGGATAGGACATATTAGCTAAACCCCTCACATCTGAGAAATACAGTAACATAAAAATGTAAAGTCTTTTCAACACACAAAAGCTATAAAAAAGGGAGAGGACAGGAAAGTGAGTGAAATTCCACAATGTAATTGTAAATTGTATAACTGTGAGAGGAAATCAGAATCTAATACTTCAATTATTCTTTATGACTCTATCTAGACCTAGGAGCAATATTTTTCTTGAAATAGTTTGCATGGACTTATTTAAAGGCAACATTGCCCAAGGAATACAAGACTTGGTCTGGAAGTTGATTGGGATAATGCTTCAGCCTTTCCCTGCTACATGGCCTTGGCAAGTCACTGCACCTCAGAGCATTTCTGGCTCCAGACCCCTTTTTGTCTGCCATGTACAAAACAAGCTCTTCAGACACACAGTGCTTAAGAGCCATTACGAACACAAGTCCAGACACCAATCTCAGCTTCTTTTTCTAGGTGCTGCAATAATGTTAAATCCAAAAGCAACTGAAAAAGAAATATTCTTTTTGCCTATTGTTCAGCAGTACTCTGAGGCTTTGCAGTTAAGATTTGAGACTCAAAAAAGCAAACTAGTCTAGCAAAGCCTTCCAGTTATTGATCTTCAGCAATTCTAGCTACACACAGTTTATTACAGAAATGAATTATATAAACCCATCAGCTCATGTTTATTTTCATGATGATTTTTTTAGTGATTGACCCTGAAATAACAGAATTAATTTGAAACATTAACCTTCCTAAAGTACTAGTCTTCTGTAGAAAAAACCCAACCTGTATATAGTGTATTACAAAAGCATCACAGTGATATATCTTACTATGCAAAAAGATACATACCAGTAAAAGCTAGAAAAAGCTAGACAAAAATGTAACCTGACTATTTTCTCAGACTGAACTTGTAAGCTTTTTGCTAAAAATCAGAAGGCAGACTTAGTGGCAAGCTTCTGAAAACTTGCACAGCTCTGATAAGAAAGGACATCTCTCATAAATATTCATTAAAAATTACCTTTTCTGGATCATGAATTTTTCAAACAGACACTGGTTTGACCTCTGCAAGGAACAAAACCCAGCCCATAGCAGAATGTCTCCATTTTCTGAGAAAAAATAATAAAAAAAAAAAAATTGGTTTTTCTGGGTGAGCATCTACTTTGTACACTACATGAGGCTCTGGGTCAATTACCTTTGTAATCCAAGCATCCAAGCATTAATATTAAATTCAAATTACAGTCTTTAAATTCTGAAGTGTTACCTTCTTATTTTCTTGAAAAATTGATTGTGAGGCAAGACAATGATTTGCATTTTAAACAATTTTCTAAACTAGCATCTCCATTCCTCACACATCTTTCAGTTCAGTTCAAACAAGACAGTTGTAATTGGTGATCTTAAAACACTTCATTAACATCTCCTGAGCTGGGAAGACTGGAATATGTTTGTAGGTCTTCTCAAGCTGGTTTTGTCCTGCTAGCTGTCTGGAAACTGGGGATTCCCTTTGCATTAGTGTTACCACACCGGATAAAATATGTAGCTTATTCAGTGCCATTCATCGGCTGGCAACAGAAGTATAAATGGGTGCTGCGATAGCTGGAACCCACGTACGCTGTGCTGAAGAAACCCTTTCTGGGTATACTCTCTCCCTAAGGACTGTTTCACAGAGGCATTTCCATCTAACTTTTGCTAATTGCTGGTAAAGTCTGGTGATACCCATTTTAAGCAACCTTAGGTTTTAAACCATCCTCATAATGTTGGCAGCTTCAGCTTTTTGCTGATCACACTTACCCTAAGATCTACTTGATGCACAGATGAAAAATACCATCAGCCAATGCAGACAGAAACAGTAGGCTTTATATCTCAACCCCATACACAAAGGAGTGTCTCAGAGAGAAACAGAGAACTACCCCATACAACTGTATTTCAACTTTGCCAGTACAGAAGAGAGAAACACCATGCTTTGTGTGGCCTGCCATATAAGCATCATCATAATTTCTCCTTAGAATCTCATGATTTTAGGGTTACTTGAACACTAAGGATAGAAATGAGAGATTTCCTTGTATTATTTCTCTTAGTTATAGGAATCTGTGTAGGACATGCGTTAAAGCAAAAGGTACAGATCATTTTTTCAGATGCTCTATTCAATTTCTCCTCCCCCAGCTTCTATGCAGACAAACCTTATAAATGGAGATCTAAATGTAACAGAACTGTAGCTAACAGGGAAAAAATGGGGAGGCTGGGAACTTAAGATTTTGGCGTGCTTTCATAAAATTTGGCTTAGCACACCATTCTCAAACGAGATAATTCATTTAAGCAAAATTGCATGATTTATTGCTTATGATGAACATAAAATCCTTCTAGTGCAGAAACTTAACGGGACATGCTAGCAGGGTTTAAGCTGTGCATTCACAGAACTTTAGCAACCAAAAAAATTATATGGGAAGAGATTGAATTCTATCTCTGCTAGCACAGTAGGGACAGACATCTGGCTGCACAAGCATAGTAAAACCTAGGCACAGTAATAGCTACATTCTAGCAAATGCTTGATAATGTTCAGCATGGAAGGGGAATTTTAGAAACTTTGATCTTTCTTACTTAACTCTGTTTTTACATGCATTTCTTTAATTTGTCTATGACAGAAAAAATATGTACACTTTGAATGCTGAAGCAGACTGGTTTGTGTGGTATAGAAGACAGAAATCTGTCAGGGACTTTTATTACATTTTACATTTCAGTGCTTATGTGGAGAGAGAGAGAGAGAAAGGCAATGAAGCAAACTGGTTGCCAAAGATTCAAGATGTGGCAAATAATATATGCTCCCCCTTTCAAAGGCAAGGTGCATATACACATATAGGCTATTCATTATGAACAACAGAATTGCTATTTGCCTGTTTCAAATGGAATCCAAATGTGCCAAGCACAGCAAGAATACTGAGAGCAAAGAGTGCTTAATATTCTAGCCCAGCTCACTGAAAAAAGCACTGAATTGACAGAGCAGTGTTCTGTAGAGCAACATGATGTGTCTGCTTTAAATGGAGAATAATGGATTTAAGTTTAGTGCAGAACTAAAGGGCTCAATTACTATTCATGAATTCTGAAATGTTCTACTACAGAAACTCCTTTTGCATGAAATGTTCATCAGAGTCAATGTGTGGAACTACAAAAAGTAAACCTTGCCCCCTCGCACAATACAGTACTTACCTAGATTTGTGCATTTACTAAGAGCATTGCTGTGGCATTTATCTAAAACCACCTAGACTACAGAACAAACTATTTAAAATAAACATGCTTCAGAAGGTTGTTGTAGGGAAGCTGTTCTACTAGTGCCATTTTCTGTTGCTTTTAGACAACTGCTTTACTGTTTGCCTAGCCTAAGATCGGCCCAATGCTTCAGGAAAATCATTTTCATAAAGTCTGAAGGTAGCCTTTTGGCCAGAAAAGCAAGAAGGCTAATTTGCAAGCCCTTTGAAGGGTTTCTGTAATACGGCTGCATTTTTGTCAGAAATTGTATTAACCCTGAAATTGCAGAAGTTCCAGAAATTGTTTTGTGTTCTTTCTGTAATTATTCAAAAACTTAGTCCTCATTCAGCAGAAAGTCAGAACTAGGACTTACATCCTGTACAACACACCATTTCACTTGAAATAGACTTTATCCCTAAACTCAAAAGCCTCATCAGCTTCTACAGTTTTATTCTGTAAAATTTTTATACAATATGGGTTTTGATCAGTTGCTAAAACATAAGCAGAGAATTGTCGTCTATCTTGTGCTGTCTATGCAGGCATGTACGATGTGTCATGGTATTACTCTTGAAATTTAAGTGCATGACTGTTCAGATATGGTTGCCCTTTGCAGTTTGCAGTACCCATTTTAATTAGGGCTAATCACAGAGAAAATTTTTACTCAGAATGAGAAGAAGGTAGTGCAACATGTCTTTAATATTAGAAGTTATTTGTGTATCCCTTCTAATTATGTTCAAGTAATAGTCTCCCTTAAAAATTCATATATCTTGTATTATTTCTTTGTAACTTAGGGCCAAAGTAATCATCTATCTGCTTGGAAAACATCTGCCATTCAATATTTATTAGCATATAAAGGATGGTAATTCTTCAAACATTTGTTTTTCCTGCATTATAATTGAGATTAGTACAGGGGTTTGGGGGTATTTTGGTTTTTGTTTTGTTTTGTTTTTCCCCAAAACACTATCTTTTAAAGAGTTGAAAGTTTTGTTTGTTTTCTGGGTGTACAGATGACTGTCAGTCCTGAAGTCATCTTCCAGGGGCTTTGTGTTAACAAGCTACTTCTGTTTGCATATACCATCCCTCAAAGTAGCACATGCATAATTTCATCATCATTGTGTGCCATCTGGAGTATGTTGATTGAACTGCAGTTTTAAAATTAGGTCTAAGGAGTATTTTGGTTGCTTGTATCTGGGAGTATTATATATTTCAAGGCCTCTTTCTCATACAGTGTGTGAAGTTTGGTCAGGACTTTGCCAGCATTTGCATTAGAGTATGAACTTCATTGTGGAAATCTGGCTTTTTTACCCTGTCTGCTGTCCTCTTCCTCTACAGTGAGCTAGAATCCAGTAGAGATGAAAAACAAATCTTATGCCTATCACACAGATGATGTCCCTAAATTTTCGTGATTGCTCAACCAAGTAGCACAAGCTATGAACAAAAGAGGTTGTGTTTGCTGCTTTACACTTCCAGATCTGAAGAAGTAAAGGGAAAGTGAAGAAACAAACCACCTACAAAAGAAAATGTAGTAAACTGATGACACTCATCCAGGGTCATTTGACAAAGAAACTTGAAAGCTATGCAAGTTCCCTTTTAAGTTTTAAGCCATATTTTGAGGAAGAAGGCCAAAAGCAGGTCTGGAAAGAGAAATAACTACAGGAGCAGAGATGTCTTTACTAATTGAAAGTTCATCTGAAGAAGGAAACTTCACAGGAATAAAGGCTTCCACTGCCAGGGAAATGCCACAGGGAACAAATCCCTGACTCCTTAAGAAGCCACAGCCTAAGGCCAAAGAATAGAAAGAGCAGACACGCATGATATGCAGTCGTTCTTTAACTGAGATCTGTATTTCCTAGCACTAAAAAGGAGCTCTTTTGTTTTGTTTTGTTCTTTTACATATAAAAATCTATAGGTGTCTTTATTTGGTTCACAACCATATATTCGTAAAAGGTAAAACTGCAATGCATCTGCATTGCTCGCACTCTAGACAAAGTTGAGTTGAAGCCTTTGATGGATCTGGGTATCTATGGGAGCTGGATACAAGATCTTGTTTTCCTAATGGGCTCACTCACCCAGGCTGGTGGGAGCCAAGCATAGAAATCTTGTGAGGGTGTCTTCCTAGCTGAACTTCTGCAAGGCCATGTGGCAAAATGGTTCAACTAAAATTTTAATTTTTAGAGAGGTTAAATTTCAAAATGCATCCATTGCAGTTGATCAGACAAAAGGCAGAAAGTCAGAGTGGTTATACTTAGTTACTTCAGTAGCTAAGAAAACATGATTTAGAGAAGGCAGTTTTTGCGCATCACAATGTAGAACTGAATAGGGATCGCTGCATTACCTTACTCAAATTCTTTAATGCATCTTGGTTAAACAGTGACAAAGACTAGACTCAGACAATTTATTTTAAGCAATCTAATGTCACTGGGACTACAGTTGAGATTACTTTAGGTAGCAAATTTTATCAGGGTTCATCCAATTGAAACAGTATAGATTAGCTCTGTTGCCATAGAAACACATGATTTTGGCATAGCAAACACAAGAACAGTACATCTAGCCTGGTATTTCACTTCTAACTAAGGACTATATTTTGATTCTTCAAGGGATGATTAGAATAAAACACATATCATATGCATCTCTCCATAAATTTGAAACTATTAAAACACGGCATTCTTGGAGTTACCTAAAACTGGTGCAAAATTACTTCATACTATTCTATCCACACAGAAAAGCACAAAAATTGCAATCATAAAATGTATGCAAGTAAATTAACTTCCTGTAAGATAAGACTTCTGATCTCTCCTTTTTTCCTGACAGCTAGTTGTCCATATTTATTTGGAGAACTTTCAGACATCTTCAAGTACATTTTATAAATACAAGTCAACCTACCTGCAAACAGCATAAAGTTAAATTACATGTTAAATAATGTTAGTAGCTCAACCATTCTTCTCTTATATGTCTTTAAAACTTGAAGTGGTGTTTTTGAGCTTGCTGATTTCCTACAATTTAATTTATTTTACATCATTTTTCTAATAGGTATGTCTAAGAAGTTTCCTTTCTTGACCACACAGTGTTATTCCATCTTTCCACATGTAGGCAAGACACACACAGAAACTCACAGATGTTTAAATCAGAAGGAACCATTTTGGGAATGTGGTTTGACATTATGTGCAACAGAAGCAATGCCACTTATTTCAGCCATTCCTGTGGCAAGTTCAGCTCATGGCTGAACTATGCTGTATCTTTCAGACAGACACCCACTCTAGATTTACAGGCTCTGTGTCAAAGAGGAGTTATCACATATCTTCTTAATCTGTTCCAGTGGTTAATCACTATAACTGTAAACATTTTGAGTCTTACTACTAGTTTCAATTTAGCTGCCTAGTTTTCAGCCACTGCAAGTTTTTATGTCTTCAACTAGTAAATCTCAGAGATGCATAACATTGTGCATCTTCTTCACAGGTTACTGACTCAGAACAACTTTTTATTACCATTTTTTCCAAATAAATAATGCAAGTATGTTACTAAGTATATGCATAAAGTTTAAGCTAGTTTAGTTTTTCACTCTCCAGATTGTCATTTTAGATTGCAAGGAAAATTTGTACATATACACATTAGAAAGAATGAGATACTGGTAACAGTAACTCATTGGAACTGGTTTCTACATTTTATCTCTGGAACATCTTCACATTAAGGAGACATTCATTCTAATGAGAAATGTAACTTGGAAACTGCAAAATATTAAGACAATCTTCACTGAACTAAATGTAGTCTTTCACCCTATATTAGATGTCACTTTCTTTTCCCCTTGGGCAAACCACACCAGTATTATACACAGATGGAAGTTCACAAGTGATCAGAATCCCACCATCTCTATTTTTCTGTGCAGTCTGTTATTACTGTTCTTATACAGCAGCTCTGGTTAGAAAGCTCATGTATATTAATTATACTGTATTTCTCATTGCCAGTACAGGAAACTTTAGGCAGAGAAAATGTTTTAAAATGTGCTACACTGTTTAAGCAAGATAATTCATGTATATAACTAAACACATCAGTTCCACCTGAAGTCAGTGATTCTTATTAAGCATGTGTTCTGTTTAGTTCTATTGGTATTTGGGGTCTGGAACAAATGATAACTGCTCAGTGAAAAATATATCAAAGACCTTTAAGATGTATTCTGCTTTAGTAGGAGAGTGGAAATGTAAATTTTTTTAGGAGGGCAGATACGTGGCTTTTTGATAGGATGAGATCACTTTATTCTAATGAATAATTATTATTATCTTGAACATTTTTTTCTTAATATTGTAGGCTCCCTATAAAGTCTTTTTCTTTCATGCCCCCCAAATATTTCCACAATAAGTAGTATTGCGGTCGGCTGACCTTGGCCAAGTGCCAGATGCCCACTCAGCTGCTCTCTCATTCACTCTCAACAGGACAGAAGGAGAAAGTAAAACAGAAAAGCTCATGGGACAAGATAGACAGGGAGATCACTTACCAGTTTCCATCATGGGCAAAACAGACTTGACTTGGGGAAAATTAATTTAATTTACTGCCAATTAAAAAAGATTTGGGTAATGAGAAACAAAGACAAAAAAATTAAAATAACACCTTCCCACCCTTGCCCAGGCTCAAGTTCTCTCCTTCATTCCCCATTCCTCTACTTCCCCCAACCTGAGCAGAGCAGGGGATGGGGAATGCAGGCTGTGGTCAGGCCACAAGAGCTCCTCTCTACCACTCCTTCTCCCTCACACTTTTCCCCTGCTCCACACGTGAGTGCCTAATGACAGGTGGCAGAGCCTTGATGTTTTTCTCTGTTGGTTTTAAACAGTTTCTAGTGAAAATCTGCATATAAAGACATATTCTTAAGATTGTTCTCTTCCTCATTCTGCTTTCTACTCATGAGCAGGGTGACTACTTCACATCTGCTTGGGATCAGAGAATGAAAGAGGATGGATGGAAGGAGGCTGAGGGTTGATAAGACTGGGGACATTAGAGACCAGGTTCCATAACTCTCTTGTCACCAATTCATGGTTTTGCTATGAGTTTATCCTGTGGTATATGTATTACGGTTAAGCTGTAAAATATATGTATTGTCAAACTTCAGTTTTGACTACAGGATCAGAATGTCTTTTTATTTTTAAAGATTACCAGGCTGTAGGAAGAAGCTTAAAACTGTTCAGTTGTTTTCTAATAATTAAAAAAAAAAGGTAAGAAAACCCACAGATGTAATTCATTTTTTAAATTTTATGATGAATTTATTTTACGATTAAAATTATGATTTTACAATTTGGCAATGGTTTTTGAAGTTCCGCATGTGCTATTCAAGAATTCTTCTTCCTGTCTGAAATCAGTGGGTAGACTACCCTCTCACATACACTTTTGAATGTCTGAAACTTATTACCTCACATCAGTAGAATTAGTCATGTACACAAAGAAATTTAGATGTGTATAAGGCAATATTTTGTTACTTGGTGTCACTCCATTTTAAGTCAAAGGGCATTTTTCCCGCGATCAAATATGAGAATGCTTGTGTCACTGCTTTATTTCCATTCAGTTATTAGAAAATGGCACTTAGACCTATATATTCTGCCAATTCTAGGCACTTGAACTCAACTACTTTTACTTTTAAGAATATTCGTGTTGGTGTTCAGGAGTTTGTAACTTGTATTTATACAAAATATCCACTTCTACAAAGTAAACCTCAATAAATTTCCACAGTAGAAAATGTCCCATTTAGTACTTTTTTTTTTTTTTTTTTCACTTTTCTTTCTCCAGATAAAATGTGGTACTGGCAGTTTGTAAGTTGACCAAAAGGTGAACACTTCTTTTCATACTTTCCTTTCTGTGAAACATCATCCATGCTAGATAGCAGTAAAAGCTGCTGTTCAAGAAGAAAGGCATGAATTGTACTAGTGATGAACAAACCCCAAAGGGTAAGCTTGCTTTGGATGGCTTCCAGAACTTTGGATCTTTACACAAAATATTTAAGCACTTCAATTTTACTGTGCCATTCTAGAAATTTCAGACACAGTTGTTCTCATCAGATACTTAATATTGCCTGTTCTAAGTCAAACTGAGTATGCCACCAGAACAGCAACAGTATTTCTTCAGTTCTTGCTTCTTAACATGGCCAGGGGTGCTATTTGTGCACTTTTGCCAACCAGCAGGAGCTCAGCCTTGTTCCGATTTGGTTTCAACTAGCTGTTCTTCATCTGCTAACAGACATGAGCCAGTGCCTGGGTTAGCTTGGCAACAATAATGTTTTCCTACACTGCAAAGGATAAGCAGAGAAAATTACATCTGCATATTGCTGATGTCAAAGTTCAGAATATCTCACCAGCTCCTATAGATCTATTAAATGCTGCTAAGAACAGAACAGAAAAATAATCCTTACAGAGCTTTGAAAATGGAAGTACTCATAGTTTTGTTTGTTTTAATTGTACCTGCTAGGCAAAGGAACATAGAATGGTTTAGTGACGGTCTCTCTGTCTTGCAATCTCCATCAGATAGGACATTATGTCACTGCGGGCAACGGCAAAAGCAAGGGACAGGTCCAAGCTGATTTGAATGGAGAGCTGCCCTCCATTTATTAACAGCAAGCAACCAACCCTAAGTACTACTAAACCTGATGCAAATCCATGACTTCCAGCTTGTGTCAAGTCCTGGATGTTGGCTTCATCTGAGATGCTGTAAGCACTTGCTCTTTTGCTTCTCAGTGAAGTGGACCATTTGATCCTGGATGGGAGTCAGACATAGGAGGTGAAATCTCTGCAGTTCATAGGAATTAAAACGTTATTGTGATGTGCAATATGGGCATTATCATCTCCAATTGCTTTGATGCTGGGAGACTTGAGACTCCAAGATGCGTATCATGAATTCTTCTGCTAAGTAACTGACCTCTGCTGAGTCAGGCAGTGGCCAACCCATTCCTAGAAGCAATGGACAGCACTCTTTAGAGCATCCTACTGTTCAGTTAGTTTGAATGAGATCAAAGAATTGTGACAGGTAATGTGTCTGCACCATGTGGATTAAGATACTCTTCTAAACACGAAAGAAGAGAAGTCATGACAGCGTTCTTCAAAGATCTGGGCTAGAGGCACAATGTCATAGGACACTGAAACAGTTTCATATCTCATCATGACTCCTCTTAATCTCTCCCTTCATAAAGACTACAGGCGTAATATTTCCTTTCCTCACAGTTATAACATCTGCAACCATTTGTCATCCTAATGACAATATCCTTCTACGTTTCTGCAATATAGTGACCAAAACACGTAATTGCTTTAGAGGTGTTTTCACGATTATTTTTTTTATTTTCGGGGGAGAGAGAAAAATATAAATCTTTATTTTCTTCTACATGCTTAGACCAAAACAGTTTTACTTTTTTCTCATTTTTTCTCAAATTTTCTGGACTTTTTTTAACCATTGCCTTTTTAAATTAGACACACTCAAAATACATAAAAAAATATAGACTTAAGTTTAATCAATTTCAGATTTAAAAATAACCTGATGCTAGACAAATTTGAGAGCAGACCTGTCAGAATGTTACGTGTGCATGTTTCTTTAGATCGTATACGTTCTGCCTACACATGTGTTTACCTATCTCACAATTGCTTGCCATCTAGATATGCTGCAACCTTCAATTCAGTGAGGCATCTTTTAAACTAGATTGAACTAAATTCTTCATGACCATTAATTTGCTATTACCTTCAAGCATGCTACCCACTGGCATGACACTTTTTAAATCTTGGAAGCTAACCCAGCTAATATATATTTGAGAATTTGACAAAAAAATACCATAGCTATTGTATTCTAATGACAGGACAAAACTAATTACTTTGACACAGAAAAGTCTTTCACCAAAAGGTAAGAAAGGACTGCTTAAAAACCAAACAAGCAAAGCAGACACCTACAAAGTGGATCGTATCACCACTTAACCATAGGAACTGTGAGAAGTTAAATGATTTATACTTACAAAATATTATGTCCTTGTAGACAGCTCAGTAGTTTGCAACAGGCATTCCTCTAGTTTGTTTTTTCACTCTGCTTTGAACAGAAAAAGGTCTGTTAAGCATTAGCAAAACCAATTCATTTTTTCTAAGGGTTTCTACTATTTTATTCCTCATTCTCCACTGCAGCAGTGGGTCCCCAGTGGAGCTGCACAGGTGGGCATCTCTCAGCCTGATGGCTTCTTAAATCAGTCCTCACTGGCAAAGGGACAACTGACAAGAAAAACACAGTAATAGTAGGAAGCCTACTACACAGGAGACAAATAGCAAGGGTTGGAACAGGTGACCTCCAGATTTCCCTTCCAACCTGAATCTTGCTGTATTTCTCGGAATGATGTTTTCTGGCAGAGCACCTCCACCAGTCAGGGGCAGATGCAGCAGCAACCATCTGAACCACCTCTGAACACAATTAGTTCCAGAAAGCGTCCAGGCTCTGTCTAAATACAAAGATGTCCCTAATGCTGCTGCTGGTAGTAGCACTTAAAAGAATGAAGCGGGATTTTTGAAGGGGCATTCTGCCTCATTCTACTGTTCCTGTTAGGCTAAGGACATGTTATCACCAAAACTGCTGCAGTCAACTTCAGTAGGCCTAAAAGAGATTTATAATTTGTTAAAGGTATCCCATTTTGCCACTCATTTTCTCACTACTCACTCACACATTTGACCACTGCAGTCTGTGAGTCTAAGTATTTAAAGGCTTATGTAAATATGGTCGCTTTTTAATAGCCATGTAGGTATATGACTGTCAGCTTCATGTTCTCTTGCTGTCACTTACCATAGTTACAGAAAGTGCGATGTGTAAATTTTGTAAGAAACCTTTATACATAGGAATAAATCCCTTTCTCTCTTCACTGTTTCCCAGCCCCTTCTCCACATGCAGTGAATTGGAGATACTCAAAAGCTGTCTGGACATGGTCCTGGGCAGCTGGCTGTAGGTGGCCCTGCCTGAGCAGGGTGGGGTGGACCTGATGACCTCCGGAGGTCCCGTCCAGCCTCAACCAGTCTGTGATTCTGTGAATTTGGAGCCACGACACTTTACATCTGGTGAGGACTTGTGCCATAGGACTTTCAGACTGTTGAGATATGCTGGTTTCCACCCCACTGAAAGGTGAAAACACTGAACAGATTAGTTTAGCAATATAATTAGACACTTCCTGTAAGTTTGAACACCCAGGAACATAAAGTACTGCAGTCTAAATACCTGTAAACTCATAAAGAGAGCTAAAACGCTGTTTACTTAAGTCAACATGCAGAAAACATATTGCATTTCCCCGCAGGAAAAATTGCTTATAAAGACTTATATTTGTTAAAATTGCTTCAAGCATTCTCTGACAATCATAAAAAAGCATAGAAGTGACATTTCAGTGGCTTCTGTCCATATAACTCTGTATTGATCCTGGTTAATCTTTAGATGTTACCCTTCTTTCGAGGTCACAAACTTAACAGTGATATCTACGTTGCTTATATGGTAGTAAAGTATTAGAATCCGTGTAACATCATTGGGGTTTTTAAAGAATATTGCAACTTGCCATGGCATGAGCCAATTACCATACTTGACAGACTATTTTGGAAATGTTTGGGTTGATTTTTCAATTCAGTCTGGAACGTGAATACAGCCGATATATGTACACAAGAATTACTGCAAAAGAAAATTTTGACATTTTTTTCAAAGCTTCTGGAAAGAAACATTTTGTGTGACAATTCTATCATTTCATTTTACAAGAAACATCTGGAGAAATTATTTTTAATCTATATGAAATCATATAGCTAGTGTTGTGAAGATGAAAAAAACCCCCTGTAGTTCTTTATTTCCAATGAAACCACCTTTGTCACTGATGTGCTTCACGGCACGACTGACAAAACTCAGGAAAAAGAGACATAATGGCAGATATTCTCAGTCCATTTAAAAACAAACACACACATCCAACCTTGTATGAAAGCACTTTTGCCCTTGCAACACCTCATTTTAGACAATAATACTTGTACATTTTCTTCACATTAAAGAAAAAAGAAAACATGCTTAGTAAATTTAAACACTTAAGTCTCCTCAATTTGATCTCCTTCATGTGTCCTTCCTCTATGTAATATTTATTTTCAGTCTTTGCTATTGTCCTGGTTTCAGCTGGGATAGAGTTAATTGTCTTCCTAGTAGCTGGTATAGTGCTATGTTTTGAGTTCAGTATGAGAAGAATGTTGATAACACTGATGTTTTCAGTTGTTGCTCAGTAATGTTTAGACTAAGTCAAGGAGTTTTCAGCTTCTTATGCCCAGCCAGCAAGAACCTGGAGGGACACAAGAAGTTGGGAGGGGATACAGCCAGGACAGCTGACCCAAACTGGCCCAGAGGGTATTCCATACCATGTGACATCATGCCCAGCATATAAACTGGGGCGAGTTGGCCAGGGTGGGGCAGATCGTTGCTTGGGAACTAACTGGGCATCAGTCAGCGAGTGGTGAGCAATTGCATTGTGCGTCACTTGTTTTGTATATTCCAATTCTTTTATTACTATTACTGTAATTTCTTTATTGTTGTTATTACCATCATCAATATTATTTTCTTCCTCTCTGTCCTATTAAAATGTCTTTATCTCAGCCCACGAGTTTTACTTTTTTCCAATTCTCTTCCCCATCCCACTGGGGGGGGTGGGGTGGGGAGTAGCTGTGTGGTGTTTAGTTGCCAGCTGGGGCCAAACCATGACAGATATGCAGCTCTGACTTACCTGTTGAGGTAGGCAAAAAAGGATTCACAAAAATATTTGTGGCTTCTCATGCCGGTCCTTCAGTAGTCCTAGTATAAAATGCATTAGTTCTCCATGACAAACTCCATCTCTGTTATTTTAAACAGCATCCTGAAATCTTCACCAGGAACTAGTGGGGGAAGAAGCACCCAAGGAAGGTTATATTTTAGAATGAGAATACACTCAAGCTGAGAGTCCAAGTGCTTTTGGACCTCTTCCCACAATGACATCTTCTCAATGGAGGAATCAAAATAAATTTTTTTAGACTAAGATGAGGAAGATTCCATAGAAACTATTCTAACAATGTAATTGTGGCTTTCTATTCTCTTGGTTTCCTACAGCAGTATCCCAAGTGAACTACTATTGAATGACAAAAATGTAATTAAAGTCTAGAAGACTTGTGTGCTTTATCTGAAATCTTGATGGAAATATAAATTTAAGGACATTTTGCAGGTTCTCTCTTTTATTTCACACAGTATTTCTCTCAAAGGGTGCTCGTTACAGCAGTGCTTCCTGTTCTGGCCCCACGTCCCTGAGGAACTCATCAGTGGTCCTTCAGGGATCAATAGAAGACTTTTACTTAACTGTGAAACTGAGCCACAGTTTACAAAGAGGGGTCCTTGCAGGACAGTGGAGGTTGTTTCCGGGGAGTTTTAAAGTGGAAAGAAGAAAATCAATATGTAGTTTTAAAAATAACTCTGTTCAGAGAAGAGAGGAAACAGTCATACAATGGGACATTTTATAATTGTTTACTGTGTGTGTTATAGTATCAGGCAGCAAGCACAGGGTTTTCTATGCCACACATTAAGCAGAAGGCATTTCCCCAATGGAAAATATGCCAACAACTGATATATTAATTTTTAGCATGTTTCAGAAACAGCAATAATTTTAAAGAAAGAAAGAAGGATCTCAGAAAAATGGGAAAGAAATGCTAAAAGGCATGTAATTATCAGCTCCAGTTTCAAAGATTGCTCCTTCTAATGAGTTATCTCATTTTAACAGCAGAGGACAGCCTCACAAGTTTACATTTAATGCTTTGTATTTACCTTAACTGGTTTGTAGAGTCACATTGTAACCAGCCATTCAACCTGGAGGCAGGTATCTCCTAGAGTGGGGGAACAGCAGCAGTTAGAACCAGGTTTCCATAGGTTGATCAGCTCTCACCTGGTTGCGAGAATTTTGAAAAGTACTTAATGCTTCACAGCTCTCATTTTGGAAAATCAAGTAATCTCGGTTTCCAATTCCCTATCCTCCTGAAATCTAAAAATCCATTGCTAGATGCCCAATCAGCCCCCAAATTCTTTTGCGAATCTGCCCAGAGTATTGGTCAGATTACAGTAGTACACCTGAAACCTGTTACACAAACATGAATAGGCAGAGCCTTTATTAAAAAACTGATTTATTTTTGAGATCTTGGCATAGATTAGTGCTGGCAGGGAAAAGAGGATCAAATCTATTAAACCAGATGGTCAGTGGGAGCTTCTGTTACAAAGATCCTTCCAATGACATCTTCAGCTAGGTTGGGTGAGACCCCCTGAACTGCTGCTCTGCTTGGCTCCAATAATCCAGCTGGCCCACGGTCTTAATGTGACCACTCTGGCACATGCATGATCCATTGCAAATGGTTACTTTAAACTGCATTAAAAACACCGCCTAAGTATCTTCCATAAAAAATACTGTCCTCCATGACCTTTTCTGCCTCTGCAGGAGCAGTTTCTATTGACTATCTGGAAGTGTCTTTTCTCTGTACAATTTCATCAATTTTGCTGCAGGAACCCCCTGGGGGAGTGTCTGGAAGGAAGGTACAGATTCTCCACTACAGATGTTGATCACCACATTTAAGGACACAAATTGGTCCATGCACAGCATATCCAAAGAAATTTTTTATTTGTTTGGAATTTTTTTCAGAACTCTTTATTAAATTTATGTAATTAAAAAATTTATCAAAACATCATCAGAATACAGCTGGTAAAAAGCACCTGTATCTGAGAAACCAAAATATTTCTGCAGTACACACTGAACCACAAAATGCAGCAGTTACCCACAGAGCACAAGAGAAACTTTCTCCCATTGCCAATTTCATTTTATACTACCTTCTATTTTTTCACCCTTTAAAACTTTTAGCCTCTTTGTCATTGCAGAAGAACATAATGTCCTCAAAATAAAAGCCCTGCAAAATAGCATCAACGTTAATATTTAACAAAAATCACACATTCCTAGTTGTAGGGGTTTACTCTTTTCTTCTTTGCTTTAACAATCAGTAAAATGTTAGTTTAAAAAAACAACAACCAAACCAACTGAAACAAACACAAATCAGGGAAGAATGGGAGAAAAAAAAATTACTTTAATATAAACAAACAAAATAATCCTGGGTAAAAATTTCTAAAATACCAAAGAGTCTTAGAAGCCTCATTCCGTTTTCAAAAGACACAAAGTAGTAGTAACCTAGGACTTCCAGTGAATTTAGGGAAGCACATTTAGACACAGATGTAGAAACTCCTCTACTGACGCTCCGCACTAACTAGCTGCAGATCACCTCATTCTAGAAGTTACACACCTGCATTAATATTTTGTTTAGGGAGAGCTAAGGTACCATGATAGAGCAATTGGATGGTTTCTAGTTTGGAGATTGCTTGCATTCAGCCACAGGAGATGAAGATCGCCTGCACATGAGCAGACACACTTCATGCATTTTGGGAACAGTCATGCCTAAGGCAGAAGTCAGTAGGCTTCAAGCCTCTAAAATGGGATGTGTTTCCGTAAGTGGTTTATGCTAGTCCAGGTCCATGCTGCTGGTGAAAGCAACAGTTCAAAGCTTTCCCCTGGGTATGTTCCTGCCCTTTCCACTTTGGTCAGCGCTACTTGTGTGCAGCCATGTGGTGTGCTGGACCAAAGAAAAATACCCACCTATGGATCCCACACTGCTTAAACCAATGATCTAGCAGGCTTTGGGACACAACTATGAAAGAGGCATAAATATGCTGCTTTTTTTTTTTCTTTTTTTTTAACAGAACACCACTTCTACGTTTCAGATACCAGAACATGAGAAAGGAAATAGACAGGAAAGGTTTTCCTTTACCTCGGCAATCAAACTATGCACTTGCAGAACAAATCCATACTTTCAACTACTATGAAAACCACCAGCATATCATGGTTAACCTGGTTGTACAGTTAATTGGCTTTAAGAGACTGGGAAGGCTAGTTTGAGAGGGCTGCTGCTGTCACTGATGGATTTTAGCAGTCTGACAGAGACAAGCTTCTGCACTGTTTGCAACTTGTCACCTGTGTGTTAAGCATTGCAATAATTGCCTGTTTTGCCTGTTCTAAATTTGTATATATTGTTACAAGAGTGACTGAGTCACGTGGACCTCTCTGGTGGAAAGAAACCACAGAGCCTCCTACAAGTGCTGGAAGAAGGGAGCAAGTACAGGGAGAAGAAGAATGATGTTGACATTTAGAAAATGCTGGGAGAACAGGCTGCAAAAAGCCTACTGTTAGAAAGAACTTCTTGGTCTGCCAGACGGAGCTGTGTAGGGTTTGTTACAATTCAAAGTCAGCTAAAATCCAGCCTGGATACACAAACCTTTCTTCAAGTACACCGAGGTTGGGGAAAAAGTTGGTTATAAAGCCTTTACTCTCCTTTTCTGCCTAACCTAACTTGCCTGGCTTTCTCTCTTTAAAAAGTTAAGCCAACTAGTTTATAGTCTAAAACCCCATGAATTCTCTTTAACATAAAAATCTTTTGATCTTCCTTGGGAAGCTTACTGTCAGAAAAAAAAGTCTAGACAGTTCTGCCTGCTGGTTTGGGGCCTCATCATAGTTATCTCCTTCCTGTATTACCAGGCACCTACCAGTTGTACGTGGTGACCCTCTGTCCCTACAGACCCTGTCAGGGTACATCTGGTATAAGGAAGGAGCAGAAGAACAAATCTAAAAACAGAACAAAAGAGAAAGATGAAGAGTGAAGGGAATATGGATCTGTGCAATCTAGGAAGCACAGCAGACAACTGGACAAAATTAACATAAGAGCTTTGTCTCCTTATGAAGTCAGGTGGAGATACACTAAAGAAAACTGTCTTTTCTTAACATAACCTTTCAGATACTCAGAGCTGTTTAGCAGTTTATAGATAAATTAGTCGAAAACAATTATCAGTCTAGCCTACAAAATTTGAAAATATTGCTTTCTGAGAAAGAGATATTTTGGAAAGTGAAGAATTTAATCTGAGAACACCAGGAGAGGAAGAAACTTGAGGAACAATTTTGTGAAGCCTTTTCAACAAACCTGAAATCCAGTCCAAGTCCTGTTGAATTAGAGATGTTATGAAATCATAACCTGAGGTCAAACAGTAACGGCATTACAAATCAAGACCTGAGAAAAAGAGTGCTAGGAGATCTTAACTAAGATTAATGAAATTATTAAACAATTAGTTAATTAATAAAGGAAGGCAGTATCATAAAGAATAGAATGAGAACAGATGGACAGAAACTGATGGCCCTGGTTAGTAAACATCAGGGCTCATGGAACAGGAAAAAGGAAAACAGAGTTGAAGGCTAAAAAGAGGTGTCTGCAAAATAGTACTGGACTGAGTTGATATATGAGTTGATGAAAGGTTACTCAAATTCTTGATGAGGAAATAAACCCCGAGCAGCACTGTATGCTTGGACGGGGTTGTTATACTTGAAATGAAAACATTTTGCAGAAGCCTGCAGTCAAAGATTTGAAACTACTTAAAGAGAAACAAAATATGTATCGTATGCAGTCAACAAAGAACAAAATTTGTTTATGGGAACTGTTCAAGAGAAAGCCATGTTCAGAAGCTGTGTTTACCTCCTTGAATATGAAAAAGGTTTATGACTTACAATTTAGACAGTGATACATAAGTTAATATGATCTCCTGTATTTCATTAAAAGGTTTTGATAGAAAAAGAGTCATACTGAACAAGGAGAGATAAAACTCAGATCGTGCAGTGGGGAAAACACTCTTACTGTGAGTGAACATGAGCTAGTTGCAAAACAAAATCTTTAAAAAGTGGTTTGCATTGTTTCAGGAAATAGTATCTCTCCTTGGATTGAAAAACATGGCAGACTCTACAGCTCATTGAAAGAAATGCTTTGGAAGAAAAGGGGCAGGCAATGAAGATTTTAAAAGTAACTAAAAAGAACGCAAAACTACAGAAAGGCACAGAAATAGTTACCAAACAGGCAAAGGACAGGAAGATTAAAAAAAATAATAGTCGCAATAAAAAAAGAGTAGCAAAGACAAGAGCAGAAAGCGATGCTGTGTGTGAATACACTCAAAGGCAATTTAGATCAATGGTCCTAAGAGTCCCTTATGTGTTGAATCTTCTCTTATGAGATAGTGAGTAGGTTCAGGTTCAATGTTATTCTCCTTGTTACCCAGAAGATGAAGTATTTCAAAATACAAGTCTCTAGCATGTAAGATCATGCAAAACATCAAAGTATATTGGAGTTGGCACCTTGGCTAGGGTAAGAACAGGCAGTGGACTACAACTGGTATTTTTAAATTCAGGCTTCATCTACATAAACTCTACAAGCCTGTATGAACTAGTATCAGTGTGGCAAAGCTCAGACTTTTGTTTGGCACCATAAAATTGGCATCCTCAAAATGTGAATACTGAATAACTTCTCAATATCGAATAATTAATTATTCAATAGAAGGCTTAAAGGGAGACTGCCTAATTATATAATAGCTTATATTGTATTTTTAGAAAGAGCAGGGAAAAAGTACTATTGATATCTGGCCACCTGATCTAGCTTTTGCAGACACGAGAGACTATGCATGTGATACTATTCAGAACAACTGAAGCTGAAATGGCAGGAAAGACTAAATTTTTTTCTGCTGCTCCTGACTTCTGCACAGTGAAGAGAAACCACTTTCATATTCTTCCAGAAATGAAGATGGAAAAAGAAATGGACATTCAGAATTTAAGATCTGACACAGAGCAGGCAGGGGAGGAGATGCTGCAGGAAACAGCCAGGAGAGCGCTAAACCCCCTGAGGTACCTCGGATGCTGCAAGACAGGGAGAGCTCACAGGCTGCCTGTGACGCCTTGACATGAGGCTCAGAGTGCCAGTGTCAGCTTGCTTTTCTCTTCTGTTCGCCGCCTTGAGACACGGTCTCCCATGTGCCTAACCCCACCTGCCGAAGGTCAGACAGTCCCGCTCTGCCTCCCTCCAGCTCCTGCTTCTGACTGCTCCCCTGCTTTGCCTCATGTGCAGAAACAGGGTTTTCTCCAGGGAGGCAGGTCAGCACAGTAATCTGGCAGAAAACATGTTGCTTTAGCGGGTTTGCTTTCCACCGTGCCAATGAGCCAGCTGAGCAATCCCAGGCTTGCAGAGCCTCCCTTACAACTTAGTTAACCTAATTCATTCATTAAAGACCCACCTTATTAGTTCTGACAAAAAGTACCCTGAGAATATTCAACGATGTACAACAGTGCATTTTAGCACAGTCTTCATACGCTGGCATATGCCCTATCAGTTTTATCCTCAGACTACATCACTGGAATAACTATAGCAAGATCTGTATATAGAGTGGGGAAAAAAGTGGGGGGTGGGAGAGGGAGAAAGAAATTTAAAAAACCCAAACCACCAGGAATCACAAATCTGTTGCCTAAAATGTCAGTCACTCATTCCAACAGCTGAGATTTCTTTAAAGGGTTCTGCACTGGCCTAACTTTTTTCCTCATTAAAATCTCACATTGGGATATTTCATGGATAAAACTTACCCTTGCACAAGAAAATGTGAGCTGTAATAGATAAGTGAGTGGCATATATACTTTGGAGAAGTTGCGAATAAGCATACCAATTCACTGCTTATTAGAAATTCGTTTATCCAAGGCCTGGTCACCTAAGCAACTTAATTATGCTATGCATGCAATCTCCTTCCACTGAATGCTCAATATTGATCATTTTATGTGAGTGCTATATACAGAGACATAGACGACGTCTGGTGTCTGGATGCGTGCCATGTCTTTCTAAGATAGATGAGGTTTAATATTATTTTATGCAGGAGAGTAAAAAAATTTGTAACTCAAACTCTCTGATTTACCATTGTGATCTTGTATACTTTCTTCCCAATGGCTATGTAGAGAATATAATTACAACCCATCTTTTTTTTTTTTTTTCTGCTAGGAAAAATGCAATTTGGCTGAAGCTAAATATTTTGTGAAAATGAATCAATTTCAATTAAACATTTGCTAGAATGAATTCTTACATGCAGAAGGCTTGGACAGAGAGCTAGGAAAGGACAGGTGTCCTGGTTTCAGCTGGGATAGAGTTAACTGTCTTCCTAGTAGCTGGTACAGTGCTATGTTTTGAGTTCAGTATGCGAAGAATGTTGATAACACTGATGTTTTCAGTTGTTGCTAGTAGTGTTTAGACTAATGTCAAGGATTTTTCAGCTCCTCATGCCCAGCCAGCGAGAAAGCTGGAGGGGCACAAGAAGTTGGCACAGGACACAGCCAGGGCACCTGACCCAAACTGGCCAACAGGGTATTCCATACCATATGACGTCCCATCCAGTATAGGAACTGGGGAGTGGGGGCGGGGAATCGCCGCTTGGGGACTAGCTGGGTGCCGGTCGGCGGGTGGTGAGCAATTGCACTGCGCATCATTTGTACGTTCCAATCCTTTCATCATTGCTGTTGTCATTTTATTAGTGTTATCATTATCATTATTAGTTTCTTCTTCTCTGTTCTATTAAACCGTTCTTATCTCAACCCACGAGTTTTGCTTCTTTTCCCGATTTTCTCCCCCATCCCGCTGGGGGAGATGGGGAGTGAGTGAGTGACTGCGTGGTGCTTAGCTGCTGGCTGGGGTTAAACCACGACAACAGGTTGCGGAAAGAATCTCTCAGATCCAAAATAACAACTGCTTGTGTCAGAATGGGCAAAGATTAATAAAACCTCTCTGCTCCAAAAGAGGCAAAGCAAAGAATCTGGTTCAGCCATTCTCACTCCGTGCTTTAAATACTCAGTAGTAGACAGTCTGAAGTCTTTCTTCCTCTGTGAAAACCTAGTCTCACATTCATTTTACTGCAAAATGAAACAGGTTTCAAACCTTCGATGTTTCACAGAACGGATTTGCTTTTCCACTTTAACAGTGCCTTACTTAGATAGTTGGCCAGCTTTTTGTCACCACACAACCAATGTCTTATTTAAGAAAATCCTTCCTACTGTATCCTAATTGGAAAGATGTAGCCCATACTAAACCTCCTCCAAGTCAGACAACAAAAGAAATGAGTACAATGCACGGTTACATTTCTGCTTGCAGTGGCTTCCTTAATATTTTACTTATTTGAATAAATGATCATTCAAAGAATAATGATGAACTTAGATAAGCAAAGGAGCCTCAGGAAGGATAGATAGAATAGTAAATCAACAAGATGGGACAGATATCTTTTCCAGTGAGCTAACATATAGATATATCTTCCCTTTTAAGATGCAAAGGTCCCGTTCAGTACTGCTTAAACTGTGCTGTTTAGACCTAGCCACCAGGTCAGATAAAAAGCTGATTGGCATCAGTCCACTGCTGGTATGACCGTGGCTAAAGTACTGTATTGTCTCAAGCTACGAACCCCAACCTAGAAATGCCAATATTCCTGATAACTTCTGTTAACTCTTGCTCTGTACACATTTACAGTAAATTCTAGTTCTTAACACAATGATGATTTTAAAAGAAAAGATAACTGAATCTAAATCAATGCTTTCCTTAACTGAGTCTTTTTAAGTGTTTATCAGAAAAGTAACGTTTTAGTTGACTTTTCTTTTTTTGAAAACTACTGCATTACCCTAATAGCTGTAATGCTCATGCGATTAAAAAGATCTATTAAAAGGTTCAAATGTTTAGTACAATAATTTCTGTAATGGTATATCTTAAAAAAGAAAGAAAGAAAAAATAGAAATAAATAATTTTACTTCTTTTTTAAGGTCATAGCTAGCACTGCTAAGCTAATGGCCTAGTCCAATATGAGTGCTGGGGAGGGGGGCTGTGAAAAAGGGAAAAAACCACCTACAAGAATGCTTATTAAAATGTGAAAACAATTGATCGTGCCCTTTCATTGGGTGCACTTTAGCAAACTTCTGCATTTCACCTTCACTGCTAGGCCAGACAAAGTATGAATTTGCAGCATAACTGATTACCTGGTTGATCACGCAGTGTATGAAACTGTAAAATCCACGTGGTTGCACGCTTTAAATGGCACAGGATGCAGCTACGTGTGTAATTCCTCATTGTGCCAGTTCAGTGCGCTGTAGCCCAGACAATCGGTGCACACTGTGCTATTCACCCTGTATCACTTACTTGCATGCTTCAAATACACTCACACACGTACACGGCTATGTACAGAGATATGCTCACACAGTTCCTCAAATGATACAAAAAGGCACTGCTTAATCGTTCTTGCTCTAAGGAAAGGAAAGGAAAGGAAAGGAAAGGAAAGGAAAGGAAAGGAAAGGAAAGGAAAGGAAAGGAAAGGAAAGGAAAGGAAAGGAAAAGAAGGAAAAGAAAAGAAAAGAAAAGGAAAAGAAAAGAAAAGAAAAGAAAAGAAAAGAAAAGAAAAGAAAAGAAAAGAAAAGAAAAGAAAAGAAAAGGAAAGGAAAGGAAAGGAAAGGAAAGGAAAGAAAAGAAAAGAAAAGAAAAGAAAAGAAAAGAAAAGAAAAGAAAAGAAAAGAAAAGAAAAGAGAAAAGAAAAGTCATCGAAGAGGCATATACATGAACCTGAAAGTACCTCTCCCGTGCCCCCGTGCGCTGCGGGGAGCACCGCCCTCCCCCCGGGCCTGGGGCAGGAGCCCCCCCCCCCCCCCCCCCCCTCACCCAGCCCCGCCCCGCGGCCCGCCCCGGTGCCCCCGCCGCCGCCTCTGCAGCGCTCGCCCTCGCCTTGCTCGTCCTCCTGCCCTGTCCCTTCGGTTACTCAGGCACGTCATGCACGCCCCTGTCTGGAACACAAGGCGGGCAGCACACCCCCTTTCTTCAGCAGGCTGTCCACCTGCGACCACCCCTTTTATCCTAAAGCAAGACACGTAACCTATGTGAGACCAGTGCCTATCCAATGTGTTCCCACCATGGGCTGAGATGTTTCATTCTTTCTTCTGCATCACACTGGTGCTCCGGAATGACGTTTCCCGTTTCTGGGTGCTGCGCTGCTCTGCTTTGATGAGACGCAGTAATCACCGAGTGAGGCACGTATGTGCTGCATCCTGATTGAAGGAGTAGAAACGTTAGCAAAGGTTACGGTCGTAACATCATCTGGGGAATAGGCGAGGAGGGTCGTGCACATAGTACAAATAAAACATCGTAATAGGTTCGTACTAAGTGAAACCTAATCTAAGGCGCACATGGTTTAGCGTTCTGTCTCGGGATAGGCCAAAGGAAAGTATCCAGAGAAAACAAAAATGAAACAATTGCATAGCAATACCTACCGAAAATAGGAGGGCGTGTTGCAGATTGGGTTACAAATGTGTTCCTCCTCTACCTCCCCTCTCCCATATTGCTTGTTTGGAACCAGTTATCTATTGACTTAATTTTATGTCCCCATGTTATCACACTGAAAAGGATGGCAAGCAATCGGTTTTTACTGATCTTCTCCCAGCCATTCATCAGACTGCACATCTCTGCTATATTCTGGCAGCTCTTTCATTGTATGTTTTTCAGAAAGAAGAAAAGTTGCTCTTTCACACCATCTGTTGGAGTTCCACAAATAATCAGGAGTCTAAGCATGACCTTTAATAGCAACATCCTAATGAGCTCCACACTTCCCAAAAGTGGGTCAAAGCTCCTCAATACTTTCCTGAGGGGATCCTAAGCTTTACACAAGATAAATCACACAAATACGTTGACGAGAAGTACACTGAATGCAAGTTTCTCAATTTTCAGGGAAAAAAACCCACTACTGAACAGTGGTGGAGCAGCACAATAATGTCTTTGGAGAAATAAATATTCTAAGTAATCTAAATAACCACATCTATTTGTTAAAATTAGGAAACTTAAAGAAAGAATGGAAATTTAATCAAAAGCAACACCTTGGCAAGTATTAATAGAGGTTGAATTTCCAAGATGCAAAAAAGTCTCTTCCAGTCAACAATATGCCCTAAAAAATGACTGAAGAAGTCAAAATATTGCTGAAAGCTGCCTGGTTTTCCTGACGTTGTGGGAGTAGTAAGCAAGTGACTAAATCTAGTTTCGCAAAGGTGTAGACTTCCACCTTTCTCTGATATTGGTAGGATCTAGGCATCTAAATATGTTTATAGATCTGTTTATAAGTGTTTTTTTAATATTAAAAAAAAAGCCCTCAATTGGTATTCAGAGGGCTTAGAGACTCCCTTACCTGCTAGTTAGCAATACTCTCTCATTTCCCTATAAACAGAAAGATACAGTGGTCTTACACAGTAGTTTATTTTACCTTTGGGACATAAAAACCCTTTTGCTTAACAGAGTTATAAAGCCATCACGAGATCTAAACTGATTGGCAAAGATATCAATGTTTTTTCTGTCCCCAGTGGATGATAACAGGGCATCGAAATGAGAGCAAAATGGCATGATAATGGAAATTAAATGCCAGCAAGAGCATTTTTAGGGGACATCATTGCTATTCACCCTGAGTAGGAATTCAAAAAGAACATGCTGCCTTTCCTAAAATTATTAACCACAATGCGTTACTGTATACAAAGTAAGACAGTCATGGTAGGAATTATCCTCTCTGTAACCAAATAGATCATCTGTTCAGGGCTTTCCTTCCTTGCTAGCTCTAGTTTACACCACTGAAATCACAAGATTCAAAACCTTATCTCTAGGATGCCAAGGCAGTAGAATTGCAACCAAGCACAGCTCAGTGTTTGCTCCTTCCAGATACAGACACACCAGTTCACCTGGTAACTCCATTCGCAACCTGCTCCAGAACAAGCACAAACTGCACTGTAATAGTAGATTATGATTTCATGAGATAGCGGCTTCACCATCCTGTAATACTAAAAATCCTTGAAGCATTGATAGTAAAATACTGGCATATTCTAATGTGTAAGGCTTTGTGGATAAACAATATTATATTCTTTATATGTGTATTGGCTTTGCATGGCAAGGTTTTGGTAGTGGGGGGGTTACAGGGGTGGCTTCTGTGAGAAGATGCCAGAAGCTTCCCCTGTGTCCGACAGAGCCAATACCAGCCGGCTCTGAGACGGACCCGCTGCTGGCCAAGGCCAAGCCCATCAGCAACGGTGATAAGGTATTTAAGAAGGGGAAAAAAACCCGCACAACAGCAACCGCAGACAAAGAGAGGAGTGAGAACACGTGAGAGGAACAACCTTGCAGACACCAAGGTCAGTGAAGAAGGAGGGGGAGGAGATGCTCCAGGCGCCGGAGCAGAGATTCCCCTGCAGCCCGTGGGGAAGACCATGGTGAGGCAGGCTGTCCCCCTGCAGCCCATGGAGGTCCACGGTGGAGCAGATATCCACCTGCAGCCCATGGTAAAGACCATGGTGAGGCAGGCTGTCCCCCTGCAGCCCATGGAGGTCCACGGTGGAGCAGATATCCACCTGCAGCCCGGGGAGGACCCCACGCCGGAGCAGGTGGGTGCCCAAAGGAGGCTGTGACCCTGTGGGAAGCCCGTGCTGGAGCAGGCTCCTGGCAGGACCTGTGGCCCTGTGGAGAGAGGAGCCCAGGCTGGAGCAAGTTTTCTGGCAGGACTTGTGACCCCGCAGGGGACCCACGCTGGAGCAGTCTGTGCCTGAAGGACTGCCCCATGGAAGGGACTCATGCTGGAGCAGTTTGTGAAGAACTGCAGCCCGTGGGAAGGACCCACATTGGAGAAGTTCATGGAGGACTGTCTCCCGTGGGAGGGACCCCACGCTGGAGCAGGGGAGGAGTGTGAGGAGTCCACCCCTGAGGAGAAAGGAGCAGCAGAGACAACGTGTGATGAACTGACCCCAACCCCCGTTCCTGTCCCCCTGTGCCGCTGGGGTGGGTAGGTAGGGAACTCGGGAGTGAAGCTGTGCTGGGGAAGAAGGGAGGGGCGGGGGGAAAAGTGTTTTGAGGTTTGGTTTTATTTCTCGTCACCCTACTCTGATTTGATTGGTAATAAATTAACTTAATTTTCCCTGAGTCGAGTCTTTTTTTGCTTATGATGGTAATTGGTGGGTGATCTCTCCCTGTCCTTATGTTGACCCACAAGCCTTTTGTTATATTTTTCCTCCCTTGTCCAGCTGAGGGGGGAGTGATAGAGTGGCTTTGGTGGGCACCTGGTGTCCAGCCAGGGTCAACTCACCATAATACAACATAGATGAAATATTCACAAAAATAAATATCTCATTACTGTAAAATGCTGAACACCTCCATCACAAACCTGTCACAAATAGGGTTTCAGAAAAGGACACAGGGGTAATGGCAGGCAGAGGTAACTCTCCAGTATTGAATTCCATTCAGGGACAGAAAAATCATCATTTAATGCCTATTTCTCTATGGTATGCAAAACATAAAAAATGAACCTAACAATAATGGTAATAGAACACACAAGAACTTACAGTACTATAAATTAGAGCTTTAGATAAATGTTATGTGAGCGACTGCTCTAAAAGTAGTAATTCTCAATGTTATTTCTAAGCAATGCAGTTTCAGTACTGACCCAAGTGATCTGGTTCTTACCTACTACAGTGTACAAAAAATCTTTTGTGGAAGATCCATATCCAAATTCTTCACAGGCCCCTACTGCGCTAAAACTCTCTTTCTCAAGAGATTACTCAGCTCATGATGGATGACAAAAAAGGTATGGATTTCTGCCTAAGTTTCTCTTCAAACCATGGGCTGTCAATCACTGAAGGAAAAAGCAAGGGAGGGAGGGAGGTGGAGAAGGAGAGAAAAGGCATGCACATTCACACACACGAAGGAGCTAGAAGGCATTCCTTGTGACGGATACATAAGACACTGCTTTCTGAAATCAAATCTCCAAATTTACCCTCCTCCTTTTCATCTGTCTTTCATTTGTGTACTGTTTGTCATATTCTGTTTTCCCATCTGGTGGCAGCTGTGTACATCTAATGAATCCTCAAAAACTTTCAACTTTGTATCCTTCTTTGGTTCCTTAGTTCATTTACTGTTAACTTCTTAAAAGCTTTTCTCAAAAGCAGTTGCTTAGGCAAGGTTTCCACTTTGCAGGAGTAAGGCAGGTATTACTGCTACTCTCTGTGTTACTTGCCCATTCTAAACCCCATCTTTATAGCTTCCACATTACAGTAATAGGCATACACTGTATGGAATAATATTCACAAATGACCCCATTGTTCAGTATGCTGCATCCCATACGTTTACTTATGGCAATAAATCCAATCGCATTACTTCAGCTAAGGCAGATTTATACCTGCTTCCTATCAGTCAATGCACTGACTTTAAAATTTTGTTCTGAGTTTTCATTACCTGTCTGAAACGTCCCTTTCATACCTATCAAAATTGGTCTCCATTTATACATACCCTCAGTCCTTACTTTCTAATAATAAATCTCAAATTCATCAGCCCTCTTGCCAGGTATCTCATCCATGAGTAGCAGAGCATTCACCTGTTATGCCCCTGAGCTGTGGAATTCCCTGAACTGAAGTCTCATCTCCAAATCCCCTGAGCTTTTCTAATCCCTCTTTGATTTGCACTTATTAAAAATTACTTTTAATATTTGATCCACTACTGACACATGCTGTAGGCTTTATTGACATAAAAATACTTCTATTTTCTTTACAGAGGATGCACTGACAATGTCAAGACTAGAAATGCCTTTTTATTGGCTTTCCATATAGATTGAAAGACTTGCCTTTCTTTGTCTTTCATTTCTGGGGTTAAGCGTCAGTTCATCTGCTTAGACTGTGGTGTCCAGACCCCAACTCTGTGAAAAAAAGTAAAAATTCCTATTGTTATTAGTAACATATCATGAATAAAATGCAGAGTACTGAGTAGGCGCATCATAAAAATCTCCTAATTTGTAGTAGAGGCAGTTTACAAAACATTAGCTAATTAAAAATTGATATCCTTATGGCTTAATTGGGAGCTATGCTCAAGGAAACTGAAGCAGAGAGTCAAAAACCACACCAGAGCATTAGCAAAGGGACTCAGGCATTCCAGCATCCAAATCCTGGACTGGGACAAGACAAGGTCTCTTTGTCAGCAGCAGGTACGTCCTTGTCTTTCCTGCCCACACTCGGTCTGCATTTTATCACTTGTGGAAAGACATGTTTTATTACAGGAACCCACGTGTTATTTATTTCAGTACTCTGAGGTGAAGCAAAGGCAGCTCTGAAGCATATTAGAATGGTAACTCCTGAGGGCAGGTGTAATCTTGACTCAGGATCTGCATCCAGGTGACCTAAGCTTCATCTCACCCCTTCAGGGTGAAGTAAGTGATAGCTCTGAAAACTCAGTGCAAGCAAGAGCTGAATAGAAAACACAGTTGTACTTCTCTTTGGGTTTTTTTAATCCTTTCAGATATGTCTGATTCCATATATATATATGTATGTGTATATATATGAGTATATATATACACACGCACAATTACAAACTTGGGATAAACTTGTCCTGTATCACAGAAAGCTAAAAGCCTCCTTAAGAATGGCTTGCAGAAGGCAGTCAGTAGGATGTTGTCTGAACAGTTTGGGTAAAGCCAGTGGGGATCAAGGGGAAAGGTTAATATCAGAGGGTGACACTGTATAAAATTTCACAGCAGGTAAAGCTCGGAAGGGCATATTTGTGGGAAGCGCGTATGAGAGGGGGATTTATTTTCTGATCATGTGAAATGGCTGCACTTCCAATTATTTCTATTCCCTGACTGAGTTTAATAGAAGTCCTTAGTAAACTCTGGGTTTGAGTGATTTCTCAGGTCTTGCACATCTTACTGAAACCCATGCAACAGGGCATTTCTCAGCTCTGGCTACTCTCTGAGCGCACACTTGGCATCCCCTCCTCAGCGTCCCACAGCCAGGCCGAGGGAAAAATTGCCCAGTGGAGCTTGTTGCTGTATTAATAGAAATACTGAATAGCACTGGGCAAGAGAAAACCCAGACAGAATGAACCAGCAAATGATGATGATTTCTCTACATTTACATCCCCCTCCAGTTAAACAGTTTATAACACAGCATAACAGGGTACATGTATTTCTCCTTGCTGATTGAGTTCCAGGTCAGCTTTTCTGTGTTTTGGCCTGAGATTAGTATCAGGTTGCCAACTTGACTTACGGCAATACATTTACTCCCATAAATTATTGGTGCACTGAATTTGCCTTAGTGCTCTGGAACTTCTTCATTGTTCTATGGTTTCTTTAAAATCAGCATTAATGGTTCAGAGAGTTTCTCAGTAAACTCTTTTAATACCCTTGGGTGCAACTTATCTGGCCCTGTAAATTCAAAAAACTGTTTAGCTCTGACAGTTGCTGTTTAAGAATCTCCCAGTTTATTGATCAAGTAGAAAGTAGTCCTTATCACTGTCAGATATGAGTATGGTGGTTCTTTCCAAATCAGAAGAGAAATATTTAATGGGTTCTTTTGCCTTTTCTGCAACGTGGTTGACAACAGCTTTGCCATCCTTGTCTAGTACCAGCTTTGCACCACTATTAGCGTTCCATGTTTCTGCTGCACTGAAAGAATTTCCTCCTCTTCGTTCCACATTGTTATGCTCTCTTTAACTTTTCCACATGTATCTGTAATTCCTAATTAGCAATGTACATTCCTCCAACAGCTTCCAGCTTTCTAATTGTTTTACACTAGTTTTAATGAGGAACATTGTTCCCCTCAACTGATGAAGATTTCTTAGACCATTTTGGAAATGTAATTTTCTTTTGTAACTTTGCAAAAGAAAAAATTAAACCTTAACTACCGTTGTCCACACTACAGTTCTGAAGCAAGCCTATTACTGGTTGAAGCCATAGCCTTTTTGTGCTTAATGAATAGAATTTCATATTTTACTTACATCATAATGGATAAATACTTCAAGCTGAGACTGAGTGCTGGTCTGAACACTTTTTCTGTGAAAAGGGTTTATCTATGGGAACTGTTTTTATATTAAATGTATAAGTTTTAAGCAAAAAAATGCCTTCTGTGGAGTATTTTTAGTTAGAAAATTAAATGGCTTTATTATATTAGTTTGTTACAAAATTACTGAAATTGAAATAAACAAACTCCTCTTTTTCTTTAACAAGGATGAAGCATGTTAATAATTCTTGCTTTTTCCCCCTGCCCCAAACCTAACAGAGGGTTTTTTTACCTTGCTGGAGAACAAGGTTAAAGATCTGAGAGTTCCCAGTGTCTGCTCTGAAAGCATTGTCAGGAAGGACAGATCCAGCCCGAAGGGCTAGGTAGGTCCCTGCCCCAGCCGCAGCAGCTCTCCCACCCAGCACCTGAATGTGCAACTGATGGCAACAGTGTGCTTTTAGCTTTCTGAGGCTATCGGGTCACACCCCACTTTACTCAGGTTTGGGAGAATGCTGGCAAGCACAACTGGCTAGAGGCAGGAGTCAGTATTACAGAGGCCGGACAGGATTTTAATCAAAGTGGGACTCCTTCATACTGCACTGGCTTTTCCTCTGCCTCCCCTTCAGGCTACTATCTGTTTCGTTTCATTTTGCTTTCCACTAAAGTTACTCCTTTCTGCCTAAACTTTCCTAAAATGCCTCGAATTCAGTAACCATCACTCTGCTCATTGCTTTGGCAAGACACTCTCTCCTTTTTCTGTTGTGTTTATTTAAAATGTATGGTGAGGAGCCGCCTCTGTCCTATCACATGTAACAAAGGTAGGCCGTGTTCTTGTCTTCTTTTCAGCAGTTCATGCAAAAGTGAATTTGAACTGGTACTATAGAAGGAAAAAGACGCAACAGATCTATTTGTCTCCTTTTTTTTTGGTGAAAGACAGGAAAGCATACCTCAGCTTTGCATCACTCTTCACAAAGGCCTGTTGAAAAGACTCCTTTACATACTGAGCTGGAATACCTGCTTTAAACTGGCGATTGCAAGGTGTCATCAGAAGACAACTTCTTACTGTGGTCTTAATTTCCCACAGCACCAGTCTACTTGCTGCATCAGGGAATGCAGGAGGGAACGCTCCTGATGTTGGGTGCCCAGGGGCAGCGTGCCACCCCTCAGGGCTTCATATGCTAAATGCCCACCACTGTGAGTTATGGTGTTTCAGGGATCTAGCTACTTATGCTGGGGACAACAGGCAAGGGACAACAACATTTAGGGCTTTGAACTTACCATTTAAGAAACAGAAGGAGGGAAAGTGTCTGTTTAGTTTAAGTTTCTGGATGGAGAAGCTCCTCCAACCATGACAGGCAGCTCAGGAGTACATACACAAGTGGCTGTTTAAAAATTTAACAAGTAGGCAGTGGAGGCTGCTGTAATAGGATGATCAAAGGCAAGAGTCAGCATCTTGACAGTGAATAAGTGGCAATAGCTACGATAGGGTTGGACTGTAAAGGACCTGGAAGGCAAAAGCAGTTATTTCTGATGCAGCATAGAAAAAGGAAAGATGCGAGAGAGGGATAATGAAAGAAAGTGATCTTTTCAGCACTATCCTCCACAGGTACAAGTGGAGCAGAATGCTATTTGTCAAGGCCAGAGTGAGGGATGTTGCTGTAGCTGAGACAGAGGAGAGGCCGAATGAGCCGGATATAAAATCTTCTGTATGGAAAGCCTTTCAGAAGTGCTAAAGAAGGAGAATCTGTGAGGCTGAGACCTTGTCCCGAAGCCTCTCTAGTCAAAGCGAGCAGACCATGGGCCTGGCTGATGGGTAGGGGTGGGGGCAGCAGGTGGGACCTCTTCTAGCCGTACTGAGCTTGCCTGATGGCTACCTGCCTGAATGCAGGTGCCAAAGGCAGGGAGAGATGTGGGCTTGAGGAAAACGTGTTACTAATTTGATGAGAGAAAGAGGGAACCAATTAATGTTTGCAGTAAGCATTACCTAGAGTTAAACAGGAGGAGGAAGACATAAGAGCTTTTGGTAAGCAGCTGAAGAAAGCAGGAAGGGTGCAGCAGGGTTAGGTCTCTTGTTGGTTATTTTAACGCTTAGTATTCAGAGCCCAGTCACTTCAATTACTTCATTCCTCTGTCTGATCCCTCACCTGCTACAAGGGATTGCAACAGAATAGTCATCCTGGGGTGGGGAGCACCAAGGTCTTCTTATGCCAGACTTAAGTGGGGCTGCCAGAGCAGGAGGGAAACAAAACACTGCCAGTAAGAAGTCCATCACCTGTACTTATTTGGCACAAGCAATTACCATAGCTTAGCAAAAACAATCTGCAGGTTGGAGACAATCCGGGAATCCTCTCTGAAAAGTAAACTATTGCCTTTTCTTTTTAATACACCATTTTAATTTTTCTAATGTTCTGCTTAGTCATTCTAAAAAATTCCTTTTCCATTTAGCTATACAGTGGTATACATGGCACAGTGGGAGTACTCTGTGGTTACAGACTAATTCTAAAACCACCTTAAATCAATGTGAATGTAATTTACCATGTATATGCTCTGATTTTCCTGTGTCAGTTGTACCCTTTATTACAATCAGGGAAGGATACAGTAGTTCCCTATTTTTCCACACATTACAATTTTAAAATAGCATTGTTATCCTCTAAATATGTATTACAAATACTTATGATTCTTACAGAAAACTAATCCACTTACAACCCTAAGATCCATCCTGTGAACATACTAAGCTTAACCTTGCTTAAGTTTTTGGGTCTAGAAGTTCTTGCTGCAAAACATTATAGTGTTAAGAGGGAAGATGAGGAGAATAATTCTGTTTATACTTTGAAAGAAAAAGTCAGAGGACGATCTATTGAGAACAGAGGCAAGAAAGCCAGCAAAAGTACAAATCCCAGGACAAGTATGGATGACAGAATCAGGGAAAATTAGCAGCTCAGGAAATGTGGCTTTGGCTAGGAAACAAAAATAAAAGGCTTGGAAATCATTGGGAAAAGTAGATTACCAGGGACTGAAGCTAAATTTTAGAAAATCTGGAATGGAAACACAGTTGATACTCTCCAGGAAGAGGCAAATGGGACACCAGCATTTATTTAGAGTGGGAAGAAATGAACCAAAGGAGAGTGAGGATGAAATACAGATGAAGGAAGCAAGAATGGTTTCAAACAGTCTCAGCCAAACCACCAAAAAACAGCAGAGAACAAACCAGAAATATCAATATCTACAGCAGGGAGGAGAGAAACCTGCAGGGGAAAGAAAGATAAACTGGGAAAGTTACTTCTGTCAGTCTTTCCATGGAATAAATTTGCAAGAAACTTTGCAGAGACAGATGAAATGAGAGGGGAGGAGAAAAGTTTTAAGATGTTACCTGTGGACTGCCATCTGACCACCAAGTTAGAAATGTTGTTAGAAAAAAAACAGAAATGTGAGAAAACAATGTGACATTGGAAGAGCGGTGTTACCTGCGGTTGCTATCGAACCAGACAGTACTTTATTATTTTAATAATTTCACTGTCAGTTTCCCTGAAAATATTAGCAAATTTAACCCCCAAATTACCAAATACTTACAGAAAGAGATGGCAAGTTGTAGAAGAAAATCTGGATTGAAAATGACCTTCTGCTCTTCTGCATAGAGATACAATGTGATCCTAGGATACTTCTACAATTTCCCAAATCCGATTGCTGCTTCATTTCGTAATTTCCACCCATTTTTACCTGCATTAAAATCACAGTTAAAGGCAGCTTGAAGATAGAAGCACTATATTCATCTCTCTTCTCAAATTTATACAATATTCTTAGAAAGAAAATCCCCAAACTTTTATCTATCTACCTTAGCTTTTGCTGCCTTTTCTGTCCCTCAGGAACAGGCTGAATGCCAGGTCCTGTTGGATAACAAGCAGGTAGGACTAGGACTTATTTTCATATATGTAGTTCCTTCTTATCAAATACTGACAACTTGATGTCTTTCTTACATCATGTCTGTCATCATCCGAGAGTATTTCACAAGGGCATTGAAGTGAGTATTATTTCCCAAGGCTCTAGCAATATTGTTTGTTCATAAAAAGATGTTGCTGAGGAAAAGAGAATAAAGAGGTAAGTTTAAATCTAATAGAAAAATTATATAACTGGGAAAACCCTATGTATTATCCCTTCAAATAACTATAAGAACTTTCTGAGGAAAGACAAAAGCCAAATGCCTGAGTCACTGTGCTCGTAATCATTACATCAGAAATTAAGTTGCACATAGTCCAATTGCACTTGAATGAAAAAAGTTTATCCAAACAGGTAAGACTGATGTGTATAAAAGTTCCCCAATGCTACAAAATCCATTTTTTAGAGGCCCAAACTGTAGAGTGATTAATGTTGTATTACCAGCCTCAATGACAGGTGATCTGAAACCTGCACAGGATCTCAGTAGCATTATTCTTGTGAGCAAAAAAAAACTTGGGAAAGGCATAAGTCATGCTAGCAATTAGTAAACTATCAAAATAACATTCAACTCAACAAATTTGACTCTAAAAAATTCATAATTGGTAAAATGTAACAATAAAATCCTCATTTAAAATATACATTCATATTTTTAATGAAGTCTCAGATTTTATGTATCCTGAGTTGTAAATTTTTTGGATGTTCTATCAAAGCGAGCATGTGAACTCTATACACAGAAGACAACAATGAGAAAAGAATGGGCCAAATTTATCTCCTCTTGTATCTTCACTGAAGCCTATGAGATGCACAGAAGGTCAGTGAAGTTGCCTACAATTGAAAAGGGCAACACATATAGATGTGCTTGCAATATTGGAGCCAGCTAGAACTGTTTCTGTAGGTGGAGGTTTTGATTTGATCAACTGTCAAAAGCAACAAGTAGAAAGTAGCTGTAGCTAAAATAAAGTTACATGCATTATTTCACATAAAGCCATATACATTACTGGAGGGAGGGCAAAATTACTTCCTTTCTCTTTAGGCTAGGTTTCAAACAGCAAAACCAAGAAAAATCGCTACAAAAGCCCTCTCTACTTTATCTAGTTTCACTTGTATGAACTACCTATCTGATGCAGAAAGTAAAAGTGATTGTACTTTCTTTTCATGAAATGACTTTGATTTAAAGTAAATCATCATTAGGATGCAGAATTTCAGTTAAGTTACAAGTAAAAGTTTAGTTAAGACAGGAAAAGCTTTTCCTTGAATACTGGCAGAAAAACTGAGAGTGTTTCAGTACCAGGCACCATTACAGAAAAGAAAAAGTGTGTATAGAAATTAAATCTTGAGACAGTTGTCTCAAGAGCCTTTGCATTAATTTTACTGTCAGGTCATCCTTTTCCCTACCAATTCCAAGAACTGTTACAGAGCAAAGCTGTGTGGGATGCGGAGGAAGAGTTTCTTACCTTTGCTTTGGGTCGTTTAACAAAACAGTTTCTAATGGAAAACACCGAACAAGAATTTCATAGAAAACATTCCAAGATTGGGCATGGTTAATGGTTGGACTCGATGATCTTGAAGGTCTTTTCCAACCTAAATGATTCTATGATTCTATTCTAAGATGACCTGTGACCAGAGCTCACTGCAGCATTTAGATCCAGGATCGAAACCTTTTTACCCTCCCAGTTCAGAGCAGAAATCTGAGCATGCTCATCTCAGATGCAAACTCTAACCAGCAGGAGATCTGTATAAAGCAGGGGAAAACAGAAGAGGAAAAAAAAAAAAAATCTCTCTATTGCAGCCTCTCTCTACTCAGCATATTGTGCCAGCACCTCTAAAAGCAAAACTTACAAAAGCCAACCTTCCTCGTTCAGGTATACATGCTCATAAGCACATTATACAACGGTAAGTCCATCCTTTTGATCACAGGTCACAACAAAGTGCATGCCAACAAACTTCCCCTTCTGTAGTGCATAATAGTATGCCATTCTTTAAACTTTTCAAATGTTTTTCAGAAGTTGCCAGCCAGAAACAAAACCAGAGGAGAGAGCAGTATGCTCTTTTAACCAGGAACATCCTACTGTCCCTGGTTAGGCATGTGCTTATAAACAGAGCTGATTCTCTGCTCAGATACAGGCAGTGCATGGCATGCAGAAATATGTTCCATGCATTTCATTAACGTCATGTCTAGCAGCAAAATTTTCCCCTAGATACAGACATTTGATCTGACTTGCAGGCATGCACATATAAAGATGGCTTCATCAGTCCAAGTGTGCTGCTACATACAAAGGTCTGAGATTATATCTTCAGTCAGCGCTGAAAACAGCAGAAAAATGGTACTGGCGTAATAGCACATGATTGAAGAGGTCATCCAATTTGAATACATGGGCTATGCCACCCAGAGTCACTTATATAAAGCACAGGAAGCATTTACCACAAACTAGTTTTCAAAAAACACCTGTGGCCCAGGATCAAGCAAACAAACAAAACAAGTCATAGTGGGCACTCAAGAAAGCATAAAGAAATGGTATTAAGAAGCTATTTAAACAGAAAGAGAGATTTTGTGTGATTCACACAAAATTTTAAAAATGGAAGATTCCAATAATTAAGTTTTACAGAGGTGTAAGGGGCACAACTTTGACAGAAATTATTTCCAGTTCCCCGTATCTTCTCTTCCTGAGAAGATCCTGATGTTTTAATGTCCAGAAAGACAGCAAGTTTTTTGTTTCACTGAAAGAAAGTGGTAGGTGAAATGAAGCACAGCGAGGAGCAGCTATTTCCAGTTCCAGCACTGAGAGTACCAGTGCAATCCTGCTGTCCTTTGCCCTTATTCTCAGAGAAAGCCCCTTGATCACAGCCATCTACAGCATTAGTGCATGGAGTTGAAAACAAGCAAAGAAATCCAGGACATTTAAGGAGCAAAGAGTAGGTCACGGAGAAGTTAGAGAAATTTTTGAGCCGATCTTTTAGTATCAAGCAGTAATAACACTTCCTCATCTCCGAGTGATGGTACTTCTCTGCATAACAAGTGGTACAATAAAGAACAGGCAGCCAGCGTGTGTCAGAGCAGAGAAATGCCTCCAGAGTTTATGTTCACACACAGGAGATGAGTAAAAGCTTGGGTCACACACACTAGATCCAGGCATTTAAGATGATGCTTGTTCATCAAACAATTTGAATAATGCTTCTTTTGACATGTAGATTGCTTCTTGAAAAAGAGCTGCCATATCCTTTTTTTTCTTCTTTTCACACCATTATAAGCGGAAAAGCAATTTCATATCTGATTTTTCTATTGAATTCTTTTCTTAGTTTAGTTACAGCAGGCAAAAAGATAAAGCACTGAATTATCCAACTCCTCATTGCTTATCATTTTGTAAGGAAAAGCTTGTTTCTCGAGCTACCGCAGCCCAACCTCTTTTCTGAAGAAATACTGGCTTCTTTGGGGCTCCTTTTTCTTTACATGAAAAAGACCCCGACAACAAAGGTGCAGACAAACAAGCATTTTCACATCTATAAATATAGTCAGAAAATAGCACATTTCTCTATAAGATACTGAAAAACACTGCTTACGTGTATGCAGAATGATTTGATTATTAAAAGACAACATACCTGACTTTTCAAATTCCTTCACTAATAAAGATGGGTGCTCTGCTTTGTTTTCACATGAACACATGCCTCCTGAAAGTTACATCTTTAAAATATGTCCATAAATCACCATCAGGCGCTGAAGTACCTGCTCTTTGTCATTTCTAGGGAAGAACCTCTAGCTGAAAGAAACAAACAAAAAAATTTTGACAAGAAAATGATTGTTAGAAAGTTGATTTCCTTCTAGCTATTTCAGTAAGTTATCTGGAGAGACAAAGACCTCTTTGCATTAAATATAATGTGTTTTGTGCAAAGAACTTGAAAGAACCTTATGTTAGAAGTCCGTATACATTGTACAACATCTGACCTACAGAAACAGAGGGGAAAGGAAAAAATGCCTTATAAATAATCACGAAGTTTAAGGCCACATCTTTGAAACATTGGAGGGAAAATGCTGATTGTTTACATAAGAATCTGGCTAGTCTATAAACTTCAAAAGTATTGTTTCTTATATTACTTACAACTGTAAAATGAAAAGCTGTAGCTGAGGGTTTTTACAGGAAGCTAGAAGAGTTGCTGAACTTTAAATGGCCTTAAGCTCAATTAGATGCTTTGGAAAATTCCTGGTTTGATATGGTTGCTTCACACTAGCTTATCAAACTACCTGTTACCAAGGTTTAGCTAATTACTAGTTATGTACTTATTTTTGTGCTGCTCAGGTAGCTTTGGCAGTTGTTGAAATTAGGCCAACTTCCCTTGCTTGAAAAGTCTGAAATAATAAAACCAAACTCTACCAAGTATGAACCTCAATGTCAAGATGTGAATTTATAGTTGTGTAAAGTGAAAACAACTAGGACCACTACTTGAACTGCCTAGGGCAATAGGGGAAGGGAAAAAAAATTAACTAGAGAAAATAAGAAAATCACAATGAATCCCATAAGGAACAGATTAAAATTATTTTAGATTATTCTTCTTCACCTAGGGACCACAGTCCATCACCACCAAGAGGCTTTCTGTGCCAGACAACCTGCGTGCTTTCCCATGCACTGCTGCCGGGACCTCCTGCGGTTCTGCCGCATTCCCCTGTGCCCGTGGACGTTCCCCCGCCCGAGCAGCCCAGCACACAGACTCTCCCTGCGTACTGGACCTGCGGGCAGGGCAAGAGGCAGAACTTGGTATCCTCCGGGCCGTGCGTGCTGTTTGGCCAGCCAAGCTGAACAGGTAGCCACAGAGCTCTCAGCGCAGCATTTCTGCACATAAATCACAGGCTCTCCTCTCTGCTCAGGAGGTTTTGACAACGGGCATAGGAACCTGGTATTCTCAGAAGTGCTGCCTTTGTGTAAAGATCGGTCGCAAGCGGAAGGGTGGAGGGACTGACAGAGCAAATGCATACATTTTGTTGCCATGAGGAAAAAGGCTTTAGAAGGGGAGAAGAAATTATCAAGTTTCTTGCATTCTTCAGTGTTATAATACATTTTTATCCACTCTCAGCTATCAGTTCATTATTTCAGTTCCAGTGCTACCTGCCATGTTATTCAAGTACCATACAGTAAATTTGTGCTAGGCAGCTTCCCTCCTTTCTGCTATTCATGTTTCCTAAGGAGACAGTGCAGTTCTTACAAGACAAGGCATTTAATTCACAGCCCTGCCATGGGCTCCCTGTGTGACCAGAGACAGGCCACTTAACCTTTCAGTGCTTTGGTTTCCCCACCTCTAAAAAGGGAAGAATAACAATGCATTTCTTACCTTTTATTCATTTTGTCTGTTTAGACTGTATGCTCTTTTAGGTGGAGGTTATCTGCACTAAGTTACAGTACTGCAGTATTTATCAGTATAAAGATATCAGTTTGCTGGTGTAAAATGGTTCAGAATTTTTATTTTCATAGATGAATTGAAGTTCATCACTATCTGAGCGAGTGCAAAATGTTCAAATGCTTTTTTAAAAAGCAAGTAAATTGCTCCACACTGCCTATGCTTACAGATACTCTGCTGTCAGCCTCTAACAGTGGCGTTTAAGTAGTGCTGTGCCTGGATTCCTGATTTCTGACAGCTGAGGATCCTACAGCTGGAGAGGCGATTAGGGACTGCCTTGTCTACGAATTCCCCAGCTTTCTTGTTCAGCACATTGTTAATGTCATTTTAATGTAGACTTGCCACTGTTACGTTCTTGCTTGATGCAGTGGTGGTAATATGCAGAGTAGCCATAAGAATCACAATATTCCTTGTTTCAGCCCAGAATGTGTGACAATTTGGGGGCTTAAACTGTTACACTGCTAGCACTTGAATCCAGCCAGCTACTTTTGTATTACAAAAAAAGGAAAATGAATAAGTGTGTGTACCAGCTTGCTAAGATTCCTGACTCCCTATTAACACACACCTAGATTCAGAGACCTTCCACCTTCAGCAAGAGAATTTTTGACTTTTTTTAAGGGTGGGGGGATGGACACAGTAGTTTATATTGAGACTTGGCATGGAAAATGGTAGAATTGCCTGATAACCTTGTGGCAATGGAAAAGCATTTATCTTTTATGCTATCATCGTGCAGTCGTGTCTACAGGCTTTACTTAAGAGGCCACAGACAGTGTGGTTTTCTTCTCCCCTGTGTGAGCCCCTACCCCTCCAAGACAGCACAGGATACCTGTACCTGGCCTTGAAACCCATTTTACAGAGTTCAGCAAGGCTGATTCACCCTTTCTGGTAAATTTATACCAAGATCTTGGGGAAGATAAGGGGAGAAAGTGAGTACGAGGGGCTGTGATGAAGAAACACGTCTCGTCCAACTTCCAGTATTGTTGAATTATTAATGCGCTTTCTAACAAAGGCTAATAACATGGATGGCAAGAGCATTAGCAATTAGATATGTCACCACTACAAAAAATACTTTTTCCCCTATTCTCAAGACAGCTGGGACTTTCTTACAGTTGGACTTTTAAAAAAAGATCTCAGCCTGTACTGAGGTCTTTTCCTGATTTTTTTTTTTTAGTGTCACAGTCAAGATTTATTCAACATACAAATTTACTAGTACAGTCTGAATTTTGTGCCCAAGATTGTGACTTACATTTGCAGAAATAGCAAAGTTCCAAATCACAGGGACAATACAGAAACCATTTTAGAAGATTTAACTCAATACTGTATACTGCTGGTGGCCCAGGTTTCTAGGAAGTCAGGAGGCTGAAGGTTCATAACTCCATTCAGCAACAGAAGGCTGCCTTTGAAGAGCAGGTAGGAAAACGTATATTTTAAGAATTTCAAATCCCAGCCTTCTTTTTAATCAGCTAAGAGTGTTGTATTTTTCCTTTAATTCTGTCCTCTGTCAGCTCTGAGTAGCTTCTTTCAGAACGGAGCAGACCTGATTAAGTGACAGAGGTAGAGCAGACGTTCTCGTGATATTCACAAGTATTCACAAAAATCAGAGGCTTAGAGCTGGCTTTTAATTCACACTCAATGATTTTAAATGTTATTCATCCTGATTTATAAGTGAAAGTGGGTTTGTATCAAGTTTGCTACCATTCATATTTTTCAATGTAAAGCAGTCATAGCAAAATGTGATTTGGAATCCGCTGGACTGCAAAAAACCTAAACAAATCTGCTCTAATATTAAAAAACTTCATTGAACTAAAATGAGAAAATATTTATCTGTATTTTATATAGAGATGCCTGGTTAGATTGACCTATTCAAATTTTTACCTGCTTCTTTGATCAAAGATCAATGATGCCACTACCACAGGAAATTGTTTGGATTTTTTTTGATCAAAAATAATCAGTATTAATACGCATTATGGTTTGATATAGTAATAATAGTTTTACACACAAACAGAGGTTCATTATTTGCTACAAAGCTAAAAAAAGCAAAATTTTTGTAGGGTGAGATCACACACACATTCACACATTAAATATTTCCATCCAAAAGACCTGTTAGTGTTCGTGAGGATGTTATCCTGAAGTCCTGCCTCTTCAGGGCATCCTGGAAGCTGGGAACTCCCTCCTTAACAGAGAACAGTTCCTTTTCTCTTAACAGGGAAAATGAATGAGCCTGCAGTTTTCTTCTCAATGCAAACAGCAGTGTTAGTGTTATATTACTTCAGGCATAATTGCTAAACTAGTCCTGTGGTCCATAATCACCAGAACCACAACGAAAATCACTTGCTATCAAAACAAAACAAGAAAAACAACAAACAGAAGGCAAACATGTATTTCTAAATATTTCATTGTAACCGCAAATTATCAGAGGAAAACTGTCAAGGCTAGAAGCAGCAGAGAAAAGCTGTTCATTTAGTAAACAACTGTAGATGGTAAAATGTAATTATCACAAAAGCAAACTTTACTAAGGGGATAACTGTGAGTCTGTTAGAGTAAAAGGTCTCTTTACATTTTTAATCTGACAGGCTGAGAGTTCTCTGGAGAAAATAATTCTTAATAAAACCACAGATGCAGGAGGTTCTTCTTAGCCCTCTTTCTCCACTGTGCCTCTCATAACAAGCTTACAAAGTAAAATACACTTACTTGTTTGCAGTAGTGCCCACGTGTGGAAGATGAACAAAAGCCTTGCTCAGTATTCACTGGCAAAATAATATAATCGGATTTTAGAAAATAAATGATTCTTGACTCACAGGCTGAACTACTAATCTGGATTCCAATCCTTCTTCCAGCCTTTGAAAACCGTGATAACTCTTTAAATTCACTTTTAGGCATGAAGTAAAAGTGGCCAAGAGGAGTAATAAAAACCAAGTTCGTTCCATGACCGACTTTCTAACCTTAAGCATACAGCTAGGATACAACTAGATATGGAGGGTAACAGAAGTACCACCCCTTTAAGAGCAACCATACACACACATGTAGAAATAGTTTCTGCCTACATTTTCCCTTGAGAGTAATTTTCTCAGAAGTATTTTTAATACTGTAGATAAATTTATTGCTACATTTTAAAGGGGAAACATAGTCTTCAGTTTCTACATTTTTATTTAAATATGGCCATCTCCATCTTTGCCATGCTGCTTACAAAACTGTTATTGTGAGCTTTATTGGCTTTATTACTAATCAGTTGCCAAAAATATACTATATACAAAATTTGGACTGTGAAAAAGATATCCTAGCATGGGACTGGTGAACAAGAATTTCTAGCCAGGGTCCTCCTAGCTTCTGTCACCCGCATGGCTACGGACCTGTACTGAAAACAATGGGGACACTCTCACACAAATGTCAAGGATCAGAGCTGGAGATTGCAAAGGGACAAAAAATAAGGTTGATGATAAGAAATGTTAAAGATGTTTATTTGTTTTCAGCTTACTAAAAAAAATCCAAATGCAGCCCGTTAGGACTAGGAGGTTTGGAATAACCAGAAGCCATCTGTACTTCCACTTGCTTCCCTCCCACAGGAGTAATTCTGTAAATACCTGCTATGCATGTCTAAGTCCAGTCAGCTTTTTGAAGGTCCAAAAGGTCTTCTGAGAAAGGCTTGGAATTGTTTCATCAGTTTAGCCTGTTCATTTGGGAACAGGCAGTTTGATGCTCTGAACATCCGCATTCATCTCTTGCTTTCCCAGTCCCCAAGGACCAGAAATGCGTTGAACCAAGAAATTAGTGATGTTGCCTGTGTAGTTTATTTAAAGACCAACCCGCTCTTGGCAAGTGACCTTAGCTCAGCGACAAATGTTTGATTAATAAATCTGGTGACATTACTTCACATTTCTTCCTTGATTCAACTGCTCTTTTTCAGGCAAAGCTCCCACTGAAGTTAAATGGAGTTATGCTCTGGTAAAGATAGTTGCTCTTAATTTAGCAGCTCTTCCTTTGTCTGTGGATTAGTGATTTGTTTGTGGCATTTTAATCACCTTTTCTGATACAATTAAGGAGCCACCATTGTCTTAAGTTTCAAGGCCATAACACCCTATTGATTTTGAAGCAAACTCCCCATTACTTTCAATAGGAAGCTCTACCTTTAAAAGAAAAAAAAGAAAAAAAATAATCAATGGCATATTATGGCCCTTAGAAGGTAGATAGGACAGGAGAAATATTTTGAAGATGTTTCAGGCATTACAAAGGGATTTTGTTTCAAAACATGAGGAAATAAGATTACTGTGTTGTCTGAATTTTCCTATTGATTTCCAGGCACAAAAAATGTATAAAGAACAAATATACAATGTTCATATCTGTCTGAGGGAAAGATAGTAAAACCTGCTGAAGTTATAGTGCTAACCATGTCCAATGCACAACTATAACGGCAGCTGTATGCGGTGAGCTTTGCAAGGGCAGAGAGTGACTGTAGTTCCCTCCAGATCAGTTATTTCACAGCAAGACTTGGACAGAGAAAATATCTTTCTTCTAACCCATAATCACTGGGATTTAAAAGTTTGCTGGTTTGTTTTTTGTTTGCTTTTTTTTTTTTGGTCTTTTTAAATGGAAATAAATTGCTATTAGTGCACAACATTTAGGTCTAGAATACAGTTTTTTAGCAAAACCAGAAAAAACAAAATCCTAACAAATATAGAGGAAACCTTCAACTTGTGTTACTGTAAGATTTTTCCAAAGGAAAGAAAAAAAAAGTACTACACTGAAAAAAATCTTGCATGCTCTTTCTGCAATTTCATCTCTTGTTGGTCCTGTGAGGACATTATAATGAGTAGCTACGAGACTCCAGCAGAGACTGGTTCTCTTCTCCAACAGCGCCTCTGAACCTCTCTCTCAAAGCCCAACAAAACTTTATGGTGCATTAGCCTGTCAAATAAAATCTCTAATATACGCTCTTCAATTCCTCGTTCATGTGGTGTTTAGCTTCGCTATAAAATAACTGTCCTCATCGGGTTATTCTTCACGTTAGTGCAGGTAATTTATTGTGATCGCTAGCACTGTAAAACTATCGGAGCCAAATGGATGATAGCTATCTATCCCACCCAGGAATAGCAGACCCGTATCTACCCAAGTGTGGAGAACAAGGAGAGGCAGCCTGGGTCCACCTGCAGCCAGCCGTGCGTGTTGTATCAAATAGTGGTTAGACTCATTAGTAAGCCCCTGTTGATACCTTCTTCTTCCATTTGCTGCTATTTCCACTCTAACAAAGACTCAAAGAGGGGGTACACTTGAGCACTACGTAAGTCCTTTGCACAGTCTACAGCCTGAACGAGCACGTTTAATCCCTTGCGTACAGACTGAGGTCAGGCTGTCAAACTACAGCTGTATCTCTAAAGCTGAAAATTTCAGTTGCAACTGTCTGAAATGAAGAATTGAGGTCTCTAGATGGGACTATAATAGACACACTCTGTATATTGACATAGGTAGGTCCGTAACATATGCTCAGCAGTAGGTTACATGTTACTTCTGACAATGTCAAACAGTATTATTCTCTCCACTTCCCCTTCTTTATTTGTGCTTGGATAGAAGATATTTGATCTTCCTTCCTTAGGTAGATCAAATTCACATTCAAATTACAGCAAGAGAGGAGAGATGTATTCCTTTCCTGTCCTGGTGCGGTAGTAGCAGTCAGAACTTGGAAGGAAAAGATTCCTGTCCCTGAAGAGTTTTCTAAGGATCTCGCAACTTTGCTTCCCCCACCTCACCCCTGCAATCAACTGCAAAAAACTTAAAATTGTGTGAATTATACAAAGGAAATTAAAAAATTAAATAAAGCTATTAGAAGTTTGGTCATTTGGTAGGGTTTTTTTTCCTTTTCATTTATCCAAAAATGTAGTGAAACAAAAAATGAATCTAAATGAACAACTGATTGCTCAAAATGAAAGCTCTATGCAATCAACTCCACCCCATGAAAATACTTGAGCACCCCTGTGAGTCCCTGTGATGATTTCTTTCCCAGTCCCAAGGGAGAAAATCACTGCATTCAATATGGCACTTTCTCCCCCTTCTATCCAGCTGCTGTGACTCTCGTAGCTGCCCAGCAAGGGCACCCCCCCCCACACACACACTTCCATGGGACAGCTTCCCTAAGAAAACATACAACTCCCAAAATGGGAGAGAGAGAAAGAAATTACTTTTCTAACACAATAGTGATGAAGCTACCTTTACAGACCTTTCTTCAAATGCTATGTGCTGACTATTCAAGGAGAAAAATAAAAATGATTGAGATGTTATTTTGTCTCAAAGTGAGGCTGAAAATGCAGTAACATCTCCAATAAAACTCTCAAGGGGATTTTCAGCTTGCAGTCCTAGCACATATTCATGATCAATGAATAATCCATAGATTCTAAGGTCTGTACAAATTCATGCACATGCTACTCCAGGACTAGTCAAAAAATAAAGAAAGCAGCTGTCACAATCTATTAGCTTACGGATGAGCTTTGGAATGAGCTTTTAATGACAGATATACAAACCAGATTCTAATAGTTCTGAAAACGAAGGTTAGTCAGAGAAGTAAAGGGAATTCACGCAATACATATTTTAAGACTCTTTTTGCATTTACCTGAGAGACTCAAATGGCTCCTGCAGAGCAATTATGTCAATCCAGAAACATAGTACATTTCAGGACAATGCGGTTCTAAGAAAAAACACATGTAAATATTCAGAACATTCCTCACACCATGAGACCCCAATTCAGAATTCAAACCAAATGCATTGCACCCAGAGACTGGCCTTTCCTGCAGCTCTACCACCAGCTGAAAGCCAGTTATAATGTGTGATCCTATGAAAAGACAAAACAGAATTCCTCTGGAACTGTGGCTGTAAAGTGACCCCTTGATTGTCTTCAAATTTTAAATGCATCTCCTTCCTTGAGTAGTAGTGTTTAGTATTTAATAAGAGGGAGAAAAGGTGATTCCACTTTCAAAAATATTCCTGGTACAGGTGTTGAATTTCAAAGCACTCTACTTGTTTCTGCTGTTATCTCAGAGTGCGAATGTCACAGAATAATTCTGCTGTTATTTTTCCATGTTATTTCTTGAGTTAAAAGACCTGACTGCTGTACATTCCAAGGTTGCTGATTTCCTGTGCAATTCTGCTTTCAAGCTTACATAATTTATACCACTTTGTCTGCCACCTTCATACCCAGCTGTCGTCTTCTTAAATATTAAAGTAATATAAGCAACTTTTAGGCATGCTTTATACTTCAAACAATATCATATAGCACACAAAGTCCTTGTGTTGTCAAAGGACTACAAATCACAGGCCAGCTTTTGTTCTTATTTCAGTTCTGTTTGGCTCGAAGCTAAAGTACCCTGGCATATATTCTATTGTATTGTTTGCATTTGAAAATCATAGAGAAACATTATCAAATGTCTCTGTAATCATACAAGATGATCTAACTGAAAGAAAGATCATACCAGGTATTGTCAGAAGCAAAGGACACGTTAGTGAAACCTGATAAAACAAACAAAAGAGGCAGCAAATGAATCAGAAGAATTACCCCATCATACAGTGCCTGTCACTGAACTAAGGTTACAGGGCAACAACAAAACTGTCTTCAAATAATCCACCTAGGTAACATCATTGATTCTTCAGTTCAAAAAGATGCTGCTCTTTGGGGACTAGATATAAACGCTGGTGTTCAGAGCATCAAAACTGTTTTCTCCAGAAAAGAGCAGTCAGGTGGATGAAACAATTCTGAGACCTTCTCTCAAAAGACCTTTTGGCCCGTTAAGGAGCCGGATGGTATTTGCCGTGCAGCACGGGGATTTGCAAAGGAGGCTCCCTTGGGGCTGAAACAGCAGCAGCTTTTGACTCATGCTAGCCGTGGCCATCAGCCTGGCCACCTGGGTGCAGGGCAGAATAAGGAAGCTTTGCAGTGGAGGAAGTTACCTGGCACCAAAGACAGACTAGGCAACAAAGAGGTGCTTGCGACCAGAAAAAGAAACTACATAAAATGAGGTCACGCTTTCAAGGGAGCGCTGGCAGCTCTCTTGCTCTTCTCGAGGTTCTGGACATTTTAAACAGGCTCTGGCAGAAGAATGATAGATATTGGGTTTACTCTCCTGTACAATATATGATAGATTTTCCTAGAATGCACATAGCCACAAATAACAATTGAAGCTTACCGCTTCTCATGCCTCACATGAGAATCCCTCCAACTCTTCTGAAAGATGGCGCAGTGCTGCACGCGTGGATCACCTGAGTAGATGTCTTTGTTGTTTGTTATAGGAGAGAGAGTCCTTTTCAGCGTGTTTCTCTGCAGTTCAAATAACTCAGAAGACAAAGTTGCAAGCAGATGTTGACTTACACGACTGTCTATCCCTTGCTTTTATTTCTGGTTATTTGTTGTTATATTTTATGCCTGTTTACCTGTTAATTAGGAAAAAACGCAATCAAATCTTACAAAGTTTGTGAAGAATTGAACCCTAACTAAACAAAACTACTCTAGTCAAAGTCTAAAAAAGAAGCACCTCAACAATTTAAACATCAGTATGTATCAATAACTTGTAAAAGATGGAAAAAGCTGACTTTCCATACAGAGACTCCTATGGCAAGAATCAAATGAATTTTTAATAGCTTCATTCCCCTTCGCTGGGTGTACAGTGTCTAGCCATTGCTGTGCAAATACACGGTAATGGAAATATAGATAGGTGGTATAAACAAGATGCTCTTTAAGACACGAAGGGCATTTATTTTTATTCTGCATTGGTAGTGCGACAGAATAAACATCTCCTCATAATGAAAATTATTTTTATGACAAGAGGGAGAAGGGGCAGAAAAAATTAACTATTTTTCTTCAGCACGAAACAAGTTTTCACCTGGAACACCCATGTTCCCTGACAGAAAAGAACACTGAGTATTAATTCTGAAATGGCATTCAGACTTTATTATGGCATAGCTTAATTTTCTAATAGGAATGGATTGCATTCTGAGTCTGCAAAGCTGCACATGAAATTAGCTGCTTCTTTTAAAATAAGCTTTAAAAGAAGTGAAGAAAAATCACACATTTTCAAATGTTAACTATGTCTTAAAAGAGAGGCTGCACAGAACTGTCCCTTTGGGTAGAGTTGCTGTGGTAAGGCTATTTCTCACAATTATACAGCATCATGCAAACCCCTGGGGATACCGATTCTATTATATTTTATTGTTCCTGAGTTCAGTGAAATTCTTTGAAGAGACTATTTTACCAATCAAGCTAACAGCAATTCTGAAAATGTTGTAGTAATCTGTAGTCTTTATTAAGTATGCATTTGCTGACTAAACAAATGACTCTTGTTTATTTCCATAAGATAATAGCTCTGATGCTATATTTGTCTGCAAGTCTATTGCATGATTTGCTGCCACAAAGAAATAAGAGTTTTGGCAATGAACAAGATCCAACTGCAGAACCAAACCTTAATTTCACAGAACCCACCTGATCGCACCCATAAAATGGCTATATTTTGCTGTTCTTTATTAACATCACTGAACATTTAAGTCTATTAAGATGCATTTCATTACCTCTGCCAAATGCAAATGACTTTCAACCTTTTCAGAGCAGTAAGATTTATTGTACAGTTTAAAGAATGATTGTGCCTTCTTTCTTATACAAACAGGATTTTTTTTCATGAGTATGTTCCCAGCAATTTAGTAGCTATATTTCAGCGGGCTTGATATAACCCTGTAAACATTTGCGAAGGAATCTGAATAACAGCCCTGGCACTTCTACTTTGATTTACTGAGAGGTACTTGCAGGAATGCTGCCACGAATCACATTGTAGTTAACATCGTTAACTAGTGAAGTAATTGAACAGTTAAAAATACCGTACAGTGCAGAGAGTAACTCGGTCTGTATCTCCTGTTACAAGTAAGGATGTTGTTTCATGATAGGACACGGAATGAGAGTTATGGCAAAAGGTAATTTTTACGAGCACAGTTTCATCCTCACCCTTCAATGATTATACATCACAGAAAATAGGTTATAGATTTAATAAACTTAGTGTAAATGTATGAATATACCCTTACATATGTAGATCAGAGAGGACATTAAAGTTCTAACCCAAGTTCAGAATACATATAAGTTTTTGTAGGACTTTAGGCTTAGAGGTTTTTTTCTCCATTTGAGTGGAATATAGTCTCTGCTATTAAGGCATCAAAACATCCCTCAAATAACAGCAAACAACATAATATTAAAATCACTTCTTCTATTCATCACCTTCTGTTCCTTTTACCTACCACCACCCTGATATGATGGCAAACACAATGCTAGAGTCACTGCTTCTTCCATCCATCACCCTCTGTTCCTTGTCCTTCCCCTCATTATGACGGATTGAAAACAACTCTAGTAAGTGCAGCTGACAGGGGAAACACATATGCAGTAAGTCCACCCCACTACACTAGTAATTACTATATAGAGATGAAGGCAACATAGCTACTCAGGTCCAACCACTGATGAAGTTGTTCCCCAGTCACTGGCAGGGCGGCAGAGTAGCAAACTAATCCACAGTAATACAACAGTAAAGTACGAAAATAGATTATGACACTGATTCAAACTCATTGGTGCAGTATTTATTTCTTCTGCGTATAGGTACCCAAAATGATCTCAAGCCTTTAGTAATACTTCCCCAAAAAGGAAATTCTTTTGACATAAAATTATTGCACAGAACTGGAGTGCCCAATTATGTAATTTTCCAAACTACACATTTTTATTTTTGTCATCCTCAAATCGGAACATAAGTAAAGATTTCTGGAACAGGCAGGCTTTTAAAATGAGTAAGGTTGTGCCTGTATCAGAAAAGAATCCTTTTGGCTTAAAAGTCTCTCTGATTGGACATGAAACAGTAATCTGAAGTCAGTAGGTACCTGGAGGTATTTCTACTTTTCAACAGCCTACAGAAGTTGTTACTGGTATCCTGAAAGAAATATGCTTTGCAAGCCTAGAGGACAGGCTGTGTAATATCATCCCTATAACTCTGAAACTCTGCTTTAAGGTCCAAGCATAGGAATTATTTGAAACTAATTGGAAGAAGGAAAGATGCATTGGGTAATAAAATGAAGTTAGAGCAATATATGAGCACCAGGAAGACTGTAATTACTCAGCATTGCTTTGAGAAAAATCTCTGCCTTCGTTTTCAAATACCAACTTTATAGAATTGTGGCAAAATTACCCTTGAAAATAAATCTGATTGATTACCAACTTAAAATATATTTCTGCATTAGGAAGGGTGTAGACTTGTAAGGCATAAAATTTTAACACGTGAAAGTTAGGTATATTAACAGTTAGTCAGAAATTATTTCCCTAAATGACTCTCCCAGTCTCAGCCTACCTTCTCCAAGAGAAAGACCTTTAGCTAATCCTTTTCACAGTAATGAGGTCTCTGGGACAAAAGCCTATTGCTTAATTTGGGACACAAATGACAGTGTAGACCTGTCTCATTTTCAGAAGGATCCAGGAGTGCCAGGGCATCAAACAGGAGCCTGGCTTCCCTCCACCAAAACGAAGGGTGAGGCTACTCCTTTTTCAGAGCCTTCACCCTCACTGCCAGATGGCTTCATCCTTGGTAGCTGTCTGGAAAGGCTGGTAGTTAAATGGGTCCTGAGCAGCATTAAACTGGGCCATGGTTGGGGGCACAGAAGGACCTCGCAGACCAGCTCCAGAGCCTTCCTTGTGCTCTGCCTTTGGGCTGCAGATAAAAGCATCAGTTGGCAGGGAATATTGGAAGTCCATGAGAACTCACTGGAAGGACACAACTTCTTCCACTGATAGGAAAGATATCATGTGCTGCAATAATCTGATTTCCAGAGAGGTGAAGTCCATACTGGTGTGACTGAGTCACCAGTACCTCGTTATCCTACCTCTGTGAAGATCAGTCACTGAGGATTTCTGCCAATCCCACAGCCACACCTGCCAATGTGATTTGGAGCAGAGACTTCCAGACATGCTTCTGATAAGTTCCAGCCAGAACATAAACACCTTTTAACTTGGGCCACTTGTGCAGTTCTGTAAATCCTTATTGTACCTTTGACTTTTTTAACAAATTCTGAAAATACATGGATAGCATTACTGTATTCTCTCACATAACCAGATAGATTGCTTTTCAAAACTACAGTGATTGTCAGGACAAAATTAATATGTGGTACATAGTTATGTGTCTTAATATATGGCAACTTTGGTTAGGAAAATTTTGATTTGCTGAAGGGACAAAAACCTGTGAACTCTTTCTTCGGAGAGTGGTGAACAACACTATGCTTTTCACTTGTATTTGGAATCTTTTAGCCAAAACACCTTCACAATATTTAGAAGTAAAACCCACATAACTCACTCTCTCTGCAACGCATTCCATTACTGGACCAGAATGCAATAAGTACTAGGTGCTCTATATCTGGGAACAATTACAGGAATAGACATTTTGGGTAAATCTATTGTCCTGGTTTCAGCTGGGATAGAGTTAAAATTCGGGTTGGCTTCCTGACTGACCCATCTCATATACCCCACTTGTTTGGATATGGATTCCAAGAGGAGGTGGTCCTTAACTTCTCAAGGGACTGAGAGGAGAGACTGACTGGCCTACAGATCCCTCAAGCCTTCCTTTTCGCTTTTACTACAGTCTTTGTTCAGTTGTCAGAAATTTCCCTTGACTACTATGATTTTTCACAGATAATAGTCAGCAGCCTTGAAATCACATCACTGAAATCTTTCCAAACCTCTGGGTATATCCCATTTATATATATAGTGTTGTCCTAGTTTCAGCTGGGATAGAGTTAACTGTCTTCCTAGTAGCTGGTACGGTGCTATGTTTTGAGTTCAGTGTGTGAAGAATGTTGAGAACACTGATGTTTTCAGTTGTTGCTACTAGTGTTTAGACTAATGTCAAGGATTTTTCAGCTTCTCATGCCCAGCCAGCGAGAAAGCTGGAGGGGCACAAGAAGTTGGCACAGGACACAGCCAGGGCACCTGACCCAAACTGGCCAACAGGGTATTCCATACCATGGGACGTCCCATCCAGTATAGGAACTGGGAAGTGGGGGCGGGGAATCGCTGCTGGGGGACTAGCTGGGTGCCGGTCGGCGGGTGGTGAGCAATTGCACTGCGCATCATTTGTACATTCCAATCCTTTTATTATTGCTGTTGTCATTTTATTAGTGTTATCATTATCATTATTAGTTTCTTCTTTTCTGTTCTATTAAACTGTTCTTATCTCAACCCGTGGGTTTTGTTTCTTTTTCCCAATTTTTCTCCCCCATCCCACTGGGTGGCGGGGGAGTGAGTGAGCGGCTGCGTGGTGCTTAGTTGCTGGCTGGGGTTAAACCACGACACCTACTAAGGAAAATGCCTACACTAGAGAATTCCACACAAAAGCTTTAATTGCATTTCTGGCCACGTTCCTTCATGGTCTGGCTTTAACCTGAAAGTGACATTCTTTCCTGGACTTAATATCTAGCTTGTTTTCTTTTTGCTAATGACAGATGGTTCTTTGTTGTTGTGCTTGTTTTCCATGCTTCATATATAAAGCATATTTTACATAGCAGATTAAACAAGAAAATAAGAAATACACATTTTTACAATGTGATATCAAAAGCTTTGGCCAATCCCTTCTTTTATTTTGTAGGATTCCAGGACAAAATGAATTTGAGTGAAAGAATTTTGAGCACTTACTTAATCTTGCTGAAAAGAAAAACCTTACATGCAATTTGAAAGTAGACATGAAAACATATAATAGATTTTTCCCCTGGTGCTATTTGAGGGACTACTATCCTGGCTATTCAAACTATTATTCTGGTTTTGTAACCCTCTCTGCCCGTAATCTATAAATGTGTACAGTACTATTTATAATAAAATAGTCCATGACCACTTAATATATAAGCACTATTTCAACTTGAAGTCTGTATGCACTAGACATCACCAAAAAAAGAAGGAAACTGAATGAAAATTGCAAGTTCAACATCACTTCACAAGGTTTCCTAAGTCATGTAATTACATCAGAGAACACTGAGCTAAAGCTACAGTAGCTTTTATTATTTCTGTCATAGAAGCACTCGACTCAAGTGGTCCTTTACCCTGCAATCCCTTCCTACATGCATATTATTCAAGTTCAATAACTAATTTTGCAAGAATAGTACAGAAGCTTTCAGATATCTGCTTAGAGTCATTACACTTTTGGAGAGTAGACATCATGTTGTTATTTTTAAAATAAAAATCATGGCCATGATCAAAGAGAAAGTTTTATACTAAGCCCCCAAGGCAGATTTAAGGGTTGACTCCAGATTGATGTCATTCCCTGCGAATTTACCAACCTTTATTAAAAGGAACCATTAAGTCCAAGTTCAGAAAAGACTTTCAATTTCTACCTCACATACAATCTGAATGCAACAAGTGCATTAGTGAAACAATATTTTACACTGTATGATCTTCAAAATCTGAATTTAATATTTAAAAAGTACTGGTTAACCTTAGATATAGCTTTTAAAGTCTCAGCAACAGAACTGGCCAGTAGGTATCAATGCATACTGCCAGATGGAGATTTTTACATTTCTGCATAAAAGCACTGGAAAGATGTGAAGTTTTCCATGCAAGCTGTTCCACATGCTGACTCCAGCATAGAGTTTTACTGAGACAAATGTAAAAGGTTATGAAAATGAGGTGCTTGAATCCCTTAAAGGAGGCCTGAGTTATTTTGGAGACCTGCAATATGCCAGGGGTATAATGTTGCACCCTCAGAAAAATGGGGCATAAATCCTTCTTTTCTTGAACATCATGAGGACACTTGGCTGGATCAGAGTATATGAGTATATGAGTTGAAGTGCTGCATGCTGACAAAAGCCTAAGAATCCAAAGCAAGTTTTTACAACTTGAAACCCTGTACATGCACTTGTTAGCATGTTAAATTATCTATTTTTATAAACATCATAGCACTGGTCCTAGGTCTCCACAAAAAAAAAAAAAAAAAAAAAAAAAAAAAAAAAGAAAATGTCCTATTTGTGAATTATATATATGCCATCATCTCCCTTTCTGCACATTCAGTAATATCAAATTACCAAAATACAAACAAATGACATACATACAGTATTTCATGTATTTCATGTCAAATAATGGATTAGAATCATCCTTATATTACAGCCTTAATTCTCCTGGCACACTAAACTCAGAAATAGAACTACCCAAACCCTATAACACTGGCTGCTATTCAAAAACATGCAAATCAGATACTGTCTTCTCAATCCAGTGAGCATATCTTTCTACCTATTTAAACGATTGCACAACAGGTACTACAATGGTGAATTTGGGGTGGCAAAACAAGGTTGTACCTTTTAAATTGTATTTATATACTTGATCTTGGAAAACATATAAGAATGTGATAGGCACCTCAATAGATACACTTTTGTGTAATGTTAGGTAGACGTCAAATTGACTTAATCTCTCTTGCCCTTGACTAGATTACAACCCCTTGCAGAATTAAATGGTGTTAATGAGCCTTGGACTATATTCAGAAAGCTAGGCCTTGCAGAAAAAGGGAGCTTCAGTTCAGCCGAACACTTCATTATGAGGGTGTAACAAAGTACAGAATGTGAGTGTATTTGGGGGAACAGAGTGGTAGCTAATGAGCTTCTTCAAAACCAACAGGCTGACACAACAATGCCACATGTTAGTGCTCTTGCCAGCCAGAAGGCAGCTAGATTGACCAGGGACCAGAGGAGAGGGGGCACGGAAGGGAAGGAGAAGGGAAGTAAAGAGTAATTTCCTAGTAAAGCATTGAAAAGACAGACATTGCTATCTAGTACCTGCCTTGAATATAGGAAATACAGTTTTTAGCTTGCAGCTGCTAAATTTAGTTCACTGCCATGTCACTGTCATAAGAGAAAAAAAATTAAAATGAGTTCCTGAAAAAAATCATGCAGGACTTCTCATGGTTTTGTGGGTTTGTTTGGGGGGGGGGGGGGGGTGGTTTTGGTTGGTTCTTTTTGGTTTTGGTTTTTATTTTTACATAGACCAATTAGCCTCAATCTAGTCTGATGAGCTCATATGAAACAATAAATAAAACTCCTGCCTTTTCCAACTCACTTCTATCCAAGCCAACTGGATAGTTTAACTCAAAAACACTAAAGGAAACAAAGATCCAAAGTAGCCATGATCCAATGAATATGTCTTTCGTATTAAAGCATTTTGTATTGGGGTACCATACAAGCTAAAAACTTACAATAATCTGCTGTACTAAAGAAAATTAGGAAGAAAAATAGCTTGACAATATAATGCAACAATCCATGGACATTTTTAATTCTTCTTAAGGCAGTGGTTGTTACACTTTTTTCTTATGCCATGTTCTGTTCTGTTTCTACCCACCCATTGGAGAGCTGCTGTCATGAGCCACATATTCCTCCCCGGTGAGTAGTGTCCGGGGTCCACCAGCCCTGGCCATGCCAGGCAAGGATGCCATACTGATGAGACTTCATCAGCTTCTGGAGCTTAATGTTCCTTGTCTTGTCCTTCTGTCTTCAGATAGATAGTTGTGCTCTGACCATGTCAATGCTGCCACTGCTGCCACACTGTTGGAAGATCCTGAAAGGTAAAGTCATGAGGTCTGTCTGCTTCTGCTTTGTGTTGCACAGGTACCTGCCACCAAAGATCTACTAGCTCTGCTTCACCATCTAACCCTGGTCAATCCACATCAACAAATCCCTAATCAGCAGGTCCTCAACAAAACAAAGATACAGGATGGAATTTCTTGTCTTTTCAAAGCTACCAACCTAAAATTTAATTTAGGAATGTCATCAACATGTTATCTGAAGCTGCTTTAGAAGGATTCAGCAGTACTGATGGATCCTGATCCAGGCCCATTTCTGATCTGCCTGGACTTCATAGTTACATAAAAGAAAGAAAGTTTTCTCTCCAGTAAAGGATTACGTTGTCAAAGGAGCAGAAACTAAGCCCTGCCATCTTCTCTGAGGGGCAGGTTCAAGCCTAAGACCATGGTCTCAAGCAGCAAACCCCCAAATGTCTTCTAATTTCTCACTGGGTTCCTGGGCTGAAATTGCTTGTGCTTTCCTCAGCTTGGGAATCTTCCCTCACCACTGTTCTCAATACAACTCGGCCTCTTTCCACTCTCCAGAAGAGCCTGCAGCCTCCCCAGCTACCTGAGCTGCAGTATTCATGGCAGCTGCTTTCGAGGTGGGAGTCTCATGGAAGCTGAGGGACACCACTCTCCCCTTCATGGGCTGGTACAGCCAATGGTTAGTGAATTCATTTTCCAATTAAGCTGTTTGAGACCAATGGTAGAGCTAACAAGCTTGCCTGTCTTGGACTCCCACAGGAGAGGTAAAGACAGCTTTTCTGTCCCTCTCTTACCCTAAAGAATGCTAGGCTAGGTTGCTTTTATAATGAAAATGCCCCCCCTGCCCCCCGCAATGATTTTAAAATTACATTAAATTATAACACATGTAGGCTAGGATGCTTTAAGAAAAGGGCTTACAGGTACCTGTTCCTGTTATTGATGTCCAGAATAAACCTTCAACCAATGAAAAAGTGCTTGCTTTTCCTTTTTCATTAAAAATTGTGGAATAAAGAGACCGATCTACTTTATTCCTCTAGACAGTCTTTAAAGTACGGCTGTCTAGCTTGTAGCAAAAGAAAAGCTTAGCATATGGTGATTTTTATCCCAGAGAAGACTCCTTCCCTGCTGTTTGAGGATTCTTTTTTCCTTCCCCCCAAAAAACAACATTTGATAGCTGTCTAATTCCTGACTGAACAGCACACAGTTGCCTCACACCATACAGTGTTTGACCCAGATACACAGCTTACTGCTTTGCAAAGCACATTCTCCTGCACTGACAGATAAATCAGTTTCTTGTGGCTGCTTAAAAATAGCAGCTATAGCTGTTGGAGAAGTTCTCTGCAAGTGCAGACGAAACATGAAATTGTGAGAGTAATCCACCACGCTCTCAACAAGCCAAAGGAGAGCCTGATGCACATGCTATCACCAGCCCCCACACGCAACCCCACTGGCATAGCAACAAAGCTGGAAAATCCTCGAGGTACGGCGAAGGCTGCCAGCAGTGCTAACATGATTAGTTAAGGGGATCTGCTTGTTTTCCTCACGCGGAATGTGAAGTGCTAGTATCGTTCAACTTGGGCACTCCTCTTAACTGGGTCATCTCTGCTGTAGGCCCTAAGTAGACATAAAAGACTTCAATCCATGCTAATGCTGTCAAAGCTAGCCTGATAATCTTGCCACTTTTCCTCAGGTGTCAGCATAATTGGGCTTGACCAAGAGGTAACTCAGCTACTTGTGTTTATGCCATGCTTTTGAGGGTGCTTGATGCATTTCACTCTCATGTCATGTTCCATTACAGATGAGCCCCTGAAGTAGACCTGAATAGATAAAAAAGGCTTGCCCAAATGGTATGTTTTTCCCCATACTGAGAACATTAAAGACTGAACACAATGATACATAAGTAAGAAGAGAATCTCCTTTTACCTAACTTGACTTAATACAAGATTTCTTCTCAGATGTTCCCCCAAACCTTTTGGGACAGGAAGCTCTAAAATATAAGCAACATTATAAAATAACTAGTGGTAGTAGTGGTGGCTTTACAAACTACTGGAATAAGATGATCTCAATTGCAATCCTTCACCTAGTCAAAATACTGTCTCTATGCTATCTGTAAAATGAGTATTGCCTGCTTTTGGGGTGAGGTGTTTTGGTTTGGTTTTTTTTCAGACGACTGGGGAAGTCATTAAAAAATGGAAGCTGGTGATGGTGACTGCCTAATCTTTGTTACATATCCTCCCTTCTGATATGAAAATAACAATTTTTGGTTGTGCATTTTGTGTACTGTAAGGCCTGTGATGGATGTCTTTAAAGCCCAATATGGGCCTCAAGTGAAAAACCAGAGCTGCGCAAAAAAACACCTTCAGAAAGGTGAATTAATCCACTGCAGTAATTAGATTAGAAAGGTCTATGAGAAGGTAAGCCATTCTTGGTAAGTGTTTAATCACTCAGGATGAGTAGGAAGTATGTGCACATATAAGCACTAAAAAAACCCAATACTATGGTGATTGATTCACCTGAAAATATCATATTACAATCAGACTATCTACCCATTCAATTTGATAGGTATGTTTTCTAAATTCCAGCATATTTTCCTTGAAGCCTGTCAGATCTTGAATATTCACGGTAAGCTAGTCAGGGTGAGCTAAAGGCAGCAAGAAGAAAACGAAACTCCTTTGACAAGTTAGGTTTTGTGGCACATGCTACAGACAGGAGGTCAAGTTCTGATCAGAATAATCTATTCCAACCTTAAAAGCCTTTGGAACAATGTGAAAACACTAGTATGCCTAGATTTTTCTCCACACTGCATACTGTCCAGAATGAAAATTTTAAAATGGGTCTCTGACCATTATGAGCAAGATTTTTTTTACCACTTGCCAGTCCCAGTCATTTTTAAATAAAAATTTAATTCAAAGTTGAATAAAAATAAGTAAGTATAACCCTTTTTACTTCATACAACAGCAAAAAGTAAATATTCTTTCAGTTACAGCACACTAGATAGTATGACAAATGACAAAAGAAATGAAGGGGTTTTTTCTGCTGCTTTTCATCGAAGACACCATTGGTTTTTTAAAATGCTTTGTATCTTTAACACACTGCATAATGTTATCCCCACTTTACTCTTACCAGGGAGATCAGCCAGCAGAACTCATTTCCCCAGGGTTACTACTTCTAGTGGCTTGTCCTCCAAATCAACAAGAAACAAGCCAGCTCTTGTCTGGAAGCCACAGTGGTGTGGAATTCAATCCAAATGGAAATGCAGTGTTTCTCATCCAGCTTGTGGCTGGGTCAGCCCTGAATTCACGCACTTGTGAAGCTTCCAGATCCCAGCTGATCATCTCAGACTGTGAGCTGAACAGAGGTGTGACTCTGTCACAGGAATACTAACTCACTGAAAATGATGCTCAAGTTATACAGAAGCTGCATATTTGTGAGTCAGCTCTGCTTGCTGGGAACTGGCATCCTAAGATGGCTTCACAAATACTCCTTTTGGCAGCTCTAGCCTTAAAATCCTCCCTCCCTCGTATCTCCTATATCATTCATGCTCCAGTAGTACCACCCATGTCAGTAATCAGTAAGGGTTGTGGGCGCTGTGTGGTAAGCCTCCAATTAAACTGATACTACTATTGCAACACTGGTGCAAAGGTGGCCTTAGTGGTATCCAAGCAATAAACCAGAAAGGAGGAAGAGTAATTGCTGAAATTAATTGCTGTTAAAAAAAGGGGAGGAGGGGGGTGGATAAAAGTGTGCTCACTCCTGCTATACTGCAAATATACTGTTAGCAGCTAACTTTAACCCCTTTCAGAGCTGCCTCTGAATTCAATAAAAGCAGGTGCAGACCCTTTGAATGCAGGCTAATCACTTCCACAATGAGGATCATCATTTCCAGTATCATTATCAGGACAATTAACTGGAACACCATGGTTGCCAGCATTTTTCACTTCATTTGTGGCAGCATCCTTGGCACAGTGCTGCTGAAGCTAGTTCCTCAACTAGATCAATGCAGGATGGTTATCTGCTCTCAGCTGACAGATTTACCTTTAACTTGCCACTAACTAACCACTAGGCATCAAGCCAGCTGCAGATTGTCCATCTTTGAAAAGCAAAACGAAACAAAAATACCAACCATTTCATTCAAGATTGCTCCCATACAGGATCATTAAGCTACAAGAATGTCTTTTGTTTCATATACTGTATGTACAATATCTAAGACGAGTCTTTTATTGGAATTTTTCTGCTACTTTTGATGAACTGCCAGAACCTAGATGCAGAAAGCAGAATGGGCAAAAAGCAGAATGGGTAATAAGTAGCAGTAATTCACAGTTCTGTAAGTATCTTACACTCAACACTCACGAACCTACAAAATATTAATAAAAGAAAACCTCAGTGTTTTACTAAATGATATGAAGAATCCCTTCAATAAAATGTACTGTCACTATTGACTTCAAATCAACATCTAGCTTTTAGCTAATATATGCTTCATTGATAAGATTTAGTTGTTTTCCTGTAAAAGGCAATATTTTTTAATGAAGCCTCACAGTATCTTTTTGAATCAATAAGTATTCACATTATACTTAAGATGAAAAAACAGGGCACAAAGTTTCTGTAATTCACTGACTTGTCCTTTATTAACCCATGGCATGGTTACAAGAACCCACAACACTATCACGCTCTATCAATAATCCTCAAAGCTTTCTATTCTACTAACCATTTTCATGCAAATTTAGAGCACATCAGGAAAGATAGAGGAGACAGCATTCAAAAAACCTTCAACACGTGGGTGAAGTGAGAGACTTAGTTTGGAACCATCTCCCTTGATGCTCTCTGATGACTCAGAAAGTTGCCAGAGTTTTAGAAAGGCAAGAAGCTCTTGCACTTAAATAGGAGGTACTTACATTTTGATTATTCTAAAAGAAAAAAAAGGGGGAAATGCTATGCTGCTTGGCACTGTGGTAGATGGTTTATATAGTAACTCATTATAGGTGTGTAGAAAATCCCCAAATCTTAAAACCTGTGACAACTTAGGTTAATTTTGTCTTGGCGATTCATATCTAGTAGAAAACCGAGTAGCTATATCAGTCAGTTTAAAACAAATCTTAAGAAGTCATATTTTTTTTTATTTTTCTGCAGCTCTGGAAATGCACATTAACTGCACAACTCCATCATTACTGCAAAATTTTAATCTCATTTGTATATTCTGGTTCTCCAATGCTAAACATGCCTCTGGCAAAGCAGATCTCAACTTATTAGCACAGATTTTAATAATTTCTCTTTCCCTTTTCTCTCATTTTATTTTTTTATATTATCCCTTTTCAAGGGCTTTCTTTTTTGGTTAGACATTAGATTTAACTTGATGCAGTACATAAAAACCTGCATTATATCAACTGGCAATGAATACATTTAACTTAAAAATTTATTTCTTTACTAGCCATGTGTTCTTCCCCAGTCACACTCCAAGGTTTATTGTAATACATCTGGCTAAACAATCGTGGTTTATTTTTCAGTAAAAATATGGATTCTTGCTGAGAGCAAAATTTTATTGCAGAGGTATTGGAAAGTAATATCTGTTCACTATAACAAGCTCCCCTGAATCCATGCTATCAACCAGAAAGCTGTTATGGGCCTTTTGTTTTGTCTTCCCCCAGCCCCCCTCTCTCTCTCTTAAGCAAGTGTAATTGGAGCAGGAGCAAAAAGGCGTCCTTGAAGGACAGATCTTGAATGGTCAGCCTTCAAAAGTGTTAAGCAGTATACATTACCTGTTCAGATGCTAGCAGTCAGTATACCTCAATTCCTTCTTATATAAGAAGACGGCCTGTCTCACATTTCAACTGCATTTGACAGCTGGAGTTTCCTTTCAGGTCTCTGAAATGAGAATATTTCCTGACCCGATACACCTGTTCCCATTAACAAAAAAAAAAAACATGTGAGCAAGGAATTCTTCTTTACTAAGATAACTCATCCTGAGCTCAGAAAACATGGGCTATATCTTTTGAACAGGGCTGAATACAGCTTCCTTGAAGTAAGCACCAAATCTCAGAGAAATACACTGGTCCAAACACTTACTTATCCACAGCAGGTTTGCTAAGAGAGAGATATTTATATTCCTTATTGAGCATATTGAAATGTAGGAATACATATTGATGTGAACTACCACCATGGTAAGAGCTGGAGAGCAAAAGAAAGAGTGAGCAAGCTCAGCCAGGGACGGGGTACCAAGTGCACCCTCTCACTGACTCTAATATAATTGTGGTGGCACTTTAAAGAGCAAAGTCAGCAGCAGAAACATTTAATACATTACTAGGAAGGGGAAATTTTGTCATAAGCAATTTTTTTGCCATAGCTGTTTAACTTCCCCTAACATTGACAAGATAAATTTGCCCCAAGATCCTCTGAATAGTCAATCTTTGCCCTTAATTATACTTTGTATTTCAGGTAGGTTTTTTTCCATCAAGAAGAGATAAAAGTAGAAAAAGTCACTTCAGAAAAATAAAATCATAAAATTTTGCACTTTATAATTCCTTAATTATATTAACATAAGGAAGAGAGAAACTTTCATCATCAACAGAGCTGGAGAGCAAACAAAATTTAAACAAACAAAACATGAACATTTCCAGTATGAAGACTACACACATGTTGCTTTGAATCACACTGAGCTCTTCTTCCTCTGTTCTCCATTTTTATTTTGCTCTTCTTAATTTTTTATATGAACAGTTTTTCCATGTGAGATAGTCATAGCATCCATACTTCTACTAAAATAGAAGATGCCTGTGAACACATAAAACATGGTCAGGGAGAAATCTAAGAAGGTTCAAATAATTTTTTTAGACCTTTAAATTATTCTCATTAGTAATATTTTAAGGCTCGGAGACAAATCTGCTTCTAGAATTCCTCTACCCGTTGGCAGGGCTGATAGGTGTTGAATTTTAATGATATTTCAATGACTCGAAATTTTCCTATGCTGTTCTTTTTGTCATATTGAACCATTTTTATTTCCACTATATCTTTTAAATGTATGAGATTACTATAATAGACAATAGCTGATTCTTAGTCATAACAGACAGTTTATCAGCAAATTGGCAGGTTACAATCCTGCCCACTGAAAGCGGGTGACGGTGGCACTGACTGTAGTGAAAGTTTAGTATATATCTCTGTAGTGTGCCAAATGATCAAAACATGAAGGAGCATTACTGGGCAGAAAGTTACCTGCTTGGCATCCCCTATTCATAAGTAGTGGTGAGGAGATTCCTGTACTCTATTCCTTCATGTACCAAAAATATTCATGTACTTTTAAAAATGTTAGCAAGTATGAAAGTCGTCATTCCCTTTTCACACTCTCCTAGGAATGAGAGCAGCTGAAGTGATGCCTGCACTCCAGTCAACAAATCAGTTACTAGGCCATTGGCAGGGGCCAGTGGGCTCAGTTCTTCATGGCCCCCAGACACCCATCTAACCTTTATAGACATGCTGAAACAGATCCATAGATCTATTTGGGCACTTACTTCCTAATGATTATTATAAAATGGGATAACTCAACTGTTTTGTTTAGCTTGTAGGTTGTTCAGAAATGGCCTGAATCTTCATGCACTATCCAACACCTACTGTAACTGAACTCATCAATGTCAAGGCCTTCTATCACCATCCAAATAGAAATTAAATAACCACACCTGGCAGAACAAGCTTGGATTCAGTTGCCACAGCTGGAGTGATTCTGGCCCTCCATGTTTAGCAGCACTTCAGCTCACCATACTGTAACTATTCAGTCTTCTCCTCCTTGAGACCATCTCTCTTTGCTTTGTCTCTCACCTTGGTGGTCTTAGTTGGTTGTTCTCAACCCATTTAATCTTCTACCCAGGAGAGGCTTAGGAACACATAACAGAGGCTGTTCCAGCAGTAGGGGTCTTCTCAGATATTTTGGTCAGAGGTGGTTTATTAAAATTCAAAAAGTCCAGATATTCTGCAAATGGATTCAGTAGTGCCTGAGGATGTGTTATATAATAATGATTTAAGGCATGTTTGCATACTCATGCAACACACATATTTGCCTGTCACAGAGAAAACTTTCTTCAAAGCAACATAGCTGTGACAAGTTGATCACGACAACTCAAGAGTCGGAGAGGAAGACAGGAAGCTCTAAAGAATGAATTACCGTCTTTCAAGTGGCTGTGTACTTTGCCTTAAAAATTATTGTTGCATAACAGCTATGCATCCTTGTGTGTCTAGATACAGAATCTCTTTTTCCTCAGTTACTGATGTTGATCAGATGGGCTATAAAAGCAAATTTTCAGGTGTTCTTCATATGCATGTATCATCTTGAATGCATGCTCAGCCATGAATTGCTTCAGAATCACAGGACTTTCCTTCTTATGTACATGGTCAGTATAGCAAAGACAAGAACTAACTATGAAGAGCATCCTATTTATCAGATATTACGTCTGGAGAGGTAATGAATCCAGAGCAACACTGATGGATTTCTCAAAGCCTTCAGAAGCATCAACCATGTAAAGTCCATGATCTGGACCCACAAAGTGGAAATAACAATAAAATGTGAACAGAAACCCACTTTGAAGTTGAAGTTGACCTGGAGAATGTTAATTGTCAGCCACCTTAAGTTTAATTCCTATCTATATGTTCTCTTATGAGCAACCGTCCTCCAGATGGGAAGCTTCAGCATCAAGTTTTGTTGGGACTATTTCAAATGCACTATGTATGCACTGAATCAGAATCATGTTTCAGTCGGACAAATGTTTAAGAGCACATTTGAAATAAAAGTAAAAGCAAGATAAATTTTTGCTCTAAGGAATAAACAGTACGACAAGAAAAAATGGCTCAGTTCATATTTGAATCTAAAAGGAAATTCACCAACTATTAACATGAAAAAGTTATATATATTGAAAAGTCAAGTTATTTTATCATAAGATATGATAACGGCAAAATGATTCATGTATCACCCTGAGTTAAGCGTATTATTCTTTACAGCTGAAAATACAGATCATTTCCACATTAGAGGTTGTATTGGTTTTGTGTGGCAAGGTTTTGGTAGCGAGGGGGTTACAGGGGTGGCTTCTGTAAGAAGTTGCTGGAAGCTTCCCCTGTGTTCGAGAGAGAGAGCCAATACCAGCCAGCTCTAAGACGGACCCGCCGCCGGCCAAGGCCGAGCCAATCAGTGATAGTGGTAACGCCTCTGTGATAACATTTTTAAGAAGGAAAAAGTTGGGACAGGCAGAATTCGGCAGCCGGAGAGAGGAGTGAGAACATGTAAGAGAACCAACCCTGCAGACCCCAAGGTCAGTGAAGAAGGAGGGGGAGGAGGTGCTCCAGGCGCCGGAGCAGAGATTCCCCTGCAGCCCGTGGTGAAGACCATGGTGAGGCAGGCTGTCCCCCTGCAGCCCATGGAGGTCCACGGTGGAGCAGATATCCACCTGCAGCCCGGGGAGGACCCCACGCCGGAGCAGGTGGGTTCCCAAAGGAGGCTGTGACCCTGTGGGAAGCCCGCGCTAGAGCAGGCTCCTGGCAGGACCTGCGGATCTGTGGAGAGAGGAGCCCATGGAGCAGGTTTTCTGGCAGGACTTGTGACCCCGTGGGGGACCCACGCTGGAGCAGTGTGCTCCTGAAGGACTGCACGCCGTGGAAAGGACCCATGCTGGAGCAGTTCGTGAAGAACTGCAGCCCGTGGGAAGGACCCACATTGGAGAAGTTCGTGGAGGACTGTCTCCCGTGGGAGGGACCCCACGTTGGAGCAGGGAAGAGTGTGATGAGTCCTCCCCCTGAGGAGGATGAAGCGGCAGAAAACAACGCGTGATGAACCGTAAACCCCATTCCCCGTCCCCCTGTGCCGCTGGGGGGGTTGGTAGAGAATTCGGGAGTGAAGTTGTGCCCGGGAAGAAGGGAGGGGTGGAGGGAAGGTGTTCTGAGATTTGGTTTTATTTCACATTACCCTACTCTGGTTGATTTGTAATAAAGTGAGTTAATTTTCCCCAAGTTGAGTCTGTTTTGCCCGTGACGGTAAGTGGTGAGTGATCTCTCTCCTGTCCTTATCTCGACCCACAAGCTCTTTGTTATATTTTCTCTCCCCTGTCCAGCTGAGGAGGGGGGAGTGATAGAACGGCTTTGGTGGGCACCTGGCAACCAGCCAGGGTCAACCCATCACAGAGGTCTAAAAATCTAGAGGAATGTCACCTGACATCCTCATCCCCATTTATGCAATTATGCTTAGGAATTTTGTAATGAACTTCTAATTTACATCAAATGGAAATAGTAAAATGCCAAAGATCTGGTTTAATACATATTTTAGCCTGTGCAAATCTGGAGGGTAAGTGTACTATATAACAAGTATCAGAACAATCAAACTAAACCCAGAATACCTGCTGTAAGATAGCCAACACAGGAAGTGACATCGGCCCTTTTCTCTCATGCTGCTCTGCTCTGTAATCAAAGGGGGCGGAACACAGGATTGCCAGTTATTCCAGATTCAGAATGGTGGCCGATAAAGCAGCACCACATTCAGGGAGTCTACCCCTAACCCAGGATCTATTTATCAGTACAAATACTCTATATTTTTTAATTGTAAGTATCTATTTTAAAACTTTTTAGACAAGCCTAGAATGGGTCTGAGCTTCTGCTATAATATACCTTGAGCAGCCACTCTAATGTAGAATAAATTTAAGGCACTGGAAGCATAGATCTTACACATTGGTCTGGATCTACCTGTTAGAGAAAAGGAAATTTCCAAAACATCCCTGTAAATACAGCTTGAAAATCAGTCTGATAAATCTATCCTCCAATGAATGCTAGCTAGTACCAACAGGACAGGGAGCAATGAATTCTTTTAAACTTAATCCTAAATGCTGTTGACTAAATATGGATTCCAAAGTGGACTGTAAAGAGTGGTAATTTATCTTTAAGTTGCTTAAGAGATGCTGAGTTTCAGATACCAAAATAAAAGTGCCTGAGAGTTTCTTGCTGATACTGTACATATTCCAGATTATGACAAAAAAAGCCTCACCCTTATCTACCGGATTTATTAAATCGAACATCGATCTATGCTCAGACATTTAAGGGATTGCCTTCAAGCCTTATGAAAAAAAGGTATTTGTTTCTTAAGAGCAGAACGTCTGTACAGAATGCAACAGACTCTGACAGCAATAGTATCAGGCAAAAGGATGCACTTCATGCCACCACACAGCTGGAACAGCATATAGTGCCTCTCCAGTTCTAAAGGCAGTATCCGTATTGCCCAAAGGTCCAGGCTCTTCTGAGGAGCGGCTCTCCTATTCCTTCATCATCTCATATCTTTCAATAGAAGTCTGTCTAAAAGCCTCAAGGCTTGAAGTCTTAGTGGAGGCTGCAAAAGTGGAGCAGAAAAACATTCAAATGCATTTTTAAATACCAAGAAGTGCTTCATGGGGAAAAAGTGCACATGAAAAATAATTTGCAGCCTGTCTGCTCTCAGCATTCTTTTTCTAACTTTTCTCTTAAATACAATAGTGACAATAGACTGACTCTAGAGGATTAAAAAGAGAAAAGAAATAAAGCTGGTATGACTTTAATGTCATAGCTGTTTGAAACATTCATTTTTCATAGATGGCAAGGAGTTGCTGTTAATAATTTTATGACACTGTTAATACCTTACATTAAATTTGACCTGAATTACTAAATCAATGCTCTTTAAAATCAGGGTTATGCCTTGATCTAGTACCATATGAAGTCACGTGTCTAATTTCATGGCAGAGAGTCATCCCCTCTTATTCAGTGAGGCTATGTCCATAAAGAGCACTGCAGCAGTACATTAGAGACACCCAAGCTCATTGCAAGCACAGTATACACCTGCGCAGAGCTCTTGCATTTCAAAAGCATTGCAGCTGTGTTAGGAAGGGATCACACTTTGCTGAACTGATGTACTGTTTCTGGTTCTAAAAACAAAATATTCAATACTGCTGCAAGGATCTGATGCAGTTTGCTGGGCTATATACTAAGGCATCCAAATAAAACAAATCTGACGTTCACAACCTCGTTTAAAGGCCTGCAGTGGAAAACTACATCATGCTAGAATATGGCTTGAGGAATACTAGGAATTAGGAGAGTTTTAAATGCACCATATCAAGAAGGACTGATAAATTTCGCGGTATGTCAGATAGTCATGGTTAATTCAAAGTTTAGTCTTTGCTAACTCTGAGCATAATCTCTTTGAAGAGATTGCTTTTTTCAAAAGAAAGGAGCTTACTGTCTTAAGTAATGACTAATCCAAAGTACATTCCTAGCAAAAAAAAATGAGGACTTGCATAGGTTGTTAGGTCAGAGCACACTGTAGTCTTCATCATAATATTTACTTCAACCTAATACTAAAATGCCAGCCTTTACTAAGATTTCTATTGTGTTACTTACTACATTATATAATACCTATAAAAGCTTTTTTTTTTCCCCCTATTGTGAGTTTGCTCTGTATGCAGTCACATCTACTACTACCTTCATTACTTAACCTGAGTGGGTGCTCCAGCATGATGTGATTTTTACGAAAGGGCCAGGACTGGGCAGGTCACCCGCACTCTGCTAACTCCTCCAGCTCCCTGATGAATGCAGGGAGAGAAGCCTCTGCAAAGGCAAGTAATTATAGAGCTGCATAAAGCTCTCTGTGGGGTTGTACACTCCTTACCATCCACAAGGCACAGAAGCTAACAAAAAGAATGATTCCAAGTAAGAAAGAATAGACCAAGCTAACAAACAAAAAAAAATCCTTTCAAGTTTTAGCCCCATTTAGTCATTCTGCATGTAAGACTTTCTGTAGATCTAGTACCTATAATGTCAGCTTTAGGGGTATTTTGTATTCAGCCTTCCAGAGTATGACTGTGTAGTGATTTATATGTAGATTCCATAGCAGTGAAAATCAGGACAAGAGCTACTATTCAGACCTTTGACGGAAGCCAGCCAAATGCAATTATAAATGGAATTAGGAAGAGTCATCTACTTCTACCCATCTATTCTGAGATTGGGAAAAAAGTGGTAAGGAAGATAACAAGCATGCTGAGAATCTCTGTTAGGCATTTCTACACATCTTTTACTCTGCACTCTTTTTTTAAAAAGGTTTTTTTTCAATACTGCCTGCCTGAAAGAACAAATCTTTTCTATCTTTCTTTTAAAAAACAACAGTGTATAGTTAGGTCCTAAAGGGGTAGAAAAGTCAAAGCATAAATTATAGAGAAATGAACTATTTACTGCAATGTAGTAATTAGAAGGCTGAGGTTTCTCCTTGTTGCCACTCTGTGCACATATGATGAACCCAAATGAACAGCCTATATTTTCAAACACCACACAAAGTGAATTTCCAGCAGGGCTACAAAAAGATTGGGAAAAATCACCTTGCAAGTCAGTTCACTTTATTTTTAAAAGCTCACCAAGGTCACAAGCCCAAGGAAAGCTTAATTAAAGTCGATGGAAGATGCAGAAGTGAGGCAGAAAGAATAAGATGGCAAGAAAAATCATTTTTTAAAACATATTAGATTATGTGAAGCCAGAGAGGCTTGACACCATCGATTTCAGAAATGGGTTAAAGATAAGGAACCAAGTATTGTAGGAATTACAATGAGGCAAAGCAGGCTGGGAACATGTGCTACACACATCCACTTTCTAATTCCAAGAGATACAATGAAGACTTAAGGGTGCCTAAACCCAATAGGCTTTCATTAGGAGCCACACACTTAACTCCTGGGGCTCCAGTGAAAAAACCCAACAGACAGTCATGTTACAGAGCAAACGTTTTAGGCTTTCCTCTTGTTATTTGTTATATTGTTAATTGCTAGTAAAAATCACAATATTTTTCCCCCCGTACACCATGCTACCTCATTGTTTTACACACCCCACTCAACCCCCCTGCCATTAGTCCTGGAAAAGGTGTAATCATAGTTATTTCCTGTCCAATACGACAAACATAGCTTTCCAGCAAGCTGAGAAGCTGCCTCAGGAAAGAATAGAAAATGAAACAACCCACAAGCTGAACTAGCACTTATTATGTGTAAAAATATTGGCAACACATGATACTTTCATGAAGCTTCTCCTCATCATCATTGTTCAACAACCAAAAAAACCCCTCCACAGGTAACATGGGGTTACGTTTGAAGCAGTCTTTTATACAACTGCATCTTAAACTGACTCGGATGACATAAGGTCACTGCTCAAAGGTGTAATCCCTGTCAACAGAGCAATTTTCATTATCTGGGTGAAGATTTTGCATCTTAACCTCTAAGACACTCAACCCCTCTCAGCACTCATTGTTCACTAGTGCCTTCTGCTGCAGTTAGCAACACAACAGAGGGACAAAAGCCGGGTTAAATATAAAGAATGGAAACACCTCACATGCTGTCTACCAGCTATAGTTAGCGAGGCCAATTACAAACTTTGGAAACCAACTTAACGGAAAGCTTTCTAAGGGTTTGTGCAGAAACACAGAGGTGTCTGTGAGCCCATGCACCACTGAACTCAAAGGCTAGGTGCATTGGTAGAATGAAGATGGGGAAGGGTCCTCACCCAAGGAACTCCCCAGAATTTCCTAGGAAGTTTTCAGACGAAAGATGAATAGGATTATTCCCTTGCTTTTTAAATAGAAAAACACTGATTGCTCTTTTTGGCAAAGTGTTTGAAAATGCAGTTCAGTATTTTATAATGCAGAGCTAGAGACTCTTGAGGAAGCAGAGGAGCTGTCTGATTCCAGCATGTTAACTGCTTTTTAGCTTGAGGCTGTGCTGGCTAGAGGAATATTAGATTTGCAGTCAATTTTACTAGCCCCTCTGTTGTTTTCCAGATGTGCATATTGAATATTAGTTTCAAACAGTAATAGTTAATCTCAGTAAAGTATAAGTAGTTAAGAATTACACAGACATTTAATTAGTAAAAAACCAAACATGGATGAGTTAAAGGGCTGTATGTATACCAAAATCTACCACACTTTGTACTAACTTTGTACCAAATCTACCAAAATGTACCAACACTACAACACTTCCTTAGTGTTGCTTCCCTTCAGGAGAATGCAACGCTTGATAGCCAGATGAAACAAGACAATGAAGAAATTACATCCATCTGAAAATACTGGGGGACTTTGAAGTGACCTGATTGCTCTTAGAATTATGTGTCTGATTATTAGCCAAGGAAAGAATTTAGCCAAATACCAATATTGTAGTAGGTTCAGTACTACCACATTTATGAAACACATTCTCACTGTTAATTTGGCCACACTGTCTTCTCATGTTCACCAGCAGTCAAGATATTCTCATTACTGCTGAAGGAAGCCACTACCTCTTAAAAAGCACATGAACTATACATTTGCTACTGCCATTTGTCCTGTATACAAGCTATGTAGAGCAACAATTAAGTAAATGAATTGTTCATGAACATACTTTTATTTTTATGAATCTGACTGCAACCTGTAATTATTTGGAGACCTTATGTCAGCAACATTTGGCCTATGACAAGCTTGAAAATTGTGTTTAAGGAATTAATATTGCTGTTTGTAGTAGGTCACCTTGGAATATGTTTCTGCTCTTCCCTTTCTTGATGTTACACTTCATGATATTTAAGTACATTCATGGAAGAAAGAGAGTAAAGCAAAGGCAATTAAGGGAAGCCAGGTTAATGGATTAAAAAGTTTGAGGGGTTTGGGTTTTTGTTTTTAAGATATTCCAAAACTATGTCTTTCTGGGCCCCTTAAATATCTCTGGCCAGATGTTTTGGATTATTCTAAGAAAGTCAGCTGCCATCCTTAATGTTCAGACTTTCTCTCACTGCAAGGATATGGGTCTGCGTCACTTGGAGTCCAGCCTACTTCAAAAGTTTCAGCTTCAGCTGATGTGGGCTGGGCGATGAGGTGCCTGGCCACCCAGGTGTACCTCTTGGTATGGCACAGCGATGCCTTTGGCAGTTCCTGGCCTGGCCACACATTCATGGCCCCATCATGACTCTCAGCACCGTAAGGTAACTTTTAATGGCGGGACCTGGTAAGCTGACCGGAGCTATCTAACACCCTGTCCAAGAGGACTCTATGCTTAATGCTTGCTTGCTTGCCGCTGTGGCTCAGGGAGCTGCTTGACCCAGACTGCAGCCTGAGGGCAGAATCGCCCTCCTCACAGACTCCTCTGTCAGCATGGTGCAGCAGCTCTTTACTTTCATATAAACAGCATGCATGAATATTTTGGTCTTCAGAGTCCTACCCTTCACCACTCTACACCAGGACTGCTGGGACAAACTAGCAGATTGACTGTGTGCCCAGTCCTCCCTGAGAAACTAAAGGAAAGTACCCATAGGCATTACAAGAATAGTATCTTCTTGCTGAACCTCTGGAAGAGTGTATTCCAGTGAAGTTTTGCTTAGTTCAAAGGAGGACTCTTTCTCTTGGTACATCTTCCTTATTCTTTGGCAGATACTCACACAAGTGAGTTCTAATTAGGAAGAAGCGTATAATGGATAGACAGAAAGAAAGAAAGATGGTATAGAAAAACCACTATGAAGATAGATCAACAGTCACCCCAGGGAAGGGTATAAAAGAATTTTTACAATGGGACTGTTAAATAGCTGATCTAGATAGAGTTTTCGATAATCATTATTCTAAAAAACCCAGAATAATACAGATATTGAATTGGAGATATTGAATTGCTATACGGAGTATTGAATTGCTATATGGAGATATGTAATGGTGGTAGTTGGGACAGCAAGGGACTGGGTTTCATAGAGTCATTGAGGTTGGAAAAGACCTTTAAGATCATCGACTTCAACCATTAACCTAGCACTGCCAAGTCCACCACTAAAGCATGTCCCTAAGCACCACACCTACACCTCTTTTAAATACTTCCAGGGATGGTGACTCCACCACTTCCCTGGGCAGCCTGGTCCAGTGCTTGACAACCCTTTTGGTGAAGAAATTTTTCCTAATATCATGGCCCATTCCTACTCTGAGTTATACCTAGGGAAGAGAGAGGGAGCAGGGGAAGAGAAAGAAAAGTGCCTTCTGACAAATTTAATTGGAAACCCAAAAATCTATTACTTTTACTTTTACATGAAATGGATTTGGTATACTATGAAACAGATTTCAGCTTATAACCTAAAAATCTTTTTCTAATAAACTTTTGTACAAATAAAATTTTACTCACACGAATACAAATATTTGTGAATAGATGAACATAAAAAGCAAGAAAACATGGCCAGCTGTTTCACTTTCCAAATAATTCGAAATATTTGTGATTTATTTTTTCTATTATTTGCCCAGCTTTAAGTTGAACTTAAAGCCTAACTATTCACAGCCTTTAGGGGAAAACACAAAGATTTCTGTTCCAGGTAGGGTACAGCAATACTCTGTCTACTTCACAACAAAGAATTTTTACCATTTAGTTTGTTGAGTTCTATAATCCCTCACTAGACTCTAAATACTGCAGCTTCATTAAAAGACAACCTTTTAAAGACACCTTAATTTTTCCTTCTCAATATTAAGCTGGCACAGTGCATAGACAACTGTGGCTTATGTTTTTCATAGGACACAGTTTAAAATCTCCCATGTCAGGCTCAGGCAGTTCTCACAGTACTCCATAATGTGAAAATTTGCCACTGTGCACTGCCCTTATAACCATAACTCTTAACAGTGATGATTAAATGAGAGAGAAAAGCCACTTCTACTTTGTCTTTCATTTTGATAGGGTAATGGATACAGTGTAATCTTAGTGAAAACCAGAGATGCAAAGCACGGTTTGATCTTGAAAGTCATTTCAGTGCTGGAAATGGATGCTTTTTGGAATAATGCCCAGTGAACTGCAACTTTCACAAAGTCAAGAGACTGTCCTATTAAATCTAAAAGGTTGGTTTGGCTGGTATACAATAGATATTAAACTCAAAGTACAAAAGTCAGATTGACTTATTGAGACATTTATCTGCTGGAATGATCGTCCACCTTTCACTCTGTTCTGCTGAATTACCATGCTCCTAATCAGATCTTTATACCTGTGGAGGTATATGAGTGACACAAGGCAAGTGTCAACCCAGAGACCCTAAGGCACATGGCAGAATTATTTTCACCACTTATTTTTCCCCATTTAGGAACTAAAAGTGCATATAGTGTTTAAACATGTGACAGGAATATTCTTTTCTTTCCAGGACTGATTTTTATGCTGCATGACCCATTCCTCTCTCTGGTATGAAGTTTCCTGCTCTGTTATCCATGGTCAATTATGGGGAAGAAGGTAGAACATGATCTAAAATCTACCAAAACCCAAGATACACTTCCATCAACAGAGGAAAGGAGTTGCTATGAAGCAAGTCACCCATTTTTTGAGCATTTGCGCAGGACTTCACCCATTAGTAGGAATCCCATCAAGGATGCTGTTTCATTGTGTCCTGATGCCTAACTCTAAAGGGACTTCTGTGGCCCCAGATAGAAGTTTGCACTCCACAACATCCTAACCCTCCTCTGAGGAAAGAAGCCAGATGTACACCAACCCCTTTCTCCCTCTAGCCCTCCTGTTTCTACAGAAAAGAAATCTTGCAAACTGGACAAGAGCTACATAAGAGCTGAGCTGGTGACAGAGATCCCAGGTTGCACTGTGGAGTGCACTGAAAGGTCATATCTGACAAAAATTATTGGACTCGGTCTTCTCCTCTCCACCAGGCACAAAGACATGCAATTACTCCCCCTAGGCTAGCATCTCAGAGAAACAATTGTTGCAGAGCCAGGCATTGCCCTTACCTGGTAGTCAGCAGAGAATACGAAGCCATCTGATTTCACAGATACTGGAGGTGTCACTTGGTCATCTCCATCCTCATTTTCCTTCAGTCTCAGATTGAAAATGAGAAGGAAACTGAAAGAGGAAATTAGCCCTTAGGTCACAAGTATGAACATGTGAATGGGATCTGTGTCACCAGTGCAAACAGCTTATTTCTGCTCTTCCTTAAAGGCAGTCAAGAAAAGTAGTGTCAGATTCCTAAACCTTGTTCTTAGTTTTAATGAGCAAGAGAGAATAACACTGAAAGGACTTGTACGTTACAAGTTGCAATACATCAGGCTGTCAAAAACATTGGAATGCTACATACCCTAATCTTTTTTCACTCACCATCGCACAGTCAGTACAATTATCTTGTTGAAGTAAATTGGGAAAAAAGTATCAAGTGTAAATTAGTGTATAAGAGCTATAAAATCTGCATTGCAGGTTGTCCCATCTCCTATTAAAATTAAATAAAGGAATAATATGAAAGAATTAAATAAGAAAGTGATTTTTTAACAAGCCTATTTCTCCTTTCCACAGCATTGCAACTACTTTTGGTGCACATTCATGACATAATCTGTACTACTATCAGTGACAACGAAAAAAAAATATTAAAACTGGATGAGACCTGTAATTTTAGAACCAATACATAACAGCAAACAAATCTGAAGGAAAATGCCATGAATAGTGATTGTTTGCTTGCAAAAGATGTGAAGGTCAGGAGAAACACTGGATGAAATTTAAAAGATGAGAATACATACTGGGAGAAAATAAAAAATTGCTATTCATGCAGATACCTTTCTCAGTTAGCATAAGATTTTCTTTGCATTTCTGAAGTGCTAAGTGTACTCGTCACTAAAAAGAATTACTGGTAAATAATTTGAAAAACCTTACCTCTTTTCAGGTCCCTGGAGTTTATGACACTTTTCAAAACTGCCAGGCTGAATTCATCTACCTCCACCTGCTTACAGAAGCTCAAGACCCACATGCAGTGCTTGGATACTCCATCACCAAGATCACTCTATCATATTAGAAGTACAAACCTAAAGGGACATGGACAAATACAGAAATAAATGGGTAAGACCCTAATTGGTCTTGTCATTATTATTAAGAGGAGGAAAGTGAGAAGAAAATATTAGAAAAGCAGGTTGAGATGACATATTTGAAACTTTTTCTAAAATTAGTTGATTGTGAAAAAATAGGCTGTCTTTTGTCAACAATGAAACATTATTTTGGAAGCTGTAAGGTGTGTGTGTCCATGTCCTAAATATAATTAAGTTCACGGTTCCACAGTTGGGCTCTTAGGCACTGTTGTAATACATTACACAGTTTTTTGGTTAGTTGGTTGTTTTGGTTTTTTTCCCAAATCAGTAATTCAGTCCTAACACTTACTTCCACCAAGGTGATCACAAGAATTATCCCTAAATTCAGATGTCCAGAGCAGACTTTATATCTCAGATAAGTTTTGGATTTTGTTTTAATTTTGCTCCTGAAGGACTTTGCAGTGAGCAATGAATGCTGGTCTGCTAATGATTTTCCATGGCTGCAGTCTGTTGCAGCTCTGGAACAGATGAAACCTCTGCTGTGACTCAGTTAATTATCTCTAAACATATTACTCTTAACTGTTGGTTTGCTTTGGAGTCTGGTTCTACTTTTAGTCAATCCAGTAGATTGCCAGTGAATCCACATTAACTAATTCTATTGTAAAAACTTGTCTTCTGACAGTGCTTTTGCAGCTATAGTGATTTAAAGATGCAAGCCAGATGAAGTTTTTAGAATTGAAGTTACCTTTTATTGGGCCAATATTAATCTACATACCATTATTTCCACCAGCACCATTTATCCATAAAGAAGCTGGTGCTAGATTTGGATTAACAACTTGGTGCTTCTCTTCCTCAGTGTAAAATCAGAGGACTTTCCCTTGGGTAAATCACATATATTTTTTTCTCCTAGAAGTTGAACAAAACTATCAGACAGTATCATCTACAAACACAAGCATTAGCTGAATGCAACGTAGACGTGCTCACACCTACCCTAAACTGTGAGGCAGTTTCATGCTGTGGTGCAGTCCACCGTCCCAGTGCCCTCCACTCTCCAGCCACCAACCCGGCAGGAGATCCCCCAGCTGCCCGCCAGTGCCATGACCTCGCCTGGCTTCATGACCACAAAAATGCATGGAGCATAGGAAGACTCATGCCAAAGTCTCATCCTTAGGTGGGCTTGGTGTGTAGCTGAGGCACATAACTCAGGAGCACAGGGCTTCTTGATGCCACATTGTAGATAATCTTCACTTTCCTTGTGTATCTGTTTCCAGACTGAGTTGAAGGAGTATTGTTTCCCAACTAGGTGGGCAAGTGTTTATGTGGATGAATTATGCACAGAGAGGCACTTATGTACTATGGTAATGGAAGCCATACAAGACCTAAACCCAGTTGCTTTTGTAATTAAATCATCCATCTCAGGAGAATCAATAAAAAACCTGCAAACGGACACTTTTCAAAATGCAGAAAAATTAAGTGGTAGATAAATGTTTAAAAAATGCACAGGTTAAATGAGTTTTCCTTTAATAGGCTGAATACCTTGGTCTTAAAAAAAAAAAAAACCACGAAAGCTGAAGTTATTCACTTAGTATGCACTTGGTCTATTCTAGTTGACTTAGAATATGAAGTTCAGGGATTTAAAAACAGATTTGAATGGGTCTTTTAAATTATTATTTGTCAGTTGTCTTCCACCCTATGAAAGCCCACAAACAGATGAATGATAATTAGCCATTTCATATTTGGACTGGTTGGTGCATTATTCACATGTGTATAAAATTTAACAAGCCTTTGTTGCTGTTCTTATCCTTTTAAGAAGTCTAAAATGGCTTTAGTTAGTTCACTCTGGCACCCTCCTACTTGAAAATATCTTTTTCAATTAGATAAGGCTTCTTTGTTTCTATGCAATCACACCACTGTGCAGATTAGGAAAGGCATTTGATTATATTGGAGAACCCTGCACAAGGGGCTGCCTTCAACATCAACATTTAATCGATTTTATAAACACAAACAATGAAGCCCTTGAAAAGCAAATTCATACTGAAGTGAAGCTAAGCCTTTTCTGTACATCCCTCAACTCCAGCATTCAATTCCAACTAAGAAAGATCATATTCTTCATGAAGTATTTTTCTCCTCTCTTTTTTGGTGATTAGCTATAGAATGCAGTAAAGTGTCTGATGTACCACATTAAGAAGGATGCTAAGCGGTTTACAAGTCTCAGTAATTAATGACTATTTTTATCACAAAGAATATAGACTACTTTCTTATATCTATCTGAAACTCAATATAAGCCTCTATAAGCCTCCAGGCTGCATAATTGGTGCAATAGAGCTGAAAATGAGATGGAGGATATAATACAGCTCAAGTAATCCTGCCTTTAGCTGAAATGGAACAGTGGAGGCTCTGAGCATCCAGAAATGTTGTTTCCACTAAGATTTAAAGTCAGCCAGCTGTTGGCTGCTGCAGTGAAAATTGTAGTGTTATTTACTTTCTTTAGTATATTTCAAATATTTAAAGTAACACAACCATATTTATGGCCATTTTTTCATCCCTGGCAACTTCAGCAATGTATACTTTCACATTTTTCTTGTTAGGGGACAAATGAGTGTATATTCTTTGTAAAAGTTTCAATTCAAGCACTCTGAAAATTACCTCAGGTTACAACATCCTGGAAATGAAGAAATTGGTTTTGCCTTCTCTATGCAGTAGCTGTAAGAAATAAAATCGTTTTTTAAATCATAATGGGTTTATAAAGGGTTTAGAGAACAGGAGGGAACATTGAAAAGGTTTACGCAGTGGTGACATTTTAAGATTGAAAGAGAGTGCTTGTTATACAGAGACCTGATGAAATCTGTCAGGTTGGGATTTACTGTTCAGCACATTTACCTCACATGTAAAAAAAGGAAAAAAGTTTAAAAAACCAACATACCACTCCCCACACCTCCCCCCTCAATCTCACCTTCTTTTTTCTTTACAGTTTGCATTGCAGACAAGATTGGAACAGACTGATGACAATAATGACAAAATCATTAGTCTACTTTCTTGTATTTCTTTACATCACTTATTCGTAAACGGTACATATAGTCTATTGTATCTCCTTTCTCTGTGAAAGCATTGGAAACAATTCCTAAATGCAGTGTTCTGGCTGAAATACAGACATTCAGTTTAGTTTTCCTTGATCTTTTTTTTTTTTCTCCCCCAGGGAAATCTGGGGCGGAGGTAAGTTATAACGGATGAAGTGCAGTCTATAGCCTATGCTTTTGGATAAGGATTGTCTTTTTTTTAATTGTGTGCAAGGAGCCTAGCGGAGTAGAGCCCTGGGGCACCACTGTAAAACAATCATTAAATAACATTAAGCCTATGGCAAGGGAGAAGGAATCAGCATAATCATTGTACATCTTTCCTCCGAGATCCATCCTGAGCCTAGAGTCTAGTTCTTGGTCTGCTGGAAATGCCATCTTTTGATTACAACAGAAAAATCCTGTTAACATTTCTGCCATTGCCACAGTCCTACTGCGTTTATCCTTGCAACAGATACATTACCAGGTTCTGCTTCATCATCTGCATCACTAAAATAAGAACACCAATATTCTATCTCAGGGATACGTCGTGTGCTCTCATTAGCGATAGTCATGCATTTTGACACTGCTGGACTGAAAATGATATGGAACCACAGAACATTGTTATTACTGTTTAATAATGTTGCGCAATACTTAGGAGCTTCTTTAGCATCCTGACTCCCACTCAGAAAGTGCAACCACCTTTCAGAACAGAGGACTGGTAGGCAATCACTAGGCAGTGTGCTTCATCCAAAAGGGCTGTGTAAATAACCTCTCCTAACACTTTGGTCACAGTGGGCCACCTTTGCTTCTAAGGGAACTACTCTCATGCTACAAACCTTCCTCCATGATCACTTACACATTGAACTTTTGTCCCTGGACAAGACAGTGGGACTGTGACCAGAGACTGCTGGAAGGAGAAGCTGAGAGCTGGTGGTACCTGGTTAGTCACAGTCACTTCCATGACATAGACTCAATTCATAAAGAAATGGGTTTCAGGTAACTGAGACCTTGAGAAGAGGACAATTCACCCTACAAGAGAACATACATCTCTGTCAGTGTTTTTAACCCAAGCATGGATGGGTTAATAAAAACATGTTGATCCCAAAGACTGAAATTCTGTATTTTGCTGATTTTGGCCTAGGCAAAGCATCACTCAGACTGACAAGAATTTAGTTTCAAAACTGCAAAGATGGTGAGACATCCTGACCTTTGTGGATGGACAGAAGGGTCTTCCCTTGGTATCTGAACATGCTTCCTCTCATGGCACAGCACGGACCTCAAAAGGAAACATACACCCTCTATTCATCTCTTCTGTGTACTGCAACTTTTATGTATTATTTTACCTTTATGGGTTACACTGCCAAAGAATTGCTAGGTATTATGCAAAGGGATAATACAGAATGTTATGCTAAAAACTGTTTTGTCACACTTATATTAAGTCAGTGTTACCAAATATATTTTGGTATTCACTGTGGCATAGAGAAATGCTTCTCCTTTCCATGTTAATTTTTTACATTTTTCCCAGCATCAGATTTGAACTGCTTTGCCTGACTGGTTTCTTCAATCCCCAGGTGAACTAGGAGTGGGGGAAACTTTGTTAAGCTGGAGATTTTGTGAACCTCACAGTATTTTCTTTGGTTCACAAATCCCATTTGACCATATGAAGCATTTCCTCCAGGAATTTAAGACCACTCTTTCTGAGAAGTGACTCTAATTGTAAGACAGGCTTGTGGAGCTACAGAAAGTTTTGATGATGTTTCTGGAGCTATAGGTGTTCAAGGGAACAGCAGTTCAGTTGAAAAGAACGTAGTTTTGCCACAGAAAACCTTCAGTTAAAAAAAAAAGTGAGGAAACAGGACTGAACATTCCTGTCTAATGAAAAAAGTGATAGAGCCGATCTTATGAGGACCATGTTTTCTATTCATGTCTTGAAATAACTTGTCAAAATTTTGATTTTATTATTAAAGTCTCCTCTAATATGCTCTATGTCTTTCTATGTTTCAAATTTGCATATTTGAATACTCTCCTTATCTTTCTACTACAATCTCTTTCTCTGGACCTCTTATCAACATTATCTTCTCAGTATCACACAATTTATTTTTCTATTATTTCCTTCTCAATATTTTCCCTTTGTTTCCTTACCATATTGATCTATTTTTAAGAACAGATTCTCTTATTCTCAGAAGGTGAATCCAGCAGTGCACACATTAGAATTAAGTTTTCAAAATCAATCCACAGGGGAAAGAAACACAAAAACCTTTAGCACTGCCATACTATTCTCCCTTCCCCGCAAGAAAAGCTCAAGGTGACAATATTGTTGTCTGGTTATATATACACAGAGTTACTGGCTTTTAACATGTCCTACACCTTTATGTGGAATGCTGGATGGCATACAGAGAGATTGCTCATTACACCCAAAGTTTAACAGACTCCTGTTGCAGGAAAAATGTTCTGTTAAAAACATTTTTTAAAGTTTACTTTACAGAATGAAGTCTTGCAGGTAAATGCAGAGTTTCTAAACTTCAATAATATGGAATCATGCACTAGGTTATCAATTTCTTAATGTTATGGAAACATTAATGTTGGAAATTGTGCCACCTGCCCACAAGACGATATGTACCTGCAGTTTTTGAAGCAAACTGCTTGCAGACCTGCATCGCCAAAGATGTATTTGACATGTCAGGGTGGAGCTAGGGAGAAGGAAAAAAAAAAAAACCAAACAAAAAAAGTTATCTGCAATCAGGAAATAATCATGGAAGGATATTTATTATATATTATATAATATATTATTAAAGCCGTAGAATTGGTATCTGCTGAGCCTATGGGTAGATTAGATGCTATATAAACTGTACAATTGTGGTAGTCCAGGCAGTGTGTGAAAAATCTACGTCAGTGTGGGAAGCTGATCCAAGAGGCTCAAAAGGTGGAAGGCTCATGGGAAAACAATGAAGTTGTTTTCCCATAAGATTATCAGGCCCAGCTTGGTGCATTCAGTCTCCTGCAATCCCACAAACTTGCTCTGTCATACTGAAGGACAACAAGGTCTCACACTGCATGCAGAAGCTTAGGAGAAGCACTTACATCTCAACTAGTTTGACCTCGATATGTCCACAGTATAAAACCTGACCTGCGGGAATGGCAGCCTAGGTCTGCCTTCATAAACCAGCCGTCTCCCGTTGACAGGTGCGCTGTTTGGCAGTGGCAAAGGCAGGAGACTGACAGCTCTGCTACCCCTCCCCAGGGAATCAGCGGTGCCACACATAGCAGGGGTGATACAGAAACCAGTGGGGAGCCAATGCACACTGCCAAGAAAGAGGGCAACTTCTTCTACTTCAGTGAGGCTGCAGCCTCACTGGCCAAGGGAAGGAAAAATGCCGAGACGTTTCTGCTGTTTCCCACGTGAAAGTTATTTACGTATTTTTGCCAGCCGAGCGCTACATATATGTAAGCGTGTATATGCATATGTGTATACACACACACATATAAAAAGAGGCATGGTGCACCTGTGTGGGTGCACCCGCACAGGAGAACGGATGTGAGCGTTGCCAGGTGCAGCACGGCTGGGGGCCGGCTCTGCCACCACAGCACCACACAGTACAGGAAAGGCCATTTAAACTCAGGCGCTGTTGTCACATTGGCATGGCAATACAGCACCTGGGGCATCTCTATGGACCACCATGTTGCTCTGGAAGGATATCCTGTGACAGCCAGGCTCGGCTCTGCTCCCCCTCAGTGCACTGCACTGCAGCAGAGCCCTGTACTTACCTTCAGCAACTCGGGCATTGAGATGCTCTCTTTATTTTTGTGGTAGTGCTCAAGAAGGGCACTTCTGTATAGCCTGAACTGGACGCAGTAACTTCTGCTTTGGTGTCTGGGATTTCAAACAGAAGGCAACAGAGCTTTGATCAGGGAGAGGGAGGAATCGGGGAGCGGGTAACAGAGTAATCCTCTCGCGAAAGAAAAAGGGCACTGACCTCTCCTCTCCTCTCCCAGCCAGTGCTGTAAGGAGGCTGGTCACACTTAACGTGGCTGCTGAACAACAGGCCTACTTACCATCTGCATGCTGACAGGAAAAAAAGTAAACCCAAAAAAGTAAACAACCAGTATTTATTTGTGTAATTAAAGGAGACTAAAATGCGATAGAAATATCCCATCTCCACAAGAAATCCCGTAACCAATTTCCAACATGATTAAACTCGCATTGTTGCAGAATGAAACAATCTAATCAACAGTCTGTGTTCTAATTATGTCTACCTGATCTTGAAATATTTCTGAGCTTGTTTATATCCCCAGGCTTTTTTATCTTGACGTATTGTAAAATCATTTCTAAAATGAATCAAGTAATGTGTTTTTCTTTCCGTGGCAGGTACAGCATTGTGAGCGTAGGGAGGTTCAGAGACCACTGCTATGAAACGATGATTGAAAATCTCAGGCAAGTGGGGGGAGCAATGGAGAGGGAAATGAAAGTGCTCAAGGGGAAGAAACATACCTAGTGCTGGAAACGGAAGAAAAATACACTGTATACAAATGAGGGTATAGCAGACTAACAGGGTGAGAAGAAACTATATAGTGCAGGAAAAGAAGGGAGAGCAGAAAGATGAAGGCAGGGCCATCAGAGGCACCTAGAAGTAGGATGGAGGTAGTGGAGAGAATTCAAGGCTCTCTTTAAATTACCATCAATTAAGTTTCAAAAATTCACATTTCTATCTCTTTCTTACATTTTATTCATTTAAGCGTTTCCTCAAACCTGATCTTTGCTCTCATAACCATAGGAGTTCAAACTGTTAATGATGGTTGGTCGAGGGTGAGATGGATGAGAGGTGATATATGAACATAGCTGAATAGTTAATGTTGTAAAACACAGATTAAGTTACCTCCAAATGGTAGACAAGGACACAGACTTTGGAGAGTGGAAAAACTGTGTCTTCCTACTGGCTTCTAGATGCTACTGCAACATATAGAATTAACAAGCATGGCATGGCAGTGGGAAAAGACAACATGCTTTAAATTTGAAAGACTAGAGTTTGGAGCCTTAATACTTCAGCAGACTAACCACACAAACAATGAAGAGGAAAAAAGAAATGCAAACTTTCAAGGTTTTATTTTCCATTATAAATTCTTATAAAACCCAAACTACTTAAAAAACATTTCCCCACACACATACACATTTTAATTCCAAGGTTATGATTTAAATCAAGCCTGCTTCCTGGAGTGCTGAAAATCAAAAGGACCTCTAGCACACAGGCAGAGTCCCAATTAGAAAAGCTCCAGACAAAGCACTGCACACTGCTGCCCCTCATTTCTCTAATAATAGGGACTTACCTCAGGTAAGAAAATGGATAGTTACTTTTAATCAATATGACAACAGCAAGACCATTTGGACAGGGGAAGAGGCAGAGGAGATACCTTTCAACTGACAAATAAGCAATTTTCTGCGCTTCTAGTCAAGATAAAGATTACTACATTTTTTTAACATTCATAAACACTTCAGAGCTTCATTGTGAAACACAAGCTCCCCGGTTTTCTTGTTTCTGTGGGTACCCAGAAGTAGATACTGCAGGACAAGATACAAGAATTCCTTGTTTAATATATGTGGAATAAAATTCACTGCATGAAAGCTTTTTACTCCTCATCTTTTTAGTTTTAGATCCTCGAGATTTAACGCCTTTCCCATTGTTAGTCACTATTAATGATAGCAACTCTTTATTATTGACATCAATACCTGAGAGGGTCGTCTGCCCTCACTGAGAAGCAGCAGGGTTCTGAAATTTCAGCAGGCTTCCTCTGAAGCACATCTAGGGCAAAAATGCATTCAAAGAGGAAGCAGCTGGAAAACTGAAGAGAGAAAAAAATATTATTTTGATAATGACCTCTATATTGGGATTAAAAAAAAACACACAAAAAAGAAAAGAAAAAAGAAAAAGAAAAAAACCAACAACAGCTCTATGAGCTGTCACCAGGAAATATCATGGATGCTGCTCCAGAACTACAAGAGAGGAAAAGCCTGGCTCAGACTTTCACGTTTACTTTGCAGAAGCCAGAAGCATGCAGTAACATTAAAACAACTTTTTGTGTGGACTAACTGGCTTTGTTGAGAACCCACTGTGTGACACACGTCCCACAGGAGATTTTCCCAAGGTCTAAAGGGCCTTGGGTGCATGATCCAAGGGCAAAGGCAGGAAGGGGCTTGGAGAACAATTTGTTACAGGGGAATGCCAGCAGGGATCAGACTAGGATGCTCTCCTCAACAGGTAAGAGACAGAAGGAAAATGAGAGTAAAACAAAAACAATGGAATAAAAAATTTGTCTGGGTTAAAAAATAAACAAAACACAGTTTTAGAACAAGGCTAGCAATTTCCAGAAGTACTTACACAACCTAAATGGCGTTCGTTCAAGTATACCGGTGGCTATAATACAACACAGAGCTACTCAGGCTACCTTTATACTAGGGCAGGCCTGGTTATAGGTAAAAACCTAACTGTGGCTGCACAGACCTCAGCATCTAATCACTTATCTTTTTTTCCTCACCTTTTCTCCTCTGACTGCAATGTATATATTACCTGAAGTGCTCAAATCTCATTTATTTGTGTACTCCATCTTTAAGAAGCTTTCTGAGCTTATGAGGCTTTGCTGTTTCTCCAAACACAGAGACAGATAAACAGGCTGATTATAAACTTCCAAATATGCAAAAAGTTGGTGTAGTTGCTGATGATTTATATGTTGTTTGATCTTTTATAGGTCATCTTAGAAGTTAACATTTAAATTATTTCAGAAATTCCGACTCTTAAATTGGCTGTTTCAATAACATTATTGCTGCTGACTCCCTCGAGTGCTTGTGCTCACACTTTCCTGATTTTAATTATTAATCCACCACCACATGTTGCGTTTCTCTGTAGCAACAGAAAGGTTAATATTCATAACCAATTTTTTTAGGTTATTTTTAAAGGTAGGTGAGGAGCAGTGCAGGGGAAGATGGAGGAGGGAATCAAGTTTTAATTACTTGTTAGTATCACTATCTAGGTTGTGGAGCCGATTGCAGCTCTGCTCCTTCCGAGGCTCTTTAAGTGCACATCCAGAAGTGCAATTCCACCGGAGGCTGAGCACCGCTCCCTGCCTCTCCGAAATTACCTCTGTGCCAGCTGCTTTCGGGAACCTGTGACCAGCAGCTTTTGTAATACTGCTCTGCTGAAGTAACAAATGAAGCAAGATATTAGAGAATCGTCCGTAAAAAAGAAAGGCTGTACACACATGTATTCTAATTTAATCTTGTGCTTCATTACAATACAAATAAGGCAGACTGGCTTCTTTCTTCAGTTAGGAAGGACCAAACCCAACTTCCACTCTCAGAAAGCCACGGAGCTTGCTGGAGACCTGAGCGTCTCTCTGCTTTATTCCTCAGGGTCTCTCAGACTGATTTTTCTTCTGAGGGAAATCTAGACTTAAACAACCACCACAATTTCTTCCCTGCTGCCTATTTCTGATTCTCCAGAAAGTGTGAAAGACTTTTTTTTTTTTTTTTTACAAAGCCACACTGAGAAATCTTCCTTTATCTCAGCTAGGATTTCCATCATAGACTCTACATTTATTATCAGAATGTAATATTTAGTCCTTTCTCAATAACGGATGTACTCAACTACATCATTTATAGTAAAGTCAAAGTGAGAAAGGAAAGAGGAAATGGAGAAAATCCTTTCACTAGTAATCTTTCCACCAGTTTTTCCTTCAGGAAAAGGTAAAAGCAGTTCACATAATTAGTCACATCTAGAACTTGAATCAAAGCTCAGAGTTGCCTGAGACAGATCTCTGCGTGTCCCTGTACAACTTCTCTGTGTTCAAATGGAGAGGTTCCTGCTGGGACTTCACTTCCGTTCTACTCTGAAAATAAAGATGTAAATGGACCAAACTTGTACCTTCCTGTCTTTTAAATGAGCAAAGGGAATTCAAAGACACACAGTTTTGTGCCGTTTTAAATCCTCATCCCACCCAAGACCAGACCAGAGGCCACCTGCCTCCACTTCCCATTCTCTCTCCTCCTCTTGCTCTCAGAAATGCACCAACAGAAGCTATGGGGTATAAAGTCAAGTTTTGCCTAGGCAAGTGAGATGAGAAAACTGTAATCTAAAAGGTATCCCAGCAGATATTTATGGAAGACAGAGCAGGATATGTACTATAATATTATTTTTCCTCATCACACCCAAAGGTTCAGAATCCATCTTTCTATTAAAAAAGCACTGGTTCACAAGCATTATTCAATTCAAATTCAAAATTTAATGTTTACGTGGCGCTCCTGCTGTATTCAATCACACAAAATACATTCTAAAGCCCATTCTCCCAGGTTTTAAAGTGATATGACTACAGCCCTGACACATAAATAAAACGCCATTTGCATTGTCACCTTGACAGGAACGCCACATGAAGAAAAAGCAAGCTAAGGATTACAGATCTTTCTGGTGGAGGAAAAGAAGAAGTTTTTATTATCTTGTAAGATTGTTACAGAATTTCTTTCTACAGAATGAACCTCATGAACACTCTTACTGCTACTCCCTTTTTTAAAATTTATTTTATTTTTCAAGCAGAAGTTTCTTTGCTTTCAAAATTATAAAGCTTTGTTTCACTACTTGTTAAGATACAGGCAGGCCCTCGGAACAAAAATCATTACTATGCAGTCACTTCTCATGTTTTAGATATAGTTTCAATCGTCTATATTCACAAGAGGACATTTACCTATGGCTTTGATTCATTTATTTTGCTTCACTGTAAAGGTGATGCAAATATCTATTATGCAGTACCATTTGAAAATCCTTTTTTATGTTCTACATCAAAAAGATGAAGTGAATGAAAACTGAAAGTCTTGCTATATACATGCAAGATAAAATTTCTAACCTGTAAAGTGCAAGCCCATTTTAAATTGTTTTTTTCAAATCAGAAAAAATTATGAAACTAACCTCAGCTTATTCCCTTTCACCAGTCAAAACATGCACACATGCCCATAGTTTCATGCAGAAAGTTGAGTTTTAACTAAGATTACGTACAGTTAAGACAAAATACTTAGAGAGATACTATTGTGATGTTTTTATGAAGACCCTGAAGTGTTCTTTCTGCTCTGTCAAAGACCTCTAGATGGCATACTTTGGTAAACTTTTATGATTACACACATTTTGGCCTCTGTACAGTTTACGGTGTTTTCACCAATGTTTTTGAATTAATCTACTGTAATGACTGTCAGTTTAATGAGTTATTAAAAGATATTCATGCTTTTGTAGTGCAAAGTGTAGCAAAAATAGAATAAATAACATTTCATTTATTACAAAACTTCCTAGAATAAAATATATTTCTCTGTCTGAACCGCACTGCAGGCTCTAGGGGAAATAAAAGCAACAGTATTTTCAAGCAATAAAATATTTTCTGGAGCAGGACATGTGCCTGCAAAAATTATAGTAACCTATCTTCCTCCTGAAGACAGTAAAGTCTTTATAAATAAGAACTTCACTAAGTTTGACTGGTTTATCCAGTAGGGATCTCTGAAAGGTTTTACAAGCAGAATAGCTAGTAAACAAAATGGAAACTTGCTGCTAGGATCCCTGCTTCGTGTTATACCAGAATGCTGCATTAATTTGTAGCAGACCCCCAAATGTCAGTATCATTAGATCAGGAAATACAAATTCCTTTATAACACAGGCTCTCTGTTACTGCTACATGGAGCCCAACCACTGGCATTTGACTATAACCTGTCTTTCAATACTATACACTTTGCAGAATTAGATCCTAGCAGTAGGGCAATCTGTCTGGAGAAGGGCAAGTCAAAGAGATGCCGAATGTCACTACCATAAAACAGGTGACAATCATAGAATCATAGAATATCTCCAATTATATATATATATATTTATACACACACACATATATGAACTGAGACTTTTCTGTGCAAATTCAGCACATGAGAACTGGACCCAAACAATGCGATTACTGCATGGTTCATCTCCCTTTTATCCAAGATTATGGCTATCTGGGGCTTCCTGAGTCACAGAAAATCAATGCTAGTACAGGCTCTCTAGGACATGGAGTCATCTTATGCCCACTCAGATTTCCTGCTGAACAGTGCAAGGTCTGGGCTGGTTTCCTCATGCCTGCACTGCTTCCAAGCCCTCATCGGTGCAGGCGGACTGAGGATTGCATGCAACCATGTGCTGTCTGTTCCCGCATCATCACTACACAACTTGCCTTCTCTGCATACACACACTGCTTTCTCACCTCCACTTGACTTAAGGTGCCTTCCTCAGTCACCTCTTGTACTCCCTGCTCTCAGCCGCCACTCTCCTCCTTCCTCCTCTTCCTGCAAGGTCCTAAACGCTTGGACAAAGACAACAGAGAAAGCCTTTCCACCTCCCTCCCAGGCAGCTCCCAAACATTTAACTGGATTATAGATCCTGACCCACACAAAGCTACGCAATAAAAATTGCTCTGGGGCACGTCTGCAACCCTACCTGCTTTGTTTAGGAACATAGACGTGAAATGAGCAGCTTTGAAAACCTAACCCAAAAGACTGAATCATTAGTTAGTTATGTTTGATTCAATAAGTACATGTTTTGTTTAGTTTTTACCCCCCCCCCCCCCCCCCCCCAATTAAGCCATATATGCCCTCTTGTCTGTATTCTAGCAGGTGGATGCTACTGCATGCCTTATTCAGAATACCATAGGAAAAAGGAAATGAACAAATGCTATATAAAAGGAGAACAAGCCAAAAATACCCTGGGGTTATTGCAAACTCCAGCAGATTTTTGCAGGTGTTCTGGGCTTCAACAGCACAGTGAGACTTTTTCATTCATGTTCTGCCTGCTTCCTGGAAAACAGCACTGATGTGAATATCCAAGCTAAAGAAAACAAAATGCAATGTATATTTCAAAAAGAGAACTGGCTTTATATCCCATGGATTATTATATAGCTGTGTTCCCAAACTGTGCCTAGGCATCTCAGGCATGTTGAACTATTCAAGCATAAAGAGAGCCAAGATTATTTATAGCTCTTTTGTGTCATATTGGATGAGGCTATGTTGCAATCAGACAAATAACAGGGCCCAAGGTGACACATACTATAATATTAATAGAGGGGCAGAGGGGGAAATTACCAAATTGAAGTGCTTGGAAATCTACAACCTATAGCAAGAACAACCAATGTCATAAGAAAGTCATTCCTCTCTAACAACACTGGATTCAGGTTCCTTTTAATCATTTTGTCTAGTTGTATACTCTGTTTTATGATGGTTTAATTGTAGCTGTACTTCAAATGTGGTGCACTGATGGGGGACAGCAGGGGAGCATTAGGCATAAAATTTAACTGCAAAGCTCAATGCAATCCTAATTATGGTGCTGCTATGACACCTCCATAATTACTCATTCTTATCCACTGGCTCTACTAAAATAATTCACAAGACAAAAAGCAAGCTGAGAATGCCAGCATTGTCACTGCAGTCCAAATCTAGACAGGACTAAAACATGGTGATGGTTGCCTTTTCGACACCCACATCCCTCCACAAAATTTACATAGCCCTATTTTAAGCACTTGGTTTCTGTATAATTCAAAGATCATCTAAACTAGCTAGAAGGAAATGTGGAAGAGAGAAGTGCCTAAAAATCTCATCTTTCTCCAGTGTCTCTGTGCAATCTGTGTTAGTTGTTTTTATGAAGTCAGGATCCACAGTCCTGCAGGACTTGGGAACCTTTTTAGCACATGCAGGCAACTTAACGCTTTTCCTCTTAAAAACAGCTAGAAATAGAAGTGGAACTTGTGCCATTATTTTTCTTTTTATAACAACCTAGGAGCAGTGCATTTCATTCATGGACAAAATAAATAAGCATCACCATGCCTTTGTCCCTAGACCAGGATTGCAGTGACAGGGCTGGCATTCTCACCTTGCTTCTTGTCTTGTGAAACAGTAAGCGGAGACAGTGGATGGGGAACAGTAACAATAAATGTGTCATAGCAGTGCAGTAATTAGGATTGCACTGGGCTTTGCACTTGAGTCGGGAAGCACGGATCAGTCTTCAGTCCTCCCTTTGCCCGGGGAATGCCCTTATCACGGGACTGCGAAGACAACCCTTCGCTCTTCTTAAAGACTGGCTGATCCAGCCTCCAGCTTTACAATTAGGATACTTTAATGGGAAAGGACAGGCACGTGTCTGCATTCCTTGGGCAGAGGATCAATTAAAACGTCGACCTTCACACGGTAATGCAAAAGGTATGTACCAAGTCTGGGAAACCCTCTCAATACTTCCTCCTCCTCTTCCTCCAGCCACATGTATCAAACAACAGAAGCTAAATCAAGCCTAGACAGCTAAATACTTTTTCATAAAGATAGCAATCTTGGCTACACTTATTAAAAAAAAAAAACAACCAACCAAACAACCCCAAAACAAAACCACTTGCTACCTTGAATAGTCCACTAAAATAACCCAGGGGTATGTATTCACAATGGATTCACAGGCCTTTCAGTACCAAGACACTTATTCCGTGCACTGCGCTCTTGTACTTGTTCCCCATTTTACATGCTTTTGTGTTTCATAGTTTCTGTCTCAAAGTATCATCAGAGCTGGAGGAGCTACATAACTCCTGATAACCTGTAACACATACTCTGGGGTATGCAAAATGGCAGCAACGTCTTCTGTCACAAAAAGGTTAAAAAGCACTTGTTTTGGCTGTGCAGAAATGGTCGAGGACAATTGCCAAAACTCTGATTGCTGCATTTCAGTCTTTCTGTTCTACAATTTTAGAGCATTTTAGGTAGAATACAAAACCATTTATTGGACCATAAAGCAAGGGATCTTTAAATTTTGGGGAGGATAACAACAAAGATACAGATTTCCTCTAGTACTGATAACTCCAAGTCATCTAAAAATTCAAGAGTTTGGTTTGAAATAAGAAGCTTAAAAAATGTTTTGGAAACAGTGAAAAAAAATTCATATTTTTAAGTTTTTCCCCTTTAAAAGCAAAGACTACAGAATTAAATTAACCTACAAACAGATTCTCCAATACTAACATACAACTGTGAAACTGGAATAAGACACCACACACTACAAGAATTTCAAATAAATAGTACGTTTGCAACACTGTCCCTGTTCAGCTCATTCATTTCCAGAGTGCAAGGTTGGCTGATAGGTACTGACAGCAAAGGTTAGATCAACTTCACAATCTGCTGGAGGGTGCTTAAAGGATTAGTACCGAGGGACTTAATACTATTGAAAGTACTTGATTCTCTCTGCTACTTCTAGGTTATTATGAGGAGCTTCTTCCCTCTGCCTACAAAACAGCAAAATAGCCAATCAAAGGTAAAATCGGGTATACTTATTTAATTTCCTGATTCTTTCATGACTCATTTCTGAAAATTGAGACCCATTTCACTCAGTCAAACTTGTGAACCAATCTGGACTCAAAAGGCACAACTGCTGATCAAGATATTGGAGGCTGAGGTCAACTAAAACATTAGAATGTGCATTGCTGACTTTAAATATGGTTACTGTGAAACAAATGCACAGTCGTTTTTAAAGTAACTAAAAAATTTATTCCTAGATCAAATTTTTGCTTAAAAACAATCTGGACCCACAATTCTATTATATATGTATATAGACATATAAATATACATATATATACACATATATGTGCATGTATATATACACCATCAGTATTCCCTGAAGTGTTTTCTAAATGTGAATTAAAATTCAAAGATTTCTTTTTATGCACACTGACAAAGTGAGGCAAAGGAAGTTTCCGTGCTTCACTTCCCTGAAGTCAGATGAAGTCATCTGACCGCTTACAGACATCTGTAATGTAGATGGATATGTGAGAGCTAGTAAGCTAGACTTTTACTATAGTCAGCACAGAAATGTATACTTATTCAGAGCATGACTGATCTCAGTTGAAGGTAGAGGTCTAGATGAGACTAGAGATCTAAAAATCTGGTAAGAGAAATATGTTTCTAGCCCGTTTGCAGATTCATTTCACAATATGAAAAATGGCAGCAGATTTGCATTAATTAACAAAGAAAACAAGTAAAAATCAAACATGTTCAGAACTTAAACCTACAAAGTGTGCTGGATTCACATCTGTCTTGCCTTTTCTTAAGATCTAAAAATCAAATACTACCTCATCCATTAAATGGCATATTGACAGCTCTCCTGATTCCAAACATATGGAGAAATCCAAGGTTGACTAAATTTTCTTTACTCTCAGAAATATCATTTCTCATCTGAAGCCAACCATGGAACACAGCAAACCAAAAGGGATCTGGCTGAGGAAGCTGTGGGCACCTGAGGTGAGAATGGTTAATGAAACACAGCCCTAAATACAGTCATACTGCATCAGTGCAGTATGAATATTTCAAATGTAAAGATGCACTAAGAAAGCTTTTTAAAATATATATACTTAAAATGGAAAAATTCCTGAAGAAACACATTACCCATCATTTCCTTATATTTTTTTTTTTCCCCCTAGGAGTCTGGAGAATATCCAGTCATTGCCTGTTAGTTCTTGTAAGCATAGCAGGGAAGGACTGGATAACTGATCACACTTGTAGCAAACAGGATCGCAAGGGAGAGGTTACAGATTTGTGCAGACACCTTCAGGAAAATACAGCACAAACAAAAGAAGAATTAAAAATGTGGGAAATTTTTTCTGTAAAATGAATGACATCCATGGTTCGTGTAAAGTGTTCTATTTTGTTATTAGTTGTTCACAGATAAAAGGTAAAGTGCACATAAGAAAACCCTTAAACCTCAGTTGTTTTGGTAATACAAAACAGAAATACATGTCTAAATCTCCATATGTCATTTCTTAAGTAGACAAAAGCTTCCTGTCTACTGTAAAAATGTTCATATATACTTAGGGCGAAACTGGATAATTATGGTGGTGACCTCTGCTATTTATCTAAGAAGGAAAATTAGATGCACAGTAAACAGGTAAATTTTGTCTCTTCTGTAGGAACAAATCATCCTACTTACCCTTTAACAATCCATCACGACTTTTTTTTGCCATCAACTCAAACAACCAGCTGAGGGGATTTTGCTGATTAACTACAAGTTGCAAGGTGCAAAATTCAGCTATCAGTTTGTTTCTTCTTCTTCTAAAAAAAAAAAAAAAAAAAAAAAAAGAGAAAAAAATTCAGAACATTCAAATGCTTCTGTCGGCTTTATTTTGTATTTCCTAAGTAAAACTGAGATAATCCAGAATAAACACTGATATTATTAACTAGTAAAAGCTAATGGATGATACAGGCCCCATGATGCTAAAAGTGAATGCCAAAATGCTCCAGCGAACTAGGCCATTAGATTTTCTACCCTCTACGCTACCAATAAGGCAAATACAATCATTTCATTTATATAAATAACTGCTGCTATTCACAGATAATGGAAGCTTAAGTTACTCAGTGTGCAGTAGGCCACTTGAAGAAACAAAACAAAAATAAAGCACATTGCAGAAGAATAAAACACTTGTGCAGTTGTGTGTCTAGGTTTATACAGAGAGTGACCATGATTTCTGGTTACTAGAGCGAGCACACAGGGGAACAGATAACCACATGGATAAACAAAAGTTCATGACGTAATTTGAACACTGAAAAACTGGCCCACCAACCTAACTTGTACAACCTGAAGCATAAGTAGGTTTTTTTTTTTTTCCTTTTCTTTTTAATGCCTGCATGTACCAAGTAAAGTCATACTACTTACAGCCAATGACTAGAATAAATGAACTGGTTCAAAGGGCTGTTGTGAGGCGCTCTCTTACTATACAACAAAGTACTATTTTCCCTTTGCTTGCTAAGTGCCATCTCTAATCTGAAGCAATTACTCTAATGTGTCAGACGTATACAGCATGACAGCCAGCAAGTAACATTAATGCCCGCTTCCTCCAGATACTAAATGTTGTTGGACAGAAAAGTCATGCTATATTCTGCCCGTGTCCCACCATTCCAGAAGAAGTCATAATAATCTCAGATGTTGCTCCTTAAATAACCACAGTAATTCTGTAATGAATGTGACACTAAGGAGAGAAAAGCAACGTAGATTCATTCAGTAAAGAATATAACAGTAATACAAAGGGATTTAATTACAAGCAGGATGCTTTAGTTTTGGACAGTTCACAAAGTTAGATTTTTGCCCTGCCACCGCAGCAAAGATGTTTTAGCTGATCACCAAGCAGACCTTGAACCACCATAGTTTGCAGTGCAGAACTGCAGCGTAAATGGAAGTAGCTGCTGATTTACACTGAAGTTATTTACACTGCAGCTGAGGGCAGTAACTTTCTCAGCCATCTTACACAAGCTACCTATGCTTATGTAGAAACCCAGGGGATAGAGTGAAAAGAAATATGTAGAGGGATTACCAATAAACGTTTCTAGAATCAGTTGTTTGCCAGAAGATGGTGGACTCCATACGTCATGCTATATAGAGGGCAAAATAGAAAAACCAGTGAATGGACTGGATCTTGGGTTCTCAGACTGCATGCCAAAGGTCTCTGTAGCTTCACTAGTACTTCCCGGAGGTTAGAGAAATTAAATACTGAAAATCATTTAAACGTGTTAAGGCACAAAATACTGGGGGAGAAAAACGGCTCTGTGGGTATCTCAAACCACCTTTGATGAGCAGGTACTCTAGCCTCCAAAAGACCAGTGTAAGGTGAACCTTGAAAACTCTCTCAAAGAGCTTTGCTGTTGGCTCTTTTCTTGTCTCTGCCTGGGCGACTGATAGCTTATGTCGTACAGCAACCAAAACTACCATTAGGAAGCTTGTGAAGAAAAATTAGCATGTAGTATTATCAGTACTCACATAACATAAGGCTTACAAGAGCAAAAGTGAAACATGAACTTATCAGATGAACTGTCCAGTATTACTGAGGAAATGCCATCTCACTGGAAAAAAACTACCACCCAGGCACAGTGAAGTGGTTTCCACCTTCTGAAATGCGATGGTTTTCTCCCAACAGTAACAGCATAAAGACACCTTAGATTAATCTAAGTGGAGAGAATTTTATCGTATAAAAACAATTAAGAAAGGACTGTCCTTCTCCAGGCTGAGGTGCAGCTGAACAGAGGGAGGCTTGGCAGCTGCTGTTTACTGGAGGGCATGGAGGAAGGCTATCAGCAGAGCCCACAGCCTGGGCTTCTACGTAACAGCAGGAAAAATCTCTCTAAGCCAATGCACAACTTTGGAGCCTAAGTCTCAGCTTGGGGAGGGGGGGATAAAAAAAATCAGTGCAGCTTCACTGATTATACTGAAGTTATCTCAGTAAAGGTGTTCTTCCCAAATCTTGTACTTTTCTGAACTAGCAGAGGTTGTGACCAGCTGTGCTACCAGACCAGTTGAAGTGATGAGAAACAGTTGGGCTCACATGTGCTTAACATGGGAGGGACAGAGAGGTACTAGAAGTCAGCATTAGTGGATGAGAGAGATCAAAGCACAGCTGCCTTTTTGTTCAAAAAGGGCCTGATTTCGGTCATCTATTTGCAGCACTGCCATCAGCCGTGACCTTGGAAAAGTCACTTTTTTGCTTCGCTCCTTTGCCTTCCCACCTGTAAAGCATCTTGAGAGCTGCTGTTTATGTACTAGTGCTATCTAAAATCTACAAATTATTCTTGTAACCTGCAAGCTTTCATAATTAAATTTGATGGATGCAATTTTGATTTAAACCTCTGTATTTTGTTTCACATATGTCAATAGAAGCATAGCTTTTATTTTTAAAGAAACACTTGACTGCTTTGTTGTTAATTGTACAAGACATATCTGTTCCCCACTAATATCTCTGTGATGTAGAATTTAATTTACTTTCCACCATTTTACTTCTAATTATTGCAAGACTCCCAAGCAATAAACTGAAGCAACATATTGATGGGACAGGCCTTTTAAATGATGAGACATAATAATTATTAATTACAACTTAAAAGTCCCCAGCAGCACTTTTTTGCTATAAATACTGGCTGACTTCAAAAACTGGAAAAGACTAGTATTGTGCAACAGTCAATTAATTAGATATATACTGCAGATACATTTGTTAATGAATTTGATTATTAATAGAGCAACTCTCAGATTGAAATACTGACTCAAGTGTCAGCATCTACATATTTTTTTTCAAGGATGAATATATTAGCATGTACGGGCCACCTAATTAAATTGCAAATTATTACTTACTATTAAGTAGTGTATAGTGTATGTGGAGTTCACATTTTTACACTTTTACAAACAGCTCAGCTAGGTGGCAAAACTTTAAATCATCCATAAAGGCAAACAATCTTTTGTATCCTTTTCTCTGTTCTCTGTTTTTTCCTGCCGAACATGACAGAATTTTATTGTTAGCTTGCATAGGAGAACAGGATTGTAAAATAGCATGCCTGTCACAAGTAAATCAACAGAGTACCATTCTTAAAACATATTATGAAAATGCTTAGCAAGTCTCTGTTTTAATCCCAAGCACGTTTGGGTACTGGTAATTCCTTTTCAGAAGGAATGTCTCCACAGGTAGAGAAGGTTTTTTTTCAGTTTTGTGAAAGAGCTTTTAATTACCTGCATTTAATCGAGTCTTGCACATGCACACTGGGAAACAATTTATGAGGTCTACTAAGTCTACAGCATAGCTCACACAATAAATTGTTCCTTTCTCTATGTACTTACCCCACCTACTGTCTTTGAGCCGTGGTTTGTCGGTGGTTTTGTTTTCTTTTCAAGAAAAATGGAAAGCACAGAGATAGGGTCTTCTGGTACCAGTGAAAGCAGCATGGGCCAGGGTTTAGGGCATGAGGTCAGCACAGGATAACTGGATTTTCTTCTCAGCTGTACAAGTTAAACAGTAGGAGACTGGACAAGCCACATCACCCTCTGTCTGGCATTTGCATCAATGTGGAGACAAGTTTTTTCCATTTCTGTTACAGTTTTCTGAGAAGTGGAGAAACAAAAACTGCCATATAGGAATAAAATAGCAGGTGACGGCTTTGTAGAAGACCAAACACCAACTCATGCTAAGGTAAAATTAAGCGTGCGTTTTCTAGTTTGCCTCTATTTGCAAATTGGATTAACTTTAGTAAAATCCAGTAATTTCCAATTGTGGGCACAACTTTCTGCAAAGAGAACAGGGAGGGAAGACAGATGACTAGATGCTTGAGAAAAAATGCAAATATTTGAATTGCAGTAGCACCCAGAGGCCCCAGGAAAGACCAGTAGAAAACTGCCTCTGTTCTGTTGTGCTGCTCTCAGTGGATAGGATGGAGGAAAAAGGAGAAGCTCTAATATTATTTAGCTAATTAGTATCTTAATTGACTCTTTGTTTTATACAAGACATGAAAGTTTCTTGGGGACAAGTCAGAGCACAGAATACACTAAGAATAAAGTGTTAAACATACTAAGGACCTGACTGCACTGGCTGCTACTGCAGGCTCCAATATTTTCACATCTGAGAAGGGTGACAGTGCAGTGAGGAAGATGTTTGCCGCATTGTTACCTCAGTGTTTACCAGGATAAATATCACTCAGAAATATATGCGATGTTAACTGCAAAATGAACTGGTGATGTCTGTTCCTGCAAGCAAAGCCACAGAACACATTGACCACACACCCTTGACAGATCCTTCCTCCTGATCCTTAGCTCTTGACCCCATGAAATTCTGATAAAAAGGAAGATTAAAACAAACATATATATAACAAATGAGAGGAAAAACATCCACAAAGCTGGCACAAAAGCATGGTAATAACTGTACAGGTATACCAGTCTCCTGAAGACTTGTATTTTAAAAGTGGCTTTGATTCTTTATGAAAACTTTAAGGCATTCTCCTTGGGAACAAAATAAATACCCTATTGTGAGAGAGATAGAATCCTAATCATATCTCTCCTCAGTTCTTCTCCCTAGCCCTAATTAGTAGGGGATATTTGCATTGAAACAATCTCTTTTTCTCCTTCATTCATTTGATCAACTGCTTATCCCTCACCTGGAGCCGTAATCTCTTGTCTGTAGCTTCATAATCTTCTGCACTGCTAAAAGGATTAGGTATCCAGGTGAAGCATAAACAGCAGGAACAGATGATCACATAGGAAACAAATACCATTCTGACTTTTCAGATGCCACTTTCCCCACTGGTAATTAAGTAGAAAGAAACCCTAACCACCACCACCTCTTAGAAAGTAAAGAAGCAACCCTGCAAACACATAGAAGAAAAAAAGCCCCAAACCTGAAGACATAGCTTTTTAAATAACTCTCCCTTAAATTAAAACTGCATGAAACTACAAAATGGGTAGTATGAATAGAGAATAAGAAGATTAAGGAAAGAGAAAAAAAGACAAAGCATTAGAATAATCTCTAACAAAATTGCTGCAATCTTTACAACGCAAGCATTTTCCATTCTGAACATAGATGTCTCTTTGGGCTTTCTAAAAGAATGGCAAAGCTGAACTGGGGGTGGGAAGGTTACATTTTTCAGCCTATAGTTTTCACTGGGCAAGATCAAGTCTCCCTCTTTACAGCCCATGCTCATTTCTTTTATAAACTTACAGGGCATTTCTTGCATCCAACTTATTTTTTTTTAAAGCCAGTACACGTATTGAAGTAAAGCACAGTGTTGCCATAACCTTCCATTGTGATTGAAAATCATTCTGATTACTAGTGCTCATTAAAAATGTATGAGAGAAACATTTGTAAAATTCAATATGCTTTTCAAAACTGAGATCTAAATCTAGCCAATTCATACCCTTTTCATCTGATATTTGAGTCTTTTCTTTTGTTATTTACCATTTCACTGTTTTCCTTCAGCTAGACTTCTGACATTAAGCTCAAATACAGTCCTTGCTAACACACTGTAAAACTGGAAAATTTTCAGAAATTGCTTTGATTGCCTAAATTTGTGAGAAAAGAAAAAATTATTTTGAAATGCATTAGGCTCTTATTAAGTCTGGATATAGAATAACTTTTACAAAAGTCAAATAATGGCAGATGAATATGACTTTTTGATTATTCAGTTGTGCTTATACGTGGGAATCGGGTAGTCTCTCTCCAAAGCAGACAGCATCATCTGGAAAATGAAGCCACTAGAGAAGCAAAAGAGAAAGTCAAGCTATTCAAAAACACATACATCTTCATACCTCCCCTCTTCCCTTAAAGTTACAACATGCTCCTGCTTACTTATCTACCAATATTGTCTGAGGCTTAACAAAGTGTTGATTCCTTCCCTATCAGTTGAATGAGCGATAGATCTGCTTCCCTCCATCACTAGCCTATGGAGATTTACAGTAAGTAAAGCAAGCAAGCCAAAACCTATTCCCGAGAAGTTTACTGTCCCTTTCATCAATTAGAACAGATTTCAGTAAGTGAGCGGACATAACAGATGGCATAACGTTGTAAAGGTTTTAAAGGTCTGCAAAAATTCCAGTCAAATATAGATTGAGTTAACATAGTTTTACTGATCTAACCGGTCCCTTCAGTATGCCTGCCGACAATATACAGGCAGCGTCTAGAGAGCTGTCAAAAGACTCCAGTTGAGCAGACAAAAATGAACACCTGAGCCAGGGGAGCTGATACTTGCCTACGCCTACATTTCTTCCGAACAGTTCTTCAAAATCTTACCATTTAGCAAAACCCACTGAAAAATAACACCCAAATGGATTCAAACTTCACCTGGCAGTCCTCTCTACTACACTCCTACAGACAACTTAAAGCACTCATTGTCAGGCATAGATATACCAGGGCATGAAACTGGTAGCAAAAATTCAGTGACATAGCAATGGTTTAGGCAAGACGGAAGATGTGTGCTGATGAAGCGGCGAGGATTGCTTCTGTTGGCGTTATACATAATCTGTACTTCAATCTAAGGTTAAGCCGATTTCAACACAAAATAAAACCGCAACACAATAAATTGAATTGAATGATGAAAATAATGCAAAAGGACACGCAACTAGGGGATTTTTTTTTTTTTTTTTAAATTCTTTTCTTCCTGTGAAAACACCTCCAGTCTTCCAGGAGATGCATTCACTGCCTGGAGGTTTACAGGGAAAGTTACCCTACCTAAGCTACTTGTTGTGATCTGAAAAACCCCCTCAACTCCAGCTGTGGCCAAAGGCACAGGAACCTTCTGAACACGGGAAAAGCTGTGAGTAGGGTTTGTCACACAGACAGCCACAGTGCTGGGCTCATTCCCCTCGTTCCTCGGAGCAGCCTCAGGCTGCTGACCTTCCAGAGTAAGCTGCAAAGCTCATATCTTCCCTTCGGTTGCGGAAATGGAAAAATGACTTAAAAGGCAAGAGCTGAGACTATGATATGGAACAGGCTACTTTTTTCCTCCTTCGCATTTATATTCATTACTTTAATCACAGGGTATACCAGAAAAGCCTAGAATCTAGGACAGGTGCTTTAAATGCCACACATAACTCCAACCAACTATATATCTGAGAAAATTGGAACATCATCCGTGATTGCTCAGGCACCTGTTAACAAGGAAGGACAAAAATCACTGAAAATGTGCTATTTGGCCAAGAATTGACTAAAAAGCAAAGTGTGGAGAGTAGGGGTGTGTGTGTGTGTTAACAGAATAGTCAACATTTGAAGGCTACAAGCACCTAGGAAGCAGACAAAGTTATACTTTCTCAGACTGCCTTAAATAAAAATCCACACAAATTTAGAGATTATTAAATAAATAAAAAAATCTGGTCTGTTTTTGAGTAGCAAAGCTTTAAAAGTATTTGTATATAAACACCAAAGAGTTAAAGTATCAGTTTATAGAAAAGAAGAACTTAAATTAAGCTGGGCTTTATATTAGTTGTTCAAAACCCAATTCACCATCTATGCTATTCAACCAGGAAAATTTTAAAGATGGACATGTCAAATATATGACTTTAAAAGTGCTGTTGCCCAAGCACTTGTAAGTTGCTGAAAATAAGGATCTTTTAAAGGTTACAGCTTGTACAGACATTTGCATTTTTCTGACTACACATACAATTCTTCTAATGCTAGCTTACAACATTTAACAGCCTTATAAGGTTCAAGAACAAAGACCAGGTAATACATTATTTCACAGCAAACAGAATAAACAGAACAGGCAGTCATTAACAAAAATTTGATAACTTATTAATTAAAATACACTAGAGAAAAAATAAAATTATAGCACAACAATTTGACTTGATATTCAACACTTGCACAAGATAAGTTTAATAAAAGCTATCAGATTTATGTTGCTAGAGAGTGAATATTCAGTATTCTTGAACATCAAGTGATCTTTTTTAGTAAAGAAGAAAGAAACAGTGTTCTTATTGAATCTCAATTGATTTGTGCTATGTTGCTGCCAACACAGACAAACACAACAGATTAGTAAAGGGGAAAAATGTTTATTTTATACATATCGGGATAAAATGTGATCCATCATACATGAAAGCACACACTGTGTGTCTCAGCTAAAACTGCTTCTTGCAACCTGGTCAGTCTTGGCAGGTTTGGTGCCTCAGCGGATATTCCGACACCTATTAATGCTGTTTGGGCATCACCTCCTTTTGTTCTGGTGCACAATCAAGGAAATCTGGCTCAGACACCGGTGTAAACAGAGAAACATGCATGCAACAAGAGTGCACAAGAAGGGGATAGGGTGGATGAAAACAACAGAAGAAAGAATGGGACAGGCAGTGGTGAAAGTAGCAGGAAGTTCTCCAGGGTATGGAGTTACAATCTTCCCTGTTTCAGTAATAACTCCAACTGATCTGCCAAAGCCTATTTAACTTTCCTCCCTGTCCTCAAGTTTTGGGTTGTTTTTTTTCCTTTTTTCAAATGTTGACAATAATATGATAGAAGATTTTTACCATTTAATTCAGGTAGGTTCAATTTCTGACTTGTCACCTGTGGTCAACTAATTCAGAAAGTATCTCCATCTCTTGCTTCACTCACAGGCCTAAGTGAAGTTCACAGTTCCATCAAAATTCTTCCTGTCTGGGTTAAACCAGTTTGTCTTCAACTTCTACCATTTTCATCAACATTCATCATGCTGGAGTACTTTGAATGTCCACCTGTGTTCCAGGCATCAGGTCATGGTGAAGGTATCATGGTCTGCATTGAAGCACTTGCCTATCAAAACACACACCTACGTGCAGTTCAGGGGCTCAGTACCAGCGAAATTTTAAAGTTTTCAATTACTCTATTTTTTTTCCTCCTTTCCTTTGCTCTTTAAATTACTCTAATCTCTTTGCATTTGCAGTAAGTAGCATGTTAGGTTCTTAAAATCATTGTAGTAGTGAAAGTAGTATCTTGACTCTATACTAAATAACATAACTGTATGTCTGCCCTACCAGGATTGATAGTTCTTAGTTTATTCTGAGAGCACACCAACAGGCTGCAAATGAGGTAAAAATAGGTGCACTGAGAATGCCTTGTTAGCATGTAATAACACTGATCAGTTTACACAGACTAATTGTTTAACGAGGATTTAGGGAGATGTACTGGTAACATTTGAGGAAAGAACTAAACAGCTCTGAAAAAAAAAAGGAAGAGAGGAAGGAAGAGAAGAAGGAAGAGAAGAAGGAAGAGAAGAAGGAAGAGAAGAAGGAGGAGAAGAAGGAGGAGAAGAAGGAGGAGAAGAAGGAGGAGAAGAAGGAGGAGAAAGAGGAGGAGAAAGAGGAGGAGAAAGAGGAGGAGAAAAAGGAGGAGAAAAAGGAGGAGAAAAAGGAGGAGAAATAGAGGCTGATATAGTCCCAAACCTTACTGTCAACAATACATATCAGTCTATAAATGGTAACTCAAGGGAAACAATGGAAGTACCAATACTTGACCCAGTCTAAAGACTCTGCAAATCACTAAAAGAGAAGTTTTGCATTATGGAACTATCCTGGCCTAGCAGGGACATGGAGTAGATGAACTAAATAATCAATTTCCAGCATCTTATATCAAGGCACTGGAAAGTTGAATTTCTAGTTTATTATGTGAAGGTTATATCGCTTGTTAGCTCAAGTGTTTAAGCTCTTTTTTCGTTCAGTTAAAAAATGTTAAATTTTGTAGTCCATCAATCCAACCATCTCAGAGTTGTTACTGAAGCTAGAAAACCTCAGAAGGCAAGGGAAAAAAAAATTAAAAACAAATTAATGTGGGAAGATGAGATAAATCAAGTAGTGAAGTCAAGAGTAAATTATCAAAAGATCTTTTATCGAAAATGAATAATTTTTTCTACTTCAGGAGGAACCCATTAATTATATTCCCCCCACCCGATCCCTTAGCATGACTGTAGTTCAAACAGCATAATATAAAAATAGGCTTATTAAGATTTGAAATGTGTTTAACTTCCATCATAAGCACTACAGTCCTCCAAAATTTAATTTAAAAATATATATAAATCAGGAGAGCATAAAAGGGTTTGCACTTGACAATAATTAAGGGGAAAAACATATTTATAATTGACAAACTGTAAGCAAAAGGGAGCCAGAAAATAAATGGCATGGGTTGGATTTGGCAATCACTGACAGTATTGTGACTGCTTTCATTGACCTTAAATGAGATTTTGCAGGATTCCCTACAGAGTAATTCCAGTTTGGTTTTTTTTTTTTTTCAAAAGACAAGATGTAGAATGTCCAGTGTGAGTTAATGTAAGTCAAGTAGAGTGATTTCTTGAATATCTGTATGTCAATTCTATATGATACTGAGCTCTCCAGTCCTGAAGAAAAAGGAAAACAAACTTAAAGGCGTGCAACATATGCTCAAATTCAAAGCTTTTAACTCACTGGCATTCCTCAGTTAAGCAAATGCTTAAATTGCCTTCTAGACTGGCCAAAGAAAGGTCGTGGGGCACGGCAGCACCTCATTGACATGCAGCGTGTAACACGTGAGTCACTTTGGAGCGTTTTATACCACATGCTAGACTTCTCCATTTTGCTTATTCACTTCAGCACCATCCTGTGCACCCCTCTCCCCTTTCCTCTCCTGAAGTAATTACCAGATGAGAAAGCAAGAAAAAGTTCCTTAGGCCAAGGCTGCATTGTGCTGAAAGGTATGTCCATGGCACTGCCATTCCTGGAAGCAAGTACCTGAGCGTGTAAAGATACAACCACCAAAACACACCCCAACAAACACAGACTCGGGAAGGTTAGCAGTAGTGGTTATCAAACATTACGAGATAACAAGCACAATGCTTTCAGTGACTTCTGTCGACAGAGCTTATTGAGAGAGCTTGTGATAAAATAACCAGGTAAATCACAACACAGCAGACTGGTGATACAGCAGAAGTACTAAGAATGGTGAAGGCAAAGTAATCAAAAAGATGTAATAGTTTGCCAGTCATTACCAGCTCTTATTAGAACATCATTATTTGACCGATACAAATATCAGGGTCTGTAGGAACCCAAATTCTGTTTCATAATCCATATGCAGTTTCATGAGGTAGGCAGAATTTTAGTGCTAATTTACAATATTGAAACACTTCCGCAAATGTAGTATACTGAGTCTTGAATCCTGCCTTCTACTTCATGTAATTCTGACCCTGAGGTATCAGAGTTATGGTAATTACATCTCTGTATTACAAAGACAAAACCACAGCCTTAAGGAGGAAATATAATAATTCCCACTGACCTAGAATTTGTGATCCCAGAACTTTCCTGATGGACTACATTCACTTGCATAAGGGAAGCCAGTTCAATGAAATTTCAATTCAAAAGAAAATACTGAACAAAAAAATGACTTTGAAACCACTCAAGCTAGAGCATTCAAAATTACACAGATGCAATGGCTGCTTTAGCAAGATGTCAGGACAACAGTTTCACTTAATATTTAACTGAGTATACTTAATGTGAAAGAAATATACAGACATGTGATGTTTGCTTGTCTGTCTATTTTCCTTAATGAGTGCAGAGCCTATAAAAAAGGCTCATTAGTAGAATTCCCCAACAGAAAGATCAGCCTTTTCATCCTGTTCCTGAAAAAAGTCCTCGTAAATAGCCTGATTGATCTTATGTTAAGAAAGTGTTTATTATTGATTTATTTTGCAGAAGTGTCTAGGAATTTCATAAGTAAACCAGAACTTCTTTGCGTTAGGTCTGTTCAGGCACAGAAAAATAAGCTGTTCCTGACCGTAAAAAGGATGGAATCTAATAAATATCCATGCAATCTTCTTGCACTCAAATAGAAGAATGAGAGATCTATATTTGTGTGCACAAACATATGCCACACATACACTTAGAGACATACACACACACACTTTTTTGTGGAGTGCAACCTGCTGGGGTGGGGGAAGTTGGCCAGGTTTATGATACAATTTGACTGTTCAGCCAAACTAATACGACAGACAGGACTGTATGCACCACTACCACGTGCCCCTTTGAGACAGCGTGGGTGTGCAGGTGGGCTACAGGGCACCTTGAAAAGGGGAGGACAGGAGATGCAGCCATAGTAGGGCCAGGTACTGCAGATCACAGAACAAAATCGATGCCTTAGTATCACTTGCGCTTGGGGTCATGGCATTGCTAAGTTACAGATGTAAACTAGCTACACAGGCGAGTCAAGCTGTGTCACCTGGAAGCCAAACGGGTGGCTGAGGCCATTGGAGGGCGCGGAGCCCAGCTTCCCTCTCGCTCAGCTCCTGAGGCACAACCTTGGCTGCTCACCTCTCCAGCAGGTACCCCGACCCACAGAGAGAGAGATACCTCAGGCGCACGGGCTACTCTAGTGCATTAAGTGCTGCTTTGTTGGCACATGTGACCAACAATTTTGGGGGGACTAGAAATTGTACCCCAGATACTCACCTCCCATATGGGTGTACTTAATCACTAGGGCAGAGACTCCTGTTTTTCTGAACCAACAAGCATTTTGGTACTTCCCACCAACCTCACCGCTGCTCTGTAAGAGGACAGTCATTTTACACCTAGGTCCATATCAGATTAACACTGAGACCTCTAAAAACCATGACTGGACCCTTGGCAAAACTGGTCCATCAGTTCTGTTCTGTTCTTCAGCTGTTTCAAAATTGATCTTGTTATTTTAGGTCAAATGAAGTGTTTCAAGGATCACAAAAGATTGTGTTTTACTATGGTAACAAAAGATAAAAACTGTTAATGTGATCCTAAAAAATTTGTACATTATCAGTGTGTTGAATAACCCAATAAATTCAATTATTCACCCAGAGAGGAGATACTAGCTCTACCTAGACAGAGAAATCCATTTTAGTTGTTGCTGGATTTTTATGAAAACTGAAGGATGACTTTTCCTGGGAGGACTGGAATGAGAATGACAGCTTTAATACTTTCGCTTAGCTCTCTTAAAAATTTTTCAAGATAAATTTTTTTAAGCTTTAATGGAAGTTAAACTGTATTTATAAATAATTTTTGCTTTCTGTGGTATCAACTGAATACATAAACAGAGATTACTCTATAAGCAGAAAATGTATTTGAAGTCAGTATTTCCTAACTACTATGCTGTAATCTATACTCAGCAAGGCCAGAACCCAACACTGCTGGAGAAGTTTGTGTCCGAGACTCCTTACAATAATAATAAGCATGAATTACTGAACTGCTGTTATTCAACTGATATGCCTCTATAAGCATCAGATTCATGGGACCACTGTAACCATCACAGTACTGACTTCCGTGTGAGGTTTTCAAATAAAAAAAATACTAAGTTTTCATCCCACAGGTCCTTCCATTGTCTTGATTTTAGTGCCTGGCACAGGGCTCCAACCATTTACATAGGCTTTGGATTAACAAAGATGTTTCGATAACCTTGATGATTTAATTTATATTTAAATGAAATTAATTTTTGCTTACGTTGACTAATATTTGGACATAAAGGTATATTTGGTTTCAATACAGTGCAAGGATATCTACAGTAGGCACATTTCATGTATTTACATAGAAAATAGTGTTAATCTTAGGGAAATCAAGCAAGGTCTCATATGCAGTGCCAGAGAACACACTAGCTATATATCCCAGTATGTACAGCAAACACATCCTTTAATAAGAATAGCTTTATATTTACCGGTATACATCACAACTTCCCTGGAGCTACTGAAGATCACCTGTAGCAGACCAGCCTGTTGCCCCTGCACCAGTTCAAGCTGTGCCAAGGCAAGGCCAGGGAAGAGAAGGCAGAAAGCTTGCAGTGCCTTGGAAATGCCCTGGGCTCCCTTCTGCCACGACCCACCTGTGCTGCCTTCAGCTGGAACAGGATGGGACAGCAGCATGACAGCACCTAGCACAGCCTTGGTGACTTCCTTGTGCCGGGACAGTATTTTCCTCCCAAGCACTTAAAACTGGCAGAATATTGCAACACAAGAAAACATACCAACATTTCTTCTCACCTGTCAGTTGCCGGCAAGGGTGAGGAACAACGTTCATTTTTCCCGTGACTCCACACCAGTCCTCCCGTGTGACTTCTGGGATAATCCTCACCCTGTAGCCACCTCATGCCTGGGCAATGTATGCTTCCAGTGACCGGGTATGGGGAGCAACTGGAGGTTTTATCCACCTACTCCAGAAATACACATTTGCCCATCTCTGGATCTGAGTGGCTGTGCGGGGCTAGCCAGGCAAGAACCAACTAGCTCTGAAGCTCCAACCGAGGAGCTGCTGCAAAGAGGGCTGACATCGCGAAAAGCACAGTATGACCTTTTATGGTCAGCATTTTATACCTTTGATGTACCTTTAACGTATGACATGACACCCTCCCCAATTACTCCATTTGCTAGAGCGTGCAACATTACAGCGCAGTGATAAAATGCAGCAGAAAATAAGCAAAATAAAATATGCAAAGGGCATCAAGAGCAGTATTCATCCCATCTAACTCAAAGGTGGGCTCTTCCTGACTGCAATTAAATACGGGAAGAATTTAGTAAGAAAAACTCATTGCAGGATCTGGTAGCAGTGAATCCTTGTATCAGCAAAGTACTGTAACATATATCCTGAAATATATCCTCTATGTGACAGATCCCTATCTGTAAAGTGGGCCAATATCACTTTTACTTCTCCTGCACTTTTGTCGGGGACACAAATCATCCCCCACGAACCCTTATGGGAACATGTTTGTGGCACAAGGAAGCACCAAACTCAACGAGTACTGAGAACCAATTCCTGATTTTGAGCTTATGGCTGTACCAATGGGAATGGCAACCCTCAGGTGCAGCAGACTGGAAATGAAACGGAGAGTCTTTAGGGGGTGGGGGAAGTTAAATGTTTCACTATGTGCTGCTAAATAAATAAACAAACTTGTAAAAAAACCCAAAACCCACAACATAAAACTTGTTAACTTTAAAAAATCTTCTGGCACATAAAGACAAATTAGTCTCAGCTAAAAAAACCTCCCAAACCAAACTACAACTGCCATCCAAATATCCTGTTGGTAATGATTTTGTGCACTGAAATGTTACATATACTACTTCAATTTCTAAATCTGCATTTCAGATGAAAAAGTGCAAAATAAGGTTTAGCAAATTAGATATTAAAGATTTTGCTACTGACTGCAGTTCCTGTTACATTAGACAAGCCCATTATTTGCCTTAGCAGGCAGAAGAACAATGACTAAAGGCTGTTATTATGCCATACGGCTACATTAAGATAACTGTAAAAATAATTGTGGATTCACAAGATCAGTTCTGTGTAAACATTTTCAGAAACATTTCTGTATCTTTAATTTGGTTTGCAGTGTTACATAAAGAACAAGGCTTAAGCCAAGTAATACGGATGGACAATACTAAAGTCTCGCAAATTTAGAAATAATAGTACTGGCCTACTACGCTGCATCTACATTAGCAAATATTTTAGGAACTGATCAAAGTGGCTGATGCTGAGCTCCTCCACTGCTATTACATGTGGTTTGGGCAGTATACTGTAGATTAGATGCAGTCTCACCTTCTGTGATGAAAAGTCTTACCTCCACATGTAATCTGAAGCTTCCTGATAGGAAGATTTATTAGATGCACGTGGGAAGTCCTTGCAGTGGGTGGAGGCCATGCATGGAAATATTGGGGTCTGAACAAATTACACACCAAGGGACATTCAGAGTGCTTTTGGAGAAGAGACTGTTTAGTTCCACCTCTAAAGAATCTACTCTTTTGTGCCAAAACTGCTCTGGGAACTGAGTTAGCACATGGCAAGTGGAGACCATCAGGGGACTCGCTTCAAACCTGCATATTACTTCTCTGACATGAATCGTTGTAGACACAGACTTGCAGAGATACCAAACCATTTGCAGCACAGTTATCTTTCTGAACTCTACTACCACTTTTTTGTTATCACTTCCAAGAGGTTCAGGTCTTTTAGGTAACACTTCTAGAAAAATGTCATGTAGTATTATTACACATCACTTGGTTAATTAAGCAGTGTAATTTGCGGAAATATTGCGCAGCAGTAGGTTGCTGTTGCTAATGATGCAACTTAGAGATGCAGAAAACCAATAGAAGTGGGTACAAAATACTGCAGAATGTATGCTTAAAAAATAAAGCCTGATTACTCAAGTTTCTGTGACCAAGAGATATATCAACAGAAGATTTAAAGGCAAGAGAAACAGCTTCACTGCAGATACCTAACATATATCTGGATACTTATTCCCTCCCTGCTTCACACAGATTCCTCCACACAGATGTGCAGTCCATCCCCAAGCAAACCTGGCTTCCCCATAAGCAGGATTATCACATAGATACCTGCTGCTGGCTGCTTGCATTTTCTGCCAGCAGCGGTCACTGTGAAAGAGGATGAGCACCTGATCGATTCCAGTAAGAACTGGAAGAGAGTTAAGAAACAGTAAATTTTGTGTGTTTGTGTGTGTTTCATATCCTTGTTTACCTTGGTCATTCTGTCATCTGAGTTCTTGATATTGTACTTGTAATCCCTGGAGCATATGCAGTACCTGCGTACTGGTATGGATATGACTGACTCCCCTGGAAGAGATGGGAAGAGCGTGGGTTTGATTGTACCAATCCAGCAGGTTGCAGCAGGGTTCATATCAAGACTCTTCCACTGGGCATCAAAGCAACCTCAGCACGTGATGCGTCTTCACAAGCCCTTCACATCTTCATACTTTGTTTTGCTTCCCCCAGTGCAAAAAGCTGCACCTGGTGAGCTGTGGAGTGATTCTCTCAAATCCTGGTCAAGTCATCTGCCACGTATCAGCTTTTCAGAGTAGAGATGTATAGGGCACAAAAGAAACAGACTTGAAATATACACAAGGACATGTTTAGACTTACAATTTTCCTCATGGGAAAAATTCCCCACAAGCAAAATGCAAGCATCGCTCAGCAGATGACATGGAGGAACAAATTTAAGAAGCTGAAGATGGTTCATTTGCACATCTCTGATTGCAGCTTACATCTGCGCTGTTATAGTAATTGCTGTGAAAGCAACAGCTGAAACATTACTACCAATCCTTTCAGGTCACAGACAGCCCTGAAAAGGACCCACCAAATCAGGGTGATCGAATCTGTAAAATCTGGAGAAGTTAGGAGTAAGAAGCTGCGCCTCTTGTGACCTTTAAGGATGAAGTAAAACACGGGCCAACACATTTATTTGTGCTGCAGTCCCCTCTGTCTCCAAGCACCTGAGAGATTTGGCCTTAACAGGTCTTTGATGGGCCAAACCCCTTGCAAATACCTGCATCGACATACCCACCTTGCTCAGTGGGGGGATCCAGAGAAACAGGAATGGATAAGGACACAAGCGCTGCTCAGAAGGTCCATAGGGTTTGACGCAATAGAGAGAAAATAGCTAGAGGCATGCAGGACTAAGCATGGCACAGTCCTGCGAGGTGGCAGGACTCTGTAGGGAGTGCTACCACACCAGACATCTGCCTACATTGTCCAAAATAAACAGGAAGATTCACAAGCTCTGTTCAGAAAAAAGCAAAAGCACACAAGACAGCTTGAAAGCTATGCCTAGCATCAAAGCATATCATGGCTTGAAACCCATCAAGGCTGTTAATACTAAAGGTCAGTGTATCTAATTAGTCATAGGAATGTCTACCTATGAGTTAATGCCAATGAAACATCAGCAATTCTCTTTCATGTTTAAACAACCTTTCGCAGTGTTTTACATAACAAGGTGTGTATCACCACTCAAGTTTAAATGGGACTATTACAATCAACCACTATAAGTACGCACTGCAAGGCAAGAGTTTCCTGACGAGAGCTTCCATAGCAGCAGCAGATGCATAACTCCAGGATATTTGCTCCTTTCATGTTTTGTACCAGAACTAATGCGAAGATTTCTGAAAAAGAGCAACTCTCTTTGTGCAGTCATGGAAGATTAGGACTCACCTCCCTCCACTCCATCAGTACTTAAATCCAACAGAGAACTGGATAATTAGATTTTTTTTTTTTTTTTGGTGTCGATAGAATAGCTGTCCCTAGTTAATTTCTAGCTATATGTCAATATGGTTTTATGTTCCCTTTAATGTCTCTGTGTGTGCTTGGTGATAGCATTTCTAGGGATGCATTAACCACCAGTGATACCTTGTGCTTACTACATCCACAGGAAAAGATTAAAAGAAAAAAAAAGAAAAAAAAAAAGGAGGAAAAAGCTAAAATTCATTAAATGTATCTGATTTTTTCACTATCACTTCCTACCAGCTATCCCCAGTTAGGCAAACCATGTTCAATTTATTTTAAAATACTTAATCACATTACTGAATGATTCCTTGGGGATTTAAAAAAAACCCAAACAGGTCATTGCCATGAAGGACATGTGGCCACTGTGTTAATCCATGAATATGATGTATTGTATTACACTGGTCTGATAAGTTTGAGAAACAGGGGCTGGTAGATCCAGGAGGTTATTGAAAACTAGAAGGAAGAGTTAGTTCTGTGTAATAGCAAGCTGTTACACAGCACGAGGAGAAAAAACACACACATATTGGATGCAGCATAGTCACCAGCATTGACAAGTTGAAGGAAGACTGAGATGTCTATCAAATGTAAAGAGCCTGTTTTCCAGCCAGGGTTACAGATTTTGGCAGCCTTGTGCCATTAAAGAGTTATATTCCCACCAAATCAGTTCTCCAGTCCAGTTCATGACATGGCATCACCAGCATTTGTGCAAGGACCACCATCCAGCTTGACCCATCTGGGAAAGAAGATGCTGAGGCTAGCAGCCTGGCCAAATCACTGCCTGGCAACCCTCCCCAACAGGAACGAGGCAGAAGTTACACAACTGATTTAAATTTTAGAAGCCAAAGGAAGCCTATGGAAAGCTAACCCTATAGCCCTATCACTTTACACGCACTTTAAAAAAAGTTTCGTATTTTCAGAAGAACAGTACAGGGATTCACTTATGCAATGAATTTAATGAAAGCCCTCTCCACACAGCTGCTTACACTAACAATGTTAGAGCTGTTAGTGTCCATGCTTTGCACGTAATGCAAGCATTGATTTTGCTTAGTAATCTTATTGTTATAAAACTGTTCTGGGATGGTTTTTGACAAGTATCTTCCTATGAAAATGCTCACTTGTCATAATCCAGTATTTTTCATGAAAAAATCCCATATTTGAAATCCTGGGATATTTTTTGCCTTGGGAAAACAGTTTTCCGCACAAAATCCCGTTCTCTATGCCATACAGCCCTTCTGCTCCATTTCATGAAGTGATCAACACTAGTTCCTTCAGATAAACAGTCCTGGATAGAAAAATACATTTCAGTTTTTGGACATGATGTGTTTACATAATTGGCTTTCTCATGCTAGTCTAAAGACGTGCTTTTTTTGCTGCTAGACAGAGTTTACTGTTGTCTGACGAAAACATGCCAAGAGTCAAAGATTTAGAATGATTAGTGGAATTGCAAAGGCAGGAATTTAGGTGGCATTTAAAAAAACCCCACCAAATATCTTAAGCCTCCCCTCTTATCCCTACCCTAGACACCCCCAAACCAAAGCTAACCCCAACTTATTACTGAAGACTGAAAACCGTGATTGCCTCAAACATTCCTAAATAGTATTTACACAGGTTACAGAATACAGAAAGACTCAAAGAAAGTGTTGCATTTGGTCTAATACCACTGTGATGAACAAAGGAAAAAAAAAATCCCAACAGAAGCAGCAGTCAGTATGTTAAAGGAGCGTTGTACAAAAATAATGTTTAAAATTTCATACATTCTAAAGATCAGGTTTTCATTTCACTTAGTTTTCCATATCTTTACTGTACCAGAGGGTAGTCTTTTTATAGAAGGTGTTTTTTTTTTTTTTCTCTTAATAGTGAATAAACTTTTATGGAGGAATTCTCATTAAAAATTAGTTACATTTTGAAGTAGAAAAGTATTTTTACACTTTTCTACAAGGATAATCAAGTGCTACTACTACAAAAGAACTGGTCCAAGAATTTTTAGCATGAAATAGACTGAATACATAGACTTTGTCTGATCATTCACACAGGTGATACTTTAATAGCAGGATAATTCATCTACTCCAGTTATCTTGCTCTACAACTTCAGTAAACGCAAGTACACTCAGTATTTTGTGAAAGGCATCTATGCAAGTTTGGGATTTACCCCCTACCTTTTTTTTCAAATTACTTCAAGTGACTTAACCTACTTACATCTTGCCAGCCAATTTCCTTCTGAGATGGACAGCTTGCTCCAGTTTTTGGTGGAGGGTTGATTCCAGCAAACAGCCAAACACCCTCACAAGCTGTGCGCTCGCTCCCCTCTCCACCAAGATGGGGAGGAAATAGAAGGAAGTTGAGAAGACTTGTGGATCGAGATAATACTTTAACGGGGAAAGCAAAAGCTGCATGCGCAAGCAAAGCGGAAACAGGAACTCATTCATGACTTCCCATCAGCACGCAGTTTTCCAGCCACTTCCTGGCAAGGGGTGAGTGGGGGCAGAGTAGGAAACAGAAAGCCTTCATGCTGTGCAAGTATTGTTCAGCTACAGCCAAAACATTGATACGTCATCAACACCGTTTTAGGCACAAACTCAAAATGCAGCACCATAAGGCTGCTGTGAAGAAAGTTAATTCCATCCCAGCCAGACCCAGTACAGCAGGACAGCTACCTGCTTGCCCCCAGTCCTTCTCTCCAGTAAAGCAAATAGAAAATAGACCAGAGTTGGCTCCTTTGCTACAAAAGACTCAAGCAGACTACTGGAAAGTAGCAGAACAAAAAATTACTATGGGGAAAACACCACAACATGACAGCATTTGCAGCTTAGTTTCTTCAGTGTTTGCAGACATACCTTTCTTCCTAAATGCACTGTATATATTTTGCCATAAACTTCATCACCTGAGCAAACACTGAATATTCAATGCATTAAATTTACATCATCCTATCATAGACTGTGCTTGTTCTATAAATTTAAATTGTGATTTGTGAGGCACAGTCAGAAGAAACAAGCAAGTTTAGAGAGAGTTCCCTCCTAGTTTTGAACAATGCTGAAGATTATCTTGGAGTCAAACGGCATGGGTGATTAGTACTGCATCGATTTTAATCCTCTCCTAATATTCTGAGAAATTATTGTCTTTGACTTAACTTTAGAAGACAGTTTTCAGAACTAGTTCAATTAAACACTTAGATCTTCTTTCAGGGTTCAGAATAGCTTTGTAAATATGCAAAAACATCAGCTAAGCAGAGACCTATTACTTCAATGCCTACAAATTCTTACATTTTCTCCTAATTCATTTTAGGCTTTAATTTACCATGAACAATCCAAGAGTTATTTATATTTACAGGATACATTTTGTACTCACAGGCATGAAAAATATAATTTGTCTCATCTAATGAGTCAATATTAGCTTTTGTTTTTACCTTTCCATAAGCAGAATATTTTTAACGTATTTAACTGGAGTTATTTTTACCCAACATTTTATGTAATCCTCTTAAATAAGAGCAGTCATATGTCAGCCTATCACTATTACTGCAACTTATTTTCAGAGAAAACAAAAATGAAAAAGCCTACATAAAGGAAACATTGCATGAAGAAAAAAATATTTCTCTCCATAAGTGAAGGCAAACATGACCAAAACTTTTGGATTTTCTTTTTTTTAAATGCTCATGAAACTTTCAGAAAGATGCTGTTTCTCTCCTCAAGAATTTGATACAACTCTAAATAATCTGGAAATCTAAAAGAGAGTTAAAACATATGTTTGGCATAAGAGGTAGCTCTCCATTATAGCAAATAACCCACACCTTCAACCCCTTCAAAACACTTGCACCATATACTATGAGGTGTGAAAACACACACGTGCAGAGTCTTCCTTGGCAAAAAAGTTCCATTCATTGTTAGGAAGATGCCACTTACAGGCTGACTTTTATGAAACTCAGATCCCAGCTAAGGTATGATGTATGAAAACATGTAAAATACTGCTTCATCTCTGTAGCAGTCCTCCGACAATTACGACATGCTCAGTTTGGAAATATTAGTCAATGAGGAAACTCTTAAATGCTGAATACTTAAACTCTTCAGAAAGTTAAATTATGGAGCAGAAGAAAGACGGCTCATAGACCTCAACATATCCAGAACGGAATATCCACATTTATTTAAGTTAAAGAAAACAACTTCTGCTGTTAATTCAGTTAATCTTCACCCTTCACTACTTAATTAGTAAAGTTATTTTTGAGCTCTGAGAAGGGAGACTTAAATAAACAGGAAGTTCTTCCTTTAACCATTAATGGGCAGTTAAGAACCTGGAGTCATGAAAAATGCGGAAAGTAAAACTTCTTCAAGCTGCTTAAAACATCATTTGAAAGCAGAACTATGACTGACAGATTAATACAGAAAAATATCACCTTGCATTACATCCAAGTACCATACAATTGTTTACCTAGTCTGGTATCTTACTGTTCATACAGCTGGTCTCCCTTCGTCAGAGGATTAGCTACACCACATTACTGTCTTTCAGAGCACATGGTTAACAAACTCTTTACTAAACTGAATATAGTGAGCAAGACAAATTTCATAGGTGAAAAAAACAAACAGAAACGTCAAACAGTTTTTCCATTAAAATCTGTTTTCCAAAAGTACTCAACCAAGCTGAAATAACCACTCCATTCTTCAAAATAAACCTCAGGACAGTAAGGCTTGAATTGTGGGAGGAGAAGAAAACAGCAAGGAAATAAAAACTTACTGCCCATAGAATATGCCAGTCCAGTGGATGACTGTTACTGTAAGAATAGCCTGATCTGGAGAAGAATTATTCAGTAGAAAGAACCATTCAGCACACACGATGCAAGATGGAGGGAAGGTCAGCCTGAATCTTTAGATAAACTGGCAGGTGAGGATGAACTTGAGTTCTCATTGACTGTTAGAGAGACCATAGAATAACAATTTCTGGGGCTAGAGCTTCCAAGAATTACCAGTACTCTTTCAGGTGACAGGGAGGTATATATTTCTAAGTGTAGAAATATAAATCTGTATCAGTCACTTACGCTAACAGAGAGTATCTTTAAAGAGAGTTCTTCCATGATGTCTAAATCTCTGTGGAGAGCTTTGTGCCCAGGGATACATCACCATGGACCACCTAATTTACTTCTGTGACAGAGCTAAACTATCATATTTGACTGAAGAGTGCTGATTTGAGGTGCATCCAAGCAAAAAAGCTCTGGAGCTCATGTGCTTCTCAGAATGTGTCTGAGGCTTCAACCAGTTGTGGTGACAGGCAGCTACAAGCCTCAGTGTGTAATGCTAAGGAGGGACCTTGGTTCAGTCTTGCAATCTGAGGGTGACGCCAGACAGAAAGGGAAACAGCAGTAGCTGAATTCCTCTTCAAAATCCATCAGAATACAAAGAGCAGGAGGAAGAAATTGTCTTTCCATGGGTATTGCAAGGGAAAATTTTCCAGCCTTGCAAGACAGGCAGGAGCACACCCACCGTTAGAATGTGGAGGTGGACTCCAAAAAAGCCCTTATTATTATGCTTCCTATAGTTACATGTTCATCTTGCAAATCTTGTAGTCTGCTTCTATTAATCTTTTACTACATAAAAGAAAAAATGTGCACAGGACAAATATTCTACCAATCTCATTAGACTGTTTCTGACTGAGACAAGTTCCTGATTTCAAGACAGAGCAAAATCTAATACTTTCCTCCAGTGACAAGACTACCGTACCAAGCAATGAAACCATATATGCATTTGTTTTATCCTCCTCAGAGTTTATTTTGCATGTAATTTTACACAGTTTATACTTCACATCATACATTTATTCCTTCTCTTGAAAAAAGGTTTGACACAGACAATTGCCTTGCATTACATTTTGAAACCTGGAACTGGTGCCAGTAAAAAAAACAAACCACCCTATAAAACATATTAGATCAATACAATGTAAATATAACATGTATTAGAAGTTGCTCGTTATTTCACTACAAGGAAAACAATCTGGAAAAAAAAAAAAAGATAATCAGTTCCAGTTGCTAAAACAGTTCAGTGTATTTTCTTTAAAGTCTTAGTGTAACGGGAATGCTTTTATTAGCCCACTAGCAAACAATGATCAAACTGGTGTAGAGGAAAATGAAGCATGATCCTAAACAGTATTATAGTACTCAACTGCAATATAAAATTCTCCGTCACACAGAACATAGCAGACTGGGGAAGTTCATAAAGTCCGTTCAGTGTGAACTCTGCAAAAGACCATTTTCTATCATGCTGCATTATTCCATCCGTTATTTTGCTTAAGAAGTAAGCCACAAGTAAGCATTCCAAGAACTGTGAATAGATTTTCAGTGTTGGCACATCTATTTAGTAATTTACACAATGGCTCACGTAGGAAACTGGGTAAAATTATGACTTGGAAATGGTCACGGACATCTTCCTCTTTGGCTACTTTAAAAGTTAGAAAACTCAGATTTGTACAAAAGACATTCATTTCAGAACCAATTTAAATATGTTTTTAAATAAATGGAACAAAATAAAGCATGTCTCGTTAATTTGGTATTAATTTTCCAGAATGCTCTGCAATACATTTTCAAATATACAAAATCTTACTCTTTACAAAAAAAGTTGTAGGTCATGAAAGAACTCATTTGAATAATCTTAGCAGCACTCCAATAATTAACTACCTTGATTTTATCGAAAAAACACCTTAGTTTGATCACTGTATTTTGAGACTGCTTCTTCATGAGAAGCAATGTTTCAAAAGTTATAAAAGTGCAAGAACATCATCATGTTCCAAGCTGAAAGGCAGCTTCTGAAATAGTGAAATCAGTATTGCAAGGTCCTGACATTAGTGGAATAAATGCAATGGGAAGAATTACATTTTAAGTACATCTTCCAGTGTGGTAGCATTGCAGTAAGAACAAAACACTCTTCTCACTGAACGTTTTAGTCATCTAAATAAAATAGTTGCGTCATTTTTTTCAGCTGTAGCAAGTGAGATGCACAGACTAAATGATTTGATTGGGAGAAAATAAGCAAAACGCACAAAAGCATCAGCAGGTCACCAGTCAATCAGCCTGCTCATTTTGCTGTTCAGCATTTTTGTGCAATTTTAATTTAATAAAAAATGGCAAAGTACGATACTCTCAGAGGACCTTCTCATCCATTTGGATAAACATTTCTAATTCCATGTTGGACTTCACTGAAGAAGAGGAGCCTCAAATCAGGTCCCACAAACCACTAAGGCTGCCTTTTAGCCAAAAACTTCTGTTTTATTTAAGCAAACTACTTACTTTTAGTAAGAAGCATTAATATATAATGAACATCTGAATTCACTAGCAAAATGAGGATTACAAGAAATTACAAACTTCAGAGCAGGATCACTCTTGTTATTCCTGATAAAATTCTGTAAACAACAATTTAATTGAGAATACCTGCTGCTTTGCAATATCTTAAGTGTGATTTTGTACTACTAGAACTACAAACCCAATGATTTCCTTTCTGCCTCTTTGTAAAGTTTCCTCAAAAGAGGTTCTAGCAAGTCAAGAGCTCTGCAATTATATGTGAATATTAATCTTACATTTTAAACACCTAATATTACTATACTTAGTTTCAGAAAGCTTCCTTAGAGCAAGTTTTGTTATACTTAGTACTAGTACAGTGTATCAGCACTTCTTCTGTGACTTGCTTCTTCAGTGATAGTTACAGAGAACTTCATTTTGGGATATCCATATTCTGAAGCACAATAGCCACTCTGCTTGGAATGTACACCTAGTAAAAATATGACAGAACAAGAATAGCTGAAAAAACCATCAACCTCACAGGACACAATTTCTAAATAACAGTATGTGAAAAAACACACATGAAATATTTTAACTGTTAAAAATTTGTCATTTGTGCAATGTTGTGGGTCGTATTAACCACATTTAAAGAGTGATTATCGACTGCTTAGTCCCCAGCACTTGAATTACACGATAACCTAGAAGTTTGACAGCTTCATTGCAATCTCTCCTCTTTTCTCTTTTTTAAAAAATCTTACCTTGATATATTTTAAAGTGGCTACCAGTAGAGGGCCTCATATGACTTACAATGACCAGTTTCAAAAGCCTGAACAGGTAGGTCAATAGACCGACCGTACAATGATAAATGACAGTTTCACAACACTCTTCTGCTGTGAATTAAAGTTGCCCCAAGGTCTATGATGTCATTTCATACAGGTAAATACCAGCAACATGACACAGCAATGTATTCTTCTCACTCTTGTTATCTATAGAGTTTCAGTGTCTAAGCAATAAAACTCACTCTCAAAACTAGACAGATTCAAAATTAACCATTAAATTATTGCATTTTCTTACCTTTTTTCCCCCCAATTACCATAAAAAAAGCTCCCAAACATATATAATCAAAAGACTCCTTATAGATCACAAAAGAACCCGTGGCAATATATTTTACATGACATTCCTTCCAAGCAGAGCAGAGTCACTATCTGAAAACAAGACCAATATGTACTACCTACCAATTACCTTGATATATGGTACTCCATCAATTGTCAAGTGTATGAATGCGTTTGCTGAATAAGTCAATAAAAATGCAATTATAAAAGGTAACACAAGATTGAAGATTATTGGCTTCATTCTGACAACATCCTCTTTTAGACTATCCTTCCTCACTGTGGAATGTCTAATATTCTGCAATTTCAACTATGTTATCTGCTAACTAGAGCCCAATGGCATAAAAGGCTTTCATAGTTTTCAAAACGGAATAAAGCAAAAAGCTTTAGGAAGAGGAGAAAAAGGAAAAGAACAGCTGATCTTCATTGAACCAGACAGAGCTATGTCCAATGCTTCTTGAAAGGCATCAAATATAATGATTCCTCCTAAGGTTTCAGTGATAAATAACTTCTACAAATCTGTGCAGGAGAGGAAATACTTAATGAAGTCAGCTAGCTCAGAACATATAGATAAAGGAGAGATTTTAAAAGCGTGTATTGAGAAATTCAGTGCTCTGGGTTTGTATGATGAAGCGAGAAGGCAGAATGAACAAATAGAAATAATTTTTCTAAGAAAGAATATGTAAAAAGTTACTTCAGTTAAGTGAACAAAAATTAACATTAATACACGACACAGCAATTCTCAATTATATTCTGGTCAATAATATGTCAGATTCTAGGAGGAGTAAATTAGCCCAGTTCCTTTAAATTCAATTTACATCAGCCGAGAAGCTGAGAGCAGCATGGAAGCATCCCACTCCTACCACTCAGTTGCCAACCAGAATTTTAAAACTGGTTTTAAGCACAATTTCAGAACTTGTGCAAATGATTGTATTTATACTGATAAGAGATATGTTTTCTGTTTGCCATGAAGAGATGCAACTGCCAGCTTATTACTTTAGACACATGTTTTTTCCTTACCTGGGCAAATTAAACATGCGTTTCAGTGTTTTTTGTCTTGGTGGGCTTCTTGCTAAATCATAGAAGAGCCACATATGGCATTATCTCCTAATCTTATCAACTTATTTCATTGGTCAGTGTAACCACCTCTAAGGCTTAAATAAAACTGCAAGAAGCAACAAAACAATTAGGGCATGAACAATGAATAAATATTAATTATTGATTATATAATTATTAAATATGATTATTAATTATTCATTCCACTTTTATACAATTTTTTTAGAGGAAAAACACTGCACAAGTACTAGATAATTCTTATTACCAATGTATCAGGATTATTCCTCCCCCTCAGCCCAACAGTATTTCCAGAAATACTACAGTGTATATGCTCTGGCTTTATTATTTGTTTAAATAGACAGAACACAGAACATTTGGGGGGGTGGGGAAGGTGACCAATTGCTTGTCTTTCCTGAGATAAAGTGAAATCTGAAAGATTATCTGCCAAGGATCCCAGCAGGGTTTTTAGCCTTCTCAGCCCAGATTTCTCACCTCTGCTCCTTCCTCTTCTGATGCCTTGAATCCCAGAACTTCCTCAGCCTCTCCACTCAGGTATTATTCCTTTTCCTTCAGCACCTCTCACCTGAACTACTGCTCTTGTAGTAACATCTCCCCGTGTGTACTGAGGTGCACTGAGTAGACTGTGCAGCAACCATATGCTACAATTTGCCACCAAGTGGCATGATTAAAAAAAGTCAGGAATCCATTACTGACAGGAAAAGTTGAAATGCAAGCATCTTACTTTATGTTTGAGTCCAGACATTTTCAAATATATAAAAATATAGATAAACCTTAGCTAAAAGCTAATTAGTAACATTAGGCATATTGTAATTGATGTCTATATCTGATTTAGATTAAGAACTCTGCTTGCATACAGTATTTTAATCCATTGTTCTGATTCGTATCAGAACACATACATACAGTACTTAATATTATACAACTAAATGTGCAATAGCATACAATAAAAGGCTCACATTCCCAGACACTGAAACAACTATGCTTCTATTGTATTACTCAGTTCTGTCTTCCGTAAATACTGAAAAAAATGGCAACCGCAGTTCTTTTTGCATTTCCTAGGTAAACTACCATGGATTTTTTTTTCCTCTCCTTTTTCTCTCTTTAAGTTATTTAGGTCCAAATTATAATAAAGAATTTTAAAGAGAATTCCAACACACTAAAGTGCATTAATGAAGATATCTGTTTTGACACATTATGATATGTGTCTGTGACAAACTCCATTCCATTCAACTTGGTATCTAGCATAACCCTGGTCCTTTTCAGTTGGGCTGCTACTCAGCAAGTTGGTTTCTAATCTTTACTGATGCATGGGATTCCTCTGCAGAATTTTTCTTCATTAATTTTGATGAAGTTTCTGTTGGCTAAATCCTCAAATTTATCAAGATGCATCTGGATTGGACCTCTAACATTCAATTTATCAACAATTCACTCTAATTCAGTGTCATCTACAAATCTGCTGAGGGTACGCTCTGTCTCATCATTCCAGTCCCTGCTGAAGACTCCGAACAGTATCAGCCCTGGCAGCAATTCCTAGGACACTCTCCTTGATACCAGTTGACAGCTGGACACTGAGCCTCAGATTACTAAAACTGCAGCAGCCCAGCCAGTTTTTAACCTACCTACTAATCTGCTTATCCAGCCTGTATTTCCTCAGCTTCTAGGCAAGAATGCTGTAGGAGACAAAGCTGAAAGTTTTACTGCATTGATTGTAGCAACCTCACACACACAGCTAGAGTAATTTCATCACAGAAAGCAATCAAATTGATCATGCATGTTTTGCCTTTGCTAAATTTGGGTTGGCTTTCTGTCTGACCCATCTCATATACCCCACTTGTTTGGATATGGATTCCAAGAGGAGGTGGTCCTTAACTTCTCAAGGGACTGAGAGGAGAGACTGACTGGCCTACAGATCCCTCAAGCCTTCCTTTTCGCTTTTACTACAGTCTTTGTTCAGTTGTCAGAAATTTCCCTTGACTACTATGATTTTTCACAGATAATAGTCAGCAGCCTTGAAATCACATCACTGAAATCTTTCCAAACCTCTGGGTGTATCCCATTTATATATATAGTGTTGTCCTAGTTTCAGCTGGGATAGAGTTAACTGTCTTCCTAGTAGCTGGTACGGTGCTATGTTTTGAGTTCAGTATGTGAAGAATGTTGATAACACTGATGTTTTCAGTTGTTGCTAAGTAGTGTTTAGACTAATGTCAAGGATTTTTCAGCTTCTGATGCCCAGCCAGCGAGAAAGCTGGAGGGGCACAAGAAGTTGGCACAGGACACAGCCAGGGCACCTGACCCAAAGTGGCCAACAGGGTATTCCATACCATGGGACGTCACATCTAGTATAGGAACTGGGAAGTGGGGGCGGGGAATTGCCGCTGGGGGGGACTAGCTGGGTGCCGGTCGGTGGGTGGTGAGCAATTGCACTGCGCATCATTTGTACATTCCAATCCTTTCATTATTGCTGTTGTCATTTTATTAGTGTTATCATTATCATTATTAGTTTCTTCTTTTCTGTTCTATTAAACTGTTCTTATCTCAACCCGTGGGTTTTGTTTCTTTTTCCCGATTTTTCTCCCCCATCCCACTGGGTTGGGGGGGAGTGAGTGAGTGGCTGCGTGGTGCTTAGTTGCTGGCTGGGGTTAAACCACGACAAGTGTCTTTAAGATGTCCCCAACCTATTGCTCTGCTACTTTCTTTTCAATACCGTACTAGCACACAAAAGGGTCTGAGAGCAGGCTTTGCCTTTGGAGTCCAAGGTAAAAAAAGGCATTGAATACTCCTGTACTGTCCATAATGCCCATCACAGGTTTGACTCCTCCCTTTGTCAAGGGACTTGCATTTTTTATTAAGCTGCTCTTCCTATTAGTACACTTGTAGAATCACCTTCTCGCCGCTCTTCATTATCTCTAGCTGGTTTTTATGTATATAGTACATGGCCCGATAGAGGTGTGTCCATTGAAACCATCATAGGAAACCTAGGTATTCATCAGTAAAAGACATTATCAGACCTATGTAATTTTTTATGTTTTTCTGTACCCTAGAAGGAGGGTCTGGGAAGTTTATTCTTGTCTTCCCTTTTCCCTTCCATATACTGTTGCTGAATTATATATTTCCAATTACCAGCTTCACTTCTACTGATCTCTGCTTTTCTAACCTGCATCTTTCTGATCACAAGTTTTATCCCATTCATGTCTCCTTCACCATTTCACAAGGCTCACTTGATGAACATTCACAGAAGTGAAAACCCAAAGTAGAGAATACTAAAGAGAATACATTCATAGCTAACCAATTTCTTGACTATCATTCAATCAAATCATCCTCTGAACCTCTCGTTCTGTTTCAAGCTTTCTATGTTCTTCTTAAACACCCTTCCCAGCTCTTTCCTCCCCACCAGGCTCATCCACGTTGTAAAGGGCCTCAGAAGGCCCAAACGCCCTGCTAGTCAGCTATGAGGTCAGACCAGGTTACTCAGGGCTTTAGATATCTCAATGTATTGGCCCTCTGCTTTCTACACCAATTGCTTACTTATTACCTCAGGTCCTCTAAGGTGTCATACAAAATCCACTATTTTAGGAAAACAGGAAGACATCTAAAAGCACACGCAGTAAGGCTCATGAGGCCTGTTCTGATGGGGGACTGGAATATGGGGAAGGGAGAACATTGGATCTGTTTGGGACAGAATTAGGATGACTCAGCTGTAAATATAAGTTTTTGACAAAGTTAATGTTCAAAGTTTTAGTCATCAAACTATCATTGAGAGTCTTTCTATTCTCAATGGAGTATTTAGCAGGAATGAAACGGAATAATTCCAGTTGACTTCACAGGCAGATGTGCTAATAGAGAGGATGATGGAGGATAGGAACGTTGTTTATAAGTCAAATACATACAAAATTGTTTTTTGTTATCACCTCTGACCTTTTTATACTGCACGTCCATTTAAACTATGAGGCAGTTACACTGTCTGAAACTAGGCAAAACCCACACAGATCAAGGCTTCTGGCACTAAAATAGGATAGCCACCCTAATACTGCGACAAAAACCCATTTATTACAATCAACCTGTTTTCCACCAACATACACGGTGTTCTATTGAGATCATAGTCTATTCACGTAGGCTCTCACACAAATAGGCAAAACCCAATTGGTACTACTACTACTTGCCAGAAACATAAGATGCTTTTCAGCCATACAAATGCTTACTCCTTATATTTTTTTTTTCTGCAAATATCCAGATAATTTCAAGAAATGAGAGATTAGAAAAGCTAAGAAGAATACAGGAATACCAAACACAGGAAGCACTTGTGAACAACAGCAGCCTTAAGCAGAAGTCTCACCTTACATATTTTGGGAGAGGATTACAATACACAGCAATCTCCAAATGTATCTAAAAACCCACAAGCAAGAAGTTCTGCAAATGACAATTGGTACTTTCAGAACTGTCAGACTAGATTCAGTACCAGGTGCAAGCACAACTGAAATTGGCTGGAACTGCAATGAACTACTCTTCATCCCACTTTCAGGGTTGGAAAACACCAAGCCCCCAAAATAATTTCAAGGTCATTTTGCAACAGATGGGAGAATTACTAGAACTCAGAGCTAGATCAGACACTGCAGAAAAATATTTGATAGTGCATATTGCAGCTGGCAGATGCAGAAGGCAATGTCACAGGAGTCTGTGCCAACATTATCCCAAACTTTTAATTAAAATGAGGGCTTCAGACAATCTCATGTCTCTGTATCACTACTAATTGTCAGACACGGACACTATTCTGAGAATATAATTAACCATCAATGAATAAAATACACGATACCTTTTGCTTTCCGACTATAATTTGTTATACAAAACCTCAGACATTTTCGTTTTCATTTTGCTAGGTATTGCATATGACAAAGAAGATATGCTTAAAATAATGTGAAGTTCTGCCTGCGAGTTTGTTTTTCAATTTACATGTGTACAGCATGAATATGCAGAAAATAATTTCTCAGACCATCTTGCTTCATTTATGCAAAAGAAGTCCATATACTGCACAGGCTGTATGTCAAAATTTCTCCTCTATTATCTTCTGCACTCTTTCTTCAAAGAGGTTAAGAGTACTTTAAAAAGACAACGAACCCCCCTGACAAACAAATAGACTGAAAAATAAGACAGGATGAAAGAAAATGACTAACAGAATAACTTTGGAATCATTACACGTGCTTGTGGTTTTAAGTAGTCAAACAATCAATGAATATGATTCAAATGAATCAATCAAATGAATTTCTAAGTCTTAATCACCAAGAGGTAAAAATCAAAAAAGACCTTGCTGGTATTAAAGTCTTACTGATTCCCCTAGTTAAAACAGTTAATTTTCTAACTACAAACATTCTTTCATATAATCTGTATATCTGTGCATGTCAGGAGAGAAAACAGTTAAAGACTACATCAGTCCCTTAAAATTCAATACATAAATCCTTATTATGAAAGTTATTCAAATGAGTATTTTCAAAGCTAAGGTCACTAAAAGCTTTTAGATCACTTCAGTCTATGTGAGTATTTTAATTTGTCAATAGACTCAAGGAAGCAGGAAGTTGCACTTTGACATTGAATAGTATACATTAAGGTCAAGGTTAAAAACCCAACTCAGCAATAAGGACATTCTTAAAACAAACGATATAATTTCAGTTTCATTTAATGTGAAAAGATTGTATCAGTGGATGCCAAAAATAGAGAATCAGAAAAAAAGCAGTATTGGGGACAGGGGGAAAGGGATACTTTGACATCTATTTATTTTTTAACTAACTGGAAAGAACTACAGAAAAAGTAAATCTATAAAAGCTGAAATACGTTAAACAATTATATTTCTCAATAAACTGCACACTACTTTGCCAATGACACAACATACTCTGCAATTTCCATTTAGCCTGCTTATTACTCAGTTCTGTTGGTGCATGAAGTATCAAAGTATAAACCCCACCGTTTTCATATAAATCCTAACTTTTGGTGTGGTTCAAAAATATTAGTTACTAGAACACAAATTGATATCTAGTTCCATTTTACAGTAAAATTCAGTCTAGTCGGATGCCTTAGAAAAGATTGACAAGACATTTTGAATGATGAGTATTATTAAAAATGGTTCTTTTTCTCCCTGCCCCCTCCCCCGACCCTGCTCCAAATCTAAGTTTCACATCCAACTACAACAACCAAGTAAAGTATCAACAAATTACTCTGTACATAAAAGGGCCACTAGGATCTGACAGGAGTTGAAATGTGTGTGCAGCACTTAATTTACAACTTGCAAAGAGATGATAAGACATAAGCAAAACTAAAAAATTATAGAAGCAGTGACAAACCACACAACTTTTAGAAAACATACCTCAAAAAAGACTATTAGGAGAATACCACAGTGGAGATGTAAAGAGAAATAAAACTGTGGTAAAAAGAATCTATTTTTACAATGACAAAGTGGTTAACAGCTTGTTATTAGAAAGTTTGATTACATGGAAGTTATGTACCTTTCATATATTTGTTAACAATCCAGAACAGAGCAAGCAGTGAAATGGGGGAAAAATTAGATTATAATAATTATTTAAATCAGTCATATTACAAAGGACATTTTTTGTGCATTTTTCTATGGAGTTTTCAAGGTGTGTCTGATGATTTTGAAATCTGGCCCTCTACAGCATTACTAAACAAACCTGAATCATCACCTGTTAATCAACAAAATTTTACAGTGAAATGCCTAGCAGTGCTTACAAAGCTTCCTCTTCATCCAGGGTTCTTTGCTCCAGGAATTTCATATCTCCCTTCTCATTTTGCAATGTCACTTTGAGTATTTCTTTTATTAGGTGATGTTTCTAGAACGCATCATGTCACATCTGATCTTCTATTTTTGTAACACATTGTGCACTATTTAAGCTTGACTTGAGCAGCAGAATTATTGCTTGTGACTTCTTTTTGTCATAGCCCTCTGGGCATGTTTTGCTGACAATGTTTACTTACACACCTTAAGGGAGGTGCATCTGTCATTAAAAAAATATTTCTTTGAAGTTTGTGGTGGAGGAGGAACTAAAATTTTTGAAACAAGAAACTAAGTCTCATGCATTATTTAAGGAGAATAAGATAATTGTTAAACAGCAGGAAAAGAAACATTTATGAATTTATTGGGGTGGCATCGTATGTTTTTTGAAAAGAAATTTGAGGGGAAGACTTCTACTTGGATTTTAGAAGCTGCAACTAAGACTAAAGCAACTCCCAAGGATGACTGATTACCCAAGAACTGGGACATAAATTGCTATTGCTATTTAAAATAAAACATCACTTTTTTATTATAAAATAGCAGCTAAAGGTATTTACTGTAACTTTTGTTCTTTCTTTCTTAAGAGTTCTATCTTGCTGAATTTAGTCAGGTTTTCCAGATTTTTTTCCCCCAATTACTTTTAGGTGGTGTCCTTTTACTAGCATGTTACCTCTATGTGGTGCTTGTGGCATCTTCTGGGGTGTTGGCTGAAGGTGGTCTGTAAATTGGATTGCTGAAGGACATAAAAGAAAGTTAATGTGACCCATGCTGCTGGGTTTCTTTCTGACCCAGAAGTGCCATTGTCATGCCGCAGCTTATGCTGCAAAAGTGCATTTGCTGCTTTGCTTGTCACATGCCTTATCTTCCACATGCTCCTAGCAAATTGCATCTTCCCATTTAGTCGCATTTTTTTGTGTTGAATGACTTGCACTCACCATCTAAGAGTCTAAATGTGAAATATACATTCCAAATTACGGTTAATTGGCTTGCAAAAGTTAAGTTAGTGGTAGATAATTAAGATGCTCTCCAATCACCAAAGCAAGGTATCTGAATTGGACACACGAAGCAAGAATTCTGGAAGCATTAATTTGCTACCTAACCTTCAGGAATGAAACTTAGAGCCTTAGTTTCTTTGTGTGCAAATGAGCATAGATACTTACCCACACTACGAGGGCACTGTCACATATAGATACTTAACCCCCCCTCCAAAACGTTCCCAATATCCTTTACACCAAGCACGATGAAAACACAAGAATTCTTTCATGTAATGAAACTATTTTAAAACAAGCAAACGAGAGAAATGCCAGTACCCTGGATACAATGAAATAGGATGAGTATGAGTGAGAGAGAGAGAGATTAAAAGTGACAATAATTCTCAGGAGTTTAGATCTCATGAGAGATGTTAAGATGTGACACTGGAAATTCATGTCTCCATTCTGTCATGGAAGAGGAGTGGCCCACAGAAATCAGTGCAGATACTCCATTTTTGTAGCCTGTTAAGATTACAAGTGTAACTTATTTACAGGTGTTCATGTGTATAAATACACCTACGCACAGACACACACTCCTTCACCCATGTATATGTTTTAGATATGAAAACTTAGTCTGTAATATAAGCATTCTCAGAACTTTTTCAGTGAACTCTGCCTTAATTCATGGCCTTTTTGAATCTTATTCTGTTGTGCTTGTGAACATATATGAATATTTGAATACATATATAAAGAATGGGAAATATGTGTATATATGTATACATGTACATATATAAAGAATGGGAAAAATGACATTTAAATTGTTAATTATGGTAAGTAATTATGATTTCAAGAGTAATTAAGAAATGTAGAGTTTTTATTAGTCACCATCTCAGCTAACAGAAATTGTATGTGAGGATATGCCTCCCACTTCATCTGAAGTGATTTGTGGGAAAGTCTTTATCCATTACTCATACCACTTTAGGACTGGAAATTCTTGAAATTCTTTATGTGAACAGAGAACGTCTGTTCCATTTTGCAAAGTTTTTCTGTAAACTGAGGAGGAGAAAGCCAGTTGGCAAATGCATGATTTGCTCAAATTTGTGTTTGTGGAGTTAAGCAAATGATTTTAAGAAAGCCACCCAAGATTCAGTTTCTACAGAGCTTTAAATCAAAAAGCAAGCATGAAGATGGAGTTTCTCAGACTTGAAGCTAAAGCAAATGATGACATTAAAAATGACAATTCAAAAGCACATTAGAAGGTTTTCATGCATGTTGGCAAGGAACGTTGTGTGCCAGACACTGCAAGAGCGCATGCAAATTTAAATGTAGCATCAAAAGAGAGAAGTCAGGTAACATTATAGGTCATAATCAAATCATAAGATTGTCATCTCTACTGTATTCATACAAAGACTAACCGCCCCCCCCCCCCCCCCAATACTCCTAGAATAGACATATTTGTCCAAAGAATTTTAAAAGTTATTCGGATGAAAGAAAAAAAAAAAAAATCTTACTTACCATAAGTGAATTAGGTCGATAATTGTGAGGATATTCTTCAGAGAAGTACTCTGTACTGTGGTCCAGCCTTTGATGCCCTCCATATTCTGCAGCATCAGAATCCAGAAGGATTTGATACTTAAAAACAACTATTAAGGAACCATGCCAAATTACTGTTAAATGGGAAATAAATCAAAGCAAAAAACCTAGAACTGCTGCAACATAATTCATGCTAATATACTCAATATAAAGCAATAATAATAATTAAAAAAATATAAGAAAAGAGTGGAAAAATATACAGAACATATAGTAGCTGTATGACATTGTGTCTTGAAAATCTCATCTTAGTATAGTGACTCCTAGTAAAGAAAGTACCTTCCAGTCTCTTCTGGAATCTTCCATGAATAGTTTATAGTATTACAGTAGATATGCATATCACTTTATGTGATGAATTAGACAAAAAATGTACCACTAAACAAAAAGTGGATTTGAATTACATTTAAGAAGTTACATAATTGTGACCATCAAAATCAATCGGTGTTTAGCGATATTTTACAGTCTGTCAGAATCTGCTCAAGTGTTAATGAGAAAAGCATATAATTTTACAGTAGAAAACCCCACAAGTCCTTCGAGAGTTTTTCAGAAAAGAGTTTGAATTATTATAGCACAGAGGAACAAAAGAAAGCTTATATGTAATAGAAGAACTTTTAAGAGACAAACATTCTGACTGCAGTTGTAAAAATGGGGAGTTATTTAACAAAGTGTAAGAGGTTGAATACCTGTACAGATATTTAAAAGGATTTAAACAGATTTAGCAAAAAATAAAAGATAAAATAACATTGAAAGAAGAAAATCAGAAAACATAAGGAAATAAATGGGGAAATAAAGAGCTAACATATTTAAAAGTAAATTTCTTCTTATTTGGGACAACAACAATTAGAAAGTTTTAATTTTATGATTTTTTCACTACCTATGAATTTCTTGTTTGGACATAATTAAAAAATCCTTTTCCCTCCTGAAGTTACAACAGAAAGCCTCAATCTCCACTCCCCACTGCGCAAAACATACAGAGAGGGAAATAACAGTGCTCTATAATCCACAATCTGCTTCCTTAATTTTAAGCCATGGAAAAATCTTATTTTGCTAGAGCTTGTATTTAATAGGATTAGGGAAGAATGAAGCATCACTCTTTCAAGTCAGTGGTTCTTAAACTGCTCTTGGGCTTCTGTGTTTGCTCAACCTTTCAAAAATAGGCCTGCTCAAAAATCTAAGGATTTTGATATTAACAGAATTGTTTTTATTTAAGTCTTTTTACACTACTCTCTATCAGAAGAGTTTAGGAAATTTCCCAACTTCCAGTCTTGCTGATTTAAATCTCTAGCAATAAGAAAGACGGAAGCATGACATCACACAAAAAGTAGCCTAAACTAAAAGTAACTGCAAATTTACTTGGAGATATTTCAGTTTAGAAGATTGCACAAGTTTTGCTGACAGAAGGCGAAGAAGAGGAAAAATAGATGCACATAAGGAAAAAATGCAAAACTGTCAATTAGCTACCAAATCACTAATGTTAAGTAATCCTTTCCCCACAAGTATTTGCAGCAAAATGAGAGAAAGGTCCAGAACTACCAAATTAGTTTTTGATTTCTAGAGGGCAGGTGCCCAAAGGGAGAAACAGCAGATCACCACATTCTCTGGCAAAATCTTCCTGTTTGTTACCTCTTTAAAAAAAAAAAAAAATCAGGAAAATTATACTTTGCCAACTTTAGTCCTCAATGCCTTATATGTGCCCTACATACACACCTCCCCTCCCCTTTATTTTATGAACACATTCAAATTACCATTCATTTGTTGTAATGTACAACATACAAAAATACAAACTACAACTTCTAGTTACTCTCTCCCGTGTCCTTTCAAACCCAGCATCAGCAATGGCTGCTACTACTCCACTGTATATTTTATTAACATGGTAGGGGAATGTCTCCGTGAAGCACTTCACTCTTTGCTTCTGTGACCTACACTATACATGAGATTTAATCATTTATCAATATTGCTGAAAGCCCTGACATCTATAATGATTCCTTTAAAACTGTTTACAGCAAATGCAATTGTTATGGCTATGCTAATTTTAAAACTATTTATCCCATTTCCTTAATCCAGGCTATAAAAGTAAAAAAAAATCGAGGCTATAAAAGCACGCTCTAGCAATACAAAGTTAACATCACTGCCTCTCCACACCTTGCTACATAGCATATTTGGTGTAAATACTGTTAATCAGATCCTGAAAAATGGTGTCAAAAAGAATTTTAAGATCTTCACAAATTAGATATTTCTCAGGGAAAAATAACTAGTTTGGTAAACATGCCCATTTGCCCTCCAACTTAAACCTCACAGAAAAGCTGCTTTTCACATTTCAGAATTTCATGAGTATCTAGGTTTTTGAAGATTACTTTCAAAAAACATTAAACAACAGTCGTGCATTTTAATTAAGCACATAATAGAAATATTTTCTTTTGCAGTGAGGTCTCTCTTGTTTCAGCAACAGAGTGCTGGAAATACTACCTGTACTCCGACTGAAAAAAAGCCTGATTTCTGTTCAGTTTGATGCTCTGACTAAATTTCCTAACCACTACAGTGGAGAAGAGTAGCAAAAGCAATGAACTCTTGTATAGATAGAGCTGGAAATGGAAAGGCTGTCATTATCTACCACATTAATTACTGAATTACTATGCTTTTATGATGTTTTGAAATACGTATTTTAACACATTTTTTAAATTTAATCTTATGCATGTTTAATGACACATAAAACACCACTAAGTAAATGTAAATCATAAAATAGGATAATTTGTATTTTGTTCCTCAACCCTTACTATTGATAAAAGAATCCAAGTGCTATTTGTCAGGGTGATGGTCCAGCATAATTAAAGGCTTTGCAGAAGAGCAGATAAGAATTTCTACTGACCAGTTGTAAAATGATGTAAGTCTTACTGACTCACACAAACATCTATCACAAAACAAATACGTTCAAATAATATTAAGTACATCGGGTCCTCTGTATTATATATGACAGCCCTATTACAGAGATTACCTACGTGACAGGTTACTCATCAGTTTAGAAAGTCTGGACACAACTGAGCAAGACTGGACACATAGGAAGGGTTACCAGACATATACAAAGAGACTGTAAGTGAGCCTGATGATTTCATCTTCATCCTTTCATAATCTGTTTTAAAATCAGGATTAGGAACTGTTACAGTTTTGATTTTATTATACAATGAAATGTTTAATCACCCATACTTCTGGTACTCTGGTGCTTTCCAGGCATGCAACTAGAGCATGGGTATGTATGTAAATATTTATTTTCTTTTAAACTCATATGTAAATCAGCTTTCATGTCTTGCTGCACTTCTCAATATACAAAAGAATACCTAATAAAGATTTCATTTTTATCCCTTGCTACCACTTCTTGGCTAAAAGCAAAAGGATATGGTTCTGGCAATACAGATGGGACAAAGATAAATGTACAGACCAGAAAAGATCAAAAATTGTACTGAAACACTTAATTTCTGTCTGAAACTTTCAGAAAGTAAATTTAAGCTAGAACTGAAGAAGTGTATGGACAACAGAAGACATGAGAATGCTTTTGATCCTTTAAGCAGCCTTGGGATCAGCCAGCTGTCCTGAACCAGTTATAGTGGCAATGACAGTAACACTGGCATGATCCCATGCCTAATCCAGCTGGAAATTATAGCTATATGACAAGATTAAAATTACTCATTCCTATTACATCTACATGGATCAAAAAAATTTACTGACAAAAGTAATGGTTAAAAGTAACCCTGGACACTTTATTTAGGGTGTGCAGAGAAAGCTTTGGGTGTTTTTTTGTTTCTTTGTATAAACCAAACAACTTTCCCATAAAGCTTATTTCAGTATTTCCTAAGGGAAATCCTTTACAGAAGTAGCTACAGTATATATGCTGTCATAGTTACACACAGCATACAAAAAGATATTACAGAAAGGCTTTCTTCTTTCAAATACAAGTTATAAAATAGTAGACTAAAAGAAAATAATTTTTTTTTCCTCAATCATTAACAGTGCTGTGTAATACCAAACCGCTGAAAGTTTCTATCATTATTGAAACAAGACACTGAATTAAAACAGTTGAAGCACTGTTCAAGGAAGAATTAAAAAATAAACCCTGAAATGCAGAAAAAAATTCCAAATTTAAAATGAACTAAAAAGTTTCTAAATCAACATGTCTGCCTATATGCTCTATATACCTTCTTCTAGAGTTAAAAATATATATACACTGGTGAAGGCAGCATGTTTTCAGATTTTACCTCTTGCAAAAACATTAAGAAGCAGTAGTGACAGTAGAACATGCAAATAAAATGTGGAGCGACAAGTCACTGTAATTTTAAAGTATTGGCCACTGTAGCAGCCAAACCAAGGCTGACTCCATCTGATGCTGAGTGTTAAATGGCTTCTTAGCATGGTTAGTTTATTAGCTACATGTACAGTGTGATGGCATAAGATAAAAACTTCTGAATAAAGTCTTTAATGTGTTGGTTGTATTTTGACAAATCCAACCCTCAAACTCTTGGAAAATATTTTTGCCCATCTTGGATGAAAATCAAAAGCCAGCTTTCAGGTATTGTACCAGCATTTCTCCTTAGTCTTGTTTTAGCAAATAGGATACAAGCAACCTACATCTGAATGATCTTCAATATTGTAATAAATGGATTCTCAGAGGTCAGGTTGAATAAACTGGCAAAGCAATGTAGAATAACTCACATCAGCATTTAACAGCTGAATATACAAGTCTTTCCAACTTTGCTCATTAAAAAAAAGTCACTCTAAGTCAACAATGTAGAAGACTACAAATTACTAAGGAGCAACCCTTATGAAGTGTGGATTAGGAACCTATCATTAACGCATCAAGATTTCCTTGTACTACTTTGATTTAGAAAATTAAACACAAAAATAGCTTCTGTTTTTTTTTCAGCAATTCAGCAATTCAGAATTGGAAATGACACAAGGCAAAACATGAAGTTCACAAATGTAGGTTTCATATTTTAATTGAAGCTTTCATAGTTATCAATCACCATCAGAAGTGCAAGTGTCCTTAAATACACCCGTAGAATACATATTATCTGAAATTACATTTTGTCTTTACTTAGGCACATTTTTCTCTTTATTTAGGTACAACCAGAGATTCAGATATATAAGGTATCATGCTAATTTTCTCTAGGTGAATCTGTCTCAGGAGACAGAAGAGAAACCTTCCCTGGTTTCACTTTGAGAACTTACTATATTTCCTAGGTAGGGCTCTGTGTGTATCTGTTTGTTCACCTTGAAGATGCAACCCAGGGTTATTCTAAGAAAAAATTAAAATTGAATTAATTCAATTCAGGGTAGTTCATAGAGTGAGTTAATTCACCACCTCCTTCTTCAAAACTGAAACTGACTGCACACAGAATTAAAAGATACAACATATGAAAAAGTCAAGTGCCATTTTGTTGACCATAAGTGACTTACCTCTTGTATACTAAGATGTACATATTGAACTGGGAGTGGAAAGTCAAGAGTCATGGAACTGATGCTTACCTTTAGTGGTACAGCTGCCAGACAGAAAGCAAGCACATATTGAACTTCCCTCTACTCCACACGTTCACTGGATTCTCATGTTCAATGTGAGAGACTAGGGGAATCAGAGGGTGAGTCTACCTTAATATTTAAGATGGGCTTGGGAGTACAGTTTTGGAGCAATTCTCCTCCTCATCAACCCTTACCATGCTTTGGTTCATGGTTCCGAGCCAGTTTTTTGTGAGTACGGAGGTTTTTTTGGAGGGCAGGGGGTAGGTTGGGGAGTGTTGTGGTAGGGGTTTTTTTTGTGTGGTTTTTAACATTTGCTCATCTTCAGGAACTTTTCTGATAAAAATAACACAAAAAAAGCTGTGAAAAGCTGCTATTTAGGAAAGCCACTGCTAAAAAGTTGCAAGTTAATGAGAGAAGAGAGCTCGCTTCGGCAAGAAAGGTGACCTTCACTTACCACAGGAGTTTACCCACAGAAGGGCAGGGCACAGCATCATAAACTTTTCTGAAGGAGAAAAGACAAGGATCACAAGTCACAGGATGGGATCATACAGATGGGAGCAACAATGACTCAGGCTGGAAGTCAGTTACAGGGTCAGACCAGATTGCTCAGGGCTTTATCCAGCAAGCTCTTGAAAACATCCAAAGATGAAGCCTGCACAACCTCTCCAAGCAACCTGTTCTAACAGTTGGTTGATGTCAGCACTGTGAACAAGCTTCTGTTAGGAAAGGCAAGATCTCTGCTGTTAGACCTGTAGCTAGGAAAGTAGTACCAAGATTGCAATAATGCCCATCCCCATTGGATACTCCAATTCAGATTTTAGATTGGATTTACTGGCACCATTATCTACATTTACCCAACAGCAAAAGATACATGGTAGAGAATGCTTTCATTGCTTGTTTTTCAAAAGTATGTACAAAAGCTGTTGGAAAAAGTGCCCAGATGGAGAAGTGACCAGGATGACAAATGAAGATGACATATGACTTTCATGTACAAAGGCACTAGCTGGTTTGAGAAGTCAAAGGCAACAGTAATGACCCAGGGCCAAAGGAATATATTCACCCTACAGAAAACAAGAACAGATAAGCTATCCTGGCAGCAATTTTCATTGCCAAAATACTACCTGTATAAAAGAAGAGATCCTGGCAACAAGTGAAGACAAGAAACAAAACCAGAAAAAGGAAAGCCAGGCACACCAACAGCTGTATCACTGACCATCGTTATTCTCAAGACTGATCAAAAGAAAGGTAAAGGATACCAAAGACCAGCAATTTCTCAAAGAATCAATTTTGTAAAAAACAAGCTATGGGCACAAGCATAATTTATGAATTATTGATATGCACACAGAACAAGAAATATAGCCACAGATCAATATGGCTAATTAATGAACTTTTCATTCACCTCATATCCTAGAAAGAAGCCTAAAGAAAGTGGAAATCAGATTTTCAAGCTAGGCGTAAAAGAATACAAAGACAATTATACAGAAGCTAAAGGGACAAAATACATGCTGTTAAGACACATTAAGGAAAACAAGAACTCAGTCATTTAATGCACCATAAACACAGGGAAGATGAAGGAAAATACAGCTGCAAGGAGGCCTGTGAAGAGCCTGAAGTGGTTAGGCCCTTTTGTTTTTAATAATTCTTGAATGTCACTGAAAATGTAGCATAATTAATTTCAAGATGAAGGGTACCGCTGTTCCTCCTCTCCACACACTCCTAATTTTGGAGAAGACTAAGGGATCAATCTTCAATTGAGAAAAAGCATATCGGAGTATTTGGATGAATTTTCTAATTAAATTAAACACCTTGGCCTGATAAACTTCAGTTCAGGACATTTAGAATATAGTTGAAGCCATTTAGCACTCAACTCATGGCACAATACTGGGGAGGAGGTGGGGTACTGTACCTTTTTACTTCAACCAAGTATGGACGCTTTTTGCTTAAGTCAAATGTAAATTTAGAGGTATGTAAATCCATATTGGTTGGTAATCATGAACATAAAATGCTGATTTACTTTTGTACCAAGATAACAAGCCTTGTTAAAAAAAAGGGGGGGGGGGGGAATATATACATATAGCTTAATTTTAATGAGATTTCCAACACTGCAGAAAAATTGTTTAACAAAAATCAGCGTGGGATCTTATGGAAAGGAAAGGAGTTATTTCTGAAATCTTTAAGCCCCTTTCCTGTTCTTTCTCCCTCCTTTCAGACATGTTCCTTCTGAATATAGGAAAGAAGGTTTCCATATTGAATTTTTACTGCAGACAGGACTTGGAATCAACCACTACCCCACAGAAAGGCCTAGTCGGTATTAAAAAAAAAAAAAAAAAAAAAAAGGAAACTTATGAATGGTTTCCCTGTTAACATTCAAAATTTTATCTACAGAGAACTAGAGACAGCTGACCTAGATGTTGATTATTCATCTATCTCAAAACTGAAGCAAATTAGGCAGAAATAATTTGTTAGCTCAAGCTGCCTTTTTCTCATGAAAAGGCTTCTGAAAGAGCATAATTTATGAAGTAAAATTCCAGCATGAGCATAGAAATGTTTTCCTTTTTCCTTCACATAATGAAACAGAAATTGGGCAATAGCATATGCCACTCTAATAGTTATACAGACTCATAGTGCTGGAAACCTGTGTCTTTTCCTACACAGATCAAAGATGCATTCCCACATTAGTATGTTGTATTTCTTATTCACACCTATTAACCTTAACATATCAACTACCTTGATAGAATTTGGCATTTGGCTAATCCTAAATTAAGTCCTTTGTTTCCACATGCTGGATACCCCCCAAATTCTAACAGGCAGGAACTGTTCCATAACCACACTTCAAAGCAGCCTGCAAAGCAGTGCCTTTGCCTTCAGCAATTGCACGCCAGTGACTCACTCAAGTGACCTTATTTGCTCATTAGAAGCCCTAGGTGCAGGTTGCAAATGTCAGAGAGCCTGAATTAATTTTTTTTTTTTTTTAAAGAATATTTTTGCAGCATTTTGATGACAATATTTGTGATACCTCAGGTGTCATCTAGCCATTTGCTTATGGACAACTCTGACTTCAAATGTCTTCATGCACCCTAAATTCATGCCAACAATAAGTCTATGACGCTGGTATTCATTCACTCTAGCATTACAATACTTTGATATGTTATGCTATGTAAAAATGGCAATATTTGTAACAAAGTAACCATTTTTTCCCATTACTTTTTTTCCTGCTTGCACTTTAGCAGTATATGACAACGTGAAATGTCAAGATACAAACAGAGATAAGCTTAGTAGCAATTTGTGTTGCTCAACATCTACAGACTTCCGTGCTCACATATAAAATCAAGGTCTCAGTCCTTGAATACCTCACACTAGGGTGTGGGTCATCTTGGAAGAACACGATGTAGAATGGAGCGACCCAATGTCAAATAAAATAAGACAAGAGAGAAGACTGTAGTAGAAAAGGGAAGGAAAAACTGACTCCAAGCTGGATGTGACTCTTCACATAGGTATTGACTGGCTAACTGTTCCAAAAAAGACTTTCCAAACCAAGTGGGACCAAAAGGACTGCCTACTGACTACCACATCTCTTACAAAAGTACAATAAGGTTTGCTACACCAACAGCCTACAAAGAAAGAAAAGCTGAAAGAATGACATTTTCAATGAGATCAGAACAGAGGAGTGCCTACAAAAATGTAGGCCAGTGTGGCAGGAAGCTCTGTATTTTTTAACATACCTGGTAGCATATCTGAGAAGCTATATATGACAACAGCTTAGTGATGTATATTACTACGATATACTGATCTGCCAAAGCCATCCACTTAATAAAGACAAATTTAATGACAAGTGTTACATGCACTAATTTGACTAATTCAATCCACTAAAACTTAAACCTAGGTCGTGAAAGGATCATCATCTCCTACAACTCCCAATATCATTCAGATAAACCTTTTATTAAAAAGAATTTAATCAATATACTATAGCAATTTGCTCTTCAGGCTTATCCAGTAACTGCCTCAGAATATCAAATTAAAAATCCACCAATTTCTTAAAAAAAGCCCAAAAGAGTAACAACAAACTCTTGTTTCTAAGTACTTCTGCTTCACTTTTAAGTTCCAAAGGGATCATAAAGAATTCCTTTTAAAGTGGAGAGGTTGTTCTGAAGATTTAATGTCACATGTGACCATATTTCCTAGTTATAGGACACTTTTTTTTTTTTTTTAAATCTCAGGTTAAAAGGTTCCATTACAAAACTATACATAAAATTCATGGCTCCAATTGCAGGACAAGAGTTAGAAACAAAGCTAGTCGACATTAAAACACCCGAAAGTATTTAAAGAAAATAGATACTAAAACTCAGCCTGCTGGATGTTGGCAGGGAAGAAGAAAGAATGCTGAAAGCAAGAATAGGAGGGCAATAGTGGTTGTTAACTTTGGGATATGTTTCATTTAAGAACTGATACTATAAACAGTTCTTCATTGTTTCTATACTATAAAAGTTTGACTACTCTAGAAGACTGAGCTGCAGTAAGAAAACTTCATGATTTTTTTTGTTTGCCTGATGCAAAGTACTGTTAAAGTCAGTTATTCTTGATTAGTAACTTAGAAATCTCAGCCAAGAAAGACTTAGCATGTCTAAAAGAAATGAATGCACATAATTTGCATCTCTCCTGGTTAGGTAGAGTATAAAGTGGACTTCCTACGGACCTGTGTGGTTGCTAAAATATTTGATACCCTTACCTTTCTAAAAATAAAGCCAAATCCTTCTTGAATTGAAGTACCAAAACAAGCCTCAATCTCCTGCATGCTCTGAAAACCATGCTATCCTTTTCTTCTGCACTGTTTCACTTTTACCAGTCTTAGAAATATTACAGAAATAGTGTAAGTTAGCCCCTGTTTACTGCTAACAGCTTACGTAGTTACCAATACTACAGAAAATAAGTAGATCCAAATCTGAACAGCACTGTCACCCACATGCTAACTTTTGCCTTTTGATCTTGCAACTAGAGGAGATATGAATAGAATAGAGAATTTTTAGGGTGTCCTGCTACAAACAGAATCACAAATATTACACATGGCCTCCTCCCCTGTGAGAAGCGAGGTAAGTTTACTTACTCTCTTTTACCACATGCTGCAATACCTCAAATGTGTTGTCACTTAAGACCACGCATACAGTTCATTACCGCTACTCAGCTAAGTAGAGGATGCTTAAGGAACTGCTGTAACATGATTCTGCTTTTGAGCTTAGTTTCAGAAAAGTGTTTCAGTGACTAACTGCATCTTCCTGTTCTAATGTCAAAGCATTAGGTAAGTCTAGTTTAAGATGAAGTTTCCTGAAAATAAGCTTTTATGATGATGAGCATGTAAGCACATCGCATACCAGCTATTACTAAGATTTCAGCAGTTCTTTAATACACTTGATGGTAGTTCCACAATTCCAGGGTTTTCCTTGGGTTAGGAGCAAACTTTTACACAGAGGAATGGGATAATGGAGAGCTTCTGTCTTCATTATCAAAGAAAAGATACTGAGAATGTAATTGGTAGATACAGTATGCTTAGCTTTCTCCTAGACAGAACAGAAATGAAAAGTTTACATACATTCAAGGTGTTTATGGCCAGCTTATTGTCCAAGGACTTTGCCAGCAACAGGCACTAAACAGAAGTGAGATTTTTATGATGTAGGCATCAGGGTATGTTGTCTTATTTGATGCACTTCCTTCAGAAAAGGATTCCCAACGCTTCATCCCATGTGATGACTTTGGATGAGCACATAGTGACCTTGTTAATATAGATAATAAATAAGCTTCCCAGATAAAGAGATCTTAATTAACATAAATGAGACTTCTATTTCAAAGGCCAAAGAGAAAAGAAAAAACGTAAAGATGCCTACGAACCAAATCAAAAGGTTTTGACCTGTTAAACTTGCATTTTCCTTTTCACTCCTTTGTTATTTTCTCCTCTTTATGCACAACAGTTTAAAAAGAAATATTATGATTTTTATTTCAACAATCAACAGAAACCACTGCAACTTCCTAAGTTCTGTTTCAGGAAAGTCTGATGAAGATACATTCAATCTGCTTTTATAAGGTAAAACTACAAATTTGGGGCAGCTAAATTATTTGTTCAAACACACATGCCCAACTCTAGCAAAGTGTCTTTATGAGATTTTTTTTCAACTGAGAGGAAGTTTTTTATTCTCCTGGCATGGGAAACACTGCTGTGTTCACCTTGAGGGACAACTGTGAGAGACTGAAAGAGTTAATGTCTCAAACATTGTGGTGGGGCAAGTTCTGCTTAAAGACAAACCCTGCACAGCAAGGAACCAAGGTGAAAAGGTGTACCCATCAGCTCAGACATCAGCAACAGGAGAGGGAGGGCGTGCTAGAGGGTGCGCAGCTCCCTGTTCTGATAAGCTGTTCTGATACAAAGATCAAACAATGGCCACATCTGCAGGGAAGGAGAAGATACTCCCCAAATGACCCCCAAGCCCAAAGGCTCACGAACTGCTCATTAGTCTGACGAGTTCAGGTGCCAGCCCGAAGGAGGAGCAAGGATGATAAAAGGACACAAACTGAAGCCCTGGGTGCGCAAGCCCACCGGGACTGGACCCCTCAGCTGACTGGACCCCTCGGCTGACTGAACCAATGCTGGACCCAGGACCAGTGAAATCTTTCTCTCTTCCTTCTTCTCTCTCTGTCTTCTTCTCTCTTTCCTTTTCCTTAATCCCCACACCTCATCCGTTTCAAGATATAAACCGTTGACCAAGTCTGAGACTAAGAGTAGATCCAGCCGCCCCTAGACCCTTCTCTGAGGACAAGTCTGGAAAGCAAGGGGGTCTGCTCTGAACCTCGTGACTCAACGGGAGGGATCTGCTTATTCCCTGAATCAATGTATATGGTTACCACAAGTTACCTGGTTTACTGAGACAGTTTCAAGACATAAACTGTTGACCAAGTCTGAGACTAAGAGTGGATGAGCTGCCCCTAGACCCTTCTCTGAGGAGGATTGTGGAAAGCAAGGGGGTCTGCTCTGAACCTTGTGACTCCACGGGAGGGATCTCCTTATTCCCTGAATCGATGTATATGGTTACACAGTTTACAGAAGTAGTCTTATGCCAATTCCTGTTGTGAGAAACCCTGCCACCTACTACCACGCCTCCCCAGTTCAGTTTGCTTCTGTCATGAATAAAATCTTTAACTGATCATTTGGTGTCATTTCACCTTAATTTAGCCTGAGGGAATTTCGAATTAAACACGACTCCCTGGTCTGTCCAGTCTGGGTCGTGACAACAACCATGCAAAACACTGCAGCTTTTTAAACCTGAAGATCGTTTCCAGCTCTGTGAACCAGAACTCGCACAATCTCGTGAGATATGTCTGCCTAAGTACTTGTATTATTCAGAACAATTTGCATCTTCAAAATCTGAGATACTGGAAGGAAGAGAAGGTTCCTACCTTCAGACTTAAATATCCAAGGTTAAATCAGGCTGAGAGCCAGTTGGCAACAGTTCCCTCCCAGAGGGTTTTCAGGAATTTCCCCTGGTTCATCCATTGAACTGCCACAGAATAAAATGAATAGGGGAAGATTGTTGAAAAGGTGATTTATGGGAAGATTCTACATTTGTGATTCCCAAGTAAGAACACTAGAGAGTTCTAAGAGAACTACTTCCTCTCAGAGTTGCAAGGAGTACAATACTGTAAAAGGGGACAGACACTTCCTTAACCAAACGAACAAGGCTCTCAGCAGAGGTGAAGATGCACTATGTTTCACAGAGAAGAGCAGCAGCAGCAGCAGCATTTAGAGCCCTCTGCTGCCACCGAGGTCAGAGAACCACAAAATCCACTGTTTGCTTGGGACAGGAGGGATTAGTCAGGCAAAGCACCTTAACAAAAGCAAACGATGGTAATGGGCAGTTCCATTAGCAATAAAAACTTTAGTTAGTGAACAAAAAGCTAATATTGATCTTTATGCTTTAACAAAGGTCTTTTAAATTTAAACTATCTATAATATATGATGTAAATAAAATTATACTGCACACACTTAAAAGACAAGGATGTGTACTGACACTAGCATATTAAAAAATATGATATAAACTACAAATATGGAAAATCATCTGTATGCCTTGTTTATATCGTACTTTTGAACACACCTGAGCTGTTGTTAAGTTTCAGTATGATTTTCAGTGAACCAAAATAAACATAAAGGATGTAAAAAAATCCCTGATCATCTACTACTAAGTGAATAGCAATCATTTTCCAATGAGTTTCTGCTTACATTAAAAAAAAGAAACCCAAAACCAACCAAACAAAAAAGCCTCAATCAATTAGCAATGACTGTTTCTGGCCAAGATACAGTAGAAAGCTGTTTCAATGCCCAGTGTGAACTAGCAACAGATCAACTTACTGAAAACCAACTGGGCCTTGAATTGCAAGGTAAAACCAGTGAAAAGCAGATTTCACAATTTGCTTCATAAAAGCTACTATAGAGCATCCTCAGCTGAAACAGGAGCAACGCGTTCAGGATTCTATGCAAACAGTAAATGCCTAATTTATATAAGAAGAAAGGGATTCTGGTGGTGTAAAATAGATACATGAAGTGTTTCTGAAATGACTGAAAAATTTAGAGCACTGATAAAAACAAAAAGGCTGCTTATATTAAATATTTAGTCAACAAACTGGTCATAAAAGTATTTCCATAAACATAAAGAAAGCCCAAATAGTTTCAGAAGCCTGAGCACAGCTTAATCTTATCTTAGCTGTAAATACCAAGGAGTAGAATTTTTGTAACAATGTGTGTAGGGTATTTACACACCCCAAAAAACAATGCCTAGGTATTCACTTAATTTAGCACAAACCAGAAAATGAAGTTAGGAAAACAGCCTCATATACAATCGTAATTAAATACAAGCCTGATGAAGATGTGCTATGGAAAAGAGAAAATCAGTGATACAAAAGTTATTAAGAGTGAGACTTTTTAAAAAAATATTTCTTACACATTTCTGATTATTGAACCTCTAGCATCTTTGAAAAAGAAAGGCAGAAAGTAAACAACAAAATGTGGATTGGATTTAATCGTATCTGTATAAGTATCAGAGCAAAAATGTCATGCTAATTCTGTTATGTGTTGTAGTCCTTAACACCGAACTTACACCTTTTCCATCTGCAGAACTCAAAGAATTTCATACAAGACAGATAAAATGCAGTAGCATCAACTTAAACGGGTGAATACCTGAAGCCTGTGACAGTCAAGTATTGGCATATCTCACAACACCAGATTAAGATTTTACTACTCCAATTTACTACCCCACTCTACCTTTGCCAGGACTTCCAGTAGCAGCACAGAGGTAGCAGAAGAAAGCACTAAAGAAAGTGGGTTTGACCTGATGTTTCTAAACCAGAATCCCACTAAGTTCCTCGGACCCTGTAGGTCAATTCAGCAGTGCTCAGGAGTTAAAGTAATACATTGAACTAAAGCAACTGAAATATGGCAGTAGTTGCCTGAAGTTGCTGATAAATAAAAGGAGAGTAGGCCAAAACTGGAACTACAGTGCTTTAAACTGACACAGCAAGATTTACTAGACTGTGTTTGTCAAAGGACTTGAAACAAACCGAATTTGGGCAAATTAAATTCCTCCGGCAAGGTAGCATTCATTTTTTGAATCTCCCCCAATACTACAAATTTGGATACAAATGCAAAACCAGCCAATTACTCAAGAGTAATCATTTACTGCTCAGCTGAGCTAAGGGTACATTCTCAGTCCACCCAGTTACAAAACAGAAATTGTACAACTTTTGTGATGAAGGTTTAAGCTAATGCATTTTCCTGTGTGACTGCATGCACAGCCTCATCTTATTGTGGTCAATTTCTACAGTTTAAGAAGCAGGAATTACTTGCTTTTTCATGTCTCAACGTAATTCCAAAAAACAAGGCATCACAAGGAAACTTTAATGTAGTCTTTAAATTGCAATTTTTACTTTTAGTTTCTACAAAATGATCTCTTATGAAGAAGGCAAATTTCTAAATTATTTTTTTGCTGTACACTAAAAATTAAAGCAAGATTATACTGATGACAAGTAAGTGGTTTCTTACCTTTTAACTACAGTTTGCATTCATATTAGAAAACAGAAATAAAATTAGTTTTCAACTTCTAAAGCTTTTCTGTACAAGCAAAACAGTGAAGAAAAGGATATTTTCCTGGAGTTTCAATACCCACTCTGTAGTCCACGTAACTTTGATATGGATGGAAGTTGAAAATAAAAATGAGACCTGCTCTCTCAAATGCTATGACCTTATTGGATTCATGCTTTTCACTTACAAAGGCCTAGGAAAGAAAAAATAAAAATCTAATACTGTAAAATATTTCATTTCTACCTGAATTAACATAAAAAAGAGAACGCCCACTGCTTCTATACCTTATTCCAAGTAAAAAAGTCAAAGATTCAAGCAACATAGATAAGGGCATTAACATGCAAACTGAAATTGTTTACCTATGTAATGTCATATAAGATTTTTGAGTACTAAACTGTAGCTTACTTTTTATAAGCCAAAGTAAAATTAAAGAGTTAGAAGCATGTTAGGTACAGAGTACTTGAAAAATTCTTGCTTAAAGATCAGTAACACGGTCTTTTTATCACACTTTCCTTTAGCAAAAATTGGATTCCTTTTATGAAATCAAATCTTCAGTCTACTTGTTATGGGAATCTGCATTCCATCTACTGTTAGTAATTCAGAAAGTGAAGCACTGGATATGTTTTTTTGTTTGTTTTTCAAAACCTGTGTGAGAAATAGCTTTGATAAGCCACATTAAACTGCTGCACATACCACCTTTGTTCTATTTGCTAAAGCCATTAATAAGTAACTAGACATCCATTTAAAAAATTCTTTAAAGTGGATTATGACTAGTATGGAATAATTAAACACTGAGAAATTATAATAATTGAGTTGCTTTGATAAAAAGTACAGTGCAATATTTGGCTAAAAAAGGTAAATACAAAAGTGCCAGGTTGAAGACCAGGAGACTATATACTCTACTGAAAGTGTTTTCTCAGTAACAGAGTAATTATTTATATAAAGTAAATTGTCAGAACAATTTACAGTTTCCCAAAGCAATCCTTGGATTGGATTACAGACAATGTTATAGCCTGCTTTATCCAATCTGCAGTTACTAAATAAAAATAGCAAAAATAATAGGAAAAGAGCTTGCTATGAAGCTAAAAGGAGACTGTTTCAGATTTCTATTATCTGTGGAAGATATTTCAGTGACATGTTTTGACAACTTGAAATATACGGTGGGGCATTACGCAGTGCATAATAAAGTGCTGTTTAAAATTTCTGCATGCAAATTTGGTATTCTTGTTATTCTGAACATGTACCCAACTGGTGACTAAAAACTTATCATTTAGTATATACAGCTTACCGGGGGAGATGCAAGCCAGCCAAATTTTTCCTCCAATTTATTCATATCTCTATCAAATGTATTTAGGAATCTATAGCGAAGAAGATGATCCTCAGTAAGATTAAACTGTCTTCTGGCATAGTGGTAGCTCTCATTATTCCCTTTTCTGGGGAAGTCAAGCCATTCCGGATGTCCAAATTCGTTACCTGTATTTAAAAATATCAAGGATCTGTGAAATCATGTGCTAAAAATACACTAAAACTGCAGAAGAAAGATACATTAAAGTGTATTTCCTTTCTACAAGTGTTAAATTCCAAAGAATAATTCTCCATATATAAATAGTCATTTTGATATTAAAATGTCTCTCAGATCTTTCATACTTGTTCCAGGTTTGTTTGACCAGTGAAACCACCAGAGCAAAATATCCATGGACTCCAGGGGAAACGTAAAGTGGTAAATGAATTATAACCTCTATGCTATCATGCCATGCTTAAAAATTTCTCATCCTTTAAAGAGGGCAACAGAAATTCAGTCAACCGGGATACAAATTTTAGAGTCACTATGAAACCTAAACCCATCACTTTAACAGTAGAAATCCATTGTTTTAGAGCACTTAACAGAAATCAGCACTACCATTCGTATAACCACAGAGGCAGAAATCTCCCATTTTATCATTTAAACTTCAATTAAAAGACCAGTTGGATGCACTTTGACCACTTTTTTTTAACTTTTTATCCTGGCTATAAATACTGTCACTATGGTTTCCACAGTGGTATAAAAATAACTATTTAAAAAGATTACTTGAATCTCGGTTCCTCACTTCCAAGAAAAATTCAAAAAGACATCCTAGTTCAAGTAGCAGGCTAGATTATAGAGAGTAAAGCACAATGCTTAATGATGATGCATTCAGTATTTGATACTGAAAACAAGTGACTTAAGGGATGTGACAACTCGGGAAATCTAACAGCATACGTCAATTCAGCAACCTTGCAAGGGGAGCTCCTTTTCCAAACATAACACACTGTCACGAGCACCAGAGACACATTTCAGGTTGGAATGAAGCATGACTGAGCACTGGGTTCCTCTGTGTGCCCACCCGATCAGGTCCCTTTGCACATGTGTAAACGCCACTGTATTTCAATTTGATTTTCTATAACAGCAATGCTTCACAAGTTTGCCAGTCTCATCTTGATTATCTAGCCCACAGAACTACTGAATAGACTTTAAGACAACGAATAGGTTTATTCAGACATAGATCACACACCATTAAAAAGAAGGAAAAAAGTTGTAATTTAATCAAGAAAAAGCTTAACTTCCCTTATGTAGAATCTCCAAAGCAAATCTCAGCTGTCAAAGCTGAAGTTTCACAGCAACACCTCATTTGGGAGTCAGTATTTTGAACGACTTTCATGTATCCAAAGTCTTCTTGTTTTATATACTGTCATTATTGCAGTTTGAGACAAATCCAAATGGACTTAATGGTTCTACCTTGTGCTATAATCTGCTGCCTAGCAGACTCTCAGTCATTTTGGACTATTCATTTTACACAGGATTAAAATGTGTTAAGTGCCTTGAAAGTTAAACACACATTTCAAAGCCTATGACAGTTGATTCATCACAAACATTTCATAGAGATTACACAGAACATCTACTCACCATAAACCAGAGACAAGTAATGTACCTGGAAACATGTATGGGAAGCAGTATGATCAAATTTAAGAGGGTTTCTATTTGTTAAAAAAAGGATCCTAACCACTTCTACAAGCAGTTACTCAAATTTTGTCAATAAACTGGAGGTTTGTGGGAAGATGAAGGGCAGGGATCCTGAGAGAAAGCAAACGTTGTTTCCTGGATGGATACCCTACATGTGCAGCCACCATCTGCTGTCTCACACAGCCTGTGCTGCCTGGGAGGCCTGGAGGATATGGTCAGCAGTGACAGCTATGAATGTACATTTTCAAAGTGATTTTTGTGTATTTCCATGCTTCACAGGAACAAAGAAATGAACAGAGAACAAAAAAGAAAGGCTGCATATATATTTAGGAGAATCCTTCACAGTGGTATCCGTTTTGTAAACGAACTGACAAGTTGTAAATTAAATTTCCCGTTCAAAAGCTAAACCACTAAATTTCATATTCAGCTCAAAACCAGAAATAAATATAAAAGAATCAGAATCACAGCAGGACTTTGAAAATGACCTTGGAATAATGCTGGACTGAGCTCTTAAACTGTGCTAACAATACGGTACGGAAAATGAGGAAAGATATTGCTACAAAACAGACACTGTATCTAACTAAATTCAATATTCTTGTAAGAGCTGGGCAAAGTATTACCTTCTTTCATGATCTGTGCACTATTGAAAAGATAGACTACATGAGATAGTTCAGTTAAAGATAGCAAAAACCATCAGAAAGTCAGAGATGATCTGTATCTTGAAAAGATAGCCAAGAAAATTGTACCTATTTGTTCAAGAAAAACATAAAAACAGGGGAAATAAGCAACAGAAGATAGCAAATAAATTAGACTAAACTAGCCCATCATTTCAATAGAGTATTTCACTGTAAAAGTAAAATGTTTATACCATATACGAACTCCCCCACCTCCACTCGCTTTGCCTGTTTCCCCACCACAGTTCTTTGAATGCTGCATTTTGTTGGGTTTTTTTTAAAGAACAATAGAAGCACAGCAAAGTACAAAAGCAATGTTATTGTTCTAGCCATTACTAATGGTCATTAAGAAAAAAGGAATTTAATGTAGTGCAGCAACTTGATAGAGATTAAATTACTTACTAATGTCTGTAAAGCATGTTGAGGGTCTAAACACTGACTGCTTGCACTTTAAATGTGTTTCTATGGGCACCTTCTGGACAACACACTCATGAGTTTTTTGCATGTGTTGCTTGATTTTAAAAGGGTCCCTTGATTTCTCTTTTGAGAAAGAAAAATAGAAGTTCATACATAATGACAGAACAAGTTGAAGTAGGCATTTTTGGTTATGTTTTTACGATGCGGCATAGGGAGAAGGAACTAACGTTTAGGATGCAAGCAGGTCTTCCAATAAACTCCAGAGAGTTTTTTTGCACTTGAGATGCATTGAGGCTATCTAAAAAGAACCATGACCAGCAGGTCGAGGGAGGGGATTGTTCCCCTCTACTCTACTCTCATGAGACCCCATCTGGAGTCCTGTGTTTAGCTCTGGGGCCCCCCAACATAAGAAGGACATGGAGCTGTTGGAGCGAGTCCAGGGGAGGGCCATGAAGATGATCAGAGGGCTGGAGAACTGCTCCTAGGAAGGCAGGCTGAGAGTTGGGGTTGTTCAGCCTCGAGAAGGGAAGGCTCCAGGGAGACCTTATACAGCCTTGCAGTACTTGAAGGGGGCCTACAAGAAAGCCAGAGAGGGACTTTTTACCAGGGCATGTAGTGATAGGACAAGGGGTAATGGCTTTAAACTGAAAGAGGGTAGATTTAGATTAGATGTAAGGAAGAAGCTCTTCACTGTCAGGGTGGTGAGATACTGGAACAGATTTCCCGGAGAGGTTGTGGATGTCCCATCCCTGGAAGTGTTCAAGGCCAGGTTGGATGGGGCCTTAAGCAACCTGGTCTAGTGGAAGGTGTTTCTGCCCATGGCAGGGGGGTTGGAACTAGATGACCTTTAACGTCCCTTCCAACCCAACCTATTCTATGATTGTAAAATCTTTAAAAAAAATACACACCTCACTACTTTTTTTTTTTTTCTTAATTGCTATTTTTTCCTAATTTAACTTTACAACAAATGAGGGGATGGTCTAGGAAAGGGAAGGTACAGATAACTGACCAACACTCATTTCTAGAGATAACTAATGCTACCTGTGATGCACGTGCTGCCCCCTTCCCCATGTTCCACTTCTCATTTCTGAGAAGAATCAGCAACATTCACTTCTTGATAATTGTGAAAGCCTCTAAGCATAGAAGTACTATCAGGATTTCTTTTCCTGTAATTAATTTGCTGTTTGATGTAAAGGTCCGAACTACAGATTGACAAGAAGCCAGCTGCTACAAATGATGCAAATCAAGACAATGGAACTAATGTGGGGGAGGCAGAGAACAAAGCGGAAATTAGCTGAAATTTTGATTAGAGAAACAAAACAAAGACAAATCATTGAAGTGCAATGCATACTAATTTTATCTAGGAATTAATTCAAGTTTGCTATTTCCTACATATTGCGCATATAGGACAACTTTACTATGTACAAGATTTCAAGATCACAATTTTAACAAATAAATTAACTTCCTATTACTATAATGAAAATTTACATCACACTTGTTTATTAGGCTAGAAATGCATTTACACCACAAAATAGTTATGCTCCTGATGATTGCTTTGAAGCTTCGCCCCACAGGTCATTAAAGTTTTCTTAATCTCTCTTCTTTAGACATTTTTACTAGCAATTCTCTCTCAAAGAATCAGGCTAAGGAGAACTGAAGGCATATTTAAAAGATGCAGCAAGCAGTGTCAAGAGATGCCTGTTATTTTGGTTTGTTTGTATTTTGAATTAAGTATGACATTAAATACTTTAAAAGCAGTTAAAACAAGTAGTTTATTTGATACATCAAAGATAAGAGTTTAATTAAATGTGGAAGGCTGAACAAGTTTTTAAACGATCTAAAATACTATAAAAAACATCCTATTTAAAGCTGATGAACTGGAGACTGAACACATTGGGACAAAATTTCAACAGTTCCACCTTAACATATTTCTATCAAAGTAAGTAGAGTTACACCAATTTACACAAGCCAGATAATCAACTCATTCAGGAGTTGTAACGGATTTGAATTTAACCTCACTACCTTTGTGAATAATGATGACAATGCAACAATCCGCAGATTATAAATAGAATCAATGTAAATTAGATCTAGTTAGCATACGGTATTTATCATTATTTCAAAAAATAAACTTTTCAAACAATTAATCCTCATTTCCCCTAGTTGTGAAGCTCCTGGATATTAAGTAATTCTGATACTTTGTATTTACTCATGTTTGTACCGAATCTTTTAAACATTAATACTACCAAAACCAAATAAGAAACTCTATACTGCCTTCAAATTATGAGAGAATGAGCTTCATTACAAGCATTCATTAACTCTTGTCATCCATGTAACAATATAATAAAGTGAAATTCCAGATGGACTCCTCCTGAAACACTTGGCTTAGATCACTGGGAGACCTTCATTTTTTTTTAGTCTCTCTAGCACTTGTATTCAATGACATATTGGTCCAGAAAAGACTAACAAAATCAATTCAGGCAAACAATTATATTGTAACTCCTGCATAAAACAGACTAGAGAAAATCTCACACATGAGGTAATGGTAGAAAGAGGTATTGGTAAAGCCAGTTCTGTGAGAAAAGTATTTTTCTCCCATTTTCTGAAAATACCAGCTATTGCCTCCTTCCAGTCTATGATAAGACAAAAATCAGGATAAATACCATATTTGTTTTGAAATTCAGATCTTTCATCTCTCCTAGGGGAGAAAGGAGGGGATGCTTAACCTTACCTGTATTAAGTGATCAAAGAATGCATCTCCTCTGGTGTGATACAGTCATGAAAAACACAAGCATGCCTCTAATGTATCAAAGACATAGGAAAGTGTTGAGTCCTTAAAATGTTTACCCCAGATCACACCAGGGATACAGTACTCTATCCACAGTAGCTGACTAGAAGAACCAGGTCATCTACAGAATGAAATTGAGGAATTCCCTGGGATGTCTGACTTGTTGCTCCAAGGAGAAATCTTTCAGCTTATCTAGAAATGTAGTTTCTTGTTCTTCCACCAGAATAACATTGATTTAATTCATATAACACTAAATGAAGGCTTCTGTTAATATGACCTTTTCTGCTTTTACAGCCTCTCTCTTCTTCTTTACTACTTCTCAATCTTAAGTGTTATCACAGCAAACTGTTTGGAAGTATGGCTTTAACACTATTCAGGTATGACATTCCAGTCCTATTTCTTAATATACCAGTAAACCTATTGAATCAGAATTAAAAGTCCATTTAGTTGCCCGTTTCCAACAGTGGCCAAAAGCGAGTACCTAGAAAAGGACTGAAGAATACAGGAAGCATAAATGATGCTTGCTCTTAACACAATCCACCAGCCTCCATTCATTTTCGGGACATGACAATGATTATTTCTCCCCCCGCCTCTTACAGACTATAACCATAAAACTAACATGGAAGCCTGTACTACGTTTTCACACAGTCAGCATAGGTAGGTAGCACTTTCAAATGTCCTACTTATTTGAATACCTAAGCTTTTAAATAGTGAACATTCTCCCAGTGAAGCTTTAAGCCTCTCCCTCTGCCCTGAGAAATCCTGAAGAAAATTATGATGGTGGTCCTCCCCAACATCATAAGGACTAAACTGCAACACTAACTGCAATTTCTTCCATATGCTATGATTAATTGTTGAAGCTCTGAAGAAAACAAACAAATCAATCACATTAAAAAAACCCTACCAGATAACCTGAAATAAATTTTCAGAATGTTACCCTTAGATATATGAACCACAGCTTTTTGATTTTTGATAACTACCAGTAGTTGTGAAGCTTTCTGTATAAGACTGTTTCATAAAATAAGATTTGTGTGTTGGGGAATATTAGCTCTGGCAAAACCTTAATTGGGACAATATACTCTCCATCTCTTCTTTTGAGACTTTTATACTAAAAAAGCCAAAACTGAGTGACAGAGAAACCGCTTAAGGATTCAAAGAGTTTGGGACCACAGTCTCCTACAGGGGTGTAGGAGACTTGCTTGTCATGATCCTGGAGATTCTGCAGATGACCCTCCTCCCTTCGCTTATCTGTTTACAATTCATATGACTAAAACTCAAAACATTTCAAGAACTCTGAAAATTGGTTTCTATTCTTACTTAAGAAATGAAAATGTAGATTTTCAAATCAGAAAGAATAAAGTACAGCATAAAAAAATTTTACAAACCCAGGAAAACTGTGTGTATATGAACACATCCATGACAAAGCTTTTGGCAACGCAAAGTTGTACAACATTGCTCAGCAGGAAAACGTTAACTTTAGAAACTATATTCATCACCAAGTATTTTATTACTTTTTATAGTTTTATAAAAAGGGCACTTACTGGTTACTGATCTTTTCTCCTCCAAAAGAGATACCTTTGTAGTATATGTCACTTACGATAAATGCCTTTTGTCAAACAGATCAGCTTTATTATTCCTCAGTCATCAAGGCAAACAGGCACAGGCTAATACAAACAAATCATCCAGGAAAGCAAATATTCTGATATCACAGACTTTGCTTAAATTCCAGAGGCTTCATAATTTACCATTTCTTTTTTACAGAAGCTGACAAATGTTTACTGAGTCTGTGCTCTTGCAAGACACTGTACTAATTTTATACTACTGTTAAAAGGTCCAGTACTCTGATTTTCCTATTTTAATATACAAGTCAATTCAAATCACATCATGCTACTGCTTGGTACACAGGTTGTCAAGCCCAGATAAATACAGTTAATCTTTACTTGTGATTAGATGTCCTGAAGTTTTTCCTCTCTATCAGAAGTTCTCAATTTTTTTATATATACTACAACTTCCAGTATCTAACTAGCTTTTTTTATACTATATTTAGCTGACTACAGCACTTTCAAAGTTTAGTGATAAGTTTTTCTAAAATATTCTCATCAAATCATATTTATTGCAATCTATTCCTAACACATCCTATTTAGCAAGCAAGAGAAAACCAGAAATCCTATTAAATTACATTTTTCCCAACTAGTTATGGTACATTCTTCTCTCGTGTACATCCTCATTTTAAACTGGAAAAAGTAATTTTTAAAAATTTCAACTGAATTAAAGAGCAAAATACTGCTGTGAAGTAAAACAGAAACCAAAAGAAATAAACTCCCACCTGAAACTTCTGTGAAATATGTTTTACTTCATCTCTATCAGATTCATATGCTATTAAAATGACACAGTTGACACCATAGTTCTCTTGTGTATTTCCAAGTGCTGTGTCTGGCTTACCTAAGAAGCTTTTGCGGGAGAATGACTATAATTCAAAGCACTGTAGGAACAGGTTAAGCTCTCTGTGCTTGCTCATACATCTGCATGACACAGAACAGAAATACCTTTAGCTTCTGAAAACAATACATTCCCTCATAGTTCCCATCTTCAACAATATCCCTTAAACAGCTCTAAGCCAGCTGATGCATCCTCACATACTGTATCCGAAGAGGAGCTAGCATGGTTACCCAAAACTCTTGCTGTCTCACATTTCAGGGGAGATTTTGGTAACACTTAAGCACAGTTCTGCCCCCTCTTCAAAAAATGTTTAAAATTAAATAGAATTTTCTGGGTTGTGGTATACCAATAAATGACTTCTCTCCCATTCCCCACTCCTATCAAGGCTGGCCTGTCTTCACTCATTTCCTACTGATGTTAAAAAGTTGGAGATATCATACTCTACAATTTTATAATGTTGATAAAACAGTTCCAAGTTCTTAAAGGAGATAATTTTCCAATTGTTCCAATAAAATTTCCAACCATACTAAATAGCATTGTTTAGTCCTCTTATTTCAAATCTACACCTTTTGTCAGATCAATTACAGAAAAAAAAAAGCCCAAGTAACAAGAAAACAAGCAATTGTGCTCAGAAGCACCACCTCTATACCTGTATTAGGAACGGCTGGATGGCTGAGAAGCTTGCTTACATAGAGAAGTAGCAAGTCACAGGCATAGTGGAGAGACCATAGCATTGCTTACTATGATTTACTTTACTTTTCAATAGAAGCAGAGCACATGACGGTTATGCCACTGTGTTCCTATTTAGTAGAGATATATTTAGACAGAAAAAAACATTTCTATGGAATAAATAAGTCTTTCATTTATTTATTTGTAGTGTTCCATCAAAAGAGTATTCAATGAAATATTAGTAGTGTCACTGACAATAGTACTCAGTTTCTAGGGGCAGAGTAATGTTTTCCCTTGAATACTTTAGTGAGCAGAGCTCAAGAGTTTCTGCAGTTCATACTGACAGACAAGAAAAGAGTAACATGAGAAGTTATCTAGAGTACAAGGGACCCTGAGAGGATGGTTATTTTATTAATCTACTCTTAGAAACTTTCAGTTCTATAAGTTTACATTTTGGCACCCTGCCCCCAGTGTAGAATAATATATTTCAGACTTAAAATTTACTCCATGCTCTCATACAGTATTTAAAAAATTGAGTAACAATGAAAACTATTTGTTTTGCTGTTACACTGAAGCAGTTTCCATTTAGTTGTTTCTATTAGCTGCATCTTCCTAAAAACAAGAGACTGACTTGGATACTGTGACATTCCCACCATGCTCTATGTGTACAGGCACAGTATAAATAATTTAGTTAACCACTTCCAAGAGCTCACTAAAATATTTAGGAACAGAAATATTCCACAACACGTCGCAAAGGTTAAAAAAAAAACCCAAACAAACCACAAAACACCAAAAAACCAAGTGTCACATACTGCCAGGTATCAACTGGTACCACAACTGACAGGTTAATGGGCTTAAAAAGTGAATCAACGACCAGACTGGAAAAGGAAGAGGTCACACAAAGATAGCAAACTTTTTGCATTAATACATTCAATAAATAGCAGTTTTCTTGCTGGTGTCAGTAAGTCCAGAATTTAATCCTCTAATTTTGAAGGAGTATATAAAGGATTATATTACTGAAAGAGAAAGAAAATGTAAACCAAAGAGAGAGACCACTTGAATAGCATTTCATAGATATGAAAGTTAAAGCTTTTCAATATGATGTAAATAAAAAATGAAAGTTCAGTAATATTCTCTTCTTGCTATAGGAACAAACCAAGTTAAAATGAAATAATTATGCATTTGTTAACAGCACAAAATAAGGAAACTTGAAATTAAAGTTTGACCATTTCAAGAAGCAGCTCATAAACTAAAAAACTAAAAAAAAGGAAAAAAAAAAAATTACCAGCTTGCCTTTGGAGTCTAGGCATTCACAAGAAACTTACATGTCTTATACAGAGCACAAGTCTTATAAGGAGCAGCTGAGGGAACTGGGGTTGTTTAGCCTGGAGAAAAGGAGGCTGAGGGGAGACCTTATTGCTCTCTACAACTACCTGAAAGGAGGTTGTAGAGGTGGGTGTCGGTCTCTTTTCCCAGGTAACAAGCAATAGGACAAGAGGAAATGGCCTCAAGTTGCACCAGGTGAGGGTGAGACCGGATATTAGGAGAAATTTCTTTACTGAAAGGGTTGTCAGGTATTGGAACAGGCTGCCCATGGAAGTGGTTGTGTCACCATCCCTGGAGGTGTTCAAAAAACGCATAGACAAGGCACTTCAGGACATGGTTTAGTGGGCATGGTGGTGTTGGGTTGATGGTTGGACTCGATGATCTTGAGGGTCTTTTCCAACCTAAACGATTCTGTGATTCTATGAACTTACAATACAGAGAGGACTGCAATAGATGTCAAATCTGGCAAGCAACAAAGATGTCTGGGAAGACAACTTTGTGCAAGACTGGACAGTGTCAGATATTTGCAAACTTCTCTATACTGGCTGAATCTAAAAGGAGTTGAGAAATTTCTCATTTATTTGAAACAGAAAAGTTTTTAAACACCCCAAGTGACATATGTCAGGACTCTTATATTAATCAAGTGACATTCAAAGATACCGACAGTGGAACTTTCAACTTCTAAAATGTTACAATGCTTTCAAAGAAAATAAAGCTTTATACTTTCATTGACAAATATTAACACAGCACTATGTCTTCACACAGTTCTATACTTTCATTGACAAATATTAACACAGCACTATGTCTTCACACAGTTCTATACAACTATTTCAAGCAAATAAACAGAAAATACATGAGTCTTGTTCCATAGAACTGGCAACTTAGCATTTGGTAAGGTGGTGATAGGGGAAAAAAAAAATAAAATAGGCATTTTGTGAAAGAAGGAGCACAATGCAGACAAAAAAAAAAAAAAAGGAAAAAAGTCAGACAGTACAGTCTAAAGTAAAAGTCAATGCACAAAACAGAAGAAGGTAGATTGTGAGAAGCCGTGCAGGTTGTGAAGTCACTTGAAGAAAGAGAGACGTGAGGATGGAGAAGTGGGCAGTAGTGAAAAACAAAACAGAGCACCAGAATGACAATGTTTAAATTAAATGGTCTTATCTGGGGTGAGGGAAAGACAGGGAAGTAGCAAAGTATGCTTGTGTAAGGGAGAAGTCATATCCAAAAAGATACTTGGTTTTCCTTGTAAGGTTAATTTTTCTGCACATGCACAGACATCCACCTCAGCCCTGCTACCCTGATTGCAGATGTCCTAGTCATGCAAGCCTCTGAAAGGTAAAAACGATGCACAGAGAACATCAGCTCTCATATTCAGACACTACTCAAATACACACAGAGTCCACCTGCAATAGCATATCATCTATTCTGGGAAGTTGGCTCCTTTCTTTCTTTTACATACATCATTACAAGCACTATGAATACTTATATCTAAACGCATACTTCGTATGCGGAATCGATGCAACAAGGAAACAAAAAGGCAGATAAGGCACTGATTGGGAATTTGTTCCACTCTCCACAAATCAGGCTGGTCATCCTTATGCCAAAACCAAAAAGAGCCCAAAAAGCCCACAAAGTCTTGCTTTCTTGAAACAATACAAATCAGCCACCAGAGAATACTTCTGGTTGCAGCTCTGAACCGCTTCTTACCTAATGTCCTCAAAGAAGCAGTACATTCCTGAGAGTCCTCCTAGAATCACGTATCACTGCTTTGAGCCTACATTAAAGCTTCCTTCTGCCAGTTACCTCCTGTCCTCCACCTGAGGCTGGCTCAAACCTGTCACGCTGAGAATGTATTTATAAACTTCCTAAAAATAATTTGTTTTAAAAAACATCTTCTCAAGACCTTCACAATTTTAAACATCTCTCATTTGCCATTGTTTTCAGTGGACCTGGGCAATTACTGAGGTATTTTCAAAAACACAATTATGTGGCTATTGTTAAGTCTTTGAAAAAGGCACAGCATCATACTGCTAGCTATACCACCTCTTCCTCAAAAAGATGGAAAACACCAAACAGCTAGTACAGCAGCTGAAGCAAGCAGTACCTAGGCACTGTGGCACAGTTCTTAAGAGTCCAGAGACTTACCTCTGATGTGCTCAGTCTCAAGGCTATAGCTGCCAATGTTAGACTCCTCTGATGTAAAACACCAAAAGTATTTCTAAGTTCACATACCACATATGTTTCAACGTAATTAAGGACATGGAGTTATTTGCATTCTGAAAGTTACATAAGTGATTTGTGAATTTTGTAGGTACAAGCAGTATTCTGTTTGCAGGACTCGGCACTGTTTCAAAGCAACCTATTACTGTAATGTCTCACCACTGTGAGCTTACATATACACATATATATAAACATTATACATAAATTTATATAAAAATGTAATCAAATGTTCTATTTGTTTCTAAACACAATTCTACACAACAGCTGAAATCTTAGGTGTAACTAGTATCTAACTTGAGCCATACTTTAGATATAGAAAGAAATTTGCTTGAGAATTAGTCGAAACAAAGAGAAAAATTGCAAAATCAAGCAGAAAAACAGCTCCAGAGCTAGGTGCACTGCATGTGAGCTAGTCCTATTCTGGAACATTTCCAGTTTGCAACATTCTCCGTATAGAAAAACTCCACTACAACAGTGACCACACTATCCATGCGTTTTTTCAGCAGTGCACTCACCAACATTTTGGATGTGCTACCTGCCTACTCAGCCCTCAACCTCTTAGTGAAAATACATATGAGAGAATAGTTCATATTGGTAGATTATCATTGTTGCTTTCAAATGTATGTTTTCTAGATTTATATGAGGTTAGCCAGGCTGAAAACATGGCTTGTAATTCAAAGACAAGGTAGCAGTGTTGTGACAGCCCTTACTTGAGCTTATTTTGTATTCTCTGATTGCATTTAATTGATATCTATTCCTACAAAGACCTGCTTCACTTATAAAAGTTACCCTGGAGTCAGAGAAGCCTGTTTATGACTATGGTCCTTAGCAGGTCTTTCAGACATGTATCATATGACATGTCCTAGCACTACACTTTGCTCTGAGATATGGAACAAATGACAAAGTTGTGCAGAGCTCCTGAAGAAAGAGCAAGAGAGAAGTCTGATATATTTGTGATAGATGCCAGCACATCTCATCATGGCATGCTGACTGGCATATGAACTTTCTGTGCTTAAATAGCCCAGGTTTTACAGTCCAGCTCAGTTCTGATGAAGGCATAATTAACTGATCTGCTGTGAGTCAATGCAACCCCTGTATAATTAGGTCTGGACATAGTTTAGTCTCTGACATAAGTTGTAAAAGCTCAAAGGCCTTCTCTGAGTCCTTGGACAAAAAAAAATAAATTAAAAAATACGTGCAGAAACCAGCACAGAAAGTAAAAGTCAGTATCCTAATGTCAAAATAAAAGTGTACAGAAGTAAAAAGGAGTACAAAATTTCATATAAACTTATAATGCTCTCATACAGAGAATCTTAATGTTAGCAGAGAATTTCACCACACTGAAGTGTGAAAAATCAGTAAAATGATTCCAAAATAAGCCACATATCACATTTGATAACACTTTTTACATTAAAATCATTGCAGGTTCCTAACTCAGCAATTAAAAATTATAGCAACATAACGTCAAAAAAGTTTTTGAACATAATCACATCTTCCAATTACATACTGTTTAGAAAATACAGATCAGTAAGATACAGACATATTTTCAAAGTGTTCATTCAAGTGTTTTAATCATTATGGAGTTTGACAACACCACTCCAATATAATGCATGTAGTGCTTGGCTATTAAATCCAAACCCATTGTTAAGAAAGGCAAACTTTATGACCCAGAATTGCATATTACCAATGTTTCAGAATACAGAAAGCCTTCCAAAATGAGAAGAGTTGCAAACATTTTAAAGTCAGGTTTCTTTTACAGAGTTCTCAAAATAATTTGTTTCAAGAAATAGACTTGCCTCAGTGAGCTGATAAAAAAGCATAGCCCTGGCAAAATCCAGCTTTCCTACTGCTCAGTGCACTGTATTTTGTTTCTACAACTACTTCAATTTCACTACTTAGCAGGAAGACATTTAAATTTTTATTATACTTCTATGTCGCAGCAAAAGAATGTATGAGGCTGATACTAAATAATAATGCACTGAGGATTTAAGGTTAGATCAGGTTGGTTTGTTGTTGGTTGGGGTTTTTTGTTTGTGTGGTGCTTTTTTGGTTTTTTTTTGTTTGGTTTTTTTTTTCTTTTTTTATACATAGCAGATGAAAATAAATGCCAACTACTGACACTGAAAAAGATTGGCCAACTATCCCCTTTGCTTCAGGGCTACTGCTGTGGGATGAATGAAATATTAGCCATCTGTAAAATTCAAACATGCTGGGGAAAATATAAATACAGAAGTCACATTTTGTGTCATATGCTTTGCTAATAGTTTAAAACAATCCTGAGAGGATATATCAGTTAACCAATCTGCTTTCCTATACAGTTATTAAAGTATATGTGGTACATGAGATAAGAAGATTAATGAAAAGAATTGTGTGTGTAGACAAAGGACTCTTGAGTGTGGGCAACAAGTAAAACCAAACGCTTCATACTACCATTTTCAAATGCTTGTACTAAACCATTTTCAGACAGCAATACACTGTGTGAGCTCTAAGAGGTAAAAGGGCCCAAAATGTATCCCAGATATGTATGCTTGAGTTTAGCAGTTGACGGCTAGTTTGTGTAACTGAAGTTATTTAACCCAAAAGGACAGTTTGAAGAAAGGAGAAAGTAAAGGGTGAATCAGACTCAGCAGAAACTGGAAAACCATGTTTATAAAAAAGCCAAGATGCTACATCAGGAGTGCTAGAGGCCCTTGCTGAGTTTAGGGCTAGCCAAGATTGGACTACCCTGCCAGTCACAGCAATTGAGAAGCAAAAATCCAGTTGAAGCTCTGAGCTGGCAGCCACTGCCTCCTACAGCTTTAAGATATTGCTTATCAGCTGCCCCATGCTGCCTTGTAGGGCGATAAGTAACTCTGCACAAGTCCCGCCTAGCCCACTTGGACTGCTTGCAGCAGTCAGCAGAAACTGCTGCGAGTCCTCCAGGCATAGCTGTCGATCCACAAAATAGCAACATGCCACTGAAAAAAGAGTGATGTTGCTCTCATTTGTAGCCCATAGTCCCACTTCAAGCATCGAACAGCTGAGTAACTCTGCACAAGATATTATCCTGGGAAAAAGTGATGAGTGTGTCTAGTTGCTAGCACAAACGTTGGTTCAATGTTTTCTAGCTCTATTCAAAGACAAAGCAAAACCACCAACCCCAAATCAGAACACGTCACAGTATTACATGTTACTTTTTTGGCATTTCCACTGAAACCAGTAGTGTTTCAGTATGATTTGCTAGGGTTTTAGAAGGAATTTTTATCTAGTAACTCATCTAGTAACAAGTCAAAACATGTTGCTGTTCAAAAAAAACCGTCTAACAGTAGTTCAGATAGGGATTATCATGACTCAGACAACAGATTTAAGTGGTTAAAGAATGACACTAACCAAAGTCAAAACTAACTGACTACTTAACATAGAAAATACAAGCCTGCCAAAAACTCCTTGTGGAAGTGTCAGTGTTTTGAGCAACCTGAGGAGGAAAGGGGAAGCCTTGAGAGTTTCAAATTCTCATTTGCACTATGCTGAATTAAACAGTACATTTACATTCTGATTAATTTTCCTTCTGCTTATGAGTAAATAAATAGAAAACAGTACTAAAAACAGTTTAAATTCTATCAAGTGGAAATAATTTCCTGATTTTTCATCTCACAAAAATTTGACTTTTCATTTTAATTTGGAAAGAAAACTAGCTTAGAAATACACGAATATTCCAAAGAACAAAACTGCTGCTTTGCAAAGTATGTTTCAAAAGCAGCATACTCAGTGGTTCATAAATATTCATATGTATATCAGAAGAACGTTCCCCATCAATTTACCTATTTGTGTACTCACTGTTTCAGTGTCTTTTTTTCCCTTTCAGCTTGTTCATTGTTATCTTTAGTGTTTTTTTGTTTTATGGGGGACTTTTTTTTAAGATACTCCTACATAAGAAATGAAAGAAGGTGACTGGTTTATTTAAGACTAACTAGACACTTGAAAGCAATTTTTCTAAGGGATGTTTATTAGTTTTAGCATATTTCCAAAGTGCTAGCATAGTAATTGTATGGTGACAGCATAATCCGTTGCAAGATCTCTGCTCATTACAGTCAATCATAACCAGGGTGCCTAAGGCAAGATAATTCATACTGTTGTGGGTTTGAGGTTTTTTGGTGGTGTTTTTGTTTGGGTTTGGTTTTGTTTTGGTTTTTTTTTTTTTTGCTATGTGGAAATGGATCTTGAGGCTTACAAGTTTGTTTTTTTCAGAAAGAACAATTGAGATCAGTACTCAGGGTCTCTGGTACTTTGCCATGCTACAAAAGGGACAAGTTTTAAGAAGAGACACATCTGCCTAATGATTGACTGAACTATTTATGACTATCAGCCCGTATACTGAACTGACTAAGTAATCATGGAGTTCAGTCATGGAACAGAAAAGGTATGGTGCAAATTGAAATGTCTTACCTGTCTGTAAATGAGATCTACTAATGGAGGTGCACAAAAGGTACGTATTAATGAGCAAAACCCTCTGATGTTGTAATTCTGACCTGTTCAAGGCAGTAATTGCCCTGGTGTTCTCTCTCCCTCTCACTGGAAGAGGGACCAAGTTTCACACAGTTTTCAAAGTGTTATTCTGAACTTTTTGCAAGATATAATGCGTCTGTCAGATGGAGGGTAACTGCACCTGCATGATGTTGAAAATAAAAATTCATTTAAAATCATTGAGATGTGCTGCTTCCACAAAAATACTTAGTCTTGGAATGCTCACTACATCAGCTTTTAAAATTTAGCATAGATTTGCAATTGCATCACATGGGTGTTATGCATACAAATGTTTTATATGGATAGAAGTGTTACAAAATTTAAACCTGATCCTTGAACCATCTTTATTCGCTTCTCAGAGTATAAAAAACAAAAAAAGGGAAAGTTAAAATACAATAACAACATAATGCTTGCATATTATTAAAATACTTTTATGACTGTTTACACCACCAGACTAGCATAAAGATTGTAATTAAGAAACAGTCTCTGAAGAGCATTAGCATCTAATACTAATCTACAATTAATCACATCAGACACCAAGAACTTCTGATGCCATGCTTTTAGACTATGACATAAAACCCCGAAACCAACTGGTTTTGCACAGTGTAGACGTAGCAACTTTGTGAAGCAGGTCCCTGTTTGAGTAACTGAGGATGGTGCTGCCAGTGTGTGTGTGCATGTGGAGACTGCAACTAATGCAAAGGCTAGGGCAGACCGTTATAAGTACCCTGATGAACAGATGGGCTGGATTTACAAATGTAATTTAAAGATAGTCTCAACTCACCTGTACATTAAACCAGTGTCAACACAACTGAGAAATGGATGAAAAGAAAAAAAAATACAGGAAAAGATAAAATAGAGGAAAGAAGAAAAACCATTTAGAAGGTTTAGATAAAGCCCATCAGGCAATTGCCCAGCAGGCTATTGCTTTGGAAACCGAAGCAAAACATCGCTCCTCAGATAAAAAGAGGACTTAGAGAATTGGTACTGATGGCACCTCTGCTACAAGTAGCAAGTGATTTATAAAATAGCCTCCAAAATCTGTAAGATTAGAGAACAATTGTCCAGTGAAGCCTTCATCATATTTTTTGTTGGCATGTGGGGAGACAAGAAAAAAAAAAAAATCTTGCAATATTGAGAGAACAGGCTTAAAACAAGATGTTTGTTGAAATCTAAAACACAATAGGGAAACAAACTAGACTGTAACTGAATGTTACTGCATTCTTTGAAAAATCAGTTGTAGCAAAAAATGCCCTTTCTGCATGTTTAGGTAATCTTTCACATTCTCCTCCCCTTGTACTTCTGAATGGGGCTTGCCTTTTCAAGGAACAGCTTTAAGAGACATCAGAAGATCCAGAAGATGCACTGGCTTAAGTAGCATTATTCCACTCCCCTTCCTTCAGGTAATCATTCTCACTACAGGCAGAAAGACTAGAGAAAAGATTTTGGCCATTTGCCCCCCCAGTAATATGCCTTTTGATAAAAAGCTTTTAAGAGGTACTCAGAGTGTCATCACACAGAGCTTCTGCCGATTTTGTATTTCACCTACCAATTTTCAGGTTTTAGTATAGAAAATTGTTCAAATAACTAGGAAATCGAAGACCCAGTAACGCACTCCAACATTTCCTGATGACTGGCATATTACATATGTAACTCCAGATACGTTATCAGCCCATGCATTAAGAACACCAGTGTGAGGTGTATGTCCATGTCCATGTGCCGAGCAGCATGGGTTCACAAACATAAGCAGAGGGTACCTGCTAGACTTCAAACTACTGGTGATGGTTCTTGATTTTTTCATTTAGAAAAGCCTCAGAAGAGCTAAAAAAAGTCTAAAAACTTTCTATAAATAACTTGTTGAAATCACCACGTCACTTCATGCCACCAGCTTTTATGAAGGAAAACACTACTCAGTGTATGTTATTCCTCACCCAAAGCCAACAGGAAAGCGGAAACTATGTATTTTGGTATCTAGCTGCATTTATATTGACAGGAAGGTGATCTCAGATTATACAGTTAGGTTAGGGACTGAGACACCAAGAGTGAGCAAAGTGACCTGCCTGAAGTGACTGGCATATACATGATAGAAGAGAAAAGTACGGTTTTTTACAACTCCAGTTTACTTCCTGAATTTGAGAAAAGATCAAATGGAATTTCTAACATTAAAAAGAAATCTAACCAGCTCCATCTGGGGGGCTTCACTGGGAACTGATCAAGTGCTCTTTCTTATTGGCCAGGTGGTGCAGGTGGGAATGAAGTTGCATTTTGGATGGTGCATCTTTGACGCAGCTGGGGAAGAGACGATTCTGAACAAGTGTCTTCACAGTTCAGAATGCTAACTTTTGTCTAGAGTCATTGCCATAAGAAAGGAAGGTATCATGAAGTAAGACTGGTTATCTATCTTAATAGTAATGTTTTTTTCAAGCAACTTTGTTCAAAGGAAGTTAGGAAACAAGTAAATAGTCGTAGATGAATGGTCTAGCACTGTGAATCTATGAGATTCAGTTTCCCAGAGAGATTCACCTAGAGCTATTCCCTCTCTTCATTCCATTATACTGTGCCTCTTTATTTGCAGATTACAGCTATCCCTTCCAGTTTTGAAATTCAGCAATTTGCTATATACAGACACAAACATGACAGTATTCATCTTATAGTTGAAACACATTTAAATTAGCCCTAAGACCTGAATCAGCTGAAGGCACAACAAAGCTGGGAGCCTCTCAAGATACAACTAACTAATCATTTTAGGTTTTCCTTGTGACACCAAGTCAATAGATACAAAATACATTTACACTGGTAAATGAGAATTGGAGCAGAAATTATTTCTAGATTACATTACAGCTGCTTAAAACATGATAAAATTTTAATTTATTTTTCAGGTTTTGAAACAAGTACTTCTGAACTAGATGTATAAAATAATATAAGCAATCTCATCTAAGTAGCTACCTCCAACTTTTCTTCCTTGAATAATTTTTTACTAAAAGAAAATTTTAACACCTACTGCTCCTTTCCCTACCCCAAAGTTTCATGTAATTGCTGGAATTTATTTTGCATGCATGTATTCACTAATTATTTTAAAACATTATTTCCAAAAATAGGATTTCATTTCACAGAAAGATGTATGCATTCAAAGTACCATACTTCATGCTGTCATTGCACTATATACAAAGAAGTGATACAGCTTTCTTAGGGCCCAAGCTGAAAATGTATTTCAACTATATTAGGGGGCACATAATGGTTTTTGCACCTTTAAGACAAAAATTCTTTGTCAAAGGAAGAAGTAAACTTTGATTTCAGAAAAAAAAGCCTGCTTCAATGTCAGAAAAGTGTTGTGTTACACTGTTTGAGGAAAGCCAAATATGTACAAATGGTAAGATGATTTCTCCTCTCCCCCTCCAGCAATGCTGTACGGAAATTCAAAATGACAAAAGCAAAACACAAAACAGAGACAAGAAACCATTAGAGATTACTTGCACAAAGACATTTTGAATTGGACATATGAAATATTTCTCAGTAATGATTTTTCATTCCTTTGGTTTTTTATTTAAAAAACCTAAACTCGCCGAAGTGATAAATGCTTTGCATGGATCTTCTTTAAAAAAAGGGAAAACAATCCTCAAACAAGTAAAATTACATCTTTATCTGCAAAAAATTATTTGTCAATGTCATTACTCATTCTCTTTTGATCCATTTCATTCTTTTACACAGCCACACTATGCTGGTAACTTATTTCACTACTTGTTTTCTTATTTAGGTCTTAAAGGGAACATTTTATTGTCAGAAAACAACATATCCTTTGAAAACCTGATACTGCATGGTAACAGTGGGAGGGAGGAATAGAGAGACAGGACTGTAACACAAGACTAGTAAAAACTTCTTATGTCCCTAAGTCTAGCCTCTTGGTATCTTGGATACAGCTCACATCATCCCTTTATAAACTGGAAGATGAAAAAAAAATCTTCTTACAGAAGGATAGATAGGCTACAACTTCTAAACCCAATATACTCACTACTACTTTCTACAGGCTTTTCTCAATATATATTCCTTGTAGAAATTCTTCTAGCACAAGCATTTCCGTATTTACAGTTAAGCACTGAGGAGGAATGGAACATAAGCCCTTCAGTCACACATCATACTGTTTTCTGTCACTTGTTCAAGAGTGCCTGGTCTCTCAGTATTTTCAACATATTCATAGAACAGAAAACACCACGAATCAAAAGATTACCAAGAGGACATAACATGTAGACAGCTCCTTTATTAAGATAAATTTTATTTATTTTTACTGGCCTCTTCCTGTATTTAAGTTTTTGGAGACAAGCAATAGATTTAGTCCTGTATTCTTATGTGCAGTGTACAAACCAAACAATAGCCCTCCACGTAGCAAATGAAACATTAAAAATACAGTCTTTCTGGCCTACAAATATAAATGCAACTACTAAATATGAAAAGGGAATTTCACAATTTTTCTGAAAACTTCAACTATGTCTAGGTTAAACTTCAGAAAATGAAGACTATTTTAAATTAAGAGACTCCCTGCTTCATCATTTTTAATCAAGACACTCCCCTCCTTCCCATAAGCACGAAGGCAGGATATCAATAAATAGCTTACTATATTTCTAAGACTAGCCACAGCCAGCACCATAACAAGAGTATAGCATTATTGATTTTTCATTGATTATGAAACAGGGAGCTGTTTCATAGTCTATGGACTGACTCAAGTCAGGAGTGGATTAATAAGATTACTTCTAAATAATATCTCTAAAAAACGCTAGTTAAGAAGCTACAATGGAAATACCTTGCTTGCAGGACCTGGTCTGAATTTCACAAAAAGATCCAAGTAACTATCCCCACTGAATAGAAGTTCTGGGCTTCTGGCCATAAAAAGACTGTGCTAGCACTCTTGGCTTTGTGAATAATCCTCTGTTTTTGTGATGTTCAGTCACTTGTCCTGTTTCTCCTCCTGTCCTGCACTTTTATGTAATACATTTAGAAAGAAGTAGTCTTTTGTATTCAAAAAGACATTTTAACTCAAAAGGTACATGTTCTATTCGGGGGTGGGGGTGGGGGGGGAATCTAACAAAATCAATTTTCTGTTCAGCCACAACTAATTTCACCCTCTTCCTAAACTCTCTAATTTACTCCACTATAAATTCCTCCTCTCCCATCTTGAGAGCCGCCTAAAATCAGCTCTATATTCATACACAAGATTAACCTCATAACACTTAACTCTGAAGTAAAACTAAAATAGCTCATTTTCACTGTATTTTTATCGATTTCCATGAGCTCACAGAAATAATTTATCCTGAATTATGTACAGGAATGCATTTTTTTAGTGGGAAAGACAAAGTGACTGTCCTGAGTTAATGGAGCCTGCAGCTCCACTCCAATACTAACCTGATTGCATGCCTCCTCCACCCCCACATTCTCCTGGTCTGCCTTCTATCTTTCACGCGCTTCCTCCCTCCAACACCAATACATAGCTACCTCTCTCTGACTGCTACTATATAAAAGCATTTTTCCATTAAATCTCTTGACATATGGAAGCACACCAAATGGGTTAGAGCGCTTTCAGAATTTCTTTTTGTAAACCTCAACAAGGTTATAATAAATTACAACAGAAATACGCTCCAAATCAAAGCATGTAGTCTATGCTTCCAGTGATAAATTCTAGTGACATTTGAAGCCTGCAGTTTGAAATTTCAAACTGAAGATCTCAAAAGACATCAGAGAAAGACGGGTCAACATTTATAAAGGATGTTTTAATATGCTTTACTCTGCAGAATTTATCACTTCTTATGAAAATTTGCAGAGAAAATACCTTTCCCCTTGAAGACCAATGCAAATTCAACCACAGTGTTGTTTAAATTCATATTCTAGTAAACTGAGTGAGCATCAGATTGATGGCCTCAGAAAATTAAGACAACAAGCAGATTTTAAGCTAATAAATAGGGCTTGTGAAAATAAGTTCTTAAACTCATAAAGACATACTTTTTAATTCTAATGTCACCACATAAAGCGTTACCTCAGTTTAAATTACATTGATTTGGGGAATTAATGACACTACTGAGATGAACTCATTTCAAATTACCACAACAGCACACATTAAAATCCAAATTGGAATGTATGCCTAAGGATCTATTATTCAGACTTTACTAATACAAAATGTTACCTGCTCAATCATGTCTCAAAATAACAATTCCTTACTGCATAACATGTGGGGTTTAATTCTATTTGGCTCTGCATTGCCCAAAAATAGTCTGAAAAAGAACAACGCATCGCTAAAGGTAGGGTTGCTGATTAACAAATTCTTACACGTGCTCTTACACCAGCTTACTACAGTTTTGTGTTGCTAAATTACTTGATTGGGACATAAAGGAAAATGTGGTTTGTATCACCTCTCTCTCTCTCTCTAAAAGCCAGCCTATAAAGTATAATCAGGAAGAAATTTTTTACTCTTTGGTAGATGGTTTTGGACAAAATAGATCCATTTTTCTCTTGGCCATGCAGTTGCTGAGCCATTTCCAGATTACAGAGTACAGACAGGCTGCAAAAAGTAGAAGTAAAAGACAGCTGGGTGTGGTGAGAGGCCGCTGTAGCTTCTTTTCAGGATTAGGGGTTTCAGAAATAAGTAACTTAAAATGAGTACTGATAAATTATCAGCATCAAAACTGTACGAAGTACAGTGAGCAGTAGGGAGAGAAAAGACAAAAGCTTTACCATAAACAACATATTTACCACTGTTTGAATGAGGCATGCTTAACCTTTTTCCCTCCTCTTACACACAAAGTTCTTCAAGTGATGGCCTTGCACAGATTTAATTGTTAACAGGTAGACCATTTCTGTAGACATCTGGCATCCAGGAAATGAGTGGCCTCCTACACTAAGCATGTCAGTAGCAATGTTGATAAACTAGGAAATAAACATTACTTCTCTGCTTTGTGACAAAGCAGAAGCTATGTTCTATGTGAAAACTACATGTTATTACCTGAATTTATTGAAGAAGGTACAACAGAGGGGAAAAAAAACCCAACCCACCAAACAAGCCTACTCCTTCTCAAAAAGGCAAATTAATTATTTTTTGTAATCCAAATGGAGACCTGGATGTTGGATTCCAGTCTCATCTACAGATCAACTTAATATTTACATGAAGACTACAAGCGGCTACAAGCTCTTCAGAAGGGATAGGCAAGGTAGAAGAGGTGGTGGCGTGGCTCTCTATGTTAGGGAATGTTTTGACTACATGATTCTGATAACAAGGTGGAGTGCTTATGGGTGAGGATGAGAGGGAAAGCCAATAAGACAGATATTGTGCTGGGAGTCTGTTATAGACCACCCGACCAGGTTGAATAGACGGATGAATTGTTCTACAAGCGGCTGGCAGTAGTCTCAGAATCATGTGCCTTTGTTCTCGTGGGGGACTTCAACTTTCCAGACATCTGCTGGAAATACAACACAGCCGTGGGTAAACAATCTACAAGGTTCCTGGAGTGTGTGGAAGATAACTTCTTGACACAGCTGGTGGGTGAGCCAACCAGGGGAGGAGCCTTGCTAGATCTATTGTTTACAAACAGGGAAGGATTGGTGGGAGGTCTGATGGTCGGAGGCCGTCTTGGGCTTAGCGACCATGAAATGATAGAATTCTCAATTCTTGGTGAGGCAAGGAAGGTGGTCAGCAAAACCACCACTATGGACTTCCGGAAGGCTAACTTTGGCCTCTTCAAGGCACTGGTTGAGAGAGTCCCTTGGGAGACGGTCCTGAAGGGCAAAGGGGTCCAGGAGGGATGGACATTCTTTAAGAAGAAAATCTTAATGGCTCAGGACCAGGCTATTCCCATGTGCTGCAAGTCGAACCGCCGAGGAAAACGACCAGCCTGGCTGAATGGGGAGCTTTTGCTAGGACTCAAGAAAAAAAGGAGAGTTTATCATCTCTGGAGGAAAGGGCGGGCAACTTGGGAGGAGTACAGGGATCTTGTTAGATCATACAGAGAGAAAAATAGAAAGGCAAAAGCTCAGCTGGAACTAAATCTGGCCACTATTGTAAGGGACAACAAAAAATGTTTTTACAAATATGTTAACAGTAAAAAGAATCCCAGGGAGAATATCTTTCCTTTAACGGATACAGAAGGGAACGTAGCAACCAGTGATGAGGAAAAGGCCGAGGTACTTAATGCCTTCTTTGCCTCAGTCTTTAATAGTGAGTCCAGTTATCCTCAGGGTACTCCACCCCTTGAGCTGGAAGGCGAGGATGAAGAGCAGATCATACCCCCCTTAATCCAGGAGGAAATAGTTAGGGACCTACTACGCCATCTGGACACTCACAAATCTATGGGACCTGATGGGATCCATCCAAGAGTACTGAGGGAACCGGCAGAGGTCCTTGCCAAGCCACTCGCTATCATCTATCAGCGGTCCTGGTCAACAGGGGAGGTCCCAGAGGACTGGAGGCTTGCCAGTGTGACGCCCGTTTATAAGAAGGGTCGGAGGGAGGATCTGGGGAACTACAGGCCTGTCAGCCTGACCTCGGTACCGGGGAAGATTATGGAACAGTTCATCTTGAGAGCGCTCACATGGCAAGTCCAGGATAAGAAGGGGATCAGGCCCAGTCAGCATGGGTTTACGAAAGGCAGGTCCTGCTTGACCAACCTGATCTCCTTCTATGACCGGGTGACCCGCCTAGTGGATGAGGGAAAGGCTGTGGATGTTATCTGCCTTGACTTCAGCAAGGCCTTTGACACTGTCTCTCATGGCATACTCCTTGAGAAGCTGGCGTCTCATGGCTTGGATAAGCGTACTCTTCACTGGGTGAAAAACTGGCTGGCTGGACGAGCCCAGAGGGTTGTGGTGAATGGGGTGAAATCCAGTTGGCGGCGGGTCAGAAGTGGTGTTCCCCAGGGCTCGGTGTTGGGACTGGTTCTGTTTAATATCTTTATCGATGATTTGGATGAGGGGATTGAGTGCACCCTCAGCAAGTTTGCAGACAACACCAAGTCGGGAGGCAGGGTCGATCTGCTTGAGGGTAGGGAGGCTCTACAAAGAGATCTGAACAGGCTGGATCGATGGGCTGAGGCCAATCGTATGAAGTTCAATAAGGCCAAGTGCCGGGTCCTGCACTTCGGTCACAGCAACCCCATGCAGCGCTACAGGCTTGGGGAAGAGTGGCTGGAAAGCTGCCCAGCAGAGAAAGACCTGGGGGTGCTGATTGACAGCCGGCTGAATATGAGCCAGCAGTGTGCCCAGGTGGCCAAGAAGGCCAATGGCATCCTGGCCTGCATCAGAAATAGTGTGGCCAGCAGGAGCAGGGAGGTGGTTGTTCCCCTGTACTCGGCACTGGTGAGGCCGCACCTCGAGTACTGTGTTCAGTTTTGGGCCCCTCACTACAAGAAAGACATTGAGGTGCTGGAGCGTGTTCAGAGAAGGGCAACCAAGTTGGTGAGGGGCCTGGAGCACACGTCTTATGAGGAGCGGCTGAGGGAACTGGGGCTGTTTAAGTCTAGAAAAGAGGAGGCTGAGGGGAGACCTTATAGCTCTCTACAACTACCTGAAAGGGGGTTGTAGTGAGGTGGGTGTTGGTCTCTTCTGTCAGGTGGCTGGAGATAGGACAAGAGGAAATGGCCTTAAGTTGAGGCAAGGGAAATTTAGGTTAGATATTAGGAAAAATTTTTTTACTGTGAGGGTTGTCAAACATTGGAATAGGCTGCCCAGGGTTGAGTCACCATCCTTGGAGGTATTCAAAAACCGAGTGGACGGGGTACTTCAGGACATGGTTTAGTGGGCATGGTTGATGGTTGGACTCGATGATCTTGAAGGTCTTTTCCAACCTAAATGATTCTATGATTCTATGATTCTAATATTTACATGAGAATCCAAAAATACTCTTGTCTTCCTTTCAGTTTTGCACCGTGTCTTCCAAGCAAGGACCCAGACTGTTAGAAGCAGAAGTCTATAGGTTAGCTATAAGAAGTATAGTCAACATATCTTTCTGAATACATGCGGTGATGGACCAAACCTTCACATCACCATAAGAAAAACACATACATATCTCCAAGAGTGCTCTGCACTCAGAAGAGGGAACCAGCTAGATAATTTTTTTTCTCTTAAAAAGGAGTTACGAACATAATCATCACACGAAGACACTTTTACATGCCATACAATGTCAAGGCTCTTCTAAAGCCCTAATGGTTAACAAAGAGTTCATAGGATGAACCAAGCTTTTAAAAATTTTTAGAGTAACTACAGTACGTAACATCTTAAAGCACCTGAAAACTATAGAAACAGAAAACATTCAAAGAGTTTTGTTTGGATCCAAGTTAACTGCAGCATAGAAAGTGTAAGATGACTACACTTAATTGCTTACACACTTAATGAATCATTGAGCAAAGAAACCTTTTTATATACATATGCATACATACATATAAAACCCAATTTTTAATATAGTATCAAATTTACAAAAATTATCACACTTCCATACTAACAGGCAAGAATATTTTGTCCTCTACAGAAATCTTAATTTTTGACCACATCTCACAACTAATCAAAACAGTTCCTTATGTACGAGTATGTGCATTTATATGCACAACTCTCAATAAATTTGAGATACATTTTTAAGACAGAGCTGCTACTACAGTGCATACATTCTGAATTAAAAAAAGCAAAAAAGCCTGAAAGTGAGGTAAACCTATTGATTTTAAATTTATTTGAATTCAAGGTGAAGAAACTGAAAACAAAATATAATGTAGTCAGAATACTGTAGTCTTTAGATTTATCTGTAACTAGAGAGTATTTTCTTTTTTTCATAAAAGACAGCTAAGTAAAACTAATCAATGCCATCTGTATATAATTATAGTTTACTGAAAAGAGTTTCCAAACTTTGTAACTATGGAGAAAAACAAACAAATAAACAAATAATTATGAAAGGACAGAACAACAGCCATGCCCTGTAGAGTTAGAAATCCAGAAGATGTGATAAAAGCTTTTCATAACAATATGATTGTCATAATTTCTGTAATAAATTATGATTCTGAATGCTTGAAAAGAGAAATGCCTCCAAAAACCTGTGCTGAAAGTGTAGTTATAATATATAGTGTCAAGTTATTATATAGAGAGGCCTATTAGCATGACTGTTCTTCAAAACAACAATAAAGCAAAAATGAAGGCTGTCATACAAACAGAAATGGAACTCTTGTTTCTAATACAGTATCAATATATTTGTTTTACAACTTCATTTATTATTCTTTAAGAAGCCCTAACATCATACAAACTATTATATCAGTAGACCAGGTTGTAGGCACTCACACATGGTGACGGAAAAGATGTTATGAGTCTGAACTGTGAGCTGTACAATTCATACAAGATGCAAGGCAAGAGATGGACTCTTTAAGAAAAAAGCTCGAGACATTAGCAGAAGTCTCAGTAACACTATCACCATGGTTAAATGACGGTACTAAGCATAATAAATAAAAAAATCTGTAGCCTCCAAAATAACTTAACTCAGGTTTAAAAATCAAATCTCTTTGTATCAGTAACAGAGAAAAACAACTAGAAAACTACCCATCCTTCAAAAAAACCCACCTTGTAACTGAAACAAATGTCAGAATGGCTTGATTTACTGCAAATATACTCCACTAATACTGGAATATCTGATACCCTGCAGACTTAAGACTTAAAAACAAACTAAGGAAACCTCAGCATTACTCTGAAAGAAAAAAGGAGCACCATACACAACAGCTACCTCAGTTCAGAGGATTTTCGCTCCTACTCTGGAAAATCCTACTCGGATTTCAATCCATGAACATGATTGCAGCAACTGTTGATTCTTGTGCAGTTCTAAGGATGCTGCTGACTGTGAAGGCTTCTGTTTGAAGGTTCCTGACTCGACAAGCCATAGCATGGACACCAACGCACCACCACATGTATAGACTGCTGCTAGTAACTGTTTTATTTATGTATTCAAATTACATACTTGCAGATATGGAGATTCCTTCCCTACCTTCTCAAGGAGGAAGTAGAATCAACTCCCACAACGGTTTTCTAGTATTTGGACATACTTAATTTGTGAAGAGGAGGTGGGACAGAGGGAAAATCAGTTGGGGGGGGGGGTTAGTTTTGAATTATGAGACAGTCTCTCTTTAATTGCTTTTCTCCCAGTCACTCTACTGTGTTTTGAGCAAGTGTAGAAATGAAGTTTGTTTCAATCAACTCTAAATGAACAGCAAATACTAACAGTTTACACCTCTAGACCTTCCAGAAGAGACTCTCAAAGCAATTAGTAAAGCCTCATCTATGCATCTGGATTCTTCCCCCTGCCACTGCCCACCGCAAGTTCTGAGTGGGGTCATACAGGGTACTATGGAACAAAGTTGTAGGTGGTCTATCACTACAGGACAAGAAGTCTATGCCAAACTGTAAGTAAGGTTTCACATTACACCCTTCTTGTTTTCTACCTTAAAATGAAGATAATTGTTTCTGTGACACTGCCATGAAATTAAAGCACGTGGTAGAACTGGCAGCACAGAAAGCACATTTGCCAGGTATACGAGGTAAGCATATTAAGAAGGATGACTTCAAACTACATATCCTAATCTGGAGTCTTTACCAACTGAGCACTTCAAGGTTGTTTATCAAAAGGAGTTGACTGAAGGGAACTAGTATAAAGTTCTCCTTGGCTCTTGCATGGCCATTTCTTAGATCATGGTCTAGAAAGTCACACTGTAACCAGTGCACAGGAGTAATATGTGTAAGAAAGTGTACAGAAAAAGAAAAAGTGATTTGCTTGCAACATGTGTAAGAAAACAAAACCCCTTAGGTTTAAGCTAAATATGCTTGTTCCTGATAAAATTTCTTTTTATCTAGAATAAATAGAAAAAGAAGTATTTCAGATTCTGTTTTAAGTAATATTCTCATTTATATTGTAAGTTATGTTGTATCATTTTTATTTCAAATCTTTATTTAATATTCTTAAAGTAAATCGTACACACATTTCCCACCCTGATATTGGTGCTACTATACAGTTTTTGCACCATTCCTTTTCTTGTTTGTCAACATATTTTCACAAGCCTTCTGTTCACGAAATCCTGCAGTTTAAAAAAAAAAAAAAAAATTAAGTTTCTTTCTCCAAAATACTCAAAGGAATAGGTGATGCATAGCATTTTATTTTATTTTTAAGGCCAAAGAGAGAACAAGGTCTCATCATACCAAACCATTAGAGAAGAAACTGTTTCAGCACATCAAAAAAGCCCTAAGTGTAGAGAAAATAGATAAACTACTGTGTAAATGACCTAACAGGGAAGCTTTACAGATGGATTTGATATTAGTGAAACAGAGGTAAGTGTCAACCCAAACATTAACACCATCAGTCAATGCTCATGATTGCAAAAAATGTTTTAGTTACTGCAAATCATTTTCTAGCTTATATATATATAAAATATATATATATATATATATATATATAAAAATATATATAAAAGTTGTTTTTCAGGGAGAGAGACTTGGTCTCTGGAGTTCTAATTAAGAGTTGTTTTACTATAGAAAAGTAATGAAAAATAGCGCTAGAAGTTCATGTAGGAACTAATCTCCATTTAAATCAATAGATTTGAGTTTAAGCCAATTTAAAATGAAGAAGGAAGCAAGAAAATGATTGTTAGCAAGCTGAAAAGCACGACCCTACAGTGGCATAAAACAGTAGATATTTGTGCTATAAAGGATTCCAAGGACATAAAATGCTATTTAAGGGCCCTTGGGCTGCATCTTATGTCTATTCTAGGACAGAAAGCAGCTACCCTTGTTTGTCTAAATCTAGACAGACAAACAGATGTATCTTGCAAGGTAAGGAGGGAACACGGAAACAAGTTCACTGAAGAACTGACAGAAACCCCGTGGGACTGGGAAAGAGCTACACAAGTGCAGGGCACAGGCAATGAGCAAGAGAAAAAAAAAAAAAATTAAGGGGAAGAAACAATTACAGTTGTCTGCAGCTTTTCTTCAGGGAAAGGATGGAAAATGAAGCCAAAGGAAAATGAAACAATCTACAGACAGAACAGTTTTGTAGTGGTAAGTTCAACTATTATTTTCAGGAAGTATGTGATCGTCTTTAAACTGTAGTTCAACATTGTCCAGTGGGTAACAACAGCAGTTGCTTTATTTTCAAGGTGAGATCAGAAGGTTTGTGTAGTATTCTAGAAGTCTTATAGCAACTTCTATTAGTCCTTATTTAGCAATTGAGGAAGTAGACTCAAATCTTAAGCCTTTTTGTTATTTTGTAGGGGATTAAATTGACAATAAAGAATTTTAGTCAGATACAGGGGTTTTATTTTGGATTTGTTTTCAAAACTTCATATTAGAGAGGGCAAAGATCTATGTCTCCAAGTATTTTTCCACATACATTTCTGGTTTTAATTAAGTTAATATTAGATGCATATTTATTTCAATATCACTATGACTACAAACCCCCCCCCTTGAGTACGAATAGAGACTTTTTTCTCTATCATTTCCAATAATAAAATTACTTCCACTATTTAATATAGGCACACACTGTGAATGCTTGGGGCTTTCTCTTTAAGTGTCATGTAAGTTCAGACAATCACATGTGTACTATGTCAACATCTTCATTGAAGCTTAGCTGCGGCAGAGGAAACCCTTAAAGAAGCATCAACTGTGCCTCTACTAAAGCATTGTGCAGAAGAACTTGTAATTTTCGTGATTTCCTAAAGTTGTATGACATCTTCTGACCACTACTGGCCAGTCTCAGTATTAAAATCTCTTGTCTTAAAACAGGAGTTGGGTTGAACAAACTACAGCTGCATTAGGATTGTTACTCCCTACCTGCTTTGAAAGCAGAGGATTTGGACATAGTGCAAGTTTCAAAGCAATTGCTACTTTTTTTACTATTAAACAAACTGGCTTTCCAGAGTGTTCATTCACTACAGCAGGACGTTTATCATTGTCGTGCTCATTTTCAGCCAAGCATATGGAGTTTTTCACTTTCTAGGTTAAGTCTTCCATGCCAGATGGGCACATGAAGCCCCAGAGATTACTTGCAAAGCTGCACAGAAAACCTAAACACAGACCAGAAGAAAGAATGCTCCCAATGGTTTGTGTTACAAGTGAACCAATTTACTGAAATGACAAAACTTTCCTATTCACATTTAAGTTTGCATACATCACTGATTGCCTATACTGGGATATAAGCAATTGAGAAGGAAAATAAAAGCATTCAGTGAAAATTAAACATCAAGAAACATGAAAAATAATAACAACTTCATGGATTTTTGCAGTGGTTTCTTACAGATGCCTGCAAGAAGGACAGAGAACCATCCAGAATGAAAAGTGAGAAACATGGGAGAAAGCCACAATCAGTGTTTGGAGCTCAATGGGGTATGACTTCTCTCGACAAGAATCTCCTTGCACGTATGGAGTACAAATGATACTCCAACATAGGTGTAATTAAATATTATTTAAGATCTTTAAAGAGAAGTTCCAGTATACATTTGAGAAAACAGATTTCCACTCCTGATACAACATATTTTTAGAAGTTGTTTGTTTTTCCTTAAGGTGAGCAAAGCATTGAGAAAGCAGTATGTTGCTTTGGTGTCTTTGTTTTCAGAAAAAGAAGGTACAAGACATTTACGGAAGGACCTAGGGAAGCACAGAGGCATGTGGAGTGCTTTTCCAGATGTTGCGAAAGGAGATTTCCACTCCTCCCCCCACCCCACAGGAAGTTTTTCTTCCTCACTCTCGGCATTCACTCAAAACTGAAAGTTAAAGAATTAATTTGTCACTGTATTTGCTTAACTAGATAGCATGCTGCCATGTGCATTTTAAGTACACCAGATTGCAAGCATTCTGAATGTATATGTTTTCTCCTCCAACATTTATTACAATCTTTTCACCTTTTACATATAGCAAACTATAACATAGTTACTGAAACATTTGCAGTACTCAAGGATACACAATATTAATTGCTCAATCAACCTGCATTGACACACTGGATTTAACATGCCACATTGAATTACTGATCATTTTTCTAACCTTACCAACTCAATCTGGGCCAGAGACATCTGCAGTTTAGCTGGTGTATTTTTTAAACACCTGCTTCCTTAACTATTGTAGTATCACTAGTTTGAACAGAAACGCACACATCATACCTTGCACATTTTGATGTCTGAATACACACATAATAAATATTTATTTCATTAACTCTTCTTCACTCTTGGGAAAAATTTCTGCATTTTATTGAAAGCAATAGTTTTGCTAGTATACCATATACTGAATTGATTTGTTCTGTACTTAAGTTGCTTTAATTGTTTTTAAGAAAACCCACGAACATGGTCTTTTTCGAGTGTTCTTCTAATACCAAGGAGAAAAACATATATCAGTACAGACATGCTTAAATCAAATGCCACCATTGCCTTATTAATATTCTCCATTTTTTTAATTAGAAAAATGTATTTTTAAATATACTATCATGGAAGAAGAGCAATATACATCCAACAACCCCCTTTAACTTGATAATACAAAACATTTAACAATAGAAGTTGAATGCAGTATTAAGCTAAAACTTCTATAATTTTCAAGTGTTTTGTTGTCAGAAAACTGAGATGGTCATTTACAGCATGATTTCAACCTTTTTTTCCCCATGAGACAATCACAACTGCTATACAGAACTTGTCACACCACATTACAGAACTATGATTTTTACTATAAAGGATTATTTTGCAAAGAAATTAAGGAATGAATGAATATAATGAATATCATAAAGAGCATCAAGCATAAATAGCTTCAGCATTTTGTATAAAACTAAGAACAACATTCAACTGTTAAGATGACTACATGGAACTGTAACTTGCTGATTAAATGAGATTAACTATTGGAAGCAATGCAAAAGTTGTATTTTACAGCTTATGAAGAAAAAGAAAGTACTGCTAACCCTTACTATTTCCCTGCTTCGATAGCAGGATGTGCCTATCTCTGTGATTTGCCCTTGTCTCCCTCATTAAGCCCCTGCTCTTGACTAAGAAGCAATGAAACATAATTCAACTGATGCCAGATTACTTCCTGACAATAACTGAAATAAGCACAGAGCTATCTTTAGTAAATTCATTGTTACCCTAAAAAGTTTAGGAGAGTAGAAGAATAGAGATGAAAGACAACCCAGCTGTGTAAGGCAAGGTTCACCACCTGACAAACTTGCAGAACAGCAATTAAAATACTAGTCTGAGTTGTAAATCAGAGTAATGTGAACTAAAGCTTACCACATTTTTAAAAGTTATTTCTCTTACAATTAGAAACCACATTGATTCTATTTTCTTGTCTTATAATACATCTTACAGACAGAAAAACAATGCATATTACCTTTTGTACTAAACATTTATAAAAGCAGTTATGCTCCAAACTTCAGCATGGTGATAAATACTATGGATGTAAGATAATGTCAGACTGTTTTATTTCCCTGCCAAGCATTCTGTAGATGAGAAAATGAAAGACTTGTTCCTAAGGTTACTTACCCATGAAGTTCAGATAGCTCTCTCCTCCAAGAGCATGAGTAATGAGACGAATCATTTTATGAAGCTGTATTCCACGATCAATAACTGGAGTAAGAGGTGAGAGCACACTCATGTTTGTATACATCTCTGCATCCATCAGTCGAAACGCCAATGTCTTATCCCCAACAAGTGCCTTCAACAATTCAAAAAAAAAAAAAAAAAAGAAAAAAAAAGTAAAGAAAACCCTTGGGTATACTAGAAGCATTTCTAACACATTTTTTTAAAGCAGGCACTCTATCGTAAAGGGAGGACTCGGAAGACTGGCGAGGAGTCAAGGACACGGCTTGGTGTGCATGATCTGGTCTCTATTCACAAAGAAAACATCCTGCCACCGCCGATGATCATGAGGTCACAGTGACTCTAACCTTCCAATTACTACAACTTTGTATTGTGTTATGTGTAGTCACGTGGGTGTGATATATATAATCTGCTGCCAAAAAGAGAAAGTATGTAAATTGAAGCAGGAACGTCCTGGAGCTGAGCCTTGACTGGATGCCAGACCCAACCATTTGTTTTCCCCTTGCAACCCCTCCACGTGGTTACTGGGGCTCCTCACACTGATTGGAGTACGAGTATGTGATCAATAAACTAATAGCTGTCTAACCCCTGTAGTGGTCCTACATTTCACCTGATGGATTCAAACTGCTCAATTACTTCCAAGAACCTTTTTGCCTACAGATATCAAATATGAAATATTAGTGTCAACCCCATATGCCACAAGTGACCTACCATTTTGGAATTTTTATAGAAAACACAGAAAATAAGAAAGCAAACATCTCAGTTCCTGGGATGTACAAATAAAGGGCTATTAACAACACTCCTGATTTAAAGATGCAGACTGACTATGAAACATTCATTTATATGCAATCAAGAATGTGATTGGTTTTCTGTGATTTCACACAAGAGAAAAACAAACTAGTAATTATGTCTAAAAACAGTGACTGAATTACTAACTTGCTAGTGCTTACTGTTACTCGAGAAAGGCCACATAAATGCTATGTAACAAGGATTATTGTATTATATTAGCATGCAGGTAGTTGAAAACATTTTGGAGCTTTTGTATGCAAAATAGCTATTTTTTGTTCAATTAGCCCAATTCTCACTTTATATTCTAACATGAAAACTCACTAGATTCCAGAGGGACAGATGAGTTGTAAACAAGTCTAGCTGAAAAGCACCATCATCCTTTAGTTTTTCAACTAACAGTGTAACAGCATATATAGATGATTCCCTCAAGTAAAAAATTATCTTTAAAAAAAAATAATTCCTATGCAACGATGGCAAGACTGAAGACTGCAATGAACAACTCTTCTCTGGACTCAGAATGTGACATTTGTTAGTATTATTTAGTATCCCCTAATCTTTCCATTAGAAGAGAAGATAAATGTTCCCTCTTCATGTTTTCTATGCCAGCCATTTTTATAAACCATTATCCTTCCCCCTTCAGTGATCTCTTTTCTACCCTGAAGAATCTTAGTGTATTTAGTTTTCTTCTTGTGAAAACCAATCCACACCTGCTATTATTCTTACCAACTCTCTCACAGCATTTTTTCCAGTTATGCTGTATATCCTTTGATATACAGGACCAAATCTGCCTCCAACATTCACGGTGCACACAAACCATGAAAGACTACAGTGGCATACTGATTTTGCTCTTTGCTCTCCATTCCATTCATAATAATTCCAGTACTGTATTTGCTTTTTTGAAAGCTATTAGCATTGAGTTGCTGTTTTCACACAAGTCTTACAACCACGAGGCCCTGTTGAGTGGTAATAGTCAGCTTGTAGCCCATTACAACATATAAGAAACTAGAATTGTTTTCAGGCCTTCATGTGCATCACTTCAGGTATCTTCAGACTGAATTTTATCTACACTCCCATTTTGTTTTTCTATCTCACTTTTCACGTATCATCCTGGTGTACATCTGCAATAGTCTTTTTTTTTTTTTAAATTCAAAACAAATAGATCTTCTCAAGTATGAGATTCTAACCCAAAAATACATAGTGATATGGAAAACAACTCAATTGATAAAATCCAGCATGAAATAAAAGAACAGCAACCGTAATATTATATGTCATGCTTTAGGATGAAGAATCAGCTTTTACAAAAGCAAATAATCACAGAATAATATGCATTTCTAAGTAATACCTGAAGTTCTTTACCAGGATTAGGACTCTTCTCTCATGCCTTAAGTGAATACTGTGTAACAGTCTCTGAGATAAGAATGTAAATAGGTACACAAAATGAAGCAGATAAACTCAAAATTCTCTTTTTTAAAATAAAATATAGGCCTTGTTTTGGACACTTCTGTTGACTTTTATTATAGAAGGTATAGGAAATAGAGTATCAACCTCTATTATGTAGAGGAAAGTTGAAGGTAGGTTACTTAAAAAATAAAAGCGATTTTCTAACATTTTAGATACTCAACCAATGTGTTTTCTGATTCTTCAGATACAACCATTACAAAGATTGTGGGAGGTGTGTATTATCCAAACTCATCATTACTTTTTCATTTTTCTGTATACAGAACCATTACAATTGCTGTGTTTTGAACCAAACTGTTAAAGAATATTTCATTTAGATCTCAAAACAGGATGTTTGCAATACTTTCGGAGAGGAAGTATATTCTTGAAGGGAATACAACAGCTGCAAACACTGATTCAGTGAACAAATTTGCTAAATCGTGATATTGTTTATGCTTATCATAAACAGTGCTCCAGCTTACTTTATGGAAACCAGATTTTCAAAAGTATGGATTATATGCATTCATATGTCCTCCTATGTCCTATGACAGGCAGGCAAACCAAGAAGCTAGGACTCATTTCTTAAAAACAAACCTGAAAAATAACAACACCCACACACTCCAAGCAGGATTCCTTAATTAAAAAGAGGGATCAAAACAAAACAACAAAAAAAGCCCAGAAGAAAAACCCAACCAAGAACACCAAGCAGTAGTCCAGATCTACTTATCTCTGAAATTGTTGCCTATCATTCTCAACTCTGCCTCATTTTAAAAAAACAAAACCCACCAAACCTCTAAACCTCATCTTTTACTTGTTTAAATATAAACAAACAAACAGATAAAATACCTGGTCATGACTCTCTGCATATGCAATGTATTTTTCTTCATACCGTCTGTTTGTTAATGTATGCACAATATTGCCCATATTCCAGTCTTCATCTTTCAGCTCCTTAATTATCTGCAGAAATAAAGGAAAGATCATTGAAAAGTTATTGCTGTTTTAACTAACAGCAGATTACTACCTTTCTTCATTATCTTGGCACAGAAATTTCCAATGGATTGTGAACTGTATTACTTTAACTTCTCCTGTTCCCAAGTTTTGAAGTGATGAGTTTTCTCTGATAATCCAAAGAGATTTTTTCTTTTGAATTCCACTACAGAAATATAATAACTAGAACACTTTGTTTCTCCTGTACTTCCACATATAAGCATGGACAACAGGATTTGCCTTCTTTCATGTGAATCCTCTGATACAGCAGGCAATGTGATTGATAGGAGCTGCAAGAAAGCACTGTACCAAAACCTGGGAAGAAATATGTGGGCACACACCTACCTACACACAATATTGAAAGTCCTGTATTTCAAGCAACACTGGCATATGGCAGCTTCTAACTATAGCTTAACCACTGGGATGTGTGGTGGAGAATGGATCACTGGAAGATAGCACTGTGCTATTGCCATGAAGTACACAATAACATGAGAAGGTGCTTAGCACAGGGACTTGCACATTGCCCGATCTGTGAATTGCTGGTCAGTTCCAAACCACTTTCAATGCCAAAGCTTTGTAATACAAATAAAGCTTTACATTTTTTGCCATGCTAGCTCCTGGGTTTTAGCAATTTAAATTAAATCATGTCAATAGGAATTTTCTGCCTCATATGACACTATTTCCTCCCTCTTCTAAATCTAGTCCAATTTCAGTGTTAGTCTTTTTCTTTTTTTTATAGTACTTTATAGACCTCCATTGATCACTACAACTTAAATACATGTACGTAAATATATAGACATAAAAGTGATAAAAAGGCAGTAACACTAAATGGCTGATATGATGCTGTAAAATATAACATTCTGACCATAACTGGTCATGTGTTCCTAAACAGCCTTTTTTTTTGGGGGGGTGGGGGACTGGGGGGGGTTGACTCCATAAATTCTGGCTCTGAACACATTCAGGACCCTATGCAGCATCATGTTATGTACTACATCTATCTTTAATCTGAACTAGTATAGCCACTGTTATGACAAACAGCTTATCTTACTTTTACAGATCCCTCAGAATTAGTTCATGGAAACCTGAAGAACCTTCAGGTTTAAAACTGATTTTAGGAAGTTGCCTAGAAAACTTGCTATTAACAGGTACCTACTTAAAAGCTGGACAGAAATGACAGCAAGCAGTCTAGGACAGTTTGGTAACAGCTGATAGACTCTGTTTCTAAACTTTTCCCTTCTAATCACTTCAGCTTTATTTTTGCCTCAAGAAATGTTATGAACTACATGCATCACCTCTTTCTCTAACTCAAGGTCTTCTTCTGTGGTTGCTTATTTGCAGTTTCCTCAGCTAGAAGCTTCCTGCCTACATCACCCTATGATCTTGTACAATCAACATATTCCTATATAACTGGAGTCTGCTGGGAAACAGCCTAGACTATCATAGCTGAATTTACACCCAACACCCCATCAGCGTGCTAACCATCCACCTGCTGTCCCGTGTTAAGCACATGCTTAGGCTGCAAGATATTTTTTCCAGTTAAAGAACGGAACTTACTGCAGAATAGGTACATTTCTTCCCCGAGTATTGCAAATTAAAATAAGCAGACCATATCACAGATTGCTAAATCAGATTATCCATCTTTTGCCCTTGTAAAATTCTACAATCTGTTTTGTTTTCTTTGTAATATGAACTCAGCCACTCGCATTTTGCCCATCTAGGAAATTACTCATCTTTGCCCTTCCTAAAGTGTGGTAAGGAAGTTGAAGGTGTAAGGAAAAAAAAAAAGCCATCACAACGAGGTGTTTCTTGTTACTACAAAAATGAGCCCTCGATGCATTCCAGGATCTAAATTACACGCTCCAAAGTTTAATGATGCTGTCCTTGTTGGAAAAGCTGACAAGTTTGTCTTCTGAACAAAAAGAGGTTTGAAAACTGTTTTTCAATCGGCTCTCCACCTCCTAGTTACAAAAGTGAAAGATGCTGAAGATAAGTTAATTTGGTTTTATTTTAAGCTACTCACTATATTTATTGAAGCATTAATGGCCATATAAAACATTTATTGTTTTCCAGATCATGATGATAGCCTGAGGGATTTGGATGCAATCTTCTATCTAATTGAAAAACATTCTCTAAAACATCACTAGAAGCCTTTTGAGATTATTTAGTATTTTCTTCCTTTTCTTGTGATTCTCTGTATTAAGGAAAAAGGTGATTTAAATCCTTATCGTAGTCAGTATTTATCAGTATATTATTGTTCTTGAAGAGCATTTACAGATTTTTATATTTTTATTATTCTTTTTGTTACCCCACTGTAATAATTGCTGGTGTTTGTATAATTCACTTACATTTACTTTGGTTAAACTTTAAGCTCTATCTATGTTCAATGCCAATTACTATGCCCAATTTCAGGAGGGTTCATTGCATGTTTTCAGTGTGGAGGTTTTTTTATATTTATATGCATATGGTTAACTACTTATCTACCTGTTCACATTCAATATAGACTACCCATTCTACAGCTGTTGCAAGATATAGGTTAATGCAAACACAATGAGTCTGCGTGTATTGCACAAAGAAAACATATCAGCTGAATGGAAAGAATAGCCTCTGAACTTATCATGTAGGTTTCAGAAGATGAGTATCTGACAGCTCTCATTTCAGCCACTAATACCTGTACTCAAGCCTGTCAGAATTTCTTTTAATAGGACATTAACAGAAGAGAGAGTAAAATTTGTCAGTAGGATTCAGAAGTGGCTTTGTGTATGCACAGATAGAGAAACATCCCACTTTGAAAAGCAGAACATTTTTAAAAAGTTCTCACCTGTATCCACTTATCTGGAATAGCCATGGCTAGTCGATAATCAAAACCCCCTCCTCCCTCTGCAACAGGACGACAAAGAGCTGGCATTCCAGAAACATCCTTAAATAAAAAACCCCACAACATAATTTGCATAGCATTGCAATTATTAGTTCAGATTTTCTATTGAACGATAACTTCTATACAAATATTCTGTAAACTATAAACAGCTTCACAGATTGACCTGGAGAAAAAAATAAAAACATAAAAATCAGCGATTACTACACTCACATTTGCTGTTTGAATGCAAAAGTTCCAGGAAAAAGCATTATGACTTTTCTCATCAAATACTCTAGTACAAAATATTTTAATAGAGTAGATATTTGAGAGGGAAGAGACCTCAGTAGATGCAGAATTTGAAATAATTAGCTCTCTTGAGCTCCAAGTAATCAATAGAAAGTAGAAAGTAGTCAAGGAAAGACAAATTAAACCTTCATTTTGTTTATTGATATTTTGCATAAAGAATGGCATAAATATAAAAGGCTGAATATAAAGTACAGTAAGGAAGAAAAATACAATCTCTACTCTTTTCCTAAATGCACAAAAACAAAACTATTGATCCAGCTAGCCCTGGAAAGTGACATGCTCTTACTGCATAATTTTCCAGTTTCATATTGATGGAGACTGATCATTCTTAAATTCGTAATTCAAAGTTCTTAAAATATTTATTTCACCATTTCATTAGGCAGTTACGCCACATAGCATTCTTTTTCTAAAGTTAGCTTATCTGTATAGAAAATGCAAATCTCCAATAATTGCAAAATATCTATCAGTACTCAATTTTATTAACTTATGTCAGTGAGAAGCCATTCCACCACAGTCGTTATGGGTTAACATACACCTCTTGTGTCTACACAAGAGAATTTATGGAATTAAATTCTGACTAGAACCAGGGCTTAATTAGGAAGCTCATTCTGGTTTTCTGGATTCAATCCAGTTTTCAATCCAATTGCTGCATTAGACTAGTGAAAAAGATATTCGCACTTGAAGTTATATATACATACACATACCCTCCCCCCCCGCCCCCATACTGACGTAAGTGAGGAGACCAACCACATCATCATGAAGCTCATGGATGGCATCATGGAGGTAGAAGGCAGGGCTGCCATCCAGAGGGACCCTGACTGGCTGGAGGAATCCATCAACAGCAAGGTCAGCAAGTTCAGCAAGGGCACTTGTCAAATCCTGCCCCTGGGATGGACGAACCCCTGCATCCATACAGGCTGGGGACTGCCAGTCTGGGGAGCAGCTCAGCTGGGAAGGCCCTGGGGCTCTGGGCTGGCAGCAAGCTGAGCATGAGCCAGCAGCCTGCCCTGGCAGCAGAGATGGCCAGCAGCATCCTGGGCTGTACGAACAGCAAAGCCAGGAGACCAAAGGAGGGGACTATCCCCCTTTACTCAGCAGTCATTAGATCACACAGGAAACTGCATCCACATTCCACATGTTGTACATACCAAATAATGAAGCGGAAATTCTTTCCAAACTTTTAGATATTCTAAAAGGAAGTTCAATAGTTCTCCTACATCAGTCAGAAAGGATACAAACAGACTAATACTCTCCAAGTTATGCAGGACAAGATGACCTGAAACAAAAGCCCTTCCCTGTGATGCTATGATGCCTACCTGGACAAGGTCTGAGACTGAGATTTAAGAAGCTCCCATCTGCTTTAGTCACAGTTTTGAAAGCCAGATTTTGGCGAAGTAAAATGCCAAATTTAATATTATTTATATCTCTCTATACCCACAGATTTTACCAGAACACTGAAGAAAAATAAAATAAAATTCAACGATAGTTTGTGTAGTATATATTCCACCAGCTGTAAACAGCCAATGCCTAAGCATTTGTTCAGACCCTAGTTTGAAATGAGCTGCATTAAAAAAAAAAAAGACAGCAGTAGGTTTTTTTTTCCCGTTTGTTTTTATAAGACTTCAAGCATGATGTAATTTTACTTAACATTTTTTCTTCTCATTATACAAAACTTTAACCACAGCTTTATTTAGAAGGCCAAAATGAAAAATAAGCATATAGTCAGTAATACCAAAAAACTTAGTAATTTCTAAGACAGTGAATATACAGAATATTAAAAAGCTTTAAAAATTATCAGTTAAATAATTAAGGAATATATTATAATTAGTTATGGCTAGACAAAAACTTTTATGTGGCACTCATTCCATCATCATTGTAGGCAAGCAGACATTCTTCATTGCTTTTTATAATTTTCAATTATGTCAATAGTTTCTCCTTCTGAAATTTTCCTTTAACCATGCAGCACATTGATCAATTCCATATTTTGTGTAGTGACTCCCCCAGGCAGAAAATGATGTATTGAAACAGAAGCAGTTTTCAACTCAAGCAAGAGAAAAGGAAGACACATCTTATTAAAAAAGAACTCTTAAGCCTGGCAATACAAGCAGACTGTACTCAGAATTTCATTGGTAGGAATGCTTATAACCTAAGACTACACAGAAAATGAACAAACTTCACTTCAAATAAGCCTACAGCTCAATGAAACCACCTCAAGTTTACTAGTGACTGCTCACCAGATGCTGTTTCTGATAGCTTGTCATTAAGCTTTTAGCAGTGGTTTTCTGTAACATAAAACTCCACCATAAGTAAGAAATGAAGCTAAGCAGTATTTCATTTTCTGAAGGCAAGTAGGGAAATCTTAAGCAATACAGAAATATTTATTAGAAATCCATATAGTACCTAATGATATCAGATAGATGCAACCTTTTCTTTTTAATGAAAAGAATTATTTAAGCATAGTAACAGAAAAATCCTCAAGGTTTACATGATCTTCTCTTTTAAATAAAGAGAAAATATCAGTGAAAATGTACCTATTCATAGAACTTTAATGTTCTGTGTTTTTTACTGTTCGCAATTCCATGTGCCTACAATAATATTTTCCTGTCAAAAAAGTTTATTTGATCTCAGTCAAGTAATATAGTCTATTTACTCCCTCGGAAACCTGGAGAAACTTAATACTAAATTTAAATTAGCATACACATTCAACATTTGTAAATTTATTGCATTTATTTTGAGGGGGAATTGTCAATTATGCCAATATAATTCAAAATATGCAAAACCACACTAGGGCTGTTAATCTTTAGTACCATTAATCACTAGTGACAAATGGCAATCATGCAAAAGCAATAACCTAATAGAAACAAATCTCATTACAAGTTCGAGGAGATGAAGGGAAAAAAAAAGAAAACCCCGCATTAATTAAAGACCCATTATTGCAGAGAAAATTCCCGAAGTGCATATTCCAGTTGTTTTTCCCCACAAGGCAAAGTCTGTCCACTAATTAACGTTTCTCAGCTCATGTTACTCCTTGAGTGCCTGAAGTGTGACTTGATAATTAACAGGAAATTCACATCCCAAAGCAAACTAATCAATATTAATATCATTGAGGATGGCAAATTCTGATCTTACCTCCGCTATGGTTATGCATTCCGGATGCAAGAAATTAATCATGTGGTTGGCCAGCATTAGGTAACACAAAGCGTCTTCATCCACATGTAGGCCAAAATATTCGTTGTAATCTCCACTGAATCCTGTGCCTAGTAAAACAGGAAGTTTTAAATGCCACAGTCACTTTTTTAAAAAGACACAGACATTTTGCAATACGCAATTTTATAAAAACCAAATTTATTCATAATTTCAGATCTATCCATATAGCAGCACAACAAGATATTAGCAAATCTGGAACTTTTGGAGCATTCAGTGAACTTTACAGCACTATTTCCACAGCAACCGAGCTGCAACAGGACTGCTGAGATTAGAGTTGATTAAATTACTCACCAATCCCATGATGGTGATACAGCATAGATGTGACACCATCAAATCGGAATCCATCAAAGCGATAGTCTTCAATCCACATTCTCAAATTAGACAGAAGGAACCTCAAAACTTCCCAGCTGAAATAACATTAATGTATTTTGTAAGCTTTAGAAACCTTGGGATCAACTAGAGTTCCTTATACCATGTTCCCCACTTGCATATACAGTACTTGTACTGAGCATTTTACCATTTTAATGGCATCTTCCCCATATTTCATTAGCGTTTTCCTAAAAAGTTTGTCTGTCTTAAACTTTGTCTTTTACTGCACGTAATTTTAAGATTGCAGATAGGGGTTTAGGAAAAATTGTTAACCATCTATATAGACACCTAATAGGTTAGTGTTTGAACACATGTACTACATTTTAGTACTCATACATGACACTGTACTTTTCCTTTGCCTCTCTAAAGATGGTTATACTCGACGGAAAAAGATCTTACAGAAATGGAAAGAAAATTATAATAGATAACATTTCATTCCCAAGATTTTATGGATTTACAGCAATTTCTAGGCATAATAAAATTTGAAAAGCTGTTGTCACCCACCCCCCTCCCCGATTAGTTACAAATCACATGTCAACAGTAGATTACCAAATCACCTACTGTGTTGCAAATTTACATGTTTAAAGAGTAAACCAACTTATGGAAGTTGAGGAGATTTTTTTTTTGAAATTCAGAACAGGAATGGGGTATCACACACACACAAAGAAAGCATGGACATGAAATAAAAAATATAAGAGGTTCCAAAGCAAGTAAGCACGTGGAGGCATTTGTGAACTAAATTCATATCAAAGAACAAAATAGTTTCATGAACAGTTTTCCTACTATTCATTACCTCCTCTCCCAGGACACTGGTCTCAGTAGCTTCAAAAGACCCATATCTTGTTTCCACTGTTGACCCTCTGTACCACTACACTCTCTGCCACCCTCAGCATGGGCTGCCTCAGGTGCATCTTCTGCAAGCTATGGCTCCAAAGAGCCCACCCATCTCAATCAGCCAACCATGTGAGGTAGTGAAACTTTTTTTGCCCACGTCTCCAACACTCACCAATGCTATGATTTCTCTCTAATCAATTTCCCAAGATAGCACAACTATGACCCTACTTACTACCAAGTTTCTGTGCAGAGAAGAATGCAAGCTACATGGCAGCATACAGGGCCTCACCAATGACCCTCTGGTGGGTGAGACGGAAGGGGTAAACACCTAGCACAAACCACATCAGTCAGCGTCACTGGTACGATTTACCCATGCGTGTAGTTGGCATAAGGCAATGAAGGAGACCCTTTCAACATTTCACTTTATTTAACAGATGTTGGAGACAGTAGACTTATGAGGCAATTATGACACAAGGAATAAACTCCATTTTGACAAAACAAATGTCCTGCCTTCCTTCCTCCAAAAAACTTTATGAAGAGTGCTTTAAGTCTGGAGTTAGTGGTATTACATAAAAAGACGGGGAGGCTGTGGACACACTACAAAGCTGGTAAAATCCTGATCTCACCAAATAGTCAGTTCTTATTTACTTCAGTAGTATTTCTCCTTCTCTTTGCATGTACCGCACACAGATACACACTTGTGCGTATAAAGACAGAAATATTACCAAACCCTCTAAATTTAGGAAATGCAAATCAGTTCAATGCAAATTGCCTCAGTTCAATACCTTTTCTGTGCATGCATTACATGACAGATTTTTTTGTTCCATCTCCGTGTTCCTCTGCCTTGCCCCAAATCATCCAATTCACAATAGAACACTATACTAGGAAGATCTCAGGAGCTTGTCTACAGAACCTGTCATATATTTGTTATTTCTCAGGTGAGATGATTTGCAATGAATGAACAATTTATCTCAGAGAGAGAATGGTATCAAATAGAAAGGTATCAAAAGTCCTACAAACTGGCAAGCTGGTCACAAAATACAACTTCATGCAAATGCTCGCTGTATCTTTTTCTGACCCAGCATCAGATTTGCAGAAAGCTATTTGCTGCAAGCTAAACGCTGTGAGCAAAGTCAAAGCAGTAGCTGTATTGCAATAAAAATACTATCTCACACAGATAATGCATGTACAAAGAGTAGATTAATTGCTACAAGCACCAGCCAGACTTAAAAGTTATTTCTCCTCATTACAGACTGCTTGACTTCATAACCTTAAAGTCCTTAGGATGGTGAAGAGGATTTGTACATTTGTAAAACATACTCAGAAGAGCCAAAATGGATAATAAATGTAATTTTTTCCACCTTTGTTGGCACTGAAGATTGATCTTTGGAAAAAGATGGAGAAACAGTAAGAAAAATTGTAATGACTTTTACATGAAAAAGTGACCACAGATAAGAACAAACAAGATGGATTTGTTGAACCAAAAGATTAGTTAGCAAATTCATGAGATCAAAAACCTGAGTAGGAGCAGCAGATGTTTTCCAACCATCTGATTGCACATGAGAGAGAAGATTGTAAATAAACAAAGAAACAAACAAACATATTAACTCTGATTCTAGTCTAAACTTGGAAAAACTCAGTTTTAGGATATTTTCCAGAAAGGACGTCAAATACTAGCAGCCATATTAACTTTTAGAGAGATAACTACACAGCTCCAAAACACGAGCCAGAACAACGGTTTTTTTTGAAACACACAAATCACACAAACCATGCAGAGGCTCATGATTTCATCCAAGTCAATTTGTTTATGGGAGCAGCAGCATTAGAAACAGAAGTTGACAGAAATAACAAATAACTTTACAGAATGCCAGTAGAGGCCAAAATCATAGCGTAATTGAAATATATCACCATATAAGCAGTAACTCAGGAACATTTCTAAATGTACATTCTTGTAATTTGATAGACAGATATGGAAACAGGGTAGCATTCATTAAGAAGGTAATTTCTTTTGGGAAAAAGCCATATCTTAAATTATATCCTAACAATCTCTCACATTTTTGCATACCATAAAATTGAGAAAGTTCTTTCACTGCATGCATGATCTAAGAGAGGAAAATACATGCTGTATTATCATTAAGGAACAGAATTATTTACACTGCAAGAAATGTAAGTAATCCAGAATTCACTCAGACATCATTCAAAACAAAGAAGGTCTTTGCAGAGAAGTCTTGCTGGTTTTTTTCTCCCCCTTGGGGACAGTAACTCACACATTAAAAAACATTTTCTCATTTGAAAAAGTGAAATGAGCATATCTAGCTAGATGACCTGGTTTCACAAGATGATGAGAAATTTAACAACTTTCCTGTACTAGGTCAGCAGAAAACCTGTGAAATTGCTTACAAGTCACGCTCATTATTTATTTTTTTTTTCTTCCTGTACTAATAAAAAACCAAAATAATGATTCACTGTAAGAATTCTAAATTCCAATCCATGCTGAACATAACACACTCAGATGCAAGTAATGCATTTAAACCAGTTAATTTTGTCACTAGGGACAAAAAAATAATATAGGTCATACCTAAACCAGTTTGAAGCTGTAATCCTTGAACCATATTAATGCTGACATTCAGGAACTGCATTTACTATTATGTATTATAAAAAAAAGAGTGGAACTACTGACCTTCTAAGAATCTAGACTTTATGATGATTTGCCCATCTTCAATTCTTAGTGTTTAATTAACTTAACACATAGTAGCAATGAATTGCTAAAATGTTACTTTTTGAATTATCCCCAAACATTTCAACAGCTGACTGGCTTAAATCCCACCAATGGATTGCTAAACATAAAGAAACTGGCACTCTGATAACGGTAACTTTCAGTGAAGCTGGTACAAGTTATTTTATGAACTAAACATCCAGATTTGATACAGAGATGTTCTTTTTTCACTGGTGTTAACCAGCATACACCAGTTTGCCTGTTACTTAGATGCACTTTGTTGGATGTGAGCAATACAAGAGGGTAACCAGTCTTATCCCATTTGGAAAACAACAAAGGGAATAAGCTCTCTGTATTTCAACCTCCTTCATTTACATGGAGAAGTAATTCCCCGCTATTATCTAGGTAATATTGTTGCCACAACACCAAGCCATCTCTAGCCATAAGAGACTGAGGAAGTCAAAGCAGTGCAGCAAGCGCCCACTTTTCAGCCAAGGGACAATCCTGACTGATGCCGCTAGACTACTACCAATACCTGCACTCCTAATTATACCGAATGCCATTCTATGGCAACATACACGTCTCTATCAGTCAACAGAACTTGATACAGTCATTAACAGACCAAAAGAGCTTTTCTGTGGTGATGCAGGCTGCATTATGCCTCCAAAATGAACCGTGCAGACAACAAACAAAAAAGCTATCCTCCTTGGGCATGTGATAATCTGTGAGCAGAAGGGGTCAGCAGCAACAGGTCACTTCACCTGTATCAATCCCAAGAGGAGAGAGAAGCAGTGTATTAACTTTTTTCCCCACAGTAACAACCAGAGGCACTGATGTAGAGTGCTACGTTTTTCTGGACCTAGGATTTCTGAAAGAGCATTGCATGACTCTGTCCTGCACAGCTAGAAAAGAAACAAGCCATTCTATTTCAGCAATATTAAGCTTACTCATATTTCAAAGTTCAATATTTGGACACAAAATAACTTTTAAGAAAAAAGCTTACTCTGAAAACAAGTAATACTAATTAATAGTAGTGGCACAAATATCAATAGGTGAGAAGTTACAGAAGACTGAAGTTTTCAGTTTAACATGCACTGAATTTTTAACATTATCTTAAAATAAACAGAAGACAACTGACAAAAATCCTGAGGACAGAGTCCTCTCTACACTCCAACTTCCAGCTCCAGGAGAATTTAGCTGGTAAAAGTTTTCAGAATGCCTGCAACATTCTTGCAGTATTCTTGAATTATCCTTCACAGTGCCACAGTATTTTGGATATGATTAAAATAAAGCAATATGATGAAATTGATTTTTTAACATCCCCAACATAAGCAACCAACCTAAAAGACAAGCAGTGTGGTCATGATCCCTTTGGTAAAGCAGTTCAAGCTGTTGCACTGTGAAGGTGATCTGGGGACCAAGAGAGAACTTAGAGGTTAGATGCATAAGTTGTAAGGTCTCTCTACTTCTTGTCCATCACAATCTTGTACATGGATGAGACTTGAAATTAACACATTCAATAGCAGTAGATCTTTACTCACACAAAGCTTGGAAAAATGTTACCCACACTGCATGAATTCTAACTGCACTTTCTTGGGCAAGCTAATGGGGTTAGTTCCTAATTCTCTAAGTCTCCCACTGCTACTGGTTCAAGACTTCCTTAACAGGGAGCTTGCATCATTAAAGATTTATCTATATCTCTTTCAGCCATATCAATGATAGAGAGCCACTTTTTTCCCCTGAAGCCTCTGAATTGAAAATAAGTATTAGCTTTAGATCTAGCTCCCTGAGCTTTTTTATCAAATTTATCAAATATCTTAATTACTACCCCACTGCCTTTTCCTTCCCCACTTACTACTTACAATCAATTGCTTATCACTTTACCTCTGTTCTCTGCCTTGTGAGTTTTTGTTTGTTTTAAAGAGAAATTGATCCATAACATGACCTTTCTGTTTCACTTGATTAGATATTTGCTTTGCTACCTGTATAGAATTCATAAGACTGAAAGTAGACAATTTATGTACTGAGATACAGAAAAGATGTCAACAGTGCCAAACAAAAGACTTGTAACCTTTGATCTTTCATCTGCAAAGCAGCTTTATCTTTTAAATGACATTTCAAATTAAAAAAGCATTAAGTAACACAAGTAACAGTGCATTACAGATCTCTGAGTTTTATCCTTCCTTAAGGTCCAGTACAACATCGAAAACTTTTAAAAAGTTTCAATCACCAATTAGACAGCTTAGTCTAAAAATTTCACACCCAACTCTCCTTAGAGCTAACGAAACGTCCTCACTTCAGAAATCTTAGAATCACAGAATCATTCACATTGGAAAAGACACTCAAGATCTTTGAGTCCAACCATAAACCTAACACTGCCAAGTCCACCACTAAACCATGTCCCTAAGCACCACATCTACATGTCTTTTGAATACCTCCAGGGATGGTGACTCCACCACTTCCCTAGACAGTCTGTTCCAGTGCTTGACAACCCTTTTGGTGAAGAATTTTTTCCTAATACGCAATCCAAACCTCTGCTGGTGCAACTTGAGGCCATTTCCTCTCATCCTATCCCTTGGTATCTGGGAAAAGAGACCGACACCCACCTCGCTGCAACCTCCTTTCAGGTAGCTGTAGGGAGCAATAAGGTCTCCCCTCAGCCTCCTTTTCTCCAGGCTAAACAACCAGTTCCCTCAGCCGCTCCTCATAAGACTTGTTCTCTAGACCTTTCACCAGCTTCATTGCCCCTCTTTTGAAACACTCTAGCACCTCAATGTCTTTCCTGTAGTGAGGGGCCCAAAACTGAACACAGTATTTGAGGTGCAGCCTCACCAGTGCTGAGTACAGGGGAACAATCACTTCCCTGCTCCTGCTGGCCACACTATTTCTGATATAAGCCAGGATGCTATTGGCCACCTTGGCCACCTGGGCACACTGCCGGCTCACACTCCACCAGCTGTTGACCAACACCCCCAGGTCCTTTTCTGCCGGGCAGCTTTCCAGCCACTCTTCCCCAAGCCTGTAGCACTGCATGGGGTTGTTGTGACGCAAGTGCAGGACCCAGCACTTAGCCTTGTTGAACTTCATACGATTGGCCTCAGCCCATCAATCCAGCCTGTCCAGACACCTCTGTAGAGTCTTCCTTTCCTCAAGCAGATCAATACTCCCACCCAACTTGGTGTTGTCTGCAAACTTACTGAGGGTGTACTCAATCCCCTTACCTGGATCATTGATAAAGATATTAAACAAAACTGGCCCCAATACTGAGCCCTGGGGAACACCACTTGTGAGCAGCTGCCAAGTGGATTTAACTCCATTCACCACAACTCTGTGGGCTCAGCCATCCAGCCAGTTTTTTACCCAGTGAAGAGTACACCTGTCCAAGCCAGGAGCAGCCAGTTTTGTCCAGGAGAATGCTGTGCAGAATGGTGTCAAAGGCTTTACTAAAGTCTACACAGACAACATCCACAGTCTTTCCCCCATCCACTAAGTGGGTCACCTTGTCATAGAAGATCAGGTTAGTCAAGCCAGTCCTGCCTTTCATAAACCCATACTGACCGGGCCTGATCACCTGGTTGTCCTCTCTGTGCTGTGTGATGGCACTCAAGATGATCTGCTCCGTAACCTTCCCCAGCACAGAGGTCAGACTGACAGGCCTGTAGTTCCCCAGATCCTCCTTCCGGTCCTTCTTGTAGATGGGCGTCACATTTGCTAACTTCCAGTCAACTGGGACCTCCCTGATTAGCCAGGACTGCTGATAAATGATGGAAAGTGGCTTGGTGAGCACCTCCGCCAGCTCCCTCACTACCTTTGGATGGATCCCATCTGGCCCCATAGACTTGTGTGTGTCTAAGTGGTGTAGCAGGTCACTAACCATTTCCCCTTGGATTATGGGGCTTCATTCTGCTCTTCATCCCTGCCTTCCAGCTCAGAGGGCTGGATACCCCAAGAACTACTTATCTTACTATTAAAGACTGAGGCAAAGGAGGCATTAAGTACCTCAGCCTTTTCCTCAGCCTTTGTCAATATGTTTCCCCCCACATCCAATAAAGGATGGAGATTCTCCTTAGCCCTCCTTTTGTTGCTAATGTATTTATAGAAACATTTTTTAATAGCCTTTTACAGCAGTAGCCAGTTTAAGTTATAGTTGGGTTTTGGCCCTTCTAATTTTCTCCCCGCATAACCTTATGACATCCTTGTAGTCCTCCTGAGTTGCCTGCCCCTTCTTCCAAAGGTCATAAACTCTCCTTTTTTTCCTGAGTTCCAGCCAAAAGCTCTCTGTTCAGCCAGGCCGGTGGTCTTCCCCACTGGCTCATCTTTCAGCACATGGGGACAGCCTGCTCCTGCACCTTGAAGACTTCCTTCTTGAAGAGTGTCCAGCCTTCCTGGACTCCTTTGCCCTTCAGGACTGCTTCCCAAGGGACTTTGTCAAACAGTCTCCTGAACAGGCCAAAGTCTGTCCTGCAGAAGTCCAAGGTAGCAGTTCTGCTGAGCCCCCTCCTTCTCCAAGAATCGAAAACTCTCTAATTTCGTGATCTCTATGGCCAAGACAGCCTCCAGCCAGCAGATCACCCACAAGTCCTTCTCTGTTCACAAACAACAGGTCCAGTGGGGCGCCATCCCTAGTTGGCTCACTCACCAACGGGACGTTATCCTCCACACACTCCAGAAGCCTCCTAGACTGTTTCCTCTCTGCTGTACTGTATTTCCAGCAGACATCTGTTAAGTTGAAGTCCCCCACGAGAACAAGGGCTAGTGACCTTGATTGACATTGCAAGCTCTTGGGACCCAACCATGGAACACAGAGCACCCACTACTGAAAAAGAATGCACGTAGGTCACTGCAAGCAGATTAAAGGTTTTGACAAAGCATAATTGCTATGCAATAACATCTTTAAAATTATTTGCCTGCTCAGGTTCATGCATGAGTAAACAGTACTCTGATATCAGTAAGGAAAGAAAGAACTACATTAAGGACACATGAAAGAATCTGAACTATAAGGAAGTAAATGAATGAAGAGGAACCCTACATGTCTGAATCAGAAAAGACAACCAAAGCTGAGTACTAAAAGGCAGGCATTTGAAAGCATACCAAATCTTAACCTCAGTAGGTACAGGGACAACATCCCTCTGAAGCAGCGCTAGATCACCTGACTTGCCAAACGTTAACCCATTCGTGTCTGTCCTAGATAATCACCTTCCTACTGAATCTCAAAGAGCAGAGTCTCCACCAGAACACAGCAAGTGTTCTAAACTGGTCTGAAGTACATAGTCTACCCTGAGGCCGGAAGGGGATGCAGTCCTTAGTATGAAAGTCTGAAACACTAGATCAGTAATTAGGATGGGGTCTCAGCATGACCTTGTGATTGTGAAAAACTTTAGTATAAAAGTTTCCTGTATTCACAGCAAATACTGTGGCCCTCGGGAATGTTTTGCTACCCAAAGAGACAATGAAAAAAAGCTAACCAGCCCTCAGGGACTTAAAGCAAAGACCTACAGGAAGACATGTCATTCCCAATTTATCTTGTCACAGTGAGGTGACAAAATGTCACACAAAGTGGATGTGACCTGTTAACAGTCCCTCTCAGTCTGTTTCTGGCCAGGTATTTGAGTATCAATCCCAACATTAAGTCTACCAGCTGTGAGAAGAGCAGTGGTGGCAGCAAAACCCAGCACTTGTTCAGATCAATGTCTATGAAACCTTCAGACATGTAGTGATTGGCATCAACTAAGCCAAACAGCAATTTCCACTGGGAAGTACAGATCCTTCTGCACAGCAGTGCAAAAGGTCAGGGATTTTTGCTTCGCTTTTGTTTTCAACAAAACGGGTGCTTAAAGATAGTAATGGTCACTGAAACCAGTTTTCCCAGTAGGGGTTGAACTTCTGATGAGCTGCTTAAGCAGCTTTCCTGACTACAGCAGTTGCCATTATGCAGTTGATTCCCAGAAGAGTGAAGTTTCCAAATGGCTTGAGATTAGGGTAAACAATCTCACAGCTTTCTAAGAAACTGGAAAACAGACAGGAGAAGGAAGACAGATGTGTGTAAGCCAGTCATGTTTTTAAGGAAGTCAAGATTCTATCTTTTGGCATTAGGTCATCTTGAACACAACAGTTTTCAGGCACGTATTTCTCACAACTACTAAATGCCTCTCACAGAAAGAATCATACCAAATTAAGATGAAAGACAGATGGCTGTAGGAATGAAAGACCTTTCAACACAGCCACTTGCTCTCAACTGTTTTGAGCATTTTTACAGAAGGATACAGATCTTTGAAAAGGGCTGATAAGAAAAAATTGCTTTCTATATTTTTACAGGACATTATTCCATAAAGTTTCCTGTAACAGTTAAAAATAATGGATACTTTTATCAATACTTGCTGCAGAAGACATCTTTGCTTAAGCATTAACATCCCATTCCCTGAATTAAAATGGAAAAGTTCAAAAGTATTTCAGAATTTCAAGCCCAGCCTTTAGGAAAAGGGCCTTTAATTATTTAAGTAGTATTACAAAAAAGTGTTGAGAAGTTGAAGTGAAAGAAGGATTATTCTCAAATTTGGAAGCATTTGTTCAGTGAAGATGTGAAGTCTTTTCACAAACTGAATCATACTGGTTTCTATCAGGCAACATAAAAGTTAATACTGGTAAGTTAATCGCATACAGGATTGCACGATTAGTTCTATACTGCCTTTTTCATGGGCAAAACTCCAAATCTGCAGAAGCCACTGACAAATATATATATATATATATATATATATATATATATAAAATTATACTTTTCTATTTAAAAATTCCAATAAGCAGAACACTGGTTATTATATCATGTATTTTGTGACATCCAATAATCAAGCTGTAACTTGATATTCTGAGAATAAAAAGTGAATAAATACAAAATACTAAATACTAATAAATAAAAATAAAATAACCAAAATAGTTCTCTTGGTTTAATTATACTTAAAAGTATTTCATTTAACTATAGGTTTTTGTTTTTTCTTTTAAGAGTAAAGAATAGCAGCTTTGAAGATGCAGAGGATTTTCCATTAAAACCGGACTTCTGAGTGCCATACCAGACAATACCCCTTCTGGAAGCATTAATCCTGGTCCCCCTAAGTCCAGTGTTATGCAGGGAGAAAGCACTTTCATCCACTGTGCTGTAAACAATATAATAGCAACATGCATTTATTAGAGTTGATTCATATTCAGTATTTACTTCGGGAAAATGATTTCTTAGAAATAGGCACATCCTTTATTCAAATACAAGTAGTAGTTTTGAAGTCCCCATGAAAATATTTACATTTTTTTCCTCAAAATTCCACTATACAGTAAGGTCCTTCGGGAGCTATTGGCACAGATACAATACACAGTTAAATTAGGGTGATTGAACATGTCTTAGGTAAATGGTGATAGTCTAACATTTTGTCTATAAAAAAAAAAAAAAGATGATAGAGGGAAACTACTTCTCCTTTTTATAGGTTCTCCCAAAGTCACTATAACTAACCCCTGTGACACACTGCTGTGTGTCCTCGGCAGCTGATTCCTCTCAAGCAGTAGTGAACACAATTAAGAGCAGCCCCAGTCACGCACTGTGCGAACTCCACTCTAAGCACTGAACGCTGGTCGTCTGCCCATCTAATTCCAAATCAGAAAAGCTATACCTACTGTACACACAGACACGTGCAAACACCAAGAATAAGTTACAATTATCTGAAAACTGTTAAGAAGCTTTGCACACAAAAAGGCAAGTTTTCTTTGGCGAGTATCCTGGGCTCAACCCAGCAAAAAGCAAGATTCTCATGCATGGGAAGTAGTTTTCTCCTCTGAATTTCCCAATTTCCAGTGCTTAGAAGTTTGATCAATGTTTTGGAAAGATCCATTCTTTTAATTTAGCAGGTTAATTCTGCATTAACTATCTCTATTGTATTTTGCCAATGAATTAAACACGTTTACTGAAATGCCATTTGCACAAAAAGACACATTTTCTCCTCAAAGGAACTATGGACTATACGTAGGTTTATTATATATAGTAAGGAGCACAGTGTCCTAGACTTAAATTTTTCAGGCTAGTCCTATCTACACCTGATAAGAGTAAACTAAATAATATCAAATAAAGCATTCAGTTATTTGCCATAAAAATTGAAGCAATAACTCAAGTATTACTCAGTAAAGGTTAGGTCCTGCAAAATACAAGTATAAGAACAGCCTTGGAGGCAAAGCAGATATGTACTTATTGTAATGAAATTTAATATTCTCGATGCTTTTTGCTCAGAGGGCTTCCTTAAGTAAATGGAAAAAAAAAAAAAAAAAAAAAAGAAAAAAAGTACTGAAGACAATTACCTGCAGTTTTAACAGAGCCTCCAGGACACACACTTTTTAAAATAGAGAATGTCTCAAAAATAAAATTACAAAACCCTTTAAAGTGCTGATAAAGCCTACATGGATTTCAGCTATGATTTGGATAACATTAGCACTCATACCACTCGTGTTCTACCCAAGTAAATTATACACTAATAAAATAGAAGTCTTTGAGATAATTTAAAATTCTTGTCTCCCAAAATAAGCTTCTTAGCAAATATTAGATTTGTTTAGTCACATTATCAAGCCTGCAAATTAACAAGCAAAATTTGTTGTTCTGCAACATGCAACTAAATCCCCACATTTTTAAAGTGTACCATCAGGATTTTGCATACAATTTAATGCAAGTCATGACTTCCATAATAGAACTGAGATCGCAAACATTTCAGAGTAGTTTACTGTTCAACACTGGGTTCGCTTTCAAATTAAGACTAAATGTAGTGTAGAAAAAGCCAACAAGCTATTATGTATCAGCTGACTCATGATCTTCAACAGACCATTATCCTGAACTTTCCCCAGAAAACAGCACTAGACTTAAGAAGGGGACTGGTGAAGAATCAAACTCCAAGAGATACTTAACTACTTTGTTGTGAGGTGGTTTTTTTCTCCCCGAAATAGTATGCTATTATACACATGTATAAGAATAGAAAAGAATTATCCTCGACTTTCTATATTCCCTATATAGGAAGCTAAAATTATACTCTCAATCAATTCATTCCATTAGCATTGACAAGATATTAAATACATGGAAAACTGTTAACATTTTTAAGCTTACTTTCTCAAAACCATCTTATTAAAAGCCTGAAACAGTGTTTTCTATAAACCTCATTTAATTTATTACTTTAAAATACTGGTTTCCAAATTGAGACTCACAAGTGACTTCTGAGGGACACTGAAGAAGTGCCTGATTCACTACTTTTCCCTTGGTGCTTCCTACTCGACCAACTGCTACCAGCCTTCTGTCTAAAGAACCAAACAGAAACATGGTTGTCTCCTGCAACCATGCAGTTAAGCCACGGCTGAGAAACACTGTTGTGACCTCCACCCAAGTCAAGGTAGGATTCTGAGCACATTTCCTCCCTCAAACATGCAGAAACCAAAGCTACAGCTGACAAAGCACTAGTGGTAAACAAAGTGTAAATATGCCAGCCTAAAAACAAATACAGACACAAAAAAATACTTAAAGCATTAGTGTTATGCCTGTGCCTTCCAGATGAAAGTGCAGACTGTTTTCATTTGAACTCAGGTGGAAGTTTTGGTTTTACTAATGCTAATGAATAGCAAGAGGAATTTAAGAAGCAAAGAAATAAAGTTCTTCATAAAAAAGAACATTTTGAAAACTCCCAAGGAAAAGCACTAAAGAAGTTGAAGCAAGACCACCAGACCTCTGCCCTTGAGAAAATTCCAGCATTAATATAAACATATCATCAAATATCTGGTTTTCCAAAAGTTAATTGCATTGTCAATTGAGAAGTCTTTTCTGTGTGCAGATGACAGTGAACCATAGTTTCTACTGTGGTAACAGAAACTCAAGTTCATATATATACACCAGGAACACACTGACAAAACCTTATCAATCTACCATTCAGTGTCCATATACTATTACAGATTACTTTTTTTTAAATAGGCAATTACCTTGAAAATCCAAAATCAAAACATTAATCCTCAAGCAATGAAATGTCTCAGCTACTTTTAAAAATTTATTTTAGCACAGCAAAACCAACGTCATAACAAATAATTACTATCACATACAGAAGCCTGAAAAGGGAGCAACTCTTGCATTTTACCATCCTAGGACTTCTACTTAGAAGGTATTATCTGAACATCCTTTTACTTCAGCCTCTCAGAGACTAGCATATTGGACCCCTGAAGTCCCCATTGCCTGTCTGTATTTTATTGACCAAAATCCCTCCCTTCCTAGACAGTTGGTAGCAATGCCAAATCTGTAAAAGGAGAAGAAAATTTTAAGACAGGTAGAAGCGTTAATTATCAGTCATCATACAGTACAGATATTACAGAAGGCTTCTGAAACACTGATTCCATGTCCTGAATGGTAATTTCCTGATTTCCCCCCTGGGGAAGCGGAGGGTAAGGAAGGTTCACTCTTTATACTAATATTAGCTAATACAAAGTTTAGATTACTTCCTCTCACACTTCCAGATTTTATCCTCAGCATAAACAATCACCCTGGATACAGTCCAAAACATTCTTTTTAGCACCACGGGACAAGACTGCTCAGTTACATGACAAACTTTGGCATGAAGGGCAGAAGAGTTTGTACAGTGAATCGTTATATTCACAGAAAAAGGCGATTTCCAGTGGAAGGCTCAGAGCCTGAAGATTGTCTTATATCATCCCTAGCACAAGACTCAAGAAATGGCTGCAGAGGTACACAGCTGTCTGGCAAAACCGATTTACGTACACATCAGTCCCTATTATCTTTCAGCAAGCACAAAATGCAAAGCTGTTGCATTTGCACATAACAGCACAGAAGATCAAAAGAACAGGGTTCATATTAAATAGGAATCCATTCTTAAGCACAGTGCAGTATTTCTCAATTTGCTGCACTTTTTAAAGTTACATTTTTCAGGAATGTAAGTAAAGAAAGATATTAGCTCATCTTAGGCTGTGCCAACAGAGTTGAGAGCTTGCAAATGTACTACATAAATACTTTTTCATGTAGAAGAACTGAAAAACAGGTTTATGTTCAAAGACACTTAGATTTTATCTCAATTTCTTACTAGATATTATCATTTCAGCTATATAATTTGTACTTCATGAACACTAATACAAGAACAATAAGCACATTTATAAGAGACTGTTACAGTAACTTTGTTTAGTATATAATATGTAGCGAGATTATTATTTGAACTGTCTCTGGCAAAAATAGCTACAATGTAATTTTTGTATTGATTCATAGCTATACTTTGTTCTATCTATGAGTGTACTTTTAAAAAATTAAGCACCTATTTTAAAACCTTTTACAATCTGAACATATGTTTTAATCTTTCTGTAGCCACCAAATTTGTAAGTTTCACCGAAGACATGTGGGAAAGATACTGTACCAAAATGTATTCAGTTGTACTCCCACTAATCTACTGAAATCAAATTGTGACAATGGAAACCTCAGATAGTATCTTGAAAATATTCAGTTAGAATAATCAGCGTCCTTATATTAGTTATAAATTACAAAAAGCATATACTACTGTCTACAGCTTATATGGAAAACTGTTTAAAAACATATCACTCCTCTACACCCCAAAAAGCTTGGAGTACTGTATTTACACTTTTAAGACAACACAGAAGTGGAAACTCCCAACACAAGGCAACAGTATTTTTTGATAGCTTTAAAATCTACTTACATTGCTGAAAGATGTCTGATTAGTGCACTAGAACTTGTATATTAATCACAGAACCACAGAATGGTTTGGGTTGGAAGGGACCTTAAAGATCATCTAGTCCAAGCCCCTGCCATGGGCAGGGACATGCTTCACTAGACCAGGTTGCCCAAAGCCCCATCCAACCTGGCCTTGAACACTTCCAGGGAGGGGGCATCCACAGCCTCTCTGGGAAACCTCTTCCGGTGTCTCAGCACCCTCATCATAAAAAGTTTCCTCCTTATGTCCAATCTAAATCTACCCTCTTTCAGTTTAAAACTGTTGCACCTTGTCCTGTCATTACAGGCCATACTAAAAAGTCTGTGTCCCCACCTTCCTTATAAGCCCCCTTTAAGTACTGGAAGGCTGCTATAAGGTGTCCCCAGAGCCTTCTCCAGGCTGCAGAACCCCAGCTCTCTCAGCCTGTCTTCACAGGAGAGGTGCTCCAGCCCTCTGATCATCTTTGTGGCAGCCCTCCTCTGGACCCACTCTAACAGGTCCATGTCTGTCTGTCTGACCCCAGAACTAGACACAGTACTCCAGGTGGGGTCTCATGAGAGCAGAGTAGATGGGGAGGAATTGCCTCCCTCAATCTGCTGGCCACACTTCGTTTTATACAGCCCAGGATACAAATGGCTTTCTGGGATGCAAGCGCATGTTGCCAGTTCATGTCCCATATTTCATCCACCAGTATCCCCAAGTCCTTCTCCGCAGAGCTGCTGTCAATCAATTAATCCCCTACCCTGTATTGATACTGGGGATTGCCCCCGCACAGGTCCAGGACCTTGCACTTGGCCTTGTTGAACTTCATGAAGTTCACATGGGCCCACTCCCCCAGCCTGTCAAGGTCCCTCTGGATGGCATCCCTTCCCTCAAGTGAATCAACTGCACCACTCAGCTTGGTGTCATCCACAAACTTATTGAGGGTGCACTCAATCCCACTGTATATATCATTAATAAAGATATTAAATGGTACCGGTCCCAGTATGGACCCCTGAGGGACACCACTTGTTACTGATCTCCATTTGGATGTATTAATCTACCAGTATAATAAATACACTGGAAATATGTATCTATTTTTAACAGTAAGGTTTTTCCATGAAATTCCATGATTTCCAACTAAAATGAGAGCAACTGTTCCTACTATAGGTATCTCCCATTTCAGACCATATTTTAGGGCAACTATTACTGATCCTAGCTTAAAAGGTAGCAGAATGATAGCAACTTCTGATTAAAATGTAAGTCTGAAGTGGAAACTTCATAACCTTGTAAAAAACCAAATTTTGTTGTCTAGGCCAGGATAAAATACAAAGAAGACTAAAGCTAAGACTCTCTGAAATATTGTAAAACATGTTTGCTATTGCATATATTAACTGTTCAGCATTACAGGCAAACGAGTTGCTCATACCTTGCACTTGGTGAAGACATTCTTTCTAATCAAATCTTTTCTTTGTTTTTCCAAATTTGGATGACAATGGTGCTGTGCTAAGAGCACAACTGTTGATGCAGCCTGCAGAACATTCATTCTTTCCAGTACCCAATTAATTAGTTTATAAGAATACTATTTCATACTACTTTCTATACGTCACTAGCTTTGTTAACCCATGTTGGATAGGCATTAGAAAGAATATCCAGCTTAAAGTTGTTTCCATTTATCCATTTCCTGACAGATTTTCAGTTTCCTCCCCACTTAACCCAATGACAAAATAATTACCTTGGAATTTCTTATAACATAGTCAAAGTAGATTTTCATCTTTTCCAATGCCCTTATCCAAGAAGGTGGTGGCAAAGGAAGCCTGAAAACATTGATAATGTAAATTTTAGTGTTTTGTAGTGGACTTCTTTTTTTCTTCTCCAAAAAGCATTCACATCGTAAATAATCTTTAGAATTTAAGCATCAACCCCAAAATGGTCATAAACCCCCAGCTACTACTTAGGCTTTGGTTTAAATATGTATTTCTATTTTGTAGGAAGAGAAATATAGAATTCCAGATTACAGGGTAGTGAAAGAAGCCTAAAAATCTGGAGTAATAAACACTAAATATTCAAACCAGAAGACAGAGAGAAAAAGTAGTGGAAATCTTTTTGGATTTTTTTGTTTTTCTCCAGTGTTTGGCTGACCGATTACCCAGATTCACCAATTCTTTGAACGTAGAAAGTATCTAGGGAATGTAACGCCAAGAGCTGAATTTCAACAATAAAAAAGAAATTTCACCTATCCTTGTTGTCCATAAGGCCAGCTGTATGTTTAGCAATTTGAAAACTTAAACACCAACTTTAAGTACTTGTTTCTGAATGTCGAACCTTAATCCATTTCCAACTAAATAAATTACCCCCCATCAATTCTACATTACATAATTCAGAATAAAATGTGTTTAGTCACAGCTATGAGCCAAACTTTTAGAACCCTGAAAAGTCATTCTTTTAAACAACCTTGGTACATGAAGCAATGAAGTATATGTAAAAATTTCCCTTGCATGAACAATTCTATTATTATTTATAATTCTAATTATTTACCATTCTGCCTAATGTGGTATCATAGTAAATGAAACAAAAAAAAAATTTCCCCTCCCCCTTTTTTTTTCCTTCAGGGGAGAAGAGGAGGAGAAGAGAGGGGAAGGAAGGCAAAGGGAAATTCAGCACTGCCTCCACCTGCTTGCAAAAGGTCAGGGTATGGAAATGTAACACTGACCAAAACAAATATCTCAACTGAATAGTCCTCATAGGGATAATTTTACTTCCAATTGTGGTTTAATAACAAATGGATTCTTTCCTCAGAAGACACAAATTTCTCTATTACTTACTGTATTAGAAAACTGTCTTAGAAAACTTAGGTATACTAATAATAAGCCTGTGCTAAAATATGTTCTAAAATCTCATGCCCTAATCAAAGCTGTGCTACAGTGTTAATAAAATGTTACTAAGTAACAGCGGGGGGGGGGGGGGGGGGGGGGGGGGGGGGGGGGGGGGGGGGGGGGTGGGGAGCTGATCACCCTAAAGCACTGAAAACAGTAAATGATAATGCCAATCTCTGAAGCTCTGTGGGTTAAAAATACAGGCCCTAGGTTCTAGTTGCACTGGATGCTCATTTTGACAGGGTGAAAGCAATATGGCTTCACTCCACATCATGAAGTGACAAATTCTATGGTGTTTACATAAATCCCTCCAGCCAAGAAAAGGTGATCTAATGTGTTTATTTAATCAGGAAAAGGTCACTTTTCAACAGTCACTACTTTACTTTCTCTATGTATTGTAAAGGAAAAGATAATAAAGACAGCAAAGAGCATTCTCTTCTTCATTGTGAAGCCCTTTGATACATTCACTAACTTAAAACAGCCTTACTACAGTGACTAATTATATTATACAAAATCCCCATACTGTTACTTAATAATTCTCCAGAGAACTTCCATTGTCAGCTCTTTGTTTTAACAGACTGAGATGTCTCCTACAGAAGACAATTACTAGAGCACATAGCAGTGACTTATTACATGGATGTGCTTTTTCCTTCTTGTGTTTATTTGTTCATGTATATCTATCCTTATAACTACATTTGACAGGACTCTTGCTGCACAATAATTAGATTGAAGACATCAAGAGGAGTAAGGTCTACAGAGTATTACTCGTACGCTTCCCTCACTTCCAATTCAACTAATTAACTTAATCATAGTGGGATAACTTAGAAAAAAAGTTTGTGTCAGCTATCTAAACTGATAATGGTCATCTCTATGGCGATGAATTTCTTTTGTTTCTAAATAACTTTATACCAATTTTCAAGAGATTACAAGGGATTGTAATACAGATATAAAAATACTGGGTAAAGAGTTAGCCTCCTTATCAAAGGGACACAGAGAGGAACGAGGACAAACACATGTTTGATTGTGATTCTCATAGCAAACTATCCAGAATTCTATAAAGCTACCTTTTTACAAAGAACTGCCCAAAACAAATGCAAGGGGAAAAAAACACCACGCAAATTTAATGTAATACACTTTTTTTTAAAAAGTGAAACTCTTTTTCCAAACCTGGTTTAGAACAATTCGCTCTGTTCCCAGGGATAAAGCTTTTCATACAATATTTTCCTTATTTGTTAATACAGATTTGACATGATACACTATTTCAGTTCTTCAGACTTGCCCTGTAACAGTATCAGCCAGAACAGAACCTAGAAGAAAAAAAAATCAGCAAAAGCTACTCCCAGTCCATCCATTAATATTATAATGTGATCACAGCAGAACCAGTTTATGTATCTTCATTACAATTTCACCAGTAATTTTAGAAGTATGAACTCTAATAAAATTTATCTCAATAACACATTAGTTCCAAAGTCAAAGCAATTCTGGCATTTAAATAACCCTAAAGAGAACTTCCGTATCAAGCTGAGTGTGTCCATATAAATCCTCCCTAAATTCTAGCATAGAATCACCAACATAGTGCCATCAAAAACTGAATCTCAGCCAGTGGCTACAGCTAAGAAGCAATTTGGTAGGACAGAGACAGCTACCACCCAAAGCAGCAGGCTGGCCAGCTCTGTTGGATGCACTGACCTCCATTTTCAGTTTCAATCAACTTCTAGGGACAGGACTTAGTTTTTATGCTGGTCCGCGAAATGGCATTCCTCAAGAAAACACGGCATCTCTTTCAAAACTGAAAGTAATATAACAGATGAACATGATTATCTGCAGATCATTTCTGATCTGTTGGCCATAAATACACTTCTGACTTGTGGAAATGCATACAGCATTTTGATAGTTTATTGTCTTCTACTTTGTAGATATGGTGAATTGTTTTGTCCCCTGTTGTTATCAATTCTCTTTCTCTCTCCAATGAGCTTTCCAAAAATGGATTTCAAGTGGATCTGTACATTATACAACATATACACACTAGAATCAGAAAAAAAGTGACAATTGTCTTAATGATCCCATCTTCTTTCCCTGCCATAAGCAGTACCATGCCTAATTTTCCTCTGGCCTAGAAATTCTTTGGATGAAATCCTATTAAAAGAAAGTCAACATTCCCAATTTCATTTGCAGATTTTCTTTAAAACCTTTCCCTCATCTCAAATTTATACAACCATCACCCTTTTTCCCAGCACAATGTTCTATTCACAACAGATATTGCTCATATAACCTGTTGCAGTAATCACATAAGAATGCTGTGAAAGTTGTCAATTTAAGTGTAGATTACTAAATGCAGGATCATTATTGCATTTAGACTGATGAGGAATGATTCTCTGCAGTGTGTTGAATCTCATCTAATTTTAGATCTTTATTGAAATACCATAATCAACTTCAGGTAAGAGTGACTGCGTCTATTCAAGATATGATTGAACTTAATTGGCTAGAAGTGGTGACCTCTATATTTCAAAATATGCTACCTGACAAAATTTAGAACAATTGGCTGCAATTTTTCAGTGTCCCTTTTCATCACATATCAAAATATTGCTTTATTACTATACCACATTTTGTGCAGCTACATTTTAGAAACTTCACACAAAGCTGTGATTGCTATGTTGGAGGTTAATATGGGAAACTGGACACTTCAAAGAAAGTTACACGTATCTTACATGAAGCTCTGAGTTTCAGAGCATCTGTGGATTTAAAGCCTCCCAGCCTGTTACATCAATTTAAGTACAGTAAAACAATTAAGCTTCTAGATGAGTGTTTAATTAAAAAATTAAAGCAATTCTACAGCAGGTCTAGACTGCATATACTATAACTCATATGCTCATGGTTGAAATTTTTTTGCACTATTATTTTATTCTTTCTGATTATATTGCAGTAAGTTCCAATATATCATCCCTTCTGTCAATGCTTCCAGTACTCCCCTCAAGAAAGGCAATTTATTAACTGCTATTTCCCCATACTTGAAAGTACTTACTTGCTAACATTCACAAGGGTTACCAAAAGGAAGAGAAAACACAATGAAACAAAGATTTTCACAGACACAGAAGGTCTTAGATTTTAAGTTTTATAAAGTACTTTTGTGCCTTTATAGTCACCCTCAAAGTCCAGTCTATTAGAAGCAGACTGTTAAGGACATATGCAGGCAGGTTTTTTAAAGTCAATCTGTAATCAAAATAATTACATTTATGAGCTCTGGGGAAAAAAAAATAATATCTCACTATCGCATTACAAGCAGTGCTTTCTTAAAAGTCATTAAAAAACAATCTTTGCCAGCAAAATCCAATTCCAGTGCATATTATGGGGATCTCTAAATACAGAGCTTTCCTAAGCTAATGTAGTGAAGGAAGACTGGCAGGAAATGAATTAAAATCAGCATAACTAAAGGTTTTACATCATGAAACACAACTTATATCACTGTCCCTACTGTAATTACCTTACAATCAACAATGTTAAAAAAAAAAAAAAAATCAAATGACTGGGAATCTAGCTCACTGACAACTATCACTGCATTACCTTTAATCTAGCTGGAATTATGGCCAAGGTATCTCCCCAATGAATACATATTTGTGACAAACATGACCTGCCAATGCATGTCATTACTACCGCATAAATGCAGCTGGAAGAAGGTCACCTGTACCTGACCAAATCCTCAGAAGCTGCAGAACACTTCAGTGACTACACCTACACTCTGGGAAGTCAACTCTTTTGTATATGATACATTAATTCTTCAGTAATCTTCCTCTCCCACCTTTCCCTCTCCTCCCCCTCCTGACTGAGGGATCAGCCATGTCCCAAACCTGTATAGCTTAAACTTCTAAGGAAATTGCTTAGTTGAGAGAAAGCTGCGGAAAAGGACTAGAGCTATGCAAGGTAAGAAAGGTAAAGTTACAGACAAAGACAGGTTTGTCAGTAGCTCAAAGATTCAAAAGGAAGAACATAGAAAGGTGCAAAACTGTAAAAGAAAAATCATACGGAGTCTGCAGAGAATAATCCAGCACCATCAAGGGTCTGTTACAAGTAGTGACAGCCTCCTTTCTCCCACCCAACTGATGCCTGCCTGGCCAGCTGAGACTCTTCAGGTGCCTTACTGGAAGCTCTAAGTGTACTAGTGGTTTTTAAATCCTACCTGTCCTTTGTGTGTGTTAACTAATAAGCAATAGTTTGCAGTCAAGTACACCCTCTTTGCACTCTGTAAAACACGTGTGAAAAAAGCAACCCTGAGATGGACAGTAAGAACACACATACCAAGTTATCTGCATTTTGTAACTCACGCTGATGTGACTGACAACTTTTCTTAAGTGCATTAGGCAAGGAACCATAATCTTTAATACTATAGTACTCCATAAAGCATCAACTTACATCAATTTAAAATGCTAAACGTGCAAGTGTTATAGAGTAGCAGCATACCCATTTCTTCCTGAAAACTGACTGTTAGAAACCATGGTGATGCTCCCACATAAGGCAACAAGTTTTCACTTCTACAGATATTTAGAAGAGCTCGACATTGAATTGTAGCCTACTTAAGCCAAAAAAATTTCTCTGGACATCTATGTTAAGAGAACTATGAGCCCAGACAGGTACCCCTACTAACCAAACCCTGATCTCTGAAACGTATTTCCCAATTCATTCCATCTACTAACACCAGTGGCAGCTAAAGATTGGGAAAGTTGGCAACAAGAAGAAAGGAAAAAATTTCAGGTAAAGAACAGCCGTTTAAGGAAAAATTAAATACCAACCTTAAGAAAGGCTGCTGAAGATGTTAGAAGATCAACATGCCTTTAAGGAGTCAGATCCCAAAGTGAAGTAAATTACTATCAATTGACATCAGTGGACATTTTTTCCCCATAAAACACAACATAAAGTCTATATAGGATTTAAACACTGGGTGGCAGAAAAGGCCATCGTCTCAGCATCCAAAGAGGTGTACTGTGCCATTTTAGATGCAAGAGAGCACTTGAGATACCTGCAGGAGGCTAGAACACAAGATAGGGAAGAGAAGCTTCAGGTGACCCACACAACTCTGGAGGGGCAGCTGGAGGACAGGCATCTGACCCAGAACTAAAACACACGCTTTGGCACCTGACAGCTGCCCTATTTCTGTTGCACCGACAGAAGGCTAAAAGCAGTTTCTGAACTATAGTAGTTGATGACCCACTTTGAGAAAAACTGAAAAAAGGCTAACACACTGAGCTACAATCAGCTGCTCCACCAACAGTTCAGAAGACTGAGCTGGAGAGAACATCTGGTTAGGCAGCAGGGGACCAGCATGTCATCTGTTGCCCTGATGTAAATTGTGGCTTATGGGACACAGCGTTTATACTCTGAACTCTACCTACAGCATTTCAAAGCACATTTGGCATGGATGTCACTTGAGACTTCATAAAACTGAAAAAGAAAAAAATAAAGAAGAGACTTCTCCCATTACATGGCTTAGTTAAGTAAATTTCATTTCCTTTACAGCACTTACAAGCCTTAATTCCCAAAACAGAGAGTATCACCAACAAATACAAACAAGACAAAACCTGTAGGTGAACAGGCCAAAGGATTCCCACTAGCTACAATTTGGTGCCTTCACAGAACCACCAAAGCATGGACATATAAAATCAGCTTAAAAAAAAGCACTGAAAACAGGGCCTGGGAAAAAAGCCTCAGAAGAGATTCCAGGGATATCTGGTGGCCCCAGAACCTCGTAACTAACATCACTTCTTGCTGATCATACTGGTGCATTCAAGGAAGCAGAGCTTTGTAATTAGAACCAGAATGTAATTCAACCTCTGACTTTTGTGCCAAATTCTTCTAGTTTGAGCAAGAACTTAAAATTTTGGCTAAGTGCTCAGATGAAAAGGGTCACACAATTAAAAAAAAGATAAACCAAACACAAAACATAGGGCATCACATGATTTCTGCCAAGTTTTATTTCTACCATTATTCATAAAGGCTCACAGAAATATATCAGTATACCTACTGTCCCTTAGAATTGGATTAAGAAAGTGTAGAATCTAACAAAACCTAATGACAGAAGAGGAAATCAGAGCCTTAAAAAACAAAACAATACTCTCAAATCTCAATAAGCCTAGAGAGGCAGCATGATTTACATGTTTTAATTATGTAGTGCTTGAAAAAAACCAACTTATCTTCACTAGGTAATACCTTGCTCTCAATTATTTCTAAATTGTTTTGCCTGATTAGTATTTTAGACACATTTGCTATATGGAGAAATGAATTTAAATCAAAACACAATCAACCACTCTAGTTGTGATCCCACCTGGTCTCCAGGGTTTACAGCATCACTTCTAATGAACTTGGCAGCTGAATAATCTTTGAATATGATTTTAGGAAGGAAAAATTGTTATACTTACCTTGTGCTAAATAAATTACAAGCAGAATACTTACTTAAGATGATAGGGTGTTTACATGTATTTCAAGTGACCTATCTTAAACAGGATCACAATAGAGACAAGGTACCTAATCTACCACAAAATTAACTAGACAATGCCAGCTAGACTACAGGTCCAGAGCTTGTGGCATCCCTTCTACCTCACAGCATTTAGCTTTCATGAACTGAGAGATAGAAAAGCCACATTTTTAATAGGAACCAAGACAAAGGATATAAAAGTTTGTTTTTAAAAAGTATTATTAAAATAAACCGCAATCCTCAATCAAGCTTTGTGGTTTTGGTTTTTAGGTTGGCAGCTGAAGGGGGCAAGGGGATGGACATGGGGATGAGCAGGAGGAGATAGAGATGAAGGAGAGGAAGATTCACGAAATTAATATGTTTGAGGAAAACAACTGCCCAGATCCAGATTTTAGAAAAACTGGAAAGATGTACCAAAATTATGAAAGTGGAAGTTTATTTCTGAATCAGTTTTTTGTTGCTTTTTTTAAAGCAGAAATTATAATACTTTTCTTGGAAAAAAAAGTTAAGCAGAAAATATTCTTTTACTTATCCAGTTATTTTACTTTTAAATGTTCATTTTACTGAAATTGAGGGTTTTTTCCTCATGTGACACCTTGAACAGAGTAATTTTTAAGCTGCTGTTTACAATTTATCAAAAAGTTCACTGTTTGTACAACACTTGTATAAACATGGATTAAAAAAAAATACAATTCTACTGCTCATTAAGCATTGTCTCAAAGTCCACAATCCAAAAAACACTTTCATCTTCTTAAGTTGCACTGTGGTGCTAGAAATGCAACCTCCAGGTTGTCCTTTGAACAGTTTTATTACTGCTTTTCTTGGAGCTATTCTCTACTTAAGTGAATATTACTAAAAATACAGTATTTAAAATACACCATGGATTATAGTCCTTTTTTGGCATGGATATAGATTTTTTTGCCACCTTTTGTTATAGCAAGTATTCACAGTCCCCTTCCCATACAACTGAATAATCTTGCAAATGCTGTGAGACAAATTTACTTACATCTTGGCTTTCAAAGAATATGTAGACAAACTAAACTGATAAAGCAATTGTTTCTTAATCTCCTTCATGGCAGAGAATTAGTTTCTCTCAATTCCAAAGTAAATTGAGCGTTCTTTGTATTTCATGTTTAAGTACCTGTAGATTTAACAATTCTTCCCACTACAGAGGGAAAGGGATTTAGTACAAGCACTGTACAGGAAAGAAGGCTGTACTAGCTGAAGAGATTCGTCTCAGAAAGCAAGCTTTTCAGTATATCATTCAACAGATTGTGTTTGGTGTCATTTATTTTCAGCAAACTTTGAACATCTACAAGCAACTCGAGTCTCTCTCAGATTTTTATACTCCCCTCTTTCAGACTAGAGTTGCTCATTTACTAGTATGGAAATTAGCAGGCATGTCAATAAAGCCTAAATGGGGGAAATTAATAACATTTTCAATAAAATGTCAGTTCTGATTCTTTCCCAATGTTTGGGACTTGTACACACAAAAAAGAGGAAAAAAACCAAACCATTTTTTAATCAGTTCTGAGCTACTTGGAATAAACATGATTGTTATATCTTTTAAGCCTTAAAATTTGACTATAAACACACATAGAATATTTAATGTTTCAGATATTAGGACTAAAGAAGCCCTTAATGACTAAAAACAATTCACTTCACAGCTTCCTGTGCTTGAAGGGGAAGGAGGGCTTTTCCTAAAAATTTAAAAAAGGAAACCCAAATTTGTTGTTGCATTTCACTAGAGGGCAGGGGATGGGGAATGATGTATCAGGGACCCTCAGTCATCCAGAGCACTGTTTTTAGTCATCAGTAGAGCATAGATTCAATTTCTCTGGTCTCTGCTATTTCCTAATCTCCTCTCTCCCTCTCACAGCTCTTTCCCCTCCCCCTTTCCAGCATTCAGTCTGGCATCTATTCCCATCACATAAGATGAAAAGTAATTATGTAGTCATGTCCCTCCCCAATGAGTACAGGCACTGACTGAACAGACCCGTGTAAGAAGTTCTTCAGTTCTGAATAAATGCTTAACGTTGCCAAGTGCTACCTACAAAGCAGCTTGCTGTTTCTTTCATTTACAAATCCTTCCAAAACACTCAATACCAGCACCACTTTCTTTCCCAATAGGAAGAACCTGCCTCTGCTTGGAACAGAGAAAGGTCCATAATTGCATTCAATTTATTTTCTCACTAGAGAAGTCGGTACCACACACTTGTTGATTATACATAAGCATAAAATGAAATAAAGTGTGAAATACCATTGTATCGATATTAAAGCTTCAAGATTATCTGAAATAGAATTTATCTGAATATCAATTTAAAGATTAATAGGAAGTAACTCAAACAGGAAAATTTTATGATTAGACATACTAAAATGCATTTGCTATAATAATTAAAATCTCCATTCAAAAGGTCCCCTGAATTCATCAATTAAATTGTCTCAAATAAAAAGTAAATAAAGAAGAGCTCATCCTATTAAGTAACACAGTGCATAGTTACTACATTGGTCACTTGGTTTAACTGAAATTGAGAGTTACTGTGCAAGAGTTTCCATTAAAGAGTTGACCTATGCTATGTAACATTACTTCTGCAATAGTGACCTTCTTAAACAGTACCCCCATAAGCTATGAAACTGTCAGCCTCAAGAGTATAGCCTATGAGTACAAGAAGAAAAATCTTTTTTGGCAACTAACTGAACATACCTAATTCTGATCCAAGGTTTAAGAACATCTGCAATCTAAGCAGATCCAGTCAACGGCAATTCAATGCAAGTGAGGGAGGGAAACAGAGGAAAAATAGTAAACTGAACTTGCAGCATGCAAAACCTATCAACTAACAGATTAACAAGAGACCAGAACTCTACAGTCGCTGAGTGATGGAGCCACCGAAGCAATCACTCAAACGTAACCTTGAAAGGGTTAAACCAGAACTTTGTAATTGATAAGAAGGGCAAACACAATTAACATGCATCTCAAGGGGGGGAAAAGCAAATTTGTCATAGAATAAGACATGAAAGACACTGTACAGAATTTATTAAGAAATGTTTTAAGGAGATTTTGGGGTTGTGCAAAACACTGTGGGACGTTTAGGGGAAGAATCAAAGACAAGAAAAGGGAGGAATCGAGGTGGTTCAGGGATGAGCAAACATAGGAAAAATGGGAGAAAGAGACTGAAATAAGCTGGCTGCCTGTGTCTATTTCTCCATTTAAACCACAGAAATATACAGCATATGAGATAAATCCCCTTGCCCCCAATACCTCAGAGAATATAAAGTAAAGAATATTAAATGCTAATCATCATCTGGCATTAACACGTGGTTTGACACACACTATATTTATACTAGCTAATTAAGTGTGCCCAAACTGGGTACCTGAAACTGCCTACTGAAAATGACCCCTGCTCTGTATTAACTGTTGTTTGACCCCTGGAAGCTCTTTGGAATGGAGCTAGTTGTCCTGGGGCAAAACCTTCTCTACATTTCAACAATCTGACAGTTTGACAATAAATTTCCAGAGCTTGCAAGTTTTCTTCAGCTTTTCTTATTCTTTTATGTATTTCTATATGTAAATAGAATATATCATATATAATATGTTATATATATATATATCATATGAAAAAACTAATTCTATTTTATAATATATAAAATATTTAATTATATATAATACATATTCCTATGCAATATTTAAATAGGTATCTATATATTAAAAAAGCTTGAATCTATTTTAAAATAAAAGTAAATATAACTACATAATTATAGATAAATACATACAATGCACATGTGTCCTGGTTTCAGCTGGGATAGAGTTAATTGTCTTCCTAGTAGCTGGTACAGTGCTATGTTTTGAGTTCAGTATGAGAAGAATGTTGATAACACTGATGTTTTCAGTTGTTGCTAAGTAATGTTTATTCTTATTTATAATCTAAAATCAAGGATTCTTCAGCTTCTGATGCCCAGCCAGTGAGAAAGCTGGAGGGGCACAAGAAGTTGGGAGGGGACACAGGCAGGGCAGCTGACCCAAACTGGCTAAAGGGGTATTCCATGCCATGTGATGTCACATCTAGTATATAAAACTGGGGGGAGTGGGGGGGGGGGGAATCGCCACTCGGGGATTAACTGGGCGTCTATCGGTGGGCGGTGAGCAATTGCACTGTGCATCATTTGTATATTACAATCCTTTTATTATTATTGCTGTCATTTTATTAGTGTTATCATTATCATTACTAGTTTCTTCTTTTCTGTTCTATTAAACCGTTCTTATCTGAAACCATGGGTTTTACTTCTTTTCCTGATTTTCTCCCCTATCCCACTGGGTGGGGGGGGAAGTGAGTGAGTGGCTGTGTGGTGCTTAGTTGCTGGCTGGGGTTAAACCACGACAACATGGTATATAACATGTACATATGCAGCCACAGAAGACAGAAGAATAACAAAACCTAAATACTACCATTTCATCTTAGATTTTAAGTATTTAGCAAAATAAAGGAATTTAACTCAGCATATTGTAATTGTTGGAACAACCCAATGACTTTTCCAGTTTGGAGAATAGTGTAGTTTTAATACAACAGGTAAGAAGTAATTACCACTAACACACCTGAAGTGATATTTTACACTTACTTTGCATAGTCAAAGAGCCTGCTGTCCCAGAGCTGATGAGTTCCTTTAGGACCAGAATGGAAGAAACAAGAATCTGTACCATCAAATTTGTTGAGACCATCCTCAGAGTTTTTTGATGCATGGCTGTGCACAACATCCAGCAGAACAGTGATGCCCATTGAGTGAGCAACGTCAATCATTTCTTTCAGATCATCTGGAGTTCCATAACGGCTATCAGCATGAAAATGCAATGTGTTATGAGTGGTACAATCTGAACTTAAGCTGACAATACTGAACATTACTCAGAAAAACTGCATCAAAGCCAGCAGTTCTTCATCACCTAGCTTCCACTCATATACAGGTTATTTTTTCAGCCTCTTACGTAGTAGGTATTGATTACAAACTGACAATTAAAACTATTTTTTAATTATAAAAATTACATCACACATGCATGCAACGTTTTGCAGGAATAGTTTCAAAGTTTTATTCTTCCCTTTTAATCTGTCAATACATCAAATTCAGTGTACAAGATAACTTATACAACTTAAAGCTTCTATTTAATATTGAACATTTCCTTACTTTGTAAGAGACAAGAATATATTTGTATTACTGGAATAAAGTAATCCATAATGACTACAAAAGTAAATGTACATTCATGAAAGTCCCCAAAATACAGCATCTGCTGCTGTCCTGCTTAGTTATTTGTTTTAGGTACTACACTATTTGTCTCCTGTGTCTGACAAACATTTTTTTCAACTAATTAAGCCCGTTAAAACTTCCTGTCTATCTAAATTTAGCCTGGTTGTCACTCGAGCTTCACCAAGATGGAAAAAAAAAGTCACAACGTTCAGGCTTATCATAATTTTCTTAACAATTACCTGAACACATTTTCCTTCTATTTTCACCCTACGCCTCAAATCTAAGTACAGTCTGTTGCAAGCATGGAAAAAAGTTCCTACAGAACACACAGAGCCATGATTTTAATCAAGTTTATTATGAACAAATAGTGTACAGTTCTGTTTATCATAAAAGAATGACTTACACCTTGTGTTTGTTACTTCCAAGAATTCCACAACAAAACCTTAAAGACTGCTGAAGCTGGATTAGCTGGAATATGCCATGACAGCCAAAGTTACTTACAAACTTTTTGTTTGTATCCTATACAAAGTGTTTCACAGAACAGCTGATCACTATGCCCAATTGATTTCAGATTTAAGAGGAAGCTATAGCAAATACCTAAGCCGCTACTTTCTCTTTCCATTAAACGTTTACTTGCAAACACACACATACAAGCATACTGATTTCAATGGATGGGGAGTAAGGTAAAAGAACCAAAAAGATGCTTAAGTACTTAAACTCACCTTGATGCTGCAAAGAAGCTTGTGACCTGATAACCAAAACTGGCGTAGTACGCATGTTCCATAATAGCCATCAGCTGGACACAGTTATATCCTATAAAAAAGAAGAAATAAAATAAACAAGCCCCTGCCTTAAGGGTTGTTAAAAGATGATTCAACACCTGTAACATATCCATTCTAGGCTTCTCTCATTTTAGCTGCTTCTAACTCTAATGATTAATAACTAAAATTGAGTCTCTCTCAAGAAGTAATTCCACCTAATAGTTTATACTTACGTGATCTTCCATTAAAAATGGAACGGTCAATTTGTCAAGTGATCTACATATGAGTAGGAGTATTGAACCTCTCAGATTTAGAAAGCAGTAAGTGTTATGCAAATATAATCTTAATTTAACTTCAGAATATTAACTACGCCAATGTGCATGTCCTGAACTTCTGCTTCACTTTTGACACTTGCAGTCAGGGCATTTGGGGGTAGTCACTGATTACATCTACTATACCTTACGCCCCGTGGAATCTTTTTTCACCACTTCAAAAACATTCTTCTTCCAAATTTAATGATTTTATTGCCCCTCTACAAGAGTCTTTCAAGAAAAACAAAACACAGAAGTAATGTGTTTTTCATTCTGAGTTTACCAAAGAACGAAGGTAGTACAGGAGGGTAGGAGATATGCTGTCTCTTGAATCACTAAGATAGTTTAGTGCAGTATTAAAGGAGGGAAATTTAAAGGGAAAAAAACATACTAATGGTGAAGGCATAGTAGTCGCCACACATCTTAACTAAAGTTATCTTTAATATCAGTAAATGCCCCAGATAGCTAGCAAGTAATGACTATTAGCAAAAAGTAACCTTCAGGTTTAATCTATAGTCCGTTGAGACTCCCACCACCACCACTTCTCTTTATTAGTTTAACCAAAGTCTCCACTTCATTCTTTAGTTTAGACAAGATACCGGTTTCTTTTTTATTGTTCTTTTTAAATTTCACAGCTATAAAAGAGTTATTATTAGAACACAGTTGGCATGAGCTCAGCAATTTGTCAGATTCATTGCTGTTTTACAATTCAAGCTCGTTGCACTTATTCTTATTTACAGCACTTTTATTTATAAATGGCAACATAGCATCAAATTAATCTCATTCAATTTGCTTGCTATTTATTTTGCTATTTGTTATGCACATATTTCTACAAACTATTAATATCTTAGCTTTCTTACATACTGATGTCTTTAAGCTTGTCCTAACAAGTAAGATATTCCAAAACCAAATCTAACATCCCCTAAAAATACATTAAAAAAAGAGACTTACTTACCTTAAATAAACACTGTGGGAATTAAGAACAAACATTATCTGTTATTTCTGTATACCCTACCTAAACTTGATATTGCTTTTATTTTGTGGTATATCAGCCTTTTCATGATATTTCTCCTCCCCAAAGAAAAATCTGTAGGTAAAGCAGAAAGCTTTCTTAATTCTGTTACACATATTAATCTCCTGGAATGACTGAAATACTTTGGCAGTAGAGAAAGTCACAGATACCTAATGTGGAATCCAGATATACTTTTTGTTGAGGGCCTCCAGACGAGCAAACTCCCTCATCTCCCCTGCAAGCTCAACTTTATTGAAAGGCAAAAGTCACATTCTGTGAAACACTGACTCAACAAGTAAACCTACAAGAAAAACGTATGGCTTCTTCAGGCACTCTGATTAAAAAAAACCCACACTACACATAAGCACAGCCACCATCCACAGAGCTATCAGCCATGGATGTCACAGTTATTTTACAGCTGAGCGTAACAAAACCTATTTCATCACAGGGCAGTAAAAGCCACCAAGTTCTAATATTCTCCATTATAGAACCAGTGCAAGACACCACAGGGAAAAAATAATTATCAAATAGAAACTGAGGTGAACAGGTTTGCTATGCATCCTGAGATAATCATGCCAGCTGTTTCTTTCATACATCCCTCCAATATACTAGAAGATCTTTTCTCAAAGAGGATTTCTCACATTTAACATTTCCATCTTCTGATACTTCATAGCAACTGTTCAGGGATAAAAAAATTAGCACGCTTATTCTGACAAACAGAAAGGACAATCCTTTCTATCCAGATACTTTGTCTTTCCTTAGAATCAAGATATACATTAGTAGAACCAATTAAGAACACAGTATTTTCTAAAGACTATCTCACAAAAACAGGTCCTTTTTTGAGTGGAAAGCAAACCATGCAGAAAGCAAGTTGCCCTGCAACATTTATGTAGGCGTTTGCAATCACATTTTACTTAGTCTGTGGAACAGATTTTGATTCACATATCGTATTTCAGTCTATGTTTCTTTTCCATAGGTTTTACTTGTTTATAATTCTTGCTGCCCTAAGAATCTATTTTTATAGTACGTGTAATCTGAAAACACAGAAAACCTATATACGCTTGATAATTATCTTTTCTAATATGAGCACAGGCACATAAAAATTTTATCTCTGTAAGTATCTCTTATTACTTACCAAGATCCTTTATTCTAGGTAGTACATTGTATGTGAAGTTTTTGTAAGAAGCTACCTTCCCTTCTGGGGAAGCAATCCCCACATGAGATTCATAGATTCTTAGGCTTTTTAATCTCTTGGGGGAAGGATGCTTATGCTGTAAGGAAAAAAAGTTATCTTTAGGATACAACAACTCGGAAGTGTTGTCACAGTCACATTATTTGCACAAGATGAAAAACAATTTAAGGTTTGGTTTGGTTTGTTTTTCCTCTAAGAGCAAGAATATCTCAGAAGTAATTAAGCATTCTAAACTGTTAAAGCAAATATCTATTTCAAATCAACATTCTTCATGAACAAGAAACTGGACATCCATGATTCAACACTTTTCGTATATCCTTTTTAAATTACGCTGAAGCGTACAAACTTATAGCAGCCATTGTACTATAAAGTTCTTCTGAATTACTATGAAACTTTTTGAAAATAAAAGACAACAGAAAGATAGGTTTTTATTTTTTAAGCATACCTGCTTTTCACAGGTATTTGTATTTTAAGTTGCTCTGCCTTCTCCAAGCTAAAATTTATAAATATTTTAGTTCTAAAGAACACAATTCCACAGCACAGAATCATCTACATTCCAGTTACTTAGGATTAAAAAAAAAACCCCAAACCTCAAGTCTGTAGGTGAGTACACAGTATTTCTAGATGGGTGAAAATATTTAAAGAACACAGAGGCAACTGAAGTTCATCACAAAACCTCTTCCTTACACTTGAAGAGCTTCCTTCATCAGGATTTTACTTTTTAAAACAAAAGTCTTGTCTGAAGAAACTTAGGAAAACCTACCTATTTTCCCCAAAAAGTTTTTTCTTTTCCTCCCTCTCCCAATTAAAAAAAAAGTTACAAGATTTTATATTCTATTTGTTAGTTTAATATTCAAGTGAAATTTTGAGAACTTGAAAAGTTAGAACAAAACCAGTAAAAAACCACACATATATAAACAGAAATTAAAGGGACAATGTGAAGAACAAGAAGTTCTGGCTGAGGTTTGTTGTCTGTATTTTACTTCCACTGGGCACCTCTCCTATTCATAAGAGGACTTTTTTTTTTTCTGACTTAACTCAGTAAGGCCTTGTCTGCACCCTAAATGTTCTCTCCTCCTTTTTACTCTACGTCATACAGGTCATTGCATTTCCAATTACCTTCCCATTCCCCCTCTTATAGAGGATCTAGGTGTCTCACAGCGCCATAGATACAGTGTAGATCACTAAATTCAAATGAACTATACACCTAAATAAAAGTTACTGTAGATTATTTAACAATTTATTTTTTAAAGAGACTTTCCATGTGAGTTACCCTTTCTCTGTCAAGCAGATGCTTCATAATTTGAGGTGGGTGCTAAAATTTAACTCAAAACAGAGGTTGCAGCACCTCTAATACAGAATACTGCATACCAGTTTTTAGCGAAAACATCAAAAAGCCTAATAGTATGAAATAATATCACTCAGTCTGACTTCATATAGCATTGACTTATTATTGGAGTACTGAACTTTGTATTTGTGGCTAACTTTTAAACCCAATTCTGATAATTCCCTGCTCTCCTCTGTACCAGGAAGGGCCACCCAGTCCTGGAATAGTTATCGAGCTTGCGTAGCATGTGGGAAGCCAAGTTTAAAATACCATTTTAACAGGTAACTATATTTTATATACTCCATGGGAGACTGAAAAAGTAGCTCAAAAACATCCATCGTTGAAGTCACTTGTTTCTGTCAAAGCCATGAATTAAAACCCATCACTTCTTAGGTAGCTATTTTAACCACTTTACTCTTTTTGTGGAACAACTCCTTTTTTTTTTTTTTTTTTTTTTTTTTTTCTTCTTCCAAGCAGGGATACAAGATGACATGATACACAGTTTTATACACCTTTTGAAAATAACATTTAAGCCTTACTATATATGACTGTGGTGGATTCCAGTGTACCCAATCGTAATTTACTTTGTCTTCATCACGGACTACGTATCTTGCCCAAGGTGAAATACGATAGAGGAGTTCGCCATTTTGAGCACGAATCACCACCTATAAAATAACCACAACATATGCGTGCAGTCACATACAATTCTATAACACCTCCTATATAAACCATAACAGAGAATAAAATAGTACGCTACTCAGAAATTTAATTTAGAGAACACACGCAAATATACAATGCAAGTCAGGACAAGGAAGGATGACCCTGTTCACAGAGATGATTTGCAAAGGGATAGCAAACCAGACATGTCAGACACAGAAGTGATGTTCACAAGCAGGAGCTGAAAGGTGAGGATATATATGTAAGCTTCATGTAAGTAATAGGAGAAAGAGCCTTCCAAAATGGATTACTGTTAGGTGCCCTAACTTCTCCTGTCATTGCTACTTCCCCACCACATTCTTATAAATTTAAATAGACATGCAGTATAATGTCATCAAGATGAGAACTGTGATTTGTTTACTTGGCAAACAATCTAGTAAGCCAATTTTAATATCTTAATTCCCTCTTCCTTTTAACACTGAGTCCTGACCGATATAAAATAGACCAGAACCACAGATCAACACAAGAAGCACAGGATGGCTTTCAGGTCAAAAGGTGGCAAAAGAGTAAAATTTAAATTGCTGGGTTTCTTCTGCTGCTTTTCAGTTTCTCCAGATGCCTTCATCATTCTAATGATAAAAAAAGTATTATCATCTATTTCACTTTCTGTATTTAGTTTCCTCTATTTTATAACAAGAGATTAAAAAAGACCATTCTTTTCAATTCCTTCAAAAAGCTTGTAAAAATTCACCAGAAAGAGTGACCAAACTCAACCAACCTAGGAACTCTTTTAGAGTATTATGATTTTACACAGCAAAAGCAAAATTGAAATAATTACTAGGATAATGTTGTACCAGGACCTTGCAGAAGACATTGCCTTTAAGAAATTGGTGATCTTGAACAGGCCATCTCTGCTCTACTAAGTAATTAATGTAATCTGTAACTTATCAAATACCCTTGGGAAAGGGTATGAGAATTAAGGAGTAGAAGGTAGTAGCGTTGACTGGGAGAGTGTTGCACATTTAGGAGCTAGGGAAAACAGGTCCATGCTGTGCTGCACATGTCCCCTGGCTGCAGGACAACCTCAGCCATCTCAGCATTAACAGAGGGACCTGCAGGCAGCTCCCCCTTGGTACCGGTGACTATACCACCCACATGGCCTTGCCTTTGTCTAAAAGTGCAGCAAGAAATTCTCACGAGAACATGCTTTAGGAGTAGAGTTGTTTTCCTGTAAGGGAATTATATACTAGCTTGAATAACCAAAACAGAGAGCTTCTCTCTAAGGACAGAATCTGGTCCCACACAGGATGCCATGTGAAAATCTACCAGGGCACTGTCTGATGCCACACTAATGCAGGGTGCCCAGGATTTGAAGGTGACTTGCTCACTATGAGTATTCCTCCTCTTATTCTATCTAATTAAAGCAGTTATCCTATGAAGCCAACTGCTGTCAGGCCTTTCTTCCTGATACACAGAAAGAACCTTGTTCTATCCCTCTCACCCCACCCCACCTCCCCCCTTCCTCAGGGCAGAACAAACAGCAGCGCTCTGGTTTTGCTTGGTATTTTGGCTGCCATTAAAACAATAAGACAGAAGGTTTGCAAATTTAAAACCCAGAAATGTATGAGTGAGTGAAGTCCTGAAATTCTTCATTCTGCTGTTACTAAGAAGTTGATGCTTTTTTTGTTGTTGTTTGACTGTTGGTTTTGGGGGGCTTTTTTTTTTTGTGGTAAGAAGAGGTGTGAACATCATAAGAAGCCTCAAATGAAGGGGGGGGGTGGGTTGAACTTTTTTTTTTTTCCTTCCCTTTTTTATTAAAAAAAAGTGACTTTTCTTTGCTCTCATTTCCTAACAAGTAGTCTGGAAGAAGACAATTATCAAAGAATTGCCTTTTCAGCTGTGGCAAGCATCTTTCATTACTTTGATAGATTGCCTGTATCCTTAACGCAACCACAGGAGAAAGTAAAGTGAAAATATGTATGCACAGTAAGTTAACGGAAGCTGGTAAAGCAAGGGAGTACAATTGCTGTGTCTCTCAGTGTATATTGTAATAACTCTGAGAACTCAAACCAGGTTTTGGAAGAAGGAGTAATTGAGACTAAACACCTAATCAGAAAAAGCTAAGAAAAAGTTATTGAAAACACTGTAGAGTTGCATGGAAAATTTCTTCTGTTAACTGTGCTAGCAAAGCCGGCCAAAAGGGTACTTCTGCAAATTATATCAACACTATGAAGATCCTCCTGCCTCATAGCATTGACAAGTTGCAGGTTACTCTTAATTTTTATTATTTTATCTCCTCTTTCTGATATCACACTTCTGATGATGCTAGTGCTTGTTTTATTAGTCTGTCCCAATTTACCCATCACAGAAATAAGATAATTACTGCATATAATAACCACAGCTAGCTATTCATGTTAGCATTCCTTTTTCTCTAATATTCTAGCGTAATTTATATTACATGGGCTTATGAGGGATGCGCACATTTTAATTTAAGAAATATGAGGTAATTAACCTAAATTAAGAATATTATTTAATTAGATGTAGTACTGGTTTAATCCAAAGATGACACTGGGGGGGGAACTATATTTATTATGAAATACAAAAAGCAGTCAAGCATACTCTTTAATTTAATCCATTAAGCAATGAAAAACACTTAAAGATATTAGAAACATATTTACATAAGCAGCCAGTTATTTCACTTTAACCCACACTTGTACAGTTATGTTGCACATGTTAATTAACCATAGCTCTGCGTCCCATTCATCTGACATCACATAAGAACTTCTGTTGTTCTGTAGTCACTCATCTCAAATTGACCATATTTTCCCTCAGTTCCAAGGCATCAGTGCACTTGATAAACAAAATGACTTCTGAAAAACTGGTTAAAGTACTAGTTTTGCTTTTATTCAAAGCATCTATCAGGTTAAGTTTATTGGTTAGACTTTTCAGGAACTGAGAGACTGCTACAGAACTTGTATAAGCTCCTACCAACTTTCATGGCCAGAATTCTAAAAGCTGCAACTAAAACGTTCAAGAAGCAGAGGCATACCTGTATTTGTCATATAATAGTAACAATGTAGAACCATAAACAGGTGGTACTGATCTACCACTTTCTGCAAGGCTTGGGTTTACACACTTAACACTCTTATTTTGGGATTTCATTTTAATTTTAAAACTTAACTTTCAGTTTTATTATGTGAAGATACAACCTCCCATGTTCTAAAGAAAAGGATATCAACAATGTGTCATACAATTTAACTATGCAAATGTCAGAAAATTTCTAAAAGTGGGGGGGAGCACTTATTTTAAACAAGTATTCAGAAAATTTATTTGTTGCCTTCTTCACAGTGTAGGTGTTCTTAAGGAAGATTTTCCAAATATATCCAGCCATGGTTGTAACTGGATGAACCTCACCACAACAGCAGAAACCTCAATTTTGCTCATGTGTTGCTGTCATTTTTGACCATCATGAGCTGTGCACAGAGAAAGCATAGTCAAGGGGAACATAGCTAACACAAAAAAGGAATCATTACAACACCAAAGCTGGTGAAGTTGAATCCTGTTCTTCTCTGGTTTACAAGAGCATAATCAACATAGTTTCCTTAGACCTCTATCAAGTGATCCCTAACAATTTCAATTCTTGTTTGCTATGCTTGCTTTAAGCCTTTTCTTAATTTTATGTGAATCTCATTTACTGAAGCTTTCCTTTCCTTAATTACCAAGCTCTATTCTCAATCAACTTCTTATTCCTCTCTCCTAATATTGTAAAAAGTTGATTAATAAGTTATAAGTAGAAAGACTTCAGATAATATTTTCTAAAGTTTCTTGATACAGAACTCCTATGTCATCATGCTTAGCTGCGGCAAAAAACACTGCAAGAAGTTGAACAGCACCTCAAACCAAATAGCAATTCAGCCCAAGACTGAAAAAAAAATAACTAACGGAAACAGTTCAACAGCTTTTATTCCCATATTTGCTTTGGCATTTCTTCAAACAATTAATTACAAATAATTAAAAGTTGTAATAAAAAGAGTAATAATATAAAGCACACACATAAAACTGAAAGACGGATAAACAACTCTTGCTCCACTCACCCCAAACTATTATTACTTGTGGTCCATTCTCTGCAGTGTTCAGATATAAAAAGTAGCTGCCATATATACTCTGCATCTGCTGCTACAGGTTATATATGCATAAAGAATATTGAATATAGTCATTGCACAGCCCTTTTGACAAAGTACCCAAGACTCTTTTTGGCAGATACTGTACTTTTGCTCCAAATATGCTTTTACTCATTTCAAACTAATTCTTAAAAGTTATGATGCATAGTCTAAGCTAGCTACCACTTAGTTCATCAACTTTTTATAGCTGAGTTTACACTAATTAACTCAACAATCTTATCTAAACAACATATATAAAAATCATGATGTTCATTCAATAGGCTTCTTCAAACTGGCCTTGGGATTTACCTACTTCTTTTTTAAGAGGTATGTCCCTGTTCTTTCCTTAAGGTATATGAGGAGGCACGTCATACCATTTGATATAAATGCTACAGCCCCCGTTAAATAGAGCTTTAAAAATGCATACTACTATAGCATGAAATGCATTTGTCAAGTAGACCAAGCAAACTGGCAAAAGTTTAGCCTCTAATCACAACTAACCTGTTTGTTTTACACTCATTTTAGCTTTAGTTAAAGAAAATCCTAGGTAAAAACAGTCACTGTATTTTTGATTCTATTATCAGTTTTTTTCACTTTTGCTGGCTTCTAAGAACATATAACAGAGAATACATCTTGCCGGCTTTTAAGAACATAATGGAGAATACAGATAAGTTTGCTAGAAAAATCATAGTTAAACTTAGTCATCATATGTAATAAACAATCAGGTATGTACACAGAAGTTCTGCAGTAGGCATTTAATACGCATAGTATGTACCAAACAGCCCTTTGTCCCCAATATGTTTTCATATTACAGTTATGTACCCACATTACAGCTTACACTTGGCTTTCTTCAGCTTTGTGATTTAAGTCATCTTTTAAACAAAAAGCAGCATGAGCTATGTAAAATTGTCAGGGAGGAGAAGCAATGCTGGTCACTACAGAAAACACTCCAACAAGAGGACAAGTGCAGCAGGGGGAAAGGAAATCCAAGTTTCCTAGACAAAATAATACATCCTCCTCAGTTTGCGTTTGAACTGTTAAGAAACAGCCAAAACTAAGTTAAGAAGAAAGAAATCTACATATCAAAAGAATTACATTTACACTGAACAAATTTAGGACAGAAAAGCAAAGACAAAAAACAGATGAAGAGAACTTGCCACCATCTACATTAAACATCTCTGTCAAACATAAGACAGAGTAGGATTTTACTATCAAACTGCATAATACATGGGCAACGTGACTATTTCTTTTTTGGTTTTGTGTACAGGAGGAAGTCTATTACAACAGCTAACCTATTTAGAACTCTGTATGAAAAAGTCTTTTTTTCCCTACTTCCCCATAGCTTCCAAGTTGGCATACCCACTGGAAATTTCTAACACAAGATTCTGGAAAATTCAAAGTTAGTCATGCAGAATTCCCCTCCATGAACACTAGATATAGCTCACCTGAACAGTTCTGGGTTTTTTTCCCTCCTCTAGTGGTAAATACATTCACACAATAATATGTAAAAACTCAAAACCCTTGATGAACTTTGAATGTGTCCTGGTTTCAGCTGGGATGGAGTTAATTGTCTTCCTAGTAGCTGGTATAGTGTTATGTTTTGGGTTCAGTATGAGAAGAATGTTGATAACACTGATGTTTTCAGTTAGTCTAAACACTACTTAGCAACAAGTCAAGGATTTTTCAGCTTCTCATGCCCAGCCAGTCAGAAAGCTGGAGGGGCACAAGAAGCTGGGAGGGGACACAGCCAGGGCAGCTGTCCCAAACTGGCCAACGGCATATTCCATACCATTTGACATCCCATCTAGTATAGAAACTGGGGGAGTGGGGGCAGGGGGAATCGCTGCTCCGGGATTAACTAGGCATCTATCAGTGGGTAGTGAGCAATTGCATTGTGCATCACTTGTGTATTCCAATTCTTTTACTATTACTGCTGTCATTTTATTAGTGTTATCATTATTAGTTTCTTCTGTTCTATTAAACCGTTCTTATCTGAAACCACGAGTTTTATTTCTTCTCCCAATTCTCTCCCCCATCCCACTGGATGGGGGTAGGGGAAGTGAGTGAGTGGCTGTGTGGTGCTTAGTTGGTGGCTGGGGTTAAACCATGACAGAATGTCACATGATTCTGGCTTCCAAGCAAAATATCGGTATAAATACATGTAAATAAATGGTCTCACACAAATAAGCAAGTGTCAGAAAGACAGAATAAAAACGTCCTTCAAAATTTGACATTAAAAAGTCAATTGACTCTAAAAATGTACATGGCACAGATATACAATTCATATAAGCACAGTTGTAAAACAACAAAAAGTGAAGAGCTTAACCTAAACTGCTCAGCTTTTGTATGTGAAGATTATGTATGCATGTTTTCTTTGCATTTTCCATTCTAGGGATGTTGGGTGTATTTTCAACATTTGTCTGAAATGTTTAGCACACTTGAGGTCTAGCATCTGAAACTGCCGTAATTAGTGTGGTGGATTTCATAGATGAGTCCACCCAAGGTAGTGAAAACATGTCCTGGTAACCTGAGGTTTAAGGGATCAATGCTGCTGAAGTCATCAATTTTGAAGTAACAAACTTCAAACAACAAGATTTGAATAAAAATCACTACAAAAACTGAAACATAGCTGTAATAAGAGCAAACATAGAGCAAACAATGGCTGTCTTTGAACATATGTAAAAACTGGTGTGCAAAGGTGAATTCCAATTTTCAAAGTGCTGGACTGCTGGAAGACACAGCAGGACCTAAATCTCACAAGAACATTAGTATCAAAGTGACAACGTGTTCCACATCTGTCCCACTAGAGTATAGGGAATTTATGAAATGTGGAGTAAACTGTAGGATAAAACCAAGTACAGTGTTTACAGGTCTGCTTTGATGATGTTTAAGACTCTCAAAAGTAGTTTGTTACAGTTAAGGAGAAATCATCACTCTGAGGGCAGTCTAGTGCCATACACAAGAGGCAGTAAACACATTGGAGCAATTCAGAAGCTGAAATAGGTTTCTTTTAATTTAATGGTGCTTCCAATGCAGGACAAGTGAGATTCAGCAGGTTCGATTTTCAGACACATTGAAAATTTTTGAGACTCTTGGGTATCCCACTATTCTGCCTTGGGAGAGCCTAGCATGGGTCTTCCATATCACCTACAGCACATCTGCCAACCCCTCCTGGATGTTTCAGGGCTTTTAAAGGAAAACTCTGCACTTACGTTCAAGCAACTTCCAACCTACTGTGACTCAGTGAAATTTGTTGGCTTTTTACGAACAGAAGCCAGACATTTTTTCTTAAAATTATCTATACCAATAAAGTTTTGCAAGTCTGACAACTTTAAACGTTTAGTCACAAATACCAATTTAGATAAAACATAAGTCCCTGTGTAAAATGGAGCTTAATGTGGATGTGCTGTTATGACAGATGAAACTGTGTAGTAACAGGCCACAAAACACCATGTTTAAAATTCATGTTTACGAATATCCCCCTTCTTTCTTTCTGTTTGCCTACCTTCACCTTCACATCAGCTTCATTTGGCTACCTCTTCTTCCAGTGTACACATACACAGATCTTCAGAACAGTGTGGGAAAATAATTCAAAAGATAGCTACATACAAGATCAGACAATTTCTCTGCCCAGCGTCCAGTCCGTTAGCTTTCAGTTCCTGCATCTAAAGCACACTTTAATTCCACGCCTGAGCATTGTATTCAATTATGATGTGTTCCCCTATGCCATCTGCTTCTGTTTCCACTGATGATGATACAGGGTCAATATTAGAAATAAAAGTAAGCCATACCATCTTGATGATAATTCCTTATTTTTCAGATATTTTCAGCATGTGCTGACTTTTTTTTTTTTAAATAATAAAGAATTAAGACTAATGTTTTTGTGGTTCAGGAAATTTGTTATATAGTGGTTTGCCATTTATACTCAAGTTGGGGAGAGGAAAATGAGGATGTGATATCTAGATAACTGATGAATATATGCAAGCCAATAAACTGCTCTGAAACTGTATTATTATTTCGTTACTTTAATAGTTTGAAAGCACTTGGAATGATCGGTGGTATATGTGGCTTTTAATACAACGATGAAATTAAATTGGCCATCAAACCAACAACAGCTAACATAATGAGAGAGTGGACTAGCTTTAATATAAATATGGAAATGTCAGTGACTTCTTATATAAGGGCAATAAGCTATTATCTCAATATTTTGTAATTTATAGTATTTCATTAGCTTCATATTTATTCATTTCTGAGACAAGATTATCCAAATCTAGTAAAAGCTACAAGAACACAAGTGGAAACACCACTTCACCTCAATAACATGCACCTTATGTGAAAGTATGTTCCACCCAAAACCTAAAAGCATGACAGGATTAGGTCTTAAAGACTCTCTAGGAAGTTTATGTTAGTTATACTGCTATAACATAACCAAGGTTTTCCACTACATGAAATTTATTAGAAATTAAATATCAAAGTATTCCCCTCCCTCAGTTGTTCTAAGAGGGCACAGGGAAGGAAAACGACTGCTTGTACACTAAGAGGTTGGTTTTTTTTAGTATAATATACACTGTAGACAAAGAAAAGTTTACATTTTTACTTTTGCAAAAACAGAGTATCAGAGAAAGCACTACAAATTTACAAGAATACAAAAGAATCTGAACCAATTAAAGTTAATCTCTCCAAAACTTTATACTCAGGTCATATTGCTGCTATAAGAAAACCTGGTCTTAGGTTTTATTTCATAAATGCAGTTCAGTTTCAAAGACAGTTCCTGCATTCAAGTCACTGATAAAATCCTGCTATAAGATAATACTTCTTTTCTCTTAAGGGGGTTCAGAAAAGGATGACAAATTTAAGCTGCTACAGAAACAGAGAAGTGAAGCTTTACTATCAGCTGAAAATGCCTTTCCCTGTACACCTTAGGTGTGTACTTTTCTTCCACAAACTGTATCTGATCCTGAGTTTAGCACCCAGGAGAGAATACACAGTTCTGATGATCTTTTGCCAATGGATGATATAGATTAAGCCCATTTACAAAAGTAAATAAAAATCACATCACCACCCCCGCCTTCCCCACACACACAGGGGAAACCACATGGCAACTATTACCATTCTCTTTCTACAGGTCATATTGGTTTGAGAGAGAAGCATAGAGTCTAGAGGCAATGTTTTTGTATGTTTGTTTTTTAATACAAGGGACCACAGCAGAACACTTTCCAGTAAGGTAATGCAAACTGCTGTAGAACCCAGGACCAGAATTCAGAGTTCCTTGTCTGACAGTTTACTTCAAAGAAGATTTAGACAAAAACCCAAATATTTGGGATAGAACAGCACTGTTAAGAGCTTTATTCTGGAATTGTCTCATTCAACCTGGTAGGTTTTAGAAACCAGATAAAACATTCCCCTCTTTAATAGCCTCAGAAATAGAAGGCAAGGAATGAAGAAGCAAATGCAGCTTCTTCATTAGGGTCCTACTCTTGCTACTGCACAGCCCTGCCTAACAAAGCTCAGGAGAAACAGCAAGGAAGAAAAGGGATCAGAAGTGGTTCAACACTTCAGCTTCCCCTAAGCCAGGAGTACCTTCTCAAATGGACCCTCCACCCAAATGGGTGCGGGAAGAGGCATGGAAAAAAGGAGATCTTTCCAGAACTCACCTGCCACTGAAAAACTTCACCATACTCTATTCCTACCACCCCAAATAACCAAGAAATCAAGCATATCTGTCAAGGCGCTTGCAGTCACTGAATTTATTTCCTAACCAGTGAATTGAGTATAAACCTTGAAAGTCTCTGAAAGAACGGACAGCGTGTGCCTTCTGCCAGGCTGTTCTCCTTCCTAAACTGCAAACTGGTTACACTGGAAAGAAAAAGTAATAGAACACACTAATCGCATTACTCCAAGTCTCCCTTTCTCTAACTTTTCTTTCTCTCATCAATTTAAGATTACTGTCAAAATTAAGTCAGTCAAGACAAAGCTGTCTGGTTTATTTGGGTTTTTTCTTGCAAGCAATTTTCTGGCAAAGAAATCTGTTAAAGGGACAAGCATTTAAATCAAATATTGACAAAAACACTCCTTAGCTATCAGACACATAGTAATACTTCTCAGGTGGTTTATATGTTTAACAAAGTTCTGCAGAGGAATCTGTGTGGTTCAGAAGCCATTGGGAGAAGGGTCTATTTGCTGTGCAGATTATTTTTCTGTAAATATATCATGACATCAGATATTAGGCTCTAAACTTATTAGGGATAGTAAGTATTTGTTCACAATTCTCCCTTCTTCCCCCCTCCCTTTTCCCCCAGGGAAAGAAAATAAATTAAAAAAAAAAAAAAAAATCAAGATATGAAAGAAGCAAAACCCTATCTTCAAAGCCAAGTCATGAAGCCATGCCTTGATTTTCCAAAAGAGGGAGATATAGCTCCATTTGTGAATTAAGCATTTCAATTTCAGTGAAAAACCTAGAACATGTTTAACTAGTTTACTAGATCAGATTAAAAAGGAAATCTTTCGCACTTTTTTCTATTTCCATGCTTCTCTTGGAAAACTAAGAGAAATTAGTAAATACTAACAAAAATACAGAAAATACTATATTATCTATCTAAATATAAAAAATTCAAAAGATGGAGACAGTTGCCTAGTATTATAAAAATATCTATGTAGACAGAGATAAAAATGCCATAGGAAAATCAAACTGTTAAAATCCAGGAAACCATAGGAGAGTTGTTAAAAATGAAAGCAGTATCACATGGAAACATTCCCAATATATTTCAACAGGCACAAGTGTAGAGACAATACTTCACTTAATCATCATGAACTATCCTAAAAGTACATGGATTTCTACAGGAAGAAACAACAGGCTTTATAACTGTTAGCTACACAAAGGTGGCATTATTAGGTATTGAGGGACAACCAGTTTATTTTTAAAAAAGGAAAACACAACATGTATCTATGCTGCGGGACAGCATTCAAACTTTCCTTTCCATCTAGAATCCAGATTCCGAGAACCTTTTCCAAAAATCAAATTAATAAGTCAAAGGCGTACTGGAATCTCTAAAATACACAGCTCAAGAAATACTTTTTTCCCCCCACTGTGACTTAACCAGAATCAAGTTACTGTAACAACAGTGATGTAGCTCAAAGACTATAAAAATTTGTACGCATAATATAAAAGCATTCATATGTGTATTATGTAACTGAGAGGCTTGGGGTACAAGAGCATGGTTTTAAAAAGCAACTATAATAATAAAGCACATTACCCACAATAAGTGCAACTTATTAGAGTTGTTTCAAGCCATGTCAAGTAGAAAGGAAGCTGCTGAAGTATGTAATAGGGGCTCCCAAGCATTAAGTATTACTTATCCTCAACTATAAAGCGTTTGTATAAAGGAAAACTGCTGCATAATGCACCTTTCAGTCGGGTGGTTGTGGCATAGCATGCTTACTTTTTGATGCTCCCATTCACGGCTGTTTCAAACTGACAGCAAAACATCTTCTGGGGATGACTCAGATCATACTCAACACCTCCACTTCCTGCCACGTACTCCCACGGTGTCTTGTAACTGAGTAGCCTACAACCCCAAATGGTCCTTCCACTGTCCTCTCTCTCCTGTTGCTGTTGTCTTCCTGCCCAAAAACTCAAGAGTCCCTAACACCTTAGGTCACACTATCTTTGGTGAATAATAAAAAGGTGCAGAGAAACAACAGTTTGACTCGATCTTAAAGGTCTTTTCCAACCTAAACGATTCTATGACAATGTGTTCCCCCTGTTCTGAGGTCAACCATCATGGATGAGCTCACCTGACCCTCTCCACACATTGTTAGGTGCATTAGAATATCAGAAAGCAGTTAAGTTAAAGTAGCATACCTTGAATACTTTATCATTAATGCCTCAGAGAAGGGCTCCTCAAAGAGCTCCGGTGTTGGCTGCGTTGACAGTATAGATGCTATCTGACAAGACTTGGGCATCCAAGTCTTGGAATAAGTCCATTAGAATACTAAAGTTTATCTTCCACTTTCTCCTTGACCTATAATCTTCTTTTAACATTATAGACAAATACAGCTGAAAATTAGGAAGTACATACCAGTAACTCACACTGAAGAGAGTGCCAGAAGCTCTACATAATTAGCGGCCCTATCTTCAAAACAAAAACAATTCCACTAAAAATCAGCCATGTTTATATATACTTAATATGGACTCTCAGACTTCAAATTCCATTTCAAAGTCCCTTTAAAATCTCTCTCCCTTTTCCTCCTAAAACCCCCCACATTTTGCTTTAACACACACCTAATATCAATTGAAACAATTAGTCTTCTATATGGATAAACTAAGAGGAAAGTATTTTTAAATAGCAAAACCTCCTACCAAGGATTGTGCAATCTAAGTCACAGGAGAACCGAGCCTGCCAAAATAACTGAACAAGAATATTTTGCAGTGCTGAGCTCAGTTTGCAAAAAAGGCTCCAAAGAGCAACAGTCAACTGCATTACAATGCTTCATCACTGCTACAGCCTCTCCTATGAGTCCATGAGTAGTTGCACATTGTTTACCAAATCCAAACAGGCAAAGTCAAAAGACCATTTACCTCCCAATGAGATAACAACTCTTCCTGCTAGTAAACCTAATCTGTAACCCAGAGAAGTCTACAATAACTTGCTGAAGGGTCGTGGCTTGCGAATCAAGCAATGAAACATGAAGGTTATTGCCACAGATTTAACTAACGCTTTACTTCCCATTCAGCACCACTGATGTCTAGAAATATGTATGCTAGATGACTTAAGTCCTGTTCCCTAAAGTTCAAAACACCAGGAATGCCATATGTGCTCCTTCTTGCATGCAGGTTATATACCATGATGCTGCAGAACACTTGTTTCATTCATTGTTCAACTTTGCAGATGTGGCGATTTTTATTTTTTTCCATCCTACACCATTTACGACATGAAATTTAAGTGACATGGAACTTAACAGACTATGAGAAGGATATTCCCCACCCCCCCAGCTGAGGTGAAAACAAGAAATATTAGAAGTGTTTGTATTTGTACATGTAAGAAAACAATGAACATTTCTTCAGGAAGCTTCCCATTGAAATCATGTTTCACCCTTGTATCTTCTAGGATACCTAGGGCTCCTTTTGTAAAAGCTGTCTGACTGCACATAACCTATTTCACAATGAGAACAATCAGTCATTGGAATAATCTCCCAGAGAAGTGGTGGATTCCTCAACACTGGACATTAAAGATTCAACTGGACAGGGTGCTAGGCCATCATGTCTAGACTGTGCTTTTGCCAAGAAAGGTTTGACCAGATGATCCTTGAGGTCCCTTCCAATCTGGTATTCTATGACTCTATGATTCTATTCACATTTTATGTTACAGAAAACCCACATCTTTACACTTCTATACCTAGCATACTAACCACCAGCCTGTTATTCCATTACTAAGAAGTTTCCTGGGTTTTCACATTCTCATTAAAAATGCCTTCACATTTTGACTGCAGACTGCTTGAAGCATGTGAGACCTGAACTGGAAGCCAGTCTGATACTATGCTGCTGGACTTCCTGATCAGTATGGTCAGCTGCAGCACCACCTACTTCATCAGTGACAGTAATTGCACTTGATGAATTTTACTAACACTGGTTCCCCGACACTGATTAACCTACCTGCTCACCATATTTGATTGCTTTTCAAGGTTTACAAGTTAAACACAGAGCATGCATATCTACTACGAAGTATAGGATACAGCGGTAAAAACTGTAAGGATTAAGTTTTGATAATATTCTTTACAACTAACTTTGCTTTCCCCAGCACCTCACTGATACAAGTGTACTTTTAGGTACTTCTAACCAAGATTAATCTGTTAGTGTTCTGACCCAAAGTAGTTCCTCCTTTGCAAAATTTAATAGGGCATCTATAACTACTGTTCAGCAAACACTGAAACCACTTGTCATGGTTTAACCTCAGCCAGCAACTAAGCATCACACAGCCACTCACTCACTTCCCCCCCACCCAGTGGGATAGGGGAGAAAAATCAGGAAAAGAAGTAAAACCCATGGTTTCAGATAAGAACGGTTTAATAGAACAGAAAAGAAGAAACTAGTAATGATAATAACACTAATAAAATGACAGCAATAATAATAAAAGGATTGTAATATACAAATGATGCACAGTGCAATTGCTCACCACCCACCGATAGACACCCAGTTAATCCCCGAGCGGCGATTCCCCCCGCCCCCACTCCCCCCAGTTTTATACACTAGATGTGACATCACATGGCATGGAATACCCCTTTAGCCAGTTTGGGTCAGCTGCCCTGCCTGTGTCCCCTCCCAACTTCTTGTGCCCCTCCAGCTTTCTGACTGGCTGGGCATCAGAAGCTGAAAAATTCTTGACTTAGTCTAAACACTACTTAGCAACTACTGAAAACATCAGTGTGTTATCATCATTCTTCTCATACTGAACCCAAAACATAACACTATAGCAGCTACTAGGAGGACAATTAACTCTATCCCAGATGAAACCAGGACACCACTCAAACATGTAAGAGTGGAATATCAATGCAAGAATATTGTGTTAACAAGTGCACAAGATATCAAATCTAATCATTTCATTATAATACAAGATACTCTCAAAAAACTATTAAGTTTACCATTTAAATACATATATACACACACATGTAGATATATGTGTGTGAAGGAGGAAAGGATATAGATTTAGCAAATAATGGAATGCAGAGTTTTTAAGAAGTTTCTACCATTTTCTGAGGTGACCTTTCCAGAGAAAATTTATGTTGTTTGTTCCTTGAGCTGTATATGATTAGTACTGTCAGAATACACAGAGAAGTTATAAAGGCTGCTGTGGTGCCCAGAAGTGATGTGCTAAAACCCAATTTAAATTAATGATAAAACGGGTTTTCCTTATTTATTTTTTTTTACCTTTTATCTACCTACACTTAGTTACATTAAAAACTATCTAAGAAAGCTACCTATTTGTAGTTAACTCATACAGCTTCAAAAATTTAATAAGAAACCAACAAATTTAGTCATTGATGTTTTACAGACAACTTCCTAATCTTTACCTCAGCCTTGGTAAAAGTTTCATTAGGGAGGCATGTCAGCCATCCAGACTTTCACCTTGGTAATTCAAGAGAAGTAAGCCAGAATCACTTAAACTAAATTTTGTGAACGTACAAGTGATATGTAGTTGCATACAGTGTTTTAATTTCATGTACTTACCCAGCATCTTGTCAGAAGAGATGTCAGATAAATTTATTAATATATAAAATTCTTGTTCTGTCAAATCATTTCAGAAATCACAGATCTACTGTCATCACTAGAAAGTTGAACAATTACTACTATTTTAGTATTTCCTCTCCAGCTCATGGAAGGAAACTTAGTGGTTCCACTATACAGATCTCCTCCTACTCAATGTTCCAGGGCAGCAGGTAGCTCAATCATAATTGCCAATATTTTGGAAGTACTGATCTTACTGTCTTTTCTTATTTAGCTGTATGAAAATATTTTAGAACTTGATCATTAGCCATGAATTTGGAAATTATTTCCATCTAGGTTTGAATTCTTACTGGCTTCTATGCACAAATTGTTCTGCATTTTATGTGTTGTTCCTTGGCATTCCTATAAAAGAATATTAAACAAGCTCCCCACTACAGATACTAAGACCTCAATTTTTACCAGTACTGTCCCCACCCCTAAACTCCAATGACACTATTTCAAATTAAGGATCTTACAGACTGCAGTGAAAACTTAATTTACAGGTTTTTTTAAGCAGTTATAAAACTCATTTATAAATAAACAGTAAAAGAAAGAGTGGAACACTGATTAAACTCCTGCATGCATATGACAACACATGATGAGACTTGGTAAAGAAGCCTAACCATGTTAATTTTTCTAAAAGCTTGTTGTATACTGTGAAAAGGTAATTAAGAATACTCTGACAACAAAGGAAGAATTGAGTCATTTTCAACCGTGAAAGAAGATAAGCACACTTGCCCCCCAACTGCCATCACTGTTGGAGTGACAAACACGCTGATGTTTAAAGAAACTTTGGTTGTCCCAGACCACCTTTCAAACTACCCCCACTAGAATAAAGAAACAGAGGCAAAGAGGCTTAATTTATTAAAGCACAAAGTTTGTTTTTTGTTTTTTTAACCTGTGCTCATCTTATAACATCTGTCAGAAGTTTAAAAGAAAAAAAGCAAACACCACACAACCACAACAACTATATTTGTTCACTTAACTCACCCTAAGCTCCCAACTGATACACAGGAGAAAGAAAAAAATGCCCTTTTCTAGCAGGTAACCTTATTTTGTAGATGGATGTCATAATCCACAAGGGAGTCACTCAACTGTCATAAGCATCCATCCCTTCACACAGAAATGTATCAGAAGATCTACAGCACATTTTTTAATTACTCACCTTCTTCAATGTTTATATTTACTTATGAGAAGACTGCCTGAAGAGGTACAGTAGACAGTCTGCTAGTATTGAAAACAGGCAAATGTTGACCTCTGCTCCTCATTTATTTTCCTACAAAAATAGTTTGTGACCTGATCTAAATTAGTGTCACGAGCTACACTCCATCCATTTCCCATTCTAGCTTAGAAATTACTTATTTAAAAGGAATGACCTTGCCACCATTTCAGAACTTGGCATTTGCCTGTGTAGAACTAAAGAAAAAAAACAGTGTAGACAGAAGCTAAAGATAAGGACCTTCTGGAGGAGACTTTTTATCCCCTAGCAGATTAATCAAATCACTGCATGAATGTCTAAAGTTGACTATTTTGACTTAAATATTTAAGAATAATATTGGTAAAAGCAACTTTAAAACCTGTGATTCCCCATGCTTCTTTAGTAAAGCAAAAAAGGCAATACCTTCATTACTGGAAACACAGTTTTTGTTGCCTAGTCTAGTGCACAGACAATAGCGCCTGTGTGTTTAAACATTAGCTCTGCAATCTGCATAGTAATTTCCATCTACAGATAATCCATTATTCTCAGCTCCTACATGAACAAAGAACTGCAAAACTATGCTCTACTACACAAATCCTTATGTTCCCAAAAATACACAGATTTATGAATGATCACAATCTAACAGAACCATGTAGCTCAAAGAAACCTTACAGAAGAGCAGCAGTTTTCTGAACCCATTAGTGGAATGAGAGAAGATAAAAAGATCAGCTGTAGCACAAGGGTAACATACATGCCTACCATGTGGAATATTCCAACCTCATTCCAGCTTTTGTGACAGATAAATCATTTTAGAACTACCTTAACTGGAGACTTCTTTTCCACATTAGTTATAGCATCTAAATACAAGGAAAGTACACATTGTCATGTGTTAGGTTCAGTTGTGTAAGCACCACAGAACAAAAACAAAGCATCATGAAAGATTATTAGCAAAGTTACAGATGAGGCTGGGAGCAGTTCCATACGGAGGAAGTCATCACTTATGATTATGTACACTTGTGAATCAAGTTTGTAAATTTTTGCACTTTTCTTTTAAAGACAAGAATATACATACTCAAAAGCAAATCTTACAGGCAGACAGAACAGTCCAGCTTCATGAACCTGTTTGGCAATCACATATTTTGAGTGACAGTGACAACTGCACACATCTTTCTTTGAAACTGACCATGTAAAAGCACAATTAAGGAAATGGCAGTGTAAAAAAATTAAAAAATAATAATTAAAAAAAAGATGAAAACAAACTCACATTCTGTTCTGCCAGCATGAGTCTCATGGCTTCTCAGAAGACTCGGAACAACTACAGAACTACAGCAAATCATCTTACTAGTACATCAGTACCAAGAGTAATCAGTAGTCAAAAATTCTGCATACTAAACAAATTATGCACAATGCAACCTTTGCTTTATGGAGTTTATATTTCAAAGAAAATGGTGAATGGAAAGAGAGAAAGTACTATAAGACCTGTACTTCAAAATAGGAGATATGACCAGTGACTATATAGGTGAACAGACAAAAAAAGTCTTAAGTTTTTCCAAATGTCCTTAAGAATATATGCTTTTTGCTATTATATTAATAATTATCAACACTTCTCATCATTCACACCTCTTATCTCTACACTGAGCACAAAATATTCTACAGTAGGTGACCTCAATAGTTTTGTAGAAATAACATAAAAGGTAAATTTAGCAACAACCAAAAAATCTAACCTACTTACATCTCAAAGCCATGGAAAATATTAAGTAACCATTCTGCAAACTCATACATTACTGTATAATCACTGTATTTGAGTTGCAGACAACTGTTTTCTTTCCTGCTCTGTAAAACAAAACCAGCTTTCTCATCCTTGGATGATTATTCCTAAATTTCAGTTTATTACTGAGATGATTTCATAGGCCATAACAAAAAGCATAGAGATAAGCACACACATTGAGTAAGCATTTCCAGAGCATTTTTATGTATATCTTTGTTTCAGCAGATTTCTTGTTTACCTAAGCTGATTTTTCAGGAGAAAAAAAGAGGATTTTTTCAATGTGATAGTTTTGTCGATGGGAGCCCTGAAAATATAGTAGTATTATACAAACGCTCCCAGTTTCTTAATTTTCCTAGTCTATAGATAATTTCAGTACATGTCTTTCCTTAACGACTCATTACTGTCCCCCATTAGCATCTGGTATCTCTGGAGCTCAAGCTCTGACTGCAACAATTCAAATTCTCAGAAGTACATCTCTGACTAAAATCAGTATTCACCTAGAAATAATCAACTCTACTGATAGTTAGTTGTCATTATGTATATCTGCACTAAGCGTAACAACTGTAGTATTTGACAACTCAAAGACACTTTCCTTTGATTTCTGAGAAGGATTTTATGCTCATGGATACTCACAAAATACAACTGACGAAATACAACTAAGTTTTACCTGCATCTATTTAGTTTAACTTACTTAACCTAAGCCTACTGCTCAATACCCTTAATTCCTAAAGGATAGGCAGAAGTTTTACAAAGTTGCATGTATCATTAATAAAGCAACACAAAAAGATCACCTGAAAAGCCATGACTGAAAGGATCAAATCTCAATACCTTAGTGATTTTTGTGAATAGAATCTTAATCTTGAGCAGTTGCATCAAATACAGAAAGACTTTATCTATACATTACTTATTTTTCAAATTATCAATATGTAAATACTGTATATTGTGTCATGCCACAAGATGAAAACTATATACACATTTCAGCCACATATGCCTGTTCCTAAGCATCACAAAGCGATGTTAATGTTTCACTCATTGAGGTTACTTTGCACAAGTAGATAAACTGAATCTGCTTCTTAGAACAATTAAAAGAAGATGAAGTTATTTAAAAGAAAACAAAAAGGTCAACTGAGTAAGAAGGGTTACAAGAATTGGACAGAGTAAGTCTAGAACCAACACCTTTAACTTTGATCCATGGGGCACAGGAGGATAACCATCTTGCCCAGGTGGAATGAACAACTCCCACTTCCCATATTCCATCTTCTTATATGGATGAGAAAATGGATTCCAGCCATCTGCAATATAAGAAATAATACTAAGTGTATTTATCTTAAGATGTGTCCAATTACGAATCAAAGGTATAACAGTGTTTTCTATCTGTTTCAGAATAAGCTTCAGTGACAGCAGACACAAATACTTTTATATCTGATACTACCATACACATTTTATTGAACTTCTTTTGAATGTGTAAGACTTTCACTAGGAAACCATACTCCAATTCTAATTTGACAATGAATCAGTAATCAAAAATATTATCTGTTGTGCAACAAAAAGATAATCTTCTCTAACAATATACAGACACCTTGAGTTTCAGAGAAAGACTAGGCTGCTTTCAAAGTAAGTTGCTAGTTGCTCTTACACAGCTGTTTAAGCCTGAGAACTGCCAATCTTTGAGGAACAAAACTGAAAGGCACAAATCAAACAGGCTAGACAATGCAACAAAAATAACTATGTAAGACAAATATTCTAGTACCTATTCATTTTACAGTAGAGAACAATGTCAAAACCAATGAAGATTTTATAATAAAACATTCCCCATGCTCAAAAACAGAAATACAATTAACTCAGTACTTTATTTAGATGATAGTTTTTAATCACAATTAAGGTATTTGGATAGTGCAGACAAAATACACACATTAGCAGACGGAAAGTATTTACTAAACTATTGCTTGCTTAACAGCAGAAGAGCTTGTATATTAGTAAGATGTAGATGGGTCTTCCCCCTTGGTTTTACTCTGAAGCTTCAATCAAAAAAATAATAAAAAAACAGTACTAACATCTACTAAGACTACTAAGACCAACATCAAACAAACAATACCTTAGCAACAAAGCAATCCTCCTTAAAAGAACATTAAAACTACAAACACTATATATAGTGTTTATACACTATAATACATATATTTAGTTTATTTCAGGGAATCTTAAAAAAGATGTAGAATACATCACTAGGATTTTGGGACTTGGAAAAAAGAGTTAAAACTGAAATTTTCTTTTAAACAGCAAACAGCTAAACTGTCTGAAATAAACAATGTAGGCAAAAATGGGAAAACAGAAAAAAAGATGAAAAAAGTAACAAACTTCTTAAGAAGTTGCAAGAAGACTGCTTTAAGGAACCTGTTAGGATTTATAATAGTCAAGACCTTCTGTCATGGTTTAACCCCAGTTGGCACCACACAGCCGCTTGCTCACTCCCCCACCCGGTGGGATACGGAGAGAATCAGAAGGGTAAAAGCAAGAAAACTCATGGGCTGAGATGAGAACAGTTTAAATGATTGAAATAAAATAAAATAAATTGTAATGAAAAGGAAAATAACAAAAAAGAAAGAAAGAAAACCCAAGAAAAATAGGTGATGCAAGTGAAAAAATAGCTCACCACCAACTGACCAATGCCCAGCCTGTTCCCAAGCAGCAGCCCCCAACCAGCTTTCCCCCTAGTTTATGTACTGGGCATGATGTCACATGGTCTGGAATATCCCTTTGGCCAGTTTGGGTCAGCTGTCCTGGCTGTGTCCCCTCCCAGCCTCTTGTGCACCCCCAGCCTCCTCGCTGGCAGGGCAGTCTGAGAAGCTGAAAAGTCCTTGACTTAGTATAAACACTGCTCAGCAACAACTGAAACATCAGTGTGTTATCAACATTCTTCTCATACTGAACCCAACACACAGCACTATACCAGATACTAGGAAGAAAATTAACTCTGTCCCAGCTGAAACTAGGACACCTTCTTATGGGAATTACTACCAACTCTTTCAGCCTTCTTCCTGCCCATAGATATCTGATCATCTCCATTGCTTTTCATGAAACTCTTTCCAGTTGAGCTGTACCTCTTGATTACACTGCCAAAACTGAACCAAACATGCCAGGTGATGACTCGCTAATACTGAGCAAAATAAAGTTAGAGCAAGTCTTAGGCACAGTCTCTATAAAATTCACTGGGGGAAACTGCCTGAAGTTGAGTTCATTATGCACACCAAGACCACTGAATTCCTACATTATTCAAAAAAAAATTCTCATGACCGCTGTTACAACCACCTCTCTTCCCTCCTTTAGGGGGAGGAATGGTTGCATCTCTACCCCTTTAAGCATCTCTGCTCTCTAGAGGCAGCTTTAACAATTCTGCCCAAGTTGCTTACACTTTTCCCTCTACCTGCTAGCAATACTAGATGCTCCTGTTAACCCTTCTTCTCAGCCACAGTCCTTCATTACTGGATGTCCACGGTTCATGACTTAAGAATAAATGCAAAGCAATACTCATCTGTCCCAGATAGTCCTACTTAAAACCTTTGTTTACTACTTACACCTAGAAAGGAACTCATTTAGGAAGGTTATAACAAAAAAATATTGCTTTGTATTAAGGCAAGAGGCATAAAAAGTTAAAGCACCCTGAAAACTGAAGGCTTCCTTCAAAGAAATGGCAGCTCAGGCTTCTCAGTTTTACTGCTTAGTTTTCAGATTTTTTGGCAAAACATAGCCAAAAATGTCTCAAGGGAAAAAAAAAAAAAAAAAAAAAAAACACCAACCCCCCCCCCCCCAAAAAAACAAAAAAAAAAAACCAAAACAACACCAAACCCAATCAACCAAAAACTGAATAGCAGACTATTCAGAAGTTGAAAACGTAAAGGCAAAAGAAATACCCTCATTTGAGAACAGGGACTTCAAGGACTCTGCCGATAGCTACAAACAGAAAAAGACTGAGAAGATTACCAGCAGAAGTTCAAATAATCAGCTTGAATAGGTTTTAGGAAAAAAGGACACCATCATGGAAAACCCATAAGCCATAGACAAAGACAAGAGCTTCATTACAAAAGTTCAGGCCTCAGATATGTCTTAATCCGACATGGAAGACCTCAAATAGCCTGGTACTTTTAGTTTCTCTCATCTCTGATTAGATCTTCCAAACACAGCCAATTATTTAAACATTACATCCTACCTCAGCAACATGAGGCACAAGAGAACTTCTTGCTCAGAACTACACCCTTAGCATGCCAAAGAATCATGAACTGAGCTTTAATCTAGAACTGAATTCAAATTATAATAGCTTGGATTCTACCATTTGTCATTAAAACTCAATTCCAGTGCAATACTTCCAGCTAAATCTTAACTTAAGTGACTTGTTCCATCTCCTGGTTTTGTTTTTACGTTGACAAGTATATAACCATACAGCTATGTGGCTCACGGCTTAACTTGGAGTTTCATATCAAAAATTAACACTCCTCTTGCTTCTCATAGGGGAAAAGAATACTTCTTCCATATCGACCAAATCATTCACTTGTTCCAATGTAAGGGCTGATACATTAGTGCAATGTTGTAACTATTTTTTCAAAAGTGAAAAAACTCCATAACCTGAGGTTGAATTCTCCAGTACAATAAACTCATCTCTTAGAGCTGTAATTCTGTATTTCTACATTCCACATACTTCTGATAAACCGAAGGATGCTCAAAGAGAATAGAGTCCAGCAAGCATTCACACAGCTTCCTTGAGGAAGATACCAAACAAATAGCAGTTCAGACAAGGGAAGGGGCATCAAAATCCCACTATCCCACAAAATGCCTTTATACCATTTGCTTGCAATATGAAACCAGAACATAAATGGAGATATTCTCTAAAGACACTATACTGTTCTACATAGTAGCCAATTAGGTCATCTTCCTTCTACATTGCCCGATTTCCAACAGCTCAATAGCAGGGTCATTAACATAATCTGCTTAAAAAGTGATTAAACAGCTCAAACACTGACATAGAAACAAACTTCTCAGATAGGATGTCTCCCTGGATATTAATAGCAGCTTATAATTCAGTCCACTGCCTTCAGTTGTCTGCAGCCACGGAAGTATAGCACTCATGAAATCTAGGTATTTTCCTATTAAAATCTTTGAAGAAAGTAGTAAGTTCAGTATCACATCATAGTAGTATCTAGACTCCATTTCAGTAAAAGTTTGAGTCAAGTCTGGGGAAAAAAAAACCAAACAAAGCCAACATTCTAAGATATGAAAAGTTTCAAGTCAGCTGTCAGATATCCAGATTATGAGGGCTAGTGGCTTAAGTTCCCCTGTCTTTGCTCTGAAGGAAGCCTGTCAAAACTTAAATAAGAAATAAACCTTCCCCCAAAACCAACCACCGCACCCTCCCTCTCTCCACCCTCCAGCCCCAGCAGAAGCCTTCCCCACTAGTGCAAGAAAAAGGAAGCAGAAACAAAACCAAACAGACATTCCAGAGTGATCAACATTTTAGATCTAACGTTAGCTGGGAGGGAAGGGAAGGCAGAGAAAAACAAAAAGGGAACTGAAGAACAGAAACCACAAGTATGACAATGTATTATATCAAATACTGCCTTGCAAATTAGCATATACATACTTACTCTTTCAAGCTTCTTAAAGCCAGTAACTTTTTTTTAAATTAAAATATTGTTTACAGATAACCTACTGAGTCTCTGCATGGCCAAATACATTTTTGAATGTTCTAATTCCCAAACAAATTCTGTGGGTTACCCTGAAAACTTGCAGTTCAGTGACTTACTTTGAAATAGCCCATTGTAAAGTAGCAATAAATTGCAAGTAGTCACTGAGTTCCTCAGCATACAGCAAACAAAAAATATTCAGTGTGTTATCACTGAGAGTTTTTAAGGTAGCTATAATGTTGATCCTGCCTCTAGTATCAGAAATTTAGCTGACTAATTGCCTCATACACTCGATTTACTGAGATGCTAAGAGTACTGATCAACAAATCTTAATGGTTTTGGATATTCATTTAATACTTTTCAGATAGAGTAAAGCATCATACCAGAATACCAACAGATATAATACCTTTTTCTCTCCAATTATGGAGTTTCAAAGAAGAGACAAAAAAGAACTCTGGAAGTATTGCGATTTTCTTCCATTTGTGTTTTTCTTTCTCCAATCCAAAAACGGATTTGTGTGCTATTACTAGATTCCAGCTTTTTTCAAGAATGCACAGTGATACCAAGAATTATTCTATAAATACAAGCTATCTCATTTATTACAAGTGTCTCAGAATGAGGTACAAAAATACCATAATTTGGGCCAAAATATCTTAATATCAAAGCTTTCATTGTCTGCTATAAGGCATAAAAGTCATTCACAAAAAACTTTACATTTGCAGGACTGAAGCTTCAAATGTGTACAATTACAGAAATAAATTAATCATTTTTATTTTAAGCACAGTTCATAATAAAGCTATTATCAACTGTTATCAGCTTAATAATAAATTCTGAAAGAAGTTTAAGTTCTCTGTAACACAGCCTGCACTTGCCATTATAATTTTTACAAGTATTTGATCCTCGAAAACTTATCAGATTAAATAGCAGGGGACACATATTAAAACCCATATTTTGTGTCAATTTTTGTGTCCTTCCATCAAACACCTAAGAGATTTGCAGACAACATATTAAGTAAAATACTGAGAAAACACTGCTATCCCCATCTCCTTACAACAGAGCGAAAAAAACAAAGCATGAATTGACTGTTTTTATGTTCTATACCATCATATTTCAGTTTAAAACCTAAAGAGCTGCTGTCATTTAAGTCCCGTGTTTGTTTCTTTGTATAAGATTTCCAACTTCCCCCACATGGTTCAATTACATTTCTCTTTATAAAAAGTTTTATAAAAAAATTCTTATTAAAAGCAATCCTGATACTTAATTTAAATACAATATAATCATAAATTTAGTTTGAGACTTTAACCTGCTTGAAAACTTAAAGGAAGGTTAAAGGGATTCAGTTTTAATTAAACATATCTGTAGCAACCTGAATCTAAATCTTAGGGTTTTGCAACCCAATTTCTCATCAGAATATTATTAAAGCTCATCTGAATTGAATGACAATTTTCCATTCCTCTAGGCTTTCTGAGTACATTATCTTCCCCTGTGGGAATGAATACTTTCCTGTGACTGATGAATATGATATATAGGACAAACACAGTTTTTCCACATTAAAATTAATTTCTTTTTAGTCTTTTGACTTCTTACTGCCACATTTCATTAGCATCTAGATACAACTACTCTAAGATATTAGTCCTAAATTTCTGCTTCATATGATATATTACATGAAATATTTTAAATGAAGTAGAGTTTAGAAAACCATTCCAGTTTTTAGCTACTATATTCTGGTATATGTGCACTTCCCCCACTAATCTGCCAAGCCAATTTACAAGTTATATCTTCTTTTCAAAATATTAGACATTAATTTCATTAAAAAGTCTGTTTTTTAAAATGGCCATCTGTTACAATACATACTTAAAACAAACGCATTCTAGTCTCCAACTGTATTGAGTAATTTAACTTAAAGACTATTACACCCATCACACCACAAAAACCTTGAGCAATGGGTGGGGTTGCAGTGAGTAGAGGAGGGGTAAGGAAGAGAATTTTCTGTGTGTTTGTACATATAAAGTTGAGCTATTAAAATAACCTCATCTCGTCTTGCAGTCAGTATTGATAGCTGAAATCACTATTATCTAGCAGTAGGTGAACTATACTCGTGATTCATTATTCAGTTTTGAATCAGAGGACATATGCGATTCCCATATTAAAATTCAAGTACTACACTAACCTATTTTATCAATGTCTATTTCCATGAAAAGACAAGGACTATTTCAAGGAAAGCTACTCTATCATTCACTAGGTTAACCACATCAAACAGGATCATGGCTGAAAACAGCACTGCACTGACTTTTCTGTTCGTCTTCTGCATCAAAACCAAATATTTTTATAAAAATAACCATTGTCTGTAGACTCAAATTATCACAGTGCATAGTGGACACAAACCCTCCCATTGAGTTCTTAAAGAAAAAGAGAAAACAGAAATTTCTGACAATTAAAATAGATGTATTTTATGACTGTGTTTGGAAACTGAAGCACAACGTGAGTATTTAAACTCTTTTGCTTATTCTATTTATTAGTGTATTGATCTTAGGACTATTGAAAAAAACAGTACTAAAACAGATAGCGATGAAGCACTGAAAAAAATCTTAGCAATGGATCTGAAAAACACTGCCAGGGTAGTCCATTTATTTCTGCGCACATTGTTACAGAAGTACCGCAGTACTTTAGAAAGCACCACCAGATACTACTATGGCATACGTAATGAGTCTTATCGTTTTGAAGTTATACAAGCACATACAATTTCAAGTTCATTACTTCTTTCCTCAAATACAGCGTTTGTCCTTTTAATAGTTTCCTCAAACAGGGCTAAGGAAGAAGGAAAACTCAACATTTAACTTTTTGTTTAAGCAGAAGTAGTTAACTGCCTCAAATTGGCAATTCATATACTTTTTGGTAATATAAATACACACACTGAACATTCACCAGATCAGTATTTCCACAAAACAAAAGTTGGATAAATAACACTGCATACTTCTGAAATGCAGTTAAATGAACAAAATAATTTCACAGATAAAGTCCCAGTTCACTAAGAGCCAGCAATGAAATTCCTAATACTTTTGCTAGACTAACACCTAATCCTGAAGAAGGGATAGAGTAGAGAGGTGAAAGGGAAAAAAAGAACAAAACTCCTCAAAACCCCCCCAAAAAAGGAGAGAGTAGAATTAGTATTGCAGGATTTAAGAGCAAAAATGCATGTCACTTCCATTTAAGAATTTGCAGAACATGATTTGAGTGTAGCTAGCATTCTGAATAAGGAGCAAATGTATAATTTTGTCTCAAGTTCAAAGTGAATCATCTTCCTGGTTCTCAGAGTAAGCAATGCAATTCCTCCATGTAATCCTGCCACCATCCTGTTCTGCTAACATCCTTCCTTCTCCTCCCCTCAGAACAGAGCACCACCTACTCATTCACAAGTAGGTTAGTTTGATTTTAGGTTACCATTTTCCAGCAGGACTTTTGTCTACACTCTCATGATGAGTGGGAATTCCAGAGGGCCTTGGTCCTTGGGCAACACTGTTGTTAGATCAGTAAAAGAAGATAAAGCAAATTATTCTACTGTTATTTCTTCTTCTCTGCATACAGTTTTATAGATGCTTAACTGTAGAGCTTCAGGAAGAACCTCAGGTGGTTTAGACACAGCCTAAAGTTGCAGTGTGATCAGACTAGAACCTTTACATCGCCTTATGGGTATTGAAAAAAAAAAGATATGCCTAATACTGACCATACAACAGAAACACGTACATTCTTAGGCTACTACAGTGTAGAGTAAAATATTATTAGATTAAGCCGTGACATACATTTTTACTATCAGAATTTCATCATTGCTACAAAATTGTCTTTAAGTGAAAAGGATACTCATCTAAAACATAGTGCAGGAGAGAAGAAATTCCTAAAAATACTTACTGAAGTCACCTGCGAGAAACACTGCTTCTGCTCCCGGTGCCCACTCTTTGCAATATATTCCACCATCGACAAATTGGTTAACGCCAAAGGTTTTGTAACTTTTTGAAAATTTATCGAGGCCTCCTTCATTTTCCTCAATGTTCTTCAAGCGGTTATAAAACAGAGAATACCTTTCAATGAAAATAGATAAGATTTTTTTAGAAAGTTTAGTAAGTACCTTTCTTACATTAACAAGTGTAAGAACATTAAAAAAATATTGAGACACACTGTCACACTACATCCTAAAACTGTAATATCAGGTTCACTGTCCTCTACAGAAAAAGAAAAAACATCAAATACAACCATATAATTTTTCCATGGTTGTTACACAGTGCAAAGTTGCAATCTTCACGTTTGTCTGTACTTTCTCTACTTTATGGGAACAGTTTGCACTTTTAAGTCTAAGACTACAACTCCTGATTGGCAGTCAAGAAATCATAGTATAACTACACAACAGGAGAACTTCGCACTCTGAACAGCCTAGCACTTTTTCCTCCATCTTATTAATATCAGCCACAGGCCTCCTAGGGAGAATTGTATAGGTCTGCTACATCTCTCACAGCCAGTTTTAATAGACAATCTCAGGACACTAAGTTTGCAGTACAGCATATAAGTATGGAGAAACTAGTCTGGCACTTGCAGAAAGCAGCTCCTTAGACAATCTCTTTACAGAGACCATCAGCAAGACTTTGCAGTCCCCTGACACTTCAATGATTTGGAAAACAAAATTACCACTTCATGGAAGTAATTATTTGGACCATACCCTACTTATACCAGTAGGGCTTGAAATGCCCTAAACCTCTAATGTAAGAATTTGCTAGTAACAGCTTGGAGGTTTTCAACACGTTTTCTCAAAGAAGCTCCTGACAATTCAAGAAACACACATCAGGTATACAATATAAACAAGAGGGTCAACTTTAACTCCTAAAATGTGAGCTATTATGTGAAGAAGCACAGCTAAAAGCTTCAGTTAAGCATTTAATTAATGCTACCTGTATGGGTTTTTTGTTTGTTTTAAATAAGAAATCCCCAATGTAAATTAGAAACATGTTTGTGTTCTCCATAAGTGGAAAAGTCTTCTGAAATGTATAAAAACTAACAACAATCCCAGCAAGAACATCTTGTCTGCCTCATTACACTTACTGTATTCTGAAAAAGGAAACAGAAACAGTAAAGAAGCAAAACAGCACTATGGGATGACACCTCATTGGTTTAAAAGGAAAAAAAAAAAAGAGAGGTAGACTGTTTGCAGTGTCAGGACTTAGACCTCGCTCTGTGATTTGTTTTAAAGTTTTGTTTTAGAATTAGCCCTTCATTAGTTCAAAGTAGAGGATTAAAATGTCTATTTACTGGTTAAGGTAAAATAACATTACTTGTATTAATTTAGAGTACTATGACTGCTTTCAAGGTTCATCTCCCAGCAAGTTTTTATTATTAAGACTGATGCTTACTTTTAAAGACAGCAAGATTCCAAAATGTCTCAGGATACACTATAGCAAATACACTTAAAACTTTTGCCCATCCACCTGCATCATTCCTTTAAAATTTGCTCACAGGTATAATCCTCAGAAGTGCATTACTAACTACTACTGCTCTGATAATCAATTTCATCTATAGTTCTTGAGGAAGAATATTTTGTCAGATTTCCAAGTATAAGTTTATTACATATATACACAAAACCAGTTGACTGACTTCAGTTTTAACCAACTGCAATCACAAAGATTTATATAAATAAAGTTTAATACAGAAACACAGAGCAAGTCACAAACAGTCTCAAAAGTTCAACATATGACATTCGGTAAAGTCAAAATTACTCCATTATTGAATGGTTCTCCTTGGGAAAAAAAAGTCTTTTGATTTGTATAACTTTAAATTTTAAGCCTTCCTTTAAAAATATATTGGTTCTATTATACAAGAAGGTAGTGCTATCTGCAAATTCCTATTTCTCAGCCATACCTAAGCTGTTTCAAAATTGCTGCCTGTCGCATGTATTTATTTTTAACTAGTTCCACTGCTACTGAAGCAAGAACCCTTCTGTATATGCTATAGGTAGCTGTTGTAACTCCAGAAAAGATCTAACTGAAGCAATGAGTTTGACACACTTAAAATAGAAAAGGTATTCTGGAATAGGTTATCTGCTTAAAATTAATCTTTTTCTCCCCATTCTTGGTACAAATACTTATTCACAGCTTTAAGAACACCTTTGGCTGGATGGGGTATTTCCCACATTCACGAAGAAGTGGAAGAAGTGGTAAGCTTCATCTTTAAACAAAAGTCAGTCATACAAATCTTTGAAAAGTGCAGAAGAAGGAAATGATACATTTATTAACAGAGAAGAACAGCAGGTCACAGAGAAGGACTGAAATCTCTGCAGAGAAGAAAAAGGCTATGATATACTTCATAAAACCTGGAGGCACACGCATGCTGATGTCCTACTGCTCTTCCTCGATGAGTCCTCCCTGACAAAGAAGAATCAAGCCCATTCATCTCATTCCAAAGAAATAAGCATCAAACAAATTCAGGATTTGAGAGTGGCTTTATGGGGTCGGAGGGATGACAATGGACTTTCAGAAAGCAATTATGTGATTTATATCTTTGGGAAATATCACTGACAGTAATACACACGTTGTAAGCTCTGGATTCTTGTTACAGAAGCACTGAGAGTACATCCACTGTTTCAATTTTTGTCTTTCAGTAGATTCAAAGTTTAAGCAAACAAAGACACCATGACACTTAATATATGAAATGATGGTGAGTATTACTGAAAAAAAAAAAAAAATTACTCTTTTTGCTCACTTTTCAATAGTGGTGAGCAAGATTACATGCTCAATAAAAATCATTTATTTTGGAGGATGGGGGGGTCAAGGAAGGGAGCAGATTTGAAAAGTTGTTGATCGGGGATGTAAAACACTATTACAATAATAGCTTTTTATATAGGACAGATTTTAAACAAGTAATACAGCATCATGTACACTGAGTAACAATGCTCCTTCAATTTATACACAAGCACACTGCTTGTCATAGAGCAAATTAATTCAGGTATTACTGTTGCATCATCATTGCAGAAATCATGATTTCTGAAACAAGTGCTCTCCATAATTGTTTTTAATTTATAATCTAGAAAGTATTCGGATTTAATTTTTTTAACCACCTCCTGGAATTATCAAATATAGATTTGTAGTTTGCTCAAAATTCACAAAAAAACCACCAGCTTCTGAAATGGATCAATTACTTGTGCTGTGAACTACTCTAAAAACTCCTCTCAGGAGATGAAACACATCTGGACACAGAACAAGGTTACTTGTCATAGAAGGTCTTGTAAAACAGCAGAAGCATAGTTCTGTATCCTGTTGCTGCTTTAAAGGAAAGAAGATTGAGTTAAGCGCATGCTCATGATCCAGATTTAGGAAACTTAAGGTTTTGCTTTCACATAAATTTTGGCTTTCATTTCTACATTACTGAAGCTTGTTAAACATTTTTTTTATCTTCCAAACTGAAACCCTAGGATTACACAGAAAACAGGAAAAAAAATTTTTGTTCACCAATTCCAAAGATTTATATTGTTCATTAATAGCATACCAATGTTTAAAGAGGAGAGACAGACATGAGATTGTTAAGACAGCATTCGTGATCCCCTCAACACTGAAAGTTATGTCATGTTCAGTTATGCATATATAATCACATGACATATATAGTCAGACAGGCTCTGGACACATGGGACACATTTCAAAGGTGAGACAATCTTGTAAAATTCTGGAGATGTGAACAGAGTCAACAACAGCGTCCAGAGCAATAAGTCAGGACAAAAGGCTGACTTCTGCCTTCATACTTTTCAAGTCTTCACAGCTTAATGAGCAACTGCAAAGTCATAAGATTTTTCTACCTACTTCCCTGCACTTCCCTGAAGAAGATTACAAGGTAAAAAACTGTACCCAGGTATGCCTTGAAAAGTACAACCATTACCTTTGGGGAGAAAAAAAAAAAACCTAAATAGAGCAACAACAGGATCCACAGAACTTCAGGTACAGAGGGTCTGAAGTAACTGGAAAAAGTTGTACATTAAGTTGCTCACTATAGCCAGGTACAACACCACACATCTGACAAGTGCAGAAGGGGGCTGCTTTTGGTGTATTCCTTGCTCCTGGAGTTAAAAGCAAGCTTTTTAATTCCAAGTTCCATATCCATTCATGTCACCTCTGCTAACAGACCAATGGGGTTTAAAACTAAAATAACAAAACTAGATGTTTTCAGACTTACTGGAAAGAAAAGACTTCACAGTCTTAGCATTTCCCCAAGCACACATACACCCAGCTTGGAACAAGACATTTGGTAACAGAATAGCTCTTCTACAGCAGCTACCCCCAACCTTACTGTGAAACACTGGTAATCGTAAACATCATTTGAAACAGGGTCACAACAGTCTTTTCCTATTGTTACATTCATAATTTGTAACACAGCATTGCTTTAAATCCCATGCTTTATATGCAGCTTTGTTTAAAGCCCTACAATGGAAGTGTAGGAATTGGCTGACTTTCTGTAAAAGCAGGATTAAAACATCAAACATGAATTAGTATAATGGCTATCCAGAAAGCAAGTATCTTCCCAATAAAATAACCTTCATAGTGAAGGAGTAAAGACAATATTAACTCAGAAGCCACTTCAACAGTTTACATTTCAGGTGAGCTCTTATTCCTCACACTTCTGTCACTAAAACACCCTCAAATATTTTGTCTTATGGATACCTAGAGATCTAAAACTTGTACAGTAGAAGTATACAGTTATCAGAGAAAAATATAGCCTGAAATCTTTCAATTCATTGCAAAGCTATACAGTTGTTATCCAAAGAAATAATGTTCTATTTATTTGGTAACCACAGTATACAAAACCCTCCTGATGCTACAGTTCCTATCACCACTGACTTCATTCAGCTATTGATGCCATTAAAAGTCTCAGGCACATATTAAAATTAGTAGCTTCAATATGGAACATAAGAATAAAAAAGTTAGGCCTCCCCTTCCTCCCCAAAGTCAACTGCCTTAGTGAAATAGGACTTTTGGCAGACTATTGAAGTAGTCTGGTGGTAAGTCAGAATACTGAATTAGGGCTCCACATAAAGCCTTCAAGTCTTTATTCTTCCAAGGAACCAGAGATACTAATTCCTTCCTGGCCACCTTATAAAATGATGAAAAGGTACTCAAATATTTAAAACTTTTATATTTAATCAGACAAGCTTCAGTTTCTTAGGCATCACAGTAGTCTAAACAAACTACCATAACCAAAAAGGCCTTAGCAGCATACAAGATACACTCATTTAACCTGTTTGGTGCTGAACTCCAAGATGGCTGCAAAGCTTCAAGACATTTTATGTCCATTCTCATACCTTTTTATGAAGCTGTAGTTATTGCAGTTTATAGAACAGTCAATCAGCTTAATTTAAGACCTGTGGTGTCAATGCTGAAAGTAATCATTTCAGTCCCTCTTCTGCTTATGACGCTCATTTTAGTAGCCATTCATCTTTTAGAGTCTTTTTGTCCACACCAGCTTTTGTGTCAATTTATTTCTACAGTATTGGCCCCTTATTGATGCTAATTTATTCAAAATATGAAAGCAAATAGGAAAGACTTTGATAATGGTATCTGGCATCCATATGGAAAGCCCAATTCTGCAGATATGAAAGGGAAAAGGATATGAAAGAAAATGCCCAGTAAGATACTATCTGTAGCCAAATCCTCCCATGTTTCCAATAAATACAAACATTTACAGTAATGTCAGTGTTAAAGATAAAGCTACAGTCCAAAAGGAAAAAAAAAAAACCCTCTCAGCTACATAAGTCTGTTACATTTCTTCACATTTCTTCTTCTAATGTAGGTGTTCAAAAAACCTAAAATATCAAAAGCAGAAAGGGAAAAATGGCTTGTTTTCTCCCCTTCCTCCTCATTTAAACAATAAGCCTTAGCAAAAAAAAAACTGGTTTAGATTGAGATACCACTTATCCTATTTATCCGCTTAATCCTGAAGCCTCTTAGGGGAATGCTGCCTCTTATTTTCAACCCACCACTCTTCCCTTCCACAGAAGCAGCTGTATCAGCATTACAGTAAAACAAGGAATAAGAAAGCAAAGGGGCCATCAAATCCTGTCCTGTACCATCAGTTACCACCAGACCATCGTGAACAACCCTATTCATAAAGTTACTGAGGTTTCTGAACTCCATTTTCAAAACTGTCTTGGGTCCCCCTACACTTATTACTATGACTAGGAAACTGTTACAGTGCTTTGCTGAAATCATAGGATCTTCCTAACATCCCCACACAGCAGCTCTGTTCGAGGGCTAACATACCATCACCCTGTGCTCCAAAATTACACTGACATGAGATTCTCCTGCAGCTTTCCAGTCATAGTACTATGAGGTAAAGAACAGGGCTCTGCTGACTTCTCTGAGTATTTTTAGTTCGGGAGTTTTGATTTTAAAGCATTCATACGTCTTGTAAACAAAAATGCAAACCATCACACCTCTGGAACAATATTGAGAATGCATGCTGTGCTCAGAGTTGTTGAATGAAGCTCACTGTGACAGTGCAGGAAGACTGGGGCCAGTGGTGGGGAAAAAAAGTCGGGCAGTGTGAAACTCATGCACCTACTGATGTGGACAGACCATCGAAACATTCCCTGTTTTGATATAGACCCACTCTATCTTATGATCCCTGTGAACAATCAAAAGGGTTAAAAAACTATAACAAAAACCCCACATCATCAGTGTAGATGCACCATGCTTTCACCAACTTAACACCATTTACAGATTACTTCTCTATAGGATGAGGAATAAACTGTCACAATTTTTAAAGGTTTATTTTTCTACAATAATGTATTATTCATATAAAGCCACACTTAGAAATTTGGCAAATAAGAAATTGAAAGTCGCCAGTTTTAGTTCTGAGTCTACTGCAGGGACATGAGAAAGGATTAACAGCTGGTTTTGAATTATATACCAAGAGAGACTCAGGAGCTGCAGTTCTCCTCCTGATATCACAGGCAGTCCATTCTTTAAAGAATTATGTCAAAAATCTTGCAATGCTGTCGTCAAGTAGCAATGATGGGTATCATCCAAGTGCCTACATTGAACATGTAAACAGCAACCACTTCTTTAAAATACCTTGATAGCTATGGAAGAAGAGGAACTGTTGGAATCTGAAGATGTGATGTTAACACTTGGGTCAAACTTTTGTACTAAAGCAACTCTTACCACTACGCATCTAGACAAAACATGTTCATCTGCAGCAGTAAAATTTGCCCAGAAAACTATGTTATAAAAACAGACTCCCCTGTGGTCTGCCACAACCCTCAGGGTACCTAGTCAAATTCAACAACCAACATGCTAGGGCATTTCATAGAGCCTGCCTATAAAATAGGCATTCCTGCCTCCAAATTTGATCTGATACATCTATACAGAGCCACAGGGTCCAGGCTCACTGGATCAGGGGCACTAGCTTTTTGATCTCCACACTGCAGTTCACTGTGTGCAACAGGTATCTTTAACCACCATTAGTAAATCACAGAAGTGGTAATTGCCACCTCATGAAGCACAGCTGTAAGGTCTCTGATAAAGACTGTGCTGTACTCCACTGAGTTCTCCTGGAAAGCCAGAGTAGAATTAATTTATTCCAAGGTAGTCAAAGCAGAAACACATGGCAATATGAAACTGGACAATCTCGAAACAATCATCACTAATAATGCCCACTTCTATTCCTACTGTGACCCCTACCACTTCAAAGAAGAAAAAAGGAAATAAAAAGATGAAAATAGAAGTTGAAAATGTAGATGCAACACCTCTGAGTATTTTAAAATAAAGAGCATGGGGCTGTTCACAAATTACCTTTTCTAACAGTGCTTTGAAGATGCAGTTAAACACTTTCACCAATACCCAAGCCAGTGCAAAGTCCCTGCTCAGATTAGCAAGTCCCCAATTCTCATCTTCTCCTTCACTCTGTAGTTAGTTATTCCCTCAAACTGTCCTCATTCAGCTGCTTAAGGGGATGGATTGAAGGAAGATAGGAGTAGGATGGATCAAGTTCTTCCTAAAGCAAATTTCTGCAGTCCAGCAAATCAAATGCGTCAGACCACACTGAACTAGAATTATGCGGCAGAAGCAAATTCCTGATAGCAGTTGCTTCTTCAACTTCATTCGCCACTAGTGAATCAAAACAGAAGCCTTGGCTTTTATTTCATTCTTTTCTCCACCTCTCTTTTCTCAGTTTTCATTTGCCTGTTCAGAGTATTACACAAAATAATCACACTTAAGGAAAATAGTAAGTAAAGGCACAGTAATTCTCAGGTAGGTACGATTACTTCAGTACAGGAGATTTACTGTATTTTAAATTATATCAACTTTATAGTTTTAGATTATTAACTTCCACTTTCTGAATAGAGAAGTCCTGTCCCATTCAGGTAATCTTTTTAATATACATTTAAATATATTAAGCAACACCTGAACACATGTAACCTTTAAAGTGTTAGAAAAATTCTGAGAGATACACTCTAGAAGTACAGGACAGTGATGGCTGATGTTTACACAGATCCAAAGAGACAATAATTTAATTTTGCTTTTCTGCAGGGTAAAAGTAAAGATAAGATCATGATTTCAGAAACATGTCACAAGAAGTGTGTGCATGGCTAAATCTGAGTTTCCCAGAGATTCTAGTTGCTCTATTATTCACTACAGAAGTACTTTGCCCCTCTCCCAAGTCATTTAACACACATTTTCAGCTGAAGATTAAGAACTCTGCAGGTTGTCCAATGATATTAACTTCCTTTCAGGTGTAATAAAATTAACTGTTATCCAAATAATTTGGGGATACAGTTATTCCAATAAGGAACTTGCACAGTTAAACCATTTCTGTTACAATTCCTACCACAGAAGTGCTTTATTACTAGTTACTAAAAAGACCACCCAGCAGAGAACTCTCTTAAGAGTGAGCAACAAAGGCAAAAATTTCAAAAGCAACTTTTCCAATTTTTCTCTACTCTGCCGGTAATTAATGCCAACATGCAATTTTTCATTACTTCCTTTCCAACAGACAGGACAGCTCTGCTCTGCACATGTCTGGTCTCCCTAGGAGATTTCTTTAAAATTTACCCAAATTAACAGAGAGAAGGCAAGAGATTCAGTAGTGTCTGCTATTGCTGAAGCCCATGACCATAGTGGCTTTTCAATAGCTACATCCAAAAAGCTCCTTCAAGTAAATGTATTAATTTGAGTGCCCTTAGAACTTCTTTTCAACTAGAATAACTCTGTAATATTGGAAGCTACACTGGAAGTGGAAGAAGTTTTAAAAAAGAAATGCAATGGCACCCACACACACCTTCCTTCAGTAGTTACTTATAATTTCTGTGCACTTTCCATGGTGAGCAAACAGATGAAAACTCCCAACTCTCTTTGGATGTTCCATGATTTCAGTATGGAGAGGTAATGCAGCTTTGTGTCTCAAACTAAATGCAATATCTTAAAAATCAAGAAATATTTGCTTGGGGATAATTAACGAGTAATCACTTGCTCTGTTGAAAGTTATTCGTACAGGACAAGTGACTGATTCAGCATCAACTTTTTTTCAAAATAATTTAAAGTGCAGTGACACTCAAGTCAAGCCCTAACAACAACATACAGTCTAGTACATAGGAGCATGACAAAACGTGAAAACTGGCAGAAAACAAAAAGAAACTACAGTCTTTCTTGATGTCCTACCAGCAGTTGCTATTACTAACAGAGATGTAAAGACCTATAAGCTAGGAAGTCTAATAAAGATAAATACCTTTCAGTAGTATTTTAGCAAGAAAATTATTTGCTTATTTAAGTTCTGGCACTGTGCTTTCTGCACAATACAGGGGACTAGAAGCAAGCCTCTTCCCTGCTTTAAACATTAGGATAACTTAGTGGCTTCACCAGCATTTGACAGCTGTAATGTTTTTGCCATCAGCTTCATAACAAACATACCCAGTGCTCAATTTGGAACCAAATGCAGGAGTGATTACAAGATGTATCAAATGCAAACTTAATGCAATCGTTTAGTAATAATTGCTCCACTGACTTATCTAAAGCAATCCCACTTATAAGAACACCCTTCCCCACAATATCTAGAGGCTCTCTTACCCACATTCACATATGTTTATTCATCTATCACCTCCGTCAGTTTATTAGAAACACATGGATGCACCTCACAGGGTAAGTGAAAAAAATTACTAGTGTTTAGAATGAGCAAGAGGCAATTTCTTTCTATCAGAAGCCTAGCAAACTACTTAAAGACATCAATTTAAGCAAGAGAGAAGAAAGAGAAGTGTATACCCAAGTATTAACACTTGCTACAAGAAAGTTGTTTTATCTTTTACCCTCTATTGAGATAAAAGGTATATAGTTACTTTTTTTTTTAAACTAAAAGACACCCCCAAAAACCTTATGATACTAAGCTGTGTCACAACTTCCCACAACAGCACAGCTACATATTCTGTATCTGCCAAAGCACTCAAGACAGCTTCCCTATCATGAAGGAACAATCTAAATCAAACAGCAATTACAAAATAATGGGAGTTCTGTTTTTCTTTGTATATAAGGAAAAAAATTTACCAGTAGCATACTTCATTTATTTTGTTTTACACATCTGAACATTTATCAGATAAACACTTTAGCTATTAGATTTCTCCATTTTATAGTCAGTCTCACTATTCTGCTAAGTAGTCTTAATTATGCATGAATTGTACACTAAAATCCCTCTTTTAGCTACAATAATTTGCTTCTCTGTTGTGGCAATATCCAAAGTTGACAGAGTTTTTTTGAATTAACATGACTACAGAGAAACTCCGTCATATTTGAGCAGAAAGCTACAGAAGCGTAGAGAGACAGATTTCTTTCACAAAATCAGTAGACTAAGACTGTGTTAGCTCATGTTTCATATTACACAAGAGAAAATAAACTGAAAGGTCAGTTGAACAGTTACAGCATTGCCCTTTTCCAAGGTAATCAGCAGAGCATGTAGCAAAGACGTGAACACAAGCGTGACTGGAAAGACAGTAGCTGATAAAGAGGTTTTTGCTACCAAAGTATGTGGGACAAAATACCACTCTCTAAATGCCCATTGAGGAGTGTGGCATACTGCAGGCCTTACTTCAGTAACTCTGATTTATTACTTTAATTTGAAATTGTGTTCTTGTTAAACATTCAGGTTTTCATATTGCCAAAACACACTAGAATATGTAATACTGAACATTAATCACATTCTCAGGTAAGCTACGGGAACAATATCATTATTACTTTGTACTAGGGACACAACACAGTCAAAAATTCATCTGGTTTACTAATGTATTTTTGCTTTAAGTACACAAATTCTACTTGTTATTCAGTACTATTTAACTGGAAACTGTACGGTAAATTTTCACCCCATATTAAAAGCATGTATTTATTAGTGGAGCCTTCCAAAACAGCGTCTACTCATCATATTAACACATGCTTAAAAACACCTTAATCTGGAAACAACTCACTCAAATGTTTTATTTATCAGAATTATTTTTAATGAAGCGTATCAATTCCCATTTGATCCACTGCTAACTATTTCTAACAGACTATCCTCATATTAATAGATATCAAGGCCTAGTTAAGGGATAGAGTCAGTGACTCCCACAGAGCTAATACAAAGTTGGAATCAAACACAAACTAAAAGCTGTTGCTACACAAGAGGCTTCAGGGGAAAAAACTACAGATCTTCTTAAAAAGAATTTAACATGCCTTTTGGTGGGCAAATGTTATTACCTCTTGAAGGTCTTCAGTAACCTGAAAGCATCAGTCCATACCACTTCTAAAGCAATTATTTGTGTGGTAAGAACCAGCCCACACACCTCCTATGGGTTTTAAAAGCTCTGTGCAGAGTGACAAGATAGTCTGGACTTCAGTAACTATTTAATTTCATTTTAGTTGTTTAAATAAAGCTATTTTGAATGTTGTGGAGGTTTGGTTTTTGGGGTTTTTTTTGTTTTTTTATTAGCTTGCCACAGCAGTAAACATAAGCAGCCATCTGTTTCTTTTCAAATTTGGATTTCAACTCTGCTGCATCAGTTTGGCTTCCACATTCTTAGTAATGCTGCAAGTAACATTAACTGGCATAAATGAAGCTCAACACAATGCTAAGAAAGACTTAATCTCTCTAAATAAACACCCAAGAAGTTAAGAATCAAACGTTTTAGTTGTCTACCAAACAGGAAAAAGCTTTTAAGTCAGAAGTCACTTCTGATTATTTCAAATAAAACACCAGATATTCCTCACTACCTTAGCCACTCAACCCACTTTAGTGGGCACATTATGTATTAAGAATTGTTATTTGAATTTCCTAACAGAAAACTATGCAGCTGCTCTAGCTGCAATGAACTTCATTGTTAATTTCCGTAAGTCTTACTCTACCTCCTTTTAAATATGTTCCAGAAATTAAAAACAAAGTCTTGATTTAATGGATCAGATCAATGGCTTGTATATTCAAGCAGCTCACTATTTGAAAGTTGTGTTAGAAAGTTAAATAAAAACTTTCTCATCCCCTTACAACCATCAAACAAACAAAAATCCCCCTTACTGCAGGGTTGTTTCCTTGTTAAACTTTAAACAGATTTAAATGGATAGCCATCTTAAGAGGCTGTCAAAAAGATGGCTTGAGGAAAGGTACCCACAGCAACACCCAGCTTCTTTACTACCACAAACCTTGCTCCCTGTAACAGTTTTCTGCTCATCTAGCATGACCAAAAACCTACAGTATTCCACCTAATTAAATAACTCTTTAAATCCTATTAGTTTAGCCTCAATTTTAGGATGTGCATGTATTCATACACCAGCTAAAGAAAAGGTGTTTTGTTTTCCCTCTCATGCACACAAAATATACTCCCTCCCAATCTAGGTTTCTTCCTGGCCTTTACGTATTAGTCACCCACTTTTAGATTACCTCTCTGTATTTTATTGTGAAAAACACTTCACAGTACTCCAGGAAAGAAAAGCATGTGTGAGATTTTTTTTTTACGTATAAAGAACAGATAGAAAAACAAGTATTAAACACAGGATGGGAAGGAAGGTATACTTTTGCTTTGGTTGCTAGCCATTGTGCCAGTTTTGATCAGTCCTCACTGGTTTGATCAAGGAGTGTTTTCTATTTAGACTCAGTAGCTGTATGGAGCTATTCATATAGACCATGCATTCAACTCACCAAACAAAGCCTGGTCTGCTAGCTGGGTTCCCTGTAACACTGATGAAGAAAAGTAGCCCTTCTAGAAGACAATTTTAAGGAAGAAAGCCTTACCTCCAGTGACTGGAAATGAAAATAAGATCTGGAGAGATTTGGGGGTAGAAGGAGGAACACCACCAAGCTACTTTACCTTCTACAGTATCACACCAGCTTCAGGCACCTTAGCAGAAGCACCACATTGGCTTCACAGCACAAGTTTGTCTAAATTTAACTCTTAACTGTTTTCACTGAAGACAGGCCCAACAAGGAAAGCCAAGCACTTCAAACATTTATACAGTCCACAAAGCAAAGAGTTTATAATTTAGTATCAACGTACTAGAAGTATAATTAGAACCTTGTGTACTTAAGAAGCATGCGTAACTAGTCCCAGGCAACCAAAGTCTATTCCCACAGAAAATGAGCAAGCAAGAAGCATGTGTTATTGTTGCTGCTGCTGTGAATAGTTGTATACAACAGCTTACTTCATTTGATTGAGCATTTCAAGGTGCAGTCTAAAAGCTGCTTTTTCAGTAAGAATGAGTACAAAGATAAGAAATACTAGTTGTTAACCAATTTGCACCATCATCTAAAAAAGAGAACTATAAACATCAAATTCTCAAAGTTATTATACTGAATATTCAAGCCTCTTTAGAAAAGAGTTCAGATTTTACATAGTCCAGCTATTCTTCTGAAACATTGAGATACTGTATCTCCTAGACACAATCTTTAATCTGACTAAAACTACATGAATTGCTGCATGCCAAAAATTTAAGCACTGAACTGCAGAAAGAGCACTCAGCAGTTGTTGGATTCATCCCAACCACATACCCGCTTTCAAATGATTTAAGCTCCTAAGTACACATGACACAGCTTCCAACACACCTGCCTTCTGATGACATTGTAGCTGTATTTGATGTTAGCAGGGACAGCCTGATAATCATAGAAGTCACCATTACTTTGTAGCCTCCAAGCACGTTAGCCTCTTGTCTATAACACAACTTGTCTGTCAACATTAGGAAGCTTATGATTCAAATTTTTAATTGACATGGCTAAAGAAAATTGTAAACAAAAGAGAGGGGAGAGTATTAACTAACACTGCATTACTATGCAGGACTTAAGTCACCTACCATAAATTACTCAAGACTTAGAAAGACCATGAAGTTTACACTAGAATTTTAAGTATCTGAAGTGATGAGGTAACTTGGGACACACAGAAAGCCACTTGCAACAACACAGGGGGTGGGGGAGAAGGAAGAAGCAAAAACCCACAAATTTAGGAAGCCTGGTATTGCCAGGGTTAGTCATCCTGATATGCTGCACACCCAAGTGCAACCACAGTCTTACTCTTAGAAAGTACTACAGAGAAAGCTTCAGAGATCATGGAATATTAATATTTTTCTAATACTAGGAGTTAAGAAATGCAAGATGAACAAGCTATCTACTGGGTGGAGAAAACCCTCTGTTTTTACAATTTCAGATTCATCTTGTCTGCTTAAGACTCTATATGCACCTTCTAAAACAGCTACTACAGTCAGAGAAGTGTTTCATATCAAATTTTGACATAAGCTTTATTTACACAGAACCTTTTGTGTAGAAAATTAATATTACTAAGCATTCACTTATTTCAGATGGATAAACTTAAACAGCAAAAAGGTTGAGCAATATAGTAATGGACTATATATTGCATAGGATTTCCCTTTTTAGTAATTTTGCGCCCTCACTATGACATGCCTATGACTGTTTAGTATGGTTTTTTCTCCTTATAGAGGAATTTAGACAATTTACACTGGCTGACCTGCTTGAAAAGTTGCATTTTAAAGTACCTGTCTAGGTTTAAATTACAAAATAGAAAAAGCAGTGCACTATACTCTTAAATGAAAAAAGTATAAATATGTATATAATTATCTACAAATCTGGGTGTTTACATTAACTGTATACACATACAACACCCCTTCATTCTCCTCTCCCACCTGAAAGGCATACAACAGAACATAAAAGTAGTATCTCTTTTATTGGAACTAAGCCTAGAAAAACACTACTAGCTCCAATTCTCAGCCTGGAGAGCTGCCAAAGTAAAGCCTACGAACTGAAGCCAAGCAGGTTAGTCCCAAAGCTTCAGTCGGCACAGCCTCCTTATTTGAGGTCAACTTGATACACACCAGCACAAGGGAATAACAAAGGAGGAAAACCATGAGCCAACAACTTTAAGTATTCATAATTTGTCAGGAAATTAACCTCTTCATTTATGAGGTATGCATCAAGAATAAAGCTGGTAAAGACTTCTGAGGCATAATGGAAGAAAAAAAAATTGTTATGTATGCAAAGAATTAACACATATTTTTTCATCACAATGTATTCATTACATCAGAGTAGCTTGGGTATTTATTATTCCATAAATAAATCTATAACCTGTAAACTGCATATAACCCCCCCAAAATTCCATACTTAAACCTTTTCTTCTTCTCCTGGAGAGCCTGAACTCACATTCAGCTCCTACAAGGCTACACATACATTAGCATCTATAAGCATAATCTCCTATTCTTTCCCTCCTAACACATACAATTCGCACACTGCCAGTTAGAAGACTTTTTCAATTGTCATCTGAATTGGTACAAGATGAAACATTTTAGCGTAAAATATATGCAAAAATTGACAGGGGGGTGTCAAAGATAGAAGAAAAAAAAATTCCCTTAGGACCAGAGCCCCGGAGAAGGCCCTTGACACCCAAGAGAACAAAATCCTGAACAATCCAGTCCCAATTCAACACTGACCTGGTTCTGAGCAGGAGGAGGCTGGGACACAGATAGTACTGTACACCTACTGAAACTAGCCAGTTCTGCTTAAGAAAAACAAAGAACATGGCAAGATACATAAAAACAACAATGCAGATAATGACAGAAATACTACAAGCACTGCGAATGCCAAAGCTTTCTAATATATCTTAGATTACTGGCAATCACATACACCTCCCCTAAGCTTACATTAATTTTCTTTGTATGTGTATCTTTGCACACAGATAAAGAATTCCACAGTGCTAAACAGACAAAAATATGGACAAAACGGCCCAGCAGCTACTTTGAAAAAAAGTTTTGCTACTGTTAGGCAATTTTTCCTCAAATACCTTATTTATTAGCATAAGTTTTTGCCATATAATTTAAAATCAATTGAAGTAGTTACTGACATGTGTCAGGTGAACTTTTACATCAGTATTACCTGTAAAATGTTACAGTTATAGTAACCACATTCACAAGGAATTGATATACCTAGTTATTTCTATTTTTATTTCTTACATACAAGTTACATAATTGCATAGCACACACTATACATATATGTGTGTATACACACACAAAATTTACTTATATATATATATTCAGTATTGTTTCAAAGCATTTTGGAAATGTAAACCAATTTAATATTGACAAGAAATTCCAGAGTTTCCATCAACAAAGTAAAAGAGACTTTGGGTGAGGGATTATTGATGCAAGATCATATTCATACTTGGTATTATCCAATACTATAGATTTTTTTCTTCTTTCTTAACCATTTTAACCAAGTATTACTTGTGCAAATTTTGAGTCTTTCTTCCTGGATAACTAATTAGAACAAGAGACGATCCATATCCCTGAGTATTCTGCAACAGAGGGGGCCAAAGGAAAGGTAATGCTACCATGTCTCCTTTCTGAACTGGCTTTACAAAGGACACCAGTCGCCAGGATATAAAAAGTTAATCTTAAATTTTCAAGACAGCCACAATGTTCTTTGAGGCTTTTGAAGAGGTACCCATTACTATTTATGGCAGTTCTGTTTAACATGTCTGCCTTCCTTTGCAGGCCTCCCTTAAGACAAACCTGCATACCTCTACATCACCAGGGAGGGAACCAGACAGTTTGACTCACTGCAATGGGATGGCTAGAATTAGTTTAATGCCCACCCATTGCACAGTCTCTTACACAACAAAGGGCTATAAGTATGCATCTCCCTCATTTCAAGACCTCTTGAAGGAAGCCTGGATTCTTACAGTCCATCATTCATTTAATCTAAGAAAAATTCTTAATTATTCTCACATATTCTGAGCTGAGCATTTAGCATCTTTAAGAATATGCACGCTAAATGAACTATTATATTTCTTTTAAATGTTAAGCCACAGACCATCAGTGGGTACACTGTTTGACAAAGTTTACAGATACTTTTGTTCAGAAAGCCCTGGTGTGCCATCCCAATGAGTTATGTTACACAATACACTTGCATTTGGTTATGACAAAAAGCTTTCAGCAACAGAACAGATGGTTAAGAGACTCTCGTAGAAAGGGCCTTCTCACTACCAGTTCTTTAGCACAGGTCAAACATGTAAACACAGGCCAGAACCATGGCCTCTTTCCCAAACCCAAAATATCACACAGCTAGTACAGTTAGAGTTTCATGTCCCACATGGAGTCACAGGAATATGAGAAACTCGTTCAAGGTTACCAGCACGAGTTACAGGTGTTGTATCATGTAAGTGTGAGGAGGAGAACAATTAGCAAGTCTCAGGTCTAAACTGAACATACGTTCTTCTTTCCCTTACATGCATTGTATATACAGCTGAATAAAACAAATTTTCAGCTTGCCAGATGACTTCAAGAGAAACTTAAGATTATCAATTATGCCTAATTAAATACAAACTTTCAGACTGCTTACGGAGAAAAATCCACAATAAAAACAAAATTTTGAAGACACATCAGTACATGTAATGAACAATATGAACAAAAACTGATCTGAACAATATGAAAGAGCTCAAACCAGTAATTCATCCCTCTTTTGTAGCATTAAAGAGTTGCTAGAACTGCATTGCACTTACGTAACACTTGAATTTTGCAGGGCTCACATTTATACTCCAACACAGCTAATATGGATTTCAACTTCCATACGTTATATGACAAATCCCCTTCCTGGGGCTGTCCAGAGGAAAGGTGGTCTTACTTGAGCGCTATCCCACCTCAAGCCAACCACATTACTACCTTCCTGTAGGCAGCCTGCATTACACAGAAAGCAAGCAGTTCTCCCAGTTTCTGCTTACGCCCTCATAAAAAGCAAGCTGCAAAGGTAACTCTGATCTTGAGAGCAACAAAAAAATACAGGAGCAGAAAGCTCAATGCTGAGAGCCAGTACACAAAGCACACTACCAGAGCATGCTGTTTCAAAGACACACAAAGCTGACCTGAAATTCTCCAACCTGACAGCTTTTACCAAGAGCCCAGATAGTTTATTTTTTAGTTTTGAGGCATGTGGTAGGGAAAAGGAAAATGAAATCACACCCTTCTATTAAGACCCTTTAACAGCATACAGGATCTGATCAGCAGACTTGGCTTCCCCACCAGCCCTCCCATTCAGCTCCTCTGCAGCACAGGCTCCTGGCACTTCCCAGCTCTGGGGCGAGCACAAAGCAGGGGCCTACAGCCAGGACCTGCTCTTCACCCACAACCTTCCCTTTTAGTAAGGCCTTCCCCTCACCTCAGTTTGGAGCAAAGTCAGGCTTTGAACTCTCCAAGCAAGAGGGCTACTTTTCTCCACATAGTTCTCAAAACAAGCACAAGTGTCCATGATACAATTTTGTGTCTAACATTTCAAATAGCTCACACATAGCCAAGATACAAAAAACCACATGAAAAATAATGAAATCCATTCTGTTAAAAGTTTAAGGTAGCATGAAGGCAAAAGCTGTTCTTTAATTATTTACATATGTTTCAAAATAAATATTTTAGTAGAGGCAGATACCTATTAACACAAGTGGCACTGAACATGACAGTGACTTTTTACTAAAACAAACAGCACACAAAGCTTACACTTTAAAACTACATCTTGCCCTGTTGCTGGTCAACTAGCTCTTTCTAGACCAAATTTCAACATCAGGCACCCTCCATATTTGCTTTAAGAATAAATTCTGAGCAACAAGTAGTTGTCAAAGTGGTTTTCCAGTTATTGTAGAGGGAAGAGACTAAAAGCAACAGAAACTATCCCAGCTTACATAAGTCAATAATTAAATTTCCTTCTTTGTTTCTTCTCCCAGAAGCCAAAATAAAGCTAGAAGCAAGTGTAACTTGCATCTAGGACAGCTCACTCTGAAGTCCATTCAGTGAACTTCAAAGTTTGCTGACTGTAAGGGTACAGAAAATCCTCACTGCTCAGACAATTCACAGACAAAATCAGAGAGAAAACAAAAAACCACACAAACACAAAACCCCACTCCCCCAAAAAAGTCACACAAAACACATACACACACACAGTAGCTCCTTATCAAATCCATGAATAGCATATGTTGGACAGAGTTCAATAGCAAATTCATCTCATTCTGTTAACTCTGAAAACTGAAGAACACATGCTGCCATATTCAACGATCACTTGTAACTTTAGCTTGCATTTGTAATCTCCATTATTTGAGCTGCATGGTCCCATGCCACCAGCTCCATACACACTGACAACATCCTCTACTCCCTCACCCCTGACACCACTTATGAAAACTCTAAGTTTCATAAGTATGCAGCATGTTCTGATTAATGTATTATAGTAACACTGAAATATTAAGAGTTATAACAATTATACACAATCACCAATTGGTATGATACATTTTGTTCCAGAAATACTTTTGTTCTGAAAGTTTACTTTAAGATCCAACCCACATGCACCACAGACATTACAGGTTACAGAAACAATGGGGAAAAAAAAAAAAAAAAACAGGTCTAGATTACTACTAAGTATGTAGGTCTTTGATTAAAATTTCCATCTTTCTGAAAATCTTTCTTTCTTTCTAATTAATGCTCTGGAGGGAATTTCTTCCCAGTACCTTGTGAGCTAACCATGCGCTGCACTTCTTTGCAAAAGAAAGATTTATTATCAGCCTCAGAATCCCGAACTCCCCAAAGACTGTGAAGTGCTGGCTTGCACACCCACAATATATACTATGGATTGCTCCCTGTATAAAAGGTACACAACAAATGCTTACAAGGAAGATGAAAAATTGTTCTGGCAGGAGGAGAAAGCATGAATGAGGTAACTAATGTAAAGAGCAAATAGATGCAATGCAGAATATCTTTCAAGATCTGAAAACACACAAGAAGTTAATATATTTTACCCTTTCATAATATTTAGTTAATTCAAGATTCTTTTGCAATAATCATGAGGGTTTTGTATTGTCAGAAATTTATCACGATATCATCTTGGTTTGGCTGGGTTTTTGTAAGGTATAAACATTTCCCATATGTGGTATTCAGTGGAGTACTGACATGATCATATCCAATATAAATTGCATCATTAACAGTGCAGAAACTATTCTTTTAAGATTTGAGAGTTACTTGTATTTCCAGGAATTTAACAAAAAGCAGTTACGTGATTCCACCGACTAATAAAAATTTCTTAGCGATATCTAGCCAGGATATCAGAACAGTAAGAATTAGTGAAGAGTCACACTGAAATATGCCATTATTCTACCTGAAGGCTGATAGTCATCTTACTCACATATACACAGTACAATGATGCCATTATTTAAGCTCCCCACATTTGACCAGCTCTCTCATGAGCTATCACAGCACAGCACAAAGGAATGAGCCAGCAGAAGCAATACTCCACTACAAAAGTTATTGAGATTTTGTGTGATCTGCAATTACCGTGTCACTGCCAATAACCATCATGAAAAGTAATACTACAGGTTGCAATTACAACCTGTTTGTTCCAGTCATCTTATAGCCACCCTAACTATCATTTAAAAAAGCCTACCCACAAACAACCACCACACCCCACTCCTCTTCATAGCTGGAAAACAGAACACAGCAGCAAAGTCTGACACTGTCTGAAAGAGATTCAACTCTAGGTTTCATCACAATTTCTAGAGGTGGTCTGCAAATCTTCATTCCCTATTTCCCTTTCCCTCTGCTCCCAGTTCTACCTCGGCTCTCACCCCTCCAACCCTTTTTCATTTTCTTTTTGTTGAGGCAATGAAGTTTTTTAAAAGTTGAAAAATAAAGCTATATGACAAGACAGGAATTCAAATTAATATTACAATAGGCACTGTGTATGTACATGCCTGTGTGTGTATGAAATCTCACTAGCTTCTGCCAAAATTTGCTTTGGCTGTATTATGAAAAGTAGCGGAAGCAAAATATATTAGAACCCTCTGGTAGTATATGCAACAGTATCCTAACATTTTATCCTCAACAGCTCACTATCTATCCAGGCTTCCAAGTCAATAAAAGTTCTGAAACATTAGACTTAACATTTGACATCCTACGCTGCAACAGACCAGCTTGTTTGCCAGGGATATACAATTTTAAGATTGTTTAATAAATATGTCTGTCATTCAAATAAGGTCATACATGTATCTGTATTAGGCAAGATCTATCTTCGTAAAACCCCTAAATTTAATTTTCATCATCTTGATACCTGAAGTAGAGACTAGAGGAAGCAACAATAAAGCCAATGAAAACCATTGTGCTTATATAGCACAAAGCACACAGATGAAGAAGTATAGAACAGAGCACAATTTTTTCACCAAATGGCAAGTTCTTTAAATGTGCTTGCGGGGCAGGGGGGGAAGCACAGTTTGCACAGCCTGGCAAACAATTAGGAAGCAGTTGAGTTGGACACTTATTTATAGCTATTTAAGCCCTCAAAGCTTCATTTTATCACCCCCCCCAAGTCTATAGTGTCTCATACTGCATGAACAGAGGCAACTACGTACTCCCCAGTTATACTTCCCACTTTATTCCATATCACAAATGGACCTTTCCCTAGTTCATCTGTCAAGACCACAATTTTCTCTTCACTGCAATCTCCTTATAGTTTCTTTCATAGTCTACAAGTGGATCACTTGATGAAAGAGTATCAATAGAAATAACAGGAGAAAGGAAAACCTTAAGCCAAAGATTCTAACCTAACAAACAACGCATTCATTGCCAGAACACATGTACAACACTAGTGCCATCTCTACTGTTTTCTAGATACATGTTTACCTCTTACAAACTGTTAGGTTTGTATTTTACGAGGTGAAAGCTCATACCCCACTGAATTTTGAGGTTCCTACAATACCTCTTCACTTCTGTAAGGGAATGTAAACCACAGCAGGAACACCACCTTGATAAAGCACAGTGAGACACAGAGCACTCTTGACTAACTGTTTTTTCACTTCCCTTCTTCCCTCTTCTCCAATAGAACCATTGATGAAATCTCAGTCTTGGTCAGCCTGTTCTGCACAAAACTTTAGAAAACCAGAAAAGTAATTTACAAGCTGCAGGGGATTGAGTACTTTCCTTGCATTGACATACAAAAATCAAAAACTTCATCAAAACAGATTCAGTAAGCTAATACACTACAGACAGGCATTAAAAACACACAACACCCCATACGTCCACAAAAAAAAAAAAACCCTTCCTGGTTTAAAATAAAAACACTCTGACATCTGAAAAATTTTACTGAGATACACCATTACGAAGTATTACATACATTACAAAACCAGCCACAAATTACTATTTATTCATACTTTTCTGTTACACAGTTTCTTTGCCACAAGAACTGTTGGTCCCTCAACAAAAAAAAAAAAAAATAGCTTATCCTTATTTTTCTCCTGATCATCACTTATGCTTTTGCATGATCAGAAACATCAGAGCTAGGGTTTGGAGCCATCATGCCAAAACATGTTTCTCTGTGCCAGAAGGAAACAAGCGTCACCTTTCAACCACTCCAACAAGGTGGTAAACAAGTTGCTTTACTAATTTTAAAGTTTTATGCCACTGTTTCTCTGACACTGTTCTGTCTTACCATCCTGTTCCAACTAGCAGCACTCACTGGACATAACAGGAGTAATGCTACAAAAAGCACCCCACAAACACCAAAACACAGCACAAGCAGTTTCTGGCCTTTATTTTCCTGCTTCTTCTCAACTATTCATCATCACTATTGCACTCAATTTACAAAACACTGAAGGCTAAAATATATACCTGTTCAACTCAATACATGTGTATTGTGTTTGTATTAAATACTGTAACAGACATGATGGTAAGTACCACATTGTCCAACACTTATCATGAAGTAATATTGACAGAATGAATGCCAGAAAAGGTTCCAGAGTCTGAAAGCCTTCTCCCCTCTGAACAAATCCCTGGATTTCTTACAGTTCCTGGCAGACAACCCAAGGAGCCTGGGAAGGATGACCAAGAAAAAAGTTAGAAAACAGAACAAGGGAACAATACAACAAAGAATCCTAACTCTCTCAGCACATCTGTTATTTTGAAGAAGGACTGGACTGATGAAACTTAGTTTGGAAAACATCAAAAGGAAATACAAAAATCACCACGGTTTACTACTGTCCCATTGCTTTACTTAGCACGGACTAAATGCTGTTGCTTGTAGTAGGCAAACCTCATTAAGAATTTAAAGAAAACCTATCTGTGAAGAAGTCTCAGTGGCATTTTTACAATTACTTAAACAGCCAACATACACTGCTGACAAGTCAACAATGCCAAGAGCAACCTTTGAAATTGATGACCCACAGTAACCAGTAGAGCCAAATACCAGAAGTCCAATCTGTTTTCTCTTAGTACAAGTCCATAAGTTGCATAAGCGTGGTGTCAAAATTTATACTTCAGTCAGTCACAGCAACATCTAAAGGACTTATTGCAAATGCACTTAAAAGCTGTCTCTGACCTTTCAAAATGTGAAGACTATTGTTCTAAAACCAGGTTTATATTAGAAGTACTTGTTAACATATTAGCAAGTGTTACCAGTGAGCAATATCCTTTTTGCTGCAAAAAATCCTTAGTGCAGATGCCATTAGATCAAGCAATTTGTCACTGCAAGTTTTGTCTGGGTTGGAGTGGGCACCAGCAACAATCTGTATTATCAAAAGGATGCTCTCACACCTATAAACTGTATTCACTGTACAACCACTTCACATTGCATGATATACTGGCAATGTCTTTCTGCATACTAGACCTACTTCAATACCTCCCTTTTTTGGTTTCCCTGCCAAGTAATGCAATGATTATCCAACCTACACCCCAGAACTGACTAAGCAATTTTGAGAAAATACTGTTATCATAGAATCATTTAGGTTGGAAAAGACCTTTAAGGTCATCAAGTCCAACCATCAACCATGCCCACTAAACCATGTCCTGAAGTGCCTTGTCTATGTGCTTTTTGAATACCTCTAGGGATGGTGACTCAACCACTTCCCTGGGCAGCCTGGTCAAATGCCTGACAACCCTTTCAGCAAAGAAGTTTTTCCTAATAACCAATCTAAGCCTCCCCTGGCGCAACTTGAGGCCATTTCCTCTCATCCTGTTGCTTGTTACCTGGGAAAAAAGAGACCAACACCCACCTCGCTACAACCCCCATTCAGGTAGTTGTAGAGAGCTATAAGGTCTCCCTTCCCTCAGCCTCCCTTTCTCCAGGCTAAACAACCCCAGTTACCTCAGCCGCACCTCCTAAGACTTATGCTCCAGGCCCCTCACCAACTTCATTGCCCTTCTCTGGACACACTCCGACACCTCAATGTGTCTCCTATAGTGAGAGGCCCAAAACTGAACACAGTACTTGAGGTGCAGCCTCACCAGTGCTGAGTACAGGGGAACAATCACCTCCCTGCTCCTGCTGGCCACACTATTTCTGATACAAGCCAGGATGCCATTGTTATAATTGAACATTAACTGACAGGTACTGGATTTGCAGCAAACTACACTGATCCCTGCTACATAAAGATGAACAAGCTGCTCAGCAGGATATCTGGAAAAGAATCAGATCTTGGCAGGCTTGGCATTTCCTACCTCTGTAGGGCCTAGGAGATGTTTCTGTCAGAAGTCCTTATGGTCAAAGTGTTCTACAATGACACTTAATGGACATAATTGCCATTTACAGCTACCTCCATTTTGAGTTGCAAACCACTCAAAGTCAACCATGACTGTTGCTGAAAGCTCAGTCTGATGTCTACTTTGATGACCATACATTATTTATGATATTAGGGAAGGTGATGCCTTACTACTTGTTCTGCAATTCAAAGGCCCACAGCTCAGATGAAGTTTTTGCTTCTGGTATTAAAGGAAATGTGGTTTTTGTTTATGAAATTGTTCCTACTATTTACTGTTAAGCAAAAAGCCAAACAGCTTGGTCAAAGAACACAATGCCTGATAGTCACACTCAAAGACATCACTCGTTATCTTATAATACTCAGTCCATAACTTCATGGTCCAAAAGAGATCCTATTCAGAAGGCAAAGATACTTTAATCCAGTCATTGTTGTTGTGCAGTAACAACATTCCTGGTTTACTGGCTGAGCTAAAATAGTTGACATCCAAGCGCTCTTTAGGTCCAAATTTGCTAAATTTTAAAGTGAGAATAATGATTAGGTCTATTTAGGTACCTAATCTTTTAGTAAAGCTTTTCATGTCATTCCCAAAATTCACAAGTTGCAGCTGAAATACATATATCACCATATACAAATTGACTGTGCTCTTCTTAATTTTACCAGTTGTGGAACCTACAGACAGCTTCTACCAGTTAAAGGTATCAAGGTCTAGGTTAATTTCTGTACTATGAATACTACTACTTTGTCATCCTGTTATGAGTTCATGGAAAAAATAGCAGATTGTTTCCCTCAGAAGACAAAGTATATTTTTCAACAGTCAGATTTATAGATTGAGTCTTCTGCTGCCATTAGAACTTTATTAGCACCAAGGAACTTGTATTTTTATAATCCAATTGAAAAAAAAGTTAAGATAAGCAGTTTAAGTTTAAACAATACATGCATGAAACCTGTTGAAACACAATGTACTGGGAGCCTTGCAGAAGACATTGTATTTGAAGAGCTGGTGACATTGAACAGGCCCTATCTGGTCTGTTGGGCCTCATACTTAGGGCTTGAGAAGCCTGAACACTAGCATGAGCAGCCAGTCACTGCATGGGAACCAGCTGGAGTGCCCTGTGCCCATCTGTGAGGACAAAGTGAATTTGAAATTAATTTATATGCCATTTTCAGCCCTAAAACATGCTCAGACCTACCTCTGGAAAAAAAGAAAATCTTAAAATCAGAGAAAAGACAGCTTACACTATGAATCAGCATTCACTTCATGGCAAATTCTAGTGCCATGGGAGTGGAATTTATATACACGTGACACAGCTAAATTTTCCCACATAATGTCAGTACATGGCATTATCACTCTATAGATTAAGTCTGGTAGTTAACAACTCTAACCTCCCCCAGTCATGCCCTGCTTCTGCAAACTTGAGCTTTTTATCCGTAGTCTGTCTTAGTAACATGAAAAAATACACATTTCACACATTACACTCTTATACAGTAACATTATAGTCCAAGGCCCCTTTCTCAAAAAAAAAAAAAAAAACCACCACAAAAAAAAACCCAAAACCAAAAACCCTGTATCACACCAGCTAATAGAATTAGGACTTCGAACTTCTGAGAAAAGTTCTACATACACCTACAATCAAAATTGTGGCATCTGAAACTGTGAGGGTAGGGGAGGGAGCTGAAGGGGGGTCTTCAGTCTTGAGGTGTTTTTTTTTACATTAATTTACAGTGTTCAAGTGAAGTAACAAATAGTCAGATTTATGAACTCATACATTTATTTTAGGATAAGAAGTAACAAGAAAAAGATTCTGTCCAGATTTTTTTGATGATACAAAGAAAATCCAAAGAAGTTCAGCAAATAAATCTAAATGCTAAAAAGCATTATTAGTAATTTTCTGTCTGAAAGAACTAATCACTATAACAACATTCAAATTACACTGCAATAGCATTACTATTAAATTCTGTTTGGTGCTATTTAAAAAAAGACTGTTAGGAGCCTTTTTTCTTAAATACTTTCCAATTGTTGTAAATAGGATTAAAATAAAGCAGCAATATTTTGAAAAAACTTTCAGGTGTTTATAAAATTAAAGAACTCACTTCCATTAGAAAACTCGTATCAAATATGCCATAGATTAAGTCAATGAATTCCATAAACCGCAGTTAAGCTTGCCAATGAACCCCAATGGAGGCTGGATACATACATATGCTAGCTAGAAAATCCTCCAAAAAAGCACTCTCTGTGTGTATACAGTTGTGCATTAAGTACATAAAGTGCAATTAATAAAGTTATTTTTATGTACTTTCTCCAAAAGCTATGAAGGAAGCAGTACAGCAAACAAAGGAAAAGCTAGCTTTCACACTCAAATCAAAAACTTTACACCACTGAAAGCCATGATATAACTGACTACCTTGAATTTTGCACAGACTAAGAAACAGCTACCTGCAGATCAAGTGACAACATCTCCACACAGCCTAGGCACAGGCCTTTCTTTCAAAAGCTTCAGGGATCCCCTCTTCATTTTTTTTTTTTCCTCCTTTTTTATTGGGGGGGGGGGGGGGGGGGGGGGGGGGGCAAGGAAGAAAGAGGAAAAACACAAACCTTTATAATACTGTCACCAGTACCAAACTGCTACCTTAATCCCTTCTTGTTAAAAACCCCTTTATCACTTTAGGCTTGCTTCCTTACTGCTTGACAAAACAGACAGTAATGCCTATTTTGACTTGCTTTCTTTAAGAAAGGGAAAAAACTGCTTAGACAATGGATACAGACCAAAGTAGCTAACCTAAATGCTACCCTTTGCTGCAGTCTCTCTCCCATCCCTTTGGAGTTTGTCAATGAAAAGATTATTTTTCTACTGGTGCTACATACTGAAATTAGTTCAGTATCCCACAAGTACTGGCTGTTGTTAGAACTGCTATCCAGTGGCAATAAAGTAGCAAAGAGCTAAACAAAGAAGGAAACCCCAGGCAAAGAGGGTAGCATCCTAACTGAAAAAAAAATGGGGGCAAGTAGGTGCAACTATTAGGCCTCCTAATGACTGGGCCAAAGGGACAAGATAGTACAGCCACCACACTACTTGCAAGATGAAAAATTTAAAGTTATTGCTACACTGGTTATTTTTTTTTAAGCTGTTATTTTTCTAAATCACTTCCTCTAAGTAAGAATGAAAAATTTACAGAACATACCTGATCCCTAGAAGAAAAGGAAATTAAAAACCTTTTCCAACAGGCTATGCTTCACTCGAAAACCTCACATACATGTTCACAGAGCCCATGCCATTGGCAGTACTCGACACACACTGCCTAGTCCTAAAAAACTGAAATATTTTAGTACAAACAATATCCATGTATTGAACTTGAAAGATATGATAATCCATGAGCTTTCCAAAGATTAAGTTAAAGCTTGGGAGTTCATGTCAACTGAGAGAGAGGATTTGTTTGTTCAGACAGCAGATTTGAGTCACCTGGCTCATTCAGCATGCACAAGTTTTACCTTGTTCTCCACTACTTTAGCATTCTCATAAAAAAGCTGCAGTCTAAACAGACCCTGAAGTTGTAAAGCATGTCTTTTTTCAACTCCGTTTCCTCCTTTCTTACAAAGGAGGGATTTTCCCCATTTCTCCTGTATTTCTCCTAGGGATGTTAAGGGTTTGGGGGGGTAAGGAGGGCAGTTGCAGAAGGGAGGGACAGAGAGAAGGTAACATCAGATGACAAGTCCAATCAAAATACAAACTGAGGAAGGATTTGAGAACTGATAAAAAGTACTTATTTGCCTTAAGTTCTTACCTTTATGTACAAAGCATACAGATTGTGATACTTTCAGTAGTTCTCTCCAATTTGTTCTTCTCAAAAAAGGTGGATTTTAGATCTAACCTCTGCAAAGCCCCTGCACCAGCTCCTGTCCCAAACCATAACATCTACTATTTTACAAATGCTTCTATGTGGAGTCATTGCTCCTGTTTGTGTAACAATACGAAGCTATTGTGCAAGTATTTACAACCGGCATGCTGCCCAAATTTTCTCAAAAAAGCTGGTACACCAAAGCAGTATGCAGCACTTCATATTTCTATTAAACTTTAACAATTTCCTAGAGGAGTGGCATTTGGCAGGAAGAACTGTTTATGCAGGACAAATTAAATCTTGCTGGAAGTGATCAAAGATTCGTAATTTCAAAATAAGCTGCGTAAGTCTTAGAAAGGAAAGCATTAATTAACTTACAGCTTACCAATCCCTACCAAACCAGAAACATTTATACTGTGGCTATCTACCACAATAGGTATCAAACAATGATGTTAACGGTAAGACTTGCTTGCATAAACAGGGATGTCCAAGGGCACTTTAGACAGCCTAAAATACCTAAGGTATCTACTTAAGCCTGGCACAAACAACAGAATTTATTAAACAACTTTTTTTTTTTTTTTTTGCTGGGATAGCAGGTACAGTACAATCAGGATACCCGCTAAAGCTGCTAAAATGAGCTGCTGACTCCTATGTTTATGCAATGAATTCATTCTAGATGGGCAACTTCCAAACAGTTGTGGTAGTGCAGCATGTTTCCATTTAAAACACACCATAGCTCAGCATGATTTTAATAAGAGTCTTTTAGACAATCCCCTCAGCCCTCCTGCCTTTCCTCCAAAGGATCTTACCAAATGCTTATAGATCCAAAAACTTAGATCTGATGACACCACCACATTCACATGTGACCATGGGGAATGCCTGGAGGCACATATCCTGCACATGCATGTAGCCTACCTGTCAGTGACATGCTAGGAAAAAGAAAGTGCCCTCAAACACAAGTCTGGCCCCACACACACAGTTGGCACAGAGTTTAATAACCACCCAATGCATCGTTTTGTCAAAAAAAAAAAAAAAATCCTCACACTGTTATAAACTACCTACATCCATTTGTGATTGTCACTGAAAGTTTATTGTCCACTTGTCCCAATACAATGTCTCCTGAAGAGCCTTCTCCATCAGCTCCCTCTCTCAAAGATGAGGGCAAATGAAGATCAGACCCTAAACACCACCCAGAAATAGAAAAATAAGTCTCTTCCAGTTGCACATCTTTGCAATAGTATTTAACCACCCTTCAAGATCAATGAAGTCTGTTTGCATGTGTTAGCTTATCCACATTCCTATAAGCCTTTTCTTGACCAAAAAGACAGGGTTTTGTTTTGGTTTTGAATGGGAGGAATTAAAGAAGAAATACTGATATACTTGAAGTCCACACTCTCCTAAAGTATTGCTTTAGCAGGGTTTCTCCACTTTTCTACTCCTACCACAAGGAACATAATCCTTACTTTGGTGCCTCACACGAGCATCACTTGGAATTGGGAGGACACAGATCCCAACCTCCTTTTAAGGACTGTGGAACACACAAATAGAGACAAATTGCTCAATGAATGCAAGACTAGTTCACATAACAATGGCCGAAACTCACATTTTCTATTCCATGAACTATACACTTAGAAGTTAATTGTGTGACTGAGCATCATGCAATTCCTTTTGTGGATCTAGGCTACATTTTATGAATTCAGCATAACCTTCTAGCAGTGGTACTCCTACTTTGGGGAGAGTAGGTCTACCCCTACCAGAACTTCATGCCCCGCTGTGAAATTCTTCTCTCTCTAAAACTAAGCACAATGGCAGACATGCTACCACAAAGTCCAACACCACAGCACACCTGAACAGCAAGGACATGCAGGAACTGTAAGTGTATCATGCCTGAGCAACAGTGCCAAAGAAAGGAGGAGGGTGTCAAATAGTAAGCATTAGAGCTACCACTACCTTCAAGTAACATCAGTCAATAGAATTGGAGCTGCATGTTTAAAAGAAAAAAAATCTGTCAGTAAGGCTTTTATGCATACCAAGAGAGCAGGTTAAAATAAATTTAGCATTAGAAATATCCAGAGTAATGGAACAGTTTCAAGATGTTCACATAAATGAACTAGTTGACCTGGGTCATTAGACAGGTCTTCAGACATCTATTCTGAGATATTAGATCAAGGGCCTACACTAGATTTTAAATGCAAGTAACATCCAAATAACATTCATTGGTAAGGTGCTTCCAATAGCAACATGAGGTGAAGCTGACTTTGTTGTTCCAAGCAGTTTGGACGCCTACTCTTTGGAGCATGGCCAGGAATCATCACCAATACCTGGCCTTCAACTTGTTAATGTGAGGTGCTATAAGAATGACAAATAAATTGTCAGACACTTGGGGAAGAGGCAAATATATTACAGCTAAAAACTTTTTTTAGCAGAATATTTTTTTTCCAGAGGAAAACTCATGTTTTAAACATTTTAAATACAAAAACCTGATCTTGTTGCACTTGACACATTGCCTTAAGACATTATTTTCTTTTTAGACTAATCAATAACTGCATGAAGGAAAGTTTCATAAGTACAAAGTAAACTGAAGGATGAGTGAGAGGTTTTAGATCTCTGACACTACACAAGTGAAAAGGAGCTTCTGTGGAAGACGGAAGATGAAGGAGCAGCTAGGATTAGAAAGCATAGTGGGAGTAAATAGAAGGTAATAGGGAGACAGAGAGGAAAGAAGTGGGTATACATGAATACTGAAATTGAACAGGGGGAGAAAAGCATCTTTATGAGATAGAACGTCAATTTTAAAAAGTCCTCCATAATAAGAATGCCTTCTTTACAGCTTGGAAGTAGTAAAGAAACATGCATAAATACTTGAATTTGAAGTATTCAGCAAGACAAACCTTTTCTTCACTATTACAATGAGACAGTAATTAGATTCCTGGTCACATAATCTATTGTTTTAAAATTCTGGGCAAATTCTCAGAACCCATGCAACATCCTCAGACATGCCAACACTGTGTAACAGCTGAGAGGGCCTCCACTCAGTTTTTCAGAGAGTACATAGTTTTTATTCATATAGAGGCAACTGCTTTGCTAACAAAATGCAACACCTACGTCCTAATCCTTTCATGCCTTTTTGTAAAACTAGCAGCTATTAAGACAATTGCCAACATAAGTCTTTTGATGAGGACTACAATCAGATATGCATATATTAGATGTGCACTGGCCTATGTAGCTATTTCCTCACATACTTAAAAATTAAGGTCATCAGTGATGCAGTCAGCTGTGCTTATCAGGGTTAGTCATTCTTACACACAAGAGCTTTCTAAGGACTACCATAATGCAGAAGCCTATGTTCCATTAAACTGACACACATTGGTTTCTATAGGGCTCTGGAATCTTAGTAGTTCAGCAGAAATCAACTGAAATTATGGGATGCCACCAAAAAAAAAAAAAAAAGAGAACAATGTATGTCATTATGTTTTTTGTGAACATTTAGTTTTGCACCCAATACAGCAGCCTATATGAGACAAAACAGAAAGGGCAAATCCAGCTTTTCTAAGTTAGCATCATGGCTCCCAATGATGATACATAGTAGTTGTGTTAATTCCATGACAGATCTCACTCCAGCCTTTCCCACTCCTCACCATCACCTAAAATTAGCATTCCATCTGGATCACTCTTCAACTTCCATTCCCAAATTTGCTAGACCCCCAACAGCTGCCTTCCTACTCAGTCCTACTGAACCCAGTTCCACATCTTTTCAATACCTCAGTCAAGTACCCACCACTGTGCACCTCAAAATAGGGGGAAAAAAAAAAAAAAAAAGACAGAACCATCATGAAGCATCAGTGATCTGATGTTAGGTAGACACAAACAGAAGAATGGCAAGTATTTCCCTTTTGTAAGAGGGCAGAGGTCTAAGAAAATTACTAGAAACCTATGAACCAGTTGACAGACATCTTGTTAATTGATCCAGCTACTAAAGCCACCAAGTAGGTTTTTCAGTCTTCTCAACCAAAAACTCACCAACACTTCAGAAGAAATGGGACCTTCCCTCTCTCTCTCAACCCATACCTATGTCCAAGCACTACTGCTGGTATTTTGTCTAGCTGAACAAATCAGTGTCCTGTTTGATGCTTTCTTTCATCAAGATAAAGACTGAAGCTGTGCAGTGGTACATTTTTACTTATTTACTCTATAAATGGAACTATTAAAAAAAGAAAAAGCTTTCACTGAGGACTATATAGTCAGTAGATTACAGGCAGTTGCAGGGGCTGGTAAAATATACTAAGCCATACACGTTGCTATAGCAGAAAATTCTAATGGGCAGCACTTTCCAACACCAGTTTGTAACTCCATAAAATGCAATTACACCACAGGCATTAATGGTTTTAATTGAACCAATTATGTTCTAAGAGGTAAAAGACTAAAAATACATGCTAAATTATACAAAATCTTTAGCCTAAATAACACTTGGGAGTTAATAAAATACTTGTGGGAAAAGGTATCACAGATGGTCAAACAATGTAGCACAGTGATATCCTATGCAAACATGATCACTTCAGGGTTTTGTTTGTTTTTAAGTAGATTCTTGTTGCAAGCTCTGAACAGTGTGTGTTTGGGTCAAGGCTGAATGGTTCACTATATATACTGAAAGGACTGCCCCCCTTTCCAAAGAAGATACCCCCCTCCCCAACTCAGGGTCACAATTCAGGTGTTCAGAAAAAAGAAAAATTACAGATTTCTATTTTTCCCCACAAACACCATTTGCAACAATATGCCCATGCATGACAAAGAACTGAGGAGGGAATGTGACCAGAAGTCCATTTCTTCCTGCTAGTCACTCATTTAACTATGGTGGTCCATATTCTATGCTTAGGACTTAACTAGGTCCTAGCATCACATTTTAGGATCACTTAGAGAAGCACTTTGTTCCCATCAAAGCACCCGTTCAGTGTTTATCAAGGCTTTATTAAAAAAAAAAAAAAAGGAAAAAAGTCAGCTGTGTAAAGCAGGAAGTTATACTTTACAAGAGACTAAAGGAGACAGTCTTTGAAACCAAAAGGAAAATTTTCAGAACTTGAGGCAACATCACGATTCATTTCATCATGAATCTGACAATTCTCAGAGTGAATCAGTATAATTATATTACACTGTAGAATCCAGGCTGATGTAAGTAAAGCCTGTTTATCCTTCAACATCCCCCTTCGCCCCAAAAAAGGAAAAATAGAAGAATGTGCAAAGATCTCAGTATTAGACATGCTGCCATGCAGATATGGTCACCCTCCCAGGGGTGAAGGGGCACAGCACAGGGTAGGAGAGGTGGATGTGAACTCCAGCAAGATAGACCCGCTCCTGCTCAAGGCACAGGTGAACAAGGACAAGCTAAGGCCTCTGTAGAAAGCTAGCTGTTTGTTCTTGGTCTGTCTTCTACTATCTATAGCACACAGGTAGAGCCTGAGAGCGCTGGGTTTCTTCAGACTGGAGATGAAGAAAAAACTAACTCGGGGAGGCATGGATTGCTAATGTCCACTTACAGTCTTAACCTATCTAAAGGGAAAAGTGCAGGGGAGTGCCTAGAGCAAAGAATGAGCCAGGCTCTCCTCTAAAGTACACAGGAAAAAAAGACCAGGCACTGGACAAAGTTGCAGCAAGGGAAGTTACAGTATTAAGAAAGAAATTTTCACAGTGAAGGCAGCCAAACACTGGGAAAGGCTGCTGAAAGATGCTGTGCAAGCACATCTTCAGAGACTCAGCACAACAGAACAAGGTTCTGTGCAACCCAATACAAGAGCAGAAATGGCCCTGCTTTGAGTGTGAGAATAAACCATCATAATCAAGTTAACTGTGCATCCTACAACAGTCATGCATAAACAGTTATAAAATTTTCCACTAGCAATAATCCAGCCATGCTAGTACAGTGCTATGGGTAAAACAGCAGACAAACTCAAGCCCAAAGGGTGAGTCAACAAGTTGCTGATGTCACTGCCAAAAATAGACACTAAATCTTTTATTCCACACCCCCCGTAGAAGAACATACTGTTACTAAGCAAGATAAAGGGAGGACTATTCTTACACGTTTTTGCACAAGGCATAGTATAAATATCTCCACAGACAAACATTTTAAAAGCTTTGTTTCTCAAGCATCCTTAATCCTCTGTTAAAATTCCTGATTTTTATTTCTCTAGGCAATTCACAATATAATAGCTATAAGCTACAAAATTCCCATCAGTCCTTAATTATTTTGTTTAGTCAACTACTACAGTAAAAGTACCCATACATATTGTATTTGATCAAATCTATTTCACTTATGTTCTCTACCAAAGCTTCCTAAACCAAGCAAGTAAATCACTTTTGGTGCTACAGGGTGCCAGGCACAACAGCTGCCTCCTCTCCCCTTCGTCAGGACCAACTCAACCTTCAGAGCTGAGAGACTACCTGTATCTTTGCTGTTTAAGCTATTCAAGTGGCAAAAAATGCCACTAGCTGGGGGTATCAGGAGCAAAGGTAGAGAGAGAAAGCCAGCCAGCAGTATCAGAAGGAATAATGAACAGATTGTTACTTGTTCAGCAGTTGAGTGGTATAATTTCTATCCGGTTTTCCTAGTCTACAAGAGTAAAAGAATTGCTAATACCAAATATATTTTAAGAATTAGTCCTCCTGCCCTACCTATGAGGCCATGGCAAGCAGTTGACAGTTGATCAACTTGCAATACACAGATTTGCTCAGCAGCACATATTCCTGGTTGTTTCATCACAGCCTTTCCTACACTATGTGTGAGATACATCTGATCCATTGGGTTACTTAATGAGAGGCCCCAAAAATGCATGATCAACATTTAAGTCACCATCTAAAATAACTGCTACCTTTCTAGAGGTATAAGAATTTACTGCCAGTAAGATTTAAGATTAATATGTGCAACTTTACTTTGTATGTATGCTTGGAGCTTCAAAGGTAAATACATTTAAATACATTTCTGCTTCTGGACAGCTTGCCAGGTTTATTTTGCTTTACACTTTTACTTGAAGGATTAGTTATGCAAGTGGCATATCATTACATAACTGTATTAATCCACACAGTATTCAACTCAAAGACTATTTTCAGTTTAACTCCCATCTCAAAAGGGGCCAGGAAAGACACACAACACAGCAAAGGATCAGACGTGGACCACCTTCATGCAACAACCAGTTAAACACATCAGGACCCTTCAGTCTGGAACAGACATCATGTAGCTCCAACACTGCTCAGGATTTCATGGACACAGCAAATAGAGTTGTACAGGGCTGTTCACCACCTCCTCCAGTATAAGAACTGGAAAAAAGTAAGCAAAACCCAAATACTGGAGGCTCAAATCACCCCAGAGAACTGGTTTCTCACACAAGCAGCAATTAAGCTGCAAAACTCCCTTCCCATGGGCACTCCCGATACAAGAGCTCTAGATAAAAACGCACCTGGAGCTATTAAATACAGACTGGATCACAATTCATGGAAGCTGGGATGAGCACTGCATGGAGACACCAATGGGCATTTCCCTTTGCTTACTCTGTTCCTCCTTGGCACTCTCTACCATCCACAGAATGAAAGACAGGACAGGCTTATTTGGGCATGGAATAAGACATCCATTTATCACAGGCTGTCACAAAATTTTCCTTTATTCTTTTAAACTAATAAACAGTATACGTGTTTCCACAATAATTACATGATAAGTGACCAGTTTGAGGTTCAGAAGCTAGGAAAGGACAAGATACAAACAAGATCATATGAAGCTCTATGCTTGAGATGGATGAACCTGGGAAGTACACAAAAGTTTTGAAAACTCGCTGTGTTCAACACAGCCGTACTATCCTCAGGAACACGGACACCATCATCCACAATGTGCCCATTTAGATGGCAGGCACATTTGGGAAGCCCAGATGTTTTAATGAATGGTTTTATTAAGAGCCAGATCGACCCACTTATTAATTCCTACACCCTGACACCCCACTGAAAGAATTAGGTGTTTTACAGCATTGCATACATTACTACAAGCTTGCCAGGAATCATTGTTTAAAACACTCAGTCATTCTATCATTAAGAGATTACCATTTGAGAAAATGCTCTGTAAATCAGCCTAGCAGTTTACTCAATTCTTAATCCCATTTTCAAGATCAAGCCTTACCACTATTCTCTGCCAGAACCCAACAGGACACCTAGCAATGCTAAGCCAAAAGCACCATGTGTAATATAGTAAAGTGAAAAAAGCCAAGTACTTAAAAAAAAAAAATCAAATTCCCTCTTACTTCCCTCCCCCACACATACACTTTTCCAGACTTCTGGGATATGGGGCATTGGTTAGTAGTACAATTTTGATCAGAGGACCGCTAGTGAAATGCAACCTAAAAAGTTGCACCATAAAAACTCCCAAGTCCTCTTTTCAAACAGCCAGGGAGGTTTTAGCAGTCTTTCAAGGCCAGCAGTTTGGCTCTGCAGGATGCAAGTCACCTCTGCCTGAGCTGGCAAGCTCTCACCCAGGCCTGCCGCCCGACCCGGCCAGAGGCTTCGTGTCGCAGTTCCCGGGGAGAGGCAAAAAAAAAAGGGATGCTCAGACCGGCAACCTGAAACCAACCTAGCTCACACTCTGCTACTTTATCGTTTTTAAGCCTGATGAATAGCTGAGCTGGGGATTCCGGGATATCTCAAAAAATGCACCTAAAGGAAAATTCTCCAGAACGAGGCGATTCGGGAGCAGTTTATTTACAGGTTACCACAGCCGGACTGAAAAACACTTTTACTGGGAACAGCGGCTCGGCTAACCGCCTTCACAAGCTGCCCACGGCGCTTCCCCCCGCGGCGAACCTGCCTGCGCTCCAAGGGCCAGGCTCGCCTGCGATCCAGCCCCCCACCCCCACCCCCCGCCGTAACGAAGCGATGCCGCTTTCAGGCGGGCCCACGGGGGACAACGAAGACGCCTGAAGCGCCGGCGAGGCTGCGGGGGACGGGACGGCACGGCACGGCCTCCCACAACGCTGGCGACGAGGCCCGCGCTGGAGGCCTCCCTGCGGCGGCGCGCCATGCTCGGCTCAGGAGGCCCTGCCGGGCCTCGGCGGCAGCTCCGCCCGCGCTGGAGGCGCCTCCGTCGGAAGGGCCGCTGCGAAACCCCCAGCTCCGGGTCCGGCCCCCCCTCCCTCCCCGCCACCGCCGGGGCGGGAAGCGGAGCCGCCCCGGAGCCGGCTGAGGGACAGCCCCCGCCACCACGGGGAGGAGGGAGGAGGGAGGGGGGAGGGGACACCGCCCGCCCCGCCGCTCCCCCCGCCCGCCCCGGCGCCCCCAGAGGCGGGCGGTCGCCGCCTGCTCGCCCGCCGCCCCTCGCCCTGCCGAGGCGGCCCTCCCCTCCCCGCGGCGAAGGCCACGGCCGCCGGCAGGCGGGCGGGCCGGGGCGGTACCTGCGCTGGAAGTCTGTCTCGAAGGGGGCCAGGTAGGGGTCCCGCTCCAGCAGCTGCGGCAGCTTCGGCGGCTGCGGGGGTTGCGTGCTGGCGGCGGCCGCCATCTTGCCCGCCGCGGGATCCGCGCCGCGCCGCGCCGCCGCTATATACACCCGGGGAGGGGGGCCGGGGCGGGCGGGCGAGGCGCCCCCTGCCTCTCACCGCCCGGCGCCGCCCACCGGCCGGGGCAGCCCGCCGGGGCCGGGAGGCGGCCGCCTCCGCCGCCCCTCCCCGCCCGCCGTGCCAGCCGCCTGGGCCGCGCCGCGCCGTGTTCTCTCCCCACTTTCCCCCCCCCGCCCCCGCCGGTGCCCGGTGCGGCGGTGTCGGGGCTCCGGGTGCCTCGGGGGCTGCGGGAGCCGAGGGAGGGGGTGTTGGGAGCACACCTGTCCCTGCCTCCCACTGGCGCGGACGAGCGCGGGGTTTGGTTTCGCAGCGCCGGCTCTTTGCCCGCAGGGGGGTAATAGCGGGAAGGGGGGCGGGGGAGAGTGTCAAAAGAGCTGTTCTCCTCAAAACGGTGCAGGGAGTCGGGGCGGGCGGCGGCGGCCTGCGGGTGAGCGCGGGCCGGGCCTGGGCCGCGGCGCCGGCGGAGCCACCCCTGAGGCGAGGGAGTGCTGCTGCCCTCGCTGCGGAGCCACGAGCGGCGACGCGAAATGCCGCCGCTGCGGGGCTGGGCGGTGAGGTGAGGGAGCGAGCTGTGCTCTGTAAGTAAAGGAAAGCAAAAAAGCAGCTGTCGGAGCCGACCTCCCCGGCAGGGCAGGGCAGGGCGGGGCAGCGCCGGCAGGAGAGGGGTGTCTGCCGTCGCTCGGCGGTCCCCGGTTTGTTTTCTTAGTGCCTCTTTGATGTCTTTTTCAGTGTGTCTGCTGCCGGGTGAACTCTTCGTTCCCACACACAAAAAAATACACCACCACCACCACCCCCCCAACCAGATTTGGTGTCATCGTGAGCGCTGGAATAAATTTCTCCACCGTTTGATAGGGTGCTGGCGTACTCACAGACAAGGTTAGCAAAACAAGGCTCCGGGGGCATCCATGAGTTCTCATAAACACCGTGTCTGTACAGCAAAATGTCGCTTAACCGGACACATAAAGAATCCTAAACAAAGTAAGATTAATTCAGCTGATCCTAATGCAGCTCTAAATGCTAAATAGAACAGGTAGATTGCTGTGGAAGTTTGACCGAATATCAGCATGTCTCGTTTTTGGATAGGCCACCAAATATCCAAGGCAACTAATCACTAGCCTGACCATGCCTCTAGGCCAGCATTTAGCACTTTTATTTAAGGTCCAGCAATTTTGCTTTGTTTAGACATGTAGTGAGAACGTTTATTTAGAGGCCTCTTTTGAATGCTTTTCAGCCACAGTTTATAAACTTTTCGGCTCCTAGATACCTTACCTCGTTTCCACAACTATGTCCTAAATTGTTACCCGCAGTTTGTAACTCATCTCCCCTATCTTGGCTTCCTCTGAATTTTCATGCTGCTTCCCCTTCCTGTCTGCCAGATAACTAACAGCACAGCGTGTAATGAATGCTAGCAGTTCATTTATTACTTTACCCAAAATTGGCCACAGTGAAAGTTTCCATAATGATTTGTTTCATCAACAGTGTACGTTTAACTACACTATAGTTCTTGCCTTGCAGCAGTTTCTAACTACACACATAAAAATCCAAGTACTTTTGTCCTTTTCTCCTTATGGTGTGCAACAAGTATTCCCTGTCCTAAGAATGAGTAGGACAATACTCATACTGTTTGCTATAGCAGTTGCCCAAGCAGGAGGTCCAAGCAGGTTTTGTTTGGTTAGTGAAAGAACTAGGATTTATGCTGTAGCAGAACTACCTATCATATCCAGCTCTGATAGATCAGGATTTCTTTTTTCCCAGTGTCCACCATTTCTTCAGTCTCACTGGAGACTGAAAATCTGTTTTTAAAATTACCTATGCCTCTCAAAATTTCTGCATGGCAGTGATTCCTGTGCCTGTGCTAAACCAAAGTTTAACAAGTCTTATCTTCTTACTCTTGCTTCTTGGCATCATACTGTGTACATCATGTTCTTTTGTGAATGTGTCACTCATTCTCACAGTTAACTAGTTAGCAAACTAAAAGGAGAGAAATTCCAGTTGATTATCAAGAGCCAGGAAATTGTTTTTTTACAATAGTTACATGTTAACCTGTGCTGCTGCTTTGGGGCTTCCAGGTGTTTGGTACTGGACAGGTCATCTGCTGTTGAAGTGGAGGTAGGAGAGCAATTCCTGCAGCCTGTGAATTCACGAGTGTAGGAAACAGGAGCTTCACTCTTAGCACAGTCTCTTTGGTTTTCTTCATTGTCAGGAAGCTCAAGCAAGTTCACAGCACCGTTATTAGCTGTGTGGCATAAACAGAGATTTATAAATCATCATTAGCAGTTTGTGTAAACAGTAGGAATATAGCTGTGATTTTCGTCTCCCTGAAGACATGGACCCCTTCTTAACCTTCATTTGGAAGATTTTAAGTAGAAATGACACAGTATCCTGCCTCACATCCAAGCAACCTTGAACCTCAGGAAGTTGAATTTTGCAAATAGCCCCTGTTCCTATAATAGACAAAGCCCAAATGCTATATCTAACACTCTGTGAACTGGGAAATTGAGAACCGTACCATTTGTATCTACTCATGTTCCAGTTTACAACTTGGGCATGATTTTACCTGCCTGCTTTGTCACAAGTAAGTCAAAGATACTAAGGCATATATTATTGTGATCATCTATTACACCGTGATCTAGCTGAGACTCAAAGGCCAAGGTTGGCTCTCAGGACACTGCCATTTAGTCCTCTACCTGCAGGCAAAAATGGCAGTTCAGACAATGAATATTGTCCCAACAGCTGAATGCATCTTTGTGCATTTGTCAGAGATTGATACAAAGCTGGCAGCTGCTGCTGCCAGTAGAAATAGGAAGAGGAGGACTGCTTGTTAATAACTGCTCTTTTTGGGGGACAGCAGTGGATCACATAGGAGTGGTGTCTAAGGCATGCATCTGGCACTCAGTTGCCACTGAGGCTGGAGTATATCAATCCGCTCTAAACTAGGCTTTCAAAGGATGCTCACGCTTAAGTCATGTCTACTTTACAATGTTGCTAGCAATGCTGAGCAGTAACTGTATAGTTACAATTATTATAACATCAATTTAGATTTGTTTAAATATGCAAATTTCAAATAGAAATCAAAGTTTTGGATTAAAGAACATTCAAGATCTAGAAAGTACTGAAGAAAAATGGCTACTCTTGTCATGCAGTACCTCCATTTTGATTCACTAATATTTTGCACTTATCTTGCAAAAGATGATAGAGATGTTAAACTATAGGAACTGGGTTAGGAAAAAATGTTATTTCATTAGGGCGCTGGTTCAGATTCTCCCTCATCAATAAAGTCTGCTCCTGTCTCAGCCACAACAGATCTGTGTGGTCTCTGGCCTTGACTGGCTCTTGCAGAGCCAGTTCCTGAGCTCCAGGTGCTTCTAAACCAAGTGGCTCAGAGCAGACCTGGTCCCTGGTCCTGGCCTCGCTCTGTAAGATGCTTACAGACCTGTCAGAGTCATCTTTGGGGTACAGGATTCTGCACTGCAGCTGTCATGCCCTACTGGTAATTTCTAGACTGCCCAATCCCACAGCTATGAGATAGATAACTCATACATGAGTTACAGTGTGGTTCCTGCCATGCTGGTTCTCACATTGCCCAGATCAGGAATATGGTGAGGGTTTGCTGGAGTTACCTTCTAGCCTGCAGGGAGAGAAAGGGGGCAATGGCCAAGGGTGATGTGTGCCCAGTTTTTATTCCAATATGGACATAAATGGGGCATTCCAAACACCCATACCTGGATGCTACAATGTGGTCCCAAGTACCACAAAGTACTCATTAGCCTATTCTGTCAGCTGTGCTCCATTTTAGCTGTGGGCAGTCTATAGACTCCTAGTTTAATCCATCTGAGAAGAGATGGCAGGTACCAAAGACAGCAAGATATTTTTTAACTCTGCTGTTGAGAACATTTAAGAATTACTGATCTCTCAAAGTGACAAGTCACAGGGCATGTCCTTTGTATGTTTAAATTCAATACCTAAAGGCTATATCCAAGATTTGTCATCATTTCCGTCTGGGCAGAACTCCTCCCAGTTCCTTTTCCTGAAAGCCTTTTTACATCTAGGTGTGGTTGGCCCACTTTGCTTGCTTGCATGTGGGGAGATGCACGGAGATGCAATTGCCATTGCACCTTTTGATATCTTAAAGATGAGAAGTAGTCTATGGCCAAGGACTGAGAAACACAGGAATGTGAGCTCTCTCCTGTGCCTATACTGGATCCCACAATGGGCACTATCAAGAAAAAGTGTTCCCGTGCACAGAGGCAGTTTTTCAAGAAGTTTCATGTTTCATTAATCCAGAAGAATGGATTTTTGAAGGGTTCCCTGTGTCCTTTATAGAGGTGTCAGACATCTGAGCATGTTATGGTACACATTGCAGCTTCACACCTTTGGACTGGTTTCTGCATGTTCAGTACATAAACACAAAATGGAGTTCAAAATTTGAAAGAAAACTAGCTTATTTTGCCACATTAGCCAGCCATACTTACCCTATAATTTGTTCAAGAATCCATAAGAAATTAATTGCACAGTTGTCATCCAGATCCAATACAAATGCCCCCCTTACAAAATTATCATTTATCTTGGTAGACTTCTCAGGTCAATCGTTGGGAATGGAGATTAAACAAGCTACATATCCCTATCTTTGGATTCTCCAAGGTGAGACACATAGGAGAAAAGAAATGGTCAGTGTTGCACATCTGCTGCCAAAGCTAGACCTCAACAGCATGTCACAGTTCCATAATTAAAACCTGCACTTCTAGCAAGGATTCAACGATTTGATTACATACAAAGAACAAAGCAGATATCCTTGAAAATTGCAGCAAGCATTCTGAGAATCTGTTAGTACATCCATTAATTAGTTTATAGGTTTGGGGGTTTCATTTTTGGTTTGGGGTTTTTTAAGAAATGTAAGGTATTCATTGAGACTATCTTTTAAGGTCTTATCTCTGCCCTGTCATGGTATCAGGAGCTTTAAATAACAACACATCTTTAAAGATCAAAACTAATGTACAATCTGAAATACTAAAAAGCCAGTTTCAGGGTTGTCAAAATTCCAGTAAGTATGGTTGATGGGGATGCCATTTGCACTTCCCATGCAGAGCAAAATGAAAACACATTCCAACAACCTGAAAGTCCTAGATAATGGCTGCTTCTTGCTTTCACAATATTGCAGTATTATTATGATTTGGTGTCCTTATTTTGTATAACAGTATCAAAAAATGTAAGTATCTTTCATAGTTGTTTACACAGTAATCAAGGCTGTGATAAAGTGTGATACCAAATAAAAAAATATCAGCAGATGTGGAACAATAATTGTTATGAAAATGCCTATAAGTCTCGCTAAAAAAAAAGGATTTAATTTAGCAGAAAGTCTTTAGTTTCAAGTAAGAATTTGTGAAGCACTTCACAGATACAAAATACAGAAGAATTTTAGGAATATCATAATATTTTTGGACATTGTATATACTCTGTTTTATTTATGCCTTCGATATGTATTTCTCTAAAGTAATTACTGCCAATAGTAACAACCTTCTACAACTGCCAATACTGCTGTTGCCTGGTATTTCCATATGTGTTTATGTGTTGGGTGAAGAACATAAAACGTTTGGGACTCTCTCCCTAATGCCATACCCACCATACTTGGTAACTGTCACCTCTGTCTTACCAATGTGTATTTATGTCTAACACTTAGGAAATAAGAAGCTTGAGCTCTCCAGGACAGTTGTCCCAGAGGAACATTCCTGCTGTTATTGCAGTGGGCTTCTGTAACAATTTATCGCTATTAAACAAGCAACTTACTAATGCTAGCCAAATATTGTATGGTTTATATGCAATACACTTGGAATTAAGAATGAAACACCACAGCTTCAGCAGCAATTTTGTGTTCCTGTTCATTGTCAGGTCTTTCCTAAAATCCCTGAGAAATAATCTTATCTAGGAGGTCTCTTAAAGGCTGGTTGCATAGTGTCACATTCCTCCCTGAAACACTACAGGCATTTGGGCTTTCTGGCCTTTTACTCAGAAGAGAAAGTGAGGTTGCCAGACACTGGTTCAGAGGGTAACATGTCTAATCCTGGGGGAGGTCAAGTGAGGCGAGAAGAAAGGAGGACATGCATACTGCTAATGCTCTGACAGCTCTGTCAATATAAATTCATTAGTATGTGTAGAACTATTTTAGCTTTCAAAAAGCAGAAGAGTACCTAAGTTGCATTCATGAATTTCAATGTGTACTGAGTTCACCACAGTAAAAGCAGGTGACTCCGGTGCAAATTGTGTGTAAAGTGCAGAACTTTCGAAGTCCAGAATGCTTTCTGCAGACATTCTTTTAGATCTTGGCAGCACTAGTTGTGGTTTAGTTTTTAATGGCTGTCGGTAGCAGTTGACCGAATTGGTTCTCAGGTGCAACCAGGAGTGTTTTGAATGAACAGAAAGACGGGACAGGGATAAGTTTCTTAGTACTACACTCAAAATTTTGCTATAGGCAGAAGAGAACACCATATATGGAACTAAGAATTTACTGTTAGTCCAGTAAATGTTTTAACAGTGTAATTGTCCAAATTATCTCATTAATATGGAAAAAAAACCCCACCCTCATTAATAGTGCAATTTAACTTGTTATACAGAAAACTTTCTAGCACCTATGCATTTTCTCTTAATACTATACCTCCCCTCCCAGTGTGCCTCTAGGTCCTAAGGTTGACAGTTTAAGTCTTCCTTAGGCAGATGGGGGCATATGTGCTATGACAAGGCATTGGCCTCCTGAGGTCTTTGCCACACACATCTTGATGTTCATGGGGGGGGGTGGGTGTCTCCCTCCTCAATTTGAGGTTCCTAGCTGAAGTCTGACAACTGCACAACAGCCTCTCCCAGATACAGTTGACATAAAGGATGCTGTAGGTCATGCAGGGACTGCCTGGGGCTGTCAAATCCTTTCCCTCAGCGGCACTCACCGACAGAAGCCCACATGAGTTTAGCAATAGTCGCAGAGGCACTAGGCAAGCAATGGCAATGGTAAAAAATCACACGTACCAGGCTAAAATTCCCATTCTTGATAGATGGTCTGCTAAACACAGGCTAATCGTTACATGAGTCCAGCAGAGAGGTTGCAAACTTTCCTATGACTCAAGGCTTCTTAACAGGACTGAGTGATGGCTCTGCAAAACAATCATTTTTTCCTGTGTGGTCTTGTGTGATGATAACACTTAAGGGTCTGAGGGTATAATAATGGATAACCATTGTACAATCACCAAAGCTAGTATAACAACTAAAATTACAACTGTAGGGTGTAAAAGCTAAGTTGAGGTTTCTGTAGATGTCGGAGACTATAGTCTTACTTTTAAGGTGATGATGTAATTTGTATCTTTACATTGCATGTGTGCCTATGATTGGGCATGTTACACACTATGAAGTAGTTCACAGTGATTTCTGGATGTATATGAACATAACTGAATCCTACATAGATAATGGCATGACTGTAGCAATTTCATAATGACATCTCGGTCAAATTCTGATGTAATCAATTATCAAGATGTTGAAAACTAATATCCTTACATATGTAATGAATGTCTTGAGCTGTTGTTTTTCTGGAATCTGCCTAAAGAGACTATGAAGTACATCTATCATGTTCAATAATCCATCTTCATAAATGCACCTCTCTCATCTCAGAAATGCTATAGCTATAGATCTCCAAAGTTACCTGATCAGGTCTAGTTGAATAATCATGCAAGGTTATGTATTATAAACATAAGTAACATTTTGATACCCTATCAGCTTAAGGACCCCTGATTTCCACCATTTTTTATATGTCTTAAAATATCCCCAGTACAATAAATGAAGGTTCAGTCTTTACAATCCCAATGATACAGAGCTACACTTCCAGGTGTGCAATCTGTTGCCATAGGTGATTTTATTGGATGCAATACAGTTTTCCATAGGAAATATTTTTATAACTCAGTGATTCACCTTTTCTTCTTAGAGCACTCAAAATTCTATATTTTATAAATGTAGAAAGCTTCATCCAAGACAAACACATACACACAGACACACATTTTTGTTCGGAACATAGATATGCATAGGCTAGTAGGAAGTACATCTGTCTTCACACAAAGAAACAGGTTTTCTCTTGCTTGGAGATGAATCTGTTAGGTTGGATCCTTTGTCTCTTATTACCTAGGTTCATATTTTGCTCTTGTTTTTAAACTCAGCCATGGCATTTCAATTAGAAGAAAAGGAATATGGCTTTCACTTTTCCTACGTGCATGTATCATAATAAAAATACACAGTAAAGAAAACTAAGCGCTATGCAGCTTACAGTGTGCATACATTTGGAAGGGATTGCTTATACTATGCTATCTGTGGAAGATAAAATAAGCAAATATTATAAGTAATAGTTATCTTAGTTATCCAGGCTAAAGGACCTCCCTCAGTATGAATGTCTGAGGATATCCAGGTTAATTAGCTGCATTTCTGTTTCCTGAATACTTTATGTTGAAGGTACATAGTAATGAAACAACTACTTGATTACTACGTGGTAAGAAAATTTACTTCGTATTATTAGATAACCTTAGTAATCCTCCATCTGTTTTTGTTTTGCTTTGGTTCCATCTCTTTTTAACAAACAGCTAAACGTTTATATTTTAATTCAAATAGCAATCTTTACAATAGATAATTTTTCACTGTAAGATATTAATTACAATCATGTATTTATTATATGGGTAACCTTTGTTTTTCCCAGTTAATGTGATCCCAATTCCATTTGAATAGTTTAAAGGCTAATGGCTCTCAGTCAGTGTTCCTCAGTTTCGAACACCCTTCCTTTTTGATATCTCATGGAGCCTTTTGTTTATCTCTCAAAATTCTCCCTGGATGTTAGATTCAGTCACTTATTCCTACTCAAGAACTTGTTGATATCACTGCCCAATTTGATTTCAGTTTAACCAGCCACTCAGTGCAGGTATTTCTCACATTTGTGTGATGAGCTCCTGCAGCAGGATGTATGCGTCAGCAGTCACACTTCTCACAGAAGTTCTGGTTTCTCCTGCTTGAATATTCACCTTCTTTCTTTGTTAGTACTTCATTCTCTTCTGCTTGCTTAATCAGAATAGCCTTCTGGATTGCTCAGATCACAGCCTGTGCCAAATATTCGATCTTTTTGCATTATATTATCTTCTCAGGCTCTTCATTTTCCACTTGTCCCATAGTTCCACCAGGACGGCATGCCATCCCCAATGATCAGATTGTACTCTGGTGTCTGTAAAGGTGAGGCGTAAGCAGTTAATTGCCTTTTTCCTTATGCCAGTCTTCAGTTAGTGATGCAGTAGGGGGCTTGTTGGAAATACTGTCCCAGTACTGCATCTCTTCCCCAGTTCTCTCGCGTTGTTTCCACGTGCGTGTTTGTGCTACATCTGACTGTTTTCTTACTACACTATTTCCTACCACTGCATATGTGCATGGACTACTTTTCTGCTTATTACTTTGTTATCCCCCTTTTGCCACTTTTACCAAAGAAGAATATTTGAGAGTGAATGCTGACAAAAATGGCAGTTTTTACAGCTTCTAAGTTATACACTCTCACGCATTTTTTTTCTTGTTTACTATTAGTTAGTGTCCCCTAGATCACTTCTTCCCTCATATGGGTTGCTAGCTCATTCCATACTGTGCCAGTATCTATAGGCCCTAAAAGTAAATACATTTTTGTGTCCACGACATCCACTACAGCTCTTTAAATGCACTCTGGTCCTAATTCAAGGCTTGTCCATCTCTACCATACACAAAACTTTGAACTGAGGCCTGACAACTTTTTCTGCTTCTAATATATCTCTGCTTTCTTTTGGCTTGTGATCATCCAGATGATTGATCTTTCAAATTCTAATCTTCCTTTTAAAGCTCATATAGTGTTATATATCCGCTCATAGTAGGCAGTTGCTACTGCAGGAACTGACTGATTTGCAAGAATCTGTACCTCAAAGACTTAATCCCTGCTGAATATGCCATTCCCTCAGCTCAGCCATTTCTTCTAAAAAGGAGAGGAGGATGGATGTTTCTAGGAGCAGAGTAGGCATGTCTAGTGAGGGGCTGGACTTGGTTTTCTACTTCTTTGATTCCCCTGTCAGTCTACCTGATTTTGTCCTTTACAGATAAGCCATAATAAAAACAAAGTCTCTACTCAGTTGGGTCATGAGAAGGGAGTAGAGGCAGAGATCTGATCACCTAGGACTATTATCAGAGGCTTTTAAAAGAAGTGTCAGCAAACTTCAGGCCTCCATCCAGTGTCCACCTATCATTAGATTGCTCTGACTGCCATCTGTTTTCTCCTCTTTCTCAGATTTTCAGCAAACTGTCATCTTCCATCACAGAGACTGCCACTACCCAGGCAAGGTTTGCCTGAAGTGAGTCGTAGCCAGATCATAGAGTGATGCAACTACCATTTCTCTGCTTTCCTCGGATCGTTAATGATCCTGAATCACCTGGGCTGCCCAAAATTCATTTGTTTTACTGTAAATTAGATACCTGCCAGGATGCAGGAATGTACACCTACTGCATTCCTGGTCTTCTATGATGACCGTAGGCTTCCATCTACAGAAGTTTTTGCAGAGAGTTTGTTGCTCACCAACATACAGGAAGGAGTCACAGAAGGGTTTGCCCACATTCTCCACTGATTTGTTACACTCAAATCTTGTGTACTACACCATATACATAGTGCTATGAATTTACTGTTAGTCCAGTAAATGTTCTAACAGTCCAAATTATCTGATTAATATAGAAAAGCCTCACTTTCCTAATGTTATCGTCACCTTTCCAGTGTGTCTCTAGGTCCTGAGGCTGGCAGTTTAAGACGAGAGAGCGGGCTTGCTTTACGACAAGTCATCAGCCCCTGAGGTCTTCACAAGAAGAACAATGATGTTTGTGTTGGGGGGGGTTCATTCCTCAGTCTTAGGTACGTTTGGTTTATTTTTAAACTTTTTCCTTACACCATCTGCTTCCCTCTCATTGATTCCCAGCTAGTTTGAATATTGCACAATATCTTTACTCCAGGACTCTCAGCAGATATCTGCCATCCTCTGCAATTTTATTCCACTATTATGCAAACGTTAACTCTACTAAAATCAGTAGTTTCAGCAATATAAAACTGTAATTCCTTAGTGGAGCATCCAGGAGATGGGTTACAGAGCAGTGGTTGATTTTTGAAATTCACAGTAGTTTTGCTGAAATACATAGTCAGCAGAGCTGTATAAAACTGGAGGTCATTGCATCGTTAAGTTCAAATTTGTCATTTAGCTACTCGAGTAAAGCATCTATAAATGGAAGACATCATGAACATTTATAATGTTGCAGTACAAAGGCCCATTTTACAGTCTGCTTGCAATTTAGTAGTTTGTCAATATGGAATATAAAAAACTTGAGTCTAGTATCTCTTCCAATTTGCTCTGGTTTTGCAGAATTTGCCAAATTTATGTTAAAATTCTGACACAGGTTATGAAAAGCCTTATATCTATGACTGTTGGGGCCATAAGCAAATCGGCTGATTGTGCGCTACTCTTACATTAACCAACTGTTCTTAGATAAACATGCTGTAGAAATACTTAAGTATTCAAAATGCTCTGTCCTGCTGAAAAATTACAAACATTTTTATGTCTTGTTTTATACCAGCTCTCTTTCCTCAAAGAATCTGAAATATGAATAATTGTGGTAGGATAAATGACAATACATGGACCACTAGGAATACTAAGTCTCTGGAACCCATCTGCCATTTACTTTGTGTCATCACTGACTCTCATAACACAGTGTTTTAGGCAAGATTATTGTTATAGATATATATTTTTGCCTTAACATCAACCTTGTATAAATTTAACATTTTTTTTATCAGTGATACAGTTCACTGTCTCTGGTCAGTCAGGTCGGTAGTAGTCAAATACCAGCCATATTAGTACACTATAAAGAAGGAATCCTTTCAAAAGTCTTTCATGTCTTACCCCCATTAAAACTCAGTCTCACAGACCACACTAAGTCCTCTCCTGACATTTTTCTATTGGTCATTATCTGGCTCTTCTACCATTTGCAGTTAAGGCATTAATTTATGCAAATCAAGAGATTTCTTCATTCATAAGATCATTGTCCAAATTGTTAGAATTGTTTGTTCTATTTCCTCCCTCTGCTGTTTCAGCTGCACACAGTTAAAATACTGAATTCCTCTTACAGTTCATGAATTATCTGTGGCTTTTCGACCTATGCACTCCTTCAGCTGTCTCTTCAATAACTCCTATGTTGTCATCTGTGTCAACACATGGACAAGAAAAACTCATAAACGTTTCCATCCTGGGAGCTGAGTCATTCTCTAAATCAGGACCATCATCCTATGAATGCAAAATCTTCCTCTCCAGAACTTAAGGGCAAGTACTATCTATGTGATTTTACACAGGATGTTTTAGCTTCCCTTACTTTAAATTACTTGTGTGTCTGACTGAAAAGCACATAATTTAGCAGTATCCACCAAAATTTTCTTTGTATTCATATCGTATGTGTTCCATAATGCCAGAAACTCAGTCATCCTTCTGAGTTCTGTGTTCTATTTCCTTTATTTTTTGATCAGTTGTCATTTCAAAATATACTCACATCGTCACTGGTTTGGTTTTTGTACATACATCTGATTTCTGTGAACTGTGACTACATTCCTGTCATCTGGGAAACCTTGAGGGCTCAAGGAACATAACCTCCTGTACAATCAAATTGTTATTCCATTCATACCATTAAAAGACACTCATGGTGAATCAGTCTGGCTTAAGTCATACAATATACCTAACATTTAAAAGGGCTGACTAATGAGGACATGTATTAGACACCCTGAAAGTGAGGAAAAAGCAAGACCAACTGTTTATTTCTTATCTTTTTCCTAGCACTATAAAATACCATACACATTCTTTGTATATTTAAATGAATGAACTTGCTTTTATTCTTGTGTCTGTGCTTGCCAAAAATGTATACTCTGGTAGGTTGAAACCACTCTAGCACTACTACAAGTTATTAACACTATGATTTTTCCTGTTTATGTCCAAATTGCTGGGTTACTTGTAGCATTGAATAAGATTTACATGAAAACTTCTGAAGAACTTTGTGTTTGAGTTGTATTATGTTGCTTGAAATAAAACTTTTCAGCTGATTTCTCCCGTATAATTCTTTTCATGTTTTGGGAATTTTCATGCTAGCTCTGTTTTTATAAATATTGCCTTTATTAAATTTGTCATCTGCCAAATTAATGCTCTTTTTTAGGGTTTTTTGCTGCTTTATTTCCTTGCATATTTATCTTCTCCCTATCACTTCTCCAGCTCTTTTTTGTTTTAATGTAATTTTTTTCCCTCTTTTTTTTACAGTAAGTCATGTGGCATTGATATCCTTAAGGAATTTAAAGTTACATGGAAGAAAATTGAGCCCCATGCTGATGGAGGAGATAGGCTTTATGGTTCCTCCGTTATCTCATTGCATGTTGGTAAAGGGGCAGAAATGGAATACGAGATACAAGTGTCATCAAAATATTTCCCTGGTTTTGTAAGAAGTTGCACAAGGAGCCATTCCTTTTCTGAAAATGAAGCATGGGTATTCATAACTGTAAAAAAAAACCACCACTGCCAACAACAGAAAAATAACTGCCATATGTTGTTTCTTGTTTTTCTAATTTCGTTTCTGTAGAATGAAGTATAGATATTTGTATTTTAAAAAAAAGCCAACAATAAGAAAAACTGTCACTTGTTGTCTACTGTTTTTCTTAAATCTAGAAATGTTTTGCAAATTTAACTTAAACAATTAGTCAGGTTTTCATCATTACAATAAACTGAAGTATTTCAGCTTTTAGCATCTGTCCTGCTTGTTCACATGATGTTGGGGACCAATTTTTCATAAATATCAAGACCTCTTTCAACACTGACACAATAGTGGGGAACTGAGGTGGGTTCTGTTGTATTTCTTTAGTAAATTACATTCATTTTATAACCTATTCAATACTCAGAAACATGAAAACAAGCCTTTTTATTAATTTGAATCTGGTACATTTTGCCTTTCAGGTTAATGTATTTTAGGTACTGCTTTGAGTGCAAGTTTGCATATTAACTGAAAGAGGTTTGATTAGTTTTATTCTCTTCTTTTAAAAAATTCTTTTGCATTGTGTGTTAGCTCTATTAGTAAAAAGTAAAAAATCTTCTCTGATAACTTTCCATTATGTTAGAGAAGATTCAACAAAGCCTTTAATTTCTTTTGTCTTGCATTGTAATCCTGGTTAGTTAAGAAAAAAAAATCTTCCCAGAATATCGTATCTGCGTGTAACTATAATACTGTCATTCATAGTTAGAGATAATATGCAGAAGTTACAGCTGTGTGAGCTATTTAAAAATCAAAAGCAGCACAGTCAGGATGTCTGGAGGAGCAGTACGTAAAAGTTATCCCTTAAGAACATATCCTTCTAAAGGGTAGCCAAATATAATTATTTCATGTGGTGCTGTATAATTGAGATGCCTTGGAATTCCCCCCTCTTGTAACAGTTTTGGTCTAGCTGTTACGCTTGACAGGGTAAGGTTAAATCTCCTTCTCCTATCACGGGTTAGGAAATACTTTTAGTGCTAAGAATAGCTCATTAAAGGTGGATGGAAAGTCTCTTTTTCCAATGTACATATTAATTACCATAACACTCAGTGAATTTATCTTTGCTAACAGAATGACATTGCTGTATCAATGAAAACTGAGTTTCTTGTTGATTAAAACTGTCACTTGCCTGGAATAACTAGGTCCAATGAAGTAAAAAGGGAAGCGGGGCAAGATTTTGTAAAAATATATGGTTCTGTTCTAAGCAAAACAGCACCTATTTCTTTTTAGAGAGAATTTGAATTGAACATAGAACGTTTGAGTCAGTAATCTCAGATTATTTGATCCACTGTTGTTCTGGACCTCATATGACCCACTGCTGAATTACTGGCTTTGCAGCAATGTCACTGATAGCAGGAGACTCATTAGTAAGAAAACTTACTAGTGTGCTTGAACCTTAGAACTTGAGGTGAGCAGTGCCAGGGACATCTGTGGCCTGAAGGCAGAGGCAAAACACTCCTTTTCTCCTACAATACACATGGAAAACTCTTAGTAAGGAAGAAGAGCTGGAGAATATGTACATCACCAGATCTGTATGTACATCACCAGATCTATGTCTCTTTGTTTCCACAGGAGCACCCTTACCCTTTCCCATGTTCTCTGCCCCAGCACTGAGAGTATCACTGTGTAACCACAGTTGAATATGTATGCTACAATGCCTTCTTCCATTCAATCTAAAATAATTTTTTGACCCACCTCCCAGAGCGCAGTGCACTGTGAGTAAAATATATCCCTAAGAAATTAGTAATATATGCAGCCTTACTTGACTTTCCTTTCAGCTGCTGAAATTAGATACTCATTTTCTCTAAAGTGTCTGTAGATGGATGTCTAGAGTTTATGAACTGCCAAATGTGTGACTTCAGGATAACTGCCAAAGTTGCAAGGCAAACAAGAAGCTACCAAGCACTGGATAGTCACAGTGCTTGTCTAAGATCCAGTTAAGGATCCACTGTTCCTAGTAAGAAATGCAATCCTTGTATAGAGTTTTTCCAATAGAAGAGGCATCTCTAGGTCATTATCGTCACAAAGTGACAAAGTACAGAAGAAAGATTTCAGTGTACCTTCTAAGCACATGGTACTAGAGCAAAAAATGCTAAATAAACAATCTCAGCATAATTTGGGAGAAGAAGATTAGCTAAGTCTGTTATTCAAAGAAAATGGCCACCACTGCTGCTGCAGAGATGAAGAATAGTTAAAAAAAGTAGTAATGCATAATTTACAATGCTTTATTTTCATGCTTTTAATAAGAATTCATACTATCTTATTAGAACGTGGCCAATTTTTCAACAAAAACCTAACAAAAAATATGACAATTATTCAAATACTTAACTGTGACTGACTGGTATTGAAGGGAAATACAAAGCATTAATTCTTTTAGAAACTTTTTCTCCAGTTGTTTAAAATCTTTTCTATGAATTCAAAATCTTGTCTGTGCATTATTTTTGGTGTGAAGGAATTTCACAGATAAGCTGGGACTAGCATTCATATCTGGAAATTTGAGTTCCTTTGGCTTGTTTTGACTAAACTTGCATGATATTCCTGTTAGCTGTGGATACTTAGCACATTGCTGGTGCTAGACATTTTGGCATGGCTAGTTCAAATGCTGGTTTGAATGATTTTTCTCAGACAGTCATTTAAAATGTGATCACCAAAACCCAAAAGAAACAGTAAATTACTGAGCATGTTCTTTTACCAATTTGACCAAATATTCCCGGAAGTATTTTTCAGCATTCACTGACTGGCAGATAGCAGTGCCTTCATGTCCAGTAGTGCTGTCTCCTATGGGACAAGAACAGTTGCTGGACCTTGCCTCTACCTAATCTCTTCAGTGCACAGTCTTTCTGAGTGACAGGGCTCTGCCCACATACTACCGTAGCAGAACTCCCCTGAGATGCTGTCCTTTAAACCTGATGAGGCTACAGTGTCCCGTATTCTTTATTTCTGCTTTTAAATCTCCTTCTCAGAACTGAGTCCCTTAAATGGCTGGATTTCAGTACATTTGATTCTTTCTAGTTTGAATGTCCTACAGCTACCACTTTTTGTTCAAGCCCCAAAGAGGCATCTCTTTGTTTCTAACCTTATTAACACGGTAAGCCAAACGACGATTCGCCTCTGCATGACACTTCTCTCTGGGTAGTAGACCAGCGTGCAGTGACTCACAACCTCTCCTAGAACTTTTACAGAAAACGGCAAAATGTTTCTCCACCTGTATCTTGCTGTAAAGCTTATCCACTCCGATACATGAAGTCGACTCGCCGCTGGTATGCCAAGCAGTATTGCCAGTGTCACGGGTCCCCCGCTCAGCACCCGTCGTGGTGTTTTTCACTGCTACTATGGAGCTGCTAGCCACCTACCTCCTTCCTGGGCTGGGTTTGCCCTGAGTTTTGATTGTAAAACTTAAAAATGGGAAAGCAGGGCTGTAACCTGGAGATAGGCAAAGTGGGTCATCCCTCAGTTAACAAGTCCACCATTTCTCTTTTCATAACTCCTGATACATTCTTGGAAATATCACTAATCACAGTCTGGTTCCCTGCTTCCTTGATTCTTTGATTAATTTCAAGCAAATTCATCATGAAAATATCAAGCAGTTAAACTGAGATACATGTAATATTATGAAGCAGATATCCCCCCACATTCTAATAGAGGCACTTATCCTGCTGGTTGGCTTTCACTCAGCCTAAGGAAGGATCAAATTATGACCCTTCACTACAGTTGTAGAAAAACCTAAGGCTGTTTATTTTAACTACTGCGTTAACTCAACATGATTGTTTTTAATGGGATGATTCTTGGTAGCATTACAGGTGGCAAAAAGGAATTTTTTTGGAGGACCTGATCCTTTAGCCACCCTAGGCAACCAGCTTATATTCCTCCCTTCTCTGAGAAACATCTGTGGGAGAAGTGGTGGCAGTCTGAGGCCTCAGAAGAGTTCTCAAGGCACAGCTCACAGATAAGCCAGTTTACTGTAGTTCATTTCCTCATCTACTTCAGGCCACTCTACAGTATTATATTCATCCTTCTCACCCTCAGGACTTTTCCTTTTCTTTTTTTTTTTTTTTAACCTGCCATACCTAAAAGGCAATTTCCAGACCTTACTTAATCCTGAAGAGCAAGGATGTTAATTGGTTTGAAAATGGTAATGATGCATCTAATTCTGTGTTATCTGCAGTGCTCTTGCTGCTCTCAGGACACATGAGTGCCCCTGCATCCCAGAACAGAGGGAACACATATTTTTCTGTGTTGCACCCAGCTCCTCCCTTGACCCGTTATCAGTGGCACATCACACAGTGAATCAAATCTGAATCCCACAATATTTCTCCTCATTCTGTTTCTGAGTAAGAGCAGGTATATGCTCGAGACTTTTTTGATATTTATTGCCTCAGTTAAAGCATAATTAGCTTCATGAACTAATGAAATGGGGATTAACCACCTCCACTTTAGCTGAGACCCCTATCACCTTTACGTTTCAGGCTTCTATTTGGTTTTTCAGCTACTTCATTTATCGGTCAAGGAGCGGTTTAAGTCTGCAGTATAATAATATTTGAAATTACTAGTAAATAGCATTTTACAACATTAACTAGTCTGTCCTTAGCACATCCTTTTCAGGCAGGCAAATAAATGTTATTATCCTTATTTTACAAACACATTGATTAAGTGACTTGCCTAAAGGCCACACATCAATTTCAATGTCAATGCCAACATTAGCATAGAGAAACTTCTGCATTGCAGTCACAGAAAAAAGTGATCTGTATTATCAAGTCCACCTCCCCTCAGAAACAAGCAATCACTTCTCAGATGTGTAGTCTAGATAGCGTTTACACACTTCACATCCCCTGTATGCCCGTATGCTTTGTCCATCTGTTAAGCTTCTGCTTGATGATGGCTCAAAATGGTTCCCAGTATGTCTCTAACACAGGAAGCTTTTGTATGTGCCTCCCGGTTTCAACCCAAGGGCTGGAAAGCATTGCCTGGAGAACCTGTGAAACTCCCACATTGGTGGCTGAGCTTGTGGAGTCAGAGGGTGAGGGAACGAAGAGGGCCTCGTGCTGCTCTCCAAAGGACAACCTGAAGATGAGCAATGATCTGAGGGAACAGCAGGGGCAGGATTAGGAAGAAATTAGTAAGGTCTTCCACCATTTTAAGAGGAATTTTTTTTGCCTCTTTAACCAACAAAATTTTCAATTTTTAAATTGTGTAAAAAAGGTACAATTCTCTTTCCTACTGCTGCTATAGCTACTGTGTGGAAATGGTGGTAGGTGCATTGATAACTTTGGAAGTGGAGTCTTCAGCTCTAAAATGCAGTAGCATTTTTAGCATGTAGTCCTCAATCTGTTGAGCTACTGGGTAAATTGCTTCATTTTGAAGCTCCTGCTTTTAAGTTTGGAAGGAATTTTGGATTTCATCTCCATTGTCTGGTTTAGACAGACAGACTATGTCTGTGTTCATCTCCTGATTGATGAGCAACACAAACCTTACTGCATGCATGTGCTATGTATGACAAATGAAAGTATAACAAGTAACATCATAGCATGCAAAAATCGGTTAAACAATACTGAGTTTCTAATGTTAAAAACCTGCTCTGTTTACAGACTGTTATTTCTAAGGAAAAATATGTTGGTGACTATATTTGTTTCCCCTCCAGAGCAAGTCTTCCCTACCTGGAAAAACAAACAAAATAGAGAATCTTAGGACAGAACTTTTAACAGCTAATTAAGGCCTCCGTGGGTAAGGGTGGCATTGTTTTGTTCTGAGTTAGGTACAGTTCACAAGATCTTTCTGACTCAACTTCTTAATGTGACAGAAAATCAAAATATTCATAACTCTTTTGAACCACAGTAGTATATGTTCATCAGCAGATTCACGAATCTGTCATTAAAGCCCACGGTGTCATTTGCCAACACCTGAATTTGACCTAGTCATTGAAGCTGATACCGTGCCAATGTCTGAAAGGAGATACACTGAAAAATTGTCCAGTGTTTATGATAGATACTGGTATTTCAGACCAGACTCCCAGGCGATGAATTATATTCTTAATAAGCATACATGACAAAGTTAAATTTAGAAGTAGAATTTTAAATAGTTGCCAAGTTTTTAACTGAAGGTCATTTGTATTTTTTTTTTAACCCATGCCTATGTAGACACTCACAGGAAATGTGTGAACTTGCCTTCAAAATACCTCAAATATTAGCCATATGAATTACACGTTTACCTTTTTTCCTAGCTTTTAAAAGATTATTTCCTGCAGAAAACTTAACATCAATCAGTTTGTTGCTTGTGAGTCACCTGTAGATTGCAGTATCAGAATTATTCAATGGAATTATGCCTGTCAGAATTTTATATTCGCTCCATTATTCATCAACAACAAAAAATAAAGCATCTTTCTAAACAAATGCTTAAGCGTCTGTATTTTCTTGGCACTTCATTGGCTTGGTCTTCTGTGCAACTCTAGTCCTTACTCTTCCACCTCAGAATTATTATATATACAGAAGTGGTAAGTTTAGCTGCATTAAACTGTGACAGAGGGTTAATCTTGCCTAGTGAAAAAGCAAAACGTGGCTGAATGGCCATAGATGTGATTATGTGTTCTGAAGCCTGATAAATATTGTATCACGCCACAATTTAAGATGCTCAAGGGCTTCACAACCTTAATTACATTTTAATGACGGCAACTCTGTTCAATTATGTACTCTGGCTTCTTCAAAAAAAAGCACTTCAGTCTTTAAAATGATATTGTGGTACATCTCACCTGCAGAGCTGCTGCAATACTTGGGGTAAGCCCTATTGTCTTCAGTAGTAGTTTTGGGTGCTAAGAAATGCAAAGCAAAGGCTTCTGCATTGGGAAAACAACAACATAACTGAATATATAATCAAGAATAAAACAAGAAGAAGTAATAAGAAAGATAAATAATGGAAGACAGTGTTTGCATGAAAATGATATGTTTTCTTCTCTTTAGCTTGCACATTCTGCAGAGCAAGTAGCATCTAGTGTTTTCTAAGGTGCATTACACTGCACAGTGGGAACCTCATTAGTGGTTGATCCTTAGGTAATATGACAAACATGACTATTGAAAAGAAGTTTTCTTATTGTTCTGTTTTGTAATTTATTTTATTGAACTTCTCATAAACTCTGTACTACCTCCTTGCTAAAAGAAATTAATGATTTTGCCTAGGCACTTGGATTCCCATCTACTAAAGCACTTACAGACATGCCTATGCCCATCTTCTGAAACTTTTAACAGTCTCATTGCCTTTGATGAAACTTCTCACATCATGAAAGTCACAAGCATGCTTTAGTGTTTCACTGGATTAAGAGTTTAGCCATTTTTCCTTTCTTTGCATTTATTTCTAAGACCTAGCTTCTTAAAACTGTACTGGGTCAATGATACTTCAACATTTTATCATGGTTTTTGGCTCAGATTTCTTACTCAAATGTTCACTGATAACTCATCTCTTTCATTCACTTCCAGGATCCACTCATGATTTTAATAAATATCTCAAGTCAAAGCGTATAACAAAATGAAATACTCAGCTGTGCTTTCAAAAGAAGTTAAATTACCTAGTGAATATAGAGTCTGGTGCAGAAAGCCTTATTTTCATTTTCAGAACCCTTACAAACAACAGTATTTGTGTTTGTCCAGAAACACAGTTTGTGCAGGAACTATGGGTGAAATTCTCTTTGCTTCTCATGTGCACAAAGTCAGGCTAGCTGATCAAAAAACTCCCTTGTGGCCTTAAAAATCTCTGACGTATTTTGAAGCTTATGGTTGCAGCATCAGATCAATGATATGTTATCTTTGTTTTAAAAGAACAATCCTCTGTGATCATTACGGCTGTGGTAGCTGATCATTTTAAATTAACATAACACAAAACAATTTCAAAAAATCAATTCATATTCTTATCTCCAGAGATCCAATTTTAAATATGGAAAAAGTGGAGTCAGAAAATGGGTATTTGCAGGAAGAAGGTGCCTTATATTATTTCCCAACCCACCACCAGGTGCCCACCAAAGCCACTCTATCACTCCCCCATCTCAGCTGGACAGGGGAGAGAAAATATAAGAAAGGCTCGTGGGTCAAGATAAAGACAGGGAGAGGTCACTCACCAATTACTGTCATAGGCAAAACAGACTTGACTTGGGGAAATTAGTTTATTACCAATCAAATCAGAGTAGGGTAATGAGAAATAAAACCAAATCTTAAAACACTTTCCTCTGACCCCTCCCTTCTTCCCGGGCTAAAGTTCAGTCCTGATTTTCTTTACCTCCTCCTCCGCAGCGGCACAGGGGGATGGAGAATGGGGGTTGCGGTCAGCTCATTACACGTTGTCTCTGCCACTCCTTCCTCCTCAGGGGTGGACTCCTCACACTCTTCCCCTGCTCCAGCGTGGGGTCCCACCCACAGGAGACAGTCCTTCACGGACTTCTCCAATGTGAGTCCTTCCCACGGGCTGCAGTTCTCCACGAACTGCTCCAGTGTGGGTCCCTTCCACAGGGTGCAGTCCTTCAGGAGCACACTGCTCCAGCGTGGGTCCCCCACGGGGTCACAAGTCCTGCCAGCAAACCTGCTCCAGCGTGGACTCCTCTCTCCACGGGGCCACAGGTCCTGCCAGGAGCCTGCTCCAGCATGGGCTTCCCACGGGGTCACAGCCTCCTTCGGGCACCCACCTGCTCTGGTGTGGGGTCCTCCCCGGGCTGCAGGTGGATATCTGCTCCACCGTGGGACTCTATGGGCTGCAGGGGGACAGCCTGCCTCACCATGGTCTTCCCCACGGGCTGCAGGGGAATCTCTGCTCTGGCGCCTGGAGCATCTCCTCCCCCTCCTTCTTCACTGACCTTGGGGTCTGCAGGGTTGGTTCTCTTACGTGTTCTCACTACTATCTCCGGCTGCAGTTTCTGTGCCCGCCGCAATTTTTTTCCCCTTCTTAAATAGGTTATCCCAGAGATGTTATCACCACTGTCGCTGATGGGCTTGGCCTTGGCCAGCAGCATGGTCTGTCTTGGAGCCAGCTGGCATTGGCTCTGTTGGACATGGGGGAAGCTTCTAGCAGCTTCTCACAGAGGCCACTCCTGTAGCTCCCCAGCTACCAAAACCTTGCCATGCAAACCCAATACACTCTCCATTATCTCATGGTGCTTTTCAAATAAATTATTTCATGTAACTTACAACTTCTAAAGGGATTTGAAGGTTATTGCATTCCATTCATTTCCAAGTAGATTGGATACTAAAAATAAAAAGTAATCAGAGCTTACCTTTCCTGACTCTGGAGCTGAAATGGTAAATATTTAATAAGGGAAACTCTCTCTCCCAAAGTTTTGTTCTTCTTCATCTTTCTCTATAAAAGCAAAACAAATTTCTAAGCACATAGCTGTCCAGGTACCACACTCGCAGATAATCATGTTTCCATGGTATAGATGCATAGTCCCCATCTTGAAAAAGTGTGAGGATTTTTACTGATGATAATAGCCCCAATAAAGACAGTGAGAATGTAACTGAAGAGCTACCATTCACTGTTGAAAAAGGTCACTTAGGTATATAATCTTTCCCTTCATGCAATGCAATGGCTAAATGGACTGAAAAAAACTGTTACCATATACTTAACTGTCTTGATATCACTGGAACATCTGCAAAAATGATATATGTATTGTACAGATTATAGTATATATTTAAAAATATATATATAATATAGATGTATATAAATATCATCCATGTAGTCTTGAGAGCAGTGGGCATGGTGCAGCATTTGTACTTTAGCCCACTTTTCAAACAGGAAAAAACACAAAGGCATAAGGCTGACAATCTTAGTTCTTTCTTTGCAAGGTCTGAATAGCTGCATATAATTTGTTTCTAATTCCAATTGTTAAAAGGCATTTACCTAGAAGAAAAACTATTAGGAGGAAACAGATGATGCTTTGTGCATAACCAAGTGAACAAAAGAATCTTTTTACCAGGAGCCATTATCCCAAGGAGACGCTGCAGCTCCTTTGGAAAATATCTTTCAGAATAGCACAATATATTTGGCTCAAAGTAAGAGATAAATAAGGGTGTGCAGGCAGGGAGAGAAGCATGAATACAGAGTATGAGTAAGTGTGAATAAAAATGACGAGCTGGCTATTTCAGCTCCCTCTCCAATCATCTTCCCACACTGTCAGATCCACACAGGCCCCAGCTCAGATCCTTGGTCTCTGTCTGAATGATTTCAAAGACACTTTTTCTTTTTTCCTTAAGATGGGAAAATATTATTTTGTAGAAACTAGCTGGCATAGAAACAGTAAGAAAAAGTCTCCACAAATCTTTCTTGATCCTAACAGCTCCCTGCCAAAAGCAAATGCGTGTACCAGAGGCACAGGAAGTTTGAAAGAGTTCTTAAAATGACTTACACGTAGCAAATAGCAAAGGTGTTCTCTGGGCCTCACCTCTTCGCTAGGAGGTAATGTGAGCTGGGTTGGGGGTAATCTCAATTCAACAGCCCCCGGGGCTCAGATTACCTACATTTTACCTGGTCTTCCCACAGCAACACAACCACAGTGGAGCTTTGGCATGGAAACTGCACTCAGATGGCTTGGTAAGCGCATGCAACTCAGCAGCCACAGGCTGTCCATCCTGTGTTAATCCAGCTTGCTGTTCTCAACAAAATCAAGTAAACCAAAGCATACTGTGAAAATCCTCACTGCAAATTAAACTGATTTTTCCTTCTGCTCCATGACTGCTGTAAGAAGACGTTATCATTGTCCTTTTGCTCTGTAAAGTACAAGAAAATGCTTTCTGCTAGTAGCATTAAGACAGATTTCCATCTCTGAAAAAGCAGCTAACAGAGTACATCAGTAGTAAAAGACACAGCATATGTGTAAATGACCACCATGTTGCATATTGAAGATAGCTTACATTACCTCATATGGCTACTGCTGCCTGACCACTAAAGGTGTCATGAAGATCAGCGTAGTGCAAAACTCACCTTGGCATCTGGTTTGATAACCAGAGCTAGCTAATGTTGTGCTCCTGAAGATAAATTGCCAGAGTTACACACTTTAAAGCTAACTTAAGAATATCTGCACTCGTCTGCAGTTCATATATGTTAGAGATATGTTATGGATGATGCAACTGCTGTTCTTCATATCTTCCCTCCCCCAAGTATACTAGAACTGGGATTGTAATGATCAACTTGGTTTTAGCCCTGTTCTAAATAGGTAAAATTGCATCCAGGATTTGGTTTTAGTTTAAATTCTGCAACAGATATAGAAGATGACCCGTGAAGTTCACGGAGAGATCTGGATTTCCTTAAAGTTCACAGATGATTGAATGTTTCAGTTTGAGACTATTTCTAGTTCAAATCTCGTGGTACTTCCTAGAAAATTCTTGTACCTGAAAAATGCAATTTCTTGGTAACTTGCACTGCAAGCTTTCTTTACTTTTAACTTTCCAAACTTTGTTAAGGTCAAACAGACGTGAATAAACTCTTCATAAAGAGATAAAATGTCATTTTTTCTTAAAAATACGTTTCTACCACAAGACTTGGGATGCCTTGGGAAGGCTGAGTAGATGAAAGCTGCTGGTTTTAGTTAGCTGGCTGTTTCTGCCTAAGCGTGGTAGAAAAAGGAGATGTTTACACACTTGACTTTTCTGAGGTGTATTTCTCTGCATTTCAGGGAGGGCAAGAAGAAGCTTCGAGAGTGGTAGAAGGACCCAAGTGGAGCAGTCTTAATGGAACAGTTATAGCTTCACTTTATCCTCCAAATGGTGCCACCCTAGGTTATATCTGTTGGAACTGTATTCCTTGGCTAGGAGTCTTAACATTTAATTTCTTTAATCTCTCCCAAGACAGAGTAATGATGTTACCAAACCCTTCCAAACCTTGTGAACTACTCACAGCAATATTATTAGTGTTATTACTTTTACTCTTCCTTGCAAAAAATGGGTGATTTGGGAGTCCAGGCATGAAAGCCGAAGTGTCAGAGGTACTTGGAGGTACTGCTATCTGTTTCCTTCTGCAGGCTCAGTAGTCACTCCTTGAGCTGAATAGAAGACTGGCTCTTGTATTCCCTGACGGAAAATTATCAGTGGCCTTAATTCAATAGTGTGCATGGCTCCAAGTTACAGCAAGTCACATATCACTTACACTCTATTGTTGTTGATTGTAATTTTTATTGTTTAGCTATCTGTTTGAAATCGCATGTATATAAGATAAAAGCAACAATTTTGGGAAGACCCTTCTGCATCAGTAGTCATACTTACCACTTTATTTCTACATCTTCAAGTAAGTAATACCATGCCTCATTATGTCCATGTGCAAAATGAGAGAAAAATGGTGAAATTACTTTTACGAAATTGCACAGCAAATCAGTAGCAGAACGAGGAGAGAACCCTACCCCTCCTCCCTCCCAGCAGCCTCCCCAATTGCCCTGTCTCCTGGACCAACTTGCAAACAAGTTTGGTGACTGCATGCCTGCTGAAGTACATTTGTTTGTATTGTCTTGTCAGGAATTTAGTTTCACAACATCACATGCTACTAACACAAGCGTGTCATTGCAATTTAGCATGCATTTTGTTGGTGTGTTCTATATCTCATTAAAGTCTCATCTCCTTAGGCAAGACCATATGCTACTCATCTGTAGCGAAGCTCTTAAACGTAATGAAAAAAGTGTAATCACAAATGAGAAAGCAACTGTCGACCAGCAACCTACAGATATTCAAGTTCCATGACACTGCTGAAAAACAATACTGCAAGAGCAATCCTTTTAAAAATTCTAGCATCATTGTCCGACAGGAAAAAAATGTTGGGCTCGAAGGTGCTCTTCAGTCATTCCTGAGCTGCTCACTGCCATTACAGGATTCTCAGATCACCAGACAATGCCAAGTCAACACATAGGGGAAAGATCAATTTCTAACTTTTTTTTTTTTTTTCAACTGAGAAGAAAGTTTCAAATTCTTGACACGCTACACTGGACACTATGTTTTCAAAAATACTAATTTAAAAGTTAAAATATTCTGAAAATATTTTGAGAATATTAAGCCTTCTTCTTAAACCTGCTGGTAGCTTTGCTTTCCCACAGATTTTGATAGTTTTTGTTTTGATTCATGATTGGACTTTTAGCATTTTTCCTGACAATAGTAAAATACACAGATACTTTTTCAAGAGTGATACTTTTTAATGAGAAATAGTCATTATAAAATAAAAATAAAAGAGTTAGTGGTGATGAATAGTAGAAAAATGTTAGTCAGGTTCTGTCCTCAGACATGTGAAGATAATTACCACAAATCAATGTGAAATGCAGCTGGATTAGGTAACAAACCAATTTTAGAATCAGGATCAGAGGGACAGGCTCTAGCTGCTCAGTATTGCTGCTGATACTGTAATTCCTAAAGTTAGATGGAGACGCCAGTCCTGAAAGGAGCTCTGTACGCACACAACCCTGTGTCCGAGGTAGAGATGTCACTAATACCTAAAAACCTCTGTCCAGGCACGTGGGTGTCCACTCCCAAATACCTGGTTGCAAAACACAGACCTCAGGCATGCTGGGGGCAATGCAGAGGGGGGCCGTGGCCAGGCAGTACCCTGAGCTGGGGGCACCATGACCGGAGAGTGTTAGAAACACGGTGACGAGGCTGAGGAGGCTGGGAGCGTCTGGTCCAGGAAAGAGAAGCGCTGCCCGAGGGCTGTGAGGAAGCAGGATGCCATTCGCCCGCAGTTGCATTCCCCACCTGCGAGAAATAAACCTACGCACAGGGTTTTTATAAGCAGCGTTGGCACTGATAGATTGCCAGCCCCTATTTCTCAAGCATACGCGAATGCCTGTCACCCTGCTGATAGGGGCACTAACTCTGCCCCAGGCAATGGTTTGAGAGCCCATGGTGGCCACAGCCAGCTAACCCAAAAGGCAAATTTTCACGGGTCACTATCAACTGGGAGGTCCAGTAAAACAAAGGTAACTTTTACCCCTTCAGCATTAACAGCTTTTTGAAGACATGCATCTTGACTCCAGTCCATCTCTAATCAAATCTAAGTTAAATTTCACCAAACAGAATTACTAGGGCTTAATTTTTGGACTCTGTGATAAATCCAGCTTCCTGATGCTGACTAGCTGTTCGCTAGAGACAAAGATCCGCTGAAAAACAAACAATTTCGTCCTTTCTTGGTATGTTAGCTCACATCACAATAATTAAACTAGTAGGTTTCTTTGAATAGGCAGCATAATGCACATTTGTATTTATGCACATGTTTTAATTGTACAGACCATAAAATATCTTTGGAACTAAATCAGAGTTCTTGACATGAGAAAATAGCCATATATTCAAAATCTAAACTTTTCTATGTTTCTTTGGTGGGCAGCTTTCTTCAAACACCCTCTTTTCATAGATCTTCCCCTCCTGAAGCTCTATAAATGTGCTAATGGTTGCTTTACTAATGGTTGCCTTGGTCTCGCTAAAGTTTTTGGGTTTTTTCTGTGAGTATAATCTTTCTTATGCATGCCTTCCATCTGGAAATAAATTGCACTGAATTAGATGGACCTTTTTAAAAGTGCACAACTTAACATTAAGTTTTAATTAAGCAGTCTTTTTCATTCATTATTTTTTATCCTAAGAGGCTCTAAATCTTAGTCTGTTTCTGCTTGAATATACATAGATTACTGCCTTATTTTATCTTTATATATTCACTTTGAACGAACTTCGATGAAGCTTAAAAAGTTTTTGAGGATCACATATAAATTCTTTTTCATATGCTCTTTTCCTTCCATCTGCAAACATTGAATGATTAACAGTCATTTTGTATCAAGCCCTGTAATTTTCAGTAACAAGTGCAATTACCATTTCACTAATCATTAATGACAAATTAGTATTGTGAAAACAAAATGACTGTATCCTTATGAAAATACCACTTTCTCTATAAAATTTAGAAGGTGACTGATAATTTTATGTGCCTCAGTTTCTCAATGCCCAACTTAAAGTTGAAAGGCCCAGAATAACAGATGGAAAACAAGATCATCTAGATGTAGTCAGTGGATCAGTCTAACTTGTGCAATGTGTGGTGTTGAGGTGTATGATGGCACTCGCAGTTTGTGCCACAATAAAAGGTCGCTTCCCTGCCTTGCTGATAACTCTCAGTCTTCATTACAGCCTGTCTAAAGCATCTGCCTCTGCTTTGTCCAGGCTGTCGGGTATTCTGAAATCCTTAAGCAATGTTGCCTATTAATCATTACCAGTTATTCTGGATTTATTATATAAAATGATTAAGAAATATCTATTCCAGATGTCTACACAAAGCTTCATGTGCTACATAGGTATACTCTGAACTAACAAAGCTATTTCCCATGAATGTTGCTACCTGCAGAAAAGGAGAAAATGAATCCCACACATCTTTTGTTATTATTTATAAACTGATTCTTAAATAAAGATGCTTACATCTGCCTCTTGCTCCAGATGGTGCAATTTAGCTGCCTATGTTACTCATGAGTTGTTTTCTGTTTTAAATAAATCCTTAACCCTGCAATTGTCTTACCAAGAATTCTCCATTTCTCACAACTGAAACCTAAACTGCATTGCTGCTTTAATTCTCAGAACAGGGAGTTTCCGGTCTCGCAGGTCAAAAGTCCAAGGAAAAAAAAAATATCTTTTTAATATTTCTATGCAGCAGCCACAGTTGTAAAACTGCCTGATACTGTATCCTCCAGTTAATAGCAAAAATTCAGGCAGCAAATATAATCTAAAATTCTCATGAGGTCTGACAGCGTGCAGACAGTAGCACAGACCTGCAACAACCTTTTTTTTTTTTTTTTTTCCTGCCACATCACCTGGTCATTGAGTTTACTTTTATGTTCCAGCCCCTAGGAGTATCAGTTCCAGCTTACAACAAATCCTTCAACATATATAGCAATGCTGTGTCCTTGTCCTAAAATCTGCCCAGGAGGAGGCAGTGAGCAGGCTGCAGCTCTCTGCCAGGACAGACAGGTGCTGGATGCTGTTTTCCTAGTTAAGAACCATAGTGGGATGGTGCAGCTGCTCCTGGGGAAACTAGAAAAAAGCAAAAATATATGGGATGTCCTGTAGGAATGTAAAAAAACAGCGCATATAGTTTGGCAAGGTCCTAGCAAAGTTATGGCCCAGATCCACCATATGACTAGCCCTTATAGAGATCTTCAGATGTGATTCACCTGCCTGCTGGCATAATAAGCAGAAATGACTGAAATACCCCCTGCTACGTTATGCTGTAGTTGAAATTTTTGCCTTGAAGCTTTATTACCAAATAACATATTTTGAAACAATACTAAATTGCAAAAAGTTCTAGAATTACATCACTTTAGTTTTGTAAAATTTTATTCCTGTAAAACCAAACTCTAAGAGTGATTTTAAAATTTACAATGGTCTTGAGTCTTACATAATAAAATAAATGTGTAGTTTGAGTGAACCCCTTCAGATCAGTAATACATAGCTAGCTAGATTAAAAACAGGGTAAGTGAATGCTTTTCAAATTATTATGTTAAAAAATTATTGGAAATCTCTGGTTCAGGAAGCTTGAGGGAAAAAATTGTTACTGCTTTTCACTATTTAAATGAAAATCTTAAATCTACTTCACCAAATTTTACTTGTGGAGTGATTTTGGAGCCAGAAATAATTTGAAAGGTAAAATTTAAATGAAGATATTTTTTTGTTTATTATTTCTATGTAAGCTGCTTTACTATTGTTGAGGGTTTGGTGTGGGGGTTGTTTTATTGGTTTTGTATTTGGGTTTTTTTAATTACAATAAGAAAAACACTTTGAATAGCTTAAACCTGATTTGATTTACTGCTTCTGTACCTAAGCTGATATGTCTTTTCATTATGAAACTTTCCTGAAAGATGAAAAATCTTTTCATTCTCCTGTGTCCAGGAAAAATAGCATAGTGAAGAGGGTAACCACCGTTGTCCCATCTTGTGGGTGTGTGCTGAGCATCCAGAGTATTTTTACCAGATTGGGCATTACCTGGATCTTGATCTGATCTTAATGGAAGCTACTAACATAGCTGCTCCAAACAGGAGTAAGCCCAGGAGCAGATCTGATACCTGAAGAATATGCAAGTAAAAGCCATGTCACCATAGGCAATCCAGGAGCAGGAGATTTGGGATCACATGTTAGACCCAGATGGTCAAAACTTAGGTCAATTCTAAGTCATTTTCCTACAGCTAAAGCATCTAACCAGAACTACTGAAAAGCCTTAGTGGAAATCTGGTAATTCTTTGGGCTGGTAGTCAGCCATGAACCAGTCCTGCTAAGCTCCTCTGTCTTGTTTGAACAAGGAGTACAAGACAAGGGATACTTTAAGAAACTCTTCCTGGTCACCTCTTGGCTATTAGTATCTTCTTTCCACCTTTTACAGGTGACTGGCTGTAGGAATGGTTTTTTGAGAATGGCAGCTAACACCTCTGTGTGTGTGAAATGGCAGGTAAGAGCACCCCTTGTCAGCTCAGAGGCTACAGTCAACTACACAAGAGCTCTTCTGCTCCTCCTTCTTGGCAAAGGGGCTTGGGTCTTACCAAACAGTAAGCCACAATTCGTGCTGGAGACTGGAGATGCTTGCCAGATTCTTTGCTGTGGGTGTCATTTTAACTTACTGATACTGGCAGACACCTATGCCCATGTGCCTGGGATAATAAACTCAGAATACCTAAGCCCAAGTCAAATAGTCATTGCAAAACTAGCTTAAATTAAAATCATATTCTCCATGGGCTTTTTATACAGCTAACAGAGAAAGAAATGCAGGCTGAATTGCTTTCTGGAGGGTTATAAGGTATGAGCTACTTCCTAACAATGCCTCTCTTGCTGCATATGCTACAATTCAGAAAATTGGACTCCCAAATTCTGTTCTCAACTAGGCATCTAAACACAGACTGAATGAATTGTGGCCGTGTCTCATGTTGAATTCAGCTTTTAGCAAATAACTGAAAAATATCCTACTGTTAACCTTCAGACAGTTAAGAGTCCTTGGCTATTTAGCATCCTGTTAATAGGGGGACTTTCATTAATGTGATGTGCCATGATACCCAGTGCAGAATTAAAGGTGGGAAATTCCTGCCCTTTTTTGAGATTGAGGAGTCACATCACCAAAACAAAACTATGTTTAGCAAAGCACTGCCCCACTTGGTATGTTCATGCAACATCATGTTATCCTCATTTGGCAGATATACAGTTTTTATAAATCTGCTAAGCTATTGCTAAGCTGCCAGTTCAGGCTATTTCCTCTAAATCTCAAAGTTCCATGTGTTTAAAACTGAAAATTATGGGGGTTTGAGTCTATGTTTTCCAACACACTTTGACCGTAGGTCCCCACCATTCTTCTGATGCACTTAGGCCCTTTTACAGTCAATGAATGATATCTGAAGCTACCATACAGTACCAAAATCTTCCCAGATACAAATAGCCAATTATAAAATGCAGCTCAGGGTTGAATAAATTCTTTACTGACCCCGTAGGTGATAAAGTGATGGCCAGAGGCGCGAGTTTCATTATCCGTGTCATTATCACAGCTCATATGACTCCTATGTTAATGCCAGCAATTAGTTTGCTCAGATTTTCTATAAGAAATTTTCTGTATGAACCTAGAAAACTACATCCTGATCACTTTGTTCCAGCTTTCTAAGATAGGGGCATAAACACTATGAATGACCATATATCTATTGATTATGAGCTTGGACAGACTTAACACCCACACAATAATAAGACATGTCCAAATGAGCATTAGGATCCAAGACAGATCAAGCATGCAGCAATTGTACCTATCAGCCTCATTAGCTAACCCTGACCATCCTTCATGCTTCACAGAAGTGCTTTCTGCATTTTAAAATATCATTAATGGGGAAAAAACGTGTTTGGGATCTCAAATTATTGCTTCTGTGTAATGTTTTTCTAATGTATTTCTATGAGCATTGGACCTAGCTGTTCATATTTAATTTGGGTTGCCTTTCTAAACCATCAGATCCACTCCTACACATCACAATGCTGTACCAGGTATGTCTTACACAAAATGAGAAGTGCAACAGAGAAATGCCTAGATACAGATATTTTTAGAAGTTGCAGTTTAGACTACTTAGATTATAACTTGCATTGGTTGTCTTCCCACATAAGAGGATGCCTTCCATTTATTCATGTCCCCATGAACTTCCCACTATTACCATCTCTTCCAATCTTCCATATATGAAAAAGAGAAGTACTTTCCTGTAGTCCTTGTTCTTCGATAACTGAGGAGTCATCAGGAGCAGAAGGTTACTCTACCTAGTTCACAAGCCTGTCTGGTAAAGCAAATGGATAATGACCCACTATAAATGATCAAGAGACAGCAATCACATTTTCTAAATTCCAATGTTTTGACATTTAGCTTTTCATCACACTGAAATAAGAAGTAAGCTTATCAAGTCTCTTTGCAATAAAGAAATTATACAAAACATTGAGGGGGGGTTGTGTATTCAAATAGTTTCTTTTTTGTTTTAGAAAGTATTCATTAAGAGGACAGAATCCTGCCACACGGTGGTCAGGATACCATGTCTTAGGATGTACAAAAGTAACATGAAGAGAGACAATTTTACTTTGTTTTTGTTTTGGTTTTTTTTAATATATATGGATATATAATATATATATGTATGTGTGCATGCTCATGTGTATGTGTGTGTATATATATCTCCCCAGGAATATTTTTACCAGAGCAAGAACTTGAGCATATATGTGCCTTCCAAATCTCAGGCCACCGCTGTAGTTGTCAGGCTACAGGTCATTAGAGTCCTTAACTTTCACTGTACCCATTTCAGCTTCTGCAAAACAATATACTGTAATGACATGAAGGGAAACATTCTTCAACAAAATTTCAGCTACCTTTAGCAGAACAGCTTCTGTATCTTTGTAGATATTGCCAAAGAATAGGAGAACCTAAATAGAATAGAAAATGTTTTTCTGACATTACAAGACTATAAATAGGACAGTGCAGCATGAAAAATGGTGCCCTAAACCAGAAGTCAGACTGTTATTTCAGCTATTATACATGGAAGTAACCCTTCTGGTCTATCTCTGTTTGTAAGAATGAACCATTCCAATACCTGCTTTCAGCCTGTGATCCTGCCTTCATGCGGATTTGAAACAGTTATCATTTGGCAGGCCCTTTAAACTGAGATCCTAAGTGGCCGTGCTCTACGAGTGCTCCCTTCAAGGGCCAATTCCAAAAGGAAGAGGAGTGAGGAGCCTGCCAATGAAATAGAGTTATGGCTAAATCTGGGACACTCTCTGATATAAATTACTGAAAAATGAAAACAATCTCACAGAATATCATCGTGCACGGCGAATGAGCCATGAGAGATTTGGTGGGAAGAATGAAAGGTAATACACCACTATAATAACTCCAACAGCTTAAGGACAGCCTGTGAACTGAAAGTACATAGCAGCTTTAGTAAACACAAAGTTTGAATGTCAGGAAAGGTCTTACCTACAGTCCTTTAAAACAAAAGGCATACTTCATCTTTTATTAAAAGTTTGATCTCCAGCAGCAGACTTCAACTTTCAACGCAGGACTGTTGCTGCTGCTGAAAATCAAAAAGCATGAATTACTTTACGTATACACAGAAGCCAAAACCCCCCAGATTTTCCTCTTGCATTGCTGCTCGATATCTTTGACTACCAAAACCATGAGGATGCCTTCTTCTGCAAAAAGACTCATTGGCGATTAGTTATCTTTACTTATTACCTACCATGTGTACGCAATAGCAGAAGTTAAAGGTTCACTTAAATAGAAACAATAGCATGTCCCCCTACACTGTGGTATTTCTCCAATGACTAAAATGAGTACTGAGGTCCACTTGTTTTGTAAGTAAAATGCTGAGGGCAAGCACCATTTTTTTCCACAGACAGATACTGTGTATTGCTTTTTTCCTCTCCTTTTTTCCTCTCCAAACAAGCAGAAGCCACGCTGGCCAGATACGCTATTTTTGAACAAGCAGCATTGTAATGCATTCCCTGTATGCAGGAATAAACAGATTAAGAAATGCTTAACAGAGGCGGTGTTTTAATAAGCACTCATGTTAGGCATTGCCCTGCTGTCGGTTGAAGGCTTTAGGTTACGTGCACTGCACCCAGGTCAGGTTTGGATGGTTGGCAGCAGGCTCTGCAGAGCAGGCAGCAAGGTGGGTGTCTGACAGCAGCTCTCGCAGGTGAGGCAGGATGCGTCCGGGCACAAGTGCTGCGGTGGCCTGACGTATGGACATGGACAAGTGCTTTGGCAAGGGGTGGGAACGTTGGCAGCACTCTTCAAGGGTGTCGAACATCAGTGCTGGTGTAGTGCTTCAAATGAAGGCTTGGGGATGCAGCACTGCCCAAAAGTGAAAATACCAGAAGACGCTGAGGTAATTTCACATTTATTTCAGAAGTAGAAAAGGATAAAGGAGGACTACGCACCACCTGAAAATGAGGACACGTGCTGCCAACATGACACCCCCAAAAAGTTACATTAAAAAATTACTTGCAAACAAATACCTGCGTGTTACTTGCTGGACAGTGAGGTGGTGTTCCCAGCCCGCTCCCCCTACTCCAAGCACTGAAAAATGTAAAAATAAAACATTTTCTAAAGCTCTGTTATAAATGAGGAGCTTTCAGATAGCTTAGAAGGGCTTGTTTGCGGGAACTCATCTCATAAAAGGCTTGTTGCTGCTCTAGGGACGAGTAAAATAGCTACTGATGACATTCAAATCATGATCTGTCTTCTCAGCCATTAATTTTAAATATGATTCATACTCCATTATGCTCTGGAAACCAAAGAAATTATCCTTTATTGTGTCTAGCCATTTTTCATCACTATGTACTCATAATGACCAATTTTACTCTTCCCTTCTGATATGTGCTTGAAAATGTGCAAAAATTAACCCCGATGTTTACATTTGCCTTTAATTCAGCTTCATAAGGATTTCCCAGAGTAAATATATATTTATACAATAGAACAGAATTATTAGCATCCAACATATATAAACTACATTAGCTTTTAAATTGCTTAAATATTAGGGTTTGTACATTAGAAACAAGTCCAGGTCAAACTTCAGGGAACAAACACTACTGAACTTTATCCTACTTAAACACAAATTCAAATAAAAATATACATTTGAATGACTGTCTAAGCCTCTGTTAGGGCATTTTGATAACCATGAAAGTGAAGTCCAAAATTTGATGGATTTGTAATACTCATCTTCATTTGCAATATCAATGCATTTTTAGTTTAAAAAAAAAAAAAAAAATCACAGAAAAAGGTCCTGGCTTAAGTTTTCAAAAATCCAGAGGCAATTCCCTGTTTCAGCTATGTGACTTTGCACAAATCATTTACTCTTTCTGTGACTCAAAGTCCCACCTGTAAAATGGAGATTTTCTTTATGTATTTCCAAACAAAGCAGATATGCTGCATTAAACTGAGACACCACTTCCTTCACCTTTAAGAGGCAGGGTGCATCTACCTACCTTTGGAGGTGGTGGCAGCTCTGAACCCCAAGTCGAGGTGAAGTTCGTCCTTGAAAGCCTGTACAAGAGGTGACATTACTCTGCTGTAACTCTCATTAAGCTTTATTCATAGGGTGCACAGCAGTGGAACACGATTTTTGACGTGTCTCCCTCCCTGCCCAGTCCCATACTCACTGAGGAACCGCTGAGCGCAGCGGGGCTGCTTGTACCGAGAGGTGCCACGTGGCGTGTGGCAGGGGAGCCCAGCGTAACTCTCGGTCACTAGAGTATTACTCAAAGAAATAATGAGATAAGTTCACTGAGTTAAGTCTCACAGCACACGTTCGGTTCAACAAATATCTGATGGATTAGGACAGAGAAGTAAATAATATTTATTATCACTAGCTACTTATTAAATAGTAGCTGAATAAAAGCAGTAAGCAGAGCATGACACACAGCATCCTCAAAAACAATGTAATTTTCATTCCTGTCTGTCCAACATAAGAGTTCATGGGTATCAGAGGTTGAGTCAATTGTTGCTGGGTTTATTAAAAAAAAAAAAAAAAAAAAAAGCCTCATTACTCTTAAAATAATGGTGATGAGTGCTGGGCATAACAAGGCTTATAAACATCTGGTTTTTTTGCCAGAGTAAGGAGAATAAGGAGTTACCTCTACCAGTTAGGGATAGCAAATGATACTATGCAGCTCATACAGCTTGTCACACGGGAAGCAAATCCCATGCCTCCCACGAGTACAAGCTTCAGAGAGCACATTTCCAGCTTAATCACTAAGATTCAATTTTAAATTAAGTTATTGATGGATTGCAAATAAATATGAGATTTGAAGTGGGGAAGCTAGCCCTATTTTTAAAACCTTAAAAGTGCTACAAGAAAAGGGGGATGACATATAGATACATTGAGTGTTGGTGTCAAGGTGTTGGCAGCAGGGGGGCTGCAGGTGTGGCCTCTGTGAGAAGAGTCCAGGGGCTGCCCTGTCCTGGACACAGCCAGCTCCACAATGGACCCACCGCAGGACACTGCTGAGCCCATCAGCCAAACTGGTGGTGCCTCTCGGAAAACATAGTTAAGGAAGGGGAAAAAATGCTGGACAGAGAGAAAAAGGAACAAAAATAGTGTGAGAAACAACCCTGTGAACACCAAGGTGAGAGAAGGAGGAACAGGAGGAGGTGCTCCAGGTTGCTGGAGCAGCTTGTGGAGAGGACCACGCTGGAACAGATATCCACACTGCACCCATGCAGGACCCTGTGGTGGAGCAGCTGGATGTGCCCTGAAGGAACTGTGGTCCATGGAGAGCCCACAGTGGAGCAAGTTTTTCCTGAAGGACTGCACCCTGTGGGAAGGACCCACACTGGAGCAGGGGAAAAGGGTGACGAGGAAGGAGCAGCAGAGAGAAGCTGTTATGGACTGACCACAACCTCCATTCCCCATCTCCCTGCACCGCTCATCAGGGGGAGGTAGAGGAGTGGGGAACAAGGGAGTGAAGTTGAACCTGGGAAGAAGGAGTGAGGTGGGGGGAAGGTATTTTTGTTGTTATCTTTATTTCTTACCCTCAAACTCCAATTTAATTGGCAAAAAAATAAATTAATTTTCCCCAAGTTGAGTCTGTTTTGCCTGTGTGCCTAACTGGTGAGTGATCTCCCTGTCCTTATCTTGACCCACAAGCTTTTCCATCCTATCTTCTCCCCCTGTCCTATTGAGGAGGGGGAGTGAGAGTGTGGCTGGGTGAGTGTCTGGCCCTTAGCCACGGTCAACTCACCACAACAGACAACTAAGTTTTAAAATTGATCCTGAGTAAACTCCTGGAAGATCTACATAAATTCTGAATGTGAAGAATACACAGAAACAGCATTAATCCAAAGACTGACATCTGTAGGATCACGTAAGGGAGCTCATGAAAAAATGCAGGAATTCTAAGAATTATTATTGTAAGGATAATTTAATTAGCCTTCTCTCTAGTCAGATTTTTCAAAATGTACTTGACAAGATCCCTCTTTGGCAATTAAGTGATTCTAAGACATGAATTAGTTTGAAGTTAGGATGCCAAGAGAAAGATAAAAAAGCAAGATTAAATTTTCTCAAGATTATATTCTCAAGAGAGAAAGACACTGGTGGAACTGTGGAAAAGGCAGGAGTTCTGACAATATGACAATTGGCATAATTTATGAATTTCCGCTCTAAGTTCAAAATTACTCAATAAAGCTGTTTCAAGATTCAGTTTAAATTTTGTCATTACTTCAAAATTGATGGATTCTGTGGTTTAACCTTTATACCATTGATTTTGAAAACCAGAAAGCAACTACTGAAATAGTCATTTCAAAGCAAAACTACGTTACAATTTCATTCCAAGAATGTTTCCATACTATTGAGATTTTTCTCCTTGATCTTCCTTCCATGTATATATTTGTTCCATCACAGATCTACTTAAATTCAATAAGCACGCTATACCCTTTCATTCAAGCTTCGGTAATCCCAGTTCTTATAACAATAACTTTAAGAACAGAAGGCTACTGTATGAGGCTGAAAGTTTGTTAGAAGTTAAGAGTAGGGACCAAGGAATTAGTTTAGCATAGTCTACAAATACAGAAGTCAACGTACTAATAGCTGCAACTACATTAACAACTGTATGAAGCAACCAGAAATATGAAGGATAGCAGAAACTGAGACAAGCAGCTAGCATAACTCCAGCAAAGTTGAAAAGGAAAAGGAAAAAAAGACAGAGAAAGAGGGAAAGACAGGAGAGAAGGGGAGAAGGGGGAGAGAGAGAGAAAGAGGGAAAGAGAGAAAGAGAGAAAGAGAGAAAGAGAGAAAGAGAGAAAGAGAGAAAGAGAGAAAGAGAGAAAGAGAGAAAGAGAGAAAGAGAGAAAGAGAGAAAGAGAGAAAGAGAGAAAGAGGTGCTTCTGGAAGAGACAATTCAATGGAAAAGCCTGAGTTTTGTCCCTATTATGTTCAGCTTCCTCTGCATTTTTGTAAATTACACTCGATTATATCAGAAGTTAACTGATCCATATTGCATTTTCCTAATAGAAATAAAAAGGGATCAAATATTGGCTACCTGATTAAGTAAAAGAAAGGTAAAAACATATAATTTTCTACAGCTGTTGTTCTTATGAGTAATACATTTACATGACATTCACAGTAATTGCTTCCAATATAAATCTTTCCTTTATCCTTGCCACATTTCTCAGAGTTTTGTTAAAAAAAAAAAAAAAAGTTTGCAGCATTTTAAGGAAAATACTGAAGTTGTTGTTGAATTTGTCTTGAATAAATAATCCAAATCCTCACTTAAATTGTTCCCATTTTGACTTCTGACTTGTCAGAGAATGACTAATAAGCAGAGAAGCTATCTGTGCTGCCCAAGTCATTTGTTGGTATGTAAAGGTTCCCCGTCCTTTCCTATCCTGCTATGACATCTAGCTTGCTTAAAGCCAAAAATCTTGACCCCCCAGACATTTTGTGCATTAAGTCAATTAAAACAGTACCGGAACAATAAACAGTAAACTGTAGAAACCAGTAAAGACAATTTAATTGCTGAGTAGAGATTCTAGGCTGGAAAACAGCATGAAGATTTTGTGTATAGATTCTCATATTATTTTCAAGAGTTAGAGACAAATTGGAAAGCAAGCAACCAATGTATTGTATAGCCACTTTCCCCTCACCTTTTTTTATCTTGTCTCAAATGAGTGATAAAATTAAAATGAACACTGAAGCAACACAACATGAACTAATCTATGAAACTTAATGTCCTAAAGATGGTTCAGCATGCCTGAACAAAAACACAATGAAGGGAAAAAGAAAGGGCTAATCTAATTATAAAACTTACGACCATTAAGTTATTTATGTTGCAGATATTTGCCATGATTCTTTGCAAAGCTTTAAATATGTAATCTAAGAAAATAATTTTTTTCTGGAAAATGGCTGAGATGACTGGTGATAAGAAATTAAAATGAATTATATAGAAGCAAATGTATGGTATAATTTGGTACAATTCAGCTATTGAAATTGCCTTAGTATTGTCAGCAGTTAAAAAACACTTTTCTCAAGTGATCAACATTTATTTCCAGAACTATTTTGGGTAATATGCACAGTTAAGAATGATGCTGAAATTCTTCTGTGAAGCAGCTCAGGCAAAGATATTCAGATGTTCATTTATGAAATGTCAGCTAGGATCTTGGCAGGTTAGAAGGCCACATGCTGCAAAAATTTTATTGTCCATAAATTGACATAAACAGGGCTCTAATTCCCAGAAAATGTAACCAGAGATCCACATTCTGCACTGGTTTGCATTTAGTAGTATTACATGGGAGAAACTTAGGACAGAATATGTATATGCAATACGCTAAATATACTTATTGCAAGTTTCTTGTATTTTATTCTTTCCTTTTATACTGCTCTTCAATAATGACCACTTCTGAAACAATATTTAACTCATAATATTTAACTCATGAAGTATACAACTCCATAAAAATGATGCCACTGATTTCAAATGGTTAGATCAAACTTGTGAGATCACGCTATGTCAACCTTGAACTGGCCCTGTTCCTGTTCATTGTATACTCTTCTTTGGCTTAACCCTATCTTCTTTTGTATTTGTGAAAGTTCATCCATGTCAATGAGGCAAAAGCAGAGCTTTAGTTCTTTTGCTTTACATGTCTTACTACCAAAAAAACCCCAAACAACAAAAACCCCAAGCTGTTAAATTCCCTGTACCTATGCTATTTCCCTTGTTGTTATTACCATATACTGGAAGAGAAGTCTTTTAAATTGCTAAAAAAGCCATCTTTTTATTTTTCAGTGAAAACCTGAAATAAAATCTTGAAAAAATCCCATGGGTAGTATGGGACACCCCCCCCCCCCCATTTTTGTTAAGGGAAAAAAAAATGTTATTGCAGTCAATGTTCTTTGTAGTTTATTCTACCCTCTAAAAAAAAAAGGCTTAAGCTGACTTAAAAACATTTCTATACTTCACATGCACTGAGGTCATACAAAATCTTCCATAGATAGGATAGGATAGAATAGAGTAGGATAGAATAGAATAGATTAGAATGGAATGGAACGGGATAGGATAGAATAGGATAGGATAGAATAGAATAGATTAGAATGGAACGGGATAGGATAGGATAGGATAGGATAGGATAGAATAGGATAGGATAGGATAGAATAGAATAGATTAGAATGGAATGGAATAGGATAGGATAGGATAGGATAGGATAGAATAGATTAGAATGGAATGGAATAGGATAGGATAGGATAGAATAGGATAGGATAGAATAGATTAGATTAGAATGGAATGGAACAGGATAGGATAGGATAGAATAGGATAGGATAGAATAAGGTAGGATAGGATATATTGGAGCATTTTCATATGGGTTTTCATGCCACGTCTAGCTCTTAGGCTTCTTAAGAACCTTGGCTCTTCTAGTTTGGGAAAAGAGAGTAGCCACATTCTAGCACATGCTAGCTAGCACCCCAGTATCTCCTAGGTCATCAGATGGGGGACAGGAGGAATCTCACACAAACAAACCCTATAATTATGCACTTTGCTGAGTGGGAAGCTTATTGCACAAGGAGCTTTTTCTAGGCCATTGCTAAGGTTCCCTTACTTTGACATAGACCATAGAGGGGTCTTAGCATAATGGAAATTAAGATATAGCTGTCTGTTTTTGATGAGTCTCCTACACACACTAACAAAGAGCAGTCATTCTGTCTCTATATATTTGGTTTGTACCCCCTGACATTTTCTTACTAGACTTCTCAGCTGTAAGAGAGATGTCAGTTAAGCAAAATTTTACTACTCATAAACGTATATTTCAACTCGTACAAGAGAGCCATTAAAAGTTTTGCTACATGACGGCATCCACAGAACTAAATAAATTTCTGGGTTTAGTATTAAGAGATACTTCTATTACTATAAGCATGGTGTGGTGAATACTGTAGTTCTGAGAGTGCCCATTGTGCCATGTGGCTGGCACATTTGGCGTGCTCCATGCCACAGATCATATGTATCAGCTATCAATCACATCTCTCATGTCAGTCTGTTACCTTCTGCTGGAAATAACTGGCATATTCTCATCTTCTTAAATACTGATGTAAGTCCTACTTATCCATGCTTCTTATGCTTATAAACTCTTGTACATCAGAATGAGAATACCATACAGATACACATATGCATACATATATATACACACACACACATACACACATAATCTCTATATAAGCAGTAGTGCAGATGCCTTTTATTCAGCTTTAAACAGAAATTCAGTAATGTAGTTGTAGATCTACTGCGTATAGCTCTTGGCAGTGCTAAAAATAAGTCATTTGGATTAAACATTTTCAAGTAGAACATTTTATAACTTAAATAATATTATTTTTATTCAAGATCCCATTTGGTTTAATGCAATTTGTCTGAAAGCACGCACTAATTTCTGTTCTCAGCCTAGCCTTGGGAGGATAAAAATGTTAAATATGATTCTTTGTGGGTTTTAAGACACTGTCTTGCTTTATTTAGAGTAGATTATTACTACCCAGTGAGGCTTATGTACTGATAGCATTCAAGATTATGAGTATATGTCTAAGAAAAATACTGAAAGTATCATGTAAAAGGCTTGACTATATTCTATATAAGTAGCTATTGAATTGTAGCCAGTATCATAAAATATTGGCAGGTTCTCATTTTCTTAACAGTTGGAGCCTTTTGGTCAAGCAAACTGCTTTTCTTACATCTAACAAAATTTATTGCAGTAAGTTAAATTGCAAATTTAATTTAAGTTCCTAAATTGAAAAGCTCAGCTAATTGAAAGTGGAAAATACAGAGTAGTCTGAAAGTATGAATACGAAGTAAATTACAGATAAAAGGACTGACAAGAAAGGAACCCATATGGATAGTTTAGTGTTTACAAATTGGGTCTTAATATAATATGTAATTTTGCCTTCATTTTCCTTCTTCATTACCTTCATGTGAAAGTAGTGACTGGATTCTCACTGTTATAAATTAAAGCCAAATATAGTCTGCAGAAATTATTTTTGTCAAATTTAAACAAAGCATGCTGAAGAACAGTCTCAAATTTTCACCTTTCATTAATCTTCTCTTTAACATTTATAGCTCTCTAGTGAAGCTTAACAACAGAAAGAGTATCAGTAATTCTTTCTGCCAGTCTACCAAAATCTTGGGCTTCCTCTACAGAATGAAAATACCAGGCTTTTTGCACAGTTTATAAATATATTAGATTGACGTCACATCTTTTATGAGTTACCTGTTTGCTTCTGACTGGTAAAAAGCTAAAACAAACTGACTTTTAATTGTAGCCTTGAAACTTAGAAAAGAAGAGTATAAAAATAAGTGAAACCAATCATCTATTGCAGAAAGCTGAGGGCAGTTCTAAAGTTCAAGAAGCTTTTCAAAAAGGTAAAATGAATGTAATCTTTATGAGAAATGTCAATTTTATTCTGGGCAACTGCAGTCAAAACATGAGGGGTTTAGCTGGAACAGTTAAGAACCATATGCTCAGAAAACTGAAAGAAAGAAATAATAATACGGGGAAAGGTTAACATCTTGACATTAAATTATGGGCTTTAATAAAAATTATGATATGTTTTTATATGATCAGATGTTTTTATATGATATATATTTATATATAACTGACTACTATGGCAGGTAATAAAACAAAAATGAAAAGACTTGTTTCATCTGTCAGTCTCTGGTTGCAGTAGGGCTCTGCAAGAAAGCTAAATGTGTGGGTCTTTGAACTGAGCTAAATCACTGTGTGAAATAAACCATTTTTACTTTCAAAGTCTCCACGCTAGAGATAAGAGTGTTCTATTCAGACTGGTTTGTTTTATTCAATAGTATAGAAAACTTTAGTCCAAGTTTCAGACACTAGCTCCCACCTTTTATGACCACTTCTGCAGGGTTTTTTAATTGCATATTTTCGTTAGTTAAATTATTAAATGCATATATGATTGCATAATTGCAATACGCTCCTTAAACCATATAAATCAATCTTTCATGAGCTGTAGTTTAGATTACTACTACTTTGGAAAAATATTTTTCTAGAAAAAAGAATACATTAGTGTAGTCATTAACAGCAGTTTTATAGATTTTTTTGTTATGTCTTTAAAAGAAAAAACAATCCCTAACTGCAAATAAGGCAAGTATTTCAATGAGTGTCTAAGCAGCTAAATCTGCTCAGAACAGTCTAACAGCTCTCCCCCCACCCCCCCAAAGTGACTAAATAGATAAATCCAATGGGACATAAGTACCTAACTTGTTAAAGATCCTTGAAAATCTCAGCTGGTGTTCATCAGCATCATTAGATGTTTAAACTCCTTAGGGAATCCGAATAATTCTTTCTACAGACATCTATACATGGCTGATTTGATGTATAGGAAAAGTCTCAGTGCAGTTTCTGTATAAAGTTGTTCTTTTCATAAGCATGCTTGGCAAAAGCCATGCCTTCCAAATCTCCTGTATTATTAAAATGGTTCCTCAACTTTCTTGTTGCTGTGAAATTGTTACAAAGAAGCTTGTACTAGTAAAGCTCATTTCCACACTGGCAGGGAAATAACTATACTGGTAGTAGGCGTATTCATAATGATACAAATTTACCCACAAATGGGGTACCCATAACCCAGTGGTTTAAAAAACACGTAATAATCTTATGTACAAACCATTTCAGGTTTCATATTTTAAAACTGTTCATACTTTAGCATTAAGCAGCATTAATTCAACCTGTGATTAACTAATTTTGGGCTCACAGAGTTTCAGGTACATAAGTCAGAACTTCAGCTCTGAGAGCTGAAAACTTGTCTTAAATTGACACACGCTTTACATACTTTGGGATTCACTTGCTCAAAGAAGGGGTTACATGAAGTCGAAGCTACACACAGAACCTTTAGATTTTTTAAAGCAGTGCTGTTATTGAGTGCAGCTATCGATGGCTACAAGCTGTGCAGAAGGGACAGGCGAGGAGGGAGGGGCAGAAGGGTTGCCCTCTATGTCAAGAAATGGATAGATTGTGAAGAGCTGTCTCTGAAGAATAGCCATGAGCAGGTTGAAAGCTTATGAGTCAGAATTAGAGACTGATGCAGAAAAGGGAACCTTGTGGTTGGTGTTTAGTACAGGCCACCTGATCAAGGGGAACCTATTGATGGAGCCTTCTTACTCCAGCTACAGGAGGCACCATGCTCGCAGGCTCTCATCCTGCTGGGGGACTTCAATCACTCAACATCTGCTGGAAAATGGCATGGTGAGCTGTGGGCAATCCAGGAGACTCCTGGAGTGCATCAGGGATAACTTCTTAAGCCAGGTAAAAGACAGCCCTACCATTGAGGATGTGTTACTAGACCTGTTGGTCACCAATGCAAGCAAGCTAATCGGTGATGTCAAGATTGGAGGCAGCCTGGGCTGCAGTGATCATGCACCAGTGGAGTTCACAGTCCTGAGGGATATGGGTCAGGTGAAGAGTAAAGTCAGTACCCTGAATTTTAGGAAGGCAAACTTCCAGCTGTTCAAGCAGTTAGTCAATAGGAACCCTTGGGAAACTGCCCTCAGGGACAAGGGACTAGAACAGAGCTGGCAGATCTTTAAGGACGCTTTCCATAGAGTGCAAGAGCTCTTGATCCCCATGTGTAAGAAATCAGGGAAGGAAGGCAAGTGACCGGCATGGATGAACGAAGACCTGCTGGTCAAACTAAAGGGCAAGAAGGAAATGCACAGGCAGTGGAAGCAGGGACAGGTATCTTTGGAAGAGTATAGGGACGTTACCTGGTTGTGTAGGGATGGGGTCAGGAAGGCCAAGCACAGCTGGAGCTGAACTTGGGAAGGGAAGCAAAGAATAGTAAGGGCTTCTACAGGTATGTCAGCTAGAAAAGGAAGGTCAAAGAAAGTGTACCCCCTCTGATGAACTTGACTGGGAAACTGGTAACAACAGACGAGGAGAAGGCTGAGGTACTTAACAACATTTTTGCCTCAGTCATTACTGGCAGTGTCTCTTCCTACACCTCTCAAGTGGATGGACCACAAGGCAGGGACTGGGGGAGCAAAGTCACTCCCCCTGTAAGAGAAGATCAGGTTTGTGGCCACCTGAGGAACCTGAACATGTGTAAGTCTATGGGACCTGACAAGATGCATCCCAGAGTCCTGAAGAAATTGGCTGCAGTAGTGGCCAAGCCACTCTCCATGATATTTGAAAAGTCGTGGCAGTCAGGTGAAGTCCCTGGTGACTGGAAAAAGGGAAACATTACACCCATTTGTAAAAAGGATAGAAAGGAGGACCCTGGGAATTACCGACCTATCAGCCTCACTTCTGTGCCTGGGAAGATGGTGAAACACATCCTCCTAGAAGCTATACTAAGGCACATGGAGGACAGGGAGGTGATTTGAGACAGCCAGCATGGCTTCACCAAGGGCAAGTCTTGCCTGATCAACCTAGTGGCCTTCTATGATGGAGTGACTACGTCAATAGATAAGAGAGGAGCTACAGATGTCATCTCTCTGGACTTCTGTAGGGCCTTTGACACGGTACCCCCCCCAACATCCTTCTCTCTAAATTGGAGAGATACGGATTTGATGGATGGACTCTTTGGTGGACGGGGTATTGGCTGGATGGTCACATCCAGAGGGTAGTGGTCAATGGCTCAATGTCCACATGGAGAACAGTGACAAGTGGTATCCCTCAGGGGTTCATACTGGGACCAGTACTGTTTAATATCTTCATCAATGACATAGACAGTGGGATCGAGTGCACCCTCAGTGAATTTGCAGATGACACCAAGAGGAGTGGGGTGGTTGACATGCCTGAGGGAAGGGATGCCATTCAGAGGGACCTGGACAAGCTCAAGAAGTGGGCCCATGTGAACCTCCTGAGGTTCAATAATGCCAAGTGCAAGGTCCTGCTCCTGGGTCGGGGCAACCCCCAGTATCAATACAGGCTGGGGGATGAAGGGATTGAGAGTGGCCCTGGGGAGGAGGACTTGGGGATACTGGTGGATGAAAAGCTGGACATGAGCTGACAATGTGCGCTCATGGTCCAGAAAGCCAACCCTATCCTGGGCTGCATAAAAAGAAGGATGGCCCGCAGGTCAAGGGAGGTGATTCTGGCCTCTACTCTGCCCTAGCAAGACCCCACCTGGAGCACTGCATCCAGCTCTGGAGCCCTCAGCACACAAGAGATGGACCTGTAGGAGCGGATCCAGAGGAGTGCACAAAAATCATCAGAGGGCTGGAGCACCTCTCCTAAAAAGAAAGGCTGAGAGAGTTGGGGTTGTTCAGCCTGGAGAAGAGAAGCCTCCAGGGAGACCTTATTGTGGTTTTTCAATACTTAAACGGGTTTATAGGAAAGAAGAGGACAGACTTTTTAGCAGGGCCTGTTGCAATAGGACAAGGGGTAATGGTTTTAAACTAAAAGAGGGAAGATGTAGACTAGATATAAGGAAGAATTCTTTTATGATGAGGGTGGTGAAACACTGGAACAGATTGCCCAGAGAGATGATAGAGGCCTCATCCCTGGAAACACTCAAGGTCAGGCTGGATGGGGCTCTGAGCAACCTGATCTAGTTGAAGATGTCCCTGCTCATTGCAGGGGGGTTGGACTAGATGACCTTTAAAGGTCCCTTCCAACCCAAACCATTCTATGATTCTATTACACCGATGTGACAAATATTGCATAATGACAGAGGATAAAATCTAAATAGCATTCTGATTAAGAGGAATGTGTTATTTCCATAAACATTTCTAAAACATTCATAAAAAATATTAAACACATTTTCCTCTGTCAGAGAGATAAAAACCAACTTTTTCAAGTGAATTTTTCTTGTTACTGTTACAGTGTAAAGTGAAGCTATAAGAAGGACAACTGTTGATTAAAAAAATATTTCTCAGTGTACATTCCACTGAGCAGGTTTCCCATTTATATTATTGAAGCCATAGTCAAGATCCTTGCTTTTTAATAAATATTTAGAAAACTAGAATGCAAAGATACTATTTTTTCCTGTGTATCATATATATAAAATATACCTTTTATATAAAATATATATACTTTTCCTTTTCATTCCAGATCAGTGAACCAAATTCTGTTTTGTAGTTTTGTTACATCCTGATATCATGAAGACTTTCACACAGAGAAAAAATATTGGAGCTATTTGACTTTATACGTATATTTGTGACTTGTTGAACCAGGTCTGCCAATCCATTCCTAACTGTCTAATATTACCTCCTCAAATGCAGTAAGTATATTTTAAGTATTGACAATGGTATTATTGCAATATAAACTATGCATAAGACAAATACTTTATAGTATCATATCACATCTACAGTAGGAATTAGTTATGAAAGTTCAAAATGTTTTCCAAAAGGACTAGTATCTGTAAGTTTTCAATATTTTGTTCAAAAGATACTAGTGTTGGCTTCTATGAAAATTACTAGTAAATCCTGTTCTTTGCAGCATTTTCCTGCATTTTACGACTTGACTTGCTTAAGGTTTGAAAGTATTATCTTTTCTGCTAGCTACAAAAATTGATGCTAAGGTTTAAAGAGCAAAACTCTAGGAAAGATGAAGAGGAAAGCAAAGCTAGAAGTCAGCTGAATCTTTTTTTTTTTCCAGATACATCCAGACATAGAAGGAACTGTGTGAAACACCTCCAAACAAAATGTATTTTAACGTCTATTTCAAAATATCAAGTAATGCATTCTGTTCTTACCTGCGATGCTCTGCAAATACAAAAAATTAAGCTTTGGTGATGATGACAAGTAGCCCCCATGAATAAGTTGCTCTCACAGTGTTCTGCCAAGATCAAAAAAATGGCCAGATTGTGAAAGCTGCGGGCTGTCTGCTTTGTAGATGACAGGTATCCTGAAGAGAACAAAGTCAAACACTGCAGCACATGTAGGCCAGAGGTATGACATTGCTGGAGATACTGTATGCATTTTGTGACTCTGACAATTGCAGTGATAGCAGACTGGAGAACAAAAATTATAGATGTCTACATGCAGATGTTTTGGGGAAAATTTCCAGCAGTATTCACTTAATAAGGTGATAATTCAACTTACTGTAGAGATTATTTACTATAATATCTACTAATTATGTATGTTTAATTTTTCTTTCCAACTAAATGATACATAAATGTGGATTATTTGTACAATTTTTTTCAGTAAAACAAAAATAATTTGCGTTTTGCAGGTTGGAAAAATACCCCCCGCAAAGGTACATATTCAATCTCTTTATAAAATGTAGGATGATAAGTCATTTTTATGACTGAAGGTATTGCCATCCAAAACATCTTTTAAGAAATAGTTTTTTGAAAAAGAAAAAATACTAGGAAGTGCTAGGACAACATAATCAAAATGCTCCAAGTCCTTTATGATCATACTGATTATACAGAGGTGATGATCAGCATCCAAGAATTAGCAGAGGAAGCTAAAGTCTAAAGCAAGGCTTTGTTATGCCCTTCTACTGTTTGCATTATTTATTGTCTGAATCAAGCAGAAGATAATCATAAACGGCAACTAGACATTTCACTGGCAAAACCCATTTGAATAACCTTCATTTTGCTGATGTCATTAATCAGCAACAGAAATATATGGTTTTGTTAAAAAAGGCAAAAGAAATGTGTGCCTGTTAATATTCCAGGAATATTGTCAGAAACATCAAGTCCTTTTACTTATCTAGAACATGACAGGTGCTGCAATAGTGACATCAGGCATGAGATGGCCTTTAACAACAAATGTCCTTCAGAAACTTGATATATTTTTGGCCACAGAAGCATGACCAGCACTAACACAATAATAACAATTTCCAATACCTCCTCTCCTTCTTTAGAGATATTTCTGGAACACCACAACAATGAGGAACTTTCCGAGAATTCATTATTGTTATCGGGAAGGTCCTTAATATAAATTGGAAAAAATGTACTCTGTCTTCTGGAGGTCTTAGGAGTGTGGACAAACTGAACACATCAGATGTGAAACATGAACACAGTTAGATGGCAACTTTCACAACATCTTCAGCCTAAAAAGAACATAATAGGGAGGCTTAGTGAAATCACAGACAGAATAGTAAAGAAAAAGCCTTCATCGTTACCAGGAGGATCAAAAGTCTAATTAATCGAAGCCCACGATACCCAATGACATGTGGTGGATAATTTTGAGGGCGCACAAGGTAAAGACAGACATAGTGAAGGCATTGCATGTATTTCAGTTTTCAACAGGATAAAAAAGATCTTTCTGGTGTGGATTACATTTTTACTTCTGAATGTTGATCTCCCCTCCCATTGTGAACAAGAACAGTCACAAATAAAGGGTGATAGTTTGTTAATTACTGAACAGTATAAATGAATGCATGTAATAAGAACTGCAGACTAAGATGATTTATTTTGCAGTCTGAAATTGTCAACAGGATTTTGGAGGCTATTTACTGAAGTAATCAATAACAAACCAAATGTTACCATGACAACTATCATATTACAGATGCAGTACTTTGTATAACCTTTGGGTTAAATGGACATTTTTAAACTCAGTTGGTTTAAAAGTCTCTTCACTACGTTGTCCTCTCTCAAAAAACCCTTTAAAATGAGAAGTGAAAATGTCAATTCTAATGATTTTTTATACAGGTAAGGCAGCCAACTTGCTAGGGTGTATGTCTACAAATCCAAATTCTAATGCTTACCGGATTACTTGGTTTGAAGAGTCAGAATTAGGCAGGACATGGCAATAGTTCCACAGCACTTTTTTCTAGGCCACTGACTATAAAAACTAGCAGTGTTCAAAAACTAGTGAAGCTTAGCCGCCCTACCATGTTACAAAACCTAAGCTCAGGAAGGTCCTTTGGTACACTCTGATCTTGTAAGAGATTTCAAAGGTACACACACTGCAACTCTCATGGCATGAGTGAGGCTGAAGGCCATTCTGGTCCTTTTGAAGGTGGATCCATCTCATCCTCAATATGAGTGGTTCCTTAGTGTCAACACAACCACCACCATCCTCGTCACTAGAGTTATAGCCAGGAAAACGTCTCTGATTGGGTCATCTCCATGTCTCAGTCTAGATGTTATTTTCCTGGTTCACATTTTCAGCTACATCACTCCCTTCAAGCTGACTCTCTACAAGCTACAGGTGGAGACCAGGCAGAATACCTATGGCTTCTCAATTGGCACTGGGTATCTAAGTTTTAACAATTAAATCTCGTGACTAATTTTGAAGAAATGACCAAGTATCATTTTGACCAGTATCGCTTCATTGTTCCTACCTCAATACCGTTAATTTACTGTTTCATGTCTTCCATAAGAGTTTCCTGACTTACCTTCTTTCTATATCACAACTGTGCTGTGGATGTCACCTGCTTTAGCAGCACCAGGCTACGAACATATATGCCACCTGCTTGATTCAGGTGTCAGCTTCTAGTAAATAAGCTTCTCAGGACAGGGATCATCCCAGTGTCATGTCTACATACTAACTTAACTGCAGATGGACTTTGGTGCATGATGGACAACTTTCATTACCTTACATATAAACTATAAGAGAAATGCTCAACTTGAAAAATTAACAGAATGCATAACATGCAGGTTAAAAGCTGTTCATGAAGAATCAGTGAATGCTTGATACTAGGGTTCTATCTGCATCCCATCTAAACCAGCAGGAGAACTGTAATTGGCATCTAAATGAAAGAGAAAATGTTCTGAGAATTATGAAAGCAAAAGAAAGCAAAAAAGAAAAATTATAGTATTAAAACCTCTTATTTTAATAAGAATGTGCAAAGTTCTGGAAACAGAATTGGGCTTTTGGCAGGGGAGTCAGCAGGCCAAATTTAAATGTTAATTTTGATCTGTAGTGCAGAATGCATTTGGTAATAAACATTAGATTCAATTTTTTGTAGTAAGTATCTTGTCACATACTGTGATTTATATCCTAATTAGTTTACAACCCTGTAGCCAGTCCATCTTACAAACAATTAGCTGTGAGATTTTCTTAGCCTAGCATTTGATATGAGTGCAATAATTTCTATCTTTTCTTTCTCCTGTCCTCTTCATTTCTTCCCCCTTCTGTAAACAGCTTAAGAACAAAACCTAAAGGGTAAAAACATCCCAAGTTCTTAAATGACATTAAAGAACACAGCTTACCAAATAGTAGCCTTTTTCTGCAAAACAAGTTAACACTATTATTTCTCACATTACAACGTCAGTGATTGATGTACGTTATATAAGAACATTTTGTGCAGATATCAGTATAAAGTTTATAGTGCTAATAATGGAAAAATTGGATTCAGTACTTTGTTTGAGTCTGAGAGACATGAAGAATAGCATTATATTCTTTGAAGCAAATTAATCATTTCCACTGTTCTGTCATCAATTGTCCATTGATATTTCAAAATCACAGAGCCTACATTTTAAAGGTATTGTACTGTATGTGTTGTACAGCACGCTGTTTGGCATTATTTAAAGAGGGAAACATTTCTGCAAACACATATAAAACATCACAAAATAAACTTTCAGAAGCAATTGCTTTAGGCTGGAACCTGACACAAGGAAATAAACTTATCCACAGTAAAACAAATTTAATAGGCGTTTCACTCAGGATAAAGTTGGCCTTATGTCTTAAGATGAGAGCAAGAATTACTTCACTTAAAAATTAAATACAGCTCTTCACAGCATATACCAAGTAAGAATACAGATACTTTGTGATGACCTCTTTTACCAAAACAGATTCAAGAGAGAATAGGCACTACCAATGGTGTGCCAATCGCTGATGCCGTAAGCAAAGGCTAAGTACAAAGAAGTCATAACCTTCCACAGTCAAGGTCGCAATTCAATTTGTGTTCAAAACTGACTGGCATCATCAGAAGTACACACTCACAAATCAAGTGCTTTAAAAACATATTGTTCTGTTCAAGAGAAAAAATAAATTGGTAGAAGAGAATTAACAAAATCACAAAATGAGAACGTCTTTTAAAGCTACTGATAATTGTTCAAATATATTTTGGGACAGAGATAAAAATAAAACTTGGCCATACTTGCTATGCAATTTTATAATTACAGTTTCTTCATCTTCACTAGAAGGCTTTTCCTGATACATTCTGAAAATGTTGTGGGTTTATTTCATAAAATCCCATTAACAACACACAATCAGCCTGAGATTAAAATACGTTCTTATTAGGTACAAACCATGTTTTGTGAGTCAGGGTTGGCCACAGAACATACATTCCAAGTTTAAACTAGTCCTCCTACTCATTGGCTATTGCCAGTAACTATACCAAAACATTTGTGACTGTAGTTGATTTTGAAATAAAGAGCAAACAGCATGTGGGTTCTGTAATTAATGGACTGATTTTGTGTTGAGTTACTAATATTTACAGTGCAACTCATTGTGCAACTCTAAGTTGCAGAAAGTTCTTAAGAAAATAGTTCTTGCATTTTTAAGTGTAAATAGCAGAGTATATGGATTTTGTGCATGTATGTATTTATATATATACAGACAGACAGGGATTACAGTAGTCAAAATTTTATCAGAAAGCTTTAAGAAAAGACTTCTTTTTAGTGACTCCTCTCTGAAAAGTGAGCCAAACCAGCTAATATCCTGACAGATGGGTACTTTCATTTTTCCTTATGCTAAAATATACTTTTGGATTCCTTCATTCCAAAACCACTCTTTCTACTCTTTACAAAATATTTTAAGTTATAAATGGTCATTAAAATCACAACAATCCCTATGACATGATAGGCCGTAACAGATCCCTAGGTGTTCTGCAATCTGCAACGTCAATAACCTCTAAATTAAGGTGTTTAATCTGATTAGGGGCAGATTAAGAAAGCACTGACATGACAGAATTAGTCTAGCCTCTTAATTATCCATGGATTATGATATTTGTCTTTCCAAAATAGTTATTAGAAGTGAAAGTGAATATATTAAGGAAACAGGCAAGTACTATGCAAAGCAAAATTACACTGCACAGTATTATCACCTCCCATTCTCCATGTAGACTTCTATGACAGTAAAATAACGCTACTAGCACAATCAAATCACTGTGTTAACCAAAAGAAAGGCACATATGGTTAAAATAGGAGTTTAAGCAGAGCTTGGAGGAAGAAACAGCGCATAAACCTAATCAGTAGGAGTGACTAGGAGGCAATTATAACATGAATATGTGAGGCTTATCACAACTTTTCCTCTATTTCTCTCTGCTTCTGACACTAATTTACTACATGCTTGTGCAACACCCTGTGGATTGGCTCGTATGTGCTGTAACACAAAGAGTTTGAGCCAAGTTCTACCCAAGAACTTTATGTAACTTCTTCAGAAAAGGAGTGAATAACCATACAGCTCTGAATAATCAATTTAGAGGTGTGAGGGGTATAATCTCACTTTTTGGTACTTCTTTGAGACATTTGCATGCAAAGCTGATGAAAAAGATGAGAGGCACAGGTGGAACCAATCTGAGACTAGTTGGGGCAATAGGTGGCTTCATTGAGCTGTGGTACCTAGAATAGCTATGTTGGTCTAAAAACTGCACATAGCAATCAGTGCTTCTGAGAGCACTGATACGTGTACATCCTGTGTACATCCAAGGGCAGCTCTGTTGCAGCCTTCAGTGGAGCCGACTAAATGTACGAGGGTTGTCGAATTTGTTAATGGATGCAAAGGGGAACCTCTGGTTTCAGCTTGACCCTATCCTGATTAAACAACTTTTAGGAGCTGAAAAGGAAGGGAGGTAAGTAACAGCTCCTCCCACATGGGTTGGACATAATTTGTGTCATGACTTGAATAAAAGTACATCTCTGTGTGATGATGATATTGAGTCATGTGATTAAGTACCAGCCAAATCTTCAAGGGCCTATTATGCCTCCCTCCCCAGGAGAAATAAAAGCAATATGAGGAAAGTTCAGAGCTTATTTTGTTATTTTTTACCATTCTCCAAACTTAGCATTGATTATCATGCACATCCTTTTCAGGTGCAAAGCCAATGAGAACATACTTTGTTTTAAGCAGAAGGTAATCCCAGAAAATGGAATATTTAAAGTGAAAGAATTCCATGCTATAAATAAAGCTTGTCAAGCTGGAGCTCAGATGATCTCCCAGCTGGCAAAAGGGTTGTATTTATATAGTCCATAGTGTATAATTAAGTGGAAGCCTGAAGAGAATTATTCATATATAAAGGGAGAATTCTTATTTCCATTCTACTTACCTAAGTTAGAACATATGAGTTCCAACAGTATGACCTTTCCTTACTTAAACTAGTGCAAAAATACAAAGTTATGCCATTTGGCACAGTGAACATATCAATATAAATCATGCTGTGGAGAAAAATCAGGGCCTGTAACTCTAGTTTTGCTCCTGTTTGGCCCATGTATGCTCTTTTTTTGGCTTTGTACAAATGTGCACTGGCAAGTGCTCATCTACTGCATATTGAAAATCAAAAAGACTGTTTCTACCCTGAAATAAAAATAAATCTTATATTCTATTCCAGATTTGACAGCCTTCTCTATAAAGAGACATAGAAAATTGGGAGATGTTTAAGCCACATCCCACAAATCATCTTGCATGCTCAAATGTCAAGCTGTATTTTACATGAGTCACTGACTGTCTGGATTTCTTTGGTGATGTTTTTCTCTGGTTGGATTTGTATCCAAAGTCCATGCACTTTTTCTTCTACTACATGGAAAACCTTGACCTTCTCATGCAAACTATATGGGAAAAAAATAGTTTAAAAGTAGAACAAAAAAAGAACTGAAAAAACCCACACAAACACTGTGAAGTAGCAAAGTTGAGAAAGAATTATGTCATTTATAATTACTGACACATGGTAGCTGCATGCTTAGTTGGATACCAGATACCCCAGTGACACCATTCATACAGAAAGCTGGAAGACCCATTTTCCTCAAATATGTAGGAAATACCCAGTCCAAGTGTGTACTGTGTTTACATTTACCTCTTCCCTGAGTCTCTTGGCTACTCTGATCCTTCTTGCCACCTTGGTATTGACAAGACACCTATAGTCTGTGTACTTACTTCAGGCATTGAACAACGTGAGCTAATGTGAAGCCTTCCCATTCCTTGAGCTAGTTATGCAGTGATACAGGAATGGGAGGGCTTAGCCCTAGACTGTCCCCTTTTGGGACCTTATCAACTGGTGCAGTTTATAACAGTGGCTATGACAAGGCCAAAGCTGGTGTGTAGTCAGCCAGATAATTAAGCAACTCCCTGAGAAGCCCACACTCCCTTCTTTTGCTGTTCCCGGAGGAACATGGGCGTAGTAGAAAACGTAGGCTCATGCTTTCCATGCTTTTTGAACATAATCATTGGCAACACTTAAAATCTGTGACTATTTCTAGCTCGTCAGTAAAGCTTAAAAAAAAATGATATAGCCACCTCCAGAGAATACTTTTATTATGTTATCTCCTGAACCAAGCAGTTTCAGCTCATTGGGATTCAAGTAATTAAATGCTCGAGCAACTCCTGCAACTCTAGATGAGAATGCATGGACACACAGTCAAGTACAAAGTGAGCAAGGCAAATACCATTCCAACTTCTGCTCTTTCCCATCTGATAGTTAGTTTGGTCATTCTTTACTGCCCACTTGAGATAGTTACTATTAGAGAAGGAACACTGATGAATCATCTTTATGTCTGGCAACACTGCTGAAATAGATCAGACAGATCGGCATTTTTTTGCTTCAGCAAACTTAATCCTCAGTCCAGGAAAATACTGCTGAAGTTACACTAGCATAAGACAAAGCTTTTCGATTCTCTGATGAGTTGGAATCTGTGAATTATTTGCCACAGAAGGATATATCTTGGCAGCATCACTTGATCTAAACTTTGAAAAGCAACATTGAAAGTACACTTTCACAAGGTAGAGACACTTGTCCTTTAAAGGTTGAGATATGTTTCTAAGACAGAAGGAGAGAGAGAGGAAGAGGACATGACAATTTTACAAACGAGATTTTTCAGAAAAAGTAAACTTTTAATTGTCAGAAGTTTCAAAATATAACTTTCTTTCCCAGTCAAAATCATGAGACACACCACCAGGACCAAATGTTGCTAGAAATTTCTTACAAAAGGTGTTGCGTTTTGGACAAGAATCTTAAATATAGCTGCCTCAAGCTGGGTTCCCAAAGGCCATATTTAGGCACTTGTTTGCTTTGAAGAGTGCTGAGCAACCAGCCTCTCAACATGATTTCTTGTAGGTGCCTGGCACCATAGCAAAGCAGACAGATGCCCAATTACAGCCTAGGGACCTCCTCTTTAGGTTGCTGCTTTAGCAAGTTTTGGCCTTTATCCTTTCTCACAGGTGAGAAATCTTGTTCTTTTCTGTATTAGTTTAGAAATATTCACCCTTTCTCTTCCCACTTTTCCTCCCAGGATTAATATATACATGTGAAAAAAAAATATATATGCTGTAGTAAAATAATATATAATACATATATAATATTAATATTAGGTATTATTAGGATTATATACACACTATGGCGGAATGTTTCAAGCCAAATCTTCCTTTTCTCATAAAGATGGTTACAGCTAAAGGAAATGACAAAATGTGCTTTCCCATACCTCAACGTTCCCAACCACCAATCTGGAAACACATGTAGACATGACAAATTTAGCCCCTGTGACCATCTAAGTCTTGGTACTGATTATCAACATGCCTGCTGATCTAACATTCAGTAAATACCAAGAGCACAGTTTTTTGTAGTACTCATTTTTTCTGTTTTCAGGATGAAGTATTGTTTAATTGGAAACTAATGTTTTAGTTAATCTGGTAATTTGTTTTTAAACATTTAAACAATTAATTTGAAGAAAACTTAGTTTAAAAATTTCTAAGAATGAAAGATTGAAACATTTATACTGGAACAAGTTTAAACAAAAAATGTTTCAAATTTTATTTCTTCCCCTCCCTCCCCAACTCTCCACTAAGTTTGGCATGAAACTAGGAGGCGTTCCAGTGTGTGTGTGGGGGGGGTTGGTTGTGGGTGGTGGTGGGGGTGGTGCATTTGCATTTATTTGCTCTAAAATAATAGAAATAGAAGTTAAACAGAAAGAACTACTTAATGTGGAAGGGCTAAATTTCTCCACCATGCCAGGGACTGTAAGATGACAGATAAGGAGAAATGTTTAGGTAAGATAGCTTTAAATCGATCCTTATGCTGATACATTTACTTGGATCTGGCAGACTGTGACATACAGATTTTCTAAGACAATGGGTAAATGCAGACCCCCAAAGTTTAACACTTGTCAGTGCCCCTGTCCTTTTTGAACTCATTTGTATGCAAACAACCACAGAAATGTGTGACAATGTTCATCACAATTTATGCTTAGTGAAAAACATTTTCACTTGCTTTAATCTTATTTTCCAATAATTTTAACTCATGTCCCCTACTTCTTGTATAACATCTAGGTATTGTTACCTATACCCTTTCCCCCTCCCATTAATTAATGACTTTTTAGGCCATACTTCCACTTCAGCCACTTGTTTTCCATGATAAAGAATCCTAGTCTTTTTAATCTTTTCTCATGTGGAGGCCATATTAATCTTACTCTTCTCCACATCCTGTTTTGAGCTCTAATGCTCCCTCTTCTGAGATGGGGTAAGTGCAATGTCACACAGTATTCAAACTCTTGGTGTACTAGAAATATACATAGTGGTGTAACTTGGGGCTTTTTGACTTCTCAGAAAACTAAGAGCTTCATAGTAACCTAAGGTGTCTCCTGTGTGGTAACATTTAAAGTTCATCAGGGCTGCAAATGTATGCACGTGTGTATATATATAAATACACACAAAACTGGAAATATCTACTACTTAGCATGTATTTACAGTGTTTCTTGCCACTGTATTATTTAATTGCTCAGAACAGAATGCATCTTTATAGCCAACTTGGCATCGTCATCTTTAACTCCAAAATTCATCCCTTTCTCCAAGTTCAAAATATGCCTGCATATTAAGAACCGTAAGTCCCAAACACAGGATGTGGGGCCTCATCGATAATGAATCTCCATTATAAAACCTAACCTCTTAATTATTTATCAGCCAACAAAGACACCTCCTAATGATAATATCCTGTTTTTCAGGAAGCCCTGTCTTTCAGGGCTTTTTTACATAACTAGGTAAATGACATTAACTGTATCACCTGTATCTATCACATAGAGGGAGAAATGTCTTCCTCTTACAAAAAAACTATTTACTTTCATTTGCTGCATAATATTTATTCATGGGTCTGCTAATTAATTTTCTTTATTTCATAGCTCCTACCAATTTTATTCTCATGGAAATCTGATTTACTTCTTTATATTAACCAGGATTGCTCTGGAGCTCTTTTTTAAAGTTTTTGCCACTTTTCTTTCCTTGGGTACAGAGGATGATATAAAGAATATATTGCAAACCACAGTTAGCAGTTCAACAGTTTCATAGTCATGGGTGAATGACATCTGGCCCTGGCAATTTATTCCTATTCATTTTTTAAATTTGTTTTAAAACCTTTTTAGTGAGGTTTCATCTCAAGACAGTTTCTCTCCCCCTCCTCTGTAATGAGAGGTTCCTTCTACTTTGGAGCTCCTGATCTGTGACACAAGCTGCCTTGAGCTGTGACAAGTATATTATCTATACATGAAGCAGAGGTTTCTAACTCAGCAGAAGCTGGGAGGTGCTGTCTTCCTAGGGCCACCTGTTTGGCAAAATCCTGACGTTTTGTGGTGGATTGACCCTGGCTGGCACTTAAAAGCCCCCAACCAGTCACTCACTCATTCCCACCCCCCACAGTGGGATTGGGGAAAGAATCAAAAAACAAATGCTGAAAACTCATAGGTTGAGATAAAGACAGTTTCATAAGTAAAGCACCGTACAGGCTGCTGTGGAGAAAATTAACTCCATCCCAACCAGGCATGGTACACTTTTGTAAAGGACAGCAAATCCCAGGTGCCAGAAGAGTCCAGGGGCTGCTGTGTGCAGTACACAGCCAGCTCCACGATTGACCTACCACAGGACACAGCTGACCCCATCAGCCAAGCTGGTGGTGTCTCAAGGAAAACATAGTTAAGGAAGGGCAGAGAACGATAGACAGAGGGAACAAAAGAAGTGTGAGAAACAACTCTGTAAGCACCAAGGTGAGGGAAGAAGGAGGGGGAGGAGGTGCTCCAGGTGCTGGAGAAGAGCTTCCTCTGCAGCCCTGGGAGAGATCATGCTGGAACAAATACATATTCACATTGCAGCCCATGGAAGACCCCATACAAGAGCGATGGATATTGCCTGAAGGAACTGTGGCCCATGGAGACCCCACGCTGAAATAGGTTTATCTTGAAGGACTGTAGCCCATGGTAAGGACCCATGCTGGACCAGGGGAAAAGTGTTATTAAGAGGAAGCAGCAGCAGAGAGGAGCTGTTATGGATGGACCACAACCCCCCAAGCCCCTACGCTACTTGGAAGGGGAAAGAGATAGAGGAGTGAGGAATGAAGGACTGAGGTTGACCCTGGGAAGAAGGGATGGGGTGGGGGAAAGCTTTTGTCTTTGTTTCTCACCATCCAACGCTAATTTAATTGGCAATAAATTAATTTTCCCCATTAACTAATATTTCCCCATTAATTAATTAAGTCTGTTTTGTCTGTGACAGTAATTGGTAAGTGATCTCCCTGTCTTTATCTCAGCCCATGAGCTTTTTGGTTTTTTCCTATTTTCTCCCCCTGTCCTGTTGAGCAAGGGGAGTGAGAGAGAAGCTGGGTGAGTGTCTGGCAGCCAGCCAAGGTCAACCCACCACAGCTGTACATCTTTGTGAGGACATTTCAGCATGAAGAAGGTGGTTCGTACTTCAATTCTGCCCCAAAAGTGTAAAGCCAGGGATACCTTTGCACAAGACTTGACCTACAATAGCTTATCCAGAGTCCTCCAAGATATTCCAGCAGTTTTATGGTTAGCTTGGTTATTTCCTCCATCCTTTAACCATCTTCATTACCACCCAGGCACAAAGTTGCACAACAGAGAGCCATGTGCTATGATGCACAAGTGAGCTGCAGACAGGCAGGGCAGAGCTGTTGGCTGGACTACAAAAGCCTGACCTCAGTCAGACTGAGAACTCCCCTGGGAATTATCACTCACAAATCATGAGGAAGGAAAGCTTTGGCTATAGTACAATTCAACACAAAACATCAAATAAGCACTCTCTTCATTGTCACTGTTGGTCACATGAGCCTTGGAGGTTTGTTGATAAGACCTTGTCTGCCACAGCAGACACAGCACTCAGGGCTGACTGAGCTGAAACAAAGCCTGCTGTTGATGGTGGCATGGAGTAGGCAGCCCCAGACAAGAAAACTGTGACTACCTCCTCTTCTCCTTCCCTTTTGTTTTCCTCGCTGACTAGGAAAGACCAGGAAGAAAAAAAATTGTATAGTCCTCTTCCTCTTAGCTTGCCTGGCCTTAAAAGTGTGGAGGACCCAGGAGCATGGGTTCCTGAAGTTGCAGGCATATGTGCTGAAACGGACATGGGTGTTGAGCTGTGTGGGGTAGCTTACTCACAGGGAGACCTCCAAAGGACATTGTGGCCACAACTGGTTCCCATCAATGGGGTGCCGAGGCTTGCAGAAGGAGACAATGACACCCAATTGGTAGCTTTGCAGACTGGAGTCCCTACTTGGGCTTGCTCCCAAGGACAAAAGGAATAAGCAGCAAGAACTCTGAGCCCCTACCTTGCAGAGAGACAATGCATACATTTGTTCTGGTGAAAGCAGCTCATTTCACTTCTGTGGGAACTCAGGCAGAGAAGGAGCTGGTGTCCTTTCCAGAAGCATGTCACTACAAAGAGGACAAGCATGTGATCAGCAGCAAGATACCAACTTCCACCTCTGGGTGTGTTCACTAACATATTTTCACCCTACATATTCCTGGATTGACAAGGTCTAGCTTTTTATGCTGATTCTTTGGGCATTCATCACCCCCATCACAAACCCAAAGAATTCAAGCACTATTGTGGCAAATATGATAGGAAATACAATACATTTCTTGCACAGCTATCAGTAACCCTCTCCCTTTGTAGTAGGGAAAAATCCAGCTTTCAAAACTGTGATGCATGTATGTTGCCAATATAATGATCTTCTAACATGCAAAAAAGAGGCCAGGAAATGATTTAAAATGCCATAAACTTCCTCAGAACAGGTTTTCTGCTGATATGCCTTTCTCCCTGAAGTGCTCCCCATGCTCTTTCTGAAATATTCATTGCCCTAATGATTTCTTCAGGCACTGCTCCTGTACATAAAGATTAGTTCCTCCTATCAGGAAAGAAGCAATTCCAAGGGAACCGTTATGGGAGAAACCCACAGGATCCAAAAATGTATGCAAAAAATGTTTGCTTTGCTTCCTCTGCACCTAAGGAGTTGATTTTAACCTTTACTTTCAGATCTGGAACTGCTACTGTTATCCATATGTTTACAATTAGAAAAACAAATTTCTGATTTCTTATTTTTCTAGAGCTGTTATACATCTCTATTTTACCCATTATCTTCCTTATTTCATGCACTTGTATTGTGTCCTTGCAATACTGCAGGGCTAGATGCACTAGAATTCAGATGATCATCCATTCTCTAGACACTTCTGCAGCTCTCAAGGCAATTAAAAAAATGTTTCATTTGTCACTTAAACTGAACCCTTTTCCCCCACAACATTTGCTTGTGAGCTTATTGTGTTTTTAGGAAGTCATTCCTTAACTCCTGACACCTTTAATACCTGGTAGCTGCTTTGTAGTATAGCTTGCTAGAAAAGAGAACTTTTACTAACTCCAGCAATGAAAACCTCAGAGTGAAAGTGTTCAGACTTTGCAGCCACACTGTTCTGCAAGGAGGCTTGGTGCTGCAAGATGGTGAACCATGGCTCAAGAGCATCATGTTCAGTCATGCACCTTGAAGATTGTTTCTACAGTTGAAACGCTTCAGAAAAAGAGAGCTTCTACTCCATGTGCGTCTGTTCAGACTTCTGCACACTAAACTGAAATGTAAACAAATAAGTGGCCTTTATTAAGATCTACTTCAGGCAATGATGTACTCAATCCTGCACTGCACTGTATCATCTTGCAGTGTAAGGGGTGCCAAAGCTCATTTGTGGGATGAGCCCCTGAGTGCAGTAGAAAGCATGAAGAGTACAAGAATAATATTTGGTCAATGGTGGTCCAGGACAAACCTGAATCAGAAATTAGAGGTGAAGACCACTATTATACCTACCCAGAAAAGTTGAGCGCTAAAGGAGTGCCACAAAACCAGTACCAGACATCTTGCTCACAAGTGTTTCAGTGGTACAGTAACAAATGCAGGAATTAATCCGCTCCATGCATTTCACGAACACTTCAGATAGCTTATGATGAGAGGATACAAGCCAGATCTCTAACTCCGGGAGCCAGCTCCCAGGCAGGCACATTTAAGTAGTCTTGTCTTCCGTATGTTTATAGGAACAAGGGAAAGGATATTCACCTGTTCCAACCATTTCTCCAGGGTTATGCTGTATCATTTGTAATGTTTTGAGCGTCTATTAAAAAAACACAAATCACAGAAATTCCATACAGCACCAAGGACCTCACTTAGTATTTCAAGTTATTCTCAATGAATAGAAATATGAAGAATAAATAAAAGCTAAACACTGATCTCATCTCAAATGATGACAGCATATGCAAAATAAACTGAAAAGAGTATGAAGAAATATAACAGGCAGGTAAAAAGCAGTAAGAAAAAAAGAAATGTTATTTTGAGGTGGAAACTATTTTCCTGCACCAAAAAACCACCGAACCTGGAAATGACTGATACCCTCTCCCACCCCAAACTGGACAGATTAATGCCATTAAAATTTTAATTAGTTAAAACCTCTCATTCCCACTGAAAATACAGATATTAAATATTTGATCAGTCCTTGTATTTGATAAAATTATGTTGGTCACAGATGAATCAATTAATTTGAAAATGTATTTCACATTTTTTCCTATTGTAACACAAAGTTAATTTTAAAACATTAATTTTAGAAGAAGACAAGAACAAAGATTACTGCCCTAGGTAAAAAAAACCAACAAACCAATCCAAACTAAACCAAAAAACCCACAAACCTGTAACCAACATGAGAGAAAGAAAAAGATACATCTTTTGTATATTAGGAAAAGAAAAGAATATTAGATGAGGAAGCAAGCCATTATTAACCATAGATAGAAAAATCAGACATAATGGTAAATAAACATTCACCTGACAACTGTAATCATAATTAGTACAAAGCAAGAACAGGTTTCCAAATGTAATAAAATGTTATGGAAAGAAGAGCAAGTTTAACACACGGATGGAAAAAAAGTAGTTATCATTATCATAATGAGAGAATATGATGCAGTAGCAGAATCTGTAACCCTTTAAAAATAATGTTTTGACCTGACTGGAGTGGATGTTTTCAAGTAAATAGCTGAAGAGTTCACACCCACAAAGAAGGGACATCGGCTTGAGTCAAAGGTCTGAATCAATCTGAGAAAGTTTTAAAGGATTTAAAAAGTCAAGAACAAGTTTTGATATTAGAAAAGGATTCTGATAAAGAGATTGCTGGGGGTACTAAACAAACACTGTCTTGATTCAAACCTTATACAAAGATAAAAAACAGTTCACTCAAGATTCTATAGCATCAACAGAAATTCAAGTTAAAAAAATAATTGATGCTGGTCATGAGAAGTGGGTCTTATTAAAAGATACAGTTCTGTTATCTCTTTCTGGGCATGATTACTTGCCTAGTTTATATGGCAATGCCATCAGTGGAATATACCAGCATTTCTTAAAAGCGTTCGTCTTCTTTCTACTTTCATTTTGGCAAGATTTTTAAGAAAAATTTAACAGGCCACAATACATGGAATAAGAGTTGAATCAGTGACAGATCTCTAAAAATCATGTTTGGTTATAGGGTATAAATGAATTATGAGCAAAGTCCAGTAGGGATCAATCTGTCATCCAAAATTATTCAGTAATTTTATCAGCAGTCTAAGTGACACCTAGTGATATCTGCAGATAGCATGAAGGTTACAGTATAGTAAGTAACAATGAAAACAATTTTCTGCTAAAGAAAGGTGTGAATTGACTGGTTAGGATGTTGTCAAAGCAACAGTGTGTATTAGTATGGCAAAACACAAGGAAATGCACTTGGTGATAAAGAATGAAGATTTTACCCTGCAGGGTAGTAGGAGTTTGCTCCAGAATGCATCAATCAAAGAAAGTCTATTGAGCCATCTCAAGGAACAATTTGGACATGAGCTCTGGTGTCAGTGATGCAGTTAAATGGATTAGTTCTTCCTTGGTTATATAAAGCAGGAATACACATATTATGCTGATTTGGAAATTCCTGGAAAACTGCAGCACATACGTATTGTTAGGGAATTGCCTAATGCATGCACAGTGAGTCCAGTACTTTTTGGAAACTTCAGAGTATACCACTATTTACAAGTGTGGCTTGTATCTTTGTAGTCTATACACAGAATTCGTATTTTCTCAGAAAGCAATGGGGTTATTCTGTATCTTTTTTCCATCCACAGCATGCTCATCCTGCATATGCCTCAGATTTTTGAACATGTGGTAGCTGTTACGGCTTTCTGCATGTACCTTACGGCCCATTTGCAGTATGGTTGAAATCCTCCATTTAGAATAGGGCTGAAACATGCCTGGAAATCCTGGCCAAAGAACAAGTTCTCAAAATTTGCCAGGACAAGATTTCCAGGTGGGAAAAGAACTGGACAAACAAAATAAAAATCAATACCTAGCCTCCTTGCACCCAGTAAACTGTAGTCCTAGGAGGTATAAGAAAATGAATCAAAATTAGGAAAGGCTTTTTGCCTCTAAGGACAAGATGTCTACAGGAAATACAAGGATACCATGTCCCACCATTTGGTGCCTGTGCTCCAAGGAGAGATTTTACCAGAGTTCTAAGAAAGGTCCCCAAAATGACAAAGGCATGCAGTACATTCAATCTGTTTAGTTTACAATGGAGAAGAATAAGGATAAACCTTCCCACTGTATACAGAGTACTTACAGTTTAAAGTGACCTGAATATCTGCAGTATCAGAATTCACTCACAATACATGAGCTGAAATAACTAAAAATTCAATAAATTCAGCATCCAAATGAGGTGCAGTTTCCCTGTATTGAGAGCTAATAACAATTTAGCCTGGAAGACAGCAGATTCGCTCTTGCTTGGAGTATTTAAAATACGACTCAATATACTTTAATGTACCTTTTGAAGATGGCTGTGTAGTATGTAAACAAGGAAGCTCGGACTGCTGGCAACTTTACTGGATTAAAAAGTTCAACTAGCATGTAATGTGAACCACACAGTATCACAGGGCCAAATTCAGAACTTTCCTGATAGAAGGCTGTGCTTTCAGTAATGACTTCTTTGTTGTGTCCTTAATATTTGAAGCATTCTGTGACAGAAGGGAATCTAAGTCAACCCTGAATTTAGTGGTGAATGCACATTTCAATTACCCCAGTAGATCTGGCAGCACCAAGGGCTGTTAACCATTGTCATTTTCATGACCATGATATTATAAATACTGTGGGAAGCAAATCAAACCCCCTTATACCTGACAAGTAAAAAGAGTGACTGGTAATAAAACATGGCACTGCTCAAAATGATGAGCTGGTTCTTCTATTGTAATAAATCAACATTACTTCATTGGCGATGAAGTCTTTTGGATTTATTCCAGGTAGGGGTCTGACCAGCATGTAGCATTTCAAAATCTGGAGAAACCATTTTTCTTGGCTGCAATACATCTCATTCGTCATAAAACCACAATAAAACATTCAGAAAGGTTACTTAATACATTGTCAAAGTAAATGCATCTCTGTAAATCAGAGTCAGTGTGGCTATGTCTCGGGTGGTACTAGTGTTGCTAAGGTAACTACTAATTTCCACCCTAGAGTAAATAGTTACATAAAGATGACAGCTTATTCAATTTTATGTGTTAGACTCTGGGGCAGAGCAAGTCTTTTATTTCCTTCTGTGATATTGACCCTAGTTCAGTTTGTGCACCTCCTTGGCTGCTTAAAATCAGAGGTCACCTTTATTGCCAGCCAAAAAAGCTATCAAGGTAACAGCCAGCAAATCTGATCCCTCTGGTCTGCCACTTTCTCATATCATCTGCTTTTTATTTTGTATCAGGTTATGAGTCAAATTTCTTGACTCACACACTGAAGCTTAGAAACAGCATCTCTAAAATGTAGTGTAGCTGGTTTCTAAGTAAAGGCACACAGCTGCTATCAACCCAGTGTTCCCACTTAATTTGAATCTCTGATAAGTAAACCCACTTGTCTTTTCCTTTTACACTTGTTGGAAACTTTGGTGGGCAGCTGTTAGTATCTTGTTGAAAGCACACAGCAGTACATACATGTTTATTGGAACTCCTCTAAAACTATTATTTCAAGAGCAGAGTGTTTAGTGGCAATAGCAGTTTAAACTATTCCTTCTCCTGTCTTATGGCGCACTTTGCTCTCTATTGTGCTAGCATGATCATTTGCTAGCCTGTGCTACAGCTCTGATTAGGATTCTCTCTTAAAAATGAAAAAAGCCTTCCCTGACTGCATTTTTTATTAGCCCAAATCAATTCCTTGGTTGGGTTGAAAGAATGGCCCTATAAACAGGCATCCTGACAAAACTGAGCGTGTTTGTGTGCATGGCAAAAGGAAAATGGGGACATAAGAGGAGAAGGGCAAGGAAAATCAAATACTTAAAAATTCAGTTTTACTACACTCATGCTTAGGTACCCCAAAACCACAATACTTATTTTTGAATTCTGCATTTACTATTTCCTTCCTCGCTTAAGAAGATGCTAGACTGTAGCTTTCATATTTAGTTCTTGCCTCAGCTTTTGATTACATGGTCTGAATATGCCTAGAATGTATACTCAGAATGCACTATTCTGATCTCATGCATCTGTAGCTAAATTCAAATGCACCCTTTGAATTTCATAGAGAGACATCAGTCTACACCAGCAGAGAAACTAACTTAAGAAGATGCAACTTAGTAGGGCAACCACCATCTGCACACCTGTCAGGATTGTTGAAATAAGTGCTGAATAGTCATTGGCCTGTAGCTGCTACATGAAATGACTTTTGAATACAATCAGTTTATGTTATAAGAGGTTTAATCCCATGTGGAAATGCAGTGCAAAGGAAAAAAAAGGAAAAAAAAACCAAGCCTGAGTTCACAATAAAAAAAAATCTTCATGTCATTTGCAAAAAAAAAAAAATTTAAAAAAATTACTTTATGAAATACCCATACATTTGCACACACTATGATTGATAGAAAAAACCAGAAGCATATGTTTTTGTTTTATTTTGTTTTCCACTATTAAAACAAGATAATTTTCCAGGTATTCAATTAAAGTTATCTGACCTAAATTCCTGAATTTCATACCTATTTTTAACATAGTTGCATGAAAGAGACTTAAACCAGTTATTTATATGCCCACATCTATACTATCATGACATTTATGCTGCTTATTCAGAGAACAAAAGAACATGAACACACGACACAATAAAAGATATGGCGTTGACAGCTTGTCAGATGTCCTGTTTTCCCCTGAAACAGAGAACTAATCACTGTCTTACACTGAAGATGTAATCCTTTAAAGGATTTAAAGCATTTAAATCCTTTAAAGCATTAAACTGCAACAGTGGAAATGTGGGATTGAAAAACTTTCTCACAAGGTTCAGAAAATGTTTAAGTTCTAGATCAGAAAATTATTGCTTTTGGGAGAGACCGATCCCCATTCCAACCCCACGAGGCATCAGTGACTGAATGCAACATCTTTATATTTGTGAGAAAATATCACGGACTCTCTCAAGGAAAACAGCTAAGCAAACTGCCTTCGGTTTGTTTAGCGTTCAAGAGCGGCCGAGGTCTTTGAATCAATTAAGGATTCCAGAAAGCTCCCAAGAGGCATGAGGGCAGTGAGTACTTATTTGTACAATCCTGCTGCACACTTGAGTCTTTTCTTGAATGGTTGTTTTATATTCCTGTTTAGTCTTTGAAATCTAAACCAATAATAGAGATGATTTTATTAAGCGGACAGATGCCCTTAACAAACCAGACTGGAATCATCATCCTGTTTGACGTAAATTTATGGAGCAGTTGTCAGATGGTAATGACTTTCAGTCATCACCATGTCTGAATGTGAGGCTGTGAATTGTGTAATAATAGGCTCGGTGTTGCATTACCAGTTTCCTGAGCCATGTAGCGTCCTGCACCCATCTTGGAAATAATAGATCTCGATGTTCCTAACAAAATGTTAGAAAATTAAGATTCTCCTTTCAATGCCCATCTAACGTGTACAGACTGAACAATCAGTTAAGTTTCCTGCAGTCATGATTGACTTTTTAAAAGAAACTTTGAACATAAATCCTCCTTCTTTAGTAATTTTTGTGACTACCATAGTTAAAACATCTCTCCTAAAGAAACCCAAACAACAAAACAGTTTAGAGCAACAGTTTCCATCTATGCAAAGTGAGTAGAACCAAGGCCAGAAATGGCAGAAACAGATTGAAAAAAAAAAAAAAATTTCAAATCCCTCAGGTTTATGGCCATACTGCCAGCAAGAAAATGGACACAGATGTTCTCATCACGTGCTGAATTTTCTGGAAAATTATTCAAAGAAATAGTTTTCAATTTCTTGAAGGAAAGAAATTAAAAAGAGTATATTTAACTCTAACTTCATTTTATAGTGCAAATTAGTGTATGGACAGCTAATGATTTTATGCAATATTGACCTATAATACTATACTATTGGCATAAACAAGAAATTTTTATTAATATAATGTCTCTTAAATTAACTTATTTTGCAAGTGCACCTTTATATTCATGTCTTACAGTATACTTTAAAGAGTGATGCTGAGGGACAAGTCACCATAAATTCTCATTACTTTAAAATTATCACCTATTAGCTTCCAGTCTGGTTTAGCTTCAGAGTCTGTTAAAAGCTACATGTGTTTACCCCAAGTGGACAATAGTATTGTGTTTGCAAATGTACAGACTTACATAAAAACAGTTGCATACTACCAAGAGCACACTACTTACTATTAATTGGCAGGGGAGTTTCATCCTTCAGGGAGTCAAGGAGTTTATTAACCAGATTAAGTGCAGGAGGTAACAATTGGTCTGTCAAACTGACATTTGCATGCCCATACAGAGTAGAGGAAGTAAGGATGATAGCAAAGTAAACAAGATACCAAAACACAAATCTCTCCTCAACATGGGATGAGGTATGTCTATACTAAGATATTTGGGTTCCTGAAGATGTGCTCATCTGCCAGAACATTCTCCCAAGTATCTACATATACATTTCAGCTTCCTGCATTGGTTTGAGAACTGGTATCACAAGAGTTAAAAGAGGAAGAAACTTGGTGACTGTGATAACCATAAGCGCTCTTGCATACAGTAAAGTATTGGGAAGCATGCCAAAATCACAATGATCCTCAGGGAATATGTCACAGCATGAAACAAAATTATCAGCATACTCACAAATACATCCTAAATTCTTTGAAATGATTGAAGTCTTTCCTCTTTCCTTAGGATGACCATAGTTTTACTAACACCTCAAATAGGTTTTAAAACTCTGACTTTCCTATACCTGTTACAACAAAACCTATATTAATATGAATAGCATACGGGAGAGCAGCATTAAGCTATTCAGAAGATTACCGTGCACTAAAATAGACTTAGTCAAATGTAAGAAAATGGCTACATCTGATCTCAGTCAGTATGACTACATATTGGTTAACTACTACATAGAACAAGAATTGCTTCAATATATCTTTAGGGACTGCAACCCTCTAAAAGAAATATTTGAAAATATTTGATAATATTCCAGGAGAGAAGATTTGAGAAGTTTCTAGGACAGAAGTCACTCACGAACTTGTGCACTTTTCAGCCAGTATATGAATTACTAATACTTCCTACCCAAGTGCTTCCAAAGGTCCAGATTCTATTTTATCAGCGGGACATAAAGTAGGATGAGCTCCATTCTCAGTTATGCTGCAAATAAAGTAAGCTATGTGTGTGGTATGCTGCTTTGCTACAATTTGTCTTTCAAAGATCAAAAGACTGTCTACAATGCTTTGTGGAGGACAGTAACTGTTGTAGCTCCTGGCCTACGTTCACACAAACAGGAAAGTCTGTCCAAGACCTTCTCTATGTACATATCAAGCAATAATCTCTTTTTCTTCTTGGGAAATGATAAATTTGACCATCTAACAAGCCTTTTCTAACATCATAAATTTGGGTCCTAGAATTCTGTGATCACCAGTTTCTTCTTCACAATATCATTAAATATGTCAGGTTGGAGAAGCTTTGGGAGTCGTCTGTATCTAACTTCCATCTCAATGCAGGGATAATTTAAATTTAGCTGTCTCTGGAAATGGAGAATCCAAAACTCTCTGGGCAACCTGGTCCAGTGTTTAACCAACCTCACAGTGAAGAATTTTTTTCTTAGATCTAATTACACTTCCCTTGCCACCTCTTGCCCTTTTGCTGTGAACCTCTGACAAAAGTCTAGCTCTATCTTCTCTATAAATACCTTTTAAGAAGGTGAAGGTGACATTTAGATCTCCCCCCAGCCTTATGTTCTTCATTCTGCCACTATTGAGCTCCACGACATTTCTGTCAGCCCATTTCTCTAGGTTACTGAAATATCTCTGAATAACAGTCCTTCCTTCCAATGTATTGATTGGTTCCTGCATTGGTGTCATCTGCAAGCTTGATGAGGATTTATCATCATTCCCACCATTCAGCACATTAATAGAGACGTTAATCAGTATTTGCCCCTGTACCAGCTGCTGAGGAATGCCACTAGTAATCACCTGCCAGTTGGACTTCACATCACTGATCATAATCTTTTGGCAGCCTAGCAAGTTTTCCAGCTGTCCAGCCTATTTTTACCATTTTGGCTGCAGAAATACTACTATGGGAGACCATGCCCAAGGCTCTGTTACAGTCAGAGTAAACATTATCCTCTGCTCTCCCCTCATTCACCAAGCCAGTCATCTCATCCTTGAAGACAATCAAAGGTTGGTCAGACACAATTTTCTCTTAGTGAATGCAAGGTAGCTGTTACCAGTCACAAAGGTTTTTGTGTCCCTATAAATGGCAAATCAGTAGAATTTGCTCCATAACCTTCTTCAGGGCCAAAGGTGGACTGACTGGCCTATAGTTCTCTGAATCCTTCTTGGCTTTAATGAATGTAGATTGATTTGCCATTTTCTAGTCATCAGGGACATCCTTGAGTGGCCACAACCTCTCGAAGACAACAGAAAGCAGCCTGGCAATGAATTCAGACTGTTTCTTCATATCCTTGAACATATCCAGTCCCATAGGCTTATGCTTCTCCTGTTTGCTTAAGTGGTCCCTTGCCTGGTCTTCCTCTACCATTAGCAGTGTTCATTCCCAGAGACTCTGACACTGGACACAGAATATGTCAAGGCCCTAAAAGCCAACCTTGCCACAATAAAGACTGAGCCAAGGGCAGCACTGAGTCTTTCCATATCCTTTGCTATTATGATGCCTACCTGAGGTTTTTTGTTCCTTCTTTATCTTCTTATAATTTCAGGAAAAACCAATAATGTTCTATGTTAATATATTTAACCAAATAAAATTAAAAATTTTTATTGTATTTACAATAGTTATTGTATTATTTCATTCCAGCTGGGAATGAAGCTGGATTGCTTTAGTAAGCAAGTTCATTGTGTAATTTTCATTGACATAGTATTTCAACATATATAACTACACTTTTTTCAGTATGTCTCTCTTACTGTTTTCAACTTTGCTAGATAACCCTTGGCATCCTGTAATTTAGGAAATATAGCCATCTTTGATCCACCATGACATTTCAAATGTTTAGTTTCTCTGCACAAATGTTTTATCCTATACGTTTACTGTTAAGGCTTAGCTAGAAACAAAATAAATTGCTCTAAGATTACTTAAACAGAAAATTCTCAAGCTAAAGACATTTATCCTGTCAGCAAATCAACCAGTGGTAAAATATTAATTTCTTCTTCAGGCAGGTCAGTAATTTTTTGTGTACTGTGAAGGTGGGAATAACAGCTTCATACCAGGCATTAACCTTAGGTCTTTTTACCAAGAGAGTTTTTCAAAGATCTGCAAGGTGACCTGTTATCATCAAAAAAGAGTACTTACGAATCAGCATAGACACAATTATTCAGAGTGAAGACAAAAATCCCCTGCTTAGAGAATATTAACGTTTCAAAATCAAGCTTTCAAAAAAACCCTAGGAAAACACCGTTTGCAGTTGTCCCAGGAACTTTAAATCGGCCCGCTATGCTTGTGTTTACAGGCTGGCTTTAATCCTACGATTTTCCCCTTTTCCCAACAATACTTGTGCCATTCAGAGTACACAATAGACACTTTACTCTTCATAACAACTAGTCAATACTTTCTTTACTTCTCCTCAGGATATGTCCCTTTGTTCAGGCTTTATTTACTATGCACTCTCTAAATCTGCTCTGATTAGCATCACACAAGGACTCTGTGAGAGAGGGAGAAAGAGAAATGCATTCTTCCTGGCACCATTCAATTGCTTCAGAATGCCAGTCCTGCAAATACAAACCTTTTCACAATACATGTTCCGAATTATCCACATAAACGACACTGGAATACATAATCCTCTCTCTCTACAACCTTCCCTTCAAAAACTAGTTTATTCCCTGAACGAAAAAATCCACATTTTAAACTCTGAAAGAGGGAGGGCGAGTGGTGAGAAGCAAACAAGAACACAATCATTTATGCAACAAGGAAAAGATGGAAAAGGGCAAAACAAATTCTCAAGTGGCTCCTGAGCAGTTATTTTGGTCACCTAAACCCAGGTGTCCCATCATGCCATATCCATTTGCCACCTGAAGTACAAGTCAAAATCAATTTCCCATTCCTCTGTCTCCTCACCTGCTGCTGGTGTCCCTATCATTTCCTTTGCCTGCTAGTAGCATCAGTCTTCCTGCCTATAGATCTGTAGTCTCCCTTACACCCACAAGTTTTGCTTTTCTCCCTAGTCAGCCTCCCCAAATCTTGGTCTTCTGTCCTTCAGCTGTTACCTTTACAGCATTCAGACCAGCCAGCATCTCTCCTTGGAGCTGTCAGTACTGTATAAAGTTAAGAGAGGCATTTAGAGCACAGGAAGGACAGTTTCCTTCCTTGCTTTGATGTCCTGCTCTGGTTGGACACCTATCAACAACCCAGAGATGGAATTGCAGAAAAAAAATGATAAAAAAGCAGGGTAGTAGCTCCGCACCTAAGAATGGCTTCAAAATCTGGAAACAGAGCTGCAAAGTCTCATTAATTTTGCTGAATTTTGTTCATTGCAACCATTTTGCAGATGGTTTTCCAGCCTTTTAGAAGTCAACCTGATTTTCCATAGAGTCAACAAACACTTTGCGTCAGGTATAAACCATCAAATTCTCCTCTCCAGCAAAGGTGGATCTGATGTTTCAAAGCATGGAGGTTATTCACTTGCTCAAGTCTTAAAGTGAGAAAAAAACCGTGACATTTTTCTCCAACCTCAGGTTCAAAAAGGCTGAAATCTCCATGTTTCCTTACTTCCAAAACCCTCAGCCTGAAGATGATGTGCTATAAGGTTACATTTGTATTGCATGAGGAGAGAGGAGTGAATAATGTGCTACAGCTCTTGCCTTAGTCTCACCAGGCAGAAGGCATGTACCACATTACAGTTTGGTGTAACCATTGCGTGTGCATTCAGCTCCAGCCAGGATGGAAAATTTCAACCTGAACACATAGAAGTAGAAAATAAGGTATATAAAGGTTGATAGAAAACCAGAACTTGCATAGTGTTTCAAGAGGATGACAGGCATGAATGACCATATCACCCATTTGTCCAGGTCTCCGGACTATAGACCTGATGTTCATTGCAATGGAGAAGCTTATGCCTTTTTTTTAAGCCAAAGGATCATACATGTTGAAATTCACAAGGGTCTACGTGTTGCTTACTGTTTAGCCATTTCATTTCTTTTCATATTTGCCACTCCGGTCAACAGGATCACACCCTGATCCCACTGAAGTGGGAGTTTTGCCACTGGCATGAATGAATAAGAGAATTTCCCTAGGTCTAGGCAAAAATTAGTTTGAAGATGTGGCTCGGTCTAGAACATGCAATTGTCAGGAAAGGAATTTGTCCCCTTGTCTGTGTTTAGATATTGTGTAACACATTTTTAAGTGTCACTTTGGCATAAATAGTGGTAAGTACCACAAGAAATAAGATATTAATTCCATAGCATATAGCCTTTATTTCTTAATATATACATAACTGTATGTATATAACATATCATACAGTTTATCTGTATACATGTAAATTGCTTTATGTATAGTGTGTATTTATATATATATGTACTTACGTTGTACATGCTATATGTATATAACTATATGTATACAGTTACAGTCTCCAGGAATAAGAAAGCACTTTTTATATACTAAGGTGCTTTCCCTGTCAGTTTTGGTCATGATTTTCTCACTCCTTCCTGATCTTTAGATACAAGGTAGTTCCCGAGCAATCCGACAGATGACTGAATTTCTGTCACCTTCTTCAAAACTTTAGGGAGGAAAGAAGAAAAAAATAATTTTTGTTTCTTCAGCCCAAACCTCTTATGGGACGAAGTTGGCTTAAATATTTATAACACAAGGCCTCCTTAGCTTGTCTTATTGTTGGGGGAGATGGAATCACTCACTGCGATATGTAGTGAAAAGTATTCCATTCCCAGGGCAAGAAAGTCAAGATGTCTTCATGCTGTCCAAGAGGGAGCTAACAAATGAAATTTCCGTGAGGCCAGCATCAGAGATTGCAATGAAACTTAAAATTTGAGCCACATATTCCTCAAGTATCCTAAAACAACAGACACCTGCTTTCACACTGCCAGTACAATGGATGGAGCTGAATAAATTCCTCTTTTGCTACCTCTGTTTTGCTTGGTCTTTGGCAACCTCATTAATTCAAATAGGGTCCTTTCCCCTTCTGTCTCTCCATCATAAATGAAGACTGGCCAGTAGCTACCAAAAGATGAGAAAGAGTGATTTAGTCATTGGAGGAAAGTGAGAGGGCTTGTAAAATGCTGTAGACTAACTCAGCCATTCTGTTATAAAATCATTCAAAACAGAGAAAAAAGGGTAATAGAGCACTGATCACACCCCCACACACACACCCCAGCGCATCACCTGAACACTGATTTTCCTCAGCCTGGTTCTTCTATTTTTATCAGAAGTATCCAGGTATTACAGGTAAGTTCACCAGGACATTGGTGTATCTTCCAGTCTGTCTGACTATAGGTGCATAAAGCAGAGTCTGTATGCCATATCATGTTCTGGGGGATCCCTCTTTTGTAGGCTTGAAGATAAGTCATAGAAAATGGCTTGTAAATTACCTGCCAGTTGGTCAGGTAAATAAGTAGAGGATCTTTTCTGTTTCCAGCACTATTATAGGACTGCAAGATGTACTATAGGCAAGCTTAGGAAAAAGAAAAAAAAAAAAATTGCCTGAAAATATTGCTCTCTCTTCACATGTTTCAGGTTTTAGATACTGCAAGTGATATTGATCTAGTTGATAAATCATTTGTTCCACTCATCCACGCTTAGAAACATCCCATCTATTTATAACCTCTAGTGGAAATAGAGGCGTCTCAGTATGCTACATTTTTTGGTTTATCTAATATTATTAAGGCATTTTTAGTTACAATATTAAAATAACGGAACTAATATCTAAAAAAAACCAACAACCCCCCCAACAAACACAAAAAAAATCAAACCCAAATCAGTTTTATACTAAAAAAAGAAATATTGTAAGGAACATTTGTTTAAATAAGTACAGCTAGTTTCCAAGCTTATTCATGATTAAAATGAAGGAGGAATATTTCCTTTGTTCCAAATTTTGAGACAATTATCTCCCCAGACCTGTGCATAGAAGTTGGTTGTTAACTCCATTTTGATTACGTAGTGCAAATATTGACTTGTTCACAGGAGTTTCTTACTTCAAAATGCGATGTGTGTCTGACATTTCCTTCCTGCTCTGGATTTTATTATAAACTTAAACATAATTGTTTCCCATTCTTCCTTAAAAGTTCTGGATTGTTGGAGTTAACAGTAGATTTAGCATTACAGATTTTAGGAAGCATGTCTCTTTGAACTGCTCCTGTTTCATGAACTGGTTTTAATTTTTTTTTTTTTTTTTCCTTAGAAGGTACCATAAAACACATTACAGGATATTTGACAATATGACCTTTGTGGACATATTTTCTATTTTATTTTTTATTAAAATATCTATATTTTAGGGTTTATTTTCTATATCTAATGGTAGATTGCATAACTTAACATCAAATATTTTTATTCCTTATAGAGATTAAAAAGTATATTAAAAGATCAACATAAATTTAATAACTACACATAACGTCACAGAATTATTGCTTTTAATTAAATGAAGTGTTTTCAGGACTGGATTACCATCTATATTTTTAATAATATCAAAGTCAAGTTATTGATGGATGAGAAAAATCAAAACCTATTACATTTGGAAAACCAAATTGTTAGTGATTAGTAAATATTAGTTTTCTGAGCACTTTGCATAGGTTATTGACAATGGTAATTAGATTTCCCCGCTTCACAATCAGGATACATTTGAACTTCCAAAATTTAAAAAAATCTCCTTTGGCATACCTGTGCTATATTCAGTAAATGTTAATCCTATATTTTGATCTCATAGATGCTTTTTCTTCTTCACCAACTAAAGGAAATATAGCCCTTAAGCAATGAACTGCAAGAGCTTTAAAACTGTCGACATTATCAGCAGGTGAACTGTTACTTAGATAAAAGAATTATGAACAAAAATAACTGGATTCAGATGTGACATATATATTGGACACCCCTGAATGAGTGAGTACCTGATAGAAGGTTTTATGCAGGAAGCATTACCTGAAGGAGCTAAAGGAATAGGAAATACAGGCAATCTAGACATAGCTGGAGAAGAGGGTGAAGATCAGCTGAAATGTCATGCTGTCTGCCAGAAATAAGGTCCACGAATTGATCAGAGGCTACAAAGAATCCTAATGGGAATGGGTCCACTGATGATTTTTTGTATTTAGGTAAAGGAAGATTTTTTTGCTGGCACGACTCCAAGATGGCTATGCCAAGGGAAGGACTAAAATACATTATGGTGAGTACATAACGTTAAGTGATATTTTAATATTCATACATGAAGATCAAGACAGACAAGACAAAAATAATTTGGAATATTTTGGAATGTTCCACCAGCAGAAGACATACACAGATTATTCAACAGGAGGACTCACTTGAGTACGTAGGTACTGTACTGTTGTAAGGATCAAGACTTAAACTAAGCCTGAAGATGAATTATTTGAGGCACACACAGATCAAGTTCTGAAAAGAATAGCATTACAGTTTGAGCTAAAACATTCTGAAGTTAAAAAATAAATAGTAGGACCAATGAAAATGAAATCTAAGATGTTTCTGAGTTCCTATAAGAGACCTGAAACACAGTGTGAGAAACAAAGGCTGTTTTTATAAATAATGCATAACCACTTAATGCTGCTCCTCTTTCTTGCAGCTCACATGAGATGGCCGGCTCTCTTCTGACCTCATTAATTTAAAGCAACCTCTGATCTGAGGAAAAATATGCAATGACACATCTGTTTCCATACAGGAGGCAAGATTTTTCCATTATCTACATTTTCCTTCACTGTTTCTAGGTCAAGTTCCTGAGACCAGTTCTCAGTTCCTTCTGATTTCCTCCCTGCTCACACTTAACGTACGGATCACCACATTACCTCCTTTACATCATCCTTCTCTCCTTGGGCTGAAAGGCCCAAGGGTTATGTCCTTGACAGACCACTCACTTTTTCCCCAGGTGATGTTGGTCATTATTTTCTCCTTCCATTTTGCCTTTCTGTGTCTGCTCAGCAGGCCCTGCCAACTCGTCCTCCATTCACAGCTGACTCCCAGGTTTCTGTCCTAAACTCACTATCCACGTGGCTTCACTTGTCCACCTGGTTTTCTGACTTCATCTCCTCTTATGCTGCGCTAATTGTGGTACCACTCCACACACATCATGTTAAAACTAGTAGTAGTAATTCTTCCCTCTGCTATTATAAGGCTGTCCAGGAGTCACTTACCAGGGGAGTGAGGCAGTTTACAGGTTCCTAACTGTTTAGATGCAGCTATGAAGAAAAAGTTGCATATCCTCGACCTGTTGCACTAGCACATTGTTCATTCCTGACTGCCAGCTTGCACCCAGAAGGACACAGAATCCCAGTCAGCAAAGGTTGCATGCATCCAGCGCCTGGTTGAGATGATGCCTTGTTATTCTACTTGCATCACCCTGCACTGAGTGTATAGGAAACAAAATACCCTTACCTGTGTCCTGTGCAATTCTGGACGTTGCCAAGGCATGTCAGGTCCCAAGGCCATGACCTTTATGTCTCCCCACTTACTTACCCCATTTTATGCTTCAGCATATGCTGTCAAACTTGAGGAGCTAGGGGGTTTCTGCTTATCTTTCCTCCCTCCATTTACTTCTTCTCCCTTACCCATACAGGCTTGTAAATCTAAAAAGAGCAATATGGCTCCACATAAGATTTTGGAAAACATCTTCCTTGGTTTATAAGTCTTGTCATTACTAAGTGCACAAAGATAGCAACAAAGCTCACAGAGGAGAAGGAAAGTAATTGTAATTCTATCAAGACTTCTAACTCAAGCAAACTGCTTCAAATGTTAATAGATTTCCAACGCAATACCAGCTAATCCTACACTGTCAATTTATATAGTGGGAGAATCACCTGCACTGACATGTTTAATGTGCTTTTTGTAGCCAACCACCTTGAGCCGCGATCTCGTCAGTTCTCATTAAGCAAATGAAGTGGAGGCGGGTCAGCCTGTGGACAGGGGACCTCCGGGGACAGCTGGATGCTGTAAGCTCGCTCCAGCCAGGAAATCCCTTCAGCCATTAAGGAAAGTCGCACCAAAGCAGCCCCTGCCATCCCACCCAGCCCCGTGTCCTGCCACAGGCTTCCCCGTGACAGCCAGCAAATCTCTGCGCCTCTCTCGCGCCTCCACCTCGGCCTCCTCGGAGCAGGCGGCTGACGTGGCAATGGCTGCTCGCTGCAGGAGGTGACACGCTTCCCTACAGGTCCGTATTAAACTAACGTCGCAGCAAGTGGCAAGAGGCACTCTGCTAATAGAGGTTTTGTCCTCGGGATGAGAAATAAAATGTTATCTGACTCATGGTCATTAAAAATCCCACAGGGTGCTTTTCACCAGGCTGGGGTTTAACACTGGTATCCTGATCATATTCCAACGTGGGTAATTGCATTTCACCTACTCAAATTCCCCTGATGCACCAGCTGAATTCTCCTATTCACCTCTTGAGCTGAAATCAGCAGCACCAGCAACACAAAGGTTGCTACTACACGCTGCCCTGCTGATGGCTGTGTTTTAGCAAAGAAGTGCCTCGCTTCCTACGTACAGAGCATTTCAAATCCTCTGTAGAGCATCTTGATGCATGGGAATGGTGCTATATATACACACACAATAATCAGTCAATAACAGGAAAATTGTTCAGCATTAAAGGATTTCAAAATAAATTAGGCTACTCTCCCCACAAATCATTAACTTACCCCCCCACCCCCCCGCCGACAATACAGCATATACAAATTAATATCTTGGTCAGGTGAAGAAGTAAACATTTCTCTAATATAACTGAGAGCAAAGATATTGATTTCTGAGCAGATAGGGTACTGCAGCCTCTAGCAATCCTATGATTAAATCACTAGCTTCAGCTCTGGCATCAGTGTTTCCTTCAGTTAAAAAAAAAAAAAAAAAAAAATATATATATGCAGAGGATATCTCCAGATCCCTAGAGCCGTTCCTCTGAGTAAACTGGCAAAATGTAAATATTTCCCTGAGGGGTTTTGATCTAGTGCTAGATTACCTGACTGAAGTTGATCATTTTAGTACTTCTTTGAGCGGGAAGTAGTTTCTGGCTTTCAGACTTGATTTGTTAAAGCTTTGAATGGAAATAAATTAAGAACTGCAGGCAGCCTCTGCAACAGGGCTTTCTGAGAACTCTGTGGGCAAACAGATTTGCTGGTCTCACAGGTTCTGACCTGAGTCTCCCAAAAGTTGACACTACTTTTTCCTTTGGTTTTACTGGACTTAAACCAAGGCTTCCCACTTGGAGGCAGCAGGCGCTGTGAAGATACAGTACTCCCACTGCCAGAAAAGGAGAGTTTCATGTAACTCAACAGCATTAGCAACAACTGTGGAATGCAAAGACCTTTTAAACTTCGTAACCTGCCATCAGAGCAATCTGTGCCATAAAATATGCACGCAAATTTGGAGATCTGATCAAAAAAATCCACTGAAATCTGTGGGCTGGGTTAATTTAGAGGAAATCAAAACCTAGAGATGCCTTGGTAAAGCAAAGTTTGTTTATTATTGATCATTACACTTCTAATAGATTCAACATTCAGTTCAAGAAAGTTTACCATCTTACCTGTCTTGTCCACTTTATCTTAAGGAACAACACAGAAAAATAGTTTTACAGAAAGATTTCTTTAAAGCTGCCTTAAATGGCTCAAATATTCAGGACTTGTAGTGGTATACAAAGGGACATGTTTTCCATTTTAATTAAAACAGTGAGAAACTAGAACATTAAACCTACTGAATTTTTTATATATAAATTAAATGAGGCACTTAGATGACAAGGCCAAGAATGGAGCACTATTGAAACAGCAGCCCCAAGCAGAATGATCTGTTAAAAAGGATTAGAGGAGAAATTCTCTAAATATTAATAAAAAGAAGTTGTTACTGGAAATTATGCTTCTTAATTTAACACCATTTATTCCTTATAAATATTTTCTATTTAAGGCCTAATATGCATTAAATATTGATAAAAGCTTTATTAAAATAGTTTCACGGTGGCACAATAATTTTTTAATTCCTGAAGCAATAGGGCAAAGATGTCCTAAATTGGCAGATTTGATTACTAGGAAATTAACAGTCTGTAGGGAGTTCCCCCCAGACCAACTGACCCATCAAAGCAACTTCTGCCCCATGGCCCGGTTACTCTGGCCAGTGGAGGGCTGTGCCCTGGGAACATGGAAAGGCTCACAGGTGGTGCCACCTGAACACACTCGCCTGCCTGATTCCCGCCAAGCCATCACTTGGTCACTCCAGGAAACAAAAAATCTATTAGTGCAATTATTATGAGCACAGTGCTAAAGTAAACAGACTGTAGAATAAAAAATGTACACTATAGGGAGCTTGTGCTACATGAAGACTCTTTTCCTGGCAATGATCTTTCATCAAGAAAATTTTGTTCATACCACCTCTCACTCATTACTACATTCGAGGAGGTAGCTATAGTTTTCAAATGTGTAAATGTGGTTTTATTTTACACACCTTTTTCTTTGCTCCTTCCACCTTCTCTTCCTTCTTAATATGTTTTTGTATCTCTTGGTGACAGTGATACTATATACTAGGAGTATGTTTTGCTAGTGTTTGTTACTAGTGCTGTCAATATTTTCAGCCAATCATTTAATGTAAACTACTTTTATTCAACTCAAGGGTAATTTGTTTTGAAAACAGTGAAAAAATATATCCACTTTTTCTTATACAAGTATTAAGGTAATATGATCTAGCAATCATCAGCAGCTATTATTTTCATTTTTCTGAGTTCTAATAATCTACATTTTATTCTGTTTAAAAACTAATAGTCAGAGTGGTTTGATTACTCCTAAATAACTGGAAGCATATCTGAGGCATTTTTCAAGCAAACATGAAATTGTAGCCAACTGACATCATGGCAGAAATCTTAGATTTGGAATTTCCAGAAAACATTAGATTTTTTTTTTTTTTTTTTACAAACAGAGACATAAGTGGAAGAATCTGGCTCAGTATTTATTAGCTTTAGTGTGTTCTTGCCTTGCAAACTTTACAGTGGAATAATACAACAGATCTTAGCAAATGCTTAAATCACGTCTGCTATTGACCTTGTCTGGCTATCATTCATCACAGGGAAAGTTTTCTTTTGATGTACATATCATAAGCTTGTCTTCAATTTTCAGTAATATATTGAGAAGATGAAGGAAACAGAAGAGTAATAACAATTACTCATGGTGCTCGTCCTCGGCAGAGCCGCTTTCCGAAAAGGTGAACGTCCAGCTCCTTCTCCTTTTCCCTTTTGAAATTTCCCGAATTGCGCTCTGCTTTCAAAGCAATAAGCTTTCTGGGCATATTAAAGAAAACAGCAGACGATTCATACTCACAGCTTCAGAAACATGTTTTCCCGCTTTGTGTTAGTCATACAAATGTGATGCCTGCATTGCATAATTACTCAGCAATACTCTCTATTCCATCCCTCATAGCCACGTGATGAGCAGGATTATGTAATTTGCACACAGGGGGAATAGATCCCCATCACCTTGCTATACACAGATGAGGGAGCATTTTGCTGTAGTCATTAGACTGAAGTGTTTTATCCCACTTAGTTTGCATTATTCCATGTGCCAGAGCATTTCAGTTTGAGAAAAGAAAGTGAACCTCACCCGCTCAACTCCCATTTCAGATGATTTCTCCTCTAGGGAAGAAGTAAAGAAGATATTCACTGAATTTAGCTCTTTATAACTACTAGTGAAAAAACTTTTCCCAACATTGCCAAACTCTTTCTGAGAGCAAACACTGCTCTTCCTCTGACCCAAAGAGTCTCTGTACTGAAGGCAAGAACCACGTTTAGTTTTACGGAGTAGAATTTTAAATTTAAACAAACTATTTTTCAGTCCTTAGGCTCTCATCTCCATGGCAACCAGGGACATTTGGGAAAATCTTGCAACTATGGAGTAGACACACACTTTATATATTATTAATGTAGTATTTCCTAAAGGAAAGTCCAGATGACTCTGAATTCCTTCCTTTCTCTATACCTGTCTTAGCTTTATTTTCTAATGTTTTCTTGTTATTGCCCAGCTGCCCTCCAATCTCAGCACAAATAAAAAAGAGCCCTCCCTCTTTTCCTTCCCTAAATATCCTTCCATTAGCCTAGTCTCAGATTCAGGACAACCCTAACTTTCCTCCCACTCAGTTACACAACTTGTAATCATTTTTGAGTTGTCCATCCATATAATCGCACACAACATCATCTAGATCTTGAAGATTCCTCAGACACAAGATATTTAAGAGCTTGAGCTGTCTGGAATGAGAGGAGAAACAGGTTTTCATCCAAGTCTTCATTCTGCTGTGTCTCAGCTACTGCAGTTTCCACCCCTCTGGCCTAAATACCATATGTCTTCACTTCTATCTGTTCAAATTTTTCTGCCAAAATAACTGTTCTGGCTCATACATATCTGGCACCATCTCCCGCATTTATTTCTACAAATTTCTTCCTGACTATAAGACATTTTATGGGTTAGCCATTTTATACCTACTGTCACCAGCATCATTGCTGCTGAAGGTAGGATTGTAAAAGGGACTATTTGAATAATATCAAGGAGAACAGCGGTACCATTTTTTAATGCATACAACCATATTCAGAATTCCTGTTACTGTTTCACTCAGAATCAAGATGCAGCTGCTGGTGAGACAGCAGTTCTTTGCTTTACGCTCTTTTGCCTCATCAGACCTATGAAAATCTCACAGAGATAAGGCAGTTTTTATGCTATCATCGTGGCCTAAAATACTTTTTTCAGAATTATTTTACTCCCACCTTATTCTTCCTCACTTACTTGGACATATCAATTACCTCTCATTGTATCTAGATTGGAAGGTCTACAGGACAGAAATTTTTTTTTTTTCTATACTTTTGTATGCCAGTTATACAGAACATGTTGCAGCTGTAAAGCTTGAATCCTTAGATTCTACTACAAGATAAATAGCCATCTCTAACCGAGGGAACAGTCATATTTGCAGCACATTGAACTCATGCTAGGGAAACGGGGCAGTCAGACTAATGTAGATCATCATAGGTGGATACTGCAAGGCAAAATGTTGGATCATTTATTCTGTTGCTCTTTGGTGTTCCACCGATCACAGAAAAGCTATTGGCTCTTAACTGATGTTGTAATTCTTTGAGGTTCTTTTTTTTTTTCCTCTGTATATTTGATTTCCTTGCTGAAGACAAGGAATCATGGCTAGGAAGACATATCCTGCTTTTTAAACCATTTAAAATAGAACAGTTGGAAAAAAGAAAAAAGAAATATTCACAGTGAAAGAAGATTACAGGAACAGTGGATCATAAATATTCTATTTTTTCATAATATATTACATTTAAAGTTACACTGTAGCTCTGCTGAGTGTAATACTACTTGGGGCTTTCAGTATTAAGTGATGTTTTATGTGATTGCATTAGTTATCTTTTTTTTTTTTTTAAAGTTTAATATATTTTTGTTAGTGCACCGTCAGATAGCTAATAAGGTATAAAAAAAGTCATTAGCTTAACCTCAGAAAGATATCTTAACTAGTGAACTATAAAATTCTGAGCTCTTTTAAGCATCACCTGGAGAACTGGGAGGCATCTTTCATCTCTTTAATTCAAAAATCTGAAATTGAATATCCTGCCATACTTGAATAAGCAAATAATGAGTGCTGCTTATGCAGTTAGCGCACAGATGTGGTCACTGCAAGAAAGGGCAAGAAAGAAGCAGCATATGTGACTAAAAAATTGAAAAGATATTAATGAGATTTCAAATGCAAAATGAAAATCTGAAGTCATCAAATACTTAAAAGAGACTGAAACTAAAGAGTTGGGTTGTTTTTTTAATTTCTTGTTTTTATCTGAAGGCATCTAAAGATAACTTTATCTAAAGAACGGTGTCATCTCATTAAATAACCCCAGTCAAGCAATTTGATCTGCACAGCTGAACATGTATATCCAAAGAGAATTCAGAGGAAGCCCATTGGATTCCACATTGGTTGCAAGAAAGTTATGTGATGAATTCATTAAATTTTGTAATTAGCATCATTTACATATCTGTATCTCTCTATAAACATACATACACACACACACACAGGAAAAGGCTGATCATTTGCAATGGCCTGCTAAATATTGAAAAATCAAACATTAACAGCAAGCACAGAGTTATAGATCATTGAATATGGCCCATTTTAAACAGAATAAACTTCCTCAGAAAAAACCCGCATAATCAAGACTCAATGCTTTGCAGTCCAACTTAGTCTCCTCCGTTTAGTATGAACCACTGTGCGAAAAGCTACTGAGCATACAGGGTAGCAAGGGGTAGCCAGTGGCTGAGCAATATACTGCAAGTGAACATACTTTTAGATATACCTGGCATTAAAATATAAAGTAAAAATGTAATTTCAAACCTGTTGAGTAGAGATCTGGTAGATCAGAATTGCAAAATTTATTAAAAGATGAAATAAATTATTCCAAATGTGGATTAATATTTGCTTGAATTTGAGCCCATGGTTTTGTAACTCAAACTCTTCCTCATATTCCGTCTCTACTATTTACAACAATTCCTTCTTCATTACCAAGGCAAAGATATATCACAGATAGGGGAAAAATGATATACGAAGTATTTTCTCACCTTTACTACAGCAAACCTTTATCATATTTTACAGTCCTTATACAAAAATAGACAGGCTTTTTCTACTTATCTTCTTAAACATACAGTAGAAATAAGGCCAGCTATTTTACTTCCTCTGCTCTTAAATATTCCAGTGCTTTCTTATCCATTTTACAATTACATCTCAGATGAAATCTCAACTTATTCTTCATGCTCCTAACCCATTTTTTGCCATTACAATTATCTCTGTAAGTACATTATATGTATAAGTAGAGCATTTGGGGAGTGAATTCTTATGAAAAGATGATACAACAAGAAAAAAGCATGCTTTAGTATGTGAGACACATTCTCCACAGCTACCTTACAACAAAGCATAGAATTAAGTAATAGCAATGCTGTACAACTGGCAGCATAGTTTGATCTCATGTAAAACCAGGAATTTTTTTCCCCCTCTCCTTCTGTTTTCGTCAACAGAACCATCAACAAGGAGAAAATAATACAGCTAGTTTTTATGCAAATTTAAAAGACCCCTACATAATTCATTAACATTAGCTACTCTTTCTTAAAAAATTGTCCCTCTGTAAATGAATACAGTTAAACAGGTTATTCCTACTTCCGCCTTTGGAAATATTCATACATGCTATGCATTCCTTGCTGCCTGGTCATAGGCACAAAATTACTCACGAAGGAAGGATGTATCTTAAATCTTTGGCTACAGAGCACTAGGGTGCATGTCAGAATGTATGCAGACAGCTCTAGTCCCACAGCTGTTGCCTTTTCTGCTTTTCATAGGTTTACATCAGTTGACCAATACAGCTCGATAGCCTGCACTTCAGTTTCTTGAATCTTGGACTGGTAAGGACCATCTTTCTTATTTCTGGAAGCTGCACTTAGTATTCGAATAGCTTAAGAACAATAAATTTAGTGCTGACGGCTGTTTATCACACCCAGCTAAGAAAAAGTTCAGCAAAAAAACCCTACTGCTGTAAGAAAAGCTGTTACATATCCTAATTGATACACAAAACTGAATACCTCTACTCTCTATAGTAGGGACTAGCAGGTTGCCACATCAACAAGACAGAAAAGAAGAAATAAAAACCTGCTGCTCATAAAAGACTGTGGGACTCCACTCTTTAACAAAAGTATCCTGGAGTTTGGTGTGCTTGGATGATGAAAACTTGGCCATACTACAAGAACAGAGAACAGAGTTTAATTAACCACAGACCTATGCAGGTGCTGAATATAAGCAACCTGATCCATCCAGCTACACTGAACTGAGCAGCAAAGACATCTGTTGGATCTCTGCTAAAGACCTGGATGGCTGCACCTACCACATGGTTTGTGGTTTTTCCCCACAGGGAGAGCATCACCTCTCTCAACCTGCTGGCAATGCTCTGCCTAATGCAGCCCAGGAAGCTGTTGGCCGCCTTTGCTGCAAGAGTGCATCGTCAGGCCATGGTCAACTTGGTGTCCACCAGAGACCCCAGGTCCTTTTCTGACCAGCTGCTTTTCAGCCAGTCAGCCCTCAGTCTGTACCAGTGTATGAGGTTATTCTGTTCCAGGTGCCAGACTTGGCATTTCCTTCTGTTTGAAATTTTCCTCCAACCTGCTTCACCTGCAGTAAACTATACAATTAATTTGTACCACAAAGGCCTGTGCACAAATGATGAACTAAGTCTAAGAAACAGTATCACAGCAAATGCAGTTAGAGGGGAGGGGGAGGGGGAAGAAAAAAAAATTTGGAATACACTTGCAGAATGACATCAGGAATAAGAAGTTCTTCATGGTACTCAAAAATAATGATAGTACGTTCTTCAGTTTGTAAATTTCTATCATAAAACTATGCATGTGCTAAATGAATTACAGGACCAATGCCTGAAATATTCCTTTTCCTTTGCAAATGTCATCCTAGAAGTATGCTTAGGTTTTAAAAAACATCAAGTACTTACAAAATGTTCACTTCACAAACTAAGTTTTCATTCAACTATTCCATGTGTTGTAAGCAGAGCTGACAACAACCACTATAAGCAGAGGCTACTAGCCACTTTCCATGGCAGGACTTTCTCTCAGTTGATTATATTTATATCCCTTGTTGTCCCAAGGCTGAACTATTTTTTTTTTTTTTTTTTTTTTTTTTGGTATGTCATTTAACATATTTCTGCTTCTTCCAGGAAATAAACTAATTTTGCTGAAGGGGTCATCCTGATATGAGAATATTCAAATTGTTCTCCAACTGAATATCTTCCTATTCCACTAAGTTAAAAGCTTCCAAGAATCTCAGTTCGCATGTATGCAGTAGCAACTTGTTAGAATTTGAATAATCTCCAGCATTAGATACCACTCAGAGATGTTCCCTGGAATTAATCCCTTGCTACAGAGTTTCATAAGTGAGAACAGGGACACTGGCAACACAGAAGACAGAACAAAACAATTTTGTAAGTGTATAGCAAAGTGAAACAATACATTCAAACATCTTTCCCCCCTAGATATCATCCCTTAAAATAATCATGCAAACTTAGAGTCTGAGACTTCCTGTCTTCATATTAGAAGTAAGCAGTTAAAAGGTATCTGCAGTCATTAAAGAAGTATTTTTGCACATTCACTATAGACAATCAATCACTTTACACCTTTGGGCATTTAAGTATATGCTGGGATAAATCAAAATTAATTTCAGTTGAGACCTAGCTCTACAGAGTAAGGTCCATTATAGGAAAAACAGAATCCTATATTGACTTCAGGAGCAAAAGTAGAATCATCAACAATTGGTTGCAGCTGATTTATAACAAAAGTTATCCAGATATTCAATATAGAAGCACCAAATATTGCCAAGCCAACATGCAAGTGTGATGTGCAAAACTACATAGAAACACACAGAGATTTAAAAAAAAATACCACCACCAAAAAAACCCAAACCCCAAACCAAAATCAAAAAATCAACCAAGCATTTCCAAATTCTCTTCTGAATACCTACAAAATATTTACCCCTAAGGATGTTTCAGTCCTAAGCACTTCAAGATTTTGGCAAATGCTGGGTTCTAGCTAGCATTGAATTTTTTAATAGACCAGAGCTAGCAATGGATTCTGATTCATGGGTCAATCCCACTGACAAGCTGTAAGGAGACAAAGAACCACAGAAAATTCAGTATTTTTGCCCTTGAAAGTAAGTCCACTAATTTCCTTTGTGATTACAAGGCAATAATATAGATGAGATAGAATTATATTTGGATGCATATGAGTTTTCAGTTTTAGTACCACCTGGCTTAAAAATAAAAATAGTAATTAAAAAGTTCCACAAGAATCGTACTGAAGTTCTAATGCGCACAACTGAAAGAAAAGCAAGTAGTAACCACGTATCCAAATGTTAAAGTCCCCATTACCACAACTATGTGTAGGTAAATTCAAATTACAAGCTTCTACCTAAAAAGTAGAACTTGCCCTCTAAATCACTTAGAGTTCCACATCACACACAGCGACATAGTCAATGTGTCTCAATATATTTCCTGGAGAGGATTTGAAAGAGACTGCAGCATGTTTTTTAGTGGGGATGAAAAAAAAAAAGAATAGATCTAAAGTGCTCCAAACAGTACCCTGCCTGCATTTCTCACGAAACTATATATTGCTCTGCATATTAAATATTTAGCCTGTTGTTGGCTCAGAGCATCTGGAGAAATGATGGCATATGTCTTAATCAACCAAAGCAAAACTCGAAGTTATCAGGTATAAAATATTATTCAGTAGGAAAGAAGCCTTATATTTAAATACTGGTGTTACAATTTTTAAAGAAACAGGAGTACAGTAATTAAAACCAATCAGAACCAAAGAATGAGTCAATTGATTTTTGTCATTGATTTTGCTGTTCTTTCCATCTTCAGCTTGGTTTTCCTATCAATTGCTTTGTCGATCAAACATAATGAATCATTCAGGCTGGCACAGATTAGAAAATTGTTCGCCTAGAAGAAAGGGTGGTAACCTGTGGAACATGCATAGGATTTCCAGGAACACTTCCACTACATTCAATAAAGCCATTCCTTATGTTTTCTTTTCTTTCTAATTCATTTTCAGTCCAAGAATTTCCAGGGCAACACAATCTTGAAGTTTAATGAATTAACATAGAAAGAAGTCTCTTATTAGAACTCTTTTCAAAGTACTACAGTTATGAAGAACAAAACACCATCTGAAATGAGACAAGATATGCAGCTGAAAGCAGTTTCCAGCCTCGGGAAGAAAAACCACACTAAACAGTGAAATATAAGAAATAGTTAGAATACAAGAAATAATAATAAAAAAATTCCTTTTCCCTTTAATGTATATCCAGCTGCTGTCTCTACATGAACGCACCTGGATACCTAATGCAACTGAGGCAACCGGAAAAAAAGGTTTTGCCTGAGGAGAGAGACTGGTTGCTGAGACCCTTGGAGTGCATCATGTTGTACAGCTGACCATCAGCATGACAGGGTAAGCAGAATATGGCTAGGGACTAACTCCTCATTGGTACCTGGCAGTGGGAACTAAGGGGAGCCAAGGATCACAGACCGTGGTAGGGATAGCAACCCAAACATAGTTACATTTAGGCACTCACTCCAATGCCCTAATTACTTAGTAAAAAGTTCTGCAGCACCAAGAACCTCATGGACTACAGCAGCATGGGAAATTAATATTTCCAAATTCATAGGGATGGTCTAAAATTTATAGGAAGATTTCTAGGAAAAATCCCACGTTTCCAGAGCTGACCTTAGAGAAACTGTAAATACACATATGGTAGATGAGGACAGAGGAAATATTTTAATGACTGCATTTCCCCAGAAATATCAAAATCTAAAAGGTATGTGTATGAATGTGTTAAAAGATACATCCACAAAATATATAATACTTATATTTTGTTGTTTTCAACAATATTTTATGATTTACAGTCTTTGTTACATTAAAGCTACTCTCTCTGCTTAGTGGGATAGAAATTATATAGGATGAAGACCTCACATCCCACTGAAATCAAGGAGAGCTTTACCCTTGGTTTATTGGTGGCCAGAATTTCACTCACAGGGCTTATAAGGAGGAAGTTCCATCATGCACACATGCGTAAGTCAGGCAGCCACATCTTCCCAGTCCCCTGCCTCTCTTACTTCTTATATTATCACTGGTATTTCCACAAGAAGTTTTCCTGAATCAAAGTTTCCTCTAATAACATGACCCTCCTTCAGTATGAAACACATCTAAGTAAGATGACATATTTAGATGGTAGGTAAATCCTTAATGCCAATGCAAACAGCTTTAGAGGAGGGAAAATGTCGTTTTCATTCTTAAAAGGAGAGAAAAATACCAACTGATAAAATGGTCAAACAGGGCTTGATCACAATTTATTTCTGACCTTTTAATGTCTTCTGTTCTCAATGATTTTCTGTCATTTCTGCCTAGCTTGGACCAGAGACCTGTCCCAGATGTATTTAGCTTTATGTTGCTACTTAACTTTCAACCTCCATTTTCAGGATTGAAAGATAAGTAACTAATTGTCACTGAGATATCCAAGGGTTTATCAGCTGTCCAGATCTACCAAGCTGGAAAAAGGCCTACACTTGGAAAGTTTTTCATACTCATTCTGTGTGAAAGATAGTTTTATATTATAACTTGGTTATGGCCTACTGCTGTCAGTGTCATTATCTAAGACCATGATGATAACCTGCCTGCTGTTCTGCTAGGCAGCAATTACTTTCATTTTAAACTTATTACTTCCATCTTGAAGTGAAACAGAGTAGACTCATTTAAAAATCCACTGAATATAAACAAACATGCATCTCTATATTATTACCTTCCTCTTTAAGTGTGACTGGTTGTTATCCAAAGACACATATTCTGTTTCCGTTTATATGTGGCCGCCTAGTACACACAAAATGCTGGTAGCGTATGGAAAATTTCTCCACTGGTGTTTATGCTGCTGTGTGTTTTATCTTGCATCACCTTGCTTTTTATTTTTGCATGTAACATCTGAGTGGCTGACAACGCACGGATGCTGCAGGAAGGTAAAAAGAATGATTTGAAACACAATTCTGCATTTTGCTGTGCTTTAAACCAGGCATTTATGGGGAAGTATTAAACACTGTTGAGAAAAATGACTCTTCAGAAGACAGACAGACACTAGCCCATACAGGTGCACATGTGTACAGTGATTACATCAAGATAACAACAAAATACTTAAGCCATATGCTTATAGCTTAGAAAAAGGAAAAAAAAAAAAAAAAAGCCACACATCCATCAAGTTTCTTGTTTACCCAAAGCAGTTACTGCCCTTGAGTTACATTTCTAGACCTTATTGAAGAACAAGCAATACATTGTTAACGTTTAGATCAATAAACAATTATTGTTCTTTGTGAGATGCTGAAAGGGGATTTAGAGACTTTACAGGTAAGAGGCGTAATTTACCAGTGGCTGTCAAACAACTGCAACACATTCTTTCTCTGCACCCCCCTCCCCTTGTCACTTGTGCAGGCTTCGGCAGAGACCACATCTGACATTAGTCAGCTCGTTGCCCCGTGCTGTGACACACTCACCCCGGGATCGGCAGGCTCCCTCAGTTCCTTTCAACGGCAAGTGTGGCTCTGGCGGGGGTTTTGAACACCTACTTGTCTGAGGGTCCCCAACAGCTATTATTCATCTGCTTCATCAACTTGTAATGATTTTAGCTTTTAAATAAAATAAGGAGATCAACTGACAAGTTTGCATCCTTGCAAACACATAAATAATGCTAGATAGTAAAGACTGTTTTCTAAGCTGAAAAACAAAACAACCCCTCCGCTTTCTTTAGAAGTCAAGTAATTAATGTCACCAGCCACAAGCATTTTGTAAATAATGAATGGCCTGAAATCCCAAACACTGTGTCTGTTTCCCTGATGCATACCACTAGCTTCAGTTTTTACACTTGCCCACTTATAATGGTGTTTGTACAAAAAACTCCTGGAGTGGGAAATCTTAGCCTTTTCTAATAACAAGGTTATCGATCAGATGGGTTTACTAACATCAGTATAGTGTCATCCTGCTTCTTTCTCCTCATTTTCTCACTCGCTTAAAGAATATTTCTTCTAAAAAACATCCCCTTCCTCTGCCTTGTTACTGCCTTCACAAGGCTTAGTTTGATCAATTGCATCAAGAATGAAGCTTAGATCCATGAGCATGGTAGGATCTATAAAACAGATCATAAATTCTTTCTGAAAGAGCTTAGTAATGATAGTTTGGTAACACCTGCAACTACTAAATACTCTCCTCTGATTTTCAGAACCACAAGAACAACTAAAACCCAGAAAACCTTAATAACAATATGTCACCAAAACAAGTTATTGTGAAGTGAGTAGAATAGGAGCCTAATTGATGTTCTCTACAGGTCACTGGTGTTATTAAAACAGCAGCTAGTGCCCTCAGACCAGATTCTGCTTTTCCTTATTCCAATACATCTCTATGGTTGTACTCAGGTGCCCCAGGGCCATTTCATGGGAACAAATCAGTACCTTGTAAACATGCAGCAACTTTCACTTAAAACACTGATCTCACAGTGCTATACAAACATTAAAAGTCCAGTTAATGTTATGATGTTTTGTGGATAAAGAAACAGAGTAGGAAGCTCACGTTTGGCTATTGAAAAAGACTTTGCAAAAGCTCTGGATAAAAACCCAGGAACCCTAACTAATCCAACCCCGACCTCTGAACATGGGGTTGACAACGGCTTCATACTTCACTGCTAGGTAAGAGTTGTTCACCTTGCACCAGTCTAAATACATTAATGTGTTATATCTTGTACGCCATCTTGTGACATTAAATATATTTTGTATGTGTTGTATATGTGTATGTAACCTTGTGTTCTTCTCTCAGTTTGTTTCATGGGCAGTGAAGTGTGGACCTACCAGATGATCTGTCATGTCAATACTCACTACCTTCGACAGAAATCTGCATGAAACAGTAAAAAGCAGCACACCCTTTACTATACACACAATAAACTTGTGGTAGGAATTATCTCACCTTAGTAAATAAATAAGGAACAGTACATCAACAGAATTTCCCACCAGATATATATTTTTAAAGTATCACAGGTTAGCATCATCTTCCCCATCTCTTTATTGCTGTCCCCCAACAATCACTTAGATTGATAAGATTGAAGAAGGAAAAAAAAAAAAAAAGATTAAAGAGAGAGGCAATTTTACATTGGGGTTTTAGAACCCTTCCTTGGATCATTTCAGAGGTTCTGAACAATAAGAATTCAAATGACATAATTTCTGAAATGGTCACGAGGGTTTCTCATGCAGTCATTTGATGTGACAAGTGAGGTTTTAAGAAAAAACTAAAAATATTCTTAGATTTGTGTTGTGGTTTAACCCCAGCCAGCAACTAAGCACCATGCAGTGGCTCACTCACTGCCCCGCCCCCCCCCCCCCCCCCCCCCCCTCGCAGTGGGATCGGGGAGAAAATTGGGAAAAGAAATAAAACTTGTGGGTTGAGATAAGAACAGTTTAATAGAACAGAAAAGAAGAAATTAATAACGATAATGATAACACTAATAAAATGGCAACAGTAATAATAAAAGGATTGGAATATACAAATGATGCACAGTGCAATTGCTCACCACCTGCCGATCAACATCCAGTTAGTCCCCAAGCGGTGATTCCCCCCGCCCCCACTCCCCCCAGTTTATATACTGGGCATGACATCATATGGTGTGGAATACCCTGTTGGCCACTTTGGGTCAGGTGCCCTGGGTCTGTCCTGTGCCAACTTCTTGTGTCCCTCCAAGCTTTCTCGCTGGCTGGGCATCAGAAGCTGAAAAATCCTTGATTTTAGACTAAACACTACTTAGCAACAACTGAAAACATCAGTGTTATCAACATTCTTCTCATACTGAACCCAAAACATAACACTATACCAGCTACTAGGAAGACAATTAACTCTATCCCAGCTGAAACCAGGACAATTTGATAAGAAATTTCAAGTGTTACTAATGCTACACCAGAGAGTTCTGGCTAAGCAGGCTATGGCCATTATCACATTACTGTCAATATGAAATAATATCAATGATGCATAGGCTGCGAGAGCTGATGCAACCTTGCACCTTTGGTAAGGCAGACATCAGAGCGGGAACAATATCTCTAGAAAAATCTGAAGAAATGCCACATTGCCCAGGGCCAGGATGGCATGCTGACCGTGAGATGTTGCTTCCACTATCCACTGGTTGTTCCAGGGGAACAACTGCATTCCTCTCCCATTTTCTCCACCCCCCCAAAGTGGATCTGGCACAAAAAGAACAGGGCCCACATAACCTACAGTTTTTCTACTAACTTGGCAATACTAATTCAGCTGTAGGGAGAGTGGTCCTCCTTAGCGCTGCTGCATGCTCCAAGTCCCTTACTTTACATAATAAAATACATCACATGCATCCCTATTGCTTGTGTTTCCCCCCCCCCCGCCTCCCCACCTTAGTTTCTCCTTTTCTGTCATGGAGCTTTTATCCAGGTGGATTTGGGGGCTGAAAGGGAGTGGGAGTTGTCCCAGGACTACTGGTTGATTCCTAGCTGTGTTCTTTCTGAATTCGTACAACATTATTTTGAATATCTTTTGTACTGAGGGTTGTGTACACACTGTAGCCCATCTCTCTTCACCAAGCAATGTTACACAACCAGACATCTCAGATGACCTCACCGTTTAACAGCTTCTGTGACTGCATATCTCACTGTGAAGGAATTGAATGTTGGTAGGTTTCCCACGCTTACATGACTGGGTCACTGCACCCCTGCGAGCATGCTAGACACCTGGTAGGAGCGATCAGAGAAAGCAGCTGCCCAGGTGCTGTGGGTAGGGGCCAGCAGACCTGCAGAAGTGCAGACTGGATCGTGAGCACATTGCACAGTGCCTGCACAGCCTGGATGTTCAGACAGGCACGGCAGCTGGCTGAGGGCTTAGTGCTAGCACCTTACCGTGCAATGGCTTATTCCCCGCCTTCAGCAGTTTTCTGCCTTGACTCTTGGTTCAACAACCATTTTTCTCTGACAGTTCATTGTCTTGCCAGTGCCCTTCACTCTCCCTAGGCTCGTGCACATCCCTCCCCTCTTGCACCAACCTTCTGTAGGGATGTCTTTCCCTAACAAGAATGCACTACAAAAGAAGGAATCCAAGAGCAGCTGTTGATATTTATTCCTTCCCAGTTCAATTTGCACTGATTTGTCAGCTTTCCAGTCCACCCCTCTTCTATCTCAGTGAAGAGCCAGAGGCATTTGGGGACTATCCTTTTGGTGGATTCAAAAACCAGGAGCAAGTAAAACAAAGTACCTTCCCTGTGAAGTCTTGAAAAGACAAACACTCTCAGTAGTGGAGTTACCACACACAACTACTCACACAAATCAACTCAGGGTAGTACTATGGAATCAAGCAAAAGAAAAATATAAAGTTTAAGATAGAACACAGAGGAAAACTAAATAGTACTCTTTAAGGCAGTATGTTTGTACTTCATAATTTACCTATGAGTTTTAATTTTTTTAAGATGGTTTTTACATTTCTGTAGAAATGCAGAAAATCTTTGCACTTTATCTTCCCTACTGAAATTTTTCCTTTTTAATTGATCTGCAATAATCACTTCAGATTACCTTGATGAGTGATAACCTACCACCCAAGCATCAATGCATTTGATATATTACTATTGAGTTCTAAGATGCTTTTTGAAGCATGAAAATAACACAAATCAGCAAATGATCACCGAGAAGCAGATTCAGCTCCATAGGACATCACATAGGATCTATTTTTCAACAGTGACAGAGAAATTGTTTCCAAACTGAACTTAAGTCTGAGGCTTGCAACATCTCCTGTAACTATGTATATCAATAGGTCTCATAGGAAATATACCTCACACTTACATTTTTTTTTTTTTTTTTTTTTTTCCCCCCAGTATTGACACTGTAACAGCAGAATGGCCACATGGACTGCATGAAGGTGCCTTATATTCAAAAAAGCATTCTTTTGCGGCACATACCCTTTAAATAGCTATCCATCTAATACACCCGCATAATTATTTTATATTTCTGTAGTTGTGACATGCAGCTTCACTTCTTTTGGAAAAATCTCTTGATACGCTTATGTTTCCATGAGCTCATCAGGCAGTAGGATGTTCCTTTCCCTGAGAGCTGGAAGTCCTGGCATTTGCACCCTACGCTTTCCAGCCATTTACATTTGTCCATACTATCGGAATAATTCAGAAAACAATCAAATTGAAAGACAGCATTTAGTCCGGGGAAGATTAAAGACTATCTTTTCAGATTTTGGTGTGTATTTCACATATGTTGTATGTGTGTCTCAGAATAGATTTGGAAATGTATTTCTGCTTCTACCAGGTAATCATTTAAAACTTTAAGAGCAACATTTACTGCTGTGACTTCTGTCAAGTATTTAGTTCTCTGTCAGCTTGATGCAGAGCATCAAGTCATGTTTCTTGCTTCACAACACTGTATCATTTTTACTCCGGTTAATTTCTTTTCTACTTGTCCATATGATAAGTGGGACAAGAATGAATGCATGAGGGTGTGTCTGATGTTTTTTGCAATGGATAATTCAGAGCATCTTAAACATTTTAGGTGCATCAATTATAACTTGACACATTGTAATATAGCTTGCTTAACAAAAGAGAAATCAGCAACTCAAAGATGTTTCAGTAGTGTAAAAAAAAAATCTAAGACTTCTAAATAGTAAACTTTGTATTTTAGTATGAATAATCTTTGGAAGCATATTCTCCATCCTTTTCTTTTTTCCGTTTTAAATAAGCTTTGGAAAGCATGACTGGTTTATTGTACTTTCTTCACTGCAGGCATAGCTAAAGATAACATTTCCTCCTGTCTAAACAGAATTCCTTTGGTACTTACCTCCTATTTCCATTTTTAGAAAGAACAACTATTTCAAAAGTCAGACTTTGGATTTATGATTTTTTTGGTTGCTATGCTGTCTCATTTAATATTAAAATCTTGAGCTGTTAAAAAAATAATCACTAAATGTTTTTTGCATGTTGCTTTAACATGCAATATTTACTGCAAGGTTTTTTTTTTTAAATTAACTTCTTTTCTGACTTTGGATTATAACTCTTCAGGCTCTTTTTGCCTGTGATGTGTAACCAGTAGAGGACACTGGAGAGAGAGAGAGAGAGAAAGAGAGTGAAATGCCAGCTCTCTTGAAATCACTGCCAAATCTTCCATCAAATTTAACAAGGATATGACATAAGATCATCTCAAATAGCTGTCACAGGTGCCCTCCTCCCACTCACAGGCATGTGTGAGGGCATGAACTGTCCTGAAAAAAAACCCCAAACACTGTTTCAAATGAAAGTGAGAATATAAGTTTCTACTGAATGATTCAAGAAACTGTGTTTGGAGAGGTCTTTGGTTTGCTACTTGTCCTTTTCATCCTTGTTTCTCTGACTTCTTTCCTCATAACAAGACTCATTGTAACAAAAAAACCTGACACCATTACAAGAGATTTGTGACATTTCTTTTTCTCTACTGGACTGAGTTAGGAAAGCTTCAAGGTCATTTTCAAGATAAACCTGATCTTCCCCTGCTTGTCATTAACAGGGATGATAACAAGTTGTGACAGTGAAGTGTCTGTGATAATCTGTTGCAAAATAAAATGCCCACTATATGTTTCTTGACAGTATGACGTCACAAAGATATACCTACAATGAAATATACATTATTAAATTTATGTAATACCTAACTCTACTGTCTATTCAAATCAATGGCACAAATTTCAACAGTGTCAGTAGAGGCAGGATTCCTAACAGAAATACTTACAATTATGCTTGTAACACATGAGGGGTTTTCTTCTGTGTCACTGTTTCTCGTTTTGAAAGGAAAAATACATTTCATTATCATCATGCAAATATCTACTATTTATAAATCCTGTATTTTATGAGAGGAAAATTTTTCCTAACTCTGAAAATTCTGCCTTTCTGTTTGTGGTTGTTTCTATTGTAGGTGTATAATTGTGCATTCATCAGTAGAAACATCATATGCTTATTTCATGGAGCAGTAGAGACACACTTCCCTGACCTTCAGCTTAAACAAATGGTGCCTTTTACCTTGTGAACTAAGATTAGGCAAAAAGATAAGTGAAAAAGCATCAAAATGTCTATCAATGCAGTGAGCAAAATACTGAAATAAGATTGAGTTCCCAAGGTTTAGGCCTATTCTCATTGCACCTCAAATGGATATAAATCTTTAAAAGAAAGAAAAACTGTTGGTAGAAAAAGTATTTTTCTTTTTAAGAGCTTAGATAGGAACTCAGACAGATGCTTTGGCATTTTCTTACAAATTGATGGTAGCCTCCCAGACTGTTTTTTTTTCAGTTACACATTGGCTGAATTTTTTAAATGGTAGAAATCTAAATCAAGTGACAATATGTCCTATGATGACTAATACAAATGTAATGACAACCTGTGCCACAAGGAAGATACATAAAATCTTTTCCTACAGATGACTAAAAGCTCACTTTTTCCAGCCTTTAGGTATCTGTATTTGAGCTCTTTATCTGGAATTTCTTTAAAGGAAATTGCAAGAACGAAGCATGTGATTGACCTTGACTTAGGGTAGGCATCTGAAATAAATCAGACTAATCACAGTCTGCTTCTCTCTAGCATCCAAATAGGCAATCAAGACAACTAGCTAACAGAATTAACTGATATATTTCAAGGAACTTAAACGAAAGTCATTTCACTGAGCCTTGGGAGTACAGCCTCTTCCACTCAGTAGTTGTATCAGTCACAGTTTGGGAAGATGTTCAAACATCTTCCTAAACTTCTTATGCCTGGACACTCAAGCCTCTCCCATACGATATTGCTAGATATTGCATACCACAAAAAATTTTAAAAAGTTGACATTAGTATATGACTGTGGTTTGAGTCCTTCCTAGCAGAATACAGGCAAAGTGTACCAAGTGATAAATTGAAGCCCTGCTGCAAAACACAGAATTGCTCTTTTTCACTGAAAAGTTCACAGTTAATCCTAATTTGACATTGTTTTTCAACATCTGCAGACAGCCACTAGGCAAAACAGTCAGCAGCCATCCAATGGCTCACAATATGTAAAGGCTAGGTATATTCTCTCTGACACATGATCACTTTCCTTCCATGAGGACAGCAGAGAGTCTAGAAGAGTGAGCCCACAGGTGCTCCATAGCTGGCTAAGGTTGAAACTGAATCTCAGCAGACTTTTTGGCAGGTGGAGGGGTAGAGCTCCGAAAAGCTTGCAAGAAGGTACATGCTTACATGATGGATGTTATGCCACATTTACTCAGTTTATCCTGTACTTCTGGAACAAATTTTGTTTTCTCACTGAAACTAAGTTCTCCAAATAGTGATATCTTTATTAGCTACTATTCCCTTCTGTATAGTAGTCTAGATCCCACTTTGACAAAAGAAGGAGAGTATCTGACCTCTATTTCGTTTCATCACAAATTTTTGGTTACATTACAACAATGTGTGGGTGGGTTTGGTTTTTTATTTATTTTAAAAATTACCTCTTGGGAAGCTCTTACTGCTGCTGAACCCTGTAGTTCATCTTCCCAGTACCACAAACTAATGAATACACATACTAAAACCTCTCTTCCACTCTCCACATGAGAAATAACTGAGATGAGAAGAAGGATAATAGGTCTGAACATTTAATGGCCTAAGGTGTGAAAAATTACCTCCAATTCCAGGATGCAAACCAGTGGTTGACAGGCAGGCTCTGCTGGATGAGCCAACATCACCTACGTTGAAAACAGTTTTCTTAGGCCCTGAGACAAGAACTCCTGTATGAAGAAAGGACTACTTTCCCCTTGAAGCACATTTTTATGACCTTGCACACACTAACATAAATACAGAACAATGTGTAATTGAAAAAACCTAAATCACTATCAAAACATAACACTTCACTGTCTATAGTTCTTCCTCTGTGGAGACAACAAGAGAACAAACAGCATCTGACAGATATTTAGTCACGTTGCTTAATGTGTAAAGTCCATCAATAGAAGAGTACAGCGGTAAGGGTGGTGTAAAAAGAACCAGGCAGGTATTTCGAGCTTGTTACCTGAAATGAAAATCCAGGGCAAAAAGTGAGGAGAGGGAAAGAAACTGCATGCAGTGAAAAGTTTTGTAAAATTACCTATTTTCTAAAAAAATAAAGAATAATAATGCATTTTGACCTGCAGTTAACAATGAACAAATGATTAAATAGCTTTGAAAATCATATGCTTTTCTTTAGAGGTCATTCTAACATGAAAGACATTGTGTAAAAGCAAAAGGAAAAAATAAAATCAAAACAACCTCTTCAGTCTACTTTCAAAATTACTTTGCCTTAAATAAAACCTCAGAACTACAATGCTTTAAAACTTCTACAAGACTTTTTGTCTTACATTTTTACTTCTCAATAACTGGAGAAGTAAAGTGAAGGAAAGTTTTTGCTTCTCCACAACCAGATTTTTCCCCAAATTACAGTTTGTTAAATACACTCAGTTCTGTATGATGGACAAAAGACCAATGACAAATCAGTCTTTACTTGGAATGATTTCTTAATATTGCTGCCTCACTCCTAATTTCATATTCAAGAAAAATCTAGCCAATTACAGGCACTAATATTTAAAGTATACACAACATTAATTGCAAAGAAAAGAACTGACAAAAGAACAGTGTTGTTCAAGTAATGCACAAACATGGAAACAGAAAGTCATTATTACAGTTCTAAATACACCAAAATTTGGCAAGGTACCCAGTGTGGGTTTTTTTTTTTGTTTTGTTTTGTTTTTTTTTTTTAACCCTGGAGTTTGTATTATGGAGGTAAGGTTACTTCCCTGTCAGTAAGAAATAATTAATGTTGAAACCTTCCAGAAAAGCTCACTTTTGACCGACATTAGAATTTTTGACTGAAATTTGATTTCTGGTCTATCTATTCCTCAGCAAACATCGAATTTCCTACGGGGAACAAACATACACCCCAAACTTCAATTTATTATTATTTTTTTTCAGTTGGAGCATGCAATGTCCTTACTCTAATATCTCTGCAGCATATCTGGGGAATAATAGCTTTGGTGCATTGTTTTCCTCTGTAGTCTGCATCCTCCCTCAGTGGAGAACTCCTCCATTGCATGCTGCAGGCACCTGGCTTTCCTGACGCGCAGTTTGCTCCCAGGCAGCACCTCCCAGGCTGCCCTCCCCATCTCAGCTGATCAGGCTGCTCCCAGTGTGGAGCAATTCAGTCTTCTGGCTAAGTCACATCAAAGATTACCTCCTTCTGACATATTTAAAAAAAGAACTGGCAACCTTTTTGCTCTTTCAGGGTTTAAGCATTCCAGACTCCTAATCCCTTCTGGACTTGGCAGACTACCTACAAAATAAATGCTATTGCCACGCGAAAAACTGAGCTGACCAGACAAGCAGGCAGGGATCTTTGGACAGATGTGAGTTTTTGCAAGGGAGGGTCCATTAGAGACCAGCCTTCCTTCGCCCTCGCGATCAGTGCAGCTGCTCCCCACTTGTGGCTGCAAGGGAGCAGGATGCTGTCCCAAAGGACACGGGGTTCAACTGGATATACATTTAAGCAGCAGGTGGGTAGAGGCAGGAGGATAGAAAGCAAGAGCAATTTGCTTCTCTCTCCTTCCTCATGGCCAACAGGAAGAAAAAACTTCTAACAAGAAGAAAGATCTAGGCTCCGTGTTATCTGCTCTTACTGGGGTATTTCCCACACATGAAACTTCGTAATGCTGATGAGACTAGTCAAATGCACTGTTTGCAAAGAGATTCCTTTTCCAGGTAAAATAATCTCATTTTTACTGCTAATTGTGAGAGTCATGTTGAACAGCATGAAAATGCCCATCAATACCCAGTTTTCCTCCCACATGGTTTATTTTAGTGCTACTGTGGTGCAGTTTTATTAGTATAATTCTTGTAATACTGGACACATCATTGTCACAACATTTTAAGCCTGTGTTAAACAATACACAGAAGGCCTGTTGGTGCCAAACACAATACAGCCATTAATTTAGTTCTAAGATACATGCTCAAAAAGATAAAAACAGTAACTAATAAAATAATCAGATATTTTTGAGGAAGCACCCATGCTTATTTCTGCTGTACCTGTAACAAGAATGAGGTTTTTTTGCTTTACAGGGTGAATATTTAGAACAAAAGGTTCTAAATTCAGCAGCCTTTGGAATATTTAATTGCATTTTTGATTTTGCGAGGCAAAAGCATTCCTGTGACAAAGTGCCAACTATGAGATATTACATGAAGAAATGTGACATGGCAAAAGGGACATGGCTGCCAGGGATTACGGCACAGCAATGAGTGCCCTGTTTGACTCAACTGCTTTTAATTAGAAATAAGGTTGTGTGAAGTGCCCAAGAATTCATAACTTGTAAAGTTAAAATTGGGGGGGGGGGCGGGGGAAGGGTCAGCTATCTATTCAGTTAAAAACAAAAAAAATCCTCTATATAAATGCTACTGCTCATTATCAAGAGGATGATGGCTATTTTAAAACAAACAGAAGAAAACCCATGGGCATTTTACAGGTTTATTTAAAATATTCAAAATGTAAAGCATTAAAAAAATCTCACTGATCACCACTAGACCAAAGAGAATATTAATAAATTCCAGAGCCAACTCTTTTTTTTTTTTTTTTTAATCCTTCAATTGTGGGGAAGAATTTAGAAAACATGAATGCACCTGAAGCACCTTCATTTATGACAACCTTCTAATTCATGGAATTAAACAGGAAAACCATGGAAAGTACCACCCACATTTGCAGTGATACAATATATTATGAAAGCATAAACTGTTTTAGAAAGTCCATATTTTCACTTAGATAACCAGCATATCAGCTTTTTTCTGACCGGGCAGTGTATCAGAAAGCACAACAGCAACAAAAGAAAATGAAAGAAATCTGTCATGGTGGTTCTACGCCACACAAGAGTAAAGCCTGATGAATGTGAGAGACTCTCTTTGCAATGACCCTTCTTTAGACCTACTGCCACTATTACTGACATGAGTAACTGTATTCTGTCCTAAGATAAATGATTGTCACTGATAAGACAGAATAAATAGACAATCAACTACCTGATTGAAATCCCCTCTACTTTTTGTGTGTGTGTGTAGTACTGTTTAATCACTGATTGATTGACTGACTGACCGATTTGAAAGCAGGGTCAGTTTCTGTCTTTGCTTTGGGTTATATTCCTGACAATGGGGGCTCAACCGTAGCTGGAGGCATTTGAGATCTTCTGACCTGTATTAAGATTTGAGAGTCTTGTATGCCTGATTCTCATAATAATGAGCTAGCTAGATACAAACAATGCTCATTTTCTGTACAGATAGACACACTCCACCCTCATTATAAAACTATTTTCAAAAGCCAAGGATATTGAATGTTATAACAGTAATGTCAGCTCTCATGATTTAATCATGAGGCACACGAGTTTTTCGTTTAAATTTGATGTTCTCATGATCTCAATATTTTTCATGCAAATCTTGTTATTTCTGCATCCTTTCACACTCTAGCTTAAATTGCTTGTCAATTGCATTGCTCTCCTTGAGTGCAGTGCTTCTGAGATTCACCAATATGATTTTACACATCTATTTATAACTATTACTTTAGCATTTTATCTCTTAAAGAAGACGTTATACATCATCCAGAATCTCTTCACTGAGCCAGATGAGTTGGAAGCAATATTTCATTTTCATTTTAGGAAAGACGAATGCAGAAACAGTTTAATTATCAATATTTAAATTAGCCCAACGGTAAGGCTGCTCAGAAGAACTGATGAGAGCAAAAGGACAACAGAGTGAACAGAAGAGATACACAACATACAGGAAGTTAATCACAGTGTTGTGTTTCAAATATGCTTTATAAGAAGGAGAGGAAAAGGCGTTTTATCTTTACTACACCTCAAAGCAGGAGTGTCTCTGGGGCTTAAATTAGCAGCAGCTCCTCTAACTCCTACTTCTGGAAATTCTGTCTCCCTACCCACCCATCCCACTAGCCGCTAGATTTTAGTGCCTTAACCCTGAAATGCAACAGTCTTTAATTTCTGTGAGACTAAGACCATGACCCATATACCTAAGTCATGGCAACAGCAATATTTTTTCTTTTCTAAGCAAGCGTTCATTAAAGGACTCTAGGAATCCACACACGTGTGCATGCATGCTCAGGTTGAATTTAGCTGAAAACAAAGAAAACCAGGGTGCCTCCAAGGGCTTGTTCTCCCAGGAAAGACTGACAGGGCTGGGGATGCCACATCAAGAAACTTGGGGTTTTATGGATCATGGAACTGCACAATGAAATACCAGAACAACTGAATGTGAATATTTCATAATTAAAAGGAAAAATTATCTATACATCATATGTTTCACTGTTCCAGTACAGAGTGAAATTTATAAACTTCCATGGCTTTGCTACTTCTCACTACTCTTATAACCTAAGGAAACAAAGTACATATGATCTTGCCCTCTCTCTGCCCATTTGTTAATTCTTTTAAAAATAAACAAACAATTGAATAAAAATCAGTCAATATCAACCAAATGGGCTGAAAAGCAGATATCTCCAATGGTCTGTAGATTAGACATGTAAATTAGGACACAAGGCTGCAGTATCCCCTCAACACTCGGCTGCTCTATTTGGTCTATCAGCTGCCACTCAGCAACGTGTAGTTCAGCACCATCTGCAACACATGCTGTTTCTTGCCCAGTCTGTAGTTCGAAAACACAGGAGGGAGCACAAAATAGTCTGTAGATTTAGGGGTGCAGAAGTCAGGGATTAGAGAGACAATAGCATAGGAGACGCAGGTGGGGGCTGAGATTACTTTTGTCAGAGAGAGCACCTAAGACGTGAATCCACAAAAAAGTGATGATTCTTTACTTTTCCCACTCAGAATATTATCTTGGAAAATAGCAGCAACTCCCACTTTGCCTAGTGTGTCATTCTGAGAGGTTTTCACCTCATCTGCTGTCACACCATAGCTATCACTTCTGGATAGGAACAAGTTGTTTGTATTGCTGCCTATTTGGAAAAAACAGATTTAAAAAAAAACAAACCTTATTTTATTTTTCCTCATAGGAAACATTAAGAATAAACAACACAGGCTGTGTACCTTTTCATAATTTTAAAGGAGAACTATGCTCTTGTGGAACTAGTGCAGTTCTAAGTAAAATTATATGACTGTACAAAATCATCAGCACAACTCTAGATTAACAAAAAATCTTGCTAAAAGAGAAACAGAAGTTTTATATGTATATACACACGCAAACCCCTACAATGAATCATCCTTTTTCATAGAGCAAACATTTTTTATTAAAAATGCTCTAAATAAATAAAATCATTGATGAAAAAGAGGACAGAGTAAAAATAAAATGCAGTAAAATTGCTGAGCATCAGCAAGAGATAAAATATGACTTATTTACATATGGGCCAGAATAACTATTACATAGACTCCTTTTAGAGTTGTCTAAGCACATTCTTTGTATGGGTAGAGAGAAAGAAAAATAGAATACTAAATCAAAGCACATATCACTAACTCTGGGGGCGGGTGAGATTTGTGATTAAGTTTGCCCACTGGATAAGCCTAGCAAAAGTAATCTATTAACCGTGTGGTCTTTCTATTACACCTCTTTACTTGAGTACATCTGGAAAAATCTGTGCCTTTCATTGCAGTTTTGGAAGTAATGAAGGTTATGAATTATAAACATAAAGCAGTCAGAGATCTGCTCAATTTGTGCCTGAGAGGAAGGAAAAGGCATGAAGTCCGAACGTATGAATTTATTTTGAATGACTTCCATAAAAATTATCTGTTTGGAATAAAGACACCAACGGTCCCTCTCCAACCCCCAAATGACTGCTGGCATGCAAGGCAGCTCAGGGCTTCTCAGATGTGCAGGCAAAATTGATTTTTACTGTGTGTGCATCCAGGGGTGCAGCCCAGACTTGGGACAGGACTCTTCCACCACAAGAAGGGAAGACTTAAGGCAAAAGAGCAGAAGGGGACCAGAAATCAGGAGAAAGCCCTCTAAGTGTCAGACTCTGCTCCCTCCATCACTAGAGCTACGTTGGGGTAAGAAGGGTGGTGGCCCCATCTCTCCTTTCCTTAACCCCAGTTCTTTTTCATCAATGCCAGTGGTGCTAGAAGCCAAAGGTGATGCTGTCCTGGACTGTGCAAATGACACCTTTGCCGAGGTGGAGGAATGGCCCTTGCAGCCCCCTGGATGCATGGCTTGCCCCAGGCTCCAATGGAGGGGAAAGGGAGGTGAAAACAGGGCTGCCTTCATCATCCAGGAAAGAAATAGGACAAAAGCAGAGCAATATAGCGTGACGAAGAGGGGGTGCCTGCTCAGTGAGCTAGGACAATGGCTTGTAGAAATCTGTCAGAAATATCATAAGGAAAAGTATAGAGTTATTACTGTTTCTATAGCCCCTAGGATCCTCCGGTGGCAGAACATTTTCAATGATTGTTTCTGTTTGGTGGAATCAATTATCTCCTGATAGATTCTCCTTCAAGTTTAAGATTGCATTTAAAAACTCATCTGCTTTCTGAATTCTAATTGGGTGTGTTTTGAACTGTAGATTTTTGGGGTGAATATTTCGTTTATGAATCTCTTTATGTTTCAAAGTAGTTGCCAAACCCATTTACGTGTCTGCATGGTATAAACTGTTCTACATGCAGTATACAATTTAACTTGGATATCTGATTTATTAAGAATGGTTTGATATGCTATCAAAGTGAGAAACAAAAAGACAAAGCTGAGAAAAATGAAGCTCATTAATGTTTATGTATTTTTAAAATCACACTTGTGCCTTGGAATCTTGATTTATTATTGCAATAGACATTCAGACATGCTAGAAATAGTATTATTATTAATTTTATTCCAGACAACAAAGTGAAAAGGGTGGGGGTTGGGAAGGGCAATAAAGGATAAAATTGCCCTTTTTGTTTGTTCATTGTGGAATCAAGCAGTCTTATATGTAACTGATATATGTGCATAATACCATTCCTTCTGAAGGATTCTTAAATGCTTCATAGAATATGAATAAATCCTGAATGACATACTAATGCCTTCCTTAAGCAAATCACTTTGAAAGTTAGTGGGCATTTGTGTGGTTAATTAGAAAAAATAGCTGATCAGAACCTTATTCTGGATGAGGACGTCAAACTTGGTCTATTTGTATAAATACATGGTTCATAGGGAGATGCTGTCACACTTCACCCCAGCAGTGCCTGTCCTTGTCAAAGAGCTCTACCTGCGAGGCAATTTGGAGCCCAGGTGCACATTGCAATTATGGACAAAGCTTCCCACCATCTTCAAACAAAAAGATGGTTGATTGCCTTTCTCAGCTCTGCGCCTTGCTTTTGTCATCTATGGCTCTGCTAATACCCAGAGAATAACCAAGAGGTGCATTGTATGTCTGCTTTTGAAGACCATCTTCAAGCTAAAGTGGATGTAAGCTGAAGCGTTCAGGCAGCCTATAGGCATCAGATGCAGGGAATATATTACATGGCATGCTCAATTCATAATTAATGCTGTATGTGCATTTATTTTACAGCTGCCAATTCTGTGCAAGGTCTGAGGTACTTTCAAGTATGGATAACGTAGAAGGGAAGAATTAATGTGAAGATGGAAAGCAGGCTTGGGGGTTACAATGGGTGGCTGAAGACATTACTGGGCCTTAATTTTTCCAGTTTTGTTGATGAAATTGTCCCCTGGGCCACCTGAGCTCATTTTTTCTATGATGTATTATTAGTAAGTCTTTGATGAGTTTCAGAAAGATCTGTCCTAGTTGCAATTGCTGCTTTTCTGCATAATTACTGGCATTGGTACCAATTCTGCTTTCAGGTCTTCCTCCCACTGGCACTTTCACAATGTTGTCTGTTCCCAGAAAACCCCAGCTGTCTTAGAGGACTACAGCCTGCACTCATGCTCCTCCAGGGAGCCTCTACCCTTATACAGGCTGAACCGATGCAGGCAAATTCATTCCTACATGGGCAAACTGCCCCATATTGTGTAAACTCTAGGAAGAACCATTGCATCTGCCTCAGTAGAACCAAGCTCCACCATCACAGCCCTCAGCTGTTACTGCAACACACACGTATAGGTAGGAGTGCAATACAAGATACAGTTAGCATTTTAAAAATTAAATTTTTGTTGCTTGAAGCAAAACAAAGAATCTGTAGTCACCGTATTTAGAAATCAACTTCCTTTGCAAACTTTTGTTTTGTTAGATAACATTTCTCCACGTAAGTATTTAGCTGTGGGTTGCAGATTATTTGCAAAAAGCAAATACAACAGGGAAGAAATCACAGCTAAAGCAAAATTATTTCATATAACTTTTCTCTTCAATAGCATGCTGTTCTTCTTTCCAATACCTCTCTCTTACAGAAACCTTTCCACAGTCCATACTACAGAACGTTATGGCATAACACAATCATTGCAACACCTTATTAAGGGATAGGGCATTTTGTGTTTTTTTTAAATCTGGGTTTTGAATCAGAAGATATGTTCCCAGATTATCCAATTTCCGTAAGTGAAGTATGCTTAGTAAAACTCCTAGAAACCAATGGAAGCTTTAACTCTGAGAACCAAACTGATATTACGGGAAAAGCCAAGGACCTATTTTTAGCAATGTTAAGCACTTGCAAACTGAGAACATGTCTGAAAACTATCGGGCCTTAGGAACTGCAGAAAAGCCCACACTTACAAGGCCCAGCTATTTCACACTGCTAATTAGTGTGCTGTTTTTCAAGAATACTTCCTATTTTGAATCCTAATCTGCTCTTATCTGCTCTTATTTACGCATCTATAGTTGATTATGTGCTATGCCCATTATACAGTACTTCATCTCAAAATAACAAATGGCATTGATGACACTTCTGTTAGCAAACATCTGGTGAAGGAAAAATAACGCTTTTCATGCAACAGAGCTCAATCATATTTCTGACTCCAAAATTTCATTTAAAATAAATGTTCAAAAAACCAAGCAAATCAATATTCCAAGGACATCAAAAGGTCAGAAAATGTTCTTGCAGTTTGAAATTAACATTGTCCCTGCTGCCTGATGTACCCAGCCCCTCAGCTCCCAGACAGATACCCTCACTACTCGCTGGCTCCTCTTCAGTGCTTGGGACCAAATTGCACCTAAAGGAACTGACAGTACAGCTGTTTGCCGATTACAAGACACTCTGGCACATCTCAAGATAAGATGAAAATCTTCCAGTATGCTTCATTAAGGGTTTTATTATTTCCCAGGCCTTTCCTCTATAGCATAATGGGAATAAAAGCTTCTGAGGTTCACAGATCTTACCTAAGGTACCATAATGCATAGAAAACAGCATCCCTTTCTTCACGAAAGAATCCAAAGATTTTACAAAAGGCAAGGGAAAAGGAGCTAATATTAGACACGGGAAGCTATTTTCCTTGATAAAAAAAAAAAAAAAAATCCGAATTCAAGCCTACAACAGATTTCAGGCTTGAAAAATACATACATCTGTGCTGAGACATGGAATCTCTAAGTTACTTCATTATTGGCACTTAAAGCTGCTTTCAAGAAACACCTGGACTTGAGTAAGCAGTGTGATCAGACAATGTCAGCAGGGGTGGGCAGATTTAAAGTGTGTTACACATTCAAAAACCATTTTAAAGCTGAAAACTGCATTATCAGCAAACCATTTACAATAACATAAGTACATTATTATTAATGCTAGAGCTCTTCTATAGGTGATTCAATAATCATCCACTCTGATTCTTTTCAGAAAGATATGGTTTCTGTTCTCTAATTATCACAATATTATTAGCAGCTTTAACATTCATGATTCCAAATACCGTTCCTATAAGTTCTTCTTTGTCTTAAATATTTTTACAAATGCCTATAGTAACACTAAAAATCACAGTTTTCTCCTACCCAATAATATGATTCCCCAGATGCAGTCATTTGTCTCATGCATTAAGTTTGAGGATGAAGGAGAAAGTGTTCGGTGGTCACCACTTTGTTTGCATTCCCATTTGGATTACTGTTTGGAAAGCTTGAGTTTCCTACAGTGTTACTGAGACTGTGAAGTAACTGCCAAAACTCAAAGAAGCTGTAAGCTTTTCTATTTTCCATGTAGCCAAAAATACATGATAAGCCATTTATGCCTATATGGCTGTCATTATGCCCAGGAAGAACTTGTGCTGATCTAATTAATAACACTGCTTCCAGATAGCAACGCTTAAGCAGAGATTAAAATTGCTTAAAGATGAGTATGAACACGGTTTCACAGATGGGGAAAAAAAATGATTTGATGAATTAGTTTGCATAAGACTTCACAAAGAGAATGAAACAGCAAATTTATCTGATTCAGATCCCAGTTATTTTTATATTACTATCACATTCTTGCCTGTAAATATATCTCTGCGCGTGTATTACACACACAAATACACACATATCTCTAAGGATCATTTAAGTTTAAAAATGTGTTCCAGAAATATATTGTTCTTAAAGGAACTAATATTCATGTATTTATCTTGTGCCTCAAACTGTGGGAATAACAAGTGTTATTTTGGAATCTAAATATCTCATGGCAAAAGTGAAATGCAGTCATCTGAGCAAGTAACATTGTCCCCCACACACCCTTTCCATCAGCCCCGGCTTCCCATCATACACCATATATTCAGACTGTGTTTCCAAATACAAGTGCAGGGAGAAGAGAAGAAAAAGGCACAGCCCAAAGTTACCTTATCCAAGTTGGAAAATTGAAGAGCATCTTCAGGACAGTGACAAGTTCCTCCAGAAGGTAGGAGGATAGAGCATGTGGCTTTGTACACACAAACACGTATTTCTGCAAGCATATGGAGTGATAGAGGAGCCAGTTTAGTCACATTGGCATTCCCATATTGGTAGCAGGAATCATCTACTAATTATTTTCATGCTTTATATGACGTTAGAAGACTAGCAGTCTTCAGTGTATCTCATGTTGCAAAAAAGCTTAAAGAAAATAAATCAAGTCACCAACACATTTTTGGGACCTTCTCCAACCCATCCAGAAGACAGGGATGGGCATAGTTTGTTCTCTAGACCCTTCACCAGCTTGCACAAGTCCTATGAGGAGCGGCTGAGGGAAATGGGGTTGTTTAGTCTGGAGAAAAGGAGGCTGAGGGGAGACCTTATCACTCTCTACAGCTACCTGAAAGGAGGTTGTAGTGAGGTGGTATCAGTCTCTTCTCACAAGTAACAAGAGGAAATGGTGTCAAGTTGCGCTAGGGGAGGTTTAGATTACATATTAGGAAAAATTTCTTCACTGAAACGATTACCAAGCATTGGACCAGGCTGCTCAGGGAAGTGGTTGAGTCACCATCCCTGGAGACATTTAAAAGACATGTAGATGTGGTGCTTAGGGACATGGTTTAGTGGTGGACTTGGCAGTGTTAAGTTTGTGGTTGGACTCAATGATCTTGAGGTTCTTTTCCAACCTAAATGATTCTCTGATTCCCTCCAAAGCTGCCCATCATCTATTTCATTGTGAGAGGGCAAAGAAAAGAGGAGGGAGGGCGGAGGGGGTGGGAATCAAAGCTCTGACCCATTTCAAGAATCTTTGCATTTAGAAAGAAATCAAACATCTGAGAAAGCCAAAGAAAAATGAAAAAAAAAAAACAACCACCCCCAAAAAAACCCACAAAACCAAAAAACAAAAACCAAACCCAAACCAAAACCTGAATACCTCCAGAGAATGGATTTAAGTTCCTATCTACATGATTGCTGAACTGATGCATCCTTTACTCTAAATGTTTGTTTGCCCGTAGCTTCCAAACATCACTGCATAGAGTCAATTCGTTGACTTGGGTCAGATTCAGACATAAATCTGTGTCCTATATCCACACTGCTAATACGCTTAAAAGAAAGTAATGAATGCTGCACTTCCAGATAAGTATAATGAATACCAAACCTCGCAAAACAGCTGCATATGGGTGTACTTGATGAGACAGAACAATGGTCTGAGACACAATAATCTTATTTGTTGGTAAATTATTCCACAAGTCTATTGAATTTTGAGTTGTCCTTATATTTCAGTATCTTCTCATGTTTCTGCCCTTTGTGCCCATCACAAAGCTTTCTGATTTAGGGCGCAAACTGGCCTACATACTGCTGGTATCAATTCAAGCATCCTCTTCCCAGATTATGCAGGCACTCAGATCCTGGCAGCACCAATTAGAAAGCCATCAGAATAACGCTGCTGAGTGCAGTATCACAGTACTTGCAAGATGCACACTGGGCACCAAAGGGGGAAGTCTGCCTATAGTCTTTTGTCTAGTTTTAACAAAACAGTTTGATGCAGTGGAGTGTTGAACAAGAAGAATCTTGACTTTCGAACGCAAGTGTTCTGCCTTAAGAAGAGAAGGCAGAGAAATGGGGGAGGATGAGGAGGGGTGTGTGCGCAGGGTGTGGAATCTACCTCCTGCTGAGCAAAATAGGTTTTTGAGAACCATTTGCAATGCATAGTCTGAGGTTCTGGTTTTCGCGTTCCCAATTCAACATGTCAGACTGTCCCAAAGTCTGCTGCTTCTGCCGTCATCAGAACAGTGCATTAAAGAGTTTTGCTCTCTGTGAAGGAGTTAATTTTTGTCCCTATGGATCTTCAACCCCTTTGCACTCTGATAGTATATCTAGTGAACTGGAACCTATACCAGTTTCAACAGATGCTCCAGAGCAAGACTGAGCAAGAAGCAGTGTTTTCAGCCACCAGGGAATTGGAGAGAAGGCTAACTACTACACTGGGCTAAGACTGCAAGTTTTAGCTAAAAATATCAGAGACAAATTATGGTTTGGGGCCTTGTGAACACGAATTGAACACCAACGGACAATACAAAAAAGCAACGTTTTTTTCTCCAATTTTGTTTTAAATAGAGAAACAAGGAAGTCCTGATGTGGCATTTACTCCTTGGTCTGAGTCATAAAACATTTGGGTCTTAGACTGAAACAACACCTTTGCTACTCTTTGGAGCAAACGTTTCCCAAAACAGTGCCTTGTGGTTTGTTTCATGTATCTTTAGAATGCAGAAATTACGGAAGTCTTTACTTCAGTCAGATTTACTTTCCCAATCTTTTACTTTAGCATTCTCTTCTAATAAATGTTCCCTTCATCTTTCAATTGAATGCATCCCTTCCCATCCTGGTTTAACCCCTGTCAGCAACCAAGTACCATGCAGACACTCACTCACTTCCCACCCACCCAGTGGGATGGGGGAGAAAATTGGGAAAAGAAGTAAAACTTGTGGGTTGAGATAAGAATAGTTTAATAGAACAGAAAAGAAGAAACTAATAATGATAATACTAATAAAATGACAACAGTAATAATAAAAGGGTTGGAATATACAAATGATACACAGTGCAATTCCTTACCACCCGCCGACTGACACCCAGTTAGTCCCCAGGCGGCAATCCCCCCACCCCCATTCCCCCCAGTATATGTACCAGATGTGATGTCCCATTGTATGGAATACCCTGTTGGCCAGTTTGGGTCAGCTGCCCTGGCTGTGTCCTGTGCCAGCTTCTTGTGCCCCTCCAGCCTTCTTGTTGGCTGGGCATGGGAAGCTGAAAAATCCTTGACTTAGTCTAAACACTACTTAGCAACTACTGAAAACATCAGTGTGTTATCAACATTCTTCTCATACTGAACTCAAAACATAGCACCGTACCAGCTACTAGGAAGACAATTAACTCCATCCCATTTGAAACCAGGACACCTTCCTAACATGAATCCACAGAAAAAGCGTAAGAACAACCAATTATAAAAATACCGTCAGGACCTGAAACTCATTGTTCACTTTGCTCCTACACACCCTGCCTCTTTAGCATTCCTCTCTCACCTAATTTAAAACTCCTTGGTACCAGATCAGACACTTATTTTGTATTTGTACACTGCTTGGCACAATTGGTTTCAATTGCTCCTTTTGCACTAATATAATCTTCTACTTGCTGAAAGATCTGTAAACTCAGTCTCCATACCAAAAGTCAAAGATCCAATCGCTAATCTTCTACATTGCAACACTTTGTATTTCTGCATCTGGAGATAGTGTATTGCCCTTATCCACTTTATGATTCCTTCATCTTTTCAAGTATAGGACAGAAAGTCAATGTCAATGCTGCCTTGGTCTTTTGACATAACAGCACCCAGAAATAATTTCTACTGCCGATATCCTCATCTAAACTTTTGAGGAGGCCTACAGCTGCTGAAGGATCTCAGAGAAAGCACACCATGTATTTATGCCCTGAAATTACATTAGTTTGGTATATGAATTTCTGATAGACAACTTGCATAACTGACATAATACACTTTTCAGAAAGGCATCCACAGGCTTTTCCTCCTTTGTTGCTTAACTATCTAGCACTTCAAACACTACAATAAAACACTGAATGCTTTGTTAATTGCGCAGAAGTCCACTAGCATCAGGTGACAGCAGTAGCTGCAGAAGTACAAACAGAAATGACATTGTGACATACAGTCTCCATTTCAGTGACCGTTTTGAAAAAGGCACTCATGTGAAAACTTTATAGTATATACAAAGGCTCTACAAAACAAAAATAAACCAGAGTCAAATCCTCAGACAGTAAGGTGTGTTTTTGAAGTCTTATTGTGCACATCAGTTGCAATTAGGAGGTCAGCTGATTATCAGACTGATCTGTGAACTAGAATGGGAACTGCTCAATCGGATTTTGTTCATGTCTTGTGCTGTTAAAAACTTCTATTACGAAATGGCATTAGAGAGTTTTCATACTCACGTAAAGGCTTTCCATTACGTCACCTGTACACATACAACAACATTCACCATCTGACCATTATTCTATGATTCACATTTTGTCTAATTAGCTATACATATATATATATATACACTGCCATAGCTGTGTCTGGAGTTTCAAGGACAAATGTTATAGTTCTTAGTTATCTTGTCTACCTAGATAATCTTGTGCAAAACAGCTGCAAAGCATTGTCAAAACTGAATGGTATATAGCTAGCCTTGCTGTAAGAAACAGTGAGTTATAAGGCATTGGTACATCCAACACAACTTTGTTTTTCTGCTCTGGAAAACAGCAACCATTTCAAAGTTAGCAACATGCTGAATAGCAATAGAAAAACTGAGCTGGAAGAGAGGGCTCATTGTGTTTATTCAGATTATAACACTAATTAGAATTCCATATTATGCATTTACATTGATTAGTTATGCACATCTATTATAGGCAATGAACTTTTTCTAATTCTTTTGAGAAGTGTACAAGCATTTCCTGACTAAAAAAAACTTTAAAAGACTGCAAAGTTGGACAATAAAAAATTATTTTGCTGGGATGAGAAAAATGTGGAAGATGCCAAAGGCAGCAAGAAAAGGTGTGAGAGAGACATGACAGAGAGATAGCAGAAGAGCGATGGCAGCTGGAAGGGAGGAGGAAGCAAACAGCAAGCAGGATCAGAATGAGGAGGAGGAATGGGAAGAGCAAGTATAGAAGTTTCTCTCGGTGTTAGGAAAGCAATGGTGAAAGAAGGAGAGATCTGCACATTTGAATTGACCACTTCCAGTCTGAAGTCTCTTTTTTCCTTAGTGGTTCTAGGGGCACTGGAGAGTCAAAAAGCCATGCCCAGAAGAGCTCTGGCATAAAGAAAATGTAAAAATGGTGCACTGCTCCAGAGTAGGAGCCCTGCAAAACAAGCCAGTGCATCCAAATTAAAAACAATAATCTGTTATTACATTTTAACAACAACAAAATCTGTGGATTTAAGAATCTTTTGTTTCCTTACATTCTCTTATTAAGGTGAAGTACTACATTCTCTTGGTATGGTACTTCACAATTAAATGACGCCACAGTGTTTTCTCCCCAAATGTTACTCTAATGTTACAAATTCTCTCTTCTGCTCTAGGTGCAGTGATGAGGCAGCATCCCAACTGCCTTTTATGTTTTTAAAGGGTATCCCCAAAATAACACCCTTGTTCACATCTGGTTTAAACATCATGTATTAAGTCCTTAAATGACGTCTTCTCTTTTTGGAGAAGAGTAGTAACAACAAAACATGCTGTTTAAACATTTGCTGCATTCCACCTAATTATACTGATCATGACATGCAAAACAAAAGTGTCTTATTTTTCCTCCCAAGTTTCCCTTGCCTTTGGCTGATTTGGTCTCTGTTCAAGTGGTGTATGAGATGGACCATTACAAAGATCTGTGCCCTGGGGCTCTTCAAAGCACAGTAAAACATTTTAGTCTTTGTGACAGTTACCTCTCAAAAAATCATGAGTTTCCAGCAAATCTTTTATATATGTATTTTCTCTCCCTACAAATTACAGATGATTCTAACTCTCCCCCCCCCCCCCAGCTGAATCCTCAGTTTTCTTTTATGATGATGTAATTTTATTTTACAGTTAGATACAGTATTTCCCTAAAGCCAGTTGTAGATTTGGTCGGAAGTATGCCGATTCCATTATCCTAGAAACTCAAACTAACAGTAGATATTGCAAAAAGAGTAAAAAAAAAAAAAAAAAAAAAAAAAAAAAAATTTCAGTAAACATCCATTCTTATCAGAACAATTCTGTCTTTTCTTTTCCCTTTCCCCAGAAGATAAACAGTTTATTCAACACTTGACAAGTTTGCAGTAAGAGCAGATATACAATCAGCTGAACGTATCATTCTGTCACCAGAGAAGGCACCGTAACATACTAAGGACTACCTAAAGATGATAATCAGCTAGCTTGCTTGGACACCAACAAATATTTCACTGCAGCTGCATAGAAGACGAAAATATAACTTCCTTTTTTCTTTGGTAGGCTTGCAGAAGAGTGTGGATACAGTTAGCTAAGCTAGCCTTTTAGTTATTCTTCTGCAGGTGACTGGTCCACATGAACCACAGAGTAACCAAAATATGTGCACAAACCAGTATCTAATACACCTTGCCCTATGAGAACTGAAGAAATGATCTCAGTGTGTTGTACATGTGTGACATCTCACATCATGCACTCATGATCTTCATTCTAGTCTCAGACAGAAAGGTAAGATTTTGCAAGCTGGGTTGCTGTCTAAGCTTCTTTTCTCAAACAACTGGGTATGTTGTGCTGATGTTTCTAAAGGCTGAGTTGAAGATAGTATTATATTCTTGCAAATGTTTCTGTAGCCCAGTTCCAGTTTACATTCCACAGATACATGAGCGCTCCTCTCCTCTTAACATTATTTACACTTTTGTTTTCAAACAAGACCTGACCCAAAGCAAAGCTACTTGCTTCTGGGGCTGGAAGCTTCATGTGAGCTCTTATGTTCTTTAGATTAGGTAACGCTAGGGGGCACAAATTTGCAGAGTGAGAGTTACAAAGGTAAGTCAGGAAAACAGGAGATGGATACAATAAATCAGGAAAAAACCAACATGACAAAGAAAACCTATAGACAGGATTACTAGCAGCTTTCTCTTCACAGCCTTGAAAGTATCATCATGTTGCAAAAAACTACAGTGTCATTGTATATTATGTACTGATGCTTTGGAGATAAGAAAAAAGAAAATCTGTAAATACTACCCCCCCAAAATTGTTTGTAGTTACAGAAACATCTGCAGAACGTAAAGTGACAAAACTATTTTCCAATAATACATATATTCATGACTAACATTCACAATGCCTGTGTTTATTTTCATATCCCACTCTTAACCACTGCCATCTTTGCTCTATTGGTAATTATTGGTAAGGTTGCCTGCTACTTATTCTAGCAAGGTTGTCAGCTATTTAGACTTCCTTTTTTTTTTTTGAGGGTATTGGATGTATTAGCCTGGCTTCCCCCCCAGTCCTTCTTTCTAAGGACTAGCACACATACTCATCCCATCAGATGCTGAGCAGCCACCTCTAAGTTACATGTTATTTTTAAAACACCTTACACATACTAATATACGAATTATCAGGAGAAAAAAAAAGTTATGCATAATTACTACTTAAGACAAAAACCCCCCTGCTTTGCTTTCTACAGACGGAAGATCCCCACCCCGCATCTGATACATTTGCTCTGTTATTTAAGGGTACCTATTATTTGTTCCACCACCAGTGCTGTAGTTGCAGACCCCATCCTTCTGTTAGAGCAGCAGCACACATGCTTGACCACCCTCTGCTCTGCCCTGCCAGCTGACAAGTTACTGACTGAGTCCCTTAGTAATGGCACTATTTTCACCCACATTGCCTCAGAAGAAGCCTTTTCTCAAATACCCTCCCCATTGCCATCACTCTCCTATCACTGATTTTACTGGTGCACTTTGATAGCAGATCAGTTACCCCTGTCTTACTGAAAATAGTAGGAATAGTGCTGTTAGTAAGCTGACTATGAGTTAGAGAAGAAGAAATAAACCCTTAATATTAACAGTTTATTCACTGATATTCCACCAGGGATCCCCTACATGCAACACCAATATGTAGGGCCACTACATGGACAAGCTCACAATCCCATTAAATATAGCAGAAACATACACAGGGAATAGAAGAAAGAAAGAACAAAAGACAGTTTATTGTACAGAGGTGACTGGACCTTAACTTTGCAGGCTGTTCCACATGGGGAAACTTTCACCTTTTTAAAGTCACATCACTGGTGTGATTCTCCAAATATGTGTTCCTGACAGATACAGTTTAACAAAATTATTTAACTAGTCCTGATAGCATTTATTAATGGCTTTAGAGAACTGCAGGGGAAACTCTTTCTTTCTTTACCTTAAGGTCCATCATGCCAGGAAAGCAATACATTCCAACTTAAACCGCACGGTTACATAGCAAAAAAGAACAACACACTGCAAAACTTGTCGCTGTTGTAGTGGTATTAGGCTGTCCCTGTTGTAGTTGTATTAGGCTGTAAAGTACCCATTGCAAAATGTATAAAAACCAACCACAATCTTCTCTTTTATGGCTCTTAATCCACGTTTAATTGCTATATCCCCACTTTACACTAATGGCGACTTCTACAAATGAGCAGATTCTCTGAATTCAAGAATAATTAAGCTAATGGGACTACTAGCACTAGTTGTAGAGTAGTAGTAATACAAGAATTGCACATAAACTGTACATTTCCACACCATTCCATGAGTTACTTGTTCCCAAATGAAAACCGTTGGTAGTCTGGTTTTATTTATGTTTTGAAGTAAATCATAATTTGTTTCATTTCTGGCACAAAAGCTTCCCTAGAAAGCAAAAACATTTATTTATTTTAATTGACCCTGCCTTGAAATCATCATGGGATTTGTTTGTTGGCCAAAAACATTTCAACAATGCTTGTGATTACGGAGCTAGCTGAAAGAACAGATCTGGGAGCTTTTTCTCCAAGGAAACTGTTTTTATTTTTAAAAACAAACTCCCTTCCCACATCTTCCAAGGCCAAATTCTTCAAAAATCTAATTTGTCATTGCCTACAATGGACCTGTTCAAGGGGGCCCCAAAATTGCAGGTAAAAGCAAACTCTTTTCTTCATGGTACATGCAATAATTTTCTGATATTAACAGTTATGCCATTCATGTGGAGACTACACATGTACTGCAGGGTGCAAGTGAGGAGGAAAAAAAAAAAAACAAACACCCAACCCCAAAACCACATCTTGCCAAATCAAATCCACCAAATAGACTCATCACTTCTAATTGGCTCTGCTGTTCATATAGCAAATAATGCAACTGTGTGCTATTGCTCTGTAAGGGCTATTTATATACTGTGACACACTGAAACACTCTGCTGGAAAAAGGAGTCTAAAACAGCAAAGCCCTGTCTCACAAGTCAGCTCTTGTCTGGCTTTGTTAGCATCAGGGAAGCCTAAGAAGGACCGACACCTTTATGTGATGCAGAGAATTAGGATCAAAGCAATCTTTCCGCAACCTGACATTGTTTTACACTCTGAAGTACATTGACCCTTTTAAATTTGTTTACTATTTGACCTTTCTAAATTAAGCCCTTACTATTTTTTTTTTTCCTGTGGACAGTAAAACACAGACAAATTTGCGAACTAGGTGTAAACTGATCAAAGATTCATTAAGAACAAGACAAATAGCATATCAAGTTAAATGTACTACACCATTAGATGGTTTAAACAGTTGCTTCAGGAAATTGAACCTCACACTGCAGAAGTAAGACTTAATAGATAGAACCACCTTCCTAAGAAGTCAGAGCAAGTCAGGTTCTGTATAGCTGATATTTCTGTATTTGACATATTTCATGCTAATATAATGCATTAATATCTAATACACACAATGCCACATTAAAGCTATGAGAACAGGGGGAAAAAAAAAAAGGTAAAGAATGAGACATTTGTTTAAAAGTCAATACAGGTCAAGGCTTCAGAGGAATTTATTACTTCTGCTAATGACCACATCGTCCCTGTAAAATATATAGATGTAAAGTCACAGTTTGGCAATAACATAGCCACAAATCAGTCAGTGGACATCAGAAAGATCTACCGTATTTCTCCTATTCTAGGAAATGGGAAGGCGGGTGCCAGCATTAGCTTCCTGCAGTCAGTATGCATACATGGAAGCAGGCAGGAATGACAGATTAGATTTCCTTACAATTAATTTAAGAAGCAAAAAGCAAGAGTATAGGGTCCAATGAGAATGCTACCATCTGTATGATGATGCAAAGCAGTAGTCCTATTAAATAGTAGAGTCACCATCTCAATATCTTTGTTCCGAAACCCCTCTTCCAACATTTAAATAGCAAGACTGTGACATGCCCAGTAAGGGATATCCCCATCAGAAAAAACAATACAGAGCATATAATCCCCAAGTCACTATTTATTGAAATACAGTCAAGGAGTTGCAAAATGCAATGAGATAAATCCATTCTGAGTATTGTTCCAGCCTCCCAAAGATTAAATCAGTCTAAGTTTGAGAATTTATATTGGATATATAAGGTCATGGCCAACCATCTAAACTGGCTCTGCTTTGAGTGTGGGATTGGTCCAGATGAACTCCAAAGGTCCTTCCCGCCTAAATTATTCTACGTATCACCCATTTATGCCTTGCCCAACACTGCAAAGCAAACAGAGCATCAGTCTTCCTCCCTTCTCCTACAACACGTCTGAACTGAGCCAGCCACATTTGCTCCCAGTACTGGTTTAAATATTAAGCTCATCTTTGAGAATGTTTTCACAAGCTTCCCAATTTCTCTTCCAAAACTCAAAATGTGGTAAAGCAACAATTGTTGCATGAAATTTTGACAGATATTTTGGAAAAAATAGGTCTTCACAATACTTAAATCCTGAGAGTTTCTAATACAAAAAGTGATGGAAACAGCACTTCTTAATAAAGTGGACAACAATGACTTCAAAAGGCTTTACATTCATGAGACTATGATTACAGTACGTCCTAGACTTCTGTCAAGTCCAGCAAATTTTCTCTAATTGCTCTTATTTCTATCAATGCAACTTGTCCTCATGACTTTGTGCAGGCATGATTACAATCTAGAGACAAACAGGCTTAAAATAGGAGGGTCATGCTGCTTTCCTCCCTGCTAGTACAACCTCAAAGAACCTTGCACTTTCCTATGCTGTGCTGTATTTGCCTGCAGAGAGATTATGTTCTCTAGCATTTTCTGTCATCGGCTTCTTTGGTTACCGACATGGTGCATGCCAGCATACCCTCGTGATCGTGTGGCACGTGTGTGGCACCGTATGGCACATTTCCAGAAGCAGCCTGGCTTTTTAGACGCAGGATCTTCAGAGCCCAAAGGCACAACCATGCCATAGTGCATAGACTGCGTTTGAGTAGTCGTACAGCACAACATGATGCTGAAATTGCCTGTGGCTGAGATGCTTTGGGGATTGGAAGCAGGAAGCCCTGCTCAGAGGTAGAGCTTATTGGGTTAGGTGCAATGCCATACTAATATGGCTACCATGCTTCCTGGACTGGAGTGGGTATTGCCACATACTCCTGTGTACTGACAGTACAGATACGTGTATATAAGGGTATGGGCGTACACCACCATCCCCCAAACCCTTGGAACTAGCTCAAGACTTCTTTTACAGTTCTTTAGTACACACTGTAAAAGGGTTATAAGCCACTTCAGAAAATGTGATTTTTCAAGGTGCTACCCTTTGATATTTAAATGTAATTCAATCATAGCAAAACATCAGACTGAATGATATATCACTAGAATAAATGAAAATATTATGAAAGAAGGCACTGTTGTTTTAGGAAATGACTGACAGGAAAAAAAAAATTGTGACATGCATGTGACTCAAATTCCTTTGAATTAAGTGCTGTTAACTATATTGATATCAACGTTCCTCTATCTAGTGAGTAAGGATTCACGTTACAGACAGACAACCGCACTGAAGACAACAGTCATTCTCTATTTAGAAAGTTGCAGGATCAACACCAATGGAAGATAAAGGGCTTCTATGGTAACATCACTCAGAGTGAGGCTTTTAGAAAAATAATGCTCAGCAGGAGATAACAACTGCAGACAGAACAGAGGGAAGGAAAAAAAAAAAAAAAAAGAAGAAGAAGAAATCTGGCCAGAGTGAATAAGACAGGACATAAGAAGATTTGTGGAGGTGTTTTTAAGAAGAAGATCTCTTACAGTTGCATAATGTGCTAGCTCCATTATGACCAGTCACCGATAGAATCACTTTACTCACTTTTCCAATGACGGTAGCAGTTTTGGTAGACGTGCAAGTAATGCATGTCATGAGAACAAATGCCAAGATAACCATGTATAATTTTAAGAGGAGAAATACAGAAATGTTACTTTTTTCTCACGTGTGCATTCACAAAATCCATATTGCCACTGCACTGGCTCAGTACACCTTAAAGTCTGTTTTAAGACTGTTAGGACTTTAAACCCCTGCTGTATTTTAGGAGACTGTTTTTCAAAAGGCAGTGGAAAACTTGTAACCTCAGGTTGACAGTAAAAGGGTGCACCAGTAGCAGGTCAAAAAAAAGAGGAATATTATTTATGTATGGATAAAGCAGTTTTGCTTTATCCATGTGGGCTGGTCCAAAACTGACTTCATTTTGTCACCTGATCGGATGCTGCTTTATACACTTTTAGTCAATGTGAAACATTTAACGTGACATGTATACACATGTACTGCCTTGCTTCAAAAAGGTTTCTAAGAAAACCCCCATGAAGTTAGATCAAACATCAGTATTTAAGGACTGAAAATATTAACAGCATATCTATTGAAACAAATGAGGGAGATAATAGCAATGAAGAATGCTAAGGCAGTAGAAAAGGCCCAAAACTTCTTTCCTTTAATGGATACAAGGAAAATGTTAAATGTACAAACTAATCAGATTGTGCCAAACACTCCTTAGTTATAACAGCATGGATTCAGCATACTTTAGTTGATACCTGTTGTGTGACACCCTATTTACTCCTGCTGGGCTGAGAATTTGCAGCTTCTGCGGGAAGCTGCAGCTTGCGCCATCAGAAGTGCAGACTTGGGGAAGTTCACAAAGTCCTGGGAACAGATTTTTTTTTTTTTTTTTCCAGCTGGCTTATTTCTGTTTGGCAATAACCATTTAGAATGAACCCAGAATACCCCACACTCCTCCCTGATCCCAGTTCAGCAGCTTTTTAGAGGTGAATCTCAAGAAAAAGGGACTTGTCCATAGTCTACAGCAAAATCCAATTCCCCCAGATGAGTATGCAAACCTAATATGAACATCAAGTAACAAATATGGCTTATATTAATTTTGCACTGACAAAACACTAGTAAAGAAAAACCTGCAAATACTGCCATTTTCCTTCCCTGATTATTATGTGTACTCTGACATATGCTACTTCCACCCCTTGTATTGTGATTATAACAGTACACCCCAACCATGTGTGGGGTCAAGCAATATGTTGGGATGGAAATTCTTAAGAGTCAATATACCTGTGATTTTATTTCAAATGAGAAACATTTATTCATTGTGATGTCAGGGTTACGTCATTACACCATGAGCAAATCTTCAATCATTTTTTGATTTTGATCTTTTTCAAATGCACTTGACGGGAGACCTACTCTTAGAATTGCAGTAGTTTCTATGTACTAAATCCTGCAAGAATTGTAATGATCTTGGTTCATATTTTGTCAGCAAGAGCAAATTTCCTTTAAAGAAAGAGCTAATTTTTTCTGTTTCAGATCTCTAAACTCCCTCAAGGTTGCATTGTAATGAGATTCAAAAGACTCGCCAGAACCAAGCTGAAAGCACATTTGGCATTTGTAAATATACATTCAGATAAACTTGATAAATTTGTTGATATGCTGTTATGTATCACTCTATACAATACCCTGACATGTTACTCTTTACACAAAATCTGCCATCAAACATGATGCACTTTTAGTAGAAAAATGTAACGCGATCATCAGGGACTAACAATATAAGAATGTGGAGAAGGAAAAAAAGACAGTAAATAAAAAGTCAAATGAAAATACAAAAGAGGCAAGAAGTAATGACTTCCATCTTTCATGGATTGAAACCTCACCTGTCGTGGTATTGGAGCACCCTGACAATTAAAAGCTAGGTTTAAAAGAGGAAAAAAAAAAAAAAAAAAAAGACAAACATTCCTAAAGAAGTGTTGAGGTTATCTTGATTGTACAAATATGTACTTCTATGCTGAAAGCTGTCTTTGTGACAATGGCATCTTTATATTCAGCAGGATTGCATCGCCATTCATATCACACAGAGTGTTTTACTAGATTTTGTTCTCATTAGCTCTGTGTAAATAACTGAACTAAGAGTGAGGATGCTGAATCCTATTCTTTCTTGAGCATTGTTTACCAGATCCCTCGCTAACTCCCAATCAGTTCCACCTCTGCAATTTTATTGAGGGCAATGAGTTTCCACAGGTATTGTCATATACCATAATTAGAAAGTGGTTTCAGTTCAGTGAGACTTTATTGGCTTGACAAGCCATACAGGGCTTATAAGTGTGTAAGAAGAGAGAGAACATTGCCAGCTCTTTCAAAAATCAAGTAACATCCATCTAAGAGAAAGTGACTTTTCAAGTCTGAGCTTTGATAACCTGTGCTGTCTGTCAGCATCTGCAGTGCATGGGAATTGGACAACCTCTCTTAGTATGTTTGTGAGCACATAGCATGCTTCATGTCTGAGGTCCAAGCTAGAAGAGCTCCAATATGAGTGCCATTTTCATATTCCTTAAGAACATTTATTTTATGCCCTGTTTTTTGTAAGCAACAGTGTACATTCTATTCTCTGTCACTCTTTTGTTGCCTTGTAATAACCCTTATGAGTAGTGATAACACACACACACAAAATTGCTGTTCTGTCTTTTTGTATTTTGGTTAGCAAAGCAGATCATCTTAGCAACCTGCCTGAACATTTGCTGTTGCACTCCAGTACTCCCTTAATGTCAATGACAAGCCTAGGGCTCTTGAAAAGAAAATTAACATCTCAGCTAGGCTGCCTGTAGGGATTTTCCAAGAGTAGTGTGCTTTTCAATACCAGGTATCTCTTTCCTATGAATGGAAACCATGGATGGTCACATGCGAAAGTTACCATGCTATGTAAAATACAGTCCCTCATGTATCAGTCAGGCCTTCAGGAAATTTACTGTACCTGACTGAACACAGGTCTTCACTGTCCTAGTTTAAACTTGTTTTTCAATATGCATTTTACACAAGGATTTTAGGCAATATTATTAAAGGTTACTCCCTCCTTTTGCCTGTCTTATTCACTGTATTAATAAGTGTGCTGAATAATTGTAATGCTTCATAGGCCTATGATACATCCACTCACTTACTAAGAGCTTTAAGCATTCAAATGCTCCAATAACCAAGTATGTTCAGTATTGCTTCATTCATATTAAGTAGCCATAAGCATGGTGTCCCTCATTAGACTCAGATCTAACTGAAGTCCTGCCTTTACTACTTAAATTGCCCCACATACTGTCGTTTTTGGCTGATTTAGATCCTTTAGGGAACATGGATTTTCCCCAACAGTTCCCTGATGAGACTTGGTGATTGCATCAGTGCGAATCAGGTTGTCACTTAAATCCTCATTTTACTCTCTTCTGCTATTGACGTATGTTGCCCACTACCAACCTTCCATATGAACTAAACCTAGATTTAAGTAATTCTAGTCCCATGTTTCTTAACTCATTGAATCAACCACACGAAATATTCTCCACATCATAGTTAACATAATATCACAGGTTATTATCTTTGAGTTCTATCCTTGTCCCAATGAAGTCTTTGCCTCCTGGGCAATCTTGTAGATAGTTGCCTTCTAAATCCTTTAAGTAATCTAGCCACTCATTCCTGTAGGTACTTCTGACCTTGTAATCAAATGCTAGGACAATTATCTCCTTTCTCCCAGTTGCCCATTCAGCTGCCTCAGATGAGGTTCCTTTGTAAATTTACTCCTACGGGATAATTGCCTCAAAAAGTCTCTCTGCCCCCATACTTTCTTCTGTCTAAATGAACCTGTTATCAGTGTTTTCACCTTTGCCACCACCTTTACAGCTTCTTGATTTCTTTTTCTTTTTTTTTTTTTCCAGCTGCAATAGCTTCAGACCATTAGCTTTCTTTATCTAAAGCCCTTTCACAAGATAGATCTTACTACTGTTATCTGTATTTATTACATTTATCTGCATTCAGTTACAAGAATTTAAATACATGTGCATTTAAACCGTGGACACTTGCTTTTGAGAAAGAAGGCTATGTCCATACCACAGACACTATGGGTCTGTATCAAAATACAGGCAGAGAGGCCTTCACTAGGTTTCAGAGAGCTCTGAATTTCCTAGAGTCATAGTCAGTTCCATTAAATCGTTGTAACACTATAGCCTTTGTCAGTGGAGGAAGGGGACACTGACTTTCAGCAAGGTAAACTTTATTTTTAGAGCTAGGTAGAGCTGGAATAGTTTCTGGTTCAGTGCTCATGAATTCAAATGCAGGTTCCAATACTTACCTCTCTAAAGCCCTAGAAAAGTAATTTTATCTGTTTATTTCTTTATAAGACTGTTACTGCATTTTTGTACTGAAAGAATTAGGCGTTTTAAAGCATACACCATCATTTTCTAGAATTAAGGCATTTCCATGGTAAAGGTAACCTCTCTCACCTCTTTCTTCTTCTCCCCCTTCCCCAAAATCCCCAAACCCCATATGCCATCAAAATGCAGGAGAAAAGGGAATGGTTGTGCAGGTAGAGATTTAGAAGTCTGTCAAAACAGAATTCAAGAAGGAAATAGTTGAGCAGATAAGTTACCCTTACAGTAAAAAACCCCACAAAAATTGCACTCATGAATAATTCAAGAAAAAAAGACTTCCTTTCCATAGGGATGTATTCATGAACCTCTTTAAAAATCAAAGTTATGGGCTACAAGTGCACCTCTGCAGAGGTAATCATCAGGAGGAAGAAAAAAAAAAAAGATAACTCATTAACAACATAACTCAAGAAAACAAACCGGGACAACCTCACCTCCTTCCACTTGCAGGGTTCCTGACCCAGCCAGCTGCCAACCCACTCTGAATACCCAGAGCAACAGAATCCTCCTGCATCCCAGGCAGCAGATGAAACCTGGCTGCTCTGAGGGAAGCAGACTCTGGTCCACCCTTTCCCACTTCAAAAGCTGCTGCTGGTTATCTCATCACAGGCAAGTGAGGAATGGAAAGTATCAGCTCAGTTTGCCTCTTGGAGACATAAAGAGTTTATAAAGTCCTCTGTAAGTAATTATTTTCTCACTATTATTTTCAGAAAATGTTAAAAGCTTCTTCCAAATTAAATGGCACACGGGATTTAAAAAGAAGAAAAATCATACTTGGTCAAATGTATAAAAGAATTGAACAAAGCACTGGTGTTTCTTTCATGAACAGACAGAAAGTTGATACTGTTCCTCTAGGTCTTTGCTTTTTTTTTTCCTTTAAAGTGGGGCTGAGATTCAAAAATAACAAAAAATGATGTAACACAAGAAGCAGAGAAATTCTTCCCACGAACAGTTAACAATTTCCTACCATCTTCCCACTTAAGAACCTGAACATGTTTTATAAATAAATTTTATGTCCTCAAAATACTGTTTCCTTATTATAAAAGTCAATTGCTTCTCTAAAGTAAAATAAGCTTATGTACACCAGATTATTGTGAAAAGTAACACTGCATAAACCAACATATTAAAATGCTTAGCTAGATTTTTCTGTTGAAATTTGGAAAGCAAATATTATTGGCAACCTTCAAACCCTTCAATTTGTATTTTGAATTCCCACATTCCAGCGTAATTCAGATCTAGGATTTTAAATTTTGATCCCTCATTAAGTTTCCCCTGTATTGAAAGATGACCTGTTATGCACTGATCCTGGAAATAATTATGCACGTGCTAAATTTAACATGCTGTAAGTAATCATTGCAATGACACTTAGGGCATATAAAATTAAGTGGGTATGTATATCCTAGCAAGTTCTAGGCCACAGTTTATTTTATCACACAATTTCTTTTTTACTCGCTTTGTTTAGATTAGTAACGAAGAACAATAAGACAGGCCTTTGTGAAACTTTGAGAAAACAGAGACAAGAACAAAAAGTGTGAGTCATCAGTTTTGGCCTGCCACTTTCTACAATGTATAGGCAAATACTAATTATTAAATTTTTTTCCATTTCTAAAAGAAATGGTCATCATGGCTAAAGTGATGCACTAAGTAATGCCTCTGGCCATCTATTCACCAAAAGAATTCTCCAGGCAAAGTCCCTCGTGCTTCAGCAGGAACCTACCAAATTCGGTCAGTCTCTGCAAACATAGGAATCTCCTTGTATGACACTCATCGCATGCTTACAGCCTGAGCAGGACCTTTGGAAGTGAAATGCTTCTCTCTTTCCTTGTAGCTTCACTAGAAAAAGACTTCAGGTTTGGAGTGAAGACCTGAAGGCTTGGCATGGATCCAGAGATAGATGACAGGGAAGAGACCAGCTTGCAGCTTTCTGGTTTTGTGAGTATTTGGAAGCTCGGATCCTGCCAGAAGGGAGAGCCATCGCAGGGAAGTATGTGATGCTCTGTAGCACAAACACTTTAAGTGGCAGAACTTATGTGTCAGGAATGCAAATTAAAATACATATTGTCTACAGCAGCTCTTAGGTAACATGAAATAGCTTTATAAAGAACAAATAAGTGGCAAAGAAAAAAAGCAAGCAAAATTGCCCAGAACCTTTTGGAAAGAAGAAATAAAAAATATTGTTCCCCACTCACTGAGGGATATCACAGTGACTGGAAAGACAGAGTGAGACAACAAAAGACAAAAGGAAGGGAAGAGAAGCAATGCAAGGGGGTTACAAACGTTGCTTTCCAGTTTTGCAAGGCATTGAAGTGTGGCCCTTTTGGCTTTTGTATTCTTACTTGCAAAGCATATAGCAAAGACAACAAAACAGTGTGGAAGTTCAGCTGTGACTCACTATGTATGTAGATTGTACAAGGACCTGTTCTTCTTGAAATAGCAAGGTAAGAAGTAACACTTCTATGAAAATTGTTATGCATAGCTTTGCAACAATATCACTCTACTTAAGTATCCATTCAAAGCTTTCATAAACTTCTGCAGACAGACTAGACATTATGAAGACTAACAGACATCAGAATTGAATGCCAATTCTTGAAATGAAAAGAATTTTCAAAATTATGGTTCATTAAAAGAAAGACTCTCTCGAAGCTTTCTTGAGGACTCAAGTATGTCTTCCTTATAGTCTAACCAGAAAAAAAAACCCACCACCAAGTCGTCTCCATTTTCAGCTTGCTTACACTTCAGAGCTAATGAAAACTGCCTGTTTCACCAAGGAAGAGGGTGGAGTTTTATTCCTTATTTTTGCACAACCAGTGTATGGGTCTAAAATCCCTGGGCTTCCTGACAACCCCCAGTGATGGGGGCATTCCAGATCACCCCCACAGTTACTTCCCCATTATGAACCTTCCTCTAGAAATGCCTACAACTCATCATTAACAACATATAGTGCCTAGAAATTCTGGCCTCCCCATCTTAGGATCCTGACCTTCCTGTCTTCTTGTTTCCCCAAGGCAAGTCCCTCTCTACAGGAAGTAAATAGTTAATGATACTTCCCTGTCCTCTCCTTACAGGCTCATTTGTCATCCAAAGGTTTGGAAGCATCTCCTACATGTGGCAGCAGTTAAGCATGGTCTAATTTCATATTGTTATTCAACACAGCATTCAAACTTCAGCTTGTGGATAAGTTCTCCTGAAGTCAATGGGTTGCAAACACATCTTTTATGCTAAGCAAGTGTCTTGCTGGACTGCATTTACTTCAGCATGATCTCCTTAATGCCTGGCCTTGGCAGTTCTGAGCAGCCACTACCCTGTTACATTGAATGGGGGATGAACATGCATATATATATATAAAATATATATATATAAATATATATATATATTATATATATTTGGGATGCATATACATCCCACACACATTGCTTCTGGCAAGATATGAGCAGTGTAGCTCTTCTTCCAAAGGCCCAGATAATTTTATATTAAGATATCATCGGACTGACTTGGATGAACAAAATACCGACAAAAGCATTTCAAAGTCTAGCCTAATTCACCAGGTTTGTTCCAAAGACTTTGGCCTCATGCCTAATGCCTTGGTTTATATGAACACTGATAAAACACACGCTTTCTCTACTTTACTGGCCAGATCTTCTCAAGCAACGAGTTGTTGTGGTCCTTCAAGTAGCTCTACCATCTAGACTTTTCTCTCCTGCTACAACCAGGAGCCCACTATCCTCAGACTTGGCTGGCAGTCTGGCCACCTGCCTGCTGCTGCCTGGGAGCTGTCGGGCAGCTTGTGCTTGGCAGCTGCCTGTGTCGCCTGCCAAAGCCTGTGAGGGATATGCCTGCCACCGGCCACCTGGCTGCCTGCCACCCCTTGCCCGAGCCCAGCGACGCACCGTGCGTCAGAGAGGTGCCATAAGATCTTGCTTTCCAGAGCCTCCTCTGCCGAATCTTGCCCCAACCCTGCTCTTGCTTCAGCCTGTCCCCGAGGCCTCGGACAACCCTGTGCCAGCAGCCGCTGCTGCTCTCATCCCAGCAAACACCGGTGGCTGCTGGGCGCTGCCGTGTGGCAGCCCTGGCCTCTTCCTTTGCTGGGAATGATGAAAACCTCCCCCTCCCACCATCGCTGCGTTTCCCTTCTGCTTTCTTCCCCCAGAAGTGCCATGTACCGCAAGTGTTTAACCTGTTCCTTCACATGCATTATTTATGGACTGCTCTGGGCACTTCAAATGTGAAGGGTGGGATTTTGGCCAAGCTGCCAAAGGGAGGACAGTCACTGCTATAGCTCTGTGACACTCTTTGTAGCTTCAGCTCTTGTCATCTTGCCAAGTGTTGCAGAAATATCCAAGCATCTTCTAGAACAGTGACAAAGCAAATTTAAAGAGTTTTAAATCTGTCCTACAGGACTACTCATGGAATAAGTATTATTTATTCTAATAAACTGAACTTGTATTTAATGGCAAGCAGAAATAGAGTCTGTATTTTGAAACACTTGGGATGATCTCTTGTTTTCTAGTCAGTAGAGGAAAGCGCTACAGTAATAGCAATAACAATTCCTCCTTTCTAAAAAGAAGACGTTTCTAACCCTAGATGCCCTGGCATCCAGGTTCACCAGACTTACCTGTGCCCATGCTCCCTAGGAGATGAGTGTTTCTCTCAGTTCCCACAGTACGAGCTGCCTGTACAGACTTCTGCAAACTTGCCCCTTATGCCTCATCCCTGAGACCCTGCGCTGGAGATCTAGGAAGAAGGATTTGTGCTCAGCTGTTAACATCCCTTCTCACATTTTTAACCTGAAGTAAATGCTTAAAGTTATATGAAAGGAATGCAAGAGCAACTGCAGGTTAATGCAGATTAGTTTGCCTGAAGAGGATCAGAGATGGCAGGCTCAACCATGACATTAGCCATGAAGAAGATAGTTTCAAAATAAAAAAAAAGTTTAGACAGAATAAAGAGATACATAGGAGAAGGAGGAAATCAGGGAAGAAAGAAAAAAGGGGGAGGCATATTTGTCCAGAGTAGTCTTTTGTCTATTTTTGTGATTTCTCATGCTCTTGTGTTCTAAGCCAAGATAAGTTAGGATTAATCAGTTGTATAGAAATTGTGAACTCATTGCAGGCTTTTGGAGTTTAAATTTGTTTATTGAGCACAATTTGGTTAGCATCAGGTGCTGAAGTTACAGACACCAACACTAGCATAGAAATTACTTTATTTAGCTCCCAGTTGTAAGTTTCTATAGCAACTGGGTCCTATAACAGGAAGCGGAGTTTCTGGCACGTGAATACTGCTGCTGCTGCTAGAGATTGTTAATACTGTATTTTTTGAGCACTCAGCTGTTCCTTAATTCTTTCTAAGTCGCCCCCCCCCCCCCCTTTTTTTTCTTTTCCCAAGGTCTTTCTTCAGTGTAAATCTGCCTGCTTAGTCATACTTGCAATTGCACCTTTAGCTCTTAACCTTCCTTCCTTGGCTATAACATAAAGTATGTATTTCAGTCAACATTCAGTTTCCCAGTAACCACTTGCAGGGTGCCCTGTGCTGCATTTGCGTATTGTGCAAAGTGGCAGAGCTGGAGGGAGAGGACCAGGATGCTGATGCTGTCAGGAGTGTCCAGAATAAGATGCTTCTCATGGACCTACTACTCCTTGTGACTTTAAACCTGGGGCTGATTCTGTGGATGCTGCTCGTGTCCCAGATGCAGAAAAGCATCATACCCCGACCTGAAATAAGCACATATGCTTTTAGGTAAGGTCAAGAATAAAGCTGTGGCAATGACTTGCAAACATTAGAGACCTCACTGCAGTCCCTATATTTATTAGAAACTCATGGCTGAATACCACCTTTAGACACTGAATTTCACCAAACTCCTCAATGCACTTTCAGTCTCATGCCTACATTACTGAGCTTTGTTTAAAGGCTGCAGGAGTACTCCATAAAGAGAATTGTATTATTGCAGAATGAACAGATGTCTTTTTTACCTATAAGACTTCTTTATTTATAAATATTTCACAACTGTGAATCAATAGTCTTTCTCTGCAACTAGATTTATTTTGGGGGGCACATTCAAATGCTTGTATGAGGTGCTGGATGGAGGTGCAAACCATTGTTACAACAACAGAACACATTCATATAAGGAGGTGTTTGGGTGGTTCAGCAGTCAGCAGGAATTTTGAGATTCCTTTTTTGGTGTGTAGGTTGTTTGTTTGGTGGGTTTTTGTTTTTGTTTTTGTTTTTTTAATTACTTTGCCTGTTGTCATTTATGGGTAAACCAATGGTAGTTTGTTTGAATCATTAGATGTTTGTGCTCTATAGCATAGTTTTTAACTTACCTGGTTCAATTCCTTCTACATCAAAGAGAAATGTGTTATTCTACTCAAAACCCTCTGGGGACGTCCCTTTGGCTGTCCTGGAGCCCTCTGTCTCATGAGAAAGAGTACCGGCTATCTCAAAGCCACAGAAAACAAATACTGATATCAATGAAATGCAAATTGATATTTGGTGACTCGGGCACAGCATGGAACATATGTTTTGAATAACAATAGCTTCAAGTATCCCTAGGTAGGCTAGCCACTGCAAATAGAATTAATTCTTGTGATTCTTCACACATGAAAGAAGCAGCTGTTGTAGGGTCTCACTTTAAGCACTTTATAGCCAAGGCAGCAGCTCCAAAAGGACAGAGAATAGTGAATACTGCAAGATCACCTGGCTGTGCACTGTAACAAAGCTGTAAGGGCACTGAGGTTTGTGTGGGCTTCTGGATTTTTGTTGCAGAAAAACTTCCAGGAAGAAACTTACTGAACCTACACTTAACTACCAGCAGGTCCAACCCCAGTCTGTGTTGGGAAAGTCTAGATGGCTTGGGTACTGGCTGTTTGCTTCTATTGTTATCTCTCCAATACTATTCACTTTGGGTGTCTCTTACCAGTTCTAATAGGGGCTTTTGCTTTTCCATTTGACCTTAATAAAATGGGATCATCCTTGCTCAGGTTTCTAGGATTGCTATTTTAAGTGTTGGCAGTTTGAGAATATCTATCTGTACATGTCTTTTCCTTTCCCCGAGCCCTGTTTTTTTACCCAGTCCTGGTATGGTTTCCCTGTCCTAGCATATTGACCTGGGGTGATGTGTAGGGTGCTGCAGTCTGGCAGAGGTGTCCTGTCTGTCCAGGCACATTCTGTCTCCACCAGCTGTGGTCATTTCATCTCCCTTGTGGCAGATCTCTTCCAGGCAATTTACAGCTTGTTCTCTAAATTCTTAACATCTAACTGCTGAGTTGCTAGGAGGGCCTATTTTGGAAATGGGAATCAGAGCCCCAGAGCAAATTGTGTTTCCACATGGTGCTGAAGGCAACAGGAGTCTTTGGGAGACCGGTGGGAAGATCAAAATGCTGGAATCTGTTGCCTTAAAATCACTCTTCTGCTCTTCAATGAGTCATCCAGCATCACAAGCAAGCTCAGCAGGACCTTCTGCAGCCACTGCTCCTTGTGCACAGAGAGCCCACACAAACCCAGTAGAGGATATGTTGCCACCATCTTTTGGCAAAACACTTCTCCCTGCAGCACAAAAGGTTTTCATTTTCTTCTATTTCGCTGTCCCAGGTTTCTGGCTTCTTTCTTAACATGCTTTGAAGAGTTTTTTTCAAAATGGCAGCTGGAAAGGTCATCTTTTTCTCTGTTTCTTCCTTGGAGACAGGAATCATGCTTTAGAACAGAGATGCAAGGCAGCTTTGCAGAACATAAAAATCCGGTAACTTAACACATAGTCTTCAGCCTGCAACAGCTGACCAAGAAAGAATAAAAAAAAGGAAAATAAAAAGGAGGGGACTAAAAAAGGAGAGGACTACGTACAATACAGTTTTGACTGATTGGACTTTTCTGTATGTATTTTTTTAAACACAAAGCTAATAAGTGTGTGAACTATATTTTAAGTTTTCTGAGCTGGATATAGCTATTGGAATTCTATTTTAAGAGAATAGAGCAGGCCCTTCTTTTTAGAAGATTGGGCAGGAAGGAAAGAAATGGTAATTGCAACACTTTGCATTTTTATGGACTTACATCATTTTCATTCATTAATCCTTAATGATTATTTTTTGCTTAGTGCAGGTCATACATCTGTTATGAAACACGTAACTTATCACATAGCATACATTTTATTTATATAAAAAAGTAATTTACTAGAGATGTTAATTCCTTCAGTTAAGTCCACTAAGAAAGCACTTCAGTAATAGATCATAGATTAAAAGTGCATATTTTAAGACAGTTTCTAAGAAAAATCATCAGTGAAACACTATGAGGTAAAGAGTTCACTGCTATATCTGTAAACAGCTTCCACTTAGTGTTTTCAGTTGTTACTAATCTTGTTCTTAACACATTTCTAATGGAAGAAAAGAGGTCTGAAACAGGCAGAGGAAAAAAAAAAAGCAGCAGAAGCAAATGTGCTCTCAGGATCTGAGCAGAAAATTTCTTTTAGCTCTGGGGCTCTGCACTCACTCCCACCTCCTTCCCCATATGCAGACCCCTTTTCTCTCTCTGCACAATTACCACATAGGTAAGAAGCAGCCTCCAGCAATCTGGCTCCCTCATTGCCTACTAAAGGTGTTGTCTCACAATCTATTTAAAGGAATCGATGCAGATGTCACAGCAATTCTGTTGTCCATCCTCCATGTCTCCAGCAATGCACTCCCACATATGCTTTTGTGCCAGCACCCAACATTTCTACAGTTGCATCAGAAACCAGATCATGGTATGGATCCACCTGAAGATATTTCATTGGAAATTTTGTAGCTGGATTAGTTTTAAGCTAGACCATGGCTTTACGAGCAACAGTGCTAATGGCTGAAGTGGCAAATCAACATAATGGAAAGGGTGAGGACCCTGCTCACAAAGGCAGTGTGGAATTACAGTCATAAAACTGTTCCCAGTGATGTTCGATCAACACAATTGAACAACTCATTTGATTAAACAGAAGAAGTTCTTATTTGGTGGCATTTAGATGTTCAATGTCGGTTTGCATCAACATTATTTACTTATAATGAGGCTGTATCTTAGAAGCAACTTACTGTGTGGCTCTGGTTAGAGTAGGCAACATTCTGACTTTGTTGTCGTATTTCACATAAGAAAGCACGAAGTTGCTATCGGTCTTATATTAGAAAAAAAGCACCAATTTTTAATGTTTAAAATAATTATTTAAGTTAAAAATGTTGATGAGAATGACAGGAAACTCACACTGAAGCGCATTTCTTCTGAAAGATGCCACATTTTTTCATTAGAAGAGCCAGAATCTAGTTTTTGCAGCTAAAAATTTTATGCAAAAAAGTTAACTGTCAGAATGCTACGTGATGGTAATATAATGCCATTCATCCACAAATCTCAAGACTGTAAGATGGATGTAAAAATGATCATAAAAATTTCATAAAAGGAGAAGTTGAGGCATAGAGAGGCTATACTAAGTATTTTTCAATGAACACACTTTTTTCTCAAATCAAATACTATGTGTATTTAAAAAAATGAAAAAGATGCAATTGTCATAGTGTAATGCCACCAAAACTAAACTACAACTAAACAAGCTTCATATGGCATAATTTTAGAAAATTCCTGAGTACAGAGATTATCTTTAGAACATGTGTTATGTTTTTATAGTCTGGGGTAGCAGACTGAGATCAGCACGCCTCATTAAAAAAAAGCCTCTTTTCTAGGCACCTTATATTTTAAACCATATTTGTTGATCAAAAAAAAAAACCCACCTCAGCTGATTCTATATCATGAGCACATAAATAATTTTTGAAGAACTGAATATATAAAATAAAGGTTAAAAAATGGTGTTAGGAAGATATAAACCAGAAATAAAACCTGGATGTGAGAACAGCAGTTCCATGTTAAATTGGAAAATAGTGAAGATGAGGGGCATTGACAGAATTAGAGCAGAAAAGGACATTTCACTGAAAAATCCTCATTTCTTAAAGTCAGTGAAAGAGAATGTGTGATACCTGTTGTAGGCAGTTTCTGAATAGTCTCTACATGCAGCCTCCTGCAGAACACATGAATCTATCAAGAGGCGACAAATGCGCAGATGATTACTTTTAAGTAGCAAAGGTTAAATTACTTGTCTCAATGAGTTTAGAGAAAGTCCAAAAGAACCAAAGTCTTTTGACACTTATTGTCCTGCTCTAAGAATTATGCAATGCTACTTGTAATTAAACTGACTACACAGGCATGACGCTTTCAGTGCACTTTCTTAGTCTTTTCAGTATAGTGGAATTACTGACAGCTAAAATATTATGGAATTGGCCAATTTAGGCAAATCCTGTGCTGAAGGTGTTGACCTTTTGAAAATGGATTCCTTCTGCACATTGGGTTTTTACTTCCCCTATCTGTTTCTCCTTTACCAATTATTCATCTTTTATGGCTTCCTCCAGCTAAAAGCCTCAGCAACAGGAACATTTATTCAGAATCAGAATGGAAGATCTGGTACTTTTCTGTACATTAAAAAAGAAGAAAGTTCAATTTTCCTTCTGAAAAGCACAAGAAAGACCATTACGTGAGATGTAAAGACAGAGAGAAAAAGGGGCTGAATTCCCAAAATATTTGATGGCAGAAGTAATAATAGCAATGAATGAGGCCACATAAATGATTCATGAGACTCATTTTTTTCCTATTGTTGCTAAAAAGAGGCTCATTATTACTCAGAAAAAATGCTTTGTTGGTGATGTAAAAAGAAATCAGTATTTGCTATCAATTACTTTCATTAACACTGGGCCTTTGTATACAGTTTTAGAAATACATTTTATAACAATATAATTTTGTAATTTCATCCCTACTGTGCTTTGAGCCTTCTGAGGCCCACAAATCTCTTTAATACCTCCACTCCTGCTGATAATAAAAAGTCTTGTGGGTGTAGTAACAGCTAAAAATACAATAGTAAATGATTCATATATTACCATTTCAGAGGTCACAATGGGTAACAAAGAGACCACAAGCACGTAAAATAAACATCCTGCTCTAAAACAGAGGCAAGTTGTAGCTTCAGGATGATCACTTTGAAGAGATGTGCCTCCTTTAAGGACATTTTCTTCTTTGGTTTGAAGGCTTTTCAAAATGTCTGAACATATGTTCTGAGGCAATGAAATTTCAATGGGATATTTTTCCTTTTAAAGCCCAATCCTTAAAACACTGACTTGCAACATGAGACAGCAACAAAAATGAGTCAAGCTAAGAGCACATATTTAGCAGAGAGATGTAAGGAATAAATAGAGCTAAAGCTGGTCTTTTTGATTTTGTAAACAATGTGTCATTAGAAACCAATGAAGACAATAAAGAATGGGATTACCATGCATCCATCTGAGATATTTCAATCAATATTTAAATAGTTTTGGAGAATGTAATGTAAAACAGGGAGCTTTCTCAAATAAGCTATCAAAATAATCCATTAAGGCTGTAATCACCATTACGCCTGGGTGTTCCTGTGCTTTAGAATAAACTGATTGTGTAAATACTGTTGAAGTGGTACCTCAGGTATTTACCTTCCTAATATTTAAATGGTTTTGGTTTTGTTTTGGTTTGGGTTTTTTTAATTACTGTATATTAACTTGCTTGATCCTCAACTTCTAAACAAAATAAATCCTTCCTAAACCTAGTTAACAATATCTGGAAAAAAAAATAATATTCTTGATAAGGCTATAAATATGTATAAATGACCAAGAGGCAAATAAGGCCAACCTCACAGTACTGGAATACAGATACTATGCATCTGTGTAAATCACGTCTAATTACTATTAGAGTGTAAAGATTTGCTGTGAAGAATTAGTATTAATTTACCATAAAAACATGCTACTGAAACTTCAGAAACAGGAGCTAGTATAGGACCTGTTGTCCATTTTCCCCTGCGGTTGAGACACTAAAAAAAGGGTTGTCTGGGTCTCATGGGAAATTTTACACTGAGTATTACTAGGTTTACAATCACGCTAGGGTTATAAACTTAACTGATGAGGCTAGATATTTCTGTATAAACAGCAGAATGGCATTGCAGACATTTGATGAAAGGAAAGGAAAGAAACATCAGAAATCGTTGTGTCTTCCAGAGAAGACAGAAGGTTTAAGCTACTTGATTTGGATTAATCAGATGGAAGAAAACACTTGCAGGCAGAGAGACTGATGTAGGTAATACCACTCACATGTTTTGTAAAACGTTTCGCACTCCTCTGTCACGAACAATTTTATAGCTCAACAACAAGGAATCTAGCAGTGGTTTTACAGATTATCTGTAAGGAGGAGAGATGCAAACCACACTGAAAATGAAGGGATTCTTCAGTTTTCATGTTTATTTTTAATTTTTTTCTAGGAAGAATGGTCTTTACCTGCTGTTTTTAGGCAGTGGATATACTGGGAAAATGGGAAGAGAAATAAATAAATAGACATAAATCTTCCTTTGAAAGTAGTAAATATGAGCAAAAATCTACGCTATTATAATCCTAAGTAAAATAGTAAGTTTCAAAGAAGGAGAGAAATGTAAATTTGACATCTTACATGACTTCCTATTTTGCACATTGTCATGGTTTAACCCCAGCCAGCAACTAAGCATCACGCAGCCGCTCACTCACTCCCCTCCCACCCAGTGGGATGGGGGACAAAATCGGGAAAAGAAGTAAAACTCGTGGGTTGAGATAAGAACGGTTTAATAGAACAGAAGAAACTAATAATGATAATGATATCACTAATAAAATGACAACAGCAATAATAAAAGGATTGGAATGTACAAATGATGCGCAGTGCAATTGCTCACCACCCGCTGACCGGCACCCCGCTAGTCCCCGAGAGGCGATACCCCGCCCCCACTCCCCCCAGTTCCTATACTAGATGTGACGTCCCATTGTATGGAATACCCTGTTGGCCAGTTTGGGTCAGGTGCCCTGGCTGTGTCCTGTGCCAACTTCTTGTGCCCCTCCAGCTTTCTCGCTGGCTGGGCATGAGAAGCTGAAAAATCCTTGACTTAGTCTAAACACTACTTAGCAACAACTGAAAACATCAGTGTGTTATCAACACTCTTTGCATACTGAACTCAAAACATAGCGCCATACCAGCTACTAGGAAGACAGTTAATTCTATCCCAGCTGAAACCAGGACACACATCAATATTAAAACTGTGTAAATGTGATGCAAACTATGACCACTGCTAGGAACAGGTACTTCCGGCCATGGAAATGTAGATTGCCAAATATCCCTATTTTCTGCTTAAACCTTTGCCCTTCATACCATAAAAATTTCTAGTCACTGTACTGTCCTGACTGCTCAGTTTGGATGGAAATGGTCTTCTCTTAAGTTCTTCACTTCAGAGAGACTGAAATACATTTATATTTGCCTAAATTGCTGGACCAGCACTAATGCTTGCCTCTCCTTTGTAGGAATGAACTGCTTCAGTCACAGGAATTTCTTCAGACAGAAAAATTTCCCCTGGGAAGTGATACACTTCCAGTGGGTGTAGGCAGCTAATCTGTGATGCTAATCAAGAGGGTACTTCTAATACAGCTATGGTTTCCTTCGATTAGCATTTATTTTAGTGCATTTATTTTTAGGTGCTCCACAACTTCCAAGGTTTTACACAGCAATTCCAGGATAAAGATGCTGCAGTGCTTTGTAGCACAGCCTTCCCACGCATACTTTCATTGTGTTCCTCTCCTTGTCTCCTCCCTCTTTGCAGTTCCTCATAACCTCCTTCATCGCAGGAACATCCCGTGCCTCCATTTTTCCCAAATACAGTGTCCTGCCTGCTCTCCCTTATGGCTGCACTAGGTGTGCTCTTATTACCCTGCGGTGCCCCACAGTTTAATCCTAGGATTCTGTCTGGCTCTGTGGAGTCTGTGTTTCTTCTTGCCTTCAATCCACGGTCCCTTTATATCTTGTCAGGACATGGTTTCTCTGTACACTTCCATGCCCCTCTTGCCATCATTATTCCACTGTTGCTCTTTTATGAGTATTATTATCACTCTTATTCTACGTTAATGATCAAGTACTTCAGTTGTCAATTTTTAAGCTGTAGAGGGAGAATGGAAGAAGATGAGATAGGATGTGATGACTGATGCTGCCATCATCAATTACAGTGCTGTGTTCTGTGGACAGTTAGAGGAGCTCTTGAAATTGTGGGTCTACCAGCTCCTTTTTGCACTACGTATGCTGAAATTCTTCCGAATCAATAGATTGCCCTCCCTTGATGCCTTGACCCCTAAAATTTGGGGGTAGCTCAAATACATGTTTCAACTGAATATAAACCAGACATGGAGAAACAACTTCAAGATGAACAAGAAGTCTCACAAACTTTGCCAATAATTGGAGATGGTGGAAAGATTACAAATAAAAAATGGAAGGAGTGATTATGGAAAGGACAAAACTGAGCACACATCATCAACTTTAGCTGACAATTTACATGCAGTCTACCATTTCACACATACTTGTAGACTGGAACTATACTTTTGCTTTGTATCACACACACTTACTTGTTTAGTAGGTAAGGGACTTTTCAGTTGCATGTGTGGAATGACAGCAGGAGCAAAACTTACATGATTCTTTCAGGTATGAAGTTCTGGACTTCTTCAGAGCCAAGAAGTCTGATAAATGCCAGCTTCATTTAGTGCCTTGGCACCAAATGCTCAGCTCTGCATAACAGTAAGTCAATGCACAACACAAAAACATGTTACAGTCAGCCTTTTAAAGGTTCACTAATGGCACTGAAATGTCACCTCCAGGAAAAGCTTGCTAAGAATGTTTTCCCCTTGAAAACAATAAAAAAAATGTTTCACATTAAAAAAAAGCAGTATTTAGCAAGTCATGCTTACCAGGAGATGTGGTTTAGTTGCCTTGCCTTCCCATTCTTTCCCTGCTTGGACTGCTTTCTCCATGAAACAATAATGTTTCCATTTGGTGAAGACCTTGAATGAAAGGGAACCAGCATTGTGAGAACTGATATAGGGAAGGGGATAGCCTAATTACATTTCAAGTTATTGGAGGAACTAGGGTAACGCTTGTAATTTAATCTTTTATTTTGGATAAACATGTCAAAGAGTTTAAGATTGGGGTGGCAAAACATTTTTCTTTATTTAGCTAATGCTTCATTAGAAGCAGCTGATTTTTAATGAAGTCACATCTGAGTCCTTTAGGTTGAAGAAATGAAGCTCATATTTCTAGATCCTGCCAGAGACCCAAATGTCCCAACACTATTGATTCATCAAGCAATTAAGAATCCAAGTCCCTTAATGTACTAAATGACATTTTTAATGGGATATATCCTGTGTGTGTGGAAACAGCTACCAAAAAATAATTGTATAATGGCCTAAATGATGTTGGACATAAAGGGTTGGATAATGGACTACTGTATTAGGACAGAAATATGCAACACAATTCCAAGAAATGACAACCCTGTCCATCCATGTCCCACTCCCATCCCCCAACCCCGAATTACTGGAAATTGCTAATGATATTGCAACTATAGTTGACAAGAAGAAAGATATGGACATGACTGTTACTTATATCATCCTCAAACATAGTTTGTGATGTTCCACATTAGTGTTCAATACCTACAGAACTGAATTTGCAGAAGAATGGGAAGCTTTGGTGCAGAGATTGAAAGCTGATAAAAAGGAAGAAAAAGAACAAGAAAGTAGAAATTGAAAGTGGTGATTTTATTTACAGCTTTAGGTAACATACTACACAGGTGTAAAAGATAAGTGGCAGGCATTAGCTTTTATTGTTCATTTAACAGAAGAAAGAATCTGGAAATTGAAAGAAACAGCAATTGTGAGTAATGTAGTCAGCATCAGAGACAGTTTGCAAGCTGATGGTAGACAAAGCATTGTGTAACAAGACTAGTTTAAAGTTTATGACTAAAAAAATAAAGCATGATTTTGCAACAGAAGAAAAGACCAAAGACTGAATTAGCTAGTGTCAGAGAGGATTTTTATAGTATTATTTAAAAGCATATTCATGTACTTTCTGTTCAAGCTGGAATATAAATTCAGTAACCCTAATTCAAGAGTAGGAAAACAGAAGAAAGTACTTTTTTAACTATTGTGATTGGGTTTCTTGTACTTTTTTTAAGAAAATAGGGAGAAACTGAGTGCCTAGAAAATTATTTAACACATCTAAAATGAACATCAGTTGGAGAGATCATGTATCTGAAACGTAATATCAAATATAAAACGTTGCTTTAAACAAAGAAGCTACAAATGCAAGAGTTGTTTCCTCTACTAGTAGAAGTGCATTAGTTCATCAGTTTAGTTTATCAGTTTACCAGTTTGAACTGACAATCCATTTTTTTAGAGAAGCTGTGCAAGAGCTTCACTAAAATCTAGCCCCAGTTTCATATTCCAAAACAACCTGAGCACACATTAAGAAATAATTTAATGGTTAATTGTTTGTTCACACTCTGATAACTGCCATAATCATAACGCTAAACAATAATAAGGCAATTTATTTTTAATAGCTCTTAAGTCATTATCATAAATGACAGCAGTAGGACTACCTATGAAATCAGTTAAAGAAAAATTCATGTTATGTATAATGATGAAAGTTTCAACTGATGTCAGTGGAATTACTTGCAAAATGTTGTATTTGGCCTTTTCACAGAAACTTAAAAAAAAAAGAAATTTGGCCTTTTCCCCTGAAGAAAAGAATCAGAAACAAACTAGCTAACAAACAAAAACCCCCAGGTGCTTTATTACTAGAGAACCACAAATAATAATAAAATCATATTTCATATCACATATTGGTGTAATACAATATGGTCATAATCATGACTAGCAGAAGAGCAATGCAATTAGAATTTAGAAAATTTTACCACTGTGTGCTTGGATTTTGCTCCTAAAAACACATATCCTGTGGGTTCAAGGAAGAATGAGACAAGCTTGCTCTTCCAAGAAGAAAAATAACCAGCAATCTTACAGAAAACCACTGAACATGTGGTTGCAACATTTAAATGACATCTTTATGGTCATCGATTATTACCAGACAACAATGATGATTGTATGTAAGCCAGCTGATATTTTCAGTCAAAATTCAAACAAACTTTGTCTTGACGCTTTGTATTTCCTTTTTTCCTTTGTTATCTTTCGTAAGTGCTCTTTGTGCACCAGCAAGTTGGGAGATGAGAAATGTATATGTCATACTTCTGAAAGTACTGGGAATCTCCTAAGAGAAACCTGTTCTCATGAGACGTCTAGAAAGAGCAAGATGCTTTGTCTAAACTTTAATGGTTTAATTAGGTTAACTAAAGTTTTAAGTCAAAGGTTAATTCCCAGCTGTGAAATGTTTTTACCAACCCCCACTGAAAACATGCAAGTTACTGCTTCCTAATAATAGCAACATTTCTTCCTATCTAAGCAGAGCTATGGCATGCTTTAAGAAATTACATGACACAAGTGGGAATTAATACTGCAATTAAAGGTTTTGAGTTTTGAAAAAGATTAAACAAACAGATTCAATCCACATTTTGTTTAACTGAAAACAATTAAAAAGCAGAAAAAAATGAAGGTAAACATAATCTACAAAATTAAGAACTGGTGGTACCAGGAAGTTATCTCCCAAAGGGAGCGAGTGCATCAAGGAAAATTACATAAGAAGGTGACTTTGAAGACAGAAATAGATGAATTGGTAAATGGAGAGGCGGGATAAAAGCTATGCAGAAAGAAACTGGGAAAGCAAAATAAATAGAATTTTTTTGCGTTAGATGCAATAACTTAGATCATCATGTTTTTGTTGCTTTTGTGTCTGGCAAGAAAGTACTGTGTTCACTTTAAGTAAGACAAATACAGTGAATAAATGGAACGTAAAGCCTGGGAGAAAGAAGTAACATTTGTTGGCTGGTTTATACTTTACACCTCTGAGAACAGCATGATCCTACATGTGTATTGAAAACCACTTGGGTGGGAAGTGTTGGAAGAAGAGGTTGTTTTGGGGCAAAATCTAGGCAGAAGGATAAGAACTGGTTAAAACCACCACCGACAACCCAGAAGAGAATATAATAGTCAATCATTCTGGCAGTCCGACACAATTTCATTAGCCCAAGGAAGGAATCCTATTCTAAGGAGACAAAAGTCTCTTTCTGACCCCAGCCATGGGAATAAAAGTAATGGCAATTTGTTACCACTCAAAATGATTGCAAAGATTAAGTGTAGTAGAAATGCCACCTCTCTGTTCAAGGCCAAAAAGTGGCTTCCATCTTCATATCTTCTTCCACTTTTAGATTTCCCTTACTTTCTCTGGTTTTGTCATCCCACTAACTTTTGAGGTTATTTGCTAACTATAATGGCGAGACTGATTAACAGTAATGCCTGATGTGTTCTCCCAGCTTATAACATGCTAAAGAAATTTACTAAAACAGCAGTGTAATAATCACTTCAGGTCACTGACTTGAATAAATCTGATTTAAAACTTGCACATACTTTGAATAAAATCCTTAGTGATGCTGTGGTCTGTATAATGTTGGGTATAAGAACTAATGAAGCATAAAGAATGCAAAACCCAGATTCAACCATGTGAAATCTTCCCTGGTAGAAAACTGGAGCTAAAACAGCCACCCAGGAATGTTGGCCTAGACAGCATGCTGGGAGCAGATTCAGAGGTGGGCTACAGTACATGGGCTGTATCTGTAAGAAGCAACTGTATTGTTTATCCACCCTTAGGCAACTAGATGACATCTAAGGGCCCATAAAACTATCAGGGCAGCACAAAGTCAGAAGGGCTTGTCACTATGTTAACCCTCTGTTTCCCTAGAGCTTTGGGGTGTTGCTGAGATGCCAGAATCTGAATGTTCGAATACATTGAAGAAGATCCAGATCTAGTTAGCAATAGTGAGGAAAATGTAGAAGTTTAAGTAGGCATGGCTTTTGGTTATAGCACTCACAGCTATGAAAATGACAAAGACATTTTAAGTAATGCTGGGACAAAAGACGGTATACCAGGGTGAATTTAACTTGATAAACAATAGTGAAAAAAGACAGATTCGCTTAACAAGACAGGAGGAAGAACAACAGCAGTAGTAGGAAATGTTATTCACCGAAAAGTCCAGTGATCTTTCCTTATGATCTGTGCACATCTGTGCTAATGTGAGATCATGTTGATTTAATCATGCATCTTAAACATAATTACCCAGAAAGGAGAAAAAAAATCATAGAATGCATTGAGTTGGAAGGCACCTTCAAAGATCATCTAGTCTGACCCTCCTGCCATGGGCAGGGGCATCTTTCACTAGATCAGGTTGCTCAAAGCCCCATTCAACCTGACCTTGAACACTTCCAATGATGGGGTATCCACAACCTCTCTGGGCAACCTGTGCCAATGTCTCACCATTCCTCATCGTAAAAAATGTCTTCCTTATGTCCAATCTAAACTTACTCTCTTTCAGCTTAAAGCCATTGTCCTTCATTCTGAGACAAGGGGAGTCAAAAGAATCTCGGTAGACATAATAAAGGGTGATGAAAGATGATGTTTAGCACTTACATTGTTGAAATTAGCTGAGGTAGAGACAGTCCTTGATAAGAAGAGCTGGTCCCAAGAACCAGCCAATGAGGCAGAGACAGTTCTGATAAGAAGCAGGAGCTGGCCCCAAGAGCCAGCTAAGACTGGTCTTGCGGCTTGGGTGAAGACCAAGAAACCACTGAGCCTGCACAAGAAAAGAGGTTACTAGCGGTGACGAAGAGGAGTCATCTATCTTCATCTCTGCGACCACCAGACGACCACCATAAAGAGGCATTGCGCAAGTGCAGTTGAGAGGAGACTATGGAAATGACCTCTCGGAGTAAATTTTAATATGAAGCAGGTGTAGATCATGCATATGTATAGGCGTATTGTGAATATGTAACACTTGACTGTATAAACTTGAAGTGAACTGCCGAGTCAGGCGTGCACGACTTAGTTGGGACTACCCCCCATGCTGCCCAGCGCTGAATAAACATACCTACTTTACAATCTCACTGATTGCGGAGTCTGTTTTCCGCACGTCAGTTCTGTCACTACAGACCTTGGTAAAATGTCTCTCGGTCTCTTTCTTATAAGCCCCCTTTATACATTGAAAGGCTAAAATGCTCCTACTTATGTAGTTCAGGTATATAGCCAATGTTCTAGAGTCTCTCCAATTTTCACAAATCGAAAATTGAGTTTGTGGAGGTAAATTCTTCATAAGAAAATACTAAATTATAAGAACATTACTTAGATTTTTTTTTAACATTATTAATTGATTTCTGATAGGAGTTCTAAACAGGTATGGTATGCATTTTGATGAGATGTTTATGAGTTCTCTTGGTTATCTCGTTTCTCTTTAGTTTTCTGATTCTGTCAGCATCAATAAGAATATACTGTCTTCTGCCTTTTTAGCTTTTCCAACAACTACTCTGGAAAAACTGCATTAAAATACTTATGCTGCTGATTTTTTTAGTTTTATGGGGGGAAATATCTGAGAAATGTTTTAGCTTTGTTCTTAATCTTCCCCTGTAAATGAAAGTCAGTCTGTAGGCAGAATTATATAATTTAGAAAAAAAGACATCAACATAAATGTCAAAGTTTTGATTATAAATCAGAAGTATTCCTGTTATCAATTAATATGTAAAATATGATTGAAATAACCAGGGAGCTGCTAAAGTCCTGTGCACAGCCCCCATCAGTTAATATTTAAAATAGGGAAACAATAACTAGACATGATTTAGGGTTTAGGAACTAACTACTAGACAATGGGGCTTTATGTTTATGTCAGAAAAGGTAATGTATTGTGGTCTGGTCAATAAACCTTGAAGAACTGCTTGGAACTGCCAAGATTAGGGAATAAATAAGTAAAAGATAATTCCTACAGTGGGAGATCATGACCACCGACTCATTGACCACCTACTCAAAAGAAGACAATGAAAGAAGAAGAGTCCGCGCACTAATTTACATGAGGGGCGAAGAAGAAGGAACCAATCATTAAGGAAAATAACAATGAATATCTATTAAAACGTGAAGATTTTTCAGACAAGGGTGTGCTGTCTTGAGACAGGCACTCATTCATGCACATCAATGAAATTAATTTGAAAATACCTTGACTCTGTGTGTTACTGGCTTGCATATTGTGTAAGTGAACCCCATTTTTGGGACAACATTCCAGTCTACTTAGAAAAGCCATAAGAATAGAAGAAAATGGCTACCTTCAATTTTCAGTTAAACTTAACAATGATATGTATATACATAAATGTATAAGATATCCAGCTGAAAGAAATACTAGTTTAGCTATATTTTTCCCAGTAGAGGCATACAATCTGTTGAAACTGAAGATTGAAAGCAGGATGGGAAAAGGACACATACAGGCATCTTTCCACTGCTAAGAGCAGAGGGAAATATCCCCTGTCAGTACCTGAGTTCAATAAATGACCCAGATTCATTCTTAGATGTTACAATGCAAAATTTCTGCTCCTTTTTCCATCTACTGAACCCCATTCATAATCATGGGTTAATCCTCTTTAAAAGTCTGAAAGATAGCATGACTAAGAAAAGCCTTTCCAATGGCTGGGTTGTAAATCTCAAGGACTCTTATCTGTTCCAGACCTTTTCTTTTGAAATCCTCTGTTTTGGCAAGTTTCTCAGCAGAAATCTGGCAACAGAGCTGATACCACTGAAATCTTGAAAAATGGAAACAGCTTCAAAAAACAAACACATTCAAAAAATTGGCAAACAAATTATTATTTTCAAAGCAGTAAGTAATTGCATAATAATAACTTTTAATGATCTTTGGCAATCAACTACACTAGAAAATCCCACCATGAAATCACTGGTTGTGACCAGGCTGAATTTAGTGGAAAGATTCCTGTTGACATGACTGAGTTTCCAGGGCAGTCTAAGATCTCTGACACTTTTCCAAGTGACCATGTTTTTGGAAAAAAATAATATTTCTTAGCAGAAGAATAAAATTTCTCCCTGCCATACAGGTTTTACTTCAATAATATTACTAGAATTTCCTAGATCAAAATTCCTAGACTGTTCTATAAGATGTAATGCAGTGTTACTATACTGCAGATGCAGGCAGTATTAACAGCAGGAGCTTATAATTTGAAAGTCAGATTGTATGGTGTGTATCCTGATGTAAAGTAAGGACCATACCATTGTAAAAACTAAGGCATCTCCTTAAATATTTATGTTTATTTCATGTTTATAGAGGGAAGATACAGAAACAAGCATTGTGTATCCAAATCTCAATTAGACAGGCAAAGCTTATTTTATTCTGTGATTGAATGTTTCCATACTACAAAGCAAAGAAACTAAAAGGCAAACTCTGTTTCCATACCATAGTCCTCATAGCCTTTCCTGTAACCTTGCAAACTTCCATATGAAGCCTTACATCTAGCTAGGGGAAAAAAGAGCAGATGACAATCTCTTCAGCATCCAGCATGGTGTAGTATTGGAAGAATAGGCTTCTGAACAAAACAAGTCCAATTTCCTTACAGCAAAATAGAAAATGTATACCCACCTAACAGCACCTCTCAGGCAAGACCCCGACACAAACTACTCAAGTGAAAGAGACAATTTCTTAATTCTTTTCCATATTGTGAGGAGGAGCAAAGGGCTGCCTAACACAGCAGAGCTTTTCAAGAACACTAATGAGATTTCTACAATTTTACACTTCCACATGGCCAGTAGGTTTTTGAAATTTGTGTTGCTTAAGTGGCGGTTGCAGAAAGTATGAGAGTAGTTGACAATTGAAAATCATCTGAAACGAAGGGTGCAGGAACAATGAGAGGAACAAGCTGACCCACAGCCATTCTGAAGTTGATGGCTAGTTCACTCCTGGGTCCCAGTCCGTCATCACCCATACCGCATGTTAGTCCTCTCATACACGATTTTTTTTGCCATAAACCAGATGACTTATCAGCAAAATCCAAACATGTATCCTAGATTTCTCACTCTAGAGGCTGCCAAACGGACCATATGATATAACTCTTTCAGGTTTGGCTCTTTCAATCACACATAATCCTCGAAAACTATCTGATCAAGTTTTACAATTTCAAGTGCTTTCACGTGCTCTCATACCACCCTTTAGTGCATCTGACATGCTGAATTTCATGCTGTAAAACAGCATTCTGCTGAGCTCTAGCATGGTCCTCATATTCTTTCATACATTTTGAAAAGAAAAAACAAAAGCAAAAGACACACACAGCCTAAAGTTGACTCACTACGTAAAGCGGATGCAATCTGCTCTAGAGGAGGCTATGACTAAGAAGTAGGGTTTCAAGCAACTCTACACTACTTTGATGCAATTAGCAGTGTCTGCGTTGCCACAGACTGACAATCAGGAATGTGACGTACAGTATTACAAGGCCACACCCATATGAGACACTAGCAGTTCCTTTGTGAATACAGAATAGTATATTACCAATGCTATGGTGATATCTTGTCATTGTAGGAATCAGAATTATTTTTTTCAGCGTGTTTGTTAATTCAGTGGTGATTAAGTGCTTTTCATCCTGGCTCAGGGCCATCAAAATGCCCACTATTTTATGCCCTTCTTCAGAAAAAGATTTCTATAGTTAACACAGAGTTGCAGTAGTTAAAACTAAGAAAGAAAATCAATAGATGAGGTTCAGCACAGAGGAAATTTTGTGCCAATATGCAGAACTCCATCCTATTCAAAACAAATTTACCTTGATTTCAATGTTTCTGCTGTTGGGATTGTTGTAGCTGTCACAGTTATATCACAACAGTGTCCCAAAATATCTGTCCCATTCAGCACACTGCCTTGGTTGTGTCTGTGTGACCCCTTAGGCAATCAAACACAGGTGGGACACATGCTGGCTCTTTCACACAGCCTCTGCAGCTATTCCAACCAGTCCTTTGTTAGCTGACACAGGTGGGCAGGGACGCAGGGAATCCTTAAACAACCCCTCAATCCTTGCCTTTTGTAATAGGTCAGAACAAAGCTACCAGCCAGGTAAAATCCCATCTTCTACAAATTTGAACAGTTCTGTGAGCAACAAAAGTTGGCTTGATTGCTCACAGAATCAGCATACTGCAAATGAAACAGTGATATAGTTTATGTTATTTTTAAACTGGAAGGAAAAAAATGTAATTAATGCTTAATTATTTTCTTATGTAAACATTGACTTCTGTTATTGCAGTGTAAAACTGAAAGAATTATGTCCAAGGTATTGGTTGCAATAATGCTAATATTACAGACCATCCTTTGATTATTTTGGTTAAAGAAAATTGTGATACATACATATCAATCAAATAAGCTTTTTGATATTGTTTCTTTTATTTCACATTGAGAGATGGCTGGCTTGGTCAACTACAGGTAACAGAGTGGTTGATTTATACAACATCCAATAATGGAAAGCGAAAATTCTACACTAATATTTGGAATAAGAAAAGGAACACTTAATAAAAGATAAGAAAAAATAGTAATGTCCAGTATGGAAAAAGTCAGATTCTTTCTCTCACCCACCAAAAAATCTGTTTCCTATAAAATAACAAATGCTCTATCTGTGTGTCTCTTAGAGCACAAACCTACAAAAGTAAGGAAAATCTGAAATAATTTGTAGTAATCTGAGGCACTGAGAGACAAGAAACTACACAAAAAGCTATGTCCCTGGGCACACTTGTATTAATTTCAGCTTTTGTTGAGAATTCAGTGAATTAACCTTTTTCTTATGTGTTTTGTTTAGTTGTAGCTGACATACATAGAAATTTTTATTTGTATTCTAAAATGAAGCTACCCGAACAAAATGACATATTGATGCTATCATATTTTGTAATGACTCTGTGGTCCCATGACCAGAATGAATTAAGAAAACAAGTAAAATGTCAAGTGTTTGTTGTCTGAAACTTCCACAGGAATTAACAGCTCTGAAGTTTTTCAATAAATCCTTTGAGGAGCATGAAATTTGCACACAAACACATGCATGCGCACACATACACACACATACAATTCCACTAACTCTACCCAAGTTAGTTGAATTTTCCTTAAATTCTTTTGGCAACTTAAATAAGTAAACTGATTTGTAAAATGAAAGAAGAGTAGAATGGGGAGGAAATGAGACTGAGAAAATCGAAAAGAAAAACCTATATACATTTTCTTCCAAATCTTGGAGTTACATAGCATTTTAAATAATCATTCAAACAGATGGGAAGGTGTTTCTCTTTTCTAAATGTACTGAAAAAAGACTATCTACAACTAGGTAATAGAAATTCCTATTGCAGTGGTACTAGAGTATAATGATATCCTTCCTGATTTCATATAAGTAATGAAGGACTGCTATGAGTGACAGTTTTCCTGCAACTAGCTCAATAGCAAACAAGAATAGCAAAAAACACCATCTAATCTGGAGAGCAATATTTCTGTTCTGAGTAGGTGTTTTAACTTTTTTTAAAGATCAGTTTACTTTTACTATAGGATTCAATTTTTGTATGTTTTTTGAATATATTACTTCTTGGATGATCAGAAAGAAATAAAAGATTTCTTTTTATAACTCTTTCATCTGTACTGAAATCCACAGGCACCAAGTTGTTATGCTTTGTGACTGAGGCAGGTTTTAAGTCAGTTTATTCTGAATTTTAGCAGACAATGATTTATCAAGCACAACAGTGATGCTGCTATAATCTGCAACTGTTCTGACAAACTCTGTACTGTAACTACAACCCTACTTTTAATGCTTTCCAATTAAATTAAGATACTTAGCACCATTGTAAAAGATACAGTGACCACACCCAAACAATTTCTTCTGACTACAAGCACCAATTCAGCTCCACCAACCAATTCATTGGTCCTAGGCTAACCCCTTGTGCTTTACCTTGACTATATGTGGAAAAAGTGCATGTTTTCAACTGAACAAGCTCTTCAAACCAGAGTAATATGAGGGAATACGCCACTTATTATCACCTTACAAATGCTGCCACTGCTAAATTAGGAAGAAAAAAATCTACATTAAATTATCTTATGGTGCAATCCTAGTGAAGATAGGGCAGTTTTAGTTTTAATTTAGGTGTTAGTGAAGACAATGTAGTTTAATCATTTAACATGCATTAATGCTACAGGGAATTTATCTTAACCAACATTTCAACATGAACTAGATGCATGACTTTTTATAGAATTAAAATACAACTTTGCTGAGTGGCCAGCCTCATTAATGTGTTTAATTTTAGCTAATTGTACAATAAATAAGGCCTGCAAAAAATCACGGTGGAGAAGGGAGAAAGAATACACTTTGTTTCAGGCTTGGAGATGGGTAACTTGAAGCAACTTTAGTGACATAGGTTTATACATCAGCAGTTATCAGGATTGTGTCTACACTGGTAAAAGGGCCTGCACCAAAGGTAGAGAGAGGCTTCATGTCTGCATGTAGGAAAAAGAAGACATAAGTGCTCAAGATCTGCTAGGAAAAGAACTGCTTGTATGTTATTTGTTCCTATTTTCAAAGGAAAGGTGAGCTGTATACATTCAAGTCATAAACTGCATTCACACACATTACATATACATGTATATTATTTGGCTACAGGAAACATCTTGCTTTGTCTAAGTGGAAATCATCTGGCATGATGCTGGCAAGAAAAGACAACAGGGTAATCCCATCACTGAAATATAAACTACACCTAAGTTCCCCTAGCAAAGCATTGGTTCGTGTATGGAACTAAAGGTACCTAACAAATATAAAACAATAAGCCTGGTTCAAAACTAGCTAGGGGATAATACAGGTGAGAAGAGTGTTGATCTGCCCCCAGGATGAACTGTTTGAAGCCTCTGAATTTTGCCTCACTCCCATAAACAGATATACGGCAACCTGAATCTTTATTTTAAAGCTTGTTTCCTATAAACTTTTCCTAAAGAAAGAAAACAACAACCAAAAAAAGGTTTCAACACAATTTATTTAATTATTTATTTATTTACAGATTGTGCCATTAAAGTACTAGACTCCTAGTGTATAATTCAGGATCCCACACTATCAAAGCTTTCCATAACATGTAGACATTGGACTGCATGCTTAAATTCCTTGTGATAGCTTTAGTCCCACTTGCCCCACCCCCAGCAGAGCCTAAAGAGGTATAACTATTCAAATAATAGATAAAACTATGTATTTATAAATAAATAAATAAATGGAACATCTTGAATAATTCTAATATTATTTATGGTGGCCAGTTAATAACCCATATTTGAAGCTGTATTTTGGGTCATTAAAAATTTGGCATGCTGCAGATAAATTTATGAGATTTCTGAATTCTTAGGCTTAGCTACTTAATTCACCAAGAAATAATTATACCAACAAACTTATTTTAGGATATTTTTTTTTCTCTTAACAACAATGTAGCCAGAAAATGAAAACATAAAGTAAATGACTGGAAAGTTGCAATATTTGGGTCTCCCAGTGACCTCCTACTGGATACTGGGCTAGGAGGCTTACTTCTACAGCCTGAGACATGAAAGAACATCTCTTTCCTCTTGTAGCTGCAGCTTGGGGTTGACTTCCTTGGCTTGTATTTTTGGTACTAAAATGCAGCTTCTGTTCGTCTTTGTCAGCAAGAGCACCTGCTTGTCCTGCTAAACAAATGTTCCCCATGGAATAGGAGATTAATGGCTTCTCTTACCTCTGTATTGAATGCAAATATTCTTGGCAACTTGAACTGGAGCTGAATGACAAGTTCATTTCTGATGTCATCATGGCAAAGAATGTAAATCCTAGAAATATGCTTCCGGACCCTGTGGTCACATTCACAGGTGCACCCCTACACGAACATGCCCCTTTAGCACCCCATCATTCTTTTTGATCTGTGTGTGGAAGAAACTTTCTTCAGAAGGATTTACACTCCCACTCAGATCTATTCAAAGGCACTTCAGCATTGTCACCAGTCCTGTTTTGCTGATTTTGTTAAAGTCACTAAGAAAAAGTTCCAGTGAGGAGGAGATTGTTTATATTGCCCGTGATAAATTTGATGACAACATCAATTGCTTAAACTATGAGAGTCCACCACTTAAACACAGACCATGGTATTACAAAGAAGCCCACAATTAGCAAGCAGAATACATCATTTGCAGAGTACATAAAATCTCATTGACCCTGTCAAACCCAGAACACATGTGATTATCACTACCAGTACTTAATTCAAAGTTTACTGCATTAGTTATGTTAATAACTAGGCCACTCCTCTAATACGCTAGAACAATCCATAAACCAGAATCAAATCAATAGCTTCCTTTCTCTCTTCCCCTTTACCATTTTTGTGTGTGCAAGTAATATCTTCTTCTAGTCCCTTCCCTTCCCCTAGGAAGAGTTTAATATCATTGCATTCAAGAGGTCCTGAGCAAGAACACATCAAAGACTGGTCCTTGCTGAAACTGGGCATGAACACACAGATAAAGACTCTAAGCTGACATAATCATAATCTTCTTAATACAGTTTCAAGTTCTTTCTTTATACCATTAGCAGATGGTTTACTTACGTGTTGTTGTAACATGTGCCAATATGAGTCAAAATAATTAACAACTTAATAAATTATTAAGTACTTAAGAGAATTGTCAACATTCCCCACACCTATTGTATCTTTTCTAATGGAAAATTGAAGAGCTAACTCATGTAATTAATGATACCAACTATTACATATCAAATGTATGTAATTAGATAGTATTGTATTCTTTAAAATATGGTAGCTGGGATAATTTAGCTATAATTTAAATTTATGAATATAACTATTGTACTGCTTTTTGTGTGTAATAGTATGTGATAATAACTGGATCACAATCAAGGGACCAGAAATCCTTGTTATTTTCTTATCTAAACCAGTGAATTGCATTTTATAATCATGACCAAACTATTTCCATTCTTTATTCCTCAATTTACTTTTCAATATAATGGTTATGATGAGCACTTACACTCACAGACATATAGTAAATAATGGAATATGTTTTTAAATAACACATATTGCACAGATTGCTTTTACTAGACCTACTTTGCTTTGATTCTTATCTATTTCTCCCAAGTGCTGCTGCACACAACAGAGGAATGTGACAGGTTAAGGCATTTAGTTCCTACACCCTTAACAATACCATTGCCCAGAGAACTTCAAAGTGTGTGCACTTTGAATACATTGTGCTTAGAGCTGCTATATGAAGGAGGAAGACAGTTTCATTACTTGGAGGCTTTCTTGTGACCAACTCTGTTCAAGAACTGATATGCAGAACAGTAATTATACAGAGGAAAGACCCAGCTTATGTCCTTGACTTATTTTCTAAATGGGTTATCTGCCACCAAAAGTATATATTTAACGGAAAATTAAGGCCTAGTAATTAGGTTTTGATTTCAATTTTAGTCTGTCATTTGATCAGACAGCTCATCTAAAAAGTACAGTGAATTTTGCGGCTTTGAATCAATTTTATCATGCATTCACAGCTGAAAGTGAACTTTGTTCAGTATGCTACTATTATCCAAAAAAATAATGGATGAATGGATTCTAGACAGATATAGATAGGCAGAGATTACAGATATAGATATGGAAAATTTTTGGACACAGGTAACAAATACTGTTATCACCAAGTAATTTTGTCAATACCAAAACTTTTTTTAGTCATTGCACACCTGTGCTGCAGAGTGGCAGCTGCTGAGACATCATTCAAGTCCTTTTATGACTGGTAAATAGCACATAATAAAAATGCAAAGGGTTAAAGCTATTTTTAGTTAGGGGCATCAGCATGTGTACCATGTTTCACTAATCATGCTTACTAAGTCTGCTAAATCTCTCCTGGTCCAAGGTCCCAGATGACTACCAGATACCAGTAGTATTCTCCTGTGATTGAAACCTAGACAGACAGACACATACACACACACACACTGCTTTTTACAGCTGTACTTCAGCCTTGCTCACTCACAATGCTGTCTGTGGTTTCCTATGAATAGTAACATATATAAATGTTTTTCCACATCCAGATTGACCTTGGTTTATCAATTAATTTATTAACCAATGAAATATCTTTCCAGCACAGCAGTACACATGCGCACGAAACCCTGAAATGTATTTATTAAATTGCAGCATCTGCAGCTGCTGCTCTGGAGAGTGATCAGTAGCTATTGTTCCAATGCTGTTGTAGGAGGTCTTGAAGCTGAGCAATCCCAGTAACTCCTAGTGCCATTCATTGTATTTCCACCCACTTCCCCGTGCACACCGGAGGACTGTGTGCTCAGCTTCGGAAAGTGCATGTACAGTTGCTTTGGAGTTCCCAGGGCAGCAGCATGGTTAGGGGGGATTTCAGGCATTAATTATTAGCAGCTTCTGTTGTGCACAGTTATACTGCTGAGAATTTGAGATTATACAAACCAGACAGGTCTAGCAAAAGCGGTGTTTTACACTGCGCATATTTAGCACATTTCAACAGTGTTTTGGTTAACATTATCTTAAGGACTATTCAAATTCAGCAATAGAGAAAAAACAAGGATACCTAGAAAGTTTTGGAAGTCAAACCCTCTTAATCCCTTTCTCTCTCATCTTTAATCTGAGTAACTCCTGTCAAAAGCCTAAATCCCTGAAGCCTCTCCTTTGCACTAAGATTTACATGAATTCAGAGAATGCTTCATATAATCACAGAAATTAGACATGAGAATGACTAAGTCATGCTGTCCTTTCTCTGCTAATGAAATACAGTCCAATGCTCAATGGCAATGTCTGGCCAAATAGGAATGGGTCTGCTGAGCAAAAGAAGTTGCTGTTAAGCACCTGAAATACATTCATAACATGCATAGGGGAGTTTGACTTCAGACTAACTGTAGTTTGAAGCCTAGTGCACATTACTGGTTGGAGCAAATAGGCATATTCCTGGAGCATGGTTTCTGGTTTAGTTTAACCAGAAAGAAATCTCATTTGCATGCCATGAGGCTGCTCCATGATGAAAACCAATGCACAGTAAGGAAGGACATTAAGGAGGTAAACTTCAAAACCTCACTCATGCTAATGCAGCCACGCCTGGTGACTCTGAATGTAGGACACCTAAAATATAATAAAGTTGCTGTTTTGTTTTCTTCTTGACAGCCAGTCTGACGTGTTCTTTACTTGGTTTCATCTTATCCATCTGTGGTTCATCCCACACACTTCCTGCTGTTCAGTGTTTTGGAGCTTCAGATATTCATAGTCAAGCTTCCCCAGATATCTTTGGACACCTGAGATATACACTAGAAACAGGGAAGAAAAAAAAAAAAAATCAGGCTGTCCTTTCAGTGCTTCACCCTTGGCCATTTCTGGTAATATGTACACTACTGCCAGTCCATTCTCAAAAGCTTCAAGTGGAGACCTTGCACCAGTGAAACAGAATTATTTTTGCACATGATTTCAAGGTATAATTAAGTGAGCAGTCAACCTGTGATCTCAGCAAGAGTTCTTTTTCTTTCCCATGGTTATACTCATTAACATTACAAACAACTGTCCATCTCTGTTCCAAGACCATTGATTCTATGCATTTAAACCAGTTACCTGTTAATTCTCGCACAGCTTTTAGAAGCAGTATATTTAAAAGCATGTTACCTCAGAAACTCAAAAATATTTAATCACTAAAATTTCACTTAGTGCAAATTCCTTTTCATTTCCACACTTTTCTTACTTAACTATGACTTTATTTCATTTGGCTTCTTTAAAAGATAGTGATTTGATTTTTAGTCAGGAGAATGACTAATTGCAACAAAATACACAGAGGGAGGGGGCAAAAAAAAAAAAAATTGGACTGTGTGCTGTAAGCTTGGAAGAGCAGTTTCCACACAAAATAAAGCTACATCCTCCGATTTACTTCCCAGATTGTTTACTGGCACTCTCAGTAAACTGAATTTGTTTAGGTCAATATTTTGTATTCATTGGGGTATTCACAGAAAAAAAAATCATAGGGAGTGTTTCCTATCTGTAAGAGAAATCTGTTTATTTTGCTGTACAACAAGAGCTTGTTTAAATTTTTAAACAGAACTTCTGATAGTCAAAAGGAAAACAACCAGAGAAGGGTATTAGCCAAAATATCTGTCAGCTAAACAGAACTTGTAAATCCAGTCAAACAACTAAAGGGCATTGCACTGTCAAATCATCAGATTGCAGATCCCTGCCCTGTGGTTTGCTGTCTTTTAGAGAAGGATGCAAACTGTTTAGCTTTCCCAAACCCTCCCCCCCCTCCATCTGCCTACTGACCCATGCAGCTGCCTTAGCATTCGCATTCGCTCCACTGGAAGTTTCAAGCCTGCCTTGACAGAAGAAAGTAAAATGTTGCTGTGACAGCAGCTTCAGTGGGACTGAGCAAAGAATGATGGAGAAGACTAAATGTGTTATATCTATGGATAGCTGAGAATTGGATAAGAAAACTTTGTGAATCACTGTGCACCAGAACTGTCAGAACAGAACATTTTAGGAGAAAAATGAAAAATACACAAAAGTCCAAAAATTGTAGTTTGTGTCACCATTAGAAAGGGAAGGCAATATATGTAAAGAAGATGCACTGCACAGAAATTTAAGTACTCAAATGCAGAATGCAAGCATAAATGCTTAACCTGCTAAAAATCCTATTAAATTCTACTGACACCAGTTTATAATAAAAGAGTCTTGTCTGTTCTTGACCATCATTTCCTTCATCCTGGCATTTAGTGAAAATGCATTCTAGAAGGTAATTGAGCATGTTTTTCTTCCTTCCTCTGGGGCCTATAAGGTTATTTACAAAAGAATATTTAAAACAGTAACAATGTGATGGGTCTCTACAGAATAGTTTCCTTAAATATTCATGCAAGTAATCTTCTGAAGGGGCACATACTGGTTGGTAAGCTTCCACAGGATTCACTGAGGCAGGATACCCTGTAGACACGGTAAGCAAAGAAAAATTCCAAGCCATTATACTTCACTAGAGTGCAAAATAATTTTAGCCTCAGTAAAAAAGAACATTCTCTGGAAATTCAGTGCAGCAAAAAAATGTTATTTCAGGTAATGTTTTGCACAATTAAAAAACCTTCAGGTGACATGGAAGACATTGCCTGTGACAGCCTGTGTTAGAGCCTTTGTATTTTCTTGCACATCATAATTCTGTTTTGTTGCTCTGTAGGCAACTCAAGCAAACTGCCAGACACAACATCTTGGGCGGTAAGGTTGAGACCACAAGATTTTCATGGAATTTACAAGCAGTGTTGCAATTAGCTATATCCAAATTTAAAAAAAGCTATCCAACCACAAAGCCTAGATTCATTTCAGTCTGAAGTAATACACTTTATTCCCCATTCTCAACATACAAAGTTAGCTCTGTTTATTCCCGCAGGATATATCACTGGACAAAAGAGAACAAGGACTTCTGATTATTTTTGGTGAAACTCAAAGTTTAAGAGAGATGACTATTCTACTCAACGATAGTAATCTCTTTAAACACAGTGAGTTGAGTTCAATAGTACAATATTTACTGCTGATGTTTTAGAACATTTTGAAGTCTGCTTCTGAAGACAATGATAATCACAGGCAAACTGGAGCCACTTTTAGGAAAAAAATTCACTATGCTGTACTGTACGGTGCCATAGTTAAGAATCTGTGAGCAATGAAATTATAAACACTATTAGAAATTGTTGTAACTAAAGCATTTAGTAATTTTTATCTAAGCAGAAAATTGCCAGAGAAAGTCTCTGCATAACAGGTGGTATATCACATATACCCAGTTTCTCTTTTGAAAACACACACACACATGCACTCACCATGCAAACCAATATAGTTTCACAGAAACTTACGAATATAATAAGTGGAACCAAGATCCAGCAAATAGGTCACAATACTGGGCAATGTCGATCCTATCCCTTGTCCCTACCCTTCTGCCTGGGGAATGGTTCTTCACCTCTTTCTCTCTGCACATTTCTGTCTTGAGCTAGGTCTTTGGAGATTACTGTGATACAAATTCTGGCAGTTAAAGGTACTAATCTATGAAGCCATCTACTTGCCCTTCAGCCATCCCATGAAACATACATTTGTGCTCATTTCTTCAATGTTGTTTCTACCTGGAACATGCAACATCTCCTGTTATACCTCCAAACAACATTCCACAATCAGTGAAAGTTTGTCACTAGTATCCCAGTAAGACAGTGTTGTGGTTTCAGCCCAGCCGGTAACAAAGCACCACGCAGCCAGTCGCTCAATCCCCCCGTCCCAGCCACAGTGGGATGAGGAGAAGATATAAAGGCAGGCTTGTGGGTCGAGACAAGGACAGGGAGGTGTTACTCACCACTTATGGTCACGGGCAAAAGACAGGTTCGACTTGCAGAAGAAACAAAATCAATTTAATTTACTACCCATCAAATCAAAACAAGGATATTAGGAAGTAAAACCAAACCTCAGAACACCTTCCCCCCAGCCCTCCCTCCTTCCCGCCTCAAGCCCACTCCCGGCTCTCTCTGCCTCCTCCCCCCGGCGGCGCAGGGGAACAGGGGATGGGGGTTGGGGTCAGCTCCCCACACCTTGTCCCTGCCACTCCTTCCTTCCTCCTCAGGGGGAGGAGGACTCCTCACCCGTCCCCTGCTCCACCGTGGGGTCCCTCCCACGGGAGACAGTCCTTCACTAACTTCTCCAACGTGAGTCCTTTCCGCGGGCTGCAGTTCCTCACAAACTTCCCTGGTGTGGGTCCTTTCCATGGGCTGCAGTCCTTCAGGCACAGACTACTCCAGCGTGGGTTTTCCCATGGAGTCACGGCCATCTTTGGGGCATCCACCTGCTCCAGCGTGGGCTCCTCCACAGGCTGCAGGTGGGCATCTGCTCCCCCGCTCCCCTCCATGGGCTGGGGGGGGACAGCCTGCCGTCCCACCACGGGCTGCAGGGGCATCCCCTCCTCCGGCGCACCTCCTCCCCTCCTTCCTCACTGACCTCGGTACCTGCAGAGGGGTTCCTCTCGCGTTCCAATCCCCCACTCACTGCAGGTTCCCCTTCTTGAATCTGTTCTCCAGAGGCGCGACCACCGTCACTGGTGGGCTCGGCCTGGGCCAGAGGCAGGTCCAGCTTGGAGCCGGGGAAGCTTCTGGCAGCTTCTCACGGGAGCCGTCCCTGCAGCCCCTCCCCTGCTACCAAAAAAACCCCGTGCCACACAAACCCGTATCAGACAGCTTGTTATTAAAACTATTAAGTACATCACATCTCACAGCCTGTTTTGTCAATAGGTGAGGACCATATGGTTTCAAAGCCTTCCTACTTTTCTACTTACATAATTCCTGTTTTGGTTAAATAATTTCTTTCTCCTGTTAGTCTGCTAAAGTCTAGGACTACACTCAACCAACACACACTAGCATGTTTACTCATACCCTTGTCAACCCAACAATGAAGAATTACCTTACTGACAGTATTGTAAATAGAACCTACATGCATAAATTCCTGATCATCTACATCAATATACCCTTTAACACTACTATGAAGTTGTTTTATCTGGGAAAATTGTCTGATATATATCTGTAGAAATTACTGGACCAGTATGGACTTCGTTGCATACAGTAAAATATTGATGAATGGCTGAAGAAAACAATCTTTAAGGCTTATTACAGTACTTATTTGAATGGAAGTACAAAAAGAGTCACTCACAGGAATTATCTAGCTGCTCTTCATAGACAATTGCACACATTATCTAAAAGCAACTGTGATACAAACAGCATTCCATTTCCAAATTGACGCAGTAGATATGGCCCACTGCTCAAGGTGCCTTATTTCAATTATCTTGAAGGACAACTTTAGCAAATGAACTCAATTAAATCTAGTTTTTATCAGTCACAACCTTGGCTGGTCATTGCCATTTTCTAGATGTGAAGCTTGTTTACAAATGTTTACGACATGGAAAAGCCCAAGACAAGAGGAAAATATTTCTGAGGTTATAAAATACCGGTATAGATTTTTTGGTATCACAGAATGTGCAAATGAAAACATTGTGGTGAAGCATTGCACAGAGTTTGCTGAATCCTCAGTAATGAGAAATTAACCTCAAGCAATACAAGAGATGGGTGTTTGCTTAAATAAACAGTTAAAGCTTACTTAGCTCCTCTCTATCTCCATCTCCCTTTTATCTTAACAGAAGTTTATTGCTCCTCAGCACCCAGGTCTTCTAGATACTTGAGCATTGTTTCAGTTACACCATAGTTCCTCTGACAATAAAATGTACCTTCCAAGTTCTCAATAGTTTAACGGTGTACCTAATTGATCCCTGTTCTTTTTCACTGTGATGGGTTGACCCTGGCTGGATGCCAGGTGCCCACCAAAGCCGTTCTATCACTCCCCTCCTCAGCTGGACAGGGGAGAGAAAATATAACAAAGGGCTCGTGGGTCGAGATAAGGACAGGAGAGAGATCACTCACCACTTACCGTCACGGGCAAAACAGACTCAACTTGGGGAAAATTAACTCACATTATTACAAATCAACCAGAGTAGGGTAATGAGAAATAAAACCAAATCTCAGAACACCTTCCCTCCACCCCTCCCTTCTTCCCGGGCACAACTTCACTCCCGGATTCTCTACCAACCCCCCCAGAGGCACAGGGGGACGGGGAATGGGGTTTACAGTCAGTTCATCACACGTTATTTTCTGCTGCTTCATCTTCCTCAAGGGGAGGACTCATCACACTCTTCCCCTGCTCCAGCGTGGGGTCCCACCCACGGGAGACAGTCCTCCACGAACTTCTCCAACGTGGGTCCTTCCCACAGGCTGCAGTTCTTCACGAACTGCTCCAGCATGGGTCCTTTCCACGGCGTGCAGTCCTTCAGGAGCACACTGCTCCAGCGTGGGTCCCCCACGGGGTCACAAGTCCTGCCAGAAAACCTGCTCCAGCGTGGACTCCTCTCTCCACAGGGCCACAGGTCCTGCCAGGAGCCTGCTCCAGCGCGGGGTTCCCACAGGGTCACAGCCTCCTTTGGGAACCCACCTGCTCCGGCATGGGGTCCTCCCCGGGCTGCAGGTGGATATCTGCTCCACCGTGGACCTCCCTGGGCTGCAGGGGGACAGCCTGCCTCACCATGGTCTTCCCCACGGGCTGCAGGGGAATCTCTGCTCCAGCGCCTGGAGCACCTCCTCCCCCTCCTTCTTCACTGACCTTGGTGTCCGCAGGGTTGTTTCTCTTACATGTTCTCACTCCTCTCTCCGGCTGCTGTATACTGCCTGTCCCAAATTTTTCCTTCTTAAAAATGTTATCACAGAGGCGTTACCACTATCACCGATTGGCTCAGCCTTGGCCGGCGGCGGGTCCGTCTTAGAGCCGGCTGGTATTGGCTCTCTCTCGAACACAGGGGAAGCTTCCAGCAGCTTCTTACAGAAGCCACCCCTGTAACCCCCCCCCTGCTACCAATACCTTGCCACACAAAGCCAATACATTCACATCTCCTGATTAAAACCAAAGAAGCCACTGTTTCTGCTCCTATTTACTTCTGTCAGGAAAGATTTTTGAACTTCAGAAGATATGGATGTTTGGTCTAAACACGTGCCCACAATTTCAGATCCATTCTAACGCTGACCTGGACTCTCTCAACCCCATTGCAAATGAGACAGAGATGGCCAAAGATTTAGATTTAACTCTTCCAGCCCATACCAGCTGTACTAAACTGCCCTAGAGACACTCTTGCATTTCTTCTTCAGTGCTAGACCCAATTAAGAAAGTTTATTATTTTGCAATGTTAAGAAAGAAAAAGTGACATCAGATTCTGTTGGCATTTCAGTCAAAAACATGGGTAAAGTGAGCCACAGCACAAACTCTTGATGCTTGTGTTTTATCCAAACTGACTTAGTTATGCTTGGTCTTAAAGCTAAGGCCTCTATCTTTGGCCTCGTTTTCACAGTGAAAAATAATCTGAAAAACTTCTTTCATTTTACTTGTTCCCAGAAAGTCATATTTTATATATTTGTGCCCACTGATTTCTTGAAAAACAAGTGATCTGGAATTCAGTTACTCCAAGTTCCTTCTTTTCTTTCATCTGAAGAAATACCTCAGATCACCAGGGTAATAGTACCATGCTGCGGGAAGTAAGGAGGCAAAGACCTGTGAACATCACCTAGAAAAGTAGACTTCCCCTCTCTCCCATCTTTAAAACTGCCAGTTCCCAAGCTGTAGGTCACAGATTAGAGAAGGGGACGGGCTTTGATGAATAATTACTGGTAGTCACTTTCGTCTGTTACTTTACTCCCTTCTTGTTCTACATTGCAGAATACTGGCGGATGTAGGGAGTAGCTCTCTAGACAGAGATAGGTTTGGGCAGCTTAAACACCTTTGTGAGCTTAAATTGCTTCCATTACCTATGGCTAGCTGACAGCCTACTGTGAAAGGATGAACTAAACACCATGTGTTAGCATTAAAGATTTCCAGTATGTCAATTTTTTCCCCTTTAATCTAGAAGGTTACTGTCACAGATGATGCACAGATCAACCCCTTTGCTTACCAATCAATGTATGCCTTTAGCTGATGACTGCTTGCTTTCTAGTATCCAGAGCTACAATAACATGGTTATTTTGGACTCTTCTGCACAGGATGGAATACAAGGGAATAAAGATATAAAAATTCTGTTTGCACTGTGGTGTTTTCAGTTTGAATTTTTGAAGGTCAGTGTTTTGCTCATAATCTGATTTGATTTGCTGTTTCTTTGGCTGAATAGCATGAAAAAAATGAAGCTGAGCCCTAACATGAGGAAGGACCTTGTGGTAGAGGAATTTTTTTTATTACTTCACATGTCCACAAATATTAGAACTCGTTACCTGCTAGAACAGCAAACTCTAAGGACAGAAGGCATCCCCCTCCTCTTTTCCTCTGCTAAGGGATAAACTGTTTAACCTCTCATTCCCATGAATCACTTTTAATGCTCAGATATGTAAGCAATTATCAGACTGAATGGAAGTACTGAAAATTGTTTCTAAAGTAAGGAAAGGATTTTTAAAGTCAAAAAAGTTGAACATTAGGGACCATGAAACATAGGGTTACAAGAAGAAAGCAAGCAGTATTCTCCAGTGTAGCTTTCAGAAAGCAGTTGATAGTTGTTTAAACAGTATATATCACTTAGTATTTTTGTGAGGACAACTAATGTGAATACTCCTTATAAATGCCACTCAGATGCAAAGCTGGTGGTTTATGAGCTCAAAATATTTTGCTGCACAGAGCAACTAAAGCAGCAGTTGGACTTCACTGAAGTTGTCACACAGCACACAGCTCTATTAGGCACACAAGGAAAGCTCTGAGGGGGTTAAAAGTCAATCGCAAGACCTGGGACGAGTGCCAATAAACTTGTACCTGGCCAGACTTAAATTGAATTTTAGCTGCCAACTGTACATTTTCAGATCTCCAGAGGAAGCTGGTTCCTTCGTGTGGGTGAAGTAGACAGAGGCAGCTGTTGAAATGGAAACCATTGCATCAAACAACTTGCAAACTGATTGAATTTAAAATTGGACTTTCTTATTCCTTGATTTTTGCTTCAGAATGCATTGAGGGGATGGAGGTGGCTGATAAACAGAAATTTATCACTCAGCCAAGAGGTTAAAAAACCCCTCCAAACAAACAAGAATTTTGTCTTTTGGGAGGGGAAAAAATGCCTCAACAAATTTAAAAAATGAGAGATAGAACCAGGCTCGTATTAGATGTAAATCAGAGAAGCTGTTCTGGTTTACATCAATGTTAGTAGACTAAGGCCTAGATTTCTCAGTTGAGCCAGTGTAAACTTAATAGAATAATGTATTAACTTTGAACATAATTACATAAAAATCTTACCACAATATTATTTCAAGCCTAGGATTAGAGCTGGACTTCAAATAATATGTGCACATATATTTTATATATATTTTTATGTATATGTGTGTGTGTGTATATCGTAATAGGAAGAATAAATTGTCATTTTTTTAAACTTGCACATAAACACAATAGAAAGCATGTTAATATTTCCAAGTCTGGCTTTGCACAGCAAGAACCCCTAGAATTAAGAGTTATCCTTGTATTATGAAGAAAGTCCTGGGTCACATCCTAATTTTTTCTGCTACAAGATGTCCGATAATTCTGATGCGGGGTCCTCAGGTGGCGTTGTTTCTTTCAGCATCAGTGGGAACTGCATTCCATTTAGACCGGTGAAGAATCTAGTTTAGCATGTTCATTCAACTGAGTCTGAGATATAAATGCACTGCTGCTTACCACATGGGCACCTACCTTGTCACCACTGATGGTCTCGGTGCCTGCTTCTAGTTCCTATATAGGAAAGAGAAAGTCTGTATTTTGTGTGACAGTTTTTCAATTGAAACACATTCAAAAAAATACAGAGAGACAGGACAAATAAGGAAAATATTTAATGCCCCAAAAAACAGGTAAAACTTGCAGTGTAACAAAGTTTACTATGACTCTTCCTTGCATATTAGTCATTCCTGGTAATGTGGCAAGTTAATAGTTGCTCAGCATTTATCTTAACAGAATGTTAGAGCTTACCCTCATATGGTGTCATTGTCAATAATAACAATAAAAGCGTACATAACATCACAGAAAACTACATATAAAAAATACGTTGTTTATATTTCACTAGTCTCAAGCCTACAGATACCATTTTCAAGTTTACCAATAAAAGTATGTTTTCCAACAACCATTTTCATAGTGAGAACTCAGTTGAATTTGTCGTCACTGATGGTGAAGTGCTGTAAACCAAACTGATGATCCAAGGTCTTTAATGATTTTCCACTGGTACCATAGCAAAGTATTTTCTGATATAAACCAGAAGCTGAAATCCACCTCAGATATTTTTTCCTTGAAATGTCTTTTTCAGTGAACTTTGAAACACAAAGAGAGGGAAGACACAAGTTAAGTTCTAACCTTTCTTTACAACCCCAAATATACAGTAGCTGTATAACTCTAGCAATAGCAACTTTAACAGGATCGTACGACAAATTCTCCTTTCCTATTTTCAAGGTGGAGACAGAAGAATGAAACACGAGTTCTTGGCCACCATGACATTATTTTGTAAAGTATCACAGACTGTCTTTCTCTAAATTATCAAAGAGAAAAGTCTTATGGAAGGATATTTTTCTTTGTACTCTTTGGCTCTGTGTTATCACATTATAATACTAACAGTTTCACAGACATAAGACAAACAGTGGGGCAGGGGTGGAAGAAGAAAGGAATGGAATAAAAGCCATCCTCATTTTAGATGACTACATGCTTTTACAACTCAGATCTATGAATCCAGATCTTGCCAGGGCAGATCTTTGTGACAGAGGAGACATGGAAAGATGAGATCCCAAAGCACTACCTGCTAACTGATAACTTGCTTAGCAGGCTCCGGATTGTGTGCCAGCAGGGAGTCATTTCCCCAGTGCCCAAATTAAGGATGACACACAGAATTGGTGTTGGCAGCTGTGTTTCCTTGAGAAGAGGTTGTTCCATCAGCAGAGGAGACAGACACTGAGAAGCGAGGAACCCCCTCAGTTCTCAGTGGGATTGGTCACAACTTATTCAGACCTCTCAGTGTCCAACACACACCACCTTTCTCTCCTGGGAAGTACATTTAACCTGGAGATACACTGAACAGCTGTGTTTTTTAAGAGCTATACTTATTTATGAGAACGTCTCATCCATTAGTCATGTCTCATTCGTATTATCATCTCAGTAAGTGTGAGATTTGTATTTTTTGATCATGAGGAAAGTAAATAGGTGCATGTTGATGAATCCTTCCCGCATCCTATATGCTTTGCCATAGAATATTCAATGCAATTACAAAGCATATTTATGGAGTGAAACATAAACGGTTTCTGACTTGCTAAAGATAAAAGTAATGAGATTTAAAAACATAAAATTTGCCATTTTATAAGACCAACGGTCCTAACTCTTGTGCCAAGTGCATCTTATGCCTCTGTATTAATTGAGACACAAAAATAGTTTTGTTAAGTGTTAATTTTAGATAATGACCCCACTGTTTTAAAAAAGAAGTAAGCATTATCAGGTCAGTCCAATTCATATTGTACCTGTCTTTCACAGCACAGGTAGGTAACTTCAGCCTAAGCTAGATCAAAAAATAACGGCACCAGTAAAAAAAATTAAATTAGAATAATGAGTGACCTTGTATAACTTTAAGACCTGTTTGACTTTCAGGTAAAATCAGAAAACTTCTATAGAGTGAGCACTCATTTTTATATTAAGCTTATTTTTAGCCTCAGTAGAACAGTGATATACTGTTCTCTGAGGAATAAGAAACAAGCATCATGGTTAACTTAATAGGGAATTTGACTTTGAATTTATTTCTTATTTAAGCTTCAAGAATTTTTCACAAAGACTGGAATGTTTTGGACTATTTTTAAAGAACAAACAGAATTCTCGCTGTTTGTACTCTGTCTACAGACTAAAAAGCAGTCTCTGACAGCTGAATTAAATCCTCTTTGAGGTGGCAAAATGGAACCCCAAGTACAGTACTTCCCTAGCATAATATCATTGAACAGTTCTAAGCCCTTTGTTCTTTCTAAGCCTACTTTGAAAAAGGAAAAAAGCAAAGATGTGCATGTGATATAATGGGGATTTTTCTTTGGTTGTAGTTTTTCTTTCTTCCTTTCTCCGTGATTTAGATGAGTGCATAGGAAAATTTGCAATGGTCAGAGACCAGAAAGCTCCTCTATTGTAATTCTCTCTGTCTCTTTTTTTTTTTTTTTTCTTTCTTCTCCTAACAGATGTACCCTTTTTTCCTCTCCAGATGTCTTTCAAGCCCCTTTTTAAACTACTGGGTTTTTTCCCAGTGCCTTCATGATACTTTAAATGTTTCAGTCTCCATAGATGCAAAGTAACAAGTTAAGAATGCAAGGTGACCTGTTTCATAATCAAAAGAAACTCATTGCTCTTGAAATAGAGATATATAATTTCCAAACCTCAACTGTACAGGTAGGTTACGTTTCAAAGAGGAATACTTAATGTGTGTCCTCAAGACCACCTAATACACAATTATGACATTATCAAATTTGGTACATATTTAATTTGCAGTTTACAACCGTATAGAAGCTTATCTCTCATTATAACAAAGTGGACATTTAATCAGCAAATCTAAAAAGGGCATATATAATGCAGACTACCCTCACCTCTTTCAAGACAAATTTAATTAAATTTTGGTCCTACAGAAGTTGACAGAAATCTTTGTATTTTGCAAAATAGGTCTAACTGTGATAATTTATGAGGGATATTCATATTGCTGTATTCCTAAAAGTTATAGTTTCATTATCTTGCACAATAGTTTGGAGTTATTTTGTATTTTCAAGTGGTGATTTTCTACCTTGTAATGTCACTGCTATTAATTTTATGTACCATACCACATGGTAAGACAAAGTATTTTGGAGGTTTTGCTTAAGCTCCGTTTTTATCAGAGGCCCATCATTTAAGATATAGTGCTGCAAATGAAAACAATTAAATTGACATTTTACAGCTATATGTTACTAGAGAACAATTTTTGCTTTACAGTGATGTGTTTTCATTGGCATTTTAATAAAACGTGATTATCTAAAGACAGAATTCTAAACAGGATTTGCAAACTATGTATATTTTCTGCTCTTCACTCAATAATTTATCACAACACATCGCTTCTTAAAGTACAAGCAACATGCCCAACTTGGAAACTTAATACATTTGCATTGGATCTGAAGAGCACTAAAAACAGTGATTGCTTTACCATACTGGTAATCATGAAGCAAATAATGAAAATACATTGAATTAGATTTTGCCTCTAATGGAAAGGTTTAAGTCTGAATTTGTTAGTTATGTTAACAAATATCCATTTATCAAAAGTAAGAGACATAGGAACAAACTGACATACTTGGTTTCAAAAAAGAATCTGCTATGGAATAAAATCAGGTCCTTGGAATTTTGGGCCAAACCTTTAATTCAAAGTATTTTTTATTTTTTTTTAAACACAAATCTGATTTTATTCTTGGGTAATAAGAAGCAGAAGCAGTTATTTTAATTAAATCCATCACTCTTTGATTGCACTTAAAAATTTTACTTGATACTTTTTCTCACTGTAGATGGCATCTCATACTAATTGAAATTCTAGCTTAGTAGACAATAGATGTTGCAAAACCTACAAGAACAAAAAGTCCCTTTGGGTCATGAGCAATTTACAGTAAAGCGACACAAAATGGTGAGTTTCTGAGAGAGAATTAGTTTGTATCCCACCAATAACTGTTTCAAACCAGATGCCTGTGCTGCAATATATCACACTCAGAGTATCTATAGGAGCTACTACTATCTCTGAATTCCAAAATTTACTGCAGTTCTGTGGTAGATGGTTACTTATAAATTATTCTGTTACGTGAGCCTTTTTCAGCACCATGGAGAGTAGGAGGTCCTGACTTTTCTGAGTGTCTTCCAGATCAGTTTCTTTTCATTCTAGTCCAAACCATGATAGCATTTAAAAAATATATATAATAACTAGTAACTAGTAGATGTACTGAAGAGAATCCAGGGCAAAGCAACAAGAGTGACAGAATTTTAGAAGGCATAATCTATGAGGAAATTTTTAACCAACTGAATTTGTTTATGGTTGAAAATGAAGGATAACTTGATTAGTCTTTGAAAAGGAAACAAATGTGCACAGAGGAGAGCAAGGTACTGTTCGCCATGTCTATTAGGTGTAGGGCAAGAAGAATAAGTTTAATTTGCAGTGAGTACTGTTTAGATCAATTATTAGCAGAAATATTCGAACTACCAGAGAAATTATATTGCTTGGCAGAAATAGTAGAATGATAATTATTCTGGGTTTTTAAGAAAGCGTTGGGCAGGAAATGTGTATGGTCTGTCTAAGTATGTTAGACTTTACCTAATGGTAGGAAGGTAGGTGTCTCATGTCCCTTTTATTCTAAACTGTTAATGGTGAAAGTCTACTTTTTTGTAGCCCAAACTTATACATTTAAAAATACCCCGATTTCTAAAGCATGTTGACCACCTAGCCTATTATAATATTTGTAGACAGTTATTCAAGGCACCCATCCAAAACAGAATCACTCAGACTCATCAGTCTCTGTCTTGACTTTATAACGAAGGGAAACAAATTCAGATAACAACAACTGAAAAAAGAAATAAGATCATCGATATATCCAGATGAACCTTGTGAAAACAAGACCACAATGCCAGGGTATGGCCACATTTAGATTTTGAAATCTAGACATTTACTGAAACTCACCCATACATACGCAGATTGCATTTGTTAACCCAAATTTCTAATGTTTTCCTTTATGTACTAAATAAAGGATATTTAATGTATATGAGAACATTTATTAAGCTTAAAATACACCATTTCACTGCAGGATCACACAACTTCAAGCAATTTGTACTATTTACAATAAGTCGTACACAGCACAACCTGTTTGGAGCTATGTAGAGATCAACTAGTAAGAGTGAAAAACAGTAACTAGCAACTCTAATAGAATCCCAGAGAGATAACATCAAATTAGTTCTAATGAGTGATTTCTATGCTAATTGACAATTTTTGTGACAGTATCAAATGGAAAGAGATATTACTTTCCCCAAGCATTCCTCAAAAAATTAATGATCCAAAAAAGAACCATGTAAAACAGGTAATCACTTGTTAATTGATCTGCTACCAGTACTGTATGAAACATTGAGCAATACATCTGCTACAGAACCTTGAGAATATATTTGTTGGTTAGGCTGTACCTTGGGATAAGCTGCAAAGATGAGCACCCAAATATTTATTACAGAAACAGAAAGTGTTGACAGCTCATTAGTGAGATAAATATACATTCTCTGTGAACCTAGACATACCTGCACACACTTCAAGATCTGTGAATATGACAAAGACCCCACCAGATAATCCACCACAGTGCCTGCTGTGGAAAGCTTTGTTCTTGCAAAAAGAAAAACAATACATAGTGTGAACTATAATTTCCTTCAACTGAAAAAAAAAAAATCTTTGATGAGGACAGGCATGAATGTGCTCTGAGGCTGCAAATCATCACTTTCAGAAGGTTGGCTGAGTAGATTTTTTTTTTTTTTTTGTCCTCTCAGAGTGTTCTTTGTTTTCTTGAAGTTATTAAAGGTCATTAAAATCCATTTTGCACACCAGCATGCATAAGCTTTAGTTTTCATTTTTAAAGGCTCAGACCACCTTCATTTCTTATAAAATGGCAGAAAAGTATAAAGAGTATCCTAGGAAGTAACATGCAAATGTTCATGCTGTATATTTGCACATCAATCTCCGGCATGCTTTTAAAGCACATTGCTTCTTCACAAATACAATAGGATCTGAGCATGGGGTGGTAAAGAGGGAAGAAGGAAAGAAATACTGAGTGGTTTGAGTGCATATCCAATGGGTTATTTTTTCTGTGCCTGGCAAATAAGATTGCAGAAGGCTTTTATGACTTTTAGCTTCTGCATTATACCTTTATTGAGTGACTGTGCAGAAGAAGTTTTGTTCAGGGAATGATATCTGAACAAACAAAAGGCATGCGGCATAAGAATGCTCTGGAATTTGAAAGAGGCTGAAGAGATTAAAAAGGCAAAGACTCCATATGACTCAACCAACTCAGCCATTCTACATTCTTTAAACATACCAAACTACAGCATGTTAATGAACCAGTTCACAGGTGAAGAGGATATCCTGAATAAATTTCTAGCCAGAATTGATGATTGTAGAGGAATTTGGTTTATGGTCTATATTAGCAATAGTAAATGATTTCAGCATTCAGCAAAATATGATAGAATTTAGTGGTTTATCTTTAACTTAATTTTCAATTAGATAAAATCTATCCACATTTGCAGTCTGAGCTAGAATACAGAATAAGGCTGCCGGATGCTGAATCTGATTTAAAGCAAATACAATACAGAGCAGCATTCACAGGGAAAATATTACTTTTACTTTTCATATCAGTCTTCAGATGTAACTGATCAGAAAGGGGATAAACAACACAGAAATGATTGTGTTTGCCCCCAAAAACTGGGAGGAGAAACAAACTGTTTTGTGTTGCACTAGTGTAGATGGTATGTGAAAAAAGAACTGTGTTGTCACATGGCTGATAACAGAGTTACCTGATCTTGATGCACACATATCACAGCAGAAATCAGCAACATAAAAAAGGACATGAAAAAGAAAAGAAGTGAAAGATCAAGTAATGTAATTTTTGTCAACCTTTGTAAGGTCCAAGGACAAGAAAAAAATATTCAGAGTAGAGAATATTAATGAAGAACCTAGTTTTTTTAGTTATCAGATTGGGACAAATTCATAGGGCCATTGAAGCCCCTAGTCATTATCTAAGGATACAGTAGGGAAGAAATCCATTTGATCTGAGGACATTCTTTATAGTTTGCCCTTGCTTTTGGAAGCAGAAGTCACCAGACTCTTGGGGAGGCTTCAGTTCAAAACACGCAGCATAGCTGTAGTCCCAATTACACAGGGAATGGGGAGAGGAAAGATGTCAGAACGAGAGCCTGGAAATTATTTCAGTGAGACTTCAATGCATATTTAACTGCATTTCTATTAAAGAACAATTTCGGAGATCGAGGCTAGATTTTTAGCTCTCCATTAATGGAAACTTCTCCTTTTCTTTGACAATTACCTCTGTACTAAATTTTCACTTTTACTCCTTCCTTCAGTGACACTGGTGAATGAACTATACTCCTGCCATCCACAGCTACCTCTCCCATCAGGTGCAGGCTGGTTTTCAATTTTGTTTTTCTCTCCTGTTTTATATTCCTTTGGTCTTTTTCCATTATGTTGAGTAATGTGTAGGCCAGAAGGATGCATGTGGTATGATGAGACTAGTACTCAGTATTTGGTAGTGCTTTATTAATACTTTGATTTCATTATATGGTCTTTTTTCTCCTTTTCATGGACTTCCACATAAAGCCCCCCAAATTGCCTGCTGCAGCTAAAGCTCAGCTGATTACTTTGAAAATAAGAGTAAAATCTATATAGACTTTGACAAGACACATATTTTGCTGACAGGTGTAGATACATGTATATTTCACTCTGCAATTTAGAGAAAATGAGATTAACAATATCTAATCTTGGATAACTGGTACAATTAGCTGTCGTTTAGAATGTACCATACATACACTATAGAATACTGAGCTAATGTTTTTTCTTACTAAACCTTTCAAAACTTTTAATCAATGAATGAAAAAATATCCCAGTTTCCAGTTCTCCTTTTTATTTCCTTTTTAATATTAAGTGGGAAATGGCCAATTGAATATGACTGTCTGAGGGAAAATATTTTCATCTTCTCCATCTTGACAGAATGAGCACATCAAATCAACACTTGAGAGTTTTCAAAACTCTACCAATGGAAAATGTAAACTCTTTCTAATGTAAGAAACTGAAACCAGGAGAAAGCAAGATGAAGATGGATCAGAACGGGTTTTTTGGGGTTTGTTTTTTTTTTTTTTACTATATTCTTTATTAATACTCCCTGAGGGGAGATCTTTTACTAAAGATTGAGCCATATAGAAGACAGGGTGATACAAAGAGGTAGTAAGGAAATTGGCTTCTAAGTGTTCAGAAGAGTTGAAGAAATCTGGATGAAATTATTGCTGTGTTAATGTAAGTGCAGGGAATCAAAAGTGAATGAATGTATCAATTGCATTTTCTTTCTTTTAACATCAGTGAAGTTACCAAAGATATGAGAAGATGGCATACATTGAAAACCTTCATGTTTTTATGTAATTGTTGATATTTTTAAACTAATCATCAACGTTTATGAGAAGGAAAGGAAAGAAGAAAAATAATTTTGCATGAAGAAATCCCTTTCCTTTTCAGAAACTTTCTCAAACTGGTCTTGTCATCTAATAGCTGATTAATATCCCTACCTGAACAGGTCTGCCTGTGGTCAAGGTCTCAGAGTACATGCCTACCCCCTAATACTTCCACAATGACTTAAAGGTACAGGTATTTGGTTGTACCATCTCTCATTCCTGTAAGTACTTTAAGCCCAATTATGCATAGAAAAAGCAATCAAGCCATGACTAAAATGAACAGCAAATGCCTGCAGAGTATATGACAAACTCATAAGCTGAAGTTTCTTCAAGTATGATGTTCATGTCGTCCCAAACAGCCACCACATCTTCAAAAATGAATGATTCTTGGAAATAAAACACTAATATTAAAGAGGTCAACATTTTTTAAGTGCATAGTTCAACTTGTTCTAATTATTATGTAAGCCACAGTGAAAATCAGTTTTCTGACCAAAGTCCTAGAAAAAGCAAGGAGTAGAGCAGTTGCTCATTTGCCATAACACACTAGATATCATGTCTGGCTCCTCTAGAAGCAACAGGTTTACATTACCTCCAAATGTAGCATAATGGACCAGATAGCCCATTTTAATCTGGCAATTTTCTATGATCCTTTGCTCAGAATGGACCAGATGTCTGTTGTTTTGTTAAGAATTAACTTTGTAATTGTTTAAAAAAATACTTACCATACCAAGGCCACATGTATGGCACAGGAGCATTTTAACTGCTCTGCTGTAAGTTTCTATAATTAATGACTAGGATTCTGGATGTTCAGCCAGGTTTTTGGTTTTTTTTGGTTTTTTTTGTTTTGGGGGTTGTTCTTTTGTGTTTGTTTTTTTTTTTTTTTTTTGAAGGTTACATGCCCACTCTACTAAAAAGAAGAAAGAGGGAAAAAAAAGATTGAGAACTGCAAGTGCTAAAGCATCAGACCAACAATTTATGCATTGTAACCTAAGATATGTTTACACATAAAATAGTAGTTTATCCTTTTTTTTAAAACTCAGAAAAATATCAAACCCAATACTTAGAAGAGGAAAGGTCAGGACAAGTGTTAGAAAATTGACTCAAGTTTCCAATTCAGATTGTTGTAGTCAACTTATCTAAATGGATATATAAACCAACTGCTTACTGTAAACCAGAAATTATTCAATATCTCTTCCTCTTTCATATACTTTCGATGTATTTTCTCTGTTTAAATACACACAGAGGATGTGTATTAACAAGCATTTCAGCTTTGTCACACAACAGGTCTATGAGACTACCCTGCTGGATACTGGGGACAGCTTCTGTGCTTCCAATGTGAGTCTTACCTTTCCCAAAGAAAAAAATCTAGAAGAAAAAGCCTTGACCTGTCCAATAAGATAGTGTAGGTATTCATAAACATTATTCACTGAATATCAGGAAAGAGAAGATCATCTACTCTCAATGAGTAAGGAAGCTGAAAATTCCTGTGGAAGGGCAGGCACTCAGAAAAATAGGAAAAATACTAAGCTGAATAATTACTTCTCCATCAGACACTCACAGTTTTCCAGCAGCGGGGAAAACCTTTAACTGTCCCATGTTAGGTTCTACTATGCTTTTTTTACCTGTAGCGCTGTTCACTTCTACATTCAGTGAAGAAGTTTTAATTTGAGTTGATGTAGGAGAAGATATTTAAGACTAGATGTTCCTCTTGATGCCCTGAGCTCAATTTTCATCTGATGGGCTGACCTCAGGAAGCAGATCTGTATCATTTTACTGTCTTTTGTTCTGATGGACTGAACCTAAAAAAATAAGTTTGTACACAAAGTACATCAGGAAAATCTAAACTAAATTTTTTTCCCAAATGGATTACAAACTCTCTTCTTCCAGGCTTCAGTTCTTAAGAACTTCTCTTTACAAAACAAAGGCTTGCATACAGAACTTAATTTTGGGGTTCTCTTGACTTCTGAATACTTTCCTTTGCTACTCTAGTGTCTTCTTAATTTACATCTAATATCCCCAAAGGGTGAAAATGTTTACTATAATTTATGCTTGTTGTTTAAATACATATTTGATGCTTTTGAATCTGTTGAATTTACCTGTTTTATACCTGACAGTGATGCATGTACAAGTGAATGACAAAGCAAGTTTCACAGCAACAAAACCCAAAAGCCATCAGAATCTTTGAAAAGGCTTTCATCAGCTTCAGAAGACTGGATCAGATATCAGGCCAGCAACAGTACCAAGAATTACACACATCAAGCAAGAGAAAAAGGCAAGTAGAAATACACACAAGAATTGAGATAAAATTATGGTATTGTCTTAGATGGAGGAACATGTAGAGGAGAATTGACAATCCCCTATATCTCTTAACCTCATTAAATTTTTATTTGCAAAGAGATTGTTGCGGTTATATTAAAGTGGGTGGAAAATACTGTTTTTCTGATTTAACAATTTCTCTTTTATGCAGGATTATAGAAGATGGAAAGGAATAAGAATCAGAACCTAAGGCCTGGTGGGTTTATTTTGGGAGAGAGGAGGGAAGGGTTGTTTTGGAGAAATCTTTTTTTAAATCATTTTTCAAATTAAAATAATCTGCACATTTCAAAATATCACCAAAATGGTCATCAAAGCATTAAGAGATTGGACATCTCAGCCAGATGTTGTGCAGAGAGGATCAAAATAGCTTTCAATGATGAAAATATTTTTTATTAAAAAATAGAGTTATGTCTGGTGAAAGCTGAAACATTTGTTAATATTTTAAAAAAATCTACTCACTTTTTTTTAACATAATTTCAACTGCAATATTACTTATCTTAAAATATAACCCAAATACTTCAAAATATTGTGTAATCTGAAAATACATATTCTGATAGTAGAAAACATTTTCATGGTTTCAAAGAAATTTTCAGGTCATCATTTTGAAGGAGAAACACATTGGCTTACCTTTCTGATTTTCAATTTCACTTTCATCCTAAACATTTCTGAAGATCAGAAATTCTAGGTATGTGGCCAGATATAATTGCCTTAAGTAGGTCATGTGCCCTATAAGGATCAATACAGTATCAAGAAATAGTCAAGGGTACCACAACAGAATGTAGTACAGTTACATATAGGTACGGCTGTTTATTGTTCCTATAAACTTTTGGGGGAAATACAGAACTATATATAAGTTTTCTCACATATGTCTGATATATTCTGTTCATCTACCTTTAGAACTTCTGTAAGATCCCTTACATCAGAGTCTGCATTAATTCTGTCTGTCATTACAACATTAAGTACTTACTTAACAAATCCATATATTATGACAACACTGTATCTCTGTGATTTGTTGCCCAGTGGTGACTAAATCTTCCTTAATTGGGATATCTGTTTTGAGAAATAAATATACTATTGCAGTAGCAGAAGGAGGCATGAGATGAACAGTAGCAATATTGAAGGAATCATCCTAAAAGTAAAACTCTGTCATCACCAATACCTTTTAACTCTTCAGTGATCTTATGTCTTTAGAAAATTATTGTTTTCGTATACTGGTTGGCTTTTGTTGTTGTTACAGGGTTTTCAGTTTATGCTACTCAAAGTCTGTACTTATCACAATAGGATTGGGTTCATGCTTGACATTTAAAATGCCAGGCATGAAAGTAGAAATATTATGGATTAATATATACCTTATGATCATTTGAACTTCAAACACACATAGTCATGTCAAAAGTGTATACCATAGAGCTCCTTATCTGTCATAATAGAGTGTAATTTACTCTTCTAATTAACTTTGAACATCATGGGCTTTGCTTGTAAAGTATGATCTCCAAAACACGATGCTACAAAAATTGAACAGTAGTTCTGTATGAGTTTTTCAACACACAGCAGTATACACAATGCAGTAATACTTTCTCATATTGAATATGTTCTTCAGGGGTTAAGGAATATAGGCAAGATTTACCTTCTTGATAAATACGACAGTCATGTTTTACATCACTAAATCAGCATGAGGTATATGAAGATACTCTTTGATAATGGCTTAATTGCAAATTCTGTTTATTATCAGTAAGACCCCTCTCCTCATCACTCCAAAACACTGAAACAAAACCAGACGTGGAAACAGCTCCATGCAAATCTATTCTTCCGTTTCCCCTCAATCTCTCTAAAAGGGCAATTACACAGTAATAAATAAATTATAAAAAATTAAAGTAAAAACTGTGATAAACTTTTACTCCAAAATGAAAGGAGCCGGGGATTTTATGAGGTCTGTTAGAACTGAGAGCATTGTATTCAATTTCATGTGGATCACTCTGAAATGCTTTATAAAGAAAACAATCTAGGGAGATAGAAAGTGAAGTTATATCTACAGCTGCCATCACCTGACATTCAAAACCTAGTAAAATTGGCAAGTATGAAGAGATTCCTGCGGTTGCTTGGGAAAGCCTCATGCCCATACCTCTCAAAGATGCAAAATAATTTCTGTGAAAGTAGTTGCTACTTGCTACTACCTTATTTTGAGCTCCTCTCTGAAAGGCAACAGCTCAGGTTACTTGCAGAATCCAGAAATCAGATTTGGCAGCTAGTGTCTTCTGCATGGGCAAAGTCTGGGCACCTGCTGAATTTCCCATCTTGTGAGCATGAAGTACTGCAGCCCCTCACTCCTGTCTCCTTGAGTTTGAAAATACTGGGAGCTAGGAGAGAGAAGCTTCTGTCTTCCACAAAAGCAAAGTGTTTTCAGCTCACCTGATGAGGGACATTTTGCTTTCTTGACTACATACCTGCCAAATGAAAATCATTAGGGAAAAAAGGAAAATAAAAAAAAAATCAGTGTGAAAAAGGAACATAACATGGAAAAGGAAAAAAAAAAGAAAAGATTATTGACAGATATGTATTATACCAACATTTACTGTTAAAGACCAAATCTGGTACCTTTCACCACGAATAACTCCTTTTCTCCACACAGTGTTTCAAACAACATGATATATTTATTCAACACTTCCCTGTATGTCCAATGAGAAATAATGGGCATTACAAATTCACGTACCTCCGGGAACTTTATTTATACCAATAAGGTTCTATATCTGGTAACATGCCAAAGGATCTGTGTAAGAGCAAGAACAATAGGGTTTTTTTTAATTCCAGTTCAGAACTAAATATAGATGTGCCCTACATGTCTGGTGCTGGTTCTATACTATCCTTGTGAGCTTCAATGAGCATTTCTGGTGTCTCAGTGTCAGTGAATCCCTGCTGCATTACAGCATTCTGCTGTTCTGCCTGGGTTCTGTGGTCTTCTAAGGTAAACTGCTAGAAAACTTGTATGGATTAGAGGAGACTTCAGAACTGCTCTGAATGACAACCTGCTGTCTAGTCCAATTCACAAAATAAATGTGTATCGTTTCTAGTCTCTTCTGGGTTTGACTACTGACAAATGTGAAGGTGAAGTCCTGATTCAAAGGAAAGTGCATTCTAAGGAAGAGGAGATCGTAACAGGAAAACCTGAGTAACAACCAAAGAGATTAAGGGACCGTACCAAAGAGTCTATAGCATGTATGAGCTAGAAAACATTGAACTACCAGCTTTTTTAAAAAATCATTTTTTATGGGAAAAAGAGCAAAAAAGGAAAATGCAATCAAAATTCCCTTTAATGACCTTTCTCTAAATCTCTCCTACTAAGACTGTCTTAGAGGAATTTTGAGGGTCTCACTAACAAAATGTGCAACCTTAGCATATTTATTTGAAAAGACTCTTACACAACAAGAGTCTTGGACTTATATAACCCTTTTTCTAGAGCTGCTTCTTCTCAGTGATTCACAGGTTTTACTCCTCTGTCTGGAAAAGTCCTCCTCCAAGAATTAGTTTTTACTACATTGCAGTCTTTTGCCTTTTGGTCTTCATGATGAAAAGAGGGTTTTGCCCTGCCTGATATTTCTACTTCATTTTTTCCAGTAACTTGAATGTAAAACAGGCATTAGAAATGCCACATGGGCTCATAGTATTCTTCTTGAAAGACATTTAACAAGTAACCGACTGGAGACACCCTTGCTGCTTTAACTACTTTTTATGTTACTCAGTTCCAAAACAGGAAACTGCCTACTTTGTAGGAGGAAGATTATGCTGGTTAATTCTATTGCTGGAGCTGTCAATGTTTTTGGTTTTGCAAGTATAAATCTTTATGTTTTTCTATTTATACTGAATGAAGCATTGATTTGCAGATGGATTTTTGGTTTATTACTTTAAACAAACCTTTCTGCATAAACATGGCTTCTTATTGCCCATTTGGACAACAGCCAAAGTCATTCACAAAAATGTCAGTTCTTTAAACTGACAAGTGTATTAGAGTATCCAAAACAACAATAGTCAGACTAGCTGTATACCCATAAATTGTCTAAAAGTATAAAACTAGGTTAAGGGTTAAGTTAGGTACAGCAGAGGAAAAACCAATTAAAAGAAACTTATTAATAGTCTCAATGGTTTCTCCTATTGGTTGCCCTGTTAACTTCTTCTGGTGGAACCTAATATACAATATACAGGACTGAGCAGGTAGCACTGGCTCATTCTTACAACTGCTTTTCAGCTGAAAAATCTTAAAACTTTTCAGAGTTATCGAAAATCCTAAGAAAGCCTAGAGGAGCTGGAGGATCATGTCCTTGGATCAGGGGCTTTCATTTGCACAGATGCTTGTGCCAGTACAAGAGTTTTCAGATTTTGAGACCTGCTAAAAACTTAATGACTAGAGATTATATGAGCTGCCGGTCCTGCTTTGTCATTTTTCTGTTCTAGAAAACTCTACAAAAGATGCTGCTTTGGCTCCTACTTAGCTTATAACATCTTCTGAATTCTATGCTCTTCCTTTACATCCTTATTAGTAAATCAAAATACTACAAAATAATTTTTATTTTCCTTTCATCTGCATTTTCTGGATGCTCGAGTCTCATATCTGGATCTTTCTAAATTTAGAAGGACCTGAAAAGGTGTTAGAGAAAGAACGAAAATAATCAGGGACAAAGGAAGGAAATCTACCTATATCATTTCCACAAAGCAGTCATTTTACTTCTGCATGAAAATAGGGCCAATGCTTTAATTTTTATAATTTTTAGTGAAGATCTATGTCAGGGCCTGCAGGTGCACATGGCAGCTGGAGAAATTGTGATACATGTTATGTAATTTTTTGGGGCAGGGTGTGGGGGGGTGTTTGGGTTTGGTCCTTTTTTTTTTTTTAACAAAATCAATTAAAATTTAAGTAGGGTTTTCTATCAATGTCACAGCCTTAGATAGGGGGTCATTCTTAATAGGAAAAGACATTCTGAATCCTGGACATATCTAGGATAATTTTTTTTTTTTCTGGGCAGTAAAGAGATTCCATCAATAAATGTAAAGGATGTTTAAAGTATCAGAACAATGTACCAGCAAATGGCCGGGTTCAAAGTACAGAGGTCTTTTTGAAGAATTTAATCTACCAGTCATTTTTGTTGATTGACTAGAAATTTCGCTACATAAGTAACAGTAGGAAATATCAGGGAGAACATCAGTAAAATGCTGAAATAAATAATGGGGGACCAGAAACTGTAGACTGATTCTGCTCTTTGGCACCCGAACTATAATAGTCTTTGTGGGAAATGGTGGAAGGCGGGGAAAGAGCACAAACCTTAATCCAGAAGAGTTTGTCATGGAGAACTTCACTAATTTGTAATTAGGCTCTTTATAACATCAGCAGGATCCTTCTCTCCTTCCCGCCCTCCCAGCACACAGGCGCACAAGCACAAAGCCCCAAAAAGGCACCAAACCCTCAAGTCCCCACTTTGAGACAGGGCTAAACAAATGGACGTTGTTTGCTGACTTGATCACTAAGACTGTTTGTGTATTAAAGAGCCCACAAAGCTTGACAGTTAGGTCCATGGAAAGGACAGAAAGTCCTTATCTAGCTTACTCATAGAACAGCAGTCTGTGAACAAACATGAAATTAAACCATAGATAATAAGCAGATCATTCCTGGAATCAGTCCAGAAAAAGGTTACTCATGAAACATTACAAGTGTACCTCAGAAAAAGTGTGACCCTGGAGGGTGTTTAGAATTTCAGAAGTATTATCCTGAAACACTTAATATTTATTTCATGTATTTAATGGTTTTTCTTTTCTCTTCCTTTCCACTGCTGTGGTAGCCACCTGGGAACTTTTTTAGAGATCCTCCCCTCCTCCCAGTAGGCCAGGTGTCCTTCAGAGCAATGAGGTCATGCCTGTGAACGAAGACAGCTCCATTTTCAAGTAATCGGGAAAATATTATCTCAAGCTTCTTGTACACAGGGACCCTTCAGAGAAAGTGCCAGATTTCTGGTTCATTTCCTCAGCCTGCAGGTGTTACTACTCAGACTTCACTCATTCACTGTACTGGATGCCTGTTCAAGCCAAGTACTTGGAGATGTTGTTGCTCTTGGAATTGCAGTAGAAAACTGCATCCCCCCAAATTTTCTCTCCACAGATTTGCCAAAATTAACATCTGATGACCTGACTGTACACCAGGGAATTGCCCTTAAGTGGTAAAGTGTGCAGACAGCCTGAAGTGGTCTACGAAGAAAATGAAGAGTTATATTTCAGATGGGATACTATTAAGTGTCATGTATTTTCTGGAGAATAAATGACAGGGAAAATGTGCAGTAAGGCTGGGAAAAGTAACAATAGGGAAAACAATGGTGAAAATAGCAAGAGAGGTGGTAGGTATCCAAGATCCAAGAGAATCAATGCTTCTTAAAAAGCTGTACTACCTACCCCTTCCCCTCTGTTACAGAGCTTTGTTTCCTAAATTTGGTGCAACATTATTTGGCACATAACAATAATGTAAATTACTGATACTTCTTACTGCCTGGCTGCTCGATACAGATTTTACAGAGGATGAAGCTAAAAATCTCACCAGGTAGAAACTGCTTCAACTTTTCTGAATAGTAACATTCAGAAATCAGGAACTGAATGTGAAAAAGAAATACACACTTCCTTCAAGTCCCCTTTTCTGTGGTTAATATTAGCAAGAGTCCTCTGAGAATAACTCATTGAATTAGAATGATGAATGTTCACTTCTTAAGAAAACTACGGAATTTTATTATTGTGACAACACATTCATGCTGCTGGAGATACGCATGCATGTGTCAGGTCTTCCTTATTGGTCATCTTTTAAAGGATTTAAATTTAACATGTTTGTGATTAAAGTAAAAATTTGCTTTGTGACAAACTTTGTTCTAAAAGCTTCTAGTTGGGAACTCATTAATTTGATTCTAATTGAGAAAAATAAGATACATATTAATATTGAAGGATAAATAAGAAGCCAGAGTTGAGTGGTTTCTTTTTCCCTCCTGTCATCTCCAGATTTTTACGTATCTAAATAATATCACTATTAACCCAATAAATCCAGTATGGCAAATGTTCAGAGCACTAAGCGACTATGTTAAGCACTAGTTTGCATTCACTAGCTACCATTGGGGCAACTGAACTATTAAAAATTACGAAGGAATTGGGTATAATTTGTACACGCACATCTAAATCCCTAATAAGTGGTCATGAGCATGGATTTAGGTGTTTAAATTACTGCAAATTCCAATCAAATTTTTAATCCATGATTAATTGCATCTTAAATATTACATCTGCAAACCCATAGTATTAATTTAAACTTAAATTGAAAACAAATTTTTTCAACAATTTGGAGCACAGAATAAGACTCAATATTCAGTACTTTAAGCATATAGTCTAGCCAGATCCTGTAGAGAATAACCATTCAAAATCAGCTTAAATAATTAGGGAGGCAGTTATATGTATGCCATACTGAGGAAAGACTTCCTTTACTTTCGTCATCACAATTAGAAGGCTCCTAAGACAGAGAAGTAGCAAGAGGTTTGCAGTTTGCACACACAGGTTTGCTGTTCAAGAAAGGAATAGGGACTAGAAGAATATTCAGTAGATGCTCAGATTCAAGAGCAATGGAGTGCAGCTACAGAGCTGGGAAGGAAATGTTCCTGGAGGTTTTGTGCTGAATTAGCCGTGATACTGGAGAGATAGGTCACCAACATGAAAATTATTTGAGCATGGGAGAGCAAAACTATCATTAACTATTGTTGTGGTTTAACCCCAGACAGCAGCTAAGCGCCATGCAGCATCTCACCCACTCCTTCCCACTCCCAGTGAGATGGGGAGGGGAATCCGAAAAAAAAAACCAAACAAAAAAACCTCACAGGTTGAGATAAGAACAGTTTAATAAACAAAATAAACTAAAATAAAATAATAACAACAAAAATAATGCAATGTAATAACAATAATAATAATTGTAATGAAAAGCAATATAACAAAAAAGGAGAAATGAGACCCAACAAAAGACAAGTAATGCACAATGCAATTGCTCACCACCTGCTGACTGAGGCCCAAGCAGCAATCTGCCCCTCCTGGCCAACTCCCCCCAGTTTCTATACTGAGCATGATGTTCTATGGCATGGAATATCCCTTTGGCTAGTTTGGGTCAGCTGTCCTGGCCATGCTCCCTCTCAGCTTCTTGTGCCCCTGCTTGCTGGCAGAGCATGGGAAACCGAAAAATCCTTAACTTAGGATAAGCACTGTGGGAACATATTTAGCTAATGGTCACAAAAGCATTCCAGACGCCTTTAGAAGGCCTTGAACAGAATAAACAAGAAGACAAAAAAAGAAAGATACCAATTAGAAGAACACAGGTGCGCATTCCACGATAAAGGGAACTTGGCACAAAGAACCTCAATTCGGCAGTTTATCTTGACCAATTAGACTGAGACAAGTTTCACATGTTTTAGTTAGTATAACCAATTATGTCTTATGTTTATGCGCGTGTACAGTGTTGATATAACCAATCATTAAGTGTAACTAGGCACGTGGACAATGCGTGAATAATGTGTGTAACCAATAGTAAAATAGCTAAACGCATGTACGGATGTAACCAATGTATAAAATGATGTCTGATGCTCTAGTAAAGGGTCTTCAACTATGATCATATTGATCTGTCGTTGAGTCCATGAGTATGCTCCCGCAAAGCGCTACTTAGCAACAACTAAAACATCAGTGTGTTATCAACATTATTCTTACACATTATACAAACCACCCTGTACCAGCTACTAGGAAGACAATTAACTCTATCCCAGCCAAAACCAGGACAACTATGAAGATGCCCTAGGACTCCATGTAGTCCAAGACTGGCAAGCTGATTTTAGTTTAGAAATTGGCTTTAGGACATGAATAATAAGGCAGTAGCATTTTTAGAATAAGAAAATGCCTTTGGTCGGTTTAAACAGATCATCTGTCTATTTAATGGTTTATTAAAAAATTCATCCTCTTCAAGTCCTTCCTGCCAATTAGTGTCAATTAACATGAATTTAATCAGCCACCTTCTGCTCTCAGTACAATGCCATAAAAGCAATGTAATTCTAGTAAGTCAGTGAGGATATTACAATAGTGGTGGTGGCATGGCAAGGGTCACCTGACTGGAGATTTGGAAGATAAGGTGCGTACAAAGTAGATAACCTAGAAATCTAAAATTTTTATACTGGAATGTTTAAATGAAAAAAAAAAAAATTAGAAAACCTTGGGAAACATCAATAATGTGCTTTCAATACAAATATATTTACTTCACAAATTTAAAAGGGGGTGTAAAGAGAAAAACCTTTTGTTTTAAACACTTATTTTAGCAAATATCAGTTCAGTTAAAATTCTTCTTTGCATTTTTCATGTAGTCCTCAGTATATCACAATCTCTCTCTGAGGAAATCTTGGTGTTCAGTCCATAAAAAGGAAAAAAATGTGACAGAAATGACAGAAGTTATTGGAGAAAATAATGAATCAGGAAAACAGAAAAATTATCCAAGGAAATGAAAGGAAATTCAAAAGTTATGATAAGAAAACAAACTCTGCAAATACTACAGCCCTGCGTGAAAAGCACTACAGAATTAAGATACTATCAACAAAAATCTAGTCCTAAATATGCTTCATTAAATGATACCAATCTGTGAAAAAGGTAGCTTAAACGTACCAGAGAATTAGCAACATAAATACAAATATGGAAAAACATTTATGAAGAGAATGTATCTAAAAGAAAGATAAACTATAACAACCTACAAAGAAAGTAATGGTTGTAACATCAAGGAATCCAAAATTAGGAAAAGCAAGGACTGACGTGACCTATGACATTGCTGATGTACTGTTTCTGAAAAAATACAGCTTTTAACTTTGTATACAGTATTAAGTAGAATGAGATTGAATACTAAATGGAAATGGTGTATGAGAAAAAGTGAATGTGACCACATCCTTAAAAACGATAGCCTACTGTGTACATACAACCAAAGCAAAGATGCAAGAACAAGTGTCATGCTTCTAACTCATCAATTAGGATCATTGACTTACCAGCTTTGGCACTTCTTTATATATTCCTGAGGGTATTAACTTCCCAATAAACTAAATCTGATTAAAACAGAAAAGGAAAAACCTATTTTCTTCCTCTCTATTTTTCTGTTAGCAACTTGAAGGCTCAGAGCCTTTCAGCCAAAAGACTAGACTATTATTACATTGGCAAAAGTTAACAACAGCAGCCAGGAACACACCAGCTGTCACCAGAGAGTAGAGACACACATTTCCCTACTGAAATTAAAAGTTATTTGTTGCACAACAAAGAACTGTCAGGATTTAGTAATTCTTGGATTAATGCTAGGCTACGAAGGGGACCAAGTGAGATTTAAAGCCACCACCTTTCTTTCCCCACAGGAAAGATAACTGGGGGTTTGGGGGAAAGTGAGAAGTTTTAGAATAAATTAAAAAAACCTGCACTCTTTCCATCAGTCTGCCTTAATAAAATACATAATAAATTGAAGAAAATGTGTTGGAAAGATTCCGTAGAAACTTCCGTCTTGATGGCACTACATTTTGGTGGAAAAGAGAAATACTTCAAACAGGGTTTCACTAAAGCTATAGTTCAGGTACTTAACACTCCTATTCTTCTTCAGGGACCAGGCTGTCCAAAGAGATATATCTGTAACAGTCAAAGCAGAAAAGTTTCAAAGATAAGTGTACCTTATCCACTGGCAGTACTACTAGTCATAGCTACGATCACCAAATTTTACAAAGAGCTCAACTCCCATTTACAAGCATAAATGAAATAGCCAGATGCCCAGAATTAGCTAGTATTCATCGACTTTTTTTGGCTGCCATACTCAAATATTTGACAGTGAGCACCTCAGGGTGTTGAAATTCTATTCTTGGCTGTGTAAATCTATGCAGAAAGAAAACTTATTTAAATTTACACAGCTGTAACAGAGTACAGAGAAACAAGATTACAGCCTTTCAAAGAAAGAATGAAATTAAATACAGTCTGAGACAGGCATCTGAAGAGCGCATCAAAGAAAGGGGTTGTTTAGCAACACTAATGGGGAAAGTATTAGGTGGTTAAAAAAAGACTAGACTATCTAAAGAACTGGCTAAGTTACAAAAACACAGTAGACATTCTAATGAATGTTCAGGGTCTAGCTTCACATCGTTAGGTGTTGCTAAGTGATTTTCTTTTTCTTCCATTTTGAATTGAAAAGGACAAAATATTTAAAGTGCTCATTGATTTACTGATAGTTCAGCATTAATCAAGTTGTCCCACATACAATAAACTAAACAATCTCCCTTTGGGTCAGCAACAGAAACAAAAATATATTAAAAAATATAAAATAATGAAAAACAGAGAAAGACCATTCCAGTGGGTTTAACAGAAGTGAGGAAGCATCAGAGAGTCACTGAGATCATCTCACTATATAAAACCTACCTGGTATTTGCTCCGTTCAAGAAGGGATGCAAGCCAAGGTTCTCGGGGATGTATCCTTGAAGATTTCTGAAGATCCTCCTGCTTGGTTGCCACAATAACCTATGTTAGCCCCCTTATTTTTTAAAAAAATACAGTATTTCTGCAGTCTCAAGTGTCAGTTGTCTACTCTGCTATGTGCTGCTGCGGTCTACCCCTTTTCCAGAGACAAGTAGTCTTTACTAGTATTGGAGTTGGTTTTAATGGTATTTTGAGATCTTTGCTTTGTTACGGACTCTAATACCTTCAGCAATCATAAAAATAACTACTTCAAGTCCTGCTGTTTTATTACTTTTCTCCATTTTTCTTTACTAAACTCATTACTAAATGTAAAACTCTACTAAATTTTAAGATTATTAAAATATAATGGTCCTTTCAAACTATTTTTTTGATCAATTCACTGTTCTGTTAAAATTGTTCACCTCGGTGTTTGTAATGCAGCAAGATAAGCATTTAACCCTTTAACCTCCAATCTAAAATATGCACTTAAAAATGTTAAATATAAAATCATCAGGTATCAGGGTGTTTTGTTTTCTTTTCTTCTAAGTCTGGGCATCAAGCATATTTTAGTAATTCTTATTATTCACCCCCAAAAGCCCACTGTATGCTTCAAAATAAGTCCTTGGAATAGTGGGGAAGAATAAAAAAACTGGCAGTCTTTGTTTGAGTCTTGAAAAGGCACGAGCTTGACAGTACAATTTCCTAGTGGAAACTCTTACTTATTGCCTTCTTTCTGTGTGGCCTTGGCAGCTGCATAACTTCGGAAGGTTTCATAAGGCAGAGTAATCCGAATATCTTTTGGAATACGGTTGATAGCATTATTAACAAGATTGCTGTTTTCTCTACCCACTATCAAATCAATCTGTAGTAATAACTGTAACCAAATTCTTATGGTTAACAACTAATCCTGAATGAATCAGAACAACACAGCTCATTAAATTCCTAATTATACATATGTACATATATTTAAATAGACCTAGATGTGGCCCATATTTTCACTGCATTAAAGTGGGGGAAGACACTGAGTGCTGAGTGACACTAAGACTGTACCTGAGCCCTGCTCACGGGTTAGTATGGTTGGTTTAGAAAGCCTGAAGCATTTCTTCTTTTATGGCCTCTGATTCTCACATCCTTTTTTATTAAACATGCAGCTCTGTCAAGCCTGTGACATGTAACTCAGGTAGACATGTTATAAAAATCACAGGGTGAAATCAGGACTTCTTGGCTATCTGAATGCAACAAATATGGGAACAGACTATTCTAGCTGACGTACATGTTGGTCTGCCTTACAGAATGTTACTGAATTGGATAACCACCACCACTGTGTGCCAGAGAACAACACGGTTTACTACGAAAGCAGAAGAAAATTATGTTTCTAACAGAAAAAAATACCCTGACTTCTACCATCTTATTAGACACTCTTATAAGCGTGTCTTTTAGATTACAGCTATATTTAAATAAATAATCAAAGTTTACATTCTTTTCTGCACCCAGCTTATGAAAGTGTTTACTTTGCTTTTTTGTATTTACATATATCCCATTCTCCTTGTTTCTGTGATAAAACTTTTATAGCCAATAAATTATAAATCACATTTATGTATAATTTATTAATTTAAATACATATTTTATCTTTTAGCTTTTTAAACAGGGAACTATTTTAGCTTTGTTCCTTTAAGGTCTCAGTAGTTTGAAAAATTCATGAATAAAGCATGCCTGAAGCTGCATTTACATTTTTATAGTGTGTGCTGTAACAGTATAGATTTTGCTTTCTAGATGTACACTTTTAGGTCAACACGATTGTCTTAAGAATAAACCTTACAGAAATCTCTGGGACTTCATAAACATACTTTTTCATTATCTCCCAGGACCTTGGGCACCTCCCTAACATACTTGCCCTTCTTCGGTCAGAAAATTATAATGTTTTCTAGATGTACATACACATCTAAGCCGATACCTGTCAGAAATCTCCTGTACTGATTTCTGTATTAGAGTCAGGCAATATTCAGCTATTTTGAAACACAGAAGCCTTAATTCTACTGCAGAATAATTCAGAGTTGTTCTGGGGATGGATTAGTTTATCAAGTAGGTTTATTTCATTCTTGCACTTAAAAGGCCACGTTATGATTTCAGTCATTACAAAATGAAAGGCATTTCTTTATTTCAGAATTATCTGGACTTACAGAGATGCATTTTAGATTAAAATTTGATTATATTGTCTTACATCTTCCAAACATCTCTTAGAGCAAAATGTCGGTGGTCTATTGAAATTAATCTGCCCTGGGAAAAATAACATATAACCTTTTTCAATAAAAACAAAGCCCTACAGGCACTGGTTTAATTCAAATTCCTTTCAACTTCCCTAAAAGCATAGTGTCGTCCAGGTTACCCAGGAACTCAGCCATGGCTTTTTCTCAGGACTGAAGTTTTTCCTCCATGAAATTTAATCTTATAAATAATCTTCTTATGTTTTTATCTTTTTTTTTTCCCCAAATTTGAAAGTATAGACAGAATAAAAAAATGTATTCTGCAGATAATTGCAAGTTTATGGAGAACTCTGTTAGTAATGTGGAGAGACAAAGATGAGGCAAAATTTTGCTAATAATTACAAGAAATATCCAACCTTTATACTGATATTTTTGCCAATACTCTACAAAGACACAAGTACTGTATCCTCCTCTAGCAAATTACATCTAAACAATAAATGGCAATAAGTTCTGAGAAAAAAAGAGGACATAAAGAATGAATGGATCGTATTGCAAGTATAGAATATTTTTGGAGAGGGTGTCAAATTTTTTTGCACTTCCACCACATAATTAGGGATCTCTATTGCCATAGACACTGTGTCTCACTCTGTCTTTGCAAAAAGAAAACAAAAACATATTTTAAAACCTTTTTTTTCCCTACAGAAAAGCTTACACATATTCATTTAACCATTGTTAAAATAATACATGTTTTCTCATATTTGTTAGCTGAAGCATCGAATGACTAATACAATCCATTTTGATGAGTCACTGCACAATGTGTGAGCTGGCAAATATGAAAACATTGCCAGAACTAAAATTACAATTTGCATTCTCAGGAGCAAGTGTTTTGCAGCTAATTAGTATTGTGGGTGCTGAAAAAAACCCACACCAAACTCCTTATAGCTCATGCAAACTCTATTCACATCTTTGAAATACCTTCCAATCAGCCAAAAGTATTTGGCACACATATACACCCTACATGCACAAGAAGGATTCAAAACGAGCTCTGATTGAAATCCCATGGCTAAGAAACTGTGTTCATTTGTTGCAAGCTCTCTGAAAAAGGGGCAGTGACTAATAACAAAGCTGTGCTGGTGTGTCATTGCATGCAGCAAATAGGCAAAAATAATTGAGCACTTCTAAGATTCATAGCTAGGCAAGAGAGATTTTGGTACTAGGTTCAATTTCCTCTCGAAGCTCTGGTTCAGGAATCAACCACTTTCTTCACATTCTGGCACTGCACTACCTTTGGAATTTACTGCAGTTTTTTCCATCCATCTCTTTCCTTTTATGGCAAGAGTATTCTCTACCAGGAACAGAGCTCTCAAGAGGATCATCTGTATCCTTCAACTCATCTTTTTCAGTGACTTTCCCATGCAGTCAGAAATTAAATTTGGAGTAGGATTTGTCCATTATTAAATTATCCAGAGAACCCAAATATTCCAAAACACAAAAGGTCATCACAGCTGTAGGGGGAAAAAAAAAAGCAGCTTGCACATCAAGCCATGAAAGCAACTGTTGAGGTTTCCTTTTCAGTCTTGTCACCTGGAAGAGAAAATTATTCCCTTTATTTTGCCGAACAGACAGGAGGCAAACAGCACATGCCATCGCTGACTGAACTGCAAAATCAAAATTGACAAATCCTGGAGGAGGAAGCTACTATTATAAAGCCAGGCACGACTGCTAATGCTACCTTGACTTCCTCGGCTCATACCTGCTGCTGCTGCTGCTCAACAGCCCCTGAGGCCCAACTGACATTACTCTGGATTCTAAAATAAGCCAAGAAAGGGAATGATAATTTTGTCAAAAAAAAACCCAAAACAACCCTCCCCCCCCAAAACCAAAACCCCTACAACAAACCAAAAAAACCCCCAAAACAAACGGAAAAAAGAGACTGATACAGAAGATTAGCCACCATCATAGGTTTTGTGCTGTTATAAAGCAGCACAGGAAGGGGACTGTGTTAAAACTCAGAATGCTTCTTGAAAATAGCAACAGTACTATTCGTGACAGTTAAATGAAGAAAGAAAGATGTGACAGAAAGTTAAGGTCAGAGCTGAAAAAAACCAAATTAAATATAACAGTGGTCCCTAATATTTTTCCCTTTTTATTTTGTCATAAAAATAATAATAATAATTATTATTATTGGAAGAAATTGTCTTATTCTCTGTACAGAAATAAAACAAAACCTTCAAACTTAAATCCTTTTCCAATTCCCCTTAAAGCACGGCAACAATGCCACTAATTCTAAAGGACACTTTGTGGCTTATTCTGTGGCTCTATATATGTATGTACACATATATATATACACACCCCCATCCACACACATGAGTGCATGTGCATGGGTGCACATACACATATAGCAAAAGAATCTATTCATTACAGCAGTCCCCATTTCAGAATGGAAAGACTGCTTTAAGAAATCTGGACATTTTAAGAAAAAAAAAGAAGAAATGGTATATATCATAATTCATGCCTTTAACGCTTATCCTCCATTGTCACAGACTGGTTTGATTTGGGGAAGAGCAAACACTTCTCCAAAGTTTAAGAGTATGTTTATAGAAGTATCCTAAATTTCTTATGTTCTACCTGGGTTGGCTTTAGTTTAAAAATCCAAGCTGGCCTTCTAACTATAACTTGCAATATATCACTGTGAAAGAGAAGCATGAAAAGCACAGCCGTGCAAGTTAAGATTGGCATGTTTAGACTTCCTCTTGCTCTCAAGGGTTTGAGGAACAGACCTGAAGCATTAATATTCTGTCTGTGAATGTGCGAAACTCAGTTTTTGCTGAATTTACAAAATTAAGCCAGTAACTTTAAAGCAGAGTCCAAAGCTGAAAATTTTCATATAGCTTCAAGTCCAAGTCAATATTCACCGGTAGAGGAGGTACTACTCAGTTCACTGAAGCTCAAACTGAACTGCTTTTTTACAATTCACAAATTGAAAAGAGAAGATAAAGTTTTACAAAATGTAACACTCAAACTCTACAAACACAACACTTGGAAGAGAAATGTTAAAGATGTCATAGAATCAAACTATTAGAGCAAAACACATATTAAAGTAAAAATTATCTGCCATTTCAGAGAAGGAGTTGAGCCTAGGTGCAAAGTTAGGTAGCTACTTCAGGCTATTGCCTTCTCTCTATCAATGCTGAGGTATGTGTTTCATACGCTTTTGCATAAGGGAAATATATTTCCTAAATCTTGTGAGAGATGGAACAGAGGGCACACCAAATGTCAAATCATACATTAACCGTGTAATGGAGAAGTGATCCATAGTACAGGCTGTGACTGGGGAATGCGTCTTTCATCGGGTGGTGTCTTTCCAGCAGAAAGCATAATCTCAAGGTATTTCCAATGCTTTGGATTCTTCCCTCACTCCACACCTCACCAAGCCAGTTGCTTTGGATTTGTATTTCATCTTCCAAATTAAAGGGAATTTATTAAGCACAGAGTAATTATATTGTTTATCTCCCTTTCCTATTCTCATGATGTTACATATAGTTAGCAAAGTGTTAAAGGAGTGGCTCATGTACCTGTGTCATTATGCATGATTTAACTGAAGTACATTTATACATTTTCTTTCCTAGGCTTACCATAACAACATAAGAGAATTATTTTATAACAAGAATGCTACTTCTAGATTGCTTTTATCTTGAGATGTTTACTCAGTGAAAATTTTTCGTGGGTAAAATTCAACACTGTCTATTGTCTACTTGGTTAAATTAAGAAAGGATGAACAACACCCAGAAAACCCTCTGCCTTTAAAATAGCACAAAAGTACTAAGACCTCATTTTTACCCAGATATTCCTGGCTTGCAAGAACTGGAGAAAAAAAATGGATCTGTGACATGAAAATTGGTTGCTGTAAGTGAACGGCAAGAAGTTTATTTGGAGTTCTTAGTTGTCTCCAGTCTCTAAACCCTTCTACGTACTAGAACTTTATTTGGTAACAGAGAATGGATTTTTGGAGTCTTTTGTTTATGTTTCCCATTTGGATTAAAGCTGTATAGCTAGATAACTCTGGGTCTTCCTGGACTTTCTTTTTTTAGGTGTGCTTTGAAATGGGGAGCCAGAGGATTTTACACTTTGTTTCCGGATTTGGGTATTTTTCAGAGGAAGGCGCCTGCTTTCCACCAGCAGCCTGTCTCAGTACTACTTCTATCAACTAAAAATTTGATGAGTCATAGAAATTTAAAGTATTAATAAGATAGCAGTTGGGGTCTTGGAAGGTTACAAAAATGTAGGGATGAAGAAGCAGAAGATATACTGGAGTCCTTTCTGCCTTCATTCTTTTCCTTGACTGAGAGTCAATTTTTGAACAGGAAAAAAAGGACTGAAAGGTGAGAATGCAGAATTTGTTATGGCAGGAAAATAGGGTGTTATGTATAATTTTTATGCCATTATTCTGTGATTAGCGTAGGTGGGGTTGTAGCTTTTATTCCTATTATCAATTTATTCACCTAGAAGTTAGGATAGAAAATGATACTGCATATCTACTGTTTACCATAGTTTTCTGTTCATGACATTTCATATAAATTACATTATTTTTTTCTTTATAGATATTCACTTTGGATGTAGTAATGCCTTACTATATTAAAAAGCAAACCCAGACTTACAAAGGCAATTAAGAAGGCTCCTGATGATCATAATTAAACAAGTTAATTCCTTCCAGAATTCACTCAGACTGTCTTTGAAGTCCAGCAATACCTGATTGCCATTTTCATTTACTGTAAAAAAAGCCTAATACTTTCTGTGAAGTAAAAGTAGTCGTTCCCACTAGGAGAAATATTGCTTGACTATACTCAAAGGAAGTCTTCTTTCCAACAGCCAGCCCCACAATCTACAGAAGCATATTAGTCCTCATAAAAAGTCATTAACATTTATAGATAAACTCTAAAGAGAGGAACCAACGTGCACATATAATAAAAGAAAAAGAATGGATCTTTGTATGTCTACATAAAAATCCTTTTCATGCCAGTGCAAGTTTGCAGAAGAGAAGAATATTCAACAAATGAGTGACAAGGACAAAAATATGTTCAGAAAGGTACATGACTTCAGGACGACCAAAAGACTAAATTCTTCCTTAAGCTATAACCAATTTTGAAAAACAGGAGGTATTTATTTATTGCCAGAATTAAGACCCCGATTCTCAAAGCTACACATGTACCGATTCCCAAATCAATAAGTATGCTTCTAAATCAAAGACAAGCAGGTGTCTGGATGGGAACTAAACAATTAAAATACTTGTCAGGACCTGGCCCTAAAATGCTTTCTGATTATTATCCAGAGGTCTTGGTGGGGCCAGGCCCGGTGCACCCTCCCCACTGCACCTGGACAGGGTTTGGCTACCGGGGCAGGGCTGGCCTGGCCTCAGCTCAACGCCACATGGGCAGAGCAGGGAACCTGCATGGTGATGAGTGGAGGAAGACATTTATAGAAAGGGCTGTGAGAAGCCGGGACCTGTCCCCTTGCTCTGGGCAGTACTTTTCAGCCCTGACCATTGTCCCCAGGCTGGCCCTGGGCCCCACTGAACCAGGCACCACCCATGCCATGCCATCACAGGGGCTGCCTTCCCAGCTGGACCTGGGACCTGTGGGAGCACCTGGGGATGGCCAGGCTGTGGCTGACCCCAGTCACTGTCCCCAGCCCAGCATGGCTGTCTTTGCTTGTGGCTGTGGAATGGGTCTGGCCAGGGAGGGAGGGCACTGCACTACCCCATGGCCCTCCAGACCTCACCAGGCCACCCCCAGACAGGTTGCACCCTGGAAGGTGGGTCTGGAGGAGAGTTCTGGTGTCAGGAGCCAGGCCCTTCTCATGCGGGTCCAGACCTGAACAAAAGCCAAGACTTAAACCATGTTGAACGGGATTTGTCATTATCTGTGCTGACAGTTGGTTGTGGTCAGGACCACAGTTGAAAATACAAGATGGCTAACCACATTTTGATTTGGAAGGAAGCCCAGCAGAGTGAAGACTGATTTAATAGCAGTCAATAGCATTAAACACGGCAGAGAAGTCTATCTGAAGAAGTATGGATGTGATTGACTCTCTTGTCTAAGGACAGAGGAAAGTAATTCAGCAAAGCAACAAGTTTTGCTTCGGTATTGTGCTCTAGCCTGAAGGGCCCTAGGATACCGGCAAATGATGGCTGGTCGTGGTGGCTGCCTCAATAGCTTCTAACCATAAAATACAGTAAGTAAACTATGGCAACAGTGAGGAAAAAAAACACACCGAGGTACTTGCCTTCCCAAGGAATGAATTGAGAATAAAGAAAGGAAAGAGTTAGATTCCAGTTTATATTTTCAGTCAAGTGTTTTCTTTGTTTGCCTTGAATAAACCCTTTCTTGTTAGATTTGAATGCTCAGGAAAGTGTAGTCAGACCATCCAAGGAAACTGAAGTCTTTTGTGTACACACCTGAGATACAAAATTATTGCTGGGTGGGTAAGCTGCTGCAGTACTGGCCCATTAAGGAGAAGATTAAGAATCTGAAATCAAAGAAAATCTTTCATGGTTCTGTATGTGCCTTCTATTACTTTTCCATAGTTGTTAGCACTTTAAAAAGATGAAAGCAAGTTTAATATAATTTTTCCAGCATATGGCTACCAGCACAGCAGCTATTTTTAAATTTACCCTAATGTCTGTGCCAAATTTGTTTCAGTGATGACATACTACGATACCTATGCTATGTCATTACTGGGAATATCTAGAGTGGTGAGGCTGCCAGTCATGTCTATTTCTGGGCCTGGAGAGGGGCTGTGCTACAGATAAGTACACATTAGGGAGTGGAGTGATGCCAACAAAATTCACTTTACCTGTGACAAAAGCCAGATTCAAGACCAGTTCTGTATGTAATCTTTAGAGAATTGGTTCCTTCCTGATAAAATTATGATGCTATATAACAAATCGTATTCATCTGTGCTTCAAAACAGCTTGAAACTCTATGTTTCAGTTATATAATATTTTTGAACTCTACTATGTGTGGGATTAAATTTATATTCTGTAGTAGAAATTAATTAAAAATAATTTAAAAGAACATATATTGGAGGTTTTCCAAATACAGTAATCAGTCCTTTAAGAGGACAGGCTTGATATACCAGCCACATTTGAAATCTGTGGCTAATGTAAACCATCACCGTTTAGAAATGACTAGTGAGCTACTTATATGTAGACAGCTAATCAGCAGTTTGCAAAGTACAAATGCCCTTCTTAAGCTGCCTTTATTTTTTTTTTTTCCTTTTCTGCCCAACATATCCATTTTTGCTACAGTAATTCATTTCTACTGTAAAGGACCACTAGGTACTGCTTTAGGTGAACAACTCAATTCACCTAGGCTGACTTAGAGCAGGCCATCCATGACAGCACTAATAAATTGTGCATGAAATTGATTTAATCTATATATGAGACATAATTTGTCCTGCAGAATGTTGTGTGTGCAGTTCACTCATGTTTTTATTTCATTTGCTATTCTGTGGCCTGCTTTGCTGTATATTTACTACAATAATTCCAATTTTCTCAAGAGAAAAAAACTCACTCAATTTCTTCTGAGATTGTTTTTCTGTTTAATTTTATTTTTACCTAGGACAACACAAATATCTGAACTGAGATGTCCTTTATGTTCCTTTCCATCTCAACCACTCTCAGCCCTGAAGTCCTCCACTTACAATTTTGCTCCATCCACAGAGCATACCCAGTAGGACACTCTCTTGGTCTCAAATAAAATTCATCACTGTCAACAAGAAGATCCCTATCAACTTTAGTTGATGCTAGTTCTGGACTTCTCTGCCACTGTATACTTGGTATGGAACTAAGTCCTCACACAAATAACATGAGACAAAATATCCTGTTGAGAGCAGAATATCGCATTTTCAGCATTCATGTGTTCCAGTAACGTGAACTGATAAAATATGAACCTTGTGTGATGCATATATCTTGTGTTTACCTCCTTGACAACAGTTCTTATACTCTACTGCTGCTCTCAATGGTAGGTGTAAAGGAAATTCTCCTGCTACCAGGTGTGTAATATCTGTCTTTGTAAATGGGTCACTGAGATTAATTTCACAAAGTGGTTGTTAGTTTGAACATGATATTAAATTTAATCTAAGGATTTTATACTCTGCTAATCCTGAAATTTAAAAAAATATTTGAAAAGTACACACACACTCACACACACACACATATATATATAAAAATATTCTTAAAAATTTGGATAAAACTTACTTCTCCTACTGTGGAAGGAATCCACATATTTGACTGAAGAAACTGTAAAACAATCCAATATTACAAAACAGAAGTCAGAAAATAGATTAAATCAGAACTTCAAGAAAATTCAAAACAAACTTTAAAAAATCTTATACTTGGCTTGATACCATACAGATAACATACTAATAAAGTAAAAATAACTTCCACCATAGGAAATTATAAATAAAATTTCAAAGCCTTTGTTACACAGGAAGCCAGTCTAACTGATTACAACTCCAGACCATTCTTTCAAATGCTTTTTTTAAGAGCACAACAAAATTTCAGTGGGGTATATTTCCTTTTGAAGCCCAATTCTTAAAACACCGACTCTAAGCCTTGTGTAACATGAACTTCAGAACAACATAGCTGTTTCAACATGTTCATGGCAGATCATATTCTAAAGCCTCATAGTTCCTCACAGCTCTTATTTGCAGGCAATTTCGTTGCTTCTGGAAAAGGCAGAACCATATATTAAGAAATATAGGAAACCTGGCACAACTGCTACCCTGCCTATTTTATATATTAAGGCATATAGACAGATTTAATTCAATTCCCAGTTCAACTGCATTCAGTGTACTCGAGATTAGTTTTGGTGAAGCCACCAATAGATAAATAAAGGATAACTATTTGGATGTTTTTGCAATTACAAGTCTGGCTCAAATCTACTTTGAGATTTAGTCAAAGTATATATATTAAGACAAAATACATATCTAAAAAAGAAAACTTATGTTTGATTCCTGATACAGTTTTTTAACTTTAAGAAAAACTTCTGTAAATTTACTATTTTACTGAGAATTATTTGCTTAAACAATCAGACTAAAGTCTTCTAATATTTGTTCTTTCACATTGAACCTCTCTGGTGAAGTGATAAACTTGAGGCTTGAAAATACCTTTTTACTTGTACTTGCACTGTTGCCAGTCCATGTTTCATAAGAGCTATCCATATTCCATTAGTCATATCTTTCTGACACTTCATCAGGCTTCCTGGAATTTCTTCTGATAGCTTTTAATTCTTCTTCCATCAGGCAAGAAACATGATTTGAGGAAGCCATGACCTAGCAGTCATCACTCAGATCAATGATAATTTAACTATCCTCTCTCTAGAGCGATCAAAGGTTGTTTTTTAATCTTCTAAAATATACCAATTCTCTTTCTTTCTCTCTCTTTTAACTGTTTTTTTTTTAATGCTGTTTTTCTTCTGCAAATATCTTCAGAAAATCTATGTCTTCTTCCAACAAGTTTTTGTCTGAAAACTTGGGCTTATAGGAAGAACAACAATTTCTCTGCTTGTTAATCAAAGGAATTAAATAATTCTTTTTATTCATAGCACCTTCCATTCTCCTTTCATTTTTAATTTGTTTTTCGTCCACTTCATTTTTCTTATGCTTAAATAGCAACTTCACTGTTTTCTTCTATTTGCTACATGAAGTTACAGTACGCTTTCTTTACATTTTCCTACAGTAGGACTTTATTCTTGCTGGGGTTTGGATTCCCCTTTTTTTGGTTGTTATTTATATGTATATACACATGCACACACACACACACACATATATACGTATACATATATGTACTAAAAATAAGAATGCTGAACCTTTAGTTTAATGAGTAAACCTTGCTTTCCCTGCTATTTGTTTCTGGTTCAGTAGGTAGGATACAGATATAGTTACTTTTTTGGGTGGTTTCAAATAAAAATTCACTTAGCAGTCCAGTTCTGATTCGGTTCCAGTTCAATTCCAGGCCCCCCCAAATTATGATTCACTTCTGTGGTGGGTTGACCCTGGCTGGATGCCAGGTGCCCACCAAAACTACTCTGTCACTCCCCTCCTCAGCTAGACACAGGAGAGAAAATATAACAAAAGGCTCATGGGTTGAGATAAGGACAGGGAGAGATCACTCAGCAATTACCGTCACGGGCAAAACAGACTCGACTGGGGGAAAATTAACTAAATTTATTACTAATCAAATCAGAGTAGGGTAATGAGAAAAAACCCAAATCTTAAAGCACCTTCCCCCCTCATGACTCCCTTCTTCCCAGGCTTAACTTCACTCCTGAATTCTCTACCTCCTCCCCAACAGTGGCACAGGGGGACAGGGAATGGGGGTTGCGGTCAGTTCATCACACGTTGTCTCTACTGCTCCTTCCTCCTCAGGGGTGGGCTCCTCACACTCTTCCCCTGCTCCAGCATGGCGTCCCTCCCACAGGAGACAGTCCTCCATGAACTTCTCCAACGTGAGTCCTTCCCACAGGCTGCGTTCCTTCATGAACTGCTCCAGCGTGGGTCCCGCACAATGTCACAAGTCCTGCCGGAAAGCCTGCTCCAGTGTGGGCTCCTCTCTTTCCACAGGTCCTGCCAGGAGCCTGCTTCAGCATGGGCTTCCCACGGGGTCACAGCCTCCTTCGGGCACCCACCTGCTCTGGCATGGGGTCCTCCATGGGCTGCAGGTGGATATCTGCTCCACCGTGGACCTCCATGGGCTGCAGGGGGACAGCCTGCCTCACCATGGTCTTCCCCATGGGCTGCTGGGGAGTCTCTGCTCCGATGCCTGGAGCATCTCCTCCCCCTCCTTTTTCACTGACCTTGGGGTCTGCAGGGTTGGTTCTCTCACATATTCTCACTCCTCTCTCCAGCTACAGTTTCTATTGCGCAGTTTTTTCCCCCCACTTCTTAATGCCTCTGGGATAACATATTTATCACCACCATCACTGATGGGCTCAGCCTTGGCCAGCAGCGGATCTGACTTGGAGCCGGCTGGCATTAGCTCTGTCAGACATGGGGGAGGCTTCTGGCATCTTCTCACAGAAGCCACCCCTGTAGCCCCCCCACTACCAAAACCTCGGCACACAAACCCAATACATTCCACCCCTCGCCTCTGTGAATCACATATTTAAGAATTATCATTAAAATCCACATTCATCACAAAAGCTTCACTCACATTAACAAAAAAGAATTCCCCACACCAAAATCAAAATAACATCATCAGAACATTGAACAAAAGCAGACAATTTACACACAATCCACCCCTCACCCCTTCACCACAATTACAATATAAATTGCGCACAATCATTCCGCTCTTCACTTTCTAGCTGTGTTCAGTCCATGTTTCACCCGTTACCTCTCCCAATTACTATCCTTATCTCAAATTCCTCATGCCACACATTGGGAGCCAAAAAGGACTGTGGTGGGTTGACCTTGGCTGGATGACAGCTGCCTACCAAGGCGCTCTATCACTCACTTCCTCAACAGGACACAGAAGGGAGAAAATAAAATGGAAAAAGTACTCAGGGGTCAAGATAAAGGCAGCTTAATAAAACAAAAGCAAAGGCCGCACGCAGAAGCAAAGGAAAACAAAAGATTTATTTCTCTAATTCCCATCAGGAGGCAATGTCAAGCCACTTCCTGGGAAGCAGGGCTTCAGTATACGTAGCGGTTGCTCTAGAAGACAAACGAATGCCCTCCCCCTCCCCCCATTTCTCTTAGCTTTTACTGCTGAGCAGATGTCATACAGTATGGAATATCCCTTTGGTCGGTTTGGGTCAGCTGTCCTGGCTATGTCCCCTCCCAAGATCTTGCCCAGCCCCAGCCTACTGGTGAGGGGGGAAGGAGAGACAGCCTTGATGCTGTGCAAGCACTGCTCAGCAGTAGCCAAAACACTAGTGTGTTATCAATACCTTTCTAACCACCAATACAGAGCACAGCATAATGAGGACTATTATGGGGAAAATTAACTCCGTCTCAGCCAGACCCAATACAACTTTAAATGTGCTTTCCCCCCTGAAATATCTGGTTTACATGGCTGGGTTCAGTTCTTTCAATGTTAAGCGGAAAGCTTCACTAAGCTTTCATAAAGCTCCTACAGAGCTGAGTTGGAAAATGCTGCTTGCTTACTTGTTTTGGCACATGTCTGCAGTTGAAACTTGGAACACGATAAATCCCTGAAGCTTGCCCTAGCAGCAAAAAAGAAACCTGAAGAAGAAGGGGAAAGTGAGGAGATAAAGTGACTGGTAGAGCAAGGGAGTTCTGAAGGCATGCATTAAATATTATCTGGTATATATATTTGCAAATGATTCTCATGAGTTCATCCATGTGGCAAATTCTGATGTACTGACTTTAAAGTTCCCCATGAATGAATTTTTTAATCTAAAGCAAAATCTCACACCAAAAAAGCTCTTTTATTTAGAGTGTGAGAAAGTTTCTCTTGTTCTAAAGTAAAACTCCTAGCCTTTCCCTATTCTCTTTACCTCAAAACCACAAGAAATATTAATTTCTAAAAGACAGTTCAGGAGCTGCTAGGACACTTTCTGGCTATGTCTCAATAATGTGACAGTGTTCAGATGTTGCAATGGTTCTGCATTGTATTTCAACAGCTGAATATGTTACTTACCACACATGAAAGGTAGAGTTGCTATTCAAGCCGTAATGTCGTCTTCTTCTGTTGACATAACTAAATATATCTTAGAGTATTTGTCTATTTTTCTAGCTTACCTCCAGACTATTTTTAATCCAAACACAATGAGGCAGACTTCAAGCAATGGGGGTGAGAGTGTTGTTTCAGGTCATGAGAGGCATATGTATCATCTCTTAGACCCACTGTCATTACAGAACATACTCCTTTGGCTCCTTGTGTTTGACGCTCTTTTTCAGTGTTAAAATATCTACCTTTTGGTAAGCTTACAATTCTAGAAGTTTTTTTCCTTTCACCTGAATTTTTCTTCTGTCTTGACATTTATTCTCCAGCCATTTCATCCATCAGTATGTTTCTCCTTCTGTCTTCCTCAATTTCCATGTCTGTATACTTTGCATACAGAAGTTTTTATTCTTTCCCTTCCATTTTATTTTAGTATGAGTGCTTCTCACTTCCCACCAACTCTCAGTTTTTATTGGTTTTGTTCTCCATTTGTCATCTACATTTCCACTACCCCAATGCATTTTTGCCCCTTTATTACCACTCAGGAGCAAAGTAAAACCCACTAGCTTTCCAACCAAATTAGTGAACACGCTGAGTAATACAGGTGAGACAACTTATGCTACATTTCATTAGTTCCCTTGAAAATGGGAACTGACAAGCAAGGGTAAGGGAACTTCTGGATTGGTGCAAAGATCCAGGATAACACAGCCTGGTCCTCAGTAGTTTCCATATCAGTAGCTACAGACAGACATAGTTTAAAACATTTTCAAAGCCTGCTAAGTAATCGAGACTGAATTGTTCTGCAAGCTGGGATAATTTCACTTCTGGCAGGGCTGAAAAAAACAATATTTCTATCTTCTTCCTTCATAAAACAATCTGTTCCAGACATACCCCAGTTCATTCAACATCTTCCTAGGAGGGTATCTCTAGAAAGAAACACTGAAAGCTTTTCCCTGAATTTTCTGTTAAGCAGGTGGGCTGTAGGATAGTTTTTGTTTTGTAGATATACTTTGGATTGTTTGTGAAAGCTGTTTGTTACCATGCCATCTGATGAACAATTTCTTAATGTGCCATCATGAGTAGATCATTTGCTCTCACCACAATGTTTCTTCTAATGTGAATAGGCCTAGGAGAAATTCATCACCGCAGCGTATTATTCATGCTGATAAAAAAGTTTGCAAAGTATTTCGAAAGGTAAAATGGTGATATTGTCTGCTCAAGGGACCTGTTACATTTTTGTACCCATGTTTATCACTCTGTTTCCTGTCATATCTTTTCCCCTAAAGAAACTAGCATATGTGCCAATCTTCCAGACCTCAGATTAAAACAATTAAAAGAAATTATTTCTGTCCCTTATATCACCACATTCTGATGAAGATTCTTCAGGACTTGTTCTCCTTCATTTGGTGTAGCACGAGGGCTTAAGTATGGTAAGCTTACCTGTTTAAAGCACAGAAATATTGGTGTATTACCAGTCATTGCTAGAAACTGTGCTGCAGGTGATGATCTTTGATATGGAGTCAGGCAAACAACAACACGCAAATACTGCATTTCTTCATTTCTTTCTCCTAGTGAAATAATTTTTTTTTTTTTTTTTTTTTTTGGCAGGGGGGGCAGCATTCTAAAATTTCACCTAGGGCAGAGAGGAATAATTTACGGAATCACAGAGTAGTTTAGGTTGGAAGGAACCTCTTGAAATCATCTAGTACAATGCTGTGCTCAAGCAGGGTCAGCTAGATCAGGTTGTCCAGGACAGCATGCTTTTGGGTTTTGAATATCTCCATGGGTGGAGACTCCACAACCTCTCTAGGCAACCTGTTCCACCGTTTGACCAACATCAGAGTAAGAAAGTGTTTTCTTTTGTTCAGATAGAATTTAATGTGTTTTGTGTCCGTCGCCACTTGTCCTGTCACTGGATACCAATAAGAAGAGTCTGGCCTCTTCATGTGATTTCCCTCCCATCGGGTATTTATTCACATTGATAAGACCCCCTTGAGCCTTCTCCAGACTAATGTCTCAGGTCTCTGCATCTCCTTATATGAAAGATGCTCTAGTCCTTTAATCATCCTGGTGGCCCTGTGCTGGACTTGCTCCAGTAAGTTCCATCCTTGATTTTCCATAGATCTAGATCACACTGGTCTGCAGGCAAACTATTGCTCTATCCAAAACCATTACATCAAGAACTTGATAACTGCCCAACTTTTTTTTTTCTTTTCTATCAAAAAATTATGCAGATATAGATTAATGATTTTAAAGCCTTCAGATCCAAATCTTACAACTACATATACAAGCTTATAAAGATTTTAACAGTTAATAACATTTCTTTCGATACTATTAGATACACAACAAAGTACTAAAAGAACTACATATCACTGCAGCACACTGAACAATTTTTGCAGTTCTTTGCCAGTGAACTTTTTATTTGGTATCCTTAATTCAGTAGTGCTTTTACAATCAGCTTTAAATTAATTTTAGAATCTAAATTCTGTATGGACCTCCTGTAAGCAACTTTCTGTGCTCAGATAGAGCTTATGCAGTCTTCTGAAGCTACTTCTAAAACCAGACCCATTGTCCTTAAAAGACTGGCACCTGTAAATGCAACCTCAAGCACAACTGGAGAGTGCCTTACAGAGCATGTGATGTCCTGTATGCCCTAACAGACCTCTGTGCCACAAGGCAGCTTAATATGCCATGAGGCACTCCCAGACAAACCATATGCGTGCTGCCTGTGGGCTGTCTACAGGCTATCAGTGCAGAAGGCAGGTTGATGTTTCAGGCAGAGTGCCGTACTCACATCTCCTCTTTCAAAGTGAAACCACTAGTGGGATTTTGCACAGGTACAGGGTCTGCCAGAATCACAACTCATGGCAAGTTTAGAATATAAATAACTACATTAGACGTGATACATTAGGGATCTTTTCAGATTCCATATGAGGAAAAGACCCTTAGTGCTCTCACATGTGAAGAAACCAAACAGTCTTGTGAACTATCAAGATTTTATCATGAGTCTCATGGTGTCTGCAGATTTTCTTAAAAACCCCAGGTTCCTGAGACAGGTCTTTTATGAACGCTTCCCCCCTCGCCTTTTTTTTTATATATACATTATGTTTCTAATCCCCATAGTTGCAGAAGAAAGCTTGGAAGTACATGACTCAAGGTCAGCCTCAAAGCTCAAAAGCAGAGACAAAAGAAAAAAATAATGGTAAGCTGTTTGTTGTTATTTTTAAGTCTGCTATTGTGGCACTTGCTCTGTGCCTTTTGAACAAGGTTCCAATATACTTTCCAATTTGGAACCTGAGCTAGGAAAAACGTTAATTAACATGAAGTACATGTAAATTTATAATATAGGACAGGGGTCTCTGAAATGGGGTGTGCACACCCCAGGGGGTTCACAATGATCTGTTGGGGTGTGGGAAGAAAATTTTTGAACTTTATTTTTAGAAAGAAAGAAAGAAAGAAAGAAATTCAGCTTTACTAATACTTAATATATGGCTTGATGCTGGTGTCCTCACTCTGTATGTCAGAAAGTCCCATGTCACCTACATGGTCACCAAGGCATCCTGGGAGAAGAGTGGGTGCTCCACAATGCAGAGGAGGCAACGGTAGTGCCCTCAGTTGTTCGCTCACTTTCAGCGTATTGCAACATATTGCAGTTTATGTGCCCTTGTTTAAGTGGATTTACAGATTATATTATCTAGCTTTAACTAAACTAACCCTCACAAAACGGACAAGTTGTTTAAATTGAAAATAATGCTAATAAACGCAAGCACAAGCAAACAACAAGAAAATGGCAGAGGTGACGTTTCTCCTACTCTTAGTACAAGCTTTTTGTCAGTCATATTATAAGGTAAAACCAATGACAATCTCATCAAATGTAATCAGTGAAGTTTAAAGTCATGTGAAACTCAACCCAGTACTTCACTAAACTTAACAATAAATGTTTAGAAGCCTCTTTTGAGGTTTCTTAAGAGCAAAAGATAAAAATCTGCCATGGTAGAAATAGCTGAAATACACAGAAACCAATATGGCAACAAACTAAAATGCATTCCTTTGTCAGCAAAAACTGTTGGAGGATGCATAGAAAACATTGCCAAAGATTTGAAGAAACATGTATTGGAACAAATTACATAGTGTAAGAGGTTTGCTATACAGTTGGCTGAAAGTGCATGTGTTTCTAACGTTGCAGTTTATGGTATTGGCTAGATTCTGTTTCAGTAATGAAATACATTAAGAACTACTGCTTTGTGAGCCACTAAAGGAAAGATGTACTGGAGAAGATATATTCTCAGTGGTAAATTACTTCTTTAATAAAAACATTTTATGGAAAAACTGTGCAAGTGTAAGCACTGATGGAGTGGCTGCTTTGACTGGAATAAAAAAGGCTTCCAGGGTAAGGTTACAGAGCTAGCACCACACATGCAATTCATTCACTGCATCGTTCATAGGCAAACATAGGCAGCAAAGAAATAGAAGCCAGAAGTGCACAAAGTTCTACAGGTTGTCATTGATGTGGTTAATTTTATAAAGACATTTAAACAGTAGAATCTTTACAATACTTTGTAATGAAATGGGGAGTGACTGTGAAAGTCTTTTGTACCACAGAAGGGTTTTCTGGTTATCTCACGGCAAAGTGCTTAAAAGAGTTGTCAAAATTAAAGATGAGTTACGCATTTTTCTTTTACAAAAAGAGAAGTGTTCCATATTTGCTGATCTTTTCTGTGTTGACAAGTGGCTGCCAGCAGTATGCTACATAGTAGATATATTAAAAAAATATCTACTAGTAGATATTTTCAAAAAAACAGACTTAATGTGTCCCTTCAAGTTAAAGGTGACGTCTTAAAAAAGAGTGAGAAAGTAACTGTTTTTCAAAAGAAACTCATGCTATGGAGAGAGCATTTTGAAAAGTGAGTTTTGGAAACATTTTCATCGTTATGGGATTTTGTTGCTGAAAACAATGTGTCACCTATAACAATTCTCATATCTGTATACATAAAAACCCCTGGAAACAGAATTTTCTAACCTCTTAAAAATTTCTCAAAAAGAAAAGTTTCAGCAGGTTTTGAAGCCATTTGTTAAAAACATAAAAATGTAACACCTTTCAATTAGGTTGCAAGAACAACTGATTCATATTGGGGTGGATGGAAATTTACTAGCTGAATTTCAATAAAAACCTTTGCATAGTTGGTGGATGGGATTGAAAAATGAGTGTCATGATTTATCAAGCACAGAAAATGATGCACTTCTTCCATTTGGATCTATGTATCTTTGAGGTATCTTTTTCAAGCATGACAGACATTAAAACCAAGTAACAAAACAATTAAATTTAGAAACAGACCTTCCAATTGCTGTATCCCAAGGTGTTAAACCAAGATTTAAAAAAAAAATAATTAAGCATATCCAACCATATTGCTCTCACTAATAATATTATTAATGATAATATTTTTTTAGTGAGAGGAAAAAGGAGTTGTGTACTGTTAATAAAATTATTTTACAAATATTGTTAATCTTTATCTCATCCCTTTTTAAATCTCTATTTTTGTGTATGCTTTATAATGCACATGATTACAGCAATCGCACAGGTATATAATTTATAAATAACTATATATGTATATATACACACACTGGGCATGCGTGCTTAAAAATTTTTTACTGATAGGGGTATGTGATCAAAAAAGTTTGGAGACCACTGCTATAGTCCTATAGCAGTACACCTCAGTGACATATTATTTTACTGTTGACTTAGACTTTATTGTATATAATGGTTGTTTTTCCAGTTATTTTCTTCCTGGCAGGTTCTTGGAAACTGATCATTGCCACATTCTTTATTCATAAGAATCAAAAAGGGAATTAGTACTTGTAATATCTAAATTAATCATGTGATGGGCTCTACATCTTCTTCCTGACCTTGATCTTTCATCCTCCTTCCCTGCCAAAACAACCCCCAAAACCCCAAACCAAAAAACAACCACCCTTACCTCCCCCAAAAGTCCCTTGAAATCTCTTGAGGAGTACCTCAGTGATTTTCTGCTTATGTATTTTCAGGTCTCCACTGGCATAGAGGTAGAGATATCAATGCACTGTAGGAAAAATTATTCTCTCATTATTTACAGTCCAAGTAATCATTCAGATTTTTTTTTAAATTTGAAACCTCCAGTAACAGATAACTTCACACTGTATTTGTATTTTGTCCTAGTTTTGGCTGGGATAGAATTAATTTTCTTCCTAGTAGCTGGTATAGTGTTATGTTTTGGGTTCAGTATGAGAAGAATGTTGATAACACTGATGTTTTCAGTAGTTGCTAAGTAGTGTTTAGACTAAGTCAAGGACTTTTCAGCTTCTCATGCCCAGCCAGCAAGAAAGCTGGAGGGGCACAAGAAGCTGGGAGGGGACACAGCCAGGACAGCTGACCCAAACTGGCCAAAGGGGTATTCCATATTATGTGATGTCATGTCTAGTATATAAACTGGGGGCAGTTGGTCTTGGGGGGGGACCGCTGCTTGGGAACTAAGTGAGCATCAGTCAGCAAGTGGTGAGCAACTGCATTGTGCATCACTTGTTTTGTATATTCCAATCCTTTTATTATTGTAATTTTATTATTGTTATTATTATCATTATTATTTTCTTCCTTTCTGTTCTATTAAACTGTTCTTATTTCAGCCTAGAAGTTCTACCTTTTTCCTTCCGATTCTCTTCCCCATCCCACTGTGGGGAGCGAGGAGTGAGCGAGCGGCTGTGTGGTGCTTAGTTGCTGGCTGGGGTTAAACCACAGTATATTTAACGTGCTTCTTCCAACTGAAAAGATATTTCAGTTTTTTTGAAATTCACCAACATCTCAAGAGAAGATCCTTCTAAAACAATGCATTAAACTGGAGAGCATACTGAATAAAGTGCAACAAACCAAAACAGAGAGGGAGGTTGTGAAATCTTTTTAAATAAGTAGAAACGATGATGGAATCAACTTGCTAAAAGAAGTGGTGGTGCACAGAATAAAACGTAATAAGAACTTGGGCTGTAAAATGAAAAATTTGTTAAGGGAATATTTTAAACTCAAAAACTGTGTAAACTATTTTGTAAATAGACCAGGAGCTATTAAGAAATTCTGTGTTTCACAGTACTATCAGCTTACACTTTTAAAAGACTTCTGCTCTCCCTCACACATTGATAAGTTATAATACATCAGGACACTTCAAGAAAAAAAGCAGAGATTCAATTAACATCCAAGAGATGATAAAATTAGAGGGGGAGGGGGAAGAAAGTGGGGCATCTAATCACTATGTTTTCTGTTCCTCAGGGTGCTCAATATATCAAGAAATAATTTATTTTCTCTCTTAGGTAAATTAGTATAAACTACCCATGATCCTCTACCTTTTCCTTTTTCCCTGCGGTACTATTCATGTAAGAAGTTGAACTGATTCCACTTTTTCCACTGAACTGTAAAACTTAGTCTGTACAGCATGAGTAAATATGGGAGAGAGCAGTCAGTGAAATAAGACAGGTTAATCAGTTTTTTCCATCTTGCTTACAAGTACGTGGTTTTAAACAGACATGCAATAGTATTTTATCACAAAGCTAGGAAAACCACTAGGCAAATAAAACTTTGAAAAGAGTAATCTTTGTTTGTTTTGTAAGAAAAAAAGTCAATCTACTTTTCTATGTTTCTATATTGGCTTTGTGTGGCAAGGTTTAGGTAGCAGGGGGGTTACAGGGGTGGCTTCTGTAAGAAGCTGCTGGAAGCTTCCCCTGTGTTCAAGAGAGACCCAATACCAGCCGGCTATGAGATGGACCTGCCGCCGGCCAAGGCCGAGCCAATCAGCAATAGTGGTAGCACCTCTGTGATAACATATTTAAGAAGGAAAAAAAAGTTGCTGGGACAGACAGAAAACTGCAGCCAGAGAGAAGAGTGAGAACATGTAGGAGAACCAACCCTGCAGACCACAAGGTCAGCGAAGAAGGAGGGGGAGGAGGTGCTCCAGGCGCCGGAGCAGAGATTCCCCTGCAGCCCGTGGGGAAGACGATGGTGAGGCAGGCTGTCCCCCTGCAGCCCATGGAAGTCCACGGTGGAGCAGATATCCACCTGCAGCCCGGGGAGGACCCCACGCCAGAGCAGGTGGGTTCCCAAAGGAGGCTGTGACCCTGTGGGAACCCCGTGCTGGAGCAGGCTCCTGGCAGGACCTGCGGATCTGTGGAGAGAGGAGCCCAGGCTGGAGCAGGTTTTCTGGCAGGACTTGTGACCCCGTGGGGGACCCACGCTGGAGCAGTGTGCTCCTGAAGGACTGCACGCCGTGGAAAGGACCCATGCTGGAGCAGTTTGTGAAGAACTGCAGCCTGTGGGAAGGACCCACATTGGAGAAGTTCGTGGAGGACTGTCTCCTGTGGGAGGGACCCCATGCTGGAGCAGGGGAAGAGTGTGAGGAGGAGGAAGCGGCATAAAATAACGTGTGATGAACTGTCTGTAAACCCCATTCCCCGTCCCCCTGTGCTGCTGGAGTGGGGGGGGGGGGGTTGGTAGAGAATCCGGGAGTGAAGTTGTGCCCAGGAAGAAGGGAGGGGTGGAGGGAAAGTGTTCTGAGATTTGGTTTTATTTCTCATTGCCCTACTCTGGTTGATTTGTAATAAAGTGAGTTAACTTTCCCCAAGCTGAGTCTGTTTTGCCCATGATGGTAATTGGTGAGTGATCTCTCCTGTTCTTATCTCGACCCACAAGCTCTTTGTTATATTTTCTCTCCCCTGTCCAACTGAGGAGGAGGAGTGATAGAACAGCTTTGGTGGGCACCTGGCATGCAGCCAGGGTCAACCCACCACAGTTTGGCAATCTGCTTTGTCAAGTTCAGGATGTACAAGATGTTAAAGGGTCAATAAAAACCTTGTTAGATGTTTCAGTACCTGAAATACATCCCATTCACAAGAGCATAAACGTTCTCCTTTGATTCATGGTACATGTGTCTGCTGGTAAATAGGAATGAACTAGCAGTATAAAAGTAAAGAGATACCTTTACTTCTAGCCTGCTTGTCTGCGTCATCCTGCCTGACAAAAATGTCCCTGAACATTAACTGTGGTCTTACCTGTTGTATAATTTGTTCTACTTGGTTTTGCAACTGGAGAATCGCTGTATGGATCCTACCCATCACTACAGTGTTGGTGCTACTACCTATGATTTAGCAGGCAACCTCTGTTGCAACAGGAGGTTGCACTACAGAATTCAAAATATTTTGATCCAAATGCCTTTTTGGTATTTGGTACTTGAAATACTGTTTTTTTCCTGCTTCCCTAATGCTCTGTGACCAAAATCACATCACTCACTCTGCAAGCAGCTGCACTAGTTCCTTTTTAGAATTTCCAGATCAGGACTAGTCTCTAGTTTCCAGACTCTCAACAGTTTGTACTGTTCATATTCCATTCTTTCTTTTATTCCACATTTCTCTCCCCTTTCTGTGCATTTTCACTACTGTTGATTATAAGTACATCTTCTTCCCTAGCTTTATTTATTTCCAATAGTTCCCCTACACTTCATCACACATCCCTCACCCAGTGTGGCTAGAGATATATTAATCTCATGAAAAGAAAACATTTCTTGAAAACACTGATTCAATATGACCAAAAAATTGAGTCAGATTTGAGTTGATTTATCTTCATGTTTGATTCCAATATTGTCCAAACAAAAAGTTTCAGATATTTACTTAAAAAAAATAAATTTAGGAATGAAGCCTTAAAGATACCCTCAAATTAAAAAAGGCAAGAGATTGTTTTTATATTCCCGGGGGGGGGGGGGGGGGGGGGGAGCAATATTTCTGTCCAGAGATGGATTTATATCAGAACACATGGACAGATCTACGTATTATTCAATAATCCCCTCATCTCAGCTTCAACTGAAAACATATCTTTTCTTCACTATGTATATTCCTTTGCTGCTCTTGTTAAAATCTCTCTGCTGAAATCCTGGGTAAAATGAAACTGAATTGCCCCCCCGCCCCACTGTGAGAAGAGGCTCATAGATCCTGGTCCTTTTTATGCCAGGTCTGATCTGTGAATGTACATTTGGAGTACTTTACAAAAGAAACTCCTTATTTGCTTTGTTTTCAGAAATGCCTGAGGCACCAAAGGATGTTTAGATGCCTAGACCGCACCAAAAGCAACAAGAATTGGCCACCTATGTGTCTTGGATGATTTGTGTCTCACTCAGAACCCAGACTTGATAATCGGATTCAGTTAAGCCTCAGTGGTTTTCAGCAAGACGTTAGTGTTAGAAGCTTTTGTTACTTTTGAAAATAAAGTTAAAATCCTAGATCTTTAAAAGCACTTTTGAAAATATCATTCTTCACCCTTTTAAATTGTATACAATATTTTCAAGTAACAATTGGAAGGTAATTGAAACATTCCTTTCCTCCCCTGCCTAGGACCCATAGCAAACAAACCTGTCTTTTTTTTTTTATTATTATTTTTATTTTTATTTTCCTCAGGGAAATGGTGGTTGAGAAATTTGAGGCATTTAAAGCTAGTTTTCTTTTTGTGTAAGACTGAGGTAAAACAAATTAGACAGTTATTTGAAAAAAGCTTCTTTGAACTGCCCTGCCAGGAATCTGAATTTTAAAATGGGGAAAAAAGAGCTCTTTCTGAAACAGAAGTGTGTATGAGTACAGATAGCTAATGCAATTGTGCTCTTATTTCTCATGAATACACCCTGTGAAATGTTGAATGTGAAAAGTGTCATTCAGGAGAAGCATGAAGTCTTCCCAACGCTGATGTGAGTTGAATGAAATAATAATAATAATAACAACAACAACAACAACAAGAACAAAAATAAGGGTAAAGTATGATTTTAAAGAAATATTGGCATTTCATATTGCAGGCCTGATATTTTAAGAATCAGTTATAGCAAACCGAGGAACTCTCAACTATATTCAGAAGACAGCCTGATTCCATAAGCCCAATGAAGTCTTGAAAGCTTCTGGAAAAAAAAAACCAAAACAAATTAATGAAAAAAACAACCCCCAAATCCCTCATGTTAGCAAGAAGAATCTTTAAAGGTAATTCTAGGTCCAATGCCCTTTTCTGTACAGAAAAGATCTATAATGGCAGAAAGAGCTACTCAGTCATCAACAAGCAGGAATGAAGAGATCACTCCATTTACCGTGGAACTTTTCACCTGAAGTAGATAAACTTACTCGAAAATGGAGGAGAACCAATGTGAATATGGAGATAGCTGTTTCTGGAGGCACTAGACAAGCTCTGGAGGCAATAGTTAAGAGTACTTGAGGAATGGAGAGAATTGGAGAGAATGAAATGAAGGCGAACTGTGACTTTCTATATGGCATTGAATTACTGTAATTGTTTTCAGAAGAACCTGTTCTTTCAATTGATATTTCATATGATGTAGAGCAAAATAAAACATTACATTAACATTGGATTTCAACAGCGTAGCATAGTTCACTTCAAATTTTGTCAGTTGACACTAGGTGAGGTATACATGCTTCATATACACATTCATTTTTCCTAGACCCAATTAACAAATAGTTGGAAAATTAATAAAATAGTCTTCATCTAGTTAACAGAAGGGCTGTGTTTGTTCTGGTGTTTTACTTCTGGAGGAATCAAAATCTACACATACACCTGTTTTCTGGTGTTTACCTAATGTTTAAAAACTTTCAGGGTGCACTTCCTTTCACCCCTTGAGAAGCAATGCATAGACAGGGAGCACTGTATTAATTACAACTTCACCTGGCATACACAGAAAGTTACTGTTTTTTCTTTGAAACTTACTTATGCAGTTGGGTGATTCCAAGTTAAACTTAGACCACAAATAGAGAGCTCACCTTAAGGCTCAGTAAATGATGTTTCATCAATAGCAATTAAAAAAAAAAAAATCTATCTTACAAATCGATTTCCTCTATTTTTCCTTCCTGTGGATTTGGTATGAAGCTCACAGAAGTCAGATTCCCACAGTTTTCCAGTTAGCAGATGAGACAGGAAGAAGGAAGACATTGTTACTAATTCTCAGATAAAGCAATTGTTTACTTTTCAAATAGTTTCACTGAAATCACAGAAGCTATTCAAGAAATACAAACCCCTGTCATTTCACATCTTGACTAAACATTGATTGACATTCTGTTTTTCTAAAGTTAGTTATTGTGTCCAGTTTCATTTCCTTTAATAGAGAAATATTTTGGATATACCTACTCAGGTTAAGATCCAGAATTACTTGTTGGTATTTGATATTTTTAGGTGCTAAACTCTAGATAAAAGCATGTATGTTGCTTATATAGCCTGCAAAACAATAGGAGAGCAAAAAGAAATGGACAAGCATCCTACCTATAATAGAACACGATTGGAGTAAAGTTATGTACAAGGTATTGTAAATATTAGTGGGTGTTATGTTAGTGGTACTTCAAAACCCATGCAGGTTCATGAATAGGTCTTTCCCCTCTGTCCCCCTCAGTTATTCACCTGTGGATTAATTACATTCTTCTCAAGAGCAATCATGACAATAATTCCTGAATAAAAGTCAAAATGCACATTGTATTTTTTGCCAAATATTATAGCAATTCAACAGAATTAATACAGAAACTGAAAGCTGTACTAAAATAGGCTTATATAGATGTAAAAAATTGAAACATTATGATCTATGCAGTTTATGTCACAAAGAGTATGCAGTCTTAGAAGGTATGCTTGAAAACTATTGTGATTTGAGCTAGCTCTGTGATCCAGATTCTTTGTCTGGATGGTGAAACTATGTTTACAGTAAAGAAACAGAAGCCCGAATTACCTGTTCTGCTTTTCCTTATTTTTAAGGAATTTAACAGGAAAAAATAACAATAAAATTAGACCAAATAAGTACTTGCTTAACTCACAACATACACATAAAAATAACTCAAGATGCAATATTTCTATCATATTTTTTTCAAATAGCTTCCTCAGTGTTCAAGTGTTTGCTCAGTACTTTGGAAAACAAAAACTGCACATAGATGCTGGACTCTAGCTGCAATCAATGGCTTGATCAATGCCAACTTATAAAGCAGTCAAGATTCCATTTCTTCAAAAATTAACATGACAGTTTAGACTCAAATATGTGACTATGTTGAAAATAAGTTTATAAAAGTGAGTGCATTTTGCATATAGAGGAAGTTTTACAGGGGACATAAGATCTCTTAAGATATTAATGTCTTAGGTCAGTCTGAAAGTCAGCTCACCAGAATATGAAATACAATCTCAGCTCCAGGCTGAGACATTAGAAACTGAAGTTGAACACAGTTATCAAAGGAGAAAACAGAGAACTTGCAATGCAAGTGACAGTAATCCAGAGGCTTAGATGTGTCCCTCAACCCCTTTTTTTAACTTCTTGAACTCTAAACAGACAATAATACAAGGAACACTAGTTATTTCATTTTTGTCTATGTCTCTCTGGGAGGAAGCTGACTTTTTTTTTTTTTTAATAAAGAATTTGAAAAAATAAAAGTCAGAATTTTCTAACATGGTATCCAGTTCTGGAAACCAAATTTGATGTATTTTAGATCAAATCTTGGCAGGTGCTGAACACATTGCTGCCATGTCCAGTTTTGTCAGCTTCACTCAAAAGCTCTCAACAGCCAGGAAACTATTGGCTTGCCTGTTCCACTTAGTATTCCCTTCTTAAAGTGGTATACAATCTGAAGGAAACCTCAGATAATTTTGGTTTAGTTTTTAAATTAAATAATGGGTTAATTTATACCCCCTAATTCTGAATATCTATGAGAGAAAAGACAGTATAAAACAAGCCGAGCAAGCGTCAAGTGACATTGTAGGCAAAACTGCTGTGTTATCTAGATAGCAATAATAATTTAATGCAATCCATTAAGCCCCAATATAATTTCATGTCTTAAACGGAACTCATAACCCATTGGAGCCCCACAACATATTCAGAAGAAACTAATCCAGAAATAAAAAATGAAAGCTCACTTTGACAAAATAAAGGAAGAAAAGAGTATGGGAACTAGATCCTGTACCATTACTCAGGTTCAGCTGTAGCTGAGCTGTATGATTAGCTGAGGAATAAAATACAGCTGAATACATGTCCAAGTGGTAGAATAAGGCCACATACACAATACTACTGACCATGTGACAAGAAAATATGAAGCTGAAGGGAAGAAGGGAAAAAACCTCAATGCAAACTTCAGGCAGCAGCAGAACAATACATATATTTAATGAAATGTCTGATAGTGCAATGTAGCACCTAAAACACAGAGATATTTACTCAATGTAAAATGAGCTGAGATATTTAAGTTTTGATGCTGGATTGGAGAGGGCAAAGAGAAAAGCTGGAACTAACATCTGTTTACACAGGTAGAAACAGCAGAGCTTTGAGCAAGATCTAGATAAATCCAGAAGACGGGAACATCAATTATTCAGTAATTTGAAACACAAATCGCATCAATCCTAGGCTGATGTTTTATATATGTACACTTACACAAAAAGGAAGTGTATTTTTGGCTCATTCTTTTCATTTATATGAAATATTTTAGTATCTCCTGTGTGGTATATATTCTCAATAGTGTTTTCAGCAACACTGTTACAGGGGCAACGGTGGTTTATTTTTTTCCCCTCAAATATACAGCAAGGATAGGCTCATTAATTAAGAATATTTAGTATTCACTGCTGTCGTGGAAAACTACAGAATACTTCTCTGGAGTACATGGGGAAAAAAAGTACGCTTTTGAGGAATGGACTTCACTTGAGGCAAGATCTTTTTATATAGATATTTGTGGACAAATAGGGCTGAAACAGCTTTAATTGGGCCTATCCCTCCCTTACAATAACTCATGAATAAAAATGAACATTTTTTTAATCTCCATGGCAACTTTCCCTTATGAGACTTTTCAAAGAGTTTTTGTAGTAAGAATTTGTTACTCAAAGATGTACGGAATTAAAATCCTCAACTTTCACACTCCAAAACCAGATCCAGTTCTCAATGTCAAGCTCTATTTGTTTGACAAATAACAAAACAAATATTTTTATTATTAAACAAACAAAATTTAAACTGTATTTTCTATGTCATAAAACAAACAACTAAAAGGTTCACCCCAGAAGTGAACATTAATTGGAGATAATGGCTAAACCTCTATACCTGGAGAGGCACTTGTACACTAGAGTACTTTCTTAAAGAAGAGTACCTGCTTCAAGCAGCCATCTAATTTTTAACTCTTCTACTGACTGGGTTTCTAAGGTCTTAACCCTGATTCTGTGACAAGTACCTTTTGCTGATGATAATTCTCAACTCAAGAGCAGAAAACATTCTGTTCTACTTGCAATAAAATTTTACAACTTCTCTTTTTTTTTTCAGATGTTTAAGAAGAATAATTGAGTTTGAACAGTAGAGAAAGGGTAGGCAAGGGACACAGGAAACAATATTTATACAGAATTCAGTTTTTCAGAACCTTAGTGTGTAAAGAAGCAGCAGCCTTTCTCTTTGGTCCCCTTTACAACCAGATTCCGCAGGCCTCATGCTCTAAGTCACTGTTTCACTCGAGCTATCTATTCTTTTCATTAAATGTAAAAATAATTAGTCTGTTGCAAGAAGAAACATGAGAGTCCTTCTAGACACAAGAAAATGCTTCGTTTCTGTTGCCCTGCAAAAGCTACTGGTAGCAAGAATGCAAAGATTATGGTAGTGATGGTGGGAACTGTGATGAAGATCCTTAAGAGGATGAATTCACTGATTAGTCACAGATCTGAAGTAAAAGAATATCTTTGTACATGTAGAGCTACGTATAACAACTTGTTCCACATGTCATTTGATGATCCAGCTATTTAATTATTTGCTGATGCTTATAAAAATAGCACAAGGATGGGGGAACTGATACGGCATCATAGGAATATATTCTCCCATGACAGAGTTGAAGAGCATGCACACAAACATCTAACTCAACTAGGAAAAGGGAGAGAGAAGTGGCAAAAAAATCCTGTCTTTCAAAACTCTCCAAATCAAATCCTTCAATGCTTGAATATACTGACATTTGCATACTACAAAACAAAGAGTCATGCAAAACAAATGCTGTATATTAACTACTTGGAAATGCTACAATAGAAGAGTCATCACCTCTTTTCAACAGAGAGATTTTGAAGATGTAACCATTGTTTGGTTCTGTCAAAAGGTAAAGAAATCCTAAAGGAACAGCAACAATTTCAAGGATTTTTCAGACAAGATCTACTCCAGCCCCAAAGCAGTTCCACCTGTAACATGCCAGGCATGATTTTCACTCATGCATCAATGTCTTCACATGTTGTTCAGGTGGACAGTCCAAATTTCAACTGTTGTTGCTTTAAAAGATCAAAGTTCTAAATATCAGGGTTCATACAGGCTGTCACATGCCTTAAGTTTCTCTCTGGAGATCCTGGCATTTGAACCTTTGTATGACAGTACGGATTTAGGGGGTTTCCTTCCATTTAAATTGATACTCTGGCCATGAGTAATATCACCTCTGACAGTGCACCCTAAGTGATATGATGTTCTTTGGTTGGTGGAATGGTTAGCGGAAGGAGTATACAATTAGCCTTATTGTTATGCTCTTGAAGATGACAATGATTGATCTATATTTAAAATTATTGGCTTGATGTACTGAGGCATACAGCATCTGTAACTCCCTCTGAACTTCAACAGATGTGGCAGTTCAACACCTCTGAAAGTAAGACTTTTATAATATTTTTTTCCATTGTTTCTAATGCCTCCTGAGAAGCTTGAAAGAGAAATCTGTTTGAGCTCTGGAGTGTTTTCTTTCATAACCCACATGTTCAGCTTTGTTATTGTTGGTAGCCTCATGAGCCTTTCTATGCTGATAATGATTCATATAGTGATCTGGGGGAAAACGAAGAATTTTTAATAGAGGATTACACTGAGGTTATAGATAGATATAAGAAAAAAATAATTCAAATGGGAGTCTAGGAAACTTGATAATGCCTCTTTAATTTACCCAGCTTTTAGAGATAAGCCAATTGCTGGATGTATTTATGGTAAAGGCAAAGGATAAGAGATTTAAGCTGAATTCCTTATTCTCTGAAGACTTTTTGCTTGACCTTGAGTAATTCACCTCAGTTCTCTGTGCCTCTGGTCTATTTTAGCAGTTCTGTCCATTTTGGCCGTAAAATACTGAAAAGTAGTCTATACTGTATATTAAAGCACCCACCTTTTAACTGTGCACTTGATCACTGTTGTAACACAAATGCTATAAACTCTTATTCAGATAGTGCATAAGGTAGAAATTGAGAATAGCATTCACCTGAGAAACCAGTTTATTTACTGTCATTTTAATAGTGACAGCACATCATCATGGCCTCTTTCTATCCTAGCACAGCTGTTACACTTACTAGGCAAGCAAGCTGTAATCAGCCACTTAAAGTTGTCAGTACATCACAGTTGTGCTCAATTTATCTGTTTAAGTTCATTTCTGACTGTGCTGGCCTCTTTTTCTCTTCCCTAAAACATTTGAGATGAGGGCTACAGAAACATCAAATTGCCAATATTACACGTAATGAATTCAATGATGAGATCAATGTTTTCTATTTCAGTTTTCTTTTAAAAGGGAAAACTCAGGATGCTGAGAGCTCACCAATTACAGTTCGCTGTTCAGCTGGAACATAATTGGCATATGTATGTGTCCCACTTGAAAATATTTTGCATTTTCTTTGCTTTCACACTAGCTAGAAACTTATATAGTCACACATTATCTTTCCCATCATAGACCAGTTGTGATTGGTAACAATATTTGGGTAGTATTGACGGCTAAACTAGTATCATTGCACTGTTAACTCTTTATAGATGGGAACCTGGACTTATGGTTAGCAGGCAAAAGGAAACCTCAGTGTTAAGTGACCAGTTCATGGGCTAGCAGGTTCTTCCCTTAGCAATACTAATTGTACCAATCATACAGCAAATTAAAAATAAATAAATAAATAAAAACCCAACCAGAAGTCCACTTATTACACAAAGGTCAATACCTCCCAGGATCTTTGTGCAGTGAAATAACTGTTGCTATCAGTCCTTCCATGACAGATTTGGACAGTGCATAGTCCTGAGCATAAGGTCTACAAAACATAATTAAGCATCTGCTACTTCTCAGCAAAAGGAGTTTTACCCCGTCCCTGGCTCAAAGGTTAAGTTTCTAAATAAGTATTCCAGCAATATCAGAAAGGTTTTATTTACATCTACTAGGATTGTAGAGGGTTTTTTTGTTGTTTGGTTTTGGTGTGGGTTTTTTTTTTTTTTTTCCCAGTTAACTCAAGACCTGATTCTGCACGGGGATACAACACTAACTATTTCAGTGTTCCTATTCTGGAGGATTTTCTCCCCTGTAAATCATAGCAAAGACGAGTAAATCTTAATAAACATAGTAACACTAGCCAGCACACCTAACCAAGAATTCACATGAAAAAAAACTTATATTGAAAAGTTTCATATATACAACCTATAAACTGATTTTACTATGAAAGCAAATGACATATCTGCTGAAATACTCATTTACCTTTGGGATATTGAGGCCTTTCTATTATCTCTGATACATTAAAAAAAAAAAAAAAAATATCACACACACACACAAAATTCCCCACAGTTTGTGGGAAGCAGAATACTTTTCAAGAAGGATAAACCAGGAGAGCCATTTCTGAATCTGGTAGAGCATTATCATTTTATTACCATATTTATTTTCCCAGTCTACTTATCAAGTCATGCTTTTTGTTTCCTAATATTCTTTCAGCATTTCTTTTTTTTTTTTTTAAAACCTACTTCAGTTGCTTTGGAAGCTGGTAGCAAATGAGTGTGAATGAGAAAATACTGTCCTTAAAAGTGATTGTTCAATACTATTTATCAATTTATCTTGGTGGTGGTTTGGTGGATTTTTTTTGTTAAGTTTCAAAAGTGTTGTCTTATTGGGTAAGTCCAAGGGTTCATATTGCCCTGTCCCATCTCCAGAGTTGTTGACTGCTGATAATCAGGGAAAGTGCAACACATTACACCAAGTACATGGTCATATTGAGTATTCCTCCAGACTCCAATGATCTGAGTCTTAGATTTTTGCTTGATATATGTTCTGAACACACTTAAGGCTTCAAATCTGGAAGCAAATAAAAGCAATAAGCGTTAGGGTTCTTTTAAATAGATAAATATCAGGTTTATTAAGTCTCCATTTTTGGTGCCTGTGACATGCTTTCTGAATATTGAGAATGAGCTCACATATTCAAATAGAACATGAGTATCACATTTCTCCTCCTCTAGAATAAATCCACAAGAAATAAAAGAAGCCTTTTCAAAGCCCATATTTCTTTTTTAAAAATATTATTATTATTATCACACCAAGTTGAATGTTTTTAAAGTTAAAATATTTCTAAATAATGTTGGTGTGGAGGCTTCTCAAATTCTGTAGGTGCATATTCACTCTACTTTTCAATGGATTCTGATGTTGCTAGCCAGCAGCTTTCCTTCAGAAGATTTCTTTCTTTTCACAGCATGCATACTATCATATGGATGCGATGGCATGCTATGCAATCCAAAAGCTTGTCAAATTCCATACCCATTTTGTTTCCTTTAATTCCAATACCTTTGGATATTGCATTGTATATAGAAAAGTTAATCCCTCACAGCACTGAAGTGAGCACTGATACATGCTGGGGACCACCCAGCTGGAAGGCAGCTTGGCAGAAAAGGATCTGGGGTCCTGGTGGACACCAGGTAGACCACGAGCCAAAAATGTGCCCTTGTGCCCTTGCCACAGAGGCCAACAGCATCCTGGGCTGCATCAGGAGGAGTACTGCCAGCAGGTCAAGGGAAGTGATCCTTCCCCTCTACTCGGCACTGGCAAGGCTACACCTGAAGTGCTGGGTCCTGTTTTGGGCTCTTCAGTGCAAGAGAGAGACATACTGCAGACAGTAAAACAAACAGAAGATAATGAAGGGACTGGAGCATGTCTTCTATGAGGAAAGGCTGAGAGACCTCGGGTTGTCTAGCCTAGAGAAAAGAAGTCTTGGGGGGATCTCAACTATATATATAAATACCTGAAGGGAAGGTACAAAGAGAACAGAGCCAGGCTCTTTTCAGTGGTGCCCAGTGACAGGTCAAGAGGCAATGGGCACAAACTGAAACACAGGAGGTTTTGTCTGAACACCAGGAAACACTTTTTCACTGGGAGGGTGAATGAGCACTGGCACAGGTTGCCCAGAGAGGTTGTGGACTCTCCATCACTGGAGATATTCAAAAGCCATCTGGACATGGTCCTGGGCAACAAGCTCTAGGTGGCCCTGCTTGAACAGGGCAGGTTGGATGAGGTGCCCTCCAGAGGTCCCTGCCAACCTCAACCAGTCTGTGATTCTGTGAAAGGATCTCAGCCACTGAGGTCACAACCACACTTTGATTCTCCAGCCCTTCAGCAAAGCTCTTGTGCCTCCACATCATCACAACCAGCCCTAGTGAGCAAAGATAATAACCTGACACCTGATAATAACTCTGACACCTCAACATTGTGACAAACAAGCAGCAAGTCTCATTTCACAGATGAACCCATACAATTCCAGTTGTTGATTCAGTGACATTGCGGAGGCCTATGTCTTCACTTCAAGCCAGTAGCTGGAGATAAGCTTGTTGTAACGTTGTGTAATATTCCTGGGACTGAGCACTGCATGCTAGATCTGCTCTCTGTTGGGCTTAAAGCAAACTGAATCTTAACAGTTGTGAAACAAGCCAAAGCAAGTCAGTAGAGAAATTTCATCTTAGTGATACCGACTAAGTTTGACTAGATGTCTCTCAAACATCTGGATGCTGCTAGTGTTCCAGGAAGTTGAAGCTGCTAAGATGAATACTTCCCAATGAAACTTTTTCTGAAGGGGAAAAAAACCCACACAAACCCCAAATCAATATTGGCCCAAGCAAGATTGGGAAAGAAAAAAACAAAAAATCCCCCAAAGCAGTCCAAAAAACGATATGGAATATTGTGAGACAAAAATTGATACCACTGGGTTGAGGGCAGCCAGTTTCAGCTTTCCAACAACAGCAAAACCAAAATGGTGTCTGTAGGATAAATTCATTCTGTTTTCCTTTTTGCTCAGAACAATTCATTTCCGCATCATTATCTTCAATCTAAATAGGTGATCCATCACCCTCAGCATAGCTTCTGCTATGTTATGCAACAACTTGCTGGGTCCAAGCATTTTCACATTATTTGCCATAGTTGAATATTTCCATAGATTAAAAATTCACACATTTTGCTCCTTCATTTGTGTTTTTGAATTCTATTTAAAAACATGTTTATTTTTTCCTGAGGACAGTAATAACAAAGAGAAAAATGGCAGAAGGGAAATATATGATTATTTAACTTCTGCTTATGACTGAAATTAGTGAACATACTGGACAGAAAAAAGCAGCCAGTGAGAAAGAAAACATATCCATGTACATTGAGTTTTGAGGGTAATGTACTAAAAAATGGAATATAGGAAAAAAAAAAAATCAGTGAAAAACCTGGAAACCTCGTCTTTTTTTTGTTTTGTTTGTTTGCTAGGTCTTAATGCAGTAAATATCTGTAGTGCATTTAAAGAGAAACAAAAGAGAATAGAAAGATAACCCCCAGAAAAGCTAGACGCAAGTAAATGATGCACAGTCCAACAAACGATCTAAATTTGAGCAGTGTTATTCTAACACATGCCCTGAAGATCACTTTCAATCTATAGGAAGAGTTTTTAGCAGGCTGAAAAAGTAAAGATCTTCCTGTGAATTTGACACTGTTGCATAATTCTTTTTTTTATTCTATTTCTTTAAAAAGCAGAAAGTAAGATATTCCAGTGAGAAACTAATAATACCAGACTGGTTAAGATGAGGGAGCAAATTGAAATAGAATAAACTGCAATAATATCAAACTAACATAATGTCACTGAAGGAAAAAAGGTAGGAAATTGTTTTTTCTCATTTCTATATGAGGCAGCTAGGGGCTATATATCTTTAGGCATGGCATTTATAAACATTTTCAACAAATAGATCAGGCCTTTTTTTTTTTTTTTTCTGGTCAGCGTCACATTCCTGTCCTACTTGTACACTAGAAAATGTGTGGGAAGAGAGCAGAGAGGATATGCTAGTATAGTACTGACACACAGCAGCTCCATTTGAGCAACTGCTTCAGGATATGCCTCAAGCAACTTTCATATGTTAAATACTCATATGAGGGGAAAAGTAATTTTTTTCAGCCTCAAAGGTTTAATGGATTCTCAGCTATGGTTGCTCCAAAGACTGAGTCAGCAAAGCAGACATCAGGTACAGGTTTTCAGGAGCAGATTAATTGTTTCTTAGACCTAGGAAAAGTCAGAAAAGCCAGGATGTCCTGGTTTACAGTACACAGACAGCCACACAACAACAAACCAAAACAAGTGTGTTAGTCCAGATAAACAAAATGCCTGAGAATGCAGTGAAAAAGGAAGTGAACTTGATTTGTTTCCTGGATGGAGATAATATCTCATAAGAAAATTCTGAAGAGGAAAAGAGAGTAAATTTAGAATTTACATAAACTAAAATATATGTTAAATTAGATTCAAGAACAGCATGTGAAATTTGATACCAAGTATGATAAATGTAACCAGAGATCCCCTGAAGACATGAAAACAAATCATTTTCCTACAGGAAAAAGAAAGTTGTCCTCAAGGATAAAGCCACATAAGAGTGCTAATGGGTTATCAAATTAATACAATCCAATCCTCTTAATTGGGATATCACCATAGATAGCTTATTGTCTGTATTGCCCTACTTTAGAAAAGTAATTTTTAAATCAAAGCTGTCCCCCCTGCCAAAAAAAAAAAAAAAAAAAAAGTTGTTTACTTAAAGCTTATTTTTAGACTTCTACATCCTGTTCCTGAGAATTGATGTGTCTTATTATTTCAGCTCAGGGTGACATATGTAGACTCCTTTTTCCTTTAAGACGCAGCTAATTATATGAATACATTGAAGAACATTTATGTTATGCTGTCCACAATGAAAAAAACCTAAGTTACTATTTTGTTCAATTAATCTGGTTACTCCTACCTCAGACTTCATTTTATAGTACATAAAAATAATTTGGAGTCACTCAATAAAGCACCTATGTTGATTTAGTCAGTCAAATAAACCAAGTATATTCCAAGTTAAAAACAAACCAAAATGTTTTTGAGTATTTTTCTTCTCAAAGAGCTACATAAATGTGCAAATTCCACTATGCACATAAATTATTTTATCCCTCATTAAAATGCATCTCCTTTCAAGAATGAGCAGCCATTTGACAGCACATGGCCATAAGGAGACTTACCGTATTTGTTATGTTGGTAACAAAATGCACATACAATGAAATAAAATTATTTTATGATTTAGTCTTCTGAGTGAGCATATTCAGTGTGAAACAGGCATCACATATATGCTTTCCATGCCCTGTTCAGACTAACCTGCTGCTAGTAAAAGTGCTGAACCTTCTGTTCTAACAGAGTCTTCTGGGCATACAAAGCATTACAGCAAAGACTGAAAAGCCATGACAATATATATTCAAAAAGGATTTAAGTAAGCAGATTGTAAATAGAAGATAACCTTACTACTGTGGAAAAGAACCCAGAGTAATAACGAATACCACTACTTGCAACATGACTTCTAAACTTATCTGAAGGACAAGGCTTTCAGAACCAGTCTACCCCACCAAATCCCATGGGAAAAGCAGTGGCTAAATAGAAACTCAAAATAAATATTGATCTGTACTGAACATTGGTATCACTTTCTGCAACAAAGTTGTCTTTACATGTTCCTCTTTCCCTTCTATGCATCAATTTATGAAATCCTTGAGTTTGCAAGATGTGACTTGATCATTTCTTTGAGCATTACAGCTGTAGGGTATACAGGAATATGCAGTTATAAATGACAATTATCAGAGAACATACTACCCAGAAAGGAGAAGTCATTAAAAAAAAAAAAAAAAAAGAAATCAACAGAGGTGGCACACCATATACATGCATAAACATGATTTATTTTTTTTTTTCCAGTGTAGCTGGTGTATCTTAACATGGTCCTGAACTACAGAAGATGGCTTTAATAAAACCCCAACTAAAGACAGCCAAGAGCATCTTGGGCTGCATTAGCAGAACGGTAGCCAGTGAATCTATAAAAGCGATCCTTCCCCGGTCTTGAGCACTTGTGAGGCCACATCTAAGTATCGCGACCAGTTTGGGGCTCTCTGGTAAGATGACAGGCACAGAAACAGACTGGAGCAAGTCCAGTGGAGCACCGCCAAGATGGCTGGGCCTGGAGAACATTATACATAAGGAGTGGTTGAGGAATCTGGGTTAGTTCAGCATTATGAAGATAAGGCTCAGGGAAGATGATCTTGTCATCTCTGTCTTCTCTACACGGTCCCATAAGGTAGCTGAACTCTTCTCAGAGGTACACAGGAGCAGAATGAGAGGTAACGAACCAGGCTACAACCAGGGTAAGTCTAAGTGGCTATTTAGTAAGTGTTTTTCACAGTGAAGGAGATCAATTGCTGGAATAGGTACACAGAGAGCTTGGGGAATTACTGCCTATAGAGGTATTCACAACTGGACTAGATGAGGCCTCAGCACTGATCCTTTGCTCAGGTAATTTCTGGCGATTCTTATGTAACAGATTATTTCCCTTTGATCCAACATTCATGAAAATAAAGTCTGCAATGGGATCTGCATTTAAATTTCTCCCACCTAGAGCAACGTAATGAAAGCTTTACTCTTGAGGCAGAAAAATTCTTCATTCCCCAAATGTTTTCACAACCGTCTTTTTATTGTTTCAAATGACAAAGATAAAATATGCCCATAGAAAAATGTGTGATTTAACTAGATTCTCCCTATTAACACAGACTTATACAGTCCTTTCATTTTTAAGGTGTCTTGAGTTTTATTAGGTTTTGATGTGATTTAGAAATCCAGATTACCTAAGAAATTGGGTGCCAGTGTAGGGGATAATTAGTAAATATTTGATTCCTGTTGCAGTTTCGTATGCAGTGAATGAATTTAGCAATAATTGTTCCTAGTTAAAATCTACTCTATTGGGATGAAGAAATATTTTTAAGCCACCTGTCTTTTGGGTATCCTACAAATTAAATCCAGTAGATACAAAACTTGCATATGTCTGACTGCACATCCAAGGGTGTATATCAGAAAGAAAGAAAACATGAGCATGTATAGGTAATGCAGGTGTTTTAGAAGATAGCCACTTCAGTATTTTGTTAATTAAAAATCTGTATGCAAGCTATCTTATAAAAACAAACAAAGAGGTACTTTACTTGTAGATGCAAATTCAGAAGTTTAACTATTCAAATTATTACAGAAATGGGCCATTTCTTCTCTCTAAACTAAAATAGAGGATTACACCCTTAGCTAATACCCTTTCAAGGTTAATTAACATTCATTGGCACTATAATGCTTCATGAGGAGAAAGATCTTTATGTTTCCAAACTTACTAAAAAAGCACTTTCTAGCTCCCTTACTTTCTCTATCCATTCTTCCTTTTCATGCAAATACTAGGGGCCTGGATGCACCTCTGAGGCAGATGCAGTAGGCAGCACCACCATGAGGCTCTTTTCAGGTGGTGGGGAACAGACATCACACCAGCCACAACTAACAGGAAAACTATGGTCTTGTGCTGGATGTGGCTTAATCTACTTCAAAAGAGCTAGCTGATAAAATTGTAGTTAATTTACTAATAAAACAAATCAACTTTCAGCAAATTTTTCTTCCTCCTGCTGTTTGCTCCAGGAATGACACCAGCTGTGACTGCTCAGCAGGCAGCTCCTCTGTACCTACACATCTCTTCCTGAGCTCCCACTCCAAGTGCTGGTTGCCACAGCCGTGGCAACATGGCCCTAGAAGTTACAACATCCAGATATTCTACCTTGTCAGTAAATCTGCCCTTACAGTTTTGTTCAGATGGCTTACTATTTGTAAGGGAAACTGTAAACTTTACAATCTTAATAACAAACTTTAAAAGCTTTCACATAGGCCAAATCAAGCTTCTATAGGATATAGGATTTTCAGTTATGACAATCCAATGACTTTGATTTAGAGTTTACTAACACTAAATATTTCTCCTACAGCAGGTTTTATCTGTTGCACAATTGTTATGCAATCACAGAAGTTTCTTTAGCATGATGACACTTCTTACAGTAATTCATTTCTAATCTATATAGATTTCAAAATTCTACTAGTATTTCAAAAAGAATAGAAAAGGTTCTCATTTATTTCATTGTATATCACATATATTCTGTTTACAATATGGTTTCCATAGATGTGCCACTCCCTGATCATTAATGTAGCGTTTGATACTTTTAAGTGTGAGATAGCTTTATACTTATGCCACATGTAGGAAAATAATCAAATACATATCTATCAAATTATGTTATACAATAATCAGTGTTATATAACTAAAGACTGTGTGAGGTAAATGCTGCATGAACAACTGAAACTTTCATTTTTTAAACTCTCTAGTATTTGGACTAAGGGAAATGGGAAACCTCCTATTACCACTTCTTTTGATTTGGAAAAAAAAAACCACCCCAAGAATGAAGCCAATATTGTACAGCAGATCTACTGTGATATGAATGTCCCTTCTGTGGCAATCCAATTCTCTGAGATTTTCTCAATATTCAGAAAAAAAATTATATTGGACAAGTGTTGTCACAAGTTATTAAAAAAAAATTAAGTTTCTCTATATAGAAGTGACTTTTTTCCTAAAGTAAACTACAGTAAAATCTAAGCTAAATTATCGCAAAAATACAGTTTAAACTTAAAAAAAAAAGTTTTTGAGACTAAATCAATTTAAACACAAGTCAGCTCACAAAAATGTTTTAGTTGAACATTATACCCTACTTATTAGATTTTTTGTCATCCTACATATTTTCTTCAGACAGAAAAAGATCCCTATTGCAAGTTGAAGAATCTATATTGATTAGTTAAGCATGTGTAAATCCTTATCACTTTGAATGATGTATTGCACCTTCCTTGCATCCAAAGAGTTGTAGACAAGACTATATGTAAGATTCCACTTGTGAATTTTCTTATCACCAACAGCACACCCATTTCTTTTCACATTTCATTGTAGCCTGCAAGTCCAGTAAATATAGTATTATTACTGTTAGCAATAGGATTCAGGGACTGCATTAACTCTGCAAGGTCTCAGACTTAGGACTTGTCAGGTTTCACTTGGCTTGGCTTGCTTGTGGCTTTTGTTTTAACTTGTTTAGCTGTGATTGCAATTGTTTAATGACCAGGTGAATATTACCTAATTAGTTTTAGTTTTATCTTAGCTTTGAGCAATTGTGTTGTATAAAACTTCCTGTGATAGTAATTTTTATACTTATCTGTAATTAACAGATAGTAACAATAAGTAGCCTTCCTATGTAGAGTGAACTATGACCCTAGAATAAAAATGCAGGACAGAGAAGTGCAGTGTTAAATAATTCTAAAGGCCCTGAAGGTACCAGCACACGATGAAACCAGAAACCCTCAGTTGGATAGGTTCTTCATTGGTCAATTATTGGTCATTAAAGGAAAGCCACCTTGGGAACTGGGCAAAACCAATTTTAGTGATATTAAAGAACATATATCCAACATACATAAAATATAGCATGTATGGCAAATTTTGTGTATTTGTGGAACTGGAGACCAACAAAGAAGAAGTGAAGCATACAGTTCTGGAAAAAAACAAAAAATAGCTCCTAGCAGACCCTAGAATGAGTAGTAAGTAATTTTCATCCTCAACATCATAACCTTCCTGGTGATGCTGGTGATTTATCATAATCCTCCCCTACTTATTTTGAGGGAAACTAGCAACAATAATCTTAAGATACAAAAGGAACATAGGCTAGGTAAGTACATGGAAAACATCAGTTCATTCCCAAGAATGCTAAAGGTATTAAAAGTGTGTCATTGTAATTGGCCTAATAATAGCCATTTGACAAGTTTGCAAAGACTTTTAATTAGACTGTATAGACACATTTGATGCATATTTATGGATGTGTTTATTTTTTTCCACAGAAATTTCACAGGATCTTTGGTTTGCTACCCCACTCTTGAAGGTTGGTCTAAAAAGCCATAGCTTAATCAGGAATTACTGCAAACATTCTGCCACAGACTGTTGATTTCTTCTGTATACATTTCACTATATCCTGAAATTCAGATCCACGGATATTGCTGATTTAGTCCTCCACACTGGAAATACTTAAACTCATTAATCATTTGTATCCAATTGTTTGAATATGGCTAGATATATATCATGTGGTGCTTTTTTTTTTTTAAACTGAAAAAGCCCATAAAGCAGACAATAAATATGCAAAAGGGCCTTTTCCAAAGAATGATAACTGAGGAAAAATAAACCAAAAAATGTTGATGAGAATGTCATACAAGAACCACCAAAGCAAATTCCAGTCTTTCATTTCACACTATCAACTATTCAAAGCAGTAATAAAAAAATATGTCGTCTCTCCCTTCCAATTTTCCACTATGAAGCAAAATGTCAGTAGGTTTTGCATAACAATTGAAGAAAATACATTTAGGCATACAAAAAGTCTATAAAAAAATTACAACAAAGAAATGTTAAGTCAAGTGTCACTAACTCATGAAAATAAACGTTTACTCTGACTACTAACTGTAAGTGCATTGTAGTGAAAATGTTACTAAACAGGGAGGGGAATAAGGTATCTATTTACATACAATTATAATCAAGCCATTTTGCATCCAATGAACAACAGTCTGTTAAGGATTTTTAAACTTAAGAGTATTCTTAAAACCAGAAACTGAGAATACTAACCTGAAAATTTACATTCAGATGGAAATAATGGATTTCTAAACCTGTAGGTTACCTTTATGCCTAATACACTGCAGATACCTTAATGAGATAACAGCTCAACTGCAATCATGACAACAATTTATTTAAACACTTCTCCACAGTTCTAGAATTTTAGAATAAAGGTAAAATTCTCAACTAAGTATAAAGTTCTAAGGTCTGAGATTATGTCCACGTCATCTTTCAAAAAGCCTAACAGAAACAGAAGAAAAAACCATTAATTTCAATAACAAATAACTTCACAGTACATTTATTGAGACAAAGAGAACTCCAAGGAGTTTTTTATACATTATAAAGCATCTAATGTAATTGGTTTTATAATTTTATAGAGATAAAATTTAAAAAATTGAACTAATTTTAAACATTAACTGTTTGTGTAACACCTATGCTAAAAGAGCTCATTGCCTTACTTTTTTTTCTTTTATTATTATTCTTTGTCAGAGCTCCAGATTTAAGAAAGTGGTGAAGACAAAAGGGGGCATGCATCCTGTTATCACCTTCCAGACTTATATGCTGTTTATAATTTACAATCCTGATAGCAGTGTGATGGATCCCTGACAGATTTCTTGGACAAAATGGGCAAGTCCTTATACCTGTGCATGCCAGGCAATAAATTTTCACATTCATGGCCTTCCTCTGTGGATCAGCTCTGTCTCCTGCTTCGAAGAAGCCTATTTCTCTTAACATTTATCAGTAAGATAGGAGTATATGGTGTCAGTCCAACAGGTGCTGAGCATTTCTCTGATATTTGAATCAATTTATCATTAGTTAGAAAAAAAGAAACCTGCAAGAGATACAATCTGAAGTTAACAGAGTGATAGCAAAGGTTGTGAAAGAGAATATGTATAAAACAAGTATGGAAGAAAACAAAGCCAGTTTGTTGCTGCTTTCTTCTGGACTGAATTTATTAAGACTGGATTTATTTACCTTGGGGTTTTTTTGGTTTGGTGTTTTTTTTTGTTTTGTTTTGTTTTGTTTTTTTTTTTTTTTTTTTTTTAATGATAAAATCTTTCACCTTTCCCCTACTTGAAAAAGTCCACAGAAGGCCCAAAACAGAGAGGGTAAAAATTTCCTTGAACATTGCTGACAGTTTCCTATAAGGGCTGTAATACACCAATATAGAAATAGGATAAGCATAGCCTACAAACAAATGGTTTGAGAGTGCTACCTCAGTAATGTTGGTTCCAACACATTTTAGAAACCAAAGCGAAAGAGGCCAGAGACTGCTGAAGCAGAATTTGTGCTTGTTGAAAACAGAGCGCCAAGCAAGTATCTGAACAATACACTGCCATGCTAGATGTGAATTTGAACACTCAAGAAGGAGCAAGGTACAGAAAGTTTATAAGGTCATTCCTACATGATTGCTGTAAACTACAAGAGGCTGAATACCACTGATGCAAGACAAAAAGGTTACAAACAGCTGGCCCAAGGCTAAAAATGAAAAAGTAATAGCTCAAAGGCTAACCTGGTGCAGGACAGAAGGTTACTACTGTAAATCAAAAGCAGGTCTCTCTAAAAAAGGGAAGGGGAGTGCTAATGAAAAAAATGTGAAGCCTGAGCACTAAGTATGAAATACAGACTGATTCAGATTTTTGTGGTAACCTGATTTACTGGTGGAATAATGTATCATTTTGCTGAACGCACTTCTGTTTAAAACTGATGTAAATGACTCCAGAATCAAGCCTCCAGGGCAAAGAGATAACACATCTTGAAAGAGCTTGTGGGTTACAAGATATGCAAGTCTTGTCTCAATGGAGGCAAGTAAAAATAAGCATTTTTCCCTAAGGGGGAGTTTCATATTTTTTCCAGTAACAGCAAATATCAGTAACAGTAAGTTGAACAGTACCAGAGAAACGGTGACTTTATTAATTCTTTACAATGCATTAGCCTGATTAAAATGACTTCGGCATGAATTCTCCATTCTAGCAGGCTGCTTTTGAAGCAGAGGTCAGAGCTGGGCAAGAGATACATACATGATGAAGTTGTCTTAATTGGAAGCATCAGCAAGCATTGTCATGGGTCACAAACACACACACAAAAAAAAAAAATAATGAAAAGACCTATCAAGGCTGTTCTTGTTTTAGCCCTACTGTTGTGGGTTCATCATTGTATGGCTACTGGAACTCACTGACTGCTTTATAAATAACATATTTCCTCTTGGAAAACACAACTTTACATTTTGCAGAATTTAAGAACAAAAGAGACCACAAGCCTGGATGCTATAGGCCCTAAAATTACCCCAATTACTCCTATATAAAGAGTATAACACTTAAGGCTATGCTAAAGAATTTATTATGTACTTACTCAGAGAAATTAATAGATGAACTAGAGCATTGTAGTCTAAGCAATTCAGGTATCTTGCTCTCCCCTTGCTGACAAATAGTTCCTTGAGTTACAGTCTCTCTAACCAATGACCAAAGAAATAAAATCATATATTGTGGTCACCTAAATTCTGAAAATAAAAATTTGAAGATAGATAATAGATGATGAATGTCCTACTACACATAGACAATAGTTTGTAACATATAACAGAGTTAAAGAGGTATTTTACAAGCTTGCCCTGAGCAAAATTATAATCCTTTCTCCTCTTAGGATCTACAATGAAATATATAGGAAAAATGCGCTGATGAAAAAGACTACGTGACTAATTTTATTATATGTATTCTTTTTGTGCACTTAAACTAAACTCTCTTCCAAGTAATTGGGTATGTTATAATATTCATAGCAGCGTTAGATTCTCATGTAAGTGGGAGTCTGAATGTATACAGATGTTTAGGCATGTGGTGGGTTGACCCTGGCTGCATGCCAGGTGCCCACCAAAGCTGTTCTATCACTCCTCCTCCTCAGTTGGACAGGGGAGAGAAAATATAACAAAGGGCTTGTGGGTCAAGATAAGAACAGGAGAGATCACTCACCAGTTACCATCATGGGCAAAACAGACTCAGCTTGGGGAAAATTAACTCACTTTATTACGAATCAACCAGAGTAGGGCAATGAGAAATAAACCCAAATCTCAGAACACCTTCCCTCCACCCCTCCCTTCTTCCTGGGCACAACTTTACTCCCGGATTCTCTACCAACCCCCCCCACTCCAGCAGCACAGGGGGATGGGGAATGGGGTTTACAGACAGTTCATCACATGTTATTTTATGCTGCTTCATCCTCCTCAGGGGGAGGACTCATCACACTCTTCCCCTGCTCCAGTGTGGGGTCCCTCCCACAGGAGACAGTCCTCCACGAACTTCTCCAACGTGGGCCCTTCCCACGGGCTGCAGTTCTTCATGAACTGCTCCAGCATGGGTCCTTTCCACGGCGTGCAGTCCTTCAGGAGCACACTGCTCCAGCGTGGGTCCCCCACGGGGTCACAAGTCCTGCCAGAAAACCTGCTCCAGCCTGGGCTCCTCTCTCCACAGATCCGCAGGTCCTGCCAGGAGCCTGCTCCAGCACGGGGTTCCCACAGGGTCACAGCCTCCTTTGGGAACCCACCTGCTCTGGCATGGGGTCCTCCCCGGGCTGCAGGTGGATATCTGCTCCACTGTAGACCTCCATGGGCTGCAGGGAGACAGCCTGCCTCACCATGGTCTTCCCCACGGGCTGCAGGGGAATCTCTGCTCCAGCGCCTGGAGCACCTCCTCCCCCTCCTTCTTCGCTGACCTTGTGGTCTGCAGGGTTGGTTCTCCTACATGTTCTCACTCTTCTCTCCAGCTGCTGTTTCTGTCTGTCCCAGCAACTTTTTTTTCCTTCTTAAATATGTTATCACAGAGGTGCTACCACTATTGCTGATGGGCTTGGCCTTGGCCAGCGGCGGGTCTGTCTCATAGCCGGCTGGTATTGGAAGCTTCCACTGTGTCTGACAGAGCCAGCAGCTTCTCATTGAAGCCACCCCTGTAACCTTCCCCCGCTACCAAAACCTTGCCACAAAAACCCAATACAAGGCTCAAAGTACCTTTATCAGTAACTCTGGAATTTATCATTTCCTAGAGGCTTTGATATATCTCATATCATGACAGACTGTCAAAGTTCCCTGCATCAGCTGAACTGTAGAAACTGCATATGGTGTCTTAGACTGAGGCAAGCACAAGGCATTACATCTTAGCTTAATCCTCTTTCATCAAAAGCTGTACCTGCATTTCATGCAGAAATATCCATAAGATGAACAGTTATTCATTAAAAATAATAGGCCATTGTGGAAAAAATATACAAAAGAACAGTTTGTGTCAACTGTATTAGGCTACCGCATACTGAAGATCTTTAGGTTGGTAAAAACAAAACCATGTCATTGTTGAGGAGTCTATGCCACATCAGATAGGCTGTCAAAACCAGAATAATGATGCTGTAACCTTATGCTCACAGCAGGGACATGCTACAGGTCTATAGCTGTTGACTGCTCCAACCACCATATCTTCATTTTTTTTTTTTCAGTTCTGCCTCCTTTGACTTCTAGTGGATAGTCCAACCAACATAACATTTTTCATGACGTCAACTCCTTCCACATCCTTGCAGACATCAGTGAGCAGTGTGGGCAGGAGCTGTGGTGATTAAGCCTTGGGCACCAGAGTGCCCAGTGGAGCTGGTGGGGCAGCATAGTGCCCTCATTCCCTGACCAGACCCCATACTGCAACCCCTAGTGAGGCAAACCAGGCTGGACTAGGGTTAGTAACTAGGGCCGGTCACAACTCACTGTTGCCACATGCTGCTGCAGGTCCTGGGCAGGGCCCTTGCCTATTCTGGAAGTCAAGCCAGCAAGGGAATATTGAGATCAGGAAAACTGGATACAGACATGACTGCAACATAGCTCAGGCTCTTGCTTGCTGTCCATAAAGGTAGTTCCCAAGACAATGCATAGAGACCCCAGACAAGGCTTCTCACAACTCTCACAATTTAACTGTTTTTCACAAAAGTCTGATTCAAGGTTACGCAGCATCATGGGAGAGCTGACCTTGAACACGTGCAGCCTATTCCATAGGAGTAGGGAGAAGAAGATACAGAGCCAGGTATTGAACTCAAGACCTTGGTACAAACTATCACCACTAGACTGCCTTCAACTTGTTAGGTAGGCAGTTGGCATGGAGTTTCCTGAATGCTGGTATATCAGCGTCACAGCTTGGAATGCTCTTAGCTTAAACACCCCTGATTCTCATGCAAATGTACATTGCTGTAGGTGATATCCTCCACCTCTACATAATCTCTACATCAGTTGTTACAGTGGAAGGTTTGGAAAGGAATCAAAAAGTAATTTCTGCCTGCTAGGGAAAAATAATGCTCCATCTGTCAAGATTTCTTCTACCATTCTTTAGAGATGGTTCGCATGGACAACTGGGATTTCCTTCCGTATTTTAAATATGTAACTGAATATTGGGATTGCAGAAAAATGGACTGCAAAACCAAACCATTTTCAGTCTTGGAACAGAATTACAACTACCAGAGACATACATAGTATTATATGAAAACTAAATAAATTGTTAAAGAAAATTTCATGTGTCAGCTGTGAGCTAGTAACTGACTTTGTAAATTCTGAGACAATTTCAAAACACATAAAACAGCTCAGGATAAGTCATCACTGACAAAACATGAACAAAACTTCCCAATTCCCAGAATCCAATATAGTTGTGTATATTCATGCTAGAACTTGACCATTATCTGAACTACACTATTATTCACGTAAATTTCCCCAGGGCACACACTTCTGCTATGTGGAAAGTTGCAAACATATTAGACACTTAATACTGTGAAGCTTCTCCTCTTTATTCTTCCACCTAACATCTGTGTAATCATAGGTTCTCTGCTCACAAAGGTATCCTAGCAGTTAGCAATTGGAAAGTACTGAAGCATCCTAGATAGGCTATTAGTATTGTTGTACAACACAGGTTGTGGCGTCAAGTTGCAGAATGGGCCAGATTCATGAGCCCCCTCCAGTTGCTTTCCACTGCTTTGGTAATGGAAAACAGCCGTAAACCCACTTTAGCTGAACATTTAAGCTGGGTCTATGGTTATTTTGCACTGTCTGAGAAGCACAAAGCAGCTGGAGCCTACTAACAAATCTGGCTTTCTATTTATGTATTCTGGTAGTGAGGGATTAATTTTCAGACCATATGCAATTGCTTACTGGTGAGAAAGGTTTTTATACTTTCCACATAGATATTATGCAATATAACATTTTAAGAGGGTGTATTAGTACAAGCTGCGAATGATTCAAATCAGACACACGCAGTGTTATAAAGTCAAACACTTTCCTTTTCTAATTTAAAATTGTTTTCTCGTAGAATAAATAATATTTTACCCTTGAAGGGTTTTCTTTCTCTCATTTGTGGAAAGACCAGATGGGTCTCACAGGTCATTCACAGTTATGAGAGAAACAACAACAACAAAAGAATCCCTTTTCAGAGGTGAGATCTTGTATTCTTTACCGGAAAACAAATTATTTGCTTGGATTAAAACCTTTTGTATTCCAGTGTAATTGCTAATATCTGTGGGGTGTCCTGGAAAATGAGATGCTTTCTATCAAAGAGTTGTAACTTATCCCTGTGCATAAAATCTAAATAAATAAATTGGAGCAGACCTTAAAGTATCATGCAGGGAGGAGATACAAGGAATACAGCTGTGAAATCAGTGGAAAACCTTAAGTGGTAACAAGTGGACAAGATAAAATTATTTCACAGTGGGACTGGGGTGATCTGTCTATATGGGTTTTTTTGTTATTGCTGTTAAAAGAAAGATGAAGAGAGAGGTTTTCTCTGGACATTACATTTTATAAAGAATCTTAAACTACTTCCTGCTCTTGCAGTAAAAATAACTGCTATTGGAAGAGTCAATCAAGGATGGATTATTTTTCTCAGGCTATAAAGATTATTTTTCTTGATTAGTTTTCTAAAATTAAAAATTTGGTAAGTTATTTTACATACATCAGAAGACAGTACGAGCAAAAGAATTATAGTCTCATCAAGAATATCCTAAAGGAAACATTTCATGAAGGGGTGAATTCCTTCCCCCTGAAGTCTGAAGAAGCCATTTATGGCGATGGTGAAAACGTGATTAGAGAAGTGCATTTATAAATAGGACTGATTTACATATTCTTTCAGGAATGTTAACAAAGCTCAGCAAGACTTTTGTCTGTGAGAACTAGCTTACACTTTCTTTTAGCAGAATATGTAAAGCATGTGATCAACCAAGCTACTGTAATTTTTGATTATTATAGAAAAATAGGTCCCATTTAATGGGCCTCTGCTGTCACTGACTTCAGTGCTTTCACCTATGCAAAACTTATTTTTTCCACAGAATGAAGGTGCATAGGAACATTCCCACTAGCATAACACATGGGAACAGCTACTGGTGTTACAAGACTGATTTCATCAGCTCTGGCACAGGCCTGTGTAACATGCATTTCTGCAGATCAGAGAGCTCAGGGCAAAAGAAACCTAATGTTCAGGATCAGACCGCACAAGCTGTGCATCTACTTTGGAATTACATGAATGGTGCCACTGAAGTATCTACTTTGGCCTATCTGCTATAAATGAAACCTACCAGCTCACACATGTCTGCATTCCAGATAAGTGCATTGATCAGATGAATCCTACACATGGTGGGATTCTCAGAGGCATGGCATAAGAAAATGTAAAAGAGAAGTGTAAGAGAGAAAATTACTTTCTTAAAAAATGATCAGTGAATACAAGGAGACATGAGGAAAGAGACAGACAGGCTGAGCTTCAAAACTAGCACCTATAGCAAAAATAGTGAAAAGTTGAATGTGACAAATGTCGGACAGATGAGCAAGAAAAGAGAAATTATCTTTATCTTTTGAATGTAAAAAAGAAAAATAAATCTCACAAGAATTTTGACCCAACTTTTGACAAAATTGAGAAGGCAGGAAAGGAGATTATTTAGCTTCAAGTATGTATATAGAAGAATGCACATGATTCTTCAGGGATTCAAAAGTTCATGGTGACATGCAGGGATTTTGTCTTTTCTTTCCATTTGCTTTCACATAGTTCTAAGTAATTAGTAAAAGTTAAGCTCAGGCTAGTAATGCCAAGCATGAATTACTATCTCCTGCATTTCAGTAAACTTATTTAAATTCACTACTATTCTTACCAGGGCCACAAAACTTCCACTTTTGGTCTGGGAGGACAAACTTATATCTGGTGATACTGTAGTCAGAAACTTCACATCTGCTTACAAATTGCTCTTCGCATTCAATGCCACTGTACACATATCAAAATAGTCTAGATGTTCACACAACTGCTACTTAATTTTTCAAATTTTTTTTTTTTTTTAACTGAAGTGAGTCATCTTTCCTAAAAGATCTACATAACTATCTTTTATTCTTGCAAGCCTATAAAATAAGTCCTAATTTGGATATAACAATTATGTTGACTTTCAGTAGCAGATTTCACGAGTTAGGTATTCAAAATATTCAACATGACTGGGTAAGGCAACATGCCATGATTAATCCAGTGAAGGTCTGATAGTCAAGAGACAAGCATGTATTTGTTCTTTTACAGCGTATTGAAGAGGTGATTTTTAATGTTTAGAAACACAAATTACCCTGCAAGCTGAACTTGAGAGATTACAGGATAGGGTAAAGATGACTTTATTCATTTCATCCAACATGCATTTTGTCCCTTCAATTATCTCATCTTCAAAATGCCACTGCTATAAATATACTTTGGTTGCTGCAGTAATACTTGTATAAAACTTTTCACTTACATTTCACTTCAAAATTTTCTGAAAGAAACTAGCTGTCTATGGATTAGATCCAAAGCCCATTGATGTCAGAAAGTCTTCTGTGGGTTTTGCCTCAGGACTTAAGTGCATGGAAAAGCTCATGACAGTATCTGTCAGGAGTAATTTGAAAGAAAGATTAATATTTGTAGTCTAGAAACAACAACTGAGAACCAGTAGTTTGACCTCCTTCTATTAAAGCTCACTCAGACATCTCTGCATCAAACCTGTAGCCTTGTGGTTAAAATTATAGCACACCTTTTGGAAGCTATCCAACCGTCTTGTAAAGTTTGCACAATATGAAGAGTGCAAGACCTCACATGATAAATGACTCCAATCATTAATTGCCCTTGCTGTTAATTGCTTAAAAAAAAAAAAGGTACAAATTGCACCTTATTTTCCATTTCAATTTGTCTAGCTTCAGTACTGGAAATTAATCTAGCAGAAAAAAGTGTTTAGTAAAGAGCCCTCTACCGTCAAAAACATTCTTCCTGTGTAGGTACTTGTAGAACATGACCAAGTTACCTTTTACCTTTCTCTACAGTAAGTTAAATGGATTGCAGGGGAAAGAGGATGTCCTTGTTACAGGAGGTGGAATGAAAGCATTTTGCACAAATAATTTGTACTAGAACAGCTAGAAGGCTTATCAGCTTATCCTTACCTCTCAAGACAGCACATGAGCTCCTCTGAACCAACCCAGGATGAGATGCAGTCACACAAAAGGAATACTAACAGCAGTTGTGGTAATTTTTTTTCAAGTTAAGTGGCTATGTACTACAAGGAGTAAAACCGCAGAAACTAAAGGTCTTACACTTTGAATACATTCGAGATGGAAAATATCAACAAATATCCATGTACGCATATATATGTGTATATGTGTACATACATACACATGCATATGTATCTCCATATATATAAAAGTTAGTTTTCATTACTAAGATTAAAAGTAGAGTGGGTAGAAAAATCCTGTGTGTCAACATTTCAACACTAAAGTGGTTTTTAAACATGAAGGAAAGCAAAAGTCAGTTTCAATATAATATCCTGTGTCACAAAGATATTCCTTGGTTCTATAATAGTATTAATGCACATTGAAGTAGCAATTGCAATACAATGTGTCATAGTATTTACCATTTTATATGCAATTTTTTTTTAAAAGAAGCTAGACATTTTTAGAAACAACATCATGTAGAACATTTTTATCTCTTGACATTAAAACTATATTTAAATTAACGCATATATTGCATGACAAAGAACAAAAATATTTGGGGGCTAAGAACATGATTATAGTTAGATTTGATTCCTGAGTGAAAAGTCCAGTGAGTTTTTCTGAGAGACAAATATTTACTCTTCTTTTACCAGTCCAACATTACTTCTGATACATATATATTCCAAGAATAAGCAGAATCAAATAACCTAGCTATAAGCATTATCTTTATTTTGGTGCTATGAAAAAAAAAAAAAATAGTTAATTGCCTTTTTAACACCAACAATAACAGCAACTATGGTGATATATTTTAATGTAATTCTTATGTTTTATTTATGTTAATATAAACATACCGTAATAAACACTTACTAAACAAATCCTTATCATCCAAGCCTCTTTGTGCATCTAACATTCATTTCTATTAATATCACTAGCCACAAAAAAATAATTTTAAAAAAATTGTATTTTGAAAGAAAACAAACCATTTAATTATAAAAGAGCTAAAAGGGTGTTATTGGAGTAATTCACCTAATTGATTTATGAAGGTATTGCAGAGTATTTATTATTTAGCTAAAGAATGTAAGAGAAATGAAAGTTAAATTTTAGCACATGAATGCTCTTTTCAATCTGTTTTATAAACTTTGATAAATGAGTAGTTAGATTTACCACTATAACTTGTCTGGTTTGGGGGTTTTTTGTTTGTTTGTTTGGGGGTGGGGTGTGTTCATTTTTATTTTATGTCAAGTAAACATGAAGGAATTTTAAACAAGTTTGCTAAAGTATTCCTGGTTAGGCTTTTTCCTTTCTGATAAATAGAAAAACTCTAGAATGAAGAGTAAATCATTCATTTGAATGGGCACTGAGCACTAGGAATCCATCTCAAATCAATTATCCATGGTGCTTTAAAAATGGACTCTAACCAATGTGTAGGTTTGGTATACCAGCAAAGTAGATACATGTTTCTTATGTAAAGCTTGCTGGATTTTTCCTGATTCGTTGTATGGGACATTGTCTCCAGGATACAGACAGAAGGATATCTATATATTGATTAATGTTAGAAAAAACATTTGAAGCAAGAGGAACCCTTAACCAACCTCCCGCTCTTTATTTAATTTCTTGTACACAGATTTTAAACAACTTGAACAAACCAGATAGGAAAATGTTTATCATATCCTAATGTTATTTGTTTGTGAATTTAACTGCTAAAGGTAACTGAAAAGGCATTTCCATGTAAGTGATATATTACTGTTGAATCTACTTATAATGCAAGCATCAACAAATTAACTGTCAATTGTTTTAAATAAATATTTTTGAGATAATTTAAAAATAATCTAATTGCTCACTACTTCACTATTTTCACATTTCATAGACTGAAAGCAACTAACAGTTCAGTGTTATGCTTCACTAGGCCATTACAAGTCCTGAATACTTGAGCTGTTTTAAACACAAGTAATTGTAAATACAAATATTATTTCAAAATGAATACACTGTGAAAGTGCTTTTAGACACAGTAGCAGTAAGGACTTGCAGTTCATTAACCCACAAGCAAGGAAGACACTACAAATTTAAAGCCACTGCTGAAATTCTTCTCCAAGATTAATAGATGTGGTATAGAATTTTTTTTTTTTTTTTTTTTTTTTTGAAAGGAAAATGGCTTGTTTGAGAAAAGCAAAAACTCACTATAATATTTGGGGCATGGAGAATTGTTTTTATTACTTAGGATTCTGCCCCCCCATCACCTCTTCTTACAAATGAGACTTCTAGGCACCTCCATTACAGAAACAGATAATTATCTAGGTTTTACAGCCTGAATATAGTACTAGTATATAAGAAGGTCACTGTCATCTTAGCTCCCACTTTGCTCAGGGTGAAATACAGCTTTGGGCAAAATTCCTGAAGAAAGCCAAAGCATCAGCTAACATCTATCTAAAACTACTATGTGGACACAATTATGCATTTAAATATTATCAACTTTGTGCAGATATGAAAAAGAGAGGCACACTTCTTTTATAACTGTTCAAGACATGCACAACTTATACTGCTATGATCATCTTCCCTATAACATGGTTTGTTTTCAGCATCACAAGGCATGTCCAAAGGTAACATAGGCAAATTTTAAGTTTCTGGTCTTCATTTGTACTGATTCTGTACCTCTTTCAGGAGTAAACATTACAAATTTGGCTAACTGCCTGAATGAAAGAAATCCATATCGTAAGAAGAACGGGTAGTTTGACTGTCAGCTGTTTGGAAAACAGTCTTTCTTCTTCCTGTTTCCTGTGTTACCTCATATACTTTAGTCTAACAACTTCATCAACAACTCCCTCCCTCTTTCCAGAGGTGTAAACTTGGGAGAAACAATACCCCTGTAGTAAGTTACATTTCTGCATAGAGTTTACTGTATTACACCCCAAAATTCTCCTGCTTTTGGAAACTGATTCTTAGACTACATGTTCATATAAGAACTCACAGATGGTCAACAAAAACTTCTTTACTACACCAAGTTGAAAAGATAAGTTTGCATTTGGTTTGATACTAACGGATATGTGTCTGTGAAGTATCATCAGCCAAAACTTCCACGTACCACCAAAATACTATTGTGCATTATGGGGGACGTATTCTCTCCAAAAAACACACCCATAAGTTCAAAAGAATTATTTAGAGAAAAATACCCATTGACTCTAATTGCCTTTTAAGATGTGGTTTGTATCTGTGCCAGAGACACTGTCATTATGAGGTTAGCACACAGCGTAAAAAGGCTGTCAGAGAGGAGAGCATTAAAATCCTGAACTTTTTTCTAGAGCAGCATTTTGAACTCTCGACAGATGTCACTAATGTACCTGATTTACGGTAACATGCATTTTTACTTTTTGTCATTCATATTGACTTTCCATTTGACACTCTCTAATGGATAATCAAGGTCAACTAAAGCATAATCAATTAGTCTGCATTAATTGGTGGCCAGAACTACATTCTTCTTGTGATGTCCGACATATCCACGTACTGTACATCTTTCAGCTTTCCCCGGGGCCCCCCTCAAGCATGTTGCTTTCAGAGTAATTACAATGAGTTAGAATGTCTTTGTTCAATGATATTCCAGCAAATTATTCTCCAGGAGCATCAAACAGAAGGTAAATTTTGCCTTAAAATATTCCATGCTTCTATCAAAAATATCATTTTCTCTTTTAGTGGCATATTGACAGTAATACTATAAAAGATATCTTGACAATCAGAGTGGCAGGTAGGAAGACAGGCACAAAACTCCCCTCTCAAAAAAAGCTACTAAAGAGGGGAGAGAATAGAAAAAAAAAAGAAGAAAAAAAAAGAAAAGGAAATATTTCTGCTGCAGCCTCAGAGGGTTCCCCTTCACGTGGGGAGGGTAGAATATCTCTCTAACTGAATCAGGGCATGGATAACAAAAAACATTGCTCCTTCCTGCCTTACAAAGGTGTGCAGAAAGGAAAAACATTTACATTTAAAAGATATAAGTTGGTCTGGAGTCAGAGTAAACCTCTGTTGGATAAACCTGTTTATAATTTACATCTTTTGCTCTTGCTCTTCCATGCCATGTTTCCTCTCTTCCCTTCTCTACCTACCCTGATTAACCTACTCCTAACTATCTTATCCCTAGTTATCCCTTGCATTCCTATTAACTTTAGAAGCATTGTTAATTTCTCTGAGCCTCATGAGAATCAAAACTAAACTTCATTTGATCCTGAGAAAACATAAATTCCTAATCTGAAGTCTTTACAGAATCAAGAAAGCTTTCTAGTCCTTATTCCAAGTCTTCTGAAAATACAAGAGAAAACCATCTACATGGCTAACTTGCCACTGCCTTTTTTTTTCCTGGACAGACAGATATTGTGCTGCTGTCATGTTCTATGTATTCTGGTTCTTCTTTCATAACAGCAATGGATATAACCAGAAACTTGGTTCTGTCATGAGGAGGTAGCCTTGTCCTCCAGTATGTTGAATGCTGCCCTCATTTTGGGGTTATTCACAGACTTGCTGACTAGACATTTTATGTCATTGTCCAGATCATTAATAAAAATGCTAAATAGGGTTGACCCCATTTAGCAGTCATTAGGATATGTCCAAGAGAAACCACTAGAAACCAACTGTCATCTGGAGTTTGTCCCATTGATTATAACTCCTTGAGCCCAATGGTCCACCCAAGTTTCCAGCCACCTATTCATTCACTTAAATAGTCTATATCTCAGCAATTTGGCTATAAGGATGCAATGGGAAAGCATGTTAAGAGCTATACTGAAGTCAAGTAAACAATGTGCACTTCTCCCCTTGCCCATGCAACAGATCATCTCATCACAGAAAGCAATTGGTGCAGTCAGCTACAATTTGCCTTTGTTTGTAAATTTGTGCTGAATATCACCTTGTCCTTTGTATGCCTGGACGTGGCTCTTGTAGGATGCTTTTTTGAAGACGAATGTGAGGTTTACCTATTTTCAGCAGTAAGGAACCTCTCCCTTGCCATCACCTTTCAAAAATGACAGAGCACACCCTTGCAATGTCATCAGCCAGCTTCTCAGCACCCTTGAAGGCATCCCATTGGGCTGCAGGCTAGGCTCAGAGACTTGGAAGACATGGGTGTTACATTACTAGAAGAATCCATGGCAGTGACATTCATGTCTCAGCCTTTTCAGCATTGTCACTATGTCTACTGTCCCATTGACCAGTAAGACCACAGGTTCCTTAGTCTTTTTGCTGTCAGATTCCAGGAATGTCGTCATTTTAATGGTGTTCCCTTTTAACTCAGTAAAGTGGTATCGACTTGTGTAGACAGCAGTAAAAACTTGGGAATGACCAGCAGTCACTGTACTAGAAATCTCACTCTACAAGTGCAGAAATAGCATGTTAACTTGAGACCTCTTAGAGAAAAGCATGCAACTAATGGCCTCTGAAATCTTGTCACTCAAAGGTAGTCTAAGACTCTAGTTTAAGGGCTTCATACAATTAGAACAATTATTTAGGTTGCTGCCATGGAGACATGTACTGCTGAGAGACTGATGACAGATGTCATGAAGCTAACGAAAATTTTCCATGAAAAGGAATTTATTTGATCATTTTGATGACATGGGTCGAGCATTTTGATTTTTGCCACCCAAGGCAGCTATGTGAAGTTTCACGGATATTCACACCAGATCTCCTTCCAACCATATACTCCAAATTGCTTCTGACACTGTGTTTGAGTAGGTTGGAGACCCCAATGCAGTGACATCTGTTGGCAATTATCTCTGCAGGTTAATCCCTTTCCTTCCATTCCCACCAACAATATATTCCATGCTTATGCTATCTGTATTGAAACATGTTCACATATGAAAGCATCTAATGTCAGCATGTTTAAATATAGAACACAGTAGGATCAATGCAATATAGATGTTACTTTGTTTGAAGCATTGTGTTTTGTTTCCTGCTTGCTATGTGTACCATTGGCAGTGCACTCCTAGGCCAGCAGTACTCTGTGAGGGTAGAGGGTGACAGTCTTTGCAGACCTTGTCTACTCATTCTTTGTCATTTTGAACAAATGCTTTCTTTGCTTCTTAGCTATTTCAAAGTCATACCTTCCAACTGAAAGACTGCGGAAATTAATTAGCATTTATTTAGCTGTCCCCTAAACCAGACACAAACAGCCTAAAATGCCAGGCTTTACTGAACATACAGTCCCATCTGAGACATCCATCACCTTAACATCTTAAAATTAAGAACAGGTGTCCTATTCACAGAAAGATAATGTGTAAAATCATGGGACATCTCCAAGCTTCACTAAGAACAAGAGAGGCTATGGGATTGATCTTTCCAGATTGAGGGGGAAAAAAGGATTTTAATTGTTTTGCTTGATTTGGTCACCATAGCAACAATGACTGTTCAGGGTTTTCTGCTACTTGGAGTCTCTTATTCTGACATACAATATGATGGTGGGTTGACCTTGGCTGGACCCCAGATGCCCACCAAGGTGCTCTATCACTCACCTTTTCAACAGGACATGGGGGAAGGGGGGAAATAAGATGGAAAAAAACCTTGTGGGTGAAGATAAAGGCAGTTTAATAAAGAAAAAGTAAAGGCTGCATGCAGAAGCAAAGGAAAACAAAAGATTTATTTCTCTAATTCCCATCAGGAGGCAATGTCCAGCCACTTCCCAGGAAGCAGGGCTTCAGTACGCATAGCAGTTGCTCCAAAGACAAACATCATGATGACATAATAATGAATGCGCCCTGCCCTGCCCCCCCCCCCCCTTCTCTTAGCTTTTACTGCTGAGCAGATGTCATACAGTATGGAATATCCCTTTGGTCAGTTTGGGTCAGCTGTCCTGGATATGTCCCCTCCCAAGGTCTTGCTCAGCCCCAGCCTACTGGTGAGGGGGGTATGTTGGAGAGACAGCCTTGATGCTGTGCAAGCACTGCTCAGCAGTAGCCAAAACACTGGTGTGTTATCAATACCTTTCTAGCTACCAATACAGAGCACAGCACGATGAGGGCTGCTATGGGGAAAATTAACTCCAACTCAGCCAGACCCAATACAAATATAGATGCACAATACCTGTGTCCACACCCTTTAGGCCAAATAAGAGAAGGTAGGCAATAGATTGGTCAGGATTTCTTTCCAGCTAATACAAAAACCCACAAGCAAAAGTCAACTGAAGGAGAGAGACAGCGGCACCACCAAAAAGGGAGAAGAGATACAGAAATACATCCTTCAGCTGATGAAAGACAAACATCTCTTACAAAGTGTTACGCATTGTTTTTACACAACAGGAAAACCAGAATGACAGCCCAGCCACACACATAGAGCAACTCTGCCAACAGTGGTTTTTCTCTTGCATAAGCCTTTTATGGGCCCTTTGTTTCCCACATCACATTGTAGGAACAGGTAGTTCTCAGTGGTGCCCACCTTCCCTCTGCATACAGCCTGCTGCTCCACTGCAAAAACCAAACGAAGGCTTCTTCAAATACCATTCTATAGCAGAAGGAAAAGTTACTGCATGGGCCAGCCAGCCAAAGAGTTGCGAAAGGCAGGTTTTGTCATCACAGGGCAGGGAGAAAACAATGATAACACATCTGGCCTCAGGCTGTGACTATGCAGTATCCTTCTTTTCTTGCTAAGGCCTAGGAGATAGCTTTTAAATCTTTCACAGGCTAAACCACCATTATGTTCTTCCTTACAATTAGGGTACCTGTCTAGCTGCAACATCTCTCCCTACCAGCAGGGAGGAAGGGGTAGGGAAAGGGAACTGCAGGGCTTGGGAGTTCAGTCAGTGTTAAAGTTCAGGGTCACATGAACAAAAAGGTGCCATATGAAGCTGCTCCACCAATAATTCCTCTTTAGACAATTTTGCAAGTGTCTGATCTGAAAAAATGACAGCTTTGTCAGTTTACAAATTAGGCCTAAAAACCTTTACATAGGTCTGTGACATGTTCAATACCTGCCTATATACTTATCACTTTTAGGCCTGCTATCTGCAAGTTAACAACAGTGTTAAAGTTTACGTTGTTCTGTTGTGCAATTTAGAGCTGGGAGCGCTTAAGCAAAGCTTTCTCCAGATCACTTCAACAGAAAAAGGAAACAAATAGAAAAAGTCTCCACCTGCCTTTGCAGCATTCAATACAACTGTTGTTACACCAGAGCTGTTATTCAAGTTAAAGTATGGAATTTGCACTTAAAAAGAACCAGACAATGATGAAAAGAAAGAATTCCATAACAAGTAGAATTATGTTTACTTAATATACCAAGAAGGTAAGAAAGTGCTGTGCCTGATTTGTACAAAAGTTACTGCTGTTACAAAACACTAAAACATCAAACATCATTACATGACAAATCAAAATTCCTTCAATAAATTCACTGCTGATTACCTTAGGGACAAACTAGAACTGCTGCTTAATGGTTCATTTTTAAGAAATTGGTCAAGGAAATAAAGTTACTGTGCATGCTAGCTGTATTAAGGTTCCTGAAAACACTAAAAGGAAGAAGCCTTAGTGAGGTGTTCAAGACCACGTGCTGGAAGTTTCAGGCATCTTACCCCTGAGGAATAACATTTAGTAAAATCAGCTCATTTGTGGCATCAGGTCATACCGTGTAGAAGACCTTTGCAACATAGTTCAAAGAATACAGGAAAATTTACTGCATTTCCATAGTGCTGGATAAGAGTATGAATACCAGATCTGAGCTCCTTATTTTAATGGAGAATGACTGAGGAATACATAACTTCTAAACAGCTACTTGCCCATATCTTGAATCAAACCAATCATTTTGTACTCCATCTGACAGATATTTGATTAAATCAACATGAAAAACTTCCCATGAGATACATTTCCTATGATAACAAGCTAAAAGGAGAGCCACTGAAGAACAAGAGTTGTTGAGGTATACACATCTGCATTTCTTAAATATAGAGACCTTGTCTTACCCATCTTCAAAATGGATCCCATCATGAACAGCTTGTTGAAACGCATGTAAATTCTCCAGCTGAGAGTTTTGAACCACTCTTTGGCCTCTCCTGAAGATTGTGAAATTTTATTTGAAGATGTTAGACATGTCAGACCAAAAAGTATTTGACTGCTGAGCAGAGCAGAAGTGCCAACGAGAAGAAGGATTGCTAATGAAATCAAGCTGATGAATTCGTTGATTCGAAAGTGGAAGGCTCAATTCAACAAGCAAAACAATGAGCTTGTAGTTAGCTTCATGTTCTTTTTACATTATTAGTTTTCCCAATGCTTTTATACTGGTGCAAGAAAGGGGAGGAACGTGCAAGAAAAGGTGAAACTCATTCCATTAGACCTAAAAGGTTGGACCAAGATCTAGAATTATAGTTTGGGTTTTTTGGGGTTTTTTTTGGGGGGGGGGGGGGTGTTAATCACCGAAATAAGTTTCAGTACAATATTTTTCTTTAGAGAATTCTGTAAACTTCCAACAGCCTTACATCATCAACAAAGCAACAATCTAAAATGCAGCTATTTATTTTCAAAATAATGTTCTTACACAATTCTTCTATTTCCTTTCTATTACAAGAACCAAATTTTATGGCAAGGTTTTATTTTCAGTGATTGTTCCATGCTGAAACACCACATGTGGGACTGGATAGCATACTTTGGTGCATCAGAGAAGAGAGACTAAAGATAGAACATGACACACAGATTCCCAGATTAGAACCTATTTGAATTATCAGAGCGCCACTTTGAATTACAACATCCCTGTTTTGAAGTATTTTGGCTTTTGGAGAGAATGTTGGAGAAGAGAGATTTCTCTAGAAAGCTGGTTTTGTGAAAAATGTGCCGCCTCTTTGAGGTGGGGTTGCTGTGGAATTTTTTTTTTTTTGGTCCTGCCTAAAAGTTACATCCACCTTCACCAATGTGACTGAAGAATAAGCAGACATACTCGTACACACTAGGACTAGTTAGAGAGATTAAGATGTAACAGCTTGAGCAGTCTTGTCGCAGATAGGTGTCTAGCAAACTGCTAAAGCTATTACCTATGCTTGCTAGCTAGCAACAGCAAAAGGTATGCCTTTTCATTCTGCAGTCACAATACACGGTTAACTACGTGGACAATGGAGTTAACCTGAGGAGTTTTGCAACCCCACTTCCAGGAAAAAGGACAGTCTCTTTGTTCTCAGAACTATACAGAAAATATCATTATGCCTGAGTGTACGCAAACAAAAAAACTGAGTTACTCACCTTGAGACCAGTTGGAAATCAGAGGACAAAAGATGAAGCTCAGTATTTGCCAAATGGTGAAAGATAAAATGTTGGTCTTATTCTTTAAAATATGTTGTGTTTGAAAATAGGACAGAAAAAAGCTTTTAAAACTTTGTCTCCCAAGAAAGCATGTCTCATTCCTTCATTTCCAAAGGGATTACCTTCAAACTGTAAGGCATCTTTGATAGAAATTGTTCTCATTTACTGAAAACAAATGAAAGAGGAATCAACGAGGTACAGAGATGCCCTACATTACATACAACTGATATTCTTTGCTAGCACAAGTTTAACTGAAAAATACTTTGATTTTCTTGTTTTCTTCCCCAAGAGATTGTTCCTGATACGGAAAGAGTAGCAACTGAAGATGTGTCAGCTACCAAACACCTGCAACTTCAAGTTCTTCAGAGAATACTGGCAACAGACAGATAATTACCCACTTGTGTGTGCGTACTTATCTCTCCCCCCCCCCCCCCCCCCCCCCGCTTAAAAAACATGTATACTTATCCTGAAGTTATCAGATCTACCTAGAAAGTCCTACGCACTAGAAAACTGACAGAAAAATATCAGTGTGGCACTGCACAACAATTACCAGGCAAACGTCCATTCAGTCTGGTTTCCTAACCTCTTTTTTCCCCACTTACAGCACCAGATGAAAGCACAAGAATTTACTATATAATACAGTATTTAGTTATATAATACTTTCTGCACCACAATCTTCCTTCCCCTGCATTTCCTCTTCTATAGACTGAGAGGTTGACCACAAGAAATGGTGCATTCTGAAAATGAAATACCAGTAAAATGTAAAAGCTTGAAGAAAAATTGGTAGAATCTGAGAAAAAAAAATTGTTTCCATCTATTGTTAAAAATTAAATATCTTTCTGAAAATGGCAGATTTTATGTTCATGGTATAATTTTTTCCTGTGGGTGCAATTTGTTTTCCTTCTCATGGAAAGTAAAAAAGTTCATACTGAAGCTGACTTAGCACCAGTCACCTCACTCAGGCTCATTTCTATTACTGCACCTAGTAAGGCGACTCTCCCCTTTAAGAAATGAAAAGACTAGGAACCAGTCAAATGCTGTTCTAACATTTTTTTTCACATCTTTTGAAAACCTGATGCAGACAAAAATTTAGACAGTTGAAGTAAAGTTTAGAAAAATCTCAAGGCAAAGACTTGGGAACAGAACAGTACAGCTACTACATTTGTGTGCGTTTTCCTTCTGTCTTATAGCAACGAAAACATCAGAGAGAAAATGACTAAACTACAGAAGGACCAGCTGGTCTGGAAGAAGAAAAGCACATCAAGCCAGGTTATGTGAGCCAGGGGAGAGGCACAGAAGTGAAGGATCAACCCCCTCATCTCTGAATCAGAGCAGCCTCTACTCTCTTGCCTTCTAATAAAAAGAAGGTTATGTTTCAGAAGAATAAGAAAGAAGGGGTAGGTCCCCCCTATTATAAAAGTCTATGTTTAAGAAGAAACTGAAAGTAAAACTCTAGCCCTATATCAAGTATTTAAAAATTGATGAGTAAGTGTAAGAACCAAAAGACAGCAAGTATTTGCCAGATCACCTCAGTCTTAGTGCATGTGCTAAGTATATGTGGTCTTGCTGACTCAGCAACTAAATGTGACAGTTCCAGAGCAAATAGGTGTTTGGTTTACTTGCATATATGGGCTAATAGCCAGAGAGATGAGACCACCCTAACTGCACAAGTTCTTTCTTCCAACTTTCATTAATTTACCTTTATATTAAAGGCTCATCTCATTTATAAATTCTACCAGAAATATCTGATTAACTACCATTTAGAAACTCTACTCAAATCAGGAGGGTGGTTATGAACAGAATAAGTCATGTTAAAGTGGAAAAGGTAGTCAAAAAAGAAGGAAAGCACAACTGAGAATTTCAATATACCTGAAACGTTCCAGAAGTGCAGAACTGGAAGGCATTCAAGTCAGAATTCAGTCTTTTCACGAGCCAATGTTTTAACAATGTCGTTACAATCAAATCACTGCATAATCACAGAAGGAGATGTTACCAAGCAAGTTTCCCACGTGCGGTTCCCAGAAGATCTGTCCCAAACATGCAGGAATAAAAGCAAGATGCAGGAAATATTTTAATTAGGCTGCTACTCTATTAACTTAACCCATCTGGGAAATACTAGCAATAACTTAGTCAGTGTAAATTGTCATTCTTTAATTGTTTTACTAGTAAAGGGATGTCCTCAGCTCCCAGCCCTTCACAGCTGGTCCACAACCTGTTGCAGGCACCCAACATGTCCCTCCTTTCAAGTAGGTTAAAGGGCTGCAGAAGAGGAGTTGACTCCTCAAAGCTCCAGCTTTGTTTCTCACTTCCTTGGAGCATTTCTAAGCACTCCTTCATATATCACAGATATGACCTAACTTCCCACCATCATACTGAATCTCTGAGCTGCTGGGGAGGAAAGGCAGGAAGAGCTGAATTAAGGGCAGGAGAAGGAAGAAAGAAAGAATGTTTATCCAAGTTTACTACAAAGGAAAGTGTTTTGCCAGGTGCTCTTTCACCAAAAAGGTGATTTTCAGAATGAGCAGAAAAGGCAAAAATGATCTGACACTCAAGCTATTGAAAACTTGCTGGGCAGAGTGGCAAGAATCCCTGAATACAGCAATCCAGTGTTACTACAAACCAGTTAATTACTAAATACATGCCATTCATCAGTTTAAGCAGTTACAAAACACTACTATTTGTCTAGAGAAGAGCTTTGCTTCCCCTCCTTGTCAATATGCACACAGACAGGTTAATAGAAATGAAACAAGGAATAGAGAAACACCATTCAAGCTATGGGATGTGTGTGTGTGCACTTACATATATTTACTATGGAGAGGCTTAAAAGCAAATCATAAAGATCTCACTACACAGGCAGGAGTCATCAGTATTCTCCCAACAGCAGCAACACACTGCAGAGTAGGAGCTTGAATTCCCTCAAGCAGTTGACAGCACAGTAGTACATATGCAAAGCCTTAAGAGCCATAAGCTTTGTTTTAAAGTTAAGAGCATACATTGCAGCTTAAGATAATATGCCAAGTTTATTGGAAAAATATCAATGTATTAATGTTAAAAGTCTGTACAGGTACCTACCTATCTCCCGGAAAGCTGAATAGCATTCAAGTTAGCAAACTCTAGCAGACCTTTTCCAAAATCTATTATATGTGAAAATGCAGCAGTATTAAGGTAATTTTTAAATTCCTAAGTGCTGTGGCTCAATATGGAAGAAGTGCAGTGAAGTTATCTGTTGTTTTGTAATCAACTACCTATGATCTGTAAGATCTAAGGAGAATTGTAGTGGAGGAGTTAAAGGTTTAATCCAACTGCAAGGCTTTGATCTGCTAAAAAGACATTTTAGAGCTGAATCTGAAAAGGATCAGGGTTTCAGTATGCTTTTCTTTGTTCATTCTTGTTCTGTTGCCTAACAAAACCTGCACATGCTAGCCTTGTGATGCATTTGACTGAAAAGCCTTTCTTTTACCAAACATTTCTAACACACTATCTTGGATGGAAACCTGCTATAAAACATTATTATATAACAAAGCTTGACATCTTCAGCACTCTAAGGTTTCTTTCTTAATATGATTATGTGCTTGCAGCACAAGGAAGATGACAGATAAAAGAAGGAATTAGCAGTAATATTTTAGTTAGCTTGTTTATTTTCCCCCCTTCAGCTGCACTAGATTCCAAAGTGTTTTACTATGTGAAGTCACAAATCGATTGTCAAACAAATTTCTAAAAAAAAAAAAAAAAAAAAAAAAAATCCTGTGTGTTACAATCACTTTCAATCTGCTGCTTTTTTTTTTTTGCTGCCCCAAAAATGGAGCTTCTTTAAGAAAAACTGAGCATAGACTCTCAAATGATCTAAGAATACCTAATATCCTTATATTCAAGCTACGCTTAAGCTACTATAAACCTCTTGGTTTGTGTATTTGAAATACCCTTTTTAAAAACCAACCAAACAACAAGAAAACCCAGGATTATCAGATGCTAGTGACATTATACTGCTTCTGGAGAAGAAGTGGTAATTAGAAGGTTATCTAGCTTGCTAAAATGTTCTGACCCTTAAAATGACTGTGTTTAAATAGATGTAAAGAAATAGCAAATGTCCTAACTGCTACTCAACGCCTCCAAATCACTGCCCACTATCAATATTAAGTCCCTGAAAAATGGAACCAGAAGGATTTCTTGACATTTAAAATTACTTCATAGCCTAGATGGCTTAGTGGTCACGATGCAGGGCTGATAGTTTTCCAAATAGGAAAAAAGATGTTCAGAAGAGTTTTATTTCATGGAGGTAAATCTTGCTCTTATGAGAACAAGGCTTATGCAGGACAGTAGGGCAATACAGAAGAAAAATAAGACAACTGCAGCTTCTGCAGATGGAGTAGGAAGGAAATTCTGAATCTATAACTTACAAAACAAGGCAGGCCACTGAGGGAGAAATGGATCAGAAACAGCACTAGAACAGTGCAAGGACAGAAGCCTGTTAAAGCTGTTGAATTTTTAAGTTCTGTATAATATCTTTTAGAAACATGCGTTTGGTTTTGTACTGAAGTGTGACACCCTACAATGGAGAATAAATTAGTCTGAAGGCATATTCCGTCAGACAAATACCTACCACAACAGACATAACTAGCTGGCTGTGTAATACATAGGTTTCCTTTCCTTGGTGGACAATCTAATTCTTAGTTTCAAACTTCCTGACTGCTGCAAAGTTGTCTCTGCCTCTTTTCCCTCCTGAACTGTAATCAACCTATGCCATTAACTGCTTAGTAATATATCCCTTTGTATTTGCTGCACTTCCATAGCTTTCCTTGATGCTGTATTATTCACTCCCATTTTCATCTCTCTCCTCCCCTGCCAAGCTCTCAGACTAATACTGTTCTTATAATTAAGATATCTGCCCAGACATCTAACTTTAGTTAATATTAGCGACAAATTCTCAGGTTTTATTTGTATTTCAGCATTTCCTTGTTTAGAACAGTTGCTATGTTTCTCAATGAAGGTAATTTAACTTCTTTTTTTTTTTTTTTATAGGGTAATAAAGAGGGAAGGATCATCATTAGCTTTGTACCTAAAGAGAAGCCAGAGAAGGAGGAGGAGCAGGGAAAATTTGAAGTGACAGAATATTATTTCAATGAATGAATAAGGACAATAAGAAGCTGCTCTTAAAATAGTATAGAAGCGCCTGGAAACTTTTCAGCAGTCTTTTGAGCTTCAAGGAATGGTACAGATGAGAGAATACAGACTAAGACTATCCTACAGGATAAGCACAAAAGCAAGAATACAAACTATGAAAAAACCAGACTTGGAAATCTTGAGTCTGTTACCATTTTACTAGTTTACTTCTGTAACATGTTTATATTTACTAGGGACAGCAGATAACTGCAGAAAAGAAAAGGATTACAAATCCTCAAATTAACCCTCCAGGTTCCTGCTGCCATTCTAATCTCTCCCCCTAATCAAATATCTATACATGAATAATTATGTCAGCATCCCAACTAGATCCCATATATTGCAGCTTAAATTATTGGGAGAGTATAAAAACTTCATTGCTTGATTAAAACAAATCTCAGTTCCATCAAATGTAACTCCAAGGTTATGGGCTTTGAAGGAAGAGAAGAAATAAGACAATGAAAGAGGAAAAGAAATATCTGTTGATTGAAATTCCTCAGCAATAGCTCAGACCTTCATACAGAAAGTTGTTACTGCAGGAAATCACTGTAGAAATCATTCAGCCTTGTATATTGTGGGGAAAGTCATGCAGCATACCACAAGCCATCAGAGAGACAGCAGGGGCAAGTTGCAATCATAGTCCTTCCCTGGAACCTCCAGTGGAGACTGAATGGAACGGGAGGCTTAAGCTACAAAACTTTGCTGATGCTTTGCACAGGTAAAGCATCTCTAGCTTTTCTCACACTAGTTTACTGACAGGAAGAAAGGTATAGAGAAATTAAGTAACTGTTTTGAGGTGGTCCTATGGGGGGGTATCTAACTTGAGATACTTCAGTGTAAAGCCTTTAGAAGCTCACAGGTTTTATTAAATCCTCAAACCCAACAACTCCAGCATTACCAAAAAGGAACTGCTAAGTACCAGCATGTGGGGGTTTGGTTGGTTTTTTTTTGGTTTTTTTTTTTTTTTTTTTTTTGGTTTGGGTTTTTTGGTTTGCTTTTGTGATTGCACATTGTTGTAATTGAATGGAAAAAAATATGAAAAGTACTATAAGAAACGCAAGTCCCGCTTGGTAAGTCTGCAATGCACCTTAGTGTCTTGGTTATATATATATATATGTACTAGCTCAGGTCAGAAAGTTAAGTTTTCTATACTTCTACTGTACAATGCAGGCACATACATCATAATTTCAGCTGGAAAAGAGAAATTCTAAGCAAATCTTGTAGAAAAAGTCATCTTAAATATATGTATTAGCCAAAGTGTTATGGAGCCAAATAAAAAGACATCTGTTGAAAGATAACTGTGTGTTAATCATTTGAGTAACCTTCTAAAACACTGGGGCTTATCTATAAGAAACAATGAAGCAAATGTAGTCCAGTGCCATCAAAAACTTGCCAGTATTCAATGTGTCATCTCACACAAACTACTCTAGAGGTATAGTTATGTATAAGGTCATCACCTCACATGATGCCATGCATGACATCTCACGATGCTACACATTGCATTAAAGGCTTATATTTTAAAATTAATAAAACCTAGGAGTTTCTGTTGTGGGCCACTGTGCCTTAAAATCTTTTTACAAGGTCTTCTGTCTATCTGAATATATGGAGTTCAAATGTGACTTATTGTATTCCCTCTACAGTTTAGCCACAATAGAACTAGCTGCAGTGGGCAATAAATATTTAACATGCTTCTTTATCAGAGGCTTGTCATGGGAAATAACTTAAAGTAATTTATTTAATAAGATTGCCATGATAGCCAATAACATTTCAACAGGAAGGCTGCTCTTTGGACTAATTAAAACTAAAGCTTTTGAGACCTTTGTGCTCTTTCCCTCTCCTCCTCTGGTGTGCCTTCAAAGTATGAAAGGCGAAGAGTCTTTCTGAGGTTGTTTACTAAAGGTAATTTGATAGAGTTTTGAGCTCTACTAATGAGCTCATGTGTCTTGCATATTAAATAATATGACAGAATAACTCTGGGAATATAGTCCTTCGTTGTTGGACCACGTAAAGAACTGAACTTATAAAGGTCCCAACACTCCCATCTATGCATTGTGACTTAATAAGTATATATTCCTACTATTTTTTCCTAACTGCATACTTGACCAGTCTGGACATGGCAGCAAGTTTTATTTTTATGTATGAAGATTTATGTAAGAAGAATTGCCTTTAACAAGTGTATTTTACTGTAGATATAGTACAGAACATTTGCCTAAAGATTTCAGTATGGACTTTATTTTTTGTTTCTACTTGTCCTATGACCTTTAAAAAAAAGTCAGTGCCAACAAGGTTGAAGAGAAAAATATTTGGGAATATTTATAATCTTATCTATGCTTAAAAATGAAGATTTTACTGCTACAGTCATCAACAGCTTTCAGGCCAAAAGACACTGTTCCAAAACACTCTTATGGTAGGTTTTCCTGACTTGAGTGAACACAAAACACATTCTGATCTTGCCTGATCCCACATGCTCCAAAACCTCACCTCCCACACAGGAAAGTTAAAAAAAAAAAAAAGTTATATGGTCAGTTCATTTGTTTCATTCTGTGATTCTATTATCACACAGATAAGCATATATTAGAATGTATACATGGGACTGAAACTGATGAAGGCTTAAGCAAGATTCTGTTAGCATAAACCTCTCATATCAACAATCGTTTCTTGCTCCAGCTCAGCTAATCTTTCTTCCTATAAAGTTGGGAAGGGGAAGGAGGAAGAAGAGAATAAAGTTATTGAGTTTTACCTGTCATAATTGGTATAACATTCCATCTCAAATAATGAAAAGGCCCTAAGCTCTTGCTTAGAAACACAATAACTTTTTAATCAACAGTTATCTACTTATTTTCTGCCAAAGAAATAATAAAGTATTTCTGAAGTTCTGTCTTTTATGATTGCCTAAAAAGGTGGAATATCTATAAAATAACATATAAATAGTACAATGTTTACATTACATACTGTTTTTCTTCTCTATACATAATTATATTCCATAGCCAGTTAACATTTTAGTGGTCTGTGCTACTTTAAAAAAAAAAAAATTGAGGCTTCCTCAAAAAAAAAAAAAGTAGGCAATAATATTTAATGCCTCAAACAAATAAGAAACTACTTGAACTGAGAATTTAAGAACTATAAAGACAAAAAAACAGTTTTAAAAACATTTCTTTCAGAATAATTTGAAAATAGAATTTGTCAGGTAATATAAAAAAATGTATCTAATATTGTTTTATTGAATGTTAACTGTTTCACTGAAATCTTGCTGAACTAATTCCTGTAGCAGTCTATTCAGAACAGAACTCCAGCATTAGAGGCACTGTACATATTTATAACAAAAATAGCTCCAACTCAAAGACTTTATTGTCTACTGAAAAGTCAGCCAGATATAACTTATTTTGCCTGCTTTTTAAGTAAAATTAAATGGAAAAAATGAAGAAAAGTATCTTGCCTCCAAAATGAAAGATCTCCCATTTGATTTCCCCAAAATACATCTTTTGAACACAAATTTTAAGGGATACTCATCCTCTTCAGATTGAAAAAGCATTTTTTTCTTCTTAATAATTGTCACCTGAAGTCCCTAAGAAATAGTTTTCCTAGTCAAATATTATGATCAGTGACAGATTTTTCCAGAAATTTCCTAATTCCAACTTTTCCCAGCTTTTTGTGTTCACGTTCCACATCCTTTTTCAAACAAAGGAAAGGAAAAGAGGAAAAGCAAAAGCTTATGTTGGCAAAAATTAGAGGGTCAAAAAAAAGAGCAAGGTTCAGTAAGTTCATTTCTGACTTCTGAAGTGAAAAAATTTTGATGTGGTCTACTACTTCTACATGCTTTGTCCCCCCAAAAAACTAATTCCTTCTGTTGATACATGGTGTATCTATTTCAAACAATTATCAAATTATATATTACAGATCCACTTAAATATTTATTTTGGTTTGAAAATTTATTACACAGACTAGTTAAATGTCATTTCTCCAAAAGTATCTTTCCATTTTACCTGATCCTTTTCAAGTCACTGGCATTCAAGCAGCTACTAAGAAGAAAATTAACTATCCCAGCAAAAACCAGGACAGAAAGCAACAGGAAAACATTTTCCCAAGATTGTTCAGGATATTTTTTGATTTCCCAGGACCTTTATTTCTGAAGAGTCTACAAGATGCCTCTGTTGGTTTGCCAAAATGGTAACACACTGGAAAACATTCAGCTACCACAAGCCCTAGTTCTAAACAGGGCATGATTTTTATGTAATGCTCTAGTCAATATTGCTTCAGTTCTTCTAGATCGTGATGGCTGTATTCTGCTACCATAGTGTACTGCATGTTTTCTGCCACAATAACTTGAGCTACCATTTCCTACACCTTTAAAGTTCATCAGCTACATAAGTCACACATCATGCAACTATACAGGTGGGACTGACGTGTTCAGCCCATTGCAGTCACTTCATGGTAACAACAGTCACAGTACCCTTTAGAGACTGACTGAAGCATGGTTAAAGAAATGGTGATCGACTAACAACTTTTTTTGTAATTAATTTATCCCAAAGTGGTTTTTTAGCCTATTTTAAGACCATGTTGCAAAACTATAATGTGCTTAAACAGAGGATTAGGAGAAGTGTGTTTACCTAGTCACTCATAGAAAAATGTTCTGTTATAAAAATTATATGAAGAAGGGAGCACAACTAAAAAAAAAAAAAAAACAAACACCAAAACACCCCCACCCACCCACCCTTTACACCAGGGAAAATTCATAAGTGTTTATGCTTGATTCCTTAAAAGCACATTCAGTATATTTACTACATTCATATTTTGAAACAAGGCAATGAAGGAAAAGCAACAACTTTACTACAGGCTTGACCCTCATTACGTCAGAAGGTACACAGCAGGCAGCTTACTAATATGCATTCTGGAATGAAATATATACTGCATGGAAATTTTCCAGAGGAAAAATATACCTTGTTGTGATTAGTTATGATTCCTAAAGTTCAGAACTAATTTGTATGTCATCTAGGACAAACACCTCTGATTTTACACACTTTGTAAGAACTACTTTGGGATACCAAATCATAAAGCAGAATGTGGCTCGGAAATAGTTACCAGAATTTCAGAAAGTCACAATGTTTAAACTACCCCAACCCATCCTCAAGCAAATGCTTGGTTGAAACAACATAGCTGTAAGTGTCTAGAACATCTGAGCAATATAGAGAAAAAAGGGTATTTCAACAAAGAATATTAGAAAACCTCCACATTGTCCCTACCACAAATCCCACATTCCTCTTTAGCCAAATGCTCTCGATTTACCTACTGGCCAAGAACCATCTGTTCACGCCTCCTGCTCCACCACCCCACCCCCCCCTACCCTACCGCCATTTCTTTCTTTTTTTTTTTTTTTTTTTTTAAAGAAACAAACAAACAAAAAAACCCACCACACAAAAACCTTTGTTTTCAACCAAATGCCTTTGAGGCTACCTCTATATAATTTGCACAAGCTAAGAGTAGCAGATAACATGCTATTTATTGCACAACTGACAAAGCATGAGCAATAGACATCCATAAATGACCAAACCCAGCTCTTGGATAACATTCAATTGAGTCCATTATGGGCACAATAAAAGTTCAGGATCTGGCACAAGCAGACACATGGTCCAGCTGTATGTGGCAGCTAACTCTCATAATCCTGTTTCAGAAATCTTTATTGCCTCAAGCATTACTATCTGTTGAGCCTCAACGAAAAAGTCTAGTTTCTACCATTTGTTTCTTTTGTAGTAGGAGTGAGCAACTCATGCTCCCCCTTGAATGACACTGAAGGTCATTCACCAAAAAGGGAAATAAATCAAGAAAACTTGTCTCTTTCTAAAGTTTAAATTCTGTCTTAAATTTCTGCTTCTTTCTTCCACACATCTTGAGTACAATCTAAAGAAGCTGTGTCTGTTCATAGTGTAAGGGGTGAAAAAATGAGGTGTTATTTTCTCCATTCACAGGAAAAGCTAGTCTGTCCACTCCTATAGTATTGAGGGTGCATCATCTATGCCATTTCCCATTTTAGTGGGCTTCAGTAGGAATGCCTGTGCTAAACTGATAAATAGCTGATAAAGTTATCCAGACAGCTGCAGCTGAACTTCTAAAATCTTCTGTGTCTACTACATAAAAATAAGGCACTTGGAGTAGCATTTATTGGTAATGATATGACCTTCAATTTACATGGGATACTAACTTGCTCGAATGCTTCTAGTTCAATCAAAAGAAGAAAGCCAGAGGAAACAAAAAGGCAAGAAGGATGTGATCTTGATAAACCAGGAATCTATTAATTTAGAAGTTTCAGGTTATTTTCTTACAGTTTTTTCTGTTATCTCTTCTCAAGCCACTCTAACCATAACAAGAATGTTGATATATTAATGTGTGTACATGTATATTCATTAATATTCTAGCAAAAATATAAAAATCACTGAGATATTCTACAAAACAAAGTTTTGTCTGAATATTGAGAAATGGGAAATTTACAAGGCATGCATTTCAAATATCAAATTATGAGTATATTCATTGGAGACCTGATTTTAGAAGATATAATGCAACCAGACAGTAGACTATTAGGTGCTATATGCTCATTGATAGCACATGCAAAGCAAATTACAAGAATCAGGTCAAGAATCACTCAGGAAAACTCAGAAGCTAAAGTATATTCACAAAAACATTTGTCAAATCACTCTGGGTAAACACATGCATTTGAAAAAAAGTTTCCAAAACTATTCCAAAAGGAGGGGTGTACATATGTGGGAACAAGTCATCTGAGGAATTATTTGTCAGCTCTAGATGGATATTATATCTTTGCTTTTAACATAATAAACTTGATTCTAATTTGTGTATTTTGAAGATCATTTCTGTAACTATAGTGTTAAAGCAGTTAAAGTGAGCAAATGCTGAATGAATACAGCAAACAAAAGAATGCTATTTCAAAAGGGGATAAACAGTTGGGCTTCCACATCATGGATGTAATGGACATGAGACATTGCATAAGGTGTAATTTGTCCAATCACTTTATAGCTACTGTGGGAGCAGCTCGGAACACCTGGCATTTGTTTTCAAGACTGACCGTTAGAATTTGTTGTGCTGCATGTTTGCCAAGCCTTGAAGAACTAGTTTTACAAGGTCAGGTTGGAGGATGGCCTTGTGTAGGCCTGGGAAGATGTGGCTGAAGACAGTCAAGAGTATGTCTATGGAATGTTTTTATCTTTAACTGTTCTGAGGACTGGCAAACATCCCAGCTGGGCCAGATATGCCCTCCTGTGCTAGTAGTATTGGCTGTGAGCCGTTAGTACTTTCTGGATCTTTGTTGAAACATATATAAGTTGGATTCTTTTGTGAAATAAAGGGAATCTTGCACAGAGAGTTTGAGCGCTTAATTGAGTCTCCGCAGCTACTGTCATGGAGAAGTCTACTAGAGAAAGAAAAGAAAAAAAAGTCTCTCCAAAAGTCAAAACTACATTGCTTTTGCAGACTTCTGAGAAGGAAGGTCCAACAAAAAAACAAACAAACAAACAAAAAAAACCCCCCACCAAACAAAAAGAATCCCCCATCCCAAAGCCACACCAACATAAGAGTAAGCATTCCCTTATTTCTTATATATTCTACAGACAGAGAGAGAGAAGAAAAACAGGATACTTCATCTATGTCATTTCACATCTACAGCCCTAAATGCCCCAGTCAGCCAACACATCAGTACTCTAGAATCTTTAAATACTACCAGTTGTGTTTTCAACTTGTCTACACACAGCTGTTTGTAGCTTCTGACTTAGGCAAAAAAAAAGTTCCAAATCAGTTTACCAGCAAAGCAGTAGTCTTTCTTCTAAGAAAGAATGTTTCACTTGAAGATCCTCCTGAGACATTTCTCAATATTAAAAAGGTAAAAATTCCTTTTGAGTGCTGCACTGAGCTCTTGAAATTTGGAGTATACGTTGAATTCTTGCATCTCACTGAAAGACACTGGTTGTTACGCTTTATATCACAGTACCAAATTATGAGCTGAGTTGTATTTAGAGACTTCAAATATTTGTTTAAAACTATGTTACCAACTGATAGCTTTCAGGATTTTTTTTTTTTTTTTTTTTTTTTTTTTTAAAGTTTTTCAGTTCATGGACTGAAGGCTTGAACAAAGTTCTACTTATAAAAGTAGATCTGACTTTCAGTACCTAAAAATATGGTTTTAGTAGAATTCAGGCCGAAACCAAACTGTATTAAAGAAATTAAAATCCTCACTTAGCTGTCTTAAACTCAAAGGGCACCTACACTTTGAGACTTGATATACTGTAGGTGCTTAGAAAACTGTTCCTGTTCACAGCTAGAAGTCTCCCAGAGCTCTGTAGGCACATCTACACTCTCAAATAGTTTAGTTCCCCACTTCACTCCCCAATACTGTGTCCCCGATCATTCAGATTGAATAAATCTTAAATATGGCTGGAAATGAAAACTAAGACGAGATCCTCATGATAAGTTGATCCAGGGAATACTCCATGAGGGCTATAAAGACACTCCACCACAAGTTCTGACTCACTTAGCCTTACATAGTCCACAACTATTATTCCAGAATGTTTTCCACCCTCAAACATTCCCATATGCATCATGCTGCATTGCAAGTGATCAATACATATCTTCAATATGCTGCAGGGCTACACTGATAGGTTGTATACAGCCCTCAGATGATATCAGGTGCTGTGAACTAAAAATAAAAAAGGCAAAAAGCTTACTTGTATATAATGGAGATGTTTTAGGCCAATCAGGTATCACTTGAGGCTGAGAGGAGACCCAGAATCAAGTGATAGCACAAATACAGGCTGAAGCTCACCCTGAGCAGCACTGCCATAATCCAGTTTACCTGGGAGCCAAGAATCAAATCCTGGAGCATGTCTACTGAGCAGAACAGGTATAGCATAGAGTGTTTCTCACATTCCAAACCAGAAAAAAAAAACCAAACAAAAAACCCCAACAAAAATGCACCCAAAACCCCAAACAAAACGCACCACCACCACAACCCAAAACACCCCACCCAAGAAAGACAGCCATCAACTTAGTCTTCTGAAAGACTGCATTCACTAGTCTTGCTCAGAGCACCCCAACCATTACCACAATGGACAAGTTATGAAATAAAGTCATGGCTTCTTCCTCATTTTTTTAAGTGGTTATTATGACAGATAGACATTACCTATTTACCTCATGGTTAGTACATGCTCCAGGGAAGTATGGTGCCTAATTTCATTTTTTCCTGCACTCAGTGTGAGAAGGTTCAAACCCACATCTTTCAGTAGTTATTTTCTTATCTACTACCTTATTAGTTATAAAGTTTTAAACTATCACTTTCTAGAATACACTTCTGATCCACTTTTACAGCAACTCCTTTGTATATATGCCCTACTCCCCAACTACGTGCAGTATCCAGTTTTTCATTTTAAAATATATTCAACAGAAGAGCATTTGTATGTTTTCATGAACATGCTTGGGTTTCTATTCTGTCTTTTTATTGTTTTCAATTTCTGACTTCCCAGTTAATTTCAGAAAGGATAACTCTCTTTCCAGCTTTTACTACTCAAACATGTCTACTTTACCAAAACCTTAAACTGTGTGAGTAAAACATTTAGAGCTTCTTGGTGAAATATCCCAGCAGGAAGATGCTGTGCTTTGGCAGTGTAGTGGAAAAAAGCATGGACCACTGCAGAAAGTTCTTAGGTGCCAGAGAAGAACCAGCCATCAGTAGGAGGATGCAACACAGAAAGCAGTTGCCTAGTTGAAAGGCTGGAGTTACTCGGTTGCTGCACTCTTAAGTGGAGACAGCCAGATTCTTTCACTTTATGTACATAATTGACATTGACCATCAGTTAAAGCTATGGTTGATAAAGGGCGGGGCGGGGGGGGGCGGGAGGTCAACAAAACCTGAAAACATTTACATATTTTTTTCTTCCTGCTTTTTTGGGTGTGCAGAGGGACATACATATCTTCCCACAAGGGAAAGCCTAGAATGATTCTGAATGATGCATTAGCTAAGATTTGTTAGCAAAATTCAGCCTACATCATAGCACTGGTTTCACATTAGGGAAAAAAAGAAAAAGAAAAATCCCACTACTGATTTTACCTTTTAAAGTTTGATTCAAAATATATAGAAGACTAAAGAGGTAATCTTATAGGCACTGAATGAATTGGGGGGTAGGTTGGGTGTTTTGGTTGTGGGTTTTTTTAGGTATGAAGACCTGTATTAAAATGAATAACATACTGTATCAGGTCGGGGATTATTCTTGATAAGAAAGCATAACTTTACTGGGAAGAGAAAGGGAAGGGGGAAAAAAAAAAAAAAGTCAGCTCTGCCCTAAGAATTTCCTAAGTAGCCCTAAGTAGTTCATGGTTTTATCTTCTGTTTAATACTTAGTCCATATATTTGCATTGTTGATTTATTTCACTATTAGAATTTGCTAATTAGGGATGCTAGACTGTCTAATTCATACTGTATACTTCAAGCTATGTTTATAAGCAACTGAACCCTGTGAAGTTATCAAAAGAAGAAAAATCTTACAGGCTTATTTTCTGTTTAGTGAACTATAAGCAATACAAGTATTAAACAGACTGTGCGTCTTAAGTATATTATGAACAAAGATTCAAAACACTGAAAAGAAAACCAGACAAAACAGCACAATGGCTTTGAACACAACATAAGGGCTTGTTTGTTTTCTTGAAATAAATTATTTTCTTTAAATCAGACTAGGAAAAATATAAGACATGATGAAATTCTTAAATAAGAAATAAATCTCAGGCACACTTTAAGAGCTCTTTCGTTTATATTATCATGCTACATTAAAAAAATACCTTATAGGTATTTTTATAGGTCATCATATGAGCAGACAAATCATAAAACATTTGCAAATCACCAACAGTAGAACAAAGAATGCTTGGCAGTAAAATGCCAAACCCACTTAGAAAGCATATATCTTTCAGAGAAGAACTCAGGAGAGAAAGAAATACAACTTTCACTAGAAATCCTTGAAATCATCTACTTAATATTAACTCCCAAAAATTATAAGTGGTGACATCCTGTGTAGAGATTTACTGTGACATTAATTTATATGAAACTGAAGTTAAAAAAAAAAATTTTTAAAAAGTCAAATTGGAATGCAGGTGCAGCAAGACTCCAATAGAGGCAGAGGTTTTAATGTGTTATAAGTAGCCATAGCTTTAAGCTCCTCTGACCCTTTTTGATTTGAAGTTTCTTTTACTGCCAGCTATTATATCACCCGGGTTGGAAAATGTTCTTGTGTAGGCAGCGGGCAGAATGCTGATGATGTAATTCATGATTATGTAGATGGAGGTTGTAATTGCTGACTTTTAAAAATAGCACTAGCTAATTCCCCCATGACCTCTTTGAACCAGTGGAAGCTGCTGAAGGAGATATGTTCATAGTTAGAGTAATTAGGAAGCTTGGGGATATGAATCTCTCTGGAGGGTTATCTTCATTTTATATTGTGCTATTTATATTGCAAGTTTTAATGCAACTAATAATTCCTTTTTTATGCATCATGATGTATCAGTTATTAGATTGCTATGAGGAGAAAGAGAGAGGAAAAAAACAAAGCAAGTGGACTGGAAAGCATGCACCTCCAGTACCTAGTGAGACTAAATCTTCCACTATTACAATCCCAGCAGAGAGTTTTAGTGAGTTACATCCACAACTCCCAGCCTGGCATCAAACCAAGTCGATAAAAAAACTAGTTAATAAAATACTGTATTTTTCAGTGTTCTCCAAGTCACAAGGTAAGAGTACTCTGCAACAGGGAAAGGAAAGCAGTCACTGGTAAAAATGTAAGAGCAAGGAAATGGATAAAAGTCCCATCTTCAGGTATAAAAAAAATATAATACCATGGACCTTTCAAAAGACTTTTCCTACTATGATTCAGCTTCAGTTATGGTACTAGTTCCATAGTATTATCATGCTCAATTTGTATTTCTTTGTGGGGTAGCCAGTAGTGACTGAACCAAAGTCAGTTAACAGAAGTGTGAGCCTTTCTCAGGCAATATTAGGATCATATAATCCTAATTATGAATTAAACCTATGCTGGAGGTAACCTGTAGCAGTGAAACAAACATATATGGACTGTAATCATTCAGAGGACAATGTTCCCAAAAGTTGAAAATAGCAAATAATCACTTCTACTTGAAATATTTAAAACAGAGAAAATATAGACTACATTAGCAGAAAACTTGAAGCCACTGATTTTTCATTTGTTTCGTTTTCTGGATCTGCCCAGATCTGGACAGTGAATAAGTTAGCAACTGGTGCCACACAGCCTTGTGAGTTCCCACTCATGCACAGTCAGAAAGCATATAGATGGAAGACACGTTCTGCTGGAAAATCAAACAAACAAAAACCCAGTGGTCTTAAACACATGGGTAAACAATAAGGGAATAAACTGAAGTTAGAGATCATGTAAATAAAACCTGGTCATATAAAAAACATCTTCTTAAGAATTATGTGGGTCTTCCTATCAGCACCTCTTTGCAAAATTTCCTTTTATCTTCATGGCACAAACAGGATTCCACAGATGCTTCTGAGCTAAATCTAAAGCACAAGCTAAAGGGACTGAATGCCATTAATTTGATGCCTCTAGAGTATATATGCTAGTCTAAGAACTGAGAAGACCTTTAGCTAGTGTAAGACAGAATTGCTCCACTGAAATTAATAGCATTTTCCACACCAACTGAAGAGTTTGCCTTCTCTGTATAATAGCTTGAAATAGAAGTTAAAGTTAGGTACCTACAGCCCATATCACACAGACAACTTGACAAGAAAGAGCACAAGGTTATGTCACTAACACCTAAACAGCAGGCTACTGCCACTTATTACTCTTCATGGCTACAATAATGTAGATAACCAAGATGCAAATGGGAGTACTTTTTACATTTGGTCTGATACATTAGAGAATATGAACATATCAAATGACTCAAGATGATAATCTGAATCCATGATTGCGGATGGAAAATTTAGATCGAAAAAAATACTGCCATAGCAATGGCTAGAAGTTCAGGAGTTTCATAAAAGGTTTCAAAAAATACATCAAAAGAAACAAACCCTAAGGCACACAAAAGGAGAGTTTTGTGACACTAGCCTCTTTCTTATAGGGACCTAAACAAACATGAAAAGTTAAGGTTGTTTATTGTCTCCAGAGAATCATGCTGACTTAAGCTTCAGTAGTGATAAATGCAAAATATACTGTTCACATTTTTAATTTACAATAATACAACTGTCTAGAATTATGTCAGAAATTACAATGTAGATAAGTCTGGCCTTCATATTATTTGTTGCATTTTTGTCCCTAACAATACTTCAAGGTCTTCCTTCAGAGTGCAGTGAAAAATAAAGTCAAGCATATTGCTAATAACTTCAGACTTTTTTACTACAGTTTACCTTATAGTCTCACACCATCAGTACAAAATTCCCTTTCCCCAACAACAAAAACAACAACAACAAAAACACTAAAGAGGAACAGAATAAATCGGTCTACAAATTTTTTACTAGAATAGTTTCCTTTAAAAAGGGAGAGCATACACTTGCATATATCTACTCAGTGAACACTCAGGTTCATCTACTCATCCAATTATATTATTTTTAATTAACAGAGATACCTACAAGAATTAAGATTAACCAATCATTTTACATCTCTATCTGTTTGTACACACTGTACATAACAACAAAATAGAGGAAGTGAAACAGAACTTTTGTCACAGGAAAAGTCAGTAGTAAAACGAATATTTAGCAACTTGAAGTCAAGATAAATAGCATCCACTGCTCTCCCCCCTGCCTACACAGACCATGATCTCATCACATAAGGTAAATATGTTCAACAGTCACAATTTCATAGAATTGTCTAGAATCATTTAGGTTAGAAAAGACCTTTAAGACCATCAAGTCCAACTGTCAAACCAACACCATCATGCACACTAAACCATGTCCTGAAACCATTGCCCTTGGTAAATCCATGCAGTCTCACTGTACCCGAGTATGGCCAAGCTGGTTGGAGCAGCAAGTTCTGCCAACAGACTCAGAAAAATCAAAGTAATGAGTCACGTCCAAAGACTGTCCAGGACACCAACACAGGAACAGCAGAGAATAAGACCAGAGTGACCCATAATATGCCCATGAGCCAGCCAGGAGACAGGACCATGACTGGAAAAAAGACTACCTACAGTACAGATCTGGGGTCCATTCAGTCAGTAAGTCAACACAGCAGCAGAGGACTGAAGACAGACACCTACTTATAACATAGCTCAGAGCAAGACTGGGCTCCTGGGCCTTTGAGCAAAGAGTGTGGGTGGGCTGTCACAGGTGAGTCTGGTCAGAGCAATTAAGGGTTATTGGTGCACTTAAAGCCCTGAGAACTGGTCAACTGCCTCATTAAGCTGTGCTTTTCTTAGCCTTCCTTTTGCTGGTAGAACTCTTGTTGCCTTTCATGTTCCTCTGTTTCAAGTCTGCTTGAGCTCTGGTTTTCCTAACCCTGTCCATGAACACTCAGACAACGTGCCTGTAATTCTCCTGGGTAGCTCGTCCCCTCTTGCACCTTCTATGCACCTCCTTTCTGTATAGGAGCTCAGTAAGGAGTTGCCTGTTCATCCATGTAGGCCTTCTTGCTACGCATACAGACTGGAATTGACCATGCTTTTGGTTTGTGGAGGTTGTCCTAGAAGATTAGCTAGGTCTTCTCTACCCCTTGGCCCTCCAGAAACCTGCCAAACAGAGCCCTCAAAAAGCTGAATCCTGTTCCACTGAGGTCCAGGGCTGTGTCTCTACTATTTGTTTTGCTAACTCTTCTCAGGAAGTTTCACAGTGACTGCTGCCAAGGCTGCCTTTGACCTTTGTATCTTTGATCAGCTCTTCCTTGGTTGTGATTAACATGTCCAGCAGAATATCTCCCCTTCTTGGCTCATAGATCACCCACATACAGAAATTGTCCTCAACACACTCTTGGAGCCTGCTGGGTTGCTATCACTCACTTTTTCCTCCTCATGCAGACCCCCTGTTTCAGACTTAGCTAGCTCTGATGCATGCCCTGACTGTTCTTGTCCCTCCTTGCACCTGTTCCGAGGGCATTGTGCCTGTTCTATAACTGCAGCTCTGCAGGCAGAGAAGAAGCCTTCCTCCTGCTGCCAGAAGCCATACGTTTCCAGCCTTCGTCATCATGGTAGCCCTTCCACTCCTCCTCTGAGCACAGTCACTAGCTGTCCTTCCTTCCATCCACCATGGGGCTTGGGCACTTGTTTCTGCAGTGTCTCTCTAAATACCCTGTCAATATTCTGTTCATCTGCCCTGGTACTATGCCATCTGCTCATCTCCACTCACAGCTCCTTCACTTGGTGATTCAGTGTCTCAACCACAGCCCACCTCCCAGAGGTAAGGACACACTCAGCCCAGCCCTATGGAGAGGCACCAGGCACTACCTGCAGCTGAAGGCTGCATACTCCTCCCAGAGGGAGCTCTGGATCAAGGCCTCAGGTGTCCCCAAAACAGCTGGTGCTGGAGACTGCGCCCTGTGGCAAGCTGACACCATAGATGAGCAGGCTCAAGGAGTTTTCAGCAGCGTTTCTGGACCCCTTTGCAGTAATAGCTGTAGCAGCAGCCAGTTGGAAACAAGAAGTATAGGCGCCCCCAAATCCAGGAACTGACAACACAAGCTGACTGTCCGAGCTGATAGAAGAAAAAGTCTCCAGAAGCGAACCCTCATCTGCAGCAGCAAGCTGCCAGAAGTTCCTCCAGGGAAGATGATCCCTGAAGAAGAAGCATATGGAAGAAGTTCCCTGAAGAAGCAGCCTGGAAACTGCTGTGACTACTGTTATATCTCTGCTAGCTGATTGGCTTAGTTGCACTCAAGTGCAGGCACAGTGAGAACTAGTTGTTAGCACATGGGCATTGTGAATGTACTAAAAGATGAGGAGCTTTCTGAGAGCCAGCCCACAGTCAAGTCTTGTATGTTGGAAAGGGAAAGATTTTCTTAAGGACTCTGAAGGGACTTTCTCACAACACAGAAGCCGTTCATGGGAAGCTGTCAACTAGAAGTGAATTTGGAGAAAAAGAGTCCTCTAAGACAAAGGTTTAGGCAAAGCTATGGGCAGTGTCGGGGCCTGTCACAACCAGATCATTGAAGCCCAGAGAACTTCTTCCATCGCTTACAAGAAGACCCTCTACCAGTCCCACTACTAGAAAATTCTGACAGTCCTTGGGAAGTTTATTGCAGTGTCCACACAGGCAGTCCTGTAGATTTTCAATTACCTGTAGCAACTAGCTCTGGCAGCTATTAAACATACATATAGTGAACATAAACAAAAATAAATTGCCTACTATCCTATATGTAGAAACAGCCACTGGCTATGCTTATATTAGTGATTAGTGCTGCCCAAATGAAGACGATCTGAGGAGCAAAACAACTGTGCTGACAATGAGACATCAAAATTACTTGTGCTTCAAGAGGTTTTATTTCAGCTCTATTCTGGCTTTGTGAACTGCATGCCTATTAGCAGCTAGAACACACCAGGCACACTCCTGGAGTGCATCTGCTGCCATGACCTCATCTGAAAGAAACCCAATTCATGCTTTCATGCCCTTGGAGACTGTCCCATGATGTGAACTTTTTGCAGTAGATAGGAGATTTGTTTCAAAAAAATTCAAACTCAAATGCTCGTATAGATACACTCACATTCTTAAGAAATGTATAAGATTATCGTGCTCTCAAACCACCTAACTCTATAACCTTTTCATTGCTTGGACTCCTTGGATGATAATATTGGCCTCTTACCAAGAATATGTAGTTTCTACAGAAATTCTTTGTCCTTCCCAGGCCGGCTTCAGACTTTTTGTCTAATACTGTTATGGTTTGTTAGCTCAACTCTGTCCATCAGCCAGAGCAGAGTGGCTACCAGTGTGACCTTGGAGCAAAAAACCCAGACATCCATGTAGGATATTGCTGAATGTGGCATACATAATGTGTTCTGGTTAACACTGAGCTTGCCATCAATCATTCCTTTTGAAATAGTCCCAAAAATTAATGATAGGCAACTTTTGCACCCTAAGCACGTCATCCCAATGACAAACAAGATCTTTCAGGGTTCAGTGCTATCACAACTCTTACTTCAGATATGCACATGTAAAGTTTTGAAACTAAGATAAGTGGTTTGCAGCATAGTTCCTTATATATTTCCAGCCACTGAGGATACCAGAGAGCATATCAGAGAGATGGGGTTGGATGAAAACTGGGAGATCTGTAGTGAAATCTGGGAAAGTCAGGAGAAATGCAAGATGTGATACTGGTTTTTTTTTTAAATGCTGGTGAGCTTTCCTCTCTGAAACTTAGACTTTTCACTTAATCCTCTTAATAAAGAACAGGCATCTAACAACTGTATTCTACCACTAAGACCTCATTCTGACTGAGACTTTCCAAGAAATTACCAAACTATATGCTCTTGATACACAAGACCAGATATGTCTTAGGTAAAACTGAACAAACCAAGAAAATACATGAAGTAATTGAAATTGATAGGGTTTGTAATGTACTACATTTTCCTGTAATTATAAACAAACTTACAGATTTACTGCAGACTATGTGTTGCCTAACTCTGTATTTGTTAGCTGAAAGCATTTTTAAATCACAAAATATTTCCATTTTGAAATTCTGAATATTTTAACTCTTCAGGAGAAGTAAACAAGTACATTATACCAGGCTTCTGCCACTACACAGCTTCCTAGTATCCGTCAAATCCATTTAAAGGATTTTGGTTATGATGCATGGACTGTATTAATTCTGAGAACTCCTTCTCTTTCCTTTGTCATCTGGCTTTGTTGAGATGCTAAACTGGTATTCTGTGTTGTTAAAATGTCCCTGGTTTAGAAATAACTTATATTTTCAATCCTTGAACAGTACTTAGATACTATAATGACACATGCAATATAAATATTGCATACACAAATGACAGATGCCAGAGCTTGATGTGTATTTTCTATGAAAGGCATGTTATGGTGTTCCTTTCCAGTTAAGATGTCGCTATAGCCAGTGAGTCCTTGTCAAAACAGTTTTTTAAAAGCAATACTAGAAAGGTCTTCAATTAATGGAATAATCTCATTCAAACATGATAGATCTTCTTAGCCTTATTTCTCATGTGCCCCACAGAAAACTTCAGTCTTTAAATCTTCATCAATGGCTAGCTTCCTATGACCTGCACAACCACCAGAAATACAAGCTAATACAACACTAGTCCATTACAGAGAATCTTTTGAAGAAAATATTTTTCAGTTCTTGTAAACTCTAACAGTTTGTAGTTTAAATAGTATGATGGAGAGTGACAAATGCAAAGACCAGATAATAAAAACACTGTTGCTGCTACTTGTGGACACAAAATAGCAGAAGAGTCTAGAGGATAACTGAATACCCTTTTAACACCAGCTAAGGAGTTTCAACTGTTTCCCAGCATTTTTCCAGTTCTTTTTTTCTGTTGTTTAAAGTCACATTTTGTTTTTGTTTTTCCCTTGACACCACACCATGATACTGCCTCTTTGAAAACTGCAGACAAAGTGAGACAGATGTCTTGAATGTGTAAATACCAAGGGAATTATTTATCAAGAAGCTATGGCCGTGTGTAGCTCTCAGGACTTTCTCCCTCCTCTGGTTTGGGAGACCTGTTAATAATTTGCATAACAAGTAGAGAAGATCAGATACAAACTACTACAGCTATCCGGACACATTTGAGAAAAACACTGGGAGATAAAGCCAAAACAGTACTAGTGAATCACCAGGTCTGCTACTTACCACAAGCTAACAGAAAATTTTCCAGAGAGTGCAATATCTTGCTATGCTGCCCTAAGATGAAAAATAAGGTATTATAAATGGTAAAGAAGGACATCTGTTTCTCTATTATTTTCCTTTGTCAGATATTAAGCCTCCTTCCCCCGCTCCCCCTGCCTTTTTCATTTTATTGGCAGGAGGTTAGTTTTCCTTTCTTTCTTTTGACAGAAAATGCCAGAACCTATGAATAAAACATTTTTTTGTTAAACAGAACTTTCTTTTACATCTTAATTACATTCAAAATCTTTTCTCTGCTTTTTTTTGTATACATGATAACTTCGAGCATATTGCTTATAATATAATCAAATGTAATCAAATATGTGGTTATTATCTGCAAGGTAATGAATGAGGAAGAATGTATTACTATGTTCTTAATCATTGCAGAGTCCAGATGATATTGTTAACAAAAGAAGCCTAGCACGAATGGTTCTGTAATAACATCTAAACCCTAGTATTGATTTGTAACATGTAATCTACAACTTCGCTTCGCTGTGATTCATACAGGTAAGAAGAAATTAGTTTCTTTTAGAGAAGCTTTGAATTTCAAAAATATAAGTTTTAAAAACTTTTCTTTCCTGAACCATAGACCTAAAATAAAATTCGATAGCAGTGGAGTAGCAAGTTACTTTGTGCCAACATATATGCATTGACTTTATCTCATTAAGATGGAGAATTATTATTTAGTACTATTGATTTTTAGGTTCTCTTCTATAATTTTTATTGGCCTGATACTGTCTTATTCTTCATACTATTCAGTTACAAAAAAAGCCTGTATTCTGGGCTCTGGTACAAGCCAACTTGCCCACTAATCATCAGTCATCTTGTGCTACTCTTAGTGACATGAAAACGCCAGAATTTAAAAGAAGAAAGGTTACAGCTCACCCATACATGCAACCCCAAAATTTTTATTTTTTCAGACCTCAGTTGACATCTTGGAAAAATTGTTTCCTGAACCAATTTTCTTGCCATCCCTTATCATTCCTCACTCATGGTTGCAAAATATGCCTGAGGCAGCTAACAAGGCTACTGCTAATGCTAGTTTGTTACCATTGTCAACATTGTCATCAAGTGCTCAATAGATTTTAAGTTTCTTTTAATCTAAATGAAGAAAACAAGTAACATTTAGAATCATGGTGTCAGTCATTCAACTGCAATCTCTCCATCATTTATGTGATAACTACTATGCTACCCAATTTTATTCAACTTGGGAATCAAAACTGTGATTGGCAATATAAAAGACCAAAAATCTTCCCTAAACAGTAGGTATTTAAATTTATCCTTGATGCTAAGAGAGGATCCAGAGAAATAGTTTGGAACAAACATGAGGACTTAAGATGTGGGCCATGAAAGTAAAACCTCTGCACCAGTTTAAATATGGTCTTGACTTGAAAGTAGCCTATTAAGAATTCTTGAATTAGCTATGTACAAATCAGTAAGACACAAGGAATAGAGCAATTTAGTATAGAACAGTCACTTTAGGTATTTTGGTAGATGCATTAATCTTCACAGAAAAAAGACTTTTTAATATGAAGTACACAAAACAGCAGGTGAGCAGTGGGGTGATGATACTGGCCTTGTGAGAGAAAACTGGAAACAAACAGAACATAAGACGGGGATGGGGGAGAAGGCTGAGAAACAGGAAGGTAATGAGATATGATATGATATGATATGATATGATATGATATGATATGATATGAAAGACAAAGGATTAAAATGTGCTGATAAAGACTAAGGAGAAGGTGGCAAGGCTCAATGAGACAATAACTTCAGCCTGAAAATATATAGTTCGGTATTTGGAGTCATCCTTCAAAGTTTTTTGAATTCAGGTCCACTGATGCCAACCTGGAATTCCTCTAAGAGGAAGAAGACTCTTCTACTCTGTCTTCAGGCAATTCTTTGCCTTCTTTATGCTGCTGAAAGATTGACAGGATGGATAAAGGTATTGTTCATTTTTCAATTATGCATTAATGACATTGACTTAACGTCTCTACTTTGAAGAGTTATTTTGTGCTCCTTTATGCTGTGTCTGTAGATTGTGTTGTGGGTTGTCACTATAGCACACATATTCTGCACAGCACTCTGCCTCCCTCACCCTACTGCTATCTAGCTGACAACTTTATTGTAAAACATCAACAGAGAAGATGTAGTTGCATATTTTTGGCTCCCCAAACAGGCCACATTATGTTAGGCTGCAAAATAATTACATGACATTCTTTGCTTTCCAAATTCAGGATTATCTGGCCTGTGCCTATGGCACTAACACTACATCTGCTGGTGATATGCATGACAGCAAGAACGGAGGCTGATTTGCAGTCTCAGAAGCTATCAAAACTAGCAGCACTGAAAATACAATAATTATATTAATTGGGCAATGCCTCTACAGCACAAGCTTTAGCTTTGCTTTAGTATTTAATAACTTCTCTTATATTGGCTATGTCAAATACTAAGAAAAGTCAGAAAGTACTCCTCAGTGTCTTGGCTTCAGAGTAGGTACACTCAGAACCAATCTGAGCTGGGCAAAAACTTTCCAATGAAAAATTTTCTTGTCAGAAGACATCATTTCACCAAAATGAAAACATTCTGCAAGAATGTACTTATTCTGACAAATTTAATTTGGCAAAAATATACTTGTCTTTTAGTATCATTATGGAGCATTAAGACTTCTGTTTTAATATAATTTTGATTTGAGAGCATCTCTTTTACAGAAAATATACCTTAAAAATAATAATAAAAAATATCAGTTTTATTGAAGTAGAGTATTTGGATTGAATTAGCATTATCTTTTCCAAGAATAGTAATGAAACAAGCTCAGAAATCACAGAATTTTCCATTCCATAGACTTTCAACTTCTGGCATATTCCTGCAAATGTGAAGTAAAAAATTACCTCATTCCACTATTCAGAAACAGATAAATAGTTCTGTAAAGGATTTTCACAATGCTTTCTCCAGAAAAGTGATAAAGTTTATAAGCTGATGTTTCTACTAAACACTTTCTAGAACTCAGAGCAGATCCTAAAGTGATATAAATCAGAAAAGTCCACTGTGACCACAACAGGCAGTGTTTAATGCAATCAATCATCATGAATGCCCAGGCTTTTCAGGTGCACTTGGTGATGGACACTTACAGCATGTTTTTTAAAGTTGGCATTTAAAGAAGTTACCATTGCAGTTCAGTTTGCTGTTCTGCTCTGTAGTGTGAATTTTTGGCAAGTCACTTAATCATCCTCTGTCTGGTCTCCTCCTGTAAAATTGAAATAATATTTTCCAACTTTCATTCAATCTGGAATCAGATCTTACTCCTGCAATATACAGATGTTGGTAGACTGTGTAGAGCAAATTGGAAACAGCAGCATAAACATATACATGGGTTAAGGGGAACATTAGTTCTTCAGAGTGGAAAATATCTTCTAGTATGTGTTTATGGAGAACCTATTAGAAAGTTATCAGTCCTACAGTATATATTAAAATACAAACTAAAATAAATAACAACTTTCTGCTTTTAGTACTAGGCAACTCTACTGTTGTTCTTGTATGCTGAGATTACATATCTCAAGTTGCTAATTGGTAGCCTCTTCATAATTTAGAATTTCTAACTAACTACATACTTTGTTATCTCCTCTGTTATTTAAACTTTTGGACAGTAGGAAAGCTCGTATCTTTACACCTCTGCAGTAAGCTAGTTTTTTTAACCCCCCCTTTTTTTTTTTAAGTCTGCAAATTAAAATAGTCGGTGGTACAGACATGGCATTGCAAATCCAAGCCTCATGCATGTAGGCTTATTTTTTAAAATTGCTTCTCATGTACCCATGAGATGAACCCTTGAAGATCGCAGAGTGAAAGCTATTGACATAGAGGAATGAATTAGATTTTGACTAAAACCTGTAAGGGAAAACACCTTTACAAACTCAGTAGTTAAATTCCTCTATATTGAAGGATTTCTTTATACAGAACAAGGTTGGCAAACCCTTCAACAGCACACCAGAGAAGTGTTAGAAAAAGACAGTTACTGATTTTCAATTGCCCTGTAGACTAGGTGTCCGAACAATATCAATTATTTCTGTTATTTAATAATTATTGTTAGATTTGTCATTACAAGACACTGTTCAAATTTCATCTAGTCTGCCCTTGTCAGAGGGGCAAAGGACACTTACTTTATCCCTGGAATTACCAAATTAGTGTTCTTAGCTAATTAATTAAGTCAAACACATTATGGAATGGTATGTAGACTACAATTTGATGCTCTCCCTGTTAGCTATATTTCTGCAGCATGTGGTTCACACCTATGCAGGAATTAAAAAATGAAAAGGATTAAGTATAGGTTAGAATATAAACCTGTTGATTGACAAGGAGACAAATGCATGCCAGTTGTTGGAATTCTCTATGTGTGGTCTAAAATGCTCAGCAGCAGAGCATCTACAATTCCGACATTCATTAACAGAAATTACCTTGTGGTATATCAGAAGAGCCTGTAGCAGCATGCCATATAATTGTCTAGGATATAGCGCTACAGATTTTGCAGTGCCTCCCAAGAGTCTGCCAACTGCACAGCAGAAAGCCGACAGTTTGTGTGCAACAGCTACATATGTGGCCTGTTAGTGAACAAGACTCCTTAAACAGACAGGAGTAAAATGACAGTCTCCATTAGACCATTACACAGACACTGGGTATCTTCCTTGCTCTCCAGGGCAATAGCAGCTTCTCAGCAACTCTTAAGTTACATGACTGAAGAGATATAATTGGCCCACGAAGACAAGCCTGGGACTCCAACATGTTTCTTTTGTAACATTTCTTAAGGAAAAAAAATGTTTTGTTGTTGGGAAGTTTTAAAATTGTGGTAAGAAATTCAAATTAGGATTAAAAGACATTCTTTGGAAAATCATTTTATTTATTCAATAGCCTTCAATATAAAATCCCACAGCCTGAATCTGTTTTCCCATTGGCATACCTATACAAATCAAATTCATACTACCCTAAATTGTCTTAATAGCTGCACAGACCATAACTCAGTAGAGTCTTCTTTACCCCTGATTTTGTAACTAGCTTTCCTTCTACACAAACATGTTGTACTTGGTAGAGTGTCAGCTTTGTACTGGAGTTTAATAATATACCTTCTATAACAGGTGTTAAACAGAAAACAAGGTGATTCAGTGATAATTCAGGGGGAAAAAAACCCCAACTAAATAAAGTATATATTATATGCATTATATTATATACATTATATTGCATACATGCTTTGCAGTTAGTGATGAAACTAGACTGACACACTGCTAAGTTAAGTGGTTTTAATTATGCTCACCATGATTTTATCATTCAATAGATTTATACCATAAAAACAAAACAAATGCATTTTTTACATAGGTATATACATGTTTTGTTATATATATATATATATATATATAAAAATTGTTGTCATGCTAAAATATCACATAGGTTCATCCATCCATACCAGTTGTATCACGTACATTTTTTCACTGCATAATTTAACAATGAAAAAAAACCTTGAGATTTAATTTCAGTCTGGACATATCAGAAGGATCAGGGTCAGGGTTTGATTTTTCTGAAATCATAAAGCTTGATCCATGTTACTCCTGTTCTTGACAGAATAAGCCCTGAGAATTCAGTGGATTTCACTGAAGGCTGAGTTACCTTTCTAATTAGGCTACTCACTAAAGCTTTAGTGAGCAGTTTTTGCCACAGAATGACAACTGTTTGTCCATGTAGGCTTCAATAGTAATGTTTTCAGTCAGTGCATTACTTCCCTTCCTTTGCTGTAATCCCTACTATACTGTGCTTCCAAGTTTGAGAGGTATCTTTACCCCATACAGTAAAAGGAAGCTAGGTCTGGAGTTCAATTTATTATTGCCTACCATAGATATATCTGCAGCTTGCAGTAAATTAATGAAAAGGATATGTTAAGCTGGGTTAGCCCTGTGTAATACAGCTATGTTCTGCTTCCTGTACCCACTAATTCTTTAAATGCCATTGCTGGCTGTGTCCCTACATCCCTCAAGATGTAGCTCTGGTACAATAAGGTCCCAGAAAAACCTTTGAATATGTGAAGGGAGTACACATACTTAAGTATTCTACTGAAGAATATTCACAGATTTTAACTATGAATACTGGGGGGGGGTTGGGGGGGTGGGGTATTTTTGTTCACATGGCAAGACACTTGCAAAAAACCTCATATTCACCAGGAATTCATATACTTAAAATTTTGTTTGGAAGTCAATGCTGCAGATGCTATTGAAAAGACAGAGAAATATTATTTCACTTCTTTGTTGACCATGTCATTACATGTAAATAATAATTTGAGTTATTTTTTATTTGGTACAACCTGTATTGAACATCATCTTGTATAATGATGAGCTATAACAATAATAGGAGTCAAGGAGGTGTTGGTACACTCAGAAACTTGTTTGGGCAAAAGGAAACACTCCTAATAAGCCAAGTCAAGAATTTATGGCTAGTGTAATTGAAATTCTAACCACCTACTGAAAGAATTTCAAATCTAATTATTACAGACAAAAGAAAAAAAAATACTATTAGAGAAAAAGATGTCAATAATAATAGAGTTAAAACTGCTATACAGACAATGCCTAGTATCTAGCCATTCCCCACTGTTATAGCTTATCCTTCCACTATCCTTCTCAGTCCTAACGTTATTAGCTAAACTTTGGGGGCAGGAGCAGTCTGACAGCAAGTTGTCAGCATCCCAAGTCCTTCAGAGGAAAAGATATGATATTGATGGCAAGGGTTTCTTTCTCCTCTTTGGTGGCAGAAGGATGATTTCTTGTTCCTCTTTGTAGGGTCCTTTTGGGGCTATTTATATATCTTATCACATTTTACAATTTGTTTTTTCTTCATTGCTCTGCAATTCCACTTTTTGCCTAAATGTACTATATATGGAGCATCTTACATATAGCTGATACTTGTTCTTTGATACCCTAAAATCTGTATTGTCTGGCTCCCATGCCTGCTTTGCTTTAATGATCAGTAAATGATCACTTGTGAGTTTTTTATAGTCCTGGGGTCTCCAGTGTCACCACGTGCCACTTTTTTTACCATGTCATGCCCACATTCCTCTGCACTGCACTAGGTCCCCACTTTCAAGCTTCTGTTATCACACCATGCCCATACTCGTCTATACTACTTCATTATGTGAAAATCAGAAATGTTTGTTCTATGCAGAAAAAAAAAAATAATCACTTGTTACTACCATCTACACAAAAATAGAGAGCTTTAGGTAGATCAAGACAAGTCCAGACAAATCTGAACAAGATTCAGTCCAGAGGCTTGAGTTAGTATCAAGGCTGTACCATTCATGTCAGTACTGTAGGTTTTGGGCTACAGATGCAGAAAGCATTAGTAAACTATGTAAGTAAAAAAAAGAATGGTGACAAGCTGGGCAGCTGCTAAACCAGGCTATGACAACACTTAACTTATCCTGGTAGTATCGGAAGCTTTAAAGGAGGTATCAGCTCCCCTCCCTCTCCAGGAGAGGATGCAACCACATACAAAAACACAGCTGACATCCCATGAAAAGAATACATTATTTTCCTTAATTTCAACTATGAAGTAAACCCACAAATGCTATTAAACAGTGGAATTGCCTAAGTGGTTTCAGATACATGTGGTCCAAATGAATATCTTCAGGAAATGGTTTGATATTTGACTCACCAAGATCAATGTGATAGGCAATTATCAGGAACATGTTTACACAGTGTAATACTTTGGACATATTTTTCTTGAGTTCAGAGCAAAACCAATTTTGTGATGAAATATAATGCTTGATAAAGGCTGGAGTTCTGCCTTGTGGAAGTTTTCATATATGAACATTCACAATACCTCATAGGATGGAGATGCTACCAAAGTGGAGAAAACAAAACAGTTCAAACAAGCTATACTTTTTGGGTTAGAGTAAAATGCCAATAGCCTATCATGACTGTGATGATATGACTTACTTTAATACCAACACATATAGATCCCACAAAACTTTTAAAGACACTAACAATAAAAGCAAATACTAAAACATTTTTATTACAATGTTGTACTTAGCAAAGAAATTAGAGTTGTTTTGTACGACGGCTGTACTGGGTCTGGCTGGGATGGAGTTAACTTTCCTCATAGCAGCCCACATAGTGCCATGCTTTGCATTTGTGGTTAGAATGCTGTTGATAACGTGCCAATGTTTTTGCTATTGCTGAACAGTGCTTGCACAGCATCAGGGCTTTCTCTCCAACCCCCCTCCATCCCACCATTTCCCCCCCTATCCCACAAAGGTCAGTAGGCTTGAGCGTGGGCAAGAGGTTGGGAGGACACACAGCCGGGACAGCTGACTTCAACTGACCACAGAGATATTCCATACCATATGACACCATGCCCATTAATAAAGCCTGGGGGAAAGGCGGGGTGGTGGTGGGGGGGGAAGATTTCCATTACTGAGGCATTTGTCTTCCAAAGCAACCACTACACATACTGAGGCCCTGCTTCCCAGTGGCTGGACGTTGCCTGCTGATGGGAATTAGGGAATAAATCTCCTCATTTTGCTTTGCTTCCACATGCAGCCTTTGCTTTTTTCATTAAACTGCCTTCGTCTCAACCCATGAACTTGCCCATCTTTTCTTCTCCTGTCCTCTTGAGGAGGAGGGAGTGAGAGAGCCACAGGCTGGGAAGCCTGGTAGCCAGTCAAGGTCAACCCACTACAATGCATCTATTTAAAAAAAAGTGAGGTAATTGCCACTGCATTCATGTGCCACAGAGCCCAAAAGAATAAACTTGCAGACTCTTTCAGATGGACTCTCCAAAGAGTAGGCATTAATACAAAATGCTTATTTGTGATACCATAATATAAGAAATATGATATCGATAGCAAGAAAGGTAGGAACTGTTATTTTAGGGCTTCTTTAGCAGAGGGATGAACAGGAAGTTATTTATAATTTCATTAGAATAAATTAAATAAACAACAAAAACGTAGTTGTGTCAAATCCTGAAGTCAATTACAAAGCTCCTGTTTATTTCAGGTTGTAAAAATAAGTCTCTACAAGCCAAGAATCAGAAATGAAGGCAAACAAAATATAGCAGAGAAATTACCTAGCTAATAGAAGCTTTTCCAAACCACTATATGTAGTTTCTCTCGCCCTCAAATCAGCTGGGAACTGTTACAGATCGTCCAAAGCCAGGAGAATTTTATCATTTTCTAGGTTATGATTTTAATACAGTACACAGGAACACACCAATACATTCAAAGAAGATCAAAGAAATATATATTTCTGTAAGTTAGTCCAATATTAATTACAACTGAACACTAAAACATGTAGTTTGAAGAAAATTAAATATTTGTTCTAAAGTTATCCAGGTGTTTTCTGCAAGCTCAGAAGAACATCTCTGTTTTTTCCTTTTCTCACACATCTGACAAACTTCAAAATTCTTGAGTATTTGATAGAATACTGTAGCATAAAACAGCAAGGTACAAAAATTAATAGAATATAAACAGTAATATTACCTAGCTCTTATTTCTTTCTTTTTATAAGTAATGTTTCAATTGCTTTAACAATAAGTTAGCACCCTTTCCATTTTAGAGATGGCAAACTGAGTCAGAGGGAAGTCGTTCAGTCACATTTTGCTAAACTAAGAGAACACAGTATGTGACTTGGGTCAGGGATGGAGAACAGGAAAGGTATCCTGGATATCAAACCCAGTCTTTCATTTACATTCCCATAGCATGTGGGTATGCACATATTGCACATATGCTATACAGATCTAACTTCTGCTCTTTTTTTCTGTTTTAAGTAAATATCTCTGTCTTTGGGGGCTTTTTTTTTTTTTTTTTTTTTTTTTTGAAAGCTTAGGTAGTTTTTCATGTCCTTTTCAGTTCTCTGGTCTTATTTTATAAATTGAAACATAATTACTCAGATATATTTCAAACTGCAGGGGTGTACATACACATACGTATATATGGGAAAAAAAAAAAGTGAAAAGACAAAAACCTCAACAATTTTCCACACATACCACTGAAGGCTGTGTCCCACTTGCCACTTGTGACATCTTCTTCAGTCTGAATAAATAAGTTTACTGCTCATATTCAGTGTATTTTATGTTGACGCTAGCTAGGTTTTTATTCCTGTATTACAGGGAATACCGTTAAGCTAGGCAAAATTGTCAAGTCACAGAATCTTTCTGGTGGACTGTCGCTGGTGTGACTTCAATATAATGAGGCCTTCCTGATTTGAGATTGGCAGGGATTGGAGCTTACAACTCACAGTCCTATTAAACACACACAGGAAAAAAAAAAAAAAATAGAGTAACTACACCACTCACCAGATAACAATTCTGTAACTAGAGCATAGAAATGATAATGCTTCAAAAACATTCAGTTAAAAAAAGAAAAAAAAAAAAAAGCTATGGATGTGCCTGACAGATATCCACTTACAAGATCATTCTGGTGACTTAATCTTACAGAATTGCCCCTTATAAAAATTCCTGATCAACCCCAGAGGCATGTAGCAAGAATTAGATCAGAAAAAACTATATCTGTTGGGTCTAATTTTCCACATCCTTGCATTTTAATAGTAATTTATGCCTCTGCATAATAAGGTGCAAAATATTTGCAAAACATAATTCTCCATTTAGTTACAAATCTAGTAGCAGTGACTTTTTTTTTACATACTTTACAGTGATATACATGAACACATAAGGTGTATTATTATACTAAAAAGTACAGAACTGAGTTAACTTTTGAGTGTTGTTTCATGAAAAGTTCCAAAAGTTTGTAATGTTTTTCTTGTACTCCCCTCTCTGGTACCCAGTTAAAAATGGTCTGAAATTTCTGATTCCCTTTTCATATACCATTGCTGAATGCAAATACGAGTTGGTTTAAACAAAACAAAAGGGAGAATTTCATGTGCATAAATTGAAAAGAGACTAAAGGATGGGTCAGAATCATTGCAGTATAAAGGATGTCTTGTAAGAACTTTCTTCCAGGTGGTTTTTTTTTGGTGTTTTTTTTTTTAACTGCTAATGCATGTTTTTTTAAAAAAAGGACTGATAAAGAAACGTCCTTTCCCCCAACAACTACTTTTGACATTAATACTAAGTCCTGCAGGGAAAAAAGATCTATACAGAGTCGCTTTGAGTGTAGGAGTACTGATTAGCTGATCAAGGACAGGACAATATTATTTTCTTTCAAGATTAAAAAAAAAAAAGTAAAACTAAATGCACAGTTAATATAAGCACAACAAAAGAAACAGTCAAGTAGAACAGTTAATGTTATAGAACAGTGAGATAGCAGTAATCATTACAAAGAAAGTTAAAAAATAGGAAAGAAAGAAAAAATGGAATTTTCTTCTTTTTTAAAAAATGTGATACATTGCAAGTGCTTATGAAGGGCATGTTCTTTAAAAGCAAACTAGAGTTCTATATAAACTTTTCCACTCAGCTTTTTAAGATATTATATTGTTTCCAACTTCAAGACTTTTCTCCACTGTTATGATTGTATTAGGCAAGAATAATGAGTTATAGCATAGACTAGGCCATACCGAAATAAGAACTAGATTGAGACCATCAAATTCACATCTGCAATGAACCACAGGAATTCAAAAAAGTCATTGTTAGCGTGATGCCTAATATTGAACAAAATTAGTCAACTTGCGTGTTTCCTATTTGACCATGGGAATTTTATACTCAAGCATGGTAAAAAAGGTGATTTAACTTAATATCTTTCCAGGTCCTGATATGCATTCACTGTAAATATTAGCAATGGTAGACAAATACAAAATATGCAAATTATTATGAGTAAAAAGCCACTTACCTAAAGAAGTGCTCTATCAAATATTGAAGATCAGGTTCCTATATATCTGCTTAAACAGGAGGCAGTGAAGGAATAAACATGAGCTGGATTTTACCTCAGAATCACTGCAGCAGTGAGGGACCCTCTAGTAAGGAGCCAGAGCAACCAACTTTTTTCTGTCTTCCTCAGCAAAAGGTGCATAGCTACGCACCTTCTGCATCAGAGCTTTTTTCAGTTTGCAGCAGATAATATAGGACTCCGTTTTTTAGGTGTTGCTGAATGTAGCACAGAGTTTCCACTTTTTTGTACCTATATTGAGAATTGAAACATGATTTCTGATATGGAGGACCTCAGTTTGGGGATTTAAAATTTCAGCTCAATCCTGCTGCCAGGTTTCTTCACTACTACTCATTTTTAACTAGACCAAACATATAATTGAATTTAATGTGTGTTTCTGCTATCCAGGAACCTGTTGATATTGCCTTTTTTTCCATGACCACCAACAGATGGGAATAGATTTAATATTTGAAGGATTCTATTTAAATGTACTTAAATGATGCTGAGCTTTCCTTACCAGAACAGCCATATATGTTCACAACAAAGAATTTGTCTAGCATATTCTTCAGTTGCACTTAAAACATGCTAAATTGAATAAACTAATAATGTTTGAACTTCAGAAGCAGGCAGGTTAGAAAATAAACCCTAGGAAAACACTGAAAGGCTTTAAAATATCTTGAAATATCTTCATATATCCTTGTTTATTTCAGAAGATGTTTATAATCCTATGATATTGATTGCAGAGTACAGTGTCTTCAAATCCCCATGAATGTATTCTGATTTCCAAGTCAGTCACCTCTTAATTTACTTTGACATATTTCCCTTCCCCAATGTTTTATTATCGCTGTTTGATGTCATAATAGATTCTACAACGATCTGTGCAAGAAAAACATGGAAATTCAGGAATTCTTGTATTATTGAGGCCTGAAACCTGTGCAACTCTACAACAAGCAATCACTTCTCATTTTATACAATTTTTTTTCCCCTTCTTCACCATGTAAGTAGACCTAATTATTTCCATTATAAAATACATATTTAGTACAAAGATATAAAATTGTTTTCCAACTGAAAAAGAGTACTGAAATAATGAGTGCTATTTAATATCCTGACTAGGATATTGTGAACTAGAAAAATTTGAAAGCATTAATAAAGCAAAATTTCAAAAATAACTAGCATACCCACGTATATATGTACTGATAGGGTGAGAGGTGACAGTTTTAAACTGAAAGAGGGTAGATTTAGATTAGATGTAAGGAAGAAGTTCTTCACTGTGAGGGTGGTGAGGCACTGGAACAGGTTGCTGGGAGGAGTTGTGGATACTCCATCCCTGGAAGTGTTCAAGGCCAGGTTGGATGGGACTTTGAGCAACCTGGTCTAGTGGAAGGTGCCCCTGCCTGTATTGGTTTTGTGTGGCAAGGTTTCGGTAGCAGGGGGGGGTTACAGGGGTGGCTTCTGTAAGAAGCTGCTGGAAGCTTCCCCTGTGTTTGAGAGAGAGCCAATAACAGCCGGCTCTAAGACGGCCGCAGGCCAAGGCTGAGCCAATCAGCGATAGTGGTAGCGCCTCTGTGATAACATTTTTAAGAAGGAAAAAAAGTTGGGGCAGATGGAAAACGGCAACCAGAGAGAGAGAGGAGTGAGAACACGTGAGAGAAACAACCCTGCAAACCCCAAGGTCAGCGAAGAAGGAGGGGGAGGAGGTGCTCCAGGCCCCGGAGCAGAGATTCCCCTGCGGCCCGTGGTGAAGACCATGGTGAGGCAGGCTGTCCCCCTGCAGCCCATGGAGGTCCACGGTGGAGCAGATATCCACCTGCAGCCCGGGGAGGACCCCACGCCGGAGCAGGTGGGTTCCCGAAGGAGGCTGTGACCCTGTGGGAAGCACATGCTGGAGCAGGCTCCTGGCAGGACCTGTGGATCTGTGGAGAAAGCAGCCCATGGAGCAGGTTTTCTGGCAGGACTTGTGACCCCGTGGGGGACCCACGCTGGAGCAGTGTGCTCCTGAAGGACTGCACGCCGTGGAAAGGACCCATGCTGGAGCAGTTCATGAAGAACTGCAGCCCGTGGGAAGGACCCACATTGGAGAAGTTCGTGGAGGACTGTCTCCTGTGGGAGGGACCCCACACTGGAGCAGGGGAAGAGTGTGATGAGTCCTCCCCCTGAGGAGGATGAAGCAGCATAAAATAACATGTGATGAACTGTCTGTAAACCCCATTCCCCATCCCCCTGTGCTGCTGGAGTGGGGGGGGTTGGTAGAGAATCCGGGAGTAAAGTTGTGCCCAGGAAGAAGGGAGGGGTGGAGGGAAGGTGTTCTGAGATTTGGTTTTATTTCTCATTACCCTACTCTGGTTGATTCGTAATAATGTGAGTTAATTTTCCCCAAGCTGAGTCTGTTTTGCCCATGATGGTAACTGGTGAGTGATCTCTCCTGTCCTTATCTCGACCCACAAGCTCTTTGTTATATTTTCTCTCCCCTGTCCAGCTGAGGAGGAGGAGTGATAGAACGGCTTTGGTGGGTACCTGGCATCCAGCCAGGGTCAACCCACCACACTACCCATGGCAGGGGGATTGGACTAGATGATGTTTAAAGTCCCTTGCAACCCAAACCATTCTATGATCTATATTTAAAGCCATAGAATTTACACTGTATAATGGAGAAATTCTACACCCCATCATGTCAGCCTAACTTAATCCATGAAGCCTTGTTTCCTGAAGAAGGGGGGGCAGACCTAAGCCTCTCATCTCCATAAGACCTAATGTGGCCACTAGCTGTGATCAAGATGAATTCTTACACCTTTTCCCCTTCAGTGCTCTTGGTGTCGCTACATACAATTTGTTATGAGCATCACAGAGAACTTTTGTTTCCCTGCCTGTATACAGAATAAGGTACTGCTTGAAGTATTTCACCAGGGTGCTAAGCCATCAACAACGTTCCTGTTTCTCAGAGCTCCTGAACATGCATTAGCCTTGATAACAATACAAAAATAGCTTAGCTGTGCTAATAAATAAGGATCACTTAAACACATACTGCAATGTGTTGCTTAATTAAGAAACAAATCAAGTACTAAGATCATATTTCTGCTAATAAAATAACTGGGATTTGGCCTGAGATCAGTTTGTTGTTCTATGAATAAATATTTCTAAAGAGAATGTAGAGTATTTTGGGTAAAATAAAATTGGCCTTATTTTATTAATTGGTAAAAAAAGTAGGAATTCTGTCATTACTGTGATAATTATTTGCATTGTGACCGTATCGCTAAACAAGCACAAGCACTGTTCTGCGCTAGGTGCACAGAGAACTTCAAGTTCTTGAGTACTTCTTGTAAAGATGAATCAAATGTAGCTATTTTGCAGTCAGCAATATCAACCTGGCACAAGATACTTCTCATCTAACACCTCTGCATCAGCACATTTTTGTACAAGCACCTTCTTTAAAAAAAGTAAAAAAAAAAATTAATTTGATCTTGTATATATCGTTACCACATATATATATCACCTTACAAAAAAAAAAACCCAAACCCAAAACCCAACCAACTTCCTATTTCAAGTATGAAACATATTAAGAAGCTCTACAACTCCTGCCTTTTTTTTTTTTTTTAAACTTCATAGCATACTTGTCATACCTGTTAGAGTCTGTTATATCTCTGGCACACTGGCAAAAGGCAATTTTTACATATTGGTGTATCATGTTTCTGCAGCATTACCACCATTTCTACCTTTCATAGAGTTCTACTAAACCTTCCCATCTGTTTACCCAAGCTGCTGCTTCTGACAGATCTAATGAATGGCATATTCTTTAGCATGTTGACTGGTAAAATATTTAAAAAGCAAGGACAAGATCGACTGAGGTCACTAAAAATAAATAGCTTATCTCTGTGCTACACCTCTTTTTACCTCATATATTTTCCTTGTCAAAGACATCAGTAATGCTTCATTTTCAGAGTCACCATTTAGAATGGCTGAGCATTTAAATGTCACCCTTCATTATTGTTTGATGTGATAAAGGTTTCATACCACAGACCACCTCAGCAAGGATAACTGTTTATCCAATTCTTTTAGGAAAAGTATAAATTTTGTTTCTTAAACCAGTTCTTCATCAGGTCTTTTCTTCTTGGTTACATATGCTATTAAATAGATCTTACTAGACTTAAAGTTCATCTAGAAAAGTATTTTATGTGTTTTCTGAAATGTCTTTTACGTGTTTCACATTTAAATTCTGCCAGGTAAGGGCTTGATAGCTTTTCCCAATAGGAGCAACGGAGGTTAGGTGACACAGTGAATTAACTTTAAGACATTCAGAACCATATGCTCCCACAGTCTGCATGCCTAAAGGAGTAGTAAATCATTGCACTGCCAACCCCTCCCACCCCAAAAACAGAAAAAAAAAAAAGTATGAGCTGCTGAATCTTCCTGCAAATTCAATGTGTGAGCTAAAAAAAACCCCAGCCAACCTTACTCAGCACACTGCTGGGCCAGGCAAAAAAAAATGGCCAACCTAATCAGTGATTTTGCATACCATACCACAAGCTCTTTAAATGAGGGTGACTTTCTGAGCATCAGACCTCTTACCCTGCTGGCCTCTGCTTAGCCACCCCAAAACCCGAGCCCGTCCCTGGGGATGAGGCCTGGCCTATGGGACCAAGGCTTGCTGGCCTCCCAAGCAGTGCCTTAGTGGCCTCACAGTCTGAGGGGCCCACTACAGAACAGACTCAACAAAGGTACAGTTAAAATTGTTAAAGGAAAGGAAAAGGAAAGGGAAAGGAAAGGAAAAGAAAGAGAAAAAGAAAGAGAAAAAAGAAAAAAGAGCAAAAACCCGTTTGGAAATGAAAAAGGCCTTGCCCAGTAGCACCCCTTTTCCTTGCTTCACACTTACCCTCCCATGCATCTCTGGGTCCTACTGCCCTCAGCCTCCCTGAGGAAGAGGCAGCCATGATGGGCCACCCACGGTGGGGCCTAGGCTGGGAGGTGCTTCAGCCTTCATGGTGGGAGCTGCTTCCACCCCTGCAGCCCTGGCAAGTTGGGGGCTTCTCCCTGCTGTCTCCCCCCCAACCTGCTCCCTCCTCGCTGCTCCCAGCCTCCCGCTGGCTATTGGCGACATGTCCCCCACCCAAGGGCTGCTACCTCCATGAGCACAGTGAGTGTACCCAGCCCCAACCAAACATAGCTGGGGGGAAGTGTTGTCACTAGTGCTTTTTTCTAACTTACATTTCCACAAATACATTGGAGTCGGCTTGCTTGTAAGACGGACGATGTGAATCTATGCAGCTGGGAGAGCTATGTTGTTTTAAGCTCTGCCCACAGCCAGTGGAGACACCCCAGCATCTAAGCGGGATCTGTGGAGGGCACACGCTCTCCTTTGAATAGAGAGAGGGAGTTGTTAGATTCTTAATGTAAATACCTCATTTACGTACTGATAATTGAGTGGAATAAATGGAGGCTTAGTCCTGGCAAAATGTTTCTTCCGTAGTCCCAACCCTGAAACCAACAAAAGCCAGAAGATTTTACAAAGGTAAAACATACATCCCGTGCATGTTAATTATTCCTGCCGGGATTTCTGGTTGTTCATGAAGTAAGGAATGAGGCCTATAGTGAAACTGTATTATCTGCATGAACAGAGGACTGCCAAGGCACATGTCATTTTCATAGATATATATATTTTTTAGCTAGCTTTTATTATACTAAAAATGGAAACATTATACCAAGACCAGGATTTCACCCTATTCTTCTCAGCTGTTTGCTGTTCAAAACCATGCTTTGTAGCCTTAACAAGGGTGAGATCAGCAGTCTCTTGTATCAACCTAGCTTCCCCAGAAAAAACAAACAAGCCAAAAGCCAGACACGTGTTTTCCCCCAAACCACATCCAAAGACTGCCCCTGCCCCAGACAGCCAGCAAGACAGTCCATCATTCACCACCTGCCCTTCTGCCCACCTGCTCTCCTCCAGGCTGCCCTCCTGCACCAGTACCCCAATACCCACACTGGTCCCCGGTACAGCTCCTCCATGGGCATCCCCTTCAATACCACCCTTGATGGGTGATATTGATCATGGAGGCAAGGCACCTCTTCACTTTAAAATATTTTTTTTAATTCTCCCCCACCATGTTCTACTCGTTTAGTCCCTCATGGCTTAATTCATTTTATATCCACCAGTCAGTACTCTCCATCTTTTTCAGTACATTTAGACACTGAGATGTATATTCCTACTCAGGATACCACAGTTTCAATACTAAAACCTTTTGGATTATACAGATGGGCTAAAAATCTGAATCTTTCTGAATTCTTAAGGTTATGATTACAGCTGAGGCAGGATCTTGTGCTACCTGGTACGGAAATACTGTAATTTACTACTACTTCGTTCCTTGCAAATATGAATACTTCATATACAAACACTCTAAATCTCTGCAATTACAGCCAATACACAATATACGTTTGTATTTGATTCCATTATAGGTAAAGACATTTACCTTTTACTAAAATTCTGCTTACAGAATTGTGATGGTTTGTTTTAATTTTCCTTACTATTATGCTTCTTTTTCCAATAGAAGATTAAAGAAGGATTCCATCAGGGGTCCTTCCAAGCTCTCAGTCTTGTTTATGGTATTTTATAAGCAGCATTATTGGCATTCAGAAGCTTTCCTTTTCTACACTTGTATTCTGTGAAATTTTCATAATTAGGTATGTATAATTAAGATTTCCATTACGTTGGGTTTTGGTTTTTTTTTTTTTTTAATTCCCCTTGTCCCAGTAAAAGTGACAGATAAATGCCTTGAGACTTTGTAATGACTTAATTGTTCCCCAAGAGTTAGATTACAGAGTTAGGACCTGATTCATGCACATTTTATGCACCATTTCCTTGACACTTTTTTATTTAACATTTTGCTCAGAAACTTAATATTGCTAAGAAAAGTGCCAATACTTCTTATTTACATAAATCCCTTGAAAATAGTTGCCATGTCTTCCCTCTGTACCTCATTATGCACTACATGCACTCTAAAGAAGAGAAAGAATCAGCTAATAACAAGGCATGCAATAGTCCAACTAACCAAATATATACAGCTTTTTGTTGTTATTTCAACCTTTCAGATAAATCATGCCATGGGTTTCAGCAGTATGTACCTGATGCATCTCAGAAAAGTCACTCTGAATTCACATCAGTGTAAACAAAAACAGATTTTGAATACTAAGAGACAGCCATCAAAACAATGATCAAGAAAATGTGAGCACACATAGCAGTCTGTTTTCCAGACTTTATACATATTTCATCATAAACCCTAGTTATTATTATGCAGGAGTGAGCTGCTAAAAGAATATTAAAATAATTGGCTTAAAAGGCAGCCATAGAGTTAGTACAGGAGGTATTGCTCCTCTTCTCCATGGAAATGTGTTCTTGTCTGGACCTGAGACAGCAGTGAGAGGAAGAGCTTCTTCCCTCAGAGCAAGCAATGGTAGTGCAACTCCTAGCAGAAAACATGGAGTTGTAAAGGAGCAGTCTGCAACACTTAGCTCTAACTGGAATGAACCACTTCCGTTCTAGCTCTGCCATTGTATATGACAGTAGTATATTAACGATAGTGCAATACAGTTGGAAAAAAACAGTCATAACATACTTATTGTAAAGCAGTTTTTCATTCAGCATAAGACTGGCAAATTTACTTCCTCCACCTTTTCTGATAGCTTGCCTACCACTTCAGTGCCCAAAAAACCTGTAGTTTGTTAGCTTAAAGGGCACTGAGCATGGTAGGAAACAGAATTGCTAGCTTTACTCCTCTGCCTTGGAAACACATACTAGTTAGACAAAGTCTTCTTCCCTGCTCTGACTAGCTGGATACTTGTCAAAGAAGAAAATAGTTCTACAGAATTCTTTTTTGTTGCCCTCCAAAACCCTTAATATTTTTTTCTTTGTCAAAAGTATCAGGCAAAGGATGTTGGTGACTGTTCAGCTATTCCTGAGACTGCAGTTGTTAAAGGATTCTATGTCCTCAGAACAAATTCTCAGTGAAGTCAGTTCATTATAGTTGGTTGTTGGAATACAGTTAGGTTACCCAACCTTTTTTAAACAAATACTAGTTCCTTGCAATAAAAAAATAGCAGTGAGGTGGAATTTAATTGGTTTTTCCTGGGTGGGCCATGTGTTAAAAGACATCTAATAGAGAAAAAGAAAATAAAATAATCTTTCAGCTGCCCAATATTATATGACCAAAAGAAAGGGGAAATGTACACAGAAAACTTAACTTTTTTTTTCCATGTTAGAAAAGAAAAAAGAAAGATTCTATTGTTTCTTTTTTATGTAACTGTTTTTCAAATTCCTTTCCTTTTCTCTGCCTTCACATAAAGTAAGGATAGCTCAAAAGAGACTGTAACCCAACATGTTTGGGATACAGAAAAGCCCCATAAATCATTATGAGATTTTTCAAATGTTCAGGGAAATATTTACATGCAATTAAAAAAACCCCAAACACAAAACTCCTAAAGCCACATCGTTTCTTTCCTTGCCTCCCATTCCTCTTTCATCCCCCACAAACAAAAGGTCATTTTTTTCTTCTGCTCCTGTGTTTTTGTAGAAAGTTAAAAAAACCTACTGACTTAATAAAGCTCATATGTGTGAGTTATAACACTACAACATGTTTCTGTTACATACATGTAAACTTTTTGTAGGGTCATGCTGCTTCAATATTTCTTCACAGTTCTTCCAGAGGCTTTAAAGAGATTGAACCCTTATGATTCACTCATCTGAGAACCTCTCCAGAAGCTTTCAGTTGAACTCTCACTGAACTAAAGCTGCAGAGAAAGAGCAAGTAGTCTTTTGTTACAGAACCTGAAAATTACTCTTTACCTGGCCTTTTAGATACAATCCATAGGATTTAGTTTTGTAGGGCAATGATTGGCAAATGGACATTCAAAATTAAATGCTTGTGCATGTATGTTTGTGCATGAGCACACATATTAGATGCTTAAAATTACCAAGTGTTCATTGCCTACCACCATTACTCTTGAAGCTTTTCATTCTTGAGCCTATTTCCTGAGGATACATACAAGTGTTTTTAACAGTTACTAAGAAATCTGTAATAATTAACCTATATCTTAAAAGCAAGTAATTATATCCCTTTCCCCAGCCCCCTGATCTGTACACATTCATACACAGTTGTTGCTGGGTTTAAGCTACTCATATCAAAACAATAACTCACAGAAGTCACCAATATCACTTGTGCAGAGAAACATATCTTAAAAAAATGTGAGAGGTTTCCTGTGTTCCTTCGCAAAGAAAAATCTGAACAAACTTCAAAAGGAAAGAAGAAGGAGCTTGCCCTCAATTCTAGCAGGCACACAGGTTGAAGGATTACCAAATCTTGTAAGAAGTTCTCATTGTAGTACTGTTGAAGAAGTACTGAAGACCTCTGAATCACATAGCTTTACAGAATATGCTAAGGCTTACACAGAAGATACATTCAAGAACAGATATATTGGCTTCTATAATATACCGTACTTACAGTCAGTCCTATAGCTACCCAAGAACTGCTGTACTGTGGTGGACTATGATGACCCCAAGATACTTGCTTAAGGCATTGCAATTCTCCTAAAGTACTTATATAGTCAAGACCTATGCCTTCTTTTTTCTATTTTTTTCCACTTTCACCTGTGACTCTCTAGTACAATGGTTTCCCAATGAGAAAAAAGAAAAATAAGAAAAAAAAAAATCACACATCGTTTACCCTAATGCATGTCTTCTTGCTAACAGACCTGCTAAAGCCTACAACTTACTTAACTGTGTACAAAAGTCGATGTTATGTGTCATTGATTTCATTTTAGGAAGGACAGTCTATTGCCATTTTTTCTAATAAGTGTGTGTACACAATCTCTGGAATAAAAATACTTTCTTCTTGGAACACATAGGTTTTCATGTTTGTCTTACTTTTTTTGATAGAAACTCCATTATTTGTATCCTACACAGAATCTTTGACTGAAAGAGGAGATTATTTCAAAAGTTTATAATTCATTCAGAACTACATAAAGCTGGGAGGGATTTTTTTTCTAAACATTAACCACTCATCTGATGCTTCAGAAAATAGTTTTTTACAGTAATATTTTCAACAAAGTTGAAGACACCTCAAAATGCACTGCTTAGAAGAATAGTCAGGAACACAGTTGTGTCAGAAGTTAAAATCATCAGTATTGTAGTAGTGTCTAAATGACCTCAAAATAGAAGTGTTGATGAAAAAAAACCCATTCTGGATTTCTAATGGTCACCTTCTGGTAATTATATGGGTCATTTATTTTATATTGTCTAGATACTTTTTTTGGCGGGGGGACACAAATGCATTAGGAAACTTGTAATGATTGCAAGTCAATGAGTTTAAAGTAAAGTGATAGGAAAATATAAATAATTCTCTTCTGCTAGTACATTTTAAAAATAGTTAAACCGCTGCTTTTAAAAAGAAGTTGAGTTTTAACTTCTTGGGGTTTTGGTGCATCTCCCAATTAAGCAATCTTCTCCTCACTTGATGTCTACAAAGAGAATTGAGATGGGTCTCTTCCTCATCTTATTTAGCTAATGAGGTTTGGTAAATATTGCAATAATTTTAATTTTTCTTAATACCATGTAATTTTTAATAACTACCAAAATTTCTCTTTTTTCAAATAGCTTACGTATATTGGGAGGTTCACAAGACAGGTAAGATATACCTATAAATCTTGACTGAAAGAATGAGCTAATATACCTGCCACTTGTCTCCATCAGACATCAGTTAGTGACAAAAGCAGGACAAGTAAATTTAGGCTTTGGCCAAGAGCAGAATACCTATGTTTCACTCTAGACAAGTCTGGTACAATAGTGGCAGAGTCTGTAGAAGATCCTAGAAATTGGACTTTTCCTAAATGCTTATGCCATCAGTTTACATCTGAGAAAAAAAGTACAGTTCATGGACCTCGATTTGAGATTCACACAATCTTGATAAGGAAGAAAACATTTGGTTTCATAAGAAAACACCAGTTTATTAAAATAAACTGTTCAGAAGGAAAAAAAACTGTTACCCTGACAAGACTCTCAATTCACAACTATTTACAAGGAGTTTTGTAAATGCCAAGCTTATTCTAAGTAAGTAATTATTTTTTCTTTTTGTAAGACCTTAAGACTTTAACTACTCCATAGCTTAGAAGAAATATGCCTGGTCTAATTATTTCAAGTGACTTATTTAGGAGGAACTGAAACGTTTTGCTTTACAAGTATTTGACTGAAAGAAAAACGTTGAAGTTAAACTTCCACAAAAATAGTTTAAAAAATTTCCATTGGCTGATACTCCATTGTCCCCTTTACAATAGAGTAGTATAGCGCAGTTCCCATCATATTACTCATTGAGACCACACTTCACTACAGTAAGTGGCTGACTGATTATCTTATGCTAACAGTACATTGCACTCACTGTTCTTAAACTGGCACTGGTGATTCAGTTAGGAATTGAGGGAGTCCTAAATTGTCTGATATGTGTTCATACACACAGAAATTACATCTGTCCTCAGTCTGAGTGTCTCAGTAAACTCTGGAGCCCGCTCAGTTTAAATGAGGAAAAAACTGCTAAATTATTCTTAAGAATGATGTGCAGCTGCCCAGTTTGGAAATTAGCTCCTTTCCCTCCAGGGCCTGCAAAGCCCAGCTGTGCTAGCCTAGGAACAGCTAACTACTCCTCTGCTCTCATAATGGAAAAACCTGTTCACCAAGGAGGGGGGGAAATGGGGGTAGTGCTAATTACTTTATGGTGTAAAGGTGTCTCCTGGTTATCATCTCTGATGCACTATATCTTCATTTAAAGTGGGATAAATCATCCAATATGGCATTGTTGGAGAGATCATAAGGGCAACCAAAACATGAAGTGGATATTTTTCATAATATCTTTGGGTTTTTTTAACAAGCCAAAACAAAAACCAAACAAAGCAAAAAAACCCAGACCAAAAGAACACCCAAAACAAACTGTGCTGTCTAACAGTCGTTATGGCTTGAATATCCTCTGCTGAATTTCCAGTACATTTTTCTCTGCGATAAAGAATGACAACTGACCTGTGGCTCCAGAGTAAACTGACTCTGGGTAGTATTCAGATTGTTTTTTTTTTCACTTAACAATACCAGACTTCAGTTTGTGAGTCATTCTCTAGATAGTAGCTCAATATTACATGTATTTGTAAAGAATCTTTAAAAATCTCTCTCTGTAGACAATTTTTCTACTGCTTCTGGAAACCTCTTGCTAACTATCCCCATTTTACATTAAATCTTTAATTCACATCCTTTTCTGACAAATCATATCTTTTCTCTATGCTGTTCTGTACTGTTTATAATCCTGTTTACAGATCTATACCGTTTATAATCCTTTCCACCAGGTCCATCCAGGAAATTTAGTTAAATATTAGCATTGAGTTAAGTTGCACATATATAAACCATTTAGCTAGAAGACACATTTAATAAAATTTTCAATTTTATTTTTGTCCAAAAAGAATAAAGAATTCACGTACAACTGCATTAAATACAGTAACAAATACATTGAGCAACAACTCAAACTAAACCAAGAACGGTTCTTTCCTCTTTGAAGATCTGAACTTTTGCTCAGGAGAGTTTACTATGCCCTAGATGTAAAGGGAGCCAAGATAAAAATGTAGCATATTGTCAATGCTTGTAGTCAAAGGGAAGTGGGCAGAAGCAAGGAAACAGAAAATCTCAACAAGGTGAGACTACAATTTGAAGGCCAGGATTTTTTTTTGCCTGTGGACCTAAGTAAAAAAAAGTTGTTGTTTTTCTGGTGGATATCAGTGAAAGTACAGAAGGAGCAAGTACCAGTATACAGTAACATGGCATTTTCTCTAAGTACACAAAGCACTAAGATGCTATCATCGTAGGTGATGGGTAAGTACATCTATTTATCTAATATTTACGGAGAAGTATTTGGTCAACTTTTTCCATCTTTCATTGTTATTTTTTCAAATTCATGATCTATTCTCTATTAGTCTTCACTAATTAGGTTTTGTTTATTCTTTTCCTAACTTAAAATAACATGTTCACATCAAATGAATGTTTCTTGAATCTTATGTCTGTTGGGCTACAGCATATGGGTGTTTACATCATGGAACTCAGCAAAGCTGAGGCATAATTCCTTGAGGTATAACTCATATACAGATATATCTTTCTCCTTGTGTAGATATCCAAGATTTTATCATGTGTCCAAAGTAAATGATCTCTGTGCTAGAGAGCGGTATGAATACAGCAGGAAAAGAAACATGGTTATTCCCTGGCTGTTGTTATCATGCCTATAGCTCTCCCTCAGTACATTGATGAGTACTGTCTCTATCGTATACAAAAAGGCTCCCACTGCATTTTAGCTCCATTCCGGTACTTGACAAATCATATCTTTTCTCCTTTAGATCCACGTTCAAAACATCAGCAGTGTTCAATAGAATTTTACATGCCTGTGTACATCAACTCTGAACTACCAGATAATGAATCAGCAGGTATATTACAAGCATTTCCACAGGCAAGTCACTGGCCCAGGTTCTCCAAAAATGATAACAGACAGATATGTTTCATTTTGATATCTTAATGAATGTATCATTCCTACTTGCAAACATCTAGAAGTTACTAGTAATAAGTAGCTGTAGTGAAAATTACAAAAATTATCTTTCTGCGCAAAAGAAACACTAGCATTAACAAATAGAGCTATTCATACATTCTATTATTTGTGCTTCTTTTGGTGAATTTAGACTTTGAAAACATCTGAACATACCAGGTGCCTTGGACATAACATACCTGAATGTAAAAGCAGCATGAAGTAACTGAGACTAAAACCTGGGCTGAACTATTTCCACTTTTTATGTGACACTCATCTTTTAATACCATGCTCTGACAGTACAAAAACATGGTAACTATTACTGGATGTTATCTGTGCAACTATTTTAACTGTTAAAAAGCATAGCAGGCTTCTATATCCATAAAGGCAATGGATATAGATGTTGCAGAAAAACACTATGAAACAAAACCCCTTTCCCTGATGCTAGGGTTATATACATTTTAAGAGTGTTCCACACAGATGAATATTAGATCCACATTATTCATCAAGTCAGGATGAGGAATCATTCCTGAAAACATCAGTAGATGCTAGAAACCATAAGAAAGGTAACTGGGGATAGAAAAAGTCATGCAAAGTGAGATGGAACAATTTGTGAAGTAGACCATTCAAACAAAGATCAGGAGTCTAGAAATAAGGGTTTGAGATGAGGAGACAATTCCTAACAATGAGTAATATTAGAAACTGAGCTTCTTTTCAGCTTCAAAAGAAAGATAGGTGACTCATGTACTGCATGCAATTATCCTTAGAAGACAGTACAGAAAGCAAACGCAGTGAGGAAAGGGATAGCAAGAATAAGTACTTGAAAACAGACAATTCAGCTGAGAAATCGGAATTTTTTTTTTTTTTAACTAGGCCTATAGTAAATATGTTATCAGAATAAGCTGCTTGTGAAAGCAAAGGATTCTCATGGCTCCAGAGGTCTTCAGTTCACAACTGCACATTCTTCTGGAGCATAGATGTTATCCAGACAAGTTGCTTTTATCAATGGAAGTGTTCTATTCAATGTTATAAGAGATATATAAAGATCAGACTGGATGATGTAGCTGTTCCTTCCAGCCCAAAGATCTGTCACTATCTATTTTGAGAGTTTGGGGAGGGGGCAGAAGTTGGTTGGTTTGGGTTTTTTTTGTTTGTTTATTTGTTTTTAAAAACACTTTGTTGATGGGCCCCAAGTATGTGGCTAGGATTCAATAACAAAAGTAGCTTTCATCCCAGTGCTCCCCTGCAACAAATATAACCAACTTCCTTGCAGGGTTATTAACAAATTACTTACTATGATATGTCTAATATACATGGAAATGTTTTCCTACAATGGCTGTCAGGTCCTTCAACAAACAAAAGCATATTTGGTGCATTAATTTTTTACTTTTACAACTTCATTCTTATGAACTAATACTAGAGACGTCCATTTTTGACTCAAACTCCCAGATTACCAGAATGACCTAATTCAAATGTAAACAAGTGATTTGTCTTTTCACTCAGGAGAAACTGTTCAGCAAGGTCTGAATCTATGTTTATACTGGAAACATTTTACAGTTTAAATTATGTTCTCATACTACACCAGCAGCATGTTCCTATTATATATCTGTCGTGGTTTAACTCCAGCCAGCAATAAGCCCCACACAGCCGCTCGCTCAGTCTCCCTGCCATGGGATGGGGGAGAGAATCGGAAGAGTGTAAATGAGAGAACTCATGGGTTGAGATAAAGACAGTTTAATAAGTAAAGCAAAAGCCATGCACGCAAGCAAAGCAAACCAAGGAATTCATTCACCACTTCCCATGGGCAGGCAGGTGTTCAGCCATCTCCAGGAAAGCAGGGCTCCATCACGCATAATGGTTACTTGGGAAGACAAACGTCACTCCGAACATGTCCCACTTCCTCCTTCCTCCAGCTTTATGTGCTGAGCATGACATCATTTGGTCTGGAATATCCCTTTGGGTCAGTTGGGGTCAGCTGTCCCAGCTGTGTCCCCCCCCAGCTTCTTGTGCACCCCCAGCTCACTCGCTGGTGGGGTGGGGTGAGAAGCAGAAAAGGCCTTGGCTCTGTGTAAGCACTGCTCAGCAGTAAATAAAGCATCCCTGTGTTATCAACACTGTTTTCAGCACAAATGTAAAACATAGTCTCATACTGGCTACTGTGAAGAAAATTAACTCTATCCCAGCCAAACCCAGCACAATATCTCATGTACTGACATCACTGCACTTCTGTATGTAAAATCATCCCACCTCTTGCACAGGAAGTTATACAAATACTAGCACAATTTTGCTAATAACAGTGCATGTCACCCCACTTTTGCTATCCTGTCAATGACTTTCCACACACCCTCTGCTAGAAGACTGCAGCATCAGCCTGATCTGGAACTCTTCCATATTGAAGATGATGAGGCTCATCATTTCATGGCAAAAGGTGCCAGGTAATTTACTCATTCAAAATCAAGTACCTCAGACTCAACCAGACTGTGGTACAACATCAAAATCATACCCAAAAACTTGGTCATAGATCTTTGGCTTTAATAGAGCACAGAAGCAGCTCAGTTCAAACACAAGGAGGACAAGTCCCTGGCTAATCTTTTAGGGTAATTCATTATCAGCAGGAAATATCGCTTTAGAGATTTCCTAGGAAATGCAAGGTTTCTTAGGCAGAAGGTGCCCTTCAGGAAGATTTTGGAAATGTCCACAGGAGTTGCCTTTCAGAAACAGGACAAGAGGACAAAGCCTTTTCTTGTTTAGAAGGGAATTAAAAGCCTGCATTGTATCCCAGGAACTGCTACTGGAGCTCAACACTTTGTCTTCCTTCTTCATCAGTAAGGACTCTGCATACAGACCTGGAACTTCACTGTGCCAACTATAGAGGGCTACTTTCTCAGAAATACAGGAGATGCATTTCCTGTATAAGAGCACAATGTCTTTCTAAGTTAAATAGGACACAGCCTGGAAGAAGTTTTTCTCCTTCTAATACGTCTATAAAGAAAGGGAAAAAATGCTGTTGCTTCGTTTTGTTCCTTTATGAAATTCTCTTATTTTCCATCTTGAAAAACTTAAATATCTGTATAGAGAAACTATAGATAAAACATCTACAGTAGATCACAATGCTTGAATTATATATATACATATTCCTGCACTGGATGCTTGCGAAAAAATTTGTGTGTTGTTGAAGGAAAAAAAAAGAAACATTCCTGCTATCTCTAGGAATTCTTTACTGTGCCAGTATAAGAATATTTTTTCTAGTTATGGTGCAGGCCACTTTCACAGTTAAGAATATATCTAGGTTGTTAAATATTTTATTAATGTAAACAACACCCAGAAAGTTCTTGTCATATTAATCTTGTATCTTATTGTAGGAATTGTCATGCTTTACCAGAAATTGTGATATTTCACTGCAAAGTTTTTTCTAAATGTCTATTACATTAATAATAATAATAATAATAATAATAATAATAATAATAATAATAATAATAATAATAATAATATCATCATCTTAGGAATAGCAGTGTTTATAAAAGTTGAGTATTTTTGGGGGGAACAAAAAAATTGGTTCCATTTTAGCAATACACAGTATTCTAAATTCTTTAAAGTTGTTTATGATAACATTAATTATGTAAAGGATACTTTAGACAAATTAGAATTACCTCTTTTTCATAAAGGGAATGAATTAAAGAAATAAAGCCTCTAAGTTCCCACTGCAATATTGCTGTTCCTCTAGGACTGTAATTCCTGGATAAGTGCCACATCTGCCTTGTGCAGTTTAATTTACTGATGATTTTACCTTTTTCTCAGGAAAACATAGTATTTATTCATATAATATGACATGTCACAATATTACAATGATTATCCAGTTGCTTTATGTATGGTCATAATACCATCTGGTATACAGCTAGCCTTCTTTTTGCATGTGTACCATCTGGAACATCTATCTATATTCTAATCATTGTACAGATGAGATTTTTGTTTTTGCAGAAACACCATATTGGCTGTATCCTTCATTGATTGCTTAATTTAAAAAAATACAATGTAAAATAATGTAAAACAGAAACAAAACCTTGGCATCTTAAATTAGTTTTAGCTGTCACATTTTCCTATGCATTTCTTCTAAGGAATTAAACAAAAAAGAAATCTAAATATATTTACAACTACTTTGCTATTCATTTTAGTAGAAACAGGTTCTGGTTACTTAGGTGACATGTGATAACACTTTTAGTTTAAAGTAATTTGGAAGCTATATATATATATAATCAAAGTTTCACACATTGGACTGAATTCAGTTTTCCACCATTCTATACAAGTTAGAGAAATCCTTCTTACAAAACTGTACTGTGACACCACAAAATAGCACGATACATTCAGTTGTCACTGGCAAGTGTACATACCTATTTGTGGACCAGATGATGTAATGTTGGTTTAGGGACTAAGAAAAAGTTGGTAAGTATCAATATAGTCTTGCAAATGCATCTAGAAATTTTGTAAAAACAAAAGTTCAAAACATTCCTAAGTCCCTCCTCAGTTATTCGTGTACATTTGCCTTACCTAGACCAGCAGCTCTTACATTGTATATTCATAGCAAAAGTATCACTGGGCTAGGATCCCATAATAAATACATTATGTCTCAAAGAGTTTACGTGGGAGGGAGATTTGGTAGTAGCTTGCAGGCAGAGGCAGACAGTGACTCACTAGGTTTCCTACCGCTTCATTGAAGGACTGGACAGGGCTGAAGCTAGAAAGAAGTCAATGACATCATCCAGTCCAAAGAAGCCAGTAGGTCACTTCTTCCCAGGGTCAGCTTGGACTAATCCATACATAACATTGCTGGCCTATATCAACAAGTAAGCAGAGTCTGCACTATTGCCCAGGAAAACTCCATGGCATGTCTTACAAACATAATATCCAAGTATAGCCTTATTGCACCTTGACACCATTTTAATCAGGGACTAGTGTTTTGCAGCAGGGGTGGGGGAGAAAGTAGAGGAAGAGAGAGATGGAGCAGGGTTCTTTCTGGATCTCAAAAAGAAAGGCCTGACAAATGGCATAATAAAATGCCTGTTTTAATAGGATAGACTAAAGAGAGGAATATAGATAACAAGTACATCTTATGTCCCTTTAGGTGCTGGGAACCCCACTTCTTTGTAGTATTGGGCAGACGTTGGGTGGATTTTCCTACGGCGCACTGCACAGATTCTGTCTGTGGAAAGTTTCCTTCCTCATCCCATGTCATGGTGCCTTTTATTTTGTGTAACAAGCAAATCATAGATCTTCTCCTGACAAGCTGGAATGTCATCTCTCATAACATCCAGCAGTGTGCAGCACTGACCAGCATGGGACACTCCAAAAGATTCACTTACAGTGGTTAGTCATGCTAATACAATGGCTTCTCAAGCGCTGAGTACAAGGCCCAAAAGAGTAGACAGGGTCTGTTCAAGGTCACTAACTCCTCACATGCAATGTCTTCAGATTTTTTCTTCCAAGAATCACCCGTATGTCAGAGTAGAGCAGCAACTACTATTTATTTCATTCATTTCCCAAATGGGGATGCCTGGTACATCAGGACTGTGAGATGCACTGTACCTTACCCCTTTTCTGTAGCTGGGATATAACTCTGTGTATAGGATGAAACCAGGATTGCCAGGTGCAGGAAGAAGGCCCTGCCTTGGTGTGGAACTCAGCTGTTCAGTTTCAACCATTACTACGACAAGGTACCTCAAGCACCTTTTTTTTTTTTTTTTTTGAAAGGAAGATATCTATTCTCCTCTGTATTTATTTTAAATTTTTATGTGAAATATGAAAGTTGGTACACCTGAAGCATTGTGAGTTATGAAATACAAGTGTATCAATACAAATGCATTGAAATTCCCAGTGCTTAGCATAGAGAGATGAAAAACTTGAAAGCTACATACAAAATTCCATATCAAAAAACATGTAAATATGGTTGGTTTGCACAGAATGCCTATTTTCATTCATATTTTATTGTAGCGGAAGGTTACTTTGATGATATAGATAAATGAAATGCTCTAGAAAATTATCTGGAAACAGAGAAGTCTTTTTTGTTTCAAAAAGTTATGGCATCAGAACAATTTCAAATAGTCCATGAAACACCCATCTCAAAATAGGTAATAGTCCAACATTAGATCAAGCACCTAGTCCAAAACAGCTAGGTTTCAAATTAGGACAATACATTTCAGCAGCAGACTGGAAAATTTATATCAGACTGGAACTTGCTGCTTTTAAAAAACAAAAAAAAACCCCAAGCAAACAAAAATCCCCAACTCTGTTTCCAGATCTGAATGTTCATCAGGCTTTCTGTGCTGAAAAAATAAAAAGTAGGCTCTGTTAAATTATAAATCTTCCATTCTAGTCTCAGCCCTACTTTAAGTAACTTTAACATACCTCATTTGTGAAAATTAATAACTTTCCCTTTAGGTTGGAAAGTGGGTCTCATGATTAGTAACTGATATGAAATGCACAGAAATGTTAAAATCACTTAATAATAGGTCTATGGTATACAATCCATAAGTTCCACATTCTAAACTTAGTTCACTTCGCTGAAGCTTTGATGTATTTTGTAGGACATATGCTTTCTAGCTGCAGTTAGGGCAAACGCAAAGAGTGTAAGACTGCCGTTTGCATTCATGTTTTTTCAGATACCTAAATTAACGTCCTCTCAGAAATATCCATGAAAGGTTCAGTTTACAGATGACCTGTGTCTGGCCTGTAACAGTTCCATTGTAAGAATAGGGAGTCAAGCCTGCATTTGGCCATGTGAAGCGTATTTTCAAAGTGTATGATAAAAGCAATTTCACTACTATTGTCTATAAAATGTATTACTATATGTCACCTATTATGCAGCTGTAGCAGAGGCTTCTCTTCTGCTAGCACACAGTAATTAACAAGAAAGAGGAGGGAGCAAGAGACACTTTTCAAAGAAAAGAACAATTTAAACCACTCTTACAATCACTTTCATTATAATCAACATTTTTATCTAAAAGGTAACTTGCAGTTTGAGATAATCTGTGACCTTTAAGAATATCATCATGAGTACGTGTTTAAAATATATATCAGATTGAGTAGGATCTCTAATTTATTTATACTGTTTTTTTAACTTTGTACAAGATTTTCTTTTGTGTTTGCAACCTATGTTTTGCTCCTTTTACTTCAAAATTTAGATCGCAGTTAGACCTTAGATAAAACCAGAAGAATATAATGCATTAGGTAAAATCATATAAAACTCTCAAACCCAAATGCTGAAATACACTATCAAATATGCTAGGGGCTATTGCTTCCCCTAGTGTAATATTGCTTGCTTTTAAATTGTTCTCTTCTGACAAGAAATCAATAAAATACAGAATTCCTTTAATTAGTTGGAATTTCAAACTAAGCATCTTATCCTTTTAGATTTAAAATCATTATGAAGGTAGGAAAAAGCCTACAGAAATTAATTCAGTAAAGAAATTATATACAAATTGCAAGATGTTATTTAATTCTCAGTTAATTAGGTACAATATTCTCTAAATGTTTTCCTAGACTGAATTGTGCAAAGTGATTCTAAAAATCCACAGCTTGCATACTTCTTGAGTAAGAGTCCAGCTCTCGATTCTATACAGACAAAGGCAAGCTAAGCAGGCAAAACTAAATCTATCATTGAACTTAAAATAACTATTAAAGAATTTAAGGACCAATGTACAACTTTTAAAGAAGACTCAGACCAATAACACTTTTTTTTTTTTTTTAATAAGTACAAAGAACTTCTTGCATACGACCTTAGCTTGTAACTCTTTTGTGACCTAGGATTTAATTAAGCTAGTAACCCCTTAATTTCTAAATTATTTCCTCCCTACAACTTTTTAATACTTAGTCTCTGCTTCCTCAATAATATATCATTGTCATTCATAGTACTGAAAATAGAATTTAAATAGTTATTTATAGCCACCATTCACCTTTTTATGGAGAGATTAAGCAATATTTGAATAAGATGGAAGTATCTATGTAACCAGGGCTTCCTCAAGAATTTGAAGTGGCAGTAAAAGCAGTCTCCAAGTCATTAGTGATTTTTTCCCATGACTTGGAGTGTAAATGATGTATCGCAGGCCAATAGAAGACAAAACTTCATCGTTAACTTTTTAAGGAGGAAAAAAAGAGTATGAGAAAATTATAGACCTGTCAGCCTCATTTCAGTATCCAGAAAGATACTGGAACAAATTAAACAATCCATTTACAAAGCCTTGAAAGAATAACAAAGTGACTAGAAACAAACTGCATTAAGCCAATTGAATTTCCCTCTTTGACAGGCTAAGTGGATAAGGGGGGGAAAGTCATAAGTTGTTCTACATGACATTGTCAAAGAAATTAGGAAAACATGGTGAAGATGAAATTATCATATGCTGTGTGCACAGCTACAAAAAAAAAAAAAAAAAAAAAGAGAGAGAGAGGGCCCAAAAAACTAATCAAAACATCATGCACAGGCAATCCTTTGGTAAGGATTCTTCTCAGTTTGACATCAAACAGGGTTCTTCAGAGGTTTGCTCTGGGTTCAGTACTTTTCAATAGTTTATAATAAGACTTAGCTCCAAGTGGAGAGCAAACATTTCAGATGTACAGATTATGCCATTTGTGTGGCATGAAATTTCAAAAACAAGTGAGCAAGTCTTATTCTGTGACCTATAAAGTGTTCACCTCGTGTAAGATGCAGAAGCTTGCTATTCTACCCTCCTTATTTCCCATGACACTTCAGCTTATCTACCTTTGGGGCATCATAATTTAAAACAGGATGGAGCATAGAGAAAGGCAACAGAAACAAGAGATTTAAAAGATGATACATTAGAAACTGTTCAAAAATAGATGTGTTTATTCTTTAATACCATACTATTACTGTCCTTGAGGACTGCAGGAATAGGCGGGAGAGGGAAGAGTTGATTAATGATAGTACTGTTCTAGTGAGTAAAGTGTTTTTATGGAGAGTGTGAAAAGTTTTTCCTCCAGATTCAGGGACGTTTGGTCAAGGATTAATGAGCTTTGCCTCCAAGAGAATATAGACTGCTAGAAAGACAGTCTTTCACACATATGAGCGTACAACTACTTACCTAGAATGGTTGAGGAATCCCTGCCAATAAACAACTCTTCAAAGTGGCTGGACTTAGGTTTGAGGTTGTGACAAAATCCAGGAGAAGTAAGTACCAAGTAAGTGACATTAGTAATAGGAACCAATGGTTTGGTTTTTTTTTCATCCCCCTCTTAGGAAAGTGAAATTGAACTAGAAAGGCATATTTGAAGCTGATTTTCCTGCTGGAAAAAAATAAAGAGAAACATTTTCACTTAAGTCTCATCAACACCACATACAACTAAGAAAAGCAACCTATTAAATGTAATGTAATTATAGGGAAATACTGAATTCTTCGCAAGATATTTTATCACTTCATGGAAAGGGATAAAAACGTACACATAATTGCACATGTACTAGCTTGAGAAATTCCTATTTGTCACCACAAGAAAGATATAAATAACCTAGCTAAAAAAAGCTAAGTGAATCAAGAAGGCTAAGAACAATGGGGGAAGCTTATGATCTTTACTTCCTGTCTTGAGTTAATCAGTTTACAGAAAGTGTTTCAGCAAATGAAGCAAAGGCAGCACTCAAGAGTCCAAGACCTGTCTATCACATTCATTGTCCATGAAGAATATAAACTAGAAGCAAATCTCAAATACACCTTTGTGACACTTCTTCTGAATCAGTCTAAAAATCAAAGACTTATATAGTATCCCAAATAAAAAAACCACCCCCCAAAAAAAGAAACAAAACTAAAAGCTTGACCACTAAGTGTTTAAAAAAAGGAAAAAAAGAAAAAAAAAAAAAGTGATGCAGGTCCACAATAGATAATTGATATCAGGAGCAAATTTTGTCCTTAACTATACTTTGCTTCTGCTTAAATGTCTTCCACTGGTGCAGTGAAATAAATCCATGTTCTTCTCTGTTAGTTCTGAATCAATTAAAAATACCTCATAGATCCAATTGTAAGAGAAGAAATATTTAAATAGAAAATATGACACCTGCAAAAAGCCATAAACACAAAATAATGAACTTAATTCTCCATTAATGGAAATGTTCAAATGAAGACCAAATTTCTGCTTAAGGAACATAGTAAGCATTCAATCACAACAGTGACCAGTCTCAAAGCAAAACTTTCTGGAAACACATCACAGCTAGGTATCCAATCAACTGTTTCCACACCAGCATCTGGTGCTAGTTGAGATATCATCAGTTATCCCATCTTGCCTCCAGCTACTACTATGAAAGGGCACAGATCATCTGTAGGTCTGATGCCATATCTGAGACAACTGCATGGGTCAAGCGGTAACTGGGACACCTCTGTCAGTGAGCAGCAAGAGCAGGGCTGCTCCACAAAGGGAGAACAAGCCAGGAGCCAAGGGTGACTCCAGCACAAGTGGTACCTCCCCAACACAGCACAGTACCTAAGCAAGAGGGGCAGAAACACGTGCTAACAGTAACAGATCACACAAACAGCCCAGTGAGCACCAGTCGAAGGCAAGAGTCAGAACCAGGGCTCAGGCAGGAGGGGATACAGACAAGAGCAGCATAGGTAGGAGCAAGACTAGTGCCCTGGCCTGAGCTGAAATGGGCCCATGGGTAGGGGTGTGGGTGGTGGTCCCAGGTGAAGGTACTATTAGGTACCTATTAGGGTACTCAGGGCCCTGACAGTCTCAAATGGCACTAGATGTCTTAGTCTGGGTGAACTGGGTGCCTAATGTTTTGCAATTAGTTGGATAACTTCATCATAATAACAATCAAATAGTTTTATAATAATATTTTATTTTCTTTACTATCTATAATAGAAAGTAGTAATATTTTTATTCTTACAGATAGCATTTTATCTCACTTTTCCCCCTTCTTTCCTTGCAACTCTAAAGGTACCATTGGCTATTTTTACTCTCTCAAACTTTCCCACTTCCATAGATATAATTGCCTTATTTCTGATTTGCTATTCCCTCCCATGTCTCAAATAATTATTTCATGTCTCCCTTTAAAATTCAGTTGCCAGAATATTTACTGACCTTTAATCCATTTTCTTTTTACATTTTTCTTTCCTTTTTTAATTTAAGAAACTGTTTATAAACACGCAGATACATCACTATAACTGAAAATCGTTATTTTATATTTTAACAAAGGGATGCACACAACAGTTGGCAAGCATTGTGTTCTGTGCATGCTACAATTCTCAGTAAGGATGATAGTTATTCACCACCAGCTGTTTATAGTGCAATGATGATTGTGGACCAATTGACCAGGGATTATTGCTTCCTCCCTACTTAAGGTGAAGTGTTTACATATTCTATGAATATTGCTGATGAGGAGTCCTACAGGAAAAGGCTGGAACTATGCTGTAATTAGATTGTTTGTGAAGTATTTTTCAAATATTTGTGATTTTGGTTTTTAATTCTGGCCTACAGATTGTACTACTCTAAATCATTGAAAAATAGGCATATATAAGCATGATATTGCTTATATATTTAAAAAAAGAAGAAACGAAAATAAAAGCAAATCAATATATATCTGTCAAACAAGTCTGAAGGAAATAGTCATCAAATTAAAATTGGTCTAACAGCCTCCCTCTTGTTAAAGATGTGTTGGAAAACATCTTCTGGTAACAACACTGGTAACAACAGAATTGTGTTTTCTTAACTGTGGTGTGGCATGGTGAAATCTACCCTTCCCCTCCATGTAATAACCCACTGACCTCAGTGTAACTATTTTTAATTTACATCGTAGCCATTGAGAGAATTTATCTATCCATCCATAGAAAATCAAGAAAACCAACCCTGCTCCCCCCAAAAATGCAAATCACTGGAAAACAATTTATTAATAAGAAATTTCTAACCATTAGTAATAAAATGACACTGAAAAGATTAATTCGAACAAATCAAACTTGATCACAAGGAAATTAAGTACAAAAAGTCATATTATTAGAATATAATAAACGTACTATCAAGTCACTGAAAATTTATTCCATCTCTAGTGAAAACACATCATATACTTTACGTGATGCGTTGTATACAGAACTAACTGTTCTGCATACAGAAAATACATTTAATAGAGTAACAGAATCAGTAAGATGTCTGGAGTATACCAAAATCCACTGCCATTAGGAAGAGATTTTTTGGATTGCCTTTCTGATAACCAAGTCTGCAACTTAACAGTGCATTTTTAAAGAAAAAAAAATTAGCTATGCAGCATGCAAGTAGCATGTAAACTATAGTACTATAAAAAGCAACTTATTTAAGAAGCGTGTCTAACTGATCTGGTATCAGGTTTCCTCAATTAACAACAACAACAGATGATGATTATAACTTTCTAAAGAACCTGAGTATAAACACAGGTTTACATAAAATTTACTTATAATGAAATTCTCTGTGCCTCCCTTATTTCTGCTGAGAAACACCTTACTTATAAAGGTTGAGGGTGTTCAGAGACAGAGGAGCTTAAAAAACTTTTATGTTATCTGTAGCTCTAAAAAGAATCCAGGAGGCAGAGACAATAAATGAGTTTGTAACCAATGCTGAGTAAAATTCTGTATGGATCAGCAAAAGAGCTATGTGGGTTTATACATCTGTGGATGTGATCCCCATACCTTATATAGACTTCCACCTGTAACTTGCAGAAATATTTACTCTAATTCTTGTCTCTTTTTTCTTTTTAGCCCCCCCCCCCCCCAAGGGAATGTAATATGTACTTTAGGATACAGTGGACAAAGTACAACATGGAGCCCCTGAACAAGCTCATGTTCAGGTTTGGTGCAAAACAGCCTAATGGTTCTAGCTCAGCACTCCTGAAATGCAGAAGACAAGGGAAGACAAAATAGAAATGTCAGAGTTACTCCAGGTTTACTCAGCTAGTTCATGCTAGGTTTATTGATTTGGTTTTAGCTGCATGATGCTAAATCTGGCAGACAAATCCACAATGGAAGGAATGAAAGGGAAGCAGTAGAAGACCCAAAGAAAAGGAAAAAGGAAGTAGCAAGGAAAGACAAGGGTGAGAAGGTAGGGCCAAAGAGGGCCAAAGAGTACATTCCCATCTTCCTCAAAAAAACACATCACTTATCAAAAAAAAAAAAAAAAAAAAAAAAAAATTCATGTCACGGAATAACTGGTCTGGGACCAAAAGATTTCCCTTCAGTGGCCAGATCTTCCATCTTTTGGGAGAAGCAATTGCAGATATTCAGTGGGTACCACTGTGTCACCAATACACACTGACTGGTTATGGCTGGATGTGTGACTTTCCTCACCAATTGTGTCATTCTACTGTAGAAATAATACTGTTCTGTTTGTTAACAAAGTGGCTGGCTATGGCACATTTTTATTAAATCCATTTCATCATTACTTTTGTCAGAAAGTCAGTTTTGGAAGTGAACTTTTTTTTTTTTTTTTTAAATTGAGGCCTACTCATTGACAATTCTACTAAGGAAAAAAAACCTAAAGCTGTGAAACTCCAGATTGAGTTTCATACTCAGAATAAAATCCTCCCGAACAGACACTATTATGGAACCCATTGGAGCTGTTCAGAGAGTCAGATACTACTCAGGTAAGTAAAAACATGTTGTAAGAGATAATCAATCTGCAGAAAGTAAGCTAATACTGTTTTACAAGTACCACGTTGAAGAACTATTCAGGACTACTGCCACAACAAGCAGTAGTAATTTCCAAAGAAGTAATTTGCCATTTTTCACTAGTTACATTTGCATTCCCTCTTGTGCCGTTTGCAATGCTTGGGGGAAGTCTTTCAAATATATGCCTCCAAAGTTTCCTCATTATTTTCCATGAAATCCTTCCTCATTCTGTGAAGATTTTGTAGGGGTTGGCCATAGTACATTGCTTTCATTGTCAGTCATGCTGACTACACTGTCTCACCATTTCCAGGTCTCATCTTGTATAGTCGCTGGAGTTTAGGACTGTCTACAGCTCCACACTTGTACATGCTTATGTGGCTGTAGATGCTTACACGTTAGAGTGTACACAGAAATGAATCCCTGTGGCACAGTCAACAACCACTTCACCGGGGGTGGGGGGGGGGGGGGGGAAGGTTTGTGAACAGAGGTCAAGAACTGCTTAGAAATCCCTAAGGATACCTAAAACACAGGTTATTAAGCTACTGCAAAGTGGTACATTTCAACATGGTCTCTCTCAAACAGCTGTCCATGAGCCAGTGGTTGATTATGGAGCCCTGAGGTTATGTGGTCTGTAAGTCTTCTATTCTTACAGCTAACAAGATGAACTCAAATTCTAACCCTGTTTTTTAATGAAATCATTGGTTGCAGTCCCAGGAAAGTTACGGAATTATTATTAAAAGGTGTGCTCTGTGCTAGGCAAAAGATTAAGAATACTTTTCCTTGTGAATAAGGTGCTGAACTAGACATGTGGGTTATATGTAAGAATCCAAAGGAAATTTTGACCTCCCTGAAGGTAATGGAATTTTGTCGTTTTATAAAATGACATTTATTATAAAATATCATTGTCATTTTAACAATAATTTATTTCCCATTACTGACTTTCTTGAAAAAGTCACTTCACCTTTCTAAACATCCCATTCTTTAGCTATAAAGTAAGGATAATAATGAATTACTTCCCTTTGTGAGGTATTTTTAAAATGATGATAAAAATCATCATCAGACTGCATTCTCAGGAATACAGATTTTACTTCTCCATGTCAAATGTGTAGCACCCAATTGCCAACACAGTCGTCTTCAACAGAAGATTGGTTCTATACTAACGGTAAATTAAGAAATAAATTATATGATTATACTGAAGTTTTATAGTTCTGCATTCATTTGCAGTAGTTAATGCTCAGCCATTTATCCCGGTGGTGAAACAGATATTTAAAAGTTCTATTAAGATGAGAACAGAATCTGGCTAACACAAATGACTGATCTTAAAGTTACATTTATTTCTATCAAGGAGTGATATTTTTATGGTACATTCTCCCATTGACATTTTGGCAGGTGTCAGAATGATAGCACAGAGCATCAAGGAATTCCCATAGACTAGATTCTCAGCAGATGTAAATCAGCAGAGCTAAAATGCATTAGAACCACAAGAAATTATACCACCTAAGAATCTGCTCTCAGTTATCTGCTATCCCTACTGAAATATCTTTCAAGTCAGCAGTGTCCACTGTTATCGCTTTAATACCATGCTGTATTGAGTCCTAAAAGTCATATGCCAAGCCTGTGAATCAATGCAAAACCCAGTGGACTAGAATTAATGAAATTACTGTGATGGGTCTGCAAACTGTCTATAATATTTTGTGTCCATTATATATCCAGCTTTTTCATAGAGTCTTGTATTTGTTCTCTGGTCTATTTTGCTTTTAAGTAAAAGTATGTCTGTTGAGAGTTAGAGGGTGTTTTTTTAATGACAATGTACCCTCTTTTTGTTATGCTTTGTTCTTGTAATTTTGAAAATATGGCAGTTTTGTTTTGAATGAAAGCAAAAAATTATTGCTTTTCTTTTCTAGTTCATATAAACAAATTATAATTTTACATGTTATTTCCGGATGGGAAATAACATAAGTCCAGTAGGAGCAATGTTACATGTGTGAGCGTTTTTTAAACAGTAGAAAATATTGAGAAATTAAAAGCAAAAGACAGATGATGTGGTGGTTTGATGATGGCCGGAAAAAAATGACTCAGAGCACTAATGTGTGCTCCATGCTATATTTTACAGAAAGCCAGAAATGACCTATTTTTTCTGAATGTGAAGCAGCCACTTTCTAAGTATTTTGATACTTCCTCACAGAAAAATTGAGAAAACAGCCTACCTAGAAATTCCTTCAGACATTCCTGTACTCAAGTACAGTGGAAAGATTTCATCTTCGTAGCATTTGTTAAAGATCTTCTGTATTCTATCAAGTGAAAACTGCATGTTCAATATATAATATCTAGTAATATGTCATTAATATATATAAAAAAGAGAAAAAGGTAATAAATGGATTTCTTTGGTCTGGAACCTCAAGACTAGAAGTACAAAGTACAGCCAAGGCAATAAGCACTTCTGTTTCTGTGGGCGTCACTTCTATATCAGTAAGGGCTGGTGGGGGTAACGAATGAACAGATTTTTTTAGTATTCAAGAAACTGCATCAAGTTCCAAGCAAAAAAATGCCATTTTCTAGTATATTTTGGGGACAGCAGACACAATGTAGAAATATTTAGATGTTTCAGCAAATAAATTACAGGAAAAAAAATCACTTCTGAAGACAAAGCAACAAAGTTTCTTCTTTATAGCTGTCTTTTTTATGCTTCATGAGCCATCTGTGTCTGTGTACATAGCCCAAGTACCTCTAAGCCTAAAAGTTAGTTCAGTCAGATACAAAAAGGAAAAAAAAAATTTGCATAGAGCTACTTCAAGAAAGATAACCTTGTGCATATAAGCCACAAGCAGTAAATCAAAAGGATGAGTCTCTCACCTTGCTTCCTTCATTAGCTTCCCTGTAGAGGCTCCAACAGGCAACTTCACAGAATCACAGACTGGTTGAGGTTGGAAGAGACCTCTGGAGGTCTTCTTGTCCAATCCCTCTACTCAGGCAGGGCCACCTAGAGCTGACTGCCCAGGACCATGTCCAGATGGCTTTTGAATACTTTCAAGGATGGAGACTCCACAACCTCTCTGAGCAACCTGTGCTGGTGCTCAGTCACCCTCAGAGAAAAAGTGTTTCCTAATGTTCAGACAGAACCTCCTGTGTTTCAGTTTTTGTGCTTTGCCTCTTGTCTTGTCACTTAGCACCACTGAAAGAGCCTGGCTCCATCTTCTTTAGGACTTCCCTTCAGGTCCTTTTCTTGCAAAGCCGCTTTCCAGCTGGTCAGCACCCAGCATATATTGGTGCCTGGGATTGTTCCTCTCCAGTTGCAGGACTTTGCACTTCCCTCCAGTTGCAGGACTTGTTGAACTTCATGAGGTTCTCATCAGCCGATTTCTCCAGCCTGTTGAGGTCCCTCTGATGGCAGCACAACCCTTTGACATATCAGCCACTCCTCCCAGTTTTGTGTCAACAGCAAACTTGCTGAGGGTATACTCTGCCCCATCATCTGGCTCATTAAGGAAGATGTTAAACAGGATTGGACCCAATACTGACTCCTGGGGTAACCACTAGTTACTGGCCTCCAACTAGACTTCATGCCACTGATCATCACCGTCTGGGCCTAGCCATTCAGACAGTTTTCAGTCCACCTCACTGTCTGCTCATCCAGCTGCTTCATCAGCTTCTTTATGAGGATCACATTGGAAATAGTGTTGAAAGCCATACTGAAGTCTAGGCAGACAACATCCATTGCACTCTCCTTGTTTACCAAACCAGTCATTTCATCATAAAAGTTTAAGTTTGTCAAGCACAACTTCCCCTTGGTGAATTCATGCTGGCTACTCCTGATGACTTTCTTGTTGTTCGTGTGCCTGGAAATGGTTTTCAGGATTAGTTGCTCCATCACCTTCCCAGGAATTGGGGTGAGGCTGACTGGCCTGTAGTTCCCTGGATCCTCCTTCTTGCCCTTCTTGAAGACAGGAGTCACATTTCCTTTCCTCCACTTCTCCCAGTCACCATGATCAAAGATTATCAAGAGTGGCCTCACAATGACATAAGCCAGCTCCCTCAGCACTCGTGGGGTCATCCCATCAGGGCCCATAGATTTATATATGTCCAGTTTGCTTATTTATTCCCTGACCTAAACTTCTTCCACCTAGGGTACAATTTTCTTGTTCTAGATTTACCCTTTGTTCTCTGAGGCCTGGGATTCCTGAAGGCCAGCCTTGCTAGTAAAGACTAAAGCAAAGAAGGCTTTGAGTACCCCAGGCTTTTAAAGGTCCTGTGTCACCAGATCCTGTGCCTCATTCACCAGTGGACCCACATTCTCCCTGGTGTTCCTTTTGGCACCTGTGAACTTATAGAAGCCCTTCTTGTTGCTTTTGACATGCAGTTCTTCCTCCACCACCACCAAGATGAGCGGAGGAGAAATCAGAAGCCCAGACTCTTACACACGCTTTGCAGTGGCTCCTACCTCAATGTGGAGAAAACCTCCTGCTGGTTCCAGATGTTGGTGAAAGCAGCCTGGCAGGTTATGCCTCAGTCATGGCACTGCTGGCTAACGGTGCTGCCCTCCAGCTGCTCCTGAAAGCTCCAGCTGACAAATGCCTCCAAGAGAACCATCTACATAGAGATGAGGTTTGGGTTATGGCTGGATGACTCAGATGCCTTCCTGACCATCAGCTAAGTAGATGCCCACCTTACCAGTAGCACGACATGGCTGGAGAGCTGCACTGTGACAGGGATGCAGTTCTTCAGGCATATGGCCAGGTGCGCCTAGCACAACAGCTTCTACCTCAAGTAGCTGCAGCTCTGCACCCGTATACTGGTGGGCACAGACTTTTCCACCCATGCCTTGAAGACAGCTGTGATGCAACTCCTGGTTACCATACCTCCATCAAGCTGGCACAGGAGGAATTTCCTGCTGCTGCGGAATGATGCCCTGAGGCAGATGTGCTGCTGCCTGGAGGAGAAACACTTCCACCACCTTCTCTTCAGCAAGAAGATGGTGCCTGAGGAGATGGTCTTGTCTCTGGCCTTCTGCATGGCCAGCCTGCTCAACCTATCCCAGCACCTGATGCAGGAGCTGGCTGCCCATGCCCAAGCACTACAAGAGTTCAAGGAGTTGCAAGATTGGCCCACAAGACTGCTGATCTCCAGATATTGGAAGAGGTCTTCATGCACAGAACTGTGTTTGTGGGGCTCACAGCTGACAGACAGACCTCATACCCCAGGGAAAAAGCACAAGGGACAAGCGCCATGAGTGCAGAGCAGGGCTCTGGCTGCTGCTGCAGTGCGAGGCTTGGGCACAAGCCAACGCAGAGCAGCAGCTCCAAGAGCAGGAGGTGCATCCCATCACAGCTTACCGAGAGAAAAGGGAAATCTTCATGAGCATTTTGTAGTAGCCAGCATACTGAATAACTTTTCCCTGTTAGATTTATTTAATCTAATGCCCTAGTATTTTCCTCCCTAATTAGCATTGCTTTTGTGTAATTAAACTTTTGATTTCTATAGAGAGATGCTATAGCTATGAAATTCATAATTAAAAATGTTGTCACCAAATTGTAGATTTTAGCTACATCCATGCAATCTTAGTGAATCCCACAGCTTTGGGAGTATGTCATATGAACAGATTGCAGATGGAGAATGCCACAGAAGGTGAGAGAATAGAAAACTGCTTTGGTGTGGTAGATATAGCTGCAAAACAAAGCCCACCATTCCACAAACCACCAGCTAAATGCTATAAACCATGCATTACAGCTCTTCTGTTGATATTCTGAAAATAATTATGATTGTGAGCTGTCAGAAAGATTCACTGCACCAATTATGTTCATCACCAACTGACAACCTACCTAGGCAAACCCTTTTAAAATCTGAGCCTCCTACAACACTAATGAGCATTAAAGAACAAAATATACAGCTCCCGTGAGCTGGAGGCACAGCATCATAGCTTACCACTGCTATAAACAGTAAATCTTTACATATGCCTGTTGGCAATGATGTTTCACAAATGTCAGCATAGACTCTTGTTTTCTAACTTCATCAGTAATGCTCTTCATTACATTTATAATCTGCAACCTAAAATCAACTGTACCAACATAAAGAAATATGTTTTGTACAGAGAACAAGACTTCCTCTTGGGGTGGGAAGAAGCAGGGTGGTGTGAAAAGGGTTTCATATAACTTTCAAGGACTTATAGCCCCCCCTGAAGATTTCTAGGTCTCTCTCTAAAGACTATACTGCTGTTTGTTTCCAGTGAAAGGTTTTGGGGGGTTTTGTTGTTGGTGGGTTTGGGGTTTTGTTTGTTTGTTTGCTTGTTTTAAGCAGTGCTGGCCATGGAACAGTGCCACAGTCTCTGTCATATTCTATGCTGCAATGTAGCCATTTGTCACAACGTCGTATGTGCTACAGGACCTCATTGAGGTGTCATGCCCTCAAAACCCATTCCTGTTGCCAAGAAAGAGACACAATAAAACAGGAGTATGTTCTACTAAAGAAAGAAATTGTTTTGTTTGTCAGGAGTGTTGAGAGCAGTAACTTCACTCGGAGGAGCACTCTCAGATTATTTTAGCACAGTTGTCACATGCACAGATAAACCCAGTGAAATATAGTGTTCAGGATCATTATTTGTATAGCATTTCAAAACAATTTGTCTTGACTTAATGCTTTCATAAATACATGATACTTGGAACTCCTGGGTGCATCCACAGGCCACTCCAAAACTGAAGCCTAGAAAAATGTAGCAATCAACTGTGTAGTACCATATGTGGAAAACCATTTCATTAAAATAACACAAAACAACAAACAGCAGATCACTAAGTAGAGATTTCTAATAACATACCAGAGAAAGAAGAGGAAAAGTGTTTAAAAGGTGAGAAACATTTCAGACCCCTTCACTAAAAAGCTGAATTCCATTATACAGTCAAGTGCAAAAATACCTGTTGAAAGACACATCAGCTGTGTACTCAGAAGCATATTTTATCCCAGTGTCACTGCCAATGCTCTTCAGGACAGTTCCATAGAAGTCTGCACTGTCCAAAGGGAGATATAGCTGGAAAACAGGCAGGAAAAACTTCCAAGTGCAACCTTAAAGTGGAAAACCTTGAAGTGGTGGAAAAACTTTCCAGCACATAACAGAACACACTCATATGCACCTTGAACCACCCTGAATATATAAAAATATATCCCACAGTGATCTGTGGGCATGGTCTGTCCCACATACACTATCTTGCCCTCATGTCAAATTCTTATGCCCTTGATTATCTGCACATAGCACTGAAGTAGGAGTCAAATGATAAATGTGGCCAATATGTAAGAAATATACTGGGGAATTGCTCCTGCCTCCAGAATTATACATTTGGAAAGGTTTTTAGCAGGATCTTCCTTACAAAATCATGCTTTTGATCGTTGGGTAAAGGAGTGACATAAGAGAAAGAAAAATCAGTAGCTACCAAAAAGTAGAAGAGGAGAATTTGGGCCTCCAATTCAAGAGTTCCATAGGGAGAAAAAGGCAATGAAACAACCAGCATGTCCACACAGCTGCAGGCTTCCTATCACCATGGACACATCATCTACACAAAAGGGTGTTAAACGGATAAGACTACAGTACTAGTCTTGTCAGCAGTGAAATAATGACCTTCAGGACACAACAACTGGCCCTTTTTGGCTGACAATCTTGGTAGATGAGAGGTGAATTCTATTAGTCCTTTCAATATTCCATCTGGCAGCCAGGTTTTCTCTGCCAAGCAATAAACCACAACTAGCGATATGGACTCTGCTAATCCTGCTCTTCTTCTGGTCGGAAGGGAGGATGCCCATTATGATTTGTGATCAAAAGGAATGGAGCAGAGTAGCGTCACAGAACTCCACAATAGTGGCTGGAATGGACCAATGCCAATGCTCAATTTCTGTGATATAAATCTGTAGGAATTTGACAAGTTTGGCAAGATAATCTTCCAATGAGGAGTTTGCAAGCACTTAAGCAGTTACTGCAGTTAACAGTTGCTGCAAAACAGATGACAAATATGTCTGTTGGTTAGTTTGGTCCAGTAGCTTGGTCATATACCTGTATCTGAAATGCATTCAAGAAGCGATGAAAATAAATTACATGGAGCCAAGAAAAAGTATTTCCTTTCATAGGTTTAACATTTTCTGAGCTTTAATTTAATTAAATGTCTTCCTGCACTTCACCTGCTAAAAAAGCTCACGTTTTCTGCTGTTGACTCCATTCATTCAAGTGGAGCAGAAGAAGAAAAGAAAGTCCAAATTCTGCTTCCAGGCAGGTTGAAGTCCAGTGCAGCTATGTATTCATCTTGCTCAAAAAATATACGTCATATATCTCTACCCAATAGTGGATAACATTTTTCATAAGATTTTAAACCACTGTAATTATACAGTCCACCTCCTGCATAAAGTAATTTTTCACACATATACTACTAAAGTGATGCTTGTAATAAGTTTTACCTACCATTCACCCTGCTGAAATCTGTTAATTAAGACTTTCAGACACACGCAATAATCCGACTTTTTCTGTTCCTGGAGGACTATACATATGCATGAGTGATCTCTGCAGCTGGAATGTTAACACTGCTGAGGGTAATAATCTATATACGTAACAGTAGCCATATGCCCACACATCATACCTTGCCCCTTTTACATAAATATAATCCAAATCTACATTCTGGGATATGCAGTGTTTCAGAAAAGATAGTTTGGGAAAAGAAGGTTCACTGGGCAACAAATTTTCTTTAAGCCTAGGGAACAAAAAAACCCTAGAAATAAGAGTTCTGATGCTTTCCAAAAATAAAACACAGGTATCAGAACTCCCTGGCTATTTGACATGTCCTTTTCTCTGCAGTAACAAATACATCTAAGGAGGCTTCTATTTTGATAGTCCTCTCTGAAAAGCCCTCCACCCTCTTCAATACAAGTTTTTAAGTACCGTTTAAGATCATAGCAGTTATTCAATCTTCCTTACTGCATAACACAAAAAAATGTATTTTCTGTCTGAGAAACAGCAGAGCTTTTAGAAAGTTATCCAAGCCTTGTAATATTATAGGATATAGGCTTCTTATGTAGTCCATCAGGAAAAACAGACACCTCAGAAAGGGAGATATGAAGCACCTACACATATGTTGGCAGAGACCAAAGTTTGTCTTGACATCTTATCTAGTAAAGCATTCACTGATCAAGTTGAAGATCACAGTCTGATGCCCCGATTGCTATAGGGATACTGACCCCTATCACTCACTTCCCAGCAACAGCCTCTAAGCAGCTGGTTCTTCCAAGGCACAGGATGCTCCCAGTCTGCTCTGGGTTTGCTTCCACATGGGCAAAATAGGAGTTCAGTCAGAAAGAGAAAATCCAAAAGTGGTTATTACTGCTCTTCCATTTCCTCTCTGATAACTACAGACTGGAATCCAGTTCTTCCCCTTTCCAACACAACTCTTTGAGGTGCTCCTGAACTGCTAAACTGGAGTTTAATTCTCATTTTTCCTTTCTGTGAGAGAGACGCTGCCCACAATGGTTTAACAACATTGCCAAATTCAAATAGTGCTCTCTGACAGGGATGAGATCTGTCCCTTCAGTCTTTTCCGTGCTTAAAGAAGCTCTGTTTGGTAAACAGGATATTTACCTTAATTCTTGTACACAGAGACATACTTAATGTTAGTGTAGCTGTAGTAAATTGTGAACTTAAATATTGTCTTGCAATTTCCATTTTTAATGAGTAGAAACCTTCCATTCATGGTGGACTTGGCTGGCCCAAGCAGATGCAGTCTAGTTCCTGCCATTTGCAACACTACCAAAGGAGCTGTGTTTCATTGTGTTATTTCCCATTTTAAACAGCAAAGACTCCATTTCTCAAATCACAAGATCTGGAATTCACATGATCTGCTCAGTACACTAGCCTGACTAGATCAGCATCCTTACTCACACCAGAGGACAGTAACTGGTATTTCTGAGGCACGGAGGATATCGTTTTCCTAATATTTGAAGTTCAGTAAGTAATTTGTGTCATAAGAAATGAGCTAGACAAGGCAACCATGTCACAGCTGACCTAGGTCTTTATGGCAGCTCAAACAAATGAAAGCATTTTAATGTAAAAGCAAAATACTCAGGTTTATAATCGTGCTTTTTTGATTTAAAAAAAAAAAAAAATCAAAGTTATCCACAGAGAGTTAATATTAGAAAAACAAAACAAAAATTCAATACCCTCAGACTTTGAAAATACTCATTTTTCTGCTACATATTAGCACAGAATATTTTCAACCAGCTGTAATAATCTTTCAGTAAATTATATATTCCACCTGCAGATCCTACTCTTTTGATAAAGATAATGGTTTTTTCTTATGACACAGAAGCAATAAAAATCTTTGTGTTACACACACTTAGGTCATGATAAATGAAAACAGCATTTGGCCACAAATTATCCAAGAGACAAAGTAAACAAAGTGGTTAAATTCTATCTTCTGTTCCCTAGAGATTCTGGGAGATCTTTCCTTAAAAGAAAAAGGGGAAAGAAAAACAACAAAAATGAGTTGAAATTCTAAATTTAAAATCCCTCAGCTGTGATGTAAAATAAAAATAAATAATAATAAAAAGGACCAATACCTCCCTCAGCTGTGCCCCCAAAACTCTAATTGATTCTCATAGGTATTGCCCAGGTAAAGCAGATAGCAAATTGAACCTAATATATAAAATAAGAATTTTTGTTTTTATGAAATAGATCTTATTGTACCTTCTGTCTTCATTGTGTTTCTCATATGTGTAGGTATGTGAAAACAGCTTCAGGAACCCCAGAAATGTGTTCAAATGAAGATGACAAATTTTTCGCTGTGATATTTAAATGAACTCAATATGCTAGAGTAGTTATACTGAGGTACTATTTGTGGAAATAACCCAGTTTAACAACTGAAGCCATGCATCTCTGGCAGCTATTGACAAGAGTTTCTTGTTAGAATATGCCACTTGCGAAAACAGAATAGTTCCAAACCTCAAGTGCTTTTAAAAGGTTGCTTAATTACTTAAACTATTTTTATTTCTAATTGGTACTTCCTTGGAATGGTTATGGTACCTAATTGGTTGAACATTAGTTCAATTTTACATTATATCTGATGGGTTATTGATTGCCCTTTGCTTTCAGCACACTTAGGACTTTCCTGGGGAAGCACATAAAAGAATAAATACTCCAACCCTGCTGCACCAGTAACTTGTCCTAGTAGGGCTGTTGCAGGTTTCCATATAAAAGATTCCTACCATTGCAGTCCATTGATCTAACAGTGTGTGATGCATTTCAATGTTGTAAACAGCTCCTGTGTTGGTGGTTGTTTTTTTTTTTTTTTTCTTCCTTCCTCTCATGGCTCCAGTCTTTGAAAGAAGAAAGCCCAAAACTCAAAGAATTGACCCCTTCTCCTTCTGGGGCATTGAGAGCTAGAAACTTGATACCATTTTAGCTATGCTTACTGATCTCAAGGAAGTACACAAATCAAACCTGAGTTTTTCAAGAGCATAAGAATCTTCCATAAGACTACATGGTAGCCTCTAAATCTTCTTACTGAGCTATTGTGCTTCATCTCAATGGACAGTTTAAAGGCTTTACAAACCAGCTTTTTGTTTCAATAATTTATTTTCCTTGCTGTCATTCTAGTTTTGTCAAATGAAGGTCAGCACACATTGCAGGGACCACTAAAAAAAAAATAAAATTAAGATGTTTGTATTGGTTAAGCAAGTGGAAGAAGACTCTGAAATTGTTCTGTTCTGAGGGTACTTAATCAAGCAGAACAGATGTTTATTATATAATTAGGGAACGCTTTGCTATCAGTATGAACAAATCATGAAATCAAATTGCTCCGTAATACTTCCCATTATTTCACAGACACTTGCTGTGAAGAATTGAGAGTAAGAAAGAAGCCAGATACAGTGTTATTCTCCAGCCCTAGGCACTGTTTGATTACCCGGCAGGGGGAACAATGCTGCCTGTTAGCATAAAGCCAGAAATGCTAGAGCCTTCTTCATCTGCCAGTCTAGTATAGAGAACTTGCAGAGGAGGGAGGGTTGTGTGGGGGGTGTGGCACAACTCTGCTATATTGTGCTCACCCTTCACTAACACAAGGTAGGAAGGTAAGAGGCCATAATCAGTAGAGACCAGGCATAGCTCCAGCAGCTTTTAGAGCAGGTTTGGGCAGATGATTCTTCTGTTCTAGTATTGGCGATGAACTAAATTTCTAGTCTGAGGTTTCTATAGAGACATGATGTCCTTCAGTAGACATCAAGGAGCTTTAATTCACAGAGAGTTTTGACAACCAGGCCTATCCCATTAGCGCCTCTAGGCAGGGAGACTGTATCTAAGACAGAAAGATGAATGTAGCCGGGGCAGGGATCTCAACCCCAGCAAGCAATTGCCTGTACTGTGAAGTTATTGGTTCCTTTTGGCCCTGGGCAGCAAAGCACTCTCCCCGAGAGAGTTCAGGCATGGTTCAGGTGCTAGCATGGAGCAGTGACTGTTCTCTCTGGGCAGCTCAGAAGTGTTTTGAACAATAAAGAATTTAACTTTTTGGACAGAACAGTTACTGTGCTACTTTGTCTGAGGGTTGGAGAGTCATTTCTGGCCCATTTAACTTCCTAGAAAACACCAAGGCCAGTGAGTCTCTAATCTGTCTGCAGTTTTTGAGGCCCAAGAAGGAATCTCAGTGCTGTACTCTGTCATTGTACCAGATTAAGTGGTGGTTCCTCAGGAGCCCAGCACCCAGTGGCATTGCGGGTGGAGGTCAGGACACATAACTTGGGAAGGAGATGGGAGGAAATGACTGCTCTCTAGAAGCTGCTCAGGAAAAGAGACAGGGAACATAGTAGCCACAGTGCTGAGTGGCTAGCACCTGAAGCAGAGGAATACTCACTGGAAATCAGCTCTAGGCCAGTCATCTACCAACCTTGTAGTGCTATCACCTGGAACAAACTACCTAAGAATAAACCAGCCCCCAAAGAAGGAAGCTGTATCTGTGGCTGGAACCATCGGGTGATGTTACTTAACTTGAGCTCTTGATACCAAAACCAGGGTTCAGAGACTTTCTTGACTGGATGCTTCCTTGAGGGAAGGTCTCCCTTGAGTGAGAGGTAGGCATCCAGCACTCACTGCTGACACATGGATACCCTAGCTCACTACCCTGACGTATTTCCCATAGTCTGTAACTGTGCGTATGCAAACCAATTCAAATTCCAGACACGTCCACTGACATTCCCAAATTAGTTCTGATAACAGTTGTTACAGAAGTGCTCCAGATCTATACAGATAGAGCTATCTAATAGATAAAATGCCAATAGATGGTCCTTCTGAACACGTAGCTTTACTCCTGAGCTTCATAAGACTGATCTACCTTTTTGTATCCACTGCAAATGGCTTCTTATGATGAGCTGTTAAAAAGGTGAATGAAACTTAAAGCTTTATCTTATTTTTACTTCATGTGCAGAAATCCCTTCAACAGCACTGCCAGAAAAAAAGGTTTTATGAAATAATGATTTGCCACATGCAGATATTATGAATTTTTTCAAGTCTAGACTCAAGGTCTGATTTCTAGAATTGCTCAGTACCATCAGTTCCTATGAAATCTGCAATTGTTATTGCTTTTTTTCATCTGCTGACCCATCTCTAGGTGGAAGCCTACAAAAAAGAACAGAGTAAATTAATTTCTGTCCCCCTTTTCTGATGATAGTCATTTACTCTGTTGCAGGAGCCTCTGAACTTTGCTTAGATACAGGTATATCTTAGTTTTTATATACATATTTCTGCTTCCAAAGTTCTAAAATACTCATTCCAACCGAGAAAACCTTGAGTGAGCAACAGAGGTTGCAATATGAAAAATTTAAGGCAGAGAGAAGTCAGTTGATCTCTAGCTGATCTCTAGCTTGTAGCTAACAATGGTAATTTGGAGCTGGAATAGCTTTGTAAATAATAAAAGTCCACACTGTTTATGTATGTTATTCATGCTGTATTCTTGCTGAACCTCATAGGTATGACAGGATAATGTGACTGGTCTGTTCCTCTTTTTCCTTATTTTCATACTCACATGAGGTCACTAACACATGAGAGTCACAATTAAAGCACTGCAATAGTGGAGTGAAAAACACAACTAAAAATGCATGCAAAAAATGTTCTAAATTTAAATAGGCTTACTTCAGCAACTAATCTCTATTATTCAGCATTTACAATAAGTAATATCCAACTAAGGGTACTCAGCATCTTAGCTTCTGCCATAAACTCTTAATGTAAGGCCCAATCATATGATGACTCTAAATTGTCACAATCAATGACTTATCAACATATGACTAAAATGAATATAACATTCATTTTCAATTCATTGTATGGTTACCTTTTTCCTGCAACATGATATTGTTTTCATTCAATGTGAATTACACTCTAACAGCTATACCATCACAAAACAACACTAATCTGGAGAAGGAACAAACAATAAAGAATGAGTAACCTAATATAATTCTAGCTTTGGTGAAGTCAGACTTCTAGTCTTTGAAAATATTTATTCTTCTACTTGGCATTTGAATTAATTTCTCTGATATCCTTTTACATTCCAATGAAATTAAACCCTTTATCCCCTCAAACCCTCTCTCTGTGTAACCTACAGTAACACACACACCCCATTTGGTTGTTATTTATTTCTTTTATCTTTTGTTTATATTCAGTCTGGTCCAGTTTATTTCTCTGGGATCTAAATGGAGAGACACCCCTGGGTACCACAGTATGGTCTGTCCATAAAGAATGGGAAGGAGAAAATTCTTTTACTGCAGGTGGCAGAACAAGTGTCATGTACTAAGGCTGAGAAGGGAATGATCAGGGCTGTTAATTTTTAAAGTAATCCGAGGAGCATATATGCTGCTTTGAGGAACATTGGCCCTGTGGAAAAGGAACTGATACTGAATCACCATGAAGGGAATTTGGAAAATTGCACCACAGCTCTTCCCGCAGCCACGCTTTCTGAGACAAGTCAAGAAGAAATGCTAATAAACAAAGGGTTCCCTCACTTGGCAGTTCTGGGGTCTGCAACCAAACCTTCTGTGGGCCTTTAGATGTGGCATTTCTTGCTCAACTTACTTGAGTGAACTCTGAAGAGGAAAGTGGTAGAAATAACAAACAAAACCCTTTGTGGCAGTAACCATAAACAACTTTCTACCTACTTTGCCTTCCGTTCAGCAAGCCTCTCAACAAGGAAAGTTTTTTCTGGTTCTGTGTTCAACACTTGTACTGCAGATTTTCCCTGTCTTTTAGTCATCTCACTATATAAAACTCCTTTGAACACAGTTCAGTCTTGACTACAGCTAGTGTATTCAGTTAAATGCCAGATGGTGAGGCAGGGTATCTGGCCTTATAAATAAATTACATTGGATCTCTGAGATTATGGCTAAATGCCCTTTCTGCAATTGCTACCTTTTGAAACCGGATGCAAACTGGAAGTTAATAGTGTCACATTCATCGCGTAATAGTTAGTACAAAGCTTGTTTTTTTACTATATAAAGTTAGATATCTTTCAACAGCTACTTAGATCAAGACAAATATTCTCTAACAAAAATGTTTTGAAACATTTTTCCTTGCCCCCAACCCTATTATCACCATTAAAAGCTTCTGTTTGAAATAGTTCATAATAAATGTAAATCAACAAAAAGACAGATTTAAGAAAAGACAGTAGCAGACTTTTCATGAATATCACCAGCTCCTCTAAGTCTATAAAATTACTGTAGATACTTTAACTGATACTGAAAATAAGTTGGCATAGCCCAGGGAAGGAAAGGATTATTTTAAGAAAATTTTGCTCAACAGTGACCACTTCTACTTCATTAGTTACTGCACAATGGGCTGTGGAATGAAACAGTTTTGTCCCCAGAAGAGAGGAAAGACAGACTTCAATGCCTGCCACTAAAATACTGAGCAAACTATATCACTTCTTCCTAAATACTTATTATAAAATTTGATACAGTTACAAGTTTTGGAAGATTCATGTGTAATCCAGTTATATTAATATTCAGTATTTGCAATGGCTGAGACTGGCTAGTAGGCTAATTAAGACTCTTTTTTGCTGACACTATCTTCGTTCACTGTATCTTTTTCCATCAAGGACCTTCACCATGGATGCTCATGAAATGAAAGTTGGGACATGCCAGCTTCTGCAGCCATAGGCACACAAAAAGGAGCAATTCATCAAATTCAGCTGTTTTTCACAGAATGGTATACACTGATGAGGCTGTAAACGTAAAAACAGTTGTGTTAATGGAAGACAAAGTTTTGGAGTGGGAAGCTGAACTGGAACATTTGAGTTTTAGGAGAAATAACTTACAGCTCTTTGTCTAAGATGCTGTCACCTTGGTCATAGCATGTTACTAGCTGTTAATGAATGTATTATTGCAGCTTCTTTGCCTGGGAGATATTTGTCTGTCCCCACAGCTTTGCCACACAACCTTTACTATCCTTGCATTCCTTTTGATAGCAAAGCGTCAGAAAAAAGCACAGTTCAATAGCCAAAGCTGAAGGCAGTCTAATATTCACCAAGACTGTACAGCAGGCAATCGGTGTGGTGGGTTCTGCCCTCCAATTTGGGGAAGGTTTCTATGAAGCCAGAGGTCTGCAGCTACAGAACAAGGAAGAAGGGAGATGTACACCACACTGAATGCCCTGCATTGCCAGTAACTGCATTAAAGCTGCTCTAACGTGGAAGAAAACATCTTGATCTTGGATTACATAGAGTCTTTGCCATTACCTAAGCCAAAATAAGCAAATAGTTTTGCAGACTCATTTAAAATCAGGACCTTTCTATGTAAATATTACATTTGAGGACTAGAACTTACCATTTTTTGTTGCAATGTGGTGAGTAAGATGTCCAGAAGACTGCCAGCTCCAGTACGATGGATGACATGCACCAAAAAGCAGAGAGACAGTGAGAGCCTGGGATGTTTTACAAGATAAAACAGACAAAATGTTATGTGGCCCAGCAATAGTGTCATACGACTAGTCAACTCAGGAACATAATTCAGGTCACCTGAACCCCTGGTGCTATATCCAAAGAACCGGACAAAGCTTCCTGCCTTAAGCTTTTAATTGCCTTGTTGGTAATGTGCAATGATAAATGGTATTTTAGAAAAATAAACCAACCTCCTGGACTGAGGAAAGGAAAAGTGAGAGAAAAAAAACAACCACCACCAAAAACCCAAAACCATACCCTATTTACTTTTGAAGAAAAAGCATAGTGAGGATTTTTGGTTTCATCTGAGTTGATATTACAGTGAATACAAGAGCTCAGCAGTAATTGCACAAAGTTTTTTATATTCTCTATGTACATTGTGCATGGATTTTTCTTTTATTTTGTATCATATATAATTTATGACCTGCTGCAGAGAATCTACTGAGTTAATGCATATGTTTAACACAAATAAAAGAAGTAGTTTTAGTTAAAAGGAAGGCTATTTTCCCTTCAGTTGAAAAGGTAATATCCAGTGGATGGCTGGTCACTTTTTCTAGCAAGCTGACGTTTGCTTTCCTACTACAAATCTCATCCACAGGGGGAAAAACAGAGTATACCATTATTTCTTTTTTTCTTTTCTTTATTTTGTGATTCAAAACCTACCCTATTGGGACTCTGAAGATATATTAGAAGTAGATTTCATTTTGTTTCACTGTACCACCAGCATCTCTGGCAATAAATAAATACATTACCACAAACTGAAAAAAGAGCTAGAATTAAAGACATGCATAGGTCATCTTTTCCAGCGTACGTTAGATTTGATCATCATTATTCTTATTTCATGAAGCTGCTCCTGCAGCTGGTGGCTGTTGCACTGATTCGCAGCAAAGAAATTAATTTAGGGATGTACTATTTTAAGCCATTTATACTTCTACAGAGAAGCTTCACAGCACCTTTGAGTTACTAACAAATTTTATCCAAACAGTTGTGGGTTGCTGAGATCCTGCCACATAGCAGCCACTGCCAATGTGTATAAATCAGCAGACCCTCTATCTTGCCCATGGAGAAACTGAAGCTAGGGAGCTGCAGACTTGGCCCCAACACACTGCCTTTTGCATACAAATTGGGGACTTTTTACACTCTAGAGTGTGAAACAACCAGACTGGTGTTTGTTGGTAACTTGACAGGTTGCAACACGCAGTTCAGCTTAAGATTTGGTTCCAGCTGGGTCATATTTAAGGACCCTGGAAGAGGGCAGTCCAAGTGCTAGAGTATGAGAAAAAGTTGGGGATTTGGTTGAAGAACAATGTAGTGAGAAAACTTAAGGATAGATAATATATAACAGGCATTCATATGTGCAAAAATAAACATGCTAAAAAGTTTGAGACACCATAATATTGTGAGTTTTCCATCTGTGGGATTCATCAAACCATTTTTCCAAGGTTTCACAGGAAGAAAGTTAAGAACAGAGTCCAAGTTCCTTGACTATCCGAGCTACAAAGCCCTCCTTCCTTTCCTAAGTAGCAATTGAATTACTCACAGAGTAGCACTTTATGGACAAGTTGCTCTGAAGTGAAAGTGAGTAAAGACATTAGACTCTGGCTCTTAAATAGCCTCTGTAGTACATTACTCCACAGCCTGTCTCGTCTTGCAAGATACCATCACAACATTATTATTACAGTGTTTCACATAATTCCTTTTTTCATATGCATCATCCCTCAGGGAAACCTTATTTTGCTAGCCCACTGATAAAAGCCAGAAGTCTTTAACAAAGCTCCATTTTCAGAAATGTCAATGATAATGAAAAAATAAAATGAGGAGAGGAGTGACCACAGTAATTCCCTAAGGGTTATACACACATTATTCTGTTTCTCCTAGCTCCAATTCTTTGCCTAGGGGAGGAGCGAAAGTATATGTAACATCCACCACTTATTTATTCATCTCTGCAATGTCACCATTATTTTCACAGCAACACGGTATTACTATCACCTCTGAACCATAGGATAGCACAATGCTAAATAGCTTAAGGACTTTAGAGGAAATAATAAAGTCAGGGTGTAAGCTCTGTTAAGAAAAGAAAAAACAGTAGAAGCGACAACTTATTCTGAAATTTCTTGCCTTGGGAGAAAACTGTCGTTAAACCCAAGAAAAATTACAAAAATTGCTAGGCCACATTCTATTATGGCTCCAGCAAAATCCTGCTTTTTATGATCTGAAATTCCAGCCAGCCTTAGATTACACAATATATAGCATCAAAGCTAGCAGTGATCAGGAAAAGATGAGCCCTTAAATGGAATGCAAAGACCGTTCTCACTACCTAACACCAAAACATCAAACAAAACCATTGCAATGACCTTCTTGAATGTTTCTGGTCAAGTGATTCTTCTTGCATTTTGTTTCCTTCTACAGGTGGGAATGGGCTAGCTAAAATCGTATGCAGAAAAGAAAGTGCAGTTGTGGTGGGTTGACCCTGGCTGGGTGCCAGGTGCCCACCAAAGCCGCTCTATTACTCCCCCTTCTTAGCTGGACAGGGGGGAGAAAATATAACAAAAGGCTCGTGGGTCAAGATAAGGACAGTTTAATAAAATGAAAGCAAAGGTCGCGCGCGAAAGCAAAGAAAAACAAATGATATTATTCTCTACTTCCCATCAGCAGGCGATGTCTGGCCACTTCCTGGGAAGCAGGGCTTCAGTACGCGTGGTGGTTGCTCCGGAAGACAAAAATGCCTTCCCTTCCGCCTCCCTTTACTTAGCTTTTATACCTGAGCTGATGTCATATGGTATGGAATATCTGTTTGGTTAGTTTAGGTCAGCTGTCCTGGTTATGTCCCCTCCCAAGATCTTGCCCTGCCCCAGCCTGCCATTGAGGGAGGGGGCAAAAATGTTGGGGAGACAGCCTTGATGCTGTGCCAGCGCTGCTCAGCAGTAGCCAAAACACTGGTGTGTTATCAACACCTCTCTAGCTACTAATGCAGAGCACAGTTCTGTGAGGGCTGCTATGGGGACTATTAACTCCATCTCAGCCAGACCCAATAGAGTAGTACATCTTTGAATCCATTCTGTTCATTTGTTCATAGCTTACTGTGCTATATTCCTCTAGAGGTATTTGTAAGGGCTATTTACCTTGTTTTAGCTTTTGCCCCATGGGGCAGGTGGAATCTCTAGCAGCAACAGCGGGATGAACCTTCCTTAAAACAGAAGTATACCCTGAGCTGGGAAAAGCTCCTTGAATACAGAGCGGGGTTGAGAGGCAGAGGCGCTGGGCACACACCTCCCTGGGTGCTGTGTGAATGCACACACTGGGGGAGTGTGGATCCTGCAGCCGGGGCTACCCCTGCTGGGAAGAAACACCCAGCTAGACCTCAGGTTGGAAAACAGAAAGGAAGCGTTTCCTGAGGACTTGGAGAGCACTGCATGGACTTTGCTGCCACTCTCGTAATTATCTTGTTCCCAGGCTGAGAAGAAACCATAAGAAGAATATCTGCTGCCAGGACACAGTGGGTAGGGAGAAAATGTGTTTGTAAACCTATTTATTTCTGTTCCAGCTCACCTTGTGTTCTCTCTCTGGAAAGTTCAGCCTTTATGGATTTATTTTTTTAAATGTCTGGTTTTATGCTTACGTATAGATTGTGGTCAAATCAAAACTTGTTTAGAATTCAAAAGCCTTTTTTATTTTTAAACTCTTGAACTCAATATTCTCATTCACCCATCATCTACCTTCAGGTGGATTTCTTTTAAAGATATTTAATACAGAACAGGGCCTACACTCAAGAGAAGAAAAAAGATTTCTAGTAAGTGCAACAGAGTACTTCAGAATCACCTCAATGGTGAATGATTGCAAAATGTCACTGGGTGTGTCCGAACTTCAGAGCAGATGCAAGTCACAGTCCTGGTCTCCCACTTTGTTTAGACTAAGCAACATGCTGAAACACATGACAAATTCCACCTATTCTTCTACTGGGCTTAGGGGAGGATCAGGAAATACCGGAATGAGACCTGGATATATGTCAAGACATGATTGAGATACGCAGTAGATCCAGGTGCACTCACAATGCTGGCAGTCTTGCTTTAACTCTATCTAATGTTAATACTGTTAAAGGCAACAATGATCATATCAGAGAGCAAAGATTATCATGTCTGTGGAGAGGCAGTGTGTACAAAATGTTTTCCTAGTGCTCTTATCAAAGCATCCAAAATCTTTGTAGATCTATAAGAATGTAAAAATTTCATACCATATTGATGAAGACTTGTATTTTATTTAAGGAAACAAACCCAGTGCTCTTTGGTTCCTCAGGAATTTATCAGCATCCATTACTGTGTATCTTGACTGGATCATATATATCCAATAGACAACATAAGCATGAATTAAAAAAAAAAAAAGTCAGCCTAGTGCTTAGATAATCAAATGCTTTCCACACCTATATTTTTCATGTGTAAATACAGACATCTGAAAATATAAACAGCTGTACACAAAAAAAAATGCCCATAGAAAGAGCCAGCTGTATACAGTTTAAGAAACACATTACCCTTAATGAATAACATAGAGATTGGGCCCAGAGGGACCAAGGATGTAAGAAACTGGTTATGAACCTGAATCAATGGTACTTGGTTCCCTGGTAGACTAGCTGGAATTGCATTATAACTTATTTAACTGGGTTTTTTTTCCAGCAATAGAGTACTTATATGGAGATTTTGTTAAAAAAAAATCTTTTCTGCCTTATGAAATTTTTGTCATATTGTGAAATTCTCAAGTATCTCAACAGTGCAAATTTTAAAAGTTGGAGTCTAAGCAATATTTTGGTTAAAGCATTCTGATTTTTTTTTCTTTTTTTACTATGAGTCTTCAAAATGTTCATAATAAGAACAAAATTTGGTTTTTTACACAGAAAAAACACACTGACATGAAAATTCAAGTTTTTTGTTAATAAAATATTGAAACAGATGAATTCATTGAAAATAACCTGTTTTCAGTCACACTGCTTTGCTAATAACTGATATTCATTAAAACAATTTTCCAAACCCTTCATCTTCTACAGAAGGTTCTAATCTGATATTTTTTCCTGGTTGTTACTATCACACATCTGTGTGGGTAGTTGTAGGAAACTGCCTAAGTTGACACCATAAAAATATGGGAAGATTGCTCTTATTCAGGGAGAACAATTAGCTGTACATACATTATGAAGGATTCAGTTACTCTCTACCACCACTGGTATGATATTAATGTAGACAGTACTACATTGATATACCTGAGGTGCAAAAAAATTCTGGCAAATGATGCTGGTAAGTTCACACAGTCCTTGCCTATTCCATCAGATATTCCACCCCAGATTAAAAAAAATAAAACAACTATTTCCCAATCTGTTTGCTGTTTTTGCAAGCTATGTGCCACTACTACTTCCATTGTCCTTCCCCCAGCTGGTTGCAAATGAGGTTATGAGTATCCTAAACTGGACCACATTTCTCATGGCTAAGTAACCTCCCCTTGCAAGCCCAAAACGGTTTCCTGCAACAAAGAGATGCACCAATATGAATTAATCTCCAAACCCCTTATTTCAACAGCAGTATGAATGGAAGAAATTCATAAACAGGAAAGAAAAGTGTTTAAGTCTCTGGAGATGTTAGAAATACAACCAAAATAGAACATAAATTAGACAAACTGCAAAGCTAAAGAATATACAGTATTTACATACTTCTATAAGAGAACAGTAATCACTGTTCTGTGTCAAAGAATTGAGCAAATAACATGAGCTATAAAAGTGCAAAATATAAAAGGAAAACACCCTAAAATCACCTGTGTTCTCTTTACTTCTTGATCATATAAAAACTCTCTGTTGCCTTTTCCATGGTTTTTTGTTGGTGGTGGTGGTTTCCCACCTCCCTCCCACCCCAGTCTGGAGAGTTTTTAAATAAGATTAGTAAATTGAATTAGCGTGTTTATTCCATAAAATTGAAGTCCAAGAGATATCGTGCTTTCTAAGGTTTGTCTCTTCAATTGTAACATAGAATCGCTGAACCTACCAACCCTCCCACTACTTTTAATCGTATTATCATCAACATTATTATAACCCTAAAACCTCAAATGACCAAGCCCTTTTCATTCTCTTTTGTGCTTTAGAAGTTCTGGGAAGTATCAGGAATTAAAAATCAAAGCCTTTATAGTGAATAAGTATCAGACAAACTTCTTTTTTGTTTTTCACTTTCTGAGAGAAAATTCTAAAATTCTCTTGCAGATTTTATTTCCCTTTCAAATAGTATTCAAAAAGCAACCCAACCTAAATCCAGTAGAAGTTCTGCACTAAAAAAATCCTTTAAATGTCAAACAACAGTTTTAACATTGTATGACTAAAACAGATTTTAATTTTCTTAATGTCAGAGTTCTTTGATGAAAGAGATTTAGATACAGCTATTTGGTATCTGCCTTAGATATTCAGAAAAAACTCTCAAGTAAGCAATATAGGTTGCCAATAGACAGGGTAATCAAGGGAGGAATCTAACAGAAATCATACAGGTCAGTTCCTGGTGCTTAGCAAAGGTGTCTCTGCCTAATATGACAGACAGAACATGAGGAATCACTCAAGTGAAGAGCTAGAACAGGTTAGCAGGACCAGACAGAAATGGTACCCTTTCAAAAATGTGTGTGCTCTGCGCAGCAGCAGGTGAAAAATGCCTGGACACATGTTTTTCCTATAAAAGTTTAGATTAATGCATAGACCTCCATGAAGTGGGAGAAAATAAAGACCAACCATATGAACAAGTAAGACAAAGACTCTTGAAATACAATGGATACACTTTGTATAATAAACATCTGATACCACACTTGAGCGGATTAAATACCTCTTGACATCTCTTCACTGGATACAAATAAAGATAAAATATATGTCAAATACAGGACACATCTTATGTGGTTCTGAGTCCAAGCAAAGAATGTTTACACAGATAGTCAAATTATGCAACAATAGCTTGAGCTTAGGAACATATCTTGTAGAACCACACTCACAAAAAAAGAAAGAAAAAAAGACAAAAAGATCTTATAGAAACTATTGCATTTGTTTTTCATAGTAAGGGACACACTCTCTCCCACTATAGCCAATAAAACAGAATTTTGTTGAAGTGACCAAAAGCCTGTCTTAATAGACACCACTACAGCACTGTAGCTCCTATTGTGTGACCAGAATCATGCCACACGAGTCATCAGCATGTTTCCTGGACATGATAAATATTGTAAAGTAACACCCTTTCTGTTTGACCTGAAATTATGATGTTTTGTGAATAGAAGAAAACATCAGGTTGGGTTTGAGCATCAAGGGTGAAATACTACGTTTATTAAAGCTGACTTTAACTTTGACATTTTATGCCAGTCAGACCGTACTGCGTGAATTTATGGGATACAAAGAAACACTTTCTGTGATTGATATTCATAACACTTCCTGTTATACTGCCTTCTAATGCTGATATACTTTATACTGCCTTACAAGACATAGCATCTAGAATGGATTTTTTTTTCTTTGCACTTTTTGGGTCTCATCTAATCTTGTGTTGACAATGGCCCCACAGTCACAAGACTTAACAGGTTGAATTTTCCTTCTTGCAAACCTATAAGCTTGCACAGCAGCTAGTTTTTGGCAATCACATTTATCCATTTTTAAGAGTAACAGTCTGTGAGAGAATTATGCAAAAATTTTGTTGTGTGTATTGTTAGAAAGCTCTGTGCAGTCTGATACTTCCTTCTGCTCTCCACTGTATCTGCTTAGTACTAGGTTTTGTCCTCAAATTTCCTGTGATACATCATAAAAAGTCCATGTACAATGAAACTTTTTTCTACTACTTTCCAGATAGCAATTGGTTAACTAATGACTATTTGGGTCAGTTTTATTCCTATGTTAGGTGATCTTAAGAATAATAAGGAGATAAGGCATCAGTTACTGAAATGGACATTACTGGAGAGCAGCAACAATTAAACAATTCAAACACAGAAACCTGGACCTAAAAAGATACGTAAGATACTTAACCTCAAACTTTAACCTGCATTGCTGAAGGACTAGATTCCAGTTGCTGTCAAAATCAGTGGGTTTGTGCCTTCATCGCAGTTAAGAAGAGGCATTTGTGACAAAGAGGTTACTTGAACAGGTACCAAACCTGCCTTTCTAATCACTTGAAGCTTGGAGAGTTCCCAAGAGCCTTTTCACAGAAGAATGCTAGTAAGATTTTTTTCCCTTCCATCTAGGCAAAACTTTTATCTGGGATTGTTGTTTTATCACTCAGGGACTCTTTCTCTCCGCCATGAGCAGGGGGGTGCCCATCCAGGTACAAGCAGGAGAACAAACCACTCAGAAAAGAGTGCCCTGGTAGCAGTTTTTCTAGTAGCACCCACTGGTTCCTGACTCTCATCTTTCCTGGGACACCAGTACAGTGCATATTCAATTAGCCTGATGGTTACTGGAAGCATTTGGCCTACAAGTACTGCACAGAACAGGTCTGGTCATGGTGAAAGGGCTATGGCTAACAGCACTCTTCTGCCTGCTGAATAAATTTTAGGGCAAGCCTCAGTGCAGAGCTGAGTATAACTTCCTTAATCATATGGATATCTACTTTTGCTTCTGTATTTACATTAAACACAGAATTGTACGTTTCCATTAAATATAGAATTTTATTGTATACTCTCTACATTTGTAGGGAGTTTTACTTAGATGGTTGGCATATATTGTAAAGTTATAACAAGAGTACATATACATTCCTACTACCTTCTAGGACACTATTGTGGTTTAACCCCAGCCAGCAACAAAGCCACACCCAGCTGCTCGCTCACTCCCCCCCCCCCCCCCCCGGGATGGGGGAGAGAATCAGAAAAGTGTAAATGAGAGAACTCATGGGTTGAGATAAAGACAGTTTAATAAGTAAAGCAAAAGCCATGCACGCAAGCAAAGCAAACCAAGGAATTCATTCACCACTTCCCATCGGCAGGCAGGTGTTCAGTCTTCTCCAGGAAAACAGGGCTCCATCATGCATAATGGTTACTTGGGAAGACAAACGCCATCTCTCTGAACATGCCCCGCTTCCTTCACCTCACCCCAGCTTTATATGCTGAGCATGACGTTATATGGTCTGGAATATCCCTTTGGTCAGTTGGGATCAGCTGTCCCAGCTGTGTCCCCTCCCAACTCCTTGTGCACCCCCAGCCTACTCACTGGTGGGGTGGGGTGAGAAGCAGAAAAGGCCTTGGCTCTGTGTAAGCACTGCTCAGCAGTAACGAAAACATCCCTGCATTATCAGCACTATTTCCAGCACAAATCCAAAACATAGCCCCATACTAGTACGATGAAGAAAATTAACTCTATTCCAGCCAAACCCAGCACATTCTCAATGACTACTTTTTAACTACTTACAGTCTTCCCACTCCTCCCACTCTGCAAGTATTCCTATCCACAGCAGTTTAAAGAGATGATGTGAAAAGTTCTCTGAAGTATAAACACAATATCTCTTATACATAAAAAAAGAAAAATATGTTAAATGTGTGCTTCAAGTGTAATGAAAACATGATTATAGAGTCATCTTAAAATCCACATAAACCACAACTTTATCACCAGGTGCAAGTCAAGAAACTGAACTTTAACCAACTGCATCAGGCAATATGAAGGACGCTAGTAAGAGTGAAAGCAGCATTAAAAACTCTAGGGCCAAAGGAAGCTGCTACACTGCACTAGTTAGGCGATTACTGCACCACATACATAGTGTGAGGTTTTGTCAGTAGTACAGAACAAAGCATAAATACCCAATCAGCTTAACATAATGAGATAAAGGACAATCCCAAACATTTTATTTTGACCTCATGTGGTAGCCTGAATTCCCTTTTTACTGGAAAGTTAGGTATTCCTTGTGGCTTGTTTTGGACAACAAAGTCTTCCATGGCCTTTTTGTATTATGCGCACGTTATTAGGTTTGCCCATACTTATGTGTGAGCTGAAAATTAATTTGTTTAATATCACAAGGTTAAAACTCCATTTTTTTCTTTGGGTGTCAATAAGCCCTCCTGGAAAGCTTAAATTTCCTCCATTCTGTAATATGACCAGTTGATGGACTGACAACAAACCAAGTATGAACTTCAGGGTCCGAGGCAGTTAGTAACTAGTGGAATATAATAAAGAACAGCTTGTTATACCATCTCTCAGCTCTAAGTGGGAACGTTTACCTTCAGCCAGTGCTGAAAGTGACTTATACTTTGATCTCACACTGAGATGCGCTAGGTTTACTGATCAGCAGTTATGCCAGTGAGGTTCTAGGGAGCTACCTCTTTACAGCCTTTCATTTATCAGCTACTGCCTCCAAGCCAAGATGTGGTTATTGGCCTTGTGAAGGTCTCCTGAGAGTTTCAGTGTGGTGTTGCAGAGATTAATGTCAGCAAACCGCAGTAAAGTTTAACTTCACACTGGAATGGAGCAGGAGTACTCACCCACTCACTGACAGAGTCTCAATTGATGGACCGATATAATCAAGCACAATCTCAAGCAACATGTCAAAAAGAGTAAATTCTTTTTTTTTAGATACTGACTGAAGTGTGCTTTATGCTGGAAGAAAGGTTTTAGAAAAGAATTACATTGAGGTTTGTGGGCACATATGCAGCTGACCTCACACACCACTACTCCTCATGGACTCCTCATTCTTGTGTGCCCATGTTCTTCGGATACTCAGAGCACACTGTGTTTCTGTGGTTGGCATTTTTTCAGTAGTAGGTCTCTGTTTAGTAAAACCTTACTAAGTGTACTCTTTAGCTTGAATATGTATGATAAAGTTCAGAGAATTAGTTGAGGGAGGAGAAAATGTGTGTAAATATGCAACCAGATAATTGAGACACAAGGTTCTCTATTCTGGTGCAAAGAAGCATTGAAGGCACAAACAACAGCAGCAAGTACCTTCCCTAACTCTAGTTCTTCATATAAGACTGAGTAAAATGTCTTCTGTGATAGCTTATTTTTTGCCTCTGCAAAATGATTTCCACCAGTCAATTCAGGGTGCAGAAGAGGGAATTCTTTAGGGAACAGAGTGTGGCCAGAGCTGCACCCATCAGGTGAGAGTTTTATAGCTGACCTGCTTGTAAGCCCCATAAAAGGGAACCTTTCAGCTCTCCCACCATTTTCTCTGACTGGGTCAGTTCCAGCGCTGTGCCACCTGCCTTGCATTTTGTCCACAAGGCTGGCAATGCCTGTGAATTGTGAGGAGGAGAAAGACAAACAAACGAAACAACATTTCCCTCCCCCTCCACCCCCCAATCTCCTCCACATGAACCCTGTCAGCCATTGAAAATTATTTATTACCTTTCTAAGAGGCCACCCTGCTTTATTCAAATTAAGTTACATTGTCCACAGATATTTTAATGGCTGTCACTGGAGCCCTGTTAGGTCTGGTATTTCATTACCTGCCTATCTCTAGCTAATAATGCTTGCTGGCAAGTTTTAATTTCATTAGAGATATCATTGTAGTACATGCTAAATGAACACCACCAAAAAGTAGCACAAGAGTGCAAGAAGTCATTAAATTATTACTCCCAAAGTCTCACGATGATTATTGTTAATAGGGCAATCAAATCCTGCTGTATTGTTCCCTAACTACATGCCTGCTTAGTGGGTGGCATACATTTTCATTAAATAAAGACTTATGGTTAGAAGAAGAATGTAATCAACATTAATGACCTGAAGAGTAATTGAAAATACAGTCTCAGTCACCACCCCACCCAGCTATTACAAAGGACAATCATTAAAAAAATTCTAAACTAATTCCATTTTGTCTCTCTGCATGTTTGTAGACTATCATTCACATTCTCCCCACAGTGTTATCTCTCTTTTTCTGGTCAAATTAATTTAATGTAATTAGAATAAAATACATTGTATGTGAAAATAAAATTTTGGTGTTGACTACTTCTGATAACAAGTACTGCAAGGAAGAGCATTACACATTCAACATACATTCATTATACATGACCATTTGTGCTAACTTAATCACTTTGGGTGAGACTGACTTAGCCACAGTGTACAGTAATTACATTGCCTGCCCCCCCCCCCCAGTAGTGTTTACCAATTCCATAAATGGCTATAAATGTGGCCAAAAATGGGTTGCAGTTTATGTTTAAACAAAAAATCTGGGCCAACCAACCACAATTTTTTTTTCTTAAGCTCACAATAGAGAACATTCCGTTCCAGGATTACATACATTTTTGTTTCTTTTTTTTCTCCTTAACTTACAAAAACTTAGTATAAATAAGTTGGTTTTGTGCAATCATTGAAAAAATAATAATAAAAAAAAAATCCACAAGACAAAACAGAGTGAAAGCCAAACACAATATGGAGGTCATTTTAATTTCACCATGTGACAAATTACTAGAACTTCATATACTTCTTCAGTTTAGACTATCAGCAGTTTGAAAGATCAACAATTCCAAAATACTTCAAGACTGGGGACTGACACAGCAAGGATTTAAAGTACCTAAGCATTTCTCCACATAATGACATCTGAGAAATAATGTCAATCCACTAATCAACTGCTACTTCTGCATATTTATTTTTTTTCAATATGGGAAAACATTGCTTTTCAAGAAAGAGCTTCAACACAGTTGCCTTCCTCCCCTGACTCTTATCTGTAAGCAGGCAGATGTTCCTGAATTAATATGTGAGTCATTGACCATTTATTCTTTAGTACCAAATGAAATACATTTTGTAGCATTAAGCAAAATTATTAAGTGGAATGTATAATACAGTTTAATGATTTTTGTGAAACTGGAGGAGAATAATTATTTCTGTAACTATGCATTTTTCACATTGAGTTTGTTTGTTTTAATGTAGATGGCATTATCATCTATTCTTCAAACCCTTTTTCTGTCACTTAAATCTAGTAGCACTTCAAGGAAGTGTTGAAGATAAGAATGAAACAGTACATAATACAAGCAGACCTCATTGGATTAAAGAAATAAACATACTGACCTAGCCAATAATCTTAATGCTGACCCAGAACTACTTGAACTCAAAACACCTCACAAAAAAGGATCTAGTCTCATTCTAATTAAATCAAAGTAATTTTTTTTTCCCAGTGTTTAAGGATTAAGACTTAAAGTGAAACAATAGTTGAGGATAAAGAGCTGTGGAAGAAAGGAGACTAGTTAAGTACTATTTTATTCTGAATTTACCAACCATTTGCTCCACTTTTGGAAGAATGTGCTGCTTTTTTTTTGTTTCTTTCTTTTTCCCCCTTTAACTTATTTTCCTTATGAGATTATTTTCTCTGTATAATGATTTATGTAATCATTCAGATCTGTGCAAAGTAGGTAGAGAGTTTGCCATAATAGGCTATTCTGGCAGTAGCACTTTACACCTGGTTTGGGGGAGCTGAAATGATTATGCATGAGGAGGAAGAACTGCAGAATCAAAAATACTGTTTTACATTTCCAAAGTTTATACCAGAAGATAAAAGAAGTAAAATAATGTACTTTTAGTATTGGCTACTTAAGTAAGAGCTTCACAGAACTGTTAACAAAACCAGTCAAATTGCAATAAAAATATGCCAACTTGAAATGGTATTTGTGCATTGACAATGTGAACATTGCTCTTACTTATACAGTACAGTTATGCTATATCAAATACATTGATATATTATTCCACTGATTTTTTTAAAAGAGGAAATGACCGACAAAACCACTGAAAAATACTAATGGCACAATACGGCCTACATTCAAGATCATTTTAAAATCTTTGTGGTTATGCTTTTCATCTGACTTTTTAATGTCAAATTTTTCACAGACCATTTTGTAGAAGTTATATGTTATATAAAGATCCCTCTTGCTATTTGACTGCACTCAAGAATCCCACCACTGTGAAATATTTCCGTGTCATTCAGAAATCTGGCGTTGCATCCAACCCTTCATCAGCCTTTCTCCACAACTGTATTTTTCTGCTGTTCTTTGTGGCTTATGGGACTAAATATTTCTCATTTTTAGAATCCAGGCAATTCCAAACAGTAGATTCATTGTTTAGGTTCCCATACAGGGATATGCTATTTACAGCAAAAGGGAGGCCATCTAGATCCACTGCTGTAAACCCTAAAGGGAAATGTAGTAGGATAAGTGAAGAATATATTAAAATCTCTTCTTTGTGACATATTTGAATGTTATCAATGGAATTTGCTTTCCAGCATCTGGCATCACGAGGAACAGGTTAGTGTATGTGTGTACCTAGAGGAGGGCAACACAAATCACATCTAAAGCAAGTGGAGATAAGGTTTTATAGCATCTTAGCTACTTCACAGGAATCATCCACATGCACACTCGTGTACATAACAACATCATGGTTTAACCCCGGTAGGCAGCTGAGCACTACACAGCTGCTTGCTCACTCCCCCACTCAGTAAGATGGGGGAATCAGCAGGGTAAAAGTGTGATAACTTGTGGGTTGAGATGAAGATAGCTTAATAATTTAAAAAAAGAAAAAAAAAGAAAAAAGAAAACAACAAAGAGAATAAAAAGACCAAAATGAAGAAGAAAAAGTGATTAAAAAAAAAAAAATTGCTCACCACCAACCGATGGTTGTAGTGATGCCCAGCTGGACTGATGCCCAGCCAGTCCCCGACCAACAGCAGCCCTGGCCAACCTCCACCTCACCCCAGTTTTATTGCTGAGCATGATGTCATATGGTCTGGAATATCCCTTTGGTCAGTTGGGATCAGCTGTCCCAGCTGTGTCCCCTCCCAACTCCTTGTGCACCCCCAGCCTACTCGCTGGTGGGGTGGGGTGAGAAGCAGAAAGGCCTTGGCTCTGTGTAAGCACTGCTCAGCGGTAACGAAAACATCCCTGTGTTATCAACACTGTTTTCAGCACAAATCCAAAACATAGCCCCATACTAATACGATGAAGAAATTTAACTCTATCCCAGTCAAAACAGCAAAAATTTTGATTATGAAACTGAAAAAGAGAGGTCAGTAAAACAACTACCACTGCCTAGCTAATGCTGTGTAAATTCAGGCTCTGACTTATATTGCAGTAACACGTATTCATAGCTGTTAGCCTTAAAAGGTCTCTCTGTCCATTACATCCACCAGCAGGGCACCACCAGCACCAGGGCTGGATTGGAATCCCATGTTGGCTGCTCCTTTCACATGAGGAGAACTACTGCACTGCCTGCATAGGGCCAAACCCTGTTGTCCATCACACTACCGCAGACCTGTCAAAACCATGCCAGCTGAGATCCACTGCCCTCTGCCTCACACACAATGAAATACAACAAAAAGGTCCTCTTGGCTCCTGGAAAGGCACAGATCAAGCCTTGAGTAAAATTAGCACATTTGCTCTTGAAACCATTGAAGCCCAGTAAACATTGAATTCAACAAAGATACTTTAATAGCAAGCTTTGAAGTGTGAGTGCACTTTATAGGCCTGTTTTATTTGATTATACACTTGCTTTTATGGTTCAAATCAAGCATATACAGCAGGTTTAATATTCACCATGCCGTCCCTGGGAAGTTTATCACATATGCACATAACAACAGTTTTTCAGTGTTCAATAATTACCAGCAGAACGAACAATTGCTAGAGATGGCCCAAATATATCATTTAAAACTTGGGGTTTTTTTCAAAAAAGTAAATTATTTCTGAACATTTACTGCTTTTCAGACTACTCAGTGGAAATATGACAAGAATGTATATGTATGTATACGTTACGTATTGAATACAAATAATAGGATGGAAAGTCTTTGACAGAATTTTCTTCCCAAATATCTAATTGGATTTCAAACATAGTATTCATAATTATGTACTTATAATATAAGAAGAAATGCATACACATATATACATATGACCTGCTTATTTTTCTCTAAAATAATCCTTAGTTCTCTTGCCTTTCATTTTCCCCACCCTAACTTCTGAGTGGTCAGCTCTGCCACAAGGTGGATTCTTGCACCTCACTCTTACTAAAAAGCTTTTAAAAGTTCCCATTCGAATCATAGTTTAAAAACATTACTTTCATTATTAAATGTAGCATATCTGGAAAATGAAAAGTGGCACATCATTTCCCCTTCTGCTTGTCAGGGAATGACAAAGTTGAAGAGATACTAGCAGGAACCTAATGAAAGTTTAAATTAACAGTAGCCTGCTGTTGTTACTAATATGATCTGACTTGGTATACCAAAGGTTTTTATACGTATACACAATATATAATATGTATATACTTATATAGATGTATATATTTTTATATATTTTATATATCTATTTATGAGATAGCCAAGGGCACTCAGATTCTGTGCTGAACTATTTTCCCTCGGCTGATGTTACGTATTGAATACAAATAATAGGATGGAAAGTCTTTGACAGAATTTTCTTCCCAAATATCTAATTGGATTTCAAACATAGTATTCATAATTATGTACTTATAATATAGGAAGAAATGCATACACAACCCTTAACTGCCGCATTTTCTATTTCACTGTAAGCTCTGTGCGTGTTCTTCACAAATATCCATTTCTTTCCATTCTCACTTACTTTAATAGTTCATCTTATTATTTCTCTTTTAATTCTCTTGCATGTGTCAATTTCTGAGACCAGTCAAGAGTGCTGACAGTATGTAAATTAGATCCAGGAGAATATAAGAAGAGATTTCTCATTTCTCTGTGAGATTTAAAAGAGATAAGGAGGAGAGTGAAAAGATCTTTCTGGGTATCTGCAGTACTAAGATAACTTTTATTATGGTTAAAACAGTTTAGCCTCTTAATACAAGGTGTGTTTTATTGTTCACACAGCTGTTCCAACAGATTGTCTTCCTGAGCAAAACAGGAAAGAAGGTAAGATCTAGATATTTTAAGTGAAATTCCACTTTAATTATTTCTTAATTAGGAGAATATTGTTCAATTAAACAAAATTACACTGTGAGAAAATGGGATCAACTGGCTAAAGAGATCAAAACACAGCACTGAAAGGGATTTTAGAAGGATATGCCAATAGATATAATGCATTGAAAGAGGTTTAAAGAGGACAAGACAGAAGACAAGTTATATCAGGTGGAAAAGTAGTCATTTTGGTTTACTGCTGTTCTGATATTAATTATAAATGGCAGGTCAGCTGTCAGCCAAGTAATGTACTTTCCCTGCTATTTGGAGCACACTACCTTTTATCCAGGGTATCTCTTTTGTCAGAATTTTGCTTTGGAAGATGCTAACACAAAAAAAGAATTAATAGAAGAGAGACACATAAAACCTTAATATATAATTCCAGCTAAGCCAAATCAGTTTTTATGAAATTATAGAAATTTTACCTGGTTTTCAAGTTTTATTTTCTCCCTAAAACTACACTCAAATTTATTAAAATAGCACAAGATTTTTTGTTGTTGTTGCTCTTTGTTTAGTCAAGCCAGAAATACTTGAATTTTGCAAGGGACTCTCTGATTTTTGGACTGATTTCCATACAGAGAGAAATTACACTGAGTTCATTAGAACTTTATAGTGGAAAGCAAAGCTATTTAAAACAAAGTTTTAAATTATTTATCCTCTCAGAGATGCAAATTCTTGGTCAGTTCAGGAAATAGTGAAGTCATTTCACCCAGCATTTGGGGAAATGATCAAAGTACCATTGATTTCAATGAGACTTAGTATTGGCTCAGTCCATCTTATGCAGATCTATTGAGTGAAACAGTTGTTTCTGAGCACTTGATATCTAGACTATATCTACTTAAATTTTTTTACCTCAGATTAGCTTTGTTCTTGTTCTGTTGACTGAATGACTGTAAGAGGCCAGAGAGGATTATGAATGTTCCTGCAGTACATCTTCCAGTTTATTGCCACCCAACAGAAATCCAGTCCATCTGCTCCAACACCATAGTATTGGAAATTACTTAGAGAGATTCATCGCTAAAACACATTTCTGATCTGAACTAAAATGCCAGTGAAGACACATTCTGTGTATTCCAGTTGGTATTTAAGAAAGTATGTTATCTATGTCTGTAGATCCTACTTATAAAATGTAATGGCTTACATTCCAGGCTGTATACATTACCAAATACAGAAAACGGATATTTGCCCACAATTGATGACAAAAAAACTCTAAAAGATTCAGGGGAAAAGACAGCTAGTCCCAGAAAAGAACACACTCATACTACTGAGTCTGTTGAAATAATCAAAGTTAAGTCATGGAGTTAAATAAGAGGCTTGAGCCTTTGAGGGGAGCAGGAGAAGTTAGCTGTTAATTGTGAAAAGGAAAAACCATTTGGCAGTTGCCCTTGAAAATGTACTTCAGTATATTTTAATATACAGGGGCTGGTTCATTGCTAGTCACCCCCTGTGGACAGAACCATGGGATTCAATTCATGAGACTTCTCACAAATAGAGCCCCACAGTGTTCCTACAGCTGCAGTCACCATACTGTGAAATCCAATGTAGGGACTGCAGCCATTCTGATGAAAAATGCAAAGAGACAGGTCCAGAAAGATAATTATTTTGCCAGTCTATTTTTGCAACTAATTTACGGACACGTATTGTTTAATGTGCAGTCAAGACTCAGAGAGGGAAGTAGTGCACTATAGTGAATAAACTGAATAATAGTGAAATTATTTCTACAGCTCTATCAGCAAAGCCTCGGTGGAAAAATAGGCATGCAGAGCCCCTTGCATTACAAAGGAGTATTTCAAAACCTAACTCTAATCCTGTGTTCTGTGTTGTGTCCAACACAATGGCATTCTGTTCATGGTAGAAAACAGAAGAGACAAAACCCGTTTTTTGTGGTTTTAATTCTTTTTCCACCATCCCTTCCTTTGAAGTGCATTGTAAGTGTCAAGTAAACTTTGTAAAAATTGTTTTAGACAGGGCTTTTCAAACCTGTCATGCTTGGAAAAAAAAAATTCAAAAGACCTGTTTTCTCCAATAGCTACAAGGTCACCTCAAAGCAGTGAAGGGGTCTAATGGGTAGATTTCAGCAGTGACCCATTGGCCCTTGGGAACACTCTGATGGGTGTGTAACTCCCAAACCAGGCAAATATTAAAGAATGGAAAATAAAGCACTCAAGGGGCCTGCAAATGCTGCTGGTGTTGCCTTGACAACATAAGTTAAACACATTCCTCTGCCAGATACTCCAAGGGAAGATTTCTAGTTTTTTATCATGATGCTCAAACTGATACCTCTTAAACACATATTTCTGTCTGAAGTATAGGAAAAAGTTATTCTATATCCTATCCTATATTCTCCCTTCTTTCTTCATATTTGAAGGCAACAAAACAAAAACAAATCCCCCACACATTTCAGTTCTAATGCTCCACTGTTTACAGGTTTTTAGATTGCTTGCCTGTGCTTACCATTCTGTTGCGGGGGGAATTTAAAAATGAGAGAGAGGTTCGGATCTCTTAAAGAATCACCTCCAATTGTACTATAAATAGAAAAATGATTTAATAGAAATTTGTATGAAAGTGCAACTTCACAAAATTCATTTGCAAGGTTCACTCTATTACTCAGTACATGGATGAAGTGCACACAGGAAAATTAAATTAGAATCAAACTAAACTTATGTATATAGGGACCAAAAACGTAGTAGGGTAAAAGGGAATGTGGGAAAGGGTAAGGCACACCGTCCTGTTGAGTCACAAAGTTCAGAGAATACCCCCTTGCTTTCTAAACTCCTGTCAGAGTCTAGGTGTGGCTGGATTGACTCCTAGTCCCAGACTTGGTCAACGGTTTATATCTAAAGGGATTATGAATGCAATAGCAGCCTAAAATTCATTCAAAGTTGAATAAAAATCACAACAGTAATTTAAGTGTAAATTTGAAAGTAATAACTTATAATATCTCTTATCATATAGTTGCTACAACTTACTTACGATAGACTATTCAGGTTAGTACATACGCGTGCATAAAGACACTAAGAGATATACATAAAAGAATAAAAGAGAGAGAAAAAGCAGTATACCTGTTAAAGATTCCTCTCGAGGTCAGTGAAAATATCCACATTGAATGCTTCAGCATTTGTCTCAATGGGCGAAGGGTCGAGCCTCAAGGAGCGGAGACAATCAGCCTAGGTCATGTTGGCTTTTGGCAATAGACCTCCAATTTTCACAAACAGGGAAGTTTGCGAGCTCTGAGAGGTGTCCCGCTCAGAGGGAGATGCAGGTCACAGCCCGCTGCGGTCCAGGAGAGCTCAAAGGGCGTCACTTAGTACCGCTGTTTATAGGTTCGAGAGATGATTGACTTTCGTCATCAACAAATTGCTAGAATCCCAGCTACGCTGGAAAATTCCGAGACTGTTGGGGAATAACTCAAAACATAGATACGGGATACTCCAAGATTGTCAGGAGAGGATTGTAATGTCTCAAGGTTGTTATGAGAGAGAACTGGTTATCTCTACTCCCGTCCCCCTGCCTTTGCCAGGCAGCAGGAGTCCTCGAGATGTACAGCATATCTCCCTATCTAGCTGTGTAAGAGTTCCTGGCCCAGTCAAGGGTTGCTTAACCGCCCAACTCATTACACTTATGCTAAGGCCTAGTGAGCCTTCCCAAGTTCGTAAATCAGCCTGGAGAGGGGGGAAAGAAATGCACCACCACACATCCCTAAGTACAGGGGCTCAGGGGCTTAAAAAGGAAATGCTACATGTGAAAATTACATCTAAGAGCACCTTTTCAAACTCTAGACTTTTCCTAAGGCTTTGGAGAAACCTTCAATTCAGACTTTAGGGAGTGGTTGCTTGCCAAGGTTAACCCACCACAGTGAGCAATGAAGAAACAAAAAATATATAATCTGCTGGGCTATGTAGCATGAACAATACAAGAAAAATAGCTTTAATTCAATTTCTAACTTATTATGGCATCCTCAGGAAGCAGGGGAGTATAAATTTTATTTACCAGATATTTAGGTTGGAGTTTACCAGTCTAGGTTTAAGCCTAGGAGTCCAGATTAGTTTGGAGTATCAGTCATAAAACTAAAAATAGGGTTATCCAGAGCATTGGTCTGGGTAGTGATCTATGCACTGATTCCCAGAACAGACACACAGTGTGGGAGGAACACCCTCTTATCAAAAAGTCCTTTCAATCAATCTTGCAAGAAATAACTTTCCTGAGTGATCGTAGAGAAGACCGAAGTTCTCCTTTCCCCTTTTGTAAGGCTTATAACATGCTTATTATTAAGTGAAAACAGTAACCAGGCAGGTCTGTCTAGGCAGATGTGCAGCTATGCAACAACTACTGCATCACATGTAGAACAATTAAGAAACCGTGTAAAATAATGTTTCATGCATGTGAGCACATTGCAAACCAACAAGAAGTAAAAAAACTAATTTCCTACAAATATATGCCAAAAGTTCTCTTCAAAATCAGTGGTAGATAGGTGGCAGAACACGCTATACATTAAAATATATCACATTACCAATGTGTTATGGAGCCTAAAAATTCAAGTTAATTAATATGGCATTCAAAAAAAAGCTTCGTATTTTTAGTTCCCCCCTTTCCTTCTTCTTAAAAGATAATATTCACACATGAAAGGCATACATTAACTTTAAATATAGTCAAACCATTTATGGTATTGATAACAGCTTTAAAAACCCAATATGGACTAAATTACTTTTCTGTGAGAAGAATCTGTACAGTGAACTGGAAAATCCATAAGCTTTTAACATAAGTTTTACCATTTGGTTTGAGAAACTTAACTATTTATGGCACCCTGGGATTCTACATGAGACAGCAGAACACAACCACTTCAGCTTTTCTCACTACTATTATCAAAGTACCTGTATAACAAATTTTGACTTTTTATGCTGCTTCCAGTTAGGGTAAACAACATGCCTAAACAAAGTTTTCTTTCTGTGAGGAATAAGACATCATTATTCATGTGGATATATACTTTGCAGAACCTGGTAAATAAGATAAAACCATGGAAATACCATTTCTCTGCCTTGTTTCTCTGCCAGAAGCATTGCTTCTTGATGTGTCTGGGAATGTTTACAAAACCAGAGCATCATATTCTAAAGGTTTGTAATAAATCAATGGACTTTAATGGTTTACAACCTGAATATGTAATTATTTAGGCAAAGGTGATTTATTCAGTAGATTTTAAAGGATGTTCTGGTGGGTAAGGAACAAATTGTGATTGTGAGTGCAGGTATATAGTGGCAATCTGTCATAAGCTCATGTGTTACTGCAGACAAATAATTTAAGATTATATTCTCAAAAGTGTTTAGGCACCCAAAGATGCAGTTAAGCACATAGGTGAATTGTCTACATTTATTGGAACAGTAGCAATGCAAGTCCCATGGATTTCAACAGATGATACAGAAAACACTATTGACAACAATTTTTGTCAATAAAAGCTTAAATATCTTTAAACTATAAACATGTAGAAACAATATTTATTAGTGATTTTGCAGCAGAATCGCACAGCATCATGGTCAGTCAGTGTGTCAGGGCCCTGCAATGTAAGGGAGCTTGAGTAGTTTTACTTCTAACTTAAAAAAAAAAAAAAAAAAAAAAAAAGGCAAAACCAGTTTTCTCATCCAACATACTTTTCCAAAAATATTAATTATTAAGCTCACAAAAGACTCCACATTGTGCAAACAATATAATATTACACCTCAAAACCAATCTAGCAAAAAAATTTTTACAGGTATGCTAAAATAATACCCTCCAGCTCTTGTTTTATTTCATATTTATATAAAGTTACAAGAGTCATCTGTCATGTGGGGCCACACATAGTGGGAGAAACTATTTCTGCAGCTGGCAGCTTGTCTGCATTCTCTTGAAACCAAGAATTAATTCAGAAAAGTGGAAAGAAAAAGCAAATTTGGTTTGATTTAGTAAATTCACACACATCGTTAATAATCCTGGTTTGACCCTTGATCATTAATTGAGCAAAATGGAAACTGTTCAGGCCACCCCTGTCTTCCTTCCTTTGCACATTTTTCACAGCAGCCCCAGCCTTGGCCCAGGACTCTGTTTTGATTTCCCTGTGGAGTGGAGGAGTTGAAAGAAGGGAGGTGGGCACTGATCATTCTGTATCATAAACATTTCACTGGGAAAGAGACTGAAATTTCAACAAATGGTGTATTTCCCAAAACGCATCCCCAGTGTCCTCTGCAGCAACTCCATGTGTTCTCCTTTCTCCTTGGGGTTTCCAGAAAAGGAAAGGGCAGCCTGCTGCTTCCCTCTTCACTCCCACATCTATGACAGTAGCCGTTGCCTTCTTTGGCAAATGCGATTGCATTTGGTGGAGGCTAAAAAATAATTCTTCTTCCTTGAATTAAATAATTGCCTTGCTGCTTTCCTCAGAATCAGTTAGGAGCCTCCTCTGACCCCACCACTGCCCAGTTCCACACAGGATAGAGCCATGAGAAGGGGTTGGTGCATAGCCAGCATCTCTGTCTTCTGAAGCTTTCCCTATGCTAATGGAATTTGGCTGCTTAATTATGAAGACTTTGAGGTTTTCATTTTTTAAGAGGGACAAATTGAGAACTAGACTCTGATTATGGAACTGTAACTGCTATTTTTGACTGACAGAGAAACAGCTAAATTATCATTTTAGGAGTTTATCTCTGCTGCAGTATTATAAATTTAAAAATTGTATGGCTTTTCTTTTAGCCTAGTATGATAAAAATGTGAATATCTTCATGTATTAAATGCTGTCTTCTAAAAAGCATTATTGCTTAATATTTCCTCATACTTCATAAATTAAAGCAAAAAAAGTTAAAGTTAGCTTCTTTTTCCTGAAACAAAGCTACCAGTGGGCTTGATTAATATACAGATGCTCTACACTGCTGGGACTATGCTTTCCTTTTAACAGAGTAATATGTTCTGCTTATGCTCTTGCAGCCACATAGATTTATACATTTTTGCATCTTAAGATAATATATGGAACTTAATATTGTTATGCAAAATGTGTGCTTAAAGTAAAGCATAGCACTTTTATTCCAGACTGTGAAAGTAAAATGCACTGAATTTGCATAACATTTAGCAAAGTTAGATTTAAGAGTAGCTCTGCATAGCATAGGTATATGTGGAAAAAACACATTCATCTCTAAGTCTCATTTTAAGTATAAGTAGGTCACAAACCAGGAGCTAATATTCTTCAACAAGTCATTCTGCACAGGTCTATATGGTTGGCTGTGCCTGGTTATGCGTGCTGCTGGAACAGAAACCTTAAAGTGATTTGGCAGAAAATACATACGAAAACGTGTACTGCCTAAAGAACATAAACCAAAAAAAGTTAGTCTCATATGGCTAGTGTTTTGCTTTACATGCCTGCAAACAGATATCATATTCGCTGGGCTAACTACATAGCCCGCAGCACACTGTGGGCACTATATAAACAGACTTACTCATTATATGGTAGATTTGCACTTAGACTTGCCAAGGGCTATGGAGGATGTACTCAGAAAAAAGTAAGGAGCAAGCACCAAAATACAGAGTAAATCTCTGTAAATTCACTATTAGCTGCTTCTTTTCTGCCCATCTTCACTTACCTGGTTTTGCGTAATTCTGGCCCTCATTAAGTAGATGCACTTCTCTCTTCATATACCGCAAATTGCCTTGCTACTTTGCCAGCAGTGCCATCCAAGTTGATGCTTGTTCATCTGTTTCTGCTATTTCTTTTCCATTGCTTCTGTAATTATCACCCATGAAAGAACAGGCCAGATATAGATAACAGTGAGATTATCAGTAAGATTCTTGCAAATGCCTTTGCAAAAGGAGTGAGAAGTGAAAAGATTGTTAGCTAACTTGTTTTTATCCTGGAGCTGCCCAAAATTTATCCCTGAATATCTTTCCCTATGAAAAAAATGAAATTCATTTTAATCTTCATTTTTAGAAACCCGTGTCAAACAAAACTGTCTACTTATATTCATACAAGGCCCTGATACTTACAGTAAGGGAAAAAAAGTGAAATTCAGTAATTATTTTAAAAAACAAATTAGAATTATTGCTGGAATGAAACCCATCAATAAAGCGAGGAAATATAAGGTTACAAAATCCGCAGTGAGATCCCATGAGACCTGAGAGTTTTCCTCACAGTTAAAAACATGCAATAATTTTAGAAGCACATCTGAACAAGGACTGTTCAGCAGGAGGGCTGCATGGAGCAGAGCGGTTAACCTAGCAGAACATTAAAATGTGCTTGACATTGTTATAGACCTGGTGAAACTCTGAAACAACACTGGATCTGCATGGGAAGACCATTCTTGGGCTTAAACAATGAAAAGTGGATAATAAACAGCTTTTTGAGCCCTTGAATTCAGGCTACCTGATTCCCACAGGCTTATGTCTCCTAGCTGTTTGCCTATTTACCTGAACTATCCTAAGGCTTTCTATGACCTTTACACACATATAATCTCCTCCCATGCAGCATTTTAGCAGCAATTTGCAGACCACCATGTTTGATGGAAAAAAAAAAAATCAACCCACAGAATCAAAAATGAATTTTTAAAACTTACTTTCTTCCCTAATTGTTATCTTATTTTTTATAAAGTGTGTGAAAATTGAATTATTCGGAAGACTTTTAATCTCTTGTCAAATCTCTTCAAGTTTGTCAATGACTTCATAAATTAGTATAGTCAGTTAAACAGATTACACTGCTAAAACAAGCTTGAGGCCATAAAGAAAACAGATGAAAATTGAGAAGAAGAAAGGACACTGGACAGATCTGAAATTTCTCTAAACTCAGCAAGTATTTCCAGCACATTTTTTTTTTGGGGGGGGGGGGGGGGGGGGGGGGAGGGCAGGAAGGAGGAGATGGGGAACAAGAAACAGTGAGAAAAGGGCAAATGACAAATAATGTGAACTTCCACAAGCTTGCATTCATCACAGTCATTAACATCTACAGGGTATTTAAACACTCTCAGCAACCTAACTTCCTCATTGATCAGGCTTTATCAAGCTTAAAACAACATGTGGATCCTATGCAGACACTACATCATGGGAGAACCTATGATTTATTTCACTGAAAAACAGGTTTCTTACTTGTGATTGGAACATGTATATATTTATCCACCTATTCTGTCATGAATTCTTCATGAAAACATATAATCAATCTGTTCTGGTGACAGATTCATATTCAAGGAGGAAGACATATTACATCTGTATTCGTGTAATCCCATGGGACAAAGGGACTTACAGCAGCAAAACTACCCAGTACACACTCTTGTGCATAAATATGCATGTTCCTGCAGTGCTAGTTTTTCAGTCTGACACCATAACAAAGCCAATGTGTACACCCATATGTCAGAGTTCAAATGAACATTTATAAGCATCTACAAATTCAACTTTTCTACAATTTTCTTTATGTATACCAGACAAATAGTTATCCTGCAATGAAAAACACAAAGGTAGGAGCAAAGAATTTAAGAAATGCTGATTCCCCTGCTACTTCCTACACTTAGGGGTTGGTGTTCTTGTATTCTGGAATGATTAATAAAAAAGCATAAGTGCACTGTTAAGCAGAGTTTGAAAACTTACCACAACATGTCCAGATAATGCTAGGAAACTGTGAGAACACATGCAAAATCCCGCATGAAAATAAATTAAAAAGTAATTGATAGGCTACCTTGCCTGAATGTATAAATTCTTATTCAGGTAATCAGGCCTTTGAGTTTGAGAGAATAGCTTAACTGCAGTCTTTGTTGTGACTGGTCCTACTACCGCCTTTATCATTTTTCTTAGTCATTAATCATGGCTGAATCTAGACATATGCCTTTCTTGGTAGTCTCTGACATAGTGGGTCAAAACCCAGGCATTAACTACATTCATCATTTGTTCCTTCAGAAATCACTTAGAAGTGCTAAAAGCCTCTTTTAAAAAATCAGTTTATCTACTAAGAAAGCAAAAACAATCCACAGTCACAACCTTGTACTAAGGATTTTGCATAGCTCCATTTATCAGTTATATATCATATACCTATTTGATCTCTATTTCACGATCACAGTTCTTTTGAATGACATAAATCAGCCTATTTTCACTGATGTAAATGATACTGGATCCTGTCTGAAGTCAGAGGGATGTTTTTCAGACCTGCTGAGAAGCTGAGTCACAATAAGTTTCTCAGTGTTACACTGAGTTCATAGAAACTTTTAAAAAACTGTTCTGTCTATAAATTGTCTCAGTAGGGTAAAAGTAGTTTCAAGTAAACAAATACTTTTGAAGAAATACCAAAGTCCAATGAAAAGTTTTGGCCTCTTCTTGGAAGATGTAAAAAAGCCCTAAACTCTTGTTTTCTGAACTTTTCCTGTTTGTCAAAATTTCCCTTAAAGAAAACCAAACCAAACCAAAACAAAAAAACAGCTAGCTGTCTTTTACCTCACTATTCCCATTTTCATAGATGTGTTCTGATAAAATAACTTTTACGTTGACATAAGACCTTCATAATTATTTGACCACTCTGAGATAATGCTGATACCGATGGCTGGCTAACTCTGCTGTCCCATCCTCACAATAAGAATCAATGACAACCATCATGTCCTACTTTTCACTGTCACTCATACAGCTGCTTATTTCCAGCTGCAGTTAGCTATATAAATTCCACTTGATAACAGGATAAATGCTCCTAAGAGAATTCATGGTTACTGAAAGAGCAAATGGGGAGCACCCATTTCTACTGCTTCCCCTATCCTTTTCCTCTACAATTTAATTCCTAGTAGCAGCTAGTGTAGAATAAAAAGTCACACTTCAGCTACTTTGGGCTCATGCCTTTCCAGCAGAAGCTTGGGCTCCTAGTTCATAATTCAGTGAACATCTCCTCCAGTCCTTAATACACTCACCAAGAACACAGGGGAGTAAAGCACACCGCTCAGAGCTTTAACCACTGTTGTTTCCTCCTTTGCTGACTGTCCCTTGTAGTCTGCTTGCACAGGGGGAACAGCATGATACCAAGGTGAAAGAGCTGAGCAAAAATCACTTCTATGAAAATTCGAAGTGCACACAGCATGGCAAACTTTGTCATCACTTGGTACAACCAAGTAGCCATCATGCCTTGGTCCAGGTAGCTACAGGAATGACTGTGTCACCGAGTGTGCTGCATGGAAATGCTCCGGATACAGTCTGTGAAGACTATCTTGTCCTAAACAGGCAACATCTTAAGTACAGCATGAATACTACAGTCATCTGACATATAAGGATTAGTAAGAGAAAGGTCAGATAAGGCATGATACTTTCAGAGTTAGCAGTTCTAGAGAGGGTTAAGGCATGATACTTTCAGAGTTAGCAGTTCTAGAGAGGGTTCAGACAGCAGCTGCTCCAGTGACCCAGGAGTGGGAGGAGATCCTGCTACCACAGAAAAAGATGGTTCAGGCTCATGGTCAGAGTGGGGAAAAACTGCCATTGCATCTCAGGAGCAGGACACTCCTGCCTGCTTCCTCTGGAAAAAAAAACAAACCAACAAATCCAAATGGTAATTTTAAGACCTTAAAAAGTTAATTTCAGAAAATGGTATAAAAAACTCTGGACAGTTTTTGTTTTGCCTGAACTGTTTCACCTTATTCTAATGAAAATGTGGAACATTACTGGGAGTTTAATTATAAGGAAAAACTAAAGAAATAATTATTTCATTTTAGATACAGAATTTTTTACATCCAGCTACCATTTTCCAATAAAATACCCACAAGATCATCTATGTAGTTCATGATGCATAGTCATGGTTGTAAAAATACTCAACGATATATGAGCCCATAAGTACTCATTAGTGTTTATTAAGTCAAAGTCTGTTTTTGCAAAGGCCTAAAATATAAACTTACATTCCCTAAATTATTATTTTCAATTTACAGTGCCATTAGTTATGCAATTTGGCATGTCTTCACTTATTATTTAATGGTTTAGCACCTGCCTGTATTTGGTTTTTTTTAAGCCAACATTAGCAAGTGACATAGAGAGTAAACTCCAAGGGAACAGTCATGGTCTACTAGCACAATGTAGAAGTAAAAACAGAGAATTTTTTTTTTTTTCAGTAGAGTGAAATTTAGTCCATAAACTACAAAATATTGTACTTTAAACATTTTTTTCTTAAAAAAAAAAAAAAAAAAAAAAGCATTGGAAGCTTAGTTTTGTACTGGATTGTAGCCAAAAATTCTATTAGAAGGTAATACTTCTTGCCTCATATACAGGTATATCTTCTGAATTGTGATCATACCTCTCCTTTGTGCATGGCTGCCACTATGGAAAAGATTCTCAAGAGATGGCATAATGCAAGTGCAGACTAGTGAGTTAGAGATAAAACAGTCCTATATTATCACAAAACTGTAAAGAAAAAAATCCACACAAATGAGCAGATTGCTTATATAAGGACAGTCTGTATTATTAGCCTTGAAAGTGCTTTGAAGCTTAGTTAATCTTAGCTAAAAACAAAAATTTCACAGTAGGTAAAATTACCAATGCAATGCATATCATAAAAGCATGAATGACAGACAGAGGATGGATTATTTTCACAGTTTTGCCTATTTTTATCCAAATGAGTGAAGAAAAAGTAAAAAAAAAAAAAAAAAGAGAAGGTGGATCAAGTTAGGAACAAAAGGGGAAAAAAGGAAGTTATATAATGATAAGTAATTACTTTTAAACCTTGGCACACTGCAAAGGACACTTTATTTTTTTTCAAAGATAAACCTTTTATTCCTTTTTCCTATTTACAGTGCATCATTTTATGAAGACTTTTTCTTTGCCACACAGAAACCCAGAGAAAAAAAACAAAACTCACTTTTTCCCCTCCTCTCTATTTTGATATTTAAATACAGCTGCACATACTTAAAAGAATAACTTGATTTGGGCAGAATTAGACTCCTGGACACTTTACTGTAGTTTTGAACTCAGTACAGTGGTATTATGTAAGTCCTGTTTTGATATTGTCTGTTGGGGCAAGGGTCAAGCGGGAGAAAGCATTAGAAATATTAAAAGTTTCAAACAGTGAGCTTTTTAAATATGCTTTTTCTACTCTTCATTTCAGTAAATGTTACTGTTTAGGGATTTTCAATCACAACCTGTTCTCTTCCATTTTAAAAGTGATTAAAGGTAAGTGCAGCCCAAGCATGGACCACATCTCAAAGGTGACCTCCATCTGTACTTAAAGCAAGCTGTCCTTTGTGCTTCCTATGCCCAACACGCATTTGGTTTGAACTGCAATGTTATGGTACCATATGCTAATATAGTAACTTTGTGTTGAAAACAGCATAATGGAAAAATGAACTTGCTAAATTCATGCTTGATTACTGCATGGTTTAGACTGTGATTGGGAGGCATTGCAATTTTAATTCTACTACACTACAGATGAGCATTAATAATATACTTATGTAATTGAATGTGTTCCCTTAATCAGAGCTGGGAAAACGGATAGTTCAGCAAATCAGTTTTGGGTTTAGATCTCTTAGAATTGAACATTTCTACATATTATTACAGAACTATCCTGGCTTAGAAGGTACTAAAATATACAAGAAAATACCAACTACTTAGAATTTCACTCACTAGGAAACAGATTCTGACACCTCAAATTCAGGTTCAGTAGATTTTGAGCAGTTAACAGTTATCCCATGAGTAAAACCATCAGAGTCAAAATAACCACTCTATCCATCCCTCTGGGTAAGGGCTAAGGCAGTCACCAAGTCAATTCCTGTATCACTGTTCACAGCTCCTAGAGCAACTGGCTCTCGGACCAGACACGTGAATGGGAGATCTCAGTGACCTGGCAAATCCCAAACTATTAGAGGATGAAGTGTCCAAAGGCCTGAGGTTATCCTAATTAAGCAATTTGCTTGGATGCTGGCAACATGGGTCAGAAGGAACTAACAGGGGAACAAAATTGCTTCTCTCCACCAGTGATATCAAGTACAGTTGTCCAGGCATAATAGGACCCAGCGTTTTCGTGGAGCCGTGAGAATTAAGCTGTTATGAAGAAGTTTCCTGAGTCATGCAGTAATGCTTGTTCTGTAACTGTTTCTTTATACTGCTGAGTCCTTTTCTCAAACACAAAAAAATTGGGCTGTTTCATGAAGCTCTCCCAGCTCCTTTCATAGTCAGCAGCACTGTGTTTTCCTAGGATGACACTATAGCTTTTTTCTCTTTTTTTTTTCTTTTCTTTTTTTTTTTTTTTAATCAAGCATTTATCGAACAGGTAGTATCTCCTTAAGCCTAGATAACTTAGGCAAACCTTAATATTTATTTACAAATATAGCTATATGTCAAATTGGGTCATTTTCAAAATGCTTTTTAAATACACTTTTAATTTAAATGCGGATGAAATTTCTTCTGTATGTCAGGTAGATTTCAACTGACCATTAAGAACATAATTACTGTGAATTACCCATAGCATACAAATGTGTACTTTTAATAATGTTCTCTCACATTTCACAATAAATGTTTCAAAAACCCAGTTATATTTAACGAGCATAGAGTAGGTCTCTATTTAGCCTGCATTTTAACGTGTTTTGCATTTAAATATGCAAAAGAGATAGTTCTACTCCCCTTAAAGCTACAAATGAAATAATGGCAACATGCCAAAAAATGTAAGTAATATAATGTTACCTTTGTCCTTCACGATGCCTATCCTGCTTTTCAGTCACTTGCTTTTGACACCCAGTGAAAATGTTATTGTGCACTGAAGCACTTTGCAGTGGCTACACTTAAAATACATTTTAAAGGTGAACACACTTTATCTGGAGACTGGACTCCCTATCGATTCCCTCAGTGGTTTTCTAACCAAAGTTTGGAAATGAAGTAATTAGCTACCATCTGTGGAAACCAACTGAAAAGCACCATGGTTCTCCAGCTACCTGAATTACTATAGGTCACTATATCTCCAGCTACAGTACTTCCATCTAGCATATTTTGTTTTATTTCAGTGTTCATTTGAACAAGATTAGGATTGGTTACCATAACACCTATCTCAGGTGTTATTGATTGCGAATCCTACTTTCCTCCTCTGGAATTGAGGATTATTTTAGGCATTGCTGAGCTTGAAAGTGATGCTGCCTTACCCTGAGCTGCAAGTATTCTTTGTGCCAACTGGTAGGAAATAAAGCAACCCATCTGCTTAGCAACACAGGTGGCAGAGAACACACTGTCCTCATGCTTGGTTCCCTGCAGGCACTACCCACAGACAGCAGAGTTCAAGTCACAGGCTCTGAATTTGTTACTGTGAGCTCTGATGGGAGCTGAGTAGGATTACTCTGTTAAAAGGTGGTAAATGCATATATGCACTGAGGCCATAGTTCTAAGGGAAAAAACTTTCAGGCATTCATTGTGGACCAAAGCTTCTTGATGCTTTTCTGTTCTTACTCCAATTCCTTTCCTAGCCTGAGATCACCAGTGTAAAAATAGAGCAGCCCAGTAAAGACTTTAATATTTAGTTTCTGTTGAACTTCTGCTCAGAGTTTTAAAAATGATGATGATTAGCAGAAGCTGCCTAATGGAGAGCTCTGAAGTCTTCTGCTGATCTACTAAGGGTTTCTTCTCTTCTTTGAATTACCAGTTTTACAGACAGCTGATTTACCTCTGTTCATTTGCACCTATGATTCTGTTTATTCCAGTGGAAAAAAGCCAACAACTTACCATTTACACCAAAGTCAGAAAGGAATGAAGTCCACTGGATATAGAGAATTTAAAACTCTCCTTCCACACAATCTCTTCTTGATTAGCACTGAATGCAACCTAATTATGAAGAATTTTTGCATTACTGCCCCATAATCTATTGGTAATGAATGCTTTTTGGAGGCATCTTTCTTTTTCTCTGCGCTAAAGTACAAAATAATTAATTGGAACAAAACCCAACAGAAAAAATTGCTCGTTAGTCTTTCTTATGACCACAGGTATGAAATAATGCAAGTGTCATACAAGTTGAATTGGGTGGGTAAAACTAGCATCATATACATGAACAATATAAAAAACCCACAAAAAAATTTATTTTCTAAGAGACCTTTTAATGTTATGAAAAAATGTGATGTAGTGTTAAAATATTTATGGAAGAATATTACAGTCACTTGTCTTCTAAACATTCTTAAAATACTAACGCTTTTGCTGTATTGGATGCCTAATAATGTTAAATGCCTAGAATTTCTTAATTATTAGCATAAATCTATGGCTGGATTGGCATTTAGTCTTACTAAGTTAAAGCATTACTGTACTTGAAATTTCAATACTTTGAGTTAAGGAAAGACAGTCTCAGCTGCTTACATATGATTATGTGGTTTGCATAAGTAAAATGTGAAAATTATGTTTAATTAGAAAAAATCTAGCAACATTTCTCTGTTAAAATAGGATTTAGAGCAAAGTTTAATTAACTGATAGACCGTCTAGGACTTTTTCATGGATAGTTTCTAAGAGGCTTGTTATAAGGCTGCTAGGAATCATATAGTAAGACAAAACCTTATCCTGTTCATTTAAATTTTAACTGTGAAGAAGTTCGTGAAAATATGTCCAAATGGCCTTTTGAACCAAGGGGCCCCCTTTTGGGGGAACATTTGTTCCTTTTCATCTGAAATGTAGGGGACACCACTGGTTTGTGTGCGCCTCTTTTCCCACTGCTCTGTCTGCACATGTTGGGAGCAGAGGTGTTGCCCGCAACCTCCCCCACTGGTGAGGCCAGGGTGGCTCTAAGCCATGGGGGCAAGGGCCTAGGTTTCCTCTGCTGCTGCCCCAACCTTCACAGGAGGGGTAGTCTGTTCTGTCTGTTTTCAAAGGGAGATGCCTTTTGCTTTTTCAACTCAATTTTGTAGGGCTGGAAATAACCTTGCCTAAACAAATAATAACCACCACAGAAATGGGGGGGGGGGGGAAGAAAAGAAAATGAAAATTAAATAAAATTATGTTTTAACTATTTTTTATAGTTAATATCATTGTAAATAACATATGAAGTTGAACATAATGTGCATGCAAAGTTCAAACATATTTAAAAACTAGAGTGCTATTTCCTCTTACATGGCTAGTTGGGCAAATCATCTTGTAAAAATCCCGTAAAATTTAATCCCATAACTGGGGAAAGCCCCCAGTTTAAAATCAGTGGATGTGCAAGGCAAGAAAAAGGAAGACAGTTGTAAAGCATGTCAGATTCAAAAGGGTTTAATAAGAAAAGCAACTGGACTTCACAAAAGCCAAACCATGGAAATTACTTAAGAAAAATGCATTGGCACCAGTGTATTCTCAAACCAGCTCAAATAATAACTGCTTTTGTGCGATAAAGAGAGAGTACCAAAGAAGGAAACACACACGCACACACAGAGAAATCCCACTCTGTCTCTGGGTAGTTCACGGTATTCCCGTAAGTTTCTGCTCCACGGATATCCTGTGTAGATGTAGCCCTGAGCCTTCACCTTTCTTCAGCAAAACAAATTCATTACAGTTTAGTATTGCTCAGAGCTGTTCAACCACCTATTAAGTCAATTCCTGCCGTTCCAGCTATGCAAGAACAGATTGCCTTTAATCTGCAGTTTTCACAGGAGCTGACTGGCTATAAACTGAATGGTTATGATGGCCACTGATGTTTGTACAAAGCTCATCTCTCTCAATTCTTAAGAAAAGCTGGACCACCAAAATAGCTCGAGCTTGCAAACCAATAATTAAAAAATTGCATGAAGAATGTACTAGAAATTTGACAAGGAATATCTTGAATAATTTATCTGATGAATACCATTTGACTATCCTCAGAGCTGTTCAGGTAATGAAGAAAGCTGTTTCAAACCCGTTACTGGAAATGTTCACAGATGCTATTGGTATGTATAAAACAACCTGCTGTAGAAAGTTGCGTTTTCAAAGTTAGGTCAGGCTTCTAAATATGCAGTTAGGCTTTTAAGCCTTATTTCCAGATATCCTTAGCAGCATTAGTGTCCACTGAAACTCCAAGCTGTGACTAAGTAAGCAGTGTGTGCAAACTGAATGCAGCTTAGCTGGAGTTTTCACTTTGTCCGTCCCATTTAGCTTATAAACTCAAACCACACAGTGCAGTTCATGTGTCCTACAAATAATTTTTTTTTTTTTAATATATAGCTTCTATTTAGCTGTGACTTCATAACTCTCCTCTTTAAAAGCAATAAACTTCATAAGATTCTCCTAAACTTCATTTTGAATTTATGTCCAAACTGCCTTGCCACCTGGGCTGTTCAGACACAGGCAAGACTCAGTTTCTGGCTTCAGCTGAGCTTTCATGGATAGCAAGAAAGCAAGCTGGGGCAGTGCTATCCCAAGCACTCCCTACCAGTCATCATGTCCCACCTTGCAATGCCCATGGCCAGGTGTGTTGTGATCCTTCACACTGCCACACAGCAATTTCACACTTCCCAGTGTTCAGCGGAGACCTTCAGCCCAGGTTCCTTCCAGGATGCCTTAACACCACAAGCAGCAATGAACTTACGGGAGGAGTGGTCACTGGTGTCTTAGAACGGGCAATGTGGACACAGAATGTAAATCATGCTTGAGCTCGCTTGTGGCTCAGGATTCAACAATACAGGCACAGCTAGATATATCAGATATTGCTCATTTCATGAGTGTTACTTGGTAAGCGTGCGTGTCCACATATACAGCCCCTCTGTAACAATGTCTCCTCCCACTGAGCAGCTCTTCCTTAGCCATCATAATCCCTCAGAGGAAGCAATAAAAGAGGAGGCAGCAGCAATGAGTGTAACAGGGCCCACATCTGATACTTGAGACTGAAAGGCACAGCTGAAAGAAAATGCCTTCAGCCTTCCCACAGCTTAACCAGATGTAAAAGATCCCTTCGAGGTGCAGGAATGTGCGATAGGACTGCTGAAGTGCGATAGTGACATGACATGCGTCATATTTGCCACCTGGACACCCTAAGCAGACTCGGCAGCATCTAATTAGGTCCCAGCTGGGAGCACCTTGCCAAACACTTTTACTGCTGGCTGGGAATTAACCTCCTTCAGACCAGGCCATTTCCTGGATCAACAGATCCTTCTGGGTTTATTACTTAGGCTTGGCTGGCAAAGTGTCATATCTCCTGCAGATTGCAGTATAATCCCTGTATATACAGCTCTTACTCAGAAAACCAAAGTATCTCACAAGTATACTTGCAACCCCTATAAAAGTGATTCTCCACACGTCTGCCACAGGACAAAACCATTACACGCCTAGATGCTGAGTGAGGAACAGAATTGCATATTCTCACTCTGAAACTTTCACTAACTTTCAGAATATAAAAAAGGGAAACTAAATGCAAATTCTGCTTGACTCATATAATATTTTAGTCTGGTATTAATTATAAGCACAGTGAGAAGAGCAAGCAACCACTAACTTGGTTAGAGTGGTAAAAGCTGGGCTAAAATACATATTTGGTGACTGTCATGGTTTAACCCCAGCCGGCAACTAAGCCCCACACAGCCACTCGCTCACTTCTGCCACCGTGGGATGGGGGAGAGAATCAGAAGGGTAAAAGGGAGAAAACTCGTAGGCTGAGATAAAGACAGTTTAAGAGGTAAAGAAAAAGCCACACACACAAGCAAAGCAAAGCAAAGCAAACCAAGGAATTCATTCACCACTTCCCATGGGCAGGCAGGTGTTCAGCCATCTCCAGGACAGCAGGGCTCCATCATGCGTAACAGTTACTTGGGAAGACAAATGCCATTCCTCCAAATGTCTCCTGCTTACTACTTCTTCCCCCAGCTTTGTATGCTGAGCATGACAGCATTTGGTCTGGAAATATCCCTTTGGTCAGTTGGGGTCAGCTGTCCCAGCTGTGTCCCCTCCCAAATCTCTAGTGCACCCCCAGCCTACTCACTGGTGGGGTGGGGTGAGAAGCAGAAAAGGCCTTGGCTCTGTGTAAGCACTGCTCAGCAATAACAAAAACATCCCTGTGTTATCAACACTGTTTTCAGCACAAATCCAAAACATAGCCCCATACTAGCTACTGTGAAGAACATTAACTCTATCCCAGCCAAAACTAGCACAGTGACCAAAGGTTAAAAATCGTCTCACTTATTCACTAAATGGATGTGGCTGCACAGCTGGTTGAATAATGAAAATAAAATTATATAAACATGAATTAAATCCCCAGCAAACCTTGCAGCTCAGCTCATCTGTTCCTTACCACGTGTGATTCTGTTACATGGTTAACACATGCAATATTGGCTACTAATAGTAGATGCTGCTAACAGGTAATGCCACTAGTTAGCTGCTCTTGGCTATGAATGGCACAAAAACTTGTGGAAATCAAGGATACTGCCAGAATCACAAAGCAGCAAGTCCCATAATGTGAATATCAGGCCACAAACAGATATTCATAGTTACTAATATTTTTATCTTTTTTTAACCTCAAATGTAATTGTATACTGCAAGCCTTTGCTAGTATTTGCTGCCATTTCACCACCTGGGCATCTCAGCAATTCTCCAGTAGGACTATAAAGGAAGTAGGGAAGTAGGAGGCTGCAAAATCCTAATTCTTAAGCTCAAAGCACTGTCCTGGTACTTGCAGGACTCAACCTGGAAATTGCAGCTTCTGCAGCTCTGCTCCCTCACAAACATAGTTCCAAAAGTATTTATTTTTCCCTGCCAAGAGAGAACCAAGTGACCTTCAAAGCAGGCGAAACCTGTCCAGACTGGAATATCTATGCCCGCCAGCAGTGATGAGCAGCCCCACTTCGTCGTGAACTGACTACATTCCTTCAGTGACTTGCAAAATACCTTGCATTCACACAGTCTTACTGAGTTCAGTAAAAAGATATCCAGGAAAAGGGCTGAAGCTTATATTCATATTCTATTTCATGTCTACTTTGACTTACCTCAAAATGTTTAGTATGCAGAATAAATTACTCTGTAGTCCAGACATTTGTTCAAAGCTAGTATTTCATTAACTAAAGCTGACAACAATAAAGAGCCATATTTACACAGAAAAGTTAAATATTGTTGTTGTTGAGCATACTTTTCTGGGGCATGTGGGTCATGTAGAAAACATTCTCCCCAGAGCTACAGTGACAACATCAATGGAAACAAAAACCCCAAGGCTTTTAAACTAAAATGGTAAGTTCTGTTAGAAATACAAGGTATCTGCCTGCTTAATACCAGGGAATAAGAGGACCCACTAGAAAGAACATAGACTACTGGGAAAGGAAGTTTATTTTTCAAGCACCTATTGCAAATAATGGACATAAGCAACATCTGTGCAAAATGCTCGAAGTGTCCCTTAAAGCCCTCAAGAACAAGAAACTATGGAAGTAAAGCTCAGAGCCCAGCCTGGCAAACGGTTTAACTCACCTCATTGCATGACATTAATTAATTGAATCTCATGCCACTGAGAAACATCTAAAATAGATGAGCTAAAGTAAAGAAAAAAGCCTACAGCTTTTACTGAAATTGTAATCTTCCTGCCTCTGTAGACTTTCGAAATTAGACTTTCAATGAGGTTTATAGGTAGGCAGGCTTGGTATCAGCTGGGTATTCTTCCTGAATACCCTAAAGGACTTGAAGGCTTCTTCCCTCATCTCCGTAAAAAACAATAACTACATGTTTGCTGGAAATGAAGTCCATACCCCTCAAGTCTTTCCCCCTGCTCCAAGCAGTGAGAGACAAAAGCAACACTGTGGTATTTCTGTAATTTCCTGCAGGAACTCAGGCTCTAGAAAGTAGAAATAACTGCATTCCCTAGACCCAACTCATTCCCTTCCTCCTGTTACCTACTCTCACCCTGACACATCCTTTACATTTTGAGCTGGTCTAGAGGTCCTAAACAAGATATTTTGTCAGCCAGAGCAGTCATACGCTCTAAGGATGTTTCTCTAGAAGCAGTTTGTAACCCCATTAATGCCTATTTATACAGACTAGTGTAAAGGAGCATTAATGTACCTCAGAATCTGCCTCCTCCCAGTTTTGTCTGTATGATGACTACCTCGTTTTTAAGACTTAACTAAATATACAAGGTCATTTTCCTTGACAGCAAGCTTGAACAATTATAACTTTTTTTTTTTTAACCAGAATTTACTGTTTTCCTGAACTTTAGATAAGATGCAGAGATGTTTCAACTCTGCCACGGTGCTAAGGAAGTTCACTGGACAGCAACCAGTTCCCTGAGAATTTAGCCAAACAGCTCCTGAGAAGACAGATCGACTGTTCCTGAGGCTTCAGCATTTTATGGCTCTGGGGAAAAACATCAGGTGGGCTGCTTCTGAGGTAGTGACAGAAAGGTCCCAGAGTCCACACTTCTATTTTCCTTCACAGAGAATTAAAAAGAAATGGTTTTATATCAAATGAAGAAAGAATGCCAAAAGCAAAATATTTAAATACTCTGTAAAATTAAATTATCTTTCTTTTCCTGGTTTCAGTTCTGGTCTCTCTCACCTTCTCATTTATTACTATTTACATTGTAGAAATGGCACTTTTTTTTTTTTTTAGGAAAAACAAAATTCTTAAGGTACTTCATAGCTTTTTAACACTCATTTTTACAGTTCTGTCCTCAGAGAATTATTGTCTGGAAAAGAATATGGGAATAGAACAGTAGGATGCTTTACAGATACTTCTGTATGCAAATAAACAGAGCAACACCAGCCATTTCTCTAAATGGATTCTGCCATCAGCATTCACCTGCAGATAGACACTCCCCTGGGATTTAGGTAATGTAATGTACAACATGGATGACTGGGTTTGTCGACAGTAGTCATTTCTCTCTGAAGCTTATCATCATGCAGTGCAGTATCTTGAAAGGCAGAAACCAAGGTGAGCAGAGAAGCTCCCTACAGATATATGGTGAAGACTTGTTACACAGTAAATCACTAAGAAGGAGGTAAACAGAAGATATATGATTATCGGAAATTACATCCTAGCAAGTGACATCCTATCAATTTCTCAGTCAGGGTGTTACAGTAGTCGATAGCCACATATTCTACCTCATATATATTGTAGCTTGAATCTTTTGTGAGTTATTATGAGAAGAAATGGAAATAGCAAGGTGCAAGCAGGAGTCTCCCAGCCTGCCCGCTCCCCATCTAACATTTGGATATACACTGAGCCCTAACCACAGCATCAGAGAAGGAGAGGAAGGGTTCTTCAAATGCCACATGCCACCACCATTGCAACCACCAAGGGCGATCAGGAGAGAGTGAGGTGATGTGGATTCTTCCCTTTGCTTCCCTTTGACACACTGTGTGAGTGCATAATAAACCTCTTTTCCTTCACTTTTCTTTCAGTAACATGGGGATATTAACAGTTCTACTTTTTTTTGAAAAGCAGTTTGAAATCTGCAAGCAGAAACTGCCTAGTGCAAAGTAATAATATTAATTATTTCTTTCAGGGTGCTGCCTGGAACTTCTGGTAAGTCCTGTCACACTGTATTATGAAGAAATATAGGAGTTAAAAGAGTACATGTCCCAAAGCTCTTATTAAACAAAATCCCTATGCAAAGGATGTAAGAGTACCAAAAAGTAGCTAGGATATTGTAGCTTTCCAAGCTAGCTAACCCAAGTGAAAATGATGCATCCTGAGTACCATCAGACACCTCTCTTTTACTGCATGAAACCAGCTTAGTGTCAGCAATGCTTGGCAGAAATCAGCCCATGAATTAAAAATAGCTGACTGGTAGTTGACTGGGCAAGTAGAAAACAGATTCCTCTGGAAGTGGAATTCACAGAAGTGAATTTAGAAGAATTTTTAGCCAATCTGCAGACTCTTTTCACTGGTCAGTTTGGTCTATAATTATCAGTACCTCTGGATAGTGGAAGATCATCCTTTCTCCCTCTCCCTGCAAAAAATGAGTGGGGGAAGAGGGAAAAAAAAAGAATAGCACAGATCACCTGCAAAATACAAGAGAAAAAAATGTATTTTTATGTCATCCTTACTTTACTAGCAGACTCTGTTCTGTCCTGACAAATGATTGCCTGACTTTGTTATTCTTGGTTTCATCATCTCTACTAGATTCCCATTGTAGCATTGCTACATATCAAGGTGCCGCGATTAGATCACTGGTCAGCCCGGACCAGGGAAGAGACAGATAACACACACGGTGTGAGCGTCAACTTTGTCCTTTATTGCGCAGTTAATTCCTTTTATACTAACAACAGTAGGTGGGATTACTGATACGTCATAGGGAGGCGACGACTAGCCTTCTACCTTTCCGTGACATTGCGAGATCTTCCGAACGCCATACCCTACATCCCATAATGTACGTAGCCATGAAATACCAGTCTTTTAAACTCTAAAAAAAAATCCAGTTTATTTCAATGCTTCTCTTCAGCAACAAAACCATATTTTTCTTTTGACTTCCCATTTAATTTTGAATCCACTTCAAGATGAGTCTATACATTTAAGGCATGTATTGGGCTAAAGATACCGAAACCAAATACAATAGAATATCTAAAATTCTAGTAGAAGTTTCTTCAGCAATAATGCTCCTTAAGGACATGACTCATTATTACCAGCATCAGCTGCCTGACTGAAGTTAACTTTATACCTTTCAATGGGTATACTTTTAAGCTGCCTTCAGACCTATATGCAATAGCTACTTACACTTGAGTTCCTTTAGCTGATTTCCAGTAGTGATTCAGCCTTACTCTGGAAGCTCTACAAAAATTCCAGGCAAGCAGTAGACTCTGCCACTCTTCATCTTCTAACGTACCCATTTCTGAAGTGCATTTATAACCCAACTGGCCATGTTGTGGCTTTGCTAAAAATCATTCAGTCATCAATACCATGCAGAAATTCTGTTTTTCTTAGATCTGTCTGTCTTAGAAATATTGTTCGGGGATTTTCCTGGCTTGAGATCATATCTTTTATTGGTGCCAACCATTCTTTGAAGCCTATTCTTAGGCAAACACTTTCACATCAGACAAAATAGACACCTAAAATATAAATGCTAGTGTCTGATCAAATGGCAAGCAGGAGGAACAAGAGGAATTCCAACAAGCATGTGTAGCTTTTAGGATAGAGAAACACGTCCATGCAATAGGTATAAAATTGTCAGGAAAAGCTTGATGAGCGCAACACATCAGGAAAATTCTGATAGATTTTGGCTATGAATGTAGTTTACAGGGTACTTAATAAAGCTGTAGTTTCATTATAACAGAGCTGGTTACGGCTTTGATGTGGACGGCGCCTGCTTAGTCTCTCTTCTCATTGCCATCCCTTTAAAAAAAAAAAAGCTAGAATGCCCCAGGATTTTTAGAACAAAGATGACAACAATACCTTATTTTTAAACTTAGGAAACTCAAACCAAGTAGGTTAAGTGCACTAGAAATAAAAATTTTCCCCTTGCTTGGCTTTTAGACTTTAATTAGTTGATGACTTTCTGAGCAGAGCTACTCTGCACAGCCTGCTTTGACATCTCTCTGCTCCTCACTGCAGTCTCAAGGTGGCTCGAGGAGCCGCACCTGGCCGCACTCTGCAGTCTCCCAAGCCACCCCTCTTTGAGCAGCTACAACAGATCCCTACAGAAAGAAGAAATTTCCCTGTCTTTCTGGAGGCTTCACCTCACTGAGACTTCTTAAAGGCACACAAAAGCAAGGGCAGGGAAAACAGATGCCATCTGTCACAACAGATTTTGGCACATTGCGGTCTTTTTTTTTTTTTTCTTTAAAAGAGTACTTTTAATTAGCTAAGTTCAGTGATCCAGTTTCCTGCTCAGCCCACCACAGAACAGATTTTGTGCAGCTGAGGAGATAGGTGGGAGGAAAAATTGAACCATGAGGACAGAAAAAACGACAGAGAAAGAACATAGGAACTACTTATACCAGCTTTGTGGCTAAAGCCAGTATCTCTGACTGCCTGGGAGAATACATAGCTCTCAGAACAATAAACTTACTTACTGGAGATCATTGGAAAAACTTCCTAAGGCACATATCTGACCCTCTTCAGACTTGCAATACCAAGAGACCTGAGAGACAACTTGCACTAACTTCTGTGGTCAATCATGGCAGGGCAGTCTTTCACTTCTGTGAAATATCTCAAATCTACCACAAGCTGACATGTATGTTGCAGTAGATCCAAGGAAACATGAAAACCTGCACTACCAAAAGAATCAATGCCATGCCCTTTTGTGCTGTTCTGACACTGCTCTGTGGTACTCACCTGATAAATACAGTAGGTCCCCCCAAAATTACCAACAGGACACGTGAATGATAAATGCCAGTTCCTGTGCTTCAGGACACCAGAAACTTTTACATTTTAACTCAGGTGTCACTTAGCGGTTCTAGCAGCAGCAGCAGATTTGTTGCAATTATCATTAACATAATAAGCACACACTCTGGAAAGCCCCAGGCAAGCAGCCTCAGAAGCTAAGGGGCATACCACATTTACAGGATAATACAAAAAACATGCTTTTTGGATCTACTTAAGAGACAAAACTCAAAGGCACCTCGATTTCAAAATAGGGGCTTTATAGATACTGCTAGTTTTGACTTGTTAGACTGATATCAAGGTAGGGGCTTTGGTAAGGTTACTGCTCTAGCTGGTCACTTTGCGGGGTCAATGTCAGGATTTGGTCTTTTCGAAGTTATTGGATCACTAACCTTAGCCTGCTCTCATCTGAGATCATACTCTGAAGGCAGTAGATCAGAGCCTCTGGCTTACTAAGATAACAATCATTTATTGGAGCTGCAACTTTACTGAACGTATTTCAGATCAAAAATCTGTCAGGCCTGTGTGGGCTATGCTGATAAAATGGTGCAGTGCTCTGTAGCTGCTCTATCTTGCTTGCCTGCTGCCACGTCAAAGCCCTCATGACATCATTGACACGGCCTCTCTGTCACACTGAGCGACTGCGTTGTCACAGGCTGTAGAAGGTGCTGGCTCAACTCCTCTTGATCTCAGCAAGCTCAAAGTGACATTCTTACCATAAAGCATTAAGGAAAATGAAGTGTTAGCTGAATACCAAGCAAAGGGGACATCTCAACTTTGATAAATGCCTTTCTGTTCAGAGGGATATAGATAGGGTAAACAGCAGTCCACTAACATGGTAGGGGCAATGCTCTTTGAATACTGCATCTAAGGAAAATAAAGCAAGACAGAGGCAGACTTTAGTGCTACTTTAAGCACTTGCAGCCCTACTGGCGATGAAAGCCAGCAACAGATCTGACTCATTTTCAGACATAGATTTTGAACATGGAGGTTGATTATATGACTAATAACACCAGAATTGAACTAGTAATAGCTGATATGTGAACCAAAAAAAATTCAGTGTTGCTTTTTTGGGCTAGGTCAGGCAGGGGAAGATGAAAGGCAGAAGAGAAAAGTTGATATTTTTGTCTACCAACATAAGCATTGATGATATTAGAAGAAAAGGTGTGTTTTACTCTTTCTTTAGAAGCAGCAAATAACTTCCTTTCACGCAGCATTAAGAATCAGTGGTTAAAGTGATTTCACCAAATGGGAAATGTGTCCCATTCACAGACAGCATAATGTGCATTATTATGGCTTTTTCATTTCTCCTGAATAGCAGCAGGTAGCTATTGTTCTTCTCATTCCATAATCTCCAGAGGTTTTCAAAATTTCAATTGCAGATAATACCATCCAAAAGGGGATTGCATTATTATTGGCTTCTCAGATATTATTCCAGGTCTCTCTTTCTTTGGCCATGTTTTGATGTGAAATGACTACCGTCATATCTGCTTGACTCTTGATACAGAGTTTTATTTTCAGAAGTTGTGAAGCTGTTCTGGTGGATTTCCTTCTTTTCTAGTTATTTCCCTCCTAGTTAATGGGGTGAAGAGATGCCAGTCTCACCTTATAAAAAACTTCTACACAGCTTATGTAATTCTTCTGTGATTTTAGTTAAATACTAGCATGAGGTTTCCCCTGCGCATTTGCATGTGGAGATCTGAAAAAAAAAAAAAAAAAAAAAAAAAAAAAAAAGAACTCTACCAGGAGACCAGAGAAACCCTAAGCTCTGCCTTGTCTATGTTTGATAAGGGCCTTTACTATCACAAAGGAGCAAGCATTAGTACTGCAGCTTTTCAGTCTTCATTCCTTTTATAAAAATTCCTTAAAGTTAGTAACAGCAGAAGAGACTGTGTTATATGGGGAGAAAACAGATTTGACAACAGCCTTCAGAATAAACAGCTGGATTTTTCTAATGGAAAAAATCAAGATTCTGTGGTACATTTTCCAGTTTAAAATTCCCAAGGATCATTAACATCCCAGTTACTAGCTTTCTTCACTGCTAGGCTACAAACAAAAATGCATACTGACATTTATCTATATTTTATCCACAAGCCAGAGGAAATTCCTGTTTCAGTCACTAGAAAAAGAAAACAAAACAGAAGGAAAAGCACTGCACAGTGTTTCCTACACAGTCCAGAAGATTTGACCTGATTTTCATCCAGATACACTCCCAACAAAAACAATACTTTACAAAGTAGACATTCAAGACATTTTTAAGTGTAAGTGAAAGAACAGCACATAAAAAGCAGCAGCAGCCTACCAAAACATAAAATGAATTAGGGTACTATTAAATTATCATTTTCTCAGTCCTTCAACTTATCTGTAGTTCACAAAAGGGGAAGCTTTGTTTTTCTCTCCCATGGCTATGTTAGGCTTCTCATTGCTCTAACTTGAACTAGAAAAAAAAAAAGAATCTAGAAGACAGATTGATGACAAAAAAAGAAAGATGCTGAATTACAGAAGCATCAAAACCAAAGTCAAAACCTTGATAAGATCACTTTTTCATCACTTCTAGCTAGTGCAGTTGATGCCAAACCTAAACTGCTCAAATTTACTGACTCGGCACTCCTTGCTTACCAGACTGATTTTAAGTCAAACACATTCGTAAGGACAAACTCATCTTCACTTTTCAGGGCCTATATCAATGTAAATGCTTCAATGAGGTCAAAGGATCAATACCTCCTATTTGTAGGACTCGAACTGTGAACAGGTTAGCACCCTTAGGTGAACAGGGTGATGTCAAAGAAAAAAACCTACATAAAATAATTTGCTCAGCAGTTGGCACACCAAGCTTGCTTGGTTTATGCCAAAGCAAAGGCCCTGCAACAAAACTATATACGTAAAGCGTATCTAACTTGCTGAATTTGTGCAAGGTATAGGCTTGCATAAGGTTATTAAATTAACATTTTTAGCTTTCTGAGTTGATGCCAGCTCTCACTCACCTGAAGAAAATCCTTAATTTGTGTTAATTTTCTTACCCTGAGTAAGAAAGAAAACCTTCCTGAGCAGTAAAATAACTTCATGTTTCCATAGTCTTAAAAATGCTGGATTATTCTAGTCCAAGGTGAATGACATAGTACTTACATCCAAGTGGTCTGACAACACTTTACTAAGTAGAACAGGAGAAATTAAGGGAGACTGTCAGTGCTGTTAAAAAAAAAAAAATAATCATTAAGACAAGGGATACTCAGGTCAGTATCTCTGTAATCTGAATGCTTCACACTGTTTTGCAGTGGTAGATTAGGAGATAATGCAATGGAATTTCCACCCAGCAGTCATGTCCTTACTGCAGACACCTATAACTTCTATGCGCCCAGCCTCTTCTCCCAGCACATGCTGTGTTTACGGAACAGAGACGCAAGCATACCACCCAGGAACTATGAAGGCTGTGCATGTAAGAGAGATCAAGTAGAAAACAAACCAGAACAAAACCCAACAGTTAATGTTATCCTTGGGAGTCCTAACCACCATACCTAAACTTCTGACCCCCAGATATTGGCATAATGGAAAAGTGATACTACAGACAGGCTAGATATGTAGAAGTCCTTCATAAGGCATTCCAGTATATGCACATGTCAGTGCCAGCTGGGTAGTAAATTGCATCCATCTCAGCAGAGTCTTGGGTCTCATCACATGGTCACATCCTGAGGGCTAAAGTATAATGTACTCCTGCAAAGCCTGAGGCCTTTCCTCTGGGCATTCTATAATCCCTTCTTGACTATTTAGGTGTCCCTCACAGGAATCATTGTTGTCTCAGGTAGGCTTGTGTCAAATTCTGGTATTTGTACTTGGGATCTCCTGGGTTCCCCCACAACAGAGGATGCTGCACACCATTGCCTCTCTAGTCTGTTACAGGGATGTGCACTTCCCTCTTGGGCAGCTACTGCCACCAGTCACTTCATGCTTCAGCAGTTGCTGTAAAACTGGTATTTTCTCTACCAGCTGCCACCTCTGGCAGTGAGTCTAAGCCCAGGGGATCTTTCTCTGCTGACGATAGAGGGACAGATCCAGAAACCAAAATTCTTGAATCAGTTCCTTGCAGCTGCATTTCCAAACTTTTGTGCTGCTGACTTTAATTGATCAGTGCTACTGAGAGAGGTTGGAGATAAAAACAATTTCCTATTAATCTATACCCGAACATGCTGTTTCTGGCCTTCTTTACTGACAACTATCTGACCTTGATTGCCTCCAGGCAACCTACATTACAATTTTGTAGCTAGATAAACAAGAGAAAAATTTTGAATTATTTTGGAGTGCTTTCATGAATAAAAGCAGTTATTTCAGTTACTATAATTCATAACTTTATCTTTTTCCTTAGTCGTGGAAAACATTATATATATCTGAAGGCATCTGCAAAATCCTGCTTGGACTGCATGTTCAGCAGAGCAGCTATTTGCTTGATAACTCACACTGAAATCTCGTCGTGGTCTCACCAAAGGGGGGCTGTCCCACACTACCTGAACAAGAAGAGCAAGTCCAGTGACAGCAAGCAGGTTCAACAGCCAAGAATCCAGATCTGCAGGCAAATCCACAGGGATGAGGCAGACCAAACCCATGTCAGTCCAGTCAGTCAGGGACAGAACTGAAGGGGTCTGAGGTCCAGCATGCAGCTGAAATGTAGGTCAAGCAGAGAGCAGGGCTCAGGCCCTCAGCTTAAATGCAGCTCCTGAGCGATGGGATTGACACCCCTCCAAGGTGTCTCAGAGCTTCTCTGGCAGAGCTGGCCCTGAGAAGAGGCAGCAAACCACTGGGGAAGGGGGTACACTGGAGGCCGCGACGAGGGGAGAGCAGCTGCTCACACCAGTTACTTACCTGCACCTTAGTAGTTTTCTGCCAAGTGCTTTACCCAAGGCTGGAAGGAGGATACGGGGAAATGAAGCTGGGCAGAGAGCTGAGTGGGCAACAGATGTGTCAGAAGGAGCTAAATTCTTATTTTCTTCAGCCATAGTACCAGTGCCCTCTGCACTTCCTCCTGGCCCTCACTGCTAATATCTGGCACTGAGAACAACGTTCAAATGGATTATTCTGCCCTTTCCAGACAAGAAAGGTTTTTCTTTTTCTCACCAGAAACTTGACAGAAAGCTTTCAGATGTACTGAAATGTTCTGGTTCTCCACAGTGTTCATCTTGTTGCAAAATATTCCCCATGTGAGGATGGAGACGCATGGGAAAAAGCCACAGTGGGAGGGAGGGAGCCTGGCTGGAGCACAGGTCCCAGCAAGCAAGGGCATTATCACCAGCAGGCAGGATCTCTCATGGCTACAACATCAGAAGACTGTGACCTGCAAATAAAATCATGAAGACTCACAGTTGCAGGGTGCCACTGAAGTCAGTGTAAAAATTATCCAACCTCTGCAATTAGTTCCTGGGAAATTAATGATGAAGTTTCAGGTGTCATTGCCTTCTATTCACAGCCTCTATTTGAGAAGGATTTGCTGCATTTACAAAGGTGGTGGCCAGATGATAAAGTCTAACAGGCTTTTTCCATCTCTCAGACTTCTTTGATCCTTAAGCACACACAAGATAGAAGCTTGATTCAGATCCCCAAAGTATTTAGTGTGTCGCGTTTCTTTTTCTTCCAAATGGACATAAGGGATTGCTTAGAGAGCTATAAGGATTGAAATTGATTTTGTATTCTCCTTTCCTTGGTCCCTTGGGGACACAATGGTAAACAAAGAAGAGACACTGTGAATTCCGACGTTTGCAGTAGGGTAAATAATTAAAAACTGTTCAGTGTATAAGGGGAGTTCTTAAGGTTGCTGCTGATAACAATAGAAGCTTGTAATTAGTAGTATTACTTTGGTTTGTGGCACAGCTGAATATGACTTACTTGTGGCTTTTCAAATATTCAATATTCTTTCAGACATGTTAGAATGTTTCTGGCTTGGTTTTGTCTATGCTTTTTATATAGGAAGTTACAGAAGATTCATGAAAGAGTCTTGGAAGGAAAAGAGAAGCTGTAGTGATTAAGGAAGAAGCATATAAAGAGCAAAACAAAAATAAAAAAACCTCAGAAACCCACAGTGCAGTAACAGAGAAGGGAAAAGAAAAAAAAAAGAATGAATCCTGAGATAAATAAGCTATATCAAAGCTTGAAAAAACCTACAGTGTAAACGTAAAAAGATCCCCATATGAAAGGTAGACATGGCAAATAGCTGTTTCTCTATGTTCTCTCATTGCCTGCATTCCATTTCTATGTCCTCCGGATTAGGGTGAGCAACCTTATTTTTGTAGCAGAACAAGCGACACATAGCACACACAAAAAAGGTAGTAATGGCAGCTAGTAAGAATTACATTACCCATGAAGGGTAAGTGACCCAATTACTTCACCCGTGAAGGGACTGGGACTGTGTGGCTAGGAAGTGTGATACAGATCTATAACCCGGCTAGTGATGTCTTACTGTGGGAAGTCTACCTGAGCAATATTTTGAAGCTGTTTAAAAAGGTTTCCTCTCTTATTTTGCACCTAAAACGTGACAAGGTGCAGCCTACAATATGCAATCTTTTTGGCTTAGAAATTGTACGTGCATTTAGTGAAGCAAATAAGCAATGGCATGACACGTAATTGTGCATTATGTGTGTTTGAATTTCTCAGCCAAAATATATGAAATTTAAAATTTTTAAAACTTCCTTTCTCTGGAAACCATAAACTACAACTTTGTCAGAATTTCTTAGGTTTTGCATTTATATTCAAAATTAAAGTTTAGTAATTAAAAGCCACGATTTAATGCTGATAAAACTAGGTTCAAGCATCTAATAAAATAATTTTTTTCTCACCTTTTATGTTTGTGGTGGATTTCACTGGAACTTTTTGAAGAGACTGCGTAAGTAGTGACATGCAACAATACAGATCTAACAAGTCATAGTGGGTGGAAACAGGCTTTCCGCTTTAGAGGACTCTGAAGTGATTGCCGATGCTGCAGTGAATTCGGTTCACAGCATGTTAACCACAGAGAAAGAGCATACTTGTATACAATACTTTATGAGGTCAAAGGTGCATATCTTCACCTCGGTCTTGGATGCCAGGTTCAAAGAGCTGACATTCACCTTTCTCACCCTCTCTTGTGGAGAGCAGTTGACCCAGGACACTATGGAAAACTGGACTGTTGCAAACTATGTATCAGGAAAAAAACTACTGGGAATGAGTAGGGACTCCCGAGACACTAGAGTATAAAAACATCTTGACTTAATTGGGGAGGAAGTTGTTCACTGGTTGTATTGCCACTGCCACCATAATTTTATACATATTAATTCTGCTTCCATGTCTGAAATGTCACTCTGAGAACTGCTGCCAGATGTTGTTTGGATGAAGGTGACAGAAAGTGTTATAATACTAGATGAGTCTGGCATATGTGCATCACCTATAATAAAGTTCTACCTGCAAGAGCAATGATAATATACACAAACTGATGAGCTTTTGCTGAAGAGAAGCTATGGCCAGCACTGGATAAACGGCATGAAATTCTGTATCCTACTGAGAGCTCACTGTGAGCATGTCTCTAATAACAAATTTATGAGTAATGGTATAAATGTATGCTAAAAATATTAAGAAGTTTTAGCCTTGAGAAAATTTAATTCAGTGTTTTCTGTGCTTAGTCCTGAGTACAGAAAGTATTTGGTAGCTCTGGTCATAAAACAAAGAAGACTGTATGGATGCTTCATAGTCTTTGCAATAACAGACATTTCAAGAGAGAAGTATTTGTTTTTTTTCTCCACAATTGATCATAACAATAATTTGCTTTTTATTACTTTGCATTCCTTCTTCTGCCCTTTTTTTTTTGCTTTCCTCTGTGCTCTTCATTCTATATTACTTCTGTATTTGCCAGTGAAAAGGGGAGCAGAAAATAATGTGTTGTCAGACATTTCCAAAAAAGGAAAAAATATTTCTTGGCAATAATTGAAGAAGGAAATAATCATTATGCCCCTTGGTTTCACTATTACCTGTATACTACTATCTATCTAAAATATATAAGTATTATATACATTGATATACAGACACTTGTACACACAGAGACACATTTGTAGAAAGCACACATAGCACATAATTGTACAGTATATCCGAGGTGTAAAGAGTCTCAGAAGGCATTTAAATTACAAATACTCCTATTTTAAGTCCCCAGCATAATTTCACTTTAAGTGAGATTAAGATCCAGTGTAAGTATTATGAATGGGACTATTATTCAAGTTAGATGACAGTTCCCATTATAAAGCCCTGATTTTGGTGGCTTATAATTTTGCTGAACTTTAATCTTTCAGGCTGACTTGTTCCTCCCTGGCAGGATGGGGCTGGAGGCTATATGGTTCAGAAGGATGGTATAACTATCAGAAATACAGCCTGTCTCCTAAAATAAAACTTCATTTTATCTCTTCACAGCATATTTTTGCTCCCTGTCACTAATTTCAACAGATACTGTGGTGGCCCTGGGCTCAGTCTCTCCTTGCTGCCTGCCAACAGCAAAATGAGGGTCTGGACAGGATGTGAAAGAGCAAGAGTGGTGAGAAGACTGGAGGGAACGTAGTCCTGCTCCTGTTGCGAACTCTACTGTCAACTTTTCCTTTTGCTCCCTCTTCCCATTTTATATTGGAGCCCCACATTTCCAGTCTCGACAGGAGGCCAAAGGAGGAACAATACTGAACTTTGCTGCCCCTCTGTTAGTTGAAGAATACATGTAAATATCTGTTTCGGCCAACAGTGAGAAGGTTGCAAGTGAAAAATGTGATGTGACACAACTAACTTACGATAACCCAATTTGTATTTCTCATTTTCTGGGACCTGAGGATCTAATTTGCAGAACTACTGAGTATTCACAGCACCAGCTGCCAACAAGAGAGTCTGTACAGTTAACTACAATACTAACTAACCTAGAAATAGCCTGAAAAGACAAATTGGTTGTCTCAGCGGGAAACCAAAACCGAGAGATACTTTGACCACCACAGTCTTATGAAACTAAATGCCACAGCCTTTGCAAAGCTTCCAGATACTAATGTGTTGAAGAACACGGCAAAATTAATGAAGGTGTTGGTAACATTGTCTGCAGTTTACAGTAAATAGACATGACTACATACAGAAGAAAAAATAATAAAAATATTGACCAATCAATCAATAAAAGTGCCATCCATTCTGTACACTGAATGGGACAGGGATTTGCTAGACAAAACCACTATGGGATCATATAGAGACTTCTGACTAACAAGTATGTATGGGCAACTTGAGTACTTGTCTTTAACTTCTCCATGCTTGAATTCATAGCCTTGGTACAATACAAATAACTTGTGTATTTGTGTACTTTTGCAGTGAAAATCAAGCAATTGAACCAATGCAGACCAAACCCAACAATAATTCTGCATTGTACACAGAGGCAGGCAAGAGCAAGATATTTCTATCTATGCTTGAGTTAATGAGAAATTATGGATCTGTCTTTTTCAATGCTGCATTGAACAAGAAATGCTTTTTTTTCACAGATCCCTAAATCAGCATTAAGATTACCTTTTCAAAGTTTGCTACTTGAAGTTAAACATATTCATCCACATGGAGCCCAACAACAAAATAATTAAGAACTGCAGATCATCAGTTCTTGTGTATCTGTATTAATGTCAGAGTAGTTTGGGACACATAAAAGGTATTGTAGGCTAAAAGATAACAGGTGTCAGTTGTCTGTGGGAACTGTGCTGGCAGCATGTATTCATAAGAAAGATTACTTGAGAAAATTTATTCTTCAATGAAACAGAGAGGAAGCTATTTCATATAAGAAAGAACATACACCTGCTTACTCAGCACAGAGTAGAAGACGTTGTAACTTGTAATCCCAATGTAACTCGTTCAATTACAAAACCTCATAATATGTGACAACTGAGCTTGGCCTGTTACACTACTGATCTGAACGCAGATATGCACATTTTAGAAAATCAGGCTGGCAGAAAATAGAATCCACAAAATTAGGGAAACACAAAATGAATTAGAATATCCTGCAATTTTGAGTAATGCATGTATTATGATTTTTTTTTTCCCCACTACAGTATTAGCTATCAAACAAAAAACAGTTCTTATGTGTGAAAACATGGTATTACTGGCTCCTCAGTAGTCATACAGAACTATTTCAGTGTTGTTCCCTTCTCTGCTTGCTTTTCTGACACATTTGTGTGGAAAAGTTTGTTTCCTAGTTTATTCCATAATTTGGTTTTGCATGAATTCTTTTGAAATACTTGGGGAAGCAAGCACTGATGTTAGCTCATCTTTATTTTACATCACACAGGCTTTTCCACAAATTAAACAAAGCAAAGAATAGTATATTAAGCTCAGAAATAGGTGGCATGGATGGGCTACTAGCTGTATCAGGGCAGGAGTCTCTAAAGAAGATTTGCACAATTGCTATGCCTGATGATGTAGAAGCTCCCAAATCTGCCAAGATTGCTTACTCAGTACTGTGACCACCAGTCCATGCCATCCTCCACACTCCTGTTCTACAGAATAGGATCATAAGCATCTACACTACTTAAGTCAGCTCCTTCTCCCTCTCCCTCCCTCCCTCCTGCCACAGTTCTTCCGAAATTTAAGGTCAGGCAACCCTACCGATCTCTCCAGGAAACAGAACTTCTCAAACCAAGCTGCCTTGCTTCGCATGGACACAGCCCAACATCCCAGCCCAGGAGTCTTACTTTTTCTTGCTCCACTTCACTCCAGGTACAGGTTTCTGAGTCAGCTGTGCTCCTGCCGTGCTCTGAGTGGTTCTCCTCTGGTAGGCAGCAGCAGTTCCCTAAATTTGCCTGCAAGCTGGGCCTTAAGAGAACTGGGAACTTACCAGCAGCAAATTAGCAGTGATGATTGGAAATTTATAGCTCTGAAGCACCTCTAACAAGTACAGGTCAGTTGTCTGGGCATAGATGTCTAATACCATTTTAGATAACCCATTTTGTCCCAAACAGGTGTCCATGGGGTTTGCATACAAAAGACTGGAGAAACTCATCCTTCTGCACTGGAAGGCAGGAGGATATCCCAGGGTGTCTAGAATGTTATCAGACATCTGTTTTTGGCTGACTAAAGGGTGTGGTCTTACCCAATAGTTTTCAGCATGGACTAGAGATTTCTCTGTTCACTAATGTTTGGACCTCCCATTTTGAGATATATTTGAGTGATGGCTATCAGAGTGGAAATTGCCTTCAGAGCTCGGTGCTCTCAGAATGAAATACCTGATGCTAAAACATTTACGTGGAAGACACTGAATTTTTTCATTTATCTAGTTACTCTCAAGCAGCCTTAGGTATCATTTGAAGATAATGGTATACTTCACATGACCAATTCTGAAATAAGCACAGTCACCTACATGTTATCTAGACTATGTTCAAAGACATGCCTACACACAAACACATGCATATATATATTTACATATATATACACGCATATATGTATAAATACATACAAGTGTATTATATACACAATATAGATATATAAAAAGTAAAAACCACCCAATCAACCAAAAAAAATCATAAACCCCTCCATGTATATATAAAATCAGCCATAAGGAAGAGCTTCAGCAATTCAGAGAAGAGGGTGAGCTTCTCAGCTATTTCAGGCTAACCAATAAGTGAAACAGATAAATGTGTTAACTACTTTCCTAAGTAGAGTCTCAGGGGATGTTGAGAGGAAACATATGCCAATAATTGTAAAGGGGAACTGCTGCTCACTTTTAATTGCAAAACATATGAGTATATTTGGGTTTTTTTAAATACTGTTTAAACTAAGACTTTAAAAATAAGAATGCAAAATGCAAATAATTTAGCACTGCAACAATTATAACTATTGAAAATATGAAAAGGCTGTATCTTTAAATACTGTCATATTTATCTTAGAAAGCTCAGAAACTACAGTTTGGGTAGCTGTATCATTATTTACCATTCATCAGCCACTATTTGTAGTTACATGTCAGTTTAAGAGTTAATTGACTACTGATCCTCTTATTTCCTCTGCCTCTGTCCTTCATATTTTCTGTATTAAATTTCGTAATGAAAGAGTAAAAATACATAAACATAATTTTTTTTGTATGATGATTTGTAAGCGAATTGTTGCTGTTCTCAATTTTAGCTCTAGAAGGCTGGGCAAGGCTAACATTAAAAAAAAAGTACAAAGAAAAATATGATTTTAACTATTAAATTTACTATGAACCTTACAAATGTGAAAATATTCATAGCCATATACTTATAAGAATTCCATATCCCACAACACAAAATGTTCCCTCATCTGATTAGTGATACTGTTTTTACTTATTTTTTTATGAATGCACTTTGTAGGTCATCTTAAGGAGGAAAAATAACTGTTCTTTACCCTCTTCCTTTTTTTGTGTCCATACATTATGGACACCAAAGTTGCACTCAAATATTTCTAGTCATCTTCTTACCATAAGTGTTGACAGGTTTTTTCCATTTACATTCCATTGGATTTATCACATCTTAAAATATCATGGACATGAAACGTTTCCAGAAAAAATTTAGAAATTCTTTCAGTATTTCTCAAATGCAGTGATTACATGGATATCTACCTTGTTTAGAAATGCCAGCTTGCATCTATTTCTTCCTGTATTAAATATGTTCCAGTATGCCCTATTTGGATGAAAGGATATGTTAATTTCCAGTGAAAAGACTTAGTAGCATTCAGTATTGCTATCCTGCATCCTACAATTGTCTCCTCCTCTTTATTAAATTTTGAATAACTGTTAGAAAATCGCAACCATGGTTGAAAGAAAAATAGGAGTATTAAAGGTATTAAGTCTTTACATTTTTCTTTAAAAATGGGTAAATACTGCATTAGTTTCATCACGTTGAAAAAGGCTGTGGCATCAACTCAACCATTATGACATACTCAATATGTCTGTGGGATAGTAACAGTGTAAATACCTTAAGTATGTAAAAAGATTAGACCTAATGACTCCATCTATGAGGTACAATGTGTAGGAAATTAGACTTCATTAATTCTACTGTTCACTGAAAAAAACCTTTTTCTCATTCGGTAGCATCAGGCTTTGGATTACTGGTTTAAAATTAGGTATATCCGAGACAAATTCATTTAGATGAAAATTCTTTGAGATGGAACTTTTGATCTTCCACACATCAGGAGCTCTTGTGAAGGAACTTCGCTTCAACGACACTACTGCTATATACCAAACCAAAAGCCTCTGAGATGTTCTTAGCTTAATACAGGAATTATGTACTACAGATCAGAACAAATACATGATTTTTTTTTAAATTTCTGTATTCCATTGAAAATCTGTACTTACTTTTCTCTCACTGTATTCTCCAGTGTAGGTGGAGTTGGAAATAAATATTCCTGGAATTTACATCATAATCCAGGATACCACAGTAGAGAATTAACAAACTCTAGCATATAACTGCAAAAGTGTTTACAAGGCAAGTACTTTGCACAGTGTTCTTATCTTGTTCTGGGACACTTACTGCATCAAACAGCCCATGACTTTTGAGAAATTCTAGCATTCTTCCATAGGTCATCCCACAAAATATTTCGTCTGATCTAACATGCTGACTTAGTTTTATTTGCTTTTGGGATTATGAGTCTGTTGGTTAAGCTTCAGTCATTTTATTCAGTTTTTCTTTGTAATCAGAGGTTCTAAAAAAATTTCTAACAATCTAATCATATTCTGCTGGCAGCTGAAGAAAAGTGGCAATGTTAAGTGCCAATTATCACAAGATAGCACCATAAGCAATGGTACCATGTAAACCATTGCAAAAAACTTATCACATCTGTATTCTGTAGTGTGATTAAATACCGCGAGCTCATCAACTATATGATTAACTATAAGAATCTCTTACCATTCATGTGGATTCTGTCTAAACCTCTGTGGTTTATGAACAGTTTATCTAAAGACTGTTATCACTACCTGCCATTTTGCTAAAATGAAGCTCCTGCAGACATGTATCTGGCCAAAGTTCTTGCTGTCTTTGAGTTACCTGGATTTGGAGTGTGGTCTGGAGCAAAATGCTCCGAGTTTCCAGTAATCTCCATGTAACTGGCTAGCTCTCCCCTCTGAGACTACAGCTCTGGTTTCTGCTGAAACTTTTACAAGGTAGCACAACAGAAGTGGAATGTGGTCTACACTTCCCTTAAACTTCCAAGACTATTTTGTCTCATGTTCAAGAAGAGATTATTATAAACAGTTAAGCTTCTGGAGGACAGATTAGGTAGATTAGGTATGCCTCTGCTCTAGAATATATGGTGCCACAGAAATGAATCCACAAGGAATTTAGTTTTTATTTTTATTTATTTATTATTATTTTATTTAGCTATCTTGATAAACTTTCTTATTTCTTATGACCAAAATATTGATGTCTAATAAGATGCATATTTTATTTTAACTTCAATCACTGGCTGTCAGTGTTGTTTCTACACTTCTATCAGGCTTGTCCTCAAACCTCACATGAACTGAAAAGTCATCCACTTGCTTCCATTTTCTAAAAGCCTTTCAAAGTCTTGATCATTACTGTGCAAAAACTTACTGCATTTTGATTTTCAAATACACCACTGTCTTGCTACATTACCTAGAAAAATTTTTTCATACCTGTACATCCATTTTCCTGCCTATCCTTGCTGCTTAGGCAGTAGCCTCTCTGTTCCAAAGGCAATGCTTCACTGACCATATGTTTTGCACCATTGTGGTGGGTTGACCCTGGCTGGGTGCCAGGTGCCCACCAAAGCTGCTCTATCACTCCCTTTCCTCAATTGGACAGGGGAGCAAGAATACAACAAAAGGCTCATGGGTCGAGATAAGGACAGTTTAATAAAGTGAAAGCAAAGGTCATGCACAAAAGCAAAGGAAAACAAAAGATTTATTCTCTACTTCCCATCAGCAGGTGAAGTCCAGCCACTTCCCCAAAAGTAGGGCTTCAGTAAGTGCAGGGGCTGTTCTGGAAGACAAACATGGTAATAATGAATGCCTCCTCTCCTCCTCCTTTCTCTTAGATTTTATTGCTAAGCAGGTGTCATATGGTATGGAATATCCCTTTGGTCGGTTTGGGTCAGCTGTCCTGGCTATGTCCCCTCCTAAGATCTTGCCCAGCCCCAGCCTGCTGGTGAGGGGGGAATGTTGGAGAGACAGCCTTGATGCTGTGCAAGCACTGCTCAGCAGTAGCCAAAACACTGGTGTGTTATCAATACCTTTCCAGCTACCAATACAGAGCACAGCACATTGAGGGCTGTTATAGGGAAAATTAACTCCATCTCAACCAGACCCAATACAACCATACAATACCAAACCGAACTGGAGTATCAGAACACTATTTTCATAAAAATGAGTGCTGGAAAATGCAGAAGACTGCATATCAAACTCAGTGTTGGCCTTCATTCCAGGTGAATTTACTGAGCTAAACTACATGCCTGTGCATTTTTAGCTATACTTTAGGAACCAATTTCGATCTAGGTTCATTCACTGCCTGGCACTCCATCAAGCACTTCTATATTTGGGTCTACTTTAAAATCATAAGAAATTCGATTCTTTAAAAAAGCCATTTCGAAGACTGTAGTAAAGATGACTGTTGGCAAAGGCCTGTTAATGACAGAAGCATTAAACATTCTTCTTTACTTTGAGGCTGTTGTGGTCTTTTAATTGATTGGGAAATTCCCAGAAATCAATTTCAAATTTAACAAGCACAATGCAGGACCTGAGATTAAGAAGCTCAAGCATGTTTTTCAGTGGTTTCTTCAGATGCAGTTCCCAAGTGGTGGGGATGTGTATTCCTTGACTAGATCATGCATTTAATACTTTAGCTGCAGCACTGTCTTAACGTTAGAGCATCATCCTTCTGCTGCTTTTTGAGTAAGTACTTAGAAATCCGCATTAGGTTAAAAAAAAAAAAAAAAAAATCAAAGAAACTGCAGGGAAAAACGCTTCTTAAGAAAAATCTCACACCAAATTACAGTACAGCAAGGCACAGATTTTTCAGTTTAGTGCAAAACAGAGAGGAGGAGGAGAACTTGAGTATGAAAACACACAAGAAAACAACAACAATAATACCACCAGCAACAATGATGGAAGAAAACAAATAGGAAAAGTAATTGCAAGAAAAGTGAGATTCATTTCAGTCTTCCTGAAAAATTACAATATTTTTTCAACTCAAAGTGTTCTGCAACTATTTTACTGCAGTTTCATACTATTTGAACAATGTAGGTCAATTTTTAAGGAAAAAATACCATTTTGAATCAAAAAGTCAAAGTTTCATTTTACAAATGTCAAAATGAAATGGTTTGGCATTTCTGAAATGAAACATTTCATTTCAGAAAGGTCAAAATGATATGTTTTGACATTTTTTAAGTTCTTCCCCCCCTTTGTTCTGACCAGAACTATTAACCAAATTCAACCTTGATTAGTTTCAGGCCCCTTTAAGCTCAATTTTCTATCCTAATTACTAGTCATAAAATAAAATTTTCCCAGTATCATTACAACAGAGAAAACAATACAATCTTTAAAACCATGCTGCAACTGCTTCTGCTATAATACTTTCTATCCTCCTCCTGCTTAGACTCAGCCTCCAGCATCCATGTATCTACCCACATATTTTCACAGCTGTGAGAGTTGGCTTTTCCCTACCGCATGCCTTAAATTAAAGAGAGTAACACAGTCAAAGGCACAATGTCTCAATTAAACCAGAAGCTGGACAGAGAATTAATTGTCCTAATGGACAGTTCTCAGTGTTTTTATAGTGCATATATATCGCCCAGGTGTTACAATTACAGTTACTATAAAAATGCTTATAGATGAATAAATGCACCACGTGAATCTCATGCAGAGTAATCTGCCCATTGCCTTTAGCAATAACATGTCAGTGCTTCTCTTCTGTGTCTCATGGGCAGTCCAAACTAAACCCCATATTGTTAGTTTAGCATCTTATGAATAAATAAATCATATGAAGCACCACAACCAGGACTGGGGTCAAAACAATGAATAAGAATAAATAGGAGAAGTTATAACATCTGCTTGCTGACTTGTTAGAAGGTACGTGTAACAGACTGATAGATCACCTTACCACTATTCTGCCAGTCATCACAGGAGCAGTGCAGGGCAGGCAGAGGACAAGAGCAATACTATTGTGCTGAGTACAAATGAACCACAGCAGATTTACAGCAATATCATAAAGAAATATCTAACCATGTAATCAGTGGTTCTCCTGTTCCTGGAATAGCAGAGAGAGTTAAAGGGAATTTTTCCTTTCACATGTGTTAAGGACAAATCCAAGGCAAATAGGAAAGAGGGAAGTAAAAGGAAGCTGTGACTTTTATTTTCAACCATATCAGGTAAAGAGGTCCTGATAAATGACACAGTTCATATCCTTCTGTCCATGATCTGCTGAATGAATACTTTTCTTATGGCACTTCCTGAAATTTCCTCTCCTACAAGCAGGCGCTCACCACCCCAAACAGCCCGAGTAGAAAAATCAACAACATACCTCCCAGAATCTAGGACATATTCAGGGTTTTTTGTTGTTGTTGTTGTTTGTTTGTTTGTATTATTTTTTTAAGTGAATATTTAGAAGCTTTTGGCATAAAGCTGTCTCCAGAACATCTTAGGAAGGCCACAAACAAATATATTTAGTAATGCCTCACCTACTAGATCTTGCTGAATATACCTGTACAGAAATTTTCTCTTCTGGTCAAGTCCATGCCTGTCCTGTCCATTCACTCCTGCTGAGAATACCCAGCTCCTTTCCACATATTCTAGTAAAACTATGGTGCTTGTGTCCTCCTCATACCCTCAAAACTGGCAGCTTGTCAATATGTGCTGAAGTTAGCTATCCTGCACCACATCTCCTGGAATCCTTCTTAGACTGATGACTTTCAAGCACTTAAACCTGGGTATGCAATGCTTTGTGCATAATGTTATCTGCTAACAAAATCAAATAGCATGTTATTAAAGTTTGAAAGGCTTTATCTATTTTTCATAAGCATTTTAATAGTCACTGCATTCCCTTCTGCCATATGCTCAACAGCCAAACTGATCTCAAAATGGACATTGTATAGTTGGACTTGTATTACAGCATATCACTCAGAGCTGATAGAAAGTAGAAACAAGTGCCTAGCTCTAACTTACCAGCTAGGCTTCAGGGTCTACTAAAGGACTGCAGCCTGAAGGGATTTCTTTTTCTTTTGTTGGTGGTGCTCTAATGCTAGATTTTGAACCAAAACTGCACTTGCCTCTACTTGCTATTCTTACAGCCATTTCTGTATTTTGTGTTTGGGAATACCACTCTTAATAGTAATGTGAATGAACGAGTTCCAACATTAGTGCTGATGGAGCATGGAAACTTTGTGTTGATGTCCAAACTCCTCTCCCACAACTTCACCAAGTACATGTCATAATACATCGTATTGTAGTATTAACCAAAAGCAGTGCTTCGCAAAACTGCAGTAGGCTTTTACCACCTTAGACTTTCATCTGGTGAAAACAAAAACAATTTAGGTGTGGCACGTCAGTTAGTTCAAATATACATATATGTATAAAAGAAATTTTCATTCAAATAAAACTTTTCAACAACTTTTTCTCAGTAATAGAGTATGAAGCTGCATCTTAGTGAACAAAGCACATCTTACTAGAAGATCTTTCGTGTTCTTTTAGAAAATATTGGACTCTTTATACTTCTAAATGAAAGGGTTCCAGAGATAGATCTGTAATCCAACGATGAGCAATCCACAGCAAGTTTATCTTATATTCACAAGGAACATTATTATATCTTTCAGTGCATATTGACCTCATCTGCACTGTACAGCATTTGGCCTTGGCTCTACATGGGTGATGTGCCAATAATGTAACAATCAGTTTGGTTTGGCTTCCATTCATGTAGGAAATAACATAAGGCATGCTGGACCAACCAAGATAGTGTTTTTATGATATGAGATTGTACAAACATGTTTCTGAGGGCTAGGACCTCTGGGTTAGCTCTGGAGGACTATGTGTAAGAAAGGAGGACAAACCTGGTGCAGTTTCACTCAGACTGTTTTGGGGAACAGTCCTCATCATAAGCTATTCCCAGAAGTACACCTGAATTTTGTTTTAGAAAAGGCTAGTTAGGGCACTCCAACACAGAACCAGGGAGCTGGCTGGCAGGTTAGTAGTGATGACAATCAAGGAGGTGAACTTCATTCCAGCTGCCTTTTATTTAGTGGCATAGCTGTACCCTTAGAGACATCAGTCCTGTTACTTATGTAACATATACATTTCACATATGTTAGAATGTAGTATTTTCACATATTGCCAAGAGGAAAGGATACTGAAAAAAAAAAAGTCAGCAATCAAAATGATGATGTAGCAAGGCAGAGACTTTCCTGTTAGAGACGGAGCAATCATTTCTTTCCTTAAGGCGTGTAAATGCTTTCACCTTACACTGAGGACTTAGGAATAACATAACTGTTTCACTGGCTTATTGCAGTGATTTTCTGCAATAACTTGTGTGCCCTCTAGCACCATTTCTTTCTCTTCAAATGGTTCAGGTTTTCTTTCACATCTTTACTTAAAGATCTAACCTATATTATGTAAATGACAGAGAAAACTGCATATGTCCCTTTCTTTAGATGCTACCTTTCATGCTGCAATATTTATAGGAAACCTTGAACAAGAAGAAAACATTTTAAGCAAAGAACAAACCATTCACAGTAGTAATGTTTCCACTGCAGGTTACTAACTGAACCTTAAGCCATATGTATTAAATAAGTTCTTAAGCATATACAAAGCCCAGTTCCCTATTTCAGCCAGATCTCTTTCATAAAAGAATAGAGACAAATCTCAAGTAATTTTCTTTTCATGAAGGAATAGAAGTCTTTTGCCTCTTGACAGAAAAAGACTATGCCATCTCTCTCCCTAAAAAGAGGGTGTGACAAGCATGCCTGGCACTTTTACCAAATATGGTTGGTAAGGACCTTGCAGAGAGGGACCATTGCAGCCTCAGGGGTTGTGAGGAGATTCACACAGCAGTCCATTTGTGTGAGGGTGAGCAGCCAGGATGGGGTCCCCTCATTCCTCAGGACAGCTTCAGGTTTTGCAGTGCACATATTGCTAACCTCTGGCTTCTTCAACACCGTCACAGAACAGAAGTCTTAGATCATATGGTATTCTCTTGTCTGTCAGACAGATGTTTTTCCATTCAGTGGGCTAGACTGCCCAGGTTTGGTAGAGCTTTCTTTGCTTATGCCTGAGTTCTTTTGTTACTGATAAAGAAGAGGTAAGAAAACACTGGGTTGGTTTCTCTCTGTGTGTTCAAGGCTATACTGCGATTTCATCAGAACTCGTTCAAAATTATGTGTCTATAAAATGCCTTCACACATGTGAGTTATGTGAACAGGATAAACTTTCTTTTTATTTACAACAAAAATCAAAGTTGACTTCAGTGGAAACTATGTAATATCAAAACAAGCACAGCTTCATCCTACTGAACAGGTGGTTAGGAAGGATTATGCTACCAAAGAGAAGATAACAGTAGAAAATGGACCTGAAAACAATCATAAAGAATACTAGAGCCCTGTTTCAGCTGGAATTGAAGCATGTGCATAAATTCTCTGTTGAATAAAAGCATTAAATAACACCAGTGTTTTTAGGGTTTGTGTGTGCGTGTGTAGCAAGTATGACTATCTTGAGTTCCTGAGATGTAAAGAAAAGTATTTGAACGTCATACTGAGAATAGTTTCCTCTTTTCATTATCCAAAAGGAGGGTTTAATTCAATACCTATAGGAACTTTCAGGACCACTTTTGTATGTGGAACGAGAAAAGTATGCCCGTGATGACATGTTCACTGGCTATTTGAGTTAATCAGACTGATATTTGGTGCCAGTGATACTCTGAGGTATAACAACTCAGCAGATATTATGCTCTTAAATTCCACAATTAACTTGAGCAGATCAAGATAGGTAAAAAAACCAGTACTATGACTTTCAGGTCAAAAAATCTTGAATTGGTAATATACCATGAAAGAAAAATAACCCCTAAACAAGAAAACCATAACTTAACATTGTCTCTATTCCAGCTTTGTAACAAATAACATTAGCATGCTAGTTATACAGTTGCTTAACTCATTTGGAGGCAAAAGAATATGTAAAGGTTTAAAGATATAACGGGTCAGGCAAACAGGAAAAATATTAATATGAATATTTAAGACTATGAAAACAAAAAAGATAGAAAAGAAAATAGAAAAATAAGCACTTGCATCTCTTAAAAATTGTATTATCCAATAGAAACTTATACAGGATGAAAATGATAAGGTATTAATGGCATAATAATGTCAATCAGCAACAGACAGTAAATGCAGGGCTCAGAGGATCTTCATTAGAAGATGAGTCTTCATTTTCTTGCCCCTACTCACCTGCTGTAAATCAAAAATTCAAAAGGGGACATGAAGGAGGTCAGCATGTGGCACCTCTGGAGAGGACTGTGCCAGTAACTAGTGATGGGCTCAGATTAGTCAGAAAGCACTGGTGAAATGCAGTCTGAGTCCTTATAACATAGCAACAAGGTCAAATTTTATAGGGAAACAAGAAAGAAGTTTTGTTTTGTTAAATCTAGCAGTCAGAAATCCCACTTTGCTATCTAAGGATAAAATAAACAGCTGGAAACATCTTGGGAAAATTTCTATCAAGAATAATACAAGTAGAGAAAGGACATATAGCTGACAATATATCCATTGAATATCAAATTGCTTTAAAGAGATAATCTTTAATTTTAATCTAATGATTTTAATTCATTTGTAATACATTTTTTTTTAAAAAGTATTTACCCGTGTGGGTGTATTTACCAGATATGCACACATATATCTGCACAAAACACGCAATCAAACTGCATACAATATGGAATAAGAACTAATTTGTGAAGATAAGTACTGGCTTTGCTGTGTGCTGAGCACTTCAGCGCAGACCTGTGTAGTACAAATGCCACTGGAGAAAGTCTTTTTTCATCACCAGCTGATCCCTGGGTCTCACAGAGATTATACTTCCTTGACCAGTAGTGTCTTGCCTTGTTCCACTGAGAAGTACAGCCGGGTGGTTTTTTCCTCCCCAACCCCCCTCTCCAGACAGAAGTCAACTATATGAGTTAATAATTGGGTTTAAAGGTCTCAAAGCACATGTGTGTGTGAAAATTTGGTCATGGAGAACAGGAAGAAAAGAAAGAATCAGAACTGCAAAGAATAGCTTTCCGAAGTTGTGCCTAATGGGTCTGCATATTCAGGGTAAAATCTTGGTCTCACTGATATCAAGTAGAATTTTGTCACTGATTTAACTCCTGTTTTATTAAAATAATTGTTAAGAGAGGAAAATAAAAGAAAAAAGTAAAATAGAACAAAATGTATTTTTAATAACAAGAAAAACAGGCAGGAAAAAAAGAAGAAAGAGGAAAAGTCAATCAGCTAATATCACACAAGGTGAAGAAAGGCACATCAAAGGGTTAACATCACAGACTGTTTAGCAGTTCGGAAGACCACATGTAGATTCTTATTAAATAATTCAATCTGAGCATCACCTTCTCTTCAGGCTAGTGAGTTCTTTTCCTATAGGAAAAAAAACAGTTACAGGCTGAAATGTCCAGCCTCTTCTTGCCCATATACCATATTTGATTTTCACTACTTATTTATAAAGAAGAATTAAGGTTAACATCTGGTAGGACAGGAATAATCTTTAGATTTTTCACCGTACTATTTCACTTCCTTACTGCAGTTCTCCGTAAGAGGTTATTTGTTTTGTTTGTTTAAGATTTACTAAGAGCTAGTTTGCAACCTGAATTATGCAAGAGGCTTATTGACGAATGCAATTTCATCTCTCCCTGTAACATGAAGGAATAAAATCATGCTGAACGTTTCCTTATTCCCAGATCATGCAAGGAGGAGAAGTAAGGAACAGCAAAGGATGTCTCCCTTTTGAACACTACAGTTTACACAATAATCTGGTTTGTGCGTGTTAGATTATGAAACATGTGAAACCCTTCACCAGGGAGAAATACAAAGGCAGCTGTGCTCCAGGGACAATGTGTCCAATGTCATCATTAAAATACACACCTGCTGAAAGGCTGCATTTTAAGTTCAGGTATGGTATCATGTCTGGACCAGGACTGACAGGCAGAAGGGCCCATTTTCATTCAACCCTTCAGGGAGGAATGCCTTCCAGCTTGTGCTGCCTCTACACCTCTTGCACATTGAGTAGGAGCAACCGAGCACCCTTTTGCCCTATCACACCATATTGCCACAGATTAGGCAGCTCGTGTGTGAATGAGGGCTGTATTTGGCATCAAAATTTTGTAATGCTGACTTTCCTGCTATAGAGAAGTCTCTTTAAGGCAATTTTTATCTGTTTATTTTTGTATCAGATAGTAAAATTAATTAGCTTTATTAAAGAGCAAGCAATATGATACTCAAGAAAACACAGCAGAGTAGCAGGATTCCAAAAATATGCCTGCCACCTGGTATTGCCTGTTCTATGTGCTTCCTTACAAAACATAGCTGCAGCTGTAAATTTAATTTGTTTCTATAGACAAAATTGATGCAACACTGTTCTCTGTTTATCTAAAGTATTTGCAGTTCTTGACTCATTAATTAACACATTGATTGGAATATCCATAAACTGGGCTAAGGCTCAATTTATTTGAACCTTTTTGATTTGAGATTGCTTTCTGTATTTCCCACCTATCCAAATACCTACTGTGCTTCCACGGGAAGTTATTTTATTATCTGCTTTCTAGAAAAGAACCTCACATGTGTTTTCATATTGGCTGAATCCATAGTCTAAGACTAGGCTCAGAATAGATAAAAACTCAGCATTAAATGACTGGTTATGACAAAGAATTTCACAAAGGTGTTTGTTTGCCCAAATAGAGAGTATAGCAATAGAGCAGTTAACAACAAGGCTACTTCTGGACTAGTAAACTGATATTGAAAGTGTCACTGGGTCATTGATGAAAAATGTGTAGCATACTCTATAAGATTGCTCCTTTTATACCATTTACTATCACAGCCACAAAGAAACAGTTCTAACAAGTAGTTCAGTTAACTTTTAGGTTATGTTTACAATGTGCATCTTAAATGTTTCAACTCATTAATAATTCTATTAACTGGATCATAAATTTTCCACAAAAATATCTCAGGAAGCTCACATTTCCTGGTTTAGACACAGAGAACAATATGTGTATCCCGTCCACATTAAAATGTGGATACTTGTTACCCACTATTGTAGAACAGGTCTCAAAATACAAGCATAGCTATAACTTTCAATTTTTTTTCCCTAGGAACCAGCAGGAATGAAAGAGTAAGTTGAATTAAAGCCTTCACATTCATTTGGGCAAATGTAGTTGTGTTGCAGGGCACTGCACTCCTGCACATTCATACTATTTTTTATACATTGTTTTGTTATTATTATCCCAATGATGAGGAAAACATGAGGTCTAGACAGTTCAACAACTGCAGCACTGTATATCCACATTGGGAAGCTACAATTTGAAAGCAGGAGCCCAAGTCCTTTCTCAGCCATGAACTTGTAGTTCTTTGTAAGAAAGGTAAGGAATGCTGCTAGTAGTACCAAATCATAAGCTCATGCTAATTCAGTCCTTCACCTCTCTGATGATGCTGCCCTTGAGCTGACTTTGATGTGGCCTTTGTTTAGCAGCCTAAGTGCCACATGCAGTCAACAGACAGAAATATGTTTAGGACTTTTGACTCAAAATAGGCTGGTATAAATTAGGACAACACTAAAATGTTATTGCAAAAATACTTGTTATACACTCATACAAAGCCATCTTTTACATATATTTAAAGTGAAATTATGATACAAAAAAATACCTCTTATTGAAATAATTTATTTACAAGCGTATCTTAAACAAGTAGCAAAATCTTTGATTCTAGTAGATAAAATTGAGCATACTATGAAAAAAATCTAGATTATGATCACAAAAAAAATAGTAATTTTGAGCTTCAAACTAGTCTATATTTGACTGAAACAAGAACTCTTAGTTGAATAATAAAATTGAAATATATTGTTATATATCTCCTAGCACTACAGCATTCTTCTACCTCTTTTCTCCAACTGTCTTTCCATTCTCTTTTTGAAAGTTACTTATATATTGCGGATATATTCTACTCAGTCACCTTGGCAACACGGGTTATTCCCTTACAGAACATACTGTATTTTCATATTTTTTTATAAAAATAATAATAGCTACACATTATTATTATTATCTGAAAAAAGCAAGAGAAGCAGCGTCTTTGTCCCTGAAGTTTTCAGGCAATTAACAGGACTGGATGATAACTCTCAAAGACCGCTACCTTTTATTTTTTTCTTACACTTGTTTTATTGATTTAGAAAGTTCCTAAAACAGTTTAAATATAAACTTAGATTCCAATTCAAAACAAGAAATAAATGCCTAGTGCCAGATTTAAATATCATTTAGGTGCTTAAATCTAAAACTGTAATCTCGCATCCTGCTCACCTCTCAGAAGTTATTAAGGGCTACCATTGTTTCATTTCTTAAGTTAAAAGTTGGTCCCGTCGTGGTTTCAGCCCAGCTGGTAACAAAGCACCACGCAGCGGCTTGCTCACTTCCCCCCCTGCCCCGGCCATGGTGGGATGAGCAGAAGATATAAAGGCAGGCTCGTGGGTCGAGACAAGGACAGGGACGGGTCACTCACCACTTACGGTCACGGGCAAAAGACAGGCTCGACTTGCGGAAGAGACTAAATCAATTTAATTTACTACCAATCAAATCAAAACAAGGATATCAGGAAGTAAACTCAAACCTCAGAACACCTTCCCCCCAGCCCTCCCTCCTTCCCGCCTCAAGCCCACTCCCGGCTCTCTCTGCCTCCTCCCCCCGGCGGCGCAGGGGAACAGGGGATGGGGGTTGGGGTCAGCTCCCCACACCTTGTCTCTGCCGCTCCTGGAGCTGCTGCCCTTTTGGGGTCCCATTGCTTGGCTCACACCTGCATTCACATTCACCTGCAGGCTCCCCACCTTCCTCGACACTGCCTACCTGCCCTCCCACTTGATCCTTCTCAGAGGAGAGGTCTCAGCTCTCTTTAATTATGTGTGCATGAAAGTGGACCATGAATGTATCTGGAACACAGTCAGACGTTTGCTTGGGAAATAGCCGTGGTAGCTTAATGAGTGACTGTCTTCACTGTTTGTTACCATCTCACCCCTCAGGTCTTAGTTGCTGCTTTGCAGTTGAGACCTGTGAACTGACCATGTGGACACTGGCAGTTCAGTGCTAAGTGAAAGAGGTCATTTTTAATTACTCCTGATGTCATGGTTTCCCAAAACCCTGTCTGTAAAGGCTTTCCTGCTGAGCAGGTTTCCTTTTGGCTTCTTATGTAGCACCCTGGCTACGCTGGATCCTGTTCTAAGGTTCCTGCTAGGATGCAAGGAATATGTGTACAACAGGATTTGGGAACTCTGTAAGTGAGCTGCCTGACATTGCATATCACATTGCTCAGCATAACCACATTTAAAGAAGTCACTCATCCCTTATGTTCCTGACACACCGCAGTGCATGTACACATGTGCTGTCAAAAAGAAGTATACATTACCCCCCCTACAATGCACCAACTTTGAGATGGGGGGGGGGGGGTTAAAAAAAAAAAAAAAAAAAAAATCTTAAGAGTGCCCAGAAACATGTCACCATTGCTGGGAAAAAAAAAAAAAAAAAAAAAAAAAAAAAAGAATTCCTCTCCTCTCTACTTAGAAAATGAGTATTTTAATTTGGAAAGAAAAAAAATTTAAACATTATCTAGGCACAGGGATAAGGGCCCTTGCTTATTGGGGGGGGTGGGGCGTGGAGATTTCTAAATGGCAGCACAATTCTAGACCCTTAGACCCTCAGTTCTTTGCCTCATTGAAGAGATTTTGCTGTTAGCACAGGAACAAGGTTCCTATCTTCTGTGACAAGAATTACAGCTATCTCTCTCACCAGTGATGCTGGGTCACCTGCTCCTGTTTTTCAGATAGGACCGATCTTGAGGGAGGTCAGGGAGTCCCACCTCCTGTTTGAAATCTAGAAAGTGCTACCCCTAATAAGACTGTAACAGCCATGCAAGGGTAGAAAAGATGGAAAGAATGATACAAAAGCACACGCATCAAAAGAAAGGGAAGGAAAGAGAAAAGGAGAAAAACAGTAAAAATTTCCTATTCCTCTTACACTGATCCTTTCTTTCCTGCATTTTATCAAATAATTTTATTGCATCAAGAATAAATAATTGATTAAATAGAAAAAAATTGCTAACCAAAATAAGCTCCTGTTTGAAACAGCCAAACTAATGTTAAATGCACTTAAAACAGAGTTAACACTCTATGTAACAAGATCATAGAGATTATAAAGCCGCTTCATTTTATTCATATTACAAAACTGCCACATATAATTTGGTAATTTTAGCTGTCTTTGATCATCAGAGGATGAAGATTTATCTATCATAAAGGCTAATTACTGTTATCGTCTTCCATAGACAGTGGTCTCTATAGGCCCTGCTTGTACTTTTTGATGGAAAGAAGAGGGCCAGCCTTTGATGATTTCAGCCCTGTCTCATCAAAGAGCCAGTGGGGCACTACCCTTAATGTATTCACTTCTGAAAAGACAGTAGGAGCACTGCCATCTGCTTTACACCACAAAAATCCACTAAGAAAGCTCTGTTAAAATGAAGACATCTTATCCTTCATTGGAGATACAGACACAGACTTGTGAGCATTTCAGAGGAAAAGAGTTAGAGACAAGCAAAAGGAAGTTACGAATATTGCAATTGCCCCACCTTATCAGAATCTGTCTCTCACCAACCTTCGTGACCTCTCTGCAGGTAATTAGCATGCTTTGTGACTCTGCTATTAGCGACAACCTCAGCTTGGGAGTCTAATGCTATTAGCATGCTGCTTAAAGAAAAAAGGGGAAGAAAAAAAAAAAAACGAAGACATTTGCAAAGTATGGAGCATTTAACTGCAAAATAAAACAAACACTTTCTCTCATTAAATATAGCCAGAATTCAGGACATCATTGATTGGTTTTAAATCTTGCAGATGAAAAGAAATGAGTGAACAAACAAGCTGAACTAAGCTGTTATAAACAAAACATTCAAATACTCCAAAAAGTAGTTTCTCAAACCTAAATTACCTCTAATTCCTAAAGAAATTAAGTAACTCATTTCATTTTGTTTGGGTTATTTAATTATCTGATAGAAATAAAAAAGCAGGGAGCAAGGCTGAATCAAAGAAAAGAAAGATTGGCTTTTTGTCTCACAGTGAGACACACAGCTTAGTTGTTAACAATAAAATGCTATAAGCCATATGTTTCATGTGGTTTTCTTTTAAGCTTGAAATTAGAATGTGCTAATTAGAGTATGGGCCACATATAAAAATACAGCACTCCATTGCAATTGTGCTTGTATGAGGACTACATTGTTAATGACTAGAAGACTGGTGCTATAATTATCTTGCAATCCAAGAAGTAATTCACCTTAGTAATTTTTGAATATGTCAAGAGCCTGGTTCACAAATCACTTAATTGCTTTTTATGCACTCTTTGTGCTGCAATTTACTGTATATGAGAAAAATGACTTGTGTACCAATATCATATAATTTGCCTCATATTCTCCAACCTTGCAAATCATAGCATGGTAACTAACAACACTTGGTTTCAGCTTCATTTCCCAGGACTCTAAAGACCTAGGAAGATGTGAAGTTGCAGTGTTTCCAGCTGGGAGCAAACAACATGTATTCAAAAACAGGAATCATGAAAAGCTTCCTAGAAAGCCAGTAGGTAAAGTAATCTTGTCAGTTTGAAGATCATTCCCACAAACTACATTTTAGTTAATTCATTATAGGAGCATAACCCATGCTTACCCTTCAGAAAAAAAAAAAAAAAAAAAAAAAGGGAAGCTGAGATGTGAATTGGACAAGGAAGAGAAAATTCAATAAAATATAAAACACATTAGAAAGTGTTTTTTTGTATGCTCCCTGAAACAACGAGATTATACTCATTATAGAATACATATCAGACTCTTACTTCCAGTCAGACAGATGCCATTGTGTGAAACATACTGGTCAACAGATCTGTCTGGGAAATTTCCACCAGAATGTTGAAGAAAAACTGAGGTTTCTGTGAAAGAGGATAATTTTTAGAAAAAAAAAAAAAGTCAATTTTTAGGAATTGATATTGCTCCAAATGGAGTAGATCTCAGACTTTTTTTTTTTGCCAATCCAGAGAGAAATGTTTCCTAGTTCTGTTTGATGTGTAACCTATATGCTACCAAAGGTGCTGTGGTGCTTTGTGGCCATTGATGCAAAGATACTTTGTGGTTAGCAAATACCACATTAGTGGCAGCAGTTTGCATTCAATTTGGGTTGGTATCACTGCAATCCAAAGGTTAATGTAAAATCCAACTTTTGTCACATGTAATTTCTCCCTTCTGCTTAATTTCTTTTTTCAGGGCATCAAACACAAGATCTTGTCTTCACTAACAAAATTTACTTTGACCAGAACTTCATCAAACATAATTTCTATTTCAGTACTTAGAAGTTTCGTCTAGACTACATTTGGCTTCATATTCATACACTGGTCTTTTTCCCTAGCTGTTTCTCACACTGGCAAAAGTCTTAAAGCTATATCTTTCTCTGCCTTGAAATTCCTTATCTGCTTTGGTGCCTACCATTAGACCAAAAAATGAAAAATAAAACCAAAATTGAAAAATAAAACCAAAATCTTGCCCAATGTCTAATTATTCAGCAGTCTATATGGATTTTCCATAGACTAACAGAACATATTTTGTAGTTCTCCTCTGTTAACACTTTACTAATTTATTACTGATAATGATGGAGTGGTCTACTAAAATGTGACTAGAGCATGAAACTATATTTGATCCAAAATCTGTTGAAGATCACATATTTCCAATCACTTAGGTTTTTGAGAAAGCCTTAGTTTGCAAAATCATTCCCTTTGCAGTCACCATCTACCTGGGCTTAACTTGTAGAAGTACCAATTTCAAGAGGATTTTTCAGTATTTTAGTCAAATATATTGACTGATGAAAATGATGACAATAAACTTCACATTTGGTTTAAACCAAGATTTGCAACAAATACATGTAAAAGGTGCCCACGATAGTAAGCGCCCTGACCAATTAGAATAAGTTGTCATATGAATACTAAAATGGACATGTAATGTTGCAAAAGATGAGAAAAGATTTCAGTGCAAAGCTATTAATAAAAGGGAAATTCACGTCTTTATATGTTTTATTCAAATTGCATTTGCATTAGAAACAAAACAAGTAGAATGATACATCTTTTTCTAAGGATCAACCATTTCTTATGACCTTAACAAATTAAATTATGAGATTAATTCACATCTTATCTGAGATAAATCTACCTTATATTACTTGTGGAGTAAACCACTTTGCTGGTTATACGCTGTATCACGAAGTTGTGTTTGTGAAAGTTAAAGATACGTAGGTATCTCCAACTTAGCAAATAAAGCAACTGTAAAAAATATACAGAACGTCAACACAGGCAAACAACCCTTGTTTGTATCCACAGGCCTTGGATGTCCTCTTGTTGCTAAGCCTCAGTAAATCTCATCTTAATGTGCTTTCAACTGTTATTTGCTATGTGGAGCCTTCACTACATGGGAACTTCATATATAAGATCATGTTTTTCACTCCTGTTAAACAGAGATTTTATATTGATAATTACACTGGCAGTTTGCTATTCAAACTTTGTCTGGTCAACAGCAGCCCACTAACCATAATTTCTGAGTCAGCTAGCAAGCACATTAATTTCACCTGTGCATAGTGGAAAGTCTATAATTTTAACAGATTCTGGGATATCTTCTCATCATTTTCTCTGCTCATTTCTTGATACCCGGTTTCATCCTTGTCAGCATGTCTAACTATTGCTGTTTAATGGTACATAGACCTCCCAAATTAGAACAAACAAGAGGTTTGGCCACACTCAAATGTCTGTCTTTGTGAGACTTTTTAAACTTTTGACTATTTTTCTTTAATTCTCCTGCCTTTCAGATAAGGTTTTCATTTCTATCAAGCCTCAGACTGAAGAGTGGTGAGTTTTTTTCTGTTTCTTGCATCTGATACAGTGATTTCTGTTGCTAGAAGACTGCCCAGGCTGCCTTAATTCTATCCATCCCTCTTATTTATCTTATACATCATACTTACATATTCTTAAACAGAAATGTGAATATCATCAGCCTCATAGATATCCTTTTAACATTTCTTGGGGAACACCAACATATGATTACAATGAGATACTATTATAGTATTTAAGATAACATTGCCAACTAAAACTAAACTTACATACAGCCCTGCTTCTGGCTATATGTTTCTCCCAACACTGCTTTTATTCATTCTATGTTAAATGACCTGTCATATAACTATGCTTTATAGCCTTATTTTTCTTAGTAAGCAGAATTTTATTCTTCATAGCCCTTGTTTCCTTTCAGTGAGGTGGGATTTAAATAGCTTTTGTCCATCTGTGGGTTTTAAATAAAATTTTTATAGATATTATAATAATGGTGTCCATACATGTCAAATAACAATAGACAAAACAGGGTACTAAGGGCTATCTAGGGAGAAGAAAACTCCTATGAAAAGAAAACAACTGAATATGTGGTCCCCTTTTGTTTAACAAGGCAAGCAGACATCAGCTAGATAGCTGAGAAGAGAGCCTGTATAAAAGGAGGATAATCGTTAGATCACTTCATGCTGCAGCAAATACAGTTAGTGTTTTCTTTTGCAGAACACCACAAAGACAATTGGCTTTGACAGCTACAGTTCAGGTATGACTACCAGTATTTGGCATGACTAACAGCCACGATTATGTTCCATGTCTTTACTACAAGTCTATGATGTCTTTTTGATAGTACCTCTAAAATATTTCCTTTTCTCACTTCATATCCTTTATATCCTATATGCAGTGTCCCTATAGTGACATTACCTTCACATACACTTTTCATCCATGCAGAAAAGTGATAATTCATTCTGTATTAGTGTTATCTATAAACTTGCTTGACTACCATGTTAGAACAAATGTACGTTTTGTATTTTGCTACTTCATAATATACATATATATATCAGTTATCATTAGCCTTCTTCAGCTGAATAGTCAAATAATAAAGCTTGTCTCCTCAAGAGGGAAAACAGCTGATGGAATTAGGAATTTCTTTAATATATAGTGTTGTTCATGTAAAAAAAAAAAAGCAAGCATTTAAAAGGTCTGATTCCATTAACGTATATGACTCAAACTGCAAGAAATATTTTATCTGCTCACAGTTCTGAATATCTTTTCACTCATTTTCTTCAGGATTTTTTTCAGGTCTGCTCTCCTACAGTATAATTTGCTTTAGCTGTTTGCTTGGTTTTCTGGTTTTGCTTAATCAAAAAACAGGAAAAAAACCCCACATTAAGAAAGCACTCCCTCTCTTACTCACCCACTCACATGCTGCTCTCAATCAAATAAAATCCAACTCATGCACACATTGCTGAAATATGACCCTGTAAAACACGTTGGGCTGTATCCCTCTGCCAATACTTAGGCTGCCATGTCATCTATTCTTGGAAGCTACTATAACAGCCTGAACAGATCAATTGCCAACTCTTTGCATTTTCCTCACTCAGAATCAGAAGGTAGACATTAAATGGAGCAACTTCAGTGAGACAACACACTTACAAAGCTCCCACTTTATCTCTGAGATACTATGACTAACAGTTCTGAGCCTCATCATTTTAGCAGAGCATAGGAAGCAGGGCAATGCAATATTAAGCAACACTATGCAATGTTATCACCATACATGGACCAAAACTATGTTATTTCAACACTGCAATCTGCAGAACTGTGTTAAGTGCTAACCTTTTGTATAGGCAGCTTAATATTTTCATTCCTTGCCTGTTTTTTTGTGAGAACTCAAAGAAAGGTGAATTTTGTCACTGTGCATTTATTATTATCTTTATGTTTGTCTCAACATAATTCCACTGTTTGTTTGATGCTGGTTAGCACATAACCTTATTCTTTGAAATACTAATTGTTAAGACAAAGTTTACTGAGGCTGCTGAATAATGAGATATCATTATCTTCAGGTCTTTCTTTGAATAAGCCACAACTGCACAGACATTTACAAACATAATTTTGTAATAGGGTTCCTGACACTATCCTTGATGCATATAAATGAATTGGATTAGATTCTTTGCCTTTGTAGAATCCATCTCTTGCTCCCTCCAACTATGAGTTGCCTCATGTAACCTTACTAGAAGGTCTGAGCCATGAAGATGGCTTGAACCTGCTTTATAGCATTTGAAGTGCTAGGAAAGGTAAAGTGAAGTGAAGGAAAGGGTAAACACGACCTATTCTATCTGTCCATCGTAGAGTTGATGGATGGTGCTGGCCGCCTTATCTGAACATTCACATATCCACAGGAACTTCCAAGGACCACAAAGGCGGAATATAACAAAGGATTTTGTCAGAATGATAAAGATTATATAAGCATTTCTATTTTACTTCCTAGATATTTTCTGCCATTCTCAAACAGTAAAGATCATGTCAATAGCTCTATGCCACAATCAAGATTCCACTGTGTTTCCAGGAATGTGATGTCTATTAAGTTGTACAGTAAACAGCAGAGGAGAGCTCCTGTCAATATTTTGCAGACAACTGTCATCTGAGGGAAATCTTTATAATTACACCACCTTTTTTTTTTTTTTTTTTTTTTGAGCCATTTTGCTTGTAAAAGTGGAAAAATTAGAATTTTGCAATTTGTATTTTGCAGACAGGGACTCCAAGGTGGTAAGGCCATATTGTCCCATCAATGTTTCACATCTGTTTGTTAAGGTATTTAAGGTATTCTGCTGGAAGGGTATTATTCACTCCCTTCTCTCCCCTTCTCTTTCACAAATAAGAGCTATAAATGTTATTTCTAATTAGTTGCAATTCTACAGGGGTCACGGCATTTTTCATTGCAAGATTTATGAGCGAAGTCAGCTAATGCTCACACTACCAGTGATGGATACTTTTTTCCTAAGCAGCTCATTTCCTTCTACTGTATGTAACACTATCAGCCTTCTACAGAAGACAGTCCTGACTGCTTTACAGAAAATTTGTTTTTCAAGCCTAAACATAGTTTTAATCCAACAGTTCATGTCCACAAGAGTTATACATGAGTTCTAAGTGGGTTAGAATTTGGTTTGGTATCGTCTCCACACAGAAAAACTGCTTCTGATCTAGAGATCACGACTCAGTCAATATTTCTTTTTTTAACTAACATTTTTAGTTGTGAAATTATTTAAATAAGCAACATAATGAAATCTGTGGAAATTCATGTAAAAACCAAATTTTACATTTTTATGCTTTAACCCAATTATATGCCAGCAATGCTTACTTTTGTCCAATACACCCAAAATGTTATTGAACAACTCAGTCACAAATAGGAAGATCTTTCAGCATGGTGCACATTTTACCCTGAACAGAGCAACAGAAGGCTTGAAGCTGGTTGTCATAGCTGTCCCTTTCTGTATAAAGTAGCTGTAACTTCTAAGAAACTGATAATCATCTTTCTGAAGCTGCAGTAGCATGGCAAGCCTCAACACTGTTTTGAGCTATGCTAATAGCAAGATTCCTTGGTTATATGTAGGAGAGTGGTGGGCATGAGACAGAAGGCATGATGCAGAAAGCAACAATAAAAAACTTTCTTACTGATACACTTTGGACATAAATTCTCAAATTCATATGATTTCTTATTTACAACTACCTGATCTCTCTCTATTTGAAGTCTGGGTATCACTGCTTCATCTGAGGGTATGCATAACCGGTGACCTGGATCCACAGAGCTTAACAAGAGACCTCTAGTCAGCTGAGCCACAGCCACTGTGTGTACTTCCAGCCCAATCCCATTGCAAAAGAAAAAGCACATAGTTCAGGGAGGTTTCCATTCACAATTGTTCCAGGTCGAGCAAAATACTTCAGTGTTTTGAAAACAAATTTAATTTTTTCCATTGTTAATTTTTTCAGCTAGAATATTTGTAGAGGGGGGGAAGGCTGTTTCACTTTGGTAAGTGCCAGTTCCCTTTCCCAAGACTCCCTGTTAAGGAATTCTTTTCTTACCAAGCCCTGCTCATAAGACCTAAATCTTGGCCTCTGCACAGTTAAATTCACAAAGGAATTATCAACATTAATACCCTACCAGCTTGCTGTTTGTCCAACAGTCCTGCGAATTCCTCCAGCACTTAAATTTCTTCCAGTAACAGCCCTAAAGCACTTACATGTGTGTTCTAAAGCAGCTTTAAAACTCAAGCAATGCTAAAGCCTTCAAAAAAACATAGCTGTCCTGCTTGCAGGAGGTCCCTGGCAGCCATACTCAGGACAAACCCAGCTGAGGCTGGGACAGTGGAGTAGGAGGGTAAACCAAACTGCCCAGTACCTGAGGCTCTCACTAGCACACATGGCCTCCTGTATTCATGTCCCTGCCCCACCTGATCTGAAGCAAGGACTTCAGTCTTCTCAGAAAAGTGCCCTAATGATTAGTCTACTTTGGAATGACTAAATCACACTTGTTGGAGCAATTTCAATCTGCTTAAACTTATTAACAGTGACACGTTACTTCATCTCTATCAGTAATATCAATTTTAGTTAAAGAGGTACTACCCCAGCAGCTCTCATACATTTCTCTACAAAAACTATATTTTTGTTTCCTGACATGCTTTTGTAACTTCGCTAATGTCTAGATCAACTAGATTTAAACCATCTCCAACCAGTACTTGTCTAATCTTAAAAACTTCTAATAATGGAAATTCAAATGCCTCCTGAGGTAACCTAATGCAACACTTTCAGCTTTATGTTTAATCTACAATTCCATTGCTGCCCATTATTGCTCCATATTCACTAGCAACAGCAAGAACAGTTTATTCTCTTTTATTTTTGCAACCTTTTGCAAAGATTGCAAGCTGAGACTAGAGACTGCTGTAATGTATCCCTCCATCTTCTCCAAATAATCCCAGTTCTTTCACTTTTTGCTGACTGGGCATTTAGAAAACATGACCTATCACTTCCATTGCCGAATACGCATAGGAAAGAATAATTGGCACAGAAAACACAAGTGTAGCCAAGAAGTTATAAACAGAATGGCATTAATAGCAGGCATGCACTGAAAAGGTACAAGTCAATTGTTAAGCTAATTAAAAGTAATGGTGTAGCAACAGAGAGAAATGTGTACTGGCTCAATATTAACTGGTGATGTTGAAGACATAATGGAAAACAAGTTTATATTACTTTAAATGGTCTATGTGTCAATGAAATTGTCTTTATATGCATCCAAAGCAAAGTATGTTATAGAAATTATCTGTAGAGATTTGATTTTCTCCTTGTCAATGGGTGGTTACCTATAAATAGCCTACAGAGATGTCTGAAGCAAAGCAAAATTAACAGGGATCAACAAAGAAAAACTCTGCTTTAAGGTATACATATACACTGCAGTGTGAGAATAAGACTTTTCCAGTAATTATTCTCTTGATGGTTTTATGAAAAAGACGACACAGAAAATGAAACCATGGTAGTTTCTGTGACGGAACTACTGCCACAGAAAATAATAGTCTAGGATTATCCTGTATCACTTCATCATGAACGAAGTAACTTCTTAAAAAGAAATGCTAACATTTTCTGTATATGCTAAACCACAATGGCTCTACATTTTTAGAATAAACACCTAAGCCAGAATTAAATACTAGGAGCCTGTTTTTCAGATGCCTTGCAAAAATGCTAGTAAACTAGTTCTTGCATTGGATGATTACTTCAAAACAGTAAAAATCTTAAAATACAACAAAGAATCAGAATTTGCTGTATTAGCCAAGAAGAGCACATAACTCCAGTGGAGACACAGGATAAAAGAAGTTCACCATGGAGGCTATTTTACTTTATTTAGACTTTATTCTGGTACTTCAAAAAGTTATAATTCTGCTATGTAGCCAAAAAGGTCAACAATGAACACTAAATAACAAAATGAACTAGTTAGCCTTAACAAAGCGTAATAAATCAAATAGCAAGGGACTAGAGCAAAAAGGTTATTCTTCTGTACTAAGACATACATGCGATAAAGGGAATACCCAACCAGTCACTAAGTTAACTTACTGCTTCATATACAAAATGTCTGCGTAGGTACATTTATCTCTTTGGTGACTCATGTCAGATCTATCTTACTATTCTGCCAGGAATTTACCCTTCGATTCTTCTTGAAGTATGTTGTGTTGACAATGACCCTAATAGGTTTCCATGAAATGCCATATTTCTTTTCAATAGAAAAAGTAAGCTATCCATACCGCCAGTCATCAGCATCCAAATTGTTGAGAAAAACACTACTGCACATTGGAAGTAAAAATAGAAAGAAGCATACAAGATAAGAAGAATAGTAGCAGACAGCAATATACACAGAAGGTCAAACAACTGAATGCTTTGTGGTGTGACAAATGTACCGAGTGACATTTTAGTGTCTCTTTGAGCTAGAAAGAAAGAAAAGAAAGCAATTGGATTTTGTCATGTCTAAGGTGATCTTTACCAAAACTTAAAATAGTTAGATCTCATAACGAGTTAGAAGAAGCTTATTTTCTTTGAGGAGAATGTGTAGGTTTCTCTTTTAATATACCTACAGGCTAAGAATGATAACCCTCTTTCAGAGAGCAGGTAAATATTACAAAATTCTAGTTAATTTCCATTAAAAAAAAAACACAACAAAACCAAAACACATGAGTTTTACAATTCCCTGCAAAAACATGTCTTCTGAACTCCACTGTTGCTAAGACAGCCCTAGCAATGATTTCCTTGAGAACTATGAACACTTTGATCCCAGGCAACTGAGGACAGCATGCCTGAAAGCTGGGACTCCCGAAGCCTTCTGCTTCCTGTCAGCCCATCGGGATGCCAGCTGGCAGCAATGCAGAGTGGTTTTGCAAGATGCCCGGCTTTCTTGTGGAAATTTACCCAAAGCAATGTGTTCCTGTAGAACCCGGGGGCTGACAATTCCTGACTACTCGAGCAGTGGGGTTGTGGGACTACTTGTCAAGTGAAGGAGAAATCCTAATAGCTTCTAGGATGTGACTTGTCAGTTTATTGAAAGAGAACCCGTAATTTGCCTGCTTGTGACAGTAGAGGATTAGCTCCTTCGAGGTACGTCTTCTGGTCTTACTAGCTGTGTAGGTTGGGCTTCATACCGCATCCTTCACAGTCATTGAAGCCTACTTGAATTGGCACAGAACGTGAGAAGTCACATACTCATGATACATTCAGAGAGACACAGCGTTAGAGGGACACATTAAGAATGGAAATGAGCATAAGAAACTTAAACTGCAATTTGCGTGAGACAGTTCAGAGCTGAAAGACAAAGACAGCAACACTCAGCTAGTCCGACATTTTCATCCTGGCTGGGGGCAAAACAATTTATGAAATTTCTAGCTCTGTTCCAGGCAGCTTTTCTATGGACAATGTACCTCACTTGTACTTTGTGCAAGACATCCCCTCACGTTTTACAGATCATCCCTCTCATTGTTTAGTAATCTGAAGTTAAGGAAATAGCCATATCTAAACTAGTCTCTATCATCTTTGTCTACTTCTCAGGGTAGACAATATGTTACTAACCAGAAAAATATCTTTACTTCCAGTACTGGCAAAGGGAAATATGCCACAAAAAAGGGCACTGTTGGGGTTGAAGTACTGGCTCCATTCATTCAGCTGAAGTTTTAACATCAGATGAAATGTCAGAATTTTGCTCTACATTTACTGAACCATATTACTTTCTGTACCAGTGTACTTTGCAGTATTGCTTGTGTTAAGGCAGATTTCCCAAAACAAACAATCAAACAAATAAAAACCCAATAAATTTACCTGAGTGCTGGGTATTTGGATTATAATTCAGCAAATTGTATGTAAGAGAATTTAACTAAATACAAAGTACTGATTCAAGTCCCACTTCACACATGTAGATAGCTGAACCTAGCTTATTTGAGTATGCAGTGATGCAGGCATAAAATAAATATACTTATGCATAAAATGCATTTGAATCTCACACTGAATCTTAAGCATATTTAATTTGAATATATAATTAATCATGGAGTATTGATCTATTTCTTGTTTTGCCGTCTCCAATTTGTAAATATCAATAGCAATTCAACCCAACGATAGTTTCTGTACCCCACATAAAATTTGAAGGTATTTTCCACACCAACAATATTTCCACCATGTTATAAATATGCAGAAGTATACAGAAGCATGAAACTAAATAGCTAGTTCTGTAATAAAATAGTACATATGTGAAGGGGATTGAGTTAGCTTCTATGTGGAACATTTCTCAACTTTAAAAATTCTTATACATATTAATGTAGGCTTTTTTTTTTTTTTCTCCTTTTTGCATTGAATTGTAAAGTAGTTTATAATGAGAAAATGACTCAGTTATCCCCACTTGTGCTACATTATCTGCTGTGGGATGGAGAAGGAGTTGATAATGAATATATATATATATATAAAAATAAAACGTGGAGGATTTGATGTGGGATTTAGATAGAGCACAAGCCTAGCGCTGATCACCTGCCCAAGGCTGAATTTCACCCATAGCTCAGATGGCAGAATTAAGTATGTGAAAGCAGCAATTCCTTTGAATAATTGATGGATTCTTTGAGGTTTTGTTACTGAATCTATTCATTGGTGGGTAGGAAGATCCGACATTTTTCTTCCCTCACTATAGATTACTTCAGACAGGTGCTTTAGAAAGATGCCTTAATCTATCTGCAGATAAAAGCTATGAAGTTACCCAGCTGAAATAGGCCAAGATTTCCTCAGAAACTTACTTTTTTTTTTTTTCACCCCCACCCACACCCTCCAAGAGCAAACTCAAAGAAATCTAAAACAATTATTGTAGTCACACCATTTAAAAGAAAGAAAAAGAGAAAATTATAAAATATTTAATGTGAACATTTTAAAATACACTGAATCAGTTGTTTCAAATATGACATTTTGTTTCAAGTTATACCTAAATATCACATTCTTAGAGTTTAAAGTTCCTAGAAAATTTGTTTTTTCAAGTATAAAACATTTTTCTCTTCCCAAAACAATTTACCTTTCACAGTAAATAGGAAGATAAAATTGTTTCCCAATTGATCCAAAGCAATTTTCCTGACTTTGTTGTTGTTCAACCAGTACAGAAACAAGCACAAAAATCGTTTTTTCCTCACAGTTTCACTTCTTAATGCTTTTTTTATTCCAATACGATGATGAAATTTTCTTTTGATACAACACATTTTGTGGCATCACTTCTTTGGTTGTGTAGTAGTTTGATTTTCTCAGTACAGAACTGGTTACAGATCTTATAGAAGCAGCTCCACATAATCTCTGCATCTGCTTTTCTCTAGGGTTTCTTGAACTGCTCATCTGCAGCCAACATGGTTTGTTTATAAGCTTTACCAATATCAGTACTCAAAACTCACCAAGACATTAGGTACACATAAAGAAGAAATGAACATTTATGTTTACTTGGTAGGAAAGGGATCTCATTTTCTTTTCAAAGCTAATGTTTTCAGAAACAAACAAAAAAGCTTCCTTCTGAATGTTTCCTTGGCTTTTGTCACCCACTTGGCAACTCTTTCATCCCTCTCATGGAGACTCTTAGCAACTGCAGCAAGCAGGAAATGCTGCCATTCTTAGATATGGACTCCTTAGAGTAAATAGAAAAGATGAAGAAAGACTGGGAGTGATCTGTCGCCCACATATTTCCAAAATCATAGAATCACAGAATGGTTTGTGTTGGAAGGGACCTTTAAAGATCGTCTAGTCCAACCTCTCTGCTGTGGGAGGGATTTGTTGTTTCTTAAATGTTCCCATAAATAAAACCAATCAAACCATATACACGGCAGACATAACATGAAGCACAGGTAAAGACATCTAAATAGGACACTGGAGTTTTCTGAGCTGAGAGAGGATCAAACCAGGCTCTCGCTCAGAGAGATCAGAAAGGCCATTAGACAAAGTAAGAAGAACAAAAAGTCAGTAACTTGCTCAGTCACCAACACTCACAAAGCTAATCAATTGGGTAAGGATCAGATACGAGTATTAAAGACCTAAGAAAACAGCTCATGAAAAACACAACCTGTAAAGGGACCTTACCTTAACTGCAGTGCACATAGATCTAAATTCTTATGTCAGGTACTTTGTGAATAACATAAGCCAGAACTTAAAAAGGAAGAGGTGTTGTGCTCCAAGGTTCAAAAGAAACAGCAGAGCCATGATGATCAGTATGTTCTTGCTGGAGCTCCAACAGTGGTAAGGTTACCTCATGAAATACTGGAAACATTTCTGAATCTTTGAACCAAGTCCATCAAGCATTGGTATTTTGAGAAGCCTTGTGCAAACACGCGGAAACTTGTCTGCAAGTTTCAGTGTTCCCTTCTTGATATATGTAATTGCTCTATATGTTGTACTGTAGGGTGGGAATGATTTAAGAGCTCCGTTTTCTTTATTCTGGCACTAGTGTTCAAAATGGTCAGCAAGACATTCCACTTACTTCAGCGAAGCACCAACGAAGTTGCAAACATTGACAGACAGTTAAGCAGACGAGCAGCTCTAGCACCTCTGATTAAGGGTTAAGTCTTTGCAAACTGAAATTATCCTGTCTTTATGGTAATGATCAGACCTTTTTATCACTGTTTCTGAATGCATTGGAAAATGTTGCTGCATAGAAGAGTTTGAACAAGAACGGTGTGTGGACAAACTCTTGCATGCTGCTGAGCAAAAGTCTCCTTGCTACCATGCTATCATGAATTAGACCTATATTCACTAACTTCACTGGCCTGTCAAATTTGGCCAAAGCATTCAGACTCCTCAGTAGCTGAGATTACCTAAGGCTCTGGTTATGTCTTTCTATCAGCTACTCTAGTCTCTTGAACAGGTGTCCCTGGCAACAAGAAGATTCTTATATTTTAGTTTCCAATGTCTTCCAGAGGCAATTCAAAAGTTAGTTGAATTTTGCTAACATCTACAGAAGAGTTGGAATGACTAAGCTGAAGGAAGAGGTGTTGTCCACCTCTTACAGATCACATCAGTCTTTGGATGTATATTAAAACTTCTTACATTCTTTTTCCTTTGTATGTCGTCAGCTGGCCATGGATGACCAACTGCATGTAAATACAGCAGGCAGTTTTAAGAAGATTTTTCTGTCTTCTCTGAGGTATGCACAGTGGCTCCTTGTTGAAGCTGATCAGACACTAAGAAAGCTTAAATACCATTGCCATATCAAACCAAGTGCAAATACCTTAGCTTCTCCATGTTGATGTTAATGACTAAGAAACTTCCAGCAGCAATATCTGTATGTTTCTGTCATGCTTCCTCATGACCTCAAGACAAGGAATAGTCAAAGATGGACAAAGAAAATACTAAATAAAAATCTGTAGGAATAACTGATTGTAACATGAAGGGTTTGTACTGTTCCAGCCCGAGTTCTTGCAGGAGCTCATGAATTTGATTCAGTGAGCAACTTATGACTCACTTGAACGTGCACAGCAAAGTCTCTCTGTCCAGACTTGGTAGTAATTCTTCCATACACCCAAATGCACCCTTTAGCTCTCAGATTTTATTTATTTATTTTAAAACAACATCACTTCAAATAAGTGCTAAAACTTATGGACTGCTGCTTCTGAAATTACAGATGGGGTAGAGGCTATTAGAAGGTCATTGAACACATCAGTCACAATGCAATGCTACTATTACATTGTACTCCAGTGTAATTGGCCTTGAATTTCCTTTTAGAAAGGGTGTAATCCATTCCTTTGCAAAGGGCTTTCCTAAGATCCATGCATCATTATACCTTAATAGCATATGGAAAGTAAAGGGCATACTCGAGCACAACCACCAAAGTTGACACTATAGCCTTGCAAAGGTAAATATATACTTGTTTTTGTTTTAGAATTTGTACTTCATTCAGCCTTCAAGTTGACACTTCTCTATCATTTTTAATTTAAAAGTTAAATTCAAAAATAATTATGTCTCTCTAAATGTTTTTATTTTCTTTTCTCATTCCAGAAAAGCAGAAATTACCATTTTGAAAACTTCAATTCCAGCCAAGTTCTCAGTTAACCCAACAGAACTTTCTTACACTTCTTGTTATGAAGAGAAATTCTGTTCTTGTTTGAGGCAAGTGGTTCATCCCAATGTACCAAATGCCCAACAGTCCCTGAGTGATGGAATCACAAGATACCAGTTCTGCAACATTTCACATCAAGACACACAGCACAAGTTAGCTCTTGAGTTGGGCTAAGGAGATATACAAGTATTTAGATATCTATTGTTCCCAGAGGAAAAGGAACTTTGATGCAGCCATCAGCTTGAGGGGAAGAGCTACTGCTGCTGGAGACATGCTATACAGCATGTTACAAGAGCAACACAAGTCTTGAAAGCCCAGGTCTTCGATGCCTTCAAGAAAACATTTATGCAATGACAAGTGCCCTTCTCTACTCCTCAGTATGTGTTATTTCTTAAATGTTCCCATAAGGTCAATTCAGTGGAGCTGATGAGGAATATTTCAAGAAAGGTTTTCTATGTTGGAAAATACACTTTCAAATATTTTTCTATGATACTTTTCAGAAGGAGGCCTGTAAGGAGGAGTCCTAGATTCAGAATACTGATGTCATAAATATTTAAGGTACTGATTTTGGAGTTAGAATACATAACCATGTTGCCCATCTGATTTGGAACAGATGCTCGAAACTAGATCTCCCACAGCAGTGCAAGTGGCTGCTCCTGCATCAGTAGGTGTTCTAGATTATATCCATCACTTTTTTTACTGTTCTTTCCTTCCACACACTCCTAATGGTTTTGGGTTTTTTGGTTTTTGTTTTGTTTTTTTTTTTTTTTTTTTCTCTCCTCTCTAAAGCAGAACAAAAAAAATTTAAAAATTGGATATTTTTTTGCCAGTACTGTTCATGTCTTGCCCCTACACTGGTGAAGGATTTTCCTTATACTATCTGTCTATGGTAGTCTAAGCAAAGGATATTGGAACTTTGAGCAGTGCTTCCCTGTTTTTTCCCAGCAAATGTAAAGAAAGCTCTCCTGACTCCACAGCGGTCAGGAAAAATAACCCGATATATAGTTTTACTCCTGTCTCCCTTTGACCGTGGCAACAAGCACTCTCAGTTTTGTTACTTCTTTCCTCAGATTAACATCTGAGACATTGTTTACAACAATATATATATCTAATTCAACACCACCAGATTTGATTTCTATATTTTTGAGAGCTAATGTTCACAAACATATTTCATGTGACAGTTTTGAGCAAAGCTCATTTAAAATCGTTACCAGAAAATCCTTGAACTGCTATAAACCAGCATTATCACCAAATATCTAGGCTAGACAAAAATAACCACAAAAATAACCACAAAAATAACCACAAAAATAACCACAAAACACAACCCAAACCCAAGACCAAGAGTAAGCAGAATTCTGTTGGGTTTCAATATCTTTGGAGCGGGACTAGGCATCGCACTTGCAACTGATAGAACTTTCTATCAGTCATCATACAGCACCAGCTGTTAAAGTGGAAAATAAAGTTTCCAAAGGAGCTATAATAAGATACAATAGCTAATGTTTTCATACATGGAAACACCAAGCCGTGCTACTATTACAGAAGCATTTCCAGAAATGCTTAATAACAAAACCATAGAACCAGGGCATCGCTGCTCTGAGTTTAGCTTTTCAAAACTCCAGCATGTAACTCCTAAGTTCACATATTAATTGTTAAGTCATTAAACAATAATGCATGTTACTTTCAATACTGGAAGTGACACAGGAACCTACAGGTTTTCTTCTTGATGTGCTCAGAAGCACTTACCACTTGAGGAGGCTGAGCAGCTCAGCAGATTTCTCACATCTAAGCCCCACTGACATGCATGAATGAGACACACCTTTGACTCTTTTTCCTGTCTGCTATATAGTCTGGATATAGCTTGTGCTCCAATCCTAGTTCTTATAAGTATTTTACACAGTGATTGGTTAACATAGAACAAACAAAAAGTACTCAGAGCACAGTTGAAAGAGGATTTTCCTCTTCAAGCGGGATGACCCAAACACTTCCCTACAGACTTGATCTCCAGTTTCTTATGTCTCTCTGGCTCACTGAATATTATGGAAAATAAACAGCTTCCAACATACCTGCAGATTACCACAGCTGAAAAGCCATCCATTGTCTGAGAGGCAGACCATCTCTCCGGGCCAAGGGAGGTAGACATTTGGAGCTCACACGGATGAAGGGAACTGAATTCAGAACTTTGATGTCCTTGATGACTCTCTCACCGCTACTGCATCAGTGGGAGTGGGCAAGGGGAGAGTCATCTTCTGTAAGCTCCTCCTCCTCCTGAAGTGAGACTTAATTAATTAATTAAGGAACACCTGTTTCCATTTGGAAGGGCCTGCTTGCAAGAGAGAATTCAGGGCAGAGAATTCCCCAAACAGGGGGAGCTACTCCCTGGTAGTGGCAAAGTGGCACCAAAGCCCCCGAGAGAGCAGGGTGTGATTTAAATCTGACTGTGTCCTCAGTGAATTGTTTTGGTTATCTCAAAAAACTCCTCATTCTGAGATGTCTAACATCTCTTGAATATCCCCAGAGGGCAGCACAACTCCCAGATTCAGCTCAGAGGCCAATGCCATTTTGGTTTCAAAACCTCATTTTGTAGGTTCAGACTAAAGGCTAAATTACTTCAAAATACAAAGTGATTCTAATGCAGACTGTGCTCCTAAATCAAAGAAGCAAAACACCCACAAAAGATATATAGAAACTTCTCTCACATCCCAGACTGCCAACATGGACCAGAGACATTTAAAAATCCTTTTCTAATTCAAAGATCTTAAGAGGTGATATATTTCTCAGAAGTACTGACTACCAGTCACTTAATACAGAAAAGCTTTGCTGCTTAGATGGATCACTTTAGAAAACTTTTTAAGGGGAAACTTGAGCCTTATGCAATTATTTTCCATGAATGCACAGAAACATGTTTTGCATTCACAGATTTTACGTATATTCAGGGTGGGATTAGGCTTCAAAAAAGCAATTTCTTGTGAAGCAGAGACAGAAAGTGGCTAATAAGAGCTCAAATAAGAGGTACTTTCTTGTGGAAAATATAGAATACCCATTCTCACATACACAAATAAATTACATCGGTGTTTGTAGAGCTTATGGAAAATAGATTCAGTAGTAATGATTATTTTCATGTAATACAAACACTTTTTTATTTAATCTCACTGCTACTCTTTTTAAATGATGTAGTTTTACGTAAGTGTTTCCTGTATATTTTCCTCTTCCTTTGAATTCACTCAATTGTATTATCTGGTCTATATCAAACGAATTCATCTAAATCAAATATAGAAGTCAGCATTTAGTTTGACAAGTGTCAGTTTTATTTTCTTATCTCTTATCCTAGTTTCAATGCATCTTTAAACATATAAGCAAATCCTTTACTCTTCACACACAATAGTTTGAATGTCTATTACTACTCTGTATTACCATCACTGTTCTTCAAAATTACCATCCTTGGAATGGTATTTTTTAAAAATGCATTTTAGTCAGCATTTAATGGATAATAAATATATACTTTGAAATTCATATTACATAATTAAACATATTCAATTTGATAATGTTTCAAGATAGCTACTTTCCCTTCACATAGAACATATTCACACTAAATAAAACATGTTTACACTATATTGTTTACACTATATACACAATGTTCTATATTGGTTACACTATACTATAGTCATATTCACACTAATAAAACATATTTACACTAAAATCAACCAGATGCAGCAAATCTGAAAATGGTGCTTTTTTACGAAGAGATATGTAACACTCTTTGCTAAATCAGAATACATATGGGGCTGCTTCCAAAGTAAATTTCTGTGAATTGTCATTGGATTGGCAGATACCTCATAAAACCAAACTTTGTACTTTTGCCCAAGTTGCGGTTCTGAACTGAAATCAACAGAGGTTTGGGCTGAGAAATGACTGCAGGATTGGTACATTTAGCCTGTTGATAGACATTTTACTTTGTAGTTAAAACTATCGTAACAAAGAAAAAATCACAGATATATCACAGTCTACCCTTGAGGTTTGTTCCAGTTTTTCTCCCTTATTTGACTGAGCATGCCCTGTCTGGCCATCTGTGCGTTCCATAGAAAGATTTCACTGTTATTTAAGAAAAAGTAAGTAAATTCAGTGGGAAGGTTTTCTTGGGGGGGGGGGGGGGGGGCATGGGTAGGAGAATGAGTGAAATCACTGCTTCTGATTTTACCCTGGAAACAGAAGTTTCTTGTTACAGTCATAATAACATGGTGAATTTGTTTGCTAATTCTTGATTTTCAAAGGTGTATTTTGGTCTTGGAAGTACTATTTACTAGTAACTGATTCTGTCAGCTTCTCTTTTTCTTGTTTCTTTCCACACGCATGATTAGTTTAAAGATACACTATGAATTTGGTCTTCTGCTTGGTGAGGACTTCTTAAGTCTTTATTGTGAGGCCATAGATCATATGATATATGGTCACACCATATATATGGTTATTTTGACCAGTATTTTGTTCACAAATCAGATATCATTGACACATTTTGGTTTGGTCTTGTATTTCAAAATAAAATACGTTAGCTTTTCTAGGTAAAGCAATCTGTCCTATGAAGTTTTCCCTCACATTAAATTGTTTAGTTCAGCGAAAGGAAAGAAAGGATTTTCTATGGGGTCATTTTTACCCCTGCCTTTTCTTCCAAAAACAAGTCTTAAATGAAAAGCAAAGACGATATTGGATTAGTTTGATGTTTGCTTAAGCAAAATCTCCAATGTTGGAAAAAAGCTGCATAAATTAGGAACTCAAATCCCATCACCTTTCAATGGGATTTAAGCTTCTAGGTGAGGAAGATGCTTTGGAGATTGTTATGACCTGCAGAGAAAAAATGACAGGACAATTTTCAGAATGAGCAAATAATTGGCCAGATTGTTCCTGGCTTTATAAAAGATTCTTCTATGGGCAAAAGCTTAATGACTTTACCTCTTCCTTTTTCTTTCTGCTGCCAAAGAGAGCAGATTTCTCTTCTTCCTGAGAGCACACATTTCTGTTCTGGGGGAAGATCATTGAATGAAAAGTCTATTACCTAACATTTTCACACCAGCTTGGAGAGCGGGACCAACACAGCACGGGAAGACAAGTACTTTCCACAAAAGGGACTGTCTGTGGGGATAACCTATAGCTATGTGGGAAAGGTATTTTCTCCCCTCTTGGTATAATATCTTCCACTGCTAGGATAGAGACAATGCAGCTCTGCATCTTCTCTCGTAGTTACTCTGGTAAAATGAAATAACAGAGCCCAGAATAAATCGATAGAGTTTTTTGTCGTCGTTGTTGTTTGGGTTTTTTTCCAAGCAAAGGGAAATTAAAGTGAAATAACTTTGCCTTTAGATACATAGGGACACAGGAAACGACATGAAGTCTAGATAGCAGAATGCCCAAGCACACTTGCTGATTTCTTCTAATCTGGATACAAAAATCCGTCATAAAAATCCCTTATCAGTGTTAGGCTGTGATGTTAGAAACAGAAGTAATTGTCTCAATGCTGACAAGTTGCTTTCCTTGTTTACCTTGCCTGTGCTTTCAGGGGGAAAGGGTGATAAGCAGATTCTATCTTGTTCTTTTCAGACTACCCCAGAAAGAGGCTGGGATTAAGACCCTTGGAGAGAAAATCTATTAGAAATTCAGTGTACAGTCTACTTTAGATAATGCAGCAGTTTGGACTGTTCCTCTCATTTCTTCCTGAATCTTTCATAACTTGGAGATAATACAATACCAACTCAATCAAAAGTTTGAAAATATACGTCGTAATGAAAAGTGTGAATCTTGGCATTAGGGCTCATCAGAAATATTTATTTATTTCAGATTCCAATTTGTTTCAGAGATTCAAATCTGAAAAGATCTTTATAAGAAATTGAGAACTATTTTCCTCTAATGTTAAGCAGATTAATTGTTTAGGAAGCAAGGTATGGCAATAATGCTTCCTCTTCAAACTTTAATTTGGATTTATTATCTGCTTGGAGACAGAATATACTCAAAAAGTAAGTAAGTTATTATTTAGGATTGGCCTGGCTGACAAAATTTGACCTGTGTAAAAGCTTTTTTACAATCATTTCCACACTAAAAGTTGCAACTTTATGTCATGGTATTCTTTCAAGTTAGATATGGCTATGAGCCAACATATTCCCATTATCACCCAAACTTCACTATGACCCCAGAGTGGTTGACTACTCTTGTGTCTAGCCTCAATCAGCAGCCAATAATGATCTACATTCATTAATCCCAGTTATAGCATTATGTTAAGTAAGGCTATTAATTTAAAGTTTATCTAAAATTCTGAGTTTGCAGCATAAAAAGGCTTCATGCATAATTTTTTCTTCCTACGTGGGTGGAAAACTGTTTCACTTCTCACCTCTGCCCATCAGATAAAGTCTGGCAAAATTTTCTTATTACCACCTAGAAGCCACAGCATATGATCTGCCAAAAATATTTGCATCTTCTGAGAGCTGAAGGGAAGTAGAAGAATCTTTTTAGGAGGTGAATCTGGACTGAAGTCCCAGGACAGCCTGAAAAATAAATTGATTATGAAAGTAAGAATGTTGCGAGGAGACTTTCTAGTGCGACCTGAGCTGTGAGGTAGGCAAGTGGATTTAGTCTCCGACTGCATGGAGGTGGTAAGTATCTCTATGAGGTATCTTGAGGCAGAACAGACAGACCTTTTGGAGCTGAGGATGCTTTCCTTTCATTCTTAAATTTTGCAGCTCTCTGTTACTCTTGAAATGGCTGTTGCCTTATACTGGCTTGAATTAAGGTTGATTTCAAGATGGCTGAATCACATCAGTACATTTCACAGTATTACTTTTTTTTAAGTACATAGGAGTCTGGGCTGTTTCTGAAGGACTGAGCATGCCAGCCCAATCCATCAGTGTTCCCAGGGGTGAAAACTGCTGTTCCAGCCCAGGGCCCTTCCAGGAGCTTCCTGGCTGCACAACAGACCAGCACAAAGTTAAATTGTGTGAGGGCAACTGGCCCCTTTGGCTTCCTGTTGCACATGACTGTCACAATCAGAGCGACACCCACAAGGCTTTCATCCTAGTCCCCATCTGCTGAGCCTCCATCCACCAGCTCTTCGGGAGCCCCAGGGCAGGTGGGCACGGCACCAGCCACTGCCAGAGCAGCCGTGGGCTGCGGCACACGGTGCAGCCTCAGAGCAGGGCTGCTTTTGGATGCCACATCAGGGCAGGGCGCTGCAGCACACCAGCTCCCTGTACGGCTGAGAGTGACCAGGCGTAGCTGCAGTCCCAGCTCCAGGGATTAAACGCAGCAGTGGGAGCATGGTCAGGAGAGCCACACTTCAAGCACTGCAGCAAATAAAACTTGTGCCTCTTCCTATCACTGCCCCTGTGGATCCCTCTCACCCCACTCACCCTGTTTGCGGAGAGCAGCCCAGTGGTGGTTCTGGTGTAGGCAGAAAATCCCTGTGCAGACATTTCTGAAAGACGTTTCCTATGTTCTGGGCTGGTTTTGGTTTCTCCCCCTCCTTTCCCTCCCATCTGGAACTGACAAGCGGTGATGGGTATGGTCTGTCCTCCCCCACCCAGAGACAAGCTGTGCTCCACAGCATGCTTCCCAGGTGGCAGCCCTGGTGCCTTGTTAGTCACAGCCAGGCCTCACGGCATGGAGGCATGAGCTGAAATGGGAGTGTCCCCTCGGCAGTGCCAGCCCTGACCTCCATGGGATTTGTTTCTGACTCTCGTCAGGTGGTACAAGATCACCGTATTCCTGGAGGTAGACACCTAGCAATGATGGTCCTGCCACTGAGAGGCCATCCCTGAGGGTTACGTGGCCCAGGTCCTCAGAGAAAAGCTGTGACAAGCTATGGAGACTGTGCACAACCTGTAGAGGTGGTGGAGGTCACCTGCTATTGGAGGCAGCACGGCGAGTGTCTCAGGGAGGGCCGATCCCACAGCAGGCTGAAAAACTATCTCAGATGCTAATGATTCAGCCAGAAATCAAAAGTTTGTCTGCCTTCTTTCATCTATCCGCTGTACAGCCTACATACAAATTCCTATTCAAATATCATTAAAGCTCAAATATTGAATTATTCAGTGTAAGCAGCTTTATGAAACACAAACTTCATGGTTGATTACATATTGCCTACTCCTGACTCATAGAAAGAATTTAACTCCGTGAGTTCTTGTACCAAACCACACATGAAACTGAGTTTCATATGCCACATGATAAAAACAGCGTTAAAATGTTTTTCCTCCACTTTCCACACACAGTAAAGTGAGAAAATAAACAAAAGTTTAGTACTATGTAACAAAGTTTTAAATAATACTGGAAAGACAAACATTTAGAAGCAGTTGTAAGACAGCACTGAAAATCATGTAGAGAATATCTGGTGGGCAAAAACAATGAATGACTATAAATGGTGCCTTTAGGGAGGGAAAATGTGTTCTTACAAGGAAAAAGCACTCAAGTTATCTGAATTTCCAAACAATATAGTCATGCACACACACACAGAAAAAAGTACTTCCCTAATAAAAATCTATGATACAGTGTAAGAAAAAAAGACAAACACCCATTTCTCAAAGCTCCTGCAGAAATGTATGTTTAAAAATACTCAAATCAACTGTAGTGACTCTTATATTAATATTATAAAGGCTTGTATACTTGTGAATGCTATCACTGTGTCCTTATCTTGATTGCAGTGGATTAAATATTTATGTGGGGTAGCCAAACTTTGTTTTATTTCTTTTACATTGAGTTCAGAGTATACCTACGTGAACCAGAGCTTAGCAGAGTTACAGTTGTAAATCAAAGATAAGCATCCACAACACCCTTCATCTAGATTATGTAGATAGTCTTCTATGAACCAGTACAACAACAGCAAATCTTTATTTTATTCTACTTGGATTTCTATTGCCATCCAAAAATTGAGAGACAATATCTGTTAGAACCCAGATACTATATCTGAAAGCAGAAAATACTCCATTTTATTATGCATTCTTATCCTAGAGTTACTTTTTATTTCTACAGTTGTTTCCTAGTAAGTTGAAATACTACAGGTGTAATTAATTCTTATAAAGCAGTACCAGTATAATTAAAGTATTTCCTGTCAGGTAAATTCAACGTTATTGAGCCATACCTTATCTCAGAGCATATTCAAATGCAGGACCTAGATTTGTTAATTTATAGACTAGATCTCCTTTCTCTTAACTGATAATAAAATATGCATACACATTTTCTCATAATATACACCAGCTTACTGTATTAGAATGTGGATCTAGTGACCAACAGTTGGCAAATGGTATCCTGTTTCATACAGACATGTATTTTCTTTAAATGGATATTTAATATCCTATCTAGTCAGTGCTACTTGTAAGTGGTGTTCTAATCAGATATTCTTTTATTGGGAAATAACTTGCCTGCTGAGTAAGAGAAAGAATTGCCAGTATTCACTATTCTGCAGTTAAGAAGTGTTAACACTACTCTAACAACATCCATTTTTCTTTTGTTAGCTAACTGGAAACAACAAAAATTACACAAGAAGAAAATAACTTGGCATGTGATTCATGCCATAACTTGGAAATGATGCAAACTCTAAAAAGGTGCAGTTCAATATGAAGAAGTTTGAGTGCTTCTGAGGACCCCCTTCACAAGTCCCCTGATACTCAGAAGATCAGTCTCAGAGCTTCACATCAAAACCTATAGGCCACCCAAAAAGCTGAGCCCCATTCTGTTAGGCATAGCCCATGCAGTATGATGCTAGCTTGGTCAGTTCACAAAACAGTTTCTGTCACAGGGTCTTAAAAAACACAGGCCAGCAGACACCTCTCAGCCAGCAATACCTATGGAATAAGCAGGACTCTACGCCAGACAAAGAGCGGACAGGCAAAGCTTTGTCAGCTTAGTTTACATCATTCAGAGAAAAGGGATACCAGCCTTTTTGATAGACTGCCGTTGACCCACACTTGTTTTTGCCCATAAGGGACCTTAGTGAACAATTCACATTTTAGCTTTAATATCTCCCAGTCATATACTGTGCAAGGCATGGCTTGCTTAATCTTTGGATCAATCTGTGATGGAATAAAGCTATATCCTTAACTCCTTCTAGCTGTTATATATATACATATATATAAATTTATTCATTCTGATTGATTAATATTCTCTCTGATCAGAGTGTTAAAACTGACATCCCACAGTAATATGATTATTGATGTAAGGCAAGGAAAACGTCTATGGCCAGAGTATGTGTGGCTTGTGGATCCCTGGGTAGGATCAGGAGGACTGAAGGTACCTCAATTGGTAGGAGCTTACAGCTGTAATAAAGCGGTCTCATTTGCGTGAAGAAGTGATCCCACTACAGAACATCTCAGGCAAGTCACTAAATAGGTTTAGCTTTTGTTTACCTATATACAAAATAAGCACAATAATAGTTACCTCTTGAGCATTTTATCTTGCCTTGCAGCGTAACTTTTTAACCTTTTAGGTTGCAGGCTCTGTGAATACATATTAAAAAGAGGGACCCTGAGCAAAACAGATAAAAAGTGACAGAGACTGGAATAACACATTATTTCCACTGCTTTTTTTTTTTTTTTTAACCTTGTGGAATATCTCATTCTCTCTCTGTACAAAGCATTTCCATGGAAGGAATGACAGTCTTGACTTAATCATGAATGGGATCAGTCCTGAGACACCTAGAACCTTGATGGTTGGTCAGAATGAGAATAGCGAAGAACTCACTACTGTTATTCAAAAACTCAATAACTTCCTGTGCCCAGGGAGAATTTCACGGAAGTCAACAGCCAAATTAAAAGTGAGAAAAATGAAACAGCAATATATAAATTAAAAATACACATTGATGCATTCCAGTAAATGTTGAAAGGTGTAGGAATGAGTTTACAATATTCTGAGAAATAACTTATTTACAAGGAAGAAATATCATTAGAACACTTTGTTAAGAATTAACAAGGAGATTGGCAGATCCACCTGCTTACTTTACCAAAGTTTTATCTTTCCAATATCCTAAGTGGTAAGGGGTGACACAGATTGTAGTTCCCTATCCTGTATAAAGACATAGAACTATTCTTAGGGTGAAAAACTTACATCAGAAATATAGATGTTTATTTTCTAGACTACTGTTTTGAACAAACACAGAAGGCTTAATTTAGTACCACTGGAGGAACTTGAGAAAGTAATACATTCTCAAGAACCAGTCCTGAAAAAGGCTGAGTACTTTAAAGTCAAGAAGGATAAAGAATTTTTACTAGTATACTGGACTCACTCAGCAGTTGGTTGCTGAGAGAATTAATTTTAGCTCTTTCAATGCCTTTGGCCATTTTAAGGATATTTTATATATTATTTTGATCGGGTTTTTATTGACTATTTCTCTGTGTAGCTGGCTGGTGCAAGAAGTTGTTACCAAGATACATTACCATTGTAAAAGAAGTTCAAAAAAGTATGTTGACAGGACTGCTAAGTAGCTCTAGAATAGCAGATGTGTATGTTAACACCCAGGGGTTTTGATCTAGGTGCTAGGTGTGATGCAGTGAAATTAAATTGACAGTAAACATTGACTGATATGTCCAGTTATCCAATAGGTCAGCTTATGCAATTTCTAGTATGTCAAGTCATCCCCTGAGTTAAAAAGAAATTGTGATGCTGCATCAGTAATTCAAAAACACAATCAAGAATGAAGAAATTTCTATATATAAGATCTTTCTTGTCGACTTTTGCTGTTTGGATAGAGTCCTTTCTGTATGCCTTATAAGGGGTTTAAAACCTGAAGTTCAAATTTCAACAACTTTCCTCATGCTAATAGCCTATCTGACTCCCCATGGGCTACTTATGTACATAAGCAATGTGGTGTCAGGCCTTGAGTACAAAATACACAGAACTCCTTTTACTCACCATATACGTGCATGTGCACTTACAGTGAAGTACATGGTGGTATTTAAGGGGCGAAGACAACAGATGTTTAGTCTTACAGAACGCCTTTACGGTTCCTCACTCAGGTAAGAACTTGATCAGAGTTTGCTCATGGTAGCAGGCTTCCATTTGATCAATTTGCTTTATTATGAACTAACCAGCTATGGACATATGCTTGCCATTGCTTTAAATAAAAGCAAATGCCCCCCTATTTAATTAGGAGAAAAGAAACGAAGGGGACCATATTTTCAAACAAGCTGCTTGAGCCAGCCCATTTGTGTGCCATGTCTGAAGAAAGTATGTATTTACTTGAAATGCTAAAACAAGGAGAAACATAAAAATAAAGGAAGTAGGTAGAAGGGGAATATGAGGAGGTAACAATGGGGTACAGAAAACGACAACCAGATGCAAAATGGTTGCTTTAATGAGGGAAAAAAAAGTTCTCATATGTGTTCCTGCCTGTTCATTTCATCAGCACTCATCTGGGAAGAAAGAAAAGGGTAGGCAATATAAAAGAAAAATAAGCCTATTTCCTATACGTCTAGCTAGAAACATGCATGAATTTCTACACTGAGAGAAATCCAAAGCATTCTGAAGCTCATCTTCTGTATTAGAAATTACAAATTATCCAAGAGCAGCTTAATTTTAATTCATATTTAAATAATTTCCTACTAATTTAAAAATTCAAGTAAACCCATACTAATTATGAGAAAATATAGATGAAGGTGTCCTACTAACACAGAAAAAGCTTTGTTTCAGAGCCAATAAATTTATGTCAAATTATACATGCATTGATAACTTTGAGTTTGAATAGCTTAGATTTTCACCTGTAATTTTTCTTTTGAATAGCAGAAAGATAATGAATAAAATAACTTAGAAATTATGAAAAATATCCCTGGCAAATTTGGGGCCTTCTACACTTTTCTGATGAATTTTAAGCAGTATGCTCTTGTCAGTCCAGGATGTTTAACTGAATAAGAAGACAAACAAGCTCAATTATCTCATCAAAATATGTTACCATTTAGACTTTAGGAGAACTATTTAGTAGCAAGCATATTTAAGCAACCAGGTTGTACATTATTAATTCAGGAGGAGGGTCAATTATCTTAATAAAGACTAGAGGTGACATAGCACTTTGTGATTTTAATCTGCAATAGGTTATTTTGAAATTGCCTAAGGGTGAACATAATCAATTCGGAGCATCTAAGCAACATTTACTTTGTACTAAAACTGACAAACAACCTCAGGAAATTCACCAGTGCAGTCAAACAGAACAGTAACACTCAGAACAATAAAGGTACTATTCTTCAGAGATGGATGAAAGAATGACACTTGGTGTAAGATATCTACAGAAGTTTTTGCATGTGTTATCATATACTATCCTATACTGCATTCAGTTCCATGAAGAGAAGAAATTGAATTTACCACCACCTAACCCAAAAATAAGTGTCCAAAGGTTTACGAAAAGAAGGAAAAATAATACTTCCAAAATTTAGAACTCAATATAAAACATCAACCTGTTCATTTAGAGCACATATGGCAATGTAGTATAAAAGTATTCAGACATATTATTTATTAAACTCCTATGCTGAGTGTCTGCAAGTCCTTATTCTTACGGATAAATTATGTATTACTCAACACCACTTAAAGAAGCTGCTGAGAGGTCATTTCTCTGAATTTCTTACGTCTGACAGAAAGAAATTCACATCATTAAAATGCAAGAAAGTATGCACAGCACAAAGCTGCCTCTTTGCTCATTTGGTGTAGATGGATAATTGACAAAAGTATCTTGGTTATATTTGCATGCTCTGACTTTTCAAACAGAGAGGAAAATATATTTTAATATATTGGGCCTACCCAGAAAGAATTAATATTGTAACTTGACCTTTATGTCTACATTGTTCAAATATATTCTAAATTGTTCTGAACATTGACTCACAGAAACCTAAGATCTCAGAGTGTGTAATTAGCTTGGTTTGTAGCCGTCAAACCATACTGGAGTTTCTCGTCATTAAAGGTGCCAGTGAAGAAAGGCATGTCATGCATCTCGTAAGAGAAAAAAAAAAGAGAGGTTTTTTTCATGTTGTTCTTTGATTTTCATCATGAAAAACAGATAGATTGGCCTTTTTTTTCTCCCCTTCAGCACAGAATCAATAAATTGAGCAAAGTTGTGAACATTGGCAGAATTACTAGTATCAATGTATCTCCTGTAATGACCCAAGCCAGTCTCATTCCCAAAGATGCATCTCTGTGGTTATTTTATAGCTATTAGTACAGCATATCTTTAATAAGAAATATTTCATAAATTCTGCCTCTGTTCACAGAGAGATGGCACATTGTTTATCCCAATAATGAAACAATTAGAACACTTAGCAGGTATAAGAAGGATATGCTCTAAGTATCTTCCAAATCTGTCACTCTCTGTTGGACTCCTGCAGACTTTCCAATCTGCAGCAAAGAATTACAAAAAACTTTTTATTTCGTTTATCTTCTCTAAATGAAAATGTTTATTTACTTGATCTCAGAGTAATCCCACTGTAAGCACTCTTTAGAGCAATGAAATAAAAAGGCAGGGAGAGGACTATCATATCACCCTGCCTATCAGCCTGCTGGAGGAAAGTAAAAAAATGGATTCTAGGGTTTGAAGAAGTCTATTTCTATAATGAATGGAAACTAATTTCAAGAAAAATCTACTTTTATCCTGACCCATACTCACCTATGGATTCAAACCAGGAGAACATCAGCATAAATGAAAGAGCACTCAGGTGGGATTGATGAGATGGGAATCTTCAGTGAAAAAAGCAGAACTAAAACATCATTGCCACTGACATAAATAAAGTGTTTGGGTTGAAATATTTGAGCAATAAATTTAATTCTTGTATGATTACAAAGATTTGTACAACACTGTGAATGAATATGATGAATGTGAGCTTGAGAATGACAGTGGTAGCAGTGTTGCTAGGATAACACAGAAGACATATCTATAGAGCACATTAAACTCTAGGCACTTCAAGCCTAAATGCAAGCATTCAACAGCAAACCTTTACCCACATTAACATGTCCTTGCTGTTTCTGCACTGACATGTATGAGTTGGGTCCTTTCTGTGTAAAAGTCTCTAGAACTCTTGTCTGTCCATCAAAGGAGGACACGTCCACCCCCCCCACAGCACTTGTGCAGAAAATTTGAGTGAACTTGTATGCAAATTCAGTGCCTTTTAAAGAACCCTTTTAACTCCTTTCCTCCCTCTTTCCTTCCCCATTTGCACAAGCAAACATAGAATCAAAACACAGGAAAAAATACATTAAAATATTGTGGGTGCAAACCACATAGGTGTGTCAAAAATCACATATTGGATTACAGAGTTAGATTACCATGTAGACAGTCCTTGAGAAGGTCTGTAAGAATGAACCATTAGAGGATAAATCAGTAGATAAGTATCATAAAGCACTAAGGAGAAACAGAAATTAAGGAAAACATTACCTGAAAAATCTAAGTGAAAAATGAACTTTTATGGCAAGGACACCAAGATGTAGAACAAATGGGAATCGTCATGTGAATGCACAATACATGAGAACAGTAGCTGTAGTCTGAGAACAAGTAAACAGAAAGACTGCATTATGCAAAGCATCCTATAAGCATTTTGAGGCAGGTAAACTCACTCAGAGTCAAACTGAGCATATTCTTAAAAAATCATCCCATCAGTGTAAAAATGGAAGTGAATTTGGGTTGCATACAAAAACCCTGAATCATAACCCCTAAATAGATCTTGTAGGATCTGTAGAGTCTAAAATCTGATGTCTCAGGTGTACCACAACAGATAAAGCAGATAAAGAAATCAACGGGAATGTGTCATGGTAGTCAAAATTAGCAGTCACAGTCATTGAGCTTTAGACTGGAAAGAAGAGAAGAAAATGAAGGTCCTGTTCTGAGCATACAGTGAAGAAAAAAATCAAGAACTACTTTTGTAAAGCAAGAACTGAGAAAAAATTTGCAAGTCGGAATTTATTGAATGTCAGAATACAATTGGATAGAGGATTTTCACATTCCTTTTCTCTGTTTTAAGTATGGGCAATTTATCTTTTGCTTTGTGACCTTTCACTATCTCCTTCCCCTTTTATTTCTGAATAGGTTTCCAGATCGTCTCCCATCCAAGAAATTTCTTCATTACTCAAAATAGGCAGGGTTCTATTTTTACCAAAATACAGTGGACTAGGTTCTTATGTTTTATGCCATTGTAACAACTAAGCTAAACACCACATCATAAATATTTAAGCAGTTAATATTCATGTCATCCAATTGTTCTTTAACAACACAATGAAAACACCCTAACAACAACAATCCAAGTATGGAGAAATTACCAGGACTAAATGAAATTAGTCAATTTACTCTTAAGTGAATTCACTTTGACAGTTTATAATTTGAAGTTAATTGTGTAATTTTCATTGGGTTAAAATTCATGCAATATTGAAGAAAGGCTGCCAATTAAAATAAATTTCTGCCTGAAAACAGTTTACTTGCAATTGCTGCAAGGAACCACTGAAACTACACTAACTATAAGAGATTTAATGATAATTCTTTTCTATTTTTTTTCCCATTTGTTTGACATTTTTGAATTTGGCAGTACACTATGTATTGACAAAGTAACTGTTTCCAATATACACTCAATTTGTTAGTCAATTCATGTATTGCTGGCATGGATCTTTCACACAGCAACAGAGAAGCAAAATTTGAAAATGCCCAGAAATATATGAATGCAAGCCCATAAAGTTTGGCAGAATTATGAAGCAGGCCTAGTGTATGAAATAGATTTGATTTTGTAGGCAAATAGATTTCAGTTTTGGTTTGTGGTATTTTTTTTTGGCTTTGCTCTTCCTTACAAACTATTTTTAGAAGATTTCCATCCAGACCTTTAAACAACATTAAATATAAACCTGTTTGGCTGTTTTCCAAGTAGAAGCAGATTTTCACTGAAAAATGTGAAATTATGAAAATTATGAAAACAGGCTCAACAAACTTGTGATAAAAGGCAAGCAAGTGGTGGTTCCAGCGGCCCACCCTTGTCATGCCAGACCAGTGGAGAATGGAGGGCTCAGACAGTCAGGTGGCTCTAAGGACTCCCAGGCTTCTGTTTCTGGAGCAACCCTGTCCCAGAGCCTGACATTTCAAGTTTTCCCTGAGCTGTATCTCAAGAACACTCTTATTCTATGGACTGTCCCAGGACTTGAGACTTCAAGGTTTCTTGTCACAAAGCCTGAAAACCTGGAGCTGAAAATCTGTGGGAGTCCCAGCTGCAGTCGGGGCTCTCTAGGGTAGTTAAGGTAACAACTTTTAGGCTTCTGCACTTCCTGATGAAGAACTGCCTCCCGTGCTTATGAGATGCTGGATAACTCTTGGATTCCTCTAAGGGTTTTGTTTCTCAGCTCCCTAGTGACTAGAGAAGTAACAGGAAACTGAAACACAGAAATTCTGAGAAACCCCAAACTCTCCAAATTTCACTTGAAATTTTTTAAAATAGACTATTTAAAGATTGAGAACATATTTGTTTATATTTTCCTTTTCCTGGTTATTATTTTTATATAAAAATGCAGCTTTAAAAAGCAAAAGGAATTTTCCAAGGAATAGATAATCTTTTTCCCATACCCAGTAAGAAACATTTGTCTCTTCATACTATAAAATATACGTTGAACAACTTATGCTAGAGAACAGATGGTAAACAACCCAAAGAGCAGAAAACAGAGTGCTACAAAAACATACACTTTTTATCTTTTTGATTGTTGCAGACTGCAGATGTAAATATTCTGACCATGGAGAGTCTTTCACAAGAGGTTAGCATTTCTGAGTCGTCCCATTGACAGCTGTGAAACTACTCATGAAACATGCACAGCTACAGGGATAGAATCATGAAATAGTAAGTCTGTAAAGTACCTTAAGAAGTCTAGTCTGGCACCTTGCCTCACACAAGTTCAATTTTATCTTTGTCATTCCTGGCTGATGTTTATCAAAACTATTAATAAAGGTGTCCCATGATGGCAGGTACAGTTTTCCCCAGCAATTCTGTTGCTTTCAATACCTTTATCATCAAAATGTGCTTCATAATATCTAATCCAAGTTCTTTCATGCTGGAATCTAATCTAATTAACTTCTCATTCTATTCATCATGGACATGTGAGCAAGTTATTTTCTTCCTTTTTGCAAAAGCTTTTTCCATACCAGAAGGTTTGCGAATATGTGTTAAAGACTGGGGACAATGTTTCTTCAATTTATTTAGCAGTAATAAGCCAGAGTTGATAAAAAACTAGGTTTGGACATAAAATTTAAAACTTAGCAAAATAGTAGCTATAAGAAAACTATAGGAAACAATGTTGACATATGCCAAAAGCTCATCAACTAAGAGTTTAGTGTCTCTGCATGTTGCTAAACAAAGAGAATGGGAGGAGGTGGGAAGTTGTCTTTTGGGGATTTTGTTTGTTTGTCTGTTTTTAAAAGCCAATCTTTTGATTGAAAGACAGCAAAACAGCAATCTTGGGCCCTAGAATATTTAGTCAAAAATGGTTTTCTGTTGGAAATTACTTTCAATAGAACATTTTTGACCAGCCATATTACAAAGATTCATAAAAGAATGTCCCTGTCCATCTTCATCAATTCCTGAAATTTTTTTACATCTTCCTCCAGCAACATAACAATAAACTTGAATTTTAGATGAGAACTTCACCATGTATTTTAACTACCTGCATGAAACACTAAAACTTTAGTGATTAGAGCTATTTTTTTGAAACAGTCTTGGAAATTTCAGATTGTGCCTCTGCTTACAGCTGTCTACTTAGCTAGTTTTTCATGAAGGGAGATGATAGCACACCTATTAGATGGTCTGCAGTGATTTATATTTCATTCAGGGACACACTGAAAGCACACGTGTTTGAACAGAAAAAAATCTTAACTTACTTCAGAACATGCAACCCAGAAAAGTAGGTAAAAATTCATATAAAATAAAATGGGGGGGGGGGGGCAACCAAACCAAAAAAAACAAACCAAAAAACCCGTGAAGAAAACTCTCAGGTAAACATTTTGTCCTTGCCTCCATCTATACAGCTCCCTTGTTGCAGCTTTCTAAATTTGATCACTTAGAAACAACTATCATAAATCTCAAAAAAAACCCCAAACTATCATAAATCTCAAAATTGATAAGAATTAAAAAATCATAGCATAGTTTCGCTAAATTCTACACATAAAGCTTGTCCTAAAAATATATGTATGAATCATGATGTTTATAAGTTTTAAAATAACAGTGAAGTTAAAATATGAAATTTATGTGCATTGTAAACTAAAAATTAAGGCACCGTAACAACTATATGTATTTTAGGCACTTGTCTTCTACAGCTAAACAAAGTGTCAGACTGCCTCACCTGCAGTGCTAGCAGAATTTTATCCAGAGAGCACTCAGAACATCTCTATTGGGTTTGTGTGGTGTAGTTTTGGTAGCAGGGGAAGAGCTGCAGGGGTGGCTCCTGTGAGAAGCTGCTAGAAGCTTTCCCGGCTTCAAGTCAGACCCACTGTCCTAGTTTCAGCTGGGATAGAGTTAATTGTCTTCCTAGTAGCTGGTACAGTGCTATGTTTTGAGTTCAGTATGTGAAGAATGTTGATAACACTGATGTTTTCAGTTGTTGCTAAGTAGTGTTTAGTCTAAAGTCAAGGATTTTTCAGCTTCTGATGCCCAGCCAGCGAGAAAGCTGGAGGGGCACAAGAAGTTGGCACAGGACACAGCCAGTGCACCTGACCCAAACTGGCCAACGGCGTATTCCATACCATTTGACAACCCATCTAGTATAGGAACTGGAGGGAGTGGGAGCAGGGAATCACCTCTCGGGGACTAGCTGGGTGTTGGTCGGCAGGCGAGCAATTGCACTGCGCGTCGTTTGTACATTCCAATCCTTTCATTATTGCTGTTGTCATTTTATTAGTGTCATCATTATCATTATTCGTTTCTTCTTTTCTGTTCTATTAAACTGTTCTTATCTCAACCCGTGGGTTTTGCTTCTTTTTCCTGATTTTCTCCCCCATCCCACTGGGGGGGGGGGGAGTGAGTGAGCGGCTGCGTGGTGCTTAGTTGCTGGCTGGGGTTAAACCACGACACCCACCTCTGGCCAAGGCCAACCCAATCAGCAATGGTGGTAGCACCTCTGGGAGAACGTATTTAAGAAGGTGAAACCTGCAGCGGGGGAGGAGATTGGAACGCGAGAGAAACCCCTCTGCAGATACCAAGGTCAGTGAGGAAGGAGGGGAGGAGGTGCGCCGGAGGAGGGGATGCCCCTGCAGCCCGTGGTGGGACGGCAGGCTGTCCCCCCCCAGCCCATGGAGGGGAGCAGGGGAGCAGATGCCCACCTGCAGCCCGGGCAGGAGCCCACGCCGGAGCAGGGGAATGCCCCCGAAGATGGCCGTGACCCCATGGGAAAGCCCCCGCTGGAGCAGCCTGTGACTGAAGGACTGCAGCCCGTGAAAAGGACCCACACTGGAGCAGTTCATGAAGAACTGCAGCCTGTGGGAAGGACCCACGTTGGAGAAGTTCATGGAGGACTGTCTCTTGTGGGAGGGACCCCATGCTGGAGCAGGGAACGAGTGAGGAGTCCTCCCCCTGAGGAGGAAGGAGCGGCACAGACAACATGTGATGAACTGACCCCAACCCCCATTCTCCATCCCCCTGTGCTGCTGGGCAGGGAGGAGGTAGAGAAAATGGGGAGCGGACTTGAACCGGGGAGATGGCGGGGGGAAGGTGTTTTGAGATTTGATTTTACTTCTTATTATCCTGTTTTGATTTGATTGGCAACAAATTAAACTGATTTTGTTTTTTTTCCCCAAGTCAAGTCTGGTTTTTGCCTGTGACCATAAGTGGTGAATGATTCCTCCCTGTCCCTGTCTCAACATGAGCTTTTTTTTATATTTTCTCCTCCCCATCCCACCGGCGGGGGAGGAGTGATCGAGCAGCCTCGTGGTGCTTTGTTGCCGGCCGGGCTTAAACCACAACAACATCTACGTTAGTATAGTATGAATATACTCTATAGCCTTTGTTTCCCCTGCTCTGATAAGCTAGTGAACGTTGCCTCTTAGTACCTTGCTGAGCTCTGGACATTCTTAGTACCTTCTAAAGATATTATCGCAACACACACAGAAAATGTGCCCAACATCAGTGTGTAGAAGAGCTCACTCATGCCCTATTTATAATCTTTTCTTACTTACAGGATGAATCTCAAACTAGAGAAACCCAAGGACTGCTTTATTGCAAATTAACTTTCATTAGCTATAAAGGCCTGAAAACACTAACAGTGCTCTTACTAGATACTGTCCTTTTTGTTACAGAAAGAAGCAGAGGAGCCACTTTGTCTTTACCTCACTAAAAAACCCAGCAAACCAAAATCCCCACATTCTAACACTAGCATAATCAAGTTAAACACCTTTGGGACACCTTAAACAGGGGTTATGTCACAAGTGACTTCACTGGACAGAGGGATTTGGAGAATGAATGCCAGGAGAAACTGAGACAGCCATTAGCTTTATTGTCAGTATTAACCTTTCAACATTTTAAGCCACAAATGTTCTCCTGAATCATCATATAGAAGATCTGTATTTTTAATGACTTCCACTCTTGATAGGCCAGTCTTATAAGCACTGAACAAGCGTCTTACAAGTCTGTGTTCTTCTTACCACTCTTTATAGACATTATAGAAAAGTTTTAAATGTCATATTTGATTTGTATTTTATTTGAAATGGAAATAAGCAGCTCACACAAGTTTAATAATTTATTTCATATTTGGTTTGAAACATTAGGGCACATGGCTTGGATGTCAAAATACCCTCTTTGGAACAGAACTGTTTAGTAAGTCTTAAATGCAGCTATTCCAATAGTCATTCTAAAGCAAATTGTTTTTTCACCTAGCCTTTGATTGCTATGGGACAATTCCAAATTTGATCTTGTTGCTGGACTCCCTTGATTATTTTTGTTGCACTCTTTGCATAAATCTAAAATAAAGAATGTGAAAAAGTGATTATTTCCCTTCCAGCCACTGCATTATTTCCTAATGAAAGATTGCAGCATTCTTTTGGTGCTGAGTGTTGCTTTAAACAGTTAGACAAATATACCAGGTCTCCAACTTACCTTCCCAAAGCAAGTACATAGTTTGCTAGATAGATAACCACAGCTGAATTTAGTCCCGATCAGATTCCACTGTCAAACTGCAGAACCTGTAGAAAGAAGTAGAATTACTCTAATTGTGCCGAGTAATTAGAAAAGAACACAAGTAGCTGGGAGAAAATTGCTAAGGAGGGAAACAATTTAACATAGAAAAGAAAGTGTGTTAGCAGACTCAGAAATGAGCAAAACCAAACCAGCACGAAAACAGCAGGGCATGCTGTCTTCCCAGACGCTGCAGTCACAAGGTTGAGTCGGGAGCACTTCTCCCACATGAGAGCATGATGGAAGCTTTCCAGATACCGTAAAGGTGACTTTGTTGTCTGTGGGAGATATATCACGGCATACTTGGTTGTAGCATTCGCAGCAGAACCTGCTGTAAGCTTCGCCATAGTTCAGCAGAAGGGTCAGTCTGAAGGAGCCTTTTGCCCTGCTATTCTATCCTGAGAACAAAGGTTTAGTGCTAAACACTACAAGCAGCAGAAACAGATCCTGATGCCAGGGGAATTTAAATGATCCTGGGTAAAGCTGCAAACAGTGCTCTATAAATCACAGTGTAAAGGTTATAAAAAATAATTCAGATCATTCTTTCCCCAATCCCAAACCCAGTCATCAAGTAATAAAGTACAGCAGCTATTTCCTAGAAACAGTTTTTGCCATTTGGGGTTTTTTTTGACACAATCACCTACTTAGTGGCTAAAGGGAATGCAATATACATATGTGGAGTCTAGTAAAGTGCTCGATGTGATACCTTGCAGAATTGTACTGAAAATTATTTCCCAATGACTTGCAGAAGAGCATTGTCACGTGGATTGAGATTTGACTGTAAAATAAAGGCTCAAAGTATTAAATTTGGAGTGTAGGGGGGGAATATTTAATAGCATTCTGTAGAGTTTCATTCAGTTTAACGTCTTTATTAATAATGTGGATGTGGGAGTAAAAATACGTTAATGAAATATGCAAGTGAGAATAAATTAGAACTTGAGGTGAACACCAGAGAGCACAAAGGCATAATACAAATGGGACCAAGTGAGATTAAGGAATCAGGTAGAAAATTACAAAATGAGATTCAAATAGGAAAAATACAAACTAATATCTTTGAGGAAAATAATGTAAAATACAGATATTCAAATAGTCTGAAAATCTGGGTTGAAGTGTAATGCTGAAAGAAGACCTTATCGTAGTAGTTTACTGAAAATTGAGTAAAAGCTTACGGTGTAGCATGGATCAGATCATTTTAGTTCTCTTCAAGGCTTCCTTCTTCAGACGGTGAAGAAACTGTAGCAGCTCTGACTTTGGTACTGCAGCCAACACTCATCGGACTCAGGAACACTGGACCTATTTAAAAGTAAAAAAAAAATAATTATCAGTATTCAGTTCCCATAACTGAAAAGATGGTGACAAATGAGTGTATTTAATTCTATCTTGGCAGTGACATAACTATAACCAAAACCAACAACGAAGTACCACACATCAAGATGATCTAAGGACCCAGACCTGAGAAATGGAAGGGAAGAGATCCACCGCAAGCAAGCCATGGTTTGATTCATTTGTGTAACCAGACTGCTTTTCTTCTCTGGTCCTTTGGGTGAAGAAGTGATTGTGTGATTTTAGGTTAGATGCTGATTATATCACAGTGATTATATCACTATGGCTATATCATGTGATTTTAGATTATACTGAATACTAGAGAGTATATTTGATTCAGATCTCATCTGAGCCTGTTCCCTGACATGGCAGAAATCTGGAACTCTACACATAGCTTTTTCAAGACCAGAAGGAAAAAATGCTTTGGGGAAATTATCAGAAGGTGTTGGAATGTGTCAGACCAAGTGTGCACGGGACAATAGAAAAGCCACTTTTCTTCCTTGAAAAATACATAGAAAACAAAGTATCTCATACCTTGTAGAACTAGCAAACATTTGGGTCAGTAATTTATTTTAACAATAGTTGCTTTATTCAGCAAGTTTCCCTTCCTTTTTTTTTTTTATTCCCCACATTAAATTGGTATCAATTCTTATCCTCTGTCCTGCATCTAAATTAATAATTCTGAATCAGAATGAGATATTTTCTCACGTATAATCATTAGCACTTGTTAAAGGCCTTCAGATGCTCTAAGCTCTGTCTCGTTGAGATTATTAAATGAATCTTTCACTTACCTTCTGGTTATTTTTCAATTTGTTTGAAGATAGCTGCAATTAAATCTCTTTCATAAAAGACGAATTTCCCTAACAAGGAACAGTTTGCAGCTCAGAGCTCCAAATATGCTCTCCATGATCCCGAAGCAGCTTGTGTCACACAAGCTGTAGCAAGGAAAGAGTTTCTATTCTGCTTTTTTCCCCACAGTGCTCACAAGCCTTCAATGCTTTTGCCTTCATGAACTCTTCAGTTTAATTTCAAATTCCTACAGATCTTTCTGTCGCTGTCTGAGAGTTGTTCACACCTAAACATATTTATTTTGGTTGCTCACTGTAAACAAGACTATGCGATAAGGGGGACAAAAGTTCTTTAAGTATGGCCTATCCATTCTTTTGTCCTCTGCACTCAGACAAAGGGTACCATGAAAACTGCTTGGAAGCCAACTAGTTCAGACTTAGGGTACACTGCTTAGCAAGTTGACAGCGGAAATCGTGGCATGCTGGTTGAGAAAGTATTAAACTGATGGGGATGCAAAATAGAACAGTGACAAGGAAAAACAGCCGAGATAAGAAAATTAGTGCATGTGTTTGGGGTTTTTTTTAGGGGGAGGGGGAGAGGAGGTATTGGTGTTTTGTTGTTTGTTTTTAAGCTTACAAGTGTATTACTTTCTTACCAGTTTTTCTTCTCTTTGACAGAAATAAATTTTCAATCATGAAGGTAAAAATATATTGTATTTTTGGATAACAATGGAAATGTTGACATCTCTTGAGATAATGGGGTTTTGAGAAGCAAATTTCCATGGTTTTTGACTTTCAGTGCATAACATGAAGGAGTTTAGATGCAGGTGACATACTTGGGTCTCTTTAGAAACTTGAAAACAGATTGTTACTTTGCATAATCAAGTTATTGATATCCAGTGAGGAGTAACTATGTGAATCACAAGCAAATATTTCTAAAATAAAACTGTAAATATGCTGAATTGTTATTGCACCTTTTTTTGGCACAAATTACTTTGGGTTCCTCTTAAACACTACTCTTCGTCTCCCAAATGTAACAAATAAGTCATTTAATCAGTAATGTAGTAGTCCCAGGCAGACATCTTGATACCATCTCAGTAAGGTAGGATGGTAGTCAAGGCTGTAAGTAGACACCTACAATACACTGGTGCTGTGGCTATCAGTAAGGTGATTTGAAACTGTAAAACACTATTTAAGTGCTAACTGCTTATTCTGTCTTGAGCCAAGATATGTACTACATTTTTTGAGTACTAGTATTTGTCTTGTTGCTCAGATACTGTCTGTCTTTATTAATAAAATTCTGAGAGAGCACACACGATGTAGGTAGTATTTAAAATTTGCATAGATCCATCCATTCTGGAAATAGCATTGAACTTTGTTCATTGCCTTTCCCGAGATTATTAGCTCTTATTACCATAGTGAATATTTTGAGTGTTCCAAAGTAACTGTATGCTACCATACATTTTCCAGAACAGAAAATTGAAAAAAAACCCTTAAGAATGAGGTACCAGTATTCACAAAGAACAAAAACATCAACCCCCCCCCCCAAATTCTGCCTTAAAACTTCCAAGTGTGAAAGTAAAACTAGTTTTTCTGTATCACATACATTAGACACAATTAAGGCATGTAAGGAAAAAAAAAAATCTCTTATCCAGTTTACAAGTTTCATAAGTGTTTATGACAGTTATCCATTCTTAAAATATACACTTAGGACCAGAAGTGAGTCATGTGATCTTAAAAGTATGGCTTGGGGCAGGAGATTACTTTTTCTACTACTCAGCTGCACTGTTCCAAGGATATTAAAAATATATCTTCTCCCAAATACATCTTGAAAATTTTTCACAAACTGGTCTTAGAAGCTGTTTGGGTAAGATCGTGCTAACTTGTGGTCCTGTTGCTAGATTATCTAAATAGCTCTCAAGTAACAATGGCAATATTTTTACTTACAAAATTAAAGTTGATTCACATAAAGTTTGTGAACACAAATACATCTTTTTTTTTCCTTGGATAACTGTACCTTTTTGGCACTCCAAAACTGGCCATTCTTTCTTGACTGGTGTAATACACACTTATTTCTATGGAATCAAGGTTATTATTTTCCAATTAGTATTTCAGAAACTAATACTTTTCCAGTATCATCACTATGGTAACATATTTCAGATTCTTCAATTCACAAATAATAGATATTGTTTAAAACACTCATTGATTGATCAAAACTCCCCAAATGCTTCTCCAGCTGCTTTCATTTTTGTTCATTTTAAAAAACACATGAGTGTTTTTTAGATAGGCCTTACTACTCACATTTTGTATTTTTTATAAAGTGACCTGCCACCTAGACATTTGCGCTCCTTATGTTGTTCATTTCTTTTGAGATTGGCACTGCTACCATACAATATAATGATGATGAGACAGTCTGAGGACAAAACATGTTTGGAAGGCACTTGGCATATATTATTAAATGAATGGGAAATGATCAGTTAAAGCAGCAGATGATTAGGAAAGCAGGCATATTTTACTTGCAAATAGGGCACAAGTTGGCAAGTAAACTTGAGCAGGTTTTAATACTATTGAAATGTTATGTTAGTACTTTATCAACATTTGCAGGATGAGTCCATGCACCAAAACACTCCTGCTATAAAGAGTCCTGGGAAAATATTTCTGTAAGGAAAAAACAGAAATACTGCTCTAACAAAGGAGATACTATGAACTTGTCAGAACTACTGTTAAATTAGTGGACATATTCTTTCTACATATATTGTGGTAAATAAATTTAAATTTATTTAAATGTCAGAGCAGTGTGTAGTGAAGACTTAGCAGAAATTCGTATTAAAATCAAAGTTCAAGTCCCTTTTTTAAATATTTGATTATGTATGCCCCACATTCTCAGCTTTTACTTTTGAAGCAATAAAGTATCCATAGAAGTATATAGTAATCATCTTTTCTCCTTATGTTATTGTTCCTGACCACTTTTCAGATCATTTGAAAATATTACATTCTTAATTTTGAGATCTGAAGATTAATTTATGGTTTATGGGTTTGTCCCCTGAAGCAAAAAATCTTTGTGTCTGAGGACGTGAAGGTAACTTGGAGCTGGGGAAAGCAGCTGACAGGGCTAATGCTGTTGCAGTTCTATCCCTGTAAGACATGGAAGAAACTTCAGGTTTTAAAAGTGGGGAGAAATGGATTCAAGACAGAGGTAGCAGGAAGAATCCCAAATTGTTACCAATACTCTTCAGCATGTCTCTTCAGGTAAAAAGCCAAGACTTGGGGAAAAGGACAATGTAGGGGAAAGATGAAGAATGATGAGGAAAGTTAAAAAGAGGGATCTAAGAAATGCAGTCAAATATCAGAGATTTTTGCCATAAACAAGGAGGTAAATGGAAATCCATGCTATATATTGTCTGATGACTTAAAATCAATGCAATAAAGATAAGAGAAAGTATAGCAGCAATAAACAGGAAAATTAACATATTTAATAGCCCATGCTACATAGATTATAGCTTTTTTTTTTTTTAAGTTGGCAGATATGTTCAGCATTGATGGAAGCTGTAAAAAGAAAAAAGCTTCTAATTATTAAAAAATATGTTTATAGCATTTGGTATTACAAAGGAAAAAAAATTTCAATCCAAAAGACATGCTTAAACTGGTGAGATTCTGTTTTTCCAAATTCTTCAGACAGGACAGAACAGTAAATCAGGCTGTGAATTCCCCCATTACTCTAATGAGATTATAGACCCAGACTTGAAGATAACAGTAACCTTTTGTGCTTCTCTCACAACCTCAGAATTACAGGAGAATTTGATTGAATGACAAGAGGAATCACTGTAAGACTGACATTCCCTCCTGCACAGGCACAGTACCAAACTATAAGTATTATGTTATTCATCAACACAAGAGGATTTTCTTTCCCTCAGTCCTGTGTTAGCATGTCTAGCACACACCCTGATAGTGATCTAACATTTTCCCATTTACAGTTTAGATGATACAGTTTATTTCAGTTAGGTACAGAGTATACCAAAATCTAAAATACAGACTACCTTTGACTACACTAAGGAGAACAATTTTTCATTTGTGAACACTGTTAGTCATAACACTTTTCATTTATGCTGTGATACTTTCCATGGTATCTTTTCACCAAATTAATTTGTCGTAACATTTATTTTGTGATGAATATCAAGACACATAATGGGTTGTGCAACATATTTTTTACAGGATAAGTCACCCTCTGGAAGATAACAAAGAGAACATTCCATGTGAGAGGGACTGCTAAATATTTCTGCCTGAACTGAGTTATTCTTCCTATCTATAAAATATGATACCAGTATCACACAAATGCTATGTTATTGTCCCAGCCTACTTCTCATAAAACCTCTCCTTTTCCACTGCTCCACACATTATTCAACTGTCACATAAAAGCATTAATATTGTAGGCATTTTTATTTATATTCTTCCATCAAAGGCAACAGTTTTGTAAGATAGAAGCAGTACCGCTTTTCAATCAGTTGCCCTACTTTTCCATTATTGGTATATCCAATTTTCTGTTACATACAAATTTAACCAAGGTGATCATGTGAGATGAAAATGTAACATATGCAAACAAGGGCTAATTGTTTTTTTTTAAGTTGAGAGGTGTTTTTTTGGAGAGCAGGGAGAGACTTGACCTGTGTTAAGAAGTTTGGTAATCATTTCTTTGAAACAGTCTGGTGTTCTCACACTTTTGACTAGACAAGCTAACTTGCATTGGCCAAATACAGAAGAAAGATAATTGTATGGGCCGATAGGGGTGAACAGGAAGAGGGGAAAGAGGAAAGCAAATGGGGTTTGCCCAATTTAAATCCTAGAAGGTGATAGTTTTATTTCCTTGTACCAAAATGAGTTCAATTCAGCCTTCCTACTAACAAATAAGCTCCAACTCCTAAATCAATGAAAATGTCTGTTGCTTATACTTTATGCTCAAAATCAGAAGTATAACTAAGGTTGATGCAATCTAATGTATATATTAAATTCCCAGTGTATTTGTTTCTCCTCCTTCAGTTGTTTGTCATGTACCATGGTAAAAGGTTTTTTGAGTGGTGAAATAATTAATACATGAAAGAAATTAATAAAAGGAGAAAAATACAGAACGAGGATTTGGTGTTGCTAGTAAGTCAGTAAACTTGGATGATATTTACTACGTGGATTATCATCATATAGTAACGATATTTTTACTGCATATTTTAGGGATTTTTATTGTTCCACAGAGGGTTTGAAGAAACAATGCAAATATTACCTGTAATTCTTGAATTTCAAATAGTGAACCTCAGGTGACACTGAATTATTATTGATCAGAGCACTTTCTCAACACAAAGACCAGAGGGATAATATTCACTTTTTTGAAATGAAACCCATCTCGATATAGAAGATTAAGTACAATGTAATCTCATGTCTCCAGTAAACTAACGTCTCCTAAGAATTCTTTTTGGAGATGCATGGTTGTTTCTTAATCAACATTATTTTGTTCATGGTTGCTAAAGAAATTGGCACAGCTTTTCAGAAGGCAGAATGTTCACCTAGTTTCTAAGCTTGGGACCAATGTTTATTTTTGCTATCTCAATTTGATTTGATCATACTGGGAAGCTGTCACCATCTGCTTCTATCTTATGAGATTTGTCTCACCATGTGAAAAATAATGTATGTGACTAGAATGTGCAGGTTGGTGAAAAAAATTCATCTGTATATGCTACTTTAATTTTAATGAAAAAGGAACAGTTAATATAAAGAGTATTGATGAACCCTCACAAACATTTTCCCCATTAAAAACTGAGGTTAATAAAAGTATTTGTCAAAGAAGAAAGATATTTCTGACCAAAAAAAAGAGAAAGTTGTTTCTGCATTTTCCTACCTTTTTGCTCATAAGCTGATGCAGTAAATGTACGTAGCAAAGACTGGAGCAGGTTATCTACATGGGACAGCACAGTGAAACTACCTACTTGGGACCTCAAAAAATAACGTCTGCTTTCTCCAGTTTATTCGGCACCTTTGGGGATGGGGCAATTAAAATTCCTGGGTTCTTTCTCAATTTAAGAAGTTTGTCTCCTTTTAATGTTTTCTTTTTAAAGGTCTTTTGTTAGTATATAAAGAAAAAAGAGGGATCTCAAATCTTGCCATTTAAGTCTGGACCATGTAAAAACAGGTAGCCTGTCCAGATTTTTCCTAGAGTTCAAGTTTAAGGTGTTTGAACAAGCCTGACGAATGTAGAAAAAAATTCAAAACTTTAAAAAATAATTGCATAGGTCCACTTGACTCTCTTTTGCAGTGTTCCTTAAATACTCAATGATTTTATTTAATGGAGATTAATTTGATTGTGGACATCAGTAGCACAAAGACTCAATTATTTGGGGGTTTGGATTTTTTTTTTTCTGTGACTGCATGAAACTTTTTCACAGCACTGAAAAGTTATAAAACTGCATTGTATTTGGATGAAAGAAAAAAGCTTAAATATCACCTATAAAAGTATTAGCCCCTGCAAAGATACTGAATTCTTAATTTAATGTATCAGAAATTTACATTAAATAACTATGAGAAAGAAAAAAACAAGATAAATATATACATGGGTATAAAACCAGAAATATATGTCTATACAGAAAAATAGGATTTTACTATGAGTAGCTGGATCATATCCAGGGTTGTTGAAATGGCTCAAAGCTCTAACTTTTACTCTCTCTCTAGAATGTACCATTTGTAAATGGAAAGCAAAAGCAGATTGCAATTTTTTCTGCTAGCACCAGCACCTGAAACAGTAGCCAAGACAAGGATGTAGCAGTAAGCATCTCTATCCTCTTCACATTTCCTCCTGTTGTCTTCCTTTCTTCCCAGTAAGTTAGTCACAGAGGAGAAAAGAATGTAAGAAAAATCACTTTTACATTGTGGTAAGTCTGTCCAAGCCACTTAAATTGGCTTTGAATAGCACTGCTCCGGGACTGAGGGAGAAAGCAGCAATAACAAATTCAGGGAAGAATCAGTTGTTCACTTGCCACCACCTTTTCTTATCTCCCTGCTCAAAGATTTGCCATGTCTTAGATATACCGGAAGATAGATTGGATAAAAGGCACCTAGTTTAATTTGGCTGAGATTCATTACTTATATCCTCTGAGATCTACTCAGGAAAACCTGTATTTTCTTCTCACATCTTTTCTACCTGTTGGAAGGTAACTAGCAGTACCTAGTCCAATTTTTTCTTTAGTTGCTATTCCTTTCCTAGGTAAGGAAATTAAATACTTTTAGAAAAGGAAATGTCTCTGCTCATTGCACAAATAATTAGGAGCTTAATTCTCACGCCAAACTTAGGTGTGTTTTCTTCTGAGCTACTTTCACATTCTGGTTCATCAGGCTGGGAGGAGTGGAAATGTACAGCCTACAGTACTTGCTATATCTTTCCTGCAGGTAAAAGAAAAGGAAGTCTCCTTGATACTGTTTGGTGTGTCGGGGGTGGGGGGGGAACAAAACCTGCCTACTTTAGTCCTTTCCTTCAGATAAAAGATGTTTATGAATTCAAAAACCTACATGTCAATCTTCCAGTATCCACTTGTCCAGACTACCCCTTCAAGCTCTTCATCTGCAACCAATTCTTGCTCTGTCAAAGCCAATAGCATGTTTTGGTTTGTTTTGTTTAAATATATAATTTTAAACAGGGGACCTTGTTATTGTAATAATATTGTAATAATAATCATCAGTCTATTGTTTTTCCCTTCTCGTCCATAAATTTTTCCTTCTTGTTTGGAATAGAATGTTTTCCTGGCAGATCTCTACTTATAATTTGTTGCCATCTTTTCTTTACTTACATTAATACTCTGTTTACAACAATTACCATAACTCACTCTAGCTAAAGGTTGAGGCCTGAAAAAGTTGTTGTTCATCTCCAATTTCTAGAAGTACAAATCACAGTGAGTAATGTAACTTCAGCTCCAATGTGGAAGTATTATTTCAAAGTGAATGACAATAATGATCTTTAAATTACATGACCCAATTCTCTTCTGACTTTTATGTTTTCCTGTAAATCAGAAGTACATTTTTGAAGGCTGTAAAGTTGCACTGACCTTTAATTAAAAAGGTAACTGCAGAATCAGTTTGTGGTTTTAATACCTTCAGACAGAAATAAGACACAGATCCTGATGATTATAGACTCTATTTAGTTCACCTTGATAGCTGGGGGAGGAACTGGACATAGTGCTTGTGGCATTTCAGTGAGCTGAGAACAATACCCACTTCCTCAGCCCCTTAGGCAGCAAACAACTAGCATCTCTTCACCACACAAAAGCAACATCCCAGACTCCTTTCCTACCCTGTGGAGGTGGCCACCTCCAGCAGAAGGCTGGGACTTCTCAGTGGTCCTGAGAAAGCATGGGGGGCTCTGACAGTGCCTTCCTCTCTTCTTTGGGGAAGCTTTCAGGTTAGAAGGGAGCATGCTGTGGCTTAGATTTTGTGTAGGAAGACTGTTTTATTACAAATATAACATTCATTGCATTTAAAAACTCCCCCAATCCTTTTCCCCAACAACTAAACAAACATAATGGTTATAAAGGCAAGTACTGAAGTTGGGAAACATTCCTGTAGCCTTCAACGACTTCATGCCTTCAGTTTTGAGCCTCTGACATTTTTTTGCCTACTATTTACTGTCTCTTTGCCTGGTAGTTTTTTCCTCATGTAAATTTTAATTTCTTAGGTGTTATCCATGTCATTCCAGCAGTAATGAGAGTTGGTTGCTCACTGTGCGTGGGATCTTCTGAGATTTTAGTAATGAACACCTCCACTGATTAAATTCGAATTGTTTTCTTTTAAAAGGCTTTGGCCAACCTTGGAACTTTGGGTATGATTTTGTGCATGGAAAGGAAATGGACAAAAGAGTGTACAGAATGTAAGGGCATGGTAACTTCCCATTCTGGAGGACAGGCTTTTGCTAAAACCATGTTTATTCACAAGACTTCGTAGATGAACACACTAAATGTATTTGATGAAACTGGAATTTAGCTGCTTGCAGAGCCAGGTGCAATTGAAATTTCTAGTTCAGAGGAAATTTCATTCATTCCTTCCCTCAAAAAAAAAAAAAAAAAGAAGAGAACACTGTAATAAGAATGCAATAATATCAATTTTCCTCTTAAATCTGAACTCCTTTCACACAAATAACCCAAACAATACAAGGGTATTTGAGCATTGTTTTTCCTTGCTAGCTGTTTTGGGATTGGGTTTTGTTTGTTTGTTTGTTTTTTTATCAATGCTATATCTTAAACACCAAAAACTCCTTTTGTCATCAACACATATTGTCCCATGACTGGACAATGCCCAGATAAAAGGAAAGATGACCAAAAACTCCTAGCATAATCTTTTGTTAACATCAATATATTGACATCAATAAAGTCTAAAAGATTATGACAGTTGTGCTTTCTGTGCCTGAGAAACTACAAGGCAGAAGACAACCTGCAATAAGCATTTGGGTCAGGGGCTGTGTCAATGGAAGCACGACAAACTTTCAAAAAGAAAGAGCAGGCAGTTCAGGTTAGGCTCAAAAGAGATAAGGAACAAAAAGAGGACTAGCTTTCTTGGCCTTTTGGCACAGGGACAAAAAAACTCCAGTGAAGTGTTAGGAAATTCCTATGGGGATATATCCTAACTTAAAAGAAGGACATTTCAAATGCAATGGTTTTTAAAAGAATTTAAAAGGCATTTACAACTACAAACTTGAAGCCAGACTTCTTTCTGAAATTGCATGTCAACAGATATTTACAGTATGTTGTGGTCAAGATCATAGCTGGTAGTAAAAATTAAGACTGGTAGTATGAAAGTATCATTTTAACTATATACTCAGACTTTTTTTTCCTAAAACATTTTGTAATGTTAAAATTGTATTTAATCAGAGAGGATATTTCCTGTGAAATTGAAGGCAATGGTAAGTTAAAAGAACCTCAGCTTGAGTTGGCAGAAAGCAATTTAGTTATTTTTGTAGTGCTGATGTATTGCCAAGGTCACAAACAGGACTGATTTATACAGGAAATATGAGTTAGAAAGGCTATTTAAGGGAGCCATAAATACTTTGCTTAGATGTGCCTAGATGGATTTATTTCTTCCATCAGCTGCACTGAAAAATTATGATTTACCAGTAATCTTATTGCACAATTCAGTGATAGAGTATTTGATAACTTTTCTTGAAAAGGAATTATTCCCCCCATATTCTGCAGATTAAACTGATATTCAAAGTAGATCATTCAGAATTTAAAAAGATGTCCTGGAACTCTGCTCATCCAAGGGATATATCTGCTAAGGAGTGCCTAGCATAACAGAAACATTATCTGAAAGGGTCAGGTGCCTGTTAATGGGAATGTCCCCTAGGCATTGGATAAACAAGGGTGAACCACGCAGCTTAGAAGAAAAATAAATTACCACACCCAATATGCTTCTTTACCAACAGTACACTTCCAAGCATCTTTTCTCATTATTACCTCTTCACTGTTGAGAAATGTTTCACTACTGAACCTAGGCAAATACTACCTGTAATATGGCCCATCAGTTTTTACTCATTTTCCAAGGATTCAGTCAAAATGTTTTAACTGATACATTTGAGGCAGAAAATGATAAGCATTTGTCTTGAAAGCCTTGGTATGAAAAGATCTTGAGTGGAATCACCTCTTTCATCTCCTTCGTAATTCGCTTAAAGATGAAACTCAAACACAGGACCTGAGTTAAAATCAATGGCAGCTGGGTTGCACTGCTGGTCTCGGCAGACAAAGGAAACAAGGCACTCATTCATAACAGCAAACAGCTTAAATTGCTGCCTCTGCTTCAAGTACAATATCTCATTTTTCAAAGGTTCTCCAAGCCTGGGGCAGGAGACGAATAAGTGTGAAGGACAGGAGATTGTGAAGTGTCCTGCTAAATGGGCCTCCCTCAGAAAAACCTGGAAAACAACCACCTCGTCCCCTCCACAGGCTTTCCAAAATGGCCTAGAGGTAGGAAGACCAACCTCAACAGAAATTACTGAGCAGGTGACAAGAAAGAGAAAGGCACAACTGTTTAAGAGTTTAAAAGATATTCACTTCTATGGACTTCAGAAATAAGGAAAGCAATGACAAGTTACAGACACATTCAGGGAAGGTAGGAAAGAAATCAGACAAATGAACATGGCAGGAATTGTGATCTGTCCACAGCAAGTAACTTTTAAATGAAAAATTAACAAATAAGCATTCTGAGGTGGAGTAAGGTTAGTAAAAAACTTCATTTTTATAAGTTTACTGAAAAATAAAATTATGTCAAGTGAAAAAAAGTACTCTCAAGCAGACTAGCTAATCTGCACGTGATTCACAGGTTCAGTTTCAGGAGGTTAATGTTTGGACTTGGGCTTTCTACTTTTAAAGCAAAAACTTTGTTTTAGCCTTTTTCTTAACAAAATTGCTGTATACTTAGCTTTAACCCCAGTAATTCAATACCTGCTTTGCATAACTGCAGTGGTATCTGGAGCTTTACTTAAAGTTACACCACCAGCATCAGAGGAAACACAGTAGGAGTCTATAGCTTCTCTAAAATGCAACCAAGGTAAGTGGTAGAAAGCAAACAAAAGTCTACAGGCTAATAAAGTTTACTGGTTTGTCATTACTTACACTCATTATTGATACAAGAAACTCACTATAAGATTATTCTAAGGCACCTATTAACCAGTAGGCAAGACAGGAGGTTTAAATTCATACTCCTAGCTTGTGGGTAGCGAGAAACCATCATTCTATACAAACCACTAAGATGGTTGATCAATGACTAATTGCCATCCATAATCACTATTCTGCCCAGTTATGTTGTGTTATGTCTTACATCTTGTGACACTTGGACAATTAAAACTCTCCTTGAGCTCCATCAACTCAAGGTAGAAAACTGATTTTAAAAAAAAAAAAGAGAAAGTTTTGTCATTGGCTCTAAAAAGACTGAATTTTCCAAGGCTGTTCCTTCTCCTTTGTTTGTTCAGGAACACAGATCAAGCACAGCTAAGCTTGTGAAGTGCAAAGAATTTTAAAGTATACAGATTGTAATGAAAACTCACTCTTCATGTTGTTTGGATGAGTTTTCCTCTCTAGCTAAGAGCTTCTCATACACTGACTAACATGGCTTTCAGCTAAATTCAAGGCACTAGCCAAGAGAACACAAAGGGCTGAAAAACCTGTATGAGAAGAAGAACAAATCAGTTAGTAGTATTTTGCATCAAATGTTGTGTTATCCTAAAAATTTTACTGAAAAAAGAAACTTTCTGCCAACATGTCTGTGACATATTCCTGTATTAGATAGTATTCATTCTTAGAAGAAAATTTTAGGGGAAAACGAGGAAAAAAGCAAGAACAATGACAATAAAGAACTGGAATTAATTTTCCACTTTTTTCCTTTCCCATAGCTCCTCTCTGAATGACATTTCCATTTCTTCAGTACCTATGTTCCCACTCTTATGTTTTCTTTTACTGTCACTGTTCTTTTTTTCCTCACATACCTTACTCTCCATTCAATAAACACTGTTTTCCTCCCTGAAAACTGCTTACACAAACCACAAAAATTCCTTCAATGCCTTTGAATCCTTGGGGTGGACAACACTGGATAATCAGTGGGTAGCACTGGTCTCAGAGGTGACCATGCCCCAACAGGAAATGAGAAAAGGACATCCAACAATTTTCTACCACAAGAGGAAAAATTGAGGTCACTACTCTCCTTGAGAATTGCGATCTTTTGGCAAAAAAATCCCACACAAGAATATAATTCATCTAGTATAAATATGAAGGCAATTTCCTCTCTCTAAAATTGCTTTTCTGTTTCCTCAGAATTCACAGAATTATTCCAAGGCCGATGTTCTGGGGAGGTGGCAGGTCACAGGTAATTTTAATCCCAATGTAAGTAAATATAAAAAGGGAAAAGCAAATAAAGCTTTTGTTTTCTTGAAGAAAGTAAAATTACCACGACACCAGTTGAACTGGAAAAATGAAAACTAGAATCAGTCATCTGAGAGCCAATATCTAAGGTTTAAAATGCAAAAGTCTTATACTGCAGTAGCTGATCCATTACTGATACTGAGACAATAGGTCTGCTTGCCGTTATTTTTGATTAACGACAATGAGTTTTCTGCTCTTAGTTATGGCCCTTTCTGGGACTGTCCTCTTTAATTTTATAAGTTGTGAATGTTACTCAGGGCTCTGCCTGTGCAATCCTGAAGGAGCATAGTAAAAGGCACCAGAGGAAAATTCCTTACGCAGGATCATTAAAAAATTCTCCCTCAAGCAGATAAAAAAAAAAGAGTGTATATTTACTGGAACTCCAGGGATCTTGTTTAGTGTCACAATCACATCATTGAGAAGCTTTTCTTTGTGTAGACTTGAACAAATTGGAAAGCAAGATGCAGTAGTAACACACTTCTGATATAACAAATTGCTCTTTATTTAAAGTTACTTTTAAAATACGAATAAGATTTTAAAGCCTGTCAAAGATGGCATGCAAAGATAAAAATAAAGAAGTGTCAGGAACAAAAATGTTCTTTTTCTCTTCCTCTGAATTAATTTGCATGTCAGTCAAAAAATCTGTCAATGCATATGCAATATAAGCAGCATGACTTACACTACTAAAAGCGTAGGAAAAAAGAACAAGAAGAACTGAAGAAGAGGAAAACGACAGCTGTGATGAGCAAGGATTCTTCCCAATCTATGGTATGTATTCAACTATAACAATGCACCCAAAGATGGTGAAGAAATGATGACAGAACTGTCAATTACAGCTGAGCAGAGTGTAAACAGAAATACAAAATCTGCTGAGCAGAACTGACACCAGGTGGTAGGGCTTCTCTGTCGACCTACCCCACCAGGAAGAGTGCAAACCCCATTGAGCAGCAGGGATCCCACTCCCTTGTGGCAGCCCTCCCAGGCTAACAACGGGGTGGTTGGAGCAGCTCTCAGCAGAGAAAAGGCTAGAATAAATAGGGTCCTAATGGGAAACAATAAGACACAAAAGGCGTTAGCTATGTAAATTGGATTATTGAGTTCTACATTACAAATTCATCTGAACCCCAGGAAAGGAATGAATTGGTACCCTAATTCAAGGTCTTGTTTGCCCAAGGGAAGACGAGGTAGAGATTCAGCTTGTTTAGAGATTTTTGAGCCTGTTTGGAGGTGTCTTTCAAATAAGTCTTTAATCTGAAACTTTCCTTCATTAAAAAAATCATTCTGTTTTTCAGCATTCAGTGTGAAGAGCACTGGGAGGTAAATGAGTGCTGTTTACAAATACCACTAATAAAGCTAAATCTACCTTTGAATCAAATCTCACAAACTCCTCTAGTTGCAATCTGAAACCAGACTAACTTCAGGCTTCTCATGTACGAAGGACCCTATGGAACAGTATCAGTTCCCCTTCAGTTCCCATTAGGTTCACCATGAATGCGACCAGCAACTCTGCACAATACATAAGGTGGGACAGAATTCAGCTTCAGCATTGTCCTAGGAGAAAGGAGCAGCAAGGAAGAGGGGAAAAAACCAAAAACCCACAAACCAACACAAAAATGTCACTTTTGTCTCAAAAACAAGCAGCTGCAACCGATTGCATGCAGAAAGATCTGTTGAATATTGAGTTCCTATTTTTTCCACATATTCACATACTGAAAAGAATTTTACTCCAAATACAAATTTGAAGGTACCAACACAGGCAGCCAGCATTGCCGGCACACTGGGCTGGCATTTTAAATTATAGGTAATACTGTGAGAAGTGAAACATGTGAAACATTGTTTCTCTCAGCCATTAAGATCTCATCATTCTGAACTTGTTGCTCAGAGAAAGATAGCCAAGCCTTTCTTCCACAAACCAGCAAGGGATTGTCTTATCAGTCAAATTCTGTCTAAAGAAATAATGTTTGCTGTGATGATGTTAATTCACTTCTTCACAACACTCTGCCTTTGTATGGGAGATGTGGTTTTATTCCTCTGACTTGAGCAAGCAGTCTGAAACTCCCATTACCAACATGAGAATGAAGTGCCTTACTCTGTCTACCATTCCAGACTTCATAGAAAAGACACAGATTCTTTGCGGATGTTTTTGCAGAATGGATAGACTGTATCTTTGGGGCAGAAAAGCTATGGGTAAGGATATCAAGGAGTTCACCAGGAAATTGAAGGTACCTGATTTTCATTCTCTGCTCCAGTACCTTTTGATGATTTTATACTAAGTAATCTATGAATAAAATGCAAACACTATTGCTGGATCCCATGGGAACTAGAGAACTCCACCATATCTGATCAGTTCATGCATATTTGCTTTTTCCTTCTTTCTCTTCATATGCTGATTTTGTCAACAACAGCAAAAAATTAAACTTACAACATGGTTGATAAGGCAGACTACTGAACAGCAAGACATTGAAGTTCGTTCCCTTAACATTAAAGTTACTGCTTTAAAAGCTCAGTTATGATATAAAAAAGGTGAAGGAAATGCAACTACTGGTTTTTTTCAACTCTGAATGCTTTTTTGCGGTTTTGCTCCATGATCAAAGAGATGCCTAAAATGCCTATTCTTATAGGATTTAGGCATTAGTAGCTCAGCATGAAGCTATTCAGTCCCGAGTGGGCTCAGACCTCTGTGCCAGGCCAAAGACCTTGCAGTGTCTAATAGAGAGGCATCTGGGTGTTTTTCATGCTCCAGGGTCAGAAGGAAGGGGTTGCTGAGGACTCAAATTCTGGCCTTCAACATTTTGAAAGCAAGTAAGATTGTGGTCTTGTAGCAGCAGAATAGCAAAGCTCTATATGCATCTCTGGTAGCAAAAGTGATTTTATTTTAAAAGAAAATTGTTTTCACTCACAGGCTTTCACACCAGTAGACATATGTCCAAGTAGTCCTGACAGCTAGGCTTCCTTGGGATGATGCAGAAGAGGAGGGATGGTGGCTATCTGGGGTTTATTATGTCTTCTGGAATGTTTTAAGGTTGGTGATAGCATGCTGGTTTTTGTGCCTTTTTTAGTCTTTCAGAGCTGATGGTGACTAGGAAGTTTTACCTCTCTAGCATATCTCACCTCCATGAGTCACTATCATCTGCTTACTGTTTCATCTCTTATCTGGGTGTCATAAAGCTTCAGTCATGCCTCACCTTCTTACCACTGCTTCCTGATGGCTTGAGTCTTTTGAGCAAGCTATCCTCTTCCTAATCCCAGAGGTGCTGAGAAGCTGCATGGAAATGCACCCAGATCTCGATGACTTACTAATGTAGATGTTGTAGAGCTGTGCCATTCCTACATCCCTTCTTCTGGTATTCCTGCCTGGTGTTTCCACAGTGATTCTTCGGTGCAAGGTCAGAAATGTTGATTTAAATAATCAGGTCCCTTTTGTGGATCTCGATTTTACTGTGAAATGAAGAACAGATATGGTTTTTAGGGAATCAGAAAGGATGATGAATTAGAAAGAAAATGGCATTGCTTTTATGCCTTCTTCATTAGACCATTCTCAATTTTAGAGAATGTAGAAATTTAGAGAATAATTCAGTCATCGCTAATAAATTCAAAAGAGGGTGGAGTTAAAAGATGTAGGCAGGGGGAGTTTCCTGCAGGTAAGATTTGTAAAAAAATTCAAATCAGGGGGAGTTCTGTTATTGTCATGTTAGTGTTTCATGACACAGGCGAGTTCTAATCTCTCCAATATCCCCATTGTGGTGACAGACACTAGGTCTGGCAAAGGAGCACAAGTACATATTAAAATGCTGCTACAATTGACAGTGCAAACATAGCCTAAGAGACTCGACCACTGGTCTGGAAAGCAATAGGTACAGTACCCCAAACAGTATTATGGAGAATGAAAAAAAAAGAAAGAATAAATAAATAAATAAATGCTCCTATGATGTGTAAAACCCCAAATACTCTGATGTGATTTAAGGCAGATAAATACTGGGAATGCATAAAACACTGAAATTATTTTTTGAATATTTCTCTTTCTGTCTCAGAATACTCAGCAGGCTGCTACATCTGTTTTTTTCAGGCTCTCTCACATCCCACATAAAAACTCACTACAAATTTATTTTCAATCCTTTCAGCTCTCACTTTCCTTTTTTTCTGGAACATATTTTTCCCCTACGAAGTGTTGTTTTGCTGAATTGAAATGTTCAGATAAATGCACTGATTTAAAAAAAAAAAGTATTTTCACAATGCTGAAATCAGGAGGATGTCATTTTTAGAAATGTTGGTTTATTACTAAAAACTTTTAAGAATACATGTAAAACAACAAAAAAAGTAATTTAAAGCTGCAAAGAACTTAACATTAAGTTGGATTTGGATTCTTTTTTTTTTTAAAAAAAAATTTAAGATACTATCACAATTTCATTTGCAGGAAATTTCAAAAAAAATGGAAAATCTTATCTCCTTGTCAGCTCTACTTATTCTCTGTTATTTTACAAACTTTGATCCAAACTAATAGGTAGGTATATCAGGTTGGGCTTTGTGAACTTACATGTTAACTTAAGGCATCTAAATAGGTCTTCTGAGGTCTTGCTAAGGAGCTTATATACAAAATTTGGATTCCTCCAGGACCAATAAAGCAACAGCTACACAGTTAAGTAACTGTGTTAGTCAATTTTTTTTCAGAAAGAGAAAGGAATTACTTGTGTTAATAAGTTCAGGTATGTCGATACCACACCATCACCTTTGTTATGAATTTGAATGCACACAATTAAAAAAGATAAGAATTATGATTACTTTTATAACTCTAAGTCAAATTCACATATAAATGCATTTTAATTTTAGAGCCATGTGAACTCTGCAAGATTTTGCTCAGGCCCATAATCTCAGCATGAAAAATAAATTCACCAAAGTTTTTGTGTCTCTTCCTTGCCTGCTTTATGGGCCAAATCTTTAAAACTACAGAAATTTCCACCAATTTCAAGCAGATCAGAATTTGCTCACTATAAACACATGCATATGTAATTTTTACCAGCACAGCCCCATTTGCATGCCACAGAACAAGAGTATTTCTTGTCCTCCCCTGGTATTCCTTCAAAAAGCAAATCTTCTGCACAAAATAAGAATGATTGCTAGGGATTCATTCCACTCTGAGACATATTTTATTGAATGATATACAGTTATTTTATGCAAAGGTTGAGCTGCCACACTTGAAGAACCTGAGCTTTGAGAGCCATCACCTATCCATATAGAAATCACTCACGCAAATATGTTGAATTTATCAATGTTAATTACATTAATGCATACCTTGGCAAGGAAACAAAATATATACATGAATATTGGTGAAAAATTCATAAAGCGTGCTCTTTTGTAAAGTAGGTCAGATAGTTATTGAGTTAAATCTAGTCCCAAGTACACAGAAATATACGTGGCTTTAAGCAAGACTTACACTGAAGTTAGTAGAATTACTCGGCATTCAGTCAGGTATTTAAGTATGAGGACCTTGCCCGTTTGGGATTAGAGCTGCAACTCAGAGAGGAAAAAAAATATGAACTGCCTTTTTTTTTATTCCAAGGATTAAAAAAAAAAAAAAAAGTCAATTTGAAACCTATGGTATTTTGATCCAGAATAAAACAGCACAGATCAAACAAGTTTTGTTTACATGCTTGTACTATGCTGCCTGAAGATGATATGGTTACATCAGCTTGCAGTGAACACATGCCGTAACAAGATAATCTGTGATTTCAGCGTTGACCTTAAAAGGAAATATTCGTGAGTTTGTGACAAAAGTCTAAGTCCGTCAACCCAGGTTTCTAAGTTTACACTTTCTGCCTGAACAGATGTTTGCCACCTATGTAGAGCACCTGGTAATCTACCACTTTACTTACCCTAGCCATTTTAATAAAGTTCTTAAGGACACTGCATTTGAACAACTGAGAGGTTGTTACAATGGTACTTCAGTTTGTTGGCAGATTTAAAAAATCCCTCAAAAAGCATAACTCTCTTAAGAATTAATATATCACTTCTGAGATATCCAGGTAAGCAGGCAATGACAACCATCACTGCCACACTGTACTGTAAATAGAGCATTGTATACAATAAAAATGGAAGTCCACACACACTCTCTCTCTACATCTCAAATCATCACATATCACCGCAGATTATTTTAGTACAACAAAGCAGAAATACATCCACAATTTAGGGGAAAGGGAACAGACAGCTGGCACTCTGAACAAATCAGGGGTTAAGAGAAAACAAGAATGAAGGGCAGGATCATACAAAATGAATATGAGCATTAGCATTCATATAGAGAGGGAAAAAGGCTCGACTCAGAAGGTCTTGGAAATATCCACATTTATCCATTTTGTCTGCTTTGAACTACAGAGGGCTTGCTCATTTCTGGGAAGCCACCTTGCATTCCAGAAGAACTGAAGTACATCTCCAAAATCCTGTTTTAAATTAGAAAAAAAAGTGCTAATCCTATCTTTGATCAACTGACTTTTTTTTCTTACACATAGGTAAAAGATAAAAATGGAAAAATCAAATATAGAACAAATCTCTGCTCTCCTGCTGCCATCCCTAGAATTTAGCATATTGCTATTTTGGATAAAGAAATAAAGTTGTAAAGCCAAATACGAATCACAATATAGACCCTAAGTTGTATTAATCCCCATACTTAATATGCAACAGGTTTACCCTGCGATGGTTCTTTCAACCAAGTAGCCATTTAAATTATCTTTTTAGAGGATGGACCTTTTCCTAAAATAATCCATGGAATGCAATGCAAAAAGCTTTCCGAGATGAATTTCAAAGGTGGTGTTTTTAAAATTCTTTTCCTAGCATTTTCAGGAAATATATCTACTTTGTCTTCACATAAGATAGAAGTCAAGATGTGTTTTCCTTCCGGCATCATAACCAGCATCTCTTGGTTCCATAAGAAACTAGAGCCCTTATTATAATGTGAATGCTCAAAATGGCTTGGCAGTGGGAACATACCCTGTGAAGAAGATGCTCCCCATCCAAGGTCAGTGTCGCAAAGAAGGAAGTGATGGGATTGTGTATGCATTTCCTCAGGTTATGTAAAAGAAAAAAGCAATTCATGTTGTATACTACATGATTCATTGTGTCTTGAGGATACCTTTGAAAGGAAGGAGATGAGGGAAAACTTTGTTTTGATCATTGGGGAATCTTAACATTAATAATGCATCATGGAGTACAGTCAGATGTGTACTTAGCAGTTTGAAAACCTCAGCTGCAGCCCAGCTTTGGATGTAAGCACATGAGTCCTAACAACATCGTGAACAAGGTGAGCAAATCTCTTGTTAGATATAGTCCGTAATAATACATACAGTTAGCTAAAGAAGTAAAATCCAGAAATATTAAAATAACCTCTGATTTCAAGAAGAATTTCACCTGTGGAAAACCATATGACAATATGGTCATAAGGCAGACTAGCAGAGCAGTTCCAACTCAACATTTTTTCACAGACAGAGAGTCAAAACAAGTCATCCAGCTGTCCTGCGTGATCCTTTGCTTCACCTACTAGCTGTAGCAGCATAGAGAAGTGACAAGTTTTACAAAGGAATTTGAATCTAAAGGGAGTCTGATTTCCACATAAACTGCAAGTGTAGCAGTTGATTTGGAAGCTGGAATATTCTATTCTGCTATGATTTTTATTGAAGTTTTGTTACAGGTCTTCCCACTGCTATTCCTACCTTTCTAAATCCTGAGTGTTTTCCTGGCTCCCAAATTCACAGACAATGCTTCAAAGACAATGCTTTAAAGCACAGTGAGGCCTTTTTTAAAGGTTCATAAGAAGAAATTAATTTCTCTGTACTTCCTACTGTTCTGTATTGAAGGGCATCATTATCTTGTAGTTTTATGTGCAGTGAGGTTTAAAAAATAATCATGATGATATGCAAGAGCAGTCTGGCATCTCCTGAAGATACTGTTTAAATAATGTCAGTAGAGGAGGAACCATAAGCAGCTGAAGAGCTTGTTCCAGCACAGACATTGAAATGCAATTCATGAAGGATGGAGTTCAGTTATTGAAGAGGAACCATTGGAGCAAGTAAATGATGACGTGGCATCAGAGCTGAAGCAGCTGCAGATGGGATAATCCAAGAGGACAATACATATGCTGAGGCAGGAGCAATTGTCAATAGGGACAGCTTGTCTGGTTATTTGGATGCCAATTCTATTGCATGTGTTTGCTTATGTGCTGTGTCAATGGAGACAGTCACTTGACAGTCAGGCAGCTTGTTTGGGAAGTTCAGTGTTACCTGTCTTAATCATTTGTTAGGAGAAAGATATAAGATGCTGCAGGCAATGTGAACTGAAAGAAAAAAAACTCAAACAACCAAGAAATAATGTCAAACTAATAATATTTTCAGATTTCTTTTGAAATTTGGGTTGCCAAATACCAGCCTTGTTAAAATAAATCAACTGCTATCTATGACCCCACCTTCTCCTCACAAAGGTATATTCATTAATACCTACACTTTTCAGATTCCCATTGAAGGAAAAAAATTGCCAAATAACATCCGTAAAAAAGCTGATAAATGGCAGACCTCCTTCTGAAAAAAAAGCCAAATATGATGGCAAAAGGAGGAACAAAGGGAACCCTATTGGTGCTTAACAGGGAGTGGATTACTTTTCTAAATAAAAGGCAGGCTAAAAATCTAAATGGAAAAGAATCCAGCTTAGCACTGGCATCACTTTTACCTCCCTCTATGGTCTTTCTCTTTCATACCTCACCCCCGATTTAGTTTCATAGTAGCTCATTTGCATATGGGTTTTTTTGATCCTTTTTATTTCTTTATCTTTCTTTGGACCCTTATCTCTTTTGTCTGCCTAATCTAAGTTACCTCACATAAGCTTAATGAATTGCCTCTGTGCCGTTCAAAAGTAATTTTATTGCCATATGCTTGTGAAGTGCAAAAGTTTGTCTTAATCCAGCTCCATTGTGAATGGTTTTGTTGACCCTGTTTTCTTGCAGAGCAGGAGCCAAAGATTGGCTTTCCAGAACAATCTTAAGAGCAAGGACACATATGTGATGAGCATCTGTATTTCTTGCTCTGCATGTGTTGCAGTATTCATACTCTGTAGGAGCAGTGGAGCAGGAATATTATTCACCTCATCTAAGAAATCTTATCTTTGTGGACTTGAAGGCTAGAATTGTTGACAAAAAATATTAATAAGTTCCAAAAATTAAACCTCTACAATTAAAACATACATAGCAGGAAGACAACGGAGATGATGCTATTCCTCATTTTTACAGATGTACAAAATTGGTAAGAAATCCAATCAAGGCGTGAATAGCAAAAGGTGGGGAACAATCAACAGGGACACAACAGGAGACTTTCTTCTTGCAAAGAAAGCAATAAAGAGGAAAAAAAATGAGAAAAAACCAATTGGCTATAAGCTTCCTTCTGACCACTCAGAAAGACTAACTATACTGCAAATCTGGAAATTTCTTTCTTGGAATCACCAAGGGTACTGATTAGGATGAAGGAAAATGTTTTATAAAGTTGATTTGGGGATTTAGATTAAAAAAAAAAAAAAAATCCTCCAGTTGCTCAAAAAACATATCAGAGGACTTCATTTCACTTTTCCTGAAAAGATAAGGCAGGCATTATTAATTGAGATGGAGTATGAAATATACAATATTAGATCAAGACAAACTTTTTAAAAGAACTTCTCCACAGATGCCAATTAGGAGTCATTATGGAAGCTGAATGACAACCTTTACTACAGCATTCAGAAACAGGAACAAAATTATGTAAACTGTTGCACCTTTAGCTTGGCAATACTGCAGTAATTCAGAGTTACATATTTTGTTTGTCTAGTACAAGCTGTTTCTCTGTAACTAGTCAAAGAGCAAACAAATAACTGCACACTGTATGTCACTCATTTAATTTGTTATGATTGTAGAATACCTTATCAGGAAAGTGAATACATAAGCAATGAAAACATTAGCTATCATTGAGGGATTTAAAATACACAGCTTGTAAAAGTGCTCCATCTGATTGTTTAGAGGCAAATGTGAACAAGTAAGGTAAAGACGCTGCAGAGACTGTGAAAAAAAGTAAACTAGTGAGAGGGAAAGGAGCAAAAAAGGAAAGATTGACAAGACATATAAATGGCTAATGAAAAAAAAAAAAGACATTTATGATATTATTTGTACAGGTGTTTACAGTTATACCAAGGCATTCTTCTTCGGTAGAATGAAGAACTGGGATTGGTAGGATCACGTACTGGCAGTAAGCAGCAGTAATTCAAAGAATAAAGTAATTTTGTCATTCTGTAGGCACAACGTTAAATGTTACTCTGTGCACTCTGTTTTACACAACCTCTAAAAACCACGCAAGGAGGAGCTATGAGAGCTGAGAGAAAAAACAAAACAAAAAAAACCCACAAAAAACCCACCCCCAAAACAACAAAACCAAATAAAAAACCAAAACAAACCAAACAAAATTCCAGTTGGCATACTAGACTAGGAATGTAACAGCTCTTTTAGGGAAAGGACCATTTAATATTGTAGTCAAACAAATCACTCCCCTGTATAATTAAGGCAGCGTTCATGATTACTTTACACAACTATGAGCAAGAATTAAAAATAAACAAATGAAGTTTCTGATTTAAAATTGTATTTTGTCCCCAGCTGGGAAGAATTTAGGAAGGAGAACAATAGACAAGTTGCAGAACACTTAAAATGTCCAAAACATATAGACAGTTCAAAAGAGGGTTAGGCTATTACAGGAGAATATTTTTTCCCTACAGGACAATAGATATGAAGAGCACTTCACAGAATGATGAAGTCCTCACTATACAGTACTCACGGTTCAGATCCTGCAGTCCTTTTTCATAGGAATAATCCCATTGGATTCAATCATTAGTGATCATTCATGCAAAACCCTAGGGTTGGTGGTCGCCCTTTTCTTGGCTTTGGAAGAAGGTTTTCCCACAGCTCAGCCTCAGAATTGCACATCGAATTGAGAATTACACTATTTGCACAAGAAAAGGTACGAAGTTCAACCTCCAAATGATCCCTTAGCACTTTCAATGGGTCTGAAAAAGAACACAACACAAGAGTAAGCTATCTGTACCCCTTAGAGATACCTCTCACAAGGCGAAGTACTTGTTTTAAGTCTACAGATAGTTGACTTGCATAAATAGAGCAAAATATATAACATCTAAGTAGCATATTCAACAATGACAAAAACATTAAGATCCCATTTCACAGCAGAAACAACTGCAACCTTTGATGTTACTGCTTTGCTAATATCTTAGCTCCAGGAAAGTAACTAGTTAATCAAGGGGGAGTCATCCCCTCTTAATTTACGGGTGAAATTTATTTAATGATAAAATATTTCAGGGTCTGGTTCATCTGCTGCATTAACAAACACTTTTTGTTTCTTTTAACCTACAGTTTAAGTACTAAACTGGAATCTACTGCTTAGTCCAATAAAACTCCAACTTGCTCAGATTACGTAATTTATTCAGTTGCCTTTCCTACTCCAGCTAGAACATCTCTGTCAATTAGGATATACCTACCAATCTTCTAACTTCTGGGAATTATAGCAAATGGACTTTTCGGGAAAAAATGAAATACAATTATTTCTTGGACCAATACCCATTTCTCAAGCAAGGTCCCAAGCACAAGGTAACAGCATTGTCTTCATTCTTATTCATTCACCCACTTGTACTCTTGCTCTAAGTCACTGGTTCACTGAAAGGTTAAGTAGTCCACGAAAAGTGAAATAGCTACAGCAGGAAGAAACAAGAGCATCCCTGACCCAGGTCAGCTTATTGTTACTTTGGGAGATGTAAATTGAACTCTCTTCAGGCAGGGAAAGGAATTGAGCCCTGTTTCCCAAATCCTGTGTTGGCCCTTCAAAGCACAGGTAAAACAAGCAGCACAGGTCAAGTCCAGATTTTGGGAAGTGGGAAAGGAGAAGGAGGGATGCTTTGCTATGTTCCCAACAGATCCCATCTGTGCAGTATGGCATGCTTACACAACCCTTCCTCTTGGATCACGGCTACTGAGCCTTTTCTCTGAAATAAAAAGACATGACCTCTTGCTTCATTTTTGAATGAGTTACCTTAGAGCCTGGGTTTTGGTTCAAAGTTTAGCCAGAAGAGTATTTCCTCTCTCACCACTGCATAAGAGGTCTGTGATAATCTTGAAAATCATAAGCTGGTTTCTTAAAAAAAAAACCAAACACATTTTAGGGGATTTTTTAGGCATTTTAGGGGGCTGTTAATCCCAGAGCTCTAAATTTTGCTAGAGGATAAGCAGCTTTAAAGTCAGGGTCTGTGTCTAAATTATATTTTAGGTTCGAGTTTAACTTTAGATCACCTGACATCTACAACTGATAGGCTGCACAGAGGTCAGCAGGTAGAGGCTTTGGCTGAGTTTGGGACCGCAGCAGGAAATGAAGCCGAGCTCTTGTCAGCTCCCAGTGCACATGTCAAAGAGCATGTCTTCTTGTAGTGTGGACACTTTGAGCACATGCGCTGTCAGCCCAAGTCTGCTGCTGTATATCAGTCCGTGCTTTATAGCGACACGTGGTTGATGCCAGCAGACAAGTTGTTACAGGCTTTTTCTTCAAGTGATTTGAAGTGCCAGCATGGTCAATAGGAAAAGCAGGAGGCTTGAATTCAAGCTGTTCTGAAAATCCTCTGGGTTTACTGCATTCAAGCACTGGCTACTAAGAAGGCTATGCAATGCCGTTGCATGATCACAGAGCACATATGCTTTAGCAAATGCTCAGGTGGTTAGATGCCAGGCTATCTAAATTCCCTTGTGGTCTTGTGCCCAACAGAGAAACTCTCAGTGAACAAGCAAGATGAGTAAAAGCCCACTTGATGAAAGAAGTAATTCATGTTCATGTGAGACATGGTTAACTATTTCTTAGTAATGGAAAACAGAGAGGCCATAATTCTTACTATTAGCCTAACCTGTTGACCAGTTTGGGCACGATGCTATGGGAAATGTTACTGTATCAACTTTGCCCCTAAGTATCATGTTCCAGAAGTTGGAAGATACAGCAATTTCTAATTTTTTTTCCATGACATGATGCAAGTTTTCTTCCTTGATGGTGCAAATTAGACATGTAGAGAAGGAAATCACATAATTTTAAGTAAAAAGAAAAGCATTTCTGAAGGCCGTTCCTGTGGCTTAGCATATAGAATTGAACAAGGTATGGCATTTGTATTTCAAATGTTCTGTAACACCTTAGGAAATAGCTGTTTGCTAGCTTAAAACATAGCTATGATGACCCAAAAGCTGCTGTGCTTACCCAGTCAGAACTAGATGATCCAGCCTCAGCAGACTACCTAGAAAAACTTCGCTGTAACTTTGATATTGGGATAGAGATCAATTACCCTATTTAACAAAGAACACACAAAATTCTTTGGCATTACATCACAATGATAAAATATTTTATTTTTCTCCCATCTTTTGTTACTGCCTTTTAAATAATTTCTTTCTTTGCTTTAGTAGGTCTCTTCCTTTTGAATTATTACACTATTTTCTTAAAGTATCCCAGACACTTGTGACTGGGCCTGTAGAACAGAACAGTAAGTCCTTGACTGGAATTTAAAATCATACTGGTATTTAGATGGAGTTCTCTTTAATGTTCTACTTGAGCTTTCAATTTAATCTCATTCTAGCTCCTAAATTTAATTTTAAATTACAATGATCTTTCATAATGATAAGCTGGGGGAATCCATCCTTCTCTACATGTAGTAGCTTTTATCATCAGTTAGAGCTAAGCAGTAAAAAGTTTTCCTTAGATGAAGCTGAACACAGTTTTGAAGCATAAAACCTGAACCAAAAATAACAATATGCCAATGAATTTGATGATAACATATAGTCCTAACAGGCAAAAAAAAAAAAAAAAAAAAAAAAGAAAAAAAAGCCAACACATTTCAACTAACAGAAAAAGAAAGATAGAAAGATAGTAAACTAACTCCAAGTACAAAACCTCTATTTACTTTGAGAAACTCTTTTTAAACAAAGAATATATTTGCCTAATTCAAAACATATGCAAATTTACAGTTATTTACCAAATGGTAGAATCTTTTCTTTTTAGAAACATCTCTTGTTTATGTCATGATATCAGGAATAGTTTGCAAAAATTTGTATGACGGTTCATCACAGCTGCTCAGTTCAAAATAGAAATCTAACACATGTCCACCTGAAACATTTCTTCCCCTGTCCTTCTCCTGCCATAATTCACAGAGCATGGTACTTGTACATAGCAATCATTAAAAACTTATATGGAAAGAATATAATTTTTATCTCCCAAATACCATTATTTAGCAACCCTTTTATTTTGTTTCATCCCATTTCATAACACAGCATTTGAATTCCATTTTACACTTTTACAGTGTTTGGTTTTCCCTTTGCATTAGAGCAATCTGAAGTTCAACTTCAAGGGAACAGATCATGACAAATGTCTATTTTTTACATGACTGTAACATTGAAGGACAACAATATTTCACAGCAAACATAAAACAATGCACAATTTCCTTTCCTTTTTTTCCTCTTAAAATGATAATATTTCTTAGGTTATTTATTTTTAAAGGAAGAGCTTTGATGCAATTATTATTTTGTTAGATGGTGATAGGGAGCAACAAATTTGAACCACCCAAACAACTTTAAACTGATAGTGCTGCACTAAAGAGAACTCAGAAAAAAAAAAAAATATAGTCCACAAGAAAATCTGCCTAAGATAGATGAGATTTCAGAGCCCAACATTAATCAGCCAGAAGGAAGCATCTCTGTGTATGGGCTTTATTCTGGTGTGCTGAACTCACTGGGAGTGCCTAGGTGAGAAATTTACTTGCTTGCAGAAGTACTTGTTTCAAGTTGTATGAACACAGTATCCCCTGCAATCCTACCTCTCAGTCTAATATCTAGTAAACTCTTACCTTATGAGGTTGCACCTTTTGTTTTCATTCACTATCTTCAAGCTCATAACATGACACTGCTGGAGGGAAGTGTCACGGATGTCAGGTGGCAGACCAGGAGTTACATAGTAGTTTGGATACAAGAAGGTCACTAGAATTAATTGATATATGAAATTGGATTTGTGCATTTGATGTTTACCTTTGCAGTATATGAGCTCCCAGATTAATCATCTTCTTGAATGATTACTGCTGAAGGAATACTTAAAATTTTTACAAATATTTGTTATTTACTTCATTTGGAAATATTCACTCCAGTAACCCTGTTTTCTGGGATGCTTAGAGGGGAAAATGACATTTGGGGTGCAAAAATAACCAAAGTGACTTCAGTTAAAACTTTGGTGAGTGATTGTAGAACACTTTTATTAGCATTCGTTCAACTAGAAAGGGAATTCTAATTTCCATGCAAAAGTCTTTCAGATGAAATAACAAATGAAAGTCAATACTAAAAAAGATGATGCATACTTTTTTAATTAAAAGAGCATTGTGTAATCACAGCTGAATTCCTTCTTTTGGTCAAAGGAAGGTTTCAATTGTTTAATATCAGCATAATTCTACATTTGTGTGATTACTATTTCAAAATTATTATCGTCTATGTGAGAAAAATAGCTGGCTATTATTATCATTAACAGCTTTGTATGTAAATGTTGTTTTAGAAAAATGAAAGTGTCAAATCAAATTTATCACACGTTTTCACTTATATATATCTATTAAAAAAAAAGAAATTAAGATTTCCCCTTATAAAGTATTACTGTACTACAAAATATTTGTCAGAAAATTAGACTATCTGCAACTACAGTTTCATTTACCACACAAAAGGACCACACAATTTCATGAACCCATCAATTCCCAATTTTTTTTCAACAAAACAAACACCTTTCTGGATATCTTACATCGATCAAAAAGAATTTACACAGCAAACAGAAAGGCTTTTTTTTTTTTTTTTTTTTTTTTTTTTTTTTTTTTTTTAACTGACCAACAGGTTGAATTTTACCTTTCATTTACTCCTGGGTGACATATGCTAAATACCCAGCACTGAATACTCACAACTAAATGTTGAGCAATATGTAGTGTAAAAACCAATATGACAAAATGTTGAAATGTTGACAGAGCTGTAAGTAAAACAAAACCACTTTCAAAATACCAAACGAAGTTTATTAGTGATATCTTAGATGTTATGTTGTATAAAGGTACATTGCATATGCGTTTTTGACTTAGAGCACAACATGTTTACCAATACAATATTTATTTAAAAGAACATCATTTAGCCCTTAGAGATCTCTATTTTATTCCAGAAAAATCCACCTTTCTAAAAATATACTTTTATTTCTTATGTCTCTCTGTGTGCAATGTCTGCTTACCCCCTTTCTGTTACACAACTATGGAAAAGCAAAGCTGTAAGCTTTTCTTTATGAGGGCGAAGGGACTGAAAGAAGAAAACAAAGTGTATCATGAAAGCTTGAATGCAAGTAGTTCACTAGAAACAACTGGTAAATAGATCTTTATATTTGGCTTAGGAGTCACAGGATATGTTTATTCTCTGGTTGTTGCAGGGAAGAGATCCACACAAAAAGCTATTGCAAAAAACTGAAATGAGATGGTTAGCAACACTAGAAATAAGAGCATTATTCAATATCTAGACTGAAGTGCAGCTGCACAGCTAGTGTCATATTATAACTGCTTTAGGACCCTTGCACATTTAGTGTCTATACTTTAGCTTGCCAAGCCATGTCACTGTCTAGAGGCTGTCAATTCAATTATAAATCTATGTTAAACTTTCATCTATGGATTTTGACCAAAGTGCTTCCTCATGTCTCTTCAGCCCTTCCTGCAGGATAGTGGGGATTTACTTACAGGCTTTGAGCACAGAAGTCCACTGGCTATAATCCCAGATTCCCATTTTTTTTATCCAAACCTTCAGTACCTTCTCTTACATCTTGTACCCTTTACTGTTTATAAATAGAGACAAGACTGGAAAAGCAAACATTGTATCAAAAGCCCAGTTCTGAGAAAGGTCCTGCTTTGTAAACGAGAACCTCCCTCCCCAGTGACGTGAATGTTAATGCGTGATGAGGAAGTCCTAAGCTCGTGGCTCAGGGTTAACTTAAGGCCGGCCTCAGTTTGACCCTAATATCAGTATAGAATTCCTCTATGAATATGATGTAGGAAAACTAAGAAGAGCAGCTGCTTAGGAAATATTTGAATGGCCTGATTCCATTCTTCTCACCAATACTGACATCAATTTCTTGATCCATAAAGCTAGTCAAATTATTTCCAAATACACATCACTAACTGAACACCCTATTAAGAATATAAATATAATAAAGAATTATTTATATTTTTTCCCTGAACAATCCTTGACAAGTCACCTTTCTTTCTCACCTGCTAAAAAGCTTCCGGCAGCTCAGTGTCTTAAAGACTACTGTTTTCCCAAGTTATTTCTCTTGTACTTGTAAGGGTTGTCAGAGGAAGATTTTGAGCCTTGCTATCCCATTAAACATAATTAGTCAATTCCAAGTAGCAGCAGCTATAGGTTATCCATTTTTCAACCCCTTGCATGCCTGGCATTGTATGAGATTCACCCATAACATTCAGAATGACATTTTCTATGTCATTATGTTTTACTCACACTTATACTACCTTAGAAGTGTTATGGAATACAAGTCTATGAAAATGTGATTAAAAAAGCAATGGTTTGGAAAGGTTTGGGAAAAAAAGAAAAAAAGCTACCCTAAAACCCAAAGCTTCCTCCTCAAAGAGTTTGAAGCCTATGTTCAAGTTTGCATTCTGCTACAGCAGATATTTATTTTATCCTATTGCAATTTCATGTGAAATGCACAAGTAGTCCTTAGAACCAGAACCCTAAGAGCTACCTCCTACCTCAGGTGATTGTGAAACTAGACTGTTGTCCCCCACGAACTGTTTCATGGGCAAACTAATGCTGAAGTACATGGTAGGAAGTGGGATGACACGAAGGCTATTACTGGAGGACATCTTCCTTCCAGGGTAGGCATTAACTTGATTTGGAAACTCTCCCGACATGAGAGAGTTTAAGTTTGAATTCCCTCAAGAAGAGGGAAAGCTTGTCCTCTGACATCCAGCTCTGATTTCTAGGCAGGTATATAAACAGAGTAAAGGAAAACAGCAAGTCTGCTAATTCTGACCCCATGTTAGGTGCATAGACTGATTTTTCAGAGGCTGTTTGACAGCATCTTTTGAGCTTTAAGCTTATTCATGAATTTTGAGCAATATGCAAGTCTGGCATGGAGCTGTTTTAACCGTATCAGGTCACTTAGAAAAGCAGCTCAGGAACTTGGAGTTTTCACTGTGTGACAGCTAAGAAAGAACTTGCAGGATTACATATGGATATACACATACAGAACATATATTTATATAAAATAAAAAACCCCAAAGGCTTTATTTAATATGAGCTTCAGTCCTTCTATGTCCAGTTACAGGTCTGTGAAAAGGATACAGCAGCTTGTTTATTCAAGTTGCAAGTACACATACATTGAGGTATGGTATACTACATGTAACTATTCTTCCAGGAGCTGATTGCAAGCAACATGGGTTAGTTTCAAATTCTAGGTGTCACTAACAAAGACTGAAAAAAAAAATTATAGATGCTCAATGAGTTAAAATTCCTCCTTAAATAGTGAATCCAAATGGCTTACAAAACAGCACAGCATCAAAGGGAGAAAAAGAAGGGGGAAAAGGAGAATGAGGAACAAAATATGCAGTGGTGCTTATACTTCAGAAAAGATTTTCTTTTTTGAGCTGTGCATGATGAAGTCCTAGCTGGCAACTGCTTAATCGGCCAGCTGCTTCCCACTTCCTTGAGCCCTAGTGATGAAGGCAGCTTCGTCCCCACTTCTATTGCCACATCACTGAGTGAGGTGCCCACCACCTACCTTTCATAGCTCTTCTGCCTAGCTGTTCCCAATTCATCCACTGTCCAGCTGACCGTAATACTTTGGTAACAGCTTCTCTTCCTCAGTTATTTCTGATTTTATAAGAAACACACATGACATTAAAAAAAAGTTTTTACCGCTCAAAAAAAATTTCTTTAACCAGACTGTTTTATTTCAGCCTGTGACGTGTGTACTCCCAACATGCAATTCATTGGTGACTAGCAAACCCAGAAATTATTAGCAAACCTAGAAAAGTTAGCTGACACAAAGTAATGTAATTTTGATATGCCTCCTGTATTTTGTGGCACAGAAATTTTTATAATTATAAAAAGAAACATCCCAAAGCATGATAAAAATATGCAAGCATACGTATTTCAAGATTGCTTGCTGGTCTCCTCTGTCCATCATCCCTCCTTTTCCATCAAATATCAGCAGAATTCATCTCCCTTTTAGGCATTCTACCACTCCCTAGGAGATGTTACTTAACTCCAAAGTATCAGTCACTGGACTCGTATCTGATAAATAAAGACTCCATGGGCTTCACAGAGCTCTCCAAAAAGAAACAGGCCCTTCCATGTAGAAAAGATATAGGATTAGTACTCTGTAAACTATTTTAAAGATGTTGTTGGCAACTGATGAAGTCTTCCTAATTTCATGTTAGAAATTTTACCAAGATTAAACCTGAAACAAATTTTTATGTTAGTAGACAACTGTTCTTGATCAAATTATAAAGAAATAGAAATTCCAATAACAAGATTACATGCTTTTTGCCTTCTACCAGTTTTTTTTTTGTTGCATTTCAACAGATATGTAGCTCTGCATTTTTCAGCCTGATCTGAAAAATCCAGAATGAGATATTTTCCACAACTGAATGAAAAGCAAATGAGATTCCAGATTGAATGTTTTGCCCAAATCAGTGAAAACCACACCAACCATTTCATCTTCCAGGTTCACTTAGTTTGTGTCTTTAGCAATCCTTAAAATAATGGATATTGGGTAGCACATTGGATGTGATCCTTATAATGGAAGAACAGGGATAGAAAATAGCTCTCTATTTAACAATGCATTAAATTGCTTGCAGTCAAGTTCCTTGATCTTTTAGGCACAGGACTACAATTTTAAAAAATTAAATTAGTTAATTAATACATTGGTAGTTTAAATTATGCCCTTCCACAAAGCAGTTGAGACCTCATGGAAGGCAGGTGAGTATTCTTTGTACTCATGGTTTTGAAGATAAACATCTTAATTTCTGGAACAAAGAGGGTAAAAGCTTATATCTAAGCACTGAGATCAACACTTTGAGAAAAACTGAGAACTGACTCATGTGGGCCAAGCCTGCTGCAGGAAGAAGTGGCAGGGAACATATCAGTAGTATTGACATGTTTTATTTGGAGTGGCAATGAAAGAACAACATTATTATTTTAGCTCTTAGGCAGTGGAAATCAAGTACTGTGCTGAGATGAAACTATCAAAACTTGCATCACCTCTTGGTAGCTGATCTGAGTTCTACTCTCATAAAAAACAATAGGTGGGGGAGATGGTAGTGTCAGGGTGCACAAGCTGCTGCACGCAAGTGCTACGACTTCCCCACTGCAGGTAGCAGGAGGACCTGGACAGAAGGGTGGCATTTTAATATCAAACACAACAGCTGTGGCTTTCCAGGTCACCAGGACACAGTATAGTCCCTGTTGACTACCAGGTGACGTGAGGGCTGCTTTTACTTCCCCACTTGCATTTTCTCTGCTGCATCAACTGACAAGATGGAAGAGGTAGGCTCTCAGTTTTTTTGGACCTCTTTGCATAGCCCTCCCTCACGAGTTGTACATGACAACAATAGAAACACTGTTTGCTCTGTGTGAGATGTGGCATGTCTGGTCTTTACAGTGCATGCAACAAGAAACACATAGTCCAACAAAAGTAACAGATGTAAGATCTTTGTCTTCTTATTTGCTGTCCTAAAGAAAGCTTGGTTTTCATTTGCTAAGTTGACTCCAAATTAAAGCTATTTTATTAAAGTTTCTCACCCCTCAAGTGAAATTTCCTTTCTGCTTCACAGAGAACACGGAATGAGAAGGGATCTCCTGCATCATTGTACCAGGCTTCTAAAAACCCCAAAGTCAGAATATAGAGTACCTTAATATAGATGGAGAAGACAGACCTAAAGGAAAGATGCAAATACACAGAAATATCCAGTAACTAAAAAGTATTGGAGGGAGATCTGACATAGTATTCAGCCACAAAACGCTTGAATATTTAGGCAGAGAGATTCTAGGATACCAAAGAAGCCATCTCTGTTTTAGCAGATAGGAATAAAGGTTACACCAGCAAAATAAAGGAATACAGGTGCTGTTCAACCTTAGGACCCAGAAGGACATTGGAAAGATGAATATGGCACAAAAGAAAAGGGTAACTGTTAGTTTTCCTGTATAGCAATTTTAAATTATTATTGGTATTATCGAGGCTTTTCTGTATTAATTCAGGCTATTATATATAATAATGTATCACTGTAACTAATGATTTGGACTATTAAACTGTTAAAATATTAATTGGACAAAAAATAAATTATTGGCTTCACATATATGGTGTGTTCTTTTTTCCCTAACAGTATTTTCAATGCCACACATTAACTGGCAACATATAGCAACATCTGTCTCAGTGCAAGGAAACTCCCTCATATACTTTTCTGCTTTCTTGGATGACATTTGAAAAAAACTCCTTTCTGCTCTGATTCAACAGTCACCAGTACTCAAGGTAGTTAGTATAATGTTACCTTAACTGCTGCTACTATTGCAACTGCATGACACTGGTCAGGATGACAAAGGAAATGGATACATTTTTTGCTGACTCTAAGTCTTTACTTTATATGTCAAGGTTTATTTTGGGGGAGGAGGAGTGTTTGTTTTTATTTTTAGAAATTTTAAAAAGAAGAGAGGTACAAAGAGGGAAAATAGTTACCTGAATTTTGCTGAAACAAACTTGGATTTCTCAGTCAAAGTTGGTGTTTCATTCACCTTCTATCTGAAACCAATGCATTCACTCAGCTTGCTGCTCCTCAGTACCATTATACAGCATGTACAAGAACCACAGCATAGGATTTGATTGTTTTCTTTTACTTGTGGACTGACTGCATACCAAAACTACACATACACAAAACCCCTTACAACAGAATTGCTTTAAATTTTAATAAGACACAGTGAATAGACTGAATAAATTATTGAATGCATATAGCCACCCAGGAGGCAGTGCACATTGTTAGGAAGGCAAGAGAGGAAGGTAGAGAAAAGAGAGAAGTGTTTACTATTAATAAAAGTATGGTAGCAATGCCAGTTATGACAGGCAGAGCCATGGCCACATTTTCATCTCTGACCTAAGAAATAGAATGATATAACAAAGACAAACTATTAAGTGCACTCTAGAAGCTCTTCAGTCTGCAGAAAAAAACAACTTTCCCAGTGGAAAAACTGATGGAGACATTGCCTGTATATTGTCTATATATAGACACACATACAATTTTATGTTTCACTATACAGGAAATATTTGTTCTCATTTTCCAAAGTGCCAAGTTACATGGCACTTTTAGAATTAATACAAAAATGTCTTTCTGCCTATGCAGTACAGGGCCAACGATGTGAAGAACACCACCAAAGAATTAGTCACTGACCTTGTAATGTCTTTATTTGGACAGGGTAGTTAGCAATATTGCTTCTAGCAAACAGTTCATCAAGCTTTACTTGCAAATGGAAGAAGGGGTGATGACATGTTTTTATATAAATGCCTATAAAAAGTACTCATTAGAAACAGTTTACTTAAATGCCTTACAACAGAGGCTGTGGAGCACTACAGGAGGTATTACAGAAAAAGCACTGCATCCGTACTTGGCAATTCAGAGTACTGACAAAGTGGCAACAGCAGGAATACCTAATTTATGTCATTTTCCTTAACCAAATTGTTTCCCTCAACACTACTCTATGTCAAGTACTTCACAGCTCTTTAAAGAAAGGGTTGATAAAAGAAAATTACAAGTAAGTTTGTTCTTCAAGGCAATGTTCCAAAAAAGCGTACACAAAAAAAGATACAAATATGCAAGATCCCTTCAAGACCCTGTTTTTTTATGATCTTTAACTGAAGAGCACTGGGAGGTTAGAACTTCATATTTCATGAAAAACTAATTGAAATGAAAATAAAAATATGAAGATTTCAAGGAAGTTCAGGATCCTAAGGGGAATGGATACTCCAAGTCTTTGATTAGTGCATTGTCAACAATCACTGTGCTGTAACTCTATTCCCTTAAGATTCGTCATTTTTCTTTAACACGAGCAAGATACCTACCAGTTCCAATATATCCAGGTAGCTACTCTTGTATGTAGTGTAGTACTGGCACTTCAGTTGGGAAGCTGGGAGCACCTGGAATACCTGGAGTAGTTCCCTAGAAAAATTTAAATTCAAGATTCTTAATGCTGTAGGAGACCAATAGATGGCTTAGTCTGACTCAGTGAAACATTAATTTACTCTCTACAGGAGCCCCCAAAACAAGCTAGCGAAAACACTTCAAGGTAAGTAAATACTGGAGAATGTGTGCTGGAAGTGAATTTTGAGCTCACAACATTCGAGGGTTCACTTGAGAAGCAACATTCTGTTTTGAAGAGAAGTTGATCACAAGTGGAAATTTTGTTTGCAATGAAAACTAGTATTCAGATTTTTTTTTTTTAAATAGATATATTTAATACTCTTGGGAAACTACCTGTATTGTTAGTAAGCCACCTGGAAGCCAAGAACTTGCCAGTAAAATTCCTTATAAAATGATTTTGCAAAATGTTTAAAATTGAGACAGTTTTCTGCTGTTCATAGATAACTCGTTAAGAGTAAAAGAAAATAAACTGGTTAAATGAATTATTCATCCCAACTGTTTACACAGTTCTAGACTAACAGTGAAGCTGCTTTAGTATTTTTACATTTATAAGCAGTTCAAAAAATAATCTGTGCTCTCATAAGATAGTAATTTTTAAACTATTCAATTTCTCATTGACAAAATGTCTATGACCATTGAAATATGTGTGTGCATAGACATAGCATTTGCAGGACATGCTAGTAACAAATTAACATGATTTAAAACAATGTCCACATTTCACTTCCAAACTTACTGTTTCTTTAAATAGATGCATTCTGTTTATGAGTAAGCTATTTTACTTGTCTTCATAGCACTTTCAAAGCCCTATGGTTACAGGTGTATGTTCCTACACATGCCCTCCAAACATACATGCTAGTAGATGTGCAAAGTCAACAGCTGCATTAATACCCAAGTCCTCCCTCATCCTCACCAAAAACCTCTCTCCTAGTAACTGTATTAATCCTTTGACTCTAAAAAATGCTTATTTGCATTCCAGCATTTCAGAAATTTCTATTAAAAAACCAGCTCTTCTTAGAAAATTAAGTATCTCACTCCTTGCTGACTGAATAAACTTTCTTATATCTAGCCTTTCAAATAACAGGGAAATGGATATTAATGTTGCAAACTTTACCATGACCAGAAAAGTTTGTCTTGGATCCAGGATTAAACAATAGAACAGATAGTGATCTTCTCCCCCCTCAAATACCAAAATAACAATCTAATTTTCAAACAGCTCAAAATATGGATGACTAGCTCTATTTGTTTAGTGCTCAATTCAGTACCAATTTTGTTTGATCTGTTTTTAAAAATAATGAACTAAAGTTTTAAAAGAAAAAGGTGTTTGCAACCAAATATTCTCCCCTTAAAAAGTCAGTTAAACATATCAACATTTCTTATATTTCTTTCAAAAAAAAAAGGGTTAAAATCCAGAGATTTGTTGAAACCAACTTTTCCACAGACAATTTCAGTTCAGAATAATTGAAGCTGTCATTTTCCTAGCACAATTCATCAGCACATTCATTGTCTTCACCCAGTGAGGTCCATTCAAGGCCTGAGGCATTAGGGTTTTATGGAGAAACAACTGGGTAGAATTGAACATGACATTTCTCTTTCAGGCTGATTTTAAAACATTAACTGCATATGAAATTGTTCAGAGGTTTTTTTAAAGTTAAGTCCCAAAGAACAAGAGTTACCTACTGGCAGGTAAAAACAGATGAAAGGCAGAGATTCACAATAAACTTACTTATCACACAATTTAAAACTTATGTACAATATTTGCAAAACATTTTTTGCACCACTATATTTGTCTTTTAATATATATAACCTCTCATACACTCCATAACAAACAAGGCCCAAGTCCACAGAATTTTAGAGAGGAAGTTAAAGTTCACATATACATTTACTCAGGTATTTGCTCACTAATAGATTGACTGTAAGCAATGGAGGGGCTATTATTGACTTGCTTGTAAGTTATAGCTAAGGAAATGCAAAATTATGAGTGTTTCTCTTGAATAGAACCATGGTAAGAAGAGGCTCATGCTACAAACACCTTGTTGAGAGCATCACTAAGTGGGAGCAAGTATACCACCGTCCTACTACAAATACCTTGGCAGCCTGCCATGTAAGCAGCCAGTTTTGATGGCTGCAAGGAATGAAGTTGAGAAACAAGCGAACAAAAGAGTCTGGATGGGAGCCAGACAAGGCATAAGGGGTACGTAGCAGAAAGCCACTTCACAGCTGGAAACAGCAAAGGAAAAGTGCTTGTAGTGGTGGGAAGGGCAGAGTCCAGGCACAGAAATAAATATCTTCCTTTGGTAGTTTACTATGCCTCAAAAGGCGAGCAGATCCGATTTTTAGATGTGGCCAAGCTGACAACGCAACTATGACATGTGACTAGCACACATACTCTTATCTTGCTGCAAATAAGAATAACCTGAGCGATGTCCAAGGGCTGTCCAAGGGCTATTCTGCCAGCTGAAGGTTTGGGGGCTGGGGGTTGGTTTTGCTTGTTTTTAGACACAAAACTGCTTCTGAAGTTTGCATGTTTTCCTTCCAGTTGGTGTACACTGTGCTAGTGTTTTGAGGTAGGAGAGTATGATAGTGGATGCTGAAATGCAAAATCACATGACCTCAGAACTCCTAGGAACATCTTCAAGAAGTCATTGTCATTCTTTTGAGTGATTTTTCTGTCTGTCTGGTGGAGAATACTTGAGCAGTATTTCTGTGGGTGAGTGAGTCTTTAACTGAGAATAAAGTTGCTTCAACTTACAAAAATACACTCAGAAGCTCTGACTATTAGGACTTAAACTGTTACCAATGCAAAAAAATTGGTTTATATGACAATAGTGTCAGAATGTTTATGTCGCGTCAAAGGCCAGGAAGTGAAAAAAAAACCCAAGAGATTCAGCATCAGCCCTAACTCCTCTAAGCTGCTTATCAGATATTTTCCACTACTATGTTTTACAATTCTGAATACAATAAACAACAAGCTTTGTAGAGAAAACAGAAGAGAAAATATTTATGATTTTGCAAAAATGACTGCTGAAACTCCTACCTCACTACTGTGGGTTCATGATTTTCCTTGTGTAGCAGTAACAATCTATTAACATAGTATTTCCTATTTCACTTCCTTTTTCCCGGGGGGGGGGGGGGGGGGGGGGAAGAAAAAGAAATTGCCTATTATTAACAATATTAGCATTTAAGTAATGCCAATTAGACTTCAAGTTCTTGCACATAAAAAGGCGTAATTAGGCAAGGCCTCTTTCTCCTTTAGCAGCTACTGTTTGGAGACATTTTTTGAAGGCAGGGTGAATAGGGTAGCAGCAACTTCTTGCACAGAAATAGTTGTATCTCTAGAATGGGGCAGGAAGGACTAAAAATCCCCCATTTCTCAATTCTTTTTCCTCTATATAGGATACATCTGCCTTCAAAGAAGTCACACTAATGTAGAATTAGCATAAATGAGAGCAAAAAAGTAAATCTGAAAATTTGCAGATTATTACATTAGACAGGAAATTCCAGAGACCTCATAATAATGGGATCTACCACAAATTACCCAGTAATTTCTTTTTTTCCTGATAGTGAGGCAATTGGAGGGAGAGCTGTTCCTGTTTTAGTTAAACTCAACAAGGCTGCAAATCCCTACACAGATGCTGAAGTAGTCATGAGGGAACACTGATTTCATTCCTCCAATGGGCAAGTCAGTGTAAGCAAGCCATATACCAAAATAAACTACTAGGTCTGGGGAAGCATTGATGTGCATTGATGCCTCTTTTCCCATTAAAAAAAAGGGGGGGGGGGGGGAGGACTGAGCTGTAATTGAAATTTGAGATGAAAATTTTGTCTGCATATTTGCTTAGGCAGACAACCCAAGGTGCACCTGACCCCTTCTGATCTAGGCTGCTGTCATGCAAACATTTCCTGACTTGTTCTTTGAACAGAATAAAGCAAAGCACAAACACAAAGAACTTAAATGATCATCACATATTCAGAGCATGATTTAAGTGTAACAGGCATATTATATAGAAAAATTGTTACTTTTAGAAAGTTGAATTTCATTCACTACATACTGACTTTCTCCATGAGTAGTCCTATAGATTTGGGGGTTTTATTTCACTGATACTGCCTCAGAATACCTGAAGTAATTATTGAGCTATGCATAATGTACAACACCTTCCTACAAATGCTTCTGGTTTTTGTTTCTTGCTTTTAATCTCATTATTCTTCACATCCACAGGTAAATAGCTACTACATGGAATTGTGAAATCTTCAATAAAGTGCTCTTTAAAAAATAAACAAAATGAATTTACTTTTGTACTGACACTGCACCTTGCCACCATACTTATTGCTAATTCACCCCAGCACCTACCCCTAGACCCTCTGTTTTATCTTCATTTATGAGCTATAATAGTAGGGATACCATAGTAGGGTTCTGAGCAGGTTTTTGGACTCTTCAAATGTCCATGCCTTTAGATCGTGAAAGGAATCATGCTGTACTTCTGAAAAATGTGTTTTTCTTCTTTGTGCTGTACAGAAATGACATGAGTGATGTAAGCTCTTCCAGTTTACAAAACACCACAAAAAAATGTCTCTTGATGAAGAGCAAGGAAGGAAAGTGACAGCTAAAAGCTGGTATTCATATAAGGCAGGTGAGCCTGTATGTCAGTTAAAGCCTTTCATTTCTTCTACCTTGGTTCTTGCTGGGATGACATAGTTGGATGGGACAGGCATTTGCTTGATTCTATTACAGTCCTGAGCCACCATTCTCATCAGCTCTGATAAATGGTATGGAAACCAAAGAAAGAAATGGTTACAGCAATACAGATTATTGTTTTAGGTTTAAGTTGTAAATTTTGTACTTCCCTGTATGACCTTAAAAACTAATATAATACATTCCAGGCAAAAAGTTAAGGATAAGAGACGAATGGCTGAAACACACACTAGGTTCAAGCACTCTCCTTTCAACAGATTTGGGAACACATATTATGTACCAGTCACACTTCTTTCGCAGCTCAAGTAAACGGTACAAAATTAAGTAGGTAGAGACTTCCCTCAATACATGACAGTCCTTGTTTTATCCTGCAAAGTCTATCAGAGCTTGGAGCAGAAAGCATCTAGTTTGTCTTCTGAAAGGTATCACATACAACAGGTGGCAAGAGAGGCCCAACAAGCAGTGTTAATTAACTGGAGGCTCAAATAATACAAAATACATGCCTAAATATACAAGAATTTCTCTGGATTGTGAACTCCAGCTCACATTTTGAGACCAAATGCCTGACACTTCTTATTCCAAATTGTTAACCGCCCCAGTGGAATGCAATTAGCCACAATTCTACAGTTCACATGAAGGGTTTTATGCACAATGGGCTACCATAATTTGATCCTGAGGTTTCTAAAGGAAAGGAGGAATTAAACCCTTCCTTAAAAACTAGTTTACTTTTTAAAAGGGGGTCTTTCTGAAGTTTTGTAAGGGCCATAGAACTTCCGTTTAAATATATTGTTTAAAACAGAATTACTGTTCTTAGCAAGGAAATTTACCTTCCCCACATCACAGATTCTGCAAAGTAGAATTCAGAAGGTCAGACTTTCATCCTGCAATAGATCTTTCCTTTCATAAGTTCATCAAAGAATGTTTTCTTTTTTTTCTCCCTGAAACCAGATTTAAGGTTTCTATACAATGTATTGTAGTGTTCCTATTCTTTAGACATTTTTAAAGAACTCGATAGGTTTTGGCCAAAGCTTCATTTGTCACAGGCAGCAGGCTCTATTACTTGCTGGATATAAGACATTTAATTAGTGTCTTAAAAGAATTATGAGCAACTGAACCCAAGCTGAATAGACCACTTCCATTTCTATATATAATAGGCCTTAAACTGGTGAAGAGTATGGATTAATCCCTCTCATCATATCAAGAATTGTATTCTTTTTCTTTGTGTTTTCATACAGTCTTAATAACTTGAACATCATGCGCACACTCACAAAATACTTAATAGATGTCTAATGGCTAATTCCTTTCCTAACCAAAATATTAAAGGTATGATGAATATACAGATTTGAACTTGTTCCCTTCTCTAATTTGCTCATATGAAAGAGCTTGAATCATATTCAAACTGCAGTACTAAGAAATCTTTATTATTTATTTCAAAGGCATAGTTTACTTCGGAGTTGGCAACTTTTACAAGGACCATGTGAGATGAAGTTCTCCTGACTCTATGACAGTCATGATCGGATTCTCAGAAAAATTTCTAAACCAGAACCAGATTATTTCAGGGATTCAGAAATAAAGCAACTCAGGGTGCCTGAAGGGCTGCCCAAAGGCACAAGGAGTATATTGCAAAATTCATCCATCCACAGCTACTGACATCCTCCATTAACCACTTAGAACAAATGAACACCCCATCCATTTGTTCTGATGACCTAGCTGGTCTTTCAGACTCCAAGACTTGCAGCAAGCCCTTGCTATTTCTGTTTCCACTCTGCATTCTTCAAGCTATAAAAATGAATATTAAATTTGAGCCTTTTCAGCCCCTTTTCTTGGGCCAGCATTTTGGTTCTTGCTAAGTGCTTGGTCTTAGCAACTATCTTGATCACCATTAGTGTTTGCCAGACCCTAGTAATGCTAGCCTCCTGTCTGTAGTTTTGTGGTTTGCCACCACTCTACCAATCATGTCCTAGGTTTTAAAGGGTCGGTGACATTTTCAGCTTCTGATATCTTCTCACAGAAGCCAACCCTTGTTAAAAAACCACACACACACAGAAAAGCATCACCTTAAAATGGACTACCCAAAACTATGAGACGTTATATTTAACGTGGTTTAGGTCATCTATCAAGGTCATGATTTGAAAAGTTTATCTGAAAATATTCAAGGTCCAACAAAAGACTTAGTGAGGATTACAGAACGGTGCTGCTGACAGAATAACAGATTAAACTTTAGGAATGAGAAAAGACCAATCAGACTTTGCATATCTGCCATAGCTGGACTAATCCTGTGTTCTTTGTTATTCAACTGTTCCACTTAAATACTCATCATTAACAACATTTTAATGTTTTGGTACTTGGCAGTTTCTATGTATTGCTTCCTGTCAGACAGTTTAGCTAAATTCCTTTTTATAGAGCTATATAAATTTTAAGACATAACTTCTCATGAAAAAACTTGGAGGAGGGTGTATTTATTTAAATATTTACATCACAGCCTTGATAAATCTGTGATAATTAAAGTATTCTGAAGGAGTAAAAGCCAAAAGAGGAACTCCTACTTAATAAAAATGGAAAATGCAACCTGATAGTTATCAACACCTGAATGACTATAGAGTCAAACTGTTTCTCCTCACCATCTCTGAGGACTATAATAAGAGCATTGACATTAGACTTGCATAAGCCATGCATCAAGAATGCAAGATAGCAAATGGAGAAGATGTTTTACCTATAATTCTTTTGTAAACAGGGGCCCTCCAAAATGCCTGGACTTCATTTTATATGCCACTTTCTTTCTGCTAAGAAGGCTTAGATGTTGTGGAGGTCACTTGCATTAATACTCCAAACATGGACAAACGGTAATCTCTGTTCCTTCATAATTTGTTCACTTGGAATAAACTATACCGATTTAAGAAAATGAACAAAGAAAAGACGATGGTGTCCCATGCTGTTGGGTTGTATGTTGCTAATTTATTAAGCCTTTACAAAGAACCCAGAAAATGAGAAAAAAAAATTTCCAATGTATGGATCACTTTTTTCTTATTCTAACACACTGCCATAGGTATTAGCTATAAACAAAGCTCAGGCTCACACTGCCTTTTTAAAATCAATGACAGGTTTTGCAGCTGACACACGAACAAAAAAAAAAACCCAGACCAAAGAAAGAAAGAAGAACTTTCCCCATGGAGTTTCATTTGATTTGGGATATATTTCTTCTCTTTCAACTAATATAATCCAAACATGTTGATCTTTAAAAGCAGACTATAAAAGGCTGTCTATTATGGTCACAGGGCAACATCTATCACAGCACTTATGATCCTGCTCACTCTAGAAAAATGTATCAACATTTCCCACTGTTGTGTTTATGCTATATATTTTGCTTCACTAGTATTGGCAAGGACTTTAGAGTAAACAACATATCTGAAACATAATTCTGTGCAAAATTCATTATATCCATGACATACATACTTGGTCTAACTATATACCCATATTTTTCTCCTTACATAAGAAAACAAAAAACCTGATATATTTACTTCCAACAATACTCTCTTAAAAGCCGTAGGGTTTTGTTGTTGCTGTTCCCCAAGAAGTCCTAACTACGGGTTTCAATTGGATCTTCTTAGGAGCAATAATTTAATGATACCTGTAGATTTTCTACAGGTTGTGTAGATTGTTTTACAGGTTGTGAAATCTGTAGATTTTCAGTTACAACTGAATCCTCTTCTAGTAAGGCACAAGTTGGTATATTGTAAGGTGCAATAAAACTTTCATGACATAGATGGTAGCAATAAACTAACTTTTGACTTTGGTATTATATAATTTTGCAGTCCTATGATATTCCACCTGAGCAGCTTAAGGCACTTCTCAGAATAACAATTTGGCTTCGCAATGTTTCTGTTTTGAATTAAGGAAGCATTATCATCAACAACATTTCACAGGCAAAGAAACTGACAGATTAGAAAGATTCAATCCCTAAAAATGGTTGGGCACCCATTCACATGCATGTGGCAGAAGCGTGCACAGAACCACTAGCAAGAAAGGTTCAATCTGGAGTTTTACAAAGGCTTTTTTTGGAGGTGAGTAGAGAAGTTATTGCATTCTGATTTCATGGCATTTAATTGCATCATTACATTTCATTTCACGGAGCTTTGGATCTGGTCACTAATGGCATGGCCATGACTAGGTAAGGACCTGCACTTCCTTAGCTATGGCACCCTGGGTTAGAACCTTAATTTTTACATACCAACATTATGTTAATCATCACCAATGCAAAGGTGTTTAGCTGCAATAGAAGACATTTCCCTGAAGATATGAAACCACATAGATTTCTATTGTTAAGATTTCAGAAATTCTAGAAAAGTTTCCCTTGTTATTCAGTTTAAGGAATAATCAATATTTGACTTGGGCTGTTAATGAGTTTTATACATGCATTCATACTCACACAGACAGCAAGTACCCATTAGCTAGAGAAATACAATGAACCTAGCAAGTCTGAATCAAAAATCATTTATTGCCATCTTATAGAAGGAAGGTCAGAAAGAATTGCTATTTTAGGCAGCCTCCAGGTTTCTTGGAGACAAAGGCTTACTCTGTATATCTGCATAACCTTGTCCTTGTCATCTGCATAACCTTCAGACCTGAGGAGGTTTAAGATTAAATGAGTTGGAAAAGATTAAGTGAATCGCATGTTTAGCATTCCTTAACCCTCACCATGCTACAGGACCAGTTGGGGTAGTATCACTCAGTTGACCAGAAGCATTTTCATGTAATATATCTTGGTACCTTTAAAAACATTCAAACAAATTCAGCAATAAGGGCTTTTAGACAGATGAACATACATTCTTTCAGTTTTGGTACTCTGTTCCAACACATTGCTATAAAGCTACTAGGATAACAGAAAAAGAACTGGCCCATTGCATTTTAGCTATCCAAACTACCTTGACAAATATTCTGAGAAGGAAAGTCCTTTTGGTAAAAGCTATACAAGTGATAGACAGCAGTACTATTGGAGCATGGGCAACACGGTGAACAAAGAAATTTCATAGGATATTGTTACTGTGATTTTGCTTCATTTGAAAGGTGAAATATTTGTAACAAACCTTGTTTCTTAGGAATATATACGTGGCTGCAAAAACTCGACATACAAACTTTAGCATTGCTCATATTACTTTCGGACTTCTTTTTAAATCTGCTTTTTTCCTTTAAGAAAATAACTAGGACCGTTTTCTAAGTATGCAAAATTAGAAGTTTATTGATTTTGGATGCTTTTCTCCCCCTTCTCACCCCCACTGGGCTGGATGAAAACTGGTTCTGTTTTAATTAGCTGGTAAGCTACTGACCTAATTGATTTTCAAAATAATTTTTACAATGGCTTAGATATTTTGAGTTGTGTCCAAATTGTAGTTTGTGTGAAAACCAACTCTACAGCTCGTAACTGCATTAAATGAACTTTCCACCTTTTTTTTTTCCCTTTCTTGAATGAAACTATGGTAAATTCCTACATTATTTCTTGCTGAGTTTGTAACCTTATCCTTTTCTAACTTTTTAAAACCATTCAATTGCTGAGAAGATTGGATTGGACAGAGGGTAAAGAAGATATAAGACACATCAGTTCAGTCTCATGATGAGTTAATCAATGAATGATCTAGTCTTCCTGTTCTATGACACTATAACAGTTAATATTTCCATGCAGCAGTCTGAGGAATGAATTCTGCCTGCTGCACTCCACTACTCTATATCATCAAGGTATTTGCACAACACATCGGACCAACAGTTTCAAGAATAATACCCTTTCACAACACATATATTACAACAGTCCCGTTGCTGTGATGGTATGAACTGCGCTACTCCTGCTAAGCCCTTATCTACAGCCTAGGAGGTACCTCCTCCTACCAAAGCCCAACACCTTTCAAACAGAGAGGAAAGGAAGATATTGTTGTGCTTTGTTCCTTAAACTGCTACAATGCAGAGAAAGATTAGGGTATTTGTTTCCTTCCCATAAAATTATATATATATATGTGTGTGTATCTGTCACTGTTACAGAAAGTGATATATTGTTCCTAAAAATAGGTCATAAATTGAACATTGCATTTCAGCCTGCATAACTTAGATTCAGCTAAGCTTTTTCTCCCCAACAATCAAGCCCATTGTTTCTCTCCTTCATAAAAGCTAGTCCACACTCCAACCTTTTTTGTAGAATATCTGCTGCACAAAATCGAATATAGATCAGATCTGAGTATGTTCAGCCTAAGTTGCAGGGACACTTTTCAAATAGCAATCTACATTTAAGAAGTTAAGAAAGCAAACTGACTTTGACAACTAGAAAAGAGTTTTTCTCTCTCTCCTTGTCAAGCTTTTTTTTTTCCTCTTTAAAGAACCCTAATTTCTTTTTAAACCGCTACAGTTCTGTAACATTATGTCATGAATTTTCTTTGAAAGATCATTCATGCATTTGTAATGCTTAATAATACTGTATTTTCAGTACACTAAATTCTAGTAAAAAGGTGGTATCTGTTGTACAAAGAAATAATGTATGTACAGAAATCATTACTATAACACAAATATTTTTACCACCTAATGAATATGTGTGCTTTACGTTTTTCTGGTGTAGAGAAGAAATTATAGACAATCCATCCTTTTCAAGTGTCATTGTCTGAAAGTACAAAGTTCCATTGAGTAATATTCCTCACCTTCCCCTTCCTTTTTTTCATCACCTTGTGCTTTCACTTTTTAGTGTAACCTTATAAAATATGTAAAACATGAAATCACATAAATATTTAAAAACATTGAAGGTTGTAAATCATTCTACATGTAGCTTATAATTTACCTGAAAAATTTATTAATGGTTGGGATTGGGTATTACTTGCTTTACCTGTTATAATCAGGATTGAGGGTATGACACTTCTCTTTTGGAATCTGTATAAATCAAATTACTAAATCAAAGAATCGTGTTCCTTACATAGTGTTTGTTTCTCCAATAGTCCTCCATGTAGGAAACATGTAACTCGTGCTGAAGACAGTAAAAGTGAACCTGGTCCAAATTTAGTGAACAATCCATTTTCAAATGAAGTTTTTAAAAATAATTTCCTACTTTATATGTGTATATATTCCTTATTGATATAATTCTGGAATCTCTTATAATAATTTACAGGATCTACCTATGCAGCACCTCTACTAAACAGAAAAATATTATCCATTTTATAAATTTAAAACAGCATCAGTGATTTTGTGCTGCAGATGGAAGTATTATGGATTCAAAAATATCTCCTGTCCTTATAACTAGGAGATGGCATAAAGGGAGAAGTAAATTAGGCTCCCTACCAACTTAATGCAGTGGTAGGCTGCTATGGAGACCATTTCAGCTACCCAAGTAATATGTCTCATATTCTGAAGATTGTAAGGGAGAATAACAGACTTTTGTGTCAGAATTGTTAGCACTCCTGGTGTCAAGGAAACCTGGAAACCTACTTTCAACTTATAGTAGTGGACAGACCCCAAAACATAGGCTGGCATGAACACACTCACCTGCAAGCACTACAGTTCTCAGAAGTTCTTCATATCACTGCCCACTTTGTTAGGACTGACATCTGCTTGTGGACCTATCTGACCTTCTGAATCATTGTTCTATGTCTTGCACATAGGTAACTACAGTTTGCTATAAGAAAAGAACTATAAAAAGGGCATGGAACAAAGGGAAAGAGTTTTCATACATGGCTTGGTTAAGTCATCTAGACATGCCAGATCCTCCGGCACATTAATTCTGGCTAATTCTACTGGTGGTGGAGTGCAGCATTGCCCCTTCCTCGTAGTCCTGGTCCTCAAACACAGACTGACTGGCCACACCTTGCCACCTACAAAACTCTCCCAGACATCTAGGTTTTCCCCAAAGGAAGCCTGGGCACACAGGCAAAGAGGAAACAGTGCCGCCCTCCCACAGGTCCCTCTATGGGGATGATGTGGGAACTGGTGCTGCGGGCTGTATCACAGAGCCTTCCCTTCTGCATCCAAGATGCAGCTGGTGCAGACAGGCAGTGCAGTGGAGAGTCTACACCAGCTACTGCAGGCTCGGCCTCTGTCTTCTAGAGGGCTACATCAGTTTGCACCAGCTGAGGACTCCTGCTGAGCTAGATAGCTAGCTAACTTATAGGCTACTTAGAACTGCATAAAACATTAAAAGCTTGTAATTTTTCCACTTTCAAACTGGTATCTAAAGAACTTATTTTCAGGAAACTTTTTGTTCCAATTTGGTTGAAGCTTCCAGTTATTTCAATAGGAAAAGCAGCCTTACATTTCAGTGAAAAGCTGAAGGAAGGGATCAAAACAAATTTGGTTTTTAGTAAACATTCAATTGATAACTGTTTTCAAATGTTTGCTTACTGCCTTCAACTGCTAGTGATTTTATCCATCTGTGGAATATTGCTGTTTGATCCTGTCCTTTCTGATTTTGTCAGACCCACTCAACTTTAGGTGTCTAGAAAGTTTGATCTAAAAATTGAATTTATACCATAGAAAAAATAGTAATGGAGGGTAAATATGGACATTGAATAAAAATCTAATCAACCAGCAGTGAAATACTTTCTGGGTACTGAAAGCATTTTTCTTCTCTGAGCTTACTAGATGTCTCTCTGCAGACTTTATGAGTGAACTGGACTGTGTTACAATCTGGCAGGAAGAACTACTATCTGAAGATCAACACATACTTCATCAATGATAGAAGCAGCTCACAGACCTCTAGATGCACTCAGTGAAGTAAAGCTATAACACAATTGCCCAAATGCTCTTAACAAAACAAACAAACAAACCAACCCCACCAAACAAAAAAAAGAAAATGTCCACAACCATATTTAAGTTTACCAGTATATATAGTTTAGTCTTGATGGAACCATAGCTGTTTTCAAACTGTGCCGTTGCCCTTTCCTTACCCACTTCCACTAGTTAAAGCTAACAAACACCGTACCATATAAAGGAATAGTCAAAAGGTTTTTATTTTGGATACACAGATGCCTCTAACCTCTGTAACAGTATTTACTAATATACATAACTGGCATCTTGTGTTCTGAAGCATATTGTGGCTGCCACTTTTCTTGTTAGCTTTTTGTGTATTTGGAAATGCTTTTTGAGCATGACTGCATTCTGCTCTCTTCATTAAAGATGTATCTGTATCGCATTCCCTCCCCCAATTGCAATTATTTAGCCATTTCTTGCCACCTCATTTTTGACATAGGGGGCCCTGCTGTCCAAATGAAATTTTAATGAAAGCTTAAGGACGTGCTTGTGCATTGTTGAGTCCCACTGCAGTCCTGTGACATGCAAAGAACAAGAGTCGAATACTCACAGTTAGTGGGAAAGTGTTATTACTTTTTAAAAGGAACAAATGTTGGCATATGGTGTATGCTCTGCCAGCTCCACTTCACCCAGTATTTTTGCTGCTGCCCTACGTGCATTTCTGTGTGGTTTCTTCTTGCCTAAGAACCTGTTTAAGGTGACCTGAATCCCACATGCCAAGAGAACACTATATGACTATAAATTTGTCACCCAACCTGCTTACTTCTGCTAACCTGGCCACCGCCGCATTTTGCTTTTTATAAAGGCAAAATTTCAATACACTTTACACAAATAACCTTGTTATATTCTATTATGCAGAGTTTGCTGTTCTTGTTCCTCTTCCATTTTTTTTTCTTCTTTTGTCAGTGCAACCCTAATTTCAACATTAGAAATCCAAATGACCCATAATCACTTTGAATTACAAGTAACAGAAGCAATAAAATCTTCAATTTTTGCCTGTGAGGTCCTGTGTGCCATGTAACTACACTAACAGTACCAACTCTATGCAGTGCCTCCATGGACCTCTTCTTTCTTTGGTCCCAACTTTTCATTCCCTTCTAGCAAACGTATGATCCTTCAAATTCAGTAAATGAGGCAGACCACAGCCACCCTGTCCCACTCACCAGATTAATCTCCAGGACATAAAGTGCAAAAGGGGTTCTCTGGAAAAGCCCCATCACTTTTAATGGTGTCACTGAATATTACACCTCAGGTGGTTTGTTCAGGAGTACTAAACTGAAGCTGTATATCAAGTTTAATTCCAGCTTTTCTGAATTTTTGAGAACTTGGTTAAGATTAAACTGAAATATTTCAACAACCTCAAAACATTTTGTCATGTGAAGAATAGTGTGTTGGCTTGCCCTGACAACAAAGTGTAGCTAAGCTTTTTCAGCTAAAGTATTTACATAAAACCTGGAATAGAACAGAAATATGACATGCATCAGACCAAAAGGGTTGAAGGTTGGCAAAGATGGTATTTTAAACAGGAAATCCTGAATGGTCTTAATAGGTGACACATCAATTTCACTTCTAATTACCTTTGGTTCAGAAATCTGATGTGATGGTGACAATATATAGTTTTAGATTATTTTTTATTAAGCTACCTTTGCTAAGGAAAATATTTCACAAAATTAGAGAATTGCCAAGAACAATTATAAAAGGATATTTCCTTACAAAAAAGTCCAGCTAAAAATATTCTGGGCAAGCCAGACTACCAGTAGCAGTGAACTGCCTGTAGTTTTTAGGAAGAAAAATTCTCCTTTTGAAGTTATCTTTTCTATCATTACACTATTTCAGCTTGTCAATATTCACCATGACAGCAGCTTCAGCAATTTTGTCTGATACCTTGAGTACAGATAAATAGCAAGAGATTAACTTACATTCAGTCTGAAAACAGTAGGAGAGAATATATGTTAACTGTAACGGACCTGCGACAAACCTCTTCTGCTGTTCCAAAAGGATAAGCCAATCTATGAATTTCTATTTCTGGTGGATTATGAGAGCATAAGATTTTTTTTCCCGTTTTCTGAATTAAAAGCATTATGCAACAATCACATACTTGATACCATGCAACGAAAAGAGAAAATTGAGGGTAAAGCTGAAGAAAATACCCTATGATGACTGCTTTTATACAGATTAAGAGACACTCACATGACAAATAAAAACTTTTAAGAGTATGTTTTAAGGAAACACCATGTTTCTGAACACAGTATTCTATCAAACCTGTTTCCATTAATATAAAACTCAAATCACATTATCTTCAGTTTATTAGTAGTATTATTAGTTATCAGACCTGAATTTTTTCAATATTTAATAAAAAATCCTCACAGAACTGATTGATAAAACTGTTGATGTAGCTATTAACTGAGATTTTGCTATCAACTTTCAGTGTCTATATTTGGCAGATTTCTGCAATGTTTTACATCATCACAAAAGAAAAAAAAATTTACAGTGTTTTCCTGGCGTGAACAAATGAATTCTGTGTATTTCAGAGGTAAAAAAGCAGGCTGTGGTGACAAAGAATCTGAACTAATAGAAGGCACTGAAAAATGCACTCACGCTATACCCTATATTAGCAACCTGCAACAATTACAAACCTTCCAATTATGTTTGTTGCTTCCAGAAGAGAGTTTTCTTATCACACAGTTTTGTACAGTAGTTACATTTATGCCTAAGGTATTATATCCCTTTAAAGTAACCTTTCATTGAATACTATCATAATTTTGAGTGCATGTAGCATTAGATTCGTCTAATTTTGACTACCTTAATTTTCGATACATATGCAATAAAGTAATATGAAAGAATATTCAGTTGTTGCCAGTCAGTCTTTAACATTTCATCTCCAACATTCATAAAAAGTGCAATTTTAACTTACCCATAAAGCACCTTTTCACAGTTTGGGGACATTTTATGATCTTAGAGAAGTATACTTGTATATTTCCATGTATGCAAAGTTATGAAATGAAACATAGTATGTAATTCATTCTCTTCTGGCAAAGTTGTAAGACAACCGAAGGTCTGTTGTTACAAAATTTTCAAGGTCTCATTTTAGCTGTGCATAGCCCACTTTGTTCAATTTTGTGATATAAGAGTGGACAGGTAGTAGCAAGGAAATACTAATTTTCATTCAATGTTCATTTATAGACAAACTGGTTATTTGTGATGTAAACATCAACATTTTCTGTTCTACCTGATGACACATCATCAAAATTCAAACTTCTAAAAGAAAAAAAAATCCTAAATTTCTGAATTCCTCCATAAACATTAAATATATTTGATCTGGGCAAAGTCCAATCTTGATGATACAAGACAAGCTTCAACAAAAATAACTGAGATTCAGTCACTCTTATTTATGGGAGTCAGAAATTGCAACGTTTCTCTCTGTTACTCCTAGTACTTTGCCTTGATTTGGCAAAGTTCTTTGTAGCAGTACATTCCGCCCCTCCATGTGCCAGCAGGAAACGAAACTTCTCCAGGAAGGGAGAAGGGGAAGGAAACCCTGGAGGCTGCAGGTTGAAATTTGAACTGGCCAATTGAGATGTGCCAGGTACACCGAGGTGACCCTCCTAGCCAATAGAATTAAACGACCACAGGTCAGATTTGACAGGGGTATAAACGGGGTCCCACCGGAGGACGTGTGGGAATCAGTCCTCCTCGGAGCAGCGGGTCTGCAGTCGGGGACTCCCCCTTGGGTTGGGGCACTGCCCGAGGTAACTCCTCGAGGGAGAGAGCCCTCAGCTTTTAGGTGAGTGATATGCGCATTTTGAGCCATCACTTTAAATCTTGGGGATTCTTAAGTCGGCCATGTAGTATTAATTCTCTTTACATCATTGAGCCTGTGGTTTTATAAAATGTTACCGGACTTCTGACTTGTGCTGAAGAATAAATCTGAGTTTTAACACCTGTTGGATTTGGTTAGTCATGCATCCGCAACATTCTTCAGTCTTAGAACCTGAGCATCTTCAAGCATTTTCATTTCGATTAGCCTCAAAACCTCGGTCCTTACCCTAACTAAAAGGGAGCCAATTTCTTCTCTTGCTTCCATTAAGTACTTCTATAAATACACCTAGTTATTCTTACAGAAAACAACTGCAAGTCTGGCAAGACCTTCATCAAGGAAATTCCTACCAAAAGGAACTGTCCTTGCTTCTCCCCAAACTCTACTTCTGCATAGTTTCTTTCATTAGGAACGAGTGTCTTCAGGCTGACTTCTACACTAAAAATAATGTTTAATCTGTAGTTACAAGATTCAGCAAAGCTGTGCAACAGCTTCACAGAATGGTTGACATTGGAAGTGACTTCTGGAGGTCATCTACCAAGCCAGAGATTTCATTTAGAAGTTTATTAAGTAGGTCAAGCACAATTTCCCCTTGGTGAAGCCATGCTGACTACTCCTATTACCTTGTCCTTTATGTGCCTGGAGATGGTTTCCGGGATTAACTGCTCCATCACCTTCCCAGGGTTTGAGTTGAAGCTGACCAACCTGTAGTTCCCTGGGTCCTCCTTCTTGGCCTTTTTGAAGATAGAAGTGACATTTGCTTTCCTCCAATCACCATGATTAATCAAAGATTATTGAGAGTAGCCTCACAATGACATCAGCCAGTTGCCTCAGCACTCACAGGTGAATCCCATAAGGGCCCGTGGGCTTATGTACCTCCATGTTGCTTTAGTATTCCCTGATCTAATCCTCTTCTACCAAGAGTACATCTTTCTTGTTCCAGTCTTTCTCCATAGTCTCTGGGACCTGGGATTCCTGAAGACCAATCATGCTAGTAAAGACTGAGAAAAAGGCAGCATTCAGTACTTCTGCCTTCTCCACATCCTGCGTAACCAGATCCCCTGTCTTGTTAAGCAATGGGCCCACATTTTCCCTAGTCTTCCTTTTATCACCTATGTACTTGTAGAAGCCTTTCTTGTTGTCTTTGATGTCCCTGACCAGATGTAATTCCATTTGGGCTTTAGCTTTCCTAACTTCATCCCTGGATGTTCGGACAATGTTTCTGTATTCTTCTGACATTACCTATCCTTACTTCTACCCTCTGTATACTTCCTTTTTGTCTTTGAGTTTGGCCAGAAGCTCCTTTTTCATCCACACAGACCTCCTGGCATTTTTACCCGACTTCTGATTCTTTGCAATAGAACTCTCTTGAGCTTGGAGGAGGTGGTCCTTGAATATTAATCAGCTTTCTTGGGCCCCTCTTCCCTCCAGGACTGTATCCCCATGTGACTCTTCTGAGCAGGTCTTTGAAGAAGCCAAAGTCTGCTCTCCTGAAGTCCAGGGTTGTAAGCTTGCTTTTCACCCTCCTCTCTGCCCTCAGGCTTGATCTCTTGGGTCAACCTTTTGCCACCTCACACAAGAAGAGAAGTGCGTAAAGTAAGAGCTGGATGGTCTGTACAAGACAATCTGAAAGAGTGGGGAGTAGTGATCAACTACTGTTAAGCAACGTGTCACTCAGCAAAACCAAAACTTAAGTGGATGTGTTATAATGCAGCTGGAAGTGTGACTTTCGTACACGTAGGTGTAATTCAGCTAGATTAAGCTTTCAAGGAGTTTAAAAGATTTTCCAGTCCCCTGTGCACTCCAGGCTTTATTTTTGATCCTCTCCTTTTGAGAACCATGGTTTAATCCCCTTCCCTGATATCAGGAAACAATCCTGAGCCTGCATTTTTGTTTTGTGGCTATGAGAAAGTGCCACTGTCTCTATAGACTAGTGAGGGCTGCTGATAGAAGTAAAGATTGTGCTTCTCCCCTCAGCCCTGCACCCCTGAGCTAAAGCACCACTCAGCTTGGGGTGAGTTTCTGGTAGGCTTCATGGGAAGGGTGCTCCTAGAGCCTCTCCTTAGGCTTACTTCTTATACCTCACCTCCTCTATGACACCACTTGAACACCAGAAAGAGAACAGAAGTGGCAAAATTACAGAACTGCAGTAACGCATGCTTTCAGTATTCAATAGGAACAAATAAGCTTACCTGAGCTTAGAGCAATGCTACCTGAGGTTTGTCTACACTTGTTGTAATCTCAACTCTACAGTCCAGACATACTCAATTGACTGTTTTTTGTTCAGTTCAAAGTATATGACCTTGAGATGGAGTAATCTTCTACAAAAAACAGCTGGTAAAATGCCACCGAGTAGATAAAGTTGTAGAAAATCAAAAAGTCAGCGTGTCACTCACTAAGTATTTATCATCACCACCACCCAAAAAAACACCCCCCTACATTACCAAAAGGCCACAGCTTCAGGATACATAATCTGTCTACAGCTTTATGTGGACAAGTAAACAGTGCAACGCTTCAGCTATTACCGTTAAACTACTGAAAAGAAGACCTCAACAAACCACACAGATACTGTTTCTTGATAATAGCAAATACCTAACAGTAAATTAAATAATTAGGTGATGGATCTCAAAGATCCCAAGAGCATGTTATTTACACAAAAGATACCCTGTAAGCATGAAATGAATTTGCAATTCATGTTAAGTTTAAAGCTTACACAAGCACACAACAACACAAAACCACACTGTGAATGTCTAATAATTATTAAGTGTTGTTACAGTTGTGATGCTGTAAGATTATAAATGAAGGAAACTGTTTACAGGTAGAAAGTTTGGGGTTTTTTTTAAGACTATCCAGTATACTAGCAGGGGTGGAGAGGGGCAAAGGTGCACCAAAAAGGCATGCTCTTGGACACAATCTTCTTAATAAACTGAAGTCTTAACAGCAGTAGCAAAATGAGCTGAACATCAGTCCTTTCTTGCAGATTTCTTTCTTATCAGGGTAAGCCATTCTTTCCATTTTAGTAACAGTGATAATAAAGAAAAAATCTTTTTCTAATTTTTTTTTTTCCAAATTAAACTCAACCAACATCATATTTTGGCCTGCTCATATATTTGAGATTCATATTTTCAGGCTTCTCATTTTCAATTTATTCATGTTTACAGAAATTAAGCCATAAAATCCTATTTATTCCAGGAAAGAGTGAGAAAAACTTGTTATTACTATTTATATTTTCCAAAATACAAATATCAATTTAAATAAGATGTCTTCAAGAAGGTTTAAGGGACTAGATTATGATGCTTCCAAATATCAAATATCAGGTTAAGGTCTAACCAAACAGATTTCCACTAAAATCAATGAATCTCATCCTTTGACTTTGTTCATGTTAAAACACTCTTTGGTGCAGTCAACTAGATATCCAAACCTTACAAGTTTGTGAGGATTTTCTTCAGAGTAGCTCTGGTCTGATTGTCTGGATGCAAGGTGCAATAGCAGTAAGGGAGAGTGGGGTACACTCTGGAGCAGAGGCTTCAACTTAGTTTCGCCCAAAATTGCATACTTCAGGGCTGTTCCATAATGCAAACCGAAGCACAGTAAGCAGAAAAGATTGGGAGATGCCTCTCAAAGGTACTCTTGTGTTCTGAATTCAAATGGTAATGCCAAGACAGCTGTTGAAAACTAAGATGCCAGTTTGCTGCCAGAGATGGCAGAGAAACAAACTTCAGTTACTAATCTGAAGCCTAAGTTGATGTTCCTTAACCATTCTCCATTCTACTTTTTCCCAATAAAAACTCTCTCTGAGGCCACTTAATTCAGCCATAGATTACTAATTTGTTAATGTAATTTAAAGGACCACTGGGGTTGTTGGAATTATTGAAGTATCTATACATTCATGAATATACAGTCCTGCTTCGCTGCTGGATATAACTCCTTTGATAAAAGATGGAGTATGGGCAGCTGAGCTAATGAATGCTTTTTAAACAAACCTTATAAATTTCAACTGAATGATGGTAAAGTAGATACTGAGAACTGCAAAAGGCTATTTATTCTAGTTTCTTTTCATCTTGCATCATGTCCAGTATATTTTTGTCCTGTCTTTTACCCAATCTTTCTCCTCCTCTTCCCCTCTACTTTAACAACTCTAAAATCATCATTTTTTTAGTTTTATTATCTTTGGTTTCAGAAATGCATTTCCAAATGTTATTTCTCACATATGGTTCTTCTGCAAGGTGCCCTGAAGACATTGCATCTAATCCAAAACTGCTTAAAATAAGTGGAAGATAACACACTTAAGACCTGAAGTGAAACTCAGGGAAAAATGCACTTGCCGAATCAAAATTATAGTGTCAAGTTTCACTGAATAGAGAAGACTTTAAAGGAATTAATTTGGAGTTTGTAAGGGGTTAAGAAAACAGTAACCCCTTAATAAGAAGGATTTAATCAAGTTTAAATCCTATTTATACAGTTCAATGGATCAAGCAGCATCTTACCAAAAAGAACATAAAGCTCTCCATAAAACAGTTCATTTCCATAGCACACTTTTAGCACCTATTAATTCATACTTTCCAGACATTCTTGATAAAAGGAAGATTAATATCAGTAGTGTCAAAGGTATTAGTTTTGTTTAGTTTTCCTGATAATGATAGCAATTTTAATTCCAAACTCAAAGCCTTAATGACATTTTGTGAAATAATAAATTGAATTAATTTCAGCATGCCAGATTTTTCATAGGAGAGCTCTGGTCCTCAAATTTTGACCTTTGTATCTATGGAAGTTGGCAATTAAGTTGCAAGAATTTCTCAAGACATATTGACTAGGTTATCTTAAATGGTTTTTTTTTACATTTTCAAACAGCTTAAAGTTTAAAATATTTTCATTTTAAATTTCATGTATTAAATTGTCAAAACATATTCTTGTTTAGAAGTGTTTTTAACAATAAATACAGCTTTATTTGTTTATTTTAAAGTATAGCAGCACTATCTGTTAAAACTTTAATGATAATATGCTACTTTTTCAACAGTAGAGGCTTTTGTTGTTCAAAGTGTACTTTCTTCTGAAATGCAGCCCACAATTACTCTCATAGGGGTTTTATTTCTTCATCTTGAGGAATATAAATTTAGATTCTATTACTAATTGCTGCCTTGTAATCAAGGAGTTGACATCTGGGGATTTTGTAATCCTCAGGCTGCATTAAACGGAAGAATAGTTCTAAGGCAGTTTGTTGAATGAGTAAGTTAACATAAACTATTGTACAACTCTGCCTTGAAAGGAAATTCTGAATTGTTATCAGGCTTTTCCCAGTCATCTTAATATTAAATAGTATGTAATTTAGAACTTAATATTTTTTTCAGAAAGAGTACTCCAAATTAATTACAGGAGAGTTGGCAAATTTTATAGTGGTGAATTTGGAATTATAGAAAATTTAGAGTTCCACACTTCAGTAAATTAATATTGCATCTTAGGAATATACTATACCTACACAAAAATTTTTTTAGAAAAGGTCAGGTCTCAGAGGCAATCATAAGGTTCAGAGACAAAGGGAAAGATCAGAGGCAGAAAAATGTAAGTATGAATAGAAGTTACACTAACTCTGGTTAAGGAGATCGGTAAGAACAACTACCATGACCAGAATTAGAAAAGGTAGAACAGTGTTCCAAGTTCTTCCTGCAACCAAAATCTACCAGGTCTGGATGTAGATGAATTTGAAACCTTCTCTAAAGGGATCTTATATGAACTTGAAGTCTTCTAAGCCTTGCCAGGATGCTGCTGTTGGCTTCCATTAACTGTACTAAATACTCAACGTAAAACAGTGTCAGAGTCTGAAAGTAAGCTGTGCTAATTCATGAGGGCATAAAATGGTATGCTACCCAAATCAGTATGATAATTCAATTTTATTTTTTAAATCAATTACTTAATGAAATGCTTTTCCTCAAATTTCATTGAGGTATTCATACATTATCTTCAAAATGTGCAAAATGAAGATGACCTACCTGGCAAATCATTTAGCTGAAGAAGAGACGTGTAATAAAACCTACTGTTGGCTCCTTCAGTTGATAAAACAGATTATTTTGATCTCCAGGTCCTTTAGAGTGTCTTCTTCTGTTTCATTAAAGCATAACCATTTGGAAAGGAATACAATCAAAATCTCTGTGAATTTCCAATATGAATATGAATGAAGCACTCTCCTGCTCCCTCGTCCATCTCCCAATGCAGGGTTACTGTAGCAAGAATGCTAGGCAAGAGGCAATCACAGTGTCTTGATATAAAATATTAACCATAACTGCTGTACTCATTATTACAATATGCTGTCATGGAACTGCTTCCACAAGTATGTTATATCTTGCTCTTGACCAAGCTTTGGATTACCATAGGATTTGGCATCAATAAAAACTTTGATAATAAATCAAAAGAACTTCATGACAGAGGTGCTTATTTATTTTTCATTCCCATCTGTTTTAAAACACAAAATATAGCAAATTACAGTCAATAAGCAGTTAGACAAGTCTCAGTAGATGGAAATTACAAATAATCTCCTTCTACATCTATTACAAAGAACAGAGTAGGTCAACAAATGTATATTAAAAAATACCAAGTATTGATAAGAAGCTTTTGTAACCAGCACTGTTTAAAAGGCTAACACATCTGTAAGATGCCACATAAAGGAAATATAATATAAGAATTGAAACAATTCAAGAAAACACTTGCTTTTTTTTTTTTATATTTCCAAATCAGATATGTAGAATTTTCAAGAAAGATACACTACTTTATTATTTTTCTACAGAAAGCTTATCTAAGGAGTGATACATATCTCAAAGGCTTTACACCTATAGAATTAAGGCTCAAAAAAGGAAAAGTAACTTTCTAAAAAATGCATTCCTGGAAATGGGGTGTAAGTGAATCAGCATTTGACTAGAAGGAAAATCCTCAGTCATTAGAGTTTTGTCATTGCATGAATGTATCGTATGGCACATTCACACATCCATTATACTCATAAAATAAAACATAAATTAAGATTTCTTGCTTATATATTGTTTATGAGAAAGGTTGTTTTATATAATTGTTGAGTTGTTTGAAATCTATTTCCTAATCTAATTTCATAACCAGTTGCACATATGGCTCTTTAGCTCAAGAACCTCTTTCCTGCCTCTGCTTGCACCTCTTATATAGCTGTAGGCTGTATTCCTTTCACTTTGCTAGAACAGGCTTATTAGAACCTTAAATACATGCTTTGGACCCTGAACATCCTGGCAGTAAATGTTTTCTAAAACTGTTCAAATTTGTTCATTTTCCTGGATGATGGATGACCAGACTTGTCTTGTACATTAACATTTATAATGTAACAAAATACAGAAAATGCTAATCCAGTGCTTAAATGAAGATGGAAGTTATCACTGCTCTGCAATTATTCCCCTTGGTCAAATTACAGAGATCAAAGGATCACTTTTTCCCTTCCATACTTACACTTTTGCTACAAGTAGTGGTTCTGCTGTCTCTTTTTCTTTTTTTTTTTTTTTTTTTTTTCCCCAAGTAAGTAAAAGGTGTGCAAAAGTCACCCACAGAAGGTAAACATCTGAAATATAAACAGAAGCAAGAAGGGAAGAAAAAGACTGGTATCCTGGTTTGATAACGTGTCATTGCACTAAAAGAGTGCACTTATGAACACCAGGAGTAAATAAGAATACTTCAATAGCAGCTTCAAGGTATTTCAAATGGTGTGAAGTTTAGAGAACTCCTTGATATAGGTTATGGGTGAGTATGCATAGCTATGTAGGCAAAAATATGAGCCTATACCTTCCCTGTTCAATCGAGAAAAAATCGTGTATCATATGACATACACTATAATTCCAGAGACACTTCATATATTTTGAGCAAGAGATACTCCACAGATTTAAGCATTTAAGATGCATTCACTGAAAGAGCTTCCCATGAGGGTCAACTAAAGACTAAACTTCTTATGAGAGCTGTTTGCCCCTACTGATGTTTCCTGTATGCTGAAGTAAAGGGATTGCTCCAGCACCTGGAAACTCTGAGAGCCTCCAGAGGCTATCCATGGACTGCAGTACCCACTAGCATTTGGTCCCCTTTTGTGTCCTGAGGATCCCAGAGATACAAACACACACTCCTACCTGGTCCCCAGGCACTCCCCCCTCTGCATCCTGCTCTGCCCTTGCTGCAGGTGCACACCTTAGTGCTGTAATCCAGGTTTCAGCACAAAATTCAGTCCTGCACAGGCTGCACCTGCAGAAAATCCCTGTGCATCAGTTCAGTAACACCATCAGGTGAAGATTCAGACTGGACTTTTGTTGTCATGTTAGGGAAAAAAAAGTTTAAAATTCCCCCTCCCTCCCTATCCTATAAAGGAGGGCATCATTTTTGTGTGAGAGAGAGAAGTTTGAGTATTTTTTATTTCACTGCTGTAAATTGAAGATCAAAGATGTGTGTTTACACACCAGAGCAGAAAGTGATTCCCAATCAGGAAGAGTTGACTGAAGTAATAAAGAAAAGAAGAGCTTAAAAAAAGTTTAGGTTAGTATGTTTAACTAATATAAATAAAAAATAGCTTAAATAAGCAAAGCTGCAACTGTTAAGAGTGCAGAAATACGGGTTCTCAATTTCTGATACATATTGTAACTGCCTTCCTTTAAGGATTAATGTAGCCAGCAGTTATATGGGTGTTGGCTAGTTTTAGGTCAGATAGAGTACTCTGCCATTTTAAAGTCACATGAGTAATGAGGAAAGTGCTTGCTGTATAACATGTTCTCTGAAAATAAAATGGGTTGGCTTCAGTGAGGTGAAATCAAAACGTTGGGATAGGGCATAGATGTACTTGAACTTCACCTTGCTTTATTAGCCAACTGTTCCTGCTGCTTGGAGCTCAACCTTAGATGGAGCCCCTTACAAACCCCTTACAAACTCCAAATTAATTCCTTTAAAGTCTTCTCTATTCAGTGAAACCTTAGATGTTTCTACGTGGAAAATTATTCCAAATTGTTCTATCTCTTTTGTAACTGATAAATGGCACAAAGTAGATTCTCATCTAAGAGAAAAATAAATCGCATATTTCTGTTATGTGGACAAAGTTTCATAGTTTTCATACAATAACATCTTCCTAAAATTAAAACTTATCTTAAATAAATGATAGGATGTGGACAAGTGAGTGACCTGTATATATAAGTATCTAGCATATAAAAGACAGTATTAATCAGCAGGCCCATGAAATTGAACACTGTGTTTAAGTGGCAAACATGCATTGTGATTCAAATAATGCCGAGAGCATAATGAGGGAAGAACCTTCAGCTCATTTGCCAGACTATGATTATTTTTATTTCCTATACAATGTTTTCTAGCAGGGAAGGGGAAAGTAAGTGATATTTAATTGTATCAGTAATTTCAAACGAATAATGGAAAAAAACAACGCCAGTTTACTCTTCATGCCATATCCACTGTTAAGCCAATTTATTCCTCTTCATAAATCAGTTTGTTTTTCAGTGTAGGTGGAATCATTACAGCAGGGTCATCTTCCTAGTATTTGGATTCACTGGCCATTAGGTTCACGGTCATACATTGCTGATTCACAGGGAGAGCTATTCGTCCATAAGCAGAGGCTGACATGAGAAAGTTGACTTTTATTAAAGCTGAGTGAATAATCTGAAACCAATTATTGAATGCATATTTTCTGGGTTTTGTCCTAATTGCTTAATCCAGTACTGCTGTAATTGGGGAGCAGTATGAGAGGGGATGGGACATGGACATGATATGGGATGGACAGACAACATCTGCTAACGGCCTTCAGCAATGAAAGGATCATGAAATTCTGCTGTTTTCAACATTTGAAAATTACCTGGGTGTTTCTTCACTGAACAATTCTCAGGCTGGAAACTATTCACACATAAATTCATAGGAAGAAGTGCGTTTGTTATGTTTAGAGAGATTTGGCTCTCCATTATGGCTACAGTTTTCATTTTGCAGGTGCTTATGTTATTGCTAGTAACACAGTGGTAAATTGAAGTTTTTCCTTCAAAACTTGTTCATGATAAATTTTTAAAATTGAAGGTCAATTTCCCTCCTTCCCACAATGAAGAACTTAAATGCATGATAGAACCCATACAAATTGCAGCAGAATTAATAGTTGTTCAGTGTTCTTCACTCCTCCCCTCCCCTTATTATCCACGGGTTAATTATGCTAGCTACCATGCTGCTTTGGGACCCACCAGCACCTGGGTGCAGAGCAAATACTGAGTTTGATTGCTCCCAACCAAATGGAAAATGAACTCTCTTCTTCCTGGTACCCATTTGATAACTACCAGCAGCGGGCACTTTCTCAACATCTCTGTGATCTTTGTCTCTGAGGTTTTGTGTCTTTACGTCAGTCTTTTATGAATGAAAGCACCTAAATAATAGGAGCTGAATTCAGATCAGCAACGTTGCTAGCTACATAGTCCATAGTGTAGCAAGATCAAACCCAAAATTATTAGGAGCTCTTCTAGGAAGGGCTTCAATCACTAATTAAATAGAAGTTGCTGAATTGCACTGCTTCTTGCTATGAATGATGCATGCTTGCATGCATGAATAATAATCACTAATATTAGAGGTGGGCTTTTGTTAAAACAAACACAGTCTGACTGTCCTAGTATAAAGAAAATTAAAACAGAGGTATTTCTCCAAGACCATTTCACTCATTAAAAGACAGGGCAATATAATTTTTCCTTCATTAGTTATCTGCAATGGGAAACTTCTCTTTAGTGACCAGCCTTATACAGTTCCTTGCCAATTAATGAACTCCTAAGCTTAGCCATCAAAATTAAAGCCAACTAAGTTATCAATAGAGACTTCAGTTGGCACCAAACTTGGATCTGTGTTTCTACAAGGGCCGTCATATTTTTGTGCAGCAGATACCACATGGATTCCAGCCCACTCCATTATAGATATTCCATTTGTACATCATCTTAGATAACTCTGTAAGAACGAGAGAGATTGTACACAATGTAACAAACCCTATGACATGGAATCTGGATCTGATGTCTAACAATCTCTCCTCTTTGATTCAGGCATCTATCAAGGAAAACCATACTGCTAATCTATGTGCCTGTTTTTTGGGACAGAGATTGTAGGTTGATCTGCACATCAGCCAATTCTAGTAAAGTTATACATTTCCCTCGGAGGCTCTTAATCAGCTCAAACGGTTGCTCTAAACTCAGGAGGTGTCCTCACATAAGAGTAATTTAGACACTATGAAACCTATGAAAACACCTACACCATAGCAATTCTATCTAGTCAAAAAACATTCCAACTTTTGTCATTTACCACAACCAATGTGCTTTATTACAAGGTTTGAGAATCAGAAGAAAAGAAAGTCTTGCCTAGCTTGCAGGTCAAGGGACTGGTCTGGCCTGCAACAGACTCAAGATCCAGTCTGTATGCATAATTCAGAGGAATCTATATTAAACCCACTATTTTGGCTCAGTCAAGCAGGACTCAAATCTTTACTTCCCAAATCACAGGCCAGTGTCCTAATTATCTGTAAACACATGGACACCTAGGTTTTGATCCAAAGCATCATGTATCAACTCCATGTCTACAAACTGTTCTTGTTTTCTATTGAAAACAAAAATATTAACTCAAAACAAGATTGTCATTAAATGGAATTAACCTCTGTTAAACTCACATTCTGTTAGTTATTGATTTTCTCAAGTTAAAGAGCATCTGAACATCTACAGTAGAAAAGGATTATAACTGTAATATAAGAAATAGAACTTACTTTGTATTCCTTTTTCATCTAGCTGATCGATGCAAGCCAAATTTCACACTAATCAGCCCAAGCAGTTAGCATGCTTTATGGAAATTTAAAATGTCTGCTGATTGAAGCAAAAAGAAAAAAAAAAAAAAAAAAAAAAGACACAAAAAGTAACTATCCTTAGTAATAACTCAAGATACAAATATTGCACTAAAACATGCACTTCATGCAAATTTTAGTGATGATGACTGTGCTAGTTTTGGCTGGGATCAAGCTAATTTTCTTCACAGTAGGTTGTATGGGGCTATGTTTTGGATTTTTGCTGAAAACAGTGTTGATAACACAGGGATGTTTTCGTTACTGCTGAGCAGTGCTTACACAGAGCCAAGGCCTTTTCTGCTCCTCATACCGCCCCACCAGCGAGTAGGCTGGGGGGGGGGGGGGCACAAGGAGTTGGGAGGGGACACAGCTGGGACAGCCGACCCCAACTGACCAAAGGGATATTTCCAGACCAAATGCTGTCATGCTCAGCATACAAAGCTGGGGGAAGAAGGAAACAGGCAACATTTGGAGTGATGGCATTTGTCTTCCCAAGTAACCGTTACGCATGATGGAGCCCTGCTGTCCTGGAGATGGCTGAACACCTGCCGGCTGATGGGAACTTGTGAATGAATTCCTTGTTTTGCTTTGCTTGCGTGCATGGTTTTGGTTTACCTCTTAAACTATCTTTATCTCAGCCCATGAGTTTTCTCCCTTTTACCCCTCTGATTCTGTCCCCCATCCCACCGGGGAGGAGTGAGCGAGCGGCTGTGTGGGGCTTAGTTGCCAGCTGGGGTTAAACCATGACAATGACAAGACATCACCATTTGTGACACCAAGAACTATTTCCCAGTAAATTTTTTGTAGAACTCACTAGAGACCCACAGCTTTTTTTTCCACTCTGGCTCCCTATGTTTGGTTGCCAGACATTACAAATGCAATACAAATATACAAAATGCTAAGGAAAAAAAAATTAAAAATGCTAAGGTAAACAAACAAAAACAAGCAAAAGACACAAAAACAACAAAACCCCAGGTGGCAACCGAATTAGTCGGAGGAGATCTGAAAAATTCCACATGCCTGCTTGAGAAGTAATTTGCAAAATCCTCATGCTAGATACGTTTTTCTTACATGTTTAGAGAGCATGTTAATAAAATATGGTTAATATATGTGCAGGCAAAATTTTTCCTTAACCTCACTAACAATACATCTGTGTGTGTATTCCCCCCCCACCCCAATAAAACAGTATTAAGAAATCACAGCACAATTTTGCATACTGTTTCGTAGTTACCAAAGGAAATGGGTATGTTTTTCACTAGTTTTGCAGCATTTTCCTTTACAGAATTTGTTGCTATTTTCAACGGTATTTAGGAGAGTCCTGTTACCAAGTTAACACTTCTATGAACTCTGAATTAATAGCATCGCTATCTGTATTGTGGTAAACACTCCAGGCTAGGATAGTGCTATTACAGCCAGAGGGGATGGGAATGGAGCTCAACAAAACTTTGCAGCCACTCCAAAGTTACGTGTATAATTAGCCAATATTAATTAAATTCCTATAATCCTCCAATGCCACCTTCTTTCTCCCATCACCTGACATTTGAGATGAGAAAAGTTATCTACATCAGTCACTATCACTCAATTTCCTAAGTTAGTCACTCCAAATTGATGAAGTCTGATTTATTGGTACTATTGAGGCTGTTCTAAAGTTCAAGCAGGAAGGTGAACAGCTGCAACACTAGCAAGTATGTTACAGGCAAATAGAGTAATATTTGTATATGGTCTACATTATAACCTTTCCCTTTATTAGAGAAAACAACTACTGCAAAAAGAATCCTGGCGACACACATTTTAGAGGCACAGATCAGCAAACCAATTATCAATCCATCAATTGATCAGAGCTAGTCTTGGGAGTAGTTTGCTCTTGGAAATGAAGGCCTATGCAGATGGTATGCATGTTCATGACTTGCAGAGCATCTGCACAGAATAGATAATTAGATAAGTAGAAGATAAGAACACACTAACTAACTCAAAGAAAACTAGAATAGGTATATGCATACAGAAATTACATTACTTACTGTTCTATTTCTACATGAACTGATATATTCAATGATTTACAGTCTGCATTTGTTTTACCTACATTTTAAGCCAGGGGGTGGGGGGAGGTAAAAGCCGTTGCCTTCCTCCATTCATCAAATAGACTCATCACTCAAAATAATTTTAAATTAGAACAGTAAATGAAGCACCGTATATTGATGCTGATTTAAATAGCCTTCAGTTGGGTTTGGCTCTGAGTAGAATGCATCCCTTAAATTTACTAAGGAACAATGGTTCAGCTGTTCAAGTCTTTTTCATGGGAAAAGATCTTATGAAATTCAAAATTTGGATACTAGAAGAAAATTCAAGTTAAGCTATAAAAATAGGTAGCTGAGATGCTAACCCACCTTTTCTCTATAGTAGCTGCATGCTAGAAACAAATAAACAAAGCCTAGTGGTTTGAATGTTTATCAGCCTGCAGTAGATTAATTTATATTTAAAAGACTTTCTCATTTTTTTCATATTGCTACAGTATCCTCTCTTCTACTTATAAAAAATGTTGCAATTTTTCTAAAAAGTTACTTTATATCTCAGTTTAGCTGTAATGATTATCTGTGGCATAACTGTAACATCCTTGGTATTTAAATGCTAAAATAACCCAATATAAGCAGCTTTGGTCTGGCCATTTAATTAGTTAAAAACATCTATGAACACTAAATAGGGCTCTCCCAGAAGGTGGTATTTCCAGACAGATGGTTTCATTCTCGAGCTGGGGCAAGACGCTGCCCTCCCAGACTGGAAGGGAAATAACCCCATCCTTTGGTTTGGCAGCTTCACGCGATGCTGAGCACACAAGTGGAGCACTGACATTTTTGGCAGGGAACTCTCCTCCTGCTCTGTGGTGCAGGGAAGGCTTGTCCTACAGCAGGGAGAGCCCAGCTGTGGAGCCATGCCATGCCATGCCATGCCATGCCATGCCGCCAGGACTGCCTCTCACAGGTGGTGCAGACCTCATCAGGGTGGTCGCCAGCCCATTGGACAGAAAGAGCTTCCACCACCCAGCTGCGTACACAAAGTGACCATTTTTAAGGATCTCTATGCAGTCTGTCAGCAGTGCAAAAGACTCACTGGCTGGCTCCTCCTTGCCTTCCTAAAGCAGGACAGTCCTCATCTGCCAACGAGTACTGACAAGTTAAACCAGGACCAGTACTATTTTGATCTGCCCCTTAATTTGCAATAGGCTTATAAGATGATGAGACATGATTTGGGGTTGGGTTTTGGTTGTTTGAGTTTTTTTTTTGGGGGGGGGGGGGGGGTTGAACAGAGAGAAGAATACGTTCTTATCTCAACCCACGGGTTTTGCTTCTTTTCCCGATTTTCTCCCCCATCCCACTGGGTGATGTGAGTGAGCGGCTGCGTGGTGCTTAGTTGCTGGCTGGGGTTAAACCACGACAATACTGTCTGCCTATAGAGTCACTGCCACTGTTACAGCTGGTGTATATAAACTGTATGCATAAATACTAACATGGCAGAGTAGTACCGATCACTCCAGTTATCCCTGAGGTCATAAAGTCCCCACTTTAGAAATAACTAAGGTGTTGTTTTGACCCTTCCCATAGCCTATATAAATCTTCCACAATTAAGTACAATTGCAAATAAATTATCTTGATTAGCAATTAACGCTTTCCATTGTGGTCTATTCAAGTGATTTTAGTTTCAACCACACAGAAAGTGCAAAGTTGCTATTAATCCATTTGGAAAATCACACAGGACAAAGGAGAAACTGACACACGTGCTAGATTTCTTTAAAGATTATGGTTTTAAATTAATTTATACACAGACTAATTAACAGATTTACTTACAAATTGCCATAAAGTTCATCATGCATTCAGTATAAGTTGTGCAGGTACTTTATAACATTTTTCTTACACAAGTGTTCTATGCAAAAATGCCTACAATTTATGAGCAATGGGTCCCTCCTTGATTTAAAACTGTAAAAACACTCTAAAAAAGCCCATTCACTAGCTAATTTCTTCCTAAATTCATATTTTCTTTTGTAATATGACATGGAAAATGTTTTCTGAGATATATACCACATTAAAAACAAGATAATTAAGTCTGCAGCCATTCCCCAATCATGACTGTGATTTATTTTCTACTAAATTTACCCCTTCTGGTATAGCAGTTTGAAAAAATGCTTAACTCTCGGACATGACTGCCATTTTTATAACTTCCTTATGCCCAGTTTCTAACAAAGATTATTATGCATGCTTGCTTACTTTTGAGCACTTCATTAGACAACTAAAGGGCCATTGGGACCTTCATGTTGCTAAAATTAAGCACATTCACAGGTCTTTTCAGGATCAGGGCCTGAATATTTAGATGACAATGTGATTTTATTTTTTTTTAACATACCAGTCATAGATCATACATACAGCTAAAGCAGAGCCAAGATTAGGCAGACTAATTTATTCAGGAGTCAATTTTAGTGATTCAACTTTAACACAAAATATGCTGAATTGTGTGAGCTGTTATACCAATTTGGCATCCTAGATGATATAGAAGGCATTTTGTTTTTAATAAAGGCCTGAAATTCTATTCAATTTTGAACTCTAAGCGAGCTACTTGTACTGTGAATCAGTATAGATTATCGGATAAGGATTGTGCACAAATTTACACATTTCTGAAGATTCAATGCAGAGATTTCTTTGCTGTTTTCTTTTTTTATGTTCAAAAGCTTATTTTGAAAGCATATTATCTTCTTTAAAGGAATAGTAAATACTTGAAAATTAATCTTCAGCTTGCTAGTACTCAGAAATAAACCTGAACACTGACAACATTCCTATAACATTCATTATTTACACATATTTTCCGCCTCAGATGTAATTATGACATAATTTTCCCATGCCTTAATTGATTATACAAAACACTCCATGTCTATGTACAATACATATTTAATATAATTTCAACATATATCTTCTACCCACAGCTTGAAAAAGAGACATAAACACCATTTGCCCTTAAGAGCATCCAAATCATCAATATTTACTTATTAATGTAAGAAAATATTACTGTATTGGAGGCACTGTAATGTACACCAAGCATGACAATGAAAACGTGCTCACATATCAAGAAAACATAATAAATAATTTTTTTCCTTCTTGGGGAAAGGACAAAAATCAAAAAGAGTGTACCATTCACCACACACACTTAATCCAAAAAGTCCAAGGTCAAGACAATAAAAAAATGGAACTGAATGTCAGAGGAGAAATCCTCTCATGATAGTTCCTGTTGCAAAGTGCTTCAGAGTTCAAGAATACTTTGTGCTCTATCACTGCAATTTACTAATAAACTATGCTCAGGTCATCCACTTCTGAACTCACATTAACTTCTGGGAAAACAAAACACTTTATAAACACACTTGCTTTTAGACATAGTTTAGAATACTATACCAGGTTAGAAAAAGAGGAAAAAAGCTGGGTGATTCTGTGATTTATGGATTATGTTATTCTGTATACACAGCCATCAATGGAATAAATTATGCTTGCTCAAGCAATTTCAATGTTGATGTTTACCAAGTCCAAGACTTAACAGATTAGTATAGTTTTGATAGGTAAATTTCATTTAATTTTTGTGCTCCCTTACAAATACAGTTTTGATGCATCTTGTATTCTAGTGCATCTAAGCAAACATGTCTGGAACTGTTAATTTTCCTCAAAGCAGAAAACACATTCATCCGGAACGTATTTAAAAAGAAGTTTGAGAGACAGAAGCTAGCCTTTTCTTCATACTAGAAGAGGCCCTTCTTCATATTTCATCAGCCATTATGTTAAATTCAACACTTGAAGTTAACTGATAAAAACATTGTAGATTCCAAGGCTATGCTGGGATTATATTTATTTAAGCAAACAAATGGAATTATTTTTTTATGTATGGATTTCAGGCATGCTGCAGACTGTTTGCTCCTATTTGTTTTTGTGTCTTTTTTACACCATGTTCTTGCCTTTCACAGTGGATTGAAGTCTAGTGAACAGAAGGCTAGAAACTCTCCAACAAAGAATTATGGAAGTGGACAAAATAGTTTTCACCAGACATATTCTACAAAAAGACAAAAGTATCTGAAAAGTAACTTTGGGACAGATTTATATTTATTATGCCCAAAGCACTGTTTGGTTCACAATGAGTTTTCTTAGCTTGTTTTGAGTATCAAGACTTACCAGCTTTAATAACTGTTTAAATTGTAACAGATTTTTTTTTTAAAGTATTAACAGCAGAGAGAACATTTCTAGAAACCCCATGCTGAAGACAATGCATACCCTTTTTATCCATTTTCTCCTTCCTCGTCCTCTCACATCTCTCCCACAATTCAGCCTGAAAGAAACATGTTTTTAGGCAACAGTGACCCACCGATTCCATTTGCAATCCTACTGCAGAAACTGCCATAACTGTGAACATATACTGGCAAATTTAGTGAAAGAAACTATGAGTGCACTCAGTGAACAACATTACTGCCTCAAACACTTTTTTTTTTTTTTTTAACTTAACCCTCTTTCTTGACTCCTACTAATTTTCTAATTGTGCAGAGGATATTATTAATAAAACTATTCAAAATCCTGGGCACCCAAACCAGTTATGCTCATCCCTTGCCCTCTAGAGACTCTCCATTTACAGTCTCACTCAAGCCAGACTTAGACTTTTTAAAACAAGTTGGGTCCTCCCTCCTCTTCTAGTGTAGGATGTGAAATTTTTCAGTCTGATAAATAGTAAATGTGTTTTCCCTTTAATCCCATTAAGGCTTCTCAAAGATCAGTAGTGTATGTATATCAGATCAATGTATGAACCATTTCCCAGTAAAATTATCAAATATATTTCTTTTGCAGCACTAGCAAAATAGGCCTATGACAACTCATGCCTTTTCCAGGAAATGGGCTGTACATATCGCTAATACACATATTTCTTAATTAAGCATTCAAAAGTGGATATACAAATTACAAAGATGCTTCTTTGACACCAGAACTATGACTAGAGCTAAATGATCAGCACCAAAAGAGCAAAAAATATTACTTTTTTCTTCAATTTCTTAATGCACTTGCTTCAGCTGAGCTACATTTCGATCATGCTTGGTTTTGCATGACTGAATTTTACTGGCTTTTCCCTGGGTTTATTGGGCCATTTGAACACTGCAGAAGCAGTTACAGTTTGACCAGGAGATTATATGCATCAGTATTACCTGTATATTTGTCCAATCAGAGAACAGAAAGAGCATGATATATTACAATGTATCCAACCCATTTTAAGTGGATAATTCTTAAGCTGAGTAATTAGGAAGCAATTATCAACCAATAAGATTTTATAAATTTTATGAAAAGCAGAAGAAATCGTGCTACAACTCAACAACCTTAAAAGCTACAATGATTACAAGGGGCACTGGGAATATACTATACCAAAGGACAGAACTCCACCTGTTAAATTACCAGTTCTTGGATTAAAAGAATTAGTCTTGCTGAAATGATTAAACTACCTAGATTAAAAATGAGGTGTTTTTAAGTCATCTCCCTCCTCCTGCCACAACCCTACTACTACCTAGGACTGAAGTGAAACATTTTAAATTACTGAAGTTTCTTCTTCAACAACCAGGATATCAGTTACTGTGCACAAGGCTTGCTGCTGGAAACAATGGCACTGATATCAGACAAGAATAGACAGCCACCCCACAGTATAGTATTTTCTCATTATGGTTTTATGCATACAAGTTAACTACTTTAATTAGGTAAGTACATGGAAACGATGGTGTGCAATTAAATACAATGGCTAATTACAGCTCTATTACTAATAACTGTGATTCTGAATAAATATGCTGTTTGGCATAAATACTTAGAAAGCACGAGAAAAACAAAGTTCAGTCACCCATCCTGCATATGGATTGAGCCTATATTAATGCATTTCATTTTCAGAAGAATCTGACCATTATTCTTAGTTATTTTAAATACTTGTGCACGTATAGTGCTATACAGTGTATATATAAAGAGGTTTTACTGTTGAAAGTAGCATTTCACAGATAGTGAGCTTGATCTGATCAAGAATCTGCCAAACCAGAAAAATATTACCTCTGCCCCTTTTCTGTGTCATAGAAAACATCCAAAACTGAGCTATTGTGTTCCCACATACAACAATTAGCACAATACCATTTCATTTAAAAGCAGAGTGCAATCATTATCCTATCATACTGAAATAAATTTTAGCTCAGCCCTTTGTTGCCAACTACTTTCTTGACCATTTTCAATTTGGGTGTATAGACTATTCAGTCCTAGAAAATAATTCTTAATTATCACCATTATAAAAACAGATTTAAAAAGGAATGGTGATTACACACCATCTGGAAATGTACTCAAGCTGTCAAAAGAATCTGTGAATAGCTCCAGTATACAGTATTCAAATTTCAGCAGGAAATCAGACTTGGTCAAGGGGGAAGAATTCATTCAGATTCATGCATTTTTTAAAATGTGTTTGGCATATCAAATAAAGCCCAAAGATAAAGTGAAACAATTTTACTTTAAAGGATTTTAATAGGATGCATGTTAATTTGATACACTGCATATATTAACACACAAAAGAAATAAATGAATCAATCCTAAAATAGTATTCATAAAATGCCAGACAAGTGTATTACAGATATGAAAGAATAAGGGAGAAAGGAAGGAAAAGGAACTTAAAAAAAAAAAAAAAAAAGGAAAAAGAAAAATTAAAAGCCCCCCATCCCCTTATCTCCTAAGGCACAGATGAAAAAGGAAACAGAGTATCACCAAATTCTCTGGGCAATTAAAGATCCAGAGAGCTCCACTGCAAACACCCAGACCCTCTCAGTGCCTGTTAAGGTACCCTTGGCTCAGTGTACCCAAACAATGGGGTCTTCAGAGACCCCTGGTGGGAACAAAACCGGTATTAAGCAGTCTTCCATGTCTAACAACCTGGCACAGCTTCTATTAGGCCAGATAAAAACACAGTTAAGCACATTTGCTTGCCTACTAATGTACAACAAGGAATGAGAAAACAAAGTTCATCCTTGCTGTTGGTATTTGGTGTATGCAAGCCGTAAATAACAGGCAATCACATAAACACTGTACTGGATGGGGGTGGGGAGGTAAAAAAGTTCTACTCAAGTGCACATTGTGTACAGAAGTGTTTTAGTAACAAAAGATGCAAATATAATAGAAGATATCAAAATGGGTTTTAGCAGAGAGGACAGCGATCAGGGCAGAAGGTACTGTGGACTACTGGGCAGGGAAAGCACAATGAGGTGAATGAAACCTGCCCGGGCTGCTGAAACTTGAGCAATGGTAGGATTACACTGCTGTGAGACAGAGCAACCAGCAAAATTCGTGTTGGTCCTTCATTCTGAATGCAATCAAGTCTAGAGAAGCAGATGTCCAAGTCATTGTCCATTATGTTTTATTTCAATAAAATTATATTTTTAAGGAAAGAAACTGATGTATAGTAAATGGAAGGTCATAAAATATCACCAGCTTCCTCAAACACAGAAAGAGGCGTAGCTGTTACATGTTGCTACACTTATGTGTTCATCTGAGCTTATTAAGCCATCCTAAAGAAACCTAGACACGGATTTGCAAGTTTTTGCAACGTGTTCATAAACTTGGATGAAAGTTCAAACAAGTTACTGCAGAAGATATTCCAGATCTTCATACAATTGCCACACTGAGCTCTCTTATTCCAATCATGTGAACAAAGTACAGTAAAGTTTGTTTCATGAATAGCTTGAATCTTTCTTTCCCTTTTCTCTCCTTCTCACGGAATTGTTGTGTTTTTTTTTTTATTTTCTTCCATTGTCACATTTCCCAACATTTCCCCATTTCTCCTGTCTACCTATCCTCAGGATATTCACTATATTTTTCTTCCCTGGCAAAACTTGTTCTTGAACAAGATTCCCCAAGGCCTATCCAATTAAACAGACATCCAGAAACCCCCCAGACTTATCAAGTTTTAAAAGTAAACACCCCCCTCTGCAAGTAACAAAAACTGAACCTCAGAGTATTTAAGGTATGGCTCAGAAAGCACACACACAAACCACACTTCATCCTGTCTTAGGAGGCTCCACAGGAAATTGGAACAGATGGTTAAAAATATATATTTATTCTGCTTAGATTCTGTAAGGTGACTTGGAGAAGAGCATGCTGTGGTAAATTCAGAGTACAGCTGTAGCACACAAATGTCTATGTTGCTCAGCAGAGGGTTTAGTGGTTAAGCAACCACAGGGTTCACACTGTTCTGTCTGGTCCAGCCTTGGCTTGGCTGATACAATGCTGCAGGCAAGCCACTCCATGGAGCAGCACCCTGCATCGGCTGAGAGGTGGCAAAAGACAAGGATGCCTCTTATGACACCCATCCGATACCATGAACCCTCTTCTTGCAATCCAGCTAACCTCTTTGGAAGTATTTTGCACCAAAAAACCCCCAAATGTACTGAGAGGACGTGCAACCTGTACAAGCAGTTGTCATTTCCCACCTCCCAAATGGTCAGGGACAGAGCTTGCCCATGCTGCCCCAACACAGGCTGTGTGCCAGGGGCTGTTGAGGCTCAGGTAAGGAAGCAAGCTCCCCACCCTGTCCTTCTGCTCACATACCTTCAGGTGACTGCTTTGCAGCACCTGAGAGCTACAACTCAAGCTCAGACCTGAGCGAGAACAGGATTTCCATCTCTGTGTGTTGCTGCATGAAGTTTTTGCAGGCTAAGAAGATTTCTTATCCCTAGAAAAGGATTTAGCTAATGTAAAAGACATTTTTCTTTCTTTTAAAATTTATATTAAATGGATAGCACTATTTACCACCCTGGAGAAAATAGGTGCTAGGCCCCTTCAAAAGATGGGCTCTTTCCCAACAGCCCTCAAAAATAAAAATGATTTTTCATTTTCTCATTGAAAATATTCAGTTTTCACTATCAACTGAAAATATTTTTAAAGTTCCTTGAACATTCTGAGTGACCATCAGAGCTAGTTTTCAAGTCTGTCTCAATTTTCACTGCTTAGGTTGAAAAAGTTCCTATTGTTAAAAAACATGCATTAGGAATTCAAATACAGTGCAGGTTATGAGCTCTCAGTATGCATTAAAATATATGAGTTCAATGGACTTTGAATACAGTCTTGAAAGACAATCAAGATTTTTTTGTTTGTTTGTTTTCTATTAACTGCAAGGCTTATTACAATTGAAGAAAATAGATACTTACATGTTAAGGCCAATACTACTACAAAAAAAGATGGGTGGGAAATGAGATGTTTAATCCCAGAAATCATTTATATCTCAAGACATTTCTTATTACATACCTCTAAGCCTTTCCATGGACTATCATCACTGTAGCAAATTCCTTCCCCCCTACCTCCAGAGAGTACTGTACTTATGTAGTCTGTACTTATGTTAGTATTAAATTTTCCCAGGTACAGGTATTTTATTAAGTTATCTGCCACTTCATAACAGATTTTATCACTTATCAAAAAAAAGAAAGACTAGAAGATTTGAGAAAGAAAGCATGTTCCATCATTAACAAACTAACACTTGTACAGATTCATCCAAGTATCTAAGCTTGGATGTGAAGCTGTCAGTTCAGGTCTGGTGACAGCAGACATCAACCATGCCTCATGATACTGCCTCCTTTAGCACATCATCTCCTTCTCCTCCAATAAATCCTGAAATACCACCCAGGGTTTGTCTCCAGGGATATCAATACCTGAACATATCAGACTAAGGGAGGGACAACATGCCTCCTGGGACAAGAGTGACGACCTATGAGACAATGTGAGTTTCTCTGACAAACTCCATTACCAACATCAAAAAAACTCAAGACCAAATCAACCATACAAAAAAAGCCCACCAAAACCACCCTCAAAATAAAATAAATATTACAGGTTTCATTATGCTGTCTGACAGTGGAACCTGACCAGAATGTGTGTGTATGATCTCAAAAATAAAATAATAATAATAATGAATCTATTCATTCCTGTTCAGATTCCCACTCTCCAATTTTTTGACCAGACAGGCAACAGTGTATAGTCACTTAGCCCTAAATGTTTAAAGGTATTACTGTAGATGATTTTCACTCTCTAAAACTATATTATTCTTATTTCTCTATGTTAGAAAAGTATGCATTTAACATGAATGTTATTTACAAAATTCCACTGCAATGGACACATCTTTTTCAACAGTATGCCCATGACAATTCTTAACGTGGCTTAAGTTGAAAAGCAAGCAACGTAACTCCAAAAGAAAAAGCCATTAACCTGACTCAAAGAGATTTATCACATCCTTTCCAGTAGACAGTATTTATTGTCATTTCTCCTGATGTCTGTCAGCTCCACCCCTGCTAGTCCAGGAACAATCTTGTGTTGATCGTGGAGGTGAGGTTTGTTGGTTTGGGGGTTTGGGATTTTGTTTGTTTGTTTGTTTTGTTGTTTTTTTGTCCAATTCTTTACCAATGTAACTAAAACCAACATAAAATGGCAGAACAGTACTCTTTCAGACCTCTGTAGCCACAGTGCCAGGTTTACCAGTGACTGTTTAAATACCTTTTCATTGACATATGTACCTATTAAAACATTTTGCAAAATAAGAAAGTTGCCCAGCATGCGTATAATAAAAAATATCAGTTATTTATAATGTCTAGCAAACTTAATTTCAGATAAATACAGCAAACAAAGTTTATGATGGTTTCCTCTGAATAAATGCATGTTGTAAAATAGTGCAAACCTATTAGCTTTATAAGCACTGCTTCTCATTATACAGGTGAAACAAGCTAGCTCTTTTCATGGTAAAAGCTTTCTAAATCAAATTCTTTATAACTGAATTTGCAGTGAAATTTTAAAACTAAGTGTTATGGGATAGGGACAAATATGCACTGCTTAAATAAACTCATGAAAAAAATCTGCCAAAAGCTATCACAACCATAACCTTATCTCTAAATCCATGTCTAAGCATCTCTACAGCATTGCTGGAATCAGGGACGGTATGCTAGGTAACTATCACCCTCTGCTTTCCTTGGTCTTACATTCTTCACTTGGCAGCTGTTTATGTACCATCAGAAAAAGGATAGAGGACACGCACCTGCAGTGTGACTACATAATATGGCAGTTGGTATGGATTTCATTTGTTCTTAGATTATCATCGTTATTTCATTAGGAGGGAACAAGTGTTTTCTCAGGGGCATCTGTTCGTGCAGCAGGTACTTTGAAATCGGCACAAAGATTTTCCCTACATCAGTAACACAGTCTTTGCAGACACTGTTAAAATTAATTCAAATTTGTCCAAAGTCACAAAGACAATACACAACACTCTACAGCTGGGCAGTTATGCTATGACAGCCTTTGTCTTCAGTGGGCACGTATCTGGACATAAGGAAGAATTAGTTTCACAGCTATCTTTAACAGAAGCATCTTTTCTTACAGGGCCATAGGAAGGAAGCCTGTCTTACCAATTCTCCTTGTTATTGCTGTACAAGAGGAAGCTATGAGTTTTTGGAACAGAATGTGATAATTGCAGAAGGAAAAAAAAATAGAGGCAGAGTCCAGGGTGGGAAGAAGGGACCCTAGAGGCTAAGGTGGCAGATGAGAAGAGCAGAGAAGAGAAAAGCTGAAGAGGTAGAAGTCTTTGGAGACAACCCTCCCCTGATTCCCAGCAAACATCTTTGAGGCCACTTAGCAAATAGGTTCCAGCAGTTGATGCCCACAGTCATAAAACCTTTTGTATTCTGCTATGTCAGGCGGTACATCTTGTGCTGTGGATCTAGAGAAACTAGTCTGACCAATCACTTGAATAAGGAAATGGTTAATAGGTATTCATGTGTTAAAACCGAGGAAATTTTACTTTAAGTCGGTTACAGAAAGTAAGGTTCAACACAAGTGTTCAGAAATTAGGAAATATCAACATCTGGGGAAGGTCATGCTATTGAAATTCAAACTGTTTATAAATACATATCATAACACAGCCTTTAATTACCTAGTTGCAACCTAATTTTAGCAAAGCCTCCATTTCATTCGAAGCTCAAGATGGATGGCGCTCAGAGAATGCTATGTAGCACAACCCAGCTTCTTTCTCTCCAGTGCCTGTCTTACTCATTACAGAAATAAGAAAAAGTATGAAAAGACACCTTAAAAAAAAAAAAAAAGGACACCTCAAATTACAACATAAAATAATAGCTGTCTTATTTGGGCCTTAACCTCTCTGTGCCTAAGCTCACTTGCAAGATGAAGGCAAAGCAGTTAACTTTACCTAACAAACTATTCTTAAGCTAATTTCATAAAACATCAGATTGTGGTGATAAATGCCAAAGAACCCCCATGAGGGAAATTAATAATTCTGTATGAAGTGCAGCATTTCAATGGTGTGTAAAAAGTACAGCATATAGCCACTACATAATGATGAACATAATGAAGAATCATTTAGCAGTTCCCCATTTACCAGATGCTTTCTCCCCTGTGTGGTGATGAATGCTAAGGTTTTGTAGAACTATTTACAGTAAATGATTATGTAATTAATGACCTCAGCAATGCATACACAAAAAAGACACCACAAGAAAGTTGGACGGCTACTTTAATTGTGACCTTTTTCTAACTTTAGTGTTTGACTTTGAAACCTGAAGGTTCTTGTTCTAGGACTTTACATGTAAATGCTATATCAATTATTTGAAGTATTTGGCATAGCACTAAGAACAAGCCCAGACAGCACATAGACATTTTGGATTAATATACATATTTGTAGCATACTTGTACCGTATTCTGTGTTCCACAGCAAAAAGAGAAAATTGTTTAGAACTCAACTGAGCCTAGGAGGAAAAATTATGCATTAAGGATTTTACTTGCCATCATACACTTTTCAGTCAGTAAATGACCTTTAAGTGGTTTTTTCCTTGAGAGACAAATTTAAGCGGGCATAATCGTGTCTTGAATAAAAACATTTAATAGCTGTGTTTTCTTCTTGCTGTATGTATCCCCACTGGGCCCAGAAATAAAGTTTGTATAAAGATCATACACCAGCCCTTCTACTGTAATTTATGGACTATAAATGGGTTTCAGTTTGATGGGAAAACCCACTGGTAAAAACAGACTAAGGGCATGGGGTTGTACGAGTGCAGACAGGCCAGGAGAAAACCCTTATATTTGAGGTATATGCAATCAGAGACCTGGGTGAGTACCTACTACTTTTGTGTGCCATAAAACACACATTTTTTAGGACCACAGGTTTTTTTCTTTGGTTGGTTTTGTTTTTTTCCCCCGCAATAAAACTCCCTGTCCATGTGTTGATCAGAAAAGTAGATGGTCCATAAATTGTACTGACAGGGTTACTACTTTTTACAATGTTCCCATAAGCTCTATTTTGGGGTCCTGTGGGCACGTACATATAAGAAATGCAATTATCAAAAGGTTTTCACTGAGAGCATGTTAGGCTGTATTAGAGTGTCTTCTATACAAAAGTGATTCAACAAAACCACAACACTTAAAGGTCACTTTCTGACTGAAATTTCTATGATAATGGAGTTATATACATTAATATAAAATTTGTTGTTTTACATTAATTCCCACTTTGCTCATTGTCCTTTGGTTTAATACGAAAGACAAAGGAAAATAAATTAAAAATTAAACTGCATTTCATGCTTTTTTCCCCACTTAAATTGAACTTTGACAAGTTTTTCCTCTCATTCTCATATTTGCTTCTCCAATTTACAGAACTGCCTCATTAAATTTAAGGTTTTTTCCTTTTTTAGGGTTTATTTTTGGCTGCTACAATTCCTCTTAAAAACCAAAATTTCCAGCTCATTACACAGAGTGTAATGAATATACCAACAATTTCCCAAACATTTTAAGAAATAAGCTGATTTACTTCTATCCCACTATTTTTTTGTATAAGAACACTGCCCTTCCCCACACACACTCTAAAAAGCAGTCTACTTGGGAATCAGTTTTCTTAAGCCTTATTTCTCTTTTTTGTCTTTCTCTTATTTATCATAGAACAGCCTAGGTTGGAAGGGACCTGAAAAGATCATCTGGTCCAACCTTTTGTGGGAAAGGGAATGTAGATGAGATTATCTAGCACCCTGTCCATGTGTATCTTGAAAACCTCCAGCAATGGGGACTCTACCATGTCCCTGAGGAGGTTGCTCCAGTGAATGACTATTCTTACTGTAAAAAGTTTCTTTATTATACTGAGATAAAACCTCTCTCACTGCAACTTGTACCCACTTCCCCTTGTCTTCTCCACGACACTCCCTGTGAAGAGAGAGCCTCCACCATATTTGTATCTGCCTTTTAAGTACTGGAAAACTGTGATGAGGTCCTCCCAAGCTTTCTCCTCTCCAGGGACAAAAGACCTAACTCCTTCAGTCTTTCCTCATAGGGCAGGTTCATTCATTTCTGTTTTTACATTTCAAAATTTAAATACCTGGTTCACTTCAAATCATCTGACTCGATGTAAACTTAAATCACATGTTGCTATGAAAGAAAAATAGCCATAGGCTACTTGTTCCTATATTATGTAAGGACATAGTTTCCTTTCCCATCATAGATGGTACAACCCTCCTAGCTGAGCTGCTGTTAGCATCATGCAGAACTGTAACTTCACTCAGGATTTATGGAGGAAATAAGATGATGAAACACTAATAAATTATGAAATGAAAGTTTTGAGTGGCCATCAAAATGAAACTGAAAAACCTGACAAAAGGAAAACCTTTTCCTTATTAAAAAAAAAATCTTTTCATCAATTAACAGTCTCAAATGCAAATTCTTCAGCTGGCATTTGTCACTAATGGATTGTCTATCAAGAAAATCTTTCTTTGACCCCATTAGAGGATACACTGTCTTCATCAAGCAGATGAATTCATCCTATTTCAGTTACTTTTTCCCATTAAACAGTACATTTGCTCTAAAATGGATCATTTTCCCCAAAGATAGTATTACTAATCAGTTTCTAGTCGATCACAACACCTTTTTTTTTTTTTTTTGAGTACTTGTATATTTCTTAGACCTAGAAATATATGAAAAAGGAATACATCAATGTGGTTTACTAGAATCAGCTGTATAGATTCAGTCATAACAAATTCACATCCAAATTTGTATTCTTATACACTGACAGTTACAGATGTTGGCACAAACTGACCTGAGGTTGGCAACAAATCAGATCAGACAGATCAGTGATAGACCACCCATATCATGAGTGAAAACTTCAGAAAAATGAAGACAGTAGCGACAGTGGAGAAAAAAAGCAAAGCAAGGCCTGCCTTCTCCAGATGTCTGCTAACAGAAGAACCATACAGAAGACAACTAAATGGAGATGGTTGACCATGAACTCTGCAGGAAATTATAACTGGTTATGGCATGTACAGTAGCCTTAAGTACCACACAGAATGACAAAAAGTAGTTTTTAGACACACCAGACTAATTTTACTCCTAAAATATTGATGTGATGTTTCAGGTTATTCTTTCTGAGATTATCCAAAGCTTTAGAGAAATGAACACTGCTTTCATACCGCTATAGGTATGAACATTCAAGAAGTTTGTGCTCTGTGTTTATAAACTAGATGTATGGGGTTCTCCCTCATCTCTTTTTCTGAACCCTCCAAGAGCAGCAAAATTTTCAGGGCTGTTTCATGTAATCAGTGCTTCGCTTATGGAGTTCTTCCATTGTATCAACCACCCAAGCACTTAAATACTACAATTCACTTTCATGTTCCAATGTTCCTCAGTTTTTCTATTTTGCTATCCCCATTTAACCAAGAAAAAGGTTTGCAATGCAAAGGAGTTTTGTCTATCTTGCCTCAACCATGTATTTTTTCCCCCCATGAAACAATAGCTGATTTTTTCCCCATGAATTAGCACCTATGGTACTGACCTGTCACTATGAAGACACTTGATTAATGCTTAACAACTTAGAGATGCTCTGGTTTGGCTGAGTTTTCTAGGTCTAAATTTAGCACTGAGATCCCTTTCCAATTTTCAACATCCCTGCAGAGTGCTAAATACTGCATGCTGTCACATACCTGTACTGAATATCATGTGCACTGACCTGTGTGTTGTGCACACAAATGTCATTCTCAAAAAGTTTTAGATTAAGGACAGTATTTCTCTTAGAATAACAACTGAAATGTGAACTAATATTCCTAGCATGTGTATTTCATGACACATATTAGGAAAAAATTTTGTCATTTTAATATTGTGGTGATGAAGCACTTAGAAATACCTTAAATGGATACATTTAATGTGGAGAAGCAGGAAATACTGCACATAGCACAGCCACTCTTTAATAATAGCAGTGGATTTTTATTTTTTTTTAATTTTTCAATTTGTGATGCACAATCCCTTTAGAGTTTGCTCCTAATAAGATTTCACATCTCTGCAACATGTAATATTAATTCGTATGTTTATACATGTATTAAAAATCCATTAAAACTTTCCATTTAAGACAAAGACGACAGCATTGAAGAGTCACTAGGGCTTACAAACTTCTTAAACCATGAAAGATTTATTGTCAGGATTTATTGAAATATTTACTGTCCTTTACAATCAAGACTGTGATATATTTTAAGGATGAAAATATGAACCAAAACACTGGACAAAGTACTCCAGCAGAAGAATGCAAAATTCTGCTTATGGATGCATACCTAAAAATTACTCAAGTTTGGGCATTACTGGGGGGGGGGGGGAAGACAAAGCAAAACAACAACAACAAAAAAACCCCAAACCAAAACCAAAATAAACCAAACCCCCTGCCGCCCCCCCCAATTAATCTTTATTAAGAAATGTTCTTATTAAAGTCACTTTCCTGACAGTATCCTCCCAGGTTTGTGGTATCATACAAGGGAGGGGAGCAAAGAGGAACACTATTTCTTTTTAACTTTTATATAAGTTGCTAAGAAAACTGGTTTAGGTTAAGTCCACCTTGCATAACACTATCCCTGTTTGCCCACCCCTCCTCCACATGGTGGAGGTATATAAAAATTAATAGTGTATAGCCTCAAAGGTGTCCAGTGTGTGCTCTACCAATATCTGTCATCTTCTTCTTCCCTTCTGTATTTAATATTAAAAATGTTTTGAAATCATATCATGCAATTTTTCCAGATTCTGAGTACATTTCTATTTTCCAGACTATAAAACAATTATTAAATTATGCTTTGACTCAAGTTTTTCCACTTTATTTTCTACTAAGGAAAATATAATGTTGTTTTTTTAATAAAAAAAAAAAATCCTTGCCTTCAGTAAAATAAACCTTATTTAGAATCATAGAATCGTTTGGGTTGGAAGGGGTCTTTAAAGGTCACCTAGTCCAACCCCTCTACAATGAGCAGGGACATTTTCAACTAGATCAGGTTGCTCAGAACCTAGAGATATTACTCAGGACAGAAATTTTGTCCTAGACCCTGAACACTTTCAGAATAAAAGATGTCAATGACCTGGCTTCCCATAAAAAAAAATAATTAAAAAATCAAAGAGATAGAGGAAAAATATTGAACTGTTTTGGTAAATCTTAGCTTCTCATGAAACAGGGACCTTGACAGGCTAGAAAAATGGGCTGACAGGAACCTCAGGAACCACAACAAGCAGAAATGCCAAGTCCTGTACATGGAGGGGAACAACCCCACACACCAGTATGTACCGGTGGCCACTCAGCTGAAAGCAGGTTGACAGAAAAGGACCTGCGGGTCCTGGTGGAAACCAGGCTGAACATAAGCCAGCAATGTGCTTTGCTAAAAAGAAGGCCAATGGCATCCTGGGCTGCATTAGCAGGAGTATTGCCAGCAGGTGAAGGGAGGTATCCTTCCCTCTACTCATCACTTGCAAGGCCACACCTGGGGTGCTGTGTCCACTGGGCTTTTTTCATGTCTCCAGATGGACATACTGGAGACAGTCCAGCGAAATGCCACTAAGAAGACTAGAGCACTTCTTCTATTAGGAAAGGCTGAGAGCGCTGGGACTGCTCAGCCTAGAGAGAAGGTGTAAGGGGGATCTTACTAATGTATATAAATACCTGAAGGGAAGGTACAAAGGAGCAGCCAGGGTCTTTCCAGTGGTGCCCAGTGACAGGACAAGAGGCAATGGGCACAAACTGAAACAAAGAAGGCTCATTCTGAACATCAGGAAACATTTTTTTTTTTACTGTGAGGGTGACTGAGCGCTACAATAGGTTGCTAGAGAGATTGGACGTGGTTCTGGGCAACACCCGCTCTAGGTGGCCCTCCTTGAGCAGGGAGAGTTGGGCAAGAACTCTCCAGAGGTCCCTTCCAACCTCAATCATCCTTTGAAACAGGTCACATGTGTGGGCTGCCTGTCTAAATAGGTATTTCATCATCTTCAATAGGCAAAAAAGGACTTATATTCATTTACTGTTTTACCGAATACAACATAGAATGGGGAAGCTGGTGTTCCTTTTTTTTTTTTTTTTTTTTTTAATCTGATGGAAAATGAATACCTAGGTTCATTAAGAAGTGAATGTCTGGGCTCAACTCAGAATGGTCTAGGCAAGTGCTTCACCCACTTATTTGAAATGTCATTGTTCATTAAAGCTGCTGTGAAATATCTGAAGGAACAATTGTTTGAGCACAAAGAGAAATACATTGCAAGGTGAGAGAAGAAAAATTCATAAGTGTAGACAAAGTAGGTGCTTTTTATTCGGAGTTATTAAGGATTGACAAAATTTGAAACTTCCCAGAAGGGGAAAGAAAGACTGAAATAAATCCATCCCCTTCTACCCAAACATACCTGCTAAAGTAGCCTTCACTGGAGCCCTGCACAACTGAGCTTGTTTATTAACACAATCTTTATATGACAAATAAGGTCAACTTCATATGTTATTGAAATACCTTACATTAGCTAAAGTGATAATGGTGTGCAATAAGCAGATGCAAGTATTTCTCTCCAGGTGTTTAAGATTTTAATACCTTTCCTGGTTAGTGGCTACATTTGTGTTCAACTCACAGAGATCATAAGATGACATTTATATAATATCCTGATTTTCCATCTGAAACTGACTAAATTGTCCAACAGTTTATTATCATTACAGCTGAAATAATTGCTGTGGGTATCTGCCTCGCTGCTTTTGTGCTGCACAGTGGTTGCTGTACAGCAACTGAAACTGTAGTGCCTCTATTATCAAACTGCTATCACTATTATTTTTTTTAAACTTTAAAAAAAAGTAACATCAATTTGATGATCTGCAGCAAGCATCTATGTAGGTCTTAAGACATTCATACTGTGAAAAATATTCACACAACAAAAGGTAGATGGACAAGAAGATAAGTAATTGGTTACATGCTTGGGACTGCCCACAGGGTTTTGTTTTGTTTAAAAAGAAAAACCTCCTTTTCTAGTCCCTTGAATATCATTACTGGCAGTCATGGTTTTAAACAGCAGTTTGCTCTTTCAATCCCCTTCTTGGAGAAAGGGCATACAGATACCAAGATCTTAAAACTTCTTTAACAGATAAATGATGTGTAACTAACTCCGAAGCACCTCTTTTCTCTTCTCCACAGAAATAATGGCAGTGGAACTGGCATGGTACATTGACATTATTATAAAGGTTTTGTGCGAACATTTTTGTTGCAATGTCTAATCAGATCACATAAAAGTTTCTGCTTCGTGGGCAGCTAGCAAAAAAGCAAAAGGAACTTAAGAGGAGCCACACTGGCTCAGGCCACATAGTCTAGCAACTCACATCCAACAGAGACTGGTGGCAGATGATTAGGAACTTATTAAAACAAAAGGTATATTTAGAGGAATCCTTTCAACCAATACAAGAACAGATTCACCTCAGTTTCCAGTGAGCAATTAAAACAAACAAAATTGAAAATAAACAAAAATTAAGCCCAATGCAAGAATGATCATGAAGCTACTTGCTTACATGGCTGAACTGACCCATTTTTGACCAGCAATCTTCACATCACTGACACAAGTTGATTTGCAAACGTTTTCGGCAAAGAACAAAATCACAAAGAAACCCAAACCTTTCCCTTAAAGAGAAAATAAGTCAGTTAACAGATATTTGCATGCAGGTATTTTGGTAGCATGTTCTCATCACTAACAAGCAGTGGATTCAATGCTCTGAGGGTTACTATTAGAACTGATCTCTCTGGGTAGGGGTACACTCAAAGCTGAAAGAGTAAGCACTAGATACACACGTGGAAAGGAGGCATAAAAACCCACCAAAAGAGAACAAAGAATAGATCTTTCCACCTTTATATCTGGTGTCTGTGTACAAAAAAAAAAAATAATAATCCCTCCCACCCCAAGGAATGAACACTGTATTAATCTGGAGAGCTCAAAACCAACTCAAATATTTGTATGATGAATAATTAGAATAGTTTGCTTTTCCCTTCTTCACCTTCCTAACCACTTCTTCAGCCTCCCCTTAAAAAAAAAAAAAAAAAAAAAAAAAAAAAAAAAGAAGAAAAAAAGATTAAAATTATCTCAAAAAGAAAAAAAAAAAAGAGAAAATTATCTCAAGCAGATAATTTATTTCTTATTATCACTGTTCATATGACTACCCAGTGGACCTCAGTTACCCTGGGAAGTTGTCCTCTACAACTGGGCAGGTTCTACAGTTCCACAGCTGATTTTTCAACGTACTCCACCATTTGACCCAAGAGAGCATTCAGAATACTAAATCACAGGTTATTAACTTTTTCCTCCTATAATCTTGCTTCTTGATCTCCAGCTCCACTGCAAGCATACACATTGACCTGTCGTTACAGGACTCCACTGACACACACAAAGTACAGTTCTGATGTTCTCTGGCAACACTATAAGGCTGACATTTCAGTGACATTGAGCTAACTTTGACCAGAATGATTCTCTTTGCACATTGGTAAATCTATGCAAAACAAGGTCTTTCCAAGCTGCTGTTGCTCACTGATGAGCTTGAAGCAGCAGTAGAAACATACATCACCCAATAAAAAAATTCACTAATGAAAGCTGCAGTGGCATTCCAAACATCATTTAGGAAGAATAATCCAGGTAAGTCTGTATCATGAGTTTCTATTCAAGAACAAATCCTTCAAACAAGCTAGGTAAAGTAAAACTCAAGACCTTCCATCTTTTAAGCACTGAGGAATAGATCCACTAGTTAGAATAAACTCAAAGGAAACTGAGACCATCAGAACTAGATCCTTTAAGAGGCAGAGCCTTACTCTACCATTTATAACCCCCAGTCCCACCAGGATTGCTTTCAGGTACACATGCATTGCATACAGCACCTTTTAAAGGTTATACTGTGCTTAAAGCTTTGTTACCACAGAAGACAGCGAGTTTGTATCCCTGGAAAATGCATACTGTTTCACTGTGTTCATCCTGTTTCTCAAGGCCAGATGTCTCACCCCTGAGCCATGTGCTGCACTGGGCATGTACCAATAAACTCGGAGAAGGAAATTCTGGTCTATTCTGAGTCAATAGCAAAGCTGACACTGATTTCAATTATTAAATCAACGCCTCTGTTTCTAAAGGAGATAATGTTTTAAAATGTGTGTGAAAAACAGAAGCATTACTGCAGGAAAATTAATGAACACAAGGTACAAATCACAACCACACATGTAAATTATTTTCCCCTTCTTTTGGGATGCTTCAAATGTAAAGCAAAGACATTAATCCATATCTTTCATTTATATATATAATACACTAGCTTTTTACAGATCCTTGACATGTTGGGCTTTTTTTAATTGATATGCTCATCTACCTTCTAAATTAATAAGAAAAACAAGAAGTGTACCTTAAGTTGTACAGACATTCTTTTTAAAAGGGCTTGTTTTTTTTAGTTTTAAGTGCTTTCCGATGTTTAGTAGTAACAGCATTAATAGGAAAATAAAATTTAAAAAAAATCAATTCAGAACTAACTAATTTCTTCAAGTTAGATAGTATCTTTATGCAGGCTATTATGTGCACCACATTATGTTTTGGGCTAGTTCCCTGCCCCCCTCCCCCCCCCCTTTTTTTTTTAAACCTGTAAAAATGCACAGGTCTACAAGAAAGAAATTCCTTTCATCTCCTCTATACAGATGAAGTTCAGAAAGCATGCTCTTTCATCTTAGAGCTCAAAGCAAATCTCACCAAAGTTACCATTCCCTTCAAGGCCCAACAACTTTATTCTTCCTTGGGCCACATAAGTAAATCCCAGATATCATCAGCCATTCATAATATCAAGATGGCAAAAAGAGGTAAAGAATGGAAAACTGCACTGAAGTTTTGAATTTATATCAGAACAATGCATTGACCAAAAGATCTCCCATTTCATTTTCTGTGGTGTCATTCATTCCTTCCCTTTGGGGGGGAAGAAAAAAAAAAAGGGAGGGGGGGCAAAAAAACCCTTGTGGATACCAATTCATTCCATTCGTCATTCATTCAAGTCAAGAGACGAAATTATAGCACTTCCCCAATTTAAAACACAGCTTTTAAAATATATGTAGACTTAAATATATATAACCAGTTAACAACCTTGAATTCTCTTTTGGGAACCTTTGGGGAGCTTTTGTTTCACAGAACAGGAAGATGGTGTCATCTTCAAAGGCAAGATGGTTTTGCCCTTAACATAAGCAAACACTATTTAGATAAGCTGTTTATAAAGTCTGACCTTCATATTTTTACTTTCCTGCAGTATTCACTATACAACACTATCTGCACATGGAAGTGGAGCAGAAGATAGAGGCAACATTATACATGTCTTTGCTAATGTATAACCAGTTAGGAATACTAAGAGAGGTTGGAAATTTTACTGGAGTTAAACAGAGCTAAAGGGAAAGGGTGTAATTCTTTTAGGCAATCTTGCATTATCAGTCTAATTCCTTATTGGGCTCGAAAAGCATTACTATATATTTATTGCAAAACTGCAAATAAAAACCCCAGTAGTTCTCGTACAACAGACTGACCAGCATGGGCATCAATAATGCACAACCCTTCCAGGGTCCCTGGGGCTTTGGGTGAGCAGAGGTCTTGACTGAACCACTTGCAGAGGAAGGCTGTACGTGTACACTGTGCACCCATAATTATAGTTTGAGGTTGAGGATGACTTGCCTTCTAATGTTCCCTTCCTAACAAGTCTGTAATATAAAAAGTAGCTGACATGCCCTGTAACAAAGTAAAGCTAACTCAGTGGCAAAAGCAGGACAGAATATTACAACATGGCTTAGTGTAGTTCAGTACTAGCTACATTTTTTTTAAATGGTATAATTTATTTTTAAAAAATAAAATATTCAAACACAATATTGAAGAACAACAGAAAAAAACCCACCACTAAACCCTTTCTTATGAGAAGTGAAAAACTTGATCAAAACCTGGAAGCTAATAGTATCCCTAAAGCTTCTCTGTCCTGCTAACTGATAGTGCTTTCAGCAGCACATTAACATAATGCAGAGTTGATCAATGCTGCTTCAGAAGGAAAATGCCACCTAATGAATCCCTGGTGGCACTTTCCTTCGCACCAGGTGCTTTTGCTGCAAGTCTACCACGACATCTACAAGCCTGGAACAGAACAAGACTACCTGTTTAAGTTGTGAAGTCCGACATGCCCCAAGCTGTGCAGCTTTAGGAATGATGAATTCAGAGGCAGTAATGATCCATATACTCTCCTTCTTTGAAGACCCTCTTGATGCCAGGTTCGACTCTAAGATTAGTGGTATGTGAATGGCACCGCAAGTAGTTCCACTTTTAAATATGTTCCTACAGAAATCAAATAAACTTGAGTGGCTACTTTTATATGAACTCAGATTAGTAAATGTTTATAAAATTGTGATTAACATAGATCTGCCTCCTTGTGTAGGATTATGGTATGGACATTCACATAGCTGGCAGACTTATTTCTGAACCAATATTCTTGCCTGAATCTACGGAGCAAGATTTACAAGTATATCTCAGTTAGAGCACAATGGATTTGTAGAAGAAATCAGTTTCAATTACAGAAGAAAAGAAAAAAACCAAAACAAACCTTGTAAAATCCCTAAGGAACTTCATATTTTTTCCTGTATTTTTGCTGATTTAATGTCAATATTTCTCTAAACTTTTAAGCCTTCCTCAAATCCAGTGACTTAAAGCTATCATCATCTCTTGCTGGAAAAATATCTACAGCTAATAGAACATATGGTTACTTATGTGTAATGGTAGGCACACCTGGATGATGGAGAAAGCTGTGCTATACACCAACAATGGCACATCACTTGTATCTTCAACAGTGCTGACCAAATTCTTCACTGATGCAAAGTGAATTAGCTGTAGTCTGCAGCACACTTATGTCACTGGATAGAATGTTGTGGTTTTTTTTTTTTTTTAATTAAGTCAGTATAGCAGGAGCTTGTTGTAGATTGCAATTTCCAAGTGATGTCTCTGTCTCTCTGGTATTTTATTGCATTGTGGACAACAAACTGCTTAGCTCCCTTACCCCATAAAGGGAGGGTTGCAATTAAAAGAAAAAAGACTTCGGAAAGGGTCCTTTAAATTACTTTTTTCAGGATTGGAAATTGATCACTTCCACGAATTTCTTTCTCTCTCTGCCTAGAGACAGAAGCACTGTAAAAGAGGGTAGGCTGCCTGCTCTGAACCTAAGCCATCCTGGGAAAGCACCGCACACAGCTGGTCAGGGTGCAAAGCAACAAAAGTGCACTTTATGTTCAGTTCCTGAGCGCTTTCATCAGCCAATAAGGATATGGCCTTTGCAAAACAGTCATCTTAATTTCCAAAAATCTCTCTCAAATCCACCTTGTACTCTGGTATTTTAGAGCTATGCTTACTTGCTGAGAGCACAGAGTACACAAGGAGGGAAAACAGAAGAGAGTTGCTATGCATTTACAAAACAATAATGGTTAAGTAATTTCCAGCCACAAACAAAAACCATGACTGACATTTTAAAGACTTAATCTGTCTGATGACTTCTTTAGAGAGATAGTTTATAATAGATGAAGATCTGCACCTTAACCTTTTAGGTTTTTATTTAAAAGGCTTAGTTTATGGCTTTGAAAGCTTAAAACATAATCTTTTAAAATAAAAATGTTAAGGTCAAAAGCAGCTGTTTTTCACAATATTAAATTACAAGATCAGCACTATTTCACTAAAACTTTGGAGGAACAGAGTGGCAAGCTATATTTTAGCATTCTTTTAACAAGCTCTCTTCTGTTTTCACTGACACTCAAACATAGTATCTCTAGTGAATTAGGAAGCAGAACAACACTTCTGCAACAGTATAGTTATAACTAATACATGATAATATTGTAACACTAACTTGTGTCATTGCTTATCTCAAGCAATTTAAGGAACAAATCCTTTATTAAACTAGTTTTATTGTGATCATTATGTTTGCTCAACACAAAGAAGTTCTGCTTAAAATTCAAGGTAACATTTCAATTCCCTATTTGGGAGGCTTCAGAAATCTATTTTAAATGTCATTGAGACAATCACCCTGTTTGTAAGTTCTTAGCATTTTGTCCCTTTTAGTCTTTCTCATTTTCTATTCCTTCTGTAGGAGGCTACATACTGATTTGTTTCTTTTACCTTATTGTGGAGCTTTCTCTCTTCCCTTCTGGGATCTCTCTCAGTAGAGAAACCAGCATGTTTAGAACTTTCTGCTGAAGTTTCTTCTATTCTCATTTTCTATTTAACATAATAAGGCATCATTTTGGCAGAATACAAGTAACTAAGCCCCCAAATTAAGAGTTAGTACCGCAATATTTCATGAATTGATTACGTCTATTGCTACAAATGTAATGTATTTTGGCGCTTGAGAGGACTTTTTCTCTGAAGTAAATGTTAATATGGCCTGAATCAAATTGGAAAAATAATTTTCACAAAAAATATCTGAATAATAGTCAGTAAACATGTAAGAAAACCTTATGAAGGAGTTCTAGGCACCTCACGTTCTTCTGAATGAGAGAAAGGTACACTGGGGAGGGGGGGAAGAGAGAGAGAGAGAAGCTTTCTATAAAGATAGATGACATCAGGAGGAAAGCTGATATTAGGAATACCATAGAGAAATTTTACTTAAATCAGGAGAGCTTAACGACATCAGTAGCAGAAAAAAATGCCACAGTGCATTACTGGAAGGAAAGGGTAGAACCATTTGAAGAAAATTTAGATTTTAATTACTATTCCTGTCTCACATGGGTAAAAAAAATTATTTACACAACAGTTACCATGACTATCTGGGGAAAAGTTAAGGTCAAGAAATTTCAAATCCCTGGACCTGAATATCTTGGCACCCAGCCAGAGTTTCAGACAACAAAAAGGAAGCTACTGTTCTGTTAATGCTGTAATGGTAAACTGGAAAACTTGGCAGCCTGACATAAACCACAGACAAATCAAACACAGGAGGAATACAGATATAAGAAATTAACAAATTGTTAAAGAGTGATGTTATAATTAATGCCAATCAGCATGAATGAGGTGAATACAGGTCTTAGGAAAGGAAAATGTGATAATTTTTTATGATATTACAAGATTTTGTTTGTTTGTTTGTTTATGGAAAATTGATGCAATGCAGTTAGACTCCAAGACACTTAACTTGTTGTACCATTTAAGATAGGAAGTGACAAGATATTGGAACTCTATTTCACAAGTTGAGTAGATAAAAGCAGGCAAATATATGGGTTTCATATGTGATTAAGAGGACCTTTATTAATCTAGTCATGTTTCTAGAGCGGTTGGTGCATGGATTTATTCTAACCCTTCTCTAAATATTTTTGCAGATAACTTCGGAAGAGGGGTGGGGATATCTAAGCCAAAACACTTCTGAAACAATATAAAGATTGAGACAGAGGGATCAAAGAAGTTATACTGTAATTACTGAAAACTTCTAGCATTCTTACCCTGATAAACTTCCTTATAAAGTCCTTCAAGCGCTGAAACCAGATCATTGCCTACCTTAAAAGTGAGGTTTATTTAACAGGACGTGCACCAGATGTGAGTGGCTAATAGCCAATACCCCAGAGTTTCCCTCAGTGAGATGGCTCCTCTGTCTCTGGGTTAACTGAAAAGATGGGGGACCTTCTTCAGTTCAAGCAATTCAAGAGTGGTTAGCTTGTGTACTTATTCATATTTTTTATTACATGGATTGATTTGTTCTGACCTCCTTTAGGTAGTACTAATTTTGCTGAACCAAAATTCATATATATTAAAAGGTATATTGTACTAGATCTGGCTGGCATGAAGGTGTGAAGTTAACTTTATTCATAGCAGCCTGTATGGTGCTGCGCTTTGCATTTGTGGCTAAACCAGCATCCTTCTCACAGGCTGCAGTCCTTCAGGAAACACCTGCTCCACCATAGTCCTCTCCAGGGGCTGCAGGGGAATCCCTGCTCAGGTGCCTGGAGCACCTCCTCCTTCCCTCACCTCAGTGCCCCCAGGGCTGTTTCTCACACTTTTCCCCTCACAGCCGGGCAGCGTTTTGCCCTTTCTCACACAGGCTTTCCCCGCGGCTCCGCCGTGGTGGCTGCGGGGCTGAGCCGTGCCCGGCGGTGGGTCGGTCGGAGCCGGCTGGAACCGGCTGTGTCCGGCTCGGGGCAGCCCCGGCCTCTCCTCACAGAGGGCGCCCTGCAGCCACCCACTGTACAGACAAACCATACATATATAAAAATCACATATAGTCAAAATTTGTAACAGCATGAACAGTGTAAATCAGCAACACAAGAAAAAAACGTTATCCTATTTCACACTAAGTAAGAACACCATTTAGGCCATATGCATTTCAGTAGCTGACACAAACATTCGCACCATTGAAATAAAGTTTTGGCCCTATGAATTCACAATGACCTAAAAATCAAGAAACTGCAGCTAGAGCTGTTTCTTTTGAAATTCTTTCTCTCAGATGGATTCAATTCCAGCTAAATTTTTTATTTGAAGACACTAAACAATTGCACCCTCTTTGCTTTCTTTGTATCAGTTACAATTTTAAAAAACATTGCTATATTTCCTTTCAGTTCTCCAAGCTCAAGAGTCCTTGTGTATTTGATCATACCTCAAGTGTAAGTCACCCGTAAGTCACCCCTTCTACATCTTTGATCAACCTTCCTGCCTTGTCTGAATTTTTTTTTTTCATTTTACTGTAACCTTTTTTTATTTTTTAAGGTTCTATACACAGGAACAGAAGTTAGTTTTCCTAGACATGCCTGAGAAATTTACAAAACCAATCTGCTAGAAGTCAAAACTAAAAAAAAAAAAAAAAAAAAAAAAAAAAAAAAAAAAGAGAGAGAGAGACTGAAATTCATTCTCATATATATTGACATCAACTGAAAAAACATAATGGTTGTTTATTATGGAGATTTTTAAAAGTAGAATGTAGGTCTATGTATGTAATATGCATATTACTTCAAAAGTTCTCAGAATACATAAATTAGACATACATGTAGGAACACCTCTGGTCTTTCTTATGTGGGTGGCCATATGAAAACCTCAAAGACTGAGTTTCTGAAAAGTAATTTAGAAGGGAAAAAAAGAAGGAATTTATTATGAAGGAAGTGGAAAGGGGAGAGAAGAGAGCTATTCAAGATTCAGACTTGCAACAGGCTGGAGACCACCAGGATGGGGAGCAGCTCTGCAGAAAATGACATTGGGGTCTTTGTAGGTAACAAGCTGAGCTTTCAGCCTGCCCTGACAGCAAAGACAACTGACTGCATCCAGGGCTGTATGAACAGGAGCACAACTGGTAGACTGAGTGAAAGGATTATCTCCTCAGCACTCACACTCTTTAGACCACATCTAGACATGGTATCCAGTTTTGCATCCCCCAATATAAGACAGACATCAAACTGAAGAAAGATCAGGGCAGGGCCACCAGGACAGTTGGGGCTGGAGGACTTGCTCTGTGAGGGGAGGCTGAAGGACCAGAGCTTGTTCAGCCAGGGAAGAGGTGGCTACAGGGAACCTAACAGCAGCCCCCTAGTGCCTATGAGATGGTTATTGGGGAGACTGAGCCATGCATTTACCATGGTGCATGGTGGGAACATGAGACACAAGGGGTAGATGCTGAACCAAGAGAGGTTCAAACTAGATAGGGACAAACTTTTTCCCCCATAAGGACAGGTAGGCAGTGGCACAGGTTGCCCAGAGAAGCTGTGTAAACTCAGTCCTTGGAGGTTTAAGACCCAGCCAGAAAAAGTCCCAAGCAACCTTGTCTGACCTTGTAGCTGTCCCTGTTTTGAGCAAGAGCTTGATCTAAAGCTCTCCCAGGGTTCCTTCCAACCTGAGTTGTCCTATGATTCAACAAATAAGTAACTTAGAAACAAGCCCCTGATGCTCTATTTGTGAGTTTTCTGTAAGAAGTATACAATCCTTCTGTAAGAAGGATACAATTAGAAAGAATGTGCATTTACATTTAGGCACTGGTGAAAATGACCAAGTCAGCAAGCAGAATATTTTGCTTGCACAACCTAGCAGGCTTAAAATTGCCACATTTCAGCAATAATCAAGAAATGAATTTTTAGTTTTCCGGGAACAGACGAACATTGAGAACGATCTGTTTCAAAAACAGCACACAAAATAGCCCTTCCCCTGACATTGCCCACGAAGTGAATTTTAAAGAAAAGGGAGAATACCAGATGATCAAAAAGTGTTCTTCACATAAACTTTTCATTTTGACATACATGCATATTTAATATAATACAGAAATCTGACTGTGATGCTTGATTTTTAAAATGTCATTGAAGCTGACACAAGGCTTATTTTGTCCTCTTTTCCACAGAGAAATTCTTGATATGAAAAAAATATTCACACTGAACAAATACGGACCATGCCCCAGAGAGCTTTGCAAGCTCTGCAGGAGCTGCAGTGCGAGGTAGCCACTCAAAGGTAGGTGCCGCTTGTAAGAAAGTGGAGCAGAAAACAGCACACTCAGTAACCCGACAGCAGAAATAGTAAAGAACCAGAAACTAAAAACACAATTCCCTTTCCCCTCATGTTTCAATGGAGCACCTGAGGTGAACATTAGTGTAAACAGGGGGCTAGCAGACTATGTGATTTCAACCCCCTTGACATTACTGATATAACCTATAATGCACACCATATTTATGCTGTTCTGCTGTTGGAGTATGACAACAGTTATGAGCTGAAGGGCTACACAGCCATCAGTACCTAAGGGATATGTCACTGCTATTTATAGATAGATGTCCGAATACAACTTACATGTATCACTGGGATGACAATAGTGTAACATATTGATTTAACAGACTCCTCTAGAATTGAAAAGTTTGAACATTGTTGTTTTCCTAGGCTTTTCTTTTTTTAGTAGCATTTTATTTCCTGTTCTTTCCAAGGCCCACCCCTGTTCTTCTGAGAACTTTGAAATTTTATCCCTGTCCCTACTTCCATTCAAATTAAATCCAGTGCCTATATATTCCTAAGTTTTTCCAGTAAGCCATTTATAAAGGACAATTCTGATGGAATCTTTCTTTAACTTGGCACTCTATTACCATCTTTCCTTCCCGGCTTACCTACATACATGCCAAAGGAGATTCTTTTAAGGAAACTAAAACCAACATAAAGGCTGATTATTTGCTTTTGGAGTTTTGAAGAGGAAAAGATAAGTTACTAAGTTGGTATTTATCGGCAGGAAAAAAACAATTTATCACCAGTCCAAATAACTCATACTCTGAGAATCTAAAAGGGGAACAAATGGAGCAACCAGATAAGCAAGCCTGGAATCCTGTTGCTGGTAGCTTGCAGGAATTAAAAAACAAACAAACAAACAAACAAACCCACCTTAAAATAATGAATGTCTAGACAATAATTTAGACAGCAACAAGTAAGAGTTACTAAGCAGAATTATGCCCCAAGTGGCTCAAAGACCCAACAAGAGACCCTGTTATAAACATCATTGTCACACAGCTCCAATCTGGTGTCTTTCTAGTTTTTGTATGCCTAAGAAATACTGAATACAAGAACTATTTCTTTAAAAAATTTTCCTCTGTTTTCAGATCAGTGGCAGAAACTTCTGAACATGTATAATTCTCAAAGTTCCTATTTTCAACCAGAATATGTTCTCAATTAAATCTAAATAAAAGGAACAAAGGGGGGGGGGGGGGGGGGGGGGGGGGGGGGAAGACAAGACTCTGCTAGAAACTATAACATTTTTAAAAATCAGGTTTTAATTGCTCTAGATATAAACTTCTTTATAACAACCTAAGCATGGAATAGAAGATTTTTGTTAACATCTTCGCCACTTGCAGTAAGAAACAGAAAACAGATGACCTAGAAGTCCACAATGGTCTGGTTCCTCCTTTAAACTCATAGTTTCTTTATCATTTAAAATCAGATTGCTTTTGCCACTTTAATTATCACTAACTTGAGTGGAAGCAGAAGTTCAAACATCAGTTTTGAAAGTCTTGTTCTTAGTTGAAGAAAACTTGGGACACAAAGTTTAATGCCAAAGTTTCCAGTGTAAGGACATTTCAGTAGTAACAGAATAATGTTTCAGTAATGGACAAAAACTCTGTCAGATGATTAGACACCTAATAGCTTACTTTTTTTCTGGTTGGTTTTAGGTTTTGGGGGCAGGTTTTTTTTTGTTTTTTTTGGTTTTTTAAGCCTAAAAGTAGAAGTTACTCATCAAGTGTTTGTAAAGCTGTCAAGATCCCATTGTAAGTTTTAGTTTATAAGGCAACATTTCAGGCCATTTGTACAATATTTAAGTGTCAGGAAAAAAAAACCACAAACAAACCCCCACACCTACAGAACCTAAATGTAAAGGGAAACTTGTTCCTCCTTTTGCTCTCATCATTTGTGATTAGTCCTCACCTTCTACAGTGTCCACTATAAAATGCATTGGGAGATGTGCTGAGACCTATGAGGTTCTTAGATCACCCCATCCTTTAAAAGATTCACCAACCCAATTTAGTCAGTCAAGGTGATTATTACAATCCTTCTGTGTCCTGCTGAAGCAACTGCTCCAACACAAGGGTTTTTGCAGCCCTGCAGATACCCAAGTCTTAAATAGGATTACTTATTTCTGCCAAGCTAACCCTTCTTCCAATTAATCATCTCCAAACTTTTTCCTACTCTGGCATTTTGCTACCTGTAACCACCTGATTCATCATTATAGTAGCCAGAAGTTTTTAATGTCTCGGCAATAATATTACTTTCCAATAATATTACTTTCATGTGCAGATCACCAGCCAAATTCAACCAGCATACTTATTTACCTTGCAGTACTGCCAGATATTGCCTAAACTCACATTACTACTTGAATTTTCTCTGCCTACAATAAAGTTTTTGTCAGAGAGAAAGCAGGAAACTCAGGTAAGGGATGTGCCTTTAGTTGGTAAGATTAGTTGTTTATAATACCACACGATCTGCTTTCAATCTATCCCCTTCCAGTATTTACAATAGAAAGAATAATGGGCTAAAAGTTAATGCCCTTCCCATAATGTTGATAGAGATAATTGTTAGCTGCTTTTTGGTAGTGTGCCTGAGTTTTTTCAATTCTGCTCAAAGATGTGAAGGGTTATTTGCTGCTGTGCATTTGATAACGTTGATTCCTCAGTAATGCTTTTTTAATTATGGTTTGTTCTTTCCTTACATTATTTTCCAGAAGTAAGTGTTAGACACTCTCTCTCCACAATCCTGCTTTAATCTGGCTCAGCCCCACTCCAAATCAAAGTGGTTTTGTAATGCTACAGTCAGAATAAGCAATTCTGGTTTAACATTGTCCGTCTCCATATATCCAACAGCATACTAATGTAAATATAAAAGGTCAATCTATTAAATATGGCTACAATTAAAGTTTAGCTAGCCCTTCCCACCCTAGTATTAAGCTGTTTATAATTTTGCCAAACAACTTAAAAATAAAACAGTCTGGTTTGGCAGATGCATTAGCATTTCCTTTACTGGAGAAGTTCAGTTAATATAAAGCTCATGTATCCAAGAGTAACAATAGCAAAACAATGTTTTATGTATTTTGGAGGTTAAATATGCAAATCTGTTGCCTCCCACATCCTTCAGAATTTTCAGTTTGGTATAATAAATAATTTGGTATAAGAACTTCACTTCTTTTCCAACCACAACAAAAATAAGTTAATCGGAATGTGCACATTGAAGAGGGTTTCTTCATGATTCTACATGGATTAACTCAACTTCAAGACCTTTAGTAAGCATAACATAGAGTAGTAATCTTTAGAAAATGCTAAAGTTTTGTTTCTTTTTATTCTTTCATTCTTTTCATATTATATTCATCTAGATAGACAATACTAGGAAAATCTCATTTTAAAGTGAAATTAATATGAAAAGTGCTGTGTTCTATAACATTTTTCAATAAATTGGCTTAGTCAAAACTGACGATACTTCAGTGCAGTTTAAGCATTGTTGCCACAAAATGAAGTTGCATTTGGAATTATTATTACTTTAACATCCTCAAACGAAGTAGCTCCACTGACAGTACCCATTTCATGTGAAAGAAATCTAATGGATGATCTAGAAGAGGAAGTGGGGCTATTCTAGGCACTATGAGGATCTCAAAAGTGAAAGAAAAAAGTAACTACTAACATGCTGCAGAGAGGACATATGTTAGAACCTCAATATCTTCAGCAGATACTTCAAAGGATACATCTCAGAGTAATACAGAGCTAGCTTTCTCATATTGCAGGAATACAAAAAGAATTTATTCTGAAAATTTGATGTCTTTTTTTAACCTGAGAAACCAGAGATAGAAGACCCTGACATTTGTATTTTAAAAAAATCTCATTCATACTTAAAATTGTATTCACTAATTGATACAATAATTTGGCATTTTTTTAAATAATATGCCCTCTTCCTTGTCTTGAATCTGCTGCCTGTATCCTTCACAGATTCTTCTTAGTCTAATGCAATGTTTATTTCTTCTTCAGGACCAAATGTATTTGTAAACATGATGTAAAAATTACACTGAGTGGCAGCAGGCTGTACAAATATTCAACATTTACAATCGCATAAAGCTCCTTTAAAACTGGGATAGGGTGTTTTGCTTTTTTTGGTTTGTTTTTGTTTTTTAAGAAACAGAGCTATCTATTTTTCACAGGTGAAAAACATTACCTGAATTTATTGTGAGAATGATTCTTAAATTGGCAAAGAAAAGAAAATCTATAATTTCACATGAACACAATTTCAATATTGTATTGAATGATTCTTTTCACAATATCTTTCAGAAAGAATGGGACATGTTGCATTACCCTTTGCCTCACTTACTATTTTCCATAGCTAGTAAGCAACCAACCAATAGTAAAATTTAGTGCTATATATGGTGCCAAAGACTGACAGAATAATGCCTTAAACTAAAAAGCTCACACAAAAGGCAGCCTTAGAATTGTATTAAGAGAGTTATAGCAAAGCCTCGCATGTAAAGTAAAACTCCAGGTCGTATTCTAGGTCTTCTAATAATTATCTAGAATATTGAAAGTGACTGTGCTCATTTTTCTTGTCATCACACTGATGTCAAGTTCCTATATCTTCGAACATACAAATGCCATTCTGCTGAACATGTTCATACAGTGAAACCTATATACGCTGTAGAAAACTGTAATAATTAGAATATGAGATTAAAATTATTTACTAGAATTCAGTTTGAAATTCAAGTTCCTTTACTGCTATTGCAATCTCTGTGCTCTGAGATAGATGTCATTTCCTTGAAGCTAATAATACTAACCACTATTTTTTAGACCATAGGAAGTACAAGAAAAAGTTAAAATTTCAGTATGAACTTGACTAAAATACTAGTATTTCTTCCTTACATAATGTCACTTTTCAGAGATATTTTCTGCATCAGACATTGATGATACAGTTCATACTTAATTTCTTCAGTGTTGGAGGGGTGCCAGAATGGTCAGGAACTGTCATGGGTGTGTTGTTCAGGGATTTAGGTTTTGGGGTTGGGTTGGTTTTAGATTTTAGAACATATAATTGGACTATTAACTTTCATTTCTAGATCCTGCTACCCCAGCAGTATGGCCTCAGGAGTGGGAAGCCAAACAACATAATGCCAGTGGTAGCACAAACTTTCTCCTTTTGGCTACAAAAGGACTGTCCCATCATGAGAGACAAAGCAGGTGAATCAGTTGAAAAACAACCCAAACTCCCCAAAAGCCCATACTGTGCAAAGGAAAACCAGGGTTCAAAGTGACTGGCCATTATTTAAGAACATGTGTTTCTCACAGCTTTAAATACTGCATTTACTTTTTTCCCTATCTTTGTACTTGTTTAAGTTTCCCCTTTATTATTTGCCTTTTTTGATATCAGCTTCTCAATTGCTCCAGACCCCTATTTATTCTGCTAGTAAGATACAAAACCAGTATAAGGCTTAATTCCTTCCAGCCCATTTTATTTTGGGAAAATTCAGAGACAGCCCTTTCAATAACTTTGATGATTATCAGAGTAGAGCATAGGTGATCTGTTGAATTGTCATTTGCATGCTTTTCTACCATATGTGCCAGAAAATGGGATGTTCATAAGACAGAGAGAGAAGGGGTCAAATCAAAGACATTTTTTCCACATTTTTTCTTTGAAAAATATTTTGGATGAGTTTTGAAGGGGCGGTTTGGCTTTTTGTTGTTTTTTGTTTGTTTGTTTTTCCCTGTTCATCAATTCAATCAAGAAAATAAATTATTTACACTGCCCTAGAAATATATCCCGAATCAGTTACACCAACAAAATAGAAAATGTCAATGTTAGAAGGTTTAAGTTAAAATAAACCCTTAAACCAAGACATATTTACTCTTCAGGAATAGTATAGATGAGCATGCCTGTGTTCTACAGCTTCTCATTACTCACTGAATTATCTGGAAAGATTAGAAATGGGAGACTACTTTTAAGAGTGTAAGATTTAACATGGAAATACATATTAAACTCCTGATCTTTTAGAATTTGCAAATAGGTCTTAGCTACTCTTGTTTATGTCAATTGACAATTTAGATAATTATACTCATGAGAGTTTGACAAGGTAGATTTGATATTTCTGAGAACTACATCTAGCCATATCAAATAAGAAAATGAGAGCATGGAAAGCATACAACAAATGAATTCAGTTTGAAGCCAAATTGCACTTTGAGAGACCTCACTTTATAGATACATAGTAAGATGCTGAAACATTGTGGAAATTGTTTTTAAGTCCAAGTTTTTCCTGTGTATTTTCAGCACCTAATCTAAGTGATTGGGAACAGTCACTAGGAATCAGCAAGATGCTACTTTTACTGAATTATTTCAGGTTGAGCAGTCTCAAAATATTCACCAATACTATTTATCCAGTTAAGATTCTGACCCTGTGGGGGTTAAGTAACAGAATATCATTAAGGTGAGATAGTAAAACAGTTACCTAGAAGCAGCTCAAAGACATCTATAATAAGAAGGGCTTGACTGGTTTATCACAAAGATAAAAATTACCAAGACTAAAGAAGGAAGGAGCAAGGACCAGTCATTGGAGACACTGGAATAGGGACGTATTATCACAGAGACTGAAAATACGACAGCTAAGTCTTTTCTTTACACTACACTGTTACCCACTTTTCATACAAGCAGCTTAAAAATAGTAGTGATTAATTTAAAACAAATTCACATATGACAAATCTCTACTTGTGTATCCATAAAAATAATACAAGGAATATAATTAGGCTGCTTTTCTCAAACATGATTACAGTGATGATTTCACCCATACATGGGGCTCATTCTCTGTAGTCCACTAAATTTCCTTAGTATCACCTTTTCTTGGCCATTCATTCTGTATTTCTTCCAGGACGTAGTTTAATTTCAGTCATTCCATATTTAACAACATACAGATATCAGTTTACTTATAATGTCACTAGTTATTTCTGCTCTGAAGCATTTTTTTCTAGATTATTCCTTTTTTCGGCAAAATCTGGAGGACAAAATAATGGCAGAGATTAAATTGCACATTACCTTGTTTGTGAACATATTGTTCATGGGCTGTATTTTTTATTAGAACAGATTGATATTTCCTTGAATTTTAATATCAGTGTACATGAAGACCTGATGCACATTCCATTTAGCTGTTTACATAGACTCCTTCTGACATAAGTGTTCCTACAACTAACTGAAGGTGAAAAACTCTGTGTAATTTCTGCATAAATAATTGCAGGTGTAAAAAGAAGTCCTGTTTAAGCACAGGTGTTAAATAAAACTGTAAATTACTGATATTAAAGAGCCAAGAAGAAAGATTAATCATGTGTTTAGGAGCACCATCAAAATTCAAATCAAATCTTTCCTTTGAACTCTTGATTTTACCTTAAGGTAATTGCAGCAAGGTTGGATCTGACTAATTCAAGCTTATTTTATATATAAAAAGCTATGGATTGTCTCTATTGCTTGATAAACACATAACAGCAAGCACTTTTTTTTATCCCTTATTCATAAAGCTTAAATATACTTTTAACTGTACAGAGAAACACAAAAGATTAAAGGTGGGATTTTTAAAATACATGGAATTTAGCAGTAGAAATCTGCTGGAAATGTTTGATTTTTAAAATTTTAATTGGGAATGAATACTCCCCCAAAACTGCAAAGGTCTCAGAAAAGGAACACAGGCGTAATTATGGGACAACGTACTCAAGACGACCTTGCATCCAAAGCTAGAAACACAGAAAGTTCAGCCTATGCTCTATATTCTGAAGTACTTTCTAAAACCGTCCTCTGAGTATATATTGAAAAATAAAGTATTTCATCAAAGTGACTTTTTTACACATACTATGATATACAGATCTTTGCCTTGCCCTCCCCTTTCTGTGTCTTTCTAGGTCTTCAGTGACATATATAACATCAGGATTCCTGGTCGCTATCAAAAAGCTGTCATTTACTGTACATTTTCTAGCTTTTCAAAGATTAGCTACAAGCCTGTAAACTGCAGGAAACAGTGTTAATAACACCATGAAAGCAATGCATACAGGACCTGAGCAGCTGTGCCTTCCAGAGAACTGAAAACCTTGCTGTGGAAGTGTTTAAAATGCATCTTGACATAGGGAAAAAAAGGTATCTATGATTCTGTTAAGGGACATCATTGTATCTATATCTACACGTGTGTATATACATATACTGCCTTGTAGAAAAAGCAATAGAATTGTTCTTACTTTTGATAAACTGTTCTCAACTAGTCATCAAGGCTAAAACCTCATCCAAGCAACAGTCACACCCCTAAATTCAAACCCCAGCGAAAAAAAATAGCTGTTACTGAACTCATCACAAAGGAAACCAGGATGCACGTATAGATCATACGACAGATGAAACTGTAGGAAGGAAGCTTTAATGACTGGAACCACAGAGACTGAATCTAGAAATTCTGAATGAGCACCGGCAATTATGCACTTGAGATTTCCTCCAATTTCTCTCAAAATAAAAGGTAAAAAAAGGTAACCAAAGCATTAGTCTTAGGGCAGCAAGGTGCTTATTAAGATTAAAAGATTACCACATACACTTTAGCTCTCAATGCTGGTTTCATTGGGGGAGCACAGTCTTCTGCTGTATTTCTATCTTCTGAAATCAATGCATCTAGCTCTTCTCCCCCACCTCCACCCCACAGGATACCCCCCATGAAATCTACAACAAGGTCTCCTGTTTCAGTCATTTTGTAGTCTAGTTCAGTGTGGTGGCTTACTTGCGTTTCTTTTCACAAAATTTTATAGCATCCTTCTTGCCATCATATTAAACTAATTCTTTCCATCCGTTACATGCTGACTGCTTGACTTCTGCTTCTATTGTTCAAATTTGATATCTTTGGTCTTTTTATTACCATTCACGCAATGATTTATTACCTTATTTTACCTTCCCTGTATATGGCTTTATTTCAACTGCTTCACTTCTAACATCTCCCTCCTGCCAATAAATCTCAGTTTTCTCAATTTCACACTGGCTTTTAACCATTTTGGTAAGTTCCATTTTCCCCTTTCAAAGCAGACATGCAAAAATATGAAGACACAGGGGCAAACAGATCAATTAGGATGGGTAAAAATAAATAGTGGTTAGAATTGCTCCCCATTTCCTTCAGTAAGCCCAAACAAAAGTCTTGTTAAGATGTTTAAAACTTTTTTTTTTTTTTTTTACTTCATCTTCCCCTGCAAATTTTGTTGACCCAAAACCCCTGGCAAGTGTGTGAGACCCAAGGAGGATAGCGGTCCCAAGGGAACGGATGAAGATGACCAGTGTTGATCAGAGGAGTCTCACATGAGTGTTCTATATTTGCAGGCAGCAAACACTTTAGCCCCTACAGAGTCTGCAGTGCTCCTCAACATATGAAATAATCTGCTGGTTTTTACTGAAATGCTTCCTTTGCCTCATATATATTTTTGTTGGCCAGGAACTTTATAACAGTTCACAAATTTATGTTCTCCCTTACCTTTGAGCTCCATTGCTACTTGCTTGAGACCAGAAACCCTGATGCTAGCCATCAGGTTGCATTCACCCATGTGCCTACTGAGAAGGACATAAGATTTCCTCCTCTTATATTTGTTTGCTGTATAAAGACTTTATGATCACTCAGGCACTCACCATCTGTGTCCCATACTCAGCATCTATGGGTCAGCCTTCACCATTAGTGCATCCACAGCCATATAGCACCTAAAGTCCTCATTTGCTGTTCCTATCAGAGTCAGCACAGCTTTCAACAAAACAGTCAAAGCTAGGAGGCTTTTCAAAGTAGAAATACTTTGAGAAGGTAAGCGATCTTACAAACGAAATTCTTCTCTGTTAAAAGGTGTGGAAGAGGGATAGAAGTTTCTCCCATGGCTGCTAGACAAACTTTGTTTTTTCTTAAGAGAATGTTTAGTTAAAGGTTGATGCCAGAAACAGCCAAATACCTTCCAATTTCTGAGTACCCACCCAAACAGACCATTACCACAGTCACTGTAAGAAAGAATACTTAGGTAATTTTTCTGCTAGCCTCAAGCACAGCACAGAGTTTGATGAAGCTGTACAACACCCTCCTACAAATATGAAGAAAATACCAACTTCAAGTTGTTTGTTTGTTGTTTTTTTTTTTTTTTTACTTGAGAGCACAGCTTAAAGTGATATAAAGAGCATATACCACACCACTATAAACCACATCCTTATTAAATATCATGTCCCAGATGAGTGCATGTGTGTGTGCATACTCTCATATGCACATGTGCAGTCTGTTTCCCATGTTTGAGAGCTTGAAGAAGTATTCCCAGATTTAGTTTTTCCTAGACAATAAAGTTATTCTATAATGTTTCCAGGCCCTGGTCAGCTGACCACATCAAAACCCCCAATACAGTCACTGAAATCTAGTTAGAGGCCATGATTTTTCTCTCAAGATTCTTCCCAAATTTGCCAAATGATGAAAAGTCACAGTAGTTATTTAAGGGATTATTCAGAACCCCAGTTATGTAATTCAGTAGTATAAACTTCATTTACTCAAAAAATTTCATTTTATTTTAATGACTACTTTATAAAACAAAAATAAAACCTCTAATTTTAAATGCTTTAGAATTTAATTCATTAGTGTACTACTGTAAATGAATAATTATTCCCTTATCCAGAAGGAAAGCACTGGACTAAAATATAGGGGGAAAATTAATTTTTGTTAACAGCTCCCCATATATCACTTAAAGCATAATTCAACTGCCTTACCACAGAAAACGTTTTAAAATAGCTTCATAATTATTTTTCCCAAATCATTTCAAGAACAAATTAAAAAAGAAGAGAGTAAATATCAAGTTAATGCATAAAAAAAGTGTATGAGACTTCTATCATTAACTAGTTATAGTTATCTTTCAGAATTCTTACACAGTTCTCATTTCCAAATTCATTTGGAGGAGTACAGCACAGAAGGTTTGGAAACTGAATGAAAGTAAATATCTTTCAGTTCTTCAGTTAGCTTAGTCTACCTCCTTTACTTACTTTGCTTTCAACTACTCCTTCAGTGGGGAGAGACAGGTTTTTTGTGGAGGTTCGAAGGAGCTTTTTTTTATTTGTGGAGCTTCGAAGGAAAGGGTCATTTGTTGAGGATGAAGGACATGAGGAGGAATCTGTTAACTGGGAAGCTTGTTAGGTCACATCTGAGAGCAGAATTTGGCCCAATACATTTAACAGATCTTCAGATTTCAATGGAAAGCTATTTGCACAGAATGCTGCAACACAAGATTTGATCAAGGAAAAACTGCAAGCCCAGCAAGACTTTATTGACTACTGAGATAGGTTATTATGGTGTGTAACCAATAGGTAAAAAAATACAAAAAAAAAAATCTATGGATATTTGCAGCCCAATTTGCAAATAGGCTGTTTGCCAGACTCCTGTATTTGCTTGTTTAAAGACATAGGAATGTTCCAGATCTAAAAAGTGTACACAGAAAAAAAGTGTTTAATACAATTTGCTTTCAGACCTTGTTGAGTTGTGTTTTGTAATAATTAGTTAAATGTGTACCGTGAAATAGTTCCCAATCTTCAGTTCTGTGCTTTGAAAGAGTTTGCTCTGTGGATCAACTCAATAACCATTTATTAAGCAAAGGAACTGCAGTCTTTCCAGCTCATTTACCTTTGTATGACACACTTGCAATGAAGAAAACATACAGTGAAGAAATGCAGAAAAATAAGTTACTTTTAGCAGTCTTTCAACATAATTTAGCTTCTAGAAGGAGGACAAGGCAATGCTATGCAACTAAGTCTTTGTAACACACCAATTGTTTCCACACAACAGAATTACCCACATAAGTCAATTTTTCAAGAATATTAGATCAGATTATGTGCATTGATGCAAATGACATTAGAGGTCAGTTTATATCTATATTCTTCCACCAAACCTGCTAAAGTCCTGAAGTATCTCTAAATCATTTCAAAAGAACAACCCAGAATAAGGAAGAGCTGCCTATTTTGGCTGTGATGTTCGTTTATCACAATGTCCTTATTACCTAGACAATTGCTTTGCAAAAAGAATGAAAATAACAGAAAAAACAATTTACCCACATTAGTGGTGATACTGTAAATATCATTACATAAAATTTTAGAAGTACCTGATACTGTGAAAGTAAACTTTTGAGTCTAACAAATGGCAAAGGCTATTCTGAGGGAAAAAAAAAACCAGTTCTTAAACATATAAATTCAACTTTCCTTCTATTAAATGAAGAAAATGCAAGTAAACCAATGAGCTTCATCATTATTTTTATTCACTCCCTTTCAAAAGTGAGTGGAGTTTTATGACACTTTACTCCACAGCTTTAAAAAAGAAAAAAAATTGACTATAACCTTTTTTTCAGGTTTTTAACCACTATGTTCAAACTATGCTTTGTTTGAACTAAGAAAGTCATCCTTACTTTGCAGAGCCTACATCTTCAGTACAATTATAGAAACTTTTAGTGGCTTAAAATACACTAGTCATAAACCATTCCCCGAGTTACATTTGTTATTGAGATAGTACTGTAATGTTTGCAGTTTTGTAATTCAAAAGATGATAATTAATATTTTCTTTTACATAAAAGATTATCAACTCTTAATAGCATCCTAAGTGTGTCTTGGATGGCACACTTCAGTTCACAGTGCTACCAATACCAGAAGGTAAGATCAAAAAAACCACAGTTTTATTTTGATTCTGTCTTACTAAGGTGACCTGTCAAAAAGCAGTATTTTCTTAAACAAACAAACAACCCCCCCAAAAAACAGAAATAAAAAACCTGAACTCACTCACTCTTCCTCCCCCATATTCTGCATTTCTGGTACTTCTATTCTGCTCTCACTTCCAGGAGACATGCCTCCCTTCTCGTTCACCAGTAATGGAGGAATGCTGACACAGGAGCATGATCAGATGTATTATTGAGGTTGCTCATGCTCCAGCATGCACAAACAATTTGTCCTAAATCAGTTTGACAAAAATCATGCATCAAAATTCACCTCCCTGAGAAAACCTTTTAGTTTGAAGCATATCCAACTAGTTGTAATATGATTATTCCACTCTGTGTTTATTTCTAGGTCTCCAGCTGGAAGACGAGACCTACAGTTGCCACAGCCAACATCAGCCTGCAGACAGCATCCTCTGTGCTTGCTGGCAGATGAGCATCCCCCTCTCTTTTTGAGGAAAAGCAAAGTGTGCTTTTATGTTTGGGTGCATTAGACAATACCTCTTATTTAGACTGATGTAAATACTCACAGACCAGAACCACCCTGAGACTTTATGTAAAGGTACAAAACAATTTTAAATTAAATCTAAATTTTATCCATGTCATTAGGGGTAAACAGTTTATGATATTTCCTAACCTATGCAACTAGACAAAAATTTTCCATTATGATCTCTTGGATAAGGACAATTTGTCCCTATCCAAGAGATCATCTTCGTGACAGTTTAACAGAGACAGGATGTAACAGATTAAAGAAACATCTTTCAATTTTGTGAAAGTTGTCAATAACTTGGTTTTCAACTCTATTTAATAAAGCAAAATCAAAAATATACCAGTTACTATGAGAACTGGGTTACTTCTAAGCTTTTTTCATTTCTTTTAATTTAAAGCCTGGAAGCTGTTTTGTCTTGAATACTGCTAAGGAGCCTTTATAAATACGGGAATATCTATATGGCACAACCTATTGTGGTGCAGAGAGGGCTGTGCCACTCGATTACTCAGCAGCAATATATCTGTCTTAGCATGGCACTTTGCCGGGAGCAATTGCCCAGCTATATTTGCATAGCCCAGATTTCCACATACTGCTGGCCAGACTATCTACTATCACCTGTAAGTTGGTGACTCTGAAAACAAACCATAATATTCAACGAGACGGAATACTTCATTGCACCACAGTAATTGAGGTTGCCCCAGGGAGCCACCCTAAGACAAAATAGGAGAAAAGTCAACTTCCACATAGCAGCATGTCATAAGAGTACAGTAGTTTGATATTAAACTACATCTAAAATAAGATGTTTCCTTTGCATTTCCTCATAGGTAAGACTTAACTGGCAAGCCAAGTAGTAGAACTCATATCTCATAGGCAGCTTCTGTTTAGGAGAAACACCATCGTTGCATTGATAAATATAACAATAACCACTTTCAGACAATATGATTAAGGCCAAAAAATTGGCTGCAAACTTATCTATTCAGGCTACCTCACCTTTTAGGTGCTGCAATAATTAATTGTTCAAAAAGTATTTGTTGGAGCTTACAATTTACACTCAAGACATTTTATAAGTTAATAGATCTAAGTACAGAATGTACATTTATTTTATCACCTTAACTAGATTCAGTGAAGCGTTACGTCCCTGAGTTTCCCAGCAGTTAGCAATGACATTGCTTATGCGGTATTAGAGACTTCAAATCTGCCAGGTTTGTTGTTGCGGGTTTTTTGTTTGTTTGTTTTGTCCAGACAGACCAATGACACGAAGTCATCTTATTTTATTACAAGTCTACACAAGTTTAGTCTGTGGCACAACTGCATAGAAAAACACAAAACATTTCAAAAGAGATTGTGATCAGCTGAAATAAGAGAGAGATCTACAGAATAATCTATATTAGAAGCCAAAAAGACAGGAAACTGTAGGACCAAATACTAGAATTCTCTTTATTATTGTATAGCTCACTTTCCTTTAACTTGCTGCTTGATTAAAATTGCTAGGCAGTATATTTTATTGTAGAACATTCCCTCATTCAAACAGCCTGAGAAAAATGTGGTGCCAGCTACATGCATTGAGCTCCTTCCTACAACCTTCTCCTCCCCTAGAAAATTCAACTCTTTGCAAAAGCCAATGCAATCAGAAATTGACATCTGTGCTTCTCACCCATAGTCCTAGCATGATTAGAAAAATTTAATTGAAAATTGTTTATTATAGCTAAGCAATGAATAGTAAAAGCTGTTCTCCTTCCATTTCATTTTATATTGAAGACGAACATAGAAGAACGAAGACTAAGTCACTCAACTGTTCTTATTTTGTGTACATTGCAAAAGCATGCAGTGGAACTATTTTCCCCTCCTTATGATTGGAAGCAAGGATGAAAGATGAGGAATGCCCTGTAAAACTTCTGAGCGATCAATTTCAACTCCTTGTAGAACAAGAGTATCAGTACTCTTGTATATGTTCTAGATGTATATATGGAAAGCATGCAAGCCATCTATGCTTCTGTTTCATTTCTATTTGTTTACAGCTCCAAAGCTTTTTTTGTGCTTCACTGCTGGAATTTAACCTCAGAGCTCCTTAGAAGAAAAAATTTGCATCTCCCTTTTAGGTCTTGTGTTTCTCTCCCAACTGGGAGACCCAACAGATGTAGAATTTTACTTTTTAATGCATTCTCTAATGACTCATTTTTAAAGTGACTGAAACACTATCTCTAATTATAGCCGCAATATGTTCCTCAGTGAATTTCACATCCTGTCTAAGCATCACATTATGTTCTTCCAATAATTATAGCCTTTCTTCCATCCTTTTTGCTTTTATTTCAAGCCAGTCAAAACTTAAATTCAGTCTTTAACTTCATTACATAAAGCCTGTCCCCCATACTAGATGTTCTTTGGATGTTCAAAAGTAGTTGCTGTTTAAGGCCACCGTATAAACATTTCAACACATTGATTCTTTCCCTGGTGGTTACATGATATACTTCAGTCTGAACTTCCAAAACCAAAGTTTAAACTTTATTCTGAAGGCTGTCCTCACAAGGAAGCTAATTTATACACATCTCTATGAAAAGGTGTATTTTAAAAACAAATAGGTATAAACAAATCCATTGTATTCCTTTGTCTTAAATACCCTTTCCTCTCATAGGGGATTGAGTCAAGACACAGATAGCTGTCAATAATTAAAAGTCTTCTAATGAATAAACTGTTATTATTAATAGCAGATAACTGTTCACACAATGCATTCATTTGCTTGGTCCCCCTTACATGCATACACACATACCCTTAGTTACCCTATTGGAGCAACAGTTGGGAGGGCAACATCAGCTATTTATTCAGAAGTGGCACATCATATGGATGCATCACTGACTTTTAGGTCAGAAAGTCCCTCAAGGGATTTTTTTGTGCTTCAACAGATGTGTAACTAATCCTATCAACTGCACATAGCAGCCACTGTCTTCTTGGATGTGGTCTGAATCATACAGCCTGTCATTGATGTTAATATGTGCCAGTGGCCTTGTACATTTTCAGCCGACTGTGTCCTAAGTTTATGAGTTCTTGGGGATCCAACAGGACCCCTAGTCTTCAGAGCTGGTGGATTCTTAGGAGCCCCTCACATGTTCTCTCAGCACATAACTTTCTTCTCTTTGGCCTTCCGTTTCCTGGCAGATGTTTCTCTTTTCAGATAGATAGGTACTAATAAGTGATATTGACACAAACTGGCACAGGGGGGACTTTCAGCACATTTTCTTCTTAAAAGGATCTCAAAGCTATCAGCTTGCTACATCCTGTTTTGGTATATTACTTCTCTGTGATAGAAGTGCACCTAAAGACTCATTTAAAATGAACTTGCACTGAAAGAGTGCAAATATTTAAGTGGGCATATTTAGTTTGCAGATGATACATTGATGTTCTCCAAAGCATTATGTTCCTTCCACCATACTTCAAAGAACCAAAATTTTATCTTTAATTTTTCCCAATTTCTCATTTCCCCTTTTTTCTATAAGTAGGGGAGTTGAGTGGATACAGAAAACCCTAATTATTACATTGCTGGAATTTCTCTCACTACCTAACCAGAGGGAAAACAGTCAAGAGAAGCATCTTCTCTTGAGAGAAGCATCTTGGGGGTTGGACTAGATGATCTTTAAAGGTCCCTTCCAACCCAAACTCTTCTACGATTCCATGATCTTCCTTGATTGCACACTTAGGCACACACTAAATCAGAAAAATGAACTTCAGGAAAATAAAACAACTTTCTATCTTTTTCAGAGAAGGGCAGCAATGCATCTTGGCTGCAGTATGGCCAGATCTGTTTTAAGTTGTTCTATAACAACCAGAGTTTTCACGGGCTGTACTTGTTGGTCACTACTACAGAAGTTGCTTATTTGCCACACTCTCTTCCAGTCAAAGCTACAGAAGAATATCTATAGCTCTGCAACACTGGTAAGGAATTGAATAAGCTTGGCCCAACAAAATAGACCAGAGCAAAATGTTCAGTAACACAGTCAGTCAGTCCTGGACTGACACTTGCCCTAACGCAGATCACTCAGCACACACACTCCTCCCTCCCAATTTTTAGAGCAAGAACTCATTGTGCTCTGGAGGTACCTCATCACCCTATATGTACTCAGAGAGAGTATCCTGTATACTGTATGTAAGATTATTGAATATTGTTGTAATTCAGCAGTCTGCACCTCAAAATACCAATTTAACTATCAATCTCAGATATGCTAAGTTTCTTCCAATCATAAATTTTCACTCTTTTTCATTTTAGTTCAGATCTTTTCAGGGAATATGACAATATGTTGCTGCACTTCTGAAGTCAGTTATACACTTTTTAATACCACTACCTCAGGTCAAGAACAATACAGTTGTGACTAGATTTCAGCCTGGACTCAACTAATTCCACCAGAAAATATGTGCATCCTTCCTGTAAGTCTAAAAAAAAAAAAAAAGCCACCACAAAAAAACCCCAGCCAGTCTCAGATATATGCACTTGTCTCTGTCTTGGATGACTGAGCTGCTGATCTTCCAGTTTCTTGGTAGCTATTTATCCAGGATGTTACGTCTGTCTTTGTCCTTATGATAGCATGTCAGATGCAAGTTTCTGGAAGGATGTCATGCTGATTTAGTGCTGTGAGAGACTGAAAGAGTTAATGTCTCAAACATTGTGGCAAGGCAAGTTCTGCATAACAACAAACTGTAGGCGAGAAATCGGTTAGCAGCAGGGCAGGAAGGCCATGCTGGAGGGTGCACACCTCCCTGTTCTGATGTGCTGAGAGGGGCAGCTCACCGTGTATGGCCAAAGATCAAACAATGGTCATGCCTGCAGGGAGGAAGAAGTTACTCCGCAAGCCCACCGACCCATTTCTCAAGGTTCTGAAGGTACAAACCATACACGGCACCTAATTAGCCTAATGAGTTTGAGTCCTGCCTGAAGGAGGGACAAGGAGACTATACAAGTGTATGAATTGAAGCCCCACATGTGTGCGCCCTCCAGAACTGGACCTCTAGACTGGCTGGACCAGCACTGGACCCAGAACCAGTGAAACCTTTCTCTTTTTTCCTCTTTCTCTCTCTTTTCTCTCCTTCTCTTTCCTTTTCCATAATCCCTACACCTCATCCCTTTACATATTAAACTGTTGACCAAGTCTGGGACTAGGAGCAGATCCAGCCACCCCCAGGCTCTTCTCTGAGAAGGAGTCTGGAAAGCAAGGGTGTCTGCTCTGAACCTCCTGACCCAATGGGAGGGGTCTCCTTCCCTGAGCTGATGTACATGGCTAACACGGGTTACACGGTTTACTGAGGTAGTTTCATGGCAATTCTTGTTGTGAGAAACCCCGCCACCCAGTGTCACGCCTTCCAAATTCACTTTGCTTCTGCCATAAATAAAATGTTTGGTGTCGTTTCACCTTAATTTAACCCAAGGGAATTCCGAACTCACTACAACCCCTCCCTGGTCTGTCCAGCACGAGTTGTGACAAGTGCAACCATAATGCATCCTTTTGCTAGGCATCCTTTAATAAGAGCTAGTTAAAAGCTGTCCAATAAATGTGTAAATTTATTCTCGAGTTGTAAAGTCACAGTGAAAAAATAAGAGCAGAATCAATTAAGAGAGCTCACAGTTTAAATGAACTTATACAGTTCATCAGAAAAAAAACCCACTTTACTGTGCTCATAAAGATGGCATAAAAATATTTCAGTCTGGCTGTCAATGCCAGCATGAAAATATTTTCATTGACAAGAGAAGCGTGCATCAACTAGGTCTTGTGACAGCTGCCATCTCCCATTAGCAACAGCAAGGAAGGTGGAAGGGAAAAGATTTTTGAAAAGAGGAGTTAGTATGGTAAAATAAAGCTTCAGTTGCAGAATTTAGGGCATTTTGAACACACAGCAAAGCGCATCACAGATCCCCAAACTGCAGCCAAACAGGCCCCATAGAGAACCCAACCTGGTACAGCCATATTTATTGTAAGCCCCAGGTTGTCATCTCTGTGCTGTGATGCTCTATACGAAAGGAATGTACTTAGAAGTAGTTCAGGAATCTCTTCCCATGAACCTGACATTTTTTTGTTTATTTTAAAGTCAGGATAAAGGCTGGCTTTCTGAATGTCAGGGATTCAGGCCTTGTATCCAGGTCCTACACTAACAATACATTTTGGCTCAGAATTTGGATTAGGAAAATACTCAGTTATGAAGAAAATACCTATTTTTAATATTGCGTTCTAAAGAGACATTTCAAAAAAGGCCAGAGATATTCTAATTTATTTTTTTTACTATATGTAGAATTTAAAGAAAATTGTTTCCAGTTACAGATGGGATTTAAATGTTAGCACTCCACCACTGTGCATAGCCAGTTCAGCTTTTGTGCATTCTAAGAATCTATATAATTGGTCACACTTTTTGTTTAGTTTTATTAAAGAAGACTGGATGGCTTGGGTAATGGCAATAAATACAAACTGTAGGCTGCAATATCAGATTGTCGTAAAAAAAAATAAATCGTTGGGAACTGAGATACAGTAGCATCCATGAGAAATGGTTTTGACTTAAATACACATAAGAAGATTGTGGATTGTTAGGTTCTGGACTGGCAGAATGGACAAGGTTCTAACAGCTGGGAGACTCGCCACACTTTCAAACCTTTGCAATCACTAATGCCGGAAATTGAAAACTTGCAAGAGGTACAGAGCTATCATTTCTCAGTGGGTCTTTTCGATCCAGAGTAGATGAACATGTCTACACTGCCACTTCCTGCAGAGCCCATGACTAGCACAGTGTACAGGGCTAAAGCATCAGTGCATATGCATTTTACGTGTATATGTTTATATAAAATATACTTTAAAAGAAAAATGCTACAGTTCTTTATAGTTAATTCTAAGCAGGTACATAATAAGATAGGCAGTACTGACAATTTAAAATAGGGCTTTTAAAAAACCTCTTTTGCCCATCCATACAACCAATTAGGTTTCTTCATTGCTCTGGTTTTTGTTGTTTTTTCCTTTTCTTAACAGAGTGGATCATTCAGATTCAAAATAGGGTACAAAAATAATGTGTTGTTCACTGGAACAGATTTGCATCATATAAATACCTTGAGTAAGCTTGAAAATAGAAATGTAGAAGCCAAATATCAATGGTCATTGAATGGCTATAAGTTATTATTTATCTCCACAAGATGAAAAGAACAGTGACATGGAGGAAACAGGACTTCCAATAAGCAAGTCAGGAGGGAAAGAAGTGGCATGACAGAAATGGAGATGTGATTGCAATCACTTGCAGCTACTATAAAGGAATAATGGACGTGAGTTTTAAAACCATATAAACAATACCTTTGTAGTAAAGTAATAAAAGCATTGGAATTAGAGTAATAATCCCGTTTCATTCATTCCATTTGGAATAGATACTCTTAAGCTAGCCATCCAATGCTGTGATTCGAACACCAACCCACCATTTCTTGAAGAACTACAAACAGCTGAAGCAAACCAACTAGGCAGAATTACCTGGAAAAAGGAAGTATTTCAGAGCAGGCCATACTACACAAGAAGAAATACAACATATCTAGTCATATATGTCATTCTTAACCATTCTTAGACATTAAATAGGGGCCTATTGTGAAGAAGTATTTTCTTTTATATTTAATTTGGCTTTTTTTAAATCATAACCCCTAAATTCCTAGCAGGTCCATTCAACAGTCCAGTAACCTCCTCTGTTATGCTTCCTTTCTGCAGTAGGTCGACCCTGGCTGGACACCACGTACCCACCAAGCCACTCTATCACTCCCCCTCCTCAGCTGGAAAGGGGAGAGAAACATGTAACAAAAGACTCATAGGTCAAGGTTAAGGACAGGGAGATCACTAACCAATTACTGTCACAGGCAAAACAGACTTGACTCAGGGAACTTAGTTTAATTTATCACCAATGAGAAATAAAACCAAATCTTAAAACACCTTTGCCCCACCCCTCCCTTCTTCCTGGGCTCAAGTTCAGTCCTGATTTTCTCTACCTCCTCACCCACAGCGGCACAAGGGGACAGGGAAAGGGGTTGCAGTCAGTTCATCACATGTTGTTGTCTCTGCTGCTCCTTCCTCCTCACACTCTTCCCCTCCTCCAGCATGAGGGTCCCTCCCATGGGAGCCAGTCCTCCACAAACTTCTCCAGCATGGGTCCTTCCCAGGGCCTGCAGTTCTTCACAAACTGCTCCACCGTGGGTGTCTTCCATGAGGTGCAGTCCTTCAGGAACAGGGTCACAAGTCCTGCCAGCAAATCTGCTCTGTGGGCTCCTCTCTCCACAGATCTGCAAGTCCTGCCAGAAGCCTGCTCCAGTGTGGCCTTCCCATGGGGTCACAGCCTCCTTTGGGCATCCACCTGCTCTGGCATGGGGTCCTCCATGGGCTGCAGGTGGATATCTGCTCCACCATGGACCTCCATGGACTGCAGGGGGACAGCCTGCCTCACCATGGTCTTCCCCATGGGCTGCAGGGGAATCTCTGCTCCGGCGCCTGGAGCATCTCCTCCCCCTCCTTCTTCACTGACCTTGGGGTCTGCAGGGTCACATATTCTCACTCCTCTCTCCAGCTGCCGTTGCACAGGTTTTTGTTTCCCACCTTCTTAATGTGTTGCCACAGAGGTGTTATCACCACCATTGCTGATGGGCTCAGCCTTGGCCAACAGCAGGTCCGTCTTGGAGCCTATCAGACATGGAGGAAGCTTCTAGGAGCTTCTCACAGAAGCCACCCCTGTAGCCCCCCCACTACCAAAACCTTGCCACACGAACCTAATACACTTCTTTATATCTAAGTATTTCAGGACCAGTCATGCAAAGCACTATGCATGGATTTTTGGTGTAATTAAAACATCTGTTAAACACCCGGCAACTTTTAACATATCATGGCCATAAAAACTCCATCAGGAAAGAAAAAGGCCTTAGATGCTACTTGATACTTCAAAAATATTAGTAATTAAAGCTATGAAATAAAAAGAGCCAGAGGTCAGTAATACTGCTATGAGATACTCGAAGGAGAATAAGTAAGAAGCAGCAAATAAGGCAGAAAATTTAAGTAAGTTTTCATTACTATTCATATTTAGGATCCTCTCCAAAGACTCAAATGATAATCTATAACTGCATATCACATCTCATTTCCCTTGCAGGGCTCTTGTTGCCATTATGAGTGGGGTTTTCTGCATGTATGTGCACACACATGCATATGTGTCCGTGTGTGTGAGCTACCAGAAGATGCATAAGAGGGCACAATAGATATTGTAGCAGTACAAATAATGTAACTCATTAAATAAAAGTCAGATTCTTTTCAAGCTCTTAAGTTACTTCCATTTTCTTTTGCAAATGTCTACAAGAAACATATTAAAATGTGATATGCATAATGAAAGGGCAGAAGCACTTTCAAGTTGATTAGGATAGACAAAATATCAAATACAAAGATGTGGTTTTGCCTTCTACATACCCACTGTGGACCATGACTGGAAGTTAAAAAATACATTATTTCATGTACACACCCTAGCAGATGTTGGAGACATTCAGTGCACAGGAGATTTTTGAAGAAAGCTAACTTTTCAATGGGTAATTGATTTGAATATAAAAGAAATCTTATTGTATGGGACCAAACTGAAGAAAAAGCGTGGAACACAAAAAACCCCATGTGTTAAAATGATGCAACAGCAGGATCTCTGAACGGAAATTGCAGTACTTAAGTCTCTTCATACCAGCCAATTTGACAGAATTGCAGAAGACATACATATGTTATCGAGCAATGATTGTGCCATTAAACAAAGACTGGAAAATATTGAAAATGAGTCAGAAGGAGCTCAGATTGAGATGGTAATGTTGAAAGAGGAAAACGAGACACTTAAGAACAGAAGATAAACAGGGCAGAAAATGGAATAACCTATCAAAATGATTATTCAATAATGGCAATTATACTTTCAGCAAGATGAGACCATGCCACTAAATTAGGATCAGAGCAGCAGCTAATAAATTCCAAACTGTGTGCTGGCTGAGTAGCTATTTGATACAATTCTCTACAATGGCAATTAGAGTTATTGTAGCTTACAGCATAATTTAAAAAAAGCTTGAGATCCCAAGCTTATTATACACAACCAGGTCACAAACCTCAAATTTCAGTATGTAGAACCCACACATCCTAGATGCCATAAGGCCAGACCTTCAGCTGGTCTGAGGGAAGTATAGTGCCATGTAAGTTAATGACAGCATACTGGTTCACAGCCAGTTGACTGACTACTGTCCAAGAGAGGACAAAGCTCAAACCTAAGAGGAGCCATGCGCTGTGCACCACTCTGCCACCAACATGTCAAACAAACTGCTATACCAATGTGCTAAATGGAATAGTACTGCCTCTTCTAGCTCACCTGTAAATCTGACCTTGTTGCCAACTATTGTTTTGAGACAGACTTCTTAAAACACAGACATTTCAACTTATAAGGTACCAGACTAGACTGTTTTGTACATCAGGCATTTTATTCTTTTAGGATTTTTGTCCCAGAGTAATGGCTTCTGCCATTTTACTTAGAGCTATAGAATATGTTTCAGTTGATTTAGTTTATTCCCATTCTTGCTAACTCAGAAACATGTTTAGATTGTGTTTGATCAGATACGGTTCATAGATTTAAAAGAAAAAGAGAGGGAGGGGGAAAATACCATTAATACATCTAGAAACATAATGTCTCTAAAACCACTGGAACTGAATGAAAATTGCATAATCACAGGAAAATTCAAGTGGCAGCTTTCAAGTCTGAAAGCGAAATACAACAGTTAATTTAATAAGAGTATTATATTGTAACAGAATTTTTTGTTAGAACAGATTTAGGTCAGAAATTTTCTGACAGCTTTTCATCTGGAAAAAACATTAAGTTTTGGAAAAATAATAATAAAAACCAATCCTTCTTATATGAAGGTGTTGATTTTAGGAAAGAGGCCATCCAGAAAGGATCTACAGAACCAGAGAGGAATTTTCACGGAAACCAGATACTCATCATAGAAGCAAACAGTCTAATGGCTTTCATAACTGCTTTCATAACTAGAAATACCACCCACCAGAAATCACACCCCACACACCTTCCAACCACCCAGGCAAATTCTCTGAATATTTTTAGTAGTTATCTCTCACTCTCCTGCAGCAGATTACTATTAGTCAGTCTTGTTCCCTGTTCCTGCCCTACCCTGCTTCTTAAAGTGAAAAATCACTGAATTCCAATTCCTGATCAGCACAAATCATAAAATACCTACATTTTTATCACAGTTCTCATAATTTCATGTCTTGTTTTAAGTTATAAATAACTTCCTGCCTTCTGAAAGTTTTTGTGATAAGCAATAAATCAGAGGGATGTTGAACAGCAAGTCCTACACATAGTTGCATCTGAATCACAAGAATATCCACCTGGCTCTGTCTTTGATTGCAACTACAATTGCAGGTCAGTTTCTGTCCTGCTCAATGACTAAGTTACATGAATGGACCAATACTATTTTCAGCATTTTATATTGGTAGATGAGTTATGGAAACAGGACACATGATTATATTGCAGCTAACAATCCATGGCAACAAAAATGTGTTTTCATAAGGTAGCATTAATGCTGCTTTGAATGTATTAGCTTTGTATCTGCATGTAAACCAAACTTCATGCAAATAAAGGCAAACCCATATGCTTTTATGTATTTTACTAGAAATGCTGTACAGCACTATCCGACAATGATTAGAATCTGCTGTTGAAAAGCTCTTGGTAAACGCAGAAAATGACAAGTTCAATAATGTATATGCTGGTGTCCTATTTCTACTTGGTTCCCTCATGTCTCTACTTTTAGACTTCAAACATCAAAAAGCTATCCACTTAATTTGATGTTTAAAAATACTTACTTAGATGAGGTCAGCTTTCTAAATAGTATTGTTCTTTCTCTCATGTCACACGCTTTGAGGAAAAAAAAAAATCCTAAAGTTAACACCAAGCTGTTAAAAGTCAAAGAACAATGCTTTAACAATATTGTTGAGAAACTAATCTGCATCTTTAATGCCTTTTAAAGTCTTCTAATTTGGCTTTATAAAACCAAAAGTAACAATACTGTCATTCACAGAAATTGTGATCTTAGAACATATCCTGTATTTTTCCCTAAAGTTTGTTCAAATGCCATTTAAGTAACTTATTTCATAAAGGTGACCATCTTAAACTAGTCACTTCAAGCCAGAAGGAAAAAAAGATTTGAACAGTCTTGGGCCTTCATTCTCCCCTCAGATTTGTCCTTTAATTATTTTGAATTTTCCATGTACCAAAAATGAGAAATTACACTTACTGGCATTCACTGGCGATTTCCTTTCTTTTAGGAAACAAACAAAAACAAACAAACAAACTACTTATTTGCAGAAAATGAAAGTGCAACAAACACTTCTTTTGTAAATCCTGTTGCAGGACTATTTATAGAGAGGGCAGTATCAGAACAGCTACTTCTAATTAGAATAAATTTTTGTGACACTGGAAATTGATTCTGAAGACCTTAACTCTGTTCCCAGCCCTAGGCAGCAAGTTTAAAATGGTTGGGCAGGGAGCATCCCTTTGTTCAGCACTACACGCTTCAGCTGTATCTTCTTTTAAAAGGAGAGTGTGTGTGTGTGCTTTCAGATGTTGTACAGTACCAATGAAATCCAGACACATGTGTGTGAACCTCAATTACTTGAGGTTTTACCAAGTTATTCCAACCTGTCAAAGTTATCTGCTTTGGTTTCCAATTCCATTTTATAGCTCTGTGCTTTCTAAAGAGGTACTTAAGTACCTGGAATAACATCGAAGGGGGAGATCATGTGTAGAGGTCCTAACCAACTGCTGACAGTGAACAACATTTTCCTCTGCCATAAAAATCTTAGTTATCTGACAGACACTGGGGTTTACCATGCAAACCACTGCAGATAGTACCTTTAGTTTTGGCAGTCTGCAGCCTTGAGACAGGACATTGTTGTTTCTAAAGAAAAACAAATGACTGGATTAGGCTGGGTGACACTAACCAGCATCCATAAGAAATTTCGTTCTACATGCCGTTAATCTGAGTTTTGTTGATTTTACTTCTCTGCCATTTCTCTGTATCCAAATATGAATCCTCATCCTACTGTATAGTCAAATGCTATAACTAGACATTTCTACTTCTTAGAAGTTGGAGATTTTTTTAGACTGTAGATTTATGACAAATCGCATGGAACTAACTCATTAATAACACTTATTTTGATTATAGGTATCTCACGTCATAGGGGCTGGTAGATATATGCCACTTTATCTTGTTATGCCACTGTTTAGCCCAGGAAGAAGAGAATAATTTCATCTCTAACTCTTGCTGGATTGTAAGAAGTTTTGTAAGAAGTCGGATTTACAAAAAGTCTTTTTGTAAATTTATTTGTTATCTATTAAACTCTGCAATGAACTCTGAGAAATGGAAGTCATTTTCCCATTTAACAAATGAGGGATGTGGAGTGTAATCTTTGCTCCCATTATTGAACACACAACTATATATCTGTCCGATGGAAATCAGTGACTTCTTTATGAATAAAAGTTAACCTGGCTGAGAAATGTCCGTATGGCATTTTAATATTTTGAAATCTGGGAACAATAGCAGTGCCAGTGAAATAAGATACAGATTTGTTTTTTGTTTTTTGTTTTTTGGTTTTTTTTTAATCCTGTTCCTTTAAATCATTCTATTTAAACCAGTTTCTCCTCTTGAGACTAAACAAGGAATGTCAGTGTAGCTCATCTTCCCTGTAGATGGATAACTTTCATCAGAGTATATACTAGTCCCATCCAGCAGATTTTTTTCTCCCTGACTGCACTTGAATAGACTGGAGTAGGGCAAGTTCAATATTATCCTCATCAAGCTCAAAAAAATCCGCCCAAACCCAGAAAAAACCACCCCCACACAGCAACTACATTTCCAAACTATGTTTTATGTCTCTTCTGTGGGATATATATTTTAAGACTAAATTTGATTAAATATCTGTACTTTCTCTCTAGCAGTATCACATTTGGGATCTACACCTGCAAGGAGTAATCACCCTGGTCATCCATTTTTGGTGAAAATACCTAAACTCCAATAACCTACAACACTTCACAATTTGCAGTCAAAACTATAGAGTAGCAGCCATGATCTCACCCTGCTCCTCTTGTTGTGAACCACTACCTCTTTCTCCTACCCCCATAATATTTTAAGTGGTTGCTGCTGTGACAGTTCTGCTAGAGCATTAGTTACTTTCCTCATAGGAAATCCCCAGGGCAATGTCACATTACACTACCATTAACCCCATACCAGATTACCTCTTTCCAATTCCTTGCTCTTAGCAGATAGGTTTCTTTCCTTTTCATACCATGTGGCACAAGTAACTTCTCTGCTTTTTGGGAAGGGTGCTACTTATGAAGCTGGCAGACCAAAAAAAATGAAGCTAAGGTTGAGTCCAAACACTGGTGACCCCTTCACCTCTCTGAAGAAATTAAAAGGTATAAGTATTACAGTAAGTATACTAGTTCTTGGAATAGAGATGTTCAAGTACTTATTTTACAGTTCTATTCTCATTTGGTTTTAATTTCAATCTAGAAATCATACACTCATTTGACTAAAACTTAAAGCAGATGAGAACACTTCAGCTATGTTAGCAATCTTATCTGAGATTAGACAAATCCTTTAACTACCAGGTTGCTTAGATGGATGAAACAGAAACCACCAACACACTTGAGCAGTGTAAGCACAATGATGTTTCCTACAGTTCCTCTGTTTGACCAAAGCATTTAATAGGAAACTCTTTATGGTGATAGACATTTTTTAATTAACACAAACCCATAAATAAATGGAATTAAATTTTCCTTATAAGGAAAGAATATTAAGGTTACAGTTTAACATAAAGCTGAAGTTATAAAATTACAAGCTTGTGCACCTTACAACTCCTTCGAGTGATCAAATACTTAGAGAGGTTATGAGATTTAGACACCTAAAGAATGTGTAAAAGACAGGCACATAACCATCCTAAAGCTGTTGCAGTGCTGCATAGCTCTGCCTTCTTCAGTACATTCACCAAAGGTCCATTTCCTCAAGTCGGATCCTCAGTTGAGCTCAATAGGTCTTAAGTGTCAGAAAATTAGTAAACATTGTCCTTATTTTCATGTCCATACTTTCACCTTTTCTCTCCCACTTCCCCTTTAAAACAAGTGCTTACTCCTTATTCTCCTATGGGAAAAAACCCCCACTGTAACAAATGTAGCTATTTTAAGAGATGTCTCACAGTTTTAAGAGTTGCCACCCTTTCATTTCCTCCTGGATTCAAACATAGTGTTTCCCATTTCATACACTGATTTTATGAGCTCCCTCTTTATGACAAAATTTGCTGACTAGTGAATGAGATGCTCCTGGAAAATAGATCCAGTATCCCAAAGTTTTTTCAGTCCATGAATAAACAAAGAGCTTCACCAGTTGAACAGTTGTTTCTACAAAACATACTTGTTCACCTGTAATTACATATTCAGAAATAACAATTCAGGCAATTAGATACATTCATTGTTTCATTTGGATGGACACTACAGACTGTTTAAAACTATTGTTTTCATTTAGAGTGAGCAATTTTCATAATAGTTTGCTAATAAATCAACCTCCTGATCAAGAATTTGAGATGCTGTCTCACCTAACAGTAAATTCATCGTGGATACAAAGATCTTGCATACATTACACACTGTATGCTGGAGACAGAGTGGGAGACTGCATAATTTTGGTAGTACATCCACTAAAATGAGGGAGTTCATCAGAACTTTCTGTAAAGTAATACTAATATGGATTTTGCAGATAAACTGCTGCACAGACAGTGAGACCAGGGTCTCAAGTTGCAGAAGTATCATATTGAAACAATAAAGCATATTCTGAGCCTACCACATGGAAAGGTACATGCATAGATCTCCATGTACCCCAGTGCTTACTAAATGGGAAAGGACAAAAATCAATAGCAAGAGAAAATGCATTTTCACATTTTGAAGTGCTGCAAGTAGCACAGAAGAAAAAACTATTTAAAGTAAAGCAACCAGCAGTGTCCTTCCCACACAGACTTGCTTTTATTTAGTGTTTGCATTGGTGATTTATACTGATGCGGCTATGGCTCAGACTAATGGACTAATCTTGAATACTGATGAAAACTACCAACTAATAACAAGAGCTAGATGTATTATCATAATCTCCCTGTCTGCAAGAAACCCAATAGATAATTATGAGTATTTGAGTGGGATAAGTATTTTAACAAGTAGTAATGACCTCAGAATTCAGTGCTGGAGAAAAGCCACCAATTCTTTTAATCACTGTTTTTCCTCACAACCTGTTCCTATTAGATTCACAGAAAAAACGGGAAACTCTTATGAAGCTACTAACATCTAAATTCTGATATATTGCATTTGCAACCATGACATTGTCACTTACAATGAATGGAAACATTATTGATACCTTATATTATATTTCAGATTTCTGTTTTTCTCCTACAGGTTGCTCAGTACTTTTACTGTCAGTATCACATGAGCAGTTACCATTTTTTTGATGAAAGACTATTTAAAAAGTATTTAATAGAAGTATTTAAACACCATACAGAAATTTCAGAAAGAAATTAAGCAATTCATCACCCTAAGACAGATGTACCTTTCATTTCATGTGGACCTAGAAGATGTACTTTGTTTTTTCTACTAGCTTATTTGATTTTCCATTAGCTTTATATGCTGTAACAGGTAGTTCACAAAAAAAGCAGGCAGTACAGCAGGGTTTTTTTGTTTGTTTGTTTGTTTGCTAGTATAATGCTATAAACAGTAGTGAATGTTGGTGGAAGAGTGTTAAGGTAGTCCAGTGCAAACATTCTTTGGATTATCCATCACAATGCTGGCCTTCAACATACTCCTTTTTTATTTGTTTGCCACTTAAGCGTGAGGCATGTTGGAGGAAGGGAGTAGATTTTTTTCAGTCTGGCAGGAGGACAGTTAAACATCTACAAGCTTCCTCTGCCTCCTCCCTCCCTCTGTGTTTGATGGAAATATTTCTTCACAAACCTTGCTTTCTGTTCTGGCATTATTGCTTGCACTCTAAGCACAAAACAAACAGAACTGGTGGTTAGGCTACAGATCAACTTCAGGCAATAGTTACCCCACTCAGTTCCAATTTATATAAAATGAAAACTCGAGTTTTGAGGATCAGTTCCTATTTCTTATAATATGCACCTATAGCCTAATGGCATATTCCCACTGTACCAATGTTTCTCACACTGGTTTAACCCTCCCATCCCCAATCACATCCTCAAGTATTTAATCTGTCTTTCCCATACATTCATTGCTCTTCGGATCTTCTGAATATCAAGAAAAAAAAAAAAATCATTCTTGAAAGGATGGTCAACATATTGCTACATATTATTTAAACATCAGAGTCATCAGCCCTTTACTAAAAATCATATGCCATCCTCAGATTTTCTGTGGAACTCTTGCTCAGACAAAGCTCCTTCTCAGACAAAGCTCCTTTTGACTAAAGGAACAATTAGGGACCTCAGCACTGACTCCCCACCGCTCTGATTTCACCATTGCTGGAATAACCAATGCTCAACCTTCCTCTTACATTCCCCTTACCTGTGACTTCCAAAAGCTGTAAGCCCCAGGCTGCAAAGGGTGTGGAATGCCAAGAGCAGCTACGTGCTCCTACGCAGCATGTGTTCACAGGAAAGGTATCCTGTTATACCAACATACTATTTTTAGCCAGGAGTTGGTTTCCTCAGTGCAGCATAAGTAAGTTGGAAATACGTTTAAAGTGATCAAAATAAGGCTCTCCCTACTTGTACTGATCTGTTTTGGAAAAGAATAATTCTATTTAAAACCAGAGGTAGTGAGACTAACAAGAGCCCTGTGTGGCTATACTGGCAGTTCTATTGACATGCACAGTTGTATAGGAATGGGAAAAACTTACATCATTCTTAGGTAGCATTGTAGCAGCACATTCTAGGGGAAAATGATGAAGGTCTAGTGTATCCATTTAACTGCACTAGTAGAATTACTATGAGTGTAGTTCAGGATCAAATGAATTAAGATACTGCAAGCAAATAAAAGGAGCCCTTAGCTAAATATGAGGTTTGAAGATTTGTTGATGGCTAAGAGAAAAGTTTCTCTCTGTAGAACTACAGTTTGGTTTTCTTTCCAATTTTAGCCAAACCAAGAAGATCATGCCTTCTCTGAAAGAGTCATGGAAAACAATCTTAAAGAAAAGTTTGCCTTTTGAAAAGAGTCTTAACTGCACTTCAGTTGAAAGCTAGTTCTTTTATCTTAATTTGTCTAAACCAGTATAGAAATGGTTATATGTACATCAGGAAATATGCTTTAGACGGAAGGATATGTTAGTGATAAAATGATGGTCTTATAATAATTCAGAGTAATTGAGATTATCACCATGAAGTTCATCAGATACTTCAATAACGGGCCATCTCTGTTAACAAGCTGAAGAATTGAACATCAGAATGAGATTCACCAGAAGAGGAATATTTACCAAGCATGCATAAAAAACTGTTTAAGTAGTCTTGCAACCTTTTCCTTATGGCAATGTTACTATCATGCAGCACTTGCAAGCTGAATTTTTGCATTTAAACCAATATGTATAGATGCCCAGGTTGTATTTTACATGTGGATGATGTTTTAGGCCAGTAAGACAACATACACTTAAAACCATATGGCAGACAATGTCCTAGCATGAATGTGCAAGTAATTGTAGTAGGACAGAAACATTCATTCCCAATGAAGTGCAATTGTCATAATACTACTAAACCACATTATATAAGTTTCCTGTATTGAAGATGCGTTAAATAGAAAATGCTATAGGACAGCAACTCTTCAGATTCATTCCAGGCTTGTCTTTATACATAGAAATATTTCAAATATTAATAAAACCAAAAATATCTATCACATGAACAAAATGGCATTGAATTTGGTTTTGAATGCAAGACACTGACAAGCTTTGTATAGAGGGTGAGATGATTTAAAAAATAAACAGAACAAGACCAACTATGTTTCTATTTCTGATAGAGCCTCAAACTTTACAAAGCAGCCAAATCAACTGTGTGACAGAACCAAAGCAGTCCTTAGCGCTTTGAGACTAAATGTTGGCTCTACCATAAGCTTTTTGTTCTTCAACTATTTGTATGCTACAAATACTGTAATATTACTTCTCCCAGTCAGATTTTTCAGGTCAGTAAGTAATAGGAGTAACCTTCTGGGAGTTTCATTCCACTGACTGCAAAATACAGCTTTGGGTTTTTTTTTTTTCCAGTGCCTCAGTTCAGAGTGAGAAAGCTTAATCCCACATTTTCCTCAGTAGGTTTATGAACATACTTCTGCAAACTGTGAAGGAAAACGTCTTGGACTTTTCTTGTTTGCAATCATGTTTACATATTGTATAAAATTAGCCTAGTACAATATACAAATAAAATATGGAGATAGTCCTTCATTCACTCTTTGTGGGGAATTTCAAATACACTTTCTTGCTTTTGTGACTTACAAATGAAATACAACCAAGTAGTCCCTAGTGGTGGACATTATTTGTAACTCAGTGACAAATAGGTTTGGGCTGTCATCACCCAGTGTAGTGACAAATAGAATCCTGAAAATCTTTGAGACAACTGAAGTGCCAGAGAGTAATGTTGAAACTTCTGCACTCAAGAAAAATCCATATGCTTTCCCCCATTAACAGCAGCTCATATTTGCAATTTAAAAAAAGTCGTCTATAGTTGCATCCTTAGAAGTATAGTTTGACAATTTTAAGATACTCTTAACTTTGCCTCTACTTTGCCTTCCCAGAACAGGTTTTTGACATCTTGTTTTATTGCAGACAGATACATCAAATACATACATCCATCTTCAAAACATTTTAGGGCAGCTCCCTCCCTTTGGGATACATTACAGAGCAAAAGCTTTCAGAACAGAAACAAAAGCAAATTCAAATTTCAGTTAGCACAATGAAATGTCCGCAGAGCATCACAATGATACTTGTAAGGAAGAGATTTTTCCACAAAAATGGAGATATGGATCTTGGGAAAAGGAAAAAAAAAAAAAAAATTAATGTATACACCCTAGTTGGAACTAACAGCAGTAGCTCCCCTAAAAAGTTTCAGAAACATCACTACTCCAGGAAAAATTGTTTTTTCAGAGCCAAGAAGATTTGACTAGTTCTACTTCAAAGACAAACTGAGCTTCTTTTGTTTCCTGAATAAAATTTCATTTCAAGAAAAATTATTAGATTCTAACTACTTCATATCCAACTGTAATGCAATGTTAATTCTCCTGTAAATATCTTTATTCTGTCAATAAGCATTTAAGAGAGATAGTCACTTATCTGATGCTTTCCAGTGTGACCTTCTAATAGATGAGAAGGATTCAATTATTCAAAAATACAGGACTACATCACTATTCACGAAGTGATTGAAAAAATGGATAACTGTTTTGCTTTAAAGAACAAAGTTGCAGAATTATGTTATTTGCTTTGAACAACCTCCACAAGTCATCCCCCAGGTATAGCCAAAGAGCACAGAAACAGTTGAATATACATGTAAGTTTGCCTACACCTAGAAGTTGCACCAGCTAATCTATCTTTACTTGTAGCTGCAATTTTAAAATTTTATATTTTGTACTAGTCTCATTCTAAATTACAACAGTTTGTCTCAACACTTTGGTTTGAGCCAGGAAAGTTTGTTTCTGGACCTTCTTTAAAAGTCTGCTCAATTGTGCAATGAAATTGCAGGGTGCTACAGAACAGTAAAATAGATAGGTTCAACAAGAAGAGAGTAGCTCAAAGACTACCCTGGAGATACTAGAAGGAAAGTCTGACAGTATTCTGAAGTCTAAAAATAAAAAGTTTTGTTGGCATTCGTTTTTTTGTTTGATTGTTAATTTGCATTAGACTTGCTGGTTTTTCACCCCAGTTTAGAACTTCATTATATCTAGGACATCATTTTGCCTTTGCCTGAAGAACTGAAGCATGCCCATGCCAGACAGGACATGGAATTGAGAATAAGCTCTGCCACAGAGGCATTCTGAAATAATCAGAGAAAACTTCTCCATCACCTCCCCAATACCAAGGGCAGTATCTCAATCCCCAGCTTTGCCACCACGGCAGACTCCTTAAAAGAAAAAGCTAACAGTGTCACAAGCAGGTAACACTGAAAGAAGAGAAGCTGGTTTACTTTCCAGCCTCCCCACATGTTAACACAGTGGTAAGTATCAGAGGATGCTAAATAGGAGAAGCAATACTGAGAAGAGTCCCAATCAAGAGGAATTATCGTCCAGTTATAAGCCAACCATTGTTATATCTAGTATCACCAGACTCAATGTTATAAGTGATTATTTGCCTCAGCTAAGCCCCATTCTTAATTACTTGGCTTTCACTAGATGTTAAACTTTCATTAGACATCTGTCCTGGTTTCAGCTGGGATAGAGTTAACTGTCTTCCTAGTAGCTGGTACGGTGCTATGTTTTGAGTTCAGTATGCGAAGAATGTTGATAACACTGATGTTTTCAGTTGTTGCTAAGTAGTGTTTAGACTAAAGTCAAGGATTTTTCAGCTTCTCATGCCCAGCCAGCGAGAAAGCTGGAGGGGCACAAGAAGTTGGCACAGGACAGACCCAGGGCAGCTGACCCAAACTGGCCAACGGCGTATTCCATACCATTTGACATCCCATCTAGGATAGGAACTGGAGGGAGTGGGAGCAGGGAATCACCTCTCGGGGACTAGCTGGGTGTTGGTCGGCAGGTGGTGAGCAATTGAACTGCGCATCATTTGTACATTCCAATCCTTTTATTATTGCTGTTGTCATTTTATTAGTGTTATCATTATCATTGTTAGTTTCTTCTTTTCTGTTCTATTAAACCGTTCTTATCTCAACCCACAGGTTTTGCTTCTTTTCCCGATTTTCTCCCCCATCCCACTAGGTGGGGGGGGAGTGAGTGAGCAGCTGCGTGGTGCTTAATTGCTGGCTGGGGTTAAACCACGACAACATCAAACTTGCCACAGAAAGGTAAGAGCAAACTGAAGTGTAAGAGGATTCCACTAATGAAATACGGTATCCTCAGGACTTCTTTGCACATTTTTGTTAATCTATTCATCAGCATTCATCGTTCCATTTATCTTTTTTGTCAACACAGTGGGTTCCTCACCCATTTCTTTTTTCTTTCTAATGTTCAATAATAGCACTGGATAATAGAACAACTACTCACTTTTAACCTCCAGCTTTTGAGACTTAGAATAGACACGTTCAAGAGGGGAAATTCCATGCACTTTTTATGTGGCGGCTGCTGCAGAGGTGGTGTTACTGTACTGAATTTGTATACATACATGGTTATTCTGGTTAGCTGTTTACAGTTTATTTAGTTTAAACATTTAGACTTTAAAAATGTTCTCCATTACCCACACATTAAATACATCGCTTCAAAAGTTATGTAGTCTACCTCACATTGATTTTATTTAATTTTTTAAAGTGAAAGAGAGATGCTCCTATTTTGTTTGGTCTGCTTTCCCTGATTAGTCCCTAAGCAAAGTATATTGCCACATTGCATTTATTAAAGGCTTACTGCAACACAGAATCTTGACTCATTTTTAAATTAGAGAAAACATAGCAGAAAACTGATTACCACAATGAAATATAGAAACAGTCTATCAAGTGACCTTCAAAAAAAAAATACAGGGTTTTTGTCACAATGCATCATCTTAACGAAACATTGACTTAAAGAAAGGCAGATTCTCTTACTGGCTACCTGCACAGGCTTGGGCAAATTGTTTATGTGACATACTGAGTTCACCCACCTGGGAAGAAAACCCTTGCAATGACTACTAAGACAGAAATAGTGAATACAGTTTTAAAGATTACCTTAAAGCCAAGTATCTCACATTTGTCAGTTTTATCAAGTTTTGAAGTCTTCCTGGCTTTGACTTTAAGCCCTGATTTGTGTATCCTGTTATTCTGACCTGACTGTGATTGTCTCACCCCACCATGGACACCTTTTTTTTCCTTGCATTGCTGATGACTATGGCAAGTACCTCCTTGTGTATTATTTTTAGTCTTGGTTATTAAGGAAGCAAATATAAATAAGGTCAAGGATCTATTTACATTTCTGACATCATCTCAGACATGCCTCTGCTGGAATTATAGTTAACTTTATTCTTTCAAATGTCCATGGGGTGATGGCACCAGGATATTTTTTTCCAACAATACCATAAAACAGACTAATGAAAAACACTAAACAAACTCTACTTTAACAGTACTTCTTGACATCATGTTTAGTGGGGTTTGTTTGTTCAAGCCAGTTAAAGGGCCTTGAGGGATCCTTACAGAGCTCATTTCACCGAATTCATGCTTTAACCTCTGTTCTCTATGCTCATAGCGTTCCAATATATTTCAGCACTGTCAAACCCTACACAATGCATGAAAAAGTATTGCAATTTTGGTCATAATCACAAGCTTATTATCCAGTCCCCTTCTCCCCTTTGTTAACAGGAGCCCAGAGTAGTCTCCCTTCCTATGTGGGCACCAAGAATATCTATTGGAAAAGACAAGTCAGGGACTACAAATGAGGAGATACATGGCAGAAAGGTTTAGTGACAGGGAGGATATGAATGCTGGAAGCAGGACAGAAAGAGAACACCAGTGCCCATATCTGAACACATACTCACATCTTGCACGCAACTTAAAGTTGCAATTTCAACCCATATCACCCCCTACAAAACACAGTGTTAGAAATGTCTGTGTTTTGAAACCAAGTGATACATCTATGATTTTTACCTCATTACAAATTAAGACAGAGTTAGAACTCTGGAGTAATATCCTCTACTCCTTGAATAAAATACTCTATTACCAAAAGACAAATGAAACCCTCTTTTCTAATTTAGAATAAGTGTGCATGGAAAAAAGAGGATTTTCTTAACACGTGATACAGAAATATGACAAAGTTACTCCTGCAAGGTATGCTGCAGTAAAAATAGTTAAACAGTTATATAATGCTTTTATTCTTCTTAACAGATTCAGAAGGAGTTCAGACAACAAATTACCATTTTAAATTTATAAGGGAAGAGCTGTTTAAAATGCTTTTAATATATGTATGTTTTATTTATTAGAATTGGAAAATCCTTAAGACTAACACTTATGTAAAAACTAAATAACTGTTTTTGAAATAATATGCCTTGGAAATTCCATCAAGGTTTTTTTTGTCTATGTTTTTTAAATCAAAAACACATGCTGTAAGATAACCACTTAGTATAGCAGTGTGCTTTTTTTTTGAGCAGCTTATGACAGTATAATTCATTAAAAATATCACTACAGTTTTTTAATAACACACACAAAAGTTCTACAACAGTGGGATTTCGACAACCATTTGGGTTTTTTGACTTTCAAAAAAATATGAGTTGCCCTTTCTTCCTTAGAAAGAGATGAGAGATCTTCCGTGCTACCTGTCATGGATTAACCCCAGCCAGGAACTAAGCACCACACAGCTGCTCACTTACTTCCCCCCAACCCAGTGGGATGGGGGAGAGTATCAGGAGGCAAAAGGTAGAACTCATGGCTTGAGATAAGAACAGTTTAATAGAACAGAAAGGAAGAAACTAATAATGATAATAATAATGAAATGAATAAAACTACAATACTAAGAAAAGAATTGGAATATACAAAACAAGTGATGCACAATGAAATTGTTCACCACTTGCCAACCAATGCCCAATTAGTTCCCAAGCAGCTATCCCCCAGACCAAATCCGCCCAGTTTATAATACTGGACATGACATCACATGGTATGAAATATTCCTTTGGCCAGTTTGGGTCAGCTGTCCTGCCTGTGTCCCCTCCCAATTTCTTGTGCCCCTCCAGCCTTCTTGCTGGCTGGGCATGAGAAGCTGAAAAATCCTTGACTTAATCTAAACACTACTTAGCAACAATTGAAAACATGAGTGTGTTATCTACATTCTTCTCATCCTAAATCCAAAACATAACACTATACCAGCTACTAGGAAGACAATTAACTCTATCCCAGCCAAAACCAGGACAACTACCCCAACAGTATAACTCATCACGTTGACCTATCTCATAATCAATTATTTAAGACTCTAGTTACACCTGAGCTAATGAAAGTACAATCAGTTCAACTGAACTTCTGTTAAAATAGTAGTATATGCTACACATATATTAAGCCCCAAGTCTGTTAAAGAAAAGTCAGTCTTCTGTTGGCCACACTAGGGCCAGAGCTCCCTTCAACATGAATGAGAAATAAGTAGTGCCATATGTCATTAAAATTGACACACATAATGTTGCCAATATCCTGGGTCACTGCCATTTGTGAAATAAGTTTGCAGGTACCATCCCTTTCTTTCTCTCAAATACTAATATGATACAATACCACATAAGACACATGTAAGAGTCACATAGAGCAATACTTAAGAGAACATTACAGAAGAACAGAGGGAATCAGTCACCATGGTATCTTCTAGGTAGCCCTCTTACAAGGATTCCAGGGCTCCCTAATGGGCTATTTCTCTTCCAATGTCTGACTTGGCCTCCTAGGTGTCCTCTCCCACAGACTTTCATGTAAGAATATTAATTGAATTAATCCAATGGGTCATTAATGATACCCATCTATTGCACAAGGGACCCTCAGGTACTGCGGAGCTTGCACCTGATTATAGAAGCAGTAACATGCTGTGTTCATTTCTTCCTACTAAGGACTGAAGGTACTGTATTGGGTTTGTGTGGCAAGGGTTTGGTAGCAGAGGGGTTACAGGGGTGGCTTCTGTGAGAAGCTGCTAGAAGCTTCCCCCATGTCTGATAGAGCCAATGCCAGCTGGCTCCAAAGCAGACTCACCACTGGCCAAGGCCGAGCCCATCAGCAATGGTGGTGATAACACCTCTGGGGTAAGATATTTAAGAAGGGAAAAAAAAAGTTGCTGTGGCACAGAAACTGCAGCCGGAGAGAGGAGTGAGAACATGTAGGAGAACCAACCCTGCAGACCCCAAGGTCAATGAAGAAGCATGGGGAGGAATTGCTCCAGGCGCTGGAGCAGAGATTCCCCTGCAGCCCGTGGGGAAGACCATGGTGAGGCAGGCTGTCCCCCTGCAGTCCATGGAGGTCCGTGGTGGAACAGATATCCACCTGCAGCCCGGGGAGGACCCCACGCCAGAGCAGGTGGATGCCCAAAGGAGACTGTGACCCCATGGAGACTCTGTGCTGGAACAGGCTCTTGGCAGGACCCATGGAGAGAGGATCCCACACTGGAACAGGTTTTCTGGTAGGACTTTTGACCCTGTGGGGGACCCACGCTGGGGCAGTCTGTTCCTGAAGGACTGGTTCCCATAGGAAGGGACCCACACTGGAGCAGTTCATGAAGGACTGTCTCCCATGGGAGAGACCTCACACTGGAGCAAGAGAAGAGTGTGAGGAGTCCTCCCCAAGGAGGAAGGAATGGCAGAGACAACATGTGATAAACTGACTGCAACCCCCATTCCCCGTCCCTCTGCACTGCTGGAGGGAGGAGGTAGAGAATTTGGGAGTGAAGCTGTGCCTGGGAAGAAGGGAGGGGTGAGGGGAAGGTGTTTTAAGATTTGGTTTTATTTTTCATTACCCTACTCTGATTTGGTGGGCAATGAATTAAGTTAATTTTCCCCAAGTTGAGTCTGTTTTGCCTGTGACGGTAATTGGCTGAGCAATCTCTCCCTGTCCTTATCTCAGCCCATGAGCCATTTGTTATATTTTCTCTCCCCTGCCCAGTTGAGGAGGGGGAATGATAGACCAGCTGCGTGGTGCTTAGCTGCTGGCTGGGGTTAAACCACAACAGGTGCATATAGATGTACACTTTGTTTGGACCAGACTTCATGTCATTCACTGGTATTAGTTACCCATCATACTATCAGATAGTTTGAACCCACAAGTTATCCAGCCTCCAGCAGCAGAAGTCCAGTTCTCTGAGAAAGCCCTTTCTAAGGAACTTTATTACTCTGTTCCTTTCCTTTCTTGCAGCAAGACCATTACCTTATAAGCTGACTGGGTTTTCTGAAGATAGTAATGCATATATGTAGGCAGTCCTAAGCTAACAGGAGTATAAAATTAACTATGAATGCTACATCACACACTTCATCTGGAATAAGATAAACACACAATTTCATAGCAATGTTTTCACTGACACCTGATTTGAAACTTCCAACATGTACCTGCAACATAAGGTGTCAACCGGTAGTCACCCAGCTTTTCACATGGTATGAATTATGCTGGCCCAAAACATGAGACAAAAATAATTTAACAGCATACCTAGATTGACTGTTCAGCAGTATAAAAATTCATCTCCTTGTACACACACTTTCATGCAGTTCAGTTGATCCAGAAGGATGGAGAAAATAAAGTTTAGGGTTATTCAGACCTCTAGCTTACATGGAAAAGGGAACTTGGGACAGAGTAATACTTGGGACAGTCATACTTGAGTGTCACAGTCTTTTCCTGATATGAAAATCCTCTCTCAAAGTTCCTAGTAACTTTAATTAGCCTTCTAACTTGTGCATGTTCAATGCAGTTGATTAGCAGAAGCTATTTTGGTTTAATGTAGTAGCACTCTCAAATAGTTGTGTCTATCATTAGGGGCACAAGAAGTTATTTTTGGCAATAATACAGAGGACCAATATTTGATATATAATTTACCTAAAGCTGGTGAGCCAAAAATATTAACAGTTGGTTGCCTTTACTTAACATAATTTTGAATTTATGATTAAGCAAGAACACCTGCATGTTGTTATAGTGAGCTTTATTTCTCAGTTTTATTTCATGCAGTCTAAGTTTACACTGCTGTAGCCATATTGTTTTCACAGAAACACCGTAGACAGACAGATTCAAGAAATTGTTGAGAATTTAGTACAATTGCATACTTGGCAACTATATACTCTGACGGCACATACAATTGCCAAACCAGCTATTATTTTAGATGCATACGCTTACAAGTGTACCTTGCAACACCTTCAAACTCTCTACCTAATCCCTATTCAATTCCCCTTATATTTTATATTTTACACAGCAGATATAAATAGAAGACAGAATTGCTGTCTGATGATGGACAGTAAAGTTAGACTCAAGATCTCTGTGCACTTGAAAAAAGGGTAAATATTGAATCCCACATACTCCAAGTGACATCAACTCCCGTTCTCCAGCCTGGGATCATACCATCCCTACAAGAGCAGTCTTCCCCTTTTCCTTATAATAAGGACCTTTGCTTGTGATTTTTCATTCATCTAAAAGGCATAAATGAAGAGCAAAAAGAGAGGAATATTTTCACAGTTCCATGCTACTCATCTCATAACTAGACTCAGGGCTCCCTGACAAAATGCAAATTAAACAAGGTTGGTTGAGTTAGCTTTGCTTTAATTTGCCCTCATTTGTAAAACTCTTCAAGGTGTTACATAAATGTTAATGAGTGACTGATTGAGAAGATGCCATGGTCTAGGACAAAGCATGCAGTCAGGTTGCAGATGTACATCTACAGTTCTAATTTTACATACAGCACAGGTCCATATCTGACAGAAACAATCATGATTCTGTTAGTTTAAAGGGAGCCCTGGAAGTTGCCACCAGTTACAGATCCATTCCAAAAAATTAGAAAGACTTTAGGGGATCAGACAAAAGGGACTTAAAATCTCCATGGCAGTAATAAATGTAAATTAGCTACTTGTCTGTGTTATAAGAAAAGCAGGTGAATCTATATACCAGCAGGCACATATTTAACTTGGCCTACTTTCTTCCCCCTCAAGAATACTCATTCAGCCAAAGAGACATCATCATTTACATTTGAATTTTGCCTGTTCTGAAAGCACACATTTTATTTCATAAAGAAAATCCAAAATAATAGAAAAGTTGAAGTGCCTAGAAACTTAAAATATAAAGCTGGTACTGCATTGATAGAGAGCCTACAAAGACCAAGGTGGCTTTTAAACTTCCTTGAACTGAAACTGAAATAACATTGGTTCCCTTAAAAACAGTTAGAGAGACTAAGCTGAGGCAGCCATGATAAATAAGAGGTGGGGTTATTGTGATGCTTCAGTAGCATTTAAAAGAATAATTAACAAGAACAAAACCCCTAAAGCTTCTAAAAGGACACAGTTGAACTGTTGGTGAGTGAGGTACATTTAAGTTATCTGAGTTGTCTCCAAGACTGTAGAATAACCCTCAGAGATACACTACATAGAACTCTCATGTTTATTTTCTTTGAATTAAACATGTCAAAATTGGGAATTTTATAAAAACAATCCTATGGGGATGGGAAAACTAAAGATCTCATACTTTTTCTATGTTCTTCGGATCAGAAGACTGTTAAATTCCTAGGTAAACTCATATAAGCAGAACCCTTTTTCCTCCACCATCACCACAGAGATATAAATCTTTAAACAGATGTTATGTCCCAATAGACTGTAAATGGCTATAATACACAAAAAAACTGACAAGCTGAAATTCTTTGATGGATTGTTGATAACTGCAGTTAAGCACTGACTTTTCTTAACCACTTTATTTTCACCATTATCAATATCGTGTTAAATCTAATCTATGGTGAAGTTACATGGTTGAACTAACATTGGTTCAAAACCCCAATATCTGCTGTTAAGCACTATACTGGAGAATATCCCATATTTCTTTTGCTAGAACAGCAAAACTCATGAAGTTTGGACAAGCCCTGGGGGAGGGAGGGGAATCCCATACCACAATAAATAGGCAGATTCCCTATTTTATTAGTTAGTGTTCCATATGGCCATGTATACTTAAAGGCTTCCTTGCTTAGAAATGGCACAATCCCTCACATGCTCATTTTATTGAAATATGAACTCCATTTTAAGAGGAAAGCAAACAAACAAACAAAAAATCATCTTTTCAAGTTACTGTCCTATTTAAGTACAGCACCATCGTATTCTACATGTTTTCTGTGGTTCACAGAACACTGTCATATGACCCATATCATTACCTGGCACTCCAGTAAAGAAAGTGGACAGGCCTTAGTTTGTTTTTAAACACGAGTCCTTTTTAATAATTTTATTTAATACACTTCATGGAAAAAAGCCATATCACTGACTTAAACACAGCAATTTTTTTAGAGTAGTTTTATATAATAATAGAACTCTGAAAAAACAGTCATGACTTGAGTAGCTCTTTCATATAATTTATGTAGGTTTTCACTAATTGACAGAATGAGGAATTGGTAATTAATTTTTTAAAGATTGAACAGAGTGAAGAAAACTTAATGAAATAATTTAGGACTCATCATGGCAATGCTGTATTTCTCAACTAGGAAGCAGAAATAATGTACGTAACTTCAAGGGGTTGCCTGATGGGATGAGTTATTAGCCATCGTTTGTATCACTACCAGGTGGCCCTATTCCTGGTTTTGCTTAGCAATCCTTAAAGTTCTTCTTGATTTAAAAGGCAAGAAATAAAGTATAGGCTAGATTGCATAGCATGGAGGAACTGCATATTCAGTGATACTCAAGGCAAATTTAACGGAGCCCAAGAATGCCATGAGTAGACATGTGTAACACAAATGGTACCACCATAGGAGCATTAAGACAGCAGCTGTCTGCTGTAGAGACAAATTATTTTCATTGCACAGATTTGGCTAGGTTGCAATTACTCAGTTACTCTGAGCAGAAAAAAAAAATAATAATTCTAACTAGTGTTTCATCTTTGCCACTCTCCTTTCATCTCTCAAGCTTCACAACTTTTAAGTTTTCTCCTTGCATCCAAGCTGTCAGTGATATATTTTAAAGTGAGTAGCTTGAAGTGTTTTGCTACCTGGGGCCATAAACCCAGCAGGTCAGCAACAGACACTGTTGGGGGACTTTCCATGGCTTTTGCTGGAATTAAAACAAAACATTCAGGAGGAAAGCGTCATGGGTATGGCAATAACTTATTAGTTCTAACACACATATCCCTGCAGATCACAGCAACCTCAATCTGCTTAAAAAATGGCTTCCTTGGGCTAGCCAATCTTTCTGTTAAATAGGTTGGCCTTCCCTGGAGCCAAGATCTGCCTCCTTCTGCATGGATTATTATAACAGCACAGGTAGTAATTTGAGCTCTGACAATTTCCAAATAAGAATCAGTCCTACAAAGGCTAAGATTGTTTATTTTTCCTTAGAGCATTCAGTTCTTTTGATTAGAGACAGAGCAGAAGAAAAGTTGGATATTAAAACAGCAAAACTGTTGCGAACATGAGGTGTATTTTTAGTTTAATTAACAATAGAGGAAGACACATAAATGAAAATAAATTATACAGCACTTAAGATACGCAGACAAGGATACACTATGTGACCTGCCAGGAAAGATCACTGTGATAAAGACACAGCTTCAGAGTAGCAAAATGGGGAAAAAAAGGTAGTCTCTTATAGTTTATGACACTGCCATCCAGCTTAACTGTGTTGCTTTTCTCAAGAGACACATTTTAAGGTATTTCAAGCTTATAAGTCACTAACAAAACCAAAGATACTCTGCTCGCACCCCATAAAACTCCCCTCTTCCATAATTACAGAAACACCTACACATTCACTACATTTCACACTTACCTTTTTCGTTGGAGCTTCTGAGCAGTAGAAGACCTCAGACTACTCACACATTCCAAATTGTTGGGAACTGACATGAAGAAAAGTTTTCTTCCCAGACCATCATGGGTACAAGTTAGCAGGTTTACACCACATCACCTGAAGGTCACAGTTAAATCTTTGGGCAGCTACTGCAACCATTAAGTGGAAACCCTAAGTTTCATCCCCAAACTTGGATCACCTCACAGCTGTGCTTGCACAATCTTTACCTCAAAAACCTTGTTTCTACCACAAGCGCCTCCAGTTCATTTTTATAATCTCAGTGGGGTCAACAACAGCACGTGCTTCTATGACTCAGTGATAATTACCTTGCAACTGCATGCAGAGTTCAAGCACCTGCTATCAGAATGACTCAAGAAAGGAGTCCTGTGTCCCTGGGCAGGGTCTTCAAGTCTGCCCTGTTACAAACAGCTAATGCATATTATCAACTTTCTTATCAGATCCTAATCTTTTAGGCTAGATTAGGTAAATGTCAGAATGTCATTCCGATGCTTATGAATTATTCAGCATATTTTACGGTAAAGCTATTATTGGCACCACTGCGACCTGGAAGTAGTTTAATTTTTGAAAGACTAAGTGCATTTACCTCTATCTGGATGAATATTTCTGTGATTTTCATAAATATCACCATTCACATTTCATGAAAGTGTTAAACACTACAGACAGCAAAAAAGCCTGGTTTGTACTGGAGTTGTACATAGAACTGTACATGAATTACTAAACACTCTGATTTTTAGAACTGAATAATCAAAGCTCATCCAAAAAGACATGCAGAACCAGAAGTAATAATTAATCTCAGCCATATTCTAATTCTGGTCCTCTGTCTTTGCTTTTAACCTTTCAATTTTGGTTAAACTATTTATTTGCATAAAACTTTTTTTTTTTTCTGATCTTTTTGTTGCTTTCTGGGAAATTATGAACATACAGATCTCCATTTTGTAGATATGTTTGCCATTAAGAATAATTTTATGCAAGGCTTCAATATGTATACAGGAACTGATTGAATGCTTTCAAATACTTCACCTTTGCTAATCCCTAGCACTGTTTGTAATTGCTGTGACTAATCCCAGCTAGTCACTTGGGATTATTTCTGCTTCCTAACAGAGTGAATTCTGAGCATTCAAAGAATACTCTCAACTCATTGGATATTAATATTAGCAAAATTGTTCAGCACCATAGTTGACCCAGACTGACAAACTCAGAGAAACTTTCTGTTGTTCGACTTCAGAAACCAAGCTTTGGATCATGTTAACAGCTGTGCTTAAAAGCATTACTTGGGCTGGGGAGAGGGAAGGGGCAGAGGGGAAAACAACACAGAAAGAACAGTGCCTGCATCTTCTATGAGCCCACTGCATAGGACCCCAAGACAACCCAAAATAGCAGAAACTAAATGCCTTTTCAATTATGGAAGAAGGAGGAGGGATGGAGAAGTTTTAGGCACAGATGAACAATAAGTGACCATTAGCACATAGTTAAAGAAGGCCTTTTCCTAGCAAAAAAATACTAAAAGCAGCTTGCAACTCAGTAACAAACTGCTTAAGAAGACCAACTTTAAATTACACCTATTAGCAAAGGAGCAACAGCTAGAACATTTCCAGCCATCTGTATGTAATGGTAAAGCAAAGAGCTATAAAATGAACTGGAAGCTGTCACCTTAGCTGTTGTCAAGTATTAGCTGATAGTCCACCACAAAGCAAAGCACTGTAGGTTTTTTTGTGGTTTTAATAGACTTTCTTTTCCATAATTAGTTGCAACTAACTGACTGAAACACTAAAACAATCTATCAGGCTAAGCAACAAAATAAAGATTAATAGACCAGCCTGTCCCTCTTCTCTTTTGCCTTAGCCATTTCTCCTAGCATTTCAGAAATATTTATTTCTGGAAGGTTAAATCAATTCTAGTTATTCCTAGAAATAAAGGAGTTCTCATCCATACCATAGAACTTCCAATAATGCTTTCACATTCCTAAAAAAAAAAAGTAAAGCAAGTAAACTAGCAAATAAAACCCCTACAAACCACCAGCAACCCTGCAAAAATAATTTAAAGCCACAGCTATAACAACAAAAACCACTGCAGATGCTGCATATTCATGGTCAGTTTGCACCTGTAATTCCAGAGACACTACTACTGCTGCTGCTGCTGCTGGAACTCTTTCTGGATCAAGAAAACAGTTTTATTGCCAAACTCTGCTATTTCTAGCAGACATATGATTAAGAAGGTCTATATATTTAGTTAAGGATTGTTCTGAAACTCTGGTTCCAGTAATAAGTCTTTTTATATATGTATATGAATTTCTGCAGATGTAATAAAGTTGAGAAAAATAGTTTTACACTTTTAAAAAGAACAAACCATAAATGAAGGAACTTCACTAACAGTAAATAAAGAACAATAGCTTGAAAATTTTGAAAAGAAACCCTGAAAGATTCAATTTGGTCCAACGTACTTGCTATTATTTGGGCAGGAAGCAAGGGGAGACATAAATACAGAGTGACTACTATGAGTCATCTTTACTGTGGTTTAGAGACTATGCCATGCATCTGGCAAGCAAGCAAGAAAGGAGTTTTATGAGGGTGGCAGAAAAATACAAAGCAATATGAAGCCAGTAGACAGATCATTTAATAAACTCATATTGTTAAATAATTGAAAAACACTTTGAACCTAGGAGTCTCCTTCAGTTTACTGCTAATACACCATGGTTTCATTGCAGAGGAGGAGCTGAGGGACAGCTGCACACACTACAGTAATGCCTTTGTTCCTGTTGTGTTACCACAGCACTTGTATTTTCCGTATAGAAATTTGTATATACACAATAACAATGATGACAGACTGGTTTGGATAGATCCACAGCCCCTACTGAACCATACCAGGGAAGAGGACCCCTCTTGACCTCCAGACTAGCAAAGCAAAGAAGTAAGGAGAGTGGGAAATGGAGCTGTCAACCTCACAGATCCTCAGCAGAAAATGAGGGTGGTGGAAGTGAGACAAAAATGAGGCATGGGTGACAACCTGTCTCCATCATTATATGGTGCCAGATGCTTTGGAGGAAGGAACCACTTTTCTTAAAGATAAACAAGTATTTGGAAAAACCTGCACAAACAAGAAGATCCTGAGGATTGTTCCACACCCCGGAAAAAGGTTCAGTTCTGTGTCTGTAGGTGGGAACAAGTACCTAGTAATTTTTTTCAATACACAGTCATGAATCTGAAAGACAATAGGACTGACCTACCAGACCTTTTTTCTATGAGAAATGAAACAGGAAGATATTGCTACTTTTTTTTTTTAAGGAGACTGATTGATTTTACATGTTACACCCCAGGTTTAATATTGGTTGGCTTAGTTATTACAGTGACAGTGAACAGCACTTGCTCAGAGCAGCTTTTAATATGTGGCAGGAAATGTGTACTGTAAATCAAGCACTCCAGCTTGATAAAAGAACAAAACATAGGGAACAGCTGGGCGCCTACGGTCTTTCTACACAAATACACAAGAAAAAGAAATTTATGAACAAAAGAGAAATATTTAGTATTGGAAGAGGGCAAATGAACAAACCCACTCAGTATGAACCTGCTGAAAATTCTGTATTTAGGTTCAGCCTAAATGTCTCAAAAGTTTCGATGAGTTTTGGTAAATGTAGATTATTCTCCTAACTTAGTCGTAGGTGGCTGCCTGAGCAACGCTAACTCTACCTCTCCTAGGACACATCTCATGGTAAAATCTACTTGGCTACAAAAGGAACCCATCCCTGTCTCCGTCTGTGCCCTACTTTGCTTACCTGACTCAACTGCCATCTAACCCCCACACTGCCAAACATTGGTGTGACCAGCATGACATTCTTGAGCTGCTTTTCCATCAGTTTCTTATTTTTTCTGACTATAAGTATCTTCAGTTGTGAAACGACAGGAGAGGAGACTGGAAAATGTCCGAGGCAAGATTTAAAAGACACCTGACAAAAGCCATTGTAAATGGCTGAGGTCTCGTCAGTCAGATAAAAAAATATCAGCCATGGTAGGAACAGCAGCCACAACCAACACCAGAAAGGTAGACAGAGTGTTCACCAGCAAGTGTTTGAGGCAAGTCTATACATCTAGAGACCGATGAGAAGAGATTATCTGTTTTTTGAAGAAGACTGACGTACAAAGCACATGTCGTATTATTACGCAAACATCAAATACTGCAGACGCAACTATTTTCAAAGCAAAATGATTTAGCCACACAATTGCCGTGTGCATCTGGCTCATTCTCCTGCTTACTCCCCCAAACTGAACTGCACAACTAACGCATGCTTTAAAATGCGCAGAGGAATTCAGATGAAATAAGAAATACCTAGGGCCTTACTACCTAGCCTTTCGAGGTAGCTTGAGTTCCTTGTGACCCAGTGACAGAGGGCTCTACTGCTACCTCCTGACGCAGAGGAGGAGCACCTTCCCCCTGGTGCGGAGCCCCGGTGCAGGTGCTGGTGGATGCGGCCTGGAGGCTGAGGCCCGCCTTCCAGCTGCGCCACCTCGGGTCACTGGCCAGGCCCGCGCCTGCAGTTTTAGATGGGGACAATCAAGGGATTTCCTAGTAGTGCTCAGCTTCTGAAATTAGATCCAAGGCGGAGAGAAGCTGTGGTATTGTCTGAGAATGTGCGTAATGCCCACAGAGCAGCTGGGGAGCCGGAGCCAGATGATGTTAGGGGTGGCAAAAGCTCTTTTTGTCCTCTCTCTACCACCTGGAGAGTTTTATAGAATAAAGAAACAACACAAAATTCAGGTGGGCAGCTTTTCAGTGTTGCAAGCATTAGAAGGCACCTACATTTGCCTCAATGTTTCACAGTGTTCGGTTTTGCCTGGACCTGGCAAAATACTCCTGTGAACTGTCCCATCAAAATATCTCAGCTTCGAGTGCTGAAAATTAATCTCCTGGCTAAGTACTTCACTAGGTTCAAGTTTAGTATAATGGAAGTATTCTAAGTCATTAAAAAACACAGAGCATGAATGAAAAACAAATATATATGAAGGTCTGTAGAGAGTTCGGTTTCATGAAAATGTAAATGTTCAATGCACAGTTAAGATGATTACAAATGGAAAAGACAGCTTGAGCATAAATATATATGATAACTACACAGCAGTGACTGACAATAGTAGATCTACTTTGCAGAACATTTAAATCAGCAAAAAGCCAAGACACAATATTTAAAAGAGTCTTTATCAGAAAACGTATCTTGAAAGTTCTGTGGAAGAATATCAGCTAGGGTTTACTTTAAAGATTGTAATTGGACTTTATCCCAGAAAAGGCTAAATAAATTGAAATATGTTTTATATCATTATGCATATTCTTTTGTGATAAAAATAGCTTTATATTTCATAGCAGTTCAAAAAACTGTGCAACAAGGTAATAATAATAAAGGAAAAGAAGCAATCAAAATGAGAAAGGGGGGAGATTTCTTGCATCCCTCTGCAAAAGAACTAATAAATGACTTCTGTGAATAATTTCAAAGACTTGAATAAGCTGCGTGCATCTCCCAGATGACTCTTGGAAAAAATTAAAGAATTGTCTCCAACGCTTGTAGAAAGCATGTAAGACTTTTTTTTTTTAATCTCAAACACAAAAATGTGCGAACTACAATACCGCTGAACGCAGTTTTAACAGATAGCCATCTAAGAGAATCCTACAATAGCATAATATCAAAAGTCTATAGTCCATGAAATTTCTTCAGTAAACTGAAGATCCTCCCCAACGTGTACATACCTTCATACAGTGTTCAACAAGAAAAATTTCTTAACAGGTTTTTAAGAATTTTGAACAGGACAAGATTCAATACCTGTAAAACAGATGTAATCCACCTTCCCCCATTCCAAAATCACTTACAAAACAGACCAATTACACTAGTGTATGACAGTGGTACTCTGTCTTCCCAGAGTGCAAAATTTTTTTTTCGTATACTGAACTGTCGTGGTTTAACCGAAACCAGGCCATGAACATAGACAAGCAAATGAAAAACTTAACCTCAAGCACTGTTTAAAATCATATTAGCTATGAGTTTTTTTAACTTGAGCATTTATAACTCAAAAGGAAGATAAAAAAAGAGAGAAAGATAAGAGACATTTTACAGACATATATGTAGATATTTTATAAACATTTAGAAGTGTTTCATAAAGCGCTTGGAAGTATGTTTTATAAGCAGACACACAGACACACACTAAGCATCTTCCACATATTCTTTGTATGTTGTCTCTAGTGGAGAGAGGTAAAAGCTTTTTAATTTTCCTATGTTATTTTGTATTAAAGAATTATTTCAGCACAGAAAACAGTCTTCTCAAAGGCCAATGGAGCAGGATTTCCATCTTCAATCTGGACTGGAAGTCACTTCTAAAACTGTTTCTGAGCAGATGATCAGTTCAAGCAGAAGGCAGGCTGCTATAAATTGTACTAGGATGAGACCAGAGCTGACATTTAAGGACTTGAAATGTTTATTAGGCATGGAGGTTGATTTTTTTTTTAATGTGGTCCAAAGGATCTGGGTCACCTTGAGGCAGGAGAGGGCAGAAAGACACGTGTCCATGCACCAGTCATGGGGAAAGGCATGGAGAGTGACACCAGGGAGGCTAGCAGAACTATCAGTTTTTGAGTTGTGGTAGATTTTGATTCCAGCACTTTTCCTCTTCTTGTTATGCTGGCAGTCTACAAAACTGGCCTTCTGTCTTTGCTTGTATACGGTCTTAAGAATGTAAAATCAGGTATCTGTATCACAAGCATTTCTAAAACTACAGGTATAGCAGCATAACTCTACTTTTCCATGTGCCTTTCTTTTCTTTTCTTTTCTCCTCTTTCCTTTCTTTCTTTTCCTCAAAACATAAACACAACAAAACAAAGCATTCATATAAATAGCACACACAAATGCACTTGGGTATTCATTCATTACTCACACTGCCTCATATTTTCTCACCTCAATAGGTGATATGATAGTTATCTAGATAGCAGCTTGTACTGTGTCCTCTTTTTGTCCCCCTCCGATACGCATGCACCCACACACAAAGGAATGGCATAACAGCTGAGTATTTGCTTTTCCACTGTATATCACTATAAAAAAAATATGTTGTGCTCACTAAATTGCTGAGTGCTATCCCCATGAGGACACATTTTTTACAGATCTTGAACCTTTCCATGCTAGCATGATAGTGAAACAGTGTTTCTCATGGGAAAGCCAAAACTTTTTCTTTTTTAAAATGTCCATTTTTACAGGACAGACTATATGCCATTAGATTACTCAAGGGATTAATAAACCTGAGAATCACTTGTCTTGTCTACAGTGAAGTGGCATAATGACTTCGCTGCTGAGTTTTTTTCCTGTAAAGGGGGACATTAGAAAACACACAGGAGGGAAATGAATGCATGCCCTAAGCCCCTAACCAGCACTTTCAATGCTTTTATAGTGAACCTGAGAGCATATTAGGAAAATAAAAAAGAATCTTCAATTTACTGACTTAAAATGATTTTTTCCCTTTTCTCTATTGACTTTAAGACTGAATTTTGAGAACTTTAAATTTTATTTTACATGCAAGGCTTAAAAACTAATTTACTATATTCCTATCATCCAACAGATAAAGTCTGTAGCACAGAGGCAGATAACAGTTTCCAAGGGCAATACCTATGCCCAAAGCTTTCCAAAGGTATAACATGGTGGTTGCAATAGAGGAGGTGATATACATCAGGCTAGTTGTCCCTGGACCCTTTCCTTTCAGCTTCGGGCCAGCTATGTATCTGATGAATCTGAAATCCTGTCATCCCCTTGAGAGTGTCATATGCACTAACATATATGGATTGCTGCAGGCTCCTTTCTGTGCCAGTGCCACAGTTATCTCAGTTCAGGGACTCTGAAAGAATCACAGAGGAGACAGATAACTATATTTAAGCCTTAGGAATTGCCATCTTTGTAAGGGGTAGCCTCACTTTCCCATCAGAGATAAAAGGGACATTGCAACCTGTTCTAAGACAAGCAAAACTGCAAGGACCGGAAGGTAAAAGCTGGAATAGCACAGAAAATCTACAGAGATGTCTTATAAAAGCACAAAAGTATTGAGAGCATTGATAAATCCCTAAAGCTGGCAACACTAGTTCAATGGAGCCATGCCAGCCTACTCCAGCTGAGCATCAGGCCTGCACTCTTTGCAAACAGAAATAAACATTTTATTAAATCAAACCTTCTCCTTGCTGTGCTGTTACATCTAAGAACTTTTCTCAGCAGGCAACACCCTGCTAATGCTGAATATAGAGTTTTAGGGACACACTACCTCGGTACTTTTTGCCTGAGAGGGGAATCTTCTCTCCCTGGTCTCTTGTCACTCTAAGCATCTGCTGCCGCTGCAGCAAACACCTAACGCTTTGTATTTCTCTGCTTCCTGATGTATCATTTTTCTTGCCTCCATCTAATGTATGCCTCAACTGCCTTCACAACAGTAAACAATCAAAGGGCTTGGGCTTTTTAAATAGCATTAAAATTAATGCTAATAAGATGAAATTAATTCCCATTTCCACCTTTTGAATAGCAGTATGCAAGCAAATGACTGAGCTTATGCATTTCAGCTTTCAGGGTGGCCAACCTCTTTCTGAAGTTTGTTTTCTAGCCCATATACAATCTGTCATGCTTTGATCCATTGCAAAAAGTATGACAGCATGACGACGTGTCCCTCTGCATCTCAGCTGTAATTGCTTAGAATTTTGCTTCATCAGGAAATCCTCGGTACCTGTCAGGCCAAAGTCAGGGCAGGATGCTGTATCAGGTGACAAGGGTCATCTGTTTCTCTCTGACTGCTTGATATTAACACAGGAGAGAGTCTCATGTTACTAGATGTGCTGCATTGGCAGAGAAATAATAAAGCTTGCTATAGACTCTGGAATTCCCTTTGGGTTTCAAGTAACAGGCTTGCCAAAAGTGGTTCACCTTATTTTTAAATATTTTATAGCTGCATAAAAAGTGCCAGATGCTGTTTAGAAACTGGACTTAGAGTTAACCGCGCAATCAGCAAAAAAAAAGGAAACTGAAACGGCCTTTATTTAGCAGCTGCCAATATAAAGGAAAAACCCTAAACAAAACAGCTATGCACATGATATAATTTGGGTATAGAGCCACTGTTAAAGTGACATACTCAGAACATTTTCCATTCAATTTGAGATGGCAGGTATTGCATTTTACATACAACAGACTTATTTTCTAGTCAAGACAGCTTTTTCCTTGTGTCAGTGGAAGAGATGCTTGACCACCTATTCTCAAAATTGAAATGTTTCATTAAAGAAACATGCTTATTGTCTATCGTGCAGAAGATATGCCATGTTGGATGCAAACTTGGAAGAGGAAGAGAGTGTGAAGAGAGGCAGTAAAATAATTAGCGACAAAGTGAAGACAATAAATGTAATATTTCTGGATTTTGCTAAAGATTTTATATGGTGTCGCACAAAAATGTACTTGAAAAAAAATTAATTCAAAATTAGCTCAGAAAAAAGCATTGTCACATGAATGGAAATCTGGCTAAATTATCCTTAAATGTGTAATGATAAATGGCAACCTATTGATTGAGCTGGAGGACAGATATATTCAGGGTACTACAGGCTTTGGTGGTTGCATTCATGCATTGATAGATATTAGATATACTAAATAATTTAATCTTCAGCTCAGAAAGATATTACATTGCAACATCAACATTAGTGGGAAAACATGACAAGAGGGTGACTCTAAACATATGGTTGAAAGAAAACTAAAATTTAATTTCAAAAACATGTGTGACAGGATTAAATGAACAATAATATTAAATGCAGGTTTTTAAATGATAGCATGGAGAGAATAATTTCACATAAACTAGAGCTGATAGAATAGGTACGGTATACCTATAGAATAGGCATACTGGCAGTCAGATATGGCAAAAAAATGCATATGTTATTTTGACCCACATTTACTTTTCAGCACCTTGGTTCCAAACTAAAAAAAAAATGCTGAGTCACTAATTTGTGAAGAAGGTTTAATGTACCAATGCCCAAATAATACCGGGGCGAGGGGGACACACACACACGAGTATGTAGCCAACTGCAGGAGCTTAGGCATCATAAAGCTCATAGAAAAGAATTATTAAGACTAGTAAAAACTACTAAAAAAAATATAGCCAGGTTAATATATAAGGACAGCAGAAATTACATCATTTGCAATAAGACCCACTCCCTTGTCAACAAAAAGGCAATCAAAGCTTTTCACCAAGAACTTCTTACTCAGGGTGAACAGATCTGTACAGTGAAACTGCAAAAAGCCAGTGGAGTTATTATAGTTATAGGACTCGATCCAACAGGTAAGGAATATTGCAATATTGTTTTGGTAGCAACAGTTCAAGTAGGGAGAACCAGGGAGAGACTCAGACCCTTTAAGAATCCACAGAAAATATAAAGAACAAACTGCAATAACTTCTGTAGTTTATTTCAAACTCCCAAAGAGCATATAATTGTTGAATAACAATCTAAAATATTTTTACAATACCAGCTATCTGAAATAGAGAAGTCTCTTAAAAAATATCAAAGACTATGTAGATTAACAGAAATTTGCTTTGACTGAGTCATAAAGTCTGGATCAAGCAGTGACCTACTCCCCCACATGTTGAAGATAGGTTCTGGATATATTCTTGGTTTTACTGACTGTCTTTCAGTAAGGCAAGCAGCATCTGAAATATATATAAAAAATGTAATCATAACCTTAACTATACTTAGTTAAAGCTATAACAATCACTTTAACTGGTAGAGTGGCCCAACTCTACTGATGTCCAAACTGATTAAATACCAGTATATATATATACATGCACACTCACACATAAATATAGGATATATACTACAGTATACCCTGTGGCAAGGCCAGAATAGAAATACTAAACCTGTGTTTAAAAAATTCACAAGCACGTATGGTTTCTTATATTTCTTATGTATATTTTAGGTTGTAATCACTGCCTAAAAGTCAACACAACTAAAGAACATATCAAAAGTAAGTTCAGAGTGAGGCAAAACTCAAGACTGTATTCCTTGAATTCCCAGCTATAAAGTTATTTGCCAATTTGTTAATATTGACAAAAATGGCTGGAAATTATTCCCACTTTCTAATCTTTACCCTCAGCCATGAAGAATGGGCTTGTTTCATTCAAAGCCTATGACGATCCACCTTCCAAAAGTATTCATAAAGACAGCATCTATCTGCAGATGATGGATACATACACAGCTACAGACCCGACCTCTTTCCCTAGCCTTGTGAGGTATAATCTAGTGTAATGAATGGTTAACATCCTACAAAGTTTGTAGACCTTACAAGTTCACAAGGATAGCTGAAGACTGTATGGTAGTCCCCACAAACTATACATTCAGAGTGGGCATGAGTGAGACATAAAAGCACATAGAAGAAGTTGTCTTTCAAAGAAATAATGACTTTCATGAAATTCCCATCTTTTATTATCATTTGAGTGACTCTCTAGGGACACTAGGAGCCTAAACCTGAGCTAAGCCACTTCATCTTCTCTGAACATCTTACTGTACTGCCAGCCATGCCACTGTCACCACAAGCGCAAAGATAAAATGCAAGTCTCAAAAGGATTCTAAAAAATTACTGAAGAAGGGAAATTGTGGTTATTTTTTTTTAACTATTCCTTCCTTTCCTGTTCATTCCCACTTGGCACCTGGACCCATTTGTTCCTTCACATGTACACACACACACCCTAGTGCCTGCAGTGGGATGTTCACATGAATATCTGAGGCCTTAATTTTGAAGAAATTTTATTTATTTCATTTTGGTGAATGAACAAAGGAGCTTTCTGTAATCTTTCCCCTCAAGAAGATAACCCAGTAGAGATCTAATGCCAGTATGCTAGGGCAACTTTGCAGTGATATTATTTAAGAAAAGAGATCAAAGGCTAATAACCTCTCTAGCTTGGCAAGAACTTCCAAATGATTGCCTTCTAGACAATTTATCCAGAGAACTGCTGATACATTGTCCTGTTGGAGAAGAAACCAGCAGTTGGTCTTTGCAGCAAAGAAAGTCTTTTAAGCTCCTACTAGCAATCTTGTACAGAAGAAATGATTAAGGAAAAGCCACCTCCAGGCATGAAAAAAAATCCTCACAATAAACCAGATGGGATAAAATTAGAATCTGTTATCAAGTCTGAAAAGCTCAATTCTAATGCTGTAATTGCAGCACAGAGGACTGCCATAGAAAGAATTAATACAGCTGCTTTGAATTAAAGATGGTCAAGGAGTATACCATCTGGAAATGGAAAGGTTTAAGAAAATTAGTCCCTGCATAAGAGGAAACAAACTCTAACATTTCACCTGATCTAATAAGCAACTCATCTGATATCTATCAGTATTAAATGAAGTGAGTCCAGAGAACATTGAAACAGTGGCTCCGTCACTGCTTTAACTTCTGCCTTGCAGTAGTTTCAGGACTAAATCCTACCTTTCAAACTACACGTCTCAAAGGCAAATCCGGTACTATGGGCATGATTGTTGCCAGAGTTTAAAGTGTTAAATAATAGATTACACACAATAGATTACACAGAGTGGGATGCAGTAGTCAAGTTTGCATGGACATTCGCAAAAAGGATTGCGAATATGATGACTAATGGTGCTTCCTGCATGTGCCTGGACAGCAGCTGCACTCCAGACCCTTCTGATACAGAGCTTGATGTGCTGACTTTTGAGTTTGCACTGCCCAGTGGTTTTGCTCTGCAGGGCTTAATGCAACCATTCTCAGGACACAGAATTTCAATCTGCACCAAGTGAATGTGCTTCACTCGAAAAGCAACTCAGCTGGAAACAGATCTCTCCTCTGGATGTCTCAGTAAAGCCAGACATTTTCAAGTATCGCAGTGTTTCATGAGCAAAATATCTTAAATTGACCTAAAATTGTTCTGAGATCTTGTGAGCTTGAGCTACCTTTCTATGAATCTGTATCCAAGTTCAAATTGTAATGCAATCTGCAACTAAGTCAATTACCAAATAACCACATTGCGCATAAGGTATTTTTGTTGTTGGTTGGTTTGGGATTTTTTTTCCCAGGATGCCTTGTAGGGTTTGGTGGGTTTTTTTACTGTATAGTTTATTCAGACTTGAAAACGGTAATTTGACAGAAAGATATTTTGGCTGACGTTATTCCAAGTTGTACTCTGCTGCTGTCGATGGAATTTAACAGGGCATGACCTGACCCTATGGTTCTAGTCCATCAAAACAGAAATTATATACGTTATTTAAAAAGAAAAGGTCAGTTGTTTTGTGGTAGATTTTGAGGCTGAGAAAAAATAATCTTGCAAAGATCAATAAACTGTGAAACATCTCTATAGAGAAAGGTATTTTTCTCTTCAACTTGATGCAAGTATAGTCATTATCCATCTATATTCCACTGAGACTATTTATTTTTTCATGTATCTATCTACCTTGTGAGTTACATTTTTGTTTCAAAGTTAGTAGAATAGGTAAAACCCAGTGGTCTCAGAGACACTGCTCTTGGCTGAAGTTGCAGATCTAAAAAAAAAAAAAAAACCAAAATAAAATCACACATGCTACCGACAGGATGGAGGTGACCTGAGTCTCATGCGTAAAGATACCTGCTTAATCTTTTGGAACATCCTGTGGAAAAGATCAATTTTCAATTGACAAGAACATTCGCTGTTGCAAACCTCCCTGCTGGGATACAAAACTGAGGTCATTTATTAAAAGGAGTATAATGAATGGCAGGGTTGATCCCTTTAGTTTCATGGATACATACCAAAAAAATCTATCTAATCAAAGACTGCAAATTAACAGTACGTTAAAGCAGGCTAGTTTTGTGTCTGTGGTTACTGACAAGTCACCAGATGCTCAAGATCAATAGATGTTTTGCATATTTTAATTATTCTTCTGGGTTTAGAACTTAATTACTCTTATGAACTTCAGGTAGTTTTGGCAGACATAGTTTACCTTGAAGCTGTGAGTTTTACTGTTGTTTCAGCAGCTAAAACAAAGTGCCAGCATGCTGACGTAGAGTCATGCTTTTATTTCCAGTGGCTCGTCTGAGTGATGAAAGCTGATACCACAGAGATTCCAGCGTGTCTCCCACAACACAAAGTTATGTTTAATTTGTTGGCAAATATGGGGAATCTGTTAAACAGAGAATACTATTATAAAATCCTACGTTCATTTTCAGGAACAATACTCCCAGTCTTGTGGACACTGACAGGACCTATGAAGAAAAGTTAGAGAAAACATTAAAAGTCAGACATTAAACAACAGGGGAAATAACCAAACAACTTGCATCCACTGTACTTGAATGCAGGGAAGGATTAGATTGTATGGATGACAATAGAAAGAAAGGAATCTGCTTTCCAGTTAAAGAAAGTGTTTAATTAATGGGTACCATATCAATCTGTCAAATTACAGGCCTCTTCTTGTAGGCTGCTCCTGGATGTGAATCATTCCCCAGGCTGCAGCTGGGGAATTTGTCCTCCCAGGCAACCCCTCCCAGCTGCTGAAGCTGCCTGCTCCCTTTGCTTCTAAATAAAGCCAGCAAAAAGTACACTGCTGTGCAAAGCCTCACCATGAGCTGTAGAGCAGCAGCCTTGCTCTGCTCCATGTTCCCTGGCCCTGGGTTCCCTGTCCTGCTTAAGAAACCCTGGTTCTGCCATCTTCCAGTCTTGCTCTGGTACCAAAAACACTAGTTTCACCCTGCTCCAGTTCTGCTTCCTCCAGATATTTTGCCGTCAAAGGAGTGAAATATTAATTACCTCAGTAATGAGTTAACGAAAGCTTGTTTTGTTCTTTTAATGTCTGATGCTGGACTAAGTCATATGGGAGCATACATGAAATACAGGTTACTAACAGCTAACAAGCAGCAGAAAATTTACTCCTTACAAAACTATGTACATAACAGTAAATCCAAATAGAACAGGCTGATTTGTTAAACAGCCACAACCACTAATACACAACATCAATCTTCAAAAATTATTTTCATAATTATATTGCACTATAAATTACTGCAAATAAGGATTTAGAATTGGGAGAAAAGATGCTAGAGGAAATAAATCAGATCAAAGATGGTAAGAAAGAAAAGCAGGCATAAAAGTCATAGCAGCTCAGGGTTAAAATACACATCTATGTATCTATGCGCTTCCAAATAAATCCTTTAAAATGATTGACGGGGATGGACATTCTATCAACAGCTAAAATACTTAAAACATATAATAAATCAATCAATCCAGAATGTGAACAGAACTCGTGTGACATCTGCATATCTGTTTTTTTTTCCTATTCTCCTTCATTTCTCTAGAAATTTAGCTACTTTGAGTCCTATTTATGCATTTTTGCATATTGTGAACATTCGTTTTACATTCCATATTACTAGTTGTGCCCAATTCCTACTGCAGCCAGCAGTGTCCTTCAGCTGAAACATGACATTAGGTTCTGTCTAGGTGGATTAGTATTTCAGAGTACTTTTTGTCAGGAATGTTTGCTGTTAATAAATTATGTAGCTTTTTGTATGTCCTAATTTTTCTAGGTAATTTTTCTGAAGCATTCTCTTTACTCTAGGATTTGTGGTCATCATCATGCTGATAATGACCTAAAACTCAGATGCACTCTATCTTTTTTTCTTTTTAATACCCAATGTTAAAGACTCCTGTTCTGGTTTTGGCTGGAATAGAGTTAATTTTCTTCACAGAAGCCAGTATGGGGCTATGTTTTGGATTTGTGCTGAAAACAGTGTTGATAACACAGGAATGTTTTCATTATTGCTGAGCAGTGCTTACACAGAGCCAAGGCCTTTTCTGCTTCTCACCCCACCCCACCAGCGAGTAGGCTGGGGGGGGGGGGCACAAGGAGTTGGGAGGGGACACAGCCGGGACAGCCGACCCCAAGTGACCAAAGGGATACTCTATACCATATGATGTCATGCTCAGCAATAACAAGCTGGGGGAAGAAGAAGGAAGGGGGAGACATTCAGAGTGATGGCATTTGTCTTCCCAAGTAACCATTACGCGTGATGAAGCCCTGCTTTCCTGGAGATGACTGAACACCTGCCTGCCCATGGGAAGTAGGGAATGAATTCCTTGGTTGGTTTGGTTGTGTGTGTGGCTTTTGCTTTACCTATTAAACTGTCTTTATCTCAACCCACCAGTTTTCTCACTTTTACCTTTCTGATTCTCTCCCCCATCCCACCAGGGGGGAATGAGCAAGTGGCTGTGTGGGGCTTAGTTGCTGGCTGGGCTGTGAGAGACTGAATTGTTATCTTGAGCTGTTTGTCTTAAAGATTGTTAGGTGTGAGAGACTTCTCAAGCCATTCATCTCAAGGATTGTGGACTGCTTATCTGGAGCCCTTTGTCTCTGAGATGGCCTGTCTAAGCAGGACATTCCTCTGTCCATAAGGACAACTACTAGGCCACTGAGGCATCCAGGAGAGGAAACAGGCTGAAGCCGACAAGCATGTAAGAACGTGGAGGCTACCATTCTCACAGAAACTGTAGTCTTTGAGATAAGATTTGGTCATGCAAAGGTCGTGTGATAGACGAAACCTGCAGTGTGTGAACAGTGCATGAACAATACATATGTGAATATCTCATCGAAATATGCCCTATAAAAGACCGTGGAGACAAGCCGTGGTGTGCACCCAGCACCAAAGAATTGAAGACTGAGGACCAACGGGACGCTGCTGGATCCATGGTGGTGACTATCCTTGCAACTCTATCCTGACTGCTTGCTTGATTTCTGCCTTTTCTTCCATTCTATCTTATTGCTACTATTTTCTACTTTTGATAATAAAAAGTCTTTGGGGTATATGGCATTTGACCTCGTTTGTGTCTTAATCTCGCTCTTGGGATCATACCGAAACCTTCCCCAGCTTTGGATCGAGACACTGGGCTTAAACCACGACAAATAGTTAAACAAAAAAAGTTTATGCCTCCGTCCTGGCACTGGCCCCTGAGCATGCTGAAACAATATGGGAGCAGCAAAATGCAGGGCACGACGCGGGACATGACGTTTCACATGCAAAGCTGGCTTAGATCTCCAAGTACCCGTTCAACCACAGCCTGTCCTGCCAATCACATATGGCGTGCAGAGCCACATGTGCACTGCCAGACATTGCTTGAATCTGTCTGCAGCACCGCCAGCCTTAATGAAGAAAACTTTGAGAACCCTTATTTAAGAGGCAGGACCATTCAGGTTGCTATTGGGAAGAGGGGACGTCAGCAGTTTGGCTGAATAGACACAGAGCACCCTTTTCTTCATCCCTCTCAGCTTCCCCCTCACTTCTATAACAATTTCCCCGCTTGTTAAAACAGAGATTCATTTCAAGTTCAAAGTCCATTTCAAAGGTCTCCTCACCATCATCACCTGTTCAGCGGCCTCATGACAATGAACCCCACAGGGCTGGCGACAGAGTCAGAGATAAACTCCCAAACAGCTACGGAGGACATGCTAATGGCCTCAAAGTCAGTGGCTTGGGTGTGTGGGCCAGTTTTGCAAATGCACTGAGACATCTGAAGATGCAGCTAAGCATGCCACGGGATTTACACAAATGCCTAACCAGGCACTGGCTATGCACCACTGTCCTTAAAAATTAGTTAAATTTCTTGCCTGCTCATGTGCTTTTGTTAATCCTCCTATGTGCTTTTATGCCTTTTTGGGCAGTTCAGTCTTTTTTTATTCTGGTCCCAGGTTATTGTTACAAAACTGTACTTTGATATATATATCACAAAGTAATTTAAATAATTACATAGAGCTTTAGAGAGCAGGACCATTTCTGTGTTTCTTGTTTTTAGTAGTGATCACTAACTAATAGCTTTAGCATTCCCATAGCTGTGCCATCTGATGACTGCAAAACCCCCTCAAAATATTAATTGAGCCAGACAATGCACCTGTGAACTAGATTTTTATCATTCACTGGCAGATGGGGAAACAAAGACACAGAAAGGTTGAATGCCTTATCGAAGAGCCCAAAGAAGGCCTGTTGCAGAGCTGGAAACTAAACAATTAGAACCCAGATACACCAACATTTGGTGCTGCACATTATTACTCTGCATTACATCTCAGGTCTTCCTTTCAAGTCTCAGACCACAATCCCTTAGTAACCCAAAACTCTTCTACCGCTCCTCCTCTTCTTCCTCAAAGCCCTTCTGTTATCTTCTTTCTGTGGACAACACCCTGCCTGTCACCCAGCCATGGCAGATAAAGTGCTTGTCTAAAGTTTCATCCTATATCAATAGCTGCAACCCTTTCCTTTTGGCCTTGACAAATGCAATCTCACACATTCAATATTCCTCCAGAAAACATTGCTGAAGAGATCATGTCCATAAGCCCTTTGCTTTGTCTTTGTCGTCTCTTCAGTGGTTCCCCTTCATTTTATTTTACTAACATAAGCTCTTGTCTTCATTTTTTAAGTCCTTTGTAGCCTGTTCCTGCATTCTATATTGGTCATTCAGTATAAAAAGGTTAAGTCCTACCACTGATGAGCCTCTATAAAGATGGCAGGATAGCAAGAAGACTGAGAGAGAAAAGATTGGGCTGTTCCTTTGAACAGAAGACTTTCACCCTGGGATTAGAAAAGTAGAGTGTTAACAAATAACTGGCAGGACAACTGGTGCCTGCAAGAAATAAAGGAACAGATTAGTATGAAGATTTCTGACTAATGTCTAACAAGCTAACTGTTAGCTAATAACATTGTCCTCCAAATAAATATGAAACTTGATTTTAAAGCTCCTATAGGTGAAGCAGATTTCAAGGCCACAAAACCTTCTTGCTTGCATGATTGCTATTTGTGTATGTAGCTAACTATATACTGCAAAGAAAAAGTAACAATTTATCACCAAGGAAAGGGAGAATAAGAAGAAAGAATTTCTCTGTGTCTTTACAACAAATCATGCATGGATTTAGTGAGAAATATTTCTGCTGAAATGAAAGGCTGCTCTACTGAATCCAGGTTGAAAAAAGAGAAAATGCTTTGGCTTGGCACTATTCAGTTGAATTTAGATGACACAATTCAAAAGTCTGTCCCAGAAAGCAGTTACAAAAGACTACACAGAAAGGTCTTTCCAAAGTTGGAAATTCACCACACAAGCCAAATAAGAAATAGGATACCCAAGATAACATTCTTCCCTCCCTTCTTCATGCTAGGAAGATTCAGAATTTCAATATACTTGTCAATTTAGGATGTTGTGAACCTGGTGGTGGTGTGACAAAACCTGACATTTCAGATGAGTTAAGAATGGAGAATGAGTACAGCCATGAAAATGTATTCACATTAAAGATGACAATCAGCAGCAGAGACATTTTGACATCCTTGTCCTAGGATCCTTGTACTAGGATCTAGTAAAGAAAAAAAAAAAAAAAAAGATAAAAAAGGCACAAAATTATAGAATGATTTAGCTGACAAACAAATGAGTTAAGCCATCACTTTACACAAGGTGAGAAGAATATTGGGCAAAAAGATATATTTTTAAAAGTTCAAGTTGGGAAAAATAAAAAAAAAGCTGCATTCAGTCAACAATTTTCTATAGATGATAATATACAGGCAAGATGCTTCTTCCCGCACATAATGGGAAAGGGTATGAAAAAGATACAACCTTCCAGCATGATCAGCATAATGATGAATGATTTGCAATCCAGAATCAGTTGCACAACATCAACAATCATCAGCTTGCTCTGGTAGTATATCTAGTAGGCAGCAGTCTGCTGGCACTCCTAAAAGTTAGTTGAGATCAGAGACAAGACAGTGAGGCAGCACTGTTGAAGGTATGTACAGCAGGTTTCCCCTATGGGACAACCTTCACAAGTAGTTGTTATTCTAATGTTATTACAATATTTTTTTCTCTGTATTCTTAAAATGGTATTTATACCAGGAACTCTGACTGGATTCATTAGGTATTCCTATCAGACTTATGATGCTAGATAATGGACTGTATATAAGGCAGAGCTCTAGTTTATTCTTCACCCTGCCCTTCTTCTCTGTGGATAGTTCTTTTAAGGTGTAGTAACTCAATATCTGTGTTTATATTAACTGCAATTCAAAAGTCATTTAAACAGTCATTATAATGGCAAGGAATATCTCTTCTTTCTGTGCCTCCCACCTTCTCTACAAAGGGCCAAACAAAATAGGGATGGGAATCTGTAATCCACATAGGAACTGTGTCCTACTCATGGGATGATTTGGGCAAGGGACTGAGTCTTTTTATTTTCAAGCCTTTTTTAGAACAGAAGCCTTTTTTAGAACAGAAGCCTTGTAGGTGTGGAAGTAGACGTGGCTAGCAAAGGAAGCAAGCTATTAGTACTGGAGTACATGTGGCAGCAGCAGCATCTGTGAGGAGCAGATATAAAAGAGGGAGAAAGCGGCCACAAGCAGGAAAAATGGCCTACAAGTTACACAGACCAGAGAAGATTTTGCTTGGAGGGTAGGGTCCAAGATGCTGTGAGGTGATCAGGCTGGAAGAAGTTAACAATGGAGCATGGAAGGAAGTGGGGATTGCAGACTAAGGATATTTGAGTCGATGGGATGATGGTGACAACAGAGCAGATGGGAGGGGTCTAAAGAGGCTGGAAAGAGGCAGCAAATGAGGATATGGTCACCTCTGGGAGAAGGAGAAGACAACCTTAAAGGTGGGAGAGCAGAGACTATGGACCAGATTCGGAAGAACTGAGGGGCCTTGAGTATTAGGAGTTGGGATGAAGGAGATGTAAGCTGATTCGAAGCTGGAAGAACTGGGGCATTAGGTTTGAGTTTTGCTGAGGCACTTCAAACTGGTGTGGTTAGAAGAACACAGAAACATGAATAAAATTCTTTCAGGAATAGAGATGATATAGGCAGTCTCGATATATAATAGGGTAAATATAATGCCAGTAAACACTTGATAATAGGTACGATGCTTAATTGAAGGCAATATAATACAAAGGAAGAGTGATGGACAGACATAATCCATGGAATAATATCTTAATTCCAGCATTTTACCATCTCCTGAGACAGCAGAATCTAATTGAAGAAGTTAAATAAGAATGAGTTGCAATAATCAAAGTTCTACAAGCATGTGACATCAGGCAGTGTTAAAAATTTTAATATCCCAGCAGTATTTCTTATTTGGCAATTTAAAGGGTGAGAACTATTATTAACAGAGGCTTTTTATCAAAAAACTAGGTCTTTTAAGACCCTCAGCAATCTTGGTCATATTGGATCAGACTGCTGCCAAAAAGACAGCTTTAAAGTTGGGGCAGATTTTAATAAATTCAAGACAATTTTTAACATTTTCGTATTAAAAGGCATTAATTATTAACAACTTCTGTGACACCCACATTTGCACTTTTGCTGAACCATCAAGCTAAATGTTATGAACATTTAACAGCAATAATTCACATTTAAAGCCTTAGCATCTGATGCCAGAAAAATCAAGAAACTATCAGAGATGACAACTCTTGAATGAAGTACTTTATGCAACCTAATACTTACTTTGAGCAGGAACAAATTATTTTGTTTTTAAAGACCCTGCCATTAGTAGAGCAAACATGATTCGAAGCAAAAAAAATTGAATGCCGGTTACCTATCTGAGATGTGTTGAAAAGACCTTGTGATCTGAAGTCTCACAAGCTAATGACAGGTGTAATAGAAAACAATGCTAAAAGCAATCTATTACAGACCCTTTGGCAGACCTCCCTCATGTGGAAGGTTACTAATGGGATTGAAGTCAAAGACACATTTCCTATCCTACTGTGCTCATTGTAAGATGACTGCCACAGACTTACCACTGGAGCTGTTCCAACTTGACCCTCATGTGAAAATAGAGTATTTTAATAATGTCACAGCAGGCTTTCCAGCTCCTTTTAAGAACAGTATCTCTCTTTTCATGGGGTGACTCTTTCTGAAGAACATCATCAAGCGGGCGCAGTTGTGAGACATTGTGTTCATTAATAGGTTCTACCTTGACTTCTGTAGAATATGAATCACTGACCTGTTCACAGGCAGGGAATTTTCTTTAAGTCAGATGGACAATTATTTTGCTTCATCAAATAAAAAGGCTCTACCTTACAGTGAAGAAACTAGAATAATGAAACATCCCTTCCCAGTAGTTTGTAAGATCTTGTATTGTTAAAATTAAATACATGGAGACAGAGCTATATAATTTGTAGGCAGAAACCGAAGAAAACTAAAGTATAATTTATGCTACTTTGGGATTGGAAGTGGAAAGAGTTTTTTAGGTAAAATAGACTGAGTCAGAGATCGTCCCTACAGAAGTTCAAGAAAATAAGTTCCTCCTCTGGGAATAACAAAATATAAATACATTAAAGAATGTGTTTAAGCATAAACCACTAAGCATTATCATTTGGCTTAGGAAACGTCTAAAAAAGTCTTTATGAAAGAGATATCAGGAAAAATTTGTCATTATAACACCACATGAGATTTATATTGGAAAGCAGGGTAGGTCTCAAATTTCCCTAGCAGTTACTACTTTATCACTGGAGAATAACATGGGTAAAAATGTGAGGGGAGAGGCTGACACCTTCAACATGAAGGAAATGCTTTTTACATATTTTGAATATTTTTATTAGAACTGATCAAAAGACAAAAGTCTTTCAGGACCTTAAAATCTATTTTAATTTCATACTGGAGTAAATACATATATTTAAACAGAATTGGGACAAAAATCTATTTTTAAAACACGGAGTGATAGAGAGATGTTTCTTGCTTTCTTGGTAGCCAGGCGATTACCCAGTATGTGAGAAATCTCCTTTAATCAGTCACTAGACCTTTAATACAGGCTCATCTGTTTCTTGAAACAGTAATTACAAACCACGACCACTGCTGGTTGCTGCAAACGTTCTCTGCTTTGGGGAATCATATTAATTACATATTATATGATACATGTTAATTTATGCAGTTAACTACTATAATTTAGTCTTGCGGTTCATAGCTCTTCCTCCCCTTTTTCTTTACCTTAAAATGGAGTAAATGTCATCATATTAGTTTGTGTTTCAGGAGTTAAGGGAACTGGTTACAGGAAGGTAATTAAAAATAAGGAATTCTAAAGGAAAGACATTATGTATGTATTTTTCCTTTTTTATTTTTCACTACACATTGCACTAGTCAGCCTGTACTAGTAAAGACACTTGAAAACCAACTGTTTTTCTACCCATTGTGTCCTTTTTCTATTTCTGTTTGTATACAATGCAGTGGGAACATAATTTTTCTTTTATTTTTTCCTGTACAAGCAGCAGTAACTCAGTGAAACACAGAGATTAGCATTAGGAGCAGAAAATGATTGGTGAAATACTTTAAAACTATTTGTAGGGAGAAGAAAGTTCTAGTTACAGTGCACAGTCTCTTAGACAACCAATTACTAAATTATGGTAAGACTGAATGAAATTTGAGATCAGAGACAGTCTGCATTAGCTGATTCTGCAGCCAAAGAAGAAACAAACAATGACCTACATGCAACATACATAAAACGTTTTGGCTCTTTACAGAGAAAATGAATTGGCCAATTTAAGTGTAGTTAATTGAGACCTGATTTCTAATTAATTTCAAGTGATACTATACAGGATGCAGTAGTCTCCTGGATACTGCCTGTACATCAAGATTTGTTGTATTTAAAGAGATGAAATAAAGAAAACTACAGAAAGGAAAACATTGTTTAATGTACAAGATGTAATCAGGAAGGAGAAAGTTAACCAATAAATCAGTACTTCAGGGACAGATCTTCTACGTTGGTGAAGATCCTTGGATATCCTTTGCTCTAATGTCAGCTGAGTGTGTGCTATATCTCAAGAGAGGTGCTCATAGCTGATAGGAACAGGTCAAATTATGTAAAAATCATCTGTCAAAATTGTGCAAAGATTAGCACATCTGATTCTCATTCAGTGTGGTACTATTTACGTGTCAAAAATGAAGTTCTCCTTCTAAAACAGGGATTTAAACTATTTTTTCAAGTTTCTGCAGAACTTTCAGATGGTCGAACTTCTATAAGGATATGCCCCCCCAGTAAAATAATTGTCAAGTTTGCTGCCTCTGTTCACACTCTACTCTCCCTGGGTTTAAAGTACTGAAAAATTATAAGATGGTCAGAAAATGACTAATTAAAGCACAGCAAATCCACAGAGATCTACACTTTAGCTTCATTATGTAGGGACTCTCACTGCATATGCAAACACTATTAAAATCGGGACTTTTGTTTCTGTTTATTAGAAATAATATTAAATATGTTTAATTATTATTAAACAGTAAAATGTCTCAGAGTTCTATATCTATGATGGAGAGGAATGAGGATATTAAACTTCCTATTTTCACTGTCCATGTAACCACATCTATACAAATTTAATGGCTTTACAGCACAACAGAGAGATGGAAGATCATATACCCAGACAGAGTCCGAGCCTAACTCTTAGATATTAAAAAATAAAGTTAAGCTAGAATAGTCAGTCCTCCTTCTGTGACGTCTGTACTCTCATAGTATGCTGGTCCTGTGGGAAAAACACAGGCAGTGCACGTTGTAAATGAATTTTACTGAAGTTTGAGGATGGTCAGAATTGGATGAAAGGAACTGTCTTTCTTAACAAAGACTACACAGTTCATGGGAAATTAAAAACAGTTCTTCAGTGAGCCCCTGGATTCCCCTTAGCTTGAAGTTTACAACCTTTCCTCTCTCACTCCCAGGAGACCTCTGAAGATTTACTAATTAAAACTGAATTCTCAGATTACTATTTTATTTCCAAATATATTTTCTGTAAATAAAGTGGATCAAAGAATACAGCTTACCTATTCTGTTGCATCCTCATGGATAGAAAAAGGGTCTTTCTCTATTCTGATCAGGTAAGTAACCTCTCTACACTACACAGAAACTATACTATATGGAAACTATAGAAACATTCTTATTTTCATTGATTTACTGTGGTAAGGACCTCCCTTGTTCTGTCTTCTTGGCGTTCCTCCAGATGTTTCCATTATCCGTTTGAACCTTCAGGTCTGGAGAACCGACTGTCAGGGATTATGTGAACAGAGAACAGCATGAACTGTTTTAGCAACTTCCTCCGTTTTCTCCCACCCCCACAAAAATTTAAGTTAAAATAAAACGACTCAACAGGATTTCTCTCCAGCAGAGTTTGGGCTCTGTTTCCTTCATAGTTTTATATCAAATTTACAGGTTCTGCAGGGAAAAAGGTAAACAGAGAAGGTAAAGCAAACAGATGCAGTGGCTATGCCAGTCTAACAGTGCAAAGACATGAACGAAACCTGTGTAGCGGTGAAGACAGTTAGCATTTTCCAACTTGTTACCCTACTGATCAAGTAATAACATACCGCAGCTTGGTCCTGTGACTGACAGTTGAGAAAACAAGCTTCCCAGCTGCATAAGACAGTGCTAAGGAGCTCTGCTACACCACGGTACAGAGAGACTTCAGCCCTCTGAAAGTCTTTGAATGCCATTGCAGATGAAAGAGAGATTTTGCTTTTGAAATACTCTGTTTTGGTTTTGGCTTTTTTTTTTTTTTTTTAATAAATATACAGTTCTATCAAGCAAATGTGGTACATTTTGAAATGGAGAGTATTAACAAGATAGCTCCCCTAAAGGGAAATAATATTTTCACATAGAAGCAGCAGGCATCTCTAATAACGTATTCTCTCTATATATTTATAACATATAGGGCGCTCTTTATATTGGTGCAAGAGAAGTAGAGCAAGTTATAACTACCTTACAAGTTGAATCACGTCATGTCTGTCTAAACACATTTTAAAAGCTATGAAACAATAGCAAAGAAAACTTCAGTTTGAAAACAACTAGGGAAAAATTTTATGCAGGTATAAAGTTTGTATAATGTTTGAGAACAATTCAATTTCCTCATGTTTACCTGAGTTCTGTTTTTGTTTACTCTGTTAACTGTCCTGGAGTAGTTCACAATGAGTGCTGAGCCTTTGAGCTTGCCTGGCTACCTACAGCTTTTCTCTTCCCTGACAGGGTGAACATAGTTGCTGCAGCTGATACTGGAACCTATTGGGCACCCCAGCTCTTACTGATGGGATGCAGGACAGAGAGGATAAGAGAAAATTAAGGATTTCTTAGGTTTCCTTTCTGAGCCAAGACATTTACAGAGAAGAGAAGTACAGAACTTGCAGACATGATGCCAGTGTGGCGGGAGGGGGGGTGGGGACGAGCAGTTAGGACGTCGTTGAACAGCTCTGCTGCCTGCGGCTTACATCTCTTCATTTTCAGGAAGTTATTTTTTTTTACTGAATTAAGCTGTATCCCACATTATGAGGGAAAAAATGTTAGAGAGGAAGAACAGAAAAGGGAAACTGAACTTCCAGTCAGCTAGAATAAATGACAGGTTTCTCTTTGTGTGGCTATTCCTAGCAATATTTGGATGCAAGAAAAGGAATGGGTGCTTGGAAGAATAAGTATTTGCCTGTATAGTAAGTTACAATGTCAACAACAAAGCTGAGAGGCATGTCTCGGCATTGAACCAATCATCTGAAATCTCTATAACTTGATATAATGCTGGGAAAACAGATTTTACTACTAATGATTTTTCAGGATCCTCATCACTGTAGTTAGTTTGGCCCTATACCCAAGACAATAAAATAATCAATGTAGTCACTTCACAGAAAGTTGGACTCTAGTTCCTGTGAAGTAAAAGTACTGAGCCAGTACTCAAAGAAGCCCATGCCTTGACAATACTCAAGTAATGTGTATTTCTTAGCCAATAAACTCACTGCTCTTATCTTTTCATATCTTATCATTTCAGCACATTGATCGTGAACAATTACTGATCTGAACACAGCTTTTGCGCTGATACAAGCCAATCTGTTGAAGCACAGATTGTAGAAAACTCATGACATCCCCTCATCCAGGAAATCAGAGAAATTAACTGGGTATACCTCACAATAGCTTTTTATTTAATATCAAGCAGTAACATTCAATAGAAATTCACATAAGTTGGAGTCCAGACAGTTTTTGTTTTCTAAAAAGTAGAACAAGTTTCTCACCTTTTCTTTTTCTTGGCTTACTGTTAAGCCCCTCTATATCTCTAGCTATGCTCATCCTTCAGTTATTGGAGAGCTAAGAACATAGCTCACAGTGGGAACAGCCTTGGGAGCAGTAAGAGGAGAAACATATGTACTTGATGAGGAAGAACTGCTAAAATTATAAGCTTGGCCCAATTTGCCTGTTTCTGCTGTCTGTTAGAAAACAGAACGACTCTGTCAATACTTCTCTATTGCTTCTCTCCAGAGCAGAATGTGCATGCATGAGGCTAGCTGGGCAAAAAGAAGGTATCTGGGAACACAGATTTGTCTGCAAACACTTAGCAGCTTAGACTGAGATGAGATGCAGATCATAACTTTTGAATGAAAGAGGCCAGAATTCAAACACCATTACTATTATCCTTTAAGAGTTACAGACTTGTCACTGACCATAGAAAAACAGCACAGAGCTTGACCTCAGCTTGGTCAATGACAGATATGGATAAATACTTCAAATAATTGCTCCTGAACATGAAAGATAGCTAGCATGCTCAACATTTTCAAATACTAGAAGTTAGTTAGGCAACTACAGGTAACTGATCCATTTACTATACCATCTTGAGGCTCAGGAGAGCAAATTTTTTTTTTTTCTTAAAACGAGATATCAAGTACTTTAAAACTGTTCAGGAGACAAAGTGAAAAAAAGTTGTTTAGCTGCCTTCAAGAAAGGAACACCCTGTTATAACCCAAAAATGACATAAAGCCTCTGTTGTGTAAGATGCACAGGAGGGCTTCATTAATTTCCTTGTCATTTTCTATATTATGAGAAGTTGCAGAGTGTTAAGGACAAATAGTGTCCTGTCTCTGCATAGTTCAGTTATGCCTTACAGTGCCTATCATTAGATATTTAGATAGTTTTCCAGAATATCAAGAAATTCAAAAGAAAATCTGTCCTCTTGGCCTTCATAACATTAGAAATAAAATCTCAGCTCTACGTTCATTTTTGAATGTTCCTGTTTATCTGTTCTTTTACATCCATTCTCAACGCAAAAGTTTTATTTTTAGGTGTATAGCTTACACTCCTCATCATGGTGTGCTCTCAGTTTAATTTCTTCTGCCAGCTTGCTACATACCTTGGTGTCCTAAAGCAAGAGCACACTGTCTTCGTGGCCAGTAGCCTGCCTTGGTCCTTTCTATCTACAATTTCTTCCAAAAAGACCTTTAACTAAGATTAAAGTTTTATAGGAAAGATCTTAGTAGTTAAGGATCAGACCTTAGGAAGTAAACAAGTTTTAAGAAGCCAGGAGAAATCACGCGTCTAAGCTGATTTGCAGAGGGGGTACCTGAGGGTATATAAAAAGACATGGATCAAGTGTACTAGTATCTTTCCCTTATTCATCCAATACTTTTGAAATGGTTCTTGAAGTGAATGTTCTAACTAATGGGTAGAAATGCACAGACTTTGCAAAACTAGGTGCAACAAATACACAATAAATTTTCAGAAAAATATATCTGGAAATCTAAATCTAATCTGGAAAGACCTAAAATTAATCTGAAGTTCCAGAAATTGTTACTATAATACTTGCAAAGTAACAGATTTCTTAGCAGTTGCCTAGTAACCCTACCATATTAGAACCTAGGGACTATTATGTCATACTACAGCTTTACAGGTTTTAATGCATCTAATAAGATAGCCCAGTAATACATCACTTTGTATAAGGTATACACCATGAAATTCTGCCATGGCAGTACATTTTTGTGCAAAAATGTGCCATATTCTTTACTATGCATGTAATTGATTTAAAGTGATTCAATCCTTTCAAATACACAATATGTGTCCACTAGGAAATTATTTCTCTAGTATCCCCTAACTTCAGGAGGCATTTATGAATGTGTCTTCAAATTCTGGTTGCTATGAATGCACCTTCAAACTCTGATTACTGTTAATGCTCATAGTTCTGCTATTCCGTTTAAAAAGCCTGAGAAGACAGAGAAAAAGCTGACAGTCAAAGAGTTAAAAATTGAAAATGTTGTGGGGAGGGAGTGACAGGGACCAGAGCAAAGAAGATTTCACATCTACCATGAAATTACCACAGAACATACAGTTTAAAAATGTTCTACCATATACTAGGATAAATTATTTTGTACTTGAGGGTTTTCCTGCAGTTTTATAGAAGGTGAAAAGCAATTGTTAGTGAAATACCTGAAGCTGCTGTAGCAGTGACTGAGAAAATAATTATCATCATAGAGTCTATACACTAGGGAAAATGTGAAAAAGTACTTCAAAAATAGTTCATTGATTTATTTTCTTTTTAGATATGGATGCAAAGGAAATATAAGATATCACTATTATAACATGCTCTGCAAAACTTTATCAGTCTAATACATTCTCATTTAGTTTACAAACACCAAGGAAAGCAAGAAACAGTTCCATCTATTTTTAATTTCCCTTTAAACATAGATGGAAGCTGTATTAAACATTTCAACTTCATATTTGTATTCGTTTCTGATGACAACATAGCACCTCAAACCTTAAGCTTCCCTTCTGTATGTACAAAAAGAAATATCCATACAACATAAAAAAAGTGAATCAACCTATAATTTAAGTTCAGTAAGATCAAGTTTAAGATAATGGGACACTTGCTTTACAAAAAATCGGGTAATTAAGTTCCATTATAGAGCCCCAAGAGCTTACACTTTTGTCTGCATGGACTGGTGCAGACAGCTGTGCATTTATTTTGCTGCACTCCAAGCAGGCTGGATGCGAACATCACACTATAGATTTATACTGCAAGACTCAAAGACTCTCCTCCAGTGAGTCAGTGTAATAGACGATGTATTCCTTACCTTGGCGTATACAAAAATATGTATTTACTTGTATGAAGCAAGTCTATAATTGTCACCTCCATCCCACCATTTGTTAAATACATTAGTAGAAGAGAGGCACAATATTTTAGACACCCACTTGAACCTCACACTGATCCCCACAGATCGGAAATACAAATACTTAGCCTGAGTCCATTGCCTGCCAGAATGACATGAAAGAAAAACCTTATAAGGTGATGGACTGGGTAGAGAGAGGTAATCCACAGACACCATGGGGAGAGCAGGGCAATCTGAAGGTGAAGGGAAGAGGAGGAAAGCATTTTTTCCACAGCTTTTGACTATGTGTCTAATATGAATATAGTTAAGATTTACTGCTTTCTATGATTCTCAAATAACTATGTTACGTTAAATGCATGCTCAAGTGTTTAGCTGCTTGGGACCCTGGAATGATTCGTGCTGTTTTGTGCTACAGAAAAAGGAAGGCACCAGAGAACCAGATCCAGTCCATAACTTACACTGATAGCAATCATCACTTGAGCAGGAAAAAGAAGCATCAGTAAGAACACAAAGAAAAGCCTCACTTGAGAACCTGCTTCATTTTTGAGGAGTTCACTGTCTTTTGATCAAAAAGGCATCGGCAATGCAATCTGCTGTTTACACAGGAAAAAAAAGTATTAGCAAATGAAAGGTGTATATATACACGGAAACATCTGTGCTAAGAAGCCACTTGAAAAATACCTGTGCAACAATGTTAGAAAGAAACATCTGCTTGGTGCCTAGCAGATTCTTAGTAATATGAAAGGAGGTAATGCTAGCAAACAGATGTAAGGATTTCATATTTTGCTATGGTGTGTTTCTATATTTTGCTAGACTTCTACTAACCTTTCTCATTAAAAAAAAAAAACAACTAAGCAATTTACATATAAATATTTTGAGGGAACCTGAGAGCAGTGGTTAACTTTTCCATGCTAACATAGTTGTAGCCATTAGAATTGTAACATACTGTAACAATACTAAATAAAAAATCAACGCATTGTACTAAATGCATTTTAAATATTTTTAATTGTGTAATACTTTATTAAAAGATAGTTATTCACTAGTTATGAAATAATAAAAAATGTTTTCTCCCTTTTAATAGTCAAAATTATTTAATCAATAGTAAATGTTCAGTATGTTCTGATAATTATTTTAAAACTACATTCACTTCCCAGAGTACTTTTAAATCGCAAGCCTATTAAAACCAAAAATACCAGTTAATATGCAAAAAAGTAATAAAGGTACAGTAAAACTTGCTTATTTTATTGTGATCTACATTTAACTAATGCATTAGTAACAGATCATTATGTTTAGAAAATAGTATCATGGCTGGTTAATGAAAAATCAGCACTAATGAAAATTAATTGGGAGTAGTAATAGATTAAAATAGAATATGAAAATAGAGGAAAAAAAAAAAAAAAAAAAGACATCAGATGAACAAGACTTAACCTGAGCCATGATGCAGGAATCTGGGCTTTTTAAAGTTGACACATGAACATTGTCCTGGTTCCGGCTGGGATAGAGTTAATTTTCTTTCTAGTAGCTGGTATAGTGTTGTGCCTTGGATTCAGTATGAGAAGAATGTTGATAACACACTGATGCTTTCAGTTGTTGCTAACTAGTGTTTAGACTAAGTCAAGGATTTTTCAGGTTGGTTCCCTACCACCAATGGAGGGAGGGGAAGAGTCACTCTCACCACTCCGCATTTCCGTGAAAAGCTCAGCACCGCACTTGGGAAGGAGAGAGGAACGCCTGTCCCTATTGAAAGAAGTGGCAGATGTGCAGAGGAACATACTAACCTTATTTAAGTCCTCCTCAGATTCTTCCTAAAGGCTAACAGTTATGGGAAGCTGCCCTTCTAGCACAAGAAATCCTCATCTGTGTGGTCTACAACAGGAAATAAACTCCTGGGTCCTGTTCAGTGTTCAGTTTGCATGTAAACTGAGAAGATGGCTTACAGCACCGGCAAAGTGCAGGTGGTTTCTGGAGAAACTGCTTAGGTAAGATCGCTTAATGGCCAAGGAATAACTACTTGAAGTGAGCTGCTGCAAACTGAAGACTATGTTGGTGAAGAAATGAAGGTGTTCAAACGGTGGACAAAAGGTGGATGATTTTGCATCATGCTGCAACCAAATTTCACTAAGCAAAAATTCTGAAGTGTTTCTCCTTCATAATTTGGACTACTGTAAGCATATCATACTTTTCTCATTGTCTGCTATGAAAGAATAGATGGAAGCCTAAGGTTTCAGTTCTTGTATTTATTATGTTAATCATAGCCTGATCTCAGCATATATAAAAACTGAGTTAAGGGTTTTAATGTAGCTTACGGTTGCCCACAACCATTCATTTTGTGGAACATAAAACTTACTGCATCCCCATCAGGCACAAAGTGCAGGTCCTTAGTCTTTCCTGACATAAACATAATGCAAGGATGAAACAAGAAACAGTCATGAACAGCAAGTCCTGTTCAAAAATCCCTAGAAAGAGAGAAATAATGAACTACACTTACAGGGACTAATCATCTCTTTGCTGAAAGGGGCTCGGATATCATTCCTCCCATAGCTAGCAGCACCTATGACCAGCAGGACTCCATCAGTCTCTTAGGTATAGATTGGGCAGTCACATAAACCCAGAAAATGATTAAAGGTATCTGGCCCAGAGGGGTGATATCAATCCTGTTGAAGTTGCCCAGATTCAGCGGAAGAAGAAAACACACCAGAAATGCATAGATGGAGTAACAGAGAATTTAAACTAAGACAGGTTTCCCAATTGTTAAAGAGGACAGTAAAAGAAAAGCATCTCTGAGTTACAACCTCAAGTTTTGAACTTTTGATCAAGTAATTTTATATCTTCAGAATTTGACTGGTTACTTTATTACACTTTGTTGCATTCAGGCATTGAGAGGATGTCTATTACTTCTTAGCACATAATGATGTGGGATTTTTTTCTGAATAGTGCACAAATAAAAGTATTGTTGTAAACTGCCTCAGGAAACTTAACTGATAGTCTGCCTGGAATACCAAAACTCACTTCAACAAAATTAAATAAATATTGTTCTTAGCGCTCCTCAAATTCACCCAAAGTAAAGTAAAATTATTAATTTGCTATTCAAAAGTATCTTAAACCACTACCTGTGTTATACATGTGCTTTTACTCATTAAAACCTTTTTTCTCACTTGAAAGGAATGTGAATATCGTAAAAGATTTAACTAGCAGTTTACATTAGTTGCAAGCCATTCAAGCTAAATGCTTTCAAACTCTATTGATTATTATTAAACACATTTTAAAAAAAAAAAAAAGGTCTTGATATCTGGAGATCACCCATACTGTAAGAAGATGAGACTGACAGGAACAGGGGCCTGTAGCAGCTTGAAGGCTATAAACAGGATCTACCTACTGTGGGAACTCAGCTCTTGGGAGATACCGTTCATTACAGAGCACTGATGAAACAACCAAAATGAATACGTATGCGTGGATGGTTGAGAGCTCCCTTCTTTGCAAGAGTGACCTCAACAGCTGAAGGAGAAACCCTCAAGTGGTACAGCAAAGTAAAGCCACCTCTTCTTATCTTGCATCTTTAAAGCCATATTGTTTTACCACTAAAAATCTTTTGTGATTTTCTAAATGATGTAGAGATCTTATTTTGTGCATGAGCAACATTTTGTGCTAATAAAAGCATTAAAATTATTTCTCTTTCATTCTCCCACAGGTATACTAAGTTCTTCAATATCCAGTTTTAAACCCTGAATTTCCTGTAGCAACAAAATCACAGCTCAATGCAAGGTCACCGTGTCTAATCAACCCTAACCAAGAATGAAGATTTGTTCTTTTCTTTTGGTTTTGATAGCTCAGAGCGAATTAAGCACTGTAACTCAAGCACATAACTATTTCACAGGTATGTTAGGGACAATAACAAAACAATGGAGTATTCTTTATTTTTGGGGTCTTTGTGGCTTTTCTTTTTCCTTGCCAAAAATTAATCAAGCAGCTTGATCTGTTTTTCAAGTCTGTCAATAACATTACCACTCTAAATGCAACGCGCCCCCCCCCCCCCCCCCCCCCGTTTCTTTGCTGTCTAGCAAAATGCCTAAATGCATTTGTTTTGGGTTTCCATCAGTACCACAGCAAACGATACCTTCCCATAGAGTAAGCTCCCACACACAGTAAACTTTGTTTACATCATTTGCGCTGCTGTTCTTAGCCTCACCCCTTTACAGCTCCTGTGGGCTATTTTGGGGTCACCCCAATTGGCAGGTCCGGTAGATTGAGCTGTGCCAGCCCACCCCGAGACTGGCTCAAACTAAAAGTGTGCGTGCCTGACACCAGCTAAAGCAAAAAGCCTGGTCGGCTGGCACTGCAAAGGGAATAAAAAGAGTATATTGGAGAGCAGAGTGGAATCACAGATAATTTCCAGGACAGATGAAAAAATTGAGAAAACTATTCATATGGCACACTTGGGAAGGGTGGCAAAGAAAAACCCAAACCACAGACCAGAGTTCATATAAACAAAAGGATTAAGGCTTGCCACAATTAAGGCTTCCCACTAAATGAAATAAGAAAGTTTTTAATTAAAAACTCTTTCTGTTAGTCACCCACAGTAAAGTGGGACGAGAAAGAAAAAGATGTACTTTGAGACAGGGATAATTCCCTTCAGATGGCCATAGCCACACAACCTCAAAGAACTGTGGCAAGACTGGGCACCCCTGTTTACAGCGTTGTGGGGTGACGCCTTTAACCCTCCCCTGTCAAACATTGGATGGGCTGTATGCTTTAAACAAAATGAAGTAAATAAGACAGAAAGTCATCAGACTTACTGCTGCAGTATTATTTGAACACCTCAAGTAATTGCCCTCTGACTCTTCTGGGGTGCCAGCTCCCTGGCTGAAACTGAATAAACAAATGAATGAATGAGTGAATACATGAATACTCATCATTTGGGGTGGGGGAATACAGTAAAATAGCTTAAACCACCTTTCAGAGAAGCTAAAAAGTCACCATTTCTCTCATTGACTGAAGTGGACTAGGAGTCGTCAGTTAAAGCAACAATGTCCAAGGGTGGTCACCAAATCCAAGAAGTGCATCCGAGCCTTAAACCTCTCAAATGTGACCACAATAGTTTTTGTGATTACATCTGCAATGCTACATTGCTAATGTCTTGAGTCTTCAAAACTGTTCTGTTTAGGATCCTGTACTTCAACTGGAGTCAGACACATTAATAGCACTGTTTTGCTTTTGCTTAAATCTTCATGCTTTTAACAAATTAATCCTCTTAACATCCCTGTTGGGTAGATAGGCAAAAACCTTTCTTGTCTGTAAAACTGAGATAAGAAGTGCCTTGCCTAAGGACATGCAGTTAGGACTGGGCAAAACAGGGTTAAAATTCAGTGAACATTGGCTCTCATTTGTGCTCCAACAGCTAGACTACACTGTTCAGGTTGTGCCAAGTATTAACATGAAATAGAAACACAAGAGAAAAAAAACTAAGAGAGATAAACTTTTTTCATTAACGTTATCACCAATAGTAGAGATGAAACACCTTACAAAGTATGTATCTTCCTGTCTATTCCTTGCATTATGGGGAAAATGATTTTGAGGCAAAACCCCCAAGATTTTGAATAAAATCAGACACCTCTTTTAAAGGATGTAAAGGCACAGAGTAGAAATGTAAAAAAAAAGTATGCAAAAACAGGTAATGAAACTAATTATGAATTATTTTGTTCATTACATATCTGTTGTGATTCCTAATGAGAAGATTTGATACCCTTCACTTTCATAAATTATCATGACGTAAACATTGCCAAGTATGTTTGTTTTAACCATATTTTAAAATATTTTTTCAAAATAATTTATTCTAGCAAGTAAATATTGCTTACCTATAATGTACAATCTCTCTCCAGTTATTATGACTTGAGACAGGGAGCCAGTACCTTGTATCATTCGGTACATAGCATAACTACTTTTTTTTAAAGCTATTTGATTTTTGAGCATTCTGAAATATCTTAAAATGTTGTATGAGTTGAACGTTATTCTCATGATAATTGTAGCAAAATTACGTATGTGAGTTAGGTTTACAAGATCGTCTTCTAAGCCTTGAAAGAGTGGTGACAGGACAGAATTTATTATTCCTATCTCACCCTGTCAAATCTGTAATAAGGGAAATAAGAGAAGACATACTCAAGCCTTTGTGAATAAAAAAGTGTCTTATCAAACACTCATTGGTACAATTTCCATTCTCATATAATCCCTAAAGATATTTAAAAAGGAAAAAAAAACCACCCTAGAAAATACCCAATGTAGCTTTTTCACACCATACTATACCATGCTACAAGATTCTCTATTTGTGCAAGCTTGCAGTTGAAGTGAACAGCTTTCCCAGGCTGCACTATTTGCAAACTTGTTTCCACAAAAAGTCTTGTTTTCAATACAGCAGAAACACATGACAATTTACATCCATGGTCTTTCTACATAAAGAATATCTGTAACTAGCCAGACATTGCAACTTTTCCAGATATAATTTCAGGACAAGGTCCCATTTTCAGATAAAGAACAAGAAATTACTCTAACCAGATTACTTGAGCAAAATGAAGAAACCCTAATTATTTAAAGATATATGCCCTGAGATTTGGACTACCAAAGAACTTTTCTAAGTTATGACTTAATAGGTAGAACAGATGTTAAGACCTAACAGGATGCTCATATTTCTACCAAGTATTTTCTGTATAGTAAAGGCAAAATCATCCACTATGACTATGCATGAGCAGACCAAGTCCCTGGGCATGCACAGCAAGCAAGATGCTTCAAGGGCATGCCAGAAGTACTGCACACATGCTGCACAGGCTGTTTGTGGATGCACACACGCGTGAATCCTGGTTTCAGACTCGTTGCTTTTGTTTCTGATCGTGGGATGCCCAGCAGCTCATTCAGAGCGACTTTTCCAAACAGACTGCCAAGCATCTGAGAGTTGCAGCAGGTAGCCAAGGTAGGCTTTTTCTGTCTAGAGAAAAACTTTCTGGGATGAAAAAAGAAGAACATGCGTGGGGAAACCCAAGCATATGGTAGCCCTAATAACTATTTATGGTTGTAAATGTTTATGGTGCTTATCACATGGCTATCACTTCCATAAAAGTGTGTGTCTAAGTATGTATAGTGCTAGATTCCTGTACAGTACAGTACACTGAACATAAATAACTACTGAAGTTACCGCACTTGTTAAACAGGCAGTCTAGCAGCATGTTCAGTGTTTTCTCTAAGTGGCTGAGCAGCAATTTCCAGATTAAATCACATTTGTTTATAGTTGCTTTACTTTGAATGTTTCTTCAAATAAATCTTAAATGTTAAATAAGACTATCTTTTTCTACCTAATTTCCTAAATGTCAGTTAATTCTCTACAAATATCTTTGAAATATTGTTTTCATATCTTTATTAAGCTTATTATTGTATTCTCAGTTTTCCACTTTATTTTTTAGGATTACCTTGGCATACATTATTGTTGTAAAATGCAATAACACCTAGTATAAAACCCTGGAAACAACCTTCTTTTTATGCATCTCAGAGAAGCCACATTTGGACTTTCAGCAGAAATGTGTAAAAATTTCAATATGGTCTCACAACAGACTCATTTAGTGCTGCCCTTATATGCTACCAAAATGCACCATCACACTACTTTTTAGGAAAAGCTGCAAAAGGGAGACAGAATCCACAAAAGGAATCAAAACACATGGTAGTTTTCAAATGTCCTTTGTAGGTCAATATTTAATTATGGAATTGATATGGCTGCAAAATAATCTGCTCAGTCCACCCCCCATTTAGGGCCAAAGGTAAAAGAAGATACTTTAGCCTTAGAAGTTTCCTGGATCAAGAAAAGAAATTGAGATCAGATGTACTGTTTTGGACAGAGTTATCTCTTTGTTATGCTTAGGCTTGTTTTTCAAAAATATCCATCCGTAATTCTAATAGATGGTGTGTGAAAATTTCTGTAAATGAATTTTCATATTGTAACACTTAGAATTAAAATGTCAAATTTTTGGTGTCTGAATCTTGGTGTGAAAACCTGCTTCCCAGCTAGGTGTCACAGGGTTCACAGGTACCAAAGGGAAGGCTGTGGCTGCTGGAAGAGCCTGTGCTCTACTGAGCTGGTTTTGGAGCAAGTGACCCAGAAAAACACTCTAACCACTAGGCTACAAAGCCAATAACAGCCTGTCTTCCGTTCTGGTCTGGATTTCTTGAATTATTTTCTGCAAAATTACAGGCTTATTGAGAACATTTTTCCCCAAATAACTTTGTGATTAGATATAATTAGGCTGCCCCATTCAGATAAAGGTGGGAAAGGAAAGGAGAATCAGATGGCAGATCAAATCCACAAACCTATTCTGAGAATTACAGGTTGAAGAAATGGGCTCACAGCAACCTCATGAACTGCAGCAAGCAGAAGTCCAAAGTCCTGCATCAGAGGAGGAACCACCTCATGCACCGGTATATGCTGGGGGCTGACCAGCTGGAAAGCAGCTTGCAAGAAAATGACCTGGTGGACACCAAGTTGGGCATGACCCAGCAATGTGCAGCAGCGAAGGCCAACAACATCCTGGGCTGCATTAGGAGGAGTGTTGCCAGCAAGTTGAGAGGGGTGATCCTTCCCCTCTGCTCATCACTTGCAAGGCCACACCTGGAGTGCCGGGTCCAGTGCTGGGCTCCTCAGTACAAGAGAGAGATGAACATACTGGAAAGTCCAGTGCCTCTAAAATGACTGGACAATCTCTCCTATGAGGAAAGGCTGAGAGAGCTGGGGCTGTCCAGCCTGGAGAAGAGAAGGTGCAAGGGGGATCTCATCAATGTATATAAATGCCTGAAGGGAGGGTGTAAAGAAGCAGGATCCAGGCTTTGTCCAGTGGTGCCCAGTGACAGAACATGAGGCAATGGGCACATTCAAATGTCCATCTGAACATAAGGAAAAACTTCATTTCACTCTTCACCCTCTAAATGTTTTGCTGGAGGATGATGTGGGTTTGAACCCCCTAAAAGAAAGATGGGAATTCAACGTGGGCTGAATCTTTGACTAGAGAGCCAACTATGAAAAACAACATATAAAAGGATGAAGTCTTTTTGTGTACCTTGCTGAGTGGAAGGGGCTCTGCTTAACTTAAATCCCAGTCTGGTAGATGCATGGTCGACTTACTCTGAATATTGTTGCTGGATTAAATTATCAGAGAAGATATGCAATTGAACACATGCTTTAAGGACCTAGCTGGGTCTAGCAATGAAAGAGGTGGTGTGGTCTTGGGCCCTGCAATGATAATTTTTGTGACCACACTGACATATTTCTGGGAACAAGCAGCAGTAGTAAGTACTAAAGTAAATTTCCTAGGAACCCTACTGAGACACTCTTTGTTCTTTGAAGGAAAAATACCACTGTAGGTGCCTAAAAATCATCTGATTCTCAGTCATTCCACCTTGAGAAACATGCATTGCAGAATAAGGGACCTATTTTTATTGCTTTTGCATTTCTTCAATTAATGTGGATAAATGCCCTATCACAGTATAAAACAGCAAAAATAAGAAACTCATTTGTGGGCTGTGGTTTTGGGGGTTTGATTTGGTTTTGTAGGGGTTTATTTGTCTGAGTTCAGAGGCAGAAGGTTCTCTGAAAAGGTTTGTAAGAAGCTCTTGCTGCTTCAAGCACTTAGCTGTGAAATCACTTAATATCTGAGAAAGATGTGCTTGTAATGTAATGCAGCAAATGAAAAGCAACTGCAGATGTAGAGGAGATTAGAAGAGCAGATTAATTTCACAATTTCATAGAGTCAGTTTCCAGCAGATAAGTTAAAAAACTCTTCTTCTAAATTATTGGTATCAGCTGATAAAGAAAACACATGAAAATAGAGGATGGATCACATTGCTATATATATCTTGTAAATACAAAGGTGTCCACTTCATAGATCTACAATAGCATACAGATTATATCTGTAAAGAAATTAAATTTCACCCTTTCTAATTAAAGGGTATTTTAGAAAGGGTCATATAAAAATAGGAAAGGAAAGACAAATAACACTGCACACAAAATTTAGGAATGTAATCTGGGATCTCATTTTCCTCCCTTTTCCCCATTGTTTTGCTTAATTAAAGACTATTTTCTATTAAAAAAATAACAACCCACACACTAAAAAACCCAACAAAAAAACCAACCAACACTGTGGAGATGGGGAGGGAAAAGATTTCTAACAGTCTTTGTGTTCATTAAAAAAAAATTATTGAGTAAAATTTGAAAGGTCATATGGAAAATATATCATGAACAGACATTGAAGCTTGCAGAAAGAAAGAAAAAGAAATCTTTCCTTCCATTTCTGTTCCACAGAATTTGACTTCACACAAATGCAAAAATACAATTAACCTCAGACACCTGCAAACAGCATTGGAGATACAGAAAGGACCTGTTTTATTTGTCAGTATTCTATATAAAAATACGTATATTTTCAATAATATATTGCTAAGTACTTTCCTGTGAAGTACTGAGGTTAGAAATTTCCTTGAAATTATCTGTATGTCCTAACACTTCATCAGTGAAAATTTTCCTCTGATTAAACAGTTATTCGTTTAACACAAACCTGACATATCCCAAGCTAGGAAGCCTTAGAAGGTCACAGATTCTGCCTCCATAGGAGGCCAAGCTGTTTAGCAGAAAGTATGACCTACTGTGGAAACCAATGACCTAGTAAAAAAAGAAACACTACTGTGCTGTAAAGTGGTGGAGCCAGCTGAGAAATAGAGAGCTCAGTAATGAACTGCCTTCCTCCTACAGAGATCAAATCATGTTAAGTGATGCTATTAAAATAAATCACATTTTAAATGTCTTTACCTGAGACACTAACAACTTAAATTAGTAAACCACAAAAATATCTATTTTATTTTTCAACATATATGAACACAATTATTTGTTCTTTGCAGTAGACTAAAGTCCAAACACTCAGATCAACACCTGCTCAGGAAAATATTTAAAATATGTATATAAACCAAAGGAGCTTAAGGATGAGTTTTAAGGTTTTTCCACATAAATGAGGAACTCAGAGAATTACCCACTAACTTCAATGTACTCTGAATCATGACCTCAACTTGATAATTTCATTTTTTATTAATATTGCCCAATAGTACCCAGTTTAAAAAGCTGAAAATAAAATGCCAATGGAAAAAACATACACTTTATTGTATCATTCTGTTGGATAGTAAGTTATAGAAAGTTCTCATTAGAAGTTAAAAAAAACCCCAAAGCAATCACTTAACACAATTGTAAAAGGCCATATTTTGCATATGATTTCACAAAATTCTGTACATAGTTTTATCAGATAATTTGGACACATAAACCAAGAGTATTTACTTCTCTAAATTTCAGATCTGTTCATCATTATGGTAATTGGAGGCTACTCTTTTGCATATAATACAAATACGTGAGCTTAATTGTCAGAGGGAATCCTTACAGCACCCTCACTATCAGTGGGACTATAACCATTTGCACTACTAACAGTCCCTTAAAATAGGTAAACCATATAATACCTTGTTTAAATTTCTGAGAGATGGACAATATTTTATGGCATTATTTTAAAGATAAACCTGGTCATCATCCTCCAAAAGAAACCAGAAAGCTACAGGAAATAAAAATCATTAAGTGACATTGACTACATTTCAGCAGTGCTATGTTCTTTCATCAAAGCAAGTTCATCTGGCTGTGGGTTTAAAAAGAAGAACAAAAATAACACACCAACAAGGTACAGTAGCAATCACTCATCAAGAAATTAGGATACTTATGCAACCGTTACATTCACATGTAATTACTGAGAAAGGTAGAAATACCAGTCAACATAGCAGGTGCCACACCATGGGGTGCTGCAGAGAGCAGTGATGAGCTGCTGTGATAGAGTCAGACATGATGGATTAAAAGAAAGGCCCTAGAACAGCATTCAGCCCATAGAGCCAAATATAATTTAATTAAATTATTTTCAGCAGAATGAATCTTCTGCTATAGGCTGAGCTCAGGATTCCCTTTAAAAATACAGTTCTAGAGCTGAAGTTGAGGTGTTTCCCAGGAAAAACTACAAATATTCAGTAACTGATCCTTCCTGTGTTGGTAGACCGGCAATAAAATTCAATAGAACAGCATCTGCAAGGTTACCATACTGTTGAAAAATATAAGAAAAGGCCATCTTTAGAAAGCTTCTTCTAAGGCTGGAAATAAATTACAAAGTAAACATTTCCTGCTACAAACAAAATTCTGCATTTGGGTTTCATATTGATTTTTGGCTTCTAGGAAAATATATATATGAGTTAAAAGAGCAGATGTCCCAAACCTCAGCCAGAGAAGGAAGTTTTTGTCACACAGCTTTTTAACACATTTTAATAAAACTTTTCACAGATCGTATTTCACAATCATTTCTAACTACATATACCTACAAAAAAGTAGGCAGGCAGTGTTCTCCTACAAGGCTAACCATCTGAGAGAAAAAGTGTTCTGATTGCTTTATTATGTTTTATTTCAAACTAATGCCATAAATCTGGAGTTCAAACTGTTTGTGACATCCTGCATCTTCCAAGAAGAGAAACTACTGTATTTTCTTACTGTTACTGATGTTACAAGAGAAATTTTTATAATGGTTTGTGTCTGAAATAGGTACTTTTTGCCCAGTTATTTGATTTGTAGCTACACAATCTAATCCTCCTCTGACTTGAGCTAACGTAAATTTCCCAGCCAAAATCAAGAGTTACACTCACATGAAAGGGTAAGACTTACTAATGAATTAAACCTCACAGCAACCCAGTAGGACAGCTAATTATTATTATCACCAAACTTGTCAGATCTAATACTTCCTTCAGAAAAATCAACTCTATCAGGTTTGCTGCCTGCTCCTTTCAGACATTTTCAGTGCAGCGCCTGTGCACAGCTGCTCTTAGTGTGCACCAAGTCATCCACTGACCAGCTACACATGGCATGCAGGAACCTGAAGAAGTACTGACATGTCCTCGTGATGAAAAGAGACCCATTAGAAGTCCCAGTCCCCAGCTACAAATTTATATGGCAGGCTACAAATACTCTTGATCATGTAAACCAGCTGTCTGCCAAACAAATAAGCTATACGCAGACATGAAGCAACATGATCCAAGCTGAATTCAGCACCTTGTTTAATGGCTGTGATGCATAATAAATATAGATGATTTACCAGAGGATACAAAGAATGAAATCCTCAATCACTGACTCTCAATCTTTGGGCTAAGCGTAGGACTATCTCTCCTAATTTACACAAAATCTACAATAAGAGGGAAAATAAACTGTGAGATGGTATAGAAAATACTCAAATGTTCCTTGGCTCATTGCTATCTGGGGATTAGATTATTTAATGACAAATTAACTATGCTTCCCTGTTACAGGAAAACTACTTGTTAGGCCACGTATCACAAACTTAGAAAGGCAAATAGGAAAAATCAAGAAACCAATTTCTAGTCCCTGTGGTGATATATTCTACATGTGAACTGTGTAATGCCTGGGGAGCACAGATTCTATCCTTAAATAGAAAATTTCTGGCTTGTCTTAGCTTTTTGAAATGTCTTTTTAGTTCAGACTTTCTTCTGAGAATATGCCTTACTGTGAGAATACCATGCTCCCATTTGTATTACTAAATACAAAATCCATCTCTCACACAGAAAATTGTTATTATTAGCAGAAGCAGATAGAAGTTCAAAAAGTTTGAAGGGATGGAAAAACTCCCTTACCTTTTCCATCAACAACTCATTCAAAGTTTAAAAAGTAGCAAGGCCTGTAAACTATCAATTTTTTATTATAACTAAAGAAAAATCCAAGTACACTATTTTAAGTGTTCAGTAACTTGAGATACTACTGTTCTACCTTAGACTTTTGGAAATCAATGAAAGAGTGAATTAGGATTAGATGAGAGACATCTGCTATCAGCTTCTCCCCAAATATCATATAGCATAAAGAAAGAGGAATTGAGAAGACGAACTTGTGCTGTTGTATTTCTGTGTCCAAGTGTCATACACTATTGATTCATTTCCTTAGGGACCAACCAAGTCAACCCAAGTATGAAGAAGCAAAGTCTATTTATATATATATATTTATATATAGCTTAGGCACAGCCTTTGTAGGTATAGACCAATATTCCACCTAAATATTAAGCAGCCATGGCGACAACATGTTTGAAGATGACAGATGACATTCACAGCTTCCATAAAAGAGAAGGACTTTTGCCAGAGCTGTCAGAGTAGCTCAGAGCTGACAGTCAGCTCCAAGCGAGTCAGTCTGCCCTCACAACCCTAGTGTAAAAGTATCGGGGGAAATGTTTGACAAGCCCACACTTAGTCACACAGAAAGTGCAAACAGGTATCATAAGTTAGAGAATACACAGCATCTATAATTTATCCCACAGATTAAGCAATTTTAAGTAAAGGGAACTATAATCAGCCCATAACATTTCTAACAATCAGGTTGATCTTAGATTTTTAAAAAACACCAAACCACCAACAGAAGCAAAACCCCCTCAATATTTAATCTCATTTGAGTAGTTAGATCTCTCTAAGTCATCTCTTTTCCCTAAACAAAAACAAGTAACACAGGTAATAAAAAGCACACTACTTTAAGATTTGAGATTTTTGGACCGAGAGATGTCGTTATTGCAAGATGAACAAGGAAGATGCAGGTTGATGATAAGCTCACGGAAACTCTGATCTTTCTGCTTCCAGTTTCTGAAGTTGGGAAACTGGAAGAGTATCTGAGGAAAGTGTCTTCAGTTGTTTCCAACCGGCAAAAACAGTTCAGGGAGGTTGAGATGTAAAGAAAATTAAAAGACTCAATTTCAACAAGCTGACAAAGTTAAAAATCATGACATCACCTTAAAAAAAACAACCAAACAAACAAGAAAAACTTTTAAAATCTTTACAGCTTTCAGAGGTGCTTTTATTTTCAGATTAGTGCTCATGGTATTCTACTGTTACCATTTTTTGTGGATTTCTGTATAATTTTGAGCTTTGAAAAGTATTCTGTTTAATGAAAGCTGATATTCCTATATTCTCATTTAACTTAAGTATCTACCAGAAAAAAAACCCTCCTTGTTTATCATGAGATTAGGAAAAAAAATAATCACAAGGTCTTTTAATAAATAAAATAATCTATGATGTATATTTAGGACATAAGATTAGCTATAGTATTTATCTCGTCTAAAATAGCCTTACATCTCTGAGGTCTTGAACCTCTCTCCAATGTCCTACCAAAAATGTAAATGTCTGTGTGACCTGTAATATTGATATGACTATTTAGCTACAATCCTTCTGCAGACCAGACAGAAATAATGATAATGAGAAGGTCAAGGAGAGTGGCTGAAGATTTGGTATAACTTATGTTGACTCCACATAGGCATGGCCATTAGAGACTTTGAGGCTGATATGCTGCTCTAACACAATAAATATGCCAGAGTCATTGGGAGGGAACAAGATTTCTGCCACTTTGACTCTTTCCCATTCCCAGAGTATTAGACTTCTGACTTGCAGAAAAGCTGTAAAGCTTATCATCTCCTACTAGGGCTGTAAAATCAAAGCCAGAAGAGTTCAGCAGATATTTATATAGAAGTCACCTACATTTATGTAAGTTCCCTGGTTTTAAATTTACAGGACAGATGCCTAAGTTTGGTGCCGTAAAGTTCTGGGACACTCATTGATGAACCAATTAAAGGGAAAAGAGTTACGGTGTGTGGCTGTTCCAAATCACGACAATCATTCAGAAGATCTAGATTTTATTTCTCATGGTTAGAGAAGCCCAATATCACTATACATCCCATTTATACACTCTTCTGTGCCTCACAGCCCCATTTGTAACATGGAGATTATACAGTTACCTAAATCCCAAAGGAATTCCTGGCTTAGTTTACTATATGTCTGGGGATTATCAAAAAGAAGATATTGTGACTCAGAAGCGTCATGATAAAAAGGAAACAATAGAAATGCAAAATACTCCACACATAGGTAAGTAATAATGAAGTTCTGATGTGTGAAAACACAGCACATAGTAACATCCTGCCCTACTTAATACATTAGAAATACTTTATGGTTTAACAGTTAAGAACCTATTTAGATAAATGGTTAATTGAGATTAAAACCACATTTCAAAGTTATTCCCAAATCCTCAGCCTCATATGGTGCTCATTATATATAGTCAAGTTGACAGTCTTTTCAGAGGTATTTTGTCCCAAGGACTGTTGTCAATTATATTCATCACAAAGAGACTTAAGCCCACTCAGCTAGGAGCACCAGCTTAGTTTATACTGGATAATAACAAACTGTAAGCACAGTTTCCAAATAAACCTTGTAAGGATTATTGATGAGAACTAGAAAAGGATATTATCACTAGTTGTCCTGCAGAGACAAGGAGAAGGGCAACAATTATGAAATTCAACAGAAACTGGATTTTATCACGGCACCACCAGTAAAGTACAGGCTAAAATAGACACCACATAGGCAGGAGGCTGTGGTACATCTACCACAAAACCACAAAAAAGTGAGACTAATTTGCTTTCTTAAAGTTGAAAGAGCCTCATGGCTGAGAAAGGACCGCTATACCTGGCAGAATTTTTCATACATGAAAAACAGCTGCTGGAGCCATTTCTAATTGTCATGTTCCACAGTTTCAAGCAAACTAATTAAAAAAAAAAACCAAACAAAATGAAACCAAAAAACGCAAAACAAAACAAAAAAGAAAACAAACAAAAAAGCAGAAAACAAAACAAAAAACATTGTAATTATGCTCAGTCAGAAATTCTTATCTTAAAAAGTTAGACAGTCATTCATTATTCCAAAACAGTAATTTTTGTGAAAGAGCGTCTAGAGATAAATTTTATGATTATCTGTTGAAAGTAAGAAGATGAAATTATTAAAAGAACTAGACTGGTTTTTTTTCTTCTTTTCCTGAAAAATGCTGGGGCAGGTGTTTTTTGTTTTCTGTTTTCGTTTTGGTTTGATTTTTTTAAAGCTTTATATTCTTTTTTCTTATTATTATTCATTAGGTCAAAATTGAGACTTTTCAAAGTTTGTTTGATTTTGTTGTGGGGTTTTAACAGGAGAGCATTCACAAAATGAAAAGTAACCACTAACCTCATGGTTATGAGAACTTCATGGGATGCTCACGTTACAGTCACTGCTGTGAGTCACACCAACCACTAAAATGTGGCTCTTCCACTACTGTGACAAACAGATTCAGCTGCTGTCTGTATTGTTATACAATCCCTCCCTATAAGATTAGGACAGGGTTTTTTGACATAGAAATAATCAAATATTCCTCAAAACACCACCATGAATCTAGGGTCTGATAGATCTTGGATAAATGCCTCAACCTCTAGTCAAATTCATGCTGGATCTGAGAAATACTCTGAAAATATGTTTCACAAGAGTTTTCTCCAAGTAATTTTCATTTACTGTAAAATAAATCTCTTCAAAATGAAAAAAAAACCCAAACAAAAACAAATAAAAAAACCCCCAAAAACTCAAGTCAGTCCTTAACGTTACTGAGTAAGAAGAAAGAGGTATATGTAAATCAGTCATTAGAATAATCATATCACAGACAATACACTAAAGAAGCATATAATTTCCTTTATGATCGTTTGATGGTTACCTATTACTTTTTATACAGTGCTAAATTCAATGTCCTTCAATTTAATTATTTAAAAATATCTACAAAGCTAATTAGCTTTCTATCATTAATCTGGCTTCTCTGCATGCGTATTTGTTTTCAGAGACTGTTATCCACATTAGAACCAGTCAAACACCTGAGAACAGTATGGCATAGTGTTTTTCTGATTTTTCCAGTGTCATGGCTATTTGCTGCTGATGTATATGACATATCTGTAGCACTTTATGCTATGATAGACTAAGAATATCCAGCTAGAAGCTTTGCATTCAATGCTGATTTTGAAGTCAAAGAAGTTATAAAGATGTTCACAATTATATTATGTCCTAAAAATATTTTGATTGCTCTTTAGCTTTATCTCCAGTGTTTAAATTTAAATTTATTTAGCATTCATATTTTTTAACTACTTCACTGAACTGGAACACATTCAAGGCCTTTATGTGTGTGAGGGAGAGAATGAGAGAATGGAGGTAAGATCATTCTTACAATTTGTAGGATTTAACATTATTTTCCTCCTTAACATCCTTAAAACCTCATACTTAGAAAATAAGTAAACATGATGAAAACAGGGAAAGCAGCTTCACTGAATTCTAAAATGTAGAAGATATCTTAGGGTCAGGTTGTCACTGGACAGATGAGATAACTCAACATAGCTTCAACTGAGTAGTGAGCCCTGAGTCCATATTACAGACACTTTTCATTTCTAATAGGTAAAAAATTAAAGGACTTTTTTCCTGTGAGATTTCTGATACATACATATCTAAACACACATCTCAATTGAAGCCAGCATTTTGTTTGCCATCTTGATGAATTATAAGACTCTATGCAACTGAATAAAACAAAACATTGTGTATTTATTTAAAATGACTATGTAAAAATATCCTCCTTAAGCTTAGGCTATCACAGATGTTGCATCTGAAATGACTCTTTGAAAACAAAGTATTGAATAATGTTACTAACCAGAGCATGGAAGAACGTTAGTGGAATGCTCTTTAGCAAAAGAGTGGCTGATAACTAGCACCTACAGCCAAAATGCCTTGATTTCCACCCTTGGAAATGTAGGAATCTTAATTTGCCATCTGAGCAGTGATCAGTGAATATGAAGCCAGGTGAAGCAAACTGCACAGTAAAAGATCCCTCACAGATAATCTCCTGCCACATCTTTTCATACACCACTGATATTTACCTTGGCTATACAGCCTGTGTGAAATCATGTTTCAAACTCAGATCTCTATTAACATTGACTCAAAATTGAAGAGCAATCAATGGCGCTAAACAGTGACATAACAGACACTACTCTCAAAATCCAGTCATGTATGAGTGGGACAGACACCACTTTTCACATATTTAATTTATATGATGATGACTAGGGTCTGTTAGCCATAAGCAAAATAAAAGGTCAGTGCTATCTCCTTTTATATAGTCGTCTTTGTGCACAAACAATTTTACGGATGGAAGATTTTTTTGAGTGAACCTACAGTATGTTCTCCAAGCTACAAAAGGAGCACTTATCTGAACAAGTCTTTTTAAATAGCACAAATATCTCACGCTAGTTGTGGTATTTTTCAGAGGAGTTTCTTAAAGCATGCTGTGAATTTTGTATTAAACTATTCCATATGTTCACCTCCCATGTGCGGCTAATTTTAAAATTCTAGTTTTCTTAGCACCTTCTGCTCTGTTATGATCCTCTTAGAAAATGAGTGAAGGAAAAAATCATGGAGTTCAGGAATCTGCACTTGTTAAAGGTCTGGATTTTATGAACTGCGAGGCAGTCTCATGGAGTGATTCTGCATCTCTTTCTCTTTTGTCTTCACTAGCAGCAATGGCAATATGAGATCATCAGGTCCAACAGAATAATTCTATTGCCATCTTACAGCTTTCTGCATGTATCTAATTACACAGACTCTTCTAACATGGCATTTAACTTGAAAATATTGTTTTTAATAAAGTATATTTACAAAAAGTTTTATTGAACATTACTCTTAATTATAAAAGTAAGTTCTTTGCATTTGTATTTCTTTTTAATGGATTCCATAAATATTTTGAAGTACTAACCTCAAATAAACTTTTAGGGTTTTTTGTTGTCTCTAGAATGTTTACATACATTCATGAACACACTAACAGTATTAGCACATAAGAATGCCCTGTATCAAACCATCATTAAAGGCTAGATAATGTTCTATTACTACTGACGTATCACAGTAACTGATAAAGTCAATTAAAGATTGCACTTTATTTTTAAAAATCCTTTAGGAATGGAATTTGCTTCTACTGATGGATTGTTTTATTTCAAAACATCTTTTTTGGTAGTGGTGAAAGCTTGAAAATCTGATGGTTTAAATAAAAAATAAGCAGAAGTGATAACCAGTACTCTGTTCCAACTCAAATTTCTCCAAAAAGATATTTCAAAAATATTCTTAGGTTTTCAAAACCATAATACAACACATTTTGAAAAAATGATACTTTACAATGCAGAACAAAGTAAAATTGTGAAATATTCCTGCAACATAGGAATTGCACGTTTCAGCAGGATCCGTGACTTCTCTGGCAGAATTATGGAGAACACAGTGGGAGCTAAATGCAGCATTAGCTGTGATCACTGTAATGGGAAGTGCTGATAGAAATTTGCAATGATTCATTCTACTCCATCACTCTCCTACCCTTGTTAAAAAGTGTGACAAATGAGAAGCCCAGACTTTACACTGAAGAGGTAATGATGGCTACATGCAGACAAAAACTTACTATCCTATGCTCAGTTTTTCCTTAAACAGACATCTTTAATGGATTTTTCTTCCTGGGCATCCCACTGTCACCTAATCTGTAGTTTTAATGGTCTAAATAAGCAACTACTTTTTTAATATTAACAAGACATTTCAATATTTGTAATACATAGCAAGATGACTAAGGGTAAGTAAAATGATGGGTAGCTAGGCATTTAGATGCTAAATCTAAGTAACTTAGAAAATACATTATAAATGAGTACATGGAGGTATTAAAGCTCAAAGAAATCTGGAAGTGAGAGGTAGAATGAACATCTTTTTGGCTATGCTACAGAGTATCCTGCTTTCTGGATGGGCTTAGGGCTACCCTACCATTCAGTGAGAAGTATATTTCAATTGTACTTTTACCACACATACTCACATCATTTTAATTTTATATTTATACTTTGGCATGAAGGAGTTTGTAACATTTTACAGCTATTATATCAATAGATTTCACTAGTCTGGAACTACACTTTCCTATTCAGGTATGCTTATGCTTATGCTTAATTGAGAACTGAGAGTCAAAGTAGATCAAAACCCAATGCTAACTTTCTCTACATAAACACAAATAAGCAATCAACTGCACTGTCACCTAATCACCCCAAAGTGTCTTACATTAAGAAAGGAAACTGATTTTTCAAGTTTCATCAGAAAAGTCCAGCTTTCCAAGGTCAGCCCAAGAACACTGAACAAGTCTCACAGGACATGACAAATATTTTCACCTGAAAGTAGATGGCTAAAGATAAAATATGTATTTTGATTGTTCATGTTGAATTTATACTCATTTTTATTTTTACCAATTTCATATCTGAGTAAATCACTAAAACATGCAAAATCTCACATCTGTGTCCAAACACAATGTCAGAGAAACCCTCATTAAATATGATAAAATAGATGATAAATTACACATTAAAATTACATTTAGAAAGATTTAAATTATTTTTATTTAACTAAGTAATCATTTAGAGAGCTATATAGATAACACTTGTTCAAATCTTTAAAGATACAAAAATATAATTCATGTTATAGATAAATGCACATTGCAGTGTTTAAACCGTAAAAAAAAGTATTAAGTCAGGTACATATTTGCAACAGAATTAATTGTCTTTAACTTGTCTAACTGGCATGAAATGGCCAGAAATAATTTTTTTTTTTGCAATTTTGCTGTTATGTTTAATTTGAAACAGAGCACATTCAACTGTCTCAGACATATTTAAGAAAGCTAAGTTTGTGTTCTGTCTTGAGTGGTCTGAAATACACAACCAGTTGTCATTCACAGATGTTACAGGTACATTTCTTGAACTCAAGGCCTGGAGCTCATGGAATAAATGTTGTTCGGTTTTACAGTCTCATAGTGTCACTGCCATTTCATTTCCCTAAATGCCATTTGCCATATAGAGATTAAATTTGCTTTGCATTTTCCAGTAACTGCATCAAAATACAAATAACTGATGCTGAAACCCATTCATAACCATAGCAAGCACCCAACGTGATTCCTACATTCCACAGTGAAAATACTCACACTCCTTTACTTGCCATGTACATGAAATTTAGTCTCTTTCATCCAGAAGTCTCTGTTCATTCTGACCACAGCCCAAAGTCCACGTGTTGCATCCTGTGTGTCAGTCACTCGGATATTGCTTAAAATCCAGGAGCCTGGCACCAGCTCTCCTACCTCAGAAGGCTGGCCAAACCCACAGTGCCTCCTTTTCCTTTCACCTTTCCAGAGGACGTGGCAGCCTCCCATCTGAGGAGTTACAATAAATGAATCGGCTGTTCTTAGTACTGTGTCCTCGCCCTTTTTATACTGTGAGGAAGGTGAACAACTGGGTGTAGCATAAGCCAGGCAGCCCCCCATTCCCAGCTTCATGAAAATAAATTCCTTGGGATATATATTCACTGGCTATGTTAAACTTTGTTCTTAAACTTGCAAAGAAAGTGTTTGCTTCTTCCCTTAACATTCTCCATTGCTTTGAAGACCCTGTCTTTGAGTTGGGCCCACCATCAGGGAAGCCACTGTTTCCACCTCTTCATTTCATCTGTAGTAATGTTACCTACCTAATGCATAAAGAAATTGCTGCCCTCTTTTTTTTTTTTTTTTTTTTTTTTTTCTGCCAGACAGGCACTTTCTCAATAAAGGATAATACAAAGCAAAGCTTTTCATAGCTTCATGTTTGTTTTTTGTTATCTTTAAGGAGGATGTAAACATATCCCTTTTTCAGATAAATCAATTGATTCTTCTGCTATAAAGAAGTGGATAGCATTCTTTCAGGTTTTGCATGTGCAGTTCCTTTGTTCAACACCTAGCACAACACTGGTACTGGGTCTTTTTCTATTTTGTGAAAGATTTTAATACTGCAGAAAAAGGAAAATAATTGTGTTCAGTTTAGGATGATTTCCAGTCTTTAGCACAAAATCAATCATTACGTGAACAAAATGAGAAATACATTGAATGTGTAATAAATGAAAATGGAATTACATCTTCAGAGAGCATCTGCAGGTACACAGCCAAATCACTGTGCCTAAGCCCGCTATTTTACTAGGACAACTTTTATTCTTTTAAGTTCATTATTTTACAGTTTAGCAAAATGCTCCAAGCTGAGACATTCATATTCCCCTTAAGCAACTCTAACTGTAGCATGTTACTGAACCTCTTGCTTTTAGATAGATCAGCTCCTCTGCTCAAACCTGTTCTGCTTCAGAGGATACTTAGCCATATTAGGGTGATATTGAACTTGAGCTAGTAAGATCAGCATTTCAGTCAGTACAAACTGTGCGTACAGAGATGCTGAACCAAAGCTTCCTCACATCCTTACAGTCAGACACCAGGTAAAGGAACTTACTCTGCTGTGGAGGCATGCCTCTTGTCTCATTGATTTTTTTTTTTTTTTTTTGTCCTTCAGCTGTTTTTCCCAAGACATTCATCACCAAACCCACTTGTACATTGCTACTTCTTACTATCATTTCCTTCCTTGCTACTGTGCTATACAAAGGACTAATTATGTACCAATTTCTGCTATTGTAATGTAGGAAATATAGCCACTTGCAATATCTTGATGACTGTACTAAGCTAATTTTGGAGATGCATCTAGTAATTATTATCACACAATGATGTCAAATGTATAAAAAAATAAACCTGAAGAGAAACTAGATAGCTCAGAAACGGCAATAGGCTACAGAATTATGCATACCTAATCAACTGGTTTAAATCTAGCAAAACTTAGTACTGATTGAAGCTAACGACCATGTGAGGACTATTATAACAGCCTCCAGGAAAAGTTAGTTGTCACAACTTGATTTCTAGTGGACACAGGTATAAATCATAGAAACGATAATCAACATCACTAGTTTGCAGATCTCTTCCTTAATAAAATGGGCCAGGGCCATTCTGTGGTCCTGAAGGCAAGCAAGGCACAGAGTTCTCCTCTTGCATTCACACACTTAGCAGACCTCCTCCCCAAAACCGGCTGCCTCATCCCAGCTGCAGCTGGGAGCTGTCACCACTGCACGCTGGGTGCTGGCACTGGCCACAGCAGTGCCTGGGGCTCCGCTACCAGCTGACCCTGCAGGCAGTCACGTACTGGTGCACAGTCCCATACCCTCTGCAGCTGACTAAGCCAAACCTCTCCATGGAGGTCAGTGATGGAAGAGGTTTCGGCACACCTTGTGCAGCTAGTGGGAGTGATCAGTCAGTAAAACTTCTTCCTTCTACTCAAAGCTGTCTGCCCGCATCCAACTACTTCTCTTCACTCATACTTGTCCCATGTACATACATTTATGACCAGCTTCCATCCTGCGCTAGTTATTTCAGTCTGGTTTGCGCAGTGGATAGGTCATCTTTCCGAAGGCTGAGACTCGTTTATCAGATTGTTGGAGAAGATTGCTATTTTCTGCTTGCCCTACAACAGCTTAGAGGGTGCTAGCAGAAGGTGGGAAAGTATATGCACGATGCCCAATGTAGAAGGTGTTTCTACAGGTAACAACAGCTTAGCATTTTTCACCCCAAGGCTCACAGAAAACCTACTGCCCCAGTGTAACCCCACCTTAAAATGTCAGACATGACCTAACAAGAACAGCAGGTTGCCCACAGTATATTAGTAAGTACTGTGGGCAGTAATGACTGAGAAACATTACCACAGCAGGGCAACACACTGCACTAAGGTTAGAGTGAAATATCCTGCAACAATCCATAAGTCCTTTTCCCTGGTATTTAAAACACAAATGACCAAAATTTGCCCTAGAGCTACAGTTTCTGAAGAAGAGAAACATTTATCAATCTTTGCTAGAGATAAAATAAGAAAGGAACAAGCACTTGATAGTTGCAATGCCAGATAATTTCTTGATGAATTATGCTTATAAAAAATCCATCCTTTACCTCTTGTTTTCTTTTACTGCCCATTCACAATATGGACTTGAACAGTACTGGTATGATGAAGCATACATTTTTGCACTACAGCTATCCTTATCATAGCTTTATCGTAGATGAACAGAAGTGTTCAGTTTCAAAATTATCACTTCAGCTTCTTTCACAAACAGCAGATCAAACAGAATTGCTATTAATAATGCTTACTTGCATTGCAAAATGAGGCCTTTACTACTTCCAGTAAAGCAAACTGAATCAGCCGTTCAGCAACATTTTCTATAACAGATTTATTTTTTCAAAAGAGAGGGATACTCAAATCTCACTTTAGAAAACCCAGCCGTGTACTGTAAACCTAACCTTGTTCAAAGGAAAAGTTGAAGGTCAGGTCTCAGTAATTTTTTAGGGAAGGATTAGTGTTAAAAGGCCTAGTTTGCTGTTTTCCTGCAAATGCTGATTGCAGCCTCAGGCATCATTTTGAATGAACTGTCTTGTCTTTGGCACAGCAGATAATTATCCCAGTCCCACCCAAAGAAGTGAGCTTGAGCCAGCAGGGACATCTGAGCTGAAACAGAAACAAATGCCATGTTGAAACTGAAGGTATTGTACCATGTTTCCTGTAAGATCTTACTGAGTTTTCTGCCATATTAAAATGTTATAGAGGGTGTCGTGTGCCAATGACCTACAATCAGTGTGTGAGAAGGGTAGTACTAGACACTTTTAGCCAGTTAACAGTATAAACAAGACTTTTACAGAGGTCTCATTCAAAGAGGCCAAATTCAATGTACTACGTTGTGTACCTGTAATCAATATCCTCCATGCCTACAGAACTTGTCATGCCTGCAGATTATCTAGAGAATGGCTTTTTAAGAAAACTCCTGGTCAAGAGCAAAAAGTGAATTCCAGTAAAAATACAATAATAAACAAAACTAACAAACAGTTTAAAAGTAATTGCATCACTATGTAACTTGCTTCTTATGTAAAACTTTGTCCTACCTGATGCAGCATAGTTTCAGACCCAAGTGTGTGCAGAAAGCAGAGGAAACCAGTGTGCCAAGCTCTAATGACTGCTTAGACTAATCCCATTTTTGAAAGAAGTGATGTTTTGGGGATTTTGTTTTTTAGTTAACTCATTGTCAAGATAACAACCTTTATTAAGGAATCATTTAAAATGGAATCATTGTGAAGTTTAATTTAGAAACTCATCAAAAGTCAAGCCTGAACATGAAAACTAGATTCACACATCCAACACTTAGCATTTGCAGAGATAACCTCATTTCTTTTCCAATAAAGTTATTTATTTGTATGCAAGGAGTCTTTTCAAATTTCAAGTAAAGTATTAAATCCTGTAATCAACATGTTCTCAAAATTTATCTGTTAGACAGTCAAGTGTAGACAACTGCCATATGCTTATGTCATACAAATTCAAAGAGGGTCTGTAAACTCCCAACACACTGAAGATACTGGAAGATTAGCACATCTTTTCCATTGAGCTGGGCCTGTCAATTCCTCAGGTTTACATTTCCTAGAAGATAACATTGAAATTAAAGTATACTGTTGCCCAATCAACATGGTGAAAGTGAATGTTAAATATTTAGGAAGGTCATTTGACATGCTCAGGGAAGCTGCAAGAGTGATAGCTGCAGTAGATATGGAAGACCAGCTGCACCTTGGATTTGTGAAATATCTCATTAGAACACAAGATCAAGTTCAAATTTTAGGCATGTTAAATGACTGCTTTATGGAGGCTCTGGTCAGGAAATAAAAGAAGAAACTTCTAACCAGTCCTGACTAGTAATAAGGTGTGTCTCACAGATTATGGTTGAAGAGCTGCTATGCATAAAAGTAAATGAAGCTGACAAAAAGGTGCCTAGGTGGGACACCCATATAGGAACAAACATATTCACAAAGTCTACTACTGTTTTGTACTACAAGTTGTGAAGCGAAGAATTACAAAGAATAAGGAAGTTTTTATAAATTGTGAAGGGCAGTCAAAAGAGTAAATTCCTGCAGTAGGGTCAAAACTATTTAAAAACACAATATTGAAGGCACAGGACATACGCATACCACTTCTAAAAAAATTTTATAAGGTTGAGAAAAAGCTGGATAAACATCAAGGTAGGAGAAGGTATTAAAATTGAGAAGTCAGCTTTCAAATAGTGAAGATGTGTGCAAATGAGGAAGATAGAATGGATCATAATCTTTATCAGGTTTTAGCAGGCCAAACACAAGCTTGAAGAACAACTTTCAAAATACGTAAAGCCAGACAATAAATATGCAAATATTTTCAAATTTTTGAACATATAAAAAGTAAGAAGCCTGTCAAAAAGACCACAGAAAAAGAAGAACATTAAAGTGTAGCAGGAGTATGCAGACTAGATAAGGCCAAAGAGGTATTTTTTTTTTAATCTCTGCATTTACCATGGAGATCCATTTAAGTGCCTATTCTGAACAATCTTTCTTTGCAAGGAAAATACCAGTGATGCATCTCAAGATGAAATACTGATAGAAGAATTTATAGAATAAGTTGACAAAATAACAATTTTTCGGTAACAGATGAAACTCTCCATAGAGTTCAAAGGGAAATCAAGGATGAAACAGCTGATCTGTTGTTCATAATATAGAATTAGTGAACATTGGAATAAAATACATTGGGAAGGTTCAATATAGCTCTTGTAGATAGAGATACTACCTTCCAAAATATAGGGGTCTTCCAAAGGAATGAACAGGTACAGCGATAAATCAGGTTTGCATATCATCCACTTGGAATGACAAAAGGTGTCTCATAAGACCACAAAATGAACACTCCTAACAAACTTAGGCATAGGATAATGGCAAAGGTCCTCACGCGGTTGGAAAACAGAAACATGAAGCAAAGTGACGAGTGTTCACAGAGCCACAGATGTCAAATTGGGAGTCATGAGCAACTGTGATGGTGTCTCAACATATTCATAAATGATATGGAAAAGTTGATGAACAATGAAGTGCCATAGTGTGTTGATGATACTAACTTATTCATGGTAGCAAAAAGGATGGCTGCTTTTAAAGAACAGAGGAACTTCAGGAGACTCAGTGGTGGTCAGATGAAATTAATCATAGATAAATGTAAAGTAAATAATGTATGGAAAAAACAATTCCAACTCTACATATACACTGAGAGGCTCTGGCCAATCAGGAACATCAATATAATGATCAACAGAAATCAAAAGAAATACACGTTTGGGAATAATTAATAAAGAAACAGAAATTAAATCAGAAATTATCATTATGACTATGTAGAAAACTATGCTGCACCTTCTTGATAAATACTATAAGTTATGGTGTTCCCACATCAAAAAGGGTACAGTGAAAATTGTGAAGTTTTAGAGGAGAATGACAGTGATTATCAAGGTAAGAAATGCTTTCTGCGCAAGAAGTGACAAAACAGACTAGGACCATTCAGACTGGAAAAGACATGGCAGGGTGAGGGGGATGTGGCACAAATGCATACAGTCATGAGTGTAACATGCAGAGCGAGTAATGACCTTGCTCTCTCCCCATAAAGAGCTACAGTACATAAAAATTGGTATACTTTTAAAGAAAAAGTCCTAGTCCTTTGAAGGTGATAAAATGCAAAGCATTACTTCTGTCTAGGAAAGCCCCTGACCAAAGGCCATGGGATGTTGGGACAGTAGTCCAGGAAATGTCATTATATTTTTGCCATGTTCTGGACATCCACTGCTGGCCTTTGTCAGACATAAGACTTTGTCAGAAAAGGTCTGAACTGATTTGGTGTCTCTCACGTTCCTCATGGAACACTGAGACAATTCACCACTGCCAGACTGAATGCAATCTTATAACTACAGTCTCCAAGAGTTGTTTTTATTTGTATATTTAATGTATTCAGAATAATGACAGCACTATATATGGTACTGTTATATTTGACTAAATACATAAGAAATGGCTGGAACAACGTTTCATGTCAGTTTGCATAAAGCGCACAATATATTTAATAACAATCTCTTTTTGTAGATTTTCCTTTCTAATCATACAGGTATTGCTCAATCACTTCAAAAGAGCTGATAGCATCAGACAGATTTCCAGCTGTGCCTTATCTGAAACCAGGAAACAATGTGTAAGCTTGCTTGTGGAATAATGAGCAAGCAATTAACAGAATCAGGATACTTTTCCAAGTAGACTTCCCCTCTGCCTGTACAAAGATTCCCACATGTCAACAGTGCACTTCAAAAAACTTGTAGATATTTTCATCTACTCTCCAGTCTCTCCAGAGCTGGCTTTAGTGCACCTCACATTATGTCACTGTTTCACCTTTGAACAGACAAACATCATTTTACCTAATAGCTAGACAGCCACAGGATGAAGCAGGCAGATCTGCATGTCCTTTACCTGGCCTGTAGGTGGTCTGGTATTTTTGAGCCTAGGAAGTCCTTCCAGAGTCCTTCTAGATGAAACACAGTTAGCCTGGTTTGCTGGAATAAATATACTCCACCATATCTCAGGTTTGAAGCTGCCCAAGGAACCAGACATTGGTTCCAAATCACTATGTCCCTGCCAGGGAGTGGAGCACCTAGGAGCACAGCTCCGAACTTTGTTTCCTCCAAAACAGACTTAGTTCATGAGCACCAAAACTATGGGAGTCAATCAAATTCACAGTAAATATTAATATTCACGTGATACACTCTGTAATCACAGGATGCTATGAGCAAAAACTCTAATGCAGATGCTTCCATATGTGTGAATGCTTCTGCAGAGGTAGGTTACATGTAAGTGTTATCACTGCTTAGAAAGGGTATCATACTGCACTAGCTATAAGGGAAAATGGAAAATAAAAGTCTTAATAGAAGGTACTCAAGATACTCTTCAATGTATAAGGTCAAAAACCCCCTCCTTCCTAACAAATGTTTATTTCTTTTTTTTTCTTAAAAAATATTCAGTAATTTTCATGGAATATTGCTAAAAATAACTGAAGCAATTAATTTAAAAGTAATTATTTTAAGTATTATACAAATATATTTCTACAGCTAGAAAAGATATATTACAAATAATGAACAACGTATACAGCCTTGGGAACTCAGCTGTCAGTAATTTAGAAGTTAACTCCACCATCTCTGATTTCTCCTCTTCCTCTCAATCAAACAGCTTCTAGCCTATAAATCTCCCAGAAGAAAGAAACAGACCAAAAAAAGAGATATTTAAAACTCTCGTACTTTCTTAGAAACTTTAACTTTAAACTTCCTTTTCAGTATGAAATACTGGAATGGTAAGGAACAAAATAACTAATTTAGCTAGGAGATTGTATCACTTACCTTGGGGTAACTGCTGATTCTGTTTGTTTCCATGCGATTTAGTATATGTGCTGGAGGTCTCACAGAAGGAAAAAAAAACAAAACACCACAAAAAAACCAAACAGGATGACTGTATGAAATAATTCTAAAAACATCACTTTTTCTGTGATTTCCTCTTAGATTGCTTTCTATTCCTGGTGTACATTATGCTTTCACATCATTTTGGTTGATTTGACCCTTTTTTTACCATGCCACATTGTAATAAAAAGAGATGCATTTCTTGGTGAGGAAACGACAAAACTGTGGCAGCTTCATATACCAGTTGTTAAAACATAGTTGATGAAACATTCTGTTTGTTGTTTGGTAGCTTAGCTACTTCATCAAGCATTCTGCTTATTTCCCCTCATTACTGGAATTATGCCTTTCAGCTACGGAGACCAAAAACATTAATACATGATTTAGGCAACAAGAATATTAAAAGTGTGTGTGAATGAAATACTGACTAGGCTAAAAAAGAAAATGGGAAATTAGACTTTTGATGCTGAGCATTCTTATTCCCCTGGATCATCATACAGATCTTACACACGTTTTTAAGGGTACATGTTCAAAACAAACAATTAGGCCCATTCTTCTTTTATATTAATAGAAGCTGTACACAGCTTTTCCATCTAGAAAATAAAAAAAAAGAAATCTGAATTTTTCAGTCTCTTGAATGACACAAAAAATAAAACTTTATTTTAGAATGTCTTGGTCTTCAGTTTGCGTTACACACTAGTTTAACCATTACGATTTTTTTTGCTGACTTGCCGACTGCAGGCACCCCCGAATCCAGAACAAAACAAAAACCACAACCCCCACCCAAAAGCCATGAACACTTACATTTCAAAGCATCTGGGAGTATCATTCCATAATGAACTCAAAGACAACCATATGTCTGAATATACAGGTATGGCACTTGAAAATTATTAATATAGAACTTAAACTGCAAGAATAAGAAAACTTAAATACTTCAAATTACTTAAAATACCCCCTTCATCCCAAGCAATCTAACAAAAAAAAGTGGTTGAGTTTCAATTTAAAAAGTCAAAGCATTTATTTAAAACTTTGAGATGGATAGTTTTACCTTTTCTGATTATTTCCTTTTTTTTTCCTAAAAGTAGTAAATTAAGTGATTTCTGTCCCATTCACATTGGCATTTTATGTTAGCCATCTCTACTCAGGATAATAAACCAGTCTCAAAAGTGCCAAGCAATAACTTAAAAGAAATTCCCTAAGCATTCAAATTTTCAAAACTTGGATTAGTAAAATGATTCAGAATTGCCATCAGAAAGGTAATGGTAAACAAAACTCCCATGATCCTTAATGAGATAAAAGTAGGTCAATGCTGAGCACTTCTACTCCCATCAAGTAAAAACGCAAGACACTACCAATATTTTTGTCATAAATCCAAAGTAGATAAAAGGCGCCTGCTATATTTTACCTGGTATGTTCAGGCATAGAAAAGCAAACAAGTTCAGACCAGGGAAAATACCATGTTTTTAACAAGCAGCATGGAGCGATTGTGGAATGACAGTGCTCCAGGGATCTGAAGAAAGTGCAGATCCTTCAATCCTTTCAGACTTTGATGAAAGAAAAGTACACAAGTCTTGCAAAGTGACAAAATATATGGGACACATAGATTTTAAGGATTTTTTTTCTCCTATTCCTTGTGTGTAGTTACGATTAAAAATACAGACGGAGAATACAGTGTTAAAACGTGATTAATGAAGATGAGCTTTAATTGGGGTTAGAAAATGGAGATTGTCTGGCAAGTATACAATGGAATATTATTACAAGAGCATCAGTTTAACAACTTATTAGATTGTTGTTGCACCCAGAAGGCTGTTCTTGCTCTAAACAGCACTCGCCAATATATGTGGGAGTATGTATACATATACATGTGTGTGTATGTGTTAATGCCTTTTTCCTTCTAAATAATAATAGTATGCTTCCCCATTGTCTCTAGCTTCTGTTAACTCTGAATTTCTTACAGGCCTCATGGTAGAAATTTGCCTGGAAAGCAGACTCAGAAAACAGAAATTTTGAAGTTTAACATCTGTTTTGGAAACAGCATGAAGAAAGCTGTGACAGAGGTAGACAGACAGGTAGCAAACAGTGTTTCACTGGCAGAGAGGAAGCTGCGGAGGAGGAAATAGAGAGAGGACAAGCCAGATAGGCAGGGAGTATCATAGCTGTGGAGGACCTTAAAAATAAGGAAAAGCAATCTGAATTTGAATTGGTATGAAATTGGGAGCCAGAGGTTGGATTCAAGGAATGGAAATGGTATTATTGAAGAGGCAGTAAAAGTAAATGAGATTAGTACTGAATCACTGTGGGTGTTAAAGAAAAACAAAAATAAAAGGAATGGTTGGAGAGGACCAAGGAAGTTGTGGTACTACGCGATTTTTGACTGACATGTAAGGATGGTGCTATCCCCATCACTGTGAGAAAAAATATGGGAAGTTGGAAGGGTAAAGGAGAAAATTAAATTCTAGATGGAAAGACAGATTTTAGGAAATGAGATGCTATAAAGGCTACGGGGAAAAAAAAAAAAAAGACTGAAAGGATGAGGATAAATTGGTTCTGGAAATATAATTTTCAGATTACTACATAGCTTGCAAATGTATCCAGGAATCAGACTCAGTGTTATGTAGATAGATACATTGCTCAAATAAGGCTTACTGTATTCTCCTACCTTCCTTGATTTGCTGGGGAACAGTAACAAGTCTAAAATTTATCCAGGAATAAATATCCTTCTTTCAAATTGCACCTGGATATCTTAAGAAACAAAGCTCGTTCAGGCATGCTGCCTACATTCCCCCTTAAAAGCATTTTAATAAATCATCTAATTCCAACTATGTTTGATGTAAGTCTAGTTGCATCAGAAACGTTAAGCCCGAGAAAATCAGCTGCTGAGAAGAAAAAAGAGATCAAATTTGTATCCCCACAGAATGAGCAACAATTTGAGTTCTCATTCATCAGCTGGTTAACCAAACAGCATACATATTCTTTTCAATAAATTAGCTCAGTAGTAGCTTGAAAGCAGTCACAGAGTACACTTTTTTATCCATACAGGAATTTGGAGACCAGAGAAGGTCAAGGTACTGTGGAAAAGCATAGGGAGTAGAGTATGGAACTATAAGTAATTGCTACTGGGGGGGGAAGAAAAGGAAAGGGGGGAAAAAAAGCCTATTGGACATAAACCCTTAGAAACACAGCATCATGAATTCCAGTGCTCACAAAACAACTTCTTCCATTAGAAGATTCTCCCTTTGAGGTATGTATAAAAGAGAAAACAAAGAAAAATACCTGCTACATTCTTTACGAGCCATTTTTCATTTTCCAATGACGACGACTTAGATCAATTACTACTTAAGTTTCCCTTTGCCCTGAATGTTTCATGTATTACAGGAGACAAGATTTCAGTCTAGATATTTCACACAGGTGTAGCATAAAAATTCTGGTCCCTTCTTTCTCGGTCTGAGAACCTGTGAAGAAGGCAGGTCCAGTCTCACTGTCCTCATTCCAGCCATACCACCTTGTCGCTCTTTCATCACCCATTAAAATAACCTATTACCAGTTAGGTATAAATTAAAACAAATCTTAGAAGCTAAGAAAGGTATTACTCTATGAGCTGGGGTGGCACTGCCAAAATACCCAGATGTACTGATCCAGATCTTCTGTAAAAGACCTCTGTAAATTTCAGTAACCTACCTGACTAGTTAAAGCAAATTTTGACAAACATTACTTTAAATTGCACAGAGGTCAAAGCAGCTTCAAGTTCCTGTTCCAGGAAAAGGAACAGCAAAATCCATATAAATCTAACTTTTTTTTTTTTTTTTTTTTTTTTTAATTTATAAAATACAGTCTTTACAAACAACCAAATTTTAGTTTACTTGCGACATTCATTGATGTTACATGGTAACTGTATGAATATGAAATATCTACAGGATCATATGTTTATAAGCATAATCCTTAACACACATAATTCAGTGACTGGGAGCAAAATCCACTGCAGAGTAACAAATTAGCAATCCAAAGATTAGGAATCAATGCAGTTACAATGACTGAACATATACTTAATAACATTCTCATGATCCAGATCTGGTATTTGGAGAAACAGAAAAATTCTATAAAGTCTTTGATAAAGTTTAAGATATTTACAGTTCAATAAATGATGAGCGCACTTACACTCCAGCTAAGCAGACATATGTTTCCGGTTAGAAGCAAAGATTAGTCTTGTGGAAGGAACTTTGTTTCAGTCCAACAGCTGCATATTTACACTAAAACAAGTACTCTGCATCCTTACTGATTTTATTGAGACTTAGCAAAGTAAGCTTTGATTTAGATTTTAATGAAGTTAATCAGATATTGTCATGTGCGCATTACTGTGGCAGGAAAGCAAAAAGGCATTCTGTCATGTTCCCAAAATTCCCTCCCACACCATGCATGGATACAGCACTCAACCGGCTATTTTAGAGGTCTTCCTTGGTGGTGGGGAAAATATTTGTAGGTGAAAGAAGGATAAGGAAGATAAGGCTGGAACTCTTAGCTCTCCTGTGTTACACATTTTTGGAGGTGTTATGGAGGGGATAGGATTAACATTCACATCACTGTGGGGTTCAGGAATCAGATAACAACTTTAAAGATTTTGTGACATCTCTTAGAGCTCCCGGCTGCCATGTGAAATTTCTATGCAGATTTGTCCTGCATCAATCTTGAAAAAATAAAAAAGCAAATTTACTTCCTACTCCAGGTAAAGCATCTGGATCAACAATTTTTTCACCATCTTCTAGCAATTTTCTTGTTCAATATTTACATTATCCCTGGTTTACTCTGTCAACTGTGCTCTACTGTGCTGTAGAACAAGTTTGTTTCCTCTAAGCAGTCACTTTTCAATAATACTTCACAATTTATAATTTTAGTGTTCATTTCTTAAAATAAATCCCAGTGGCTGAAGCCTGCAGTTTCCATACTAAGCTAACTCAGACTCTGCAGTCATTCTTAAATCCACTTAATTCTGAAATATATTCCCTGTCATAAAGCCACAGCTGAGAGAAAATAATCCTGTATAGTCAGATCATGCTATACACAAGGCTGAGGGTTGGGATTTTGGAAAGCTTTTAGTAGCTTCTAAACCACAGAAAACACAAATCAGTTTCCACACATTATATCTCTTTGTGTCTGACTTTTATGAGGTGATAATGTGATGATGCCCAGTGATAAGGTTTCATAGTTTCTGGCTGACACCTAGATTTGCAAGGACATGAGATAAGTAAGATTTAGTTAGTGTCAGATAAAGCTGATAATAGTGAAAATGTACTTGCTAGCACTTCTGGGCAAGATATGGTGCCTTGCCATAAAAACTGGTGCCTTAGTATACATTTAAAATTATTTAGAACTACCACCAAACTAGCACATAGTGCTCTTTTCCCGTCTCTGCCACGCTGTTATCTTCCTCTGTGTGATGCAACAGTCTTGCCTCCTTCCAGTGCCTTCCTTTGCTGACAAGAACACTGAGTAAATGGGGGTAAATATTTTGATGCCCAATACCCAAATTCAGAGGCTTAGGGTCTGGTGCAATCAAATCCTTGGTCTAGGAGAATGGCTCACATCAGTCAGAGCTTCATCTTGGCCAGGGGGTGCGCAGGATGGCAACAGAAGAACTTTCTTTGTTCATAAAAGTTTCACTCTTCTTAAATATTTGTTGTTAAATTGTTGTTAAATATTTCACTATCGTAGCAAAACTGAAATGATGATATGGAAGTTTTAATGGATTCCTCATTTTGTATTCCCTGGCCAGCAATTCACATTTATTTAAACCTGTGATGCATCACATACAAGTGGCCATTAACATTCTTACCTGAAGTGCAGAATTTTGCCACTAACAAAATCAGTACTTTCTCTATTTTTTTAGAATGTGTTACAATAATGTATTCTAGTGTTAAAAACTGAAGGACTCCTTGAGTACTATAACCAGGCTAATATATACAGTGTTATACAAATACTTTAATTTACTGAATTAGTCCCCAGTTAGCCAGCATTTCAATTTCAAGATTCCACTTATGGTACATAAGGCACTACAGCTTGGACCCTTCTCACATTGTTGGTACTCTGGATTTGTATCCTCCTTCTCATATGCTGCATAAATTTAATGCAAGATTTCTCTGTTATGATCAGTAGTCTAAACACGAGTCTTTTGGGGTAAACAATCTACATTTTTCACTCTGATAAAAGAATTTAACTGCAATGATTCATTGACATTACAGAATGAGGCCAAGAGGAGAATTTGTCCCTTTGTCTAAGAACTTTTAAAAGCTGGAACTATTTGTGATTTTAATCAGAGTGCAAAAGCATTAACTAAGATCTTACACATTTAATTGTTGTAAGGATTTTGGGCTTTGAGTCTAAAGCGTCTGAGACTGTCTGAAACTACAAAAGCTCCACAGAAATTAAACTACAGTGAAAAAACATAGGGAAAAGAGCCTTCTAGTTTTTTGTGGGTGGTTTTTTTTTTTGTTTTTTTTGTTTTTTTTTTTTTTGCCTTCCCCAAAAAAGGTGTCTACTGATTAAAACAGTTTTCTAAATGTTTAACACCTAATCTTGGCTTATAACGGGATAATTAGTAACAGACTCCAAGGGTCAGTTTCCACATTCAGTTATATGAGTTCAACCTAAATTAAGTCGGTGACTGTTCATAATCCACCTGAACCTAAAAAGAAGTTAGACTTATACAAGGAGTTTGAAGAATGTGTATTAATACACAAGGGATGGAGAACAGGATTTAGGAGACAGTAGAAGAATTAATGTATTACAGAAAGAAATAAATTAAATATACTGATTGCTCATATCCTTCTAATAGGTCTTGACCACAAGACGGATGTAGGCTTGGAAATTTATTTTCAGTTTGCTACTCTTCTAGATGTACCATTTTGTAGATATATTAAACAAATGAAAAAAAAAATCCCTTCACAAGTAAAATTTAATCTTCCAGTAGAAGAAAAGTTTCACATATGTATAGTGGTACTCACAGCACAGAAAAAGAAAACTCAGAGATACATAAGGTTATTTCTTAGAGAAAAACTTACAGAGACAAAGAATTACTGATTAAGTGAGGTTGGATACAGGAAGACAAGCAAATTCCAGTAATCAAATAGTCACTATTTTCTAAACTAAAACAATAATAAACTAAATGGACTTACACATTAAGTGAGTAAAACTCTGTACTGGGAGATACAAATGTGAATGCTGATGTCACGCAACAACATCTTCCTCTCTCTTTGCACTCTTTTGCAAAACCAGGAAATACTCAGAAACCCCTATCCATTCCTTTTTAAAGAACTGCATTATTATAATAATAACAAAATAAACCCACAGACTTAAATCTATATGGGAATACAAATAATTAATACTTTCTACACTGCATGACCAACTGGGCCATTTTGGGCCGGGAAGGGAAGAAAAAGATAAATGGGGGCATTATGGTCTTTGTTTGTCACAAAGTTTCTCATACATTTCTGCCCACTGCATTAATAGTGTTCCCAAAAGGCCTCATATTACTTTTAAATTGCAATTACAGACACAGTTATGCTGACACTTTTCACAGCCATTAATTTCAAGGCTTTCAAATTTCCCTTGTCTATAAATTTTCACTTTTTATGAAGACCAGATGACACAGGAACTCGATGTTTGGTCATTCCATAAAGATGAAGGTTTAGACCTCAGATAGAAGCCTTGCTTTTGTCTTAACTGATGAAAATTATATTGCTTCCTGGGGGGGATTGTAAAGAATTCCTATCTGTCACATTTAAAAAAGGGCATCAACTCTTGCTCTCAGTAAAATGGCACTGGGTAATTGAAAAGTTCCCATGGAGTATTACCTGCATATTTTTTAACATTGACATTAAATACACTATAGTGAAAACTATATCCACATCCTAAAGAGCAACTTCAGGGGTACAGAAACACATCATGACACCTATTGACATAGGCATTAACAAACAGTCTGCAGGGACGACTGTGAAAAGAAAAAGTAATACTAGCAAGGACTAATGTCTACACCAGTCAGTAGAAAAGACATAAAGCATAAAATTCAGTTTTTTAAAAATCATTGTAAAGGTCCCCTTATTTTTCAGTTAGTGTTCCCAATGACAATTAAGCACCATGCACTGTTCTGGATAAACTCCACCGTGTGAAACTAGGCCCTCACAAGGGACTGATTTGGTTCTGACTGACTAAATGTTTTCATAGAATCATAGAATGGTTTGGGTTGGAAGGGACCTTAAAGATCATCTAGTTCCAACCCCCCTGCCATGGGCAGGGACACCTTCCACTAGACCAGGTTGCTCAAAGCCCCATCCAACCTGGCCTTGAACACTTCCAGGGTTGGAGTATCCACAACTCCTCCGGGCAACCTGTTCCAGTGCCTCACCACCCTCACAGTGAAGAACTTCTTCCTCACATCTAATCCAAATCTGCCCTCTTTCAGTTTAGAACCATTACCCTTTGTCCTATCACTACATGCCCTTGTAAAAAATCCCCCTGCAGCTTTCTTGTAGGTCCCTTTAGGTACTGGAAGGCTGCTATAAGGTCTCCCCAGAGCCTTCTCTTCTCCAGGCTGAATACCCCAACTTTCTCAGCCTGTCTTCATAGGGGAGGTGCTCCAGCCCTCTGATCATCTTCGTGGCCCTCCTCTGGACTCACTCCAACAGGTCCATGTCCTTTTTATGTTGGAGGTCCCAGAGTTGAACACAGTACTGCAGGCAGGGTTTCACAAGAGTGGAGTAGAGGGACAGAAGGACCTCCCTTGACCTGCTGGTCACACTTCTTTTGATGCAGCCCAGGATACAGTTGGCTTTCTGGGCTGCAACCGCACATTGCCCGGTCATGTTGAGCTTCTCGGCAACCAACACCCCCAAGCCCTTCTCCTCAGGGCTGCTCTCAATCCACTTATTGCCCAGCCTGTATTTGGGCTTGGGATTGCCCCAACCCATGTGCAGGACCTTGCACTTGGCCTTGTTGAACTTCATGAGGTTTGCGTGGGCCCACCTCTCAAGCCTGTCAAGGTCCCTCTGGATAGCATCCCTTCCCTCCAGCGTGTTGACTGCACCACACAGCTTGGTGTCGTCAACAAAGGTGCTGAGGGTGCACTCAATCCCACTGTCCATGTCACTGACAAAGATGTTAAACAGTGACTGTCCCAATACCGACCTCTGAGGAACACCACTCGTCACTGCTCTCCACTTGGACGTCGAGCCATTGACTGCAAGTCTTTGAGTGTGACCATCCAGCCAATTCCTTATCCACTGAGCGGTCCACCCATCAAATCCACGTCTCTCCAATTTAGAGACAAAGATGTAATGCGGGACAGTATCAAATACTTTGCACAAGTCTATGTAGATGATGTCAGTTTCTCTTCCCTTATCCACTAAGGCTGTAACCCCGTCACAGAATGCCACCAAATCTGTCAGGCACGATATGCCCTTAGTGAAGCCATGTTGCCTGTCACCAATCACCTCCTTATTTTCCATGTGCCCTAGCATAGTTTCCAGGAGGATCTGCTCAGTGATCTTGCCGGGCACAGAGGTGTGACTGACTGGTCTGTAGTTTCCTGGGTCTTCCTTTTTTCCCTTTTAAAAATGGAGGTTATATTTCCCCTTTTCTGGTCAGTGAGAACTTCCCCAGACTGCCATGACTTCTCAAATATGATGAATAGCGGCTTAGCCACTTCATCCACCAGTTCCCTCAGGACCTGCAGATGCATCTCATCAGGTCCCATGGACTTGTGCACCTTCAGGTTCCTTAGATGGTCTCAAACATGATCTTCTCCTGCAGTGGGTGATTCTTCATTCTCCCAGTCCCTTGCCTTTGCCTTCTGTGACTTGGGCAGTGTGGCTGGAGCACTTACCAGCAAAGACTGAGGCAAAAAAGTCATTGAGTACCTCAGTCTTCTCCATATCCCAGGTAACCAGGTCTCCCATTTCCTTCCAGAGAGGGCCCACATTCTCCCTAGTTTTCTTTTAATCACCGATGTACCTGTAGAAGTTTTTCTTGTTGCCCTTGACATCCATGGCCAGATTTAATTCTATCAGGGCTTTAGCTTTCCTTACCTGATCCCTGGCTGCTCAGACAATTTTTCTGTATTCCTCCCAGGCTACCTGTCATTGCTTCCACCCTCTGTAGGCTTCCTTTTTGTGTTAAGAGTTTGTCCAGGAGCTCATTGTTCATCCATGCAGACCTCCTGGTGTCTTTGCCCGACTTCCTTTTTGTTGGGATGCATCATTCCTGAGCTTGGAGGAGGTGATCCTTTATTATTAACCAGCTTTCTTAGGCTCCTCTTCCCTCCAGGGCTTTACCTCATGGCACTCTACCAAGCAGATCCCTGAAGAGGCCAAAGTCTGTTCTCCTGAAGTCCAGGGTAGCAAGCTTGCTGTGCACCCTCCTCACTGCCCTAAGATTCTTGAACTCCACCATTTCATGGTCACTGCAGCCAAGGCTGATCTTGAGCTTCACTTTCCCCACCAGTCCCTCCTTGTTGGTGAGAATGAGGTCCAGCACAGCACCTCTCCTTGTTGGCTCCTCTGTCACTTGGAGAAGGAAGTTATCAATACATTCCAGGAACCTCCAGGGCTGCTTATGCCCTGCTGTGTGGTCCCTCCAACAGATATTGGGGTGGTTGAAGTCCCCCGTGAGGATCAGGTCTTGTGAATGTGAGGCTGCTCCTATCTGTCTATAGAGGGCTTCATGCACTCGGTCTTCCTGGTCGAATGGCCTGTAACAGACCCCCACTATAATGTCACCTGTCCCTGCCCTCCCTTTAATCCTGACCCATAAGCTCTTGGCCGGCTCCTCATCCATCCCCAGGTGAAGCTCCCTGCACTCCAGCTGGTCAGTGACATAGAGGGTGACACCCCCTCCTTGTCTGCCCTGCCTCTCCTTCCTAAAGAACCTGTATCCTTCCATTCCAACACTCCAGTCATAGGAGCCATCCCACCATGTCTCTGCAATGCCAATTAGATCATAGCCATGCAGGCGTGCGCACATCTCTAACTCTTCTTGTTTATTCCCCGCTAGGTGCATCTGCATAGAGGCATTTAAGTTGGGCCCCCAGTGAAGCTGCCTTACTGGCTGGGGTGGCTGGAATTCCTTTGTGCTGCTCTTCAGGTGCACTTCTGCTGACCTGTGATCCCTCTCCAGGCTCTGGGCATCTATTGCTGGCACTGGCATCAAACTGGTAGGAGTGGGATGGATTGAGGTTCCACTCTCCTGGCAACTTTCGTTTTTCATGTAAAACAGAAGTGTTTTGACATTAGTAGCCAAACATGCTTGTAAATAGTTTTAGTAGTTAATTCATTTTAAAAATACCAGTGATAAATAACCTATCTTATGCCCCTTGTTTCAAAAGTAACCAGAATCACAGAAGCAAATGCTTCTTTTTTTCTCTCATCCTTTCCTTTTTGTGTTCACCAAGGTAATGACAGATACACATAGGGATGATTTGTAATTAAATTAAATTCAGCAACAAAAGGTGTGTAAAATGCATTTACTCCAAAACAATAAACAAGTACATGATTAATTGCTTGCAATATGCCTACATCTGATGTGTGAAAATAAAGATGAGGCAGCAGCTGAGTACCTTTGAATCAATTCAGCATCCACCTGGTAGAAAAGCACATCATTTACTGCAGACTTAGACAGGTTCCATGAAAGAATTTCCAAGATCTCTGGTGGAAATTCACCAGGACAGAAAAAAATTATATCCATTTAATTTTTCCTCCTCTACCACCATGACTTAGACCAATTCCCTGTGCAACCCCCCCTCCCAAATGTCTATAAATCAAACTATGTTGTAGGGGAAAAACTAGAAAATGTAACTAAATATTTTTTAGACACCTTGATAACAGCAAAATATAATCAGCATTTGCACATTGTTTATCTTTTGTCATAACTTGTCATAATTTCCTATGTATCCAGAGATTATACTCATACAACTGCAAAGAAATAAAATAAAGAAGAGTCCTTTAGTAGTGGCATCTAATTTCATTCGTAGTCGTATTTTGAATCCCTGAGCACCATGCTGTACTACACTGTAGTACAGTAACACTTACTAAATACACCAATACAGTGAATATACAATTATATACACAATTAAAATAAAGAGGAAGAGATGTGGTAATAACAAAGACCATTCCTTCTGTGTGCAGAATTTTATTACTCTGCCTGTAATTTCGAGCATGTAAGATAGTTCACCCTACTTACTGTTTTTTGGTATCTATAATCTTTCTGGAGGAATCTTGGATTACTGCTGGTTTCCTCTGTTTTACTGGAGAAGCAGTTTCATTTCAGTGGTGAGTAATGATGATATAGATTATCTGAAGGCTTGTTTAGGGTTAATTCTTTATGGTACTCATCTAAAACGTGTTGCTGTCAAAGCAATAGTTTATGCTGGATTTCAGCAGGTATGTAAGTCAAAAATCTATACTGGATGGGTTTGAGAAAATACTTTTTTCCCCAAAAAATCTTATAGATATATCTAGAATGCCAGAAAGTTGAGATTTTGAGATGTGAGCAGCTGAGTGTGAAGAAATGTAACAGCTCAGTTCACTGTAAATTGAATAAACAAAGTTTTGTAACAGTGCTAAAATATTTACACCCACATCCCCACACACATCTGCACTTTCTTGCTACCTCTCACACTCAGTGACATTACACCCTTTTTTAAGTGGATGTAGAGAATAAAGAAGAAAGGGGAAGTCAAGTCACTAACTTATAATTTTGTTTTCTTCTAGTAGCTGTGGACTATTAAGAGTTTACTAGCAAAAAGATAAATCTATGAATGTTCATATAATAGGATGGCACCCTCAATCCTGCCTAATGTCACGTGATTCAGGAACTACCTGTATTTGTAGTTTCTTATTATGATTTCACAAATTCAGGAAAAAGCACATTTATATAAATAGACCTAATATTTAAAACAAACAAACAAACAAACAAAAAACCAAACCACAACACCATTTTACTAGATATGGAAATACTTAAGAGATAAAGACTAACAAAAGTAGCAATCCTTTTATTCCTAAACAGAACATGAGAAGCTCAGTCAAATGCAGGGAGATAAGTAACACTATGACTACAAGCAACTGGTGTTGCTAGTATCTGCTTAGCTCCTTGGAGATTGGTTGCATTCATTTCCTATCAGATGACCACTGGAGTTTCACAGCCTGCTTTACAGCTCTTTTTACAATAGGGAGCGTTCTGCCCAAGCCCTGGGAAGTTGTCATTGATTGTTTCAAATGTTCTGTATTCAGCTATTCACAGAATGATTCACTTGCTTTTCAAACTGTAAGCTAGCCTGGTGTGTCAAATATGCTTCTGAAGATAAAGGCATTTGTAAATGTAAAGGCATCTGTAAACGGGAAAGGTGCTTAACTGTGTATGCAGCCTTTACAAAGCACAGGCAGCAAGCGTGAGACTGTTCCTGGTGAGAAAGAAAATAATTCAGCATCATTTTTCCTCTTTCTGAATTCAGATTTCAAAATAAAGATTTAGTAGACTCACACATAATGAAGTTAGGAATTTTAACAATACATCAGCTCTGGCCTACCACTAGTTCTCTATTTTCTGCACCACAGAAATATTAGCACTGGGTCTCCCAAGGAGGTACGATCCCTTTACAGTGTGCAAAGTATATAAATACAGGGGCTGGGAGGCCTCAGTGGGCAAACCTACTGGCATCAACACAATAAACACTCTGGCATATATTTACAGGCACAAAACCCTGGCATGCATTTACATACATTTACTCAGGAAAAAGAAAAAAAAAGAAAAAAAAAAAAAAAAAGAACCAAAGGTCTGAGTGGAGGAAAAAGGCAGTAAGACCCTAACATTTCTATACTTAATTACTCCCTAAACCTTCCGTCAAACCATGATTCTCTTATCTTATCAGTTCTTCCTCATATTTCCGGATCTCCTTCCCACAAGTCTATCACTTTTAGAGATGGAGAAAGAGAATGGAAGATTTTCAACTGTTTTGGGGCTTGGAGATTTAGGGTTGAGATCAGCAACTAAAGATTTTCATCTTTTCCCAATCCTGATGGGCAGAAATGTATCAGCAACAGCCTGGCTGTAGATGAATTCTGCTTTACACAAGCAGAAACAACATGGCCTGGCTACTTGTTGTTTGCTTGGTTTGGATTTTCCAGGCAGCATGGGGTGGGGATTGTAGGGTTGCAATGAATAGGGTAAGAGGTAAGAAAGAACCAGCTATTTCATGTATTGAGGGAGCAAACTGTCTGCCCTAATGTAGGCCAGCTCATGTGGTCCACCCTGCTTGTGAGGGTGGGAAGATAATAGAAAACCAGAAAATCAAACAAGATGAGGCCAACCAGGAAGGTCTGAATTTTGTACTTAGCTGAGAAACAGGCTTAGATAAGTCACTTCAACTCTGTGTGCCTTGGATTTCCTGACTGTAAAATGAGCATCATTAGGTTACTGAGCTCTTCAGTTAAGACAAATGCTGTCTGTAAGAACTGCTGTGATAATCTCCCTGAATAAAAACTCACATAGCAGACTCTTAAAAGGACTTCGACCATGCTGGTTCCTAAAGATCCACAGAAGGTTAGTCTCACCAATACTGAGGCTCAGCTGTTGGTATCAGAGGGTGGCCTGACCTCTTCCCAGCCCTCAGCTCCATTAGAACTTCATTCATGGGACAGTGTACTGCACATAGCTTGCTTGAATGGGACTCTTACCTTTGGAGCTTGATTCTCTAGAAAACCTAATAAATTCTGCACCTTCATCTTTTCTGAGCCATATCTAGAGGACTAGAGAAAGGTCACATTTCTTCTGTTATTCTCTAATCAACTTCTGAACAGACTCTGTGCTCAGACTTGCCAACCCTACTGATATGGGCACAAGATTATTCCTTCTCTTCGTAATTTGCCACCCTGCCACTCTGAGCAAACGCTGTACCAGATATCCAGATTCCCAGGCTGCTGGGAATCAAGACATCTACCTCTGTCTTGAAATGCATGCCCTGGACTTGTTCACATTCATACCCAGGAAGTTCAGGATATGACTGACTGGACAAAGCACTTTTAGATCTGCATGTGCCACGCAGAAAAACTTCTGCAAGACTGAAAGAAGAAAGGAAACTAAGGATATGGAGAAATGAGGATGTACGTATTCCTGCATGGATTTGAAAAATGGAAGGAATCTACTTTTTAACAATTTTCTCTTTAAACTTGTTTCTCTAAAAAGAGTTAAAGACTTTCCTTCTTTAATTTGTCTAAAGCATATTAATCTCTCTTTTCATTGATCGTGAAACAATATGGACCCAAAGTTTTAATGAAAATTAAATAAAAACCTTTTTATTATATTTGTCAATTTTATTTTTAAGGTGTTGTATAAAAGGGATGATGACCTTATTATGTGAGAAGCTGAAACAGGTTAGTTTGATTGTGATATTCTGCCCACCAAGATGCCTTCCAAGTATCTGCCATGTAAAATTGAGTATGTATGCTTCTGCAAAAGAGATGGGAGAGGTGGCAGCCATACTAACTTTGGTAGTATCTCTCTTACATATGTTCCTTTCCCTTCTCTTCCCCTACTAGATTTAGCACTGCTGTAGGGATCTGCATCAACTCTCTTTCAAAAAATCTCCCTAAACTTATTAAAGTTTGTGCTTCTGACAATATCTACTCAGTCTAAACAGGTCTGAACACATGGAAAAGCAAAACATATGTAAATATCAAGCAACCAAGAGGGGGAAGAATTCCTTTCCTATACTGCTAAATACATGCAACAACCACCCTCCCACCATTTTTTTTTTTTTTGCTGTTGTTCCTGAAAAGCTCAGTCTCAGGCCAGTTGGCTGCAAGTACAAAACAAAAATAGCTGAAGGACATTTTGTCAATTGGGGAAAAAAACCCAACAAACCCCACAAAAAAATCAAGCTCGGCAGCTATCTTACTCAAAATTTCAATCACCCCAAGACCCATTTCAGAAATACCTACAAAATAACCAGTCTTGGAAGGCCAATACCTTTTCACTTATGGGGAGCCAGAGAGGTCTCTGTACAGAAATGGTTGCAGCTCTGGGGTCCAGCCTTACCAGCTAGATGGACAGCTGCATTTCTGGCACGCTGCCTTCCTCATGGTGGCTGGATTCTCCTGCCACCTACAGCAACGCAAATCAGAACAGCAGGTGCTGCTTCCTCCCCACTATCTGAAGGAGGTTACAGATTGCCCTAAACCAAGAGCTGGCAACCAATCAAAGGTGGTGTGCCAGACTGTGTGTTTCATTCCCAAATCAGAGCTTCAGCATACTGGCAGAGATATAAAACATTCTGCCTCTCAAAGGGGAAAATTGTTACCTGTTAATTGATTTTGAACCCAATGTGAGCTCAGAGACATTCATTTCCCAAAGGGGCATGATTAAACCATATTAATGACTATATCTGGCTCTTGTGTCAAGCAACAGCTCCTGATTCCCAAAGGCTTGTGAGCAAATGACTACTTTTAAAGTGATCTAGCAACACATTTGCACTCCCTGTGCCATATCCCAATTCAATTATTGACGTAGGACCTGTGACACCAGTTTCCCACTCCTCTCCATCCTTCGATTCACAGCAGCCTACATGGAAGAATAACACTTCCGGTAGCCTCCTTGGAGACATAACAGTCCAAGAAGTCCCCAGTCCAGACAAATGTGGGACTTTCATATATCTGGAGGTCAATTTGCAAGTATCCAGGATCAGTCACGAGGCAGGAGGCACTGCTTGGGCAAACCTTGCCATATATCTTTCAAAATCTGTTCACACCTTCAGCACCCTTGGTCTCAGCTCTTTGTCCCCTTTCTATCTAAACTTCAGCAGTCTAAAAGTTTGGCATTTAATGTAGGTAGTCATTTACACTCCTACAGTGGGGACAGTCAGGCAGCTACAGAAGGAAACTTTTTCCACTTTTTTTAGTCACTTACCACAGGACAGAATGGCAAACACATTTCATTATAAAGGGAGCCTAGAATAAATGCCTAAAATAGAAAAGCTAAATTTAAGTTACCATATTTAGCAAAAAAGTTGACTTCCCCCCCCCCCCCCCCCAGTAGTTTAACTTAAAACATTAGTTCATCTTCCTTTAGGATTAATGAAGGTAAAGTGAGTGCGCATTGTGGGAGGCCTCCTAGTGAAGACGGAGCAAAAATATGCCCAAAGCAGCTCTAAGTTTAAATAAAACATGATGTTAGCATGTTAGCTGTTTTTCTCAGTTACTTGTGAAGTCCTGTGGTGTACTGTAATTCAGAAAACTCCACAGTGATCCTTCACAGTTTTATGAGTCTCCCTATATCTTGTAAGTGATGTGTGAAATAGCAGATCATCTGGAGATGAGAAAAATCAGTGCAACAGGGAAGTTACGAAAAGGTATACAATGCATATTTAAAACTTGGTGGTACCTCTTGTGGAAAAAACAAGATTTGTGGTGCTGGGAGGACATATAAAATGTATATAAGTATATACACTTATAACATGTGTAAGTGCACCCAAAATAGAATTCTCACAAAGTAGAACAAGTTTCTGCATACTCCAAGAAAAGACAGAAACCCCGTTATATAGGAAATCATTAAACTGAAAGATCAAGAAAGAGCACAAGCACAAAACACTGCATAGAGAGAATTTGAGGCAAGTAACAGTCGATGTGTACAAATGATGTGGCACAATGGATTTTGCCTACAGTGAGGAACTTTGTTATACCTACACCTACTTTCTAACTTCACTAGAAAAAGCACTGCATTCCAGCAGTATGCGACGGGATTATGTAGAGATTGCAATTATTTGCTGAGCCAAATGGGTAATGCCAATGAGACTCCAGTTTATTTTGACACACCACCCAATTATACTATTGAAGAAATAGGCACAAAATTTGTCATCATAAAAAACTTTGGGGAATGAAAAAATGCACATTACAGTCATGTTGGCAGTGTTAGCAGATGGTATGAAATTGCCACCATATGTGATTCTGAAGCGTAAAACAATGCCGAAGGAACAGCTGCCTACTGGAATAATTGTTAGGTGTCAAAACCAGGATGGATGTCTAAAGACTTAATGAAGGATTGGCTGAACGTTGTTCGGAATAGGCGACCAGGTGTGCTATTAACAAAAAGGAGGAATGCTTGTCCTAGATGCATTCAAATGGCACCTACCACTAGCAAAAAATAGTATCAGAGAAGTTAATACTGTTCTCTGGTCATAATGGTAGGAGGGCATTCACACCTGCATGTGGCTCGACGTATTAGCGAACAAGCCTTTTGAAGACCATTTGAAGTCTGTATATTCAAAATGGCTTTAGAGAGGTGATCATGCTATAATTCCTACAGAAAAATAATGGAGCCAGGCACAACAATGTATTTAGGCAGAATGGTACCAGATAACTCCAGGAGTTGCAGTTCAAAGTTTTCAGAAACTCCGTATTTCATATTCCATGGGTGGAACCAAAGACGATTCAATTGAATTCAAAGAAGTTGCGAGCAGGGAAGACACTGAAAATGGCCAAGAAAGTGTATATGAGCAGGAGAGGGACAGTGATGGAAATGAAGAGGGATGAGATATGTTAATAATAAAAAATTTTTATTGTTATAAATATAACAAAATTTTTGTTTATAACTTTGTATTTTGGGAGGGAAGGAGAGGTCATCTCATATTTGTTGTCATCTCTCCTGATTAATACAGTAGATGACTCCGATGCTCAGTCTCCACATCACAACTGCAACTGCACCAAGAAGGAGGTCAGAGCTGCCTTGCAGAACCAATGTGTATCATGAACTAGGGCCAGCAATGTGTCTGGGGAATGTAATTGAATCGACAACAGTGTATCTTCTCTACTAGTTCAAATTTTCTGTGAACTGGTGAAATTCAGTTCAAAAAAACTGCATTACCAGAGCACCTCTGTCTTACAGATTGAAGACAGTAGCACAGGTCACTCAGGAGGCAACTAACCTACAGCTTATACAACATCTCACATTTTCACAACATGGCCTCACCTTTTTTTCTTGTTCCTAACAACAAACAAAAAACCCAAACCAATTCCAGTCATATAAAGTGTCTCTGCACCCAAGGAAAGATACAAATTCCATCACAAGACATCTTTATGCATTTGCCATGTGTCCTCTGGGATTTTGGTGTATCACTCTTGTCCTTTTTTTTTTCTCCCTGAATATAGGATTGCAGTAGTGACTAGATGACTTTGAAATGTCTTGGGTTTTAAATTAATAACTGGATGCAGCATAAGAATATAATTTAGTGCTACTTCTGTATAAATATATCTAGATAGGTGGTTATAAACACACAAAAGCCTTTAAAAAACTTCAAAGCCTACTCACTCTACTGAGTTGCTTTTTCCTATTGCAAGATTCAGAAGTGTATCAGTTTAAACATTCTGTTATGATAGCAGGCATTTCTGCATTAAAAAGCTTCAGCATGAAGAACAACTGCCTAACAAGAATATAATCAAGTCTGTATAAAGAGATCAACTGCTCCCTGCCATGCTTAATGTAGTCTACATTTTGTTAATGACAGTTTCTCCCAGAAGCATCCAAAATTTCTGAATTTAAACACAATTGCATTGGAAATTCTAAGGCCTGAGGAGATTGACACAGTTTTTGCCCATTTCTATTGAAGTAGCACTGGGAGCTGGTTCCTCATTGCTGCTTATAGAGCACATTCTTCAGAGTGTGGTTTAAAAGACTCTGGAGCTGGAAGAGTTTTAAACAGATTAACTGAGTATTTGTGCCTTTCCTACTTCCTAGTAGCTATACTAAATTTAGGACTAAATCTTTCTTGAACCCTTGTACTTCATCCTCAGCTGCATCCTCCATCCTCCTTCATCGGCACTGAGACTTCTCTTAGTAATGACAGGAGCAGAGTCCGTGCCCAGACAGCCATCCAAGGAATACAAAGGTATCTTAAAGTCACCTTTATTCACACACGCTTTTGGTGTAGTTCTTGTTCCTTGACATCACATCCCAAACTCGGTCTGCATTATTTTAAAGTAGTTTTTATATCTAGAATTTAAAATGAAATTAAGTGAAACAATCTTTTAGTCTGTGCTAAGTATCTTCAGCTTTTGCATAATCTTGAAAAATATGAAGTTGCTATATTGAAATTAATTTTAAAATATCCTCAATATGGCTGTTATTTATCACTTTTTATGACATGTCTCTGAGAAGGAATGGTACCTTGGCTTCTTAAATATTACAAACTTAAGATGTTTAAATTTACAGTTCCTACAGAAGCTTTCATTCTATTCCCCTGTATGTATACTTTTTAACAAGACATTTCACTACATGATCACATGCAGTACTTATGGGGAAAACAGACTGCTAGCTACTGTACATTGTTAGATTTATCGGGAGTGGGCTGGGAATAAGTGTTGCTTAGAAAGTGGTATGTACCAGTTTTTTAAACAGGTAAAGAAACACGTGTTTCTTGCTTCCTAAGAAATGATGTCCCATATAGGATCAATTTTCTATTAAAATAAACAATTCTACTGAAATCAAACTTTAGGCAAGGTAAACAGGTTCTTGGCTTGCCTTCTATATCTGTGGAATCTATGAAGGATGTAAAATTACCTCTTCAAAACAAGAGGTGCTTCAGGACACTAGCAAGATAAAAAGCAGCGTTGCCCAGCATCTGAAGGCTGCTTCCACATACATTATTAGCCCTAGCCCTAACTCTGTAGCTTTCTTGGCCAAAAACAGTTGAATACTCTGTGCATTACAAAAAGAGATTATTTTATCTCTGACAGAATTGATAGGAAAAATGCCTAATAGAAAGCTTCCTTGAGAGCAATGTGAAATCACCATGAGATAGAGAGTCATGCATGTGTCTGACAAAAGAATGGAAGTAGCAACTACTGATAGAGGGATATAAAAAGTATTTCTAATTAATTTCTTCATGCTTTTATGTGCAGCTACTGTTCTGGGGCCAAAGTTTCATTTTTCTTGTATTAAAATACTTCTAAGTGAGAAAAACATCCACCCCTCCAAATACGTATTCACCATTAGACCTCCACCTCCCTTATAGCGGTTTATGTAAAATGAAATGTGGGTCTCAGATTGGTTTCCAGTCTACGTAAAATCCATTACAACTGACCCCCACTGTCCCAGTTAAATAGCCAAGAAGTGAATTAGCATAGAGACGAAGGATGGAGCTTAGTATTAAGTTAATAACAGGTTTCTTGCACAGTAAATAAGTATATGGTAGATCAGAATAACAGAGGCGTCAGTGCTGTATCACAGTAAACCCATGCAACTTAAGGAGATTCCTAACAGACTTAGCAATGAATGAAGACTTAGCCTCAAAGAAAATAAAATAGTCAAGATCTCAGTGTTCTTTCAGAAAGAAATCATTAATGCCAATTAAAAACATGAATCAGAAGATGCATGTCTTTGTTTCAAAACTAAACATCAAAATATTTCATTTGAGAATGATGAAACAAAATGCTCCACTTCCTAGGGAAAAAAATAAATCACTTTTTTCAGCTTGAACTATTGAACAGATTCAGGACAAACGATTTTCCTTAACCTTTCTTTAGCAATTATTCATACCCCAATCCTGCTTAATTTTAGCCATAAGCATTACAGACACTGCTAGTCACTCCAGCTAGGTTGGTGAGGAGTATCAAAAAGAGGACCTGTAGCTACAGGAGTTTGTTCAGACACAGTTTATTCCAAACCACAAGCCAGCCACAAAGCCAGGCTAAAACTGTCTGGATGGAGGCTCCCATTCTGCCACTACAGGAGCCTAGACCTTCAGGATTCACAATTTCTCCCATAACCCAGCTGGTCCTGAACATGCCAGTCCAGTCCCTGAGCTCCTGCTCTGGTGCAGGAGGAAGCCCCATGTGTTATGAAATAGAAAGTGTGGTCACGTGGAGGTGAAGCCTGTGTTGGAAGGCACAGTGTTGCAGCCCAGATTTCCAGGAGTAGGTATGTGTGGAAGGAAAGCAGTGAAAAGAAATGCTTTATGATCCCAACTTGTGGGTGTGCAGTAGAAGAGAGGAAAAGCTAAAAGGTAAGTCACAGAAGAGTGTATTTGCAGAGATACTGTAGCAACATTGGGAAGGTAGCAGATCCCAGCCAAGGTAAGTGGCTGTAGCCTGTGGAGATGAGGTATACAGCAGTCCTAGCTTCCAGGAGCAAGGGATTGTGCTTGGGAAGGGAGAGGAAGGGATTGAAGCATACCATCTCCTCTGTGTGACAGGCCTGGTGCAGACCTGGAAGCAGCTAACAGCAGCAGCCATGCCAACTAAGTTTGGAAAGCCTTGTTGAAACAGGACAGTAGATTGATTTTTATGCAGGGCTCTAAGCTCTAGAAGTCAGTTCTGTATTTGCTGCAACAGAGCTTGGACTTTGTGACCTTGAGATCAAGCTGTAAGGCTCCCAGAAATATCAGAAGTAGAGAAATATATTACTCCTCAGTATTGCAGATGTTGTTTCTCTGTCAATTGTCACTGAGCTATTGCCTCAGAAAAGAACACTGAAGTGTCAGCACTGTCTGCAAGCCTCAGTGAAAACATCAGTCATTCTAATTAAAGAGCATCCAGAAATTGTTTTCCCTTATATACTGTTCATCATCAAAGAATACATTGGGAAAAGACCATGGTCTATTGTTGGGATGATGCTGTTAAAAACTTGAAACCTGGCAGATATTGACATCTTATGCTTTTGACAGAAGTTATTGTTCCAAATTAATCCAAATATTACACATTTACCCATACAGCTAAAGAAAACCAAGAATCTCAGGACAGTACCAACAAGACAACATGGAAGTAAGATCCCAGTTAAAGGGAAGCTACTCTTAAAGAGAAGATCCGGCTGAGAATTTCTCTCAGAGGACATATTGCCAAGACATCCATGGTAGAAAGAGCCAGTACATGGGATACATCTAAATACTTACCACTCTATGCCTTGCTCTCCATCCCCAGATTTTTAATACCCGGTGACAGTGGCACTTAGCTTTTGTCTCTTCCTCACTTACACTACTGGAACAAATGCATGCTTAGTCTTTCCCACCAACTGCTGTGCATGTGTTATCTAACAAAGGCATGGTGAATACCTGGGGATGACAGCATTGAAACTGCATTTATAAGAAAAAGAAGGTCTCCAACTCCAGCAACAAGTTAATATAATAGTAACAGTGACCTTAAACAGCTAATGGTCCAAGCTAAAGGAGCAGGATTTTGGGGAAAGCACACATATAATATTATCCCATTTGACTAAAATCTGCTAGTGTCAAAATAAAAGGCAATGCCGTTGCTGTTATAGCAAATATAAATCCAACTCAGCAAGCTAAATGGATCTGAAACCCCCAAATCAGTGGAACATATGAATGGGATAATTACATGCTGTTAGCTTTTCTTGATCCACTTGTTTGAAGGATGATTTCTCTAAAATGCTTGCACCAGCCATCTACCTTCCCTTTTTTCTCTGCATTTTTTCCCAGACTAGGTAAATTATATGATGTAGAACACACACACACACACACACAAAAAAAAAAAAAAAAAAAAAAAAAAAAAAAAGAGAGAAGGCAAAAGGCCTTGTTCTCCAGAAGTACGCAAGCAAATTACCAGTGAAAGATTCAAGATTGGCAGCATAAGTCATTGTTTACATCCATCCATAAATCATTGCACATGTTTGTTGCTTTATTCAGGGTGAAGAGGGAAGATGATGAAGAGAGAGAGAAACAGGTGAAAAGACAAAGTAATATTTTAAGTTTTCCTAACTCCTTAGTTTACATTTCAGCCTTAGTTAGCAGTAGTACTTCTGGACCATAAAATCAAATAGTTTAGATATTAATTTCAAACAATTTTGCCTGCTTACCCAGGATTTCAAGGAATAATATATAGGTACCTCTATATGTCAATTTTCATAGCTAATAATTTTTTATATTCATTCTGTTTAAAAATTCAGGCTCAGGAATTAATTACAGCCCTCTATTAAGAGAACAAAACAGCAATGTCTGTAATACCTAATGATGCCCAACAGTTTCCTCATTATCCTTTGTTCTTAAGTCATACAGAATCTTGGGCTAAATTCTCCTAGTAGGACTCCACCAAAATTTTTCTGGTTATATTTGCTTTTCCTTTAGTTTGCTAGAAATTTTCAGATAGGCAAGGGTATTCATGCTACCTTTTAAGCTAAAAACAGAGAGCAAAAAATAACTTCGTCAGTATCTGTTCTTTGAATTACTTGAATCTCCACAGGCTTTTGCTCCTCAAACCTTGATTTTATACATGAAAAGCCTCCCTTAGGCTTCTCTTTACCATTTAAGTAATCTGAAGTGTTACCCTTCAGAGAAGAGAAATGAAACAGGACTACTTTTGCAACTTACCACCACCACTACTCAGTAAAGAGGGGGACTGACTTTGAATCTCATCAGCAGTCTTTATAGGATGGCCATGCTTTCTAATTGCATTCCCTGCTTCTACTAATATTGGAGTTAATCCTACTGGATCATACTGTGTTATTTCCATTGATTACAATGGACTTTGGATCCAGCTGACTAAGAAAAAGAAATAATAGGCTTAGGCCAGCATGCTGAATTAGTATGTTTTACAATATTCTATGAAGAAAAAAAAAATCCCTAAAGAAAGCATCATCACTTTTGCAACCTCACAGAATAAGGAAGCAGAGGAACCAAAGAGACTGAAAGCAAGAACAAGAGGGAAACAGTAACAGTGTGAGAGAGAAGATAAACAAGGGAACAGAAGAATTTAAACTCTGTGGTGTTTGAAAGGGACACAACAGGAAGGTGAATTTGTCTCATTACCTTTTTGAACAATTGCCAGCTGATGCTTTTGGTGGGGAAGGGGGGGCCATTTCTTATTAAACAATGACAAAAGATATAATGCAAAAGTAAACTATAATTACACCACTTCCCGAACTTATATAGTCAGTGAAGATTATGTCGACAAAGAACTAAATACTTAAAAAACAGCTAAATTTTCTTAACATATACACATGTGTATAAGTATTGGCAAGGGTTAGACCAAGTTAACCCAAGTAAATTGTGTCCATGAAAGAAACTGGGTTTTGGAATACTAAACTGCTTCAGCAAGAGCAATATTTAGAAAACATTAATGTTATCAAGAGATGCAAAATGAAGATTAAAATTAATCTGACCTTCCAACTTGAGAAAACACAGTATTTTGGAGCTGTATTTCAAACTTTGCACTTTTATGAGAATCTTAGAACCCATACAGCAGTGAGCCACGTATTCTTCTCCTGTGCTTAATATACATCAGAAATACTACAGTAAGGTTAAGAAATGGTAACAAGTATTAAGCAAGATTACCGTGTACAAACAAAACAGTGGATACAACTGTTCTATCTCAAAATGCCTCTGGAACTCAGAACAGTCACAGCTTTCTCTTTCTATAAATCCGATGGAGCTGGGTCTGCTCCTATCTTACTGATAATAGTCAAATGGGGATTTTGCCTTAGGATGAGGAAGGGCAAAGGATACTAATAAAAAAATGTATACTACTACTAAAATACTCTACCTCTGCTGAGGATATTGTGGCATTTATAACGAGGTACAAGAAGTCATGGGATCTCCCATTAATGAGATAAGTTGGCCCCGGACTGGATCCACTTGGGAATTTCCAGTGCTTGGCAAGAGGGCTGGAAGAAAATGCATTTTCCATTGCAGTGCAAGTGGGTGACCTGCCTTGTGACCCTGATCACCGCATTGCTGATTTGTATGCCTAATGGCCATCTCTCTCCAACATCAGGTCTGAAAGAATATTGCAAGCTTCCAATTAATTAGATAGAGCATAAAGGCCGGGTTCAGTTGTTGCAGAAGCAGCTCCTTTTGAAGGTTATCACCTTGATTTCTAAGTCTTTGACCTATGACCAGTGTTTGTCTTTACTGCTCACAAAGGATGCTTATATTATGCACTCACAAAAGAATTCCTCTAAAGCATGGTTACCCAATCCTACATGCCATACAGGAGTACAGAGCCTAGAAATAATCTTGTGGTATCCAAACTTGACAGCTATCTGCTGAATATTACATCAGATCTGTCTACCCAAACTATTATCAGGTCACAGGTAGGTATATTTTTAATGTTTCTTCCTTGTCATGTAAAGTTATCTTTTTGGTGATGTAAGGAGACTCTGACATTCTTTTTTCAAAATTAATTTCATATAACACAACACTATGAGGTAGCCTACTCACAGATATAAGCTGGTCTGCCTATATATATACACTACATATACAAACATTCTGAATTCAGTGTATAGATTAATCTGGCTGTTCTAGGCCAAGAGACAGGTAGGATTTCAAACACTCTACCTATTTCAGCATTGCTTCTTGACAGGTACGAGCGTCAGTGTGATGGCTATTGTGGCTCTCAGCCAAAGGCATCTAACTTTCCTTACTCACTGTATATGCATACGAGCTGCCTAGTCTGGCTTGGTAAATTTATAGGTCTGGGCCCTTGTGTTGCTGTGCTTAGTCTAACAATGCCCAAGTTTTCTTTTAATCTGGGTGTAAATAATTTCTTTCCCAACACATAAATTAGAATACATTTAGAAGCCATCCACCTTGAATAATGACTTAGTTAAGTAGAAAAGAAAATATCACTCTATAATTGAGTTGGTGAGGTGAATGAAGGTCTTTCTACATGAGCAGAGAATAATGAAACTCAATCTAAAATGAAGTAGAGTGAAGACTTCTGTTCATACACAGCAGTACCAATGCATCAGAAACTGAATATTGGAAATCCTTGTAATCATTCGTAAAAAGATTCTCAGCAGTAGTAAGTAGATTTCCGAAAATGATACCTGCTCATGTGGCATTTCAAGCTCACAAGTCTGAAGTGCTGGACCTTGAACCAAACCCAGTACACCTAGGCCCCCACCCTACTCCCAGGTATCTAACGACGGATGCCCCGGGGAAGAAAATTAGAGCATGTAAGGGAAAAACACAGTAACATGTGGACATGTGGACAAGAACATAGCAGTATTTTCTCAGAATACTTCTTCATCCTCCAATGATCCATGAGTCTGATACTTAAACACCAGTTGGTCAAATCGCTGTACCAACCAAATTAGCAAAAACTACAGTACTACAGTTAAGAATAGTGCTAGCAAACAAAGAGAGAGAAAGGGATCAGCAGAGTCTGTCTTCTTACTAACATTTTGAAGAGGTACGTAGGAGTCACTGTGGATACTTCTCTGACAACACCACCTTGACATTCAGCTGTGGTCAGGCAGGATGTCAGACATTATTAGGAACACACACAAAAACAGTAGATGTAGCCATGATGTTTCATAAACACAGTGTGCACTCACCATTTTGAGTACCATATACTAGTCTAGTCAGCTGATGTCCAAAAGGATACTGTAAAATAAAAGAAATATATAATTAAATAGGTATAAATCTGAAACTATTATCAGAGGTGCTTAATGGTTTCTTAATTATGACTGTAAATATAAGTGGACTTTAGCTCTTAAAGGAGACAACAGACAGAAATAAGGCAGCTTTAAAAGTCAGAGACAATGCACATACCAAAGAATGATCACCCTATTCTTCTATTGTTTCTTATATTCATGTACAACTTATCTTCATTCCTAAGCATCCAGGATTGGTCACTGTCAGGAAGAAGATACAATAGTAGGTGGGCTTTAGGTATAAATGGCATGGCTTTATGTAAAAAAAGGAGAGGGAAAAAAAAAGGAAAAAAGAGATGGAGTTTTGTTTTTCTTCAAAGTAACTTACAAGGCAGTTTGAAATTTCACAGCAGTTTGTGCACATCATTCCTGTAAACTAAACATGGCAATGCTGATATGGTTGTGGAATTTTTTTCCTAATATGTTTGTTTCCTTTATGTGGGAAATCTGTGAAATAAAAAGTAAGCTGAGATTTTCTGTTGAACTCCCTATGCAATCTTGAAAAAATCTGTAACACTTTTCAATCAGTCTGAAGCCCAGGACTGTGGAGACCTTCGATCGATGAAGTAGAGAATTCCTGGAGCAATGTGCTTTTGGTCCATTTTAGCATAAAAGGTGAAATACAGACAAAAAAAGTACTCTAACATTTTGTGTTTTACAGTTCTTGTAGAAATTTGATCTTCTGAGTGATCTGTATTGCTGGAGCATCCAGTCAAAGAAAGATTAATAGTTGGGTATACGAGCAATGGAGTTGTGGTGGAAAGGCAGCTGGGTAGGTGGTATTTGCCATAGCATTATGAGGCATGTGGTGGTCCAGAATATTTGACTTGCTTAAAATCACAGAAGGAAAGGTATTAAACTGGAACACCTCTCCTGTGAAGAAAGGCTGAGAGAGGTGATGTTATTCAGCCTGGAGAAGTCCCCGGGGAGACCTTATTGCAGCCTTTCAATATACAAAGCGGGTTTATTAGAAAGACAGAGGGAGATTTTTTTACCAAGGCCTGAAGTGACAGGACAAAGGGCAACAATTTTAAACTGAAAGAGGGTAAGTATAGATTGGACATAAGGAATAAATTTTTTATCGTAAGGGTGGTAAGACACTGGAACAGGTTGCCTAGAGACATTGGGGATGCCCCATCCCTGGAAGTGTTCAAGACCAGGTTGGATGGGGCTTTGAGCAACCTGGTCTAGTTAAAGATGTCCCTGCCCCGATAAGGTTACACCAGATGATCTTTCAAGGTCCTTTCCAACCTAAACCGTTCTATGGTTCTATGATTATATGATTCTAAACTAATATTGGCACGCACAAATATTCAGTAATTCACAGTTGCCTGGGCACCTGTACAAAAATGTTACTAATATGAAAAAAAAAACCCAACTGGAAGACAACCATTACTTTCACTAGTAGTTATGTACTAGGAGACATTGTTTCCTGAGCAGTTGGGTGTGGGGGGGGGAAGTCTAATGAATCCTTGTTTTAAAATAACTACTCAGCAAAACACCAGCTTTGTAGAGCTTTGTGAATCAGGATGGGAATGTTGAAGCTCTTAATTTAAACATTGTTTCTTTTTTGATTACAGAGAAACAATGATGAAATTAAAAAGTAATGTGCTTTTTTTCCTGTCTGAAGACAAACAAGGGGGAAAAATAACATCTTTGTTTTCAACACTATCTAGTTTGGGGAAGTAAAATGGAAATTGAACAGATGCCTTCATTCTACTGTAGGTTCTTTTTCAAACAGCTATTTCTGTAATTCTGTAAGAAGAACATGACAATCCAGCTTTCTGAATTAGAAAAAAAGCGGCTTTACTTGAGAGAACGGTCACTGTATACTTTTTACTTGTGATACCTGCTTTAAGATGCTGCATTACGAGCAATACGCTACTAGCATGCAGCAGTTACTTTGAATCCCTTTGGATTTTCAATGAAATCTGACAAAATCCTACAGTAAATGCATTTTATCCAAAGGAACAAAGTGGGGTTATCAAAAGATATTATTACGATACTTCAGAGAGAAAGCGGTATATGATTCTTCTCAGTAACAATTATAGTTACATGCATAAACAGATACTTAAGGCAGATGACCATCATGGTCTCAGGGAACAGCAAGAGATGGACTTAAGAGGCTAATGTTCGGTGTACAAGGTCTCAGATTGCTGTTCAGACTTCAGATGTTTGAAACCAAGAAGCCAAGCTTTCAGTAGCTTCATTTTAGCCAAACGGCCAATGCTTCAGCAAGAAAATGAGATTTGGGTAGCCAGGCCCACCTGGTTTTAGGCTCTAACACACACATTTGAGTTCCTCACTCCCTGTACAGTCAGTAGAGAAAACTCCAGAAGGTAATTCAGTACTCAAGTGGTTGAATGTGCCTGTTTCTCTCTCCACTCAATATAGAAGCAGCAGTAGATAAGTACAAATTATCAGAAAAGCTCACTGAGCTCAATCTCTCATAACTGAGGACAGCTATGAAATGGGATATCCATTTTAAAGACTGTACAAAGCATCTGCACCACCATACCTAATTCAGTATGAATAACTTAACAGTTTATAATACCTTGACATGTGCTTTAGAATTTTAATAAAGGTCACAAGTCCACAACTATAATTTGACACAGAAGGGCAGCAAAAGCCAACTGCACTGGCAGAGAACATGCTCCTTTCACTAATTGGGGATTTTTTACATAAAAATTCCAGAAGACCCTAAGCACCCATGCTACTGAGTGGACAGCCTTGCCTTGCCTCAGTCCCCACCAACCTGACCCAAGAGGAAAACCCACACTCCTGAATTAGGCAAGTCTGCTCAGATGACATGAATTTGACGTCTGTTCTAGATGTGTCATAGCATTTGCAGACAGACCAGTCTTTAAAAAAATTACTGCAGTACAGTAGAATGTTTTTTGGAATAAAGCAGCATCCAGAATACAGTCTCATAAAATTTTCTAATAGTTATCTAAAGATACCAGAAAATTACCCTGTCACAGTCTACTCCCTCTATGCCACTCTGACAGCAGGAAGACCTGGATAACCAACAGAAATATTTCTGGCATGCAAAGCCCAGCACCAGCTTACAGAAAGGCCATATATATACATAACACTTACCAACATACAAGCTTTGCCAAGGGAAAAACAAGGCCTACTCAGAGCACGCCGGTCTCCAATAATTCTTGGCTGCAGAGCATCCCCTTGGTTCCACCACAAGTTAAGCACAATTTAGAGATGTGATTGAGCTGTTCTAACTTATCCAGGAACCTTCATCCAGGGATTACCACAGACATAAAAACTGTCCTAAACTCACCCTTCCCGTACATACCTCTTCCTGGAAAAGGGATAATGGAGGGAGAATGTAAAAATCACTGATTTCAAACACAGCCAGGTCCAGGAATTAGTAAGTAAAAGGATTTTGCTTTTGAGAAGTTTCTGGACCTTCTGAGGATACACAATGAGAATTGATTGGTTATGCTGAAAAAGTTTAAAAAAAACCCATGTGCAGAAATCATGAGATGAGTCGCATACTGGAATTTAATTGATCCACCTTTAATTAAAACTACAATTATTTATTAAAAAAGAATGTTTTCACGCACACATCCCTGTACATGGGAATTTATGTGTTTAACTCTTCCTAGTATTCTGAAGTTACACATGCAAATTCCCACATCTCACAGTGATAGTGTTCCCCATAAATTCTAATAGATGATTATCCTCAACTGATGCATCAGTGCAAGCATTTCAAACTGTATCAGACAAGTGTAAAAATTCACAGAGATTAATGAATTTAAGCTTCAAAACAAGCAGCGTACCTTTGAATAAAATGCATTTGCAGTTTTCTCTACAAAGATGGGTTAATTTATTTGGCACACCTATGAACTGATACCTTTCTTGAAAAATGTATTGCCTTTTCTAACTGGCAGAACCTTTCCTTTTTCATCAGTTCTTTCCCACTCATATTGAATCACGGTTGGAAAGAAAACAGTTCCTTAACAAGGGTGTGATATCTAATGTCACAACATACTAGTCCATGAATGTACTTTGCTCTGGTTAGGCTTGCTGGATAAATAATTCAAGTTCTTTTCTAATTTTATAGAAGCAGATGATTACTTTAGAGTAACATAATATTCTGTTTCTCTGAAGCTTGCAACCAGAGCTTGGCAATAAATACACAAAAGCCAGCAGCAGGCATTTCCATGCTCAAACTTTATTGCAACTTTTTCGTTTTGACACAATGCTTTATCCTAATGGGCTTTTTATCCCCTGCATACGTTTTAATTAAACAATAAATAAGCATCAGCAGAACATGGATAATTACTGTAGGTATGTTAGAAATGAAAATCCCATTCTATAACTGTCTCCAAGTCAATGAAAACATTCATTATAAAAGTGTACCTTATTGGAGATTTCAATTGCTTACACTTATACTTTTAATCAGTGGCAATGCAACAGTTACTAATAGACAGAATCTCTGGATGTAAGAAACTTAAGTCACAAAGACAGTTTAAAGACTTTTGGGTACATGAAAATTTACCCTTCTTTTTTAATTTAAAGGCTTCTGGGCTTCTTCATTTGTTACAGTCCTTTTAGAGAAAATGTTGCTGCTTCAAATCCATTTACTACTGCTGAAGGAAACAAAACCATCCACTATTCTTGTTACCATACAGCAGAAGCATAGAAGCAAAACATCTCCCACCCCCCACCTTTGCAGAGTGAGAGAATTCTATTGATTTTGCAATTTGTCTATCGTTGTAACTTTTATCCAACTGTACAGAAAGGAGTGGTTTGGGGTCTGTCTGTTTGGGTTTTTTTGATCTTCACAGTTCAACACAATGTTCTTTGGCACCACTACAGTTGTTTGTGGAATCTTTGTTAATAAAAAGATGAGCCACACCTATTCATCTCTTGCCTCTTCCACTCAAAATTGCCTAAAGCTAAAAACCTCTTTCTTCCCTTCTGCCCTTCCTTTTCCTAGCTAGGGAGTATGCAGCTGATATTAACCTATGATTTCTTTCCTCTCAAAATATGCTTGGCATTTTGACACTGCCAGCCCAGCTCTCCCTGGACCGTAGCAGGAAGTGTCCTGGGGCAAGTCTTTAGTACATGGCTCATCTTTTGGAGGGCAGCACCTTGCCATGCTGTCTGAGAATGCATTTTTTGCTGCCATGAAAATGGGGGTCAGAGTTCCTCACTGCTTAGGAAATTTTTCCAACCTAGTTATTCAATTTAGAGGGAAAAAATGCATATGAGAGATATGGGTGACAAGAAAATTCTACAGACTGTATAAGCTATTCTACTAGGAGCAGATCTGGTCTTTGAAAAAATAATGGAGGTGAACATCATGATTGATGTCAAAGCCTCTTAAATTCATCTTTGTGTAAAGATCCCAAGATCCCAATTAATATTCCCCTAGTAACAAGAAAGGACCCTTCCTTGTCAGCATTCTTCGAGCACTTTCAGCCTCGGTGTGTAACACAGATATGTCCAACACTGCCTTAAAGTCTTCCTGTGTTTGGAAACGCTTTTATTTTGAGAAATTGATTCTCAGTATGGATGTAGAACATAATTCAACTTCTATCTGACACCAGCATAATTTAATATCAAAGGAAAGACAGCTATATGAGTTCCAGGAAGCACACAATACTGGAAAAAAAGTAACATAGTCAAAAATCCAAATTTCCTCTAAAAAATAGACTAAATGGAAGATTTTCAACTAAATTAAGACATAGGATGTCCAGTTTTCTAGAGAATGTTTCACTTACTCTTCTCTGCACAATCTCTTTCCCTTCAGTATGATACCTTCACCATAAATAGAAGTGCATCTTAGGTCACCTTCAGCTATTAAATTCAGCTTTTACAGTCCCTAGCATCTATCCATCCTGTTGAAATCACCACTCAAGTCTTAAGCTAAAACATCTAAAAATTCATTCTTTAAATATTTCTTTTGGTTCTTTTCCTTTTAAAAACCTCAACCAGAGAGAGAATAGAAATAGTGACACTATATTTCATGTAGTGGAAATTAGGCAATGCATTGAGAGCATTTCTCTGAACAGTTGATAATGGATTCCCATCATAGCTCTCAAAATTAGTCATCAAGTCACAATTTGAGATCAAATAAAGAGCTTTTCAAAGAAAATGAGCATGAACTGGCAATTAATACATTTAGACTGGAAATTTGAGGGTTTTCAATTATAAGAATAGCAAGAATCTGAAGCAATCTCCAGAGTAATAATAATGAAGGCAACAATCTATGTATTGCTGAGGTGAAACTTGATGACTTTTGTAATCAGATTGGCTATAACAGCAAGAATGCACTTCCTGGATTTAGTGATCCAGAGGATCACTCTGAATGTTTATCTTCTAAAAGCTGATTTATTTATTATGAATCTACGTATCTTCCCAAAATATCCTGGGAAGGATGATGAGATGGGAAGGAAGGGAGATGAATCCCACTTTACAACATTTGGAAAATAAATGAGTAAGAGGTCATTAAAACCCTTTTTTAGATTACATTTTCGACTACTGCAGTGAGCTTTACATAAAAAGAGAATCCATACTTTTCCAAAAACCCGAAAACACTGTTCAAATTTTTTTTGTAAGAAATAGTAGATTTCCAAATTCTTATACAGAATTAATTCTACCCCCTTTATTATTTATAGAATATAATTTCTAAAACCAACATGACTCCAAGGTTTAACATCAAATGGTATTTTTGTGAAGTAGTCCAACTACATTGCCAGTAACCAGTTACATGTCTTTTCGTTAGTTCTCATAATCAATTTTAATTAAAATGAGTAATTCAAATATTTTGCATTACAATCTCAAACATTAATCTTCTCAAGGTAAAGAAACTTAAAGGGCTATGATTCAAAACATAGTCTCCAAATTTGAGTTAATAAGCTTCTGGGTGTAAGATGAAGGATCCACAACTTGGATTGCCCTCTTACATGACCTTTGCCTGTGCCAAAGTTGCTTGGACAAGTCCCAGTAGGGAGAGTGGAGACATCTAAGTACTCAGAAATACATCCTTGGGTTTCTATAACCATAACAGCAGACACATACAATAATCAAAGGTTAGACAAAAGCCACTTTGAAAATTTGGTTTATGCAAATATTTTATATTGTTGTAACCTTTGGGAGGCCTGGAGCTGCTGTGCATTACAGAACAAAAGTTCAAATAAGATTTCACTTAACAAGAACTTAGCTTCACTGTACATTTAAAAAAAAAACCCTAACAGAAAAAAAAAGGCAAAAAAAAAACCCAAACCCACTTCATCCTGGAAACTGAAATACTTTTGTGGAACTCAGATTCCAAAATTCAGTAGCACAAGATAGGAGAAAGAAAGCAGTTCAGCTAGAATCAACACAGGTACAGTGTGAAGTTTTAGTTATAACACATAGAACTCTTGCATATCAAAAGACTTTCATATTTAATTGCTGATAATAAAATATAGGAAGTGACAGAACATTTTTCTTTTTTTTTTTTTCAGTGAAGATGTAAGATTTGGGGTTTAAAATACACTGTAACTGTATTCAACAATGCAGTATACCTAAATCTATTTTAAAATAGTTTAAAATGTATTTTACCCATAGCTTTTCTTCTGTGTTCTGTTACAATGAGCAGTATTCAGGATATTTATACAGTATACAAGAGGTCCAAGGGTAAACACAGATAAACTTAGGAAAACAAATGTGTCAGATTGATCTTCAACTTCTCTAAACTGGTGAACTTGTATTGACTCAGTGAGATGACTATCTATCTACTCTATAGAAGCTGCTCACAGCAATCTTTCCCAGACTCAGAGATGAAGACGCAGTATTTCCGAGACTTAAGAAGCCATATTCCATTTTACCCCAAATACATCCACCTCATGGCATGCTCTCCAACTTGATGTAATAGCTACAGAAGTTTCTGCAAGCAGAAGTGTACATTATTGACATACCAGTTTTGCCTCAAGTTATAAAGCAAGTCCTTTTTTGTGCTAGCCTTGTACAAGCTGAAAAGTGAGAAACTTGTTTCACGAAAGGAGAGTAAGAGAGCTTGAAGTATTTACCTAAACAAAATGAAGACCCAGAAAGCATACAGTTGTTCTCCCTAAATACAAAGGAGGAAAATGAGCTATTTCACCCCAGCAAAAGTATTAGCAACACTGGCATTGGAACAAATAGGTGTGAACTGGCTGAGAATAAATTCAGGCTGCATACTGAAAGAAGGCTTCAAACCATCAGGGAAGCAAGACTCTAAGACTACTTTCTATTAGAAACAGTAGAAACAAAGGAAAAAAATTATCATTTTTCAAGATTTGGCAAACTTAAGATTAAAATATGACATGACAGATCTGGGACTGACAGCCCAAGAGGTCCTTCCTTGGCTATCTTATATCCTGTAGTCATATGAGAAAAAAAAAAAAAGTATTAATCACACCTACTTTCCAACTGGAATCAGTTCTACCTTGGGCAGAAAATTACAAATAGCCCCTTTAATTCTGACCAATGCTTGGTTCATGCTATTCCAGCTGTTTACCTCATAGGAAAACCTTATCTGCAAGTCAGTAGAAATTTCTGCTGTTTATTTGTATTTCAGTGTTAATGAAAATGTTTGTTTGCACAAACCAGAGTTTTAGATCATTGCAAACTGAGTCCAGAACCATTGTGTATATGTGCACGTGTGTGTGTATGCATGCACCAGTTGGCTAAAGGGTGAATAGACTGATGCAATGTGAAACTAGATGGAGGAAATCATCAGACTGTTTTCTGCCAGATCCATAGTGCTGCTGGCAGAACAGACTAGGGGAACACTCCTCATCCATTTCAGCTGCAGCATCCACTGCTTCATCTTAAACTCAACTACTTCCGTTTACCTGGCTCAAGGCTGTTCAAAGCTGCCTTTGCACTGAGTTGATAGATCACTGTGGCACATAGTTCACTAGTCTTCCAACTCTGATGGAAGGTTAATAGCCCCCTAAGAGATAGGTGACAACTACGAAAGCCTAGGGAGGGGGAAAAAGGCCTTCATCGTACACAGTTTATACCTAAACAGAAAGTGCACAGAAAATATCTGCCTAGGTTCTTAAATGAATAAACATGGGAATAGACATCCAAAAGTAAGTCCTAGCTTTGAGAAGTGCTAAGCAATGTGCTGCGATGGTATATCTGGGGATACGAATATACTACAAATGACATTATTTTCATGACGCATCAAAACTGATGGAAGACGTGCTTGTCGATAAACTCCTGGTCAGAGGCTCAGCGACTCAAGTTTCAACAGCTGACTCTGTTGTCTTCTGACCTTCTTCCCTCTGACCATGCTTAGCTTTGTCTGTGTAACCTTCAATCCCCAGTCTGTAAAACTGGTATGACAAAATTTCCCTAACTCATAGTTTTAAGAGGATTAGGAATTGTAATAACTAGACAGAGTGAGTGCGAAAGTAATTTATCATTTAAAGTTTATAAATGCGACACTGTTACCACAGCAGCTATTTTTGTATGCTAGGGGGACATACTATTGTTAATAAGAAAAAATGAGTCAAATGTATAGCAAATATTAATTAATTGAGTAGCAAACAATGAGCATTCTTTTTTGGCAGATGAATACTGTTGTTTGCCCAAGAAAATGAATATTTGTATGAGCACCAGTATTCCTTCAAATTCAGAAGAAGATTGTTCGTATGCTCATTAAAAAAAATTAAAAGACATAATTATGCATAATTCTAATGAGTAATTAAATTTTGAAATTGTGTTCACAAGTATTTGCCAATTATTCGAACAAGCTGCAAACTAAATACAGTGCTTCATTAAAAAGAGCATTAAGACAGCAAATTCAAGGACTAAAATATGACAAAATCACCACACTTATGTTGCTTGCACAATCTCATTTCTAACCCCTTGTCCGTAGTAAAGTTTGGCAATATGATAGTATCTTCTAACATGTACAGAACTTTTGTCACATTTAATACAGAGAATGCTATTTTTGTTCAGTTTATTTTTGTCTATTTCTTTAATTCCTTTTTTTTTTTTGTTGTTCTTTTTTTAAAATTTCTCTGTTAGGCATGGTGTGGCCTAATTCCTTATATATCCCATTTTGTTGAAGCATGACTTCAACAGTATTTTATATCCCTATATAGAATATTTTATCACCTTAAAGGGCTTCTCTTACTATTTTCTAAAATTCTACAGTATGTTTTCAAAGTTAGGAAGCTCTCTGTGAATATTTCACAGATGGGAAACTGAGTCATATATAAATATAACATTTAGGAAATCTAATTTTGGGTGTTAGCTTGATGCCAATATATATATTTTTCACATCAGAGAAGCTCCCATGTTTGAATGAAATTCTAAGTTGTCAGCATTTCTAAGAATTAGGATTCAGGATGGGTTTCATTCCACTTAAATACATCTGAGCTAGAGAGGAATACATGGAGAGGAAATAGGCACTTAGCGGGCAAATATCTCATCCAAAGGTAAAGAACCAAGATAGGTATAACTCATGCCTGAAAAGTACCCAGCTCTCTTCATCAACAACAAAGGGAGTCAAAATATCAAACTCACATGTAAACATCCAGACTTAGGTGAGATGAACTCAGCTCAGAATTCTTCAGGTTTTTGACCCTTGACATTAAACATCTGAGAGTTTCTATTAAATAGTGAAGCATGTTTGACAGAGGGAGTTGTTCTCATAAATCTTTGTTCTCTGTCTTAGTTTTGACAAATTCCGTGGCACCAGCCATTAGAAAGTACTGGTAAATTTAAAAATTATACTAATGTCCCTTGGCATTCATCAGCTTACACTTCTCTTGTTCAGTGGGGAATGGAAGAAAAGTTAAACACTTCTCCAAAAGCATAAATTTGTCCAGTGAGATGCCAAGCCCTCTTATCTTCATGGTGCAACTGATGGGACAGCCAGTTCAATGAGAGAAAGCTTTCTCTTGTATCTCCTAAAAGCTCCGAAATGTCTTGTTCTCCTTTTTTTGCCTTACTGAAGACAAAATCCTGCAAACATTGACTGCCAAATCTGTCAGAAGACAAACAGAACACCCCTCTGGACTGCAGTTCTTTTCCAGTGAAAACCTTGTGGGGATGGGGCAGGGAAGTAAAGGAAAATAAAAGCCTTTTCTGGTTATAAAGTAGAAAAGCAATGTTCTATAAAAATCTCTAGCAACATCCACCTGCCACCAGGAATTTTACAAGCCAAGTAGATGATTGTTGCATTGGCTGCAAATGAAGCCCAGACCTCCCATATGGCAGTGCTAATTCAGCACCCAAATGACCAGTGGTACAGGGAGAAGTCCTCTTACCCCCAGAAGCACTACCAGAGAAACCCTATCTTTTCACTCAAGGTATTCTGCTTGCAGGATTCGCTGTCCTATGATTTTTATTTTGAGTTTGTGTTCCAAACATGCTCAAACACCAAAAAAGTTTTCAGCTTTACGACATGGGGATCCATACACATAGATAACAGTATTTTTCCTTCAGAGCTTACAAACCTAAACAAGCAAGTCAAACATACAACAGTGGAAAATCCAACATTAATAGACTTTTTTAGGTAGGTATCTTCAGTACTTTGCTATTATTGCTGTTTTGCCACTTGTTTATACAAAGAAGCTCTTTGATTCTTTGATTTTTAGACAATTTTAAAGCCAATGACTGTGCTAAGTACCACTCTCTCAGTACAGTCATAACGAAAAATAAAGCTCCTTATTCTGCAAGATAGCAGGAATCAACAGAAGCCTTCTTCCTGTACAGTACTGCACCAGGCAAGGCCACATCAGAAGTGTGAGGTAAGAAGGGCTTGATAGCTGCAGAGAGACTAATGGATATTGGGGAGGGCTCTGAATGTTTCAGCCATGTGCTCAATCAGAACTGATCCCATTCCTCTATTCTTCTCACAGCTGGTTTTACATGTTATAGCTTTTCCTGTCATACAGTTTAGCAGCAGTGAATTCTGCTTTCCACAGTGCTTAATGTGTCGCTCTTCCCTGCATCCGCATCCTAATTTAATTTCTGTGAATAACCTTCCTTCTCCCTCCCACCCCCCCTGCCCCGCCTTTCTCACTTCTTCACCAATCGTTGCTTTTAAGGAGGCTCAGCTATTTTTCAAGGGAAAATTTTAAAAGGAGCAGGAGTTCTTTATACAACTGAGCTGCTCTTCATCTTTCCTTCCCACTTTGTTTCCTCAGGGGTACAGTAACATTATAGGCCTTCCCTTGATGGAGGAAGCTGGTGGCCTCTTGTTCTCACACAGGGGTGGAGAGAGCTCAAACTCTTGTCATTGGCATAAATGTTTAATACTCATGCAAGCAGAACTGTCTCATGATGGCTTGCTAATTATCCACTGTAACAGACTCTGGATCTGATGCCCTTAGATTATTCTCCTTATTGGCTATGCTTTAAAAAATAATTACTCATCATATTTTCAGAAAAATCAAACAGTATGTTTTCACAGCAAAGGCTCTACTAGCAATGGGGAGGATACTAAAAATAGAATGAAAGAGGCCAGTGGTTTCTTTGATTCATTGGCACTGCTTCTAACTCTGCAGTCTGCAGTGTGTGAATGGAGTTTGTACAGAGAGCAGAACTCCAATGAAGAGGAGATCTCCCTCATATCCAAAGCTGCGTGCATGACTACTGTTGAATGAGTAATTAGGTGCAATTTGCAGAAAATGAGCAGATATTTTTAAGGAGAAAAGTTCTTTGTGTCTAGGATTGCCATTTTACATACTGCAGATTTGGTGGTACAGAACTCTCAGTCGGCATTACATTTACACTATTCCCTGAGCATTGACCTGTGCCCTAAAACACAGAATTGAAATAAGAATGACCGTATAATTCAATATCAGACAAGTTGAAACAGAGAATTATCCAAAAGGATAACAGTTAGATTTTTTCAAATCTCAAGATTTTGCTTTACCAAACCTGACTAAACATCTGGAATTTCAGATATTTTACTTTATCACAGTCAAAGTGCATAGACAACCAGTGGAAAGAGACTAAATGTATAAGTTTTGACTGATCAGATGTTGAAATAAGTGAAATTTAAAGCTACAATGAAACATATCTAGAATATGAGAAAATTTAGTAAGAGTGCAAGAAGGGTAGAACAGAAGGGGATTTGGACACCAAATTTACTGTCCATGTATTTGTGTAAGAGGTAATACAGAGGCCAAAAGCAGAATCTGCCAGTATGGAAGAGGCTGTCAAACTTGCCTACAGTTTGGAACCTCGAAAATTAAAAACAGCAGCAAAATGGAAAGAACAGGATGCTAGTGAGTTCATATATACAATGGCATTAACATGTGACATATGGTTTGAAAATAAACATTATAGAACAACAACTAACAAACAGACATATTAGTATATGGAGGTTTTTCCTTAAGAAATGCTTTTCAGAACCATATAGATATGCCTGCAGCAACTCTGCATCAAGTGGACACAAAAATGCAGGTTCAGTTCATATTTCTACAAAAGCATTACAGATTATACAAACAAGAAATGCTTGTCAATACTAAGAATAAACATCAAGCTACTCTAATGATTATAATTATGCATTAAACAAAGCAACTTCCAAAGGTAAAACTCATGCTGTTGACAGGTTTTACTGTTTTACTATAAAACTGCAGCAGACCATTACTTTCAAGTTTATCCTTCTTCAAAATCCTGTAAACTAGACATTTTAAAAGAATACTCAGTGTTAACATTTTCAATTTATCTTAAAGAAATAAAATTGAAACTGAAATTCTTTTTGCTTTCAAGCCATAATTAGTTGAAAACAAGATTAAAAAAACAGTTGATGCCCTCTCTTTCTTGTAGCCAGGTAGGACACAGGAAGAAAAAGGGATTCTTGGCACTCTATGCACAAGCAAGTGGAAACAAACCACCTTTCTCCTTGTCCCTTATACTCCAGAAACAGACAGAAATACAAACATGAGCTGATGCATTCAGGAAAGTGAAATCAATGAAACAGTGACATACCATAAGAGACTACAATCAACACTTCTAGGATGAATTCAGAACCAAGTAAATCTTCCATCTTGGCAAAATTCTTCTGCTATATTTTTTTCTATGACACTGTAGGATTGGCTATGTTATGTCATGAAGCATGCAAAGACTAAGTATTATTCTGGGGAGGATATAAGACATTTTTGATTTACAGCAAAGAATCTAAGTCCTTGTTTTAAATGCAGAACTTAGGTGGCAATTGAATATGCAGCTAAATTCAGGTTATTTACTACTGAAAGAGCATTGGCTCAAGTACAAAACTTGTTTTCAAGGATCTTGTCCTGAATAATATTAAGAACTGGTATAACTGATATACAGTTTAATCATGAAATCGTGACTGATTTGTACAGGCTAAAGCACTGTTAGCAGTTACCACATAGGCATCACATCCACAGATGGGGAATAGAAGACATACGAAGAACTGTATCCAAATATATATATATGCATGTATACATACATATACCTTCTGTGAAAAAAAAAACCCAGAAATGACAAAATCCCTTTGGACTGCAGTAAAGCTGATTTTTGCCCCAAAGCTGGGGGGGAATTGTGGTATTTTTTGCTGGATCTTCAATCACTAAGCCTCTAGACTTCCTAATGACAGGGAACAGCTGATATTTAACTCCATTCTACAGTATTTTGTCGAACTGTTGTTTGAACATCAGGTGAAGCCTCCCGTTGGTATAAACAGCTGGAGAAAAACTGCAGCCATGGCAGCCATGTCTGAAACTACTCAATGCCCCAAACCATCAGGGAAAATTGTTCAACAGCTCTGATGTTCATTCTTAGTAAATTAACTTTTTATCCTAGCAAAAAAGTGTCATCACCTCTCTGAACTTCTCCCCCAGTGCAGATTTTCTTTGTATTTACCTCATGCAGGAGTCATCTCTGTGGTGGTGTATCACAAGTCAAGTACCTTATGACAAGTCATTTATAAACTTTCTTAATACTTTCAAACTCATTCCCTATTATTTTTTCTAAAGCTTGAACAATCTCTACAGAACAGCAAATTAATATAGGGTATAACTGCTGTACACGTGACCTGAATTTCTATGGGTAATTATTAGTCTGGGTTATCTATGGGAGGCAAATACACATCCACGGGCAGTTTAGACCAGGTAATTTCACCTGTTTCTCCAAAAGGTCTGAATTTGGAGTATATGTTGATTTTGCGGACCAGTTTATATAGTGATAAATGCAAGCTTTTGATAAGCTAGGGTACTATTATAATCAAACATTGCTTGCATTTTAAATTACTACTATTTCTTATGCAATGTATAATGAAGGATAATGCACGTAGCTTTAGAGCTCATTTTGAGTTTCAAAACAAGTTACAATGCAATCACCTATTAACCTTTTCATCCCAAGGGTTTTTCTACAAAAAGCTAATATCCCTGACAGCTCCTTGTTTATTTTCAGATCCATGCACTGTTTGCCACTAGTGCCCTTGCAAGCAGATTCACACCTTGCAAAGTCCCTGACCTTGTAGTCATTAAAATCCAATCACACACTGGGCAGGCTTCCATATTCATTAGGACAGCAAGAAGATAGATTTGAACATGCCTCTGAAGTGACCAATACATTCATCAGCCAATTTCCATCTTCTTCAACAATTTCAGCTTGCTTAGGGATATTACTAGATTAATTGATACAGAAAATCTTTTGCAACAAAACAGTAGCAATGTTAAACAGATGCAATATGTTTCTAATTAAAAAGACTATGATCAAACATAAGTCATAAATTATAGGTCGTCCTATGAATACCCATATGAAGTTCCTAGAAGAGTTCTTTTTGCTTATGCTTCTGATGTAGGGGTCAGAACGTTTTTTCAAAACACATTATAGTGAAATTAGCATATAAAAATAACAAAAGCTATGTCTACAACTAAAGGAAACTTCATGTAGGATATTTTGGGGAAAAATTAAACCTACCACTGGAACGTGCTAAATAACCCTGTTAAGTTCCTATATATCTATTTCATAAACACATTTGGAAGGTAAAATTTTAACTCATAAAGATAGGATTAATGACAACCACAAAAAGAACAACAGAACCTGAAAGAAACAAACTAAGACTTAGGTGTAACATTTTCTCCACTCTATTTTGACATACACTTCCTTTCGTCTACACAGACTGTTCTCATGGAAAAGTGAAATTTATGTGAATATACTTTGAGGAAAAAAAAAAGATTTTTTCACATTGGGAATATTTAGGCATGACCTCTTCTGAATTTAAAGCGAGAAGGATTTGAAAGAAGGTGGGATAAAGGAAGAAGTTGCAAATACATAAATAGCAAGCCTCAAATGAATCACTACATGCCAGACAGGTTGCTCAAAAATCTGTGTTTGTTCTCATCACAAAGCACATTTACAGCATTACTGTTCGAAAACATTTACGTTTACCTGGCAAAGGCCATAGTTATATCAAAACATTTTCAAGGGGACTGAGCTTCAATACTTTGGTCAAAGGTCTCTTTGCACAGAAGGCAGCTGAGGGCAGGTTGTAAGCTCCTCTTGAATTTTTAGGTTGGTTGTTATATTGTGCACAGGGAATCCATCCACATTAGTTTTCATCAAAGCACAGTCAAGAAGCTTTAAATACCCACATTTCTTATTCCTTGTCTTAAAGTTGTAAATAACATTGCTAATTAGCCTTGCAATTTCATTCTGGCAGCCATTTTAGTTTATTTTTTACTGAGATCTGTCTGAGGCACCTCAGTGACAACAAATCAAACCAAGGACCTATTGGAGAGAAGTTTTGATTCAGAAGGCTTTTGCTTGATTAACAGCTTTTGAGTAACATTTGAAACAAACCACCTCTTTCTACAGATTCCTCCAGCTGTCTGACAGGAGAAGCTGAAAATGGCATGTGTCCTGCAGGGGGCTGACCCACAAAATTAATGTCTTTCTGTGTTCATAGGCCAGCGTACCACTTACACATAACTTCAATGAATACAAGTTTGTTTAAAAAAAAAAAAAAAAAAAGAGAGACTAAACCTATTCATGTCTTAAAAGAAAACAATTTTAAGGACCAAAGATAATTCTAAAACTGGGTTCTTAAGGAGAGAGGAGAGAAGAATGATAGAAAAATCAATATTGCTCCAAAAATGCATTCCCCTAGATAGAAAAAGGGCTGTTGTCTTGAGAATCTAGTGTATAATAAGCAACTGGTTATTTCCCCATGTTTGTTCAAGACCATGTGATGAATGTCCTGAAACAGCATCTGTAACTATAAAACTAGTGTAATAGACTTTCCATACTACTGCACAGTAAACAACTGGATACAGAACAACACTGTCTGTATCCTTCGTGTAATGGTCAAATATTTTTCATTTATACTGCCCTTTCACAACCTGTATTATGCTCACATTGAGCCAAAGCTCAAAGGCTTTGGCAGCCAGTTACACCATAAATTGAAATAATGTGAATGATTTTATATAGTTCTACAAAATGCGTCTAGGGTGCTGTGTGTGTAATGTGAACAATTTTGCAGCCAAGACTTTTTCTGTGTAGAGAACTAAGACCCTGAGCTTTCCTCTGCTTCTGGAGAAAGCAGGGATGTTTATGGCAATAAATACACTCTTTTGAAAGCAACTAATTTTAACAGGCCCATTAGTCTTTACTGAATTAATATAAAGAATTTTCTTTCAAGAAAATTAGGTTCATGAGCATAAATGCAATTATCTGGCATTACCTTTGCACACAAGAGAGACATTTCAAGTCATTATATCATACATCCTACATATTCAGCAAATTAAACATACCCCTGATACTTCAGGAACACAGGAGCTGAGAAGGTGAATGTCTAAAGCAGTATATAATAGTTTATTCATAGGATTTTAAAACAATAATACTGTTGGAACACAAACTATATATCCTATAGCTTCTTCAATGCCTATTTTCAGGAATAAAATTGTGGTAAATCTTTGGCGCTTTCTTTCCCATTGTTTACAGAAGAAATTTCTCTTTTTAATGTTCAGAATTTTATTTGGTAAACAATTATCAAAGTATGGTAATGTAGTTCTCAATAGTTACTATTTAAATGATGAAAAACAAATAAGGTTTAAAGAAATAAATTAATAAAAAATGAAGAGCCATATATTCTGATTTAAAAAGAAAAAAACAGTATATTAGAAATTAAAAACTGTCCATTCTTAAAATTAACACTTTGTGTTTACACAGCCTGCATTTTTTTCTGTTGGCATTAGCACTCTAACTCAATTTTTAAACACAGTTAAATTCACAAAGGAGTTGAGGATCATTAAGATTTTGATTTGCTGAGGGGCTGAGAGTCTACATGGCCTGTTGCTTTCAAATGACTCTGCAACCTCCTCTGCATCTTTGAAAAACTAAAAACAGGTTCTAAAACTTTATCCTATGCATAACTAGTCCTACAGCCATGCAGTTTGTATATATGAATGTGAAAACATCAGGTGATGTGAGGCCACCAAAAAAGTGAAAAAAAACCCAAATCCAAAAACTAATAAGCATGCATGGAAATAGTCAAAACGAGCACAAGAGAGTAACAGCCCACATCATTTACCTGCAGAAAAGCAGCAGGTACAAGAGTGTTGCATTGCAGTAGGCCAGCACACAGTGCTATTTCATTTGAGTGATGACAACACTGATCTGTCTCTGGGTTGCATTATCCATATTTGGACTGTATTTAATATCTTTTAATGTCACTATTATACCTCTATTTTAATTAAACTTTCCTTATTCACTTCAATTATATAATTGTTTGCCTATTTGATTTAAAACAAATAGTTTTCTATGTTGCAGTTAGTCTCACTCTCACTTTGTCTTGTAGAAGAATTTTGCTACTCAGCTGCCAGGCTTCTTCAATACTTTCAGATGGCTCTCATCCCAAAGCTCCATTTATTTAAGATACCACTGACCTTCTGTTTTCAGTGTGTTTTAACTGGGCATAACCATTACCTGAAAATATTTCACCAAATAACATATTTTCATGCTAAAATATTATGTTAATAACCAATTCCCCAAAACTCATTTTCTTTAAACAAGGATGAGAATGCAATTGGGCATGGATTTCCTGTTCATGGCTCCAGCTGGAATTCCAGATTTAATATAATTATTATTTTTGTGTTTACTAAGACTCCAAAGTGCTTAGTACAGAGCCAGTGAGTGCATAGAAAACTTGATAATAAAGCACAACTTAAAAAAGTAATAATGGTTCCACTTAAAAGGCAGGACTTAACAAAGGTTCATCATCTGCCAAGTCATAGAAATAGAAGGATGCTTAAAATAACCATGACCGTAGGAAGAAAAAAATCAAAACACTGCCCTGACGCAAAAAAAAAAGAAGTAAACCATGCATCCCAGGAAACAGAGGATCAACCTAAGGGAAAAATAAATCACATCAACATTAATTCTTTGTCATGGATACTTGATAATTTACTTACTTGGTTGTATCTCTGTACTCTCAAGGGTGACAGAAGATGTGGATGTTCCCAATGTCTTGTATCTGTGGCGTGGCCTCCAAGAGAGAAGAATCAATGATCCTACACATTGTATAAGTGATGGGGAAAAACAAAAAGTGGGAGAGAGGGATATTTTGTTTGTTTGTTTTGCTTTGTTAGAGGTTTTTTTGTTATTGTTATGGGGGGGTGTCTTTGTTTGCTTTAGGGGAGGGAGTGTTAAGCATTCTTTTCTGCAATATTATGTGGAACAGAACATACTGTTGGTTATAAGGGTTGCACACTGCTCTGCTTTTTTTCCCTTTAGCATTCACAGGAATAGATATTTAAGTCTTCATGGACCATATTTTCTTTCTTCAGACTAAGCTATGGAATTAAATCTTTGTTCTAGGGAAAGGGGCATATTCCCTGGCTGCTTCAATATTGTTCAGGCATAGAATTTACCACCCATTGACCAGCAGCCACAAAGTCTGCCATTCTCGTAGACCACAATGAAAACTGTTTATAGAATTGTAGAATCATTTAGGTTGGAAAAAACCTTTAAGATCATGGCGTCCAACCGCACTGCCATGTCCACCACTAAACTATGTCCCTAAGTGCCACATCTACACATACCTCCAGGGATAGTGAATCCACCACTTCCCTGGGCAGCCTGTTCCAATGCTTGGTAACCCTTTCAGTGAAGAAATTTTTTCTAATAGTCAATCTAAACCTTCCCTGGCGCAACTTGAGGCCGTTTCCTCTTGTCCTATCACTTGTTACTTGGGAAAAGAGACTGACACCCACCTCACTACAACCTCCTTTCAGGAAGAGAAACAATCATAGCCAAGAAAAAAAAGACTCTACGGTAGAAAAAGTATAAAGAAAGCAATTTCAAAGTTAAATTTAACACAAAATGATCCCAACGGTTCACAATAGCAGCAGCTAAAATGTAGGTGGTGATTTTTAGGGCACTTTATATTTAATTAGCTCAAAGTATACAACTGAATTGCTTGTGAAGAAGCCAAGGCAATTTTAAGCTCCTATCAGAAATTAAAAATAATAACAATAATAACAATAATAACAACAACAACACAATATAACAAACATACACTTGCATTTTTACAGTTTTGTCCCTCTCTTCAAAATGTATGCATTTTCTGGAGGAATTTTTTTTTTTTCTGGATCTCTCAGTGTTGCTGAATTCAGGAATCAAAATCATGGACTTTCACCTAGTTGTGAAGGTGAAGAATAATTATCCTATCCAAAGAACAGAGAGGTATTGATGAAGAAAAATCAGAAAAAAAATTGACACTAGCTGTGAATGATGCAACTGTTTTTCCAAGTACAAGACACTGCTTTTTTAAAAATAATTTTAGAATTTTGAAGGTAAAATTTACTTTGAATCAAAACAAAATCCAGTAACTCCAAGTTTAAGTACCTAGGAGAACTGTGAAGCATTTTTACTTCAAGATGACCACACATTCAGTGAAATATAGTTTCATCAAAAGGTATCTAACCATCTCAATTAATTAAAAAAAGGTATGTGATCTTCCATCTGATTAATGATTTCAAAATGGTTTGTCTAGAGGGAACCTTGCATGACATTGAGTAGGGGACAAACCACAAAAATGAGAACAAGCAGAAAGTTACTTTTGCTTCAGTCATAATGTGAAGGATTTGATGAAGCTGTTCCACAGGGACTCTGTAATGCCAAGACTGAGAATTTTGATATTGCTTTCCCCTACCTCACGCTGCAAGAAATGCTTGCCAAAATATGTCAAATCAGTATCGACATTTACTGATATGCAATATATCATGGAACTTTGTGATGAACCTTGAGAGTAATAGCATATGTAAAATATTTACAAGATTTAAAATATCCAGTAATAGGGGGTGGGGGGAAGATACAGAGATTACAGTGACCAAGATGCCAAAAATAATGATAAGGCAGAGTAGAGTATTGCTTGGAACTAAAAATATGTTGCCACAGTTAACACCTGTTAAGTTTTCTACAAGATGGTAACCAGATCTTTGGATTTAAGGGCACAGTGTTCCAGTGGAATACGAAAAGAAGACTATCCATCTGGTATCTCAAGTTTATACACCAGGAAAACACATCATGAGAAAGGAAATGTGATCTGCACAAGTATTTCAGACTAAAATCATCAATATCTCATATGGGAAATCCAGTGGTTACAGAATTATAGTTTAGATAGCAAAGGAGAAGGAATATTGAAATGTCAGTTTTACAGACAGTTATCCAAACATATTGTAACTTGATCCTGCAAAGGATCCACATCACTGGAATTGCAACTGTCCTTCAAGTCCAACATGTGCTTAAGTGTTTTGCTGACCTACAGCAGTAACGACAGCTGGGACAGGCATCTTGTGAGTTCCTGAGGAAACTGGATTTATATTTCTTAATATTCAAAATGTTCACTGGACATCTCACTCTGATACTTAAGCATCAATTAAAATCTGCAGATGACAAAACTTGAAGTTGCAATTATATAATCTTAGTTATTTCCCAGGCTAAATTTAAGGAGATTTATCACACACAGTTCTCAGGACAAATATATGCAAGATAAAGCTGACACAAGGACAGATTCTGTCTCTTCTCCCTTCTTCTCCCATAGGTTTAGTTCTAGTTTTCCTCTCTTTTATGAAATGAGGCCACTTTCACCTCTTCACTGCGTTTTCCCTGAAGCAAACATTGCAGCCTTCCCCTACTGCTAGCAGGCTTAAACTGTCATCTAGTCTGGCTGCATCATTTTAGCTACTACTGTCCTCTCCTGCCCATTTGCTCCTGGGGTCTCTTTCTCTTACTCTGATCCCTGGAGGCTCTACTTCCTCGTCATGACCAAACAGAAGAATGGGGATCAGTCATGGAAGTGGGTACATGACAACAAGACAGAGCCAAACTGAATATTACATAAAGAAAAGAATAGCCAGCATTCAATGAAGACACTTTTACTATGTTCTGGTGGCCAGAAACACTTTTAAAAAACAAACAAACAAACAAACAAAAACAAAACCCACACCAACCACCATAAAGTAGTCCTACAGCAAACCCACAATGTTGGAGCTAAGATAAAAGGAATGAACAGTAATACATTTGTAAATGCAGACTCACAAAACATACATAGAGGGATGCATTTTTAGAGAAGAACTGAGCAACAAGGGATATTAGGATAAAACTAAATAAATGTGAGTTCATTATAAAATTACATTGCATGAGAAACTTTTTTTAGTGGCATATTTACAGTGCTCTATTTAGACTGTACCAGTGAATTTCTGGAATACTGTAAAGGCAGAAAAAGGCAAAGAAAGTTGAAACAGCAAAGTAGTAGTGACTCTTGAACATATGGCTTACAAAACAAAATTTAAAATATTTGTATTCTCCCTGAGGAAACTGAATTTAAAAGTGAGCACAGCTCTGTATAAATACATGGGATCTATGAGTAGGCCAGTTAAGTGTTTAATTGAATACTAGCAACAAAGTGCAATGGATGCAAGCTAACCAATATGGTACAGTTAGTTTGGCTCAAACTTTTTCAGATGTATGCAGCTTAAGCATTAATCTGATATATACATTCCAAAAGCCTCTTTGCACTCACAGATAGTAGTATAATAATGGCACATATATATATATGTGTATACATAACATGCATATGTGTATATATATGTAAACACATTTACACACACAAGTATCCCAATTTACAGATAAATAATTTCATACAAGTAATTTGGACTACGTATTGCAACAGTGGTGAAATATGAGGGAAAGAAAAATCCATATTCATTCAGGTTTCCAACAGCCATTTATAAGAACTTAGAAGAAGTAGTATGCCAAAAAAACGTGAATAGCACACTATCTGCATTGATCTTGAAATATCTTACCTGAACTATCAGGTAGTTTTTAGTACTTCTGAAGTAGTCAATAATAGGTTTATGAATGATTCACAAATTGAGAAGTCCACATATGTTTATTAGAAATAAATTATACAACAATACAAGGTCCTGTAAAAATGTATTAGTAGTGACACAAAATTGTAAACGATTGGGTCAACTCTATTAAATCAAAGGAAGTTGCACCCTGCTGCAGGAAAAGAGTCATTTGAAAAACAGCGGAAGCTTTAGTGCCCTAGAGATCTACTTTGTGTATGCTTGAGGGGCTCTTGCAAGAAGAGAAACTACTTTATAACTCCTAATTAGTTGGGAAACACAAGATTGGAAAATTCAGTACTAACGCAGTGGTACTTCCTGCATCTACTTCAAACAGGTTTTAAATTTCCTAGGACAATTATTTTAAAACAAGTTTCATACAATAGGTTTCAGAAACTTTGCCAAGGTATTTCATACGACTTGTCCCTATCCCTTACTAGTCTTTCTAATTACACCTGCAGACCTATTAAAGTCTCCAGAAACTTTCTTTCCTTTTCTGTTGGCAACCCTGACCTTAGATACTCAGTGTGCCAGTACACAGGCCACAGTTCAGCAAGAAGAGATGTTCAATACTAGTTCTGACTAGGAGGACCCACCTCCTGCCCCTCGTCTCTGCCTGCTCCTTCCTGCTCCTGCTCTGCATGGTGCTGTGCTAACACAGCCATCGGCACAGCTGTCGGCCCAGGCCAGGGAATGAAACAGGATAAAAAAAATAGGTGAGGAGGAGGAGGCTTTATTTTTAATCTAAATCAGCTCCCTGATCTGATTTGATGCACTTCACAGCCTCACAAGCAATTTTCAGGGACTTGGCAATAGAAGATATGGTCAGGGAAAGAAACTACTTAAAACTGTCATTGTGGTATCAGGGAACTAAATTCTCATTTTGTGTTTTAACCAGCTGACAACTCAGCAACAGAATAAGCGTGACAGGAGATACAGATGGACAACTACTCCATCCCAGTATATTGCCAGTTTGGTTAAATTCCCCTAAAAATGCCCATTTTATTTTCTCACCATTTTTTACCATCCTAAGCTACCCTAAGCTTTCTAGGTTATCAGAGTGTCAGATGGATTTAAAATGAGATTACAATATTCAGTACATTCTTAACCACTCATTTAGGTAACACAGCTAGCAAACATCCAGTACACACTTCACTGAGTAAAATGAAGGCTACATTAAAATAAAATTAATCTTAGATACCATCTATTAATTAATCTTAAATACACAAAGCAAAAGTATTTGCCAACATCTGATCAATTTACTATTGCTCTAATGATCTCAAAGAACATCTCTCTCCCAGTACAATACTTCACAGAAAAAATGCACTTATATGCACAGTCTGAAAGGTCCATTCTCCTGGACTCATTTGGCTGCCTTTCTGTAAATGCTGGCACTAGTGTTTCGGTAGCACTCAAAGAAAGGTGGATTGTAACTCTGTGGATTAGCTTTAATTAACTTTCAAAGTTGCAGCAATGTGGCCTGGCATGAGGCAATGAAATGACTTGGGTGCACAGGCTGAACACCTGCAAGAAGGAGTTTCTTCAGCAAGGTATTACTATGTTCAGAGTAGATGGAAGAGGAAGGCTTTGAGCACAACTGGCCACCTGAACTCTCCCTGTGACTGAAAACAATTGCCATCGCTAACCTTCTGTTTCAGAAACAGCAGGTTTTTTAGGTCATCCCTAAAACTGGGATTTTAAGTTCTCTAGCCTTCTGAATGTATATCGGTGATGATAATCTCTATATAAGTAATAACCCTTTATATTCCAATCTATTTTTACCCATAGATACAATGGAGTAGAATTTACTCACATTACTTTCAGCTAACCTATATCAGTATCAAGTGTAACACGTTTCATTCATTGTAAAGCCCCAGAGAATCTTTCTTATCCACAAAATCTTTGCTCAATGGCATCTGTGTGAGTGCTAAGTAATCAAAAATGTACTTTGTTATCACTTTTATTGCTGTTTTGTGTGCTAATGGAATATAAACAGAAACTGAAGAAATCTTTCTGCTATGTTTTTACTTAGCAATGCCAAATATAGTTCATAAAGCCTCTATTTTAACTTTGGTGTAGTAGTTCTCCATTCCCCCCGCCATGTATTATTTTCTGGTAATATCAGTAACAGAAATTATGCAATCTTAACAGTAAGTGTGCTACAAAATCTGACCTATGTAGCTATCACAGTGCAGGCAATAGAGAGGCATATGGAGCCAGAGCTTCCTGGCTGCTTCCATGTCAGTGTTTACATTCTGGCCAAAATTAAGCCATCAGTGTATTTAAAAACAGCATCAAACAGCCATCATTAAAATAAGAAATTTTAACATGGGCATTCCAAAATCATTTTGCATTTTGAAAGTCACATCTTACTTCCACAGGACCTTAAGGAATACCTTTGAGAAGTGAGAAAAAGAAATGCCATATAGATTTTATACTACTCATCCATCCACCTGCACTTTTGTTTTCTATCACAAAATTTAGAGGAAAGAAATTCCTGCACCAAAGTTTGGCACAACAGACGTTTCTCCTTTAGTGTGATTAGGTTATTCTATTTGAGTAACGGTTCTTAAAAACAGAACATTGTGTACTACTGAGGGCCAAATCTTTAGATGGCATAACCTGACATAACTCCATTGATTCAGTAATATGTATCAAACTCTCTGAGAAAAAGATGTATCATTTTATGCTTGGAACGTGCCACTCACGTTGCGGGTGTTATTGTAATTCAACTAGATAAAAACTGCTAATAGCTGAAAACTTGAGCCTTTCCAGGAAAACATGAAACCAGCTTCTAGGTAAAGAAGAGTCCAAATAGTAACTAACTGGAAAAATTAAACATCTTATAGACTACTATGACAACAATTTCTAGCAAGTTCACCACTGATATTTTCCTATGACATTTTTTCACTCCATAATAGTGTTCATGGGTAACAGAACACCATAAATCCTTTTTCATTAACATGTAGAGTTTGTTGTTAAGCCATGTTTTCTGAGGTCAGCTATCTGTTAGTGTAGGTATTTCCATACGATGGAAGACACTCAGGAATCATGCACTGGGCCACCAAAAAGAGGAGGATGTGGAGTAGGACTACAACAATGGGAACTTTATTAACAACATACAATGCAGCAAGAATAGATTTTGATTTTCACAAAGCTAAAAAAAGGCAAAAAAAAAGGAGAAAAGATGAATACAAAATGTCAGCACTACAAGAAGACAATCCGGAAGCCCAAATCTGTTAAGAAAACTAAATAATTGCTCATCTAATTCAAAACTGAGCAAGCTGTAAATTGATCTTGCAATAGGAAACTGATCAAGTGGTTAAAAAAGGCAGGAGGGGGAAATGTTTCACAATTACAACTGGATGCTTTCTCATTTTCCCATTTGCAGAAAAACAGGAGAATTTGAAACTGAACCCACAGGAATAAAAACTACCATTTGCTCTCTAAGCATATCAGTTCTGACTGCCTACTCTTATTAACCAGCTTGTCACCAGAAAATGTTCCTTATTAAATTGTCCAAGTAATAAATTATTGTTATAATAATGTTTCTTTGTTTCTCTTCATATAAAATTAATGTATCCAGACTGGCATTGTATTTGCTACACTTTGCACTTTAAATGTAAATATTATCAGTTATTTTCATTACAAACCTGTTGTACTGATGTTTCTGTTGTTAATTCAATTTTCCTACCACCAGCTTTGCTCTTTTTCAGCAAACATCCAACGCCTTCTTCATGAACCCAGATAATTACACTCTGCCGGGCAAAACAATTTCTGCTACCAGACTGTGGTCACGTTGGAGTTAATATAAGTTTCACACAGGAAAGTCAAATGGAAAGGCAATAGGAGAGCATTTGATAGCAACAGAATTCAGTTTACTACTACAATTTCAGAACACAGGGGGGAAATGGTGTCTATCTTGCTAGACCTAGCAATGTTTATTCTACAAGTACTTTGAGATTAGTCATATTAATGATCTGTAACACATTTTCAACTTACTAAAAGGAAGGCTGGCAAAGTATGAAAAGAGAATGGAGACAAGGGAAAGTCTCACCCCAAGCCAGAACAGAGCTGAAGGAACTAAAGGAAAAAACTGAATCAAGTTTAGCAGTGAGGTTGGGTGGTATCAAAACTGAGACAAGAGTATAAATGTGTTTGTTGTGGCTTCACGTGTTACTCTGAGATACTAATGCTGACAAATTTGAAAGAGTACTTCAGTGGCTATTTCAAAACAATATTCATATTCATTTTATTACTCTTCTGTTTACATTGGAAACTCAGTTACACCTTTTAATGGCTACTGACCTGCATACTTCCACGGTACTTCCATACTGGATGAAAAGTTTTAGGATTAAGAGAGGGAACACTACCAGAATAGCAATTTCGGGAAGCATTAGATGCTCTAAAAGACAATGTGATTCTTAAGGGAAAGGAGGAGGAGGGAAACATGAAGAACATTTTGTTGCAATTTCAGGAACAGCATTCTCCTTGGAAAACAGCCACTTTGATATGCTTAGAGAGAATCCTTTCTGTGATCTGTCCAGAAGTACCTGTTCTCTTTCCCGATGACTTCTTTAAATACTGTTCCTGCTTAATAAATTTATAGCACCCAAACAACCTTACCTTTCCCTTGGACAACATCTATACAATAAAAAGTCTGTATGATAACAGGAATGGAAATGCATGAAAATTATTTTTTTCTCTTGGTTTGTTTTTAAAAAAAATTAAATATTTTCCATCTTTCCTAACTCCCATCATATAACTATAGAGTAAGATAAAGAATGTTTAAACATCTTAACAGATCACTTTCAGATCTGTTTTCTGAACATTCAAGTTCAGGAGGGTTTGGGTTTGGGTTGGTTCCAATGTTCCTGAAATGATTTACAACATTGACATAACCACGTAACTGCAAACAAAGCTAGAAAATTGTGTTTTAAAAAGACATGGAAATAGTTAACAAAACATTCCCAAAAGCATATTATCATACATTATTTCTCATGATTTGAAAATGTATAATATCAGGAAAAGATACTAAAAAAATGGTTAGATGCACAGATATTGGGCTATTTTATTCTTCTTTGGGAAAGGACATATTACAAGTAGTTCTTTACGGAAATCCCAAACCTGAGAATTCTTTATCTGATCCTGATAAAAAGCAGGAATAATAATTAAGAGCTTCAGAAAATCTCATTATATTAGTAACAAAGAACAATAGGGGAAAAAAATCACAACGTCCTTTACATCAGAAATGTAGACTATTTTAGTAAGTTTGATTTTACAGAATATTCAAAAACTTTTTCAGATCACTTGCACAAAAAGTAACCTTTTTAAACCAGTAGATTTCTCAAAGAATAACTTAGGTACTTTTAATTCCTGACTAATTAGTAAGCTTATAAATTATCAATACTCACTCTCTCATACCTTATTATTTTCAGAAGACTGTAGTATATTTTTCTGATTCCTCTAAAATATTGAGCAGCAGAATCTCAATTTAATACTGGGGTGTCTATGCCCATTTCATATTTTGCAATGTTTGACTTCTACTTTGTACGGTGCTGTACAGAACTGAGGCCAGACAAAAGTTCCTAACCCAAGGAACTCAAAATGCTTTACTAAAGTAGGGAAGTAAAACACCATCATTCACATTCCACAGAAGGGAAGTCACTGTTAGAGATTTAAAATCAATAGCCTGAGGTCACAAGTCAAGTCACTTGCACAATCCTTTTTTAAAATTACAACCAAATGCCCCATTATGTTAATTTGAATGAGGAAACATGCTTAGCATACTTTAGGGGCAATATTAAAATATTAAATGCATTATTTGATGAAATGAAAAGTTACTATAGGTCTTGAAAGTACTGAATAAATTCTACTTCCAGGACTGTCACACTAAGATACGATCTGGACCAATGCTTTTTTTGGAAGCATGTCTAGGAAGACACACGTTTGTACCAATGCTCTAATGATTATGTGCTGCAGAACAAGCAGTTCACTATTTCACAGTCTGCCTCCTGTAACAATTCTGCTCAAATTTTCAAGAGTTCCCAGCACAAGTTCTCTGTTGTTGACTTACGTGGGTGCAGAGGACTCACAGCCTTCATGAAAACAGAACAGTATTTCCTTCTGCTGCCTTTGTCTTTCAGATCTTCCAGCACTGCGTATTTCTTAGGTACCACCTTTACAAGTTCTAAAGGGCATCTGTTGATTTTGCACTGGAGTTAAAAAAAAAAACAAACTTGTAAATGAAGATGGCGACTTTGAGCCACTACATCTGGCTCTGAAAAAAACCAACATATATCCTACTCTTCTCTGTGAAGGTTTAGTCTGTATTAAGGTAGCAGCCAGGAAACCAGTCATTTTTCAGGCATTGCAACAGATCTTAACACCATTATTTACATACTATCGATTTGTTATGTTAGGCCATTTGTTTGTGGGTGAAATACTGTAAGCATATTTCATTTTCTTTTGACTTCGCTTAAAAAGCTTACCAAAATCTTCTCTTTTTTCCCTTATAGAACTCTATGTTCTTTTCATCCTGTTGGAAAAATGCTACATAATGATAATCCAAGACACTAACATTACCCTCAGTGAAGTATCATCTGCGGGTTTCCTTAAGATCTGAAGCACTGAATGGATGATTCTAAGTACTTCTTTCACTCTAGACACTCTATTTTTCCTCTTTTACAATTAAATGGAAAGCATGGTTTCACATACTTTAACTCTATGTTCCTCTATTTAAAATCCTCTAAACACCACCAATAATTTTGAACCAGTTAATACCTTTAAACAGCAGATCAAGATTGCTCAAAAAAAAAATACACATTAGACAAGAACAATATAAAATCTACTTTCCACTTCAGATTCAGCTAGAAGACCTGCTATACTAATACCCTGGAAGCAATATAGTGTATAAATCCTTTAACAGCAGCTGCTTTGAACACAGTAGCTAATCTGAAATGCCCAGTGATTTAAATCCAAGTCGTACACAAAGTAATCCTCAAACAACTGAATCCTGTTTAACTTCTCAAAACATCTAAATTTGAATGTAAGAAAAGCAAGTGTTTCTAAAACCCCACTTTTAAATACACATTTAACCTTAATCTCTTTTTCCGATTCTTTCTTGAAGTATACCACCTGTACATCCATCTCAATTATATGTTCATGTATATACATATATTTAAATGTATAATGTATGCAGCTTACTAAGAGCAGATTCTAATGAGAATTTTCCTCAGTTCTAAGACTACAATTATCAATGCCTGATCACAGTTTGGACAGCAATATGCTGTATCTATGCTCTATGCTTTTTTGAGCTGGTAAGCAGGAAATATTTATTTGGTATTGTTTTTTCCTTTCCCAATACAAGAAAATTACCAAAACAAAAAAAAAAAAAAAAAAGGCAAACAAAAACAAGTAAATCCTATTCCTCACCAGGCCCAAACCAAGGTATTTCAAACTTCATAATGAGAAAAAAATGGATAGCCATACAAGAACAAATAATTTATGCTATGATTTATACCAGTGTTATATCAAAACTTAGGCCTACTGTTATGGTACTCATTTGCAAACAAGTGCTGGGTTGGTGCAGCAAATCTGTGTGTGAAAGACAAAAGTCCTGATTCAGATTACTTCTCTCTGGACTGACATGAGGAGAAATTTAATCTCTGTATTAATCCATCACCACTCCAAATCTAAGATGGTACAACTCCACTAATGCATTCCTTGAGCTGAGCATCAAGAGTGCAGCTCAAGCAGCTTACTTTTAGTTACTGGCTTTCTGCCAGTGGCTATTTTTTTTCCCATCAGCCTAAAGCCATGACTGGGTGAGATGTCCACACCCTCTAGCTTACCTCACATCATGTCAGGAGAGGACCCAGTAAAGCTGTCAACTCTAAATCAGAGAATTTATTAATTTTATAATTTATGGCACTCAGAGGCTTTGACTCTTAACCCTGAAGCCCACAACCATGAGGATTCAAAAACCAGTATTTCTCCAGCTTCTTAATTCTCTCCGCTTTGCTTGAAGCTACTACCCACGGCAGAGAGGACCATTTCCGTGCGCCAGCCCTTCCAGTTCAAAGCCTAGTGTCTTTACTGAGCCACACAAAAAAGCAGCAAAAGTAAAGGCAAATGTCCACTTCTGTCAGCTTTGCTACAGCTTTACTACACAGAAGGTAACTTCCACAAAAGAGAAGGATGAAAGGTTGGAAATAGCATCTTCTAAGAGGCTGTAGCAAGATTTACCAGCGCCTCTCTGTCAGAGATCTCTGTGCCTCTGGAAGCTAACATCTATGCTCAGCATCTCCGTATTTTTTACGGAGCACTTAAAACTAAAAAAAAAAGAAAAAAAAATGGAAAAAGTTTAGAAGAGGTGCAGTACTTGGTCTAACAGTAACAGACTAAACTCATTTTAGCTTTCCATCTCCTCAGCTACTTTTCAGTCCGTTCAGGGGTACTCTTTCTCATAAGTGGAAATAAAAGCAGTAATTCATCCACTGTCTGGTTTTCAGAGACTGCAACGCTTAAGTTTATTTGAAAGGTTTGTTGATATTGATAACTTTGCAGTATGATGACACACTGCTGTTGTATCATTTTTATTTGTATCATAGTGATGTCTATTCAAGCCTTAAGAAAATCTGTTCTGCACCTTGTAAGGTTATTTCTATGGAACAACGTTTTAAATAAAATCAATAAATAATGTGACCTGAAGATACAGTGAGCTGCTCACACTGCCTATGAATTGCTAGTACAAGTCTCCCCTAGGCTCATAAACTTCCTGTCACCTGTCTGGTAGGCTTCAACACAAATTTGAATGATTCAACTGGACACATTGGGACAAGTGAACCTAAAAGAAAAGAGCAAAAATCAGTCCTCTGACATGATAGGAATTCTGAATTTTTTCAACTATAGGAGCCATCGAAACAGCCAAAATGAAAGTGACATTCAGAACCACAGCATAGTGTATTTCTACATGTGATTTTAAAATGTTTCAGAAGATATCTTCCTTCCCTTCTGACAGCTCCTATTTTTAATTCAGTCACTCCATTTTCATGAGATAGAAACTTTGTTCCCCTTTCTTCTGTATGCCAGACTATTAAACTATCCCATGGCATGCAGCGGGACATGGTTTGGCATAAGCATGCTCATTGGGGCAAAACCTCTCAGGAAGACAGAAGGGAAGAGCTGGATTTCAGCTTATACAAGTAGGAAAATATTGCTGTATTCCAATGACTGCATTGACCCACACAATCCTGTGTCATTTTTTGCCACTTAAAATTGTACACAGGATACAACTAAAATAACCATGCTAACACAACTGCTAACATGAATTTAGGTAAGCTTTGCAAAGGTAGCTTGGAACAATAAGGCTTATACATCTTCCTGCATTGGATATAGCAGTGTAAATTTGTTAATGACTGTGTATGTGCATCCCAACTAGGCAGGATACAGATGTGCAGACATGCAGACCCCTTAAACTATACCAGTTACGGGTAAAGTGGTAATGTTTGTGGGTAGAGAAAGCCTTAGGCTTAGGGCCACAAAAAACATTTTGGATACTATAGCTGTCTGTTAGGGTGATGTTTCTACACTGATAATGGCTCCAGTGTACCTGATGCTATACGAGTAACAACTATATTACAAGACAAAGTTGTTTTCTGGATTGGCATAAGTAATATTGACGTAACACTTTTTTTTCTCTTGGTGTTAGCTTTAGCAGCTAAATAGTGGCCTCTTTTCCTAATACAGCCTAGGTGTTACAAAAACATAAGGACCAACTATTTTAGTGCAATACATACACAATTAAAAAAACATTTATTTGAAAAAATTACCAAGAATCAGGGTAGCATGACTTTCGCTGCTTCTTGCTCTCTGTTTCATTGCCTTTCATTGGCTATGAAGCAAACTGCATTTGAAATTTATGAGGGGCGGAGGGGAGAGAAAACCAAAACAACACCTCACCAAAATGGCTACTGGATGAGGATTCACATTCTCTCACTTGTCCTTAGTGCTGTGCTTAGACTTGGACAAGAACACCACTAAATACAACACATTTTTAGTCATGCATATCGCATAGCTATGAGAAAGTAGTAAAAGTAGAGAGAGAGGAATGACGGGTTATTAACTAAGTTTAGAACCTTCTAATTAATATAGTCATGTCTCAGCACCATCACTGAGCTGATCAATATCACAATCAATATTCTCATTTGCAACTTTATGGGTACTTAAGGGGAACGAGGCATCACAACTTTAAAAAAAAATAACTTCTGTATATAAATCACGCTTAGCACTGAAGGCAAATAATAAATGTTCAGCTGACCAACTTTTCTAATGTTTACCTAAAGGAAACTAGCTGCCATCAGTTAAAGTAAATCAACATCAGAAACAAAACTTATCTTCCAGTCCTGCTGAATAAACAAAAAGAAAAGGAAGCTTGCAATTTCAAAAGCTGTATTTTCCTAACCAGAATAACTGTTTTCTCCAATTTTCATTCGAAGCTCCCTCAAATTCTTAATTCATACATCCAAGGAAAAACCAATGAGTTTTCTTTTCAGATGACCATTTAGCAAACTCCACAGACTGACAAGTAAAACACTGAAGCAGTATCTGAACATTAATCCCCACATGCCAATGAGCCAACAGATCCCAAAGCAGCAGTAGTAGATACCAAAGTAGTGACACACTCCTCTTTCTCTCAGAAGACTGCCAGTTATTTCATTAACAGTCATTATCATCATCCCCACCATCTTATATTTCTCTATGCAAAACTGTTTCACTTTTCTAGAAAAACAAGTGAAGAAAATGCTAACAAACTTTACTAAAATGATCTTGTATTTTGATCTTTTTTTATCCATACAGAAACTATTTTTGATGTGAGTCTGCTTTACAAACAACAGAAAAAGTTCTGTAGTAAAATTGGTCATTTGTGTGCTTTAATATTATTATGACATGCACTTGGAAGAAGAACAGTTAGAACTTAACCTTCTGCCTGTGGAAATCCAGCTTCCTACCACTTGAAAGAAAACACAGTCTTCAGCTGTTTTAGTACAAGGCATATGTTGCACAACTCTGATTCAATTGCAGGGACAGTGGCATTGTTGTATGCTGGTCAATTTACTACAATACTCCATTGCTCTCCTCCTTGACCCATAGATATCTAGACTCATAAAAAAAGAAACTACAGTTGAAAGAAGCAAGCCGTTCCTTGAAAGGTCAAGAATGTATTACATAGAGCACAGATCATAAAGCAACACAACATCACGCTTGTTCTTTCAACTGTACTCAAAACCATTCATTTGTTTTCTTGTTATAAAGAAAATATTGCAGACGTATCTGAACAATTTTTATGGCATACAATATTTGCCATACTAGTGTGACATAGGAAGAGGATATGAAGTTATCTCCCCTATATATCTATATGGACATTTGATTTATTTTATCATGAAATAATGATAAAATGTGCAACCCGTGTTAAACTTCTGACGAGTTCCTAGCTTGTTTTTAAGCATATTTATATAGAAATACACACGTATATAAAAATCAGGCACTTTACATCAACCTAGAATAGACTGATAAAACATACATTGGTTAATAACTTTTGCTGAAAAATGAGTTGGCCATGATGCGAAATCCAAATATTTTCAGCTGAAAACAAACATTGGGAAGGGTTAGAATAGTTGATTTAATTTTGTTTCAACAAAAAAAATCAGATTTTATAACAAGTACTGAGGCAATATTCAGGTGACAGCCTTCTCTAACTTGCATCTCCTTCCCATTCCCTTTTCTGCTCCTCACTTTAAGTGAGTCTTTTGGCTAGGATACTCACATGAGCTCTAGTCTTCCTATTCTTTGGCCTGCTTCATAATTATGGTATAGAAGGCAATCGTTTAGTTGTCCAAAGACTGTCCTAAATGTTCGAGATAGCAGGCCTTCCCTTGAAGAAATTCCATTTTGTAAAAAATGCTTAAAAATACAGAAGAGCAAAAACTGGAGGGAACAGGTATGCAACCATGTAATTAGATGGTGGATGACAACAATCAGCCCTAGCACTTGGTGGACTTCGTCAGAGTCATCTACCTCCCCTCATTAATGTAATTTTACAGTCGTATTAAAATGCTCAGAATAAATTTGTAGATTTCTTCAAAAATCCTGAAAAGTATTGGCTTCAGACTGACCCAAATCAATTTGTCTTCAGGTGGGCTTCTGAACTGAGAAAAGATCAGTTATTATACCCCTAATGTAAAACCATGTGTTAGTCCCTAGGATAGAAGTATCAAGTCGCACAACACAACAGTCAAAAGCTTTAAGAGTACTAACAAGGAAGTATGAAGAAAACTTGAAGCACAAGGTGGTCAAAGAGGGGTGAGAGAAATATAAAAAGGCATGAAAACTTCTTCCTAAAATATACTGAGATGCACTGCATCTGTTTCAAGAAAAGAAAAAGATGTGAATGCATAATAAAAACAAATATTAATACTGACTAGAACAAAATGAGAAGACTGGAAGTTTCTGTTCTCCCTCATTTACAATTCAGGAATGCTTACTGACAAAATGAACACCAGTTTAAAACTTGTAATCTGAGCTTCTTTTTTTTCCATAGAGAATATATTGCTGAAGGATATTGTCGTGGTTTAACCCCAGCCAGCAACTAAGCACCACACAGCCGCTCACTCACTGCCCCCCCCCCCCCCAGTGGGATGGGGGAGAAAATCGGGAAAAGAAGCAAAACTCATGGTTTGAGATAAGAACGGTTTAATAGAACAGAAAAGAAGAAACTAATAATAATGATAACACTAATAAAATGACAACAGTAATAATAAAAGGATTGGAATGTACAAATGATGCGCAGTGCAATTGCTCGCCACCCGCCAACCGACACCCAGCTAGTCCCAAAGCGGCGATCCCCCACCCCTACCCCAGTTCCTATACTAGATGTGATGTCACATGGTATGGAATACCCTGTTGGCCACTTTGGGTCAGCTGCCCTGGGTCTGTCCTGTGCCAACTTCTTGTGTCCCTCCAGCTTTCTCGCTGGCTGGGCATGAGAAGCTGAAAAATCCTTGACTTTAGTCTAAACACTACTTAGCAACTACTGAAATCATGTGTTATCAACATTCTTCTCATACTGAACTCAAAACATAGCACCGTACCAGCTACTAGGAAGACAGTTAACTCTATCCCAGCTGAAACCAGGACAGATATTATTAAAAAAGGAGAATTTTGCACATTCAGAAACACCATATATTGAACAGCAACAATTAATGACAACAAATAATTCTAGAAGTCTTCCAAATTCAAATTGAGAGCTTGAAACATTAGATCCCAAATTCTGCTACTTGTTCACTGATTTATATTTCTAGTTCCAAGTAGGAATACAAGAGAAGAAAGGACAACAACCCTAAACCAAACATTATTAAATTTAATAATAACTTAAGTTACATAAAGATTATGGTAGGAAACTAAGTACTGCATATTATGATCTTTCTGGTTCTTCTCTGAAGATTCTAAAGATGGTTATATCCAGAGACAGATTATTAAACCAGACAGATCAAGGTATGAACCAGTATGACTCTGCAATAAGTTAAGAGATTAATCATTCAACCACCTGCCTATCTCATTCCATATTTTATACCAGCCCTGCAAGTGCACAGCTAGACAAACAATCTATACACACAGATAACTGTAGCTTTGCATCATGGACACACAAGAGTAGCTCTTAATAGCTCTTTTAACAGCTTGTAAACAACAGGTATTATAAAGGGTGACAAGAGGAAAGTAGTCTACGTAAGAAATATCACTGGATATTAATCATGAGGCATAGAATGAAAAAAATACTAAGGATGCTCTTCCAGCTCTGCTGACTGAATGCCAAACTGTAGCTCTAATCAGTAGAACTTACATATATCTATGTTAAAAGTAGTATCATTGGTATGTTCTAACAGACTTGACTTAATATACTGGAATGTTAACTTTTTTGTTTGTGTGTTTTCCTGGATTTATTGGAACAGAATGCCAAGCTTCATCCTACTGAGAATCTTGGGCCTTGTTTCTCACTGAACAGAGAAGAAAATCAGTGGTCTGTCTTTTCTAATTGGCAAATCTTCTGTCATCTCCTGTGTGACAACAAAGAAGTTACTTCCTGCATACTCCCTCTGTATTGTAATCAGCCGTCTTTTTGCTTCTAGCTGTTGCTGAGTTAGAACCACACAGTGATGGTTTTTTAGGTGTCATCGTTCGGTAGCTAGATGAATGCAGCATGGAAATGAACGGGTTATTAAAATATACAAAGGTTGTGGTTTTCAGGCTTTACTGCTGAAGCCTAACAAAGTACATCACTCAACATGCTGTTCGTGCTTTCAAGATATTCTTTGCATTCTTCTCAACCAGAAAGTTACTTTCACATTAAATGAATGCTGAGATTTTGGTGCACGATTTGTCTGACTTAAATAAACAATTTGTTTCTTCCTACTACATATTCCCTCCTGTTCATGCCCTTCTAGCATTTTTCAAGAACCCTTTCCTCCATTGCTTTGTCAATGTTGTTTTTAATGTTGCTTATATAACACTACTCTTCTGCATTTGTTTGCAAAGCCAGGTAATTTTCCATACCAACCTCAGTTCTATCATGTAAGCCCTTATTCAACAGAGACTACAGCCATATGCTTTTAAACTAAAGAATACAGATAGCCTGCTTATCATGTGCTCAGACTCTTTGCTGACCTGGAGTCAGTGCTCAGAACACACAGCGAGATAAAGTAGTTAGAAGGGAGGTATTACTGCACTATCAACTGCAGAGTCAGTGTACTCTGAGGTCTTCTCTGTGTTGGAAAGTTGTCCCACTTTAACTAGGTTGGTGCAGTCAATATAGCATAAACTGCATTGTTTGTTAATCTCTCATACCTAGCAGTCTGATGGAAGTCTGCTCCGCTCAGTATCTCTGTTGTACCTGATGAACACTGCGCTGAACATGAGCTTCTGCACAGCAAATGACTCTCCCCGTGTAGATGCAAACAGAATCATCTTTATATGGATAAAGTTTTTCCTGTAAAAGAACAAATTATTCTCGTACCTTTATACAGAGGTTGCCCCATGTTCCTATAAGCGGGTCATGCCAGTATAACGAGTATCGATTCATAAAAGACAATATTTCCTGTTCTGGCACCCCTTGACAAGTCTGACAAAGACACTGTGAAGGAACAATCAAAGTTGCACTCTCTTGCATATGAAAATGCACATTTGCTGCTGCTTTTGAATTCAGCTGCCTCATTGAGACTGTCCATTCATTACCAAATCTAAATCACACTTCTTTTTGTCTTGAAAAACAGCTTTGGGATTTAATTTATACTTTACATTTTGCCACCTGCCAATTGCCCCCAAAATAGGTTTTGCTCTGGCCTTATTGAAAAATCTTTAAAGCCACTTATTATGTTACATATTACACTATTTATAAAACATCTGTCCTACATTTGCCTGAAAGACCAAGCAAATTACTTGAAGTTTTGTTCATTCAAAACTAATCTTCTAACTCAAAGTCTGTCAGTACAGTACATCCCCTGATAGTTTTGTTTGTATGCTATTTGGCAAAATCATCATAATACTTTTTAATGCCAAACAAAGGAAACATTTTGAATATCATGTCTTCAAGTGTCTAGTAAAACAAAAGCCATCCACTCCATCTCTGTAGAGTATTACTAAATACTCATCTGTGGTATAACTAAATGCCATCTATGTTAGACTGGACGTATTTTTGATAGCTTAGAATCAGCCTAGAGAACTAATGCTATTTATTTTTTATCTTCCTGACAGAATATCTTATTTGATTTTCCTGCACAGCATACAGTATCCAAATCTTGCCTTTGCAATAAAAACAAACTCTACTTATTCACCTTTCTCCGTAATATTACACAGATATTCAATTAAATATTTTCATCTTCACTCAGTCTGAGAATGTGTTCCCTTATAAATTAGAATATTTATTGCATTTTCACCCAAAATACAGAGGGTAGCATTTTATTTACTATTCCAGTATTCTATGTTTAACATGACAGCAGTCAATCTTCTTATGTACATCACTTTCATCAGGTGTTTTAGCAACACTGAACAGCAGCAGAATATTTATCTACATTTTAGCTGCTTTGTTAGTTACGTAAAATGTAGTAAAATCAACTAACTTTTAATTCAGTTTAGTACTTTAGGAAACTAATCCATAAGCTGCTGTTTCCTCTACTCAGCCCATTCCATCGGATGAGTATCAGCACATTTACAGTTTTCTGCAGAGGTGAAGGCAGGTAGTAACTGCTGCAGAGAAAGGGCAGAGAAAAAATTGGAGGCTGTTACCAAGATCTGCTTGTTTTTTAGAACTGAGTGCTTCTGCTGCCTGATTGCTATAGAGACTAGTCATCAGCCTAAGAAGGAGCTGTTATTAGCATCTGTGGGCAGGCAGAAGCAGAAGGGAGAAAAGCATCTCTAGCTAAAATGAAGATTTCTGTTCCAAAGTGAGGAAGGATGAAAGGACTGGTGGTGGTAGCAACAAAACCGAGAAAAAAAGGAAGATGAAAAACTGAGGGAAAAGAGTGAATTTGACAAAAGTGAGGCACATGGAGAGCCAGATGGCAAATGCTGACACTCCTTCAGGCTTAATGGGATGGGGGAATGTCATATTCTGTCTATTAGCATTTTCTAATGCAGTACATGCTCTCTGCCACACGAAGAGGCCTCACAGACATGCAGGCTCTGATCAACGCCATATCCTTATTTTCCCATGTTCCCAAAAGAACCACTTCCTACGTAAGGCACTGATTAGTTAATATTTATGGGTTATTTTGGGGGAAAAAAAAAAAAAACCAAAACACAAAAGTTCAAAATTCAGAATCAGAACAACTAAATTTGTAGTAATTAAAGGACTACATTTTCTAAAATTCTTCACAACTGCTGTTACTGTAAGCTGCCTGGTATTTGAACCGTTTTAAATCATTGCTATTTTACACTGCCTATACATTACGAATTGTATAGGATCAATGAAACATAGTGATAACCTGATTCATGGCTGGGTCTCCTAGATGATACCATATGCCAGCTAAAACATTAAATATTAATTCATTATTTCTTTCAGTGAATTGTCGTTGTTTAACCCCAGCCAGCAACTAAGCCCCACACATTTGCTTGCTCACTCCTGTCTCAGTGGGATGTGGGAGAGAATTGGAAGAGTAAAAGTGAAAAAACTCGTAGGCTGAGATAAAGACAGTTTAAGAGGTAAAGCAAAAGCTGCACATGCAAGCAAAGCAAACCAAGGAATTCATTCACCACTTCCCATGGGCAGGCAGGTGTTCAGCCATTTCCAGGAAAGCAGGGCTCCATCACGTGTAACGGTTACTTGGGAAGACAAAACATCACTCCGAATGTCTCCCCCTTCCTTCTTCTTCCCCCAGCTTGTTATTGCTGAGCATGACATCATATGGTCTGGAATATCCCTTTGGGTCAGTTGGGGTCAGCCGTCCCAGCTGTGTCCCCTCCCAACTTCTTGCGCACCCCCAGCCTCCTTGCTGGTGGGGTGGGGTGAGAAGCAGAAAAGGCCTTGGCTCTGTGTAAGCACTGCTCAGCAGTAAATAAAGCATCCCTGTGTTATCAACACTGTTTTCAGCACAAATCCAAAACATAGCATCATTCAAGCTACTATGAAGAAATTTAACTCTACCCCAGCCAAAACCAGCACATGAATAAAAAAAGAAAAAAAAACCAAACCAATCCCAATTGCTTACTAAATCTTCTGACTTTCTAACATATAATTCATAGTCACTTTTCCTGTGTTCCTGTGTTGCATATACAGTTGTAGGTGCTTCATTGGTACACATGAAACACAAACACTTGGGGAATAATAAATAAATACATACTCCTGCAAAATCCAAAAGACAGCAGTACATAAAAGTATGGTTGCTGTAAGTCAAAGCCCAAATGTTCATAGATTTTCATACAGTAATACAAAGGGTGGGGGTGGGAGGGGTGGGTGCATTTTTTCCTATTTCTGTAGCTTTCATCTGAAATCAAATGCATGAGGTTTTGAGAATGACCTTTTTTGCATGTGTTTGTACTCTTCCTGACACCCTAGGAGAATTTCCATGCCACAGAAAATAATAGGATTTCTGTGGTTACCAAAAGCTGTGCCATTGCCTGTAACATGAGGCATTCAGGTAAAGAAAACAGAATACAAATCTGGTTATGCTTCATTGCTTTGTGGTACAATCTAGAATAGCAAACAAGTTGTTCTGCAAACCATTTTGTATTTTGAGATTTCTGTTAATTTAAATTTAGAACATCACAGTGCTTTTATGATTTGAAGTTTTGTACCTTGTATGTAGCATTTTCCAAGATGTTCACCCTAAAGATTTTTCTTTTATGTTTTCAATTCAGCAGTGGTCAGGAACATCCATCAGGCCAGGAATTCACATACATGTCGTTCTGTAAAGGGATAAAGAAAAAGATTTTTTAACCACCTCTCAAAGAATCACTAAAAAATGAAATCAGAAACATGCATGTTTGTACTGAATATACAGATAATATTAACAGAAAACAATACAGGTGCATGTCTGCAGTCTGTTTTTGACTAAGAATAGCTCTGAATGAGAGATTACTTCCACTCATATTTCTTTTAAATGGTAGAACCAGGCCCTAATAAGAAAGATGTCTAATACATTACAGGAAATATTATCCAGGAATAGTGTTTTTCTATTACCTGAACTAAAACCAGTAGTTTCATACCTTTTATTTACAGCATTTCAGAAACATTTTCATTTTTAATTTGTATTTCATGTCATTTAGATTTGACTGAATTTTCAAATAATACTTTATCTTCTGACAAATTAACCAGTAACTCTTCAGCTGGTAATGGGAATTTAATTTTACACAAATATTTTGTAAAGTGTACTCTTTTCTAGTCATAATAGTAACTGTCCCATTTAGCTACAGGATTTTTTTCCCTTATTAGCTTGTAAAGAGGACAGCATTGTTGGGTAAAATATTTTTTCCTGAAATATTTGGTCTAGTTCTAAAAGCTTTTCTTTGGTCTAGTTCTAAAAAACTAATGGCAAGATTATGTCTGATTCCATTCAAATCAAGTTTGGAAATCATTAGAAAATTCAATTCACTTTGAACTGCCCTGTAATAAGAAACAATTCAATTTGCTCAATTTTATATTGTTTCCTTTCTTAATGTTGACAAATTTCAAATGACTTGGGTTTTGTCCTTCTTAGACAACATGCTGCTTTATAAGTTTACTCTCGCTGGTATTAGAGAATTTCAAGATTTCCAGGGGCATCAATAAGTACGAATGACACCTAGGCACAGGTAATGAGTTCTGTATTCATAGCAACTAAGGTCATTATAGGATACACTGCATTAGGTTATAGAGTAAAAGTAAAATCAGATACAATGTATGACATTCTAGACTTTTATTTGTATACACACACACACATATATATATACACACACACTCATATTTTTTTGCTTGCCTTATAGTAACCATCAGAAGTAAGGCTGTCAGATGTACTTTAAATTTTGTACTTAAAACAATTTGAAATATTAATACCTGAGGCTTCTTCAACAGAGACTCAGCCCCACCTTTTATATCTAATAGTATGTGATTTGTGCAATGCACCAAGTTTTCTATTTAACGGTAGCTGAAGTTGTGGAATATGTGAAAAATAATGATACTCTAGAGCTTATTACTTGCATTTTCAAATTTTTATAAAGCAGCAATCTTAGATTTTTCCAATACATACCTCATACACGTGGCATATACATCATTATGCACCACATATTTCAACCCTTTTTTTTTTTTTTCCCCAAGATAGAGGTCTCTATCATGTCACCCATGTATTATAGGCCAGAGAATCTTACTCAGAAAACTTTATGAAAACACAGACTTCCTGCCTGAGCTCACGCAAATATTTTTTAAAGATGTCCATGGTGGAAATGTTAAGAGTACTTAATGTTTACATTTCTATGGATTAATGACTTATTCACAGTATATAAGTTATACATCAACAGACCTTTAAAAATGAATGAAGAAGCATTTCAGAAGAGGAGCCACATAAGGCAGCAGATGAAAAGAAAACCTCCTCAACTAGATAGTAAAAAGTACTGCAAACACATGAAGAGAATTTGGGTGTTTTTTCTTTCTAGGTGTCTGGGAATTACCAGTCAGGATTCATGGCTCCTTCCCTAAGTCATGGATTTCAAAGTTGGAGCAGGGCTGAAGGCTGGCCAGGCCAAAGGGGAGCTCTGTGTTCTGATTTGAGAGCATGGAGGAGTGTTTCTCATGCTCCTGGATAAGTGCTCTTACTATAATGTACCACTTCGTCTGTTGCTCTTTTTCTAGCACAGTAAGTATTTATTATTCCATGCAAAAAGACTCTAAGATTCTATTTTTTGCATGTAGATACTCAGAAACCAGATACGCTATTTTAGTCTTTTTCTCCATTCCCTTTACCCATTTTGTTTGAAAACTGCAAAGTGATGACAGATCTGATGTGTTACTAGGTAAACTGTTCTAATAATTTATTTCCTAAAGTGTTAAGAATTTGAGCTTTCTCTGTAGCTTGAGTTTGCTTTGCTTCCATATGCTGGCTTTGCTTTTGGGAAGGGCATACTGTCGTGGCTTAACCCCAGGAGGTAACTAAGCACCACGCAGCTGCTCACTCACTACCCCCACCCAGTGGGATGGGGGAGAGAATCACAAAAAAAAAAAACGTAAAACTCGTGGGTTGAGATAAGAACAGTTTAATAGAACAGAAAGGAAGACACTAATAACGATAATAATGACAATAATAAAATGACAATAGTAAAAAATAAAAGTCTTGGAATATACAAAACAAGTGATGCACAATGCAATTGCTCACCACTCGCTGACCAATGCCCAGTTAGTTCCTGAGCAGCGTTTCCCCCAAGCCAACTCCCCCCAGTTTATATACTAGACATGACATCACATGGCATAGAATACCCCTTTGGCCAGTTTGGGTCAGCTGTCCTGGCTGTGTCCCCTCCCAACTTCTTGCGCCCCTCCAGCCGTCCTGCTGTCTGGGCATGAGAAGCTGAAAAATCCTTGACTTAGCCTAAACATTGCTTAGCAACAACTGAAAACATCAGTGTGTTATCAGCATTCTTCTCATCCTGAACCCAAAATATAACACTATACCAGGTACTAGAAAGAAAATTAACTCTATCCCAGTTGAAACCAGGACACATACAAACTAGAATTTCTTCTTGTAGGAAATGATAATGCAACCTTTGTTTTAGAAATTTTAAAGGTAAGAAATCTGAACTTACATTAACACAAAGAAATGAAATTTTTTAGTTAGTTTGACATGAAATCTGCATCTGCTAAAAACAGTACTCCCACATCAGCCTATAGAAGATGCAGCACAGCATCAGAATGAAGCATGGAAATTTGGTTGTATGAATTCTGTTACAACACAGAAATTTTCACTTATATGGCAACAGTGAAAAATGAATATTTTGCATTTCAGCAGAAAAAATAGTTGTTATTATTACTATTTCTCACAACTATTCTCTTTACTTACATGATTCTTTTGTCCTAGATGATGTACCTTATTCTAATATACACATAACAATTCAGAGATAACTACTAAATGAAGTAACGAATAAGTAAAATATAATTAGACTATATCTAGCACACAGTTATACAGATTTTTCCCAACTGATTACTGTAATTATAGATTATGTCCTAAAAGATCAGAACTGATTGTTATTGGAACTTTATTCTTTCACATTTCCTAATTTTGAGAGATAACTAAGCTACTTGAATATTGCAACACAGTTTTATTACTAGATTTTATGTAAGCCAGTTTTTCTATCCCAAATATAAATAGGAATAACAGCTAGACACAGTAACTCAGATGAATTCCAGTGGAACTGTTCTTTGTTTTCTACTAATTTATTGTGTGAATTTGATAAATTTTAGCAGTCATGGAAGTGAAAAACTACCCCCATTGGCTAAAGCCAAGAACAGTTCAGACGTGCTAAATCAGGTTCTCCAAACAGCTGTGCCAGTGTTCCTCTGTCCAAAACTGCTAGTTGAGTCTTGGGTCTTTACTGAACAGACTGCCAGCTGCATAAAGTAATGCCAGATTGTATGGAATATAAACAAACATCTAGTTGGACTTTTATTTAGACCAGCAAACAGGATGCATTTGTGTCCCAGGGTCAGATTTAAGCCTAGACCTCCAAAAATGTATCCTACTGTATTGACCAACTGTGCCATCTAGCTCTCTTTTAAGGTAATCCTATTATGTAATGAATTATGATGAGAGATTTTAACACTGCTGAATATGAGTTAAATAATCCCTCTAAGCAGTTGGATGCTAAATGAAAATATTTCTGCTGTACCTGGGCCAAGTCTGAAAACATCACAGTATTTTTCAGCTTTTTTTTTTTTTAAACACAGATTAATTCAACATCATTACCTAATTTTAACTAGGCAAGTATTCATGCAATAGGCTAAATCTTACACATTTTCAACAAAATCCTCTAAAAAAATTCACTCAGGTCTCAAAAAAGTTAATAAAACTGAAAAGCACACTTGTGTTAATCGTGTATGTTAAGGAGAAACAGGCTTATCTCAAATTTTTTTAAACTGGAAAGTCTTTCCTTCAGATTCTTATCACTTAATGGTCATTTAAACACCAGTCTTCCACTAACGACCCATTGGGTGTGACATTGGAAGGAAGATTGATCACTAAAACTGCTTCAGCTGTTACCTGATATTAGCACCTGGAGGGAAAAAAACCCACCAACCAACCAAACAAAAAACCTCCCAGCTTATTTAACAGGAAACACTTCAAAGGGCTTTGAAAACAATTCAGCAAACCAACCAAAAAAAGAAAGGAGAAAATTACAACGTTAGCATGAAAATAATGCAACTGCGAGACACACAATTATGGTAATTTAAGGAATAAAAGAACTTGAGGTTCCTTCTGAGACAAGGACTCAGAGGTGAATCTTTCGCACAGCCAAGAGGCTTGCACTTGATAAGCAGTCCCTAGTAGAGGCTGCAGATTAGGCGTTCTCTCAAGAACTGTTTATCGATTGAAAAAGGAACAAATACGAATGGCAAAACATAGTTTATTAAATGAGTTAAAGAATGACTCGGCATGGAAGGACCAGTCTCCGAGAGACTGATTTTGTGCAAGATTACTGTCTTAGCCAAAGGCGTATGAACGGTAAGACAACGCACAACAAGGAAGTCAAATACACCGCTGAACTGAACGACAGCTGCTAGGAGGTGGGCATAACCGACCGGCCAGGAGGTCGCCCCTCAACGTGCACAGAAAGCTGCTGTGGGCAGCACACCTTCCCCTTGCCTAACCCTGGCCTACGCGACAGACACACACACGCTCGAAGGTGCACCGGATCATCAAGCTCACGCATTAAAACTGAGGATAATGGCTTCATGGGTTTGCGAGCCCAAGCTGGTAGGTTTTCTTGCATGAGGAGACAGAAATACTGATGCATGCTTATGCACACGTCTGTGCAAACACACACATAAAAAACAGAATGTGGAATTATATAAACTCAAAATTACACATAAACCACGCTATTTCTGTCTGATTTCTTCTGACTTATTTCTGTCTTTAGGGCTTTCAGATGGATAAGAGACAAATTAAGCATTGATCCTACTGTTTGAGAAGTGCTCCTTCCCAGACAGCAAATCCTGACGTGTAGTTAGGCTAAAACGCCCGACAGGCTCTAACTGCCAGTAACATCAAGAGAAATTATGGCTCAGGGTTGTAGGACTTTAAAACTTTAAACAGGTCTCTCATTAATAAATCCAAGCAAAAAAGGGGGGACTCAGAAGTGAATGCATAGTTCTGGGAGGCTGAGGCGGAAAAATTAAGCTACAGTGAGCTTTTGGCCACCCACCAACCCTGTCTAGTTGACACACTGCAGTCTCAGTGCAAGCGTGCTAATTAGGAGCCACCAACAAGCCATGGTGCTCCTGCCATCCACTTTTTCACCTATCTTAAATAAGCTGAGAAGAGCGTCACTGGTTTTCATGTCACTCGGGCATTTCCCTCACACCAGGGGATATCTCAGCTGGAGAGCTAGGGTAAGTACTTCAGCTGCCCTTGAAGCAGCACAAATCCTGAGTATGCCCCAGTATCTAAGGTGTTCAGAAGAATATCAGCCTAGTCTCTACAATAAAATACTCTAAGAGGAGGAGGCAGAACATTAAGGAGTGGCTAAAGCCTCAGGGTATTATTGGAAATGTAAGTTAGAAATGCAAGTTGAATGCTGATCATCTTCTACACTGACTAAATTTTTCCCTTAGATGACCCCAAGGGAGAAAGTGGAATTCTCTAATGTAACCAGAAGATACCCACATCAAAGGCTTGACTAAATTTTGAGCTCACAGGGGAATCAGAGAGGTATCCCCTTTGTAGTTTGGCAACATGTACACCGAATTAAATGTAAACTGTGATAAACATATTAAGCGAGCTAAATTCAGGCTACATGGCTGAATAATAGAAGAAATACAGGGAGACAACACAAATGGAGCTGTATGTTTTAAGTAATACTTCAATTTTTTTTTTATGGGCATCAAGCAAATTGTACTTCTACTGCTGTGTTTTTTCGATGTGAATTACTTCCATTTCACAAGGGAAGAGGAGGGGAGGGTGATACTTGTCTATGAACATTCTGCACCAGCCCAGGCCATCCACAATCCAACATCAGAGACGCTGGTCTCAGCAGAGAAAAAGAGCTATTTGTTTCCTTACACTGATGTGTGAAATGAGAATAACTCACATTTAAAGGCAGATACAGGGGAGGATCCTCACAACACTCTTTCCTGCCATGATACGTAACAAATACTCAATAGGTTGCATGTTAAATAAGTGAACAAGAAATATTTTTCTCATGTTGAAATACTTACCAAAAGCAGAGCAGAAATGCGTCCGAGACAAACAATCCAGAGGTTTTGAGAAGGAAATATATAATGAACAGACAGTAGCAACCAATTCTTTTTCATCATTTCACATTATAGCTTCCCTACCACTTTTGTGAGGAAGACTAAACTCACAATTGAAGTTAAGAGAAAGTTATAAATGTTTTGACTTACGGGAAGCAGAAAAATTAATTTTGTATTTCAGATCATTACAATAGTGAATTTCAACAATAGTGAGATTTCTAAATAACACTAATTGTCTAGTCAATACTAGCTTCCTCCAAAACAAGACCAATGGGGGCTACACTGATATGGAAATTCAGCTTTCAAATATCTCCTGTTCTACTACTTGGCACAACCCCCCTGTCCCACCCCCTACCCCCCCCCAACAGAAATATGTGTAAATGTGTGTGCAAACTGTGGTTTGGGTTTTTGTTTTTTTTTTTCAATTATAAGATATTAGGGTTGAAAGTCAGATATTTTGATAAAAATAATCTAGACAGAAATGAAATACAATTTCACCTTTCTATGTTTCAAAAATTATGCACAACTAGAGGAATAGAGTGATAAAGTAACCTGAACTGGATGTCCCCCATCTATCTAATAAAACATAATAAAAGCACACATACACACACCCATACACAAAAATAAAAATTATTTCTTTGAAAATTTTGATTTAATCATTCAAATCATTTGATGAAGTCAAATTTGGCAAAAAATATCATCACTTAGTAGAAAAAGCTAAATACAAATGGGAAACAGTGCATTTGAGTAAGACAAGCAGTAGAAGAAGAGAAAACATTAGTATCCTCTCTTCCTTTAGGTAATGCAGAAAGGAAATAAACCCAAGATTTTTAAGGACTATTGGCATAGGTCAGACAATGCAGAAAATAAATGAAAGTGAACAACAAAACCGATTTTTTTTTTAATCAGTTCACTGCATACAGATATTAATTTATTAACTATGTGGTCCCGGTATCAATGATTTACAAATCATGGCCAAGGGATAAACTGAATTTTATTACGTACACTTTCCTGCTTCACCTTAAGTCTTCCAGAATTTCCTCCACCAATAACAGGCATGTGAGTAACTCAAACAGCCAAGCATTAATAAAATTAGAGAATAAATGAAAGAAGAACCATAATGTCCAGGCTGCCTGAAAAGCATTCACTTTTCCCTCTGCTTTGAAATTTACACTGGCCTGAAGCCCAGAAACGGCAATATGCAACCCACCACCTGTGACAAGTCTAAGACTAATATCTTTTGACCTGTCAGGATAGAAATGGAGGATAGAAAAGGAAGATCAAGAGCTTTCTAATAAAAATAGGCCCAAATTTATCTGTTCAAAATAGTAGCTGCTTTTAATAGTACTATAATACTCAGTAGGAAAATGGGATTTTACAGTTTTAAAGTTTTTTGGGGGTACCATTAATAAACTTTATTTCTCCATGGCTTGCACATCATGACTGAGAACATGCCTACAAACCACAGAGGGATTTAAAAAATTAAACCTATAATATATATCTTAAAAAACACTTAGGACCCAGGCCTGCACTTTTTAAATTTAATGGCATAAACTCCACTCACTGTGCCAAATGAGACCCTACAGTGCTTCTACACTACCTGGGGTCTGATTTATTTATCTATTTGCCTTTCAAAAATGTGACACAGTAAGATATGGGAAAGGGTTTGTTGGCTCCTGCCTGTAATGACATACACAACTCACTTCTAGTTGAGCACTCTGATTTAGCTCTTTGCTTAGTGTCTAAGTTGACAAACACAAAGCTAAATCCCAAGTGGGACACAGTACAGAAAATCATATGTTATAAACTTGTATGTGAAGGAGCAAAAGCAGGGCTTAGAAACACTGAATATTAGGTAATCCATGGAGTGGAGCAGTGTTTGCATGCAGCTTCATACCTTGTCTCTTTGACCAGGAGCCATGCAGTACAATGAAGATAAGTTTTATCTTGTTCCCACTTCTACATTAGAAGCAGAAGTTAACATCCAGGATAAAGAACAGTGGTTTTGACTGAAATGTAAATAAAACATTTTAAGAGTGCTGCTTAGCACTGCTTTTGCAATACAAAAGTCTCAGAGCAAAGCAACAAAGATGGTGCCTGAATTATCACAATCTTCAATTTCAGAAAAATCCAGGACCTAATGTATTAATCATTGGATAGGTGGAGTTCATCCTACTGGTTTGTTTTCAACAGTCCTTTTTCAAGGACTCATTGCAATAACTTCAATGAAAAAAAATCCAACTGTTTTAAACAAGGCTCTCCAATATAAACACAAAAAACTCACTAAGGAGTGTTATTTACTCAAAAATGAGAACAACAGAAATTTGTCATTGCCTATGAGTAATTATTATATGCTTAATAAAATCACAGAACTATGCATAAGCATTTCAAATATTTTCATAATTAAACAGCAGTCAGTGATGCCCCATAGTATTAAGAAAAAAATGGACAGAAATGGTCAAGTTATTTTAAAACTCTTTAACATGCAAATTTATATTCCAGTCCATAAAACACTTGAGAGAACAGTTTTGAGATTTAATATTTTCAAAACCAAGTAGATCAGCTGTTTGCACCCAGATCATATGCTGCAATTTCAGCTCTCTCTTCAGAAAAGTAAGATTAGAAACATAAAAATAATAAAGAAAATGATTGTTCACTCCCAAACACATACCTGATACACACTGATCAATCCATTGACACATAGATTTTAGTTTCTAATAAGCAACATGAACATGAAAGACAAGCACAGCATTTAAGAATTTAAATGAATGTTCAAATATTAATTTACTTCTCCAGATAAATTTACAGATCAAAATATGGATTGGGATGTGAATATGTACATAGCAAATGTTATTGTTAAGGGGTTTTGGGGGGAGGTGGTGAGTTAAAGCTACTCATTTGATTGCTAAAAGATAGCTAAAGAATGTTAGTTGTTGCCATGTGGTCATGGTTCTAGTCCTAATTTTTCCTTTTTCTTTTTCTGCCTCTTTGAAAAGTAGCTACAGTGTTCACTCTCTTTATGTTTCACTTCACTCCCTGGCAAATTGGTTGCAATACTGTCTATACAAGATAGAATTTTTTTTAAAGCTTAATTCATTATTTATCAGGTACTTTGAGGTGTTCAGAAGAACAGCATATAGCAAATGAAAAGGATGTGGAAAGTATCCAAGGATACAAGTCCTTTGAAGGACTACAGCCTTTTAAAGGGTTGCAGAGAACTCTTAATAGATGGCAACATTTCATTTCCAGGGATTCTGAAGATATAGTCCATATTTTGATCTAGAAATGTTTGTGATCTAGATGTAGCCATGTTTCCTGACTCCTTGGCATCTGTTTAACTCCAATTTTACTAAACATTTAAGACCAGGTGTTCCAGACCAGAATCTTAAAAAGAAAGCGTTCATACTACAATATTTGTATGTTCAATGTCAATTCTTTACCATTGCAGTAGAAAATCATGTCACAAGTTTTTTTTCCCCTATTTTATCTCTGTGAAAACAGCTATTTAAAATTCCTAACATTTTCCAATTTCTTATACAACATTGTTTACTTACTATGATTTAGTGATATTTCTGAAGTTGTAAAGCATTCTTATATAATTATGTAAAGCAGACAGAACTGAGATACTAAGTAATCCATAAAAACAAAAGGACTCACTCGCATCAATCCATTCGAAAAATTGTCAACTGTAATGAGAAATTGTAGGAAGAAACTGGGAGAACAGAGCTGAATTAGAGATGATCACCAAGAGAGAAAAATTTCTCACTAAGATGTATAAAGTTGCATGAATATTACTTGTAAGTTGGTTTTGAAAATGGAACCTAGACAAACTTGACATTTCTGTTATAACTATTTTCAGTCTCACCCTCCTTCTCTGATATTACCCAAGTGATACTTATTACACATATCTAAAAACAACAAAAAAAACCACCATAGGCGAGGTATTTCATCCTAGTACAGTTCCAATCTTAGGTCTAAACTAATTTAAGCTGCCATTAACTTGCTACGAAAGGAGTGAAGATTGGATCATAACTTCTTGGTCTGTGTAGTTAATTTCCAGTTCCAGTCCACAATTCCCAAGACACTGCAATGCTGGACCTTCAAAAGGAAATTGTTCTAATTCATTTGCATGATCTAAAAAAACTGCAAACAAGATAAAGTCATGTGATTATTTTTTTTCTTTTTGAGATGGCAACAGTTTGCGGCAATCAGTTGCCAATACCTTGATTGTGTCCTATTCTTTTGCAAGTAAAAGACATCTTTAATAAAGTTTAAGAAAGGAAAGAACAAGTGATTTTATACCAATCAGTTGTCAAGAACTTGACTTTTCTTTTTTTCCTTATATACATATAAACTAAACTTGAACGTTATTGTTTAAGACATAAAGCAAAAGTGATTTCTTACAGCAATCACCTGTCAGTATTTTCATTATTTGTAGCACTCCAAGGCTTCCCTATTTTCCTTATTTTGTAGCTCGACATTTAAAGGAAAACCTTTTAGCTCAGAGCTGGCTAGTGCCTGAACATTACATGGCTTCACACAGGAAGAAACAGCCCTTTACCTTTGTTCACCAGCAGCGAGGCCAAGCACCACCGTCATTCTCCAGAGCTGAGGGGCTGCTCACTCTTTGTTCCCACAACAAGCAAGCCCTAGTTTTTTTTTGCTCCCAGCACACTACACTACTTTGTCATTCAGATAAAAATGAGAGGCTGAAAGCAAGGAGGTAAATTGTTGCAAGAAGGTGAAAGCCCTTGGAAGAAGGATTTTCTCCCCTTACCTGGGAGCAACTGATCATGCAGGTCTGCGAAAAGCTTCTGGAGGGCCCAAGACAGCTTGCAAAGCAGGGAGTTAGTGGCAGAGCTGGAGAGTAGGGGTCTATACAGAGGAGCTGGGAACAGACATATGAGCCAGACCTCAGAGCTGAGGGAAGGAAAAAATCTTCTCTTAAGGGCCTGGAGAGGGATGCCATAGGTCGGAGCTACTAAAAATTACTGCTGGTCTGAGAGTAAAATGCCTCAGTCCTATAGGGACACAGTGGGCAGGCACAGATAAAATGGCTTCCAAATAGGTCTGTCCCACTCCGAATTTTCTCTGTGTAAAACATTGCCATGTCACAGTTTAGTTTCTACTAAAAGCGTTACAGATTCAAACCCCTCGTGGTTTTCTGGGGATTCTCACTGTAAGGAGAAAGGTAGGCAGATCCACCTGAAATCTCTGGTTATTGAATTATTCCTCCAAAATGGAGTGCAAAAGAGTCAGGGACCATTACCTACATCCTCACTAGCTCCAGCAATGCCACCTCCAGTTTGCTGGGTTTTGCACTTTGAAAGTCTGAAGGGCAACCAGATACTCTGAAACCATTTGAAAGAGAAAAGACATTGGAAGATGCAAAAGCTGAAACCAGTGCATCTTTTTCAACAACATAAACTCTATTTCCAAGCTTTTGGCACTTCCATGACTGTAGAAACAGAAAAAGGGCAAAGGCCCTTGGAAAATTCAAAAAGACAGGAAGGTAGTTTTTTGTGGTGGTGTTTTGGTTTTAAACAAGCCTGCTACCTTAAGTTCAGCTCACATCTTATTTCCCTTATTCTTATTTGCCTTTCATACTGCATAAGAAAAAAGCTGTGTACAGTCACTAACTTCATGAATGTAATGTGCTAAAAAAAAAAATCAGCTCTAGTTTAATGGTTTTGCAAACCATCAAACACCTCATTAAAAAAAAAACACCTAAAACATCTCACTAGTTCTAGCAGTGTTTTCCGTGTATGAATATATTAACAGCAAGAATCTCAGCCCAAATTCCTAATTGAAAAAGTTTGCAGTACACTAGCAGTCTTCAGTAGGTGGCTTAGAAATATGAGACTAAAGAAAGATTCGTTTCTGTAAATGTCTGTATCAACATCTGATTTTGCATGCTCCAGAACAGTTAACTTTTAGTGAGTTACTTATTTACTTTTGCATTTTTTCAGCTTTATTGTACCTTTGGAGAAGCACAATTGTAACAGAGGGTGTCCAAAAATTTATAGACTTGGACCCCCTGACAAAGAATAGAAACCAATGGGCCAGACAATACTGTGTACAGAAATGTTTTATATTACATTAGTTTGCAAATGACTACATTTTCTACTTTCCCCATCAACCCCATGATGGAATTTTGGCCAATATTTTAAATGTATCCAAAAGTAACATGTCTACTGTTGTGATCAGAATTTGAAATAAGACTTCACAGCTGCTTTTTTCTATTTGTTGGAAATCAACCAACCCTTCCTAAATGTTTCAATTGCTGTCTACTTATCTCAGTACAGTATTAACTAGTTAATTACTGCTTATTGCATAGACCTACTTTTAGACATTTGTTTGAAACATTTGCACTGATCACCTTTAAAACTCATATATAAGTCATATAAATCATACAGTCTTGGCCTCTAATGGTAATCTTCACTGACTGTTCTTTCCCCCACCCCGTTTGAGCACAAGGTGATACTGCCCTAACGATTTCTCTAACTCTTACTTTATGGAGTCTCTCAGAAATCTCCGCATTTCTATCAAGCACTTTCAGCAGCTGTTCACACTGCACCAAAGTTATCAAAATGCCAGTTCATTACATCAGCGCTTCTGTTTTCCTTGTGTAATTTTCTAGGAGCAGCAGTTGTTGCATCCACCTGAAATTCCAGTTAGTAATTAATATGAGCAATTCTAATAAATGTAAGGCAGAAGACAGACATAGGAGTATGGACCACATTACTCCAAGGTCATGCATAGTGGGCCATGTATCTTTCCACCCACTTGCCTCACTGTGGTGAATACAAAATGAATATGGGAAACAGAAAATGAAAAATTCTCTCATTGAATATATTCAGGATGCATCAATTTAATATTCTAACACTGGACACTGTGCAATGACCAAAATCTCCCTTGCCATTTTCTAGCACATCGTTGTCACATGTGGCAGAATATACTTTCACTGAAGGACTCTGAAAGAGAAGTGTCATTTAGCACATTACCTGTGTCAGATTATACCCTTAAAAGAAAAAAATGGCCTCAAATGGTAAGCAACATGGGTTACAGCCAGCTGTTCACTGTAATGGCCAGTACAGACTACTGTGATCACGAAGCTGTTTTTCGGATGACAGAGGTTGCATGATTTTCTGGAAGAAGTGTCTCTTTGAATTAACTGTATTGTTCAGTCATCCCTCCCCCAATCCCAGGTATCTACCACCAGCAGCTCACCAGTGATGGTAACCAGAAGTCACACCAATTTCTTCAATGGTTAACTGCCCTCACTTGTTAAAGCTGAAGGACTATGGGGCATGATTTACTTCACATTGAGCTAAATGACATTTTAAAAATCTCTACACAGCTGAACAGTAACTTACACCACTGAATGAAGAAATTTTTTAGCTTGATTTCCTAACAAAACAAGATTTGTTTGATGAAGGTGTTTGTGTTTGTTTCTCTCACCTCTGGGATATACAAGGGTCTGTTCATCCTTTGATACCTTGCTCTTAACTTTGAGCTTGTTGGCTAATTTTAACCAAATTTGAGACAGCAGGACAGATCTCCCAGATCAGCTGTTTTCACTAGAATAGTGAAGGAAAAAGACTTAATTAGTGCCTCCTGATAAGCAAAAGACTGCAGAATATACTTGTTTCTGACTTAGCATAAAGAACCAAGATCCAAGTGAAACATTAAGAATGCCTTTGCCCCCCCCCCCAAAAAAACCAAAACCCACCCACCCCCACCCCCCCGCAAACCTAGTTGGAATTCTCACTTTTCCAGGCAGAAGAGAATCCAACCACAAGACAAAATACGTAGGAAATCAGACAGCATTAGTGCTACTTGTTTTATATGTTGACTGCAGATGATACTGTGAGATCACAGTTAGAGTTTCTATAAAAAAAAACCAGGTTATTGCCAAAATGATAAGTGAAGTAAATGAAAAAATATTTTTACCACTCTCTTTTTACACGGATTACCTTCACATAAGCATCAAAAAAAATTCTGCTCTGAAATTTGAAAACAGTATTTGTATGCATATATATATATATTTGATTGCATTATATTTTGCTCCTATGGCAATCATGTGGAAGAAAGGCTAGTAGACGGGTTAGAGAGGAAGCATAACCTGCCACATTCTTACTCAAAGAGACAAAATACATAACAAGAGTACATGACTAACTGGAAAAACTGTTACTGGAGTGTGATGTACTGATCCCAAATTGTTAACTTGGAGCAACATAAGGCAAAGCTCCTATGACAGACCATAGGAGGTCTGTGACTGGGATATTGGGTGTTATAGCAATCTATTTAAAGACTATACGAGACTGGCTGTATAGCCATTCCACAACATTTTTCTTTCTCCTGATGCAGTTTCACTTCAAACAAATAATCACAGTGATTTAAGTAATAATCTTGTATCTTAATCTACTGACAATTTTTGTAGAAAAGATACTAAACACACGGCAATCAAATAAAATTAAAGGCTTTGCCCATCTGCTGTCCATTGCACCCAGGTATGAATCTTGATTCCAAAACCAGAAACTTTATTGCACTGACCTACTAAAAAAAAAATGCTTAATAAGATTACATTGCACACTTTTGCTTCTTTCCATTCATAGCCATGGAAGTTGTGAGCCCTATCATTGTGTTATGAGTTTTGCTCTTCATTGCTGTATTGTTATTAGACAGTTTCTGAAATTTTTTTTTAATTGCTCTCAGTTCTTAAATGTGACTGGCTTCACATCTAACCCATCTGCTCTTCCTGTTTGCATTCCTTAGTGTACAATTCTTAACATTCATTAATTTCAATCATTCCCGTTTCCAAATTGCTACATGACTATTTGCCATGGCGTACAGGTTTATTGTCATGATAATGACAAATGCTGAGAACTTTACAATATCTCTTTATTTTCATCCCTATGTTCAAAAATGTTTGCTCACATACACAATTCAGTGGCTATACAAGCATTAGTAAGTTTCTGTACAAATGATCCATTTGCGCACAAAGGACACCACTGAACTGCAGTTTCAGCACATTTCATATTTGAAACAGAATTCCTAAAATGCTTGTAGACTCTGTTCCTCGTGCAAATATGTGTTTATCATTCATTATGTACCTCTCTGAATTATGAAAAAAAATTCTAATGTACAAATCCTGAAGTTCAGTTACAACTACAATTATAAAAAGCTGAACACAAGCCTTGAACTCTCAAAGAACAAAAAGGTATTTTCAAAGCGGAATTAATATCTGTATGGCTTTAGGACTAATAACATCTTCAGAAATGCAATCACTTTTTCCAGTGCATGTCACAGTACTGTAAAGTCCCAATCCTACGTGCTGACTCTTCAGCCCACTCAGATAACAGTTGACTTTGTAGAGGATTGGCAATCAAACAGAAATGGTTCTCTATTCTGTGTGTTATGAAGAAAACTATTAAAATAAATTTCATAAAGAATATATTATTTATGAAACCAAGCAGTATTATTCACTGAAATGAATACGAACACTTTTTTAAAGAATGTTCCAGATCATACAAATAAAAACAAGGTATACAAATTATAGAGCTGTGTGCTGGTTTATGATTGCTGTATACCCTTCAGTGATGACTAAATTATTTTTATTTACCTTGACAGAAACCAGTGCTGAAGTATAGACAATTTTAATTAATTCATATCATATTTACAGACACTTCATCAAGTTGAGTGAGAACTATCCATTTTATGGTAATCTAATATTTTTTCTTGAAAATGTAATTTTACCTTCATTTTAAATTTTCTTTTTAAAAATATATTTATCTGAAATCATAATACAAACTATCATCACAACAGAAGTATTCTAATATGGGCAAGCAGAACATACTGCTGTGAAAGTACTGTGAAACAGCATACTTTGAAGAGTGGTTTTGGGATGCATTTCTCTCTATTTTAAAATGTTTCCACAATACCAGTTATTATTTCTTATTGAGCAAGTTGTGGAGGATTTGCACCTTCATCAAAGTTACACAGCATGCTATTTAGTACCATGTTCACTGATTAGTTTTAAAATAATGTTTCTAAAGCCATTTTGATTTGATTCAGTCCTTTGCTGACTGGCTTCAGTCTTGTTTTGAATTCCACTGCCCACACAGCATCTCCATCTTAGACTCACTTAACCCTCTCACGTCCCTTTTTGTCCATTTCTTATTTTCATTTCACCCTTTTCATTTCCGATTTCCATACTTTTCCAATTTCCACTCTCCAAATTACTACACTGCGTGTAGTGTACTGCACTATGTGTGCAGTACATCCTTCTCCCCTACATTACATACGCCTTGTCTGTGTTCATTGTAAAATTTCCAGGGCAGATACTATCTATGCCTTTATACGTGCAAGAACATTTCTCTTGTTGATCAGTCCCCGTGCCTAAATATAACTAAACTTGATTAAAAAATTTCCCAAAAAACATGCTAAAATGTGGCCTATTAACAATTATGTTTCTTCAGTTGATAAGCAAGCAGCAGGCACAGATAGAGTTTTCAACCTCTTTGCTTCCTCCCACAAAAATTTTATCATATTTGATGCATGAGTAAAATCAAGACTTATTTGTTTGAATGAGGCAAGGCCATGAGGAAGACAGATGTTGAATGCACCAGTTTCTGTTATCCTAAATCATCTGTGTGTAGCTGATCAGAGGTTGGGAGCGGGGAATGGATGACAGGATCTCTTGAGATGTCTCAAGCTATATTCTTTTTTATTTTAGGTAGGGGGCTTTTCTCATTTAATTATAGGCAATCGTCTCTGTTCTGAAGCAAGACCTTAGAAAGGATAACTCTTTAGAACTGAAATAATGTTAAGGAAAAGTTATAAATGAATATACTTTGAATATTGTTTTGATTATCCATCACAGCTTTGAGTTTAGAAACATAGTAAGGTGGTATTTTGTTTGTTTGGTTTTTAATCACCCAGTCCTGAATAAGTTTGTATCTCCCAAATGACTCGGTCCCTCTAGGAAAAAAGTTATAGATCTAACCTCGTTCCAAATGCACTGTAAATCAACACTTACTTTAATACGACTAAAATGATAGCAAATGGACATATTTAGTCATACAGCATCTCACTTCTTAGCTTTTTAGTAGCTTGCTGATGCACGTCATAAACACTATATGAGAATCATGTGCCTGCCTTTTATAGGAAAAATATGCAGAATGGTCTAAAACCTTCAACAATGCATTACAAAATTGTGCTGCCTAAGTAAATTCGTATTATACTATCTGGCTATAAGAAAAAATGTTAGGCATAATAAGTCATTGAAATGACTACAAATATCTACTGAAAAGAACAATGTTAACTCTGGCTGCTTTATAAGGGAAAGTTAGAACATTAACATAAATCAAGTTTAACTGTGAAGCAGCAGCATTTTCATTTCTGATTTTAAAAGGTGCTGCTTTTTAATAAAATTGACAATTCAAACAATTTCATCTGGAAAAAATAATCACATTCTCACTAAAAAACAAAAGCAATGTTACAACACTGAAAATTGACGTGGTGAAAACAAATACACAAAACCTTTTGGCTGCTGATAAATCTTTCTGGTGGGTATGGACCAGCAATCACACCAATTTCTGGTTATTGATTGTTGTCTGAAGGGTAAGTGAAGGCTAGGGGTCCATAGCTTCATCTGCAACGGCAGCCTCCACGGTGCCAGCTACCCATCTTCCCACTGCATATTCAACCTCCTCAAAACCAGTGCTACATGCTTTTTTTCTGCTGGATCCTTTCGCTGCCCTTCTTAAAGCCCAGCACATAAACTCATCTTCTCACCCACATAAAACACACACCCTGTATGTTCAGTCTCTTCCCATGTTCTTTTCCAAATTTATCCTAAACCACAAGGGAAGGTATGTTTTCAGGCTTCACCAGGACCTACCTGGCAGTAGGCAGAACCTACCACCATCACCCCAACTCAGTAGAGGAACATAATTTTGTGTCTGTTCATGTGTCAGTAGTGGAAACGACAGTTTGGGAGCCTAAAGTCTTGGTGAAGTCTAGACTGCTACTGATGGTTGATGGTGTGGGCAGCAAGTTAAATATCTACAGGACAGCATGGATTAACTGTAAAAAGCTAATTTGCAAAACAAAGGGTAATACTCCATGAACTTTGAACCCAAAGAAAAACAAAAAGGAAGTTCTGAAACAAGAAGAAACTTCCAGTCAGAAAACAGACACTGGCCGGAGAAGGATTATTAACGTCCAAATAAGACTTAGTATTACTCACTTAATAGTAGCAAATTATAGCAGGATACTGAAGCCATAAAGGTCTAAATTTCCATTTATGTGTAATTATAAATGAGGAAGCACAAAGCAGTATGATCCGAGTTTAGAGTCTAGCCTTGGCCAAGGATACGTTCCCTAGCATACTTCAGTTAGGATAACATATTCTCCTCCCTCCAGCTTCCTCTTTTCTTCTCTCGCACTGTCTGGGATGCTGGATTTATTTTACAGGCTATTTATAGCGTTTGGACTTAGTTGTTCTCCGTAAGTCTCTAGGATGACTTGTAATTTCAAGCAAAACCAATGGTGAATGAGGCCACAGCAGAACTCTCTTACCCTACCCATCTTCTCCTTTCCCCACATGCCGATGTGATCCCATATCACAGCCAGGCACAGTCTAACTGAAACGCCTCAGATTCTCAGAGTGCGTCAGTAGTGCCAGCCAGGTGTCAGCTGACATTTTTGCACCCCATTAAAGAGGAACCAAATCTCCCCCAAACTGAAGACAGCAATTAATCACAGAAAACACCTACTTAATGATACAGAAAAAAAAGTTATTTTCTCCCCCATCTCCATGAAAATTGAAAGAAATATTAGTTATATTCAAGTAATTAATATTATTGCATGCAAAAATAACATTTAAATATAAAAGAGAAATATGGACACAGGAGCCAAGACAGCCCCACAGCTGCATGACCCTGACGACACCTCCAGATGCACCTCTGTTGCCTGCCAGTAGCAAAACTGAAAAAGGAGCCAGCAGAGGTGACACCAAGGAGTTAGCAACAGCCCCACATGATGTAGCTAGAACAAGCATTGCAGAGTTTGGCATCTGGTCCCTACTTCTGCCAAGTATGCCCTGTTTGTTTCCACAGCTGTTAAATGCGTTTGCTCAAAAAGGAAAAAGCAGAAAGAAGAAAGAGCAGCTAAGAGATATACGAGTGACTGCAGGAAGAAGTATGAAGCCAACACGCAATTTACTCCCAGATAACAATTTGCTTTAGAAAATGTATTGCTAGTTATTAGGACAAGTCTGAGATATTCTTAGATGAAATCCATGCATAAATTCATATGGCATATTTATGTTTATATCTTCAAAACACTGTAGGCAATTATCACAAGGTTAACAAATACATTTGATGTAAACAACGTTTCCCCACTTCCTATATATATATTTTAAATTACCTTGTAATAATCTGCTCCATCCAGCAGAGAAAATTATTTTAGGCAAACTGAAATCTGCCCTAGTTGTTCCAGTTTACCTGAAGGTAAAAGGATACCAAATTAAACAATCACATTAAGTTAGGTAACTTGTTAAAAATTCTTGCGATGCATTGAGCATAAATGTATTTCATAAAACAAAGCAGCAATTAAAATAGTAAAATCACAATTAACACTCTTGAATAAATTAAAAAGAATCTTATTTTGAAATAGCATCTCCCTTTTAAGTTTAGCACAAAAAAAAAAGTTTAAGAAAATAAAGAATTGCATTTAAATGAATTAAGGAACTCTAAATATTTAGACTTCAAGAAGAACAAGGTGAACACATCATTTCAGGATGCAACAAACATGCCATATGCAGTTTCTGGCTAAATCTTATCAAATTCTTTGCTTCTAGCAATGTTTTCATCTTCACAGTGGAGTAATTTCTGGTTTGATTAGCATAACTGACCCTGGTTTACAGCTGTGAAAGCGAGCCTTCTTAATATGGCTAAACAGAATGCATATTCAGTTAAAACGTGGCCTCTAGATATATGTGAAACTCAAATTCAGTTACCCTCTCCTAGGTAAGATATACAGATCCTTTGAAAGTACAGATATGAGCTAAAGCCGATGTCTTTTAAGTTATGATACTAACTTAGAGCTTAAACAAAATCAACTACATAGATTTTTATAAAACAGTCTTTGCTAACCTGAAGTCTATTAAAAGAAAATAAAGAGTTTAGAAGTCACATTGAGTACTTTACCTCTGCTGGAGTTCCCCACACTGTTTTATCCGTTTTATATTTTTCATAATTTGTATTCAAAAATTTTTTTTCCCCTTTCTTGCAATAGTAATGAAATTTCTTCAAAGTCAGTTTCAGTAGTTGGTAGGAAAAAACTGAGGAAAAAATCAGGGATCTTTTTATTTTATGTTATTTTCCAACTGAAAAAAAAGGAAATTGAATATTCTATATTATTCAATTTTTCTCTCCCCCCCCGCCCCCCCCACCTTTTCTTTTTTTTTACACCACTTGTGTTACACCTAATGACAGTAGTTTCACAAAGAAAGCTCTGGCAAGATAGCTAACAAGGTATCCATAGGCTACCTTGTCCTCGCGCCTATCTAGGTCTTAGCACGTACGCAGTAAGAAGATTGTATGGGGCAACTCAACTTCTCTGTTAACCTCAAGACAGTGGTTAGGGTTGCCCATTATCCCCCTTAAGTTTACACTAGAATGTGTACCACTATGCATCAAGCATAGGCCTACTACGATGCCAGCGTAAACTAAACAGTCAATGCCATTCTAATTTGTAATTATTGTACAGACCAGTTCTGACCAGCAGCAACCTAGCCTTGTCTTCATTAGTGCACCTGAAATGGCTCTCCCTGACAGAGCTGAATCAGTGGAGACAAATTTGAGAGCTCTCAGAAGGTGGTGGTTAAAAACTGCCCCTTTCCACCAGGAGTATTGTCAGAAGTGATTACCAAAAGTTCCATATTATAAACCGTAATGGAGAAATCCAGACTACTAGAAGTGTAATGACGAACCACGTGTTGTCAGCAACAAACAAGAGGCTAAACTTAATGTTTTCCTCTCTTTCAACTCCAGTGGTGTGGCCAGTAATTGTGTTCACCCAAGACCAGAATATGCATCAGGAGTTCTGGTTGTCCACAATTCAGTCTATATAAAGCAGAGTTGATACTGTTAAATGGTAATTGTACATCAGGCAATATAACTTAACTGTTCCTGTGAGACAGTATATCTACTCGTGAACTATGACCCAGGTTCATATTCATTAATGGGAAACGAAGACCAGATTTCCATGATCAGAAATCGGCACTAGCATGCAAAACTCAAACTATTAAGGCAAGTATTTTGTGCCTGTTATATTACAAGGATGCTTTGCAGTACTGCAGAGGATTCTAGGTTAAATGAATGATTTAGGTCCTGAAGATAGCACAAAATCTGCCTAGTTCATGGATCTCTGTTCTTCCCATGTAACAATGATTTAGAACAATTATCATTATTAAGTTCTTATTGTTAAATGAGGGATAAAAGAGTCTCAGTAGAGCCTGCTTATGTCTGAAACCACTTCCATGGTTATTCAGAGTCAGCTTGAAATTCTCTTATCTTGAAAGCACATTGGAAACTAGTTAATACAAACATTCATAGTCAGGGAAGGAAATCTCCTTCAGGACTGGAAATTGATCATGATTTTCAGGGGTGGTTGTTTTTTTTAAATTGGAGGCCTTGAATCAAGTGCTGTTTTTCCAGCAGAAAATGAGGGGATATAATGTTCATTCTGTTCTAAAGAATAATTTCTGGAAATGTCAAAATCCTCCCTAAAGCCTAGTATTTATTGCTTTATGTTTTATGGCTATTTTGACACCTGTTTGCCCCTTTTACACAACTCTGTCCATGTGTAGTAGGAATTTTTTATAAATGTTCCATGGAAGGTCAGTGTCTACGGAAGCAAATCCTGGCTCAGAGCTGGAGTGGAGGTACCTAATACATTTCCATAAAGCTTTGCACTAACCTGTACACAGTAATAGCTAAGTGCTTAACTGATGATGGTCAATTTTTCCTTCATAAACCACATGCAGCTCATAAGCTATTAAAGCATGGCTCTCATGTTTGTGGAGTTGTTGATAATGTGGACTGTCAAGTAATCTGAAATTCTGGCTACTGGAAGAGTGCTAGCAGGGTCTGCTAAACGTCAGCCATCTAAGATGATATGTGTCCTGTGGGTATTTTTCATATGAAGCTCCAAGAAGCTTCTCAGAAGTGTGAGGAAAACTGATTTTTGTTTGTCAAGGGATGGGAGGCTTGGGCTATCTGAGGCCAGGTAAGGCTTCTGCTGCTAAAGGGTAGGTATGGATGGAACTAGGGCAGGGCAGTTGGATGGGGAATGGTGAGAAGGGAAAAACCTTTGATTTCTCTGTCTCCAGGCAAACAAGAAATGTGGCATGGAGACTAAGCTGCTGCTTCAGTGGTAGTTTCTGGTACACTGTACATAACTAAACACTGTCTTAGCTGGTTTTCTAGAGCCTGACACAGAAAAAACAGGAATAGGGTTGTGACTGACTTGCCTAATCAGCTGCTTGGGCTGCCTGTCTAGTCCTGGGCAAAAACATTAAAGAAGGTTAGGCACCCCTCCTTTAAGGGCAGTAATCCTGGTCTGATGCTGTTAAAAGTTAGGCATGTAGACAATCTGATTTATTTTTAAATCATACAGAACTGAAGTAAGATGGAAGTGTTTTGAAAAAAAGTACAAAGGAGGAGTTAGTGAACTTTTACTGATACGTCCCTAGCTATTGCCTCTCACTTTTCTGCCTGTTGCAAAAAGTTTAAAGCACATCTTGCTTTTGTTTTCCCTTCAGCTGATGTTATAAAAGACAAAGTGTCAACAGATGTTCTCTATTGGACAGGTTTTTGGTCAATGGGGGACAGAGTATCAGCAACATCAGCAAAGCACATTTAGGGAAACAAGACTGATTTTGATGTGAAATCTTCTAAGGGAGACCCTGCCACCATTTGATATGAAGTCATGGTTACTTACATTATAAATCTGGGCATCTAATTTTAAAGACAGGGTAGAACTGTCTTTTTTGAAGCATATAAAGTCTTAGCTGCCACAGATAATGTCAACTCAAATTATTATTTCCATTCCAACATAGATTATAGGACAAGAGAACATACTGGAAATTAGAAAATAAATTCAGCACATATATCAGAAAGCACCTTTCATGTAGAGAATAATAAATACTTAGAATAGCCTGCAGGCAAAGTTGTTGAGGCAAAAAGCACCAGTGTCATTCAAGAAACAATTAGATATCATCCTTGGGGAAACAGACTACTAAAAAGAATATGCCCTCATGGACCAAATGACCTTTATTCATTCTCCAAAATTCTCTCACATTCTTATAATTCTATTGAAGAATATTTCAGCATTTTGACCTCAAGCAATGTCAATTCTTCCTTGAATTATCCTGTTCATCAGTTCACTGCTGAGGTTGATCCTTTCTTATACTATAACAAATACATAACAATCGCCATCCCTGTAACATGACAATATTTTGAGTATATAATCAAAACTCATTTTCAGTTCCATGATTGTACCCAGTCTTGTATCCAGACTGACTACAGAAAGTTTTTCAAGCATTTGGAAAATAAATAAACAACAACAACAAAAACCCTCTCCGGGTTTTAAAATTAACTGTAAGAAATATAGCTATTCTCCACTCCTGGCACACAGCATGCACCTTTTAGATGAAACACATATAGAAAAACAACAAGGTAATTTTCCCTCAGAAAGCTAAGCAGATTCATGAAGGTCCTTGTGGCTTTGCAGTGGTCGCAAAAATAAATCTCTTATGTTATTGCTGGAGTTTTTCAGCTGTTTATTTTGTTTTAATTCAATACAGATAAAAATTAATATAAAATTAAGCATTAACAATGATTGTCTTAGTTTATTGGAAAGGTGTAGCCCACTAAACATTTTAAGGGACTACTTGGAAAATGTAATCACTGCTATAAACAAGGAAAAGCATAGTTTATCTCTAATGATATACTGAGGTAAGCGGAAACAATATAGTTGGACAAAGGGAGCTTTGACAACTTAGGCAACTGGGGAAAACAGCGTTATCTGTAAAGCTGTGTATTCTTCTTTTTTACTTTTGATATACTTGACTCATACACACAAGTCGCTAGTCTGATGTTTTCTTCCCCCATCCATAATCTTAGGAAGTACTTTTGAATCTGCTAGCACTCTGCAACGCACTGTGAATTCCTACTGAAATTAAGACACACACACAGCATTTCATAGGACTAGCTCTATGTACTTAGAGCAATAGCAAAGGAAAAGGTGCATCTGGAAATCTATTCCCAAACAGTATCTCTATGGTTCTCTCTACATTTCACAAACTGAAGCTCAAGGGGAACTGCATGGCAGGAATACAATCTTAAAAAGCTGCAAAACTGTTGAGAAGACAGGTGTTCACTGGGTGTTCACTACACTATATAAAAACCAAGCTAGTGTAAATTACACAAATATTTAAGATTATCAAAAGAGAAAGGTACTGACATTTTACAGAGTTTTTCTAAATGGTACAGACTATCAAGCAAAAAATGGTACAGACTATCAAGCAAAAGCATTCATTTAGTCTAGGTTAAGAAATTTATCAATACTGCTGTGTTATAAAAACAGCAAAATATAAATATATATATATTTTAAAAATAACAAATGTGGTGGGTTGACCCTGGCTGCAAGTTCTCCACATTCCATTGAATTAGATTAAAGGCTCTAATACACCAATGTTGTTAAGCAATAAGGTATTTTTAGTGTTGAAGCTTTTAAATATCTGCAGAATTTTAGTATTTAATAACTTTGAAGAAATAAATTGAAGTTTAATAGCATGGAAACATCAAACCATTACTTTCATTGTGACATTGCTACATATTACCAGTACATAGAAAAATTCAGATTCTGCCACAAAGACTATTTATTTTAGAAATGTAACATGTAAGTATTATTGGAAAAGACAGAAATGCTACATAAATTTTTAGAGAATTCTTCCTGAAGACATTTTTTTTCTGCATGCAGGAAAGTAACATTATTATCAGTTACCAGGAGTGCGAGAGTTCTGAAAACTAGAAAAAACATCACTTGTCATATTATAGTTTCCACCTGCTATATTTCCACGTGTCCACTACAGTTTCATTTCTCTTGGTATTAGAATTTGCAACACAGACTTTCCTGCAATAAAATGGTTCTGCTTCTTTTCAGTTTTGCATTGGATCCCATCACAACTTATTTGTGCTACACTTCTTGTTCATTACATTTTACTCATGTTGTTATCATTTTCACAAACTTTCCACAGATGGACATTTATCCATTTTGTTAAATTACTGAAGTAGTCCTATTAATTGACAGAATCACTGACATGGATACATGTTGGCAGGATTTATTGTTGATTCCTTGACAGAGTCCCTTCATACCAGAACATTTACCTCTTGGCGAAGTTTTTTTTGTCATTAGTTATACACAGTGTCAACCCTAAGAGCCAAGGTTTGAAGTCAGATTCCTGAGAAAATACAGTTGTCCTCATCAACTTTAGCACTAGAACCATTATTCTGTAGTCATCTACAGCAAACTGTATTTGCATAATATTAGTTGAGATACTGGTGGAAGTCATTATGCAATCAACTGCTACGTTCAGCGCTTTTTTTTTCCATTTCAGAACCTTCACCCAAATCATTTATATAAATATTTTAAAAGCTGCAATTTAAACACTGAATTTTGTAGTAACCTAGTAGTAAAACCAGGGCAAAAAGGTGTCATTTACAGTTTTTTAGTCTCGCTCTTGTGAGACGCCACCTGGAGTAAAGTGTTCAGCTCTGGGGCCCCCAACATAAGACATGGACCTGCTCAAGCAGGTCCAGAGGAGGGCCACAAAGATGATCAGAAGGCTGGACTACCTCCCCTATGAGGATAGGCTGAAAAAGTTGAGCTTGTTTAGCCTGGAGAAGAGAAGGCTCCGGGGAGACCTTATAGTAGCCTTCCAGTACTTAAAGGGGGCCTACAAGAAAGATGGGGAGGGACTCTTTATCAGGGAGTGTAGTGCTAGGACAAGGGGTAACAGTTTTAAACTGAAAGAGGGTAGATTTAGATTTGATATTAGGAAGAAATTCTTCATTGTGAGGGTGGTGAGACTCTAGAACAGGTTGCCCAGAGAGGTTGTGGATGTCCCATCCCCGGAAGTGTTCAAGGCCAGGTTGGATGGGGCTTTAAGCAACCTGGTCTAGTGGAAGGTGTCCCTGCCCACGGCAGGGGGGTTGGAACTAGATGAACTTTAAGGTGCCCAAGCCATTCTATGATTCTATGATTGTTCCTCCCATTTTACATAGTGTCAGACAAATTTCTATCTAATACATTAAAAACTAGTTTTTTTCTCAAAAATAGATTTTGCTGTTTAGTAAAACACAAATAATGTCCACATTAAGCAAAAAAAAAAAAAAAAAGAAAAAAGTGTGAAACTGAGTATATTTTCCTTCTTATTTTCTAGAAGATCATTCCTATTGTTCTTTGGTATTTGTATCTTGAATTTGCATAACCCTGGCCTTTCTAAAAGGCTAAATGAAAAAGTTAAAGAAAGTTTTCTGAAAAGGTAACCTTTTAAATTTGTTTGCCTACACTTCAGACATTTGAAAAATACCATCCATTTATATTCTTAAAAAAAAAAAATCTAAAATACTGCAGCTAGTCAAAAATGGTGAAGAGACATTTCAAAGGACAGGAGATTTCAACCTTAACTGAATCCCAGCTACATCTATTAAAATTGGCTTTAAAAGTTACAGAATGTAATAGAGGGTCTTCTCAATGTAATACTGTATTACTCCTTATTGCACACTTGCCAGGGCACTGTCCAATCCAATGTATTCGCTCAAAAGGAAAATGATAGTTAATGGGTTTTATAAATTAACCCTGTTGCTGCGTCTATGCATGTTGTCCAGTTACCTAGATGAAACAGGAGCCCTCTGGCCATTTCTGTAGTGAAATTTCTAGGTGCACAATGGATATTTCCAACAGTGATTTGGATGTCAGAAACCCACTTGCTTCTGTGGATTTCCACCAAAATATCTATTGGCACATGCTGAAAAAAGTAATCTCTAGTGAGAAACAAAGGGGATGAAACCAATACTACTACTGCATGGGCAATTTTCTTTGCTCACAAAGAATTTTAAGAGATTTAGGATTTTCATTGGTTGGTTCAGTTTTGTGGGTTACCAATTTTGTGAGTGACCAATTTTGTGAAAACAAAGAATTACCTTCTTATTTAAGAGTTGATGTCTTCAAAGGTTCAGACACTCTCAGTTGAAGTCATCCTCAACAAATATAGCTCCTAAAATCTCTGGGGAGTGGTGCAGGAGATGGAAGGACAGGTGAGTGAAAGAAGAACAAGAGGAAGAATGCCACCACATTTATTTTTTCTTGCCAAATTCTGTGGGCTTCCACAATCTCCCCCACAGCAGTACTCTTGACAGCAGTTTAATTCTACTAAAGTTAACAGTTAGACCAGCAAAGGTTGCTCAAAGGAATGCAGTTCCTCTCTGCATGTCTAGAGGTGTGCTTACTGTCTTAAACAAAAACACCAGTGCAACCCTTGTACTTCATGACAACGCAGGAAAGGGTTAGAAATTTCCATTTTGAAATCCCTGCCCCTCATCTTCTGTAATTCAATGATCAAATTTAAAAAGCAGTAGGAAAATAAAACATGGATTCAGCCAACATTGCAAACTTGGACAGGTCTTCCATTTCAACTATTTTGAATAGCACATGAAAAAAACTGTATCAGAGGTGTGGTCTCATGGACACAGAAGAAAGGAAGATATTTAACCTAGCTGAACCTGTCTCATGTTATATGGAAAGATTTTCAGAGTGCAAAGGATATAACAGCTGCCAGCAAAGGAGGAGATGGAACTCTCCAAACTTTTTGAGCTTGAAAATCAAAACCAACTGAATCTTGTTTTTAGATTGAATTAGGAAGAACTTCCAGTTAGTCTAAGTAAAGAAGGAAGATGTCCATATCAGTAGTTATTGATTCATATCTCAAATGATTCCCTTCTATCTCATAAACAAGCATATTTTTATGTCTAATTCCATATTATCCCCTCCTTTTCTGTCAATGGTACTATCCAGCTGAGAATATCTGTGAGGTTTCTCCCTTGGAAGACTGGCAAAAAAGACAAAGGCAAAGCCTTGGAGTACAGTCATCCTTCTGTCTGGGTACCCAGAGGAAAGGTCCTGCAGGCACTGTAGTCATCTGCTGAACTATCTTACTGTTTTGTCAAATGTATCCCAAAGCAGGTTTTATTTATTTTATATCCCCACTATTTTGCCATAGGATTTCATCTGCTTGCTGCACTCAGGCATCAGACATGCCTTGAAGGAGCCTATAGGCTACAAAAAAGCATTTGCTCAAAAGTTTCTATACCACATCATGTTATCCTAGAACTTGGCCCCCGAGATATCAATGGATTGTTTATTTCACACATTTCTAAAAATTAAGGAAAGCAAAACTGCTGATGTGTTTTATAGGATCCTTGACCTATGAAATGTGAGTCAATATTATGAGCATTAGGTCATGCACTTTAGCTTGTAAATAGGTTTTTGTACCATCATGCCAATGGATTAGAAACACTGACATCATGACTCACATAAAAATGTAGCTGAAATACCCGACTTCATTCCTTTACCCTTACTTTATCATTCTGAGAAACTGTGAATTATAGGCTTCATTGAATAATGGTTGGTATATACCAAATTACCTTTTCAACATTAAGCAGTTTTTCTAAAAAATACTGTTTCTAATTCTCTCACTTCTTCAGTTATGAAAGTTTCTGATAATCTTGAAAGAACAAAATTACTATGTTCTGTTTTCTCTCAATGCCAAGAACTCACAGGCTTACATTTTCATTTGGAAAAGCTGATTAACATAGGTAAATCATATTCTCAAACTTGCCTATTTGAAAAAGGCTTAAGGAATGTAACAGGCATTTGAGCAGGAGTTCTATAGATAAATTTATGGAAAGGCTATAATTTTCCACTGTTAAAGCCACCTTACATCTTACGTGGTAACCATATCACTTTTCACTACACTGTGCATCATGGTCAAAAACATTTAACTTTTTTCTTTTATGTAATTTACCCAGTGTTTTTCTCTGTAAAATTGACACTTACAAGTAGCTACATATGCACACCACAATATAAACTCCAACCAAAGGGTTCTGGGGACAAAAAGAAGAATTATCCCCACTTTTTCTTCTGAAAAAATTATACCCTTTGATGCAAATTGCTAACACATTTAGAATCACATAACATAAATATGATTTTATATTGAATAGAAAACACTATTAAAAATTCTATCGCAGATCTACTAGTCTACTAAATTCAGCATTGTGCAGCATAGTTTATCATAATTTCTACTGTTTTTATCACCTTTAAATATACAATTCTTCAGAGTTATAGAATAATCATTCCTTAATTGCTCAAGGGATCCTAGCGCTATGGATGGAGATGTACTGTTCATTTTATCGCTCTATCTGGAAAATTCTTAAGTCCCTTGAAAATGCCAGGTTTACCAACCCATTCAGCTCAAAAATCTACTGAGATTGCAGTTACATTTTGCCAAAATTTCAGAAATAAGATCTCATTTCTCATAAATTGCCTTTATAATCCCAGCCATGAATGCACATATTGGTCTTGCAGCCCAAATTTGGCTAGTTCAATTATTCTTCAAAAGTACAAGAAAGCTCTTTTGGTGTTTACATTGACTGCCCAGTATCTAAAGGTATAAAATGCGATACAAATATAACCTGCTCGAGTAACAGCAAAAGAAGGACATGAATAGAGAAAACTGCAAGTGTAATTTCTCTAACAGCACTATATTCACAAAAAATATTTTTCATGCAAAGATATTTCAGATAGACAAAAAAACCCAATATTTTTTATTAGGATGGTGAAGCCAGTATTGATGAATTGGATTATCATAAATTAGGCAATGCAAAGAAACAAGTCCATTTCTTATTCACAGAACATCTATGTGTATTTTCCAAGTAAACAGTATCAAAACAAATGAGCCCAAAATAGTAAAATTCATATGTACTAAGGTTTTCCCAGACAAATGAGATAACAATCAAATTAAGCTTTTACTGTATGTAAATGAGCATTCACTTTCAAAACTTTGGTAATACAGAGGGTATTCAAAAGCTGAGTAACTTATGTCTTATATTTCAATTTAGTCAAGTGATAAGATGCCAAAGAGGGAGGTGAGAGGTAAGATTCAGTTAAGCAAAAGGGAATTGTTTTGTAAAATGTATTTAATGATGGATGACTTCAGAGTGTTCGCAGAAACCTGTATCATTGGCTCACAATTAAAAATTCATTAGGTCTTGCAAGGCCTGGATAACATTTTGTAAATAGAAGCAGCATGTGAAAAATTTGAATGAATGCAAGGGCTTAATAGAATAATCATGGCTTGAACTAGTGCTCCACAAAACAACAATACATAAATATGTATGCATAAAGGACTAAATAGTGCTCACTCTACTTACGCTAGCAGCCCCATTAACTTTGGTTATTCCGGAATCCACAAAACTACTTATAGTAATAAAACAAGCAACACCCTAATAACTTTGGTGGCCATTCCACCATCCCTATTTCTACTGGTAATAACTTGTTATGTAAGCATAACCCATAAAATGCATGAGACCACATCAATAATTTCCCACTGAAGGAATCTTTTTTCTCAGTCGTAGTTTGTTCCTGTTCCCACTCACATTAATTCCAATTCAATTCAGTGAGGGAAGGTTTAAGTCAATGTTAGTTTAATGTTTAGTTAAGATAATGAAATATTTTTATGAAACTGTTTCCATTGGAGATTATTAGACTTCTATCATTGATTTCAACAGATCCAGGATTTTACCCTACGGGTTACATCAAAATCCATCAGTTACACTTAGTTTTTTGTCAACTCCTGCTAATTTATTAATGATACTCATATTCCAAAAACTCTAAAGGAAGTGAAAAAGCATGCACTGCCCTAGATAAAGTGAAGAATAGACCTTTAATGAAACCCAGCATCTAAAAACATTTTTGCCTGAAGTCAGAAGTCACCAATATTTTATCATCACTGGCACAACACAACTCTTATTTCCTCTGCTCCGACTAACAGAGTAGCAAAATGAATCTACCTATTAAACTAGTGGAACATGCAATCAGCACACCAACCAGTGCTTTCAAACACTGATTTGAAATACCTTGGAATGATCTCAAATTAGGTAAATAACTGTGGAAGGCCCTGCTTGACTTTGAACCCAAAAGGAAGCATTCATACACCTGATACTAACTTCTACTGGGTTTAAGGAAACAGTTGCACTTGCTCTTTTAATCCATCCACATTATATGTTTACTTTTCCCATCCAGCAGCAGCTATGGTGGACATCAAGAACCCAGGAATAGCTAGTTTAACCTAGATGTAGGAGATGAATAGTGTGAACTATAAGGAAGGTAGGGAACGAACCTGAGCTCAACATTCGGTGTAGATGTACTGTCTGCCAGATACTGCTGTTGTAATTGGCCTGTTTGGCTGCGATGACTCCTCAGTCTGTCATCATCATCACCTTCTTCACAAACTTAAAGAAATGGTTTTGACTTTTTCCCCTGGTAATAAATAGCACATATTTAAATAGTCAGGAATATTCTGTTTCAACATTATTCCTATTTCTTTAGGATCAAAGTTTTGGCTTTCTCCATCCCCTGCTAATTTGCCATCTCTACACAAATGCACAATAGAGACCATAACACGCTGCTATGTTATTGTATGTTTGAAAGTTTTCCTTACAGGAGAGGTGAAAAAGGAGTGGCTATTAGTTGTTCAAATCTTTTAGTCCTTCCACTAACTTGATGGGACTATTTTTCAGATTTAAAGAGCTCAATCAGGATTCACCTTTAAGAGACTGTAATGGTTTCAAGAGTTACAAAATCATCTCTCAAATCTGTCTGCTGTTGAAACAAGAGAATCCCTCTCTACATGACCTTCTCATTTGAATTATGCAGATTTGCTATTCTGATCTCAATCCACCTGTCAAAAATATTAAAGGGGAAATAAACCACCCCAAAACCACAGAGAGGACAGAGAGAGATGCATTGTCACAGAAAGTTATTATTATCTTGTAATACCATGGTAAATGCTTTGTTACAGGAAATAGTTGAGAAAAAACATGTAATATTTCATACTAGAAAAGGACATACAACTAGATGAAAATAAGTACAAATGGAAAGCTTAAAAGTTAACTTGTGTTGTTACAATTGATATAGATTCTACCGTACCTTAATGTTTTCTCAGAAGCAATTCAAATACTTATTTTCATCCATCTTCATATCTTTTTCAAATCTACACACTTTTAATTTATTGCCTTATGCATAAATGACCTTTTTACTCCTCTATACGCTATTTTGAACTCTACTTTCGCATTAAGCTAGGCTTCCTTTCATACATGTTTTTTTTTCTGTATCCAAGCTGCAGCTAGACATCTCACAGTGCCTGCAAACATAACTGACCCTCATCATTACATGACAATAATCACTTTAATGACTCGTCACCTAGTCAAGCTAGTGACATAGTGTCGGCTCTTTAGTTACCAAACAAGAAACTCTGAATCAGGACTTCAATTATATAGGTTTTTCATCACCATGTTTTTTCAAGGATGTGATCAGTTAGATCTCCAGTGAATGCACTGACAGTTCGATTGGAAGGCATTGCCAGCCATGGCTGTGAGTCCAGCTGACACTAATTTCTGCAGAAGGCAAGAATCCCTATCTTTTAGCCTTAACAAAAGACAGGCAGATAGTTTCCAGTTAAAGGCGAAGGCCACAGAATGTACAGCATTGATGCTTTTGCAGTTGATGTATTGCACCACACTCATGCCAGTAATCAACCTTGCCACATATTTTCTTTCCAGTCTCAGCTAAGTCATCTGTTCTCCTTGCAAATCAGTGCCACACTGGCACAGTGGGGAGGACAGTACGCTCTCCTGCTCGTCATTTGTCTGACTTGTAAAATTAGTTTTAGTTTTTCATGGAGAAGCACACAGAGCACCTTTGTCAAACAAGCAGAACCCCGCTGGTCTTGAGACCTTCCCCACAGCTGCAAGGCTCTGGCTGCACAAGTTACACCTGCCTTGGCAAGCATAGGGAAGCCCAACCACACATGCTAAGTGATATGATCATGTAAATATTAACAATAAAGTGAATGCTGAACCTAAGAATGAAAAATGTCCTCAATAAACCAGTGGAAAGAGTTAATTAAATCTATTAATTTATGCTAGAATTCTAAACACTTCTCAACCTGTCTTGGTATTACCACTATTTAGAAGGAAACTCGTGATAACACATATTAAACATTTGTTAACATTTAATTTAAAACCTTGCTGTTTTGGGATATTTAATTTATGATTTGAAGTTTTTAATTCAGAGTCAAACCAGGAAACTAAATATTTTAGCAATTCATACAGTCTTTTCCAAAGTTCAGATGGATTTTTTCATTTACCTATTAATTTATTCTCAGTATTTGAAGTGTGGTACAGAGAAACCAAAACACCACCTGTGGTTCTATTTTATTCTTAACACATCCTTCACTTATCATTTTAAATACTGCTTCAAAGGGAGCCTCTTAAGGTGATCATGTTCATTGTCATTCCACAAAAATATTATAGTATTATCTCCTAGTGATGTGATTCACATCTATAATAAAGCTAAACCCTACTTTCTACTTTATTCTTTCCTCCCAAAGTCTTAATAATACCTGGAAGATAACTAGAGAAAAGAAGTCATATCTGATCTCTATACCCTCAGTTTTATCCAAGATAGGTTGTTTTAATTAAAAGTAGCATATACCTTATTCAGACTATGCATGCCATTGTTCATACTTGAAGGAATACTAGGAAGAAGTAGAGTGATTAAAATTCCATATATGAAAGGGATATAATCAACACTGTCTGAAGGCTTGGAACATACATTCATGTTATGTGATGTTACAGCCATTAATCAGATGACTACTCTGTCCTCTGGGAATGGTAAGAAAAAGCTTGACAGTGAAGTTAAAACATATACCTTCATGTCCTCCATGTAGCAAAAAACCTATATTTACACGTAAGCTAAATACAAAGCACCTACTGCAGCTTCATAGCTTTTAGTTCTTTAACATGTAGACAGTTACATTTTGCAAAAATGAAAGAAACTTAGATCAACTTTAAAATACTGGGTTTGATAAATGAATGCATTAGTCATACCAAGTAACAACGGAGAACTTTATTGTGATGGGTTGACCCTGGCTGGTTGCCAGGTGCCCACCAAAGCCGTTCTATCACTCCCCCTCCTCAACTGGACAGGGGAGAGAAAATATAACAAAGAGCTTGTGGGTCGAGATAAGGACAGGAGAGAGATCACTCACCACTTACCGTCACGGGCAAAACAGACTCAGCTTGGGGAAAATTAACTCACTTTATTACAAATCAACCAGAGCAGAGTAATGAGAAATAAAACCAAATCTCAGAACACCTTCCCTCCACCCCTCCCTTCTTCCCGGGCACAACTTCACTCCCGGCTTCTCTACCAACCCCCCCAGCGGCACAGGGGGACGGGGAATGGGGTTTACGGTCAGTTCATCACACGTTGTTTTCTGCCGCTTCATCCTCCTCAGGGGGAGGACTCATCACACTCTTCCCTGCTCCAGTGTGGGGTCCCACCCACGGGAGACAGTCCTCCACGAACTTCTCCAACGTGGGCCCTTCCCACGGGCTGCAGTTCTTCATGAACTGCTCCAGCATGGGTCCTTTCCACGGTGTGCAGTCCTTCAGGAGCACACTGCTCCAGCGTGGGTCCCCCATGGGGTCACAAGTCCTGCCAGCAAACCTGCTCCGTGGGCTCCTCTCTCCACAGATCCGCAGGTCCTGCCAGGAGCCTGCTCCAGCGCAGGGTTCCAATGGGGTCACAGCCTCCTTCGGGAACCCACCTGCTCCGGCATGGGGTCCTCCCCGGGCTACAGGTGGATATCTGCTCCACCGTGGACCTCCATGGGCTGCAGGGGGACAGCCTGCCTCACCATGGTCTTCACCACGGGCTGCAGGGGAATCTCTGCTCCGGCGCCTGGAGCATCTCCTCCCCCTCCTTCTTCACTGACCTTGGTGTCCGCAGGGTTGTTTCTCTTACATGTTCTCACTCCTCTCTCCAGCTGCCGAATACCGCCTGTCCCAACTTTTTCCTTCTTAAAAATGTTATCACAGAGGCATTACCACTATCACTGATTGGCTCGGCCTTGGCCGGCAGCGGGTCCGTCTTAGAGCCGGCTGGTATTGGCTCTCTCTTGAACACAGGGGAAGCTTCCAGCAACTTCTTACAGAAGCCACCCCTGTAACACCCCCCCTCCCCGCTACCAAAACCTTGCCACACAAAGCCAATACACACACAAAGCTTAATTTTCAAAACTTTCCCTGCCAGGTTTGATGAGCAGAACAGCCTAACACCAAGTCATTGTAATATCTCTTTAGTAATCAATTCATTCCCTGAGCAATGAATCAATTCATTGGCTGAAGAAGCCAATATCTCAATGGCCACGTCTCAGCCTTACTAGAGGATGACAAGGGTGCTTATTTGTTCGTAAGGTAGCTAGGATATCCTTACTTGTGCTTCAAGTTGTAAGGATTTCTTTATTGCTTCTTTCTGTAGAAATATACATAAACAACTTTTGCCCCTTAGGTCTAATTTCTTGCTTTCCACCAGACCCATTACTCCAAGTTCGCAGTATCTGTCCTGGACTATATCCAACCTCTTACAAAGACTTTTTGAGGACTTACAAAGGCCTGGAGTATATCCCTCTGCTTCAGTATTTCTTTGAATTAAAGTCTTTCACAAATAAGAACTACAAGGTTATTTTACAGAAACCAAAGGCATTTCACTTAAAAAAGGGCTCTCCCCATTTCATATCTTGTCTTATCATTCAAGACCTACCAGTATGATTATGAAGCAATGCATAGATAAAAGTAGGCATTTCTTTTCTAATACCAGTCTTATAACATCATTAAACCAATATGAAATACAATAAATCCCAGACATACAATGAGGTGGAAAGCCTTTTTTAATATAGACTTCCATCATCTAAACCACCATCCTTTTACCTTTGGTTTCTTCCCTCCCTGCTTGACAGTATTGATACTGTCAGTATTATAAAACTTCTATATAATCTTGGAAAATGGAAATTAGGATGTAGCAAACTGCAGTTCAAATAACCCTTAATTAATACTTTTCCAGGCATATCAGCTATGGCATGGGTATATGCACACTATTTGTCAATACAGTTGGTGTATTCAATAAGTATTTTAATGCATCTGCTACAATAAAGTAACAACAAATTCTGAAATGTACTGTGGATGTAAGCACCCAGACCATAGGCTTCAGCTGGTGTATGTGGAGACAGCACAGATTGTTAGCATATGCTTTTGTGATTATCCATGCTTTACACCTATTTTTCTCCTCTCAGTAGATTCCAGACAGTGATAGTTACTACTTTGGACATTGCAGTGCTATGTTAAGTCTTTGTATTGTTCATGAGACATTTGTCAAGAATGTCCTCTCTCGGCTTTTGGCTATTAAAGGGTTATTTAGTGTGAGACTCATCTCATTTAACTTTTGCTGTTGAAAAGACACTTATTCTAAAAGAGTTACATAGGCTCCTGTGGTAATCACTGAAGAGAGAGAGAGAGAGGTACTTCCAAACAGTGATTTTACCCCATTTATCTTAGTTCTTTTTCTATGGATAAAATTGATTTCCTCTGTGGAGACTTTCAACATGGGTGGCAGGAATCCCACTTATGCTTTCCAAAAAGATGATGCTTTTGAGCATCACTTTTTTTTTCCTTTGTTTTGTTTTTATATCAATTAAAAAAAAAAATCACCTGTGAAGAAATTAAGACTGTTTTTCTACAGTTTCTCTAAAGTTTTGGTAGTATGATTACATACTTCCTACAGACTGTAAGATATAGTCTGAAAATTGATTCAACCAGGCTAGTCTAACAGTGACATTTCAAAGGGATCTGAAGAAGAGCACCTTGGTGATAGGCATCATGAGTTCAAGGACTCTTATTAATTTGTAATTCAAATCTACAGACTTACCTACAAGATTTCCCATATATCCAGATGGTCCCTGGTCATTCCTGTTCTAACTGTGTATATTATTTCCCTGTCTCAATGAGACTATAAAAGCCGTAAGATAATGACTACATGCAACTAAAATAATACACTGCTAAAGTCATAGATATTCAAATAAACACTAATCCTACTTATTTTCTATATAGTATTTGGTGGTGCAGTCATTTCTCATGGTCTGGGCATTTCTTTAATGGCTCTCAGCTTTTGAGCATCCAATAGCAATCCCACAGAGACTAGAATCCTGCCTCGACACACTTGACGAGTGTTTCAGCTTTCTCAAGGCTGCAACTAGAAAGCTGGGTATATAGCTGGACAACATGAACTGTACTAAAGGTACAGAATTGACTAAGGGAAATCAGAGAAAAAGAGCAGGCAAACTTTAGAGGAAACCAGTCTTTTTCCTATCAGATGAGGGGAATGAAAAATCACCCTTTCTTGAAACCATGCCTTACCACCAACAGCACATCTTGTAGCTTTCTAGAGGATACTGATGCCAGGGACAGCTGCCAGTATGTGTAAATCTTCATACCTCCAGAATCAAGATGTCATTTTAGCCCTTAGACCTATTCTGAACATAAACAGGGGGAGACCTTTGCTCCTGTCCCATACGTGGCTGAATCTGGCCATTAGGTTAAAATTGACTAAGGATGAACATGTAGGAAAATACATATATTTGTAACTTCATTATGAAACAAGACCAAGGAAAGCTTTCCACAGTTAGAAACATGTAATGTTTTTTTCCTCTCCCTCAGTTAAAATTTTCCGAGATTCTCACATGCCTGGGGTTTCACATTCTTCTTCCCAATGTGGCAGCAGATGATACCATACTTCTAACACAGAATGTCTCTGTTACACTTTTCAAGTTTTCTGACTTGTCAGGGTCTAATCAAACAAGATGCTGAATGTAGCTGGTCCAACCCTGTGTTACACTGGAAACTATTTGAAAAGTGTGAAAAAGGAAATTTTGTGAAGTTTATAGTTTCAATGTTATAAATAGTGACAGTGTATACAGAACAGATAAAAGAGTCCTCCCTTAATTTTTCTTTCATTCCTTTCATCAGAAAAGTACTAAGTCTCCTGATGAAGGAAAACAGCGGTCTAAAGTCTCCTAAGCACAAGTATTAAAGCTATAGCTTTTGCTGTTTGTGTTTACACTGCCTCTAGGATTATTTGGAGTAGCAACAGCTGGTTCAGCTGTGAGGGGAGTGAAAGTCTTTTCTGATATGGATGTTACATCTACACCTGAGTCTGCTGTAAAATTGATAGTCTTCCCACAAACATTCAGTTCCACTCCTCAGGCTGGCTCTGTATCATTTCTTGTGACTGAATCCAGAAAGAAAGTAAAGGAAAAAAAATGAAAAAGCACACTTGACCCAGGTGCTTGCTTTCCATGCTGCCTTTGTGTGACATAAATCAACATTTTTGTATGTCTGTGGCATTTGGCTGCTGCAGCTGAGCAATTACCTTCAGATATTGGTGTCTCCACCTCAGCTATACTCTGGGGAAAAGGTGTGAATTTGGCCTGAAATATCCCACATAACCCATTCAGGTTCACTGTAAAAGCACTTGGTAAGGGGAGACCTCATGCAGTTACAATTCTATAACACAGGACACGTCCCAGGAGTCAGAGCTCCACTTCTACAGAAGTCAGGTCAAGCTATGCTACCATTTTTATGGCCATCTCAGAATCCTTCATACATCTTCTTCTTGTCTCTGACTGACTGTGAGGCAGAAGCTAATTATAACTTGTAAGTTATATACATAAATATTACTCAGAGCCTCAATAGCAAATTGTTAACATCTTGAACCTTCATATTGGAACTTAATAATAGACTCTGTTTTTTCCCTTGAGACTCAATAGGGTAGTTTAAGAAACCTATAATTAAGGATAAATTCATTAATTTCATTAAGATATTATATTCTACCATTTTCAAATTTATTTCATCATAATCCACCACCCCTCCATTTCACCACTGATTTTACGATACTAAAGGAGTGCAGTCATAGGCTTACAAAGCAGAAAGTAAAGAAAGGATGAAACTTGGAAATAAATGTAAACCACATCTCAGAAGATTTTCTGATACTATTTGAGCAAGTTCCAAGCTGCACAGTTTACATTTGAATTACTTGTTTCCATACAAATTACTTTTAGCTACAATAGTAAAGAGAGGGAAAATAAGAGGTATCTAGGCTTAGGTAGCTTAAGTGTTGTATTTGTGGTAACCATATACATACAGAAAAATTGCATGAAGGAGAAAGAATACTTAAAGGCTTTTGTCTGGTTGGCAAGTTAGGCATACCTTTTATTCACTTGGTCAATAATGGTCAATTTGGGTTTTTTTTTTTTTTTGTTTGTTTGCTGTTTGGGTGAAACGGAGCATCTTCAGTAATCTTAACATATGCTCTTTGTACCCAGAGATAGAGAACATCTGACAAAATACTCTTGAAAGACCTCACCATTTGCAATGACCTGGCTATACTTGGCAGCTTTTTCCTACAGTACTGATAATGTTATAAAGAAAAAGAGGATCTATGCATGATACAGTGATTTGCCTACTCTTACGGAGCCTTAGCTTTCTGTTTTGCTGTCCCAAATTGTCTGTTGAATAGCAATGATGCTGACAATGAACACTGCAAAATGACAACTCCTAGAAGTTTAGAGTTCCCATGAAGAGCGGCCACACTTCAAGACAAGATTTCTTTTTATGTGACAAAGGAATGTTTTCAAATACGTGTCTCAGAAATCTGGGGAAGCCAGTGGACAATATGACAGACTGCTCTGATTTCTGAAGTCTTACGCAGCAAGCCCCCCAGGAAAGGGCTACTCTCCCTCTCTAGTGGTGAAAGAAAAGAGACTGCACTGCTATACCATCAATGTGCTCAGGACACAGACATCATGAGGAGGAGGCCCCTCACATCTCATTTACAAACTGACACTCAAAAGTTTTCAGCATCATTTCTTGCACACTCTCCTTCAATATTGAGTGGATTAAAAGATGCTACTTACTGTAGAAAAGGTAGAGGATTAACATGTGATAAAAGGAACATCCAAAATTCACCGGGGGGTGGGAGGGTTGTAACTCAAAGTTCTCCACTCAAAACAAGCAAGAGTGTAGTTTACAAAAACTCTGGTATTTTTAGGTAAATGGGAAGGCAGAGGCGAAGAAATTTTTTGTTTGTGTCTATAGAACGTAAATAGATAAAAATCAATCCATCCCTTCCTATTTATCTAGATGCTCACAGGGTCCTCACAAACAGTTTGAGCGCTACAAAATAATTAATGGATTTCATACTTGCACTTTTCAACCAGCACAGGAAGTATTCACCTTTTACTGAGTCATAAACAGAATGATTTTTCAAATCAGGTATTAACCTACATTTGAGAGCTCTTATCTGATAAGTCACTTTCCCCATCCTTGCCTAGTTCACAGAATATGAATCTGTACTGGTGTAGTAATGTAACACAACGCCATCCCAACGCATCATCCACCTATGGTCAATTTACAAAAGCACTGGGTTCCTTTTAAGACAGTATCATATTATGCACAGATGTATTATTAAATGTTCTCAGACTCATGGTATAAACTGGGCAGAGTACAGAAAGAGGGTTAAACATGGAAGTAACAGTCTTATAGGTTTTTGGCTACTCCTCAAAGGGCAGGTATTCAGGAGTATGAGGGACTGCCCACTGGGAAGCACAGAGACATAAATACCACTTTCAGACAAAAAAGAAACAAACATATTTCCTAGATATGTTACTTTCTCCAAGAGGCAGAGATTTGATCATTTGAACGTAAAAGACAACAGATTTTCATGTTTGAAAGAGCAACAATTGTGATGCTTGTTAGCAGCTTTTGTTGTTTCTTGATTGTTATCATGAGCTAGGTTTATTAGTGTCCAGTCTTGTAATTTGAGATTGCTTTTCTTGCAATTTTCGTATCAATTTTCATCATCAAAATAAAATGATTTTTTTTTTTTTATGGTTTCTAACTCTTTGCACTAGCTGGCAAAAATCATGACACATTAATTAAATCTTTACATTAATGGGCTTAGAAGCAGTTCCCACCTCAATAAATCAGGACCTTCCAAATCTGCACAGTTTATTCAACTTGCAATCAATGTTAATTTCCTTTTGGTTCAGTAACTTCATTTACTTCGGTATTGAAAGTCCAATTATTTCTGATTACAATTTTAATGTATTAAAATTAATGTGATATACTATCTATATTGTAATTCATTGCAATTTAAGTTTTATTACACTGTGATGTTCGAATTTATTTTGAAGTTAATCTCACAGAATAAATACTAGTGTTATTAGCCCAAATTTTACTTTCTGATTTTCACATAATTCATCTGCAATTTAGCTATGGTCTCTATCTGGGCTGTTAACACTATGAAGTTTATTTTTGGTCATATGACGTGACAAAAAATTAGACATGAAAAGTTATGGTTGCTTCTGCAACTATAAAAGTTTGTCTCTCAGAGTTCGTGGGCTTTTGTAAAATTAACAGTCACATATTCTCCATGTTGTAATGAGTTGTTTCTCTGATTTTTTAGACCCCTTACAAAACTCTGCGAGGCTTTTAAGATGTTTCATCACTTGCCTCTCTTTCTTTATATTGCTGTTGTATTAACAATTCTTCTGGTAGTCTTTCATGATGTCTTGTCCTTCAGTTTAACATTACTCCAAAGTGATGAGTAAGGAATTCCTAGTATTTCCTCTTAAGGCAGATTATATAATGAGGACAATTTTTTGAAGATTGTTTAACATGGGAAACTATTACAACTGCTATGGAAAGGAGTTTTTGTGAAGTTTTTTGAAACCTATTAGGATTTTCCTCCAAATTTGCAGGTATTTGCCATGATTCTGCATTCATTTTAATCTTTTCTAGTAAATTATGACTAATTGTAATCTCCCAGTCTTGCAACCTTATTTATGTCTCATTCCCTCCTTTGTGAATTGTCTTTGTTACCTTTCTGACTTCTTTTATGGACAAAATCCATTTTTGGCCTTGCCTGTCAAAGAAATGCAATCTTCTTCCTCTAATTAGCAAATTAGACATTAGTATACACATGAGGATAAGTAGCTGAAAAAATGATGAGAGATTTGAAGCACTCCTATGGTTAAATGATTAAGAGTTTTATGCAATAGTGTAAATCGTTGGAGGCTTCTTTGACTAAATCTGACAATTTCTTTAAATCATTTGAGAGACCATTTGAGACATATTGACACTTCATTAGGCACACAGACTAGAGTTCCTGGATGTATTGTATAGCACTTCATTAGATCAATCAGTTTAGCTAATTCACCTGCATTATGTTAATATGGCCATGAAAGAATAAGGCAGAGGTAGTATTTGCTACCTTCTAACTGCAAAGACAGTTAGAAAAAATTGTGTTAGGATTATTCTTGCACTTGCTCTGATAAAGTGTTTAAGGAAGATCCCTTTCACTCTGATCTCTACACATTTATGAATCAGACATAATCCTCTAAGGAATCCTGGCTCTAATGAGGTGAATATTTCTCCACTGATTCCAGTAGCTCCAAAATTTCTGAGGTTTGCATTTCTGGATACAAACCACCAATTGCTTAAGCAAAAGCACTGGGTAACTTCAAGCCCACGTTGATTTTTGTAGAATTTATCAGTTCACTATCCAGAAATGAATGATGGAGGTATCAAATTGGGCTGCTGCAAAACACCTGTAAGAGCTGGTCTACAGCATAGACTGGCTAAGGATTACCTGTTCACTGTGCCTCCAATGAGAAGCTAAGAGTTGAAAGGGGAAAAGCTAAGAATCAAAAGCAGCTAGTAGAAGCCAGATTAAAATCCAAAGATCAAATCCAGAGTAAATTCTGGGTTAGGTTTCCCCCCTAGGTAAAGTGTTTCAGAGCTGCAAAACCTTTTTTTTTTTTTTTTTTCCTCCAATGGATATCATGCTACTAATGTTTGTATTGGTTCAAGGGCTGAAGAAACTCTTGGAAGAAAAAGCCACTGAGATTTGTTAAATACACAGAAGCATATCTGGCTTAGAAGCACTTTTCTGATATTAAAAATAAATAAGTTTGGAAAAAATACAGGAAGGAGTCCCATCTGACTGTCTAGTTCTTAGTCTTGCCTTTGCATTTGCTTAGGAACATTCTTGGAGGCAGGATACTGGGCTAGGTGGTCTTTTAGACTGATTCAGTATAAGATTTCTTGGGTTGTTAGTTCATATAGTAAAGTGTAATTTTTTATGGAAATAACCTGTTTGAGTATCTCTGGGAGGTGGTTTTGGCAGTGACTGTTTTTTTCAGCTAACAAATCTTTTTCTTAGTAGCAGTACAACAGTCCGTCTAACAAGCAGCAGACTTAAAAAAAAAAAAAAAACCAATATTACAGATATATGAATGTTTACTTGCTGCTCTTAGAATGGGTCACAGGAATAACCAAGTCATTCAGACAATTTTTATGTAAGACATGCTTTTCACCGAGGCACTTGAGGGCTAAGCTTTAGAATAATGACTCTCTAAATGATAGTTTTCTGTTCATAATCATCTTCAATCATTCCTCTTTCCTTCTGCCTTGCTCTAAGTATAGCATATAAAGGTATTTATCTTTATGACAAATGCAGAACAAAGCTGGTACACAAACTATGTAAGTTATACTTGAGCTCTTACAGACATTAAAACCTGTATGCCTCAGCCCTCAAGGAATAAAAAGCATCAAGCAGGTAGCCATCTCCTTCCTTCTTTATATATCCTCTATTACTTCTTAAATAAAAAAAAACCTGTTTTGACTTTATTAGAATTCAGATATTTTGATTATTTCTTATTTAAAAATAACAGTTTAATGGATGAAAAATATTTTTTCTGTTTTTTTTTCCTCACACAGTTCAGTCTCACAATGGAAATGCAAGTATTGCGAACAAGTTACAATCAATCATTCTTCCTGGAACTTAAAGTACAATGCAAAACTTAACATTAAAAAAAAAAAAATCAACTGGAATTGTGAGACTACGATCCTAATTCTAGACGGAGACTGCTCTGCACAGCCTCAGGACACTCAGTAGTCTGGGTTTCAGCATTAGGAATTCAGGTGCTTAAAAAAAAACAACAAAGCAAACAAAATGATTCAAGCAAACTTGCTGGTTATTTGAGCAGAGGCTTAGTGAAGGCTGGCATTGTTAGTTTAACAGTTAAAATTATGCAGCTCAGACAAATACATTGAAGTCTGGCCTATAGTGAAATCAACTGCTTCTGACAAAACCTCCATTACAGTCATTGCAGTTAATAGACATATAAAAATGGGATTATAAAAAGTAAACCCTACATAGCTATCTGCAGAAGTTAGGTTAACAATTGTTACTTAGCACAACAATTGATATTTTCCAAGTAGAGAAATAAAACTCTTTCTTTCCTTTCTTCTAAATACACTTTTGTAATGAACTTTCCATAGTTAGTTTTAACTCTTGCCTGCAAGTAAAACATTTAGTGCCAGAATGTATTCGTAAAACAGATGCAAATTAAGGGTTTTAGACAACATACCCAGCCACTTTCTTGCACAGACATAGAAAATACTACCAGCAGCACACAGTAGAGATAACAATCCCATGCATGTTTTCAAGTCAGCTTTTTGGCTAAATGCTAATTTGCAAAACCTGTTGTTCTTCAAATACAAATAAAAGGCGAAACCAGCTGATTTCTTTATGGCCAAATGCAGAGGACACCACTGTTTAACCTGAGTAAATGCTACCTCTATAACCACCAGGTGCAGAATCAAGGTCAGCTTTTTAAAAGCAACAGCCCTATATATCTTTTACTATGGCACATGCTTAAAATTTTGAGTCTGTGCTTTCAGAACCCCTCTACTGTGTGCAGGCAGACAAAGCATTTCCAGTGCAGCTTCCCCTTCCCAAAGCTGTCAGCAGACAGGTGGAAAAGGTATGGACAGACCTGTCTCTCTCTTCCTCCTCTGAGATCATTTACAGAGCAACAGTGTGGAGAAATCCCTGCGTGAGAACTGCAAAGGACTACAACTGTGCCTTTTGCCTGTAAGATCAGGTATAGTTTGGTCTGATGGAGGAGGCAAAGAAATGAGGCTTGGAGATTGATTAATCCAGAATCTGGTCTGACCACACATCCAGGGCAGCAGGGTGACATTAGGAGCAGTCACTCTCACACCTGAATTAACATCCTCCCTGAGCTGTAAACCCTTCATTAGAATAGTTAAATGCTATCCTATGGATATGTCACTGTTATGACAAGTAACAACGGCGACATAATTTTCTTCTTTTTACATAGCATTCCCAACACCTCGCAGGCAGCATTCAATCCATTAAAGATTAACCATACTGCAAATTAAGCCTGACAAGATAAAAATCACATAAATAATAAATGCTGAAGTAGCATGCTATGCCAAAACCTATTTCATCAAACACGATGATGAAAACCTCTTACTTTTTTTGTCTCGAAATTACTGATTTTGTAAGGCAACAATAAACTGCATCTTCCACACTTCTAAACCTCAGGGACAAAGCATTACAGACAAAACACCTTTGTCAGCCATCAGTAACCTGCTTTCCAGGAACCGAGACCCACTTCTGCATTGAAAGAGCAACCCAGATTTCATCATCCAACAGAAATCAGGGATTGGGAGCCCTAGCCATGAGCACAGCCAGCACAGGATGATGGTCCCAGGCAGGGGCCAGCAGTGTTGTTAAGCAGCCAGGTTGGGAGCATGCAAGGAGAGAGTAGGATGGGGTGAGAAAGCCGAGAGAAAGAGCCCCCCCCCCGAGCACCAAGCCAGGCAACACTCTGGGCTAACAGCAAGGAAATTAGTAAATTTTCCTGTAAATGGTTTTAGATGGGATTTTTAATTAGGTTTTTCTGTATTGATTTAGACTGTATTTTACTTTTTTTTAACTGCTAACATTCTATATTACTTAAGATATTTTTTATCCTTTTTTTAGTCATTGCAGGATTATTGTCTTTCCATTACCACAGCGATTAAACATGGGAAATGGTAAATGAGAATTTCTTTAATTTGTCAGCATGTCTTTCTTGGGGAAGCGAAGTCTTCTGACAGTCTGATATTAATTTCTCTTACTTGTAACAATTAGTTCCTATTATTTCATTAAGTACGTTACTATATTGCTGCTGCCTATTTGTGCACAAAGTCATAGATCTATATATTGTGTGTAAAAATTTTTTTCAGACTGGTTTATTGCATTTTGCTGACTCTCAAGTTCATTATTTATACTTTGCTCAAACCTTTTTTTTCATGTATCTAGTTAGATGATCAAGTTTAAAACAGATTTAGTAATTCAGCAATTTTGTAAAAAAAACAGCTGATCTCATTTCCTCATCTGTTATTAATGGGCTACATTCCCTCTAAAAATTTTTTCTTCTGAATACTCATAAAGTCACCAGGAGTTAAGACGGAGATTTCAGCAGCTATGATACAGGGGAAGACCTAACTTTAACTCTGGCTTTACATTTTAAATGCAGATTTTCTGTTGGGTGACCACACCTCTGTCTACCCCTGTTTTCCCTCCCACTCTCTTTCTGTCTTCTCTATTTATACTGTAACATATTTTCCGGTTTTGGTATTTACAGAATACATATCCCAAGCAAAGGCCCCTGTATAAGTAATAAATACTACCACTACTAACAATCACTAATTGGATTCCGCAAAAAGACTGCCTAACCTAGAAATTCTGAGCCAATTTCTACTCCTCCCTTTCCTTCATCTCTCATGAATCTCTTCTGTATAAACATCTTAAAACACTATTTCGTTGATGTTCAAAAAAGGAGTTTTAATTGAAAACTATCCCCTTTGCCTGTGTCTGAATTATCACAGAGCAACTGTGGAATGGGGTGAATCAGGACAGGGGGGCAGACAAGGGGATCAATAAAACTGCACTGATCCCAGTAACACTTCCAGAAAATCAGTAACTCAATCCGTAGATATTTTGTTTTCTCTTTCAGTCTGTAAAAGTCTAATTTAGGTCTCTGCAGGTCATTATAAATCTAGTCTGGTCTTGTGCAAGATAATGCAAGATAATGAACTGCAGCCCAGGTTTGTATGGGTCAGTAAATATCTACTGATGCTCTGTCCACGTTAGTAATAATTTAAAGTTGGCACTTAATAGAGATAGAGATATTCCACAGTGTTACTGTTTACATTTATGAGCAGTTTGTGGGCAGTGGTATTTTAATTGCTTTTCCTCAAACAGTTCCCTTGCCAGATGACAGAAACAAACCGTAAGCTGTATGGTCACTGTTAGAATATTAGCAACTATCTGCCAGGATGAGTTAAGGAGGTTTTTTCCAAAAGTAAAGACTGAAGCCCAACTGAAGGTCCACATTGAACTCACTGCACTTTGGTCCAAGATACTTGCAAGTAAGTCAGAGAAACATGAAGTCTAAAAATTAAACTAATAAGAAATTACAATAAGGAAGATTCAGGATTAACAAAAGTATTACTTATTCCATAGAAGTCCAATTAATAATATACTTTATCCATGACTGACAACAATTAAACAAACACATAAATATAATGTACATTTAAAGATATTAAAGAACATTCAAGAACATACTGAATACGGTGGCAACAGGGTTGCAGTATGGTTACTAAGATTTATTTTTCCTGAACGTTAGTCCATGTATGCCATGAAAGTACCCTTCTTGCATCTATGATTCTACAAATCTCTAGTAAAATGAGTGTTTAGTTGTACGTGCATTTGTTGGATCACAAGATGTTCACACCACCACCATCTTCTTTTTTTTTTTTTTTTGAAGAGAAAGAGAAATCCTGCCATATGCAGATTTGACGTTTTCTTTTTTTTTTAATAACAATGAAATATATTTAAGGCATTTTGACACACTAAAGGTTCTGGATGCAGGACCTGTGAGGAACTCAACCCTCACTCCTTACAGATCCTGTGTCCAGAATTCAGCCTGTAGAGACTTAGTGCACTTAATCATTATAAGACTAAAAGAAATCTAAATATTATGTTCAAAATACAAGTTTATCAGGATTTTCAAATCCTGTGATAAACATTCTACAGGATGCTTTTAAAGAAGTGCTACATCCAGTTGAGAGAGAGAGAAACATGCGAGGTGAAAAAATTTGTCATAGACCTCACGTGTTAGAAGCAGTCACCCAGTTCTAAGGACTGGTATGTTGTTTGTAGGCAAAAGAAGTAACATTTTTCTTTGAACTATCTAGCTCATTTTCTTTGGTAATTAATGATTCCACTATAAAATCTCAGCCAGAAATACTATAAAAGACTATCTAAAAGATACAGTTAGGTTACACTTAACAATGTAGTATTTGTAAGAAACACAGTTAGGTAACATCAGCTACAGGAAATAGAGTTCATCATCCTCTCATCATCACTAGAGTATCCACAACAGACAAATGGTCACAGAATGTCGGAAATGTTTCAGGATAGAAGTACCAGAGAAAGTGCGTACTTATAGAGAAAGCAAAGGGAAAAATACAGGGGGGTGAACAATAGGTCCATTTAGAAAAAAAAACCAAAAAATGTTAGTATGGGCAAGAGTCACTGGGAAAGAGCTTCTAAAAATTCATTTAGCTTTGAGGTTTGCTGTTTAACTTAGCCTTCTTAATTTTGATCATCTACCAAAATCTACTATGCCATGCTGCTACCAACAATAACTTTCAATTTAATTCTGTTGGAGATTCATTTATATGTAGATGTTCAGCATCAGATGCATAAACCCAATGAAAGAGAGTCACTAAACATCTGCCACAGAAATTTAATAGTCAGGTCTGTTTAAGGTATAGCATTGTCCAACTGTCTGTTCTTTCCATCAGATATCATTTAATTTACCTTTTTTTTCCCAGTAAAAGTAAAAACAAAAAGGAGGAAATACACCTCCTTCTCCTTCTTTTTACGATGATTATATAACAGTTTGTAAAGATAATAATAAAACATGAACGAGTCCCCAGCTGAAAAGAGAGCTGAGGGCAATACATTGTAAATAATCTCCTGTGTTATTGATTTGGAACCAGAAACACAACACTGAATCTTATACCAAGGGAGTGATTCATGTACTTAAACACAAGGGTCAGGTGCCATTTTAAATGCCCAAGTGTATACAAGACAGTTGCAACACATAGCCTGGATTCCTGCTCTTCTGCAGGTGCAGGTGTGGGATATCCTTGGGTATCTAAAAAGCGACTAGATTTGTAATTTTAGGAACCATTATTATTTGTGAAGTGACTTGCCTACAAAAAGTTGCTGCCTTGTATTAGTGGTAGCAGGATCATTCTCAGTAACATATTCTCTGCATTCTGAGCTACACTGAAAAGACAGCTTTAGTCAAGCTTTTGTCTTATTTTTGCTTTTGTCACTTCAGGGAAGTATAGTTTTATATGCATTTTCACATCCTGCATCCACCAATACAGTATGGCTGTAGAAATACCATTTTTAAATCAAGAGGAGTTAGATCACCCATACAAATAAATACAATAGCTTTAACTAGCTTCACTAACAGTGCTGAAAATTCCAAGCCTTCTGTGAATAAACTGATTAAGCAGGTACCAGAAGATATACCTCTTATACTCTGAAAAATATGACTTTGATCATTTATTTTAATTACTTGGCATCAGCTTTTCTCCTCCCCCCCAAACTCTACAACATGTGTCACAGCAGGGATGGATACAATACAAAGCAACAGTGTTGTCCAGTTGCTGAGCCACTCACTGCTATGGAATCATTCCCTCCAGCAAGCCACATGATGGGCAACATACCTGCAACAAGTCAGATAACACAGGTGACACAATGGTGCAAGGCTCTGATGGGAGAGGGGTACCTGTCAAATGCACCTTGGCACCTGTCAAATGCAACTCTCCTACTCTGGATGTCAGCTGTGCCTGGCACATGGAACCTAGGAGCAAGACAGAAGCCGTTGCACATAAAGTCATCATCTCTCCTCCAAGGCTACTTCTGCCACATGTTGGTTTTCACAGCATTTCTGTTGTTTCCCAAGAACTGCACACATAGTATCTAGTCTACTACATGTATGCAACCAGTTCAGTATCTTTTATATATGCTATAAAGTTTAAAATTTCAAGTAGATTCTGCTGGAGCCAGTGCTGATCTGTGAAGTTCCTTACTGATTACATAGGTGAGCAAGTGGATGTGCCTTCCCAGAGAAGAAGTCTTGTTCCTTCATTGTTATTCCCTTATTTTTATCAGGTGGAAAAATGTTACTCTGTAATCGCAGTGCTTTCCTCCTCCTTTCCTATATATTAGCACAGGTTTTTATTATTCTTAAACCACACAACTCAAGAACAAAATTACAGGATGTCAAAAAGTAAGATGCAGCTAACAAAGCCTAGAAAAAGCAAAACTGATCATCAAGAGAAGTCAAAATTAATTAACTTAGTAGAGCTCAGTAAGGAAAGAAGGAATTCAGTTGTGAAACAAAACAGAGACTCTTAAGATTTTGTCCAGGAAAGCAAGGACACACCTTGAACAATAAATAAAGAGAGAAGCTACCACAATCCAGGGACAACATTACATGCCAAAACAGACCTATTGAGCTTCTGTGTGTTTTGCTTTTTTTTTTTTTTTTTTTTTGACATTTGGCTATAAAGCTCAGTAGTACAAGAGCCAACCCAAAGTAACCTATTTTATTATGCTGTTTTTGAAAGACGTTCTTTGGACAGCAACATTTGACAATCAAACTTGAGTTGACAACCAAACTAGTGTTGCAAGATTATTCAATTTTACCTCACAGTTCATTTTGTTCTTAAAATACAGGTCCCATATAACTGTTGTTGAAGCTTAGCTTACTCTGAAAAAAAATGAGAAAAAGCTAAATAAAACATGTACCTATATCTTTTGACAAACGTCTTAAAAACTATTTGCTTGCTTTTTATTTATGAATACATTCTTTGCTTTCTTTCAATCAAATAAAAAAAATCCTCTTATTTTAAGAGGACTGCTTACGAGAACACAGAAAAATAAAATAAGGTCTGTGAAATACAAAACATGGTAAAATATGGTGCTGGAGTTTCTGTCATACACTTGCAGTCTCAGAGTCTCAAGCATCTTGAAATTCAGAGTTCAAAGCATTTCAAATGATAGCTTTTTAGAGACTCATGACTGTGCCACACTTACAGCTCAACTTCAATGTGGAAGTAGAGAACAGACAAATGTGGTTATCTGTGCAACAGTGATTTTTACTTATTGTTGTTGTTGACCTCAGAAACTCCTATCCACCTACAGTCATAAAATACACCATCTCAGGCTGTGATTGCTCCTGTGAAGCACTTAAGTCCGTCTATCCCTTTGTCCTAAGTATCTGGCCATATCTGTCTTCCCTACAGCCTCCTGAGAAAGTATCTCAGATACCACTGATGCATGCATAACAAGATTAGATGAGATAGAGAAGGTTTAGTCATATCTCTCCCCTTCAAAGAACTACCATTTTTTTCAAAATTAAATCATATTTAATCTTTGGACTTGGGTAGAGTGATAGAATGAGATCAGGGTTCAGAAATAGAGACAATGACATTAGGTGGAGCCTTCAGATACAGAGTCCTGGAGGCAGCTGTCACTCAAAGGGAAAGAAGGAATTGAGATGTATAATTGATATGTGGTTCTTAACAAATCCCTGCATGCTGATGAAAGCCCATTATTAATTAGAACACAGAGATTTCTGCAGTGTGACTTACAAGAAGTGTGCACCAAGTCTCAATACTACTCATAACATCTTTCACTACTCCTCTTTCAGACAACCAGAATTCAGGGAGCTGTATCACAGACAAACATATATCGAGAGAGAGAGAGAGAGAGAGAGAGAGAGAGAGAGATGTACTTTACAGGTGAGCAGGTGTACAGCAGCCCTGCCTCTTAGTAGGCTAAAGAGATTGGGGGATATTAAAAATATTTTTTTATTCAAAGTATAGCTATCATTCTTGTTCACCTAAATTTGCTTTATTTTGCCCTCAGAAAATACAGATTTCTTTGAATCAATGGACTTCAGTGCCTTGTGCAGGTTGTTACAGCAGAAATGACATCATGTATATTTTTAGGCAGGTTAAATAGACCCTTTACTGAAAGACACAAGACTATGGTACTTATTCAAAACCATTCAGCGATGAAGCAGCTTGGACTGTTCTGCTTTTTGTTTTCTTGAAGTTAGAAGTTCATGTTTATTTCCTTGTCTATTTATTCTGAACATGCTTCATGCCTGCAAAGCAGACAACTCATTCCCTGACTCTTGTAGAGGAAATAACAATTTATACTCTTACCTCTACAAAGTCCTGGTAAACTTTTTAATACAATTCAGGCATTGCTATTACTCCATAATATAAAACATATTTAAGAATTATAATAGTCTTACTGAGATCCTTTTCTTAAAGCCACAAAGTGTGTGTTACTATCTGAATCCCATCCAGACCTTCATTTTTGCTTTTGCCCACAAACACAACTCACTTTAAAGCCAGGTGCAGGTGCCCAGGCGCTGGCAGGGGGGGCTGCGGGGCCTCTGTGAGGAGAGGCCGGGGCTGCCCCGAGCCGGACACAGCCGGTTCCAGCCGGCTCCGACCGACCCACCGCAGGGCACGGCTCAGCCCCGCAGCCACCACGGCGGAGCCGCGGGGAAAGCCTGTGTGAGAAAGGGCAAAACGCTGGACAGAGAGGAATGAGGGGGGAAAGTGTGAGAAAGAACCCTGCAAAGGGGCGGGGAGCAGGAGGACAGGGAGGTGGTGCTCCAGGAAACTGAGCAGGGGTTCCCCTGCAGCCCCTGGAGAGATCATGGTGATGCAGGTTGTCACCCTGCAGCCCATGGAGGACCACAATGGAGCAGGTGGATGTGCCCTGAAGGAAGCTGCAGCCTGTGAAGAGCCCACGCATGAGCACATTTATCCTGAAGGACTGCGGCGTGGGGAAGACCTACACTGGAGCAGGGGAAAAGTATGAGTAGGAAGGAGCAGCAGAGAGGAGCTGTTATGGACTGACTACAGCCCCCATTCCCCACTCCACTGTGCTGCTTGGGGAGGAGGAAGATAGAGGACCTGAGAATGAAGGAGTGAAGTCGAGCCTGGGAAGAAGGGGTAGGGTGGTGGGGAGGTGCTTTAGTTTTTGTCTTTGTTTCTCGCCATCCAGCTATATTTTAACTGGCAATAAATTAAATTCATTTTCCCTAAGTCAAGTCTGTTTTGCCTGTGATGACGGCTAGTAAGTGATCTCCCCATCTCTATCTTGACCCTTGAGCTTTTTCATCTTTTTTTCTCTCCCCATCCCATTGAGGAGGAGGAGTGATGGCAGCCAGGTGGGTGTCTGGCGGTTGGCCACAGCCAGCTCACCTAAATTGCTTTTTTAAATGGGCAGAAAATACAGAAAACTATTTTTGAGCTAAATACAGGTTGACAGTTATCTCCTTGAGTGAACTGAGAGGAGCCCAGACTTGAGTGTGTGTCCCACCAAATGACTGCCAGCTATTTGGCAAGAAGATGGCAAGAAGAAAAAGAGCAGGGAGAAGTCAGTTCCTTCTGGTTGAGTACATGGGGTAAGAGGAAGATTTCTAGTTGTACGGAGAAGTCAGACAGGAAGAAAGAGTTGGAAAAAAACTCACATTTAATGTGAGATTCTGCTCCCAGTGAAGCATGCTGCCTCTGACCATCAGAGTTAGAAACAGGATTGGTTTTGTGGGGTTGTAGATTTTTTGGTTTGTGGTGGTTGGGGCTTTTTCGTTGCTGTTGGGTTTTGTTTCTTTTTTATTCTTTTTTTTTTTTTTTAAGATACTAATGCTTCTCAAACATGAAGAAAGGGAATGGATCTACCCTGAGAGAACACTTTAGAGTCGTTTTCAACCATAAAGAAATGTCTCAAGAAATTTTAATTAAATTCTTCTGAAGCCTGGGGGGGTGTTTATTTATTTATTTATTTAAGCTTGCTTACCAGATAGGTGTTTGCAAATGCTTAATACCATAATTCTAAAGATGGACCACTTATCAGAGCTAAGCAGTATCAGTGAAGTGCTACAAGTGGATACTGTATTATTTTAATTACAACATTAGTTGTAATGATATTTACAGTTATTGGGATCTAAAGTATTCTATACCGGCTTCAAAGGGAAGTATCAAACTCCAGACAAAAACAGTGGTTTCCATACAGCAACACTCATTGTATCTGCCTTCTGCTTTCTCATTATCCACTCCATTCTTCAGCACCACACCCCTCAACTGTTGTCCTCATTCTTTCTCCCTCACTTACTGATCTGCTTTCCACATTCATTTCTCAAGATGTTAATCTAATCCATCCATCAGTCATACACACATACATATACTCTCTCCTTTCTGTTTCTGTCCATTCTGCAAAAACCTTTCATTGCCCATTCTAGGAGTCCAAAGATTTCACACCTTAAGCTTAGGTTTAATGCACACCTGACAGATTGCTTTTCAGATGAAATATTATGGAATATATGGGTGTATAGTATTAACTTGACTCCACTGATCACAAAAAGAAAGACAGAGATGGAACAGCTTGCAGATATTTTAGAGAAACTGTGTAAAAGACAGAAATAACACCAAGAATTCTTCACTAAAAATGGTTTAAGAGAGAACTCCTGGCAAACAATTTTTGCTGAAAATTAATTCCTAACTGTAAAAATTTTTACATGCTCTATTTCTGACTACACATAGTCTCATGCTTTATTGACGAAATTAATGTTTATAACACAAGGCAAGAGTATTCTCAATTTACATGATTATAATTTGGCCATCTTCAATGATATTAGAAATGTTCACATGAGAGTTAAAAAATGCCTGAATTTTAAAAGTAAATCAGTATAGCAAGTCCTTTCATGTTTTAATTGCTTACCCACATGGAATTATTAGGGGAAAAAATAAGGCAAGTGCTTTTTTTTCTTCTGTGATCTCCAGTTCTCTCAAATCTTTCTGCTGATGGTAGATTTTGACATACAACATAAAGTTGCCTAAGTCATGTTGCGCTATTGCTATGTGGTAATTTTTTCATTTCAAAATATCACTTTTTAAGGGTCACTGGTAACTGCAAAGTCCTATTGAGGTTATTTGCTAAGGAAAAGCTGACTTCCTAATAATGTTACTCCTTTCATCCCATACAAATTTCATAGGAGTGAGACAGACATCCATTTACTTCACAGTATGTAGCTTAAGAGCTTGAGGTATAAATAGTATTTGTAAATATATGCAGAAGGAGGCCTTTGTAAAGCTCACATTTACCAAAGAACAGTGTGAGGTAGAGACTAAAATAAGAACTTCTTTTTTCACATAGCCTACATGAAGAGGGAATAAAATGACAGATATGTAGCCTGATTAAGGGCTTTGTTAGGTTTAAAGCTTCAACACTAACTCTTTTGTTTATGAAACCGTACAACTGAGACTGTCTAAACCCCAGAAATGTACAGTTTATATTTCTACTGAAAAATTGAAGTGCAAAAAGGAATGCAAGCAAGGCAATGGCAGTTCTGTGTGCCTGTTCCAGGCAGTATGTGCAGTCTACAGGCATGCGAATGTTCTTTGTAAATATGTGATGGTGGCATCTTTCATCCCAAAGTGTTTCAATAACTGTGAGATAGCAGTATAAAGCAAATAATTCTGGACTGGATGTTAGAAGTAAAACAGAATAAAAGAAAAGTAGTGCACAACACTGAGTGGAGGAGAAAATTGAGTCAGGAAGCAGGACATGTACTTTATCATCCTAAACATGCTGATAAGCAGGTAGGAGAATAGGGCTAACACAGCATAAGATGTAAAGGGAGTGGGGAAGTTAGAAGGAGAAATCTTTGTGCTCTTCTGTTTGTAGAACTTCTCTGACTGGGAAGAATTTCTAGTTCCAAAGGTCCCAAGACATAAATTAGTTCAAAAGAGTGGTACTGTCTCAGTGGTACAAAATACATAGGGATTTACTTTAACTGAAAGGCATTAGTTACATCACTATATGAGAAATTTTCAATCTACAGCTCTCACAAATCTTGTATATATCTTATGAGCATTTCAAGAGTGCTTCCTTCCCTGGGCTAGGTTATATGACTGCTAACTAGACTGTCCTTAGGTATATGTTCAACAATAACCCAAATTCCTAGGTTTAGGAGGAAGAAAACAGAGGTGATTGAGGCATGTATCAGTGGCAGTGCTGGGATCCTTCCGCATGTTCAGCTCCACACCACACAGTGGTCAAGAATAGTCACAGAACAGTCAATGTTGGAAGGCATATCTGGAGACCACCCAGATCAACAACCTGCTCAGAGCAGGTCAGCCAGAGGAGTTTGCTTAGGATTGTGTCCAGTCAGGTTTTGAATGTCTCCATGGATGGAGACTCCACAAGGTACCCAGGCAACCTGTTCCATTATTCTATCAACCTCACACTAAAGAAGTTTTTTCTTATATTTAAATAGAATTTCCTGCATTTCAGTTTGTGCCCATTGCCTCTTTTCCATTCACTGGGTAACACCTGACTCCTCAGGTTGTCTTCTTTACTTCCTCCTATCAGGTATTTATACACATTAATACCCCCCCCCCTTGAGCCTTCTCTGCTCCAGGCTGGACAGTCCCAAGCTCTCTCAGCCTCTCCTCATCATCCTGTCCCGATCATCCAGGTCATTAATGAAGAGGTTAAAGAGTACTGAACAGGCCAGTCTGCTCTCTCGATGTTGAAGGTTGTCATACTGCTTTTTGATCTGTTCCCCCCATAAAGAACCTGAACTCCACCATCACATGGTCACTGCAACAAAGGCTACACCCAACTTTCACATCCCCAGTCAGTTCTTTTTGTTTGTAAGTGTAAGCAGGAGTATGAATTCTAGCAGACCTGCTTCTCAGTACTCCAGGTCAGGTGGTACATGCTCTCTAACTCTTCGCAAGGTAGGATCTCACATTTATAGCTCACAGAATCAAGGCCTACACTCCACAACAGAGTCTGTCCTAGAACTGTGAGATCCAGGATACCCCTCCATCAGAAGTAATCTTTCTATAGCTAAGCATGCCAGCTTTATTACAGAAACCTCAAAATAGAGACAGCGTTATCGCCTAGGATTTGGCCCATGGGGCTTACATTCTAAAAACTCAACTCACATGAAGCAAACTACATTTGCAGAGACACCCCCCAGCCTCTATTAAGTTAGGTTTGCGTGTTAAAAAATAGTCTGATTACTTGTTTTCAGCTTCTGCTTTGATGTTGTCATCATGCCCTCATTATCATATTCAATTAGCTTGTAAAGGTAATATTCCAGCATTGCACACCTCCCTAAGAAACATTATTGACTTCAACTAAATAAGGTACATTTGCAATAAAAGAGGGAGATTTAAAAAGAGGATTTAGGGGCTTGTATGTATGCATACAAAATTGAATATCTCTTAGTAAAAGCATATTATAGTAAAATTATTCTAGTTTCCTATAAGGGCACCTGAAAGAAAAGAGCAAAAGAGGAGGAAAATTCAAGAATGGGTAAAACTAGGGAAAACTGCATAACTACTGAAAAGTGTACTCATTTTTGCTTCACCTGGACTTCATTATCTTATGAATATCAAGATGAAGGGAATAGAAAACGAGCATATATTAAAACCATGTATTTTATTTCCCTGTCTCAAAGAAACAAACATTGTGTCACAATTGGGGGGGGGGGGGGGGGTGTAATTTCTGTATTAATTTTCTTTCCATCAAAGCTCTCAGATCTATTTATAAGGGGGGTAAAAGTAAGAGAGTAAAAGCAAAACCACTGTGTTTGTTCTAAAAAGACTGCAAATCATATAGGGTGTACCTATAGTTTCTCTAGCTTGGTTCAGGGGTGGTTTTGAAGAAAATGGCATGAGAATCTCCATTTTCTGTACTTTGGTTTTCTCTGTGGAATGGTTTCAAAGCACATGATTTGGAAACCTTCCAGATGAAAAAGAGCTGGAAGATGTGCTCTGGAAGCATCCCTAGTATACTTCATTCAGTCCATGAAACCTTATTATGGCTCATACAAAACTAAAAACAAACAAACAAGCAAGCAAGTAAATGAAAATGAAATTGGTTGGTGTGGATGTCAGGTCCCCAGCATAACTGACCAACTGTTTCTAAAGATCCTTTCCTATTAATGTATATACTACTTGACAATGTATTTGGAATGGAATGGAATGGAAAGGAACAGAATAGAATAGAAAAGAATAGAATAGAATAGTTTCAGTTGGAAGAGACCTACAGTGATCATCTAGTCCAACTGCCTGACCAATTCAGGGCTGACCAAAAGCTAAGGCATGTTATTAAGGGCATTGTCCAAATGCCTCTTAAACACAGACAGGCTTGGGGCATCGACCACCTCTCTAGGAAACCTATTCCAGTGTTTGACCACCCTCTCAGTAAAGAAATGTTTCCTAATGTCCAGTCTGAACCTCCCCTGGTGCAGCTTTCAACCATTCCCAAACACACCCCATCACTAGGTCCCAGGGAGAAACGCTCAGCACCTCACTCTCCACTTCCCTCCTCAGGAAGCTGTAGAGAGCAACAAGGTCACCCCTCAGCCTCCTTTTCTCCAAACTAGACAAGCCCAAATATGTCTACTATGTAGACTTAGTAATAACTGAAGAGGACTGAAGAAACAAAATGCTATTCATGCTGCACAACTTGAAGGGAAGTGCACACGCATACATCTTCTCTTTCACACTCACATAAGCCCAATAGTTCTGGCAGGGTGATCTTTAGTACTTGCTCTTGTGAAACTCTGGGTTTCAAGAAGTCTCAAGATTACCTATGGTTTAGGTTTCCTCATGTTCATGATAGTTTACAGTGGTGTTTTGCACAATAGGTGACTGAATTATTGCTTTTCTCTCTGGGTTGGTGTCCTTGTTCTGGAGGTGAAGGGGATGGTTTTTGTTTTAATCAGTAAATAGTCTCATCCTTTTTTCTTACATATTTTTCAAATTAAGTACAATATATATGATGCCACATTTTTACATTAAGCACTTCCAAATCTCATTAACTGCAGCTTAATAAATGTAATCCTGCTATTGGTACTACTTGATTTCAGGGAGGAAAAAAATTATATGTTTCTAATGCACAAAAATTGCATTTGGATATAACATATGACCCTGCATACTCAGGATACAGAATAATCGCTAAAAAGCTCTTTTCTCTGCTTTTCCCTACAATCTTTTACCAGAATAGCAATGTTGTACTGGAAGTAACATAAATACGGCACAACACATTGATCGCATTTGGGTCACTGCTATAAAAAGGTTATACTTATATTCCCTAAGGCCTCTTCTCCTAAAATCCTTTTTCTCGCTCTTCCCCTGTCAGAAGATCTTGTTCTAACATCACTACCAGAATTATCACTACATTATGCTTTGTCTGCCATTAAAAATGCATTTTCAATTTCTCAGCTGGGAAAGTATTCAAAACTTCAGTTGCTTCTGTAACAAAGAGTTCAAGTGTTCAGAAGCAGAACAGTACTGTGCATGCTAATATAAGGCATTAGGAAAACTACAGATATTTCTCTTAACAGCACATTCTCTGAATTAAAGCACTAAATTCAGCTTATATCTAAAGCCATTTATTATACGCTTCACTCAGTTGCAGGTGCATTTACTACATTAGTATTAACGACAATATTGATTTTACTGGGAGGTCCCTCTCTTGGATAGCTCTATCACTAAGGAAACTTCTTGTTGCTTATATACAGTAACTCTGACAAGCTCTGGTCCTATCTGAGCTATCATATGCCAAATTAATGCACACAACCCAAATGCAACAGAGTCACCATGCACATCTGTAATAGCTGCAAGGTATGTTTGTGACAGATCAGCAAAGTCCTGTATTAAACCAGCTCAGTAGCCACAGCTTGGATGTACATGCGCATTCATACCTACGACACACATGCAAGATAGTTTGCATGAGCAGTAGCAGCGACAGATGTGACAAACCTACAAAAAGCCCGATGAGAAGAGAATTCCTGACTAGTTGGAAAAAATTGACTAGTTGGTAACAGTGGGATTAGAAAACAGCAACAGAAAATTACTAAGAAGCATCCTTTTGTCAGTTAAAGGCTGCGGGTTTATCTGATTTGTTGCTGAACTTTGCAGTTCTTGGTATCACAAATATTCACCTATTGGATTTTCACAAAAAGTTCTGGGTGGAATCAAAGTTTCTGGATTCAATATATATATATATGCTTTTTTTTTTTTTAAATTTGACACAGATCACCTTCACTGGGATGAATAAATAAATTAGTCCTAGGCCACCCATGCTTGCTGTAGTTGGCTGGTACAAGACATGTAGAACATCAGCCGAGTAAACTGATCACTTTTGAGGTCTGTCAACACTTTCATTACTATTTGCCTTGACAACTGAACACATCCTGTGAGTCATGCCTCCAAGTGTATAGGTTTAAAAAAAAAAAGTCTACAACAATTATGACCACCTTTTCAAGCGCTTAATCTATAGGTTAGCAAGGACACCATCCCTTCCAATTTGGAAGCATACATTATATGTTTGCAGCAAACATGAAGGGATGTTTATCTTAGAGGTGACTCTTCCTTTGCAACCTCTCATTTCTTACAATCCCTATCCTGATCCTTATAGGTATTACAATTCCTCCACCCCCTTCTTACTACCTTTGCCTTTTATTTTCAGCTGAAGATGAAAATTTTCTTAGGATTTACTTTCCAGTGCTGATACTTCTAAAAGAGTAAGGATTATTTGATGCATTGGTTAGTCACAGAAAAATCCATGTTAGGCATTTGTTTATCCATCACTTATTGTTTCAGTAGACATTGTTGCATTTCCAATCTTTTCTCCACCACAATAAGGGTTTTTTTTCTAGGAAAAAAATAAAATTATGGGCTTTATAAATAAACTCTAATTCATGTTCTTGAGGAGAATTCAGTTATCATTCTTTAAGGCTCACAAAGAAAAGTTCTCCTTTATATACTTATATTGGTTTATCAACATTAATACAAGCTGTACAATCCTAAATGTCTACTGCCGGTTGGTAGTAAATCAAGTTTTCATTTCACAACTGACATAAATGTTCAGCTTTTCTGAAATAAATTTTAAAGCTATACTTTCACTGACAAGCATGCAAGGTTTTCACATTATCTTCACCATGTGAAATTTGAAGTTATTTTAGATAACTTCATATGTCAAGGTAGCACAAGTTGGAGGCCAAGCGAATTGTTCCACAGGCACTAATTGCCTTACTAAGATAAACCAAACATCATGCTATAGTGCAGTGTAGTCTTGCAACACATTTTTATGCACTATGTTTAAGGTTTCTCTTAACCATAGATTGTAGGACAAAAAAAGATATCATGCCATTGTTAACTTTTAAAACAAGTCAAAGAACTGACACTCTTTAATATATTGTGATGGTAAGAATCAATGCAGTATAATTGACCTTTCAGTAGCAGAAAGTATACTTCAGTATGACAGGATCTAGAAGGCAGTTTATTAAAACTATTAAATAGACAAAAATCCCCTCCCTAGATTTGTATTCCAATCTGCCAACACGTTTCCATACGTCAAAACCAAGTAAATAAAAAAACTCTTCCAGACAACTTCAGACACACCACTAGTTTAATAAAACTAATAAAGGAAAGCACATACATTGAAATGACTGGAATGCAACAGAATAATTTCAAAATAGTTTGTAGACCAATTTCCGTGCCTCAGTGTACTTTAATATTGTTCCCACCCAAAATGCAATTTTCTCATGAAAAACTCAAAATACTCAAAGGAAATACATACAGTCATTATTAAAACAAACTGGAAATATATATATTTAAATTTTTTTTCAGGGATAAAAATTAAAAGGATCAAACTAATATGGCCTTTACTCTTCAAGAAAACTTAATTAATAACACAGATGATACTGTTCCATTACGTGTCAAGGGACAAGAAGTGTTAATGAAAATTGTGAAACTAAAATGTAAAGTAGCTGAAAGACAGAATTAAGGTCTATCAGATTTTCACATCTATGTGGTTCAATTCAAAGTAATGCTGAACTGGCAGTAGGCATAAAAATAGAAGTTGCTCTAAAACACCCTACAAAGAACTGATCAAATATCAGTATCAGATACATTGAATAAGTAAACAAGTACATAAGAACCTTTCAGATATCTGGTTTTAGCAAGCTATTAAAAATTAAATCAGCTGAAATGTAATCTATTGAAAGCTATTACCTGAAAATGGCAAATAAAATAGATTCCTTTGTTATTACAAAATTAATAGCATAAATTCTGACTATGTTCTACTTTCTGTTACTAGGATTCTTTAGCTTTGGAGGGGAATTCTGCTCCAGTGAAGTTAAAAAAAAACCAGGCAGTGATTTCACTGTAGCCACAGTTCTCATTTTGACCTCACAACAGTTTCACTTGTATGAGCTGAACTTATTTCCCCACCTCAATTGCATTGGGAATCAACCACTGTCTTTACCAACAAAGTGTTTGCATGTGCTGAAATCGGATTCAAAAGGGCAACACCTCGTATGTACAAGAAAGTTTTCCTTTAACTAATTCTTGACTTAAGTTGTTTTTTCTGTACAGGGCATGTTGTTCCTCTACATAAGCAATAGACCACAAAATTGCCATCAGATATAAGAGGCCACTGAGTACTATCTCTCCGATTTTGGAAAAAACATCAACATCATATGCTAAAAAGGCCATGCAAGATCTAGCTTCATGTCTGTAGCTTTGTTATCACAAGCTTTGTTATTTAGGAAGCTAACTCTTAACTTCTAATAAAACTCAGTCCTTCTGCTGGGAAAACAACTTTAAAAATAAATATTCTTTTTAATACTCAATTTAGGTACAGAAGTACAAATACCAGTTAAAATGGTGGGAAAGGATAAGCTCATAAGGGAGAACTTGGTGCAAATCCCTGTTGAGAAAGTGCAGTTTGGTCAAAAACAATGCTGACTTTTTAAAAATTGTTTTTTAATTTTTTAAATAAAGTAATTGAGTTGTCCCTCACAGCTGCCTCAGATCTGAATGCAGCTTTGTAAGTAAAAGAATTCTTACCTAAAGAAAAATGAGGATTACATTTGGACTTGATATTAATTGCACATATTAAAGCACAGAAATAGAGCAAGTTTGCACTGGTATGTTTGTGTGAGCTTAAGGCTTAGATGGCTTGTAGAGCTCTTACCTGCTCAAGGAAATGCATTTTCTACTTATTAATGTCATTAGTATCAATTAAAGTTTTGTCTGAGACAAAAAATAAACCAAATTCTGTCTCCAGGCTGTCTAACTAGCTAGAAAACATAACTATATGCACACTGCTGCCAACTTTCATGATTTTATCAAGAGCTGCAGTGTATTTGGTATTTTCCTCAGAGGCTAGGGTCAGTGACTCACTTGAGCTCCCACATTTGCCTAATGTGCAAAAGACAAAACCATCAGAGCAAAACTCTTGCAAAACATGAGAATTTGAAAAGTCACATTATTTTCCAGTACTTGGGGTTAGTAATACTCACATGAAGCTTTATGAAAAGGGTAAGAGTAGAAACAAAAATCATTCACTTTAGGAAAATACTGTCTCAGGTATCAGCTAATCAACTCCCTGTAAAGATGAACCATTTACCAGTTTGTTACCCATCAGGTATTATTACAAACCACTACTAAAGCTGAATGGTTTAATACATGGTTTATATTAAACTATCTAAAAATATCACTTTGCCTTCCTAGATGTCAGGTATTGCTACAGTCATTTTTCTGGTTTCTCTTTGCAAATACATTGTTTAAGCTGCATCTATAATGCAAAATTAACCCAAGTAATTGGAACCAAGTTAATTCGCTTCATTGTCTGCCTAGCAAGCGCCTCCTTCCTCAGTATCTGTGTATCTGATTTTATGGCTCAGTTATGCCTCTCAATTATGCATGCTATTTAATGGCACTTCCTCAGCCCAGAACCCTGGTGTGCAAACTCAACCAATGTCTACTGCACTGACTTATCAGGCATTCTTTAACTGATAAAAAGATCATTCAGACCTATTTTGCACTTGACAAGACCTGCTTTTTGTTAATAATAACGGAAGAGATTTCAAATGCCCGAGAGAAAGTCAGAGAGAAAAGTCAATGGAATCTGCATTCTCAGCACACCTCAATTTCTTTGAAAAATCTCCCCTAATGTTACCTCTACTCAAATAATTATTTATACCTGTATTTACGGAGTAATCTAGAGTACAGGAATTCACTACTCCCTATTTCCTTCTCAAAGATACTACATACAGTCTGCAGTTACAGTCCATATTAGATGTTCTTCATTAATATACCCTTAGAGGTTTCATAATCACCTATGCCAGTATGTATTTTAGAAATCTGTGCTCATTTTAAGCAAAGAGAGAGAGAGGTGTTCATTGCTATTTCAAATGAATGATTTTCAATTTTGTTCTATTGCAGTGAACTGAGTGTACTGAACTAGGGTTTGAGTGGTTTGGAGGTTTGCTAAGAATATTTCTCCCAGTTGTAACTGAAACCAAGATGCAGAAAGCTTTTAGGTTTTTTTGGTCCAGTCCTCACAAGGCATTTATTCAAAGCAGTTAGCTATTTTTGCTTTACATTGACACTGCATGTACAGTACCAAAAAATATAATACATATGTCTATAAGGCTTTGACTATCCTTCCTCAGGATGCCCCTGCTTGTTTCATGTGTAATGTGTTCAGTGGTATGCCTAAGTTCAATTTCATTCTTCTTAAATGTTTGTTCTCTTTATCAAGATTCTTTAAATTTTAGCCTTATAACTCTCTTTCAGTCATGAGCAAGGTGTTTACTGTTTGATAAACTTGATGGATTTTTTCCTGACTTCAGAGAGGCGTAGGGATGTCAGCTTTACTACTACTGTCAGAGCTGCCAGGTACCTCCAGCACAACAAAAATAGTTTGCACTTTAAAAATGTTGATGTAAATGCTTTTAATGGGATAATTTGCATTAGGTGTCAGAAATGACCATGTACTTACATCTAATACCTTAGCAAGTAAATGCAAGAAGTATAAGATCACTATGGTGTGGGTCTACTGGAATCAAACCTTTTCCACCTGTCAGAGCCATCAGCAGAACATACTCAGATTATCATTCATTGTTTTGTAGTGTATTTTGGAAAAAAAAAAAAAACAAAACAAAACAACCAACCATCTTAAAAATCAGTATTAGGTCATCTTATTTCCATTCCATGTTGCTTATTTGCTTTTAGTGGAAGTCAACAGCTTTGAAAGTATTAGTACTATCTTACTTTAACCCAGTCTTATAAAAAAAAAAAATTACTATATTGATAACTGCATTGCAGTCATTGCTGTTGAAAGATTTGTGAAAGGGCCATTTTAAAATTCTTCAAAGTGCTACTAAAATAAGAATAACCTAAACATAAAAAGAAATAATACTGATAGCATAGACCCTGCCTCAAAATGCTAACTCAAGTGACAGAACTGGGTTAGAAATCTATGGTTTGCTGAAGAAAGAATAATCACACCTCAGTGATCTCTTAGCTGACTCTAAGTATTCATATTTTAGACAAGAATTACTATTTCTGAACAGACATACTGCTTATAAACAAAGTACAAAATATGCATGAAGAACAATGAAAAAAAAAGGAACATCCTATTCTATGCCACCTCATTTTTTCCTCTCCTTTGCACATCACATAGAAATGATGTATTTATTAGAGAACTTTAGGAAGAACCATAGTTTCTAACTTGATTTTCAAGTCCTTTAAAGACTTTTGAAATGCCTAGTTCTAAATCACATGGATATTATTCTGTTAGCTGATATGAACGCAAGTGGAAAATGTAATATTTTTTGGTGGCTGGTTTCATCATGTTCTGCTGTATAGAAACTGTGGGAGTGTGTCATTTCCAGTCATGTTTACAGTGTCTTCAAAACATGAAGATAATCTTAAATAGCATAGATACGTTTATTGAGCAAACCAGCTATATTTTAACCCCTCAGTAGCAACAGTGGTAAGTTATTAATAATTGTTCCTTAGATTAAAAGTCTCTGATTTGATCTTCTTGAATTTAAAGTATGACTGAGTTCAGTCTATTTCTTTGAAATACCCATTTTTCACTGGTCCCAGGAAAAAAAAAAAAATTCTAGCCACTGCTCCTTCTCCAGATGCCTTCCAATTTCTCTTTCTTCTGTACTTGAGCAGCTTTTTTATTTGCACAAGTACCTATGCACACATTAATTCCTGAACTCCCAATTTTACTTCTCTGTTCTTACCCTCTCATTTTCTCTAGGCCATTTGACAGAGTGGAAAATTTCCTTCTCCAACTTTTTATCTTCCTTGAACACCTTTCTGGGTGGTTTTTTAGATGATTAAATTTCCTCTCCTTCTACCCTCTAAGTGTTTCATCCTTCCTTTTTAACATATGATCTCATTCACTTTGAAAACTGTATCAACATCAGAAAAGTTCTACTCACAAATACTATTTCATTGCCCATCTACCTTATAATACTGCTTTTCTTTTTGCCCTTACTTTCTGGTTGCACTAATAGCAATAAGCCTAATACACTAAATCAAAATGCTCTTTTCTTCTTTCCACAAACAAAACTTTGATAAATCAAGATGAGTTACCTTCTTTCATCCTTTCAAGCTATCAACTATATATCTTCACATATATTATGTATATTTAATGAAAAACTCATATATTTGCACTGAAGAGGCAGTGTTAACTCTAGTTTCTAAATCTCTGCACCCTTTTTTTCTTCTGTTTTTACAGTGTCAAAACAATGCAAGTAATCAATAAGTACATTGCTGTTTCTTTTATCAGGCTTTGCTCATAGCTAAGAGGTTTATATTATGTTTCATCTTCTGCTCTTTGTCTAAATGGCTGTGGGTGGAAATGGAATAAGACAGAGAAAGCTATGTGCCTATTAAATTTACAACATAATGTACTGTATGGCACAAGATAACCCTTATTTATGCCTAACAAGAGCCTAATCAACATACGTTACTGAAATTAGTTCTTATTCTTTGCATGCTAAATATGTAACATATTTAAGGGAAAACCAAAGTAGTGTAACAAGTGTACACTAAATTACACTGGTTTGGCATACCATAGACACTTTAAATTGAGTATATGGCAACTTCCACTGATTTGATATTCTGTCAGGCTGTTAGGAATGGCAGAAGTATACATTAAGCAGGGAAGCGCCTGATTTATTTTACTCTTTCCTGTTCTCTGCCTCTGCTGCTGTATCCATTTTGCAGACCTACTGAATGCTAAACGAATGCAAGCTGTATTTCTAAATGCACCCATTTTTATGATCGGCTTAAGCCATCATTTACATAATGGCTGAATTTTTCTTGGAGGCTTTCAAGGGAATTGCAACCTATTCCATGGGGTAACTGGACGAAATTACCACTGCTCTGAACTGCAGAATTCAATGCTGTCGTTATTACTAATTCAAACTGGTTCTACTACAAATCCCTAATTTGTATACATAACCTACTTGAAGGCCTATAATTTAAAAAAAAAAATTAAAAAAATGGTAGCATTACAGAATTATGGTGAAATATTTATTCCAATATGCTTACAGTACTGTCCAAGAAGACATTCTGGAATAGAGATATTTATCACTACAGTGACAACAGTTTCATTAAGTCGTTAGTACTTTAGGCTATGTATAACCTTTTTGGTAGAACTTCCATATAATTAGCCAACAGTCACAAAAATATTACTGTTTCCACTGCTATCCCACCATATTCTAGAGGCACAGAAGGCACATTTTTCACTTAAAATGAACACTACATGAAGATCTTTCATTGCTGAAATGCCTAAGTCAGACACGTATCTTACTTTGTTTTCCTTTTACTATATTAGCTTTTTGGGTGGTTTTTTTTTTTTTACATATTTGAACCCACATTTTTGCCAATACTAAAACTACTATTGTATCCTCATGGTCACAACATTGTACTGCAATTTATTTTTGTTCAGTGTTTAAGACCTTTGCAATTTTTTTTTTTTTCATTGAATAGGAACAATAACTTTAACCAAGGCATCCTGAAGAAGAATTCAGGAAGGAAGGATGAACATGATCTTATTTCACTCTGTACCGCACCCGAGACATCATCTTTTCATATCCTGTCCAAAAACTGTACAACTATAAGCAGCCCACAGAATCACAGAAAATAATACTTTGAGATACAGGTTGCACAACACAGAAAAAATCCATGCACTGGTCAGCCCTATTACTCTAGTACAGACACAGCCTACCAAATTTATTTACAAAAACATTTCAAATTAAGACTAATTACACCTCACAAATTATAGGCATTCTTTATCCAGGTATTTCAAAATATATTTTCAGCAGAAGCCAACATGAAAAAAAAAAGGGGGGGGGGGCGGAGATCACAAGTAGACTATTTTGAAATATTTTCAGTGATATTTTCAAGGAAAACCAAAAATTGCCACTATGCACACAATTCCCTGGCTCTTGTCCTTAATTTTAGACACTCACTATATAAGTGAGATTGCACTGCAGTTCAGAAGAGGCAGTTGAGCAGACAAGCACAGCCAAACTACAGCAAGACAACTGAACAACATATGTCACATCATTACCATTTCAGGTGTTTACTTAATGGAAGTCCAGACATTTGTGTTTATCCAGTTTATTGAGAGTATTCTAATTTAGATCAAGATGACACACAATACAAATAGTATGTGTATGGGGAAGAAATAGATTTCTCTTCTAAGTAACTGAACAACTAGAAATCAAAGTTTCATGGGAAATCAATGCAATTTAAAGTCTTCAGTGAACTTCCACAGGAAGGCTGAGAAACTTACTTTTCAAAACTGTGTCTGTTATGTGCAATCTATATAGATTACTACAAAATAGGCCTGCAGTTTGGGTCACTGTAGTGGATATAGCTTTTGTATAAGGTACCTATGGAGAACATTGCCGTTACAAGAAATAAGAATTTTACAGGCAATATAACATTTCAAAAACCACTTCAAATTATTCCTTCCCTATGTTCTGACTATGAAACATATGCATTCACCTATTACATTTATTCAAACTTTTATCTTGAAGACATATTACCTTACATTCCACAAAAGAATCACTCTAATTTTACTGGTTTTGAAAGCTTATACAGTTCTATAAGGAGAGCAAGTAAAAAAAAAAAAGGTTTTATGGTAGTGGAATGGCTACTGCATAAGTGTAAGACGAATAGATATATAACATCTGCTATGTCTTGTCATCTCACACCATCACTGTATGACATAGTTCTGTCTCTCCCATCTTATTCTGAGACAAAAGCATTGGACCTTACATGTCATCAGTGCTGAATGTGGCATCATCTAAATGATGGGGAGAAACATATTTTTAGTATCAGCCAAAAAAAAAACTTATTTTGAATGTCTTTTTTCCCCTCAATGTTACAAATCCTCCCCCAACAAGTTGAATAAAGTATACAATACTATTTTTTTAGCTTCTTTGATAAAGGCCAATGAAACTTACACCTTGTGCTGGATTTACAATAATACAAGTAACTAGCATCTCAATCTGCATTTTTAAACTAATCAGAGTGCCTCCATATGTCATATTTCCAGATGCAATAGAAATGCTGTTTGCTGCTACATGTAAAACTCTGACAGATTATAAGGTGTTGTTTGATCCCTCATGTTTATTTTGCCAGGATGTAGGGATCTGACAAGACCTGTGCAGCCACCTAATATAGGCTATTTTAGAATAAGGATACAGTTGCAGCTCAGAAGACAAAAAATGTGAACCCAAGCTTCCCATACAGTAAGAAAGATTATTTTGACCACCTAAATAGAAGCCTACAGCACTTAATGCAAAACCCCCTCAGACACTGTTAGTTTCTTTAGAACTATCTAATACCAAAAAAGGATCGTTTAGTGCTCTGTGCCACACAACTCTGCATATGTCTCCAGCCTTACTTCTCAAGTAAGACTGCTTATTATGTAGGGAGCAGAAGAAGGGTACCCAGAGTGGATATGTTTCATAAACTAAAGGAGTATTTATGAGGCTCCTGAGTTACTATAAGCACATGAATTGCTTGGATTTTGTTCATAGCTTGTAAATGAAAGCTTTTATGACTTTAACTAAACAGGTCCAGTCTACACTATCTAATGCCTTCTTTCTGATGCACACATTTTGGCCTTCATCACTAAAAATATGTTTATGGTACTACTCACAAAAATAAAATACTGTATTACTGAGGGCACAGAATCCTGCCGAATAAGATACCTGCCAACTCAACCTACCCTACAAGACATTTTCTACCATAAATTTAGTTTTTTAAAATATCCTTCATGACAGCAGTACTGCTGTGGAAAGCAATTTTGTTAGTATTTGCAGTTTGTAGTCTATGAAGAAATTCAGTCCATTAACATTCTGACTCTAGCTGATACTCTCTGAAAGAACTTTTTCTTTAAAAGCACTTTTCAATACAAGTCTAAGGGAACTTAAAAAAAAAAAGAGTGAATTAATCATTTCACACTAATTTTTTTAGGAATTGGATTCAATCGAGCCTTAACAATTTTGTAAAACACGATGGGGAAAAACTACTTTCACCTGTAGCTTTATGGGAAAGTGAAGACTTCAATGCCTCCAGCACTTCTGTTTCTGCTACAGGGACAACTTCTGTAATCAACTTTTTGTCATCTCCAAGAGCAGCAGAGGGCTGGCAGCTTATTTGTCTTGGGCTTTATTTTATTTTGCTTGGATAGCTAAAAAAAAGTTATTCTTGTTCAGCTCTGCAGATTATGTAACAGTTTTATATAAAGTAGCTTTTAATATTTAGCAAGTCATACATAATAGCTTTTAGTGCTTTTAAATGAGAGATTAGATATTGGTCTTTACTGTCCTGCCAGCAGCATTTATGATTTCTTATGTATGTCTGAATGGTGTTAACAGAACTAAGAGACAGAACATGGTATACATAGTATGCTCTATTATATGAAGCTTAGCGACCTTCAAAAGCTTTCTGGTTTTTGAAAATGTTGCAAGAATTTCTGCAGCGTATTTTCTATCTTGTTGGGTTTTTTTCCTTAAATGAGATGCTTATATTTTATCATATAAAATTTTAAAAACTTTATATATATTTGTGTATCCACTTAGTTTTGTCTGATGTATTTACATATACATTTATTAATAAAGAAATACATTTGAAAATAGATGGAATTTGTTTCAATATCTGGAATCTATACTATTTGCCAACTGCCTAACTGTTATTCTAGAGTATATTTATGACTGAAATACAATTACAACTGGATCCTCTTATTTGAGTGAAGACCTATGCATAGAACAAATCAGAATTAATACAGAAAGATTATTTTAGCCTTAGAAAAATCATATTCTATTGTGACAAAATGTAGATGAGCAAGTTATTGTTTGATAAGTTTGTCCTAAGTTCTTTCCTGTACACCAGGTTTTTAATGATAGTGGGCCTTCAGACTGCTGAAATGTGGCAAAGCTATGTTTTAAGTACCTGAAACTGTTGTCAGCTGTAGCTAAATCTGAATGTTTCTTTCCTTTTATTTCAGATATGTTGAGTCCTCAGGCTTTACCAGATTCTGTATGATAACCGATTAAACACTCAAAACTCTGACAGGCTACAGAGAGCTCTACAGGATTGTTTACATGCATAAGTCTGAAATACCTATGCTCTATTCTTCATTCACTAGCCACACTTAACACAGGGAAGATTTTACCAGGAAGATTTCTTAATAAGATACCGTGAGCTCTCCTTGCTTGCACAACTAGAAGCCGCTATGTTTTGATGGTGCTGAGCAAATCAATGCTGAACAGGGCTCCCGATACATGGTTTTGATTCTCGCTGATGAGCCTTTTGATTCTGCCTGATGAGCCTCTGAGCTGCTCTGCAGGGTCCACCAGGACACCAGCTGGCGCGGTGCACTCCCTGCAAAACACACCTGGAGAAGACAGTGACAGTGATGCTCACATCTTTCCCCAAAAGACCCAGCGGTGAAACCATTCTTCCCTTATGGCATACATACTCAACTCTCTCGCTTCTCATTAGTGTGTCCTAATCATTAACTTACATGTTTTTTTTCACTTATTCCTTGTTTTATGGGGATAGGGGAGAAAAGACACTGCTAGTCAAGTTTAGCTATTCCTCTTTAAATAGAATAAGTGGAAGCTCATTAAGCAAAAGAGAAGAGCGAGCAATGATTGGTCATGCAGTCTACTGGTAAAGATTGTTGCTTGGGAAGAGAGGAAGTTCCAGTTTCTTCTATGATCTCTATTAAATATATCAAAGTAAGAACAGTAATTAGAGAAGAACAAGATCTCAATCCTCTTCCTTCTGGGAGAGTATGCCAAAACCACGTGTCTAGTCACTCCTTTTGGATCTGCCATGGTATTACTTTCAAGTCATGCAGAGCTCTTTTATTAGACTCCACTTTATCAACTACAAGCAATACTGACTGCATTGATCTTGTTTCCTCCATAAAAATCACAGAGCTAAGATCAGGATTTGATCTGTGTCACTGAAATACGTATCAATTCACACTCCCAGGGTGTTCAGACACTCTCTGAACAACAAGAAGTCTGGAAAGCACATGCCTCAATTACTGTGCCATAAAGCAATACTGGTTAATTCCTCTCTTGCCTTAATGCCTGTGTGTCTCAAAGCCTTTACTGTTAATCCAGGGTCTGTAGTGAATAGAAGACTTTAAGGGTAATTCATGTATCTGATTTTTATCTTACATGCCAGTACTGCAAAAAGGCACTCCCCTGACAGAGTAAACTGATCCCAAAGCAGTCTACAGATAGCTTCAGCTGCCATCCACGACGTTTCAGTAGGGCGTCCCACAATCCTCACCTTCTAGCACCAACACCTATAAGCAGCTATCATTTCAGAAAGTCATGAGGTGTCTGATGCTTTCAGAGATGAGTTTTTTCCCTCTGTTGGAAGCTTGTTCTTTTACTGGTTCTAGGAACAGGCCTTTTCGCTTTCTGAGACTTTGTTCAAAAGCTATAGTATTTTTAAGAAGTTTAATATGATAGGCACTGACCCATTCCGAGTAGCAGTCTTTTCACCAATTCTTTATTAACTGTGCTTCTTCTGAAGTTGGACATATGCCTGTTCCTTTGTAAAGAAATCGAGTTGTTTCTGTCACAGCAGGCAGTTCTCAGCAAGCTTTAGATCCTATTCCCCACCCTCACTATAGGCTAGACAATTTAACATGTTTCTCTCACAGAGACTGTACACAAGGATAATAAATGACTAGCCATTCCAAATCCTGCCATGCCTCTGGCATTTTCTTCTTGATGATCTCAAGAGCACTATTAACACCAAATATACACCTGTGGCTAAGAGATAAAATAGCAAAGTACCTTCTTCCCTTGGAAGTATGCCTTGCAGCACAAGACTCATTAATCTCCCAACTATTTTGTTTGGGTGTTCGCAATCACACATTTAAGAAATACTCCACTTTTCATCTGATACACAAAGTGACACTCAATGAAAACTGTGATTTCCCCTACGATGCCCCATCACCCCCACCTCACTTTTCTAAATCTTATGGAATTGGAAAGCCTGTGTCATAAAGTTTTCATTTAATCTTAACTGAACATCAACCAAGGTATGACAGAAGAACTACTTCCCTGAGATCACCAAGACCAACTTTTTCCAAGTCCCATCTGAGAGAAGTGCTAAGTTATAAATTTGTTGGTGTAGTCAGGCAGTCACAGAGCATGCCTGACCCCCCAGTACTGACAAAGTACTAGGTATCAACTTTGCTATTTTCTTGTTACAGGGAATGCTTTTGCAATTTGAGCATGCTGGGCAACATCTGCTGAAGCTGCTACTGCCTGTCTCTTTTCATGTGCCACAGTAATATGCTTGCTGTGGAAAAGATAGTGCCAAATGGAGAGAAAAGAGGGCCAGATCAAAAGCGGGGAAATGGGCAAAATTTGTGCAGTGGGTTGAAGTTTAACACAAGTAAAGACGAAAGAACAGGCAAGCAGATGAGCGTCTCTGTTATTGGTCTCACCAACGCTGCTTATGTCTCTGCCAACTTGCTCAACTAATCTTCCCACCATTCAGTAGGTTGACAACAAACACAAATAACAGCAGCTGCAAAGCATGCATAAAAATGCTGGAATTCAAATCTCTAGATGATAATGCAATACAATGGCACAGTCTTGATTCTTCCTCTTGTCTATTTATTATGGCAAGGCTAGCAATGAACCATTCCAAGCAGACAGTGCCAGCTCAGAGGGCAGAGTTAAGTAAAATTTAATAAACTGAGCTAGCTAGGAAAACAGGAGGGGTAAAGGTGAAAGGCAGCAATTTCTGACAGAGATCAGAATCCATCAGAAAAATTGCTACCATTGGAAAAGAAGTAGAGAAAAACTAAGGTAATTCTGTCAGGTGAGGCTTCTTCTGCTGTGCCCTGCCTCTGGCCTGGTTTAGGGATGCAAATTCCTTCACAGAGCTTGTCAGTGTTCACCAGAGTTTGCTTTTACAGTGCCAGTTTAGAAGACAGTGCCAGGACTGACACGATTCACCCAGTTTACTTCTTGGTGACCCTGGGGAAAGGTGAAAGCTAGGACAGGGAGATAAATAAGAATATAATAAAATAAACAGTGGTTCATGGAACTGCATCTCGCATACGGCACGCTGCATACATCCTCTACCTATCCTCAACACAGAAAACATAGTATCTCCCCATTCATCAAATTTCAAACAACATTTACACTTTTTTTTTTTTTTGTCTCTGTCATGCAGATTAAACCCCTCTTTTATTTATCTACATATTTAGCTACATATTTATCCTTCTGCTGACTGTTGTCAACTTGTTTCTGCTCAGTTTGGATCTGCTTACAATGCCAACCCCGTCTGCAAACATGACAATTTCACCAACCTCAGCCCAGTTGCCAGCATTGCAGAGGGTGTCTCTGATGACTCTGCTCTGCCTCTGGTCATAGACAGTTTCCTTCCCTTGACTGAGGGGCTCCAGCACCACTGTTTTGAAAGAGGCTTATTCCACGTCCTTATTCCCTGTCCCAGGAGTCTATCCTTACTCTTTCATCCCAACATTTCTCCTCATTAGGCCAACTACACATATGGATTTCACCCTTGCCAGTTCAGTTTCATCATATTCTTATTAACATTTATTAAGCCCCTTTATCCAATTTGTAGGCTAACCCTTTGGACACCTCTCTCTATAATGAGGTTATGCTATAGATTAAGGATGACTGCATTTAAGCCCTCTAACCTGAAAAGGGACAAGCCATCCCATTAGGGCACACAGATGGTGGAACGCATGAAAATGGAAACTTGTAGATTTGGACCAAGAGTGAAGTCATGCATTTAGAGAGCTTCTTTGGTTAAAAAACATCATCACACACGACCCCCCTCCCGCCACTCTCATTTTCTCTATCAGCTAGAAATTAGGCCTCATTATGCTCATTACCATGTAAAACCTGATTCAGCTCCACTGATGAGCTGAAGTAACATGGACAGTAACAATTGATCCACAGAAGTCTTTTAAACTACACTGTCATTTTCCTGATTTCATTCACTCTCATATGGCTAATGACTGCAAAATATGCAACTGTAAAGCATATGTTGCATTTGGCTCTCCCCATGTACATTTTCCTTGCCACATTTGATGACCTTGCTGTTGATTATGCTGTATTCCTCTGTCAAAGACAAGGATTTAAAAATACTGTATTTATTTGTGACTATTAATTCCTTATCTTGTATATTCTTATCAAATCTACTTAATGATTTATTTTCCTTTGATTAACTTGAAACCTATTATTAGCTAGCTATATTAGCTACCTATAATATTACATGTTAGGAAGCTTTTGCACATCAGCCAGTGACTCAGTTGCCCTTGATGTGCTTCTCTTTATCATTCTCAGATTTGCAGTAATTCCTGCCAAATCAGCCTGCCTTTGTTCCCCAAGCTTTTAGCTCTTCTAGTAGTAAAGTGCTCTCATAAATTGTGCTTTGTTTGGGAACAAAATATTAATCAAACTTCCCCATTACTATTTCATAATAATTTCCATCACCTTCACACTTAAATGCTAAGGTTTAAAATATTTGTTCTGCCTTCATTCCCTTGACATACATAAAGGCAGCATAGCTACACTTCCTTGCCCTGTAGTTTTGGCTCTATGGCTATCCTGTAGTGGGTCAAGCATTACTTTCCGTCAGGACAAGGTCCTGAACAGCTAAACACAAAACCTTCAGGATTATCCGTTTCTTCTTTTATCTTAAATATATACTTATAACCTTGTTTTACTAAACAACTCCTTTTGGACATATGTCTGACTTTGTTACTAACCCTAGCAATTAATTTACAAAATCTCGAGGTTCCACATGTACACTTACTTACTGAACACGTTTTCCTCTCCCACTGAAGTGGAAAACACTGGTTACCACTGCATTGTGGTTTTGAGGAAAAAAACCTGCTGCTGTTTGTCTCTTATCAAGAAAGTCAAATAACTAGTTAGATAAAGAAAAAAACACAACACCAAACAACACAAACCAAATCACATGCACACACAAAACCCCATCAAAACAACACTTCTGTTGAGTGCTGTTTGTCTCTCTGCAAGCGTCTAGCTAGTTATTTGACTTTCTTACACATAACAAAAACATAATAAAGAACAAATTCCACTCAAACTCAGAGCTATCTCAGCTTCATCAGTGATACCTCTCCACATTAGTACTTCAGAACCACCACTTTAAGTCACCAAAATTCATTTCATGAGCTGTTCTTCATGACTGCTAGTCACATACTTCTTAATTTATCTAAAGAGAACTTAGCCCATTGTGGCAGTACATTCCCCCCACCCCCCCCCCCCCATCCCGCCAGCAGGAAACAAAACTTCTCCAGGCAGAGAGAAGGGGAAGGAAGGAAAAAAACCCTAAACCCTGGAGACTGCGGGTTGAAATTTGAACTGGCCAGTCGAGATGCGCCAGGTACACTGACGTGACCCTCCTGGCCAATAGAATTAAACGACCACAGGTCAGATTCGACAGGGGTATAAACGGGGTCCCACCGGAGGACGTGTGGGAATCAGTCCTCCTCGGAGCAGCGGGTCTGCAGTCGGGGACTCCCCCTCGGGTCGGGGCACCGCCCGAGGTAACTCCTCGAGGGAGAGAGCCCTCAGCTTTTAGGTGACTGATATGCGCATTTTGAGCCATCACTTTAAATCTTGGGGATTCTTAAGTCAGCCGTGTAGTATTAATTCTCTTTACATCATTGAGCCTGTGGTTTTATAAAATGTTACCGGACTTCTAACTAACTTTTGCTGAAGAATAAATCTGAGTTTTAACACCTGTTGGATTTGGTTAGTCGTGCATCCCTAACACCCATACAAGAATGGCCTCCTTTAAGACACTAGTAAACTCCATTTAGGCTCTTTGTAAATAATTTTTACTAAATTCACCTCCTCTTTCAAAGAAACCAAACAGACCATCATTCATTCATAAACCAAAATTCAACATGTACTTTTTGGCAGATGGTCATAGACAAAAAAAAGAAAAGCTTTATTTTGTGTTTCTCCAGGAGCCAGCTCTGCCAGATCTTTTGTGGATTTCCTCACAGTTGTTTTACTGAGATAGTATTGTCCACATGCATTGACAGCAGTCAAAATAATCCTCATCCATAATAGGCTTAAAGTTTGAGCCAGAACCTGACTCCTCCAAGTGGGAGTTAATATCACTGAGCATCAGAATAATTCAGGATGTAACTTGTTAGGGCTGTACTTCTGATGAGAACAGGTCATTATACCTCTGTGTGTGTGCACACGCACATGTGCTCATAAAACAGTGCTAGAGAAAGGGAATTAGTTCTTTCCCTTTTCAGTCCACACCACCTTTCTCATTCCTCTCTCTGCCTTGCATTTAAAAACTTCATCTTGGCTAAGGGATGCCAGCTGAGAGATACAAGGTGCAAATAAATTGGGCACAAATCAACACACTCCTATTTTACTCTGTTTATATACCTTATTTTCAAACTAGCAATCACATAAATTGGTAGCACACTAACATGGAGGTACTGCCTATGAACAGCATCTGCTCTTAGATATTTGAAGATGGGCATCTTGCTCAAAAACACAGCTTACTGTGTTCTTGCAAAGATGATGAAAAAGGTGTCACTTTATCTTTCTTGAAAGAGCTGCATGTGCGTGGGGAGAACACCACCACACAAACATACACTAGATTTCCAAGTATTTTTGGAATGATATTTTCTTGTACAGGAAAAGAAAAAAACAAAACCCATGTTTCACATTTCTTTGAAATCCTAGAAGACTTCTCACCATGTTCCCTTGCCATTCTGTGTTCTTTTCCCTTACAGTACTGATGCATAAAAATCTCTACATACTTCTTTGCTACCAAGAGCTGCCAAATTATCATGAGATTATACTACAGTATGTAGGTGTCCTGATGGAAAAAAATGAGTACCAGAGGCCTAAAATTCATAACTCTAGAAGAATTGTTATAAAGTTTTCTTTTCTTAGGTTCAAGTGATAACTCAAAAGAAACCACAGAATCTGTGAATTGAAACTCAAAAGGAAAACTAATACTTGATACTTTCATTACTCACTTTTCACTTTTCTCACAAAAGAATTAAAGTTTTATTGAACTTACAAAGTGAGTTTAAAATGGCCATACCACTTATAACCAAATGTACAAACTTCTTCCATCCCAAAACATTTCCTCCTTGGAGTTTTGTTGTTGGGGTTTTTTGTTTGGTTTTTTGGTTGTTTTTTTTTTTAAACAGTATTTGGCTTTGCTTCTAGTGCACTGCCTGTGCTGCATTAAGTGAAATAAAAGTTACATATACATCGATAAGTACTTTCAAACACATAAACATATCCTCCCTTCTGAAAGTTAAGAAATGCACAGTTTTCCACCAGTGCAATAAAAATAAAGTTAGTGGCAAAAATACTGAAATATTTTAAGTTTTTTAAACAGTGCCTCCATTTTACTCTTATTTTTTTACACCGTAGATTTCAAGTGTAAGAAGAAAAGACACAAACTCCCACTGTGTATGCCACCCAATTCTTGGCTAAAGGCACACAAGTCAGAGATAATAATAATAATAATAAAAAAATCTAGTATTTCAGTACAACCTAAAAAACCTCCTGTTTACCTTACCTCTCTAATCCCCTATATAATATATATAGAATTGAACTGTTTATTTTCACCAATGTTATTCTACTTTTAAAACCTACTTAACTCAGAAGATTCAAGGCAAATTTAATTCATGTGTAAACCTCCTGAAGCCAACAGTTGTGCCAGTCATAAATTTGAGTAAAAATACTTGTTTTTCTTTTAGTGGTGTAATTGATAATAATTCTTTTACAGCTTTAGACTTGCAACTTTCCTGAGAATACATTGCACAATATTTAAAACCAAGTATCAGAGAATATAATGCAAGAGAAAAACAAATAAAAAACGATCTTGGAGAGAAAAAAAAAGAATATATGAAGGATGAGAAGAGTATTGGCTTTGATTGGAAGAACTTATATTTATCATCATCTATATCTTATCTACTAGTCAGTCCTGGTGTATGATTCCCAGAGGTATGTCTTTCTCAGCATCATGCCACAAGGCATTAGATAATACAAAGCAGAACTGTAGTTAAAATTCTTATTATGTACTATGTTTTCCTACTGTTGCCTGTAAGGCAAAAAGAGACCATTGAGCTGTATTGTATTGAAGCCTTCAAATGTAATTTCAGCCTAATGCTTTGCATTAATATGTGGCATCTCCTCTACAACAGAAGGAAAGAATGACTCAGGTACTGCGAGAGGCACATCTGTGATTAAATACGGCAATGGTATTTACACTGCAAAGCCACTGGCAAAACAGTTTAAGAACTGACGAGAAGAAGGTTCCACCACAAAAAGGTGAAGCCAATTTATGTAGACAGATTGCCAGTACTCCAAGCAGAAAGCAAACAAAAAATTAGCCTAGCATCCATACTTGTGCAGAAATCACTAAGTTATCTTTAATAAATACAATTGAACATAGATATTAGTCTCTGCTAAGAGCATATAGCTTATTCATTCAGCAATGTTATGTTTTACAACTTTGTGTGGATGAGGTCTCCCAGTCAGCTATTGACTTGTTTTAGACCTGCATGTTTTCCAGGAACTGGTCATACTACTGTTTGTAATTACATTGTTATAAATTAGTCCCCAGAGTGGAAAATGTTTAATTTTCTTTTTCCTCTCCATAAGTTTACGTTTTTTAGTTAGTCCTAGTGCTTTGACAGAAAGATATTATCACTCCATTTTTTGCTGAGGAAAATGCATAGCTCTTCCTCAAACACAATGCATGAAATCATCTTGCTTTTCAAAATCATAATGATACTATAATATATCAAGACAATAATATATATTCGACTGCAAATAGCTTTTCCATTTTTTGTCATCCATGTTACATGCTGAAACAGGTTTCAGCAACATACAGCTCTGGTTTCTTCTTCATATAGCTGTTCTAGCACTGAATTTCATGTGATATCTACTTCTCTACCATATACTTTAGTGGGTTTCTTTAGCTTTTTATTATACATCTTTACTGGAAGACTATGTGATCAGAATCTAATATTAATGAAAACTAATAGAAATGCATTCTTATAATGTACCATAATGCACGTGGATCGTAGCAATTGTGCAACAGCTTTTAGCACCATGTGAACAACAGGAACCATTTTAAAAAGCAGAAGATTTGAATGGTGGGTAATATACACAGCCACATATTGAAAATTTTAGAACAAAGCCACTCTCGACTCAAGGGCAACTTTGTCAGTATGTTTTGTAGAATTACACACAGTAGCTTTACCTGGAGTTGTTGTGTCATGGTCCAAACAATATCCAAATTTGGAGCAACTTGAATTCTTCTTGAATTTGACGGCTCTCCTAAAGCTATCCCACTGCATAAGTGCAAATACCAAAATGTTTGTGTTTTCCAAAAATTCCATCTATTAAGACAGACAGCGCACTGGAATTAATTCATTTTAACACAGTCTTTGAGTAAAAAAAAGACAGCAATAAGAATGATGCAAAGAAAATTGCAACTCTTTATCCTAAAAGCCCAGCTAATGCAGTTTAAAAGATATAAAATGGGAATTAAAAGACACTCAGAGCCTAATATTTTTTGTCAACTTAAAAAAAAAAAGGCATTGACAACCTCCTATCTATAATAATGCCGCATAAAACACTACAACTATTTCCAGTACAGTGTTTTCTTTATTGTTATTAGCTTACTTTTCATGAATCAAAGTCTGGGATTTTAGAAATTTTAATGCAGAACTTACTGTAGAAATATATTTCTAAGTTATACAGCTTTAATCTTCAAAAAAACCCACAGTCCAGAGTTTGAATTTTAGTATCAGAGAACCATGATGGAATTAAAGGTAATCTGAGGATTAAGAACAATGTTTCAATGATTGCTTATATAAACCTTTCAATATGCCTATGTGTATGCATCATTTTGGGCCCAGTTTCTGAAACACATCCTGTGGCAGAAATCCAAATGAAAACAATGAGTATAAAACATTGATCCAACTTAAGATAAAAGCCAAATTCTCATTCAGGATTTTATCGTTGAGGGTTGGGGTTTGTGTTTTGTTTTTTTTTTTCCTTGTATTCTATCTTATTCTTCAAAATCAAATAATGGGAGACCCAATTTTTTAATATAAAAAAATTATCCAAGCTCAGACTCTATGACTTTATACTTAGCGCTCGTATTTTGGTTCATATAGACTAGAAAGAAAACAACCCTAATGCCATGAGTAAAAACAATTAAGTGGATTTACCTCTGTCATTCTTTGTTACGATCTCTGTGTCCCCCTGTCACAACCCGGGCTGGACAGACCAGGGAGGGGTCGTGCTGAGTTCGGAATTCCCTTGGGCTAAATTAAGGTGAAACGACACCAGTTATCTGTTAAACATTTTATTCATGGCAGAAGCAAACTGAACTTGGGAGGCATAACAGTAGGTGACGTGGTTTCTCTCAACAGGAATTGCCATGAAACGACCTCAGTAAACCATGTAACCCGTGGTAACCACATACATCAACTCAGGAAGGAGGAGAGCCCTCCCGTTGGGTCAGGAGGTTCAGAGCAGACCCCCTTGCTTTCCAGACTCCTTCTCAGCAAGGAGCCCGGGGGCGGCTGGGTCCGCTCCTAGTCCCAGACTTGGTCAATGGTTTACGTCTAAAGGGATGAGGTGTAGGGATTACGGAAGGGCGGGCGGTGGGGAGAGAGAAAGATTTCACGGGTCCTGGATCCAGCATTGGTTCAGTCAGTCGAGGGGTCCGTTCAGCCGAGGGGTCCAGTTCCAGTGGGTGTGCACACACAGGGGGTGTCAGTTTGTGTCCTTTTATCATCCTTACCCCTCCTTCGGGCGGGCACTCGAACTCATTAGGCTAATCAGGTGTCATGTTTGTGCTTTCAGAACCTTTGGGAAATGGGTCGGTAGGCTTGGGGGTAGTTTGGAGAGTCACTTCCCCTTCCCTGCAGACGTGACCACTGTTTGATCTTTGGCCTTACAGGGTGAGCTGTCCCGCTCAGCACGTCAGAACAGGGAGCTGCAGGGAGCTGCGCACCCTCTGGCACGGCCTCCCTGCCCGGTTGCTGATGTCCTGTGCTGATCTGTGCTGATGGGCTGCTTCTCACCTGTGGTTCCTTGCTATGCAGGGTTCGTTGTTATGCAGAACTTGCCCCACCACAATGTTTGAGACATTAACTCTTTCAGTCTCTCACCCCGACCCTCCACATAGATCTCTTCTGTACAAATGATGTTACTTCTGCTTCTCCTCCCCATCCCATACCACCCCACATCATGATTCTGCATGCTCACGTGGGAGGGCACATAGAGATGTTGAAGCAGGGTTGGTTGGTTTGTTTGTTATTAAGAAGTAGAAGAAAAGTAAGATCTTGTTTTAATCAGAGAAGATGCCTAGTACAAATGTCACAGAAGTTTTATACCAGTCACAGTGCATTTCAGCTGTTGGGTGAGTGGGCAATCGGCACAATACACCACCACCCCTGTACTGCAGAACGTAGGATTTTCACTTCACACCTCATTGTTTAGCCCGGTCAGCTAAAAGCCTTCCTAATTTCCCCTTTTTTTCCCTGAGCAACACCAAAATAGAGTCATGAACCACTAATTATCTCATTTTAAAAACTGCTGCAGCTGGAATGACCCCTCTGCTTCTGAGCAACCCTGCTTGCACCTGAGCAAATCTTATCAGAGAAAAAGAAGAAAAGAGGGGAGCAGTCAATTTTTTATTTTGTTTTTTTTTTTTTAATTCTGACCATCTTTGTTACAGATCTCACAGAAGATGGTCTATGAGCTCAAAGCCACACTGAAAAGACATGGAGCAGATGAGTAGGCTGGAATAGTCGGGCAGATGAGACACATCTGTGGAGAACAGGACACTCACCATTCCTGCCTCTGGTCTTGCAAAGACACTTAAGGAAAGATAAAAGGCCACGGTAAATAAATGTTTTTATATTGAATTAGTTCTGTTCTCAACACATATATGAACACACCTGATTAATACGTGGCTCAGAGGCTGGTGCCATCAGTGGAATTTTGGGTTTTTCGATCATGGGGACGTTTACACGGCACCGGGCTTGCTGGCAACAGATGGTGTTCAGCTATCTCAAAGGGGTAAAAGAATCCTCACGTGTGAGATGGCGGGACTCAGAGAGAGAGCTTTAAACTAGGTTTGAAGGGGGTAAAGTATAAAACTAGGCTCACCAGAGATGAGCCTAGGGGCAGCATGCCAATGTTAGTGGTGGATTCGATAGGCCAGCTCAAATGCATCTATGCCAATGCACGCAGCATGGGCAATAAACAGGAGGACCTCGAAGCCATCGTGCAGCAGGATAGATATGACTTAGTTGCCATCACAGAAACATGGTGGGATGACTCCCATGACTGGAGTGCTGCAATGGATGGCTATAAGCTCTTCAGAAGGGATAGGCAAGGTAGAAGAGGTGGTGGCGTGGCTCTCTATGTTAGGGAGTGTTTCGACTGTACAGAGCTACGCGATTGTGATGACAAGGTGGAGTGCTTATGGGTAAGGATGAGAGGGAAGGCCAACAAAGCAGATATTGTGATGGGAGTCTGTTATAGACCACCCGACCAGGTTGAAGAGACAGATGAATCATTCTACAAGCGGCTGGCAGTAGTCTCAGAATCATGTGCCCTTGTTCTCTTGGGGGACTTCAACTTTCCCACTGCTGGGAATACAACACAGCAGAGAGTAAACAATCTAGGAGGTTCCTGGAGTGTGTGGAAGATAACTTCGTGACACAGCTGGTGGGTGAGCCAACCAGGGGAGGAGCCTTGCTAGATCTACAGTTTACAAACGGGGAAGGACTGGTGGGAGGTGTGATGGTTGGAGGCCGTCTCGGGCTTAGCGACCATGAAATGATAGAATTCTCAATTCTTGGTGAGGCAAGGAAGGTGGTCAGCAAAACCACCACCATGGACTTCCAGAGGGCAAACTTTGGCCTCTTCAGGACACTGGTTGAAAGAGTCCCTTGGGAGACAGTCCTGAAGGGCAAAGGGGTCCAGGAGGGATAGACATTCTTTAAGAAGGAAATCTTAATGGCTCAGGACCAGGCTATTCCCATGCACCACAAGACGAACCGCCAAGGAAGATGACTGGCCTGGCTGAACAGGGAGCTTTTGCTAGGACTCAATAAAAAAAGGAGAGTTTATCATCTCTGGAAGAAAGGGCAGGCAACTCAGGAAGAGTACAGGGATCTTGTTAGGTCATGCAGAGAGGAAATCAGAAAGGCAAAAGCTCAGCTAGAACTCAATCTGGCCACTATTTTAAGGGACAACAAAAAATGTTTTTACAAATATGTTAACAATAAAAAGAAAGCCAAGGAGAAAATTTATCCTTTAATGGATACAGAAGGGAATGTTGCCACCAGAGATGAGGAAAAGGCTGAGGTACTTAATGCTTCCTTTGCCTCAGTCTCTAATAGTGAGACCAGTTATCCTCAGGGTACTCAGCCCCCTGAGCTGGAAGGCAAGGACAAAGAGCAGAATATACCCCCCTTTAATCCAGGAGGAAATAGTTAGTGACCTACTATGCCATCTGGACACTCACAAATCTATGGGACCAGACGGGATCCATCCAAGAGTACTGAGGGAACTGGCAGAGGTGCTTGCCAAGCCACTCTCCATCATTTATCAGCAATCCTGGTCAAAGGGGAGGTCCCAGACAACTGGAGGCTTGCCAATGTGACACCCATTTACAAGAAGGGTCAGAGGGAGGATCCAGGGAACTACAGGCCTGTCAGCTTGACCTCAGTAGCGGGGAAGATTATGGAACAGTTTGTCTTGAGAGTGCTCACATGGCACGTGCAGGACAAAGAGTGGATCAGGCCCAGTCAGCATGGGTTTACGAAAGGCAGGTCCTGCTTGACCAACCTGATCTCCTTCTATGCCCAGGTGACCCGCCTAGTGGGTGAGGGAAAGGCTGTGGATGTTGTCTACCTGGACTTCAGTAAGGCCTTTGACACTGTCTCTCATGGCATACTCCTTGAGAAGCTGGCGGCTCGTGGCTTAGACAAGTGTACTCTTCGCTGGGTGAAAAACTGGCTGGATGGACGAGCCCAGAGGGTTGTGGTGAATGGAGTTAAATCTAGTTGGTGGTGGGTCACAAGTTGTGTTCCCTAGGGCTCAGTGTTGGGGCCGGTTCTGTTTAATATCTTTATCAATCATCTGGACGAGGTGATCAAGCGCACCCTCAGCAAGTTTGCAGAACACACCAAGTTGGGAGGCACGGTTGGTTTGCTTGAGGGTAGGAAGGCTCTCCAGAGGGATCTGGACAGGCTGGATTGTTGGGCCAAGGCCAATTGTATGAGGTTCAACAAGGCCAAGTGCCGGGTCCTGCACTTGGGTCACAACAACCCCATGCAGCTCTACAGGCTTGGGGAAGAGTGGCTGGAAAGCTGCCTGGCAGAAAAAGACCTGGGGGTGCTGGTTGACAGCCAGCTGAATATGAGCCAGCAGTGTGCCCAGGTGGCCAAGAAGGCCAACGGCAGCCTGGCCTGTATCAGAAATAGTGTGGCCAGCAGGAGCAGGGAGGTGATTGTTCCCCTGTACTGGGCACTGGTGAGGCCGCACCTCGAGTACTGTGTTCAGTTTTGGGCCCCTCACTACAGGAAAGACATTGAGGTGCTGGAGCGTGTCCAGAGAAGGGCAACCAAGTAGGTGAGGGGCCTGGAGCACAAGTCTTATGAGGAGAAGCTGAGGGAACTGGGGCTGTTTAGTCTGGAGAAAAGGAGGCTGAGTGGAGACCTTGTCGCTCTCTACAACTGCCTGCAAGGAGGTTGTAGTGAGGTGGGTGCTGGTCTCTTCTGTTAGGTGGCTGGATATAGGATGAGAGGAAATGGCCCCAAGTTGCAGCAAGGGAGGTTTAGGTTGGATATTAGGAAAAATTTCTTTACTGAAAGGGTTGTCAGGCATTGGAACAGGCTGTGGAACAGGGAAGTGGTTGATTCACCATCCCTGGAGGTATTCAAGAAGCACATAGACAAGGCACTCCAGGACATGGTTTAGTGGGCATGGTTGATGGTTGGACTCGATGATCTTGAAGGTCTTTTCCAGCCTAAATGATTCTATGATTCTATGAAAGTGCCAAATCAGCAGCAAGAAAGAAAAATATGCATAGTTTATTAGGAAATATGCGATATTCTAATAATGACATTGAAAAGGTACCTGGGGAGGTGGGAAATGGCCTCCTCAGGCTCCTGTAAGATGTGTATGTCAGGTCTGTTCCATGTAAATGAGCAGGGAACTCAGAAATATCCTTTTTTTGGTTTGTTTTAATAAGATGTGCTTTCTCAGCTCACTCTTTAACATAGTGAGATTACTTCATAATTTCCAAGCAGAACTTCCCACAAATTTGCACAAATCTGAGCTCAAAATTTGGTGCTATTTGAAGCAACAGAGTAACTTGTCTTGATAAAGCAAGCTAGATTTGCCTTTTGAGTTGAATGCCACCTAAGGATGCTTTCATTTTAAAAGATATGCTCATTCATTCAGTTTCTGATGGATTGGAATAGAAAAGAATGGACTAGTTCAGTTGGAAGGGACCTTCAACGATCATCTAGTCCAACTGCCTGACCAATTCAGGGCTGACCAAAAGCTAAAGCATGTTATTAAGGGCATTGTCCAAATGCCTCTGAAACACAGACAGGCTTGGGACATCAACCACCTCTCTAGGAAGCCTCTTCCAGTGTTTGACCACCGCCTCAGTAGAGAAATGCTTAACAGAGCTAGGAAATGTATTGTGCATAAAAAACACAATAGCAAATGATTAAACACCAATAGCAAATGATTAAACCTTCTTGATGCTACAGTATAGACCTGTATATTAATTTACCCTGTCCTATTTCTTCCTGGCCTATGTAAACATGGACCAAAATGAATGCAAATCTGGCAATAATTTGTAGATTGCTTTTCAATGAAAATTATTGAGTCTCTGTATCATAAGAAATAATCCATTTGGCATTTGCTGAATTTTAATTCGTTTTAATTTGTAGCTTCAGGAAGGAGCTGTCTTGCATAGTAACTCATAGACAGAGATGAAGATGTTTAAATATCCACAGCTTACTTCTCCTGAAAAACATCAATATTTCACTCATGCTTACGAGACTTGAGGAATTCTGCAAACTAAAGCATTATATTTGCTGTTTTAAAGACTGCTTTCAGCTGTTTCTAGTACAGTAATCTTTCTGAATTTTGTAGGCATGAGGTGTCACTGAGATGAAGTGTTATACCTATTCATGTCAATGTGCACATCATATTATCCTCTATAATCATTGCAAGGATTCATGTCAAGAATGACATATGAAAAGATGCAACTCACTACGAATTGCAGCTAAGAACACCATATTTTCCAATACGCTGCTCAGGATGCGAGTGATTCCCTATACTGGAATATAGCTTTATTATTATCATTATTTTTATTCCAGCAAATTCACAGTCCTTAATGATTTGAGCTTGCAGCACAAAATTGCCTCAAGCGTTTTGTAGCCAGTCTGGGTAAAACTGGACAAAACTCACTGTATTTGTTATTCACAACGTCTTCTAAGACAGGACCATTAGAATTTCACTGATGGGTAGAGGGTTTTTTCTACAAACAAATGGGGTTCACTACACAATTCAACCCTCTTCCTGCAGGCTGTTCTTTGATAGCAGTGTGCAAAGATGTATTTGAGATGATTCGTTATACAGTTCAAACCTTACAATGCAGCGCACCTTTACAGGAGGGCCAAAGTGGCACAAACCCAGAGGAGAGGTAAGAGAGATTCTGGGTGATTTAATTTACTAAGTATTTTCTTGAAATGAGTCACATGACTACAAGGGACCTAGAGAGATCATTCAGCCCCTTCCATAGTAAGGCAGTTTCCACTACAGCTTTGTCCTACCTCACCAGTTTTTATGTAAACCTCTCTTAAAAGCATCCCATGGCAGAGACACTACAATTTGCCAGGAAACCTGTTGCAGAGTTCCAGTCTCCTTTCCATGACATATTTCCTTTTCCCATAGTATCCAAGCTCAATCTTTACTGTATACTTAAACCCATACTTCTTGGGCCCCCTAACATGCACATAAGACATATTTCCTTCTTGCAGCAAGATTTACAAAATAACCTTGTTAGTCATCTTGGTACAGGTAAAGACGCAGCTGGAGTACTCTGACCAGTTTTGGCTCTCACTTTACAGTAAAAATACAGACTGACATAGCTCAGAAATCATCACTGAGAATGACCAGGGGTCCTATCACACCTAGATATGCTGCTGCCTTCTTTCTGAATTCAAGGCTGCTGTCTAGCTCCTTAATCACTGCTATCAGTTATGCCATGCAAGTGATCTCTGTAACAAAAATGATGTGGTGAGTTGTTATAATCCTCAACCTTTGCAGAATCACCAGTCAGCAGCTTTGCCTCTTTACAGAGTAGTGGATCACCACACAACTGAGGTTATACAAGCAGGTACCAACAATAAGTTAAATGTAATTATCAATGTCAAAATTTAGAAGGGGACTATTCCAGCAACTAAAAATACTTTCTGGCTTTCATCAGGAAATGACAGTTTATAAAAAACAACATGACAGACAAATTTGGGGTGAAATGTAAAAGGAGTATACAGAAAACTTGCAGCTTCCTGGCTTTGCATAGCTGTTGGAGGTCTGGATACTGCATGAAAAGAAGCATTACCCAGCCAAGCACCCTGACTGTACCCAGATCTGATAGGTTAGGGTTTCTGTTCTCCTTGTCACAAAGCCAGCATTGCAGACACCCATGAAAGACTCCCATAAACACTGGGGCCTGTGGCTAAAATGGCAGACTAGTTTAGAGCTCCTTAGCTCAACCTCATTTTGAAATGACAATGATGGGTTGAGATTATGAGCTCATAGACAGGATTTAGACACCCTTACGGCTTTAAATACTAAAAATGATACTCTTAATTGCACCCTGGAGCACTTGTGTGTTGCAGAAAGATGAATGCTATTTTATCTTTTAAAGGATGGAAAAATACTTGGAATTCTTGCCCTTTTTAAGCTGTTAGCCTCAGAGTTGTTAGCCATGAGCCATTTTGCATTCAAATCACAAGGACAACAAAAATGCCTTGATCTTAGGTAGAGAAAAGAAGGCTGTCTGCAACTTGACCTGCTCTGTTCCACTTAACCATGGGCCAAGCCTCATGCTGGCAGTCCATCAGATACTGACACACAGAAAGACACTGGCTCACTGCTTTTACTCAGCAAAAGCACAAATAAAAAAAGAAAGTTTAGAAAGCTTATTCTGTACACACTAACAAGTCTTAGCATTTGCATAGGACAGGTTTACCCTTACTGATTAGCACTTTGAATATGAGTGATCCTACTGAAGCCATGAGGGCTGCTTGGGGAGCAAGGCTGTGCTTCACGTGTATCATTACAGATTATTTCGCACTCTATGTCATACATGGGAGTCAGGGGCAAGCTTAATGAACACGGGGCCTAACAACTAGGATTAGCAGCAGGAAGTTATAGAACATTAGATTAATGAGCTAAAGCTACCAGGCCCAGAACAGGAAAAATTGGTAACTATCCAAGATTCACAGCCAAGGACCAAAGTCCTACAAAACCAGTTGCCAGAAATAAATGCCTATTGTACCAACACAAAGGGAATAGAAAAAAAGAAGTTTGCTTTCAAAGCACATGACTGGGGGACTTGGGGGGGGGGGGGGGGGGGGGAGGGAGCAGGAATGACAACCTCCTGCTCAGAAGCAACAGTAAATAAAAAGCTAATGCACAAGCAGGAAGAATTTTACAGCAGTTTTTTTTTTAAAGAAAATAGTTATGTGGAATCCAACTGAGGGAAGCCCACAGAGCCAGAAAATAAATTTGATAGAAGTTCCCAATAGTTTTCTTTTATTCTGACAAAATCCTTTCTTCTGCTTATAGCTGCTGATGTAGATGCCTTTTGAAAGCGACACTCTTGCATTGCCTCAAACATAGCATGGGTAAGATCTAGATGCAAAGAAGAAAACAGCCATTTTAGTGTATTTGTTTCCTGTTGTTACATAAATCTGAACATATCTCTTGGCTGTGTCACTGTTAAAACCTAATTTTGATTCCAAGAAGAGATTAGCTTTTGAGGAGGAGTGGATTTTTGTTTATTTCTTTGGTTTTGCAGGGGGGTAATTTTAAAGGTGGGTATTTGGGGGAAAAAACAAAAACAAAACCAAAAAAACACCAGAATCTCAGTGGGCACAGACAGTTTTGTTATCCAAAATTCTTGGTACTAAATAAAAGGGCAGTCTTGCACAAGGTAAAATTCACTCAAAAAAAAAGTCCCAATTTCAATTTCTTCTCAATTCATCAAAAAATTAAAAAAAAAAATAAAGAGGAAAAATGGAACTTCAACCTTTCTTCATAAAACACGAATACAAACAATACCAACATAAGCAAGGAAAGGTGGCTAGAGTATCATTCCTTACAGAGAGTTCTCAGATTTCCAGCTCTACTTCTTCAGTTTATCTTTTATGCATGAAGCACACTTCTTTTTTTTACACTAACTTATGAGGCAGTGAGCATTCTTGTTTATTCATAGTAAGTCCTTCTGCATTATTATATGCACAACTGTAAGAGATGCCTAGAGCATAAGGTGTTTGTCTACATATCTATTTTGTAACTGAAAATGAAACAGAAGAGCCAGATCATTAAAACTAAATCCCTAGAAGCCAAATCTACAAAGATGATTCATTATCTAATAATTCTTCAGAAATACAAAGAAATGGAAACAAATGGACCTATCCTGTCCTGTAAAACTCATATAACACAGCATTCCTGCAAGGAATCTACTCATGAATTAAAATGGTGGAGGACAGGAGCATCTCATTGTGCTGTCCTTACCACAGATACTCTGATTAGTCTCCTTTTTGCATAGATGCTGGAGGGAATACTATGTTTCTCAGTACTTTGTTGGCATGCAGGTATTGACTAAAACTATAAATTATACGAGTGGCAGAGGGCACTTACTAAGTGGTACCATTCCCACTGCACACACAAGTCACAGGAAAGGAAAAAGAAGAAAGTATGATTAAAAAGAAAAAGGGAAGAATGGAGGAAATTGTTTCTTTGTTGTGCAGCAGATTCTCTTTAAAATGGCTCACCTTCCAGATGCTCCCCAACTAAAGCAATTGGCAGATGGCAACTACTGCAGATGGATCAGCACAGCTGAGACACATATACAGCTGCGAATAGCTGGCTCGGCAATGTTTGCTTTTCTTTCTGCCAGCCACAGTCACAGCACTTTTTGAGAGTGGGCGGCAAAGTAGGGAGAGGATTTCCCAAATTCATGGCAGAAGAAAAAGCCTTCTGTTAATATCACTTTCTTCCTTATTATCCTGAGTGTGTGATAGTATAAGACATTTTGCTCATTCATTAAAGAAAAAGATATACTTTGCCTTCTATTAATTAATATGTGATTAATTTAGAGAACATTTATTAGATGCAAATCTGATATTAATTTACCCTCTTTCTTACAGATTGCCACTCAGTTCTTATGAAGCCACAAAATTCTACAAGTTTTTATCCGAGTTCTGCACTAGCAACTCTTACACTTAAGAGTAAATGAGAAAGAGTAAATAGCAGGTTGTGAAACAGAAAGTCCACTAAGGTCAGTATTCTAATGTGCTCACAAACACAAACTTAAGTTGCATCATTGAAAACAATAACACAAGGACCACAATTTGAAACCATTTAAGTGATTGTACAAATCTCTTCCCCAACCCATAAATATGCTGCAGTATTTTTTATCTTTCTGATTTTTTTTTTGTTTCAGTTTTTGTCTTCATAATGAATTTTACTGAATTCTGTGTGTCAAGATGTATTTGTCTAGGTAAGGCCTCAGTGTAGCAGGCTAACGATTCTCCAGTAACAGAGATGCTAATAACTGTATCTAACCAGGGTACTAATGTATTGTATATAATTTAAAAGGCAAACTGTGATTAAGATCTATGCATTTTAATAGCATAAGAAAACAACCCAATGCATTATTTCATATTTTGAAAGAGCACTGAGTAAAGACCTACCAGACTATATTTAGAGGCTCTGATATTTTGAGAGCAAGGACTCATATTTGCATGTTTAGTTTACATACACAAGCTTCAACCTTGTAAGTGTAAATATGTGCTAATAGACATGTGCCCCCTCCACCTGCCCTCCTAATTATGGTAACTGCATACATGGATAACAGGAACATTAATACATTGGAGATGTGCATTCATTCTGTTATAATGCATACAATCACATATCCTACAAGAAAGTGCAGCTGACGGAGCCTGCCGAGGTCCAGCCTCTGTTCAGACAGACCGCTTCTGGAGCTCAGAGTTTTTTCTCACCTTTACCCTTATTCAGTAACATCCAACTGCTGGAGTTTCAGTCTATCATAACTGAGAGTACTTTTCCCTCCATCTTGGTTAATAAAATCTTATATAGACAGATGCTCTCTGTTGGTGGACAGGACTGCTAATGCCACATTTAAAAAGGCAGGATGCATCTTTTCAGAAAAGGGGGAACAAGGTTTTTCTGTGCCAGCCTGGCTGCAGTGAGGCAATTTTCACTAAATGGGGCTGACTTATGATAGAAAAAGGCTATGTGATAGAGAGGACCATATATGTCCATATGCAAACAGTAATACTAACCTATTTCTTCCATATAATCAGAAAGCATAGAGACAAATTTCAGAGGAAGAATGAAACATGAATGATTTAACCATTACAGCATAAGCTCTTCTTGTTTGGAAATAAAGATATGTTTCTGAGACCATCATAATCCTTGAGATGTTCTTTAAGAATTATATTCAAAACAAAATGCTCAGGGAAGATGCTATAGCACACCACTACCATTTCTAGCATACTACATAAAGCATGAGGGAATGGGAGGAATATATAAGCTGATAATATCCTTAGTTATCATTTAGTGGCACACGTACATATTTATTGGTGTTTTAAACATGTGCAAAGAACATCTCTAACAAGTTAGAATAAACAAGTCTATAAACTGTTAAATTGACTTGGTTAATAAATCAAATTCCCAAACAAGGTTGCCAGGCAGATTTGTCAGTGATTTATGCACCTCAGAGTATATAAAAGACTTGTCTCTGGGGATGTTCTTATATAAAAGGCTTTTATTGGTATCCCATAAATCCCATACTTCCACCACTCTGATTGTGGAGTCAGATTTGTGACAAGTTTTTGTTAATGCAGGTCACAGGACATTCTACTGATGGTCATTTTTGGATTGCTAATTTGTGCACTTTAGATCAGGGGGAAAAAATAAAACAATACAAAAAAAAATTTAAAAGTAATTAAACAGACAAATTAACTAAATCAATTCAAATACAGATACACCACTTCCATGAAGTAAATGCATGCACTATCCTTGTCTCATACATGGCTTTATCAAGCCAGATTAAATAATTCTGTGATTTTACTAAGAGTGCATTTCATTAAACTGTCTAAAAACACATTTGAGGACCTACATTAACATGTTTAATAAGTCAAGAGCCATGCATAAATAAGAATTGTAAGCCTTAACAATGAAACACTTAAAAATTCTCCTGTATGAATCTATGACTTCCCCCCTTCCTTTTATCAGTGGGAATTTTCCTTCCTTCCCTATTCAATGTGTTTCTTTAAAAAACACCACTGTGGTTTTGTGGCACTTTTAGCTCCCTTCCACACAAAACTCTAGTCAGTATTAACTGTTATTGAGTTTTCAGAAATTGCCTGTGCATGGTGGCTCTATTAAGGCACTTAATTACATAGGGCCAAACTTAAACCAAGCTAGGGGCCAAATTCAGACTGCCAGAAGCAAGATCATTTCTATCTATTGGAAACATATCTTTTGAGGTTGTCCTTTATAGAGGAGTAATCAGCTGTCAGACTCATCTCCAGGCTGTTTTCCTTTCCATCCACAACTTCCTGCGACTCAAAGCAGAAGAGGAATCCACTTTTGCAAGAGAACACTTAACTTTTTTTTTTTTTTTAACCTTTTGTCCAGGGACACAGCTTAACAAATTTTTCTTTATATGCAACACTTGGCACACAGATCCAGAATTTTTATGTACAAAACACCCAGACTACTGGGCAAATACACACTTACGAAATTATTTAAAAGCCTTATCTGGGAGGAAGAAGCAACTCTTAAGAAAAGGTACTCATCTCATGCAAATACATGTGTGTTAAAAGCTGAGGGGGGGGTTTAATGTCCAATACATTGACTAAAGCACAGTATGTGAGAGGACAGAATGTCTATTCTGCAAGCTAAATGCACAAATATCATTTCTTAAAAGGAAAATATAAAAAAACCTAAAACAACATACTGGTGTAGTTGCTTTGGAAGCAAGTAGAATACTTTTTAAATGTATGTATCTGATATTCATGCTTCTGTCCCAAATTCAAGTATATATTAAAATATAGGTAACTAGTTGGAATTATACAGCTTGTATCTCCTATTTTCACACCTTTTTTTTTTCAGACTAAACAATCAAACTGTCCTGGACTTCAACTTAATCTTTTCATATTTTTTAAGCTTTGTCAGAACAACAGCCTTATGTTCTTAGGACTCAATTCTGCAGTGCTTTCACAAGTGAGAAACTCAGCTCATTTGAGAAGTATTTTTTGATTCACTGAGCTCACACACACAGTGACTGTGTGGATGTTTACAGAGTCTGGTTCCCCAACCAATGCATTTATTTTTTTCCTTCAAAAGCAAATTTCTTTACCTTTTCATATTTACATTCCCAGCACACATTTACCCTGAAAGCTTAGACATGAACTGTCAAACTTCATTACTGAACATGTTGATGCTACTCTGGGCACAGTCCTTAGAGTTTTCCCTGAATGAAGAATGCCTAATTTACGTCTCTATTCATGATCTCTTAAATACTTGTAGCATAATCTCCAGTAAAAGGATGAAAACAGAACCTTCAACAAGTTCCAGGTAATCCAGGGGACTGAAGCAACCACATTGATCCTTTTCACCAACAGGCAAACATCTGCATCTGCCTTGCCCTAGCTCTAGCAGCTGGATAGTGGCTCTGGGGAAGAAGAGCTGATGATCAGATTTTAGTTCTTGGTATGCAGATGTCTACATTGCATATATTGCAGATCTAATTCCCTTCGGACGCTACCTGACAATAAAATAAAATAAAACCAAACCTCTAGGAGGAAAAAAACCAAAAAACAAAAACCCCCAAAAAAGCCACAAGAACAAGGCAGAGCTGATGTTAAGCAAGAATTACTATTCCCCCACCCCCATCAAGGGCTGTAGATATTCTCTACCAGAGCAAACAGGCAGACACTAACTGCTAAAATGCTAGCAAGCAGAATATAGTTCTCACAGGGCACAGTTATCTTCCTAATCTTTCCTGTTGTATTCATAGAACTTGAATTCTCTAGCCAATTCTGTGGCAGGGTTGTTTTGTTTTGTTTCACTAACTTTTTTTTTCCCCTCCATTTATAAGAACTCTATTTTGCCAACAGACCTGAACTTACCCAACACATCTGACTCAGAATTTTTATTTGCCTTAAGACAGCTACAAAAAGTATTCAGGGTACAGAGACCCTCTGTCCTCCCACAATTTATAAGAAAAAACATAACAGATGCAAACTTTATTGAATAAGGAACATAAACCCATTTAAATCACTTTCAACTTACATTTTATGATACAGTTGTGAATTATGTTCTTTTTTCCATTTGTGAAGAGGGTAGAACAGATGGTGAAGGCTAAGTTTAAAATGATGCATCCATTAAAATAACCTACACTGCCCAGAGATTGTTCACAAAATGACAGGATTTGTTTGCTTTTAGAGGATTTTTGCTTTAATGAAATATTCTACTTTGGAAGGAGGCTGGACTTCAGAATATGTTTGTTATATCATGGGATTCACAATAACAAAATTTTGCAGTAATTCTAAGGATAATTTATGTATTTTGTGTGTATGCATGTGTGAGTGTTTGTATACATACATAGTTACTTGGAAAGGTTTATGGTTGGAGATTTAGAGAGGTGAAGCACTGGTTAAAATGATATATGACTGCAAAAACTATTCCTGCTTCTGGCTGGTTTATTTTGTGCACCTGCTGTTTGGAAAAATGTCTCTTTTTTTTTCCTTTTTCCTTTTTTTTCAGTAATAGGCTTATAGTACCTAGCAGGCTTGCAAAAATCTCTTTCCAACCCTCTCCCCTTACTCTGCCTATGTTAACGTCATCCCAGTCCCAAAACAAACACTTTATTTCAGATCTTGACAGGTAGTTATTAAAGCAGGGAAGATGCTACAGCACATTACTACACAGGAGTCAGAAGATTTAAACCAACAGCTACAGAAAAGAGATTTTATTTTTTTACCCTCCCCTTTTTAGCAGGATTCTTTAAAGTCTTGCAACAAAAATAATGTGTTGCATGGCACCTGAGACCCTATTTAACATTAGCAAATTTTTTATTCTCTAATTGTCAAATGTCTTACTCAGTTGGAATGAAACACACTCAACATAATGACTCTTAGGACCCCCTTAAATTTTTAAACTCCTGAGCTGGAAGTATACTGATGAAGAAGTTGTGTATGCAAAGGATAAATACAAAGGCTAAGGCCTATTAAATATATAATAAACCTTTAAGGCAAAGCAATTGCATTCAATCCTCGTTAGCAATAGTACAGAAAATCCTTATAGAAGGAACAAAAGAGGTAGCACCTAATGTTTTAGTTTCAAGGCTGGAAGCAGTAGCCGTTTCAGTTTCGAAGTGGAAATACTCATCGTTCCCTTAAGCTAGAAAATATTCACCTGGAGCTCCTAAGAGATTTTTGCACTTTAGGTATATTTTCCATTACCTCAAACTAACAAAAAAATGGATTAAGAAATAGCAGTGCCTAGTGGTTCAACAAAAAGTAATTATTAAAATGTCATGATTTATATAAAAATGACTATATGGGTAAATAGAGTTCTGAGCCAGCTCAGAATTTAACTGTTGTTAGAAGCTGTTGATAGAAACTTAATTCTTCAGGCTTAGAGTCTGAATTAAGGAAATTTTTTTTTCTTTATACAGCTCTTTCTGATATAATTGAGAAGTTGCTCAGACTGTGAGCACAAATTCAGCAGATCAAATATGGCATATACATACAGAACGTAGCCCTTCAAGACAAATCTTGCCCAAGTCTTGTCTTCTAAATGCTGAGAGCAAATGTACCTTTCTGAAAACTATTTCTGATTATACTGTATTTCAGAAAAAGTATTTTGTACACCTCAGGAAAGAAAGTAGATAACATCAATCCTATTCCTGCCTTTCAACATAGTTTTAAATGTAAAAAATGCTACGTTTGTATAAATTAACATTCATAAAATTCAGAGGGGAATTCCATATTTTGAAGAACTAATACAATATAAAGCTAATACAAAAGCCTGTTATCAGACCCTGGATGCTGTTCGAGAGGAATGCTTTTAAATAAGCTTCTGATTAAAAAAAAATCCTTAAATAACAGGATTTCATATGCACACTGCCAATAATTTTACAACCACCTTGTTAAAGATTAACCCTACCATCTAACCACTGCATCTTTAAGAGAATGAATAATCTCCATTGATAAATGATTTCCAGATAAAGAAATTAAAGTAATAAAATATGTAAGTTAAAACAGGTCAAGGAATCTCTAGTTTCACTGTTAACTAGTGAATGTTTACATGTGAAAATGACAGGATGTTTTCTTATTAGTTCTAATATGTAACTACATACATTTCCTTGCTTTTTTTCCCACTTTTCCCCTTGAGGGCGAGTTCAGGGTTTTTTTCAAACAGAGGTAATAGTAAAAAAATATTCATAAGTGCATAAGTACGAGAAGAGTGTGTACCCCCAACCATCTGGAAGATGCCAGAAAGATTATTCACTTTAGTAAATAAAAAATGTAACCGAAGTTGTGCTCCAAATAGCACTTTGCCTTGCTAGAAAGTGGAGAAAACCAAAACACCAAAATAAAACAAAGTTAATTAAAACCAAAGCAAATCGAAACAGCCATTTAAGAAATAGCAGAAGGCAAACCACTCGCACAGTCAGATTTTGCTTTAACTTCCACTGCCTGGCATGAAACAAAACTACTGACAGAAAATTCAGACCTGTAATGTTTTATCTACAGAATTATTTGCAAAAGAAAGAGGAGAAGCATGTGTATAGGTCTCTGCAGAGGACAATATCCTAATGCAATACCTCCAAAAATCTACTGCATGATTTAGGAAGAAGTTATGTTTACTGCACATCTACTGTGAGGAGAAGCCATGTTCTGCACAGAGGTAGTGGTCTATCCTTTTCTGTGCAGGGTTTCTTTCAAACCATTGCCACACATGGGAGCTACAGATTTTATTATATGGACCCACTCAAGTTATTCAGCCTTTTTCCCAGAACACTCCTCCAAACTCTGGCATGAATTATGGACAGTTGAGGAGATGTGTGCATAAAGCACAGCTCTGAATATGCATTTCAGCTTCTATTTTACAATGTGCCAGGAGAAAGGATTTTTTTTTTTTTTTTTTTAAACAGCCAGTTGTTTCACAGAAAGGAAGTTTGTTTCCCACTGGCACTAATAATACTCCTTTCCATCAGGGGCTTGAGTCATAGCCATTACTCACCTCTCCTCTAACCATTAAATCGGGTCCTCCCTCAGAGTCTGCTCCTTTTTCAGTAAAGGGAATGTAAGCTGCATAGAGGCAGAGGTATAGGGCGACAGTATGGGAAGTTTGCTCATCTGCTTACTAAATTCCTGCAAGTTAAAATTAACACGCATTGTTAGTGTTTCTTTCTCCATAGGTAAATAATGGCAGAAATCAGCCTGTAATTGGTTATGCACAGTAAAAAGAGCATGCAAATAGTAGTGGCGTCCTGCAGGGATAACATTCAAGCAGCATTTTGTCATTTTGGTAGTCTCCATTATAAGCAATCCCAGTAATTAACTAACAAAAAGCTAGGAATCCCACACACTTTACCACATCTGAAAGCTAAACTTACTGCTCCACTTCCCCAAGAAATCCCTGTTTTCCCCTAATTTTACATTCCTAGATTTTCATAGTTCTCTGAAATGCAACCACAAGGAGGAGATTGTTACCCTAAAGAGCCATTCACAGAAACTAACATTCCTCCCATCCTCACTGCTACAATTAGCAGTAAGCTAACAAAAATATCATTGATCAGCCTTCCTGAGCAGGAAACATGTCTCTTTTTTTAAATACTATGAGACCGTGTTTTTCCAAATAAAACCATTTTACAATTTCCATTTATTGGATAAGAACAACCCAATTAAAAAAAAAAAAAAAAAAAGAAAAAAGTTAATTGTGGATTCTGGCATTCAATTATCTGTCAATGGAACATTCCTTGTCTTGCTGGAATGCAGAGAGAACCTTACAGTTTTGAGAACTAAGCATTTTATCTGTTTTGCAGACAAGGAGAAGTTACTTGATGCAGGTCACAAATGAGATGTTTCTACAGCAGGAACAAAACCCCAAATACTTGGTTTCTAGACTCATAGTCTGACCACTTCACTATGTTTCTATGGCTTTAAAAAAACAATAGCACATCAGCAGCCATTGCCCAGCCAATTTTGTTTAAATCACTGCTTCTCAGTTGGTGATCTAATCAGGACGGCAGTCAGGCCTGCTCTGCTCATGACTCCTGCAGCGCTCATCTCAACAGGATTTGCAGCATAATGCACATTTATAATGGATGGTTGAATAAAAAATAAAGGTAAGCTATTTGTTTGAAATGTTCATCTTATTTATTTATGTTCATATGCTTGCATAGGATGCCTCTTAAGTGGTTGTTTGAGATCCAAGTCAGAAAGAGGTGTACAATAAGCAAAGCCAATAAATACTCTTACTGATTATTATGAGTGTGTGCCTTAGCATTTCCTTACAATGAGAAATTCAGAAAGTAAAACTGAAAAAGTTTTGTTTACTGAGGCATCCTCAGAGGGAAAAAAAAATGCTTAAAAAAGAAGAATTCCTGGTGCTATATGAAAATAACTTGATAGCATAATAGTAATGAAAACCCCCTCCATTTTTCAAGTGTATAGAATTCGAAGTCTGTTTGGTAGTTGTACATCAGTTAACTATTTAAAATATATGCACACAAAAATTAATGTTGTACAAAACCAACTCCCCCATCCAATGATTAAAAGCTACATCCTAAGAATTATAGCTATTTCTGAAAAAATAAATGAAGACTTATGCTATGCCCATCTGTTGTAATGATGGGATAAGTGTAATTGGCCAGCCCCAAAGCTCTCTTCTCAATGACAACTTCTGTTGACAGATGTGCATATATATTTTCTTAAAGAATATGAGCCTCTAGCTAACTGACTTGACTGCAGTCTTAGCTTTGGTGACCACAAATATTGCAACAATAAATAGAAACTACATAAAAATACTGTTTCTTTTAACAAGGACAATATTCCACAGTGTATGTACACACAGACGCACATACGTCTACACACAGAGCCCTCAGAAGATTTGCTCCCAAATGTTTGGGCAACTGCATGGTTATTTGTATATCATCAAATGCTCATACTGATCTTTGATTAGATACAGGAAAAGGACTTTTAGCCATTGAGTAAATAATGTCACCAAAGATTCCTGGAGTTGAACACAGTCAGCAAAGTGGCGATTTCCTATGGATCTATACTCCTTGAATAATGTCCATAATATAGCTTCAGTGAGTTAGATTCAATAGCTTATATCCACCAAGATGTTTATTTTTTTGACCTCTTGGGGACTACAGGGCAACGACCTCTTACTTTCTGGTGACTTCTCTCCTATGGTAAATGATTTTGAGGGCTTGTCTGCCTGGGAAACATGTTGAAGGACAGTGTATGCTTTGAATTTACAGCATAGCGGTAGGCAACGGAAAGCTATAGTCAGTCAAAACTATATTAATAACAAGAGTGTCCATGTGGACAATTACTGTGGAATTACCAGTGTTTTGTAAATTCACGGACATACTGTACACTAACACACTTGCCCCCTTACAGACAAGCTCTTCTTCCTTTCTTGATAAGCACAGACCTAATTTTCTAGGGAAACAAACAACTATACACAGAATAAAGAGGCTTTAGGGAAGGACGTCTGAGCAAAGTATACATATACAAAATGGAGGAAGGGTTTTAAGTCAGCCTGTTCAGATTGATTGGAGTTGGTTTATGCTTTAACGAGAGCTGGCTGGGAACTAACTGTTTCTTTTTCATGGTTAGTTCTACTAAAAATATAGGTAGATTCTCAATCCTGGTCAAACATTGAATTTCAGCATTATACTAAATCACTATTCTCAGAAAAAAAAATGGGTTTGATCAATACAATGTTATTGATTTAACAAGGGAAAATGTTTCATTTCAATTCACATTTTTATGTTATTTTAATACAGCAAACCTTTGAAATGAAAATCAGAAAGTTCCTTTTTGATAGAGTAAAAATGTTATTTGAAAAAGAAAAATCAATGGAATGTTTTTTCTCTGATCTTTTAATTTCAATGAATTCAACATTTTCTGTCAGAAATAATGTTTTATCAGAAAATGCTTGATTAGCTCTTACTTTAGTCCCAAAGGTCTCTACAAAGCCAGCTTCACCTGCCCTCATGGATCACAAGTCATGAAAACACTGCCCAAGCTGAGACCTATGGTGCAATGGACCAAAAGCCAGAAACACCTGACAGAGCCGCATAACAGCAGAAATTTGGCTGTGTGAACGTCATCACAAGACAGACTGCTGCAAGGGCTGCATCACACAGGCTTCAAATCCCCCACTCCACCAGCCTAGCAGCAGTAAAGAGAAAACTGAGATCACTGGATAAGGCGTCTCCAAGTCAGAGCAATATGTAAAGGCATTTTTCTACATTAAGACAGAGCACGACGTCCACTGGCCCATTTGCTGTTCCATGATTATTGAGTGTCATTTGGCCCAGGAGTTTGTCTGCAAATTGTGCACTTCCATGCCTGTACACACCCCACCAAATGTACTTGCATACATGGTACTTTTATGGTAATTCTGAACACTTTATGTTTTGCCTATAATAAATAGTAAATAATAATAATAATAATAATAATAATAATAATAATAATAATAATTCTGATTCCTTAGTGGAAAGGGTACAGAGTTTTTCTGGAAGGAGAAAAGGCACCTACCAAAGTGACAAAAAAGGGGTTCATTTAGTTTTGTAAAAGAAAAAAAGAAAAAAGAAGAAAGATAACCAAAGAAAGAAAAAAGTTAAAAAAAAAAAAAAAGAGTTCTACAGATTTAGAAAAGGGAGCACAGCTCTGGAGGAGGCTCAAGTCACAGTTTTATCTCCAAAAAAGAACCAATATTGCTAGCATTAACAACTGGCAGAAGAGTTATATTTAAAGGAATGATTTGTTCTTTCTGGGAAGAAAAAGAAAATCAGCAGCTCAGTGGAATCATTGATGTTGTATTTCAAATTTGATGCAATATAGCAATTCTTCCTGTGATTACTTAGACATTAATAAATGTAGCTCATTTTATAGGCTATTTATAAATCATGCGTTTAAGTATACAGCATGCCCAGGAGAAAATGAGAAGTTATTACTCAAAGAGAGCATCCTTCTTGGGAAACACACTTTAGTAACTAGATCAGAATTTACTGCAAGCTATCAAGATAAAAAGGCATTCGAATCAATGATAGCTTCAATCTGTATACAGTAGATCCAAATCTAGGCTAGTGAAAATTTAACCTTTCTCCATTAAGGGTAATTGGCTTGAACAGAAAATACAGATGCTTTCTCAACTTCTTTGTCTCTATATTGGTTTGTAATGGAATAAATTCTAATAATTTAATAAAAGATAATTTCTGAAAATACATAACTAGGAAAAAAAAAAGTTGTCCTCATGCCAAATAATATTTATAAATAATCAAATAAAAGATTTTGTACATGAGCATACCTTATAAAATGTCATGCTAACTGCAGCAAACTCTACCTAAAGGAAGTGAAGGGCTGTTACAATGGCTTGTATAAGATGTGACAATGCCAAAGAAAACTGGAAGATCCATGTAATTAAATGAGCTAAGTTTGCAAACACTTAAGAAATCCCATTCAACTTGTAATTCAAATGTGCCACCTTGAGCCCAAGACACATCAAATCCATACAAGCATGTAGGAAACTGTTTCAGAGTGTGTCCTAGTTTCAGCTGGGATAGAGTTAACTGTCTTCCTAGTAGCTGGTATGGTGCTATGTTTTGGGTTCAGTATGAGAAGAATGTTGATAACACTGATGTTTTCAGTTGTTGCTAAGTAGTGTTTAGTCTAAAGTCAAGGATTTTTCAGCTTCTCATGCCCAGCCAGCGAGAAAGCTGGAGGGGCACAAGAAGTTGGCACAGGACACAGCCAGGGCACCTGACCCAAACTGGCCAACGGCGTATTCCATACCATTTGACATCCCATCTAGTATAGGAACTGGAGGGAGTGGGAGCAGGGAATCACCTCTCGGGGACTAGCTGGGTGTCGGTCGGCAGGTGGTGAGCAATTGCACTGCGCATCATTTGTACATTCCAATCCTTTCATTATTGCTGTTGTCATTTTATTAGTGTTATCATTATCATTATTAGTTTCTTCTTTTCTGTTCTATTAAACTGTTCTTATTTCAACCCGTGGGTTTCGCTTCTTTTTTCCTGATTTTCTCCCCCATCCCACTGGGTGGGGGGGGAGTGAGTGAGCGGCTGTGTGGTGCTTAGTTGCTGGCTGGGGTTAAACCACGACAGAGTGGTTTTGAGGATTCCCGAGAAGGCGAACACACACACGCTGACTATAAGGGAAAAAGCAAGCATTTATTAACTACAGACATGCATTATGCTAAGGGTATCTTGTAAAGCAAATTAACGTACCAACCCGAGGACCGTGAGGAAGATGGACCATCCGTACATTCTTGTGCCGTCTTGCACCATGAGCTCAGCCGAGCAATTGGTAGGTGCCAGCTTTACATGGGCGTCCCCACGGTGGCCTTGCCGTACACCAGCCCAATGCTCTTCGGGAAATCCCGGTATTTACATATTTGCAGAGGAACGGGTTTTGGCACACGTGGCCAGCAGGTGCCAAAACACACCTCAATTGCAACATAGGGAGCCTATGACGCATGCGCTCGCTGGCCAGGCGCACTGCACGTGCCATACCCATCCTGTCTATTGGTTCATGGGCTTTGGTCACGCGGCATATTGTCATAATCCAGCAGTCACGTGCCGACCATGCTCACAGCTGTGCCGTGCAACAGCCCGCTGCACGTCCTCCCCCAGTATTGCTCAGCTTTCTTATCTCTGTGGTCAGCATTCCAAGCAACGAGCAACAAACCATCCGTTTTCTGTGCTGACTGCGTTTTTCTCGGCTATCTACTTCTCCCCCAGTGTTCATCCATGGACCAAAATTCCATCTTTGAACCCCTCCGTATACAGAAACTAAAACATAAATCAAACTTCAGAAATATACCACAGAATTACATTTCTTAAGGGAAAAATAATTTTCCATTCATCTTGATGTCTGTCTTGCTGTTATTACCAAACTCAGGTTTGTTCACATTTGATTAATTCTTACCAAACATTCCTGGTTTGTTACATTTAGAAATCTTCTCTTAAAAGGAACAGCATAAGCTAGATGTAGAAGATCTGTAAGAACTTCCACAGAAATCCTCCCTGCTAATTTCAACATTGCCAGGATTTCTTCTCTTCTTTTTGAACCTTCAGGAAATTCAAGCCTCTTTTTAATCAATCTACCTGTTCAGTAATTTTTCTACACCTGTCTTTCCTATACATTTTTACAGTGGCATCCAAACAAAGATAATTAGTATATTCTATCCTACACTCATACTCTTAATGCCTGTATTGTATGCGCTGCCATAGTTTCTAAAGTGCTACTGATGCTATTCTGATTTGCTTCTCTTTGCAGTGTTTGCTTAGTAAGCCTACTCTTGTTTGCCAGAATTACCAGGCACAGAGACCAGGGACAATCTAACAATTCACTATGACTCAACTAGGGTTCTGATACCTAACTAAGTTTTGCTCAGTGTGAACTGTGATTAACTAAACTGACTTCCACATGAAGTGATTTGTCTGAGATAAGTAAGTTTCCTGAACACCACCCACTCAAGTAAAAAAATTCAGCTCCCAAAATATTCTGGTTTAATTAAGGAATTTTTTTCCAAGGTGCAGACTATTACAATTAAGTTACAATTTATCAACTGTAAGATAAAGCAAATACATTTTAGAGTTCTCTGTCTCCCTTTCTTTTGCTCATGGGATTTAAATGACAGCCATGTATATTTGTGCATGTAATCACAGTGTTACACAACGTTTCCAAGTATTGTCAGGTGGACATTATAAATACATTCAGCTATGATGCATGGCTGATGAGGCATGTGCTCTGTGGCAGGGAGGCAGGTGGAAGCCATGACATAGCTCAACTGGACTGAGCAAATGAAGTCTATAATTTAACAGAAATAAAACTGAAGAAATGAATCAGCATCAGTCTTACACCAAGAAACATCCCATGTGCTATTCTGCTAGCAAGCAGAAGTGAAAAGCAGCTTTTCAACTCTGTAAGAGTGACAGAAATGCAATAAACACCTAGAAAATAAACATTAGAGGTGAAAGTTCCCACTCCTGCCAGCACCAACTGACATTTCCCTCATATAAAGGCAGATGGCTGGAGAGACGAGAGAAGCCACGCAGCAGTGATCTCAGGAGAGGAGGGCTAATCCCACTGCTGTTTAGGCAGCTTGCCAGGCAGGCTTCCGCAGGCACACCGCACTCGGCTGTGCCACAGTTACACTTTTATCAGTATCCAGGCAAGTTAGATGGGTAAGTGCAAGGGGGTCTGAGTTGTCCTTAAAACATAACTGTAGTGCAGATGTAACTTCGTTATCTCTTGGAATTTAGGAGTCAGTCTAGTCCCTTCTCAGTTGCAATGAAGCAGACAAAGGGCAGCTTGAGCATACACTGAAATGTTGCCATTACTAGTTGGGTGCAAAGTAAACACTGGGAAAAATGCACACAGCATGCTGCAAGAGAAGATACCCTCTAAAATTAGTTCCCTAACATACAGTACTTAGCACAAGTTGATTTCAAAGCCTGGCTTGGATTGCTTGTAACAAATGTTCTAACCATGTTCTGAAACATTAAATATGTACGTAGTTGAAGAACATTAGTCATGAGCTTAAACACTTATTCCTACATTACTTGAGTTAATCTATGGATAATTGACTGAAGCTATGTACAATAAAAATAACAGCCGAAGCACTAAACTGTGTCCTGGAACAAGCATTTATGAAATACTAGCACAAGCCCAAGCCATATGAAATACATATGCTAACATTTATGTATCAGCTACTTAAATAAAATTCAAATAAGAACAATAAATTTAAAACATCCAAATACAGCAAGTATGAACACGAGTGGAAGAAGGCTATACTAAGTCTCTCTTTACTAATTTTTCTTTATTATTTTAAAATAAAAGATGTCTCATCATTATTTTGAAGCTTTTGGCTCCTAGTACTAATATTTCTATGTACAGAACCTAACTCTTCCTCCTGGGAGGTTTTTTTGGTATGTCTGAAAAAGAAAAACAGCAGTTCAGCAGAAATAGTCTACTTTCTAGAAATCTGCAAAGCTGTACAATTGTTTGAATAAAATTTTCTGAATCTACATAAAATATTTTTTTGCCCTTAAATGTAAAATCTATTTTATGAGTAACAGCAAGAAAAAAAAAATGTTTTACCTCTTTTCATGTTCATGCTCTACAAATGTAACTTTCACCTAATCTATTGTTTTGTGATGCCAAAACCAACCTACTTAAAACAAGTAATCTCCTTTGCAATTTGCTTAAATCACAGATGTAACATTAATCAATTTTGGAAAACAGAGAAAATAATAACTTTCAATATATAGTAATGGTGTTGCTAAGACACTACGCTAAAGTTTAAGACTGTTTTATCTTTTTCTGGAAAAAGCAAAACAGAACCAAAAGACTCCTATACGCAACTTTTGATGCCTGGATGACTTTTAATCTAGACACAATAGGTAGCTGAAGTTTGTTTCTTAAAATTGAATCTCCAATTAGTTTATTCAAATTTAACTTAGGCAGTGAACAATGTGCTTAGTCTATGAGAACTTTAACAAAAAGTTTCCACTCCAAATCAGCATATCAAATAAGACAGTTAAAACATCAAACACCGAATTGAATTGAAATGTGAATGTGAATTGAAACATTTTCATTTGAGTTTCAATTCTCCTTTAGATGATAAAAAAAATTTTTTGATCTTCCCAGAGAAAGAACATGCATACTATGAAAGTATTTGTTTGTAAGACACAAAAAAAAACCAAACCCAAGTAGTTGACTTACAGAAGAACCTTTTCAGAAACAGTATGCTATTTTATTATTATTATAGTACTGTTCGGCAGCTCCAGACAGTATCATCAATTCCTACACTAGGCAATATAATGACTGAAAGAATTCTCAGGCAAAATACTTATTCTACTTTTCTTATACATGATAAAAAGAAATATTTTCCCTGTTTTACAAGCAGGCTGCGAAGAAAAATACATGACGTGTCAGTCATTCAAGAAATTTGTAGGACATTTGGGGTAAAGCAGGAACAGCTCTCTGTGTTGGTTAGATAGGAAGACTAACCTCCAAAATGGAGACACTTCAGACATGCCAAAAATTTAGGTAACTTGACAGTTCCTTGGCCATGATAGTTTTACAAGTTTGTAAACTACCTTGTAATCCTGATTACAACCTCTAAGTAACCCTCTACTTAATATAAACTAATTCAGTCAGGAACCTTACTTTAGCAGGGATACACACACAGAGTGATTTGTAGTAGAGGACATACGGCTTTCCACAATTGGCTGCCTGCTAGCCTGGGACAGTTTCTGTGATGTACACTTTGCTCATGTTTCAAGCTACTATGGCTTTAGGTCTTCACAGTGAGCTTCTGTTGGATATAATTCTTGCTCTAGTAAATACATTATATGAATTTTTTTTTAATTGGAAAATGGGGAGGGGGCAGCAGGGGCGAAATGAAGCTCCATACCTCCTCTTTGGTTTCAAAATATTTTATAAAATCAGTTTTGCAGTTCAGTGTTAAAACTTTGGTGTAGTATTTGTCACTAATCATGTAACTTGTTGTCAATTGCTACACAGTTCACACCTCTCACTGTTTAATTGAAGTGTTTTGTGCTCACACCTAGCACAGAAGAGGAGGGAAATTATTCCTAAACTATGAAATAAGAATTTTTCAGAAGCTGATGAATATTTCATTTCCAGTCTTTTACCAAATGAGGTTAAGAATGAACTCTTTTCACTTACGATTAAAATGACTGGATTCATAGGCTGAGAAGTTGCTACCCTCAGTCCTGGCAAGCAGCAACTTGCTACCCATTTAGCCTATTCATTTTACCAATACCATGAGGGTACACGCCATGATTTGTGGAGAACGGTTACAGATACTAGATGCATGTGACTTTTGCATTCTTTGTCCACGCATGCACTAAGTTATTATCCCTCCTGAGTCTCATCTTGCTAGGTATCTTCATCCATTAGCTTTGTTCTCATAGCTCTCTGCGCAAGCAATGCTTTGTCTGCCTGTCCTAGTTTCAGCTGGGATAGAGTTAACTGTCTTCCTAGTAGCTGGTACAGTGCTATGTTTTGAGTTCAGTATGAGAAGAATGTTGATAACACTGATGTTTTCAGTTGTTGCTAAGTAGTGTTTAGTCTGAAGTCAAGGATTTTTCAGCTTCTCATGCCCAGCCAGCGAGAAAGCTGGAGGGGCACAAGAAGTTGGCACAGGACACAGCCAGGGCAGCTGACCCAAAGTGGCCAACAGGGTATTCCATACCATGGGACGTCCCATCCAGTATAGGAACTGGGGAGTGGGGGCGGGGAATCGTGGCTTGGGGACTAGCGGGGCGTCGGTCGGTGGGTGGTGAGCAATTGCACTGCGCATCATTTGCACATTCCAATCCTTTTATTATTACTGTTGTCATTTTATTAGTGTTATCATTATCATTATTAGTTTCTTCTTTTCTGTTCTATTAAATCGTTCTTATCTCAACCCACGAGTTTCACTTCTTTTCCCGATTTTCTCCCCCATCCCACTTGGTGGGGGGGGAGTGAGTGAGCAGCTGCGTGGTGCTTAGTTGCTGGCTGGGGTTAAACCACGACACTGCCTCAACTTCATCTTCCTGACTTTTGAACAGAACTGCTTTCCTGGAGTTCTTTCACGCTGTACCCATTTACAGTTGCTTTAAATGATGCTAAGGAAAAAATTATCGTATGATTTCACTGAGCAGGATCAAATCTTGGAATGTGATGATAATTTGTTCATTGTCTTTTATGATTATGCTTAAAATAATTATGTTGCTTTTTAATAATGCTAGAGTACTACTGCTAAAACACAGAACAAATAAATTTGTACCTATCTAAGAGAGAACTGACAAATCTCTCTCTTTGCAATTATATTGTGCAAAGATGTGACAAATAAAAGGATTAGGTCAACTTTAAGAAGACTTCACATAAAAGTTTAGAACTGAATTCTTAGTACAATGCCTGCCTAGCAATTTTGATATGCAAGTGAACTAGACATACGAGTCACTGCACTTGCTCATACAACACATTTAGTTCTTACAATGCACTCATTTTATGCTGTATTAATTGTTGCCCTTAGTAGAGCTAAAGAAGAGATCTTGTTTGAGGTCTTTATTTTATGTAGGCAGCATCTTAGTCTAATCTTGTTCTATATTTGCAAAATGTGAATTTTCTCTGAGTGAAGGTAATACATAAATGTAATGAAAATATGTGGAAAGCACATTATGAAAATATCAATGGAAAACTTTTAGTTAAAAGTAATTTATTGGCTAAATAGCTCTAGAGTGTTATTCTGGAAACCAATAAGATACTCAAATCAAGTTTGCACTTAATTTCAGTATCTATGGCCTGGCATATTGATTTCAGTTCTATCAGACAGCAAAAGGATCTAAAATGGTTTAAATAATGATTTTGTGCTAAAGAGCTTATTCCCATTAAAATACTTCTTCTGAGGTACAAGATATATCATTATTCAATATTCCAAGGACAAATTCTTCCATTACTATCAAACAAATATAATAAGGGGGAGAGAGGTGAATGAAGTATCTGCCACAACTGTTGTAGAAGGTCATATGTTCTAAATGGTCAAAGCAACAACTGTCTAGTTCAGTCTATTACATGAATGTCCTTATAAAAGTCTGCAAAAAAAGTTGCAATACAATGACTAAATCACTACATATAAGAGCATGTACCACTCCTGGACAGTGTTGCAAGCTAATCAAGAAAATGAGAAGTACCGGAATAGAGATCAGTAGATCAGCTTTGGTGTGTTAGGAATTAGCTCTAACTAGTTAACAAAATAATCTGAGAATACAGTATCCAACATATGTTTAAGGATCCTTATTTGGAGATGGATTCACAACTGAATACATTTGCATGCAACATCTGGATGACCACAAATAAGTGTTCCAATAGCAGGGAATCATCTAGTAACAGATACCTAGGCATTTAACTGCTAAATTCTCTTCATTAATGGTTGAATATATTATATTCCTCAGGACTACTATATAAAAGAACAAGCTTACTGCCCCCATCTCCTGTCAACCTCTAAGAGAACAACATACTTAACTCAGCATCATTGGCATCCCTGTCTGAAGTGAGCTATTTGATAGGTTGAAGTTAAAAAGAACCATTTCTTGAAAAGATCCTGCTTTCAAAAGGAAAAATTGCCATCCTCAGTCCCATGGCTCTTCTGTTTATGTTCTTCTTTTCAGCAGTTTTTTTCAATAGAGATGTCACGGTGATGATTATACATAGAAGGCCAGCCAGGCCAAGAAACCTCTTATAGTGACTCTTAGGGGAGAGGACACATACTGTGCCAGGCAGCAGCACAAATTGGGTCTCTCCAACCAAGTTTACCTCTTCTGTAGCCCAGATAATTAACCTCTATATATTGCTATACACACTTTGCAATGCTTAAGTTAAAGGAAGATCCCAGCAGGTGACCAGAATGCTGCCTTCCTCCACCACAACATACTGCAGAAATGCCACTACACAGAATCCTGTACCCAGGTGACAATCCAGGTATTTACAGTCACTTACAAGCCAGGAAAACTCCCTCCATAACTCTGAGAAGTTGCTGAGGCACTTTACAATCCCAGACAACACAGAGTACAGCATAAGGAGGCCAACTGTATGATCTATAATTCTACAGATGGAGGAATCAGCTGATAATCCCTCTGTCAAATCAAGGTTCTGGTCTACTGAGACATTTCAGCCTCCAGCAATTATCCACCTCTAGTACTGCCAGAGTCCAATACTCCCTCACCAGTTTCTTTCAGATATTCCACACGTGAAAGGTGTAACATTTAATATCTCCAGTCTCTGGGACGGCATACATGGGTGAAGCCAGCTCAAATCTGCTGATCTGTTCCAAGGTATTTTACTAGTTGTCCAGTTTTCATACTCTGTGTTGGGCTGAGCCACATATTTACAGCCCCCACACTGGTCTGGCTGACTCAGGGAGACATTTACATCACCAGATGATCCATTTGACTGTTGACAGCTGTTTATCTAAAACAAAGGCCACCCTCTGGTCCCCTTTCTGTTGAGATAGTCAGCTTCTCTGCCTTATTCCTGAGCTTCATAAGCACGTCACCCCTGCCCCTCTCCACTGAGCCTTCTTCCATTGTAGGGGTTTATTCAGGGAGTCACATTCCACACCTAGGGGTTTAGTCAATCACAAGTACACGACAGGCCTTAAAATATCAGGGGTCACCATACCTTTTATGTCTTGTTCCTTCTCCAAGAAGAGGCAGGAGGCTTCACTCAAAAACTTAAGGGAAAATTCCATAGGGCTTCCATGGGTGGCAGCAGCTGTTCCAGTACAGGGAATAATTAATATGAAGACTTGCTTGAATCTCACTACTAATCCATCAATCTGAGAATAGTGTACACAAGTCCTTAAAAGCTTTACTGATGGAACTGGAATATATGCACTGCTACCAGTTGGAATTAGAGAAAAAAAGAAAAAAAGAAGCCTTTCTGTTAGCTAATATTGCCATAAAGCTATTCCTAACTGAAGAAAACCCAACACCAACATCCCCCACCCCGACCTAATCAAGTCTATAGATTGATAACCCTGGAGCTTTCAGTAACTGAAGGAAGCCAGCCTCTCAATTGCATGTGACAAAACAGACACCTGGACCTGGTACCCTCCTCATGGCCTTTGACTTGAATGTCACCCCATTGGGGCAGCTCCAGCACACTCAGTCACAAGCAGGACTGTAAAAACTCCTCCAAATCCTGTGAAGGAAGGGCTCTGCTGGGTATGAAGCACAGTAATCTCCTACCAGGCAATCCACCTTTAATCAGCAGAATCAGGAACATGGAAGGCAGAGGGTCATCCTCCTTCCTCTTCTAAACCTGATACCCAGGAGATCAATGTGATCCAGCTGTCAGAAGCATGAGAAAGATGCTTGCAACTTGCTCTGCCTATTTCCTTACCAAACTCAGCCAGGTGAGGCTGCTGGTTGTACAAAGTAAGATCACTGTTCAAGCTGTACAAGCTACCATCTAATAAGCCACATTGTGAGGTGTTCATAACCTCTAGTTCTTCAGGATTTCTTGTTGGACTTCATATAGCAGGTGTCCCATCCCACTTGGTGGGCTCTGGGGAGATGATCTTTTAGATAGTTTGTTGCCACACACAGGAGTCATGACAATGACTCAGGAAGGACAGGGAAAACTTCAACACCCAATTTCACTTGGCGAATCCTGGGGCAGGAGTCACGACAATGGCTCCTAAATGCTCAAAATATGTTTTATTTAACGTTGACTTATAACATAGGTGTGACTAAATTTGGCATAGCAGATATTTTGAATAAAAAACTTGACACCCAACAGCCGTAGCAAATATTCCTAACAACAAGGTAGGAGGAAGAGAAGAGATGAGAAAGAGACAGAGAGAAGAAAGAGAGAAAAAGGAGAGGGAAGTATCACCACCCTTGGATCCAGCAAGGAAAGAGTCTCAGTAGTAGCTGCCTGGATCCCTCAGGTAGCGGGCAGATGCCTGGGGTTGGTCTCCCCTTTTTGCACCTTTTGCACCTTCATCCGAGAGCCCTTCGGGCATGTGTTGTGGGGTTTTCTGTAAAGTTCTTGAGGAGGGAGTGTGTGTGGGGGGGTCACTGATACCCTATTATCCCAAACAACTGCCGTGGTAAGGGCCCATGGCAAAACTCCGAACTGTGACAAAACGTCCAAAGCGCAACTGCTAGAAAATTTCCCAGAAAGACAATCACCAGAAAGCCTTTTCGAGGCACAACTGCTAGACAGCCTCCCAGAAACAGTCCACTACCCCATCTCTGCAGGGCACTTCCTGTTTCAGCTGCTTGTGGCTACCTGCTTGGTTGTTTGAGACAAAATGGTTGCTGGTCTCTCACAGTCTCTTGGTCTCTCACACCAGGGTAAACCTCTGCTCCCAGATTATATTGGTTTCTGAATGAGTATTTTGCTAATGCTTAGATGTCCATGAAGTCTCAGTAGGAGGCCTTTTCACTAGTTCCCAAGCACTTTGTAATTTTCCCTACAGTGCTGATAAGCCTTGTTTTCCTTAAAGAGAAGCAATAGCCAATAATGACTGCCCCAAATAACTGAGTAAAGGAATAGCGGGTCTTGATCCCAAAGTGGGGGAAAGGAGAAACCCCAAACCTTGGCAATACCAATCTTTGGCTACCAGCTGATAACTGGTGTAGCCTTTATACAACCTTCTGGATATAGTAAGGAACATTTTTTTCCATCAGGTATTCTTCTGAAGCAGAAATTAGCCACAATTGTAATCTAATAAATCTTCCTCTCATCCAGGTAGCAAGTCCTACCACATACATCCTTCTTAGTCACTCTGTTACATATTCTGTACAATGAAAGTCTGCATAAATCTATATTTAACAGAACCTCTAGGAGCAGGTGACCAGAAAGACTGCTAAAAGTGCTATCTTTAAGAGCAAAATCTGGGTAGAAGTTTGCCAGCTCTCAGAGGGGATTGATCAGATTTTATTTTATGACTGTCTCCCTTTTACCAATAAGTTTGTAATAGAAATTAAGGATGTAGTTTCTTTTTTCTTTTTTTTTACTTCATTTTTTTCCCTCTTATGTTTTGGAATTCTTTATTTAGCCCTTATCTTTAAGGGTAAAAGTCTGGACTGCTTTCCAAAAATCATAGTAACATTAAAATTCTAGATTTTGAATCAGTTTTCTAGTTGTAATAACCTTGTGAAAGCTTTACTATAATTTTCTGTAATATTAACATTGGATAATCTTCAAAGTGCAGTACACAGTTGTTTGCCGCATTCGATGAAATGAAGACTTCGAAAAAATTTCAGTTCTCACATGTTAAGGAGATTTCTTTTTCTGAGCTTAGCAGAAAAAAGAAAGCAGTCACTGTAAATCCTGTCATATTTGTATCTGCACTATCCCATATCTGTGGGATTTCAGTAGGACTATCCCTTGAATTAAAGGGGACTGATGCTGTCAGCTTCTGTAACGCCAGCACTGGAACTTAAGAAAGCCATCTCTACTATTCTTTACATGTGCTTTTCCCCTCATTCTACTGCAGTGAGAAAGGAAGAATCATGACTATGACTTTTAGAAAAAAATCATTGTTTCTATGGAAGAAAGACGTAGAGCTTAGGTCACTAGAGCACATTCCCAAAGCAAGTTGGAATGAAACCCAAATTCCTGAGTTTTATCTTTTTTTGTTGCAAATATTTTGTCAATAGGTTTCACAGGTTTATCTTTCACTCTTATTATAGCAGCCACACAAAGGACTGACTACTACTATCATCAGTCAGTTGGAACATACTCTGGGTGACAGAAATAAATATGATGGGTTTCCACAGTTATAAAATTGCTGTTGACTTGTATTGGTAGCAATACGGGTCCATGTAATAGAATTTCTAGGAGGGATTAGTCTGCTTTCATAAGCAATGAAATAACACATATTTGAGTGTCTAAAGAAAGTCTTGTACTTAGAGCTCAATGCTATTTTTTTCCCCCATATGTGTACTTGTCTGTCAAGCTGGATTTTTGTTGCTTTTTTTAAGCTACCATTAAGAAATAGGGAAGAACTAGAGACAATTTATAGAAAGTGGCAATGCTGTGCAAGACATATCCTTTCCTAGATTCCTACCTGTAAGAAATTCAGCTACAAAAGTTCGCAAAAGTTACTACCAGCCAACTCCATGTATTCAATAATACCAAGTAATGATGAAATTTTAAGTATAAGCTTTTAATTTCTAGACTGCAGTCTCATTTGCCATACTGTTCAGCTTACTATCAAGTTGATAAGAAATGCTAAAATATCATCAGATTCCTTGACCATTTTTGAAGATGGAGAACAATAGACACTGCCAAAGCACCATAAAGTAACCTTCAATGCTATTGACAGATATTCAGCAACCAAGAGCTAATATTCAGCCCTGTGATTTCCACGTACAAATGCAAATTAGGATTCACTCAACCAAAGTCAGAGGAATAACAGGTTCCCTTCACTTGTATTTCCTTCATGTCTGGAAGCTGGCATTTTGAAATGTAGTATTAAAAAAAATTATAAAGATCCAGAAGATCTACCCAAGTCCAACAAATCAGTCTTTCTTTGACTTACATAAATCAGGGAACTTCATACGCATAACCACCAGTGCAATCATAAGGTCTCCAATCATTTTGGCCCTGTCTCTCACAGAAATGTCCATTTCTGTTTTCCTTTCTGTTTATATGGAATCCAGTTTGAAGAAACTCTACATGTTTTTTAATTATTTGTATTTAAATGTACTTGAAATTAAGTATACAAAAAATAGCTACATTGTATCCCTCATGAATGAAATGGTTAGACAATATGATCAGTTCTTGAAAAAACAAACCCCACCAAATTCCTGATGCTATATGCCACACTTGTTCCTCTGTGAGAAGAAATACTTCACTTTCTAAGAAAAGAAAATATTTCAATTGGATGTCATAAAAACATACATCACTTCTGTAGTATATTTTTCTCCCCAATTTTAATAATCCAATTCTACCCTTTTCTTTTTCCTCTTTCCATTGCATTCAACCAAGTTTTCATTGTATTTCTGTATTTCTATTTAGAGCAAGAGAACAAGCAAAGCCAGCCAGAAAACCTGCCCTTTGAAATGGGCAGTGCTGTATATCTAATTTGGATTAGTCATACATTCATTCTAAACTAAAAGCAATGTTTATGGTTTGGTTTTTTTTTCATTATGTTTTGGCTCTTTGGCAAGTTCCATATTCATTAACACAAACTGGCAGACAGGAATTTAGGCTGGTGTGGGATTTATTCAGGAAACAGACGCAGTATGGGCATGAGGGAACATTTCTTTCTTATAAGTGCTGTGCACACCTTCTCATGTGGATTTGTGAGACATTTTATTTGCATAAACAGCTGTCTTCTTACCTCATTTCTGCAGCAACAAATAGTACCATGCAAGAAAGCTGCCATAAGAGATCCTTCTCATATTCTTCAAAGTACTCCCTCCACTTCTCTTTGCAGCTGGCTCTTCAAACGTAAAAAAGTGAGCATTACATTATTTCCCAATTTTATTATAACCTGTATTGCAAGAATGAGATACCAAGACTTAATTCCTGTGGATAATTTGAGGCCAAATATCGATATCTTTTTAAATTTTAACCATGTCAAAAATGATTATATCGACTGTTATTCTGAAATTAGAATAACATTCTAATAAATAAACAGGGAAAAAAAAATCAATCAGGTAAACAGCAGAATTTTGAAAGATCAAAATACCACAGGACACTTCTAGAGTTCAAAGAACTAAAAAAAAGGCAAGTATATGTTAGTACTTCATCTCTGTAAAGAATATTTCAGAGGAAAATAAACAAACCAGTTATATGGTAGTATATTTCAGAGAGTGGAACAAAAGAGACAAATGTTCGAGGTCAACAAAAAGAAACAATAGTGAATTTATGGGTTTTTTTACAGGAGTATTTTGATTACTCAGAGGTTTTACATAAAGATGCTATTACACAGCATGCCTCTAACTGTGCCACTTACAACATACCTCTGGTGTTGACCAATGTGTATTTGTTCAACTGTTGCTGTGAGGTTATTCCTTATATGATATTGTAATGAATACTTACATCCCTTCTACAATTATGTAGACCTATATCAAATGCACGTCTTTGGAAGGATTGGGTTTTTTAGATCTCAGTGAAGAGAAAAGGAACTGATGCTGAATTTCTTTGTTAAGAATAAATAGTAGGAATTTGATGGTGGTAGGAGGGAGGTCAGCCCATGGTCTCTTCCCCAGGTGTGCTCCCGGGGAAGCTGACTCTGGAACTCTGTTCTTGTACTTGTAAACTTACCACTTCTGATGGCTTGCTACTTACAATATAGCACACTGTTTTATTGAACCAGAACCATGATGAGAAGCAGAACATCACTTCTATAATTAATAGAAAGTGTTGCCTCCAGGATGGCAAATGCAATGAAGTCTGTGACTTTCAGATTATCAAACAGCAAAATAAAGGGATTTTGAAAAAAATCACTACAAAATATTTCAAAATAAAAGGAGTGTGAAGTTGCAAAAAGCATCATAGGAAGGATGAGACAGGGAGAAATATTAACACAGGAAATATAAAGAACATCTGCATCTTCTCTCCCTGCTTTTCTATCCCTATATTTTGACCTTTACCACTCTCAAACACATCCCTTTCCCCTTCAGTCTCAGATTGATTTTACTGATCACTTCCTTAGTCTCTCTTCCTCCTTCCCTGTGGTATCTTATGCATTCTACCAAAGCTGAGAAGATAATGTACCTCACCATATTTTCTTGCATATCAGGAACTAAGACAAACATTAATCTTTATCAGAAGTAGCTAGTCCCTCAATCTTAGACAAGAAACAGCAAATGGTGTCTAACACTGTAGCTGACATGAATCCTATCTTTTTTTTTTCCATTTACTGCTGAGAAATCTGAAAATAAATAAATAAATAAATAGCCTTTTTCAAATAATCAGAATAAAAATTTTTGAAGGGAGATAAAGAAAGGAGAGGAAAGAGCCCAGTCATGCATTGATGAATCAGAAGCAGCAAAGCACCCGTGACGTCACAAAACATTAAAGTTGCCTTAAATAGGGATCTAGTTGAAAGGAATTTTGAGAACATCAATTTCTTTTTCAATTGGTAAAGAAAATTGCAAATATTCTCACATGAAAACAAAGGTAAATTTGTTATCTTTCCTTATAATTTTCTTATGACAGTTGATAAAATTTTCTTTCTATTTCAGATGCTAGAAGATTCCAAGAGCACCTAAAAGTGACTAAGGTGCATAAGCTCCAATAAATTGTTGGCCTGTTCAAACTCCAGACCCCGATTCTTTCCTTTTACAGACAAGAGAAACTACATTTAGCAGTTTCATCAAAATCCTCCGTGAATGCAGGACACAATCAGAAATAACTTGTCAGGGGCAAAATCTCAGAAAAATACAAAAGTAAGTTTGTGTGCTAACATTCTGATGGAAGTAATATTTACAAAGCAGCTTCCAAGATAAGCATTTTATATCAAACTTCTAAAATGGATTTGTGAATGTCCATCTCTTTATAAATGAAAAAAAAAAATCGTAAATTGATATTTTTAAATGTTGGAATGGGGCGGGGGGGGGGGAGAAGGAAAACATACAAAATTGGTCCACACATTGGAAAAATAATAACTATGTCTTTCCTATGCAGTACTGTAGAGGTTTTGGGAGGGGGAGTCGGAATGTGTTTTTAGGTGTTTTTTTCCCCTCCCACAACTAGAGCTTTTAATCTGTACACATAGCCTCTTTTCATTACAATATGGGTTCCTTTTCCATTTGCTATTTGCTGTAAATAAAGCCTGAAATAGCAGACTGATAAGAATTTGGGATTAAAAATAAAATAAAAATACAGGGAAGCATACAAGCTTCTGCATCCCTCCCTATGTGGATCTTTAGGTCTGATCCTAGACAATCACATTTTAATAAGAACTTTATCATATAGTCAATTTCAAGTATTTAAAATTTGGTAATGATGATCTAGGGAAAACACAGATTTTAAAACGGTGACGATTTATAAAATAAACCTGGAGTTATCTTCCTTTGCCTTATAGAAATTTGAGGTCCAGGCACCCTAGATTTTCATGCTTTTTTACAAAATTGTAGGAATACAAATGACATATACAAACAAGAGATTCTAATACAAGTATTTTCACTTGAATAAACATGCAGAAAGTGCTCTGGGATTATATAAAGAGGTACTTAGCCATTTTTATGTCATTTTCCTGATCTTGAGTTGATGGCAGACCCCCTGCACCCAGAATCATATATGGAAGCGCAGAGAAATTTACAGGCTGAAGTAGAGTATCAGAAATATATGAGCAAAATGTTTATGCTACTTTTTAACTTTTTAAAAGGAAATACTGGCCATTCTGAATGATGTCCTAATACAGGTAGGATGAACAACAGCACACATCTTCAGTCGGAGAGACCGGTCTTGCTGATAAGCAAGAAGGTGAGAAGGAAGGTTAGCATGATACAAAAGGGAACCTAATGTGAATGGCAAATGAGGAACCGGAAATCGTAATGCCACTAAATAACTCTAGCTTCAACCTGCAGTTTATGTTATGTTACCAAAGAAGGCTGGCAAGTACCAAGACTGCTTTTACTACTACATATTTCCTTCACCTAACAACTGATTAACTATAAACCTGATCATACACACACATGTAATAGTCTAAAGCAACATTTATAGTGACTGACAATTTTACACTCCTAAAGAATATAATGCAGACTGTATTTTCATAGAGAAAAGGAAGTCCTGATCACTCTTCCAGACTTTTTCCCATTTCTATATAGCTTTCACATAGAAGCATCCTCGAACAAAAAATTTACTAACAAGGTTCCAACAAAGTACCACTGCAGTCTCAATTCTTTCCTTACCATATGAGGAAACATAGCAGATGAGCCCTTTTCCTCTGATGAAAATATCCTTCCCTTTCTTTTGACTCACCCAGTCATACATTCCACTGAAAATCATTCATGACTCTATTGCATCAAGGGTGCCACAGACACTGATTTTTGCAATGCTTTTTCTGAACCATGGCTCCCCAGAGATTACATATGCCTCTGAAAACCAGAAACACTTCAGAAGTAAACTGAGGGTTCTGCTATAACAACGTCAGAAAATCCCCACCATGAAACTCTTCCTTCAGTACCCAGATGACTTACACTGACCTGCATGAATTGAACCAAGCCAATGTAGCAGTCAGTAGCAGCAATGTATTTGCTCTTTCAAAAAGGGAGGCTCAAAAATAGGTCTGTTCTTACCTACTGCCAGCACCTGCCAAGTAGCTTTGATGATATCAGCAATCCCTTTCCTTCCATCTCTCCTTCCCACATTCTCTTTATTGAATTTGGAAAATCCTTTCTCAAATTTGGGTCCCAAACAGTTCATGGTCTTTGTGCCCTGTATTTATCTACTTGTATGTATACAGGTTTACAAGAACACTTCTCTCTTCATATCCTAAGGATAGAGCAGCCATATTTTCAGTATCATGCCACTGACCCACGTGAAGATAATTTTAGTGCCATTGGTACAGTGACTGTTCTGTTGGAAGCCAAGACATGTAACCCAACCTTCTGCAGCTGTCTTGAAGACTATTCTGGCAAGTCTCATTAATGTCTCAACTCTGATTGCTGAACTCAACTGGCAGGTTGTCGTGGTTTAGCCCCAGCCAGCAAATAAGCACCACACAGCCACTCACTCACTAACCCCCTCACCCAGTGGGATGGGGGAGAGAATTGGGGGGAGAAAAAAAAAAAAAAAAGTTAAAACTTGTGGGCTGAGATAAGAATGGTTTAATAGAACAGAAAGGAAAAAAATGATAATGATAATAACAATAATAAAATGACAATAATAATAATACTACTACTACTACTAATAATAATATAATTGGAATATACAAACCAAGTGATGCACAATGCAATTGCTTACCACTCGCCAACCGATGCCCAGTTAGTTCCTGAGCAGCGTTTCCCCCAGGCTAACTCCCCCCAGTTTATATACTGGGCATGATGTCACATGGTATGGAATATCCCTTTGGCCAGTTTGGGTCAGGTGCCCTGGCTGTGTCCCCTCCCAAATTCTTGTGCCCCTGCATCCTTCTTGCTGGCTGGGCATGAGAAGCTGAAAAATCCTTGACTTAGTCTAAACACTACTTAGCAACAACTGAAAACATCAGTGTGTTACCAACATTCTTCTCATACTAAATCCAAAACATAATACTATACCAGCTACTAGGAAGACAATTAACTCTATCCCAGCCGAAACCAGGACGCAGGTGCTGAAATGTTGCCAGGACAAGGTAAACAAAATTCAACACACCCCATAAAGATTTTTCATTTTGCCAACTGCTTAAAAGAGGTCTCTAGTTAGAACATGTGCTTGTTTAAAGAAGAAATCACACCAGGCAGACAAAATCTTTGAATCCTAGCTTGAAGATCATCTGAAATCTTTGAAACCAGAACTTCACTAAGGTTGTGTTTATATGGTAAGATTAAAAACTTCGTTCCAAGTTCTTCACAGTGAAACTATCACCACTGCACTGTGAATAAGGAGCCCTTCCATTTAAAATTATGGTTGCTCAGCTTCCATGAAACTTCTTGACATGGATAAAACAGAACTACAGATGTGTCCTCCTGATTTCTAGCAGCTTACATAAAAAGCATACAAAAAGCTATGTCAAAAAGTATTGCCAAATTACTTATTAAACATCACACCAAAAAAAGACATAGATATGCTAGGAATTTGGGGCTGCTTATTAAGTTCTGTTGTATTACTGGTTCTGTGTTCACTATTAAATTCTGTTGTTACTGGTTGTGACTAATGCCATTTTAGATATGTTCTGTATCCAGGACACCCACATAGGGCTGTTGGGGATTACTGAGGAGCTACAGCACACCTGGTCCCTTTTAAGGCAAGCAGCTTGGGAGCAAGCCAGTCACCCTAGAGTATCTAGGCTAGTACTACATACTGAAGTTTAGATATCTGAATAGCTTTCAGTCTCAGAAAGTTTTAGATTACTAAATTTGATAAGATTTACCCCACATAATTTATTAATGCTGGATTTTTTTTTTTTTCCAAACCAGAAGGCATGCCTTAGGACTTGTTGAAGTTCAGCTGAATGCCATTTGCTAATTATGCATCCTAGAAGGTTTATCTGCTTCACTCCAAATTCACATTTCCTCTCTAGCAGCCAGTCCAACTTGTTGTAAACATCTCCAAACAGCATGTAGCTACTCCATTCATTTTTATCTGTGTTGGAAACCATCATATCATATGCATGGCCAAGAAAGCCAGGCAAGCCTGTCACAACCTGAAAGTCTCTTTTGGAAGTGTTTTGGCACTGAAGACATGCTGAAGGGAAGCCAGTTGCAAGCGTCATCCAAACAAGGTAATAAACATAGATAACAACACACATTCTATAGCAAAAGGAGTTGCCAAAAAGCATACTGTAACATTGGAGTTGCAGATCAGTCCCTCCTAACTGACAAACCTCCTTGTCTCCTACAAATAAGACTCACACAGATGACACAAACATCCACAGAAGTGAATATTTTTCCCTAGCAAATATCAATAGTATAATGTGCACGTAACATCTTTTGAAATAACCCAGTATCTTCTGTGCTGTTGTTTGGGGTTTTTTTTTTCCTCCCCCTTTTCCAAAGACAAAAGAAGAAGCAAGAAGAAACAGGACTTACAGATGGCTACCTTCATGCCTCAGCAGGAAAATATTTCTCATGCTTTATTTCACTGACATTCAGATTTCTCTGCTACATGCCTTACACTCTAATGACATTTTCAATAGAGATGACTTAATGATCTTTCATATTCTGAAGAAAATGGCCACAAACACTGTAAGTTATCCCTTGTAGAACTTTCTCTGATCTTTGTAGAATTAAGAATTAAGAGACCTACTTATGATTAGCTTCTAGAAGTGAAGACCTAACGTCACCTAACAATAACACTCTTTCCATCATCTCCTGCACTGTGAATCTTAACACTGACTCTAAATTATGGCATTTGGTTTCATCTTCTACAAGTTTTCTATTCTTCCCCCTTATTAATTCTTTCCTCTCTCATTTAATATTTGTACACTTCACTTGGGAGGTAGATTTGATCTGACTGCTTCTTTCGCATTAGTATTTTTACTCGTTACTGTATCTGAATTGTTTGATAAATACATCAGTGGCACAGAGGTAATTGTAAATCAAGCCACTTCTTTGATCCTCACATTTGCTATAGCTTTTGGTAGTGCGGTACCCAGTTCTAATTGAAACTGCTGATAAATGTGAGCCTCTTATGCCAACAGCTATCCTCTTATTAGCTCTTCTTTCAACATCCCATATTTGCAATGCTCAGCAAAGCTGAACTGCAGCAATAAAGCCTCAGCTGTTCCCCTTGTTCCTAAGATGATCTATGAAATGCACTCCAGATTTCTTGTATATTCATCTATATATGTAACTGTATACATAGAGATCTGCATACAAAATATTTTTTCTGCCTATGACTGGCTATGAAGACTTGCTTTCACTTAATTTTTTTCTGTTTCCTTTTTTTCTCTGTAATGAGGGGCAAGGAACAGACTTTGAGCTTCCATTTCCTGAAGTTCTTCTATATAACTTCAACCCAAATGGATGGTGAAGACCCACTCCCAGGTTACACGTCATTCAAACAACTAAAAAAACCTAAAAGGACAGTTTGATGTACTTCCTTTGAGTGAAGCGGTGAGCAAGAGTCTATAATTAAGCGCAATTTGAAGATTTGGAAGTAATTACTTTCACATTGAGGCTATGAGGACAGAATGTTCTAATTTCCATATTAGAAAGTCAGGGTAGCCCAAACATATGTTGCCACCACTACCACTTCGGGGATCTTTATGTATGTATACAGGCACATGCACAGAGAAATGATACATAGGAGGGCAACTCTGCTCTATAAATCTAGAGGTTTATTTTTTAATGCTGAGTAATTCAGTCCGGCAATGCATGAGAGAATTAGTTTATTCAAGGGGTTTCTGTTTGCTTGGGATTTTTATGTTCTTTGAGGCCTGCAGAACAGATAGAAGCACCACACAATAGGGTTGAGCATTGTTGTAGTAAAAAGGAGCATTCAGAGCCAAATGGGTGTTAACATTTTAGCCCCTAGCACCAACACATTGACCTTGCAATATAACAAGACTAAAACAGACAACTATTTTAAAACATCTTGTTTTATGAGGTTCAGCAAAGAATTAACCATCCTTTATAAAGTCAGCATCTGAATGAGAGAGTCAGTATTCCCACAGTGCTTTCAAATATCCTGGAATGTTGTATTTCATACTGCTTTGTTTTTAATGCTTCATTCCACTCAAGTCCAGTGATGGAAGTCGCTTGGAACCATGTAATGATTTTATTACAGTTGCCTCTGTTCTTCCATTTCTCATCATTCCTCCTATTTGTTTGTTACAGTCAATTGTTACGCATTGCTTCAAATTAAAATTGTAAGCAATTTGGGGAAGTACCACAATGCATATTCACAGAGTGCATTAGCATAAGGAAACAAAACCCTCTATGCTTCCCCTGTTGTCGGTGAAAAGACAGGGACGGTTTCAATTGCCTTCCCACTCCAGAACTAACACCAAGCTTCACTAGAGCTGAAGCCTTTCCTTCCACTGGCAATAGAAGAAGCGTATCTCAGACCGAGGTTTACTAAAATGCTAGAAGGGGGCTAGGGGCCACAATTTTTACCTATGCAATTAAGAAAATAAACATACACAACAATAGCCATAGGAATCAGATAAAAAAATCCATCTAGGCCAGTATGCTGCCTCTCGTGGCAAACTATAGAGATTAGCTGGGGAAGTAAACAAAACAATTATGGGGAAATAATTTCCTCAAGCGCTCCCTGAGCTTGCAACAGAGACACTTCCTCAATGGAAGGTGACATCTCTGTATTTAGGGCCTTTGATGGATTTTCTCATCACAGAATGTTCCCATTTGTTTCTTATATTTTGCACATTTATAACTTTAGCATTCAAAGCATCCTGTACCACAGCTTTTTCTGTACCCTTTACTTCCAACCCTTTACATGAAGGGCTGCCTCCTCTCATTTGGCTAAGCATGCCATGTACCAGTTTCATTTAACACTCTATTCCCATTTCGATTCCCCTCATGTTTTTACATTTCTGTGTATATGTCTTAGCCTAAAGATGGATTTACAAATACTGCATGTTTACTTCCAAAACTGTGTTTCAGTCTGTGTTTTACTAAGAGAGTATTCTGCATAGGCCAAAACACTGCTGTGAGAAACTAGACACTGAAATACAAGAAAAAGTGGACAGAGCTAAGAGTTTAGCAAACTAAGCAGATACAGTATCCTTGACGAAGCAGAAAACCAGCAGGTGGTAAACAGTACTTCCCATCATGCATAATGAAAAAAACAATAAGCAAAATCAGAAGCATCACACTCTTACTACCACCACCGAATGAAAAACAGTACTTTTAATATTAAAGCAGTGTTGTGATATCCAGCTTCTTCCAAGATGTTACTTGTGACAGTCAAAATCACTTTGATCTGATGATAATGAATTCAGTATTTTATAACATTACATAGAAAATTCAGCAAGCAGGTGTTTTAGGAATAAAAGCAAACAATCATCTCTAAAGTAAAGAACACCAACAGTTTTCCACTCCTCAACATTCCCTGAAATTTGTAAGGTTGGTATTCGATGCTTAAAAATTGTTCCAAAATACTTACTCACCAACTGTTTTGGATAACAACATTTGTTGAATTCATTTCCAGGCAGAGGAGCCTAACCTACATGACAAAGAAGCATAAATAAGACTTAGCGTAAATATAAACTACTAATCTCGGTTTTACTACAGCATTTTATCATGTTTAGTGATGGAGAGGAACAGCACCAAAGCACTGAAATATTCCTGAAAAAGTGCCATTCTGAAACTGAAAAAAAGAAAAAGTCCAAACTGTTGGCAATATTTTCTGGTGCTAGCGTAAGACAAAGGAAGTGGAACAAAGACTCTAGAGAGCGATAGCAAATGGTGATCTGGAAGAATGAAGAAAAGCAGGTGTCCTAAAAAAAAAAAAAAAAAACCCCAAACATTATCACTTTTTACCTTGTCTAGTCATTTATACCAGTAACTGTCAGATCAAGAAGATAGTTTTATACCCTTTTTTACTGAAACAAATGAGCACATAGAATAGTGGACAAGGTGTCTTTATTTCAGGTTACTAATGTATAGGCAGAGAAATCTTTTCTGACCAGAAGAATATGTCTCTAAAACCCAAAGGACATGTAAAATGATACTGAAACTAGCACAACTTGACTGAACCTAATAATTTCCTAGGAAAAAGCCTTCAATTTATGCAATTTCTTCTGTATCTATTTTCTTCTGATTAAATTACAATAATTAGAAAAAGTCTGACAAGCTCTTTCAGGAAAAATTTTAAGGTCCTGATCCTGCAAGCACTGTACATAAGCCCAACATTAGCATGCCAGTGATACTATCCAAACCAATGAGATTACTATCATGCTTTAAATTACAGAGGGGACGAAGATATCTGCAATGTCACGAGTCTCAGCCTCTAAAAAAGTTTCTTCCTTTATACAAACTTAATTTCCCAATTGCTAGAAGACAATTGTTAGGAACAGTGAAAAAAGTTCGTTTTGTTTTTTCAAACAGCAGCATCACGAAAGTGTCAAGGCTGTACCAAGGGAGCTGACGTGCAACTGAGCATAAAATAAAATGACAAAAAGAACTTAGAGAGGCAAAGAAAGTCAGCTTAAAGGGAATTCACAGACTAGGAGAAATACCTCATGACAAACTGCCTGAGGAGCAAGTGGAGATACTTAAAGAGATGCTGATGTTTTCAGAGAGAGAAGTAGGAAGAAGAAAAGATTGAAAGTTGTGGATCTGAATCCCTGAAGGGAACATTAAGCTAAAAAAGTCTATTCAAGCACATTAAGGCAGAGCCTTTTTGTACATTCTGCAGCTGAAGGAAATATTCAGAACTAAGGAAGATTACTACTATTTAAAAAGTTGTAAAGCCAATCTCATATAGACTTGTCAAGTTAGACAAGAAAAGGCAAGACCAAGAAAATGAGGATTTTACTGTTCGAGATTTTAAGCTAATGTGCTAATCACACCAACTCCCCCTCCAATTCCTCCCTCTTCAGTACACCACCTGGCTAAATGATAGAGTGAAGCAAGTTTCCCAAATGGTCAGACTGTTACCTGAAGGAACATTTCATTTACTGAATGTTTTATGTTAGGTACAAGTAGTTTTATGTTACAAGTATCCTCTAGGGCTTCTGTGATGAAAGGTTCCAAGATTATCTCCCCCTTGCCCCCAAGTACTTCTCTAAGAATACTGACATACATGTACACAAACTCTTGCCATGCAGTGCACAAAAGAGAATCAATCTTGAGGCAGGGAAAAAAGAAAGAAAAAAACACCACCATGTCTATGAGTACCAGTATCAAGCTTGTTCCATAGAAATACACTTTGAAATTATAAATTAATTTCTAGCTTCATTCCTCACCCCAGAATAAAATAAAACAGCCAAGGCATGCTATTCTGCAGTGGAGTCAAAAGCAGGACACCCTGGTGGCAAGGGTGAAAGATGGAGGCCCAGGTGGTGCACTTCTCAACCCTGTTGCTAAGGAGGAAGCTTGAGCAAAAGAGCAGTCATCCAGTGGATAAATACCTGGCTGCTGGTGATGTAGACAGGGATTTGGCTTCTATGACCACAGGACCTCTGGAGCAAGGGCTACTAAGTAAAGATGGGATCATTTGACTAAGTGATACATGAAAAATTTTACCAAACTCTAGTGAGAAGGGTTTTAAACTAGATATGCTGGGACAGAGTTACTGTAACCTGAAGAGATGTGAACAAGGGAGCAAGTGGTGGAGATGTGTAGAGAACAGCAGGACAGGGAGTCTCTCACCCTGTAAAAACAACACAACTTCAGGGACATATCAAATGCCTGTATGCCGGTACACATAGCATGGGGAAAAAGCAGGAAGAATTAAATCTGCAGCTATGCACAAACTTCTACTGCCTCATTGGGATTACAGAGACACAGTGGGATTGGAGAGCTGCAAGGGAGGGAAAAGCAAAGAGTAGGCAAGTATAGAGGAAGAGTTGTGCTCCAGGTAAATGAGAGGATTGAATGGATGGAACTTTGCTGTAGGGTGGGTGATGAAGAGCTTAAGAGCTTATGGGTAAGAATTAAAGGACAGGCATAAACAGGTGATGCTGTAGTAGATATCTGCTGCAGACCTCCTAATCAAGAAGAGGAGGCAGATAAAGCCTTCTCTAGGCAGCTAGAGAAAGCCTCACAATCACAGGAGTTGTCTCTCACAGGTAACTAACTGCCCTGGTATCTGCTGGACAGTCAATACAACTGGCAGAAGCAATCCAGATTTCTGGAACAAACAGAAGGCAATTTCTTGATGCATGCGATCAATTAAATGACTGGGGGAGATTATCATACCTGCCACTCAAAGAAAACAGCTGCACAATGGCAAGGGCAGCCTTGACCAGAGCGACCATGAGACTGGGGAGTTAAAGATACTGAGAGGAATGAGCAAGATCAATAATAGTCTTACAATCCTGGAATTCAAAGAGCAAATTTTAGCATCTGCAGAGACCTTCTTGACAGGATCCCATGGGAAATTGTGTGGGAGGGCAAAGGGCCCCAGGAGAGCTGGCTAATGTTCAAGGTCAGCCTTGTCAGAGCACAGGAACAGTTCTTCCCACTTTTCAGAAAGTCAAGGAAGCACAGCAGAAGGCCAGCACACAAAAGTGGTGTCACAAGTGGCATTCCCCAGGGCTCAGTATTGGGGCCAGTTCTGTTTAATATCTTTATCAATTATCCAGATGAGGGGACACAGTGCACCTTCAGCAAGTTTACAGATAACACCAAGTTGGGAGGGAGGGTTGATCCGCTTGAGGGTAGGAAGGCTCTACAGAGGGATCTGGACAGGCTGGATTGTTGGGCCAAGGCCAATTGTACGAGGTTCAACAAGGCCAAGTGCCAGGTCCTGCACTTGGGTCACAACAACCCCATGCAGTGCTACAGGCTTGGGGAAGAGTGGCTGGAAAGCTGCCTGGCAGAAAAAGACCTGGGGGTGCTGGTCGACAGCCGGCTGAATATGAGCCAGCAGTGTGCCCAGGTGGCCAAGAAGGCCAACGACAGCCTGGCCTGTATCAGAAATAGTGTGGCCAGCAGGAGCAGGGAGGTGATTGTTTCCCTGTACTCGGCACTGGTGAGGCCGCACCTCGAGTACTGTGTTCAGTTTTGGGCCCCCCACTACAGGAAAGACATTGAGGTACTGGAGCATGTCCAGAGAAGGGCAACCAAGTAGGTGAGGGGCCTGGAACATAAATCTTATGAGTGGCTGAGGGAATTGGGGCTGTTTAGTGTGGAGAAAAGGAGGCTGAGGGGAGACCTTATCGCTCTCTACAACTGCCTGAAAGGAGGTTGCAGCGAGGTGGGTGTCAGTCTCTTCTCCCAAGTTACAAGTGATAGGATGAGAGGAAATGGCCTCAAGTTGCACCAGGGGAGGTTTAGATTACATATTAGGAAAAATTTCTTCACTGAAAGGGTTACCAAGCATTGGAGCAGGCTGCCCAGGGAAGTGGTGGAGTCACCATCCCTGGAGGTATTTAAAAGACATGTAGAAGTGGCGCTTAGGGACATGGTTTAGTGGTAGACTTGGCAGTGCTATGTTAATGGTTGGACTTGATCTTAAAGGTGTTTTCCAACCTAAACGATTCTATGATTCTATTGCCAGGTTAAAAGCAGATAATTATTATTCAGGATATTGTTGGAGAATCACCAATATTTACTCAAACCTTTCCATCAAACACAGGAAAAAGGAGAAAACTTTCTGCATATACAAAATAACATTATTGCAGGCCTTATTTCTTGCTACTTCTGCAGTGGCTAGTACGCCACTGGGAAAAGGATCCTCTTTTTGCAATTGACTTTTATTAACAAAACTTATTTGATAGTTCATTTTTATAAGATTTGCCCCATTATTGGTTTCCTGTTCCTCTACTATTTCTGTATTGACTATCTAGTATCACTGTAATACTTTCTTTGTTGACATATATATGCTTTTAGAAAGCATGCTTAAAAACAAAAGGCCCAAATCCTTCTGATCTTAATACATATTTGCCTGTTTTGTGTTCTAAAACTTAGTCCCAGCATCCAGCAAACACACAGCTGTTGCAGCACTGATTCAGACAGGAGGCACTGACAAAGACTAATAAACTTTTCCAAATGGACAAGTCCATCCCATGTTAAATATTGTACTTTCTAACATTTGTTTTCAGTACTAAAACAGCAGACAAGCTATACACATATGTTATGGGTTTCTGTGGCACAGGTTCTTTTTGGTAGCAGGGGAGGGGCCGCAGGGACAGCTCCCATGAGAAGCTGCCAGAAGCTTCCCCGACTTCCCGCCTCTGGCCCAGGCCGAGCCCACCAGTGACGGTGGTCGCGCCTCTGGAGAACAGATTCAAGAAGGGGAACCTGCAGTGAGTGGGGGATTGGAACGCGAAAGGAACCCCTCTGCAGGTACCGAGGTCAGTGAGGAAGGAGGGGAGGAGGTGCGCCGGAGGAGGGGATGCCCCTGCAGCCCGTGGTGGGACGGCAGGCTGTCCCCCCCCAGCCCATGGAGGGGAGCGGGGGAGCGGAGGCCCCCCAAGATGGCCGCGGCTCCATGGCAAAGCCCGCGCTGGAGCAGTGTGTGACTGAAGATCGGCCCGCGGAAAGGACCCACGCCAGGGAAGTTTGGGAAGAGCTGAAGCCCGTGGGAAGGACCCACGCTGGAGAAATTGGTGAAGGACTGTCTCCCGTGGGAGGGACATGACGGTGGAGCAGGGGACGGGTGAGGAGTCCTCCTCCCCTGAGGAGGAAGGAAGGAGCGGCAGAGACAAGGTGTGGGGAGCTGACCCCAACCCCCATCCCCTGTTCCCCTGCGCCGCCGGGGGGAGGAGGCAGAGAGAGCCGGGAGTGGGCTTGAGGCGGGAAGGAGGGAGGGCTGGGGGGAAGGTGTTCTGAGGTTTGGTTTTACTTCTCAGTATCCTTGTTTTGATTTGATTGGTAGTAAATTAAATTGATTTATTCTCTTCTGCAAGTCGAGCCTGTCTTTTGCCCGTGACCATAAGTGGTGAGTGACCCGTCCCTGTCCTTGTCTCGACCCGCGAGCCTGCCTTTATATCTTCTCCTCATCCCACTGTGGCCAGGGCAGGGGGAGTGAGTGACCGGCTGTGTGGTGCTTTGTTACCAGCTGGGCTTAAACCACGACAACATAGCAGAGAGAAATCATACCAACAGAGAGCCAGATATGCAAATCTAAGTTTTGTACCAACACACATTTCTGACAGTGGCCCAAGATTTTGTGGGCATGGGGAGAAAGACTCAGGTTTTAACTTCTTGTCAATTCAGAAAGATCATTGGCCAAATATAATTCCTTCCCCCTCATCTTTAGATATAATTAGCTTTTTTGGTTTTGGTTGGAGTTATTTTATTAACACACTGTGATACTGATTCAAGTCTAGAAGAAGAATGCTATGAAAAAAATAGTAATATGAAACTATCTTACACTTCCTTCCCTTCTTTCCAGAGAATAAAGGATTATATCAGAAAGAATGTTTAAAATGACACAAGCTGAACTTGAAATGGAAGAAAAACTACACATTGGCCTTCCGAACATGGACGGATTTCACCTCTCCAATTTCTTTTAAGTGTTTTGGCTCACACATCTGACTGACCCATTAAGTATCAGTTCTGTTCCACAACTGGATGGCTCTGACCCTTAGGAAGAATACAAAGTCGTATTTTCTGAAAATTACTGATAACATTTCCATTGTGAATATAATAAACTTGCCCAGGTGAGAAATGTGTAGAGTGTGTTACCAAATGTAAAAAACCAAACCAAAACAAAAAAAACCCAAACCCACCAAAGATACCCTAAGGAGTGAGGAAGAAATATCCACCATCAAAATAACAGTAGTCCCAGGGAAAAATTTCAGTTGCGATGAGCTTGCTGTAGCCCTACTCTTTCCTCCTCGTCTGAAGATCCACTTTGGGTTTACACATTTTCTAGCATGCTTGACATCTTGCTCCTTTTTTGAGCTGCATCTGAATTTCCTATACATGGTGCATTTCACAGATGTTCGTAACATGTTCTTTGTTCTCTATTATCCCTGAAATCAGTTTTAATTCAGATCCCCAGGTAGCATTCTTTTAATGATGAATAGGAACTATTAGAGAACTACTTGTAGCCCAGTGTGGTGGTTTAGCCCCAGCCAGCAACTAAGCACCACGCAGCTGCTCACTCACCTCCCCGACCCCCTCAGTGAGATGGGGGAGAGAATCAGAAGAAAAAAGGTAAAACTCGTGGGCTGAGATAAAACAGTTTAATAGAACAGAAAGGAAGAAACTAATAAAGATAATAATAACACAATGACAATAATAATAATAATAATAATAATAATAATAATAATTGGAATATACAAAACAAGTAATGCACAATGCAATTGCTTACCACTCTCTGACCAATGCCCAGTTAGTTCCCGAGCAGCAAGCCCCTCCCAGGCCAACTGCCTACAGTTTACATGCTGGGCATGATGTCACATGGTATGGAATACCCTTTTGGTCGGTTTGGGTCAGCTGTCCTGGCTGTGTCCCCTCCCAACTTCTTGTGCCCCTGCATCCTTCTTGCTGGCTGGGCATGAGAAGCTGAAAAGTCCTTGGCTTAGTCTAAACACTACTTCACTACTTAGCAACAACTGAAAACATCAGCGTGTTACCAACATTCTTCCCATACTAAATCCAAAACATAACACTATACCAGCTACTAGGAAGAAAATTAACTCTATCCCAGCTGAAACCAGGACACCCAGGAACCTTTACTATCATCCCATACCTTCACTCCCACATGCTGCATTTTCATTCTAGCATCACAAATGGCTCATTGTACACTGTATAACTGCTTGTTAGTGGTATTTTCTAGGAGCACAATTTGTATTCTACAAAGAGTGTTACACCACACAATTGTACATAGCTAAGCAAAAGTTAAAAGAAAGAACAGTCACCTGGTCATTACATAAGTGCTGCCACAACTAAACTAAAAAAAAACCCCCAAACCCAAAAAACCAAACCACCAGACTGCAGACAGGCCAAGACAAGACCCAAGACCCATGTTCTTAGCTCACCATAAAGCCTGTGGTCTGCAAGTACCAACACCACCACCCCATTCACCAGACTATGAGGTTCACTGTATAATTTTAATGTTATCTTAAAAGAAAAGCTTTAAGTTCTTTATTATTACCATATTCATCATTATGGTAGCAGACACCAGCACATCTAACTACACAGTATTATTATTCCTGGAAGTTAATCACAAAGAAACAAAAAAGCTGACTGAAAAATTACCCACTTGGAATATCTTATGTTTCCTAGTGTTCTTGAGAAACAGCAGCTCCAAGGAAATTATCAGTGTAGTAGAGCATCAGCAAAAGAAATTTGTAGACATGAGAACTAAAAAACCTGCAGTATGGATTTTTTTTCCTGTCTCTTGTAGGGCGACGTTTGTCATAGACTGAGATCTCCACAAAGACCAGCAGGTAAATAAAACAAACGTTTTCTGTTCTCCTTTCAGAACTATTTATCATTATTAATAATGAAGCCAATGCTACATCCATTTAAAAGATCTTTTACCAAATATAACTAAGACTTAGCTAGGTCCAGAATTCTGTGGTACAAGAAAGTTTAACAGGGGAATTGTTCCAAATTCAATTAATACTTGCAGAGTGCTCTTAAAACTACATTTTCAAACAGCGGTTTTGCATTGAAGAAATTAAGCCGAAAAACTTAAACCTGCAACTATATTAAACTTTAATTTCAGCTATACTGTTTTGTCTTAAAATTTTACTTGTGTCCATGATTTACTTCAGGATAGTGTATTTTGCATGGTCAGCAATTAACATGTGCATTCTCCTTTATAGATTCACTGTAATATCTCAAAGCATCCAGAAACTCAATTGCCTGGGCCTTAGGAATACACTCTAATATGGATCTAGTGATTCCTTTCCCAGAAACAGCTAACCATTCACCATCTGATCAATAGCTGTGTGAATACCAGGACCTGTGAACATGAGGCTGCTTCTACCTGTCTGAGGGACTCATCCATGCTCCCTGGTCAGGCAGCCTATAGCAGAAACTCATTACAATGTCACCCTTACCTGTTTTCTCTTTGAGCCTTACCCATAAGCTCTCAGTTGGCTCTTCATCCATCCCCGGCAGAGCTCCATGCATTCCAGTGGTTGTCTCACATAAAGGGAAACTCCCCCTCCTTGTCTTCCCAGCCTGCCTTTCTGAAAGGCCCCGTACCCCATGTACCCACCATGCCTCCATGCTTGCAACAAGATTGTGGCCCTGCAATGGCACATAGATTCTTAATTCGTCATGTTTATTCCCCATGCTCCATGCAATAGTGTGCATGCACTTCAGAGAGACACCCCAGGACACTGATTTCCTAGAAAGGGTTTGGGGAATTTCTCCTTTATGATGCTTGGTAGACACATCCTTGCTTACATGCAAATGCCAGAGATGACCCTGCTTAAGCCCCGTTTTCTTGAATTTGTGATCCCTTTCTGTCACATCACTCCAGGCACTTTGCTTGTCAACCCTGTCCATCACACTCACAGGGCTGCTGGTAACTCTCTCCCTTCCCCATCATAGCTAGTTTTAAGTGTTATTTAGAAACTCCTAATAAAACAAATATATTGAAACTCCTAATTAAAAAAAAGTTGAGGCTACATCAGAGTCCAAATGGGAGTCAAAAGTTTTCTTGAACCAATTTTACACCAATGTCATACTACTGATTTTAGGAAGACAATACAGTCTCACATGTGCAAGACATCCATTGTCATATGTAGCCTGACACGTCTACTTAGAATAAGTCATGAGTTTCTGAATTTTAGTCAAAGTAAAACCTAGGGCCTTTTCATTGCCATGAGTACCTGACTACAGACTGCAGTCATGCTTCCCCATTTTTCATCTCACCAACCTCCAGAATCTTCTCTGCTTCATTGTTTCAGTAGCAGTTTCTGCACCTCCTCTTGGGAAAGGAATGGGTTTTATTTCCCTCAGCTGACAATGCCACAAGACTTTGCTTCCTACTTTTACAGAAAATATTTTCCCAAGCAAACTATGTCATAAACAGGAGAGCGGCAATTATCAGGTTCTGACACCTACTTTCTACTCATAGACAGCCCTCTGCTTAGCATGTTCATTTCATAAATGAATAATCTTGGTGAAGAATAAGTTTTTTGCATCAACTCTGCATTTGGTTTCTGTGTTTGGCATCAAGTAGCTAAAATTTAAGATCTAGGCACTTAAGAGATGGAGTGAAATCCAGCTAGAACCCATACTTTTTAACCGACGAACCCTCATCTTTTCCTAGTCAAGGAAAAGAAAAACTTAAAAAAAAATGCTGTTATGTTTTTTATGAGGTTTCAAAACTCTAGGGGATAAAATAGGAGCAATAATACCCATTTAGCTATACAAATAAAATATACTATAAAGCATTAAGTGTCATTATTTTAATTGACTAGCAGAGTGATTAATCTTCCTCTAGGTACCATTTCCTGCGAGACAGATATTCCCTCCTTAACAAATATGATGCTATCGATGTGGACATACAAAATACTAGGTCTGGCAAGAAACAATAATGGAGTGCTTTATAATTAATTAATATATATCCTTAGATTTGATGTATAGAAGCCAGAACTACTCAGCTGTTCTTCAAGGATCTCTCACAGGACAATACTTTCATACCACCCAAGTATGTCTTATGGTAAGCATTAATTTATATTGGCAGGAAACTTTGGAAGAGAGCCATTTGTCAGCTTTTGAAATACAGGCATACGTCTATGATACTATAGCAGCAGGTATGTAATAAGAGCAACTTGGGTGTAGGAATGAAGTGATCTTTCTGGAGCCTTTGTTTTCCTGTTTCCAGCATGCACCCAATGGCAACAATCAAGACTGTTAATGGATCTCATTAGCATTTAAACTAAATTCCCTTATAGTTTAAGTTATATAATTTCTGATCCTGGAATATAACTCCATGTTAATTTCTTTCTTATGAAAGAAGAAATCCATACAGAAAATCCTCAAGAACTGCTATCAAACCCAGCACATTGCAGAAGTATGAATTAGCTTGTTTAGCAGATCTCTGCATTTTTATTTTACAGATTGGCCTAAAGGCAACAATAAGTGTTTAATGTCTTGTTGATGAAAGTATATCCTTTTGTCAATGTATGCGTATTCAGAACTTAGGAGAAAATTACTTTAAAAAACCCCCTGCCATTCCACTGTTAAATATAGTAGTCAAATTCCTATTTAATCACCTTTGGCTTGTCAGCTTTTCTCTTGACTTGCTTATTCATGTCTTCTAGGGGTTTGCCTAACATAGAAAACACTATGTTTTTACTCAACAGCCAAGAAACCCAGAGAGTTGCACATTAAGACCCTAACAGTGCCACAAAAAGGAGAGATTTACTTTTGCTTCTGCGACTAACAATTAATCATTCCTTCTTTGGGATCCATGGATACAGGATTCACGAGAAGGAAACAAAATTAAAACCATGAAACAGATCAACTGAGATGGAAGCATCGCAGTGGCAGATTTAAGGCAGCAATATGTAAGATACTATATTGATGAGGGACCTTATTCAAGAGGTCCCTAAATACAGATCAGCTCCAATTCAGTTTGCCAGTAATTTCCCTAATTTAATTAGGGACCAATAAGAATTTTAAGTTCATGAAGATTTAATTGAGTAAGGCTTTTGAATAATGCTGAGCTTTTCAATTTATGCATAACAAATGTGAAATATAATTAACCCATTTCAGCTGTTCATAACTTTCCCTGTTTCTAACCAATTTTTATTAAAAAAAAAGATAAGAAACCTTGCTATGTGTTAATATACAGATATATACTTTAATAAATTTGCTCATAACATTCTCTGTCTTTGTGACAATTGTGCTGCCAGCTTCTAACTGGGATAAATACATGTTTTGCAACTTGGGACTTATTATCCAGTCAAGCAATGGCACAGTTTCAGATTCTCAGGCAACAGCAATCTTGCAGCCTGAAAGTTATTAGCTTATGGTATATAGTATGGCCACTTCCACCATCACACAGAAGGAAGATAATATATAGTAGAAGGTATGCAAAAAGAAAAGAAATTGCTGTGTCCGCTGTAGCAAGAAAGCAAAAGCTATCAGTAACTAAAAATAGTAGATCAAGATTAGCATTTTAAACTGACTTGCAATTCCTGTTTATATTAATGCAGTTCCCTCTCTTCGTCCCCTTCCTTCTCCACACACACAGAGGTAAAAGCAATGGACATCTTCAGAAATTTAGGCTAATATTAAATTCAGTATTAGTCTCAAGATTCAAAGCTTTAGCATTAGAATTAATAGCTATCAATCCCACAGAAGAACAGCTCCTTTTCAAAAGACTACCAGCTTCATTCAGGGAATACTTATATTGTATTCTAGCTAATAATTTAACATTTCAAAAACAGGACTTTGAAATGAAATATGGTTTTAGAGCACAATAAGGACAATTTAAAAGTTCTCTGAGGAACAAACATTATACTTATGACTTTAACACAGTACGTGATCATGACATTAGAAATGGAAGATTCAAATGTGAATTATAAAGCATCTATTAAAAATACATACGTCTAGATACTGACTCAATACAGGGAATGTGTTTCAACTTGAGCTCAAAATTAGTTTATATTACTGCAACAGAGTCCCCAGACAGACACCCTATGAAATCGTGTATCGAAGAGTGGGAAAAAAGACTTTAAGAGTCAGATTCCCAAATTTCATTGCATACAGTATCATGACTGATATTCAGGTGGTACCCATAGCAGGGAAAAATAAAACATTATATTTTCTAAACTTATCATTATTCTGCCTTTAATAATTACCTAATGCAGGCAAGCATTTCACTAGCTTTCAGAGAGTGACAGCAGGGGGTGAAATCAGCCTAAAGCCAGGTATGTACACCCAAAACTACAGAAAATGTTAATCAAGGAACTCAAGAGGAAAATCATGGTAGTTAGTAAGATACATTATCAGTGAAAAAGTTTTGCAGTAGCATGAGGGTGTGACCAAGCAGTCCAGCTTGGGACAACACAGAAAAACCATCTGTGTGTTTTTGCTATTTCCACAAGCCAGCACTGTGCTGTGAAAAGGAAGCCCAAGGTGCGTGGTGCATTCTCCAACAGAGAATGTTTAAGCAATAAAAGGCATTAAGTTCAAACTAGCAACAGATGCTAGCCAAAATGCTAAAGCAATTATGGAGGACTGCCAAGTGGAACCTCAGAAACGTATTGTTACTTTATCTTAATATTACATTATTCTAACAAATGAAAACCAAACATATCAGCCTTACATTTAATCTCATGATAAAACTGACAAGCTTCTCCATCTTTGCAGGTACAGTCACCTTTAAAGCTGTGGCTGGAAAAGTTTCCCTCCTCATTTTGTAGTCATCCTTTTTTATACAACACTACTGGACTGTAGACACTAGCAGAGATACAGGCCAAAATCTTGTTCTGGTCTGAATAATGAGATTAAAAGGCTCAACATTGCACGACCCAAGACTTAAAACAAACAAAACAAAAAACCCAAAACACAAAAAATGTGGAAGTCCAGCTGCTTTGTCACAGTGTGCATTAATATTCAATTTATCTAAAGAAATAAAACAGCCAAACAGGTTTACAGGCAAGGGATTACAGTTTCCTTAAAGAAGGCATGCATTCCCTGTCCATGCTCTGATATGGGTCAGACCTTATTAACCAGCTAGGTTGAAAGTTTTAGTAACTTGCAGGTGACACAGGTAAGAGCCCAGCATGCCAACCCAGCTCTTATTAACTAGCAGTTGGACACTAGATATTCAATGATATATCAAAGGAAACTTGGTAAGCAATGGGTAATGTTTTTTCTTTCATTTTACAGATGAATACACTTGTTATTTGTTCCAGCTGGGTTATTCAGATCGAAGTTTAGCTTCTGGGGAGAGCACAACATCTGCGATATGTTTCTGAAGAGCCCTTTGAATTTCTTCTGCATTTTCTTGTATTAAATAAGGTATGCTGAACACCTTTGAAATCCACTTCTCTTATTGTCTCCTTCAGCAAACAGTTGGTAATAAGAGGTGCCACAATTCCCTTTCATACTACATCTGAAAGTGTTACTACTAGTACTGAACAAACAGAAAGGAATAAATATTGATGGAAGGCTTTTTTCTCTGTTTAACCAGACTTAAAACCTTTTGTCCCTTGCTTCATGAAAACAAATTCACTCTACCGACCACAGAGCAAAATGAGAGAATACTCTCATTGGGAAAGGTGAAGAGCAACACTTCTTCCAGTGTGGTGATAATAGGCAGCACAAAACAAATGTGTTTCTTCATTTTTAACTGTTCAATTACTTGATTAATCATGTTAACAGCTTCAGTGGATGAGTTTTAAGCAAAATGCTATCTCACTACATTCAGAACATACCTGATCAAATTCCAATTCTAGTTTACACTGTTCTGCAATATAAATCTGAATTCATTCAGCTTTCATGATTCTGGAACTTTCCTACAGGGACAGGAATATGCTTAGCTTTGCTGAAAGATTTTCCTATACCCAGATTCTATCATCTAAGCAGTGCAGAGACACTACAGATTTTTTTATGTAGTCTTCTTAAGAACAGTGGGCCTGCGAAAGTTCAATAGTACATGACGTACTGAAGGCTATCAGGGGAGCCCATTCACTGTGAGCAAAGCAGAGCAAAAGACAGCTGCTACTTTTTTGTATGCAAGATTCAGAACAAATACCACAAAGCATACAGCAAAACCAGGCAAAGTACAGAGTGCTGGTTCAGGACTAGCCACTTGTTACATTACAGGGTCATTTCCCCTCTGTCCTTTCCTTTTAAAATGGGGGGGGAGGGGGCGGAGGAGGGAAAGATGACTTGAGAAAGAAGACAGACATTTTCATGACTTCAGGTGCTCTAGAAATGCAAACATAGCAACTTTGAAAAGGCATTGCTGCATTTAAACTGTAACAAAGTGATGAGGTTAGTCCTACAGGGGATACAGTCACCTGAACCTCTAAGCTGAAGAGGTTTAAAAGATTCCAAGAGAGATCGGTTAAAAGATACAGCTATTTACAGAATAGACTCAGTGAAAGAAACTTGGGTAAAACAGGAGAATTCAAATGAATATCAGGAATGCAAACACAAAACCACCAAACTTTATCCTGAATATGTTTACCTAATATCAAGTAGGAGGCTAAACAGTTGGGTTTTTTTAGAAATCACTATTTAATAGATTAAGCAGTCAAATTAGCAGTTTCATAGCTAGTGGTAAAAGCAGACAAAATACTTAAGTGACATGATATAATGTCAGAACAAAAATTAATGTCATCCTGAACTCTAGAGCAAGCCATCATACCAAGAAATAAGGAAAAAGTTCAAAGTAGAAACAGTAAATTGAGACAATTCAGGCATACTAATGGCAGGAGGGGAAGAAGCAAGAAAAGAAAAAAAAAAAAACCAAAAGATTTTAAGATTGGCAATAAATAAGACAGAAATGAGTATGAACAACATAAAGAGTAGGCTGCATAGAGCAAACCAAGAAAAAAAAAAAATCAACAAAACACACAATAAGGGGATCATGATTATAAAGCAAAAAATGGCAGAGAGCATGTAGTTACTGTCAATAAAATAAGCACCTTTTGCTCATAATTATTATTTTTAAATTAAATATTGTCTACCATCCTCCTCCACTTCCTTCTTTCCAACTTTTGTAGTGCTAAGTTACACCTGAACAATTTTTATTTTTGAGATAGTAAAATTTTGTCCCTCTTACACTGGTCTCAGATTTTAAATGCAAAATATATTGCCCATATTCTGTTCTGTTCAGTCATCTCTTGAGAAACAGTCTGCAAAGACATCATGTAGTAGACCTACATTTAGGAAATTGCCATAGCATTACAGAGTCAGAAGCTTTGCTCAATGCCTTGTTCTCTTGCTCTCTATTCTAAAATATTTCACTTCCCACAGACATTTCCTTCCAACAGATGTATCTGAGGGGAATGCAATTGCAAAGGGAGAAAAATAGTTTAAAATGTACTATGCCTCTCTGATTATAATTAGATTTGCACATCTAGAGATCTAAATATGATGCATATGTCTCTGCATCTCTACTCCCACGCGTGTGCCCATGATAGTAGTCAACCTTCACAGAATGTGTGTGTTATGAGAATGTGTAGCATCTGTCAGATGCTCCAGAGTTTAGCTAAATGAAACTTCCTAATAGCAGGCCTAGAAAGAAAGCAGCTCTAAAATGTTTTAAGAATGCTTGCCTGATGTACCTAGATCTTCTCATCTAATGTGGTTTGGTTTTCAGTTGTCTGTTGACTGAACAGCAGAAAAACTGTTCAGGGAGGATTAGCCATTCTTCAGCTAAAAAAAAAGCAGCTAAGAGCTTAAAGTCTTAGCAGTGTGTTACGGGTTTCTGTGGCACAGGTTCTTTTTGGTAGCAGGGGAGGGGCCGCAGGGACAGCTCCCATGAGAAGCTGCCAGAAGCTTCCCCGACTTCCCGCCTCTGGCCCAGGCCGAGCCCACCAGTGACGGTGGTCACGCCTCTGGAGAACAGATTCAAGAAGGGGAACCTGCAGTGAGTGGGGGATTGGAACGCGAGAGGAACCCCTCTGCAGGTACCGAGGTCAGTGAGGAAGGAGGGGAGGAGGTGCGCCGGAGGAGGGGATGCCCCTGCAGCCCGTGGTGGGACGGCAGGCTGTCCCCCCCCAGCCCATGGAGGGGAGCGGGGGAGCGGAGGCCCCCCAAGATGGCCGCGGCTCCATGGGAAAGCCCGCGCTGGAGCAGTGTGTGACTGAAGATCGGCCCGCGGAAAGGACCCACGCCAGGGAAGTTTGTGAGGAACTGCAGCCCGCGGAAAGGACTCACGCTGGAGAAGTTGGTGAAGGACTGTCTCCCGTGGGAGGGACATGACGGTGGAGCAGGGGACGGGTGAGGAGTCCTCCTCCCCTGAGGAGGAAGGAAGGAGCGGCAGAGACAAGGTGTGGGGAGCTGACCCCAACCCCCATCCCCTGTTCCCCTGCGCCGCCGGGGGGAGGAGGCAGAGAGAGCCGGGAGTGGGCTTGAGGCGGGAAGGAGGGAGGGCTGGGGGGAAGGTGTTCTGAGGTTTGGTTTTACTTCTCAGTATCCTTGTTTTGATTTGATTGGTAGTAAATTAAATTGATTTATTCTCTTCTGCAAGTCGAGCCTGTCTTTTGCCCGTGACCATAAGTGGTGAGTGACCCGTCCCTGTCCTTGTCTCGACCCGCGAGCCTGCCTTTATATCTTCTCCTCATCGCACCGTGGCCAGGGCAGGGGGAGTGAGCGAGGGGCTGTGTGGTGCTTTGTTACCGGCTGGGCTGAAACCACTACACAGTGAAAGATCAGATACAAAAATTACAAGTTTGTTGCATCAATCCCTTCAATTTCTCTGTTAGAGAACGTGAAAAAAAAAAAAAGGTCATAGTCAAGGCCTTTCCAGCTTCCACCATCCATCTGTTTTGCTGCATTCCCCCCCGCCACCATTTCAAATTTATTATAAATTATAAATTACGTTACAAGGATACATTTTGAAGCTACATACTTTCAGCTAAGTACAACTGTACCGTATCACGAATTTATCTCCGAAGTAGGTTATTCTTTAAGTCAACAATATTTTTTCCATATAAACATCCCCCATTAAAGATACCTGAATTATGTTCTTATGCCCAGAATCAGTTTTACATGCATAGATGTGTTTCCTGTATATATATATATATATATATATACAAACTGAAGCCAGGATCAAGTAATTGAGGTAGTTATTTCCTCCTCCCTCATTTTTTTTTTTTTTTTTTTTTTTTTACTAAGGCTTAGCCACACTGGTATAGCTAGGAACTCGTATTGAAGAGTTCAGTTGGGTATGCTCATGTGAAAGTGGCCAGCAGCACACCTGGATCCCAACGTAAAAGCTAGACCTTCTAAGTCCAGCTAATTCTGAAAAGGCACCACATAGGCATCCCACTGTGCTCATCACAGGAATTCCAATTTATAACTGAAACCCATGCATGACTATTCCTTACAATTGATCTAAATAGTAATGCTGTGGTATTCAGCAGAAAGTAAAAAAAAAAAAAAAAAAAAAATTCATCATGCTTCAGAGGTTTGAAGTCAATATATGCTACACAAATGGTGGCAGCTACACAGTCAAAAAAAAAAAAAAAAAGAATATCTGTACAAGTTAACTGTTTTGGTCTTAAGCTTTTTCCTAGGTGTTTTTTTCATTTGTTTTTGGTTTGGTGTTTTGTTTTGTGTTTTTTTAATGTGCCTTTCATAACCTAACTGTGCAAATTCACACAACCTAAAAAGAATTAGCTTTTGTGGTTACTGTTGTTAAAGGCAGATGTACCCTTGCAAATACAGTTAAGTACTGACATTCATACTATACTTTCATGGGAGTGAGTACTACACCAACTAGACAGTGGTCTGCATAATAAAAACCCATCACATTTACTTGAGCAGCAGTAGACATGAAAAAAAAGATTTTTCTGAAGGTTACATATTAAGATAAAGGTTTGGGAATTTTGATAATATTTTTCACTTGAATAGGATAATATAGGTCTTCAAGGGAATGCAAAATTCCATTACATGCACATTGGAATACAATTCTGATGGGAAGAGTTGCAGAACCAAATAAATGTAGCCTCTCCATCCCCCACTTCTTACATTATCAGTCATCATAGTTGAAATGCATCCTTTTTCTCCCTTGTTGAACTGCATTCATTGACTGATCCAATATGAGTAATCACACAAGAAAACCTTCCCTCCTCTTTCTCACGTCTACGTCAACAAAAATCTCACAGCAAATTCATTAACCACTTAAGAAAAATGGCAACAAAAATTATATCTGAAAGTGACTAATAAAGACTGTACAGACATCTCTCTATGAGGTCCAAATGTCACAATGATTTCAATACATCTAAAACACTCTACAGATGTCTTATTGTCCATGTATACAAACAAGCATAAAAAGTAATACTCTTTCGGCTCTTTCTGTCCAGCAGATTTCTGAGCTTAAAACCAAGAATATTTCCCAACTAAAAATGCTTTAAAACTGCAAGGGCACCTGATAAAACAATAGGATAACAGAGACTAAAATTTACTAGATGATAGGATAAGACAGATTTTTTTTCTTTATTGCTTATTGGCAGCAATTCAAATACTATGAAATTCAGATACTATATTGCTACATTGTAGGGACGTTTTGCATGGATACAATATACAGACTGTAATTTGTTGCTCCCCATTTTATTTTTGGCTGTCGCAAATAGCCTTAGTTTTTGTTCTTTGGACTTACTTCAGAGAACTGAATATTGGATTGAAAATGCAGGCATTTTTTTTTTCTGATTGATGAACATTAGCTACTATCTTGAATAGGGAAGAGGGAGGGAGAAGGATGAGTCACAAGATAATAAGAATGCTGTAACCCAAAGATGAACATTGGATAAGTGAGAATATTCACCTAGCAGGAGTGGAAAAATTAGTAATTTCCACTAGTGTCAGGAATACTTTAAGATGCTAAATGGCAGATTACTGAAGTCCAAACAGAATACAGGGTCAAATACAAGTCTTTCTTTCCTGGCTTAAGAGCTCATTTGAGCATCTGATTGTACTTCAAGCAAAAAGGATATGTGTTTAAAGAAAAAGGTGTGGGACAGAAGGCACAGAGACCAGTTCATTTAATCAGGCCAGAACACAGAACTCTCAAAAGACTTCTTGCCTAATGCATAAAGAAATATTTTAGTTGTAGAGGCTAGCCCTGCCTTTTATGGGGACTTGATTTAATTCGAACACATTTCAAATTTTGAGGAACTTCCTTTTTGTTTCTTACTATCTCAGAGTTATTAAAGTAGATGAGGGGAGACTAGTATCTCAAACTGTTAATGGGAAGCAGGGAAAAAGCTGAAATGACACACAGAACCCATCCTACCTAACAAGCCAGCCTTGTCCAATACAAGGTTATTTTCACATCACCCATATTATTTATATTGCAGTACCCATTGAAAGCTTTACCTATGGACCAAGTACATCGCTATGCAATGCACTGGACAACACACAGTGATTAAGTTCCTACTACAAGCTTTTCATCTTTTTATAACAGATGCAAAAGGTAAGCACTAAAACATGGACCTTTCTTTTTTTCCTGTAAGGTATTAAAAACTATTCATAAATGCTAACAAGATTATCCTCCTCTCAAATCACAAAATCTTTTGCCTGCTCTGCCAACTCCACCACCCCACAGAAGTGCATTTTACCATAATAGACCTATCAATATCTAACAAAGCACCATGCCACCATTTCAACAGTCAGAAAAAAAAAAAAAAAAAAAAAACAAACCCAAAAGAATCCACATCACCTCAACCCGCTGTCTTGGAAGCAAACAGAGTTCTACTTCAACTGCTAGTGTTAAAAAGGATAAAAATGCAGAAATTGTACCGTGGATGTTTTTATCAGTAGAAATGAACAATTCAGTACAAAGAACTCATAAATAGAGAGGGAGATAATAGGTCTACCTTTTGCCATATCAGAATTGCAAAAGTAAACAAATACCAACAAATCAATGAATGTCGGGGGCGGGGGGGGGTGGTTGGTAAAAGCAGTTAATCCAATGGCTTTGGAGTAATCCATTTCCTTGCTACTTCAAACATAAAAGATTCTCTCAATTGAAAGAGCTGTGAAAGACTTGCATTTTGGTTGGCAAGAGAAGAGCTCTCAAACCCACCTTGTGCAAGTGCCTCCTCAAATTCAAAAATATGCTGCAATTGCTGGTGAAGCATTTTCACTTTGTCTGTGTGTGGGTAGTGGCATGTGTGTGCTATAACTTTCTCAAAATTTCAGCAAGGGAATATGCATTTGATCTTAGACCATGTCAGTTGTATTACCAGCAGCCTTCAGTCCCATTAATAAAAAAAGCATTAAAATCATATGCCAGACTAAAGTGATTGTCTCCCATAATTATATTAATGCTAAGAAAATTTAAATATTCCTCTTTCATTATTATGAATACAAAATGATTCAGACAATTAACTTGTTTGGGGAGTCAGGTGAGTAGCCTCAGTAATACCACTGAGCTGCTGGATGAAGTCAGAGCAGGAAGGGCATCCTTGTTTTCTTCTCTTGTAGGGATAGGACACTGGGAGCAACTGTGTCAAATGTGTGATTGACCTGTTTGTCAGTATATTGCCATTAACAGTGTAGCCCAAACTTGCATCATAAAGTCATGATCATTCATCTCAGCAGTTAAAACTAACACTGAAACACTTTTCAGAAAAATATTTATGAAGTAGGAAAGCAGTATAAATGCCATTTTTCTCTACTGCTATAGGAAATAAACAATAGAATAACAACGGCATGTGTCCGTGTTGCTGAGTTCAGAGGTTAGATTTCTACAGCTTATGCTCAATACTATATTCAACAAAATTAAAAAAATAAAAAAAATCAACAATTAGATAGTCAAAGAAGATTACCACATCTGTCTAGTTATGTGATAAGGATTATGAGCAAAGGCAGACTAAGATCTTTGGGTTCTTTTAACACCAGTCAGAAGAAGTGCAGGATCTCCAATTCCCACTCATGTAGGGAGCAGGGCAGGAAACAAACAGGGAAATTGTTGAATGTGTTAACTGTGGCACTGGTTGCCCAAATCTTTTAGAAGTTCTGTTAAATATCTGCTTTGACAGATACTATCACTTTTCTTGGAGCTGAGAGAGTCATATCTAAATTCTTAACTGGAGGTAACTGGGAGCAGGCAGGTCTTTTGGGCATGCTCTCCAAGCAGCTTATGCCTCTGAAGTGCTACAAAATCAAAGGAGAACAAAAAAAATTTCTATTTTGGAATCACACTCTCAGATAAGAGTGAAAAATCAAACTACAGTGCAGCATCATAAGCCTTATCCTAAATAGGAATATTAAGCTGGGAATACAGGAATTGTCACCAGCTATCACAAGTCACTTCCTTCATACTGCTACCACATGTCTTAGTTGCTTAGGCCTTTAATTACTTGGTTTGGCCTTAAATCAAAGAATTTTAATTTCATTGCTCTGCTTATTCTCTCTTCATTCCCTACTACACCTGGTATGTCACAGGCCTTAAACACAGTTACTAACAGTCATATAAAACTTCTCCCACTTCAAAAATTTCTCCCAATTCCTGGAAAGTGGTGGCAAAAAAACCCTTTCCTTCTGCTCTTCCTCTGTTAAGTCTTACTAATTCCCTTAGTTACTGTTACTATAATGAAAGATGCTTACATTTTTCAGCAGTTCCTTTCCCGAGAGAACCATTTTATTTGACTGCTAAGTTATGTTGAGCATCCTTCTTCCTCAGATAAAAATGGAGCCAGGACCTCATTGTTCCTAAAGATTTGCTTAAAGCAGCAGCATGCATCTTGTTAGAAAAAGACAAGCATTACATACTGGAGTCTCATTGTTGTCCAGGGTTAGAGCTCCAATTGTGGTCAGCAAAAGAAAGATCCAGATAGTCTAGCCCACATACTCAAAAAACCAATACACGATCATACTTCCCAAAATTATCATCTCACCTTCTTTTAAAGTCCTTGTCAATACCTTATTATGAACAAAATTGGGGTAGGGATGTTTGAGAGCACAACTTGTGTCAGAGCATAATTATGTTATTTTACTTTTAGGGAGCTGTATTTGCTGGCAATTTTTTGCTGATAGTGTAGATGACCAGAAAGTCTAATCAGCTTTTCCATAAGATCTTGCGATACTGCAAAATGAATTCATGTCAAGGCTAGTATTCCATACTGTAACTTACCTGCAATATCTAATCTATCTATAAAATACCTACTATCAAAAAATAGAAAAGATGCAGATAATTGATGATAGCACATCACGATGACTGCATTATGCATATTTACTTTGTTGTTATTGTGGGTTGTACTCAGGCTATGATAAAGATTGTCTTATATCTTTCTTCACCCAAGTGAACATTTAAGTTCTCTCTCACGGTTTACTTGGCCCCTGAGCTCATATAAATATTTAATTAGAATATAGTATATGAAATGCATTTTGGCAATACTCTAAAATATGCTAATTATAAGAGCACTGTCAGGTGAGGAAGGGAAGAAAAAACCCTTGCAGTAATCTCAGATGTTTTACAATTCTGCTCAGAAACATGTAATAGATTTTCTAGAGGACATAATGCTGCTGCTTTTCACTGTAAATTTTTAGGATCACCCACCATATTAAAGAATTACTTCTCAGAAACCATCACTAATGTTTTAATGTTATGATAGCCTTTAAGCTTTCTACTACCAGGCAAACTGAGTTGTTGTTTTGCCTTTCTAAAGCCAGATACCTTAGTTTCCAAGACCTGTTTTAAAAGTGATTTTTTTTTTTCCAGTAGGAACTTTCCAGCAGAAGCTTTGTACTGGCTTAGGAGCTTCAAAGACAACATCAAAAAGCCATTTTTGGGTCAAAAATTTTCAGTAGAGTGCTTTATATCTAATCATAATAGTTTTCTAGGTCTACTTATTTGCTCATTTGAATTATCTCTATAAGGATTCCATTAAGTCAAATAATGTAGACTGTTTAGTCACTACTTCCATATAGCAAAAGACAACCCCAGTTATCCCAGCTCATAACTTGATTAACTTACTTCTCCCCGAGTTCCAAAACAAACTAAAGATCTAGGAAGTCAACCCAAAATAGCCATAAGTTTGCATATCAGAAAAAGGTCTTTTTCATATTTGTGCTATTAAGAAGTGTACTCACCTAAAGACAGGAGAAAATGAGAAACTAAAAGGTATCTCACTTGACCTCAATATTTCAGAAAGTGAAGTTATTTACCTTTGACTGTAAATCACACAAACATTTCCCACTTTTAGTATAGTCCCTGTTCACTCATTTTAAAAGACGAAACCAGAAGGGCAGGGAGACAAGAGATAGAAAAGTAATTTTGTAGTTTGTTTCATGATTAAACTAACTTAAGTAGCAAGGCTAAGCTTTCCAAGACCCCCATTCCCTGATAAAAATGTAGGTTTAGGTAAGAGCACTTTGTACAGCTGGAGTCAATTCAGATATGCAGGTAAAATAAGTCCCTGTCAAATAAATCGTTATAGAAATTGTACCAGATTTGCCTCTTAGATAGTACAACCCAAGGTTACTGTCTCATTTACTTCACTTTTTTTCTTAGCAATATATGTGAAGAAACATAGTCTATTACTATTTATGATGGTAGTGAAGCGCAACACAGTTGCAATAAACAGGGGTAGACTGATAAACTTGAGAAGAGTTTTTGGTTTTTTGGGGGGGGGTTGTTGTGTAGGGTCTAACAACTGGGCCATGACCTCTAAGTAATAAATAGTACTTCAGGAAAAATGACATTTCAGAGTAAATAGCATTGGTAGATAGCAAACATTTGGGATTTCCCACCCTACAAATAACTTAAAGACACTTTTAAGGCCATATTCTAGGACTTCAGGCTGGATTCTCCAGTCCATCGCAGGTTGGGTTCACTTCGCATCACTAAAGCGGGGAACTGAAAGCAGCTTAGCATTGCCCAATGACAACCTATTGCACTCCTCTCACCCTTATTCCCAAGTTTAAAGATGACCTGTTGAGTATTGAGGGGGGGTGGGGATTAAGCACATCCAAGGAGAGGTAAGAAAGCAAAAACTGATGGTGGCATTAGACTACACCACGCCTAATCGTCTGCTGAGAAAGGTCAGGCTCATGTCATAAGCTTAAAAGCTACAAGAAGGCTGCTTTTAAGCTCCAAGAGCTAACCCAAGCACAGTTCATGATTTATAGTAGTATAATCCCCACACCCTTTTTTTTTTTTTTTTCTTCTTTTAATAAAAGCTTTTGAAAAATTGGTTTTGATAGTTTGGGGAAGTTAGCAAAGAATTTTACACCAATATTTGGGAAGAACCAGGCCTGTTTTAAACACTTTGAAAAGGAAACATTTTCACTAAACTGCACTTTCTTTTCTTTGTAACTTAACACAAAAAAACATAAAAGCAGAGAAAAATCTAACAGAATAGCATAACTCATGAAGGAGAAGATTTTATCTGCTCATGGAAAATGAAGTTCCTCCATCAGTACTCACTCACATGAATTTTCAGTTACAATAAATAACAGCTAAAAGTAGCCCAACCATTTTCAAAATAAACCAAAAAATCTATCAATTGCAGTGGATCAATTTAACATCTACTCTTCTGCCAGCTGCTGTAACTATAAGACATTTTTGTTTCTTAAGTGATATGAGTTGAGAAAGAGTCAAACTGCAAGACAAAAGATTTCAGCCTCTGACCAAGTTTCTAATTCTGTTAAGTACATACATAAAGGAATCAAAGAGAAAGTACAAAAAATTCAAAAGGTTTAACCATTAGCATGTATTGCGAGCAGAACTGTCTCAACTTGGGGAATTGTTTACATTAGTTGATTTGCTCCCGATTAACACATGCTTCTAATCACAGACCCTGATATTGAGGAAAAAAAGACAGCATAAGCAATTAAACACTGAAGCAAACACCTTTTCTCCACCTGCCCAGGGTCAGCTTGCACCACCAAACCCTTCTGCCCACCCCACCTGCCTGCAGCCCTTCCACCCACCTCCAGCTGAGGGTGCCTGTCACAACACTCATGCACAAGCACAGCAAACCCCAAGTAAACTTGGTCACTCCCCTTCCTTTTTTTCAGGCCTCTAAGTATCTTTCCTTTTCTAACAAAGAAAAGTAGCTTTAACTGCTGTCATTCAAATATAACAACAGAACCTCTCATCTTTCAGCCACACATAAAACTGTATTTGCCATTTTCTTGTACTAAAAGTGAGCTGAATGAAGGGGTTGGTGGAGGCATGTGTGCACAGCAGCTTTTTTGAGTGCAGCTACAATATAAACATTTTACAACTAAAAGGAAAGGACTGCTTAGTATTTTGCTAGTTTGTCCTATAGTTTCTAACAGTTGCAATACCTAAAGTCTTGTCAGTTTGGACCCAAATCCAACTTATTTTCTTATTCTTGTTATATCATATACAGCAAGTACAGCATATATGATATCTGGCAATTTAAAAAACAAAAACATAAAAACCCACAAACATCAGAAAGCCTGCCCAACATCTCTGCACATACTAGGACAATTTTTAGAAGCCATTATCCATAGCTATTTCACCACAGACATACCAGTAAAATAATTTCTTTTTCTGGCATAGTTGAAACAGTTCTAGTGATTCCCATATTCAAAGGAAAAGCTATAATTTTTAGTGAGATAATAGAATATATAAAAACATGCACGTATTCATATGGATTTATAGCAGTTTGGTGAAAGTTTAGCTATACGGGTAGATAAAAGTTAAAAATAAAAAGCAATGTTGCACATTCTTAACAGCAATAACATATAAGAAATGAGCTAATATTATCAGAAATAGTCAAGGTTTTAAATCTATCAATTTCAAGAAACCAGTTCATCTGTTTAGATAACTCCAAGCACTCAAAGAGGAGCCCAAATCATGTTTCTCAATAACAAGTAAAAAATGAACAGAGTAATATACTCAGTATGGAGTCTGAAAAACAAGGTTTCTGATCTACTTTTATTAAGACCTACAGTACTACTTAGCACACCATGATTTAAATTAAAATACAATCTGTAAAGAGGATTATTATCCCACTGTTCCTGCCATAGATTCTTAATGGCCACTTCTTTCCAGACTCCCAGATTCAGTCAAGATAAGACAACAACTTGATAAATCCTATACTCAGTTCAGCTGCAGTCTCATCTCTTACATCTCCAGCTTTTTTTAATATGACTGTAGACAAATAGTTTTGACCTCACCACGTGATACTACTGGTACCCTAAACCTGTGCTTCCCACAGTGGTCCCTTACTGTATGCAAAAGGCCAACTACGAACAGCCACAAAAAGACCAGCAAGGGCAATCACAGCTCCATGTGAAAACATGCTGCCTTTGGGAACAAGGAAAAGGTCAGACATAACCCTAGGACCCGAACTGTGACATTACAATATAACAGTACACGTTTCTTTCTCTTCCAGAGTCTCTCTGAAGCTTTTACACCAAAAGTCCCAGCAAACTCGTCAACTTGTGGAGCTGTCTGTGAGTATGACAGAGGAAGCACTGTCCTAGCACTACCTCCTGAGCCTAGCGCAGGCAAGGAGCAGCGAGAAAGCAAATACAGGGTGCTGCCGGGAGAGAAGCAGAGTTGCTGGGTGGCAGGGCTCTGAAAAAAAGGAGGGGAGCTGTACCAGAGCATGGTAGAGCCCTCTGCCTAGCAGCACATCCAGGGGGGTACTGCTGCAGATGCTGCCATCACCAGAAACAAAAGAAGGATTCGAGTCCATTACCTGCTTACATGGGAGGGAAAGCTTGGTAATAAGGTCAGCCCCTAGGTTTCCTTTCAGACCTGCTAGCCTCTTGCCATCTGAAAAGCACAGGGTCAGAACAAACCAGCCCAAAATGCCAAAGAGACATTGATGCCAGGGACAAGGCAGCATGGGTTGTTCTATGGGGAAAGGAGCGAGGCAGGTAACCTGTAGTAGAGTAGAACAACATCTTTAATAATAAAATAACAACAAATCCCATTCAAAGATGAATTTTTCTCCTCCAAGGCTATTATTGCCCATGCATCCATACAATTAGAAGAGCCATTAAAAGGGGATCATTAAGATCTAAGGTGTACATTTTGTTTCCAATTATTAAACCAAATTCAATATGACTTTTATATCGGAATATCATGTTTATTTATAGTTTCTGAAATTAAGACATGCTTCTTATTTGAAAATATATTTGTTTCCTTCTGATATTTCTTGGTGATTTTTCCTTTTTTGACTTTTAGGTCTACTTCTAGAGAAAAACCACATTGGAGCAAGTGTTAGATTTTGACAATTAAAAGAAAGATTCCCATTTTTTTTTCCAGCAAACTTCTGAAAACAAGAGAGGAACAAGCCCACTAATCAGCAACAGTATCTTACTTTGACACTATTGCTAGTGACAAATATAGATTTTGGGCACAGCTTAATCAGGTAGGAAAGAAGCACCTTTTTCCCTTATGAAATATTCATTCTTACATGGTGGTCAAAGCAAAAAAGGAAGGCTTTTAGTGAAGTTCGACCAGCCTTAAAGTTTTTAGACTTGGTAGATCAGAAAAAGAAAGTAGGAAAGCTTAAATTCAGAGGATTATTAAAAGATCTAAAAAATCCTGCTGGCTAAACTTCTATAGCACTATTAATAAAGATGCTTTTGTAGGTAAGATAGAGGAAAAAAAATTAAAAGGAGCAATGGATGAGGGGATGATTTTACACTGTAGCTAATGTAAAAGGTGAAACTTATTCTCTGAATACTAACATATTAAAGGACATTTTGCTAATATTAGCAGTGATGACACTAAATGTGATTTTCTAAGTGTCAGAAAGTGACTGCTGGTTTATATTTAATTTTGTTCTTAAAGGATGGTTTCGCTTTACTGTCAGATGCACAGTTAATAAAAATGTAAAAACGCTTTCCCCAGTTTCGCAGTTTCTTTACCAGATCTGGATAAATTTGGTTTGCTAATGTTTTAAGCGTACACAAGATAAATCCTGAGCTGTAATTTTCAAATTAATCTAAATGTCAAGGCTTTCTGCTTGTTAGTCAATGAGTGGAGTATTTTTAGTGGTTTAGGTCCAATCTAAACTCTTCAGATGAGTACCTACAATTTTTTAATATTAAAAGGGTGAATGATCAGAGCCCTATTTTAGTTCTGTAGGTTCTGCCTACATCTTTGTCATCTCCCTTTGCTTGAAAGAAATCAGAATTGCCCCATGTTCTTTGATCAGATAATTCTTGCTTCTCTACTCATTTTCTTGACCTCCTACGAAGGAGCTTTGTTTTGTTTTGTTTTTAAATATGAAGGCTAATCACCTTCAGCTTACAAAAACACACTTCTCTTGCAAGTTTTATTGTGCACCATGGCAAAGAAACTAGAGAAAGAACAGACACCAATATGTTACATCTCTGCAGAGGCTTTTTTTTTTCCCTGCCCCATTTGTTTACGACTTGCAAGAAGTCTTCTGCAACAAATAGCTTAAGGGACATAAATAAACCAGTGCTGAGTAAAAGGTAGAAAATATGACTCAGTGACAAGTTTCTCCAAACCAATAAATGCAGCAAAAAAGTAGCTAAGTCAAACACCAAGGCCAAAAGTTATGTACATTTAACCACAAGCCTCAATTTACTGCAGACATCCCACATTTTCCTGCAAGCACACACACAGGCATCCAATTCACCTAAAATTGACCTTTTATTGCAGAAAATGATGGTTTGATTAACTCTGGCTGAGTTGGTAAGTGCCTTACTTACTGGCCTATGGCCTGTTGTAGCTCCCAGCTCACTCTCTCCGCTTTCAGTGGCTCCATTTTGTGAAGGTGAACTTGAAGAGATGTGAGCCTGGGCACACCAGCTCCTTCCTCGAGCACTCTACCTGCTGCATGACAGAAGTGTGCCACCATCTTAGGGATGGAAAACACAACAGCTGAGTGGAGAGAAGGAACCCCACCCCGTGCCCAGTGCTGCCAGGTACGCACAGTTCAGGGTAGGGATGCAAAGCCCACACTTTGGCAGTTATCACACATCAAGGGAGTGCTGTTACCACCGGGTATACTGACAGTTGGGAAGCAGGTCACTTCCTTCCTCTTGCAAAACGGCAATCAAGAACTCAGTACCAGGCCTATGCCAAAACTTTCACAACTCCTTTTATGTGGGGGTGTAACTTCCCATCCTGTTGCAGTGATTTAAAGAAAAACGGCATGTAAAAATTTAAGTTCTTACCTTTCTGAGTCTTGCCATTCAGCCTCTTTCCAAACGGGGATCAGAAAGCCACCTCCCAGGGCAGGGCATGGGCTGGGCTACTCCAGAGAACATGGTGCCCTCGCTCCCTCCCTAAGCAGCCATATCCCGCAGCCCCAACGAGGCCAGCCAGGGTGGGGACGGTGACTGGGCTCAGCCACAGCCCAGCCACCCCCAGGCACTGCTGTGGGCCCCAGCCCAGCCAGGAAGGCAGCCCCCAGGCTGGGATGGGCTCAGGCCCAGCTCAGCAGGGCCCAGGGCCAGTCAGGGGCTGAACGGCAGCCCCAGGCAGGGAGAGAGGCCTGAGCTGCAGGGTCTCCTCACAACAGCTCTTGTAAGGGAAGGAGATGACCTTGGGCTCCATTTAGCAGGGGGCAGCATGCTTGGGGCCCCGATGCCAACAAAATAAGTTATAAAACACTTACTGTTCCCATCAGAAGGGGAATTATTGGTAGCACTGCCACACGTGCTTGTCTGCCTATCCCAATTTTACAAAAAAGACAGAAGAAATAAGTCACCTTTAGTGAAACACCTCCACTCCCAATATGAATAATTAAGCTTTTTTTTTTTTTCTCCATTAAAGAAAACAAACATTTTTATATAACTGCAGATCAGGGAGGAGAAAGAAGAGGCATCTGGGATAGAGAAATCTTGGTTTTCTTCTAGAGCTGAAAAATAATTTTTAGTTCAAAGATTTTTGTTACAGTATGCTTAGGAAAAAGCCGCTAGGGGTTAGTCATCCTCAAAAGTGCTTAATCATTGTTGCATCTGGTTTCACCAGAGAGTCAGTAACTAACTGACTGTACTTAGGCCATGTACATGTTTGATTGATAGAGCATGGAGGCTGCTCACCGTAAAGGCTGATACCTCTAAGCCCAGTGTGAGATATTTTACGCTGAAACATGCCACTGACTTGTCAGAAGACAAGGAAAAAAGCGTCTCCTTATGGGAAGCAAGCAGTATAAATAATAATTACGTGCAAGGGACATTATTAGGTCTAAAAAGACAACAGATGTATCTCGCAAGAAATGGATTCACACGTTAAAAGAAATTAAGCATGAGTGGCCCAGCCCCAGGGTAAGGAGGAAGAAGAGGAATGAGTTTTAGAGAGAAATTTATCCTCCACAGGCCAGACAGACTTAATCTACATGCAATTGCTTATAAAAGGTCCACCAAACTTGGTGACTCTAGTAGATGGAGCATGTCACATGGGGAATACTGTAGGAGGACCTCACAGATGCCCTATTTCAGTTACACAGGCTAGATGGAAAGGTGGCATAAACAGGAAGGGAGAGACAGAAGCAGCATCCAGTGACCTGAAGTGAATAGATTGCCGAAGTTGAACGCAGATTTGGCATTTCTTCTGGATGGCACATGAGGGTCCACATATTCTCAGTCAAATGTCTCATGGTTTTACAGTTCAGTTACATGGATTCACTATTTGAAGAGACTGCATTAAAAAAAAAGACAAAACAAAAAACCCCCAAAAACCTACATACAAAAAAAACCCCAGCTTGCAAATGGAAAAATAGAACTAGTTCTAAATAGCAAATTTGCTTATAGAATTACTCAGAAGATATTATTGTGAAAATTGGCAATGCACTGTGACATGAGTTATACATATTTGCCCTAATTTTGGAAGCTGTTTTCAGCATCCAACATAATAAAATTCCAACTTTCTAAGTATATGTTATTGAGTTCACATCTGTCTAGGTGCATAGGTGAATGACTTGAAATTTCCCCTTTATTACCTGTACTAAGTCTGAATGAGATGCAAGAGAATGCAGGACAGAACGTTGTCCTCTTGTAGAAAAGTATCTGCTTTATGGCAATAGAGCTAAAAAAAACACCAGCCCTAAAATGCTCCATTTTTTGTCTTGGAAAGGAGGTAAAGTACCAAGATTCATCAGAGCAGATAAAAATAGGGAAGAATAAATAAGAATTATTTTTAATCAGATGGGTTTTTAATACTTATTTTAGAATACTAAAATTAAGCTAGGAACTCTGCAAAGTAACTATGAGGGTATTGCAAGAAATTATTCTCTCATTCAGTTCCAGAGAACTTTAAGTTAATAAAATTTTCATTTGATCCATTCTTCTTGGACTCTTCTACTGACTAAGAACTCACATAAATAAAATTCCATAGGATTAGGTTTTAGAGGTAGAATCTTTATTTCAGTAGAATTCCTAGACACCAGAGCATCCTATGCCACAAAGTAAAGTATAATTTTTATATATTTAAATACAGGTAACTCAGAATTACAACTATGTAAGCCTAGGAAGAACTACGAGTGCTTTATCCAAATGATCTTTCTTCCTTGCAAAGTCCCATTATACCTATCATGTCCCTTCATAGTGTCATATCTAGTGTTAGTACAAAGTGAATATCAAACTAGATATGAGTTTTATAAACTGCATGCACAGGAGAAGCTCTTACAAGACTTTGTAAGTCAGTAATATAGCAGTTCTGGCAGTGGAGGACCTTTTGAAGTAGAAGGATTATAATCTTCATGGGTTAATAAAGCAACAGAAGCCTTCAGGAAGGATGATTTCCACATACTATATTTGTAGTCTGTATGCAAGGGAAGAAAGTGGGAGCGAGCTGCAAATGGACTTAGACATACTGGTTTCCCGAAGGGAAAAAAAAAAAAAAATCAGACTAAATATAGTGAAAACAGAAACAAGATGCCATTTTTAGAGAAGCTAAACTGCAAATGCAGGTTAGATGAAGATTTCTCTTGTACTAATAACCTGTGGAGAATAAAGAGGAGTAAGACCCCTTCCTTCTCTGCCATCTTCTATGATTCTTTTGCTGTTTCGCCTCCAAACTTCATGATATAATTCACAAACTTTGGGCAAGTCCTCAGTTGTTACAGAAAAAATGTTGAATTCAACGCCAACAAAACTGGGTTCCCACAATGGCAATTATAGCCAACTACTTTGAAGAAGAAGCTGGTAGTGAATGGGGGAAAAGGGAGCAGTAGGGAGGGGAAATTTAGCCAGGGCGTTTTGGCCATTGAGGTGGTACAGATTCTTACAGGCCCACTCTCAAAAACCTCATCATACCAACAGCTCCAATTTGTATTACTTATTAAATGCAGAGAATTAACACATCCACATTCACATGTTCAGTTGAGGAAGTTCTTATGCCACCATCAGCAAGGAGATCCAACCCTGGCAGTTGCTAGAGACCCATGCTTCAGCCCCCTCCATGTGATAATTCTCAGACCCACATGCAGCTATCCTCCACTAGCTGCTACTGCCACATGAAATGCAATGGAAGGCAAATGTGGAATTCATTAACTCCCACAGTGTCCTAGCCAGTTCTGATATGCTTTAGCAGAGTTGGTTAGATTTTTTTTTTTTTTTTTTACAATTTAATAAATATCATGGAGTATTTCTAAATGCCACTTCAATTTCTTTTCAAGAAATAGTACAGCCATGGAAATTAAAATTAAACAGGAATAATATGTTTCTGCTCTCTATGTTTCAAGATATATGGAAAACCCACTTCAAATTAGGCATTCCCAAACTCAGTAATCTGAAATGGTTTATACATTTGTCCTCCGCTTTATATTTAATTGTTTACTCCTCTGTTATTCTGCAGAATTACCCTGAAAGAACTAAAAGAGGTTCTTTAATTAATCAGTCTGAGTTTTTGAAGATTAATCTTCAAAATATACTATGTCATGATTCTACAACAAGCTTAACAGATTTATTCTCAGCTTTTTCATGAACAACCCTCCTTAGTTTAGCTCTAAACAGAGGATTCATATATCTGAAATAGAGAAGTTCTGATAGCTTCCTTCAGTGTTCCTACCTGCGCTCTACTTTGAGCCAGTTAATAGCCCAAATCACTTCCCCCCCCCCCCCCCCAACCACAACTCTGTCATTAAATGCCAAAGTGTTGATGTGTTTGGTTTGGTGTTTGCCTCCACTCCTTCTGCCCAGATACTAATGACATTTGTCATTTTCTTAGGCAACTAAGGTCACATAGTGAAAGCAATTCTTATAAGTTGCAACTAAAAAACAAAAATACAGGGAAAGAACAAAGAATAAAATCTCTGGTACAGAAAACACAATCAGCCCCCCAAAAAAGGAATAAACATATTTTTCTTCCAAGATCTGCAAATGCTTTCAATTATATAAAATCATTAGTAAGTATTTTGGGGGTTTTGTTTGTAAAAATCATTGGCAAGTATACATCTCCTTTTTAATGAATCTAATATTTTGAAACATGTCCTGCAAAAATAGGTAGGTTACATGAAAATTTGTCACTGTCATTTTATCAGCTAGATTCTTCAATCAAATTCCTATTCTGTTGCATGCTGTAAAGACTGGTATTAAAGGACATTTCTGGGTAGGTGTCTGCTAGATTTTAAAGACCAGAAATAATAGCAAAAAGTAAATAAATGTGTGCAATACAAAGGGAAGATGGAACAGCCATAAAAAAAAAAAAATTATTTCCACTATGCTTAACTGCAAAAATATGAATCATCATCTGTTAGTCTTGAATAGAAAATGTAGTTTAGGACTAAGACTAACTGCAAATATCAAAATACCACAGATGAAAACATTTTGGTAGACCAATAAACACATTTTGGGACCTTATGCTGTAGTTAATTTTAGCAATTTTTTGCCTCAGTCAGAAGCAGCACTTTGTTTACAAATATTTAGTAGGTCAAGTATGAAGTGTACTTTGGAAAATTCTGTGTAGAACATTTTAATAATAAACTAAACATTTGTCCTAATCTTATTCTAAATGAACACACAAAGATGACATAATCCTTCAGAATTAACCTTTGATTAAATACAAGTACTCACAGTAGAAAAGGAATAGCTCTTCTTCAGCTCATTTTCCTTGCCTAAGGATATTACTTAGCAGTTTTTCATTTAACATAGTTGTTTAGACTCCAAGGTGCATCCAATTTCAAACTTTTCTGTATAAAAGCATACCAAGGAGTAGCCCCTGCGCTTCAGCATAAAAACAGTAGAGCAACCAGACAATTATACCCTGAAAGCCTTAGGTGTCAAAAGTGGTTCCTGATATACTCCTCCTTGGGCTACCACAGATGTCTCCACACCTGGCTGTAGGCATCTCAGTGAATATTTCTGAATGGAATTCATCACATTTAAAGGAATCACGTACTGTGCAACAACCACATGGAGGCCACTGAAATTGCGCAAAAAGAAGAGTGATTAAGTGGCACAGATTAGGTGCTTTTTTCAGAGTAGACCAGAAATAAGGTCCCTTAACTAAATGCTATTACCAAGTTCTTTTAATGTAATTACAAGTACCACCATTTTTCCAAACATCGAGAGAAGAAATTCAGATAAACCTGCTAAGTTCTCTTTTCTCCACTTCTCCTCATTTTATTTTCTAATACGCTTATATTCATACAGCTATGGACACACACCTTTCCAAGTAGTAAATGATAGGGGCTCAACAATAATCTTATCTTTCCTTCTATTGCTGCTGAAGCTAGGGTATGTATGCCCCTTACCTTATTACATGAGCAGATGTGAAGGCGTATTCTAGTTCTTACAAGTCTGATTACATAGGTGGCATGCAGTGAAAGCTAATCAGGGGTCCTTTCCGCTGGGTGAATCCTGTAGCATGGTTGACAATAGACTGAAATCAGCAGTACAGAGATGGACTTCCAGAAGCTTATTCTACTAATAATGAGAATCTGTGGTTTATAAAGCAGAAGTGTACTAAAAATACAGAAGAAATTAACTTAAAGAGAGGAAACATTAACTATGAACTCTGTGGCTTTTCTCAGTAGGTGTCAAAACCTTAAAGCTATTGAAACATTGTTTTTTGCATTTAATATTTGCAATGCTGTGATAGTAGCAATGAGATAATTATGGCACTTCTGCTACCAAGGCCATGACTCACAAAAGCCAAACATCCAGTCATTATTTCTGTCATTCCACTAGAAAGGGTGAGGAGGGGAAAAGGGAAAAGGAGAGAAATGTAAGCTTTTTACTTTGAGATGCTGTCTACAGAAGCAGAATATCTGTTTCCAACACAAAGCAGTCTGTATCTTATGCAACTGATCTACTATTGAGAATTTTTGCTCCCCCCCACCCCATTTTTTTTCCTCCCTTCATGTTTTGAATGACCAACTTGAAAGACCAAATACAACGTGCAAGAAGAGGGCACAGGAGGGGCACAGTCAACATATCAATTTGTGAAGTGCCCCAGTTTTTGAGCCTGTGATACTACAGGCTCTATGGAATGGAATTAGCTACTTGGTGGTGATAATGCACAGTTTAACTTTTCATATGGTGAAGCTAGCCATGCCACACTGAATTACTATGAATTTTAGTAGGGCATATATGCTACCTATGTTGTTATATGGGAACCCATTTTCCCCACATCATCAGTGTCTTTCAGAGATATGGTAGTTCAGCCTAACCTGAGAACCCCTTAAATAAAAACATTTCTAGGACTGTGATATGGGATCTTTTAAAATGTTGTATTTTTGATCAAGATGGATCAAACAATATATTGGGAGCATCACAAATGAAATGGGTACTTTCTGTTGATCACAATTTTCCAAAAATAATTTAGTCTATGTACAAATTTAACAACAATCTCAAATAATCTATTTTTCAGAAAGTATTGTGACAAGTTAATTGGAAATAACATCTTCCCTTTTATATTGTTTGAATGATGTCCTGGAAAATAAATAGGAAAGTTTACTACTTGTAAATCCAAGGTGATAAAGTCTCTCTCCTCTTTTCAATTACTATACTAGAAAATATAAAGTACAGTAGTAGGCTGCAAGATGCATGTGGAAATTCCTCAGTGGCATTAGGTGCTGGTAGAGCTTCAAAGCAAGCAGTGTTCCCTTTTTGGGCAACTTGATTCAAGAAAAATATGGACCAGTTGGGACTGTGGGGGGAGGGAATTTTAAGAAGAGTAACAAGCATGATCAAGGTTGAAAGGAAATTATATTATTTGGTCTAACAAAGACTGAAGGAAGATGTGATAACAGCTTTTCTATCTTTTACACATTAAAGTATTAAGTAGGAGAGAATAAATGCTTCTTCATATCCAGTGAAGATAAGGGAAGCAGTAGTGGGTTTAATAGCAACAAGGGACTTTCAGGTGAAGCACATAGCGCTACAAATGGCTAAGTACTGGAAGAGATTTCCTGGGGAGGCAGCATAATTTCCATTATTATATTTAGAACAAGCTAGATAAATATGTATCAGGAATAACATAGGAAGACCTGATTCTGCCTTGGGGCTGAAAGTGAAACATGACCTCTTTAAGATTTCTTCCAAGCTTGTTTTACAGGATTTCTGTAAGGATTCTTTGCTATCTGGCCTTCTCAGACCCCAGAAAGCTTCCTGCCTGGATGCATGACAGGTTTTCACTGTTATCCAGATGAGAAACTAGCAATTGACTCAGGCCATGCCATGCTGAGATGCAAGAAGTTTGCTGGCAAGTCAGCAATATTAGTGGATAATCCTTTGAGAGTTCTGCAGTAGGGCAAGATTTAAAAGCTTGAATTTATGGACGGAATTGTCCAATTGTGAATGTGGACTTGTTGTGCAGTTATCATTCAAAGTGTTTTTCCTCAAATCACCTAAAGCCCATTTCAGACCACTAATCCTCATTTATAAGGCAATTTAATTCAAATCATCTTTATATTAGTAATGTATGTTCCATGTGCTCAACTGGATAGGATTGTGTTAGTATTGTTGAGTTTATTTATAGTCATATAGATACAAGTCATTTTGTCACGTACAAAGATAACATTGTGCCACACTGGATCACAAACAGAATGCAACTAAGACTTGCATAAAATCTCTTTAAGACGTATTTACTCCTTGTATTACCTTCTCATAGGTATTCTACACAGAATATCTATAATTATTTCAAAATCTGTCTTTATCTTCACAGCCCTTCATTGCTTAGAACCAGGAGACAATTTTCCCAAAAGCAAATACAAAAAAGCAAAATAAACCTTCCTGAAGAAACCAGAACATCACAAATCCCACTGTCCTTCAAGTGCGAACTTCATCTCCTCACAAAAGAAATAACCTAAAATATTTCTGAAAAAACATTTTGCATGCTTTTTAGCTGTGAAGAGAATGGCAGAATTATACAAGTGCCAGATGTTTACTTGTGCTGCTTAATGTATTGCTGGAAAAAGCTTATATAGTAGCTAATCAGGTTGGAGAACATAAGTAATTTTTTAAAATCCTGGCCATAATTTTGAATTCTGTTTGGTACATTGTTGAAAAGACTCAAATGTGATTAATCAGTCCCCATATACTCCAAACTCCTGAAAAACAGTTTGAGGAAATTTTACTAATATTTTCATAAACAGAGCTAACTCTGAAAAGGAACCTCAAAACAAGGTATATGCAAATGTCAAGGAAGCCAAACACATGAAAGGCTTCGGTTCTTTAACCGTGGTTGAAAGAATGTCTGTCTGGAGCTTTAATCTCTAGCAGGGAGGTAGGGTAAGAAGCAGCTTCCAGTTTTATTGGATGTTGTTAATTATAAGTTAAGAGTTCAAGACAAAAGTTATCAAACTGGAAAAAGTTACAAGAAGGCCTACTCAAAAGGTGTGCAGAGGATCTATAGATAGAGACCACCAAGGATATCTTAAGATCATACATGAACTGTTATGACTTATAAAAGTGGTTACATTAGCTACAAGAAATCACTTCTCTGGGGGGTAATTTAGCTTGTATATAACATTATACTGTTGTGGCAACGATACTTCCAGTACCCCAAACTACCTTACAGCAATCTAGCTTGGGCATTTCTTCATGGTACTATTTTATGCCATGTAAATATATCTTAAATGAGCAGGAGTCATGTAGCCTAGCAACAGGAAACACAAGAGAGAATATTGCTCTTTAGAGCAGAAGTTGTAGGAGGATTAATTAAAAAAAAAAAAAAAAAAAATCAACACCCAACACAACCAACCCACAGAAGGCAAAAGGACAGGACAGACAAAAGAAAAAAAACTGGGAGCATATTGCTCATGAAAAAGTCCCACAAGTTTAACTGGTATTTAGAAGATAGGTCTTAACCGTCAGAAGTAGAACAGCCTTTCAGTAAGAATGGAGGGGAGCAGACAAAAATGTTAGTAATTTCAGTAGAGGACTCCAAATGAATTGGTTTAACAGTCTGAATAGAAATAGAAGTTTTAGCACACTGACTGCACATCAGCTGAAGCCTTACTTATAGAGGCCAAGCAGCAATGGGCTGGCCATGTGATAAGAATGGATAAAGTATAAATGCAAAAGCAGTTCCTATTGAATGAGATAAAATATGAAGACAGGAAAGAACTGAAACACATTACCCACAAATAGCTTCAAAGATGACCCAAAATCACACTTCGCTGAATAAATTTAGCAACTAATGGAAGAGGAGGTATATATCTTTTGAGGAGAAATGCTGTCCTTCACGTTGCCAGCCTTTTTTTTGATGGGACTTTGTTTTCCTGGCACACAATGCCTCCCCGCCCCCCCCCCCCCCCCCCCCCCTCAACTTCTGGGCGTAATATGGTAAATCCAAAAATTGTTTGCTTAGTTTTTTTAAATATTGCTGAGATAGGCAACATTAGGGATAGGTAGAGAACTTAAAATGCATTTGAACTGAAATTTATTAAGTCCTACTGTGAAGTGGTACTGGATGTTCAGGATTAGATTGATATCTACCATACTGATAAAGTCACCACACTAATGTATCTTATTTTAGGTTACATCATGGGATTGGTAGCTTTGCTGAACTGAGTCAAACTAAGCCAATTTCTCTTCTTCAAGGAAAAAAAAAAAAAAAGGAAAAGAGAGGTCTCATAAAATACCCTCTTCATTTATATAAATTGTTTTTAATATTCAGTCTTCAGAAGAGCTAAACATTCTATCTGGTTTTATTACCCATGGGATTGGACAGATTAAAATCTTTTGCTAACATTTTATTAAAATAAAGTAAGTGAGGAGGCATGTTGATAGCAAGTTCAGGGTATTAAAAACAGTAACCAGAGCTTATAAACATCCAGTACGAAGTTAAGTTCTGTTGTCCATTACACATTCTCCTTTCTCAGCCCTCTGTGTAGCTCACTGTCTCTTCCAGCTCTTAGTCATTTCATGATGTCATTATCTTTCCTCAGCGATTATGTCACAAGTTTGAAACATTGTTTTGCTTATGTTGACATCAATGACAAGGCTTTCATAAGTTTCTGAAGGAGCTGAAAACTGGCTGAACGACCACATCCAGAGTGTGGTGACCAGTGGAACAAAGTCTAGTTGGAGGCCAGTAAATTGTACCCCAGGGCTCAATATTAGAACCAATCCTGTTCAACATCTTCATTAATGATCTGAATGATGGTACAGAGTGTATTCCCTCAGCAAGTTTGCTGATGACACAAAACTAAAAGGAGTGGCTGATACACTAGAGGGTTGTGCTGCCATTCAAAAGGACCTTGACAGGCTGCGAAATTGGGCTGACAGGAAGCTCATGAAGTTCAATAAGGAAAAGTGCCAAGTCCTGCACTTGGGGAGGAACAACCCCATGAACCAGTATATGCTGGGGGCCACCCAGCTGAAAAGCAGGTTGACAGAAAAGGACCTAGGTGTCCTGATGGACAACAAGTTGAATATGAGCCAACAATGCATCATTGCTGCAAAGGCAGCCAGTGGTATCCTGGGCTGCATTAGGAGTGTTGCCAGCAGGTCAAGGGAGGCGATCCTTCCCTTATACTCAGTACTGGCGAGGCCGCATCTGGAGCACTGTGTCCACTTCTGGGCTTTTCAGTACGAGAGAGACAGGGACATAGTAAAGAGAGAAGCCTCAGGGAGGAAAGTCTTATCAATGTATATAAATACCTGAAGGAAGGGTGTAAAGAAGATGGAGCCAGGCTCTTTCCAATGGTGCCTAGTGACAGGACAAGGGGCAATGGGCACAAACTGAAATACAAGAGATGCCATCTGAACATCAGGAAACACTTGTTGTGAGGATGACTATGCACTGGCATGGGACAGACAGTTAGATATGCTACTACTGGCTGTTTATTTATTTAGCTGATGAGAAGGAAATTGTTATGCCTATACTCACAGCTGAGCTTGAGCCTTCACTCACAGACTATTTAAACTGCTTATCTTCCCTGACCATTCTTTGAAGTCTTAAAATCAGCTCTGAGTCCCCTCAACCCACTATATATGCAACATAGATTGTAAGCCTTACAAGGCAACTGAAATTTCAGAAGTGATAGGAAATGACCAGACTGTATAATTTTTCCACTATCCCAGTGTCAGAAAAATAAAGCAAATTTACTTAAGCCAATTATCTTTAATTTTGTTCTTGCTCCTGCCTCCCATCACTTTTGAGAACCAGTGGTTTAACGCCTCCACCACAGAAAAGGGCTGAGGTGATAAAGGTGAGGAGAGAACACTCAGACAAATGCTACCATTCCAGATGGAGAAAACACATGGCACATTAAACTATGAGGAAAAATAAGAATCTGTCTTCAATAAACATCCTCAGCTTGAGAAACACTGGTTTACAGCAAGGAATGTGAAAGGATTCTAACTAAAAGTCATGATGTTACCAGTGGCTGGTATCTATGCTATTTTCCCTGACCTACTGGAAGATTTTTGGTTGAGTTCATGAGGAACACTGCAAATCAGACACCTCTGAAAAACGCTTCCTTTGTCATTAGCATAGTATATGTTAACCTGTTAATTTTTTCTGTAAAGCTCATAACTTGGCATTTTGCAGATTCACATGATACTTAGTTACCATAAACAAAGTACAGTATAATTTCATAGTTTTGTGTAACCAGTACAAAAAAACCAAACCAACAAAAAACACACCCAAAAGAGTATAAGATATTTAATACATCACTACACATTGAACTTTATACTGGCAAAGAACTTAATCTGCCATGGTGGCAAGTGCATTTTCAGGGTATTTACTAATTTTAATGGGAGTTCATGGTAGTTACTACGCTGCAGAACAGAACCAAACTGAGTGTCACCACTGTTTTCCCATCTTTATTTTCACCATGTTAACTGATAAATGTTTATGACAATTTTCACTTGAACAAAGTCCATCAATAATTTAAGAATAAATAAAGGGTTACTGGTAAAATGGAGGAATTCCTCCTTCCCCAGAGAAGTTTCCCTCCATCTCCTCCGTACTAAAGCTAGCACATCACAAAGCGACAGATGAATTTTATGAGGATTGATTCATGTCAGTCTCTGAAGAGTAATTAAGTTCAATAAAGGTCTGTCAATATCATTTGGTATCAGCTGTCACTTTATATCATGTCTGAAAGGTACAAGTGCACACAGAGATGGACACAAAACACGAGGACAGAAGGTGCTATTCAGCTAGGAGAGGGAGCTGGTAAGCATTGAACACTTAACAGAACTGAAGTCACCGCCTCACCTTAGAAATGGTTGTGAACACCTGAATCATCCCTAAAAGCCAGTCCTCAGTCAGTGGCCAAAAGCACAAGTACTCCCAAAATGAGAGGTTATAACTCCTTACACTCCTCTTTTCAGCAGACGCGCATTCCACACTCACCTGCCTGCGGATCCAAACCTTATAGCTCTTCTTAAGACATTGGAAGAAGATGAGAGAAATATAGGAGACCCATAAAAGGAGTAATTTCCCTCTTTTCCCTCAAGGGAGCTTACGGCCTCATGCTTAACACAGGCACCTACACGATGGGAGCTGTAGGCCTGAATTTACACTCCAAACTTTAGGCCAGTTATCCCATCCCCTAGATGAAGTGTTTCAAATAAGAAGCCTGCAGATAAGAAGAACCCACAGCAATAATCCTTTCAAAACACAGTTTTGAAAGGAACAACAGCATTACATTTGGATTATATTCTGTTATCTTATAAACACTTACATCGAGAAGAATTAGTGCTGCAAGCCTCTAGTAGCAGAAGCCAGTTTGGTTTAATCCCAGCAAGAACACTAAGCAGAGATGAAACTCAACTTACAGCCTTTGCTTTGTAGCAGTTCCCCATTAACCAGTTCCAGAGAGCTGGGGTCAGAGACTTTTGTGGGGAAGGCTGCCTATGAAAGTGCTTCACCCTTCCCCTGAACTGTAATTCACACCCTGACTGATTAATACAGCTGTACCAGAAGTTGATGAGTTGCTTCTCCATTAAGACTGCATGGCCTAGTGGGGAGCACCTGCCCTTTAAAAAGCTGAGAAACTTTCGGTTAAATAAGCAGAAGAAACTGCAAGCAGGAAGGCTCATGCAGAAGTGTTATGAGAAGAGAGGCCTTACTAAATTAGAAAAAAGGTACTTGCATGTGAAAACTTAGTAGGCCCTCTAGGATACATAGACCTGACTATTTAATAAAATAGTAGGTGCCCAAGACTGGTGTTGGGTTTTGTTATGTTTGAACTTTCAGAGCAGGAAAGGTGGGTGCTTATAAAGAATAGCTGATAGCTAAGAAACTCTGGTATAAAAATACGATCCAAGAGAAAAGGTGAGACTAGGTGTCAGCTTTTGAAGACAGGAATGGTGGCTCTGTGAAATTTGGTGGAACTTGGGAGCTGAGGTTTTTTTTCACAGACTGCTAGATGGCTCACTCTTACTAATCGTTATGAAGGACAGAAGCTTAATACTCTTAAAATCCTGCTAAGTGCCTAACTCTCTTACGTCCTTTTTTTTTTTTTCTTTCCCACTTCAGAACAGATCTTCTGACCAAATTGTGATTGGGCCCAGATGCACAATCTGAATTGGAATTACTTTATTATGTATGGTATTCATCTCATAATGAACCATTACTCACCATTTTATATTCTCATAATCCTATCAATGATCTAGAAAAGAAAGGTTTATCTACATCATGTCCATTTCATTTAGGATGTAGTTCTCAAGCTTTCATTTGCAGATCACTGGAGGGACAGACAGCATTTCTTTGTTTTTTTAAGGAAATCATTGGTCTGTATATAGTGAGGGGTTTTTAGGAGTCATACCTCAGTAATGACTTTTAGAAATTTTTGGGTGATTTCATGACCAATTAAACTGAATTCCCCATACAGTTTCTCTTTTCCTGTGCTTGGAATACCAGCTCCAACATCTGTTGCTAGTAACTTTAGAGTGATTATTCAGCTGTGGCCACAATTTACAGAGAGTAGCAAAAAAATAACAGAGGCTAAAGTGAAATGAAAAAGAGAGGTTTGGGCTGTGAGATTTTCAGCCAATGGGGGAGATTTATTAGTAGTAAATGCAAAGCCTAGTGGCCAGAAAACTGAAAGCACATATACAGAAAGAGTCAAGGAACAAAGCAGCATCATAATTAATGTAAATTAAAAATTTGCAAGGGAATATTTTCCTTTCTTCTCTTGTTTTATGTCAGAAAGGTTTTAAAACCCAATACAATTTTTCAAAAATAAGTAAAGATTCTTCTGCCTGTTATGAAACCTACAGGGGGGAATATCAACATAAAGTCTTGATGCCTTCATTATGATATTATCTATTCTAAGAACATTCTCAATTATCATTATGATCATCATTAGCATGTTTTGTAGCATGTTCATTTGGTTTTCCTCCTTCTGGAATGTTAATCAAAGATTAAATTTACTGTAAATCAATCAAAAAAACATTTTCTTCATTTTAAGTTTAATCACACAGTGTTGTAGTGTGTAATAAATGAAATATAAAAATACTGATTCATTGTTGACAGTTCTTTCAATAATAATGTGAAAAACCTTGAAGTTTATAGAACTATTACTTTGAGCATAACCTACAGTTACTTTTACAATTTATTAACTAGTATCTTTTATAAAATCTATAATTTGTGTGAATTATTTCTACCTCCCCAACTTAATAATATATTTGCAAACTTAAGGACTCATACATTAGAGAGATTGTTCCTGTAACCACACAAATATACTTTTAAAGACCACTGAATTAAAATGTGAAAGCTGGTTCTTGAACAGCTCCCCTTATTAGGGTAAACAAAGAAAAGCATTAAAAATCACCTTATTACAAATGTAATTTCAGTTACTCTTCTGGCTGTGTTATTATAAATATTTGGTAAAAACATCATGCTCTTATTCTTACGCTTGAAAAAAACTTGTGCATAAACCAGGTCCAAATTTCCTGATACCTAAATATTGTGAACACTCCTCAAAATCCTGTGGAAATGCTGGGCTCTCATGCATGTAGGTATTTAGCTGGAGTGTGCATAGAGAAATCTTGCATCCACCTTAAATAATATTGCTGTATTTTAAGACAGTGAAAGTGTACTATATATTAATTTAATGACAATAATGTTGAGTTTATGGCCTCAGAAGGAGAAAGCAGATTCTGAGTGACAGTAATTTTTAATTGTTTTTGAAAGTGTGGTGGGTTGACCTTGGCTGACTGGCAGATGCCCACCCAGCCACTCACTAACTCCCACTCCTCAACAGGACAGGAGGAGAAAATATGGAAAAGCTCATGGGTCAAGATGAAAATGGGGAGATTGCTTAACAATTATCACAATGGGCAAAACAGACTCAATTTGGGGAAAATTAATTTAATTTATTGCTCATTAAAAACAGAGTAGGATGGTGAGAAACAAAGACAAAACTACAACACTTCACCCTTACCCCCTCCTTATATCCCAGGCTCAACTTCATTCCTTGATTCCTGACTTCTGCCTCCTCCTCCTCCCCTCCCTGAGTGGCACAGAGGGATGGGGGTTGTGGTCAGTTCATAACGCTTCGGCTCTGCTGCTCCTTCCCGTGCTCCAGCACGGGGTTCTTCCCACAGGCTGCAGTTCTTCAAGAACTGCTCCAGCATGGGTCCTCTCCATGGGGTACAGTCCATCAGGAACACACTGCTCCAGCATGGTTCCTCCACGGGCCGCAGTTCCTGCCAGAAAACCTGCTCCTGTGTGGGCTCCTCTCCTGCCAGGACCCTGCTCCTCCATGGAGTCCTCCACCAGCTGCAGCTTCCTCCAGGTCATACCCACCTGCTCTGGCATGGGGTCCTCCACGGGCTGGATACCTGCTCTACCATGGTCCTTTCCAATGACTGCAGGAAATAATTGCTCTGGCATGGGGTCCCCTAGGGCTGCAGCAGAATACCTGCTCAGATATCTGCAGCGCCTCCTCCCCCTCCTCCTTTTCTCACCTCAGGGCTTGCAGGGCTGTTTCTCACACTTTCCCCTCATTTCTTACTGATGGCTAGCACTTTGCCCCTTCTTACACAGGCTTTTCCTGAGATGCCACCATCTTGGCTGCAGGGCTCAGCTGTGCTCTGCAGTAGCTGTGTTGGAGCAGACTGGAACTGTCTGTGTCTGGGGTACTGAAAGTATGTAAAAGAAAAAGATATTTTAGACAACTTCCATTCTACAGTCCTTGCATACACAAAATTCAGAGGTTCAACTTTCAGGCTTTTAATAAAATAGTTGAATGTCATCAAAGTAGATGTTTTCCTGCTAGTATGAAAAATTATAATTTTGCAACTGTATTTTTACTGCATTAGGTTTTGTCCAGGTTCATTTCAGTATAAAAAAAACTTCCTTTGTGCTACAGTCTGACTCCAAATTACAATGCAGCTTCAACTAAGAAATTGGAAATCAATTCCTAAAATATTATATTGACGACAAATAAATGATAGCCAAGTGACAACAGGACAACCTTAAAATTTTTAGACAGAAAATCAACATAAGTGTTCGTGTACATACCAATGGAAAGCAAGCTATATTCTAGGCTTCCTGAATCATATGCAAATTCTTACTTCAGAGACCAGAATAATTTGTGCAGAGAATATTTATGGTATTCCTACTGTGTGGATCAAAATGTATAAAAATATGTGATAACCTTGAATCAGATACCTAGCTCTTTTCTATAGTAAAAAGATATCACAAAACGTAGACCTGAGAAAATCATGCATGAATATTTGTTATCTGCTATAATTTGGATCTGATAATATGGTGAAAGACAGCCCTATAGACTGTGTTGGAAGACAATAAGCAAACAAAAGGGTTGATCATTGAACATGCTGATAGTATGAGGAACAGATCAGATATTAATACTAAAAAGCATTATACATAGGATACGCACAAAGTTCCCAAAAGGTAGAGTTGGAAGGAAAATAGTTTTCCTTTTGTGTCTACCTTATCATTTTCTATTCTATTAATGTTTTCATTTTTTTCATAGTATCAGAAAGACGATAGGAAATACTTCCATCAATGATCTGTTGAAAATACCAAAGTAAATGCTACCCCCAGGTTTTGCTCCTTCCCAGATATCCAAGCTGCAGATGAGAAGTTAATATACAAAAGAATATAAATGGATGGACCTTGAGAACTGAGAGCTTTACGTGAAGACAGAACTGTAGCTGTCCCCAAATTTCATATCTGAGAGTCCAAGCAATAAAAGTGCTCAGTGTTTGGTAAATTTAAATCTGAAATGGGAATTATGTACAAGAATAAAAAGGGAAAAATGTGATTGCTATAATCCATTTTTCTTACCTTAGAAAGAGGTTTGGAAATAACAATGAGATAAGAGGAAAAGTCAATGTTTCCTTTTGTAAAAAGCTAATGGAGACAAAAATCTTAGCCATTGTGTAAAAATACTATGTTTGACCAGATCTGTACAAACTCTTTTGTTCCTCAGTAATGGAACAACATGTAGAAGGAAAGGTTTCCACAGCCAACTGGCTAATTTGAGTGATCTGAAGACTTCATATAATGCAGTTTGCATTTCTTCATAGTTCAGTGTCTCATCATTTGTCGGTGAACACACTGAGAAGAGAGCAAAAGACAGCCAGAGAAGCAGACATGGCAATCAACGTGCTCTGGCAAAGGAATGAAGGGGTACAATTAGGTAGGATTCAGAGGCTGTTAGTAAAGGCAGCAAGGCAAATTAGTAGTGTGAAAAGATGATCTATTATTCCTTAATGAACAGTGCTGCAATTATTTTCTCTCTCTTTATGGCAGGTCTTCGCACCCCACACCCCCCTTTTAATTTTGCCATAGTATTAACTGAGTGAAAGCTCTGTCAATTTTACATCTAAATAGGGCTGGTGCACTTCTGTCTTATATTTCACAGACAGAAATATGCTTGCATTCACTGTGCATTATGTGTGTGGTGACTCTGAGATGTCCAGAATCAGTAGGTCTCATTAGTCAGGTAGTAGTAGGTGCTGCCCCACCTGGACACTGCAGTCAGATTGATTCTATAGCTCACATAAAGATATGCTGGAGGACAGGAAGATTGCATGTATTTCTCTTTTCCTATTCAGCCAAAACTTGCAGGCAGAAAAATATGAGAAACCTTGTTGTTTCATTAGCCTAACATTTAAAAAATAAGGTGGAAATATAAGGAATACACGTTGGTAGGTGACCTTTTTTATTGTTCTGTAAAGTTCAGTATCTTGCGACTTGTCCTGTGAGAATGCAAATCACTAGGGAAATGCTTGCTTATTCAATATAAGCAGTAATAAGCATTAGGGTGTAGCAAAGAAAAAAAGGTGGGAAGTAAATTTTTAAATATCTTTGGGTGAAAAATGTAAGTCATTGCAAGATGGCAAAACTAATGGGTTCCACTTAGGATAGCAGAGTGAGCCTGCTGCCTGATAGCCGTTAGTGAGTCTAGGCTGATAATTCTTAGTTTAAGAAAACCATCTGGTAAGCACCATAGAAGCAAAACTGAATGCCTTGAAGCACTTGGAGCATATAGGCAATAGTGCGTAAGAGGCAAACCTATAGTTTGGGAAATAGCATTTCAAACCAAATGATTTAGACCGAGTGATTAATTTCTGTACATGCTTCAGCCTTGTAGAAACCCCAGCACAGCCTTTCCTCAAGTAATTCTGTTTAAAGAAAGAGTAAAGAAGGCTAGATCCTGTATCCTGTAACCACACTGAGAAATACTGTACTCGGTGAATAACTCATGGAATAAGACACTCAGTGGTAATCAGAACAGAGAACCTGACCTAAAGACAATCTTGGAAGTGGATACATCACTTAACCCTAATCAGAAGGAGAATCAAAGTATCAGATATGTTTATCAATAATTTTTAATCAGACAGAGAAGTATCTTACTTTGTGAGAAACCCTATAATCTTTAATGGGTTACTCACTATGAGTAAGATAACATAATATGGTTTTTATTAATTATTTTTTACTGATATATTAAAGGGATGGTGTAAGATCCACTATCAAACTGCACATACATATCTGTATTATCTATTTTCAGTATCTTTGTATTTCTTAAGAGATTATCACATGTAATACTTCACAGTTGCAAAGATTCAAAACATAAATCCCCTGCAAATTGAAAAAAAAGAACAATTTCTTATTGTTAGATTGTTTGGGGTTTTTTTGTGATGAGAGCTATCCAAGGAATGGAGGTAATGCTTTCAAAATGATGGTAGCACCCAGGCTAAAGCTGAGAAAGAAAAATCTTTCTGAAAGGGTTTAGAAATAGAAAAAAAATGTTCTATCTCTACTAAGTTTTGGGGTTTCTCAATATATACATTTGCATAACTAATATTCAATTATAAAATGCTTTAAGCATTCTTTCATCAGTGATATCATACACATCTGATGTTAAGTAAAACATATTACATGCTTTTTTCTTTTTTATGCATGGATGAACTCCCTTTCCTAGCTGCCATATACTGCAATAAGAGTTCCACTCAAAATCTTTTTCTGGGCAAGAAGGAAGACACCATATACATGGAAATAATAATTTACTGTTATTCCAATTAACATTTTAACAGTCTAATTGTTCAAATAATTAATACAGAAAAAAACTCATTCATAAGACAATTGAAATTGCCATGTGAAACTTCTTCATGTTTACCTGTTTTTTCTGGTGCTAGACTCTCTTCTCCCACGTGCCTCTGGGTCCTAAGCTTCAGTCTTCCTTAATGAGACTGGGAAAGGGAGGGACTTAGAACAGCGCATCAGCAGCATCCTGAGGTCCTCACTGGGAGGAATACGATGTCCATAGTGGCAGTTTCTTCAATTGTTGGTCCATTTGGAGTTGTTTTAAAGTGTTTTCTTAGACCTTCAGTACAAAGCCTACAGCCTTTTATTACTAACAGCAAAATTGTATTTATCAGGCTACAGAGGCGCTGTAGTTATGATATTCCAAAGAAGATTGAATGAATCCAAAATAAAAGATAGTTTAACATAAGTGCCAAGTTCAGCAGATGTTGATGAAAAAAAAAGATGCTTTATAGTCCAAGATCTCCCACAGCTTCTCCCGTTACTCCCCATGGGGATTAAGTTGTCCCTGGAGTTGCCCCATTAGGACAGAGCACATCCTCATCTGTGCTCCACAGCAAACAGCTGTGGGTACAGCTGTTTTCCATCACTGCCATTTTCCAGCTTTGTCTGCTGTTAAGGAGAGGAAAGAGGTGAAGAACTACAAATCTCTTTCTTTCCCTCTCTCAGCACTAGAGCTACAACTTCTACATTTCTTACTCAGAGTGAGAAAATAGAACTGGAGACGATCTCCTCCCTCAGTAATCAAAATAGGTAAAGCAGGTTTTATCCTTAAGGAATTCGCAGAGTGCAAACTTGTCCTCCTATAAAAGCCAGAGAGTCGTTTTAATTCCCCTATGAAAAGACACAACAGGTAATCATGTTCCAGCCCAGCTCAGACAAAACTTAGCAGTCTCATGCTCTTTTTTTTTACAGTGTACAGGGTTACTTCTGTTAATAAATCATTAAGGACTCAAAAAAAGAGGAAGGACATACATATTAGACTTACTTATTTCAAGCCAGAAAACATGGAATCCTTTAGGCATTCAATAGAGAATCATTGAGTAAGCAAATTTTCTAATACTTGTTCAGTTTAGTTTCTCTCTTTTTCCTTTGGAGACCACAGTTCAGCACAGTATATTTACTGGATTCTGTTTTGGATGTCACAGTAATATGATGGCCCATTCATAAAACTAGGGCAAAAGGCAGACTTCCATATTGATCCAGCCTCTCTTGATTAAAATTTACTTTCTAGCTGACTGTGATTTGCAAATTCATCTGTGCTATTTACTCCATCTTCCAGATCAGGGCAGAATGCATTGAATAAAATGAATTTTAATGCATATGCTTTAAGTATCCATCTACACTTCACCCCACATTAGAGTTCACTTTATTCATTGTCTTTCATCTAGTTTTTCCTCTGTGTAATAGCAATCATATTCAACTGAATGCGGATCCTTTTTGTAAGTTTTTCAAAGGCATGATCATACTTTACCAAAATGCAAATATATCCACTGCATATCCTTCATCCACTAATTTTGTAAGTCTATCAAAAAAGCAATCAGGTTTGAGTGGCATGACATGGTTTTTTTCTTTCCTTTTTGTTTATACTCATGCTGATTTAAAAAAATTAATGTTTTTCATTACAGCACTGAGATAATTCAATATAATGAAACGAGTACCCTATAATAATGAAATACAGAATAAATACAAAATGTAAGAATTAGAACTTCATCTAAAAGTTGTGGGTAGCATTCAAATATTTCATTATACTATATATACATTTGTTTAGAAAAGCAAACTAAATAATGCCATGTATAAAGAAATTACCTAATAACAAAGATGTACTGAGCTGATCAATGCTTTTTATTCTCACGGTATTGTTCATCTGTTCTCCCCTTCTAAGCCTGTGGGTTATAATGCTTTTGAACAGACATTTTTCTGACATTGCCGTATAACAAATGAAAGGGTTGTCCAAGCAAAATGAATGTGACCTATGCATTTTCTAAAATCTTTTAATATTTATTCTTTTACTTTCAGGTGTTTGGCACCACGAAGATTTTACAACCAGGTGTAACCATTCTGTATAAAGCAGGCCACAAATTTTTTCAACAGTTCCTGCAGAGAAAGAATTGTTCTTCTCTCCATGTAACTGGGAGATACAAAGTTCAATAACTTGCAGGTGAACTAGAGTATATCTTTTCAACACATATACAATCTTAATTGTAAAACAACAGATTAATTAGTCCCTTGGTAATCTGCTTCAGTGGAATATAACCTTCGTTTTGTACAGCTGAAAATTATGCCCAATTTGATTGTTTTCAGACTTCAGTTTTCAGCTATGGGTCTTGGTTTTTTACTTTATCTGGCAGTTTATTTAGCCTCCAGTGGTCAATATCTTATTCCATCATGGATATTTATAACCCATGATCAACTCTTCTCTTAAACTTCTCTGCACTAAGCAAGAACTACTGAAGTCTTTCAGTATGAGGTAAATTTTCCAAATCTTACCTCTAGTTCTTTTGAGCATTTTCCTATTATTGACAGCTCTTTTTATCTCAATGCATTCACCATTTGTCATATATATTCCTGGCCAGGTATTGAAGCCTGGGCTGGTTGTTTAAAGCAACTGTTGGAGTAGCTAATATTATTACATGAAGCTTTGACTGTATGAATTGCTTCAGAGGGCTGCTAATTATTGTCACATATGCTGCAGCATTCAAAACATGAATGTGAATGTTCTTGGAGCATTTCTTCTCCTTGCAAGGCCTCATATGAGACCCAGAGCTGCAAAGAGATCTTTGGGTTTATCTTTTGCTTGATTGAAGAAGAACAGAATAGTTAGAAGACAGAATTGTGTGGGAGATAAAATGGAAAAAAAGTATTAGTAATTTGCAGTTGTCATCCATAGCAACAAGATGAGCTGACAGTGCCAGGGCTGCAACTGATCTCTCCTTTCATTGATGAGGAGTAACAGTGCTGCTTAAATGTCGGGCATAATGATCACTGAACAATGCATTAACACTACCTTAGTATCTACTGCCTCAACTTCGCAGTTTCAGGTAGGTATCTCCATACTGGTTACACTTCATGATTGTCTATGGAAAGGAAATGAGTGAAATACTAGGAGTTTCTGTAGTAATTTAATGTGTGGAAATTTTTATAATGGAGTTCGAATGCACTTTTCTTCTTTGGACTAAATTTTGGGGTCTGTTCTGGTAATGGCCTTTAGTGGATCAGGCTGTAAGGAAAGTGTAGACAGAAGCATTGTTGCTCCCAGCTTACAAAGGACATCCTATGAAAGATTGAATACTGCAGTTTAATTTTTATTCATTTATTTTCTTTACAAGGAAAGCCACTTACTTGAATTCTTGAATAGTGCATGTAATATTTATTAAGAGTATACCAGAAAAAGGAAATTAGACTGGTAAGAACAGAAAAGCTTAGCTGCAAACCCCAATGTAAGTACATTAACCACCTCAGCAGTTTCAAGTAAATCCTTTTTATTTGAAAATATCTAAATGAGGCTTCCACATATACATCTTGGTTTAGTTTTGGGGTTTTTTTTTTGGTGTTTTTTTTTTTGTTTTGTTTTTTTTTTGTTTTTTTTAACAGATTGTAGAATAGGACAGGTTTCAAATTGAGATAAAGCACTGCTTTTTTTGGATTTTGAGTAGCAAGTCTGTCCCACCGTGGATGGAAGACAACTGTTGAATTGCTGCAACTAACAACAATAAACTCAAGCCTTAATCTGAGAGTTCTTCTGAGAAAAAACTAGAAGCTGGACTTCTGTAATGCAGGAGATTGGACTACATGACCTTGAGATCCCTTCCAACCTAAATTATTATATGATTCTATAAAAAAGGACATAGTGCAGCATTTAGCACTAGCTAAACTAGGTAAGTGTACTCATAGACGTAGACATGGAATTTTATGCAGTTACTTGCTTTACATTTTGAAATACTGGCAATTCAAATTACAACACAGAGGGTGATTTTTATTTTAAAATAAATTATGCATTTAGGACCCCAAATTTGCATTGATAGAAATCTGGATGGACTCAAATATTATATGTAAGTGGTTTCATTTTCTTTTCCTATATAAAAATAAACACAGAAATCTCTGTAAGGTCATATTACAACACTGTGGCAAAGAAAAAGACCTTCAAAGCAGCACTGATGGTGTTTACATTTACTTAGCCCATACAATCCTCACATGAGATTCAGGGCCTTATTTCTTCCTTTAAACCACAGCAAAGTAGAATGGGAGTGGAAGTCTCAAAATCTTATTGATTTTTAAGACTGTAGTAAAGGATATGGTAGGGAACCACCTTGTAATTGTTACAAGTCACTTAATCAAACAATAATGTTCTGTTGTTTAAATGTGTTCATTAGCCAAGCACCTTGGAGGAGCAAAGTGTATGTGTAACTGCCCTGCTGGGAATGGCAGCCTGGCCCCACTCTGTTAGGAAAGTTGTCAATGCTTATCCAATACCATGAGTCACAAAAAAAGAAAACGCTGTAAATTTTCTTCAAAGGATGGATTTCATTAATTAACAGCAGGTGACTGCAAAAGTTTGGAGCAGCAGATCTTCCTTGAGACAACAACATTAATAAAGATATAATGCAGTTCACTAGACAGCAAAGGTTGTTTCTATATATTGATATAATAATTGCAAGTACAACCACTAATGTTAACTGGGCTGCCAGGGAGTAGCAGAAGCCACATGCAGCTGTGGACACCTGCAGCATCCACCACCCCTGCTGGACCCCAAACCCCTGGCTGGCTGCTGTTTTTTCCTAGCCACCCACATTTGCAGTGCCTGGCAGACCAAAAGCCAGCAAGAGCTAAAGCTCCTTTTGCAGCTCTCTTGGACTTGGCTGGTTTGGGGCATTCTCAGGAGTTACTGGAAACCTATCACTCTGGAGCACTACTGTACTATGCAAAGGAAAAATGGATTTCAAGCTGCGTGCACACTCCCCTAAGAGCCTGACGTACCTAACTTCAGAGCTTGGCTGCAAGTCTGCAGGTGACTACCTGCTCAGTTTCAACGTTGCAGCACTGTCGCAGCAGCAGCTAGATTGTGCAGGGATGACAGCAGGCATGTTTTAGGCAGAATCCATGCGTTGGCTACCAAATTTCTTATCTGCTTTGCTGCTGAGCTCACCTACCCTTTCTGTCTTACTCCAGGCTTCTGTTCAGTTTGTATGGGAGGAGAGTCTGCTATCAAACACAGACTCAGGATTACAGCACAGACCTATCCATTGGGTTCAGTGTCCGGAACAAAAGAAAGCAACTTTCTTCCAAAGGCAGTATGAAATCCCTGCTTTTCAGAATAGAGAGAGAGGAAAAAAAAAAAAAAACAACCAAAAAACGAAAAGAAAACAAACACACACTTGTTTTCACAAGCTCATCTCTCTCTTATAAGATATTTTTGCAGTAAGGTAGCATCTTTGTCTGTGTCTATTTATCCTAATGTTTTCAAATATTGCTCATCATCAAGGAATCTGAGTCGTACCGTACTTAATTTTTGGAAAAAAAGAAATTGTTATGTTTCACTTATATTTTTGAAGAACATGAACTAACAGAGTATTGCAGATCAATACCAAGTAGAAAACATAGAAAGGAATATTGAAATATTAACGCACTTTATTAGCTTTTTGTATTCCTCCTTTTAACTGAAATCTGGAATTTAGCTTGAATTTGTACTATAGTTTGGTCTTTAAGACTAGATGATACATAGTCCTTACAATCTATAAACAGAGTATTTCCTGAATACACGATAGTGACAGAAGCCAAAGACAGAATTTGAATTTGTGTGGGAATCTCTGTGGCAAGTGGAACTCAGTTCCCTACAATCACAGGTAGGTAAAAAAAAATTTAAAAAAAAAAAAAAAAAGGCATTACATTATTCTAGACTACAAAGCAACATGAAAAGCATGAAACTCAGATAGTCTTGTGTTGACCTGAAGAGGTATATATATGTTCAAAATTTAACTCTCACCTGGATCTTAATTAACAGTTCTGGATTTTCCTTTGTATGGAAAACAGTATTTCCATATACTCCATCTTCAAATAAGTGAACACCCAGTACTGTATATTTCTCATTTAAATATCAACTAAAATGTTTTGTTTTTAAAGTACTGAGACACTACATTTTGAGACCTTTGAAAATCCTTGCTATACTTAAGGCTGCTCAGCATAGAGCTCTTGAAAATCCAGTTGTAATTTTGGGTGCTGAACCTTCGAAAAATCAATCATTGTGCAATTCCAAAAATATAGGTCTAGATAGGCAATAAACCTAAAAAAATCCCCACCCTGTATATTAAATATACGTTCATTAGTGACTTAAAATGTGAAAAGCAACAGTTTCTCCTTTCTTATCTTAAAACTGGAAAATCTTATATTGGAAGTAAAAAGAACAGGTGGTAAAATATAATGGAGTGAAATAAATGCTAAAGCTATTCTAGTCACTAATTAACCTTGTCTCACTCGATAACAAGCTCAAGAACATTTCCTGCTTTCCTGTACACATACACATAAAAATTACATAGTAGAGGGTTTGAATGAGTTTGGGCTAATTTTTCAAGTTCATTATATTCCAGATTGAAAGGTCTTTTCTTGAAAAAGAAAAAGAAATAATGTCAAATTAGGGGCTATATTTGTTCATGGTGTGGGTTTTTAACACAGTATTTTTAGAATTACTGAGTAGTGTTTCTTAAGGATGTATCCTAAAGTAACAGGAGTGTCATGTGCCTTGCCTAGTCCAAGATGTACCTCACAAAATGCATGCATGCCATTGGCTTGAACCTTTCATTGCAGTATACATTTCTGCTTAGATACATGAAAAGCAAGTATGCAAAGTAAAAAGCCCCTTTTCCAAGACTGCTGTTAGACTGACATTTTGCTTTGCTCCAAATAGGTCAGAAAGAGATGATGATAAGACATATCTTAGTACTTCTGCCCATCTCCCCCTAACTTTGAATATATGTGAAAGTACAGAATATAAATGTGTTGAACTAAAAATTAGCTTGCTACAAACAAAATTTAGCTGCCATATATATTCTGAAGAAACCAAAGGGTTTGAGGCATTAAACAAAGTTGTATAAAACCTTGTTTCAAATTCTATTCTTAAACTTTTCAGGAGCAAGTTATAATTTGCCAAAATTATTTTTAATTAAAGAAATTCACAAATTAATTCCTGTAATTATTACTAGCTCTATAAATTGTTTAGAAGCTTTAATTATGAACATTTAATATTCAAAATTCAAGCTGAATTGTGATTACATATGGTCCTATTTCTGCTCCTCTGCTGGATGAAAATAGCACTTGGAATGAAGGATTTCAGAGTATTAAGAATACACATGCATAAGAGTTAAAAACTATCAAATTGCCTAATATTTACCTAAAACTCACAGTTTCTTCTTGCTTAACACCCTGTTACAGCTAGGGAACACTGATGACAGAGGGAAAAAACTATAGAAATTTGGAAAGAAGTGAAAAGAGTTGGATAAGAAGTGAAAGTAAAGGCAAGAGATTTTAAGACTGAAAACTAAATACATGGTGCGTGTGTGTGTGCAAGTTTGTGTGTTTTATATATTTATGTTTCTGTACATCTGTACATACAAAGACACAACTGTTGACATAAATTTGACCAGTTGTTAGCTCTGTCAACTTTAACCTAACTTTTGTTGCTGTTACATAAGTGCTTTGTGGCTGTAAGTGCTTTCATAATTTCATCATTTTCATTACACTTAATAGAGATTTGTCCCAGGTTAGTGGTATATGGCAATGGGCTGAGGTGATGAAACTTTACTTTATACAGAACACATAAAGAAAAGGGCTATATGCTATATTTTCTAGGACTGCAATGGCATTGATACAGGATCAAGCTCGATGTGCTAACACGGATTACCTGCTTCCCTCTGATCAGTTCCTGTGATGGAGTTTGTGGATTGAGAAAGTACTCTCTCAGTAAAACCTACTGAGGAGCGGCCAGAGAAGTCTATGATTTACACCCACACACTTCTACCAAACAACTTCAGAAAAGTTTAACTAGAAAGCAATTGCACTGCTCTCGTAAAAAAACCAAAAAAACAACCCACAACCAAAAACTAAAGACCCACTGAAGCTTGTAATATTCTATAGGGAAATGAAATCCATTTACTTCCCACTGTGTGTATGAATCAAGACAGTGCAGTTCACTAAGGAATGTCCAATTACACAGGCACCTTTACCCTTTTTGAGTCTATATTCTAGAAAAAGACAGGGAGATGGGCAGAAAAAGGAAGACTTAATACCATCTCATTCATGATAGTTTTCTGTATTTCATTTCCCAGCTAATTAACCTTTTACTGCAGAAAAAGTTCTACATTAAGAAGCACAGCATAACAATCAAACAACTCACCATTACTGAAAGACTGCTTCTAATTTAAAGTATTTCCATTCTTTAGAAAAAAACCTCCTAAGTTTCATAAAAAATATTTCTGTATAGCCTGCTTCCTCATCACCTAAAAAAAAAATCATACACATATGCAGAATTTAAACTTAGAAGTATTTTTTAATTTCAATTTCTATTTTTTAACGTCAAAAATGTTTGTCTCTCAGCAATATAGAAAGATAATTTAGAAAGATAATATTTTTTCATGTTAAAAATTGTGAACAATATATGAAGGGAGTTTATTATGTTCACACTTGTTATATATATTTAACTATACATGCATAATCTGGTAAGTGTCATTTTAAAGAAATAGTACTTAAAATGTATAGAAAGCATATGTACACATACAGGGTCTCCCTCTATATGCACCCACCCATACCTACACCTTGTTTACCTATAAATGCACATATGTGTATATATATTACAAACGTACATACCTTCTGTGTAAAATTATATATGAGAACATATATACGTGTAAATGGATGTGTAGATATGCATTGTCTTTCATTCACTGAACAAAAAGTGAATGAGATGAAGTACCGTATCTTTCTCAGTCACAGACTGCCTAGAAGTCTTTGTACACGGTCATCATCTCTGCATTACCAGAACACTTGGACAGTTGACTCTAAATATAATCTAACTTAAAGAACATATAAGAAAAGTCACTCTCAGAACTAGCCCCTCCTCAACATACTTCTAAAGTGGCCACTCACTGAAAGAGAAATTTCTCCTTGGTGAGATGCTTTACTGCTGCTTTCATTTACCTGACAATCTATTTTGAAGACTTCCTTAGTGACAGATATTCAAAAACTCCTTAACATGAATATCCTTCATTTAAAATCAGTCAGCTAAAAACCTATAAAATGCATCATTTTAATAGTTTGAAAAATCATAGTCACTATTATACAAGAAGTTGGTATAACCAGTTATGCTTATTAAATGGATAACATGTTATGGTTGAAAGATTCAAATAGACTCATTATGCTGAAAACATTTCTGGAAATAGATCTCTCCCCCCCCCCCCCCCCACATTTCTGCATTTTTAGAAATGATATTTCTTTTCCACATTTCAAATGTTACATCTAACAGACAAGTATATTTATGTGCAAATTTCAAAATGATTGAAATTGCCACTTCACAGCCAAAGAACCCTATTAATGACAAGTACTCTAACAAATTGTTCCTGATACCTTTTTTGCTATGCGCCCAAAGCCAAGCTCCTCGGTGCATCACATTGCCCATTTCACTGCTGCAAGGGACACAGCCTATACATGGCCAGTTTATATATAAAGGAAGACAACTTAAATTAGCTGACACTGTTATTATGCAATACATATATCATCATCTGTAGATACCTTTCTCAACTCCTGCTAAGTCACAAGAAGGACTTTGCTGACTTTGGGAGCTGAAGCAGGTCTACAGTGCCCTTCAGGCAGTAAAGACATGGGCCGTGCAGTTTTATATGGAGGGACAGCTTTAAACACAGGCAGTTCTCTAGAAAATCTTTCCTTATGCAAGTGCTCAGGCCTATCATGAAACATTATGAGGCATAAGCTTGGAGATCAGAACACGTACACAAAAGATGCAGCAGCATCAAGTCTGTCAGGCACAGTGTGAAAGTAGATTGACCGTTCTCTCCATGACACCTATGCTACAAGAAAAAGAAAGATAGGAATTCTCTAGACCTTGTGCTATGCCAATAGAGTAAAGTAACATTGCAACAGCACCAATTGGTGGCAGAAGATACTGTTCATCATCTTACTTGCCCTTCTTCAGCATCTACATAACTAGTAGAAACTCCATGATAATTCATTTTGTTCTATGTCAATGCCTAGGAAATCTCCTACAAATTCACTTTGTGATCCAGTAGTTTTTTTACTTTATGGATTACATTCAGAATACTGGAAGATATGAACCCCATAGTTTGAAGATAGGGTACATATATGAGAGCAATAGAGCTCTCTCAGTACCTCATGAAATCAGTAGGGACTTAAGCATCTTTCAGGACCTAGCTCTGTCATTTCTTGCAGAGGAAAATGAGATAAAAGGCTACTGTAAGAAAATAATTGATACTATTCCTCTAGAAGTCTCTGTAAGGATACTGAGGGAATATGCTGACTGTGGAATCTGAGTCTGCTACACTGAAGCTTCATAAATGCAAGATTTTATACCAGGACAGTCAATTGCCAGGTATTATTACCAAGCTAGCTTTTTTAAAAACTGATGCTTAATGAATGTTAATGAGGAGAACATGATTATTCTTCTATTAGAGGCCTCTGAGATCTGGTTGGGAAAGACATCAAAAGGGTAAGTTTTATTTTTAAAAAATATAAAAACTGTGAGATTAGCTTCTAAATTACTGTGTTCTAACTCACTTTAATTGATTCTCTTATTTGGACTTGTTTGAAGTTTGACATCAGAACCCCAGTGGAAACGTAGCCATGGCTTTAAGTACCAGTTTGGCCTATGTGCTACTGCACAAAATCTTGCTTGTCTTGAAATACATATATAAGGCCTAAAATTCTGATAATAAATAATAAAAAAAAAATCTAGTTGGTGCCATGAAAATACTGAATTCATTAATGAACAATTTTCAAATTATAATTTGAAGTGTATGAGCACATAAGATAGGAAGACTGAAATTTTCTTAAGCTCTGCAGAATTTTCTTTCTGACAGAGGTATCATGAATTCTCTTTTGTTATGATGAACCAGAACAAACATTTTTAAGATATTGGTGCTTCCCATGGAACAGAAGTTTGACTAGTTCTACCCAGAAGGAGGTGTGATGATTTAAAATGGGGTTACTTATCATTATGAAAGTCTATGCTAACAAATAGACATCTCAACATCTAGTTTAAAATCTCTGCCTCCACACTAGAATAAAGTGAGAAAATACAGATGCTGGAAAATGGAATTGTACCACTGAAACAAGAACATCCTGGAAGGAAAAATATTTCTGAAAATATTTAATCTTAAACAGGAATGTTCTCAACTTAAAATAAAACAGGCTTCTTGTCTTACAGAGGTTTAGAAGGATGTTCACACAGTATTTAGGTGTTGATTGGTAAATGACTTTGAAATTTCTGAATAAAACTTGTTAGTAAATTCATATTGGACTCTTGGACTGAAAAACAAAACCAAACAAACAAACAAAAGCAAAAATCAACCAACCAACTAACCAACCAACAAAAAAAAACCCTACCCAAGCAATTAATTCTAAGCAAAGTATGTAAAATGAATAGTTCTGTTATGGACTAGGTCTAAGTGTGACCTGAACTTTACATTTCTGGATAATATATTTGTCCTCTATCTTCCCTAAAGGATGGAGCACATGTCTCCTAATAGGGGAAGTTTCGTATTATAAAAGGCAATGTGATCTTGTGGTGTAATCACTCAAAGTGAACACAAGATCTGATTCAGCTTCCTGCTGCATTTAGGGAAGCACTGAAAGGAATGCAAAAACATAAAGAAAAACCATTTCCTTCCCATGTCCTTTTGTCCCTGAAGCTTACTACATCATTTTGATGTCTGCTGGAAGTCCAGTGACTTAAATGGACTCAAGCCTCACCCACTAAACACTGATACCAATGAGAAAAAATAACCAATTATTTCCAAGAACTGGATTGAGCCTTTAGGCATTCACTAGAGAAAAACACTTGTGCTATTCATGAATGATGCTCAAAAGGACACATTGTCATAAGCATTGCTAGCACAGGTAGAACCAGATAGTAAAATGTCTTTATAATTAAAGCAGGAATGGGGAAAAACAATGAAAAGACAGACGAGGAAAAGGAGGCAAGAAGGTCAGGAGTTAGCACTTGGAAGTCAGTTTTCCACAGAAGTGCTAGGTAATGTTAACACAGAAAAGAAGAGGCAAGTAAATGGAGAGGAGAAAGCAAAAAGAAAATAACAGTCCTTAAACAACTTTAAGAAAATACATGTTTTGCTTCCCTACAGCTTCTGGAATTGTTTGCCACCTCCAAATTCTATGGTACCTTAAACCTCAGCTATAAGTATTAATGTTTAGGAAGATTATAGCTCTCTCTCAAAGACTTGGTTATATCATTATATAAACTGCAAATATGCAGTGTTCCTATGCAATGTTCTTTGTACTGTGTATTTGTGGAATTAAAATTTCAGTCTATATTCAGTTCAGGCTTTCAGTCCAAAGCTCTGGAGACAAAATTCACCCTGTGCTGCATCTATATTTGAAGATAGCTAGTGAAAACAGAGTCGAATTTGACAGCATCTAACAAAGTGTATCCGTTTTCCCTGTTGCCAGCTTTGTGCGTTTCCTTGGGAATCCCGTACTGGGGAGACAGCAAGGGCAGACAGTCTGGGGACACAGAGGAAAGGGTGCAAAGAACAGCCACTGGAAAAGCCTGCAAGCCCATAACTCAGCTGCCAAATCTACCTCCTCTATCATGCCCGTGGGGTTTTGGTAGATGATTAATAATACCGGAAAATTCTAACTAAAGCTGACTATGTAAGACTTCATAAAAGTTGCACACTTGGAAAGTATTCACAATTCGTGGAAGGTCAGACCCTTCTAATTATAACTTGTCTTCCAATGTTTCTCGAATTTTCTGTCAAAATGCTTGGAAATTTTTTTTTCCCTTGTTTGTCTGTTCATCTTTTTAGAGTAGATGACTATCTAGAAAGCATTTTTCACGTTGTGTATTCTGAACAGCATCCTCCCAAGAAATTGCTTTGAGCCTTAGAAAGGTCATCTATGGGAGCACAGAAATATAAATTGGTGAGAAAATTACTGGATTTTTTATTTACACTAATATTGACTTTTAACACATATTTTAAGGTCGAAAGAATTTTGTGCATAGATATGAATTAAAATCAATTCTGTTCTGATAATTATTTTTAAACTGTAACATACATCTTACTGATCACCACCCCAAATTAATTAATTTTAGATACAGTTAATAGCTGTCCACAGGTCTATGTGCAAATCCACTCAATATTTTAATACCTCAGTTTTTAAGGTCAATATAGGTCTTATTTCATTGGAAAGAGGAGTAAAATTGAATTAAATAATTAGAAATATTTTTAACTTTCAAGTCTAGATAGAATCCAATTTGCAACAGCTTCATCAAATAATTTAGAATCTGTTCAATAATAAAGGCACTTGGTACAATTATAGTGTACGGATCTGGCCCAATGTGTGTGATTATCCTGTAGCTGCTCCCTTTTCCAAACTGATGGAGTATCTTGACAATTCCTTTTAGTCATAGGTAACTTGAATTATAAGGTCCCATGCCCAACAGTTCTGATTTAAATCTGTTTTAAAAACAAGTTTAGCAGACTTCTACTCCAACAGAACCATGGAGACACATAATTGTATATGTATATACTAAATTAGAATTGTTCAGCCATTAGGAGTAGAAGAACATGTGTGTCAGATAACTGCAAATTTTCTAGTGAAGCCAGCAAATCCTATAGGACAAAGTCATGTCAGCTTTTTAATGAGAGAAACAACCCTGTCAAGGCTCTTTCACCTCCAGGGAAACAGAATACTAACGTAGTACCTGTTCTTCTTATGAATAGTTATCAAGTTTAAATTTCTTCTACCTCAATGAAATCACATTGAGTTCATTATAGTCTCATTTCCTGATCCAGAACCACTTAACTTACTCTTATATTAATGCTGATACCATGCATATACTTAATCATGTCTACATTTTTCTTTTACGGGAAAATCAAAAGAAGATCTGGCATGTAAGTTGCATATCAAATGCAAATCCAGTATGTGACATTGTTTTTTTTTTTTTACTATATTTTTTCAAACCACAAAATTTTCATAACTATTTAAGCAGAATTTAGTTGTTGCTGAAACCTGGTGGTTCATGCTTTTTCCCATACCCTATCCTCCACATGCATTATGTTGTGTATAACTAAAAAACAGTTTTTCACAGTTATCTAGCTTGCACAAAAATCTCAGCACCTAAATCCTTGATGAATGCATCACTAAACAGATTGAAAAGGAAATGATATGCTGATGTGGATTGCAAAGTCATATGGAATTGCTCTATAGAGGATTTTTCCTATGTAGTGAACCCTAGTAAAAATATTGCAATATAGTAAGTTTTCAGGAATGATTTTTCAAGTATAGGCATTATAAAAACAGTTTCCTGGTTCATCTATTTCCCAGATATGCTTTTTCCTCAGTAACAAACATCCCACCTTCAATCACTGTTGTGATTTTTTTTTGCATCTGTTTTTCTGTTAAACATATATCTGAAAAAAAGGGCTGGATTCCGGTCTGGTTTAAGCTACAGGTTTCTAGAGCAACCTCACCAAAATCAATGGAGTTTTTCATCATGTGTCTGGAAGTCAATCTGTTTCTTTCACAGCCTCCCTTATGGATTGATGGTAATGTCCTTATTTCTGGTGTTTTTTAAATTTTTTTAAAATATATATCACTTGGTTATGTCTGGTGTAATATGAACCAGCTTTGATATAATTATTTGAGATACTGCTGTTGTTCATGGAGTACCAATATGTACCTCTGCCTTAAAAACCATGGTAAAGTGCTTCATGTTAAACTTCATTCTGCCCTGGCTTAAACTGCTACCTCTACTCCGTGTACACAGTTTAAAGGTAGTTCTTCACTGTATTGCAGTCACTGCTGTGTAGGTACAACCTGTGACAGGTTTCCTGGTTTCAATCTTGTCATATACGGAGCTGCAGGAGCTGCTAAAATCTTCTCAAGATTTCCAGAACTCTGTGTAGGATATTTCTCATACATACCGTCATGTGGGTGTTTACTTAGCATGACATAGCTTCAAACCATCATTGCCTTTTATCCCCTACGCAGTCTGAAGGCGTTTGACAATGCCTTCCTGATTCAAATGTGAGAAAAGAGAGACTTAGCTAACTGTATTCTCCAAGTCTTTAGCTACAGATTAATCACCCCAGTACAGCAGCAACTACAATATTCTAATAATTATACTTTACTTTTCCCTACAAAGCAAAGAAATTTTCAGCTACTCATATTAATCCAAGGAGTAATTTCTACAAAGGCAGGTGGTTACAAGATCTGAGTCTGATCTCATACTCATTTTACCAGGTAATAGTCCAAATGTTTGTTTTAAATTACTTTTCCAAAATTAAATCCAAGACCGGCTAATTAGTTTGTCTTTGTCTTTCCTATGTTATATGTTAATTCTTGCAAATAAAAATCATAATGGGTTAAATTAGATTAAACCTCTGTAAATTTTTGTTGTCTCCCTCTCTTATCTTTTGGGATCAGTGGCCAGTTGTGAACCATATCATGAAGCATGCACTCTGCACCTGTACTGCCGTGGTGCTTGGGGTTCTGCCCGTGGGGTGAGAACCTCCTTAGGCAGATGTTGCATATTCTTGCCCCTATCCCAAGAGCTTAAATTCAGACACAAATCCTTTCCACTAGCTTACAACTTCTATTAAGTTGCACATTTTTAATCTTTAAATACATGTACATACATGCATACCTAAATGCATGCCTGTAAAATGTTGTATGAAGTGCTAGCCCTTAGAACATCTTTCTTACATACAAATTATATCCTGCCTGAAAGCTTCCTTGGAAATGTTTAGATTCGTTGTATTATAAAAGTGCACGATTTTGTCAGGATGCATCGATTTCTGGCTGTATATTAATTTTGCTGTAAAATGCACTGAGATGATAAGCTTACAGCAACTCAGTCCAACTCAATTATGTGCATCCTTCCAGGTGAAGACAGCAGGACTTCATGCCATTTTTGCCATTTCACTATTTTACAGCTCAAATTTCTACATGGAGCCAGAGCAATCTAGAATTTAAAATGTCTGTTAAACTTCCCATCCCTCTGGCAACCAATATGGCAGCTGCTTTACTGGATCAAGAGCAATTTGCCTTCTTGGAGATTAACTTTGGGAAAATGAACCCATCCTTGTACAACAAAACTTGCTTTAAACATGAAGCAGAATGGCCTAAGTTTTGATTCATGCATATTTGGCCCAAGTCATGCAACCCCACATCACTTTCACCTTTACTTAAAGACTACACTTCTGAAGAGGAAACTTATTCCTCTGAAAAACATCTTTGTGCTTTAGCTCTATTTCCCTTGAGGCTGCCTCCAGGAGGCAAAAATAATCTGAGGAGTAGACTTTCCAGCTCTAAATCAAATAACTGGAGAATGAGAGGGCATCTTTTGTGAAGACAACTTTCTTCAAATCTTTTCCTTTGATGTTGATTCTGTGCCTTGGGATATGCTGACAGAAGCTGACATATGAAAGGGTGGAATCAATACCAAAATAAACTCTAATGGCCCAAATTTCAGCTTGCACTCATTACTTATTCATAAAAATTCTTCAGGATCATAAGTTTTTAACCACTGCATTAAAAACATCAAGCAAAATCTAACTTACCGTGTGCATAACGACACATACACAGGATTTTACATGGAGATCTTCTTTTAGAAAAATGTTACAAAGTGCTGCAGGCATCACCTTTTGTAATTTAAAACATCCTCATGATTTCTTAAGAGATAGAGTGTAAACTTTATAAGGGCGGTGATCCACCTTACATTCTACATAGCTTCTGTGCAAACTATACCTTTAGACAGCTTGTGATGTGACAAATGTAACAGGTGCATTTTCTTCTTTGTGATTGCTTTAAAAGAAAATTTAAGAGGGGGTTATTTTTAGAAGTTTATTTCCCTGAAAGATCAGATAGTAATTTCCTTCACTTCTCCTCCAGTCTTCCTTTTCTTTGTATATACCATTCTCTAATAGTGAAATATACCTCCAGATCCACACAGTATTTCAGTGTCAAATGTAACCATTTTCACCATACTTCACTGGATGCATAGCTTGTCTATATCTTTGAAAGTTTCATTCTATAACAGACATACAGAGAGAAAAAAACACTAGTTGCATAAGGACAGTGGAAACAATTCTGAAAGATCCAACTACTTTTGCATTCAAGTCCCCCAGTTATCTCTACTTTAAAAGATAAAAAACATTAAGTTTTATTTCTGAGCACACTCTCCAGGTTATCAACTAGAAAATAATTTTATTGCTGGTAATTCTAATTGGACACTGAAGATTGAGATTCAGGATCCACAATCAGTCATCCAATAAATCTGAGGAGTTGACATAGGAAAATTTTTCATCTAATTTTCACTTCTTTTAATTCATATTTTCTTGACATTATTGCTGTCTGTATGTACCACAGAACTCTGTAATGGGAGAAATGCATTGGTACTATTTCTAGAAATCAGATCTCTGATGTCACTAGACAAAAAAGCAGTTTTCCTCTATGATAATTACCAGGTTTCATTCAAATATGATTGTAATTTATGGAGTAATATCTTAGCTAGGTGATTAATTGATCAAAGATGTCTTCCTAGAAGGGCAAAATAATCAATACACATCAGCACAAAGGTGCTACAGTCACTACAATACATCACAAATTAATGCTTTTAGACCCCATTTGTCCCAAACATTAGTAATAATTAAACATTAGGCCAAACTTACAGTGTCCCTATAATAAGCCAACCTGACTGAGGAGGATAAATTTGAACCTGACTTTTAGCTGTTCACCCTGTCAAAATTCATGATCCCAAGTAGCATTTTATTACGTTCTAATGCTCATTTTATTACATTTATTCCTTTGAAAGATACTGAGATTTCAGTGGTAACAACAGCCCAGTAAGCCTGTCACTGCAACTGTTCTTGTCATACATAGTCACAGCATTTACACATCAGTACCTTCAGGCAAGTATCTAAGTGCACTTATCAGCATTTCATAATGCACTTATGTTTGTAAGACAACGTAGGAATTTCAAGAATCATTGTAAAGAGTGCTTCAAAGAGGTATAGGAAGCTTGATTGTTACTTTAGGAAATTATGAACCCTTTAGAATACACAGGTTGTGAGAAATTCTTCGAGGCTAGCAAAAGTCTTTAAAAGCCTGGTTATACTAAATAATGCTAATCAATTAGTTCTTAACAAGCACAGTACAAAACCCAGCTCAACCGTGGCAGGTGGCAAAGGTGGTAGGAAAGGATGAGTTTTGCTGAAGGGCCCTTCTGGCATACAGGGTCAGGTAGAAAAACCTCAAAAAAATGTGGGAAAGGGAGAAGAGGTGATGTGGGCACCTTAGACGAGACAGAAACAAGACAAACTGATCACAGATGAGTGTTAGAGAACTAGTATGGACGCAAGGGAAAAAAGCTCATTGGTGGAAGGACTTAATGAGTTAGTAAAGTAGTTAATTTGGCAGCTAATTTTCAGAAGGTTAGAAGTAAAGTAATAATGACTCAAGGAAGAAGGGGAAGAATTAAGTTTGTAATAGTCAAGAAGGAAAATAATAATGATCGTAGAAAGTTTTTCTGTCGGGTGGTCAGATAGGGACAGGAAAACACAGAGACTGTCTCACATGTTACATCCAGTGTAAGACCAACAAGGTGACCTGCTTAGTGGATGAGAAAAAGGCTGTGGATGTTGTCTACCTAGACTTCAGTAAAGCCTTTGACACCATTCCGCACAGCATTCTCCTAGACAAAACTGGCTGCTCCTGGCTTGGACTGGCATACTCTTCGCTGGGTAAAAAACCTGGCTGGATGGCCGAGCCCACAGGGTTGTGGTGAATAGAGTTAAATCCAGTTGGTCGCTGGTTACAAGTTGTGTTCCCCAGGGCTCAGTATTGGGGCCAGTTCTGTTTAATATCTTTATCAATTATCCAGATGAGGTGATTGAGTACACCCTCAGTAAGTTTGCAGATGACACCAAGGTGGGCAGAAGTGTTGTTCTGCTCGAGGGAAGGAAAGCCCTGCAGAGGGATCTGGGCAGGCTGGATCAATGGGCCAAGGCCAATTGTACGAAGTTCAACAAGGCCAAGTGCCAGGTCCTGGACTTGGGTCACAACAACCCCATGTAATGCTGCACGCCTGGGGAAGAGTAGCTGGAAAGCTGCCTGGCAGAAAAAGACCTGGGGGTGCTGGTTGACAGCCAGCTGAATATGAGCCAGCAGTGTGCCCAGGTGGCCAAGAAGGCCAACGGCAGCCTGGCCTGTATCAGAAATAGTGTGGCCAGCAGGAGCAGGGAGGTGATTGTTCCCCTGTACTCGGCACTGGTGAGGCCACACCTCGAGTACTGTGTTCAGTTTTGGGCCCCTTCACTACAGGAACGACATTCAGATGCTGGAGCGTGTCCAAAGAAGGGCAACAAAGCTGGTGAAGGGCCTGGAGCACAAGTCTTACGAGGAGCAGCTGAGGGAATTGGGGCTGTTTAGTGTGGAGAAAAGGAGGCTGAGGGGAGACCTTATCGCTCTCTACAACTGCCTGAAAGGAGGTTGCAGCGAGGTGGGTGTCAGTCTCTTCTCCCAAGTTACAAGTGATAGGATGAGAGGAAATGGCCTCAAGTTGCACCAGGGGAGGTTTAGATTACATATTAGGAAAAATTTCTTCACTGAAAGGGTTACCAAGCATTGGAGCAGGCTGCCCAGGGAAGTGGTGGAGTCACCATCCCTGGAGGTATTTAAAAGACATGTAGATGTGGTGCTTAGGGACTCGGTTTAGTGGTAGACTTGGCAGTGCTATGTTAATGGTTGGACTTGTTGATCTTGTAGGTCTTTTCCAACCTAAAAGATTCTATGAAAGGGTGCTGAAAACGGCTTACAAAGAAGTCAGAAAAGAACAAGGCATGCAAAAGTTGAGACTTTTTTTCATTTAAGTTTTGGCTAAATTAAATGAAAAAAATCAATAGTCTATGCAATAGGATTATTGTTAGTAATCAGGAACATGAAGGGTTGGGCGTCATGTTGTTGGGCACTGTAAACAGTTAGTGAGAAGGAGAACATACAATATGCATAGAGAATGTGTGACATGCAGGAGAAATAATCATCTCAATTTTGCAGAGGGAAACTAAACACATATCAGTCACCTATTAGCAAATTGCTTCAAACATTGAAATATTTTTGTTTCTGTTAGATTTAAGTATGCATTTGTAAGCTTTGCAGAATTGTATGAAAAGAGTGGAAAACTTTGATGTGCATCCCTGTCTAACAGAAGCACAGATAGGGAGGGAAAGGCTATCCTTCTTCTTTCAGTGCTTGTCTTCATGGTGCAACTCTTCCAAACAAAGGTATGGAAAAAAATTAAATTGCAATACCTTTTCTGCAACAATGACCCTGTAAGAACTCTTATTTTTGAAGGAGGGTAGCTAGTAGTAGCTAAACTTAATACAGTTACAGAATTGGTTGTTATAGCAGGAAAAATATTACTCCCATCTTGAAATAGCAATGTCCCCATGGAAGACATATTACTGAATAGCTGTTCCAGATAGACTGCTTCCATAATCCTAGATAGTTCAACAGTTATAGTCTGTGCATGTGGTACCTAAGAGAGGCGATTGTCTTTCAGTGCTTGCAGTCAAGGAGTCAAAGCAGTAAAGAATTAACAAAAGATTAATTATAAGATTATATATGGAAGTTATCAAAGTACAAGACAATATAGCTAAAGCCAAATGTATTTATTCAGATACCAGGCGATTTTAGAGCTCAAGTAATCATTCCTTATAATAGAATCTCCTTTAAACTGGAGTACAGCCCTACTTCATGATTTTATGGTGTCAATATCATAATTGACATCCTAGCTAATCTTTGTTGGAAATGTAGGGGATTTATGAGATACAAATTTGTATTTGAAAGCAGAAGACTTTAAATGAAGCACTTAATCACATAATTTTTAGTTAGTGTTAATCATCCTTTCTGTTAGCACTTTCTTAATCTGTTATACCAAATGTAAATATATATACAATAAACAATTTAAAATTGGCATTCTGAAAGCCAGAATTTCAATATTCAGTAATAAAACAAAATAGATGCAACAAATACACATTCTCAACTTTCCAATCATGTACCACAATATAAATATTCTGAGACTATTGTACTATTCCATTAAATGCACACTGAAGGAAAAAATTGCACACTTTGGTCAAATCTATATTTTAGTGTAATGAAACTTGCCACTTCAGGCTACTGTCCAGTAATATTAAGAAATAAAATCACCAATTTATAGTGATTATCTATGCTCACATATTTTTTAATATCTTTTCTATTCTCTGGGAAATATAATGTTTTCTAGATAATAGATGCCACTTGAGCAATGAAATATTTACGACAACAAATCTTTCTCTGCTCAGGACAGAAATTGTTGTCATTGGTAGAAGATACAAGTGTTTGAAATCAAAAGCTTTGATTAATAAGGATGTGTTTGGAGTTGGAAAAACACAGAAGCAGCTGATTTCTTTAGATTGTCTTATAATTAGCAAATAGCTCTCTAAAACTGACTAAGTTATACTGGTAAGATACCAGCTTCATGTTCAGCAGACTTACATTCATTTTCAAAGTTATAATTTTCTTTTGCATCCATGGGATAGTAACTTAGGGCAAAATCCCGATTCCACTGAAATCAATGGCAAAACTTCATTGACCTACCCAAGTCCAAACTCAATTTACATTTGTTATTTGCTTTTTGTGAATAAAATAGAAGCAGAATCTCACATCCTTTCTCTTTCCTATTTAAATTGCAACAACTTTAGTGCATGGACTGTCTTTCAGACGTAATACATAAGTAATTTAAATGTAATTTTTTACTTTCCTCCTTCTTTTTACTGTCTCAATTTGCACACTTTTCAGAACAAGGATGAAGCATATAGATATATACAGTGTATAGTTAATACAGATATATACAGCATATACAACGTTCATTTTCCACAGGCAGGATTTGATATGTATACTCCTGGATGTACACATGTGTTAGCAGTATCAAGTCACATGGATCCAGATCCTCATTTCAACTTTTAAGGCATACTGAAATACAAAAGTGCAGACAATCCTGAGCTCATCTGCCTACATTCTGACCTGGCCAGAAATGAGGCACTTACACTTGTCAGAACAGACAGCTGAATAGGGCCACAGCGCACCCAAACAAATATGTCATGCGTTTAATTTACAGCTGTATGTCTCCTGAATCAGCTTTGCCCTGTGTTCAATTGCATCCACCTACTTCTAAATCCTTTCTTGTAGTCATGACCTTCAGCACTACTATAAATGACAGTAATCGCTTCTGTTAGCATACTTAATATTCCCATGTTTCGGGGATCACATTTTTTTTTTTCTATTTAACATTATTGAAAAATAACATGCATTTATTGCATTTTCCTATGTAATGATAAGGAAACTTTTCCCAACAGTTTAAATGGAGAATTAGATCAAATATTGCTGTGGAATTTTTCTATATGCCTACTGTTATTTCATTCTAAATACCTTGCAGTCTTTACAATGAAATGTTTAATAATGTTTATTTTTTAATAATTTGTTAATCACCAAAATTAGGGATCAGTCTTTTGTTGCTTTTCCTCCTTTAAGCAAAGAAGAGGTGGGTAAGGACTGTGGGATTGGCTGCTTCTACAGGGCAGCAGAGAATATTTTATTATTTCACTATGTTTACAGGTTTGAGGAAGTAAAACATAATGACCACAGAAGCACTCTGTGGTCTTAATGTATGTCATCTATCTAATGCCCTGAAGAATAAGATATCATATTCTGTATATTTAAATGTGCTTCTCCAATAAGGTTGCTGTTTTGTTGTTCTAAATTTTGAAAAATCACAGGAGGTATGTTCACAAAACCCATTAACAAATAAGGTTTGTTCTCACACTTCCTGCACACTGTTTTGAAAATTGATCCCTAAGGGCCTAATTAGCTATTATGCACTTTTCCTACTGAAAAAAGAAAAGGAACTTTTATGCTTAAAATAACTTTAGCAACCAAAATCTTCCAGAAGATTTAATCTCTCTTATTCACTGTCTCACCTCAGAATTAAGAAATCCCATTGGGCTCAATCCCAGCATCCAGTGAAAGGACCACACAGCTTCACCCCACCGGCTATCAGTATTTGTCATCTGCATTAAAAGCTGCAAATTTAGCATGTCTTAATCCTGCCACATGCTAAGTCCTCTTAACTTATGTTGAAATTCGATAGGAAAAAGGAGAAGCTGGACCCTTCAAAAGAATCAGCTGAAAGTGTAGGTGCTTCTGTAGCATATTGGACTGAAAGAAGACAATGAATATGAGGAGTATTCAGAAAAGGTAGGTGTGGCGGGTTGACCCTGGCTGCACGCCAGGTGCCCACCAAAGCCGTTCTATCACTCCCCCCTCCTCAGCTGGACAGGGGAGAGAAAATATAACAAAGGGCTTGTGGGTCGAGATAAGGACAGGAGAGATCACTCACCAGTTATCGTCAGGGACAAAACAATCTCAGCTTGGGGAAAATTAACTCAATTTATTACCAGTCAACCAGAGCAGGGTAATGAGAAATAAACCCAAATCTCAAAACACCTTCTCTCCACCCCTCCCTTCTTCCCGGGCACAACTTCACTCCCGGATTCTCTACCTACCCCCCCCCCAGCAGCACAGGGGGGCGGGGAATGGGGTTTACGGTCAGTTCATCACACTTTATTTCTGCCGCTTCATCCTCCTCAGGGGCAGGACTCATCACACTCTTCCCCTGCTCCAGCGTGGGTCCTTCCCATGGGCTGCAGTTCTTCACGAACTGCTCCAGCATGGGACCCTTCCATGGGCTGCAGTCCTTCAGGCACAGACTGCTCCAGCGTGGGACCCCACGGGGTCACAAGTCCTGCCAGAAAACCTGCTCTCTGGGCTCCTCTCTCCACAGATCCGCAGGTCCCGCCAGGAGCCTGCTCCAGTGTGGGCTTCCCATGGGGTCACAGCCTCCTTCGGGCACCCACCTGCTCCGGCGTGGGGTCCTCCCCGGGCTGCAGGTGGATATCTGCTCCACCGTGGACCTCCGTGGGCTGCAGGGGGACAGCCTGCCTCACCATGGCCTTCCCCATGGGCTGCAGGGGAATCTCTGCTCTGGTGCCTGGAGCACCTCCTCCCCCTCCTTCTTCACTGACCTTGGGGTCTGCAGGGTTGTATCTCTTTCATGTTCTCACTTCTCGCTCCGGCTGCCGTTTCTGTCTGTCCCAGCAACTTTTTTTTTTCCTTCTTAAATCTGTTATCACAGAGGCGTTACCACTATCGCTGACGGGCTCAGCTTTGGCCGGCAGCAGGTCCGTCTTAGAGCTGGCTGGTATTGGCTCTGTCAGACACAGGGGAAGCTTCCAGCAGCTTCTTACAGAAGCCATCCCTGTAACACCCCCCCCCCCCCCCCCCCCAAAACCTTGCCACACAAAGCCAATACAGTAGTGTATGATTATAATGACTTGGAAGTCTCACTTTAAGATCTCCATGATGGCAGGAATGGGCATCTTAATTATTTTCATCTCTCAAGCATTCTACTAATTTGTCCACAGCATTTAGCAAGTGAGTGCTCAGCTGCATATAAAACGTAGGACAAGGGATGTCCCTCATAATATTAGAAAAATATTACTCAAAATGCTTCAGACAGTATTTTTCTTGATATTGAATATCCACTTACTCCCACTGGCTCGCACTTTCATATTGTCCTGTTGAACCATGAAGTGACATGCACAAGTGCTTTCTACAAAGGTCAAAATTCTTGCCCTTCATAGTTACCATCTACACTCTTGCAGGTGGAATCCTCAAATTAGGAGTTCTTTTAAGTCAGTTATCTTCATAAAAGTGAATTTTACCAAGAGACACTTCCTAGCAATTCAATAATCTGTTTGGCAAATGTTGGATTGTGGGATATTTACTCCCTGCTCAGAACAAAAGCAAAATGAAAAACATGTTCTTAAAAAACAAGAATGAGATTAATACAGTGCTTAATTCTGACTTTATACTTCTCAGAAAACAAATAAACGGTAAATTTTCATTGTGATTCAGACTTCTCAAAGGTTACTAGAGCATTTTAAAACTACTGTAGAATAAAAATAATTAACAACAAAATGTTCTTGTAGAAAAAAAAAATCAAGATGTTACATTCTGAAAAAGGTTAAATGAAATGGTTTGGCACTAATGATGTTTAAAAAAAATCTGAAAACTAAATCTGCCAAAATTTATATTTTTCCTAGAAATGTTTTATTTTCAACAAATCATCATTTTACATAAAAAATATGTTTTAGGAAAATTTAAATGAATAAAATTATTTGAACCATATCTAGTGTGATACTAAGAAATATGATCTCCTAGCTTTAACTGACGGTGAAAGAGTATTCCCTATTAGAGGACAGATTCAAGAAATGTTATATCACAGTTTGAAAAACTATATAAAGCAATGCAGACTTGTGTATTTGAAGGCTAAACCTGTGTGTTCACCAGTAAGTTGACCAGCAGTATTTTAGAGAAAGAGAAATGTAAAAGTAACTATTTTGAGTGGTTTAACTAGATAGTCAACAATAGCTGAAGTGGTAGATGAATTGTAGGTTTTATAGCATGGCACTGTAGTTAAACAAAAGACTTGTCAAATACACATTCTTAGTGACATCTAAAGACATTAAATGATTAATTACTGTTAATAGTAATGGAAATGTTCAAAGAATAAATGGCAGTGGGGTAGGGGGGTCCGTACTCGCACAGAAAACAAAACCTAAGATTAGCACTGAAGTAACATAACTATGTCACTACAGAACGCAAATTAGTTACATGTGATCACCCAAATATGAGTACCTCACTCTAAGCATTTCACCACAATTTACTTTTTTGATTAAATCACATTAAAAAGAACAGCCATTCCTAGTCCAAGTATTTTTGAGTTTGATTAAAAGACTATGACAAAACAGCATTGAAGCATAATTCATTGCCAAGTCATTTCCATTGTTGGCTCATGCGTAATAGATATAAACCTGGTATTTTGGAATACCGATTTCAAAAGGAACTCTGTGTTCATTTGTAAAACATTTAGAAAAAAAAAATCAGTGATAAAGACATGTTTTCTTTTGGTTTCCTGATAATTAACCTTTCTTCTACGTATCACCCAAGCTAAATTTATCCCTTGGTATTTTCCACTGATTTCACCATAGTTCAGGCATGATGAACTTCAGTATTTTTTTTTTTTTAATAAGGAATTTTATTTTAATGCCAATGCTGTATGATGTTATTACTGTGGGAAGTAGCAAGCAAAGCAGGCTGAGAGATAAAACAATCATAGTGCAGAATCATATGTACTATAAGCACTAAAGGGGTAAAGGGCAGTCTGGTTTTCCTGATGGAAATCCATATGACATGAAATACACAGAACAGCATTTTACTAGACCTTCCATATTTTTCAATTTAATTTCAGATTCTAACTTCACATTTTATATTCTCCTAGCTAGTAAGGGTTTTAAAGAACTTGCACTTATTGTGTATTTTGCAATTATAATAAGGTTGAACAATTATACAGAGAGATTTTTTTTGCTATTTATTTCTCATTTGATACTTTCCCAAAAGCGTGAAATCCAAATAAAGTCTTTGCAACTCTAAAAGAAGGGAAAAAGGTGCAAAAAGCTATTTATAAGTAGGTAAAAATGCTCAGACTCTCTTATCAACCTGCTGTCAGTTTAAGAAGGTGAGTGTGGGGGATGGAAATTTATACTGGTATACAACAGTGAAAAACTGAGTAAATGTCAGCAGTACTTAACAAAAAAAAAATTTAAAATTATGTTAAATATTAGTTAAGAACGGATCTCACATGATATCTCAGAACTGTTGCTATTTTGAGGGATGAGAAGCAAAGATTTTAATTATGGGCTGTTTCCAGGGTGCTCCAATCTCTGGAGTAACACAAGCTGGCTCCAGATTTAGGGTTCCTTAGAAGTGCAGAAAGTCAGCCTACCACTTTCCACTCACCTCATTCAATACGAGCATGCCTTTTCCCACCTTCCCTTCATGAAGTGCTCTTACCATTTTCCCCACACACGTTATTGTCATCACAGATTTACCCAGTACAGGAACTACCACCCCATGCAAAGCTTACACCCCCTCTGCGTTTGTGCAAAGAGTAGCTGCCAAATTCATTTAACTACACCTTTGCCTTTGTCCAGCTGAGATGAGGACTGCCAGTGCTATTTCTGACCCAAGAGAGTGGCAGAGAAAGGTGTCAGTGGCTGCGAGTGGCTGCAGGGGTGGCAGCTGCTTGAACCTCTCTGTTCCCCACTCCTTCCCTCATTCCTGAGACAGAGTAACTGTTTAACATAACATATTAATGGAATGGGGAAGGGAACTCAGTTTTTTGAATAACTTTATATCTGCGATGGGATAGACAGCATATGGGCAGTTACCAAAGGACAGGCACAGTTAGTCAGGCACTTTGGCATAGAGTTTTCAGAGTTTGAAGCTATGGGCAGGAAGAACAAAAAGATCAATCTCATTCCATACGATGTTTGTAAAAAACATCACTGTAAAGAGCTTTAGTTTGAATCAAGTATATGTGTATTGGATGTCAGTGTCAAGGTTTTGTTGGCAGGAGGGCTGCAGGGCAGCCTCTGCGAGAAGAGGCCAGGGGCTGTCCCGTGCTGAACACAGTCAGTTCCGCAACAGACCCACCACCCAACACAGCTGAGCCCATCAGCCAAGCTGGCGGCACCTCTGGCAAAACATACGTAAGAAAGGGCAAAATGCTGCCTCATGTGTGAAGAGTGAGGAAAAAAAGTATGCAAAACAACCCTTCAAGCACCAAGGTGAGAGAAGGATGGGAAGGAGGTGCTCCAGATGCTGCAGCAGATATCCACACTGCAGCCTGCAGAGGTCCCCACACTGGAGCAGGTGGATGTTCCCTGAAGGAACTGTGGCCCATGGAGAGCCCACACTGGAGCAGGTTTATCCTGAAGGACTGCAGCCCATGGGAAGGACCCATGCTGGAGCAGGGGAAAAGGGTGAGGAGGAAGGAGCAGCAGAGAAGAGCTGTTATGAACTGACCACAGCCCCCATTCCCCATTCATCCCACTGTGGGGGAGGAGGTAGAGGAGTTGGGAAGGCAGGAGTGAAGTTGAACCTGGGAAAAAGGTTTTGGGGGGAAAGTGTTTTACGTTTTTTTGTCTTTGTTTCTCACCATCCAGATCTATGTTAATTGACAATAAATTACATTTATTTTCCCCAAGTGAAGTCAGTTTTACCCATGATGATAATTGGTAAGTGATGTCCCTGTCTCTAACTCTAGCCACAAGCTTTTCCATCCCATTTTCTCCCTCTGTCCTGTGGAGGAGGGGCAATAAGAGAGCAGCTGGCTGGGCATCTGGCAGCCAGCCAAGGTCAATGTACCACAACATGGTGACATTACGAAGAATTAAAAAAAAAGGAAGAGAACAACATAAAATTGCTGATTAAAAATACTGTATTTGGAATAGAAAAGCTAATAATTAGTAAATGTTTATGGACAGCCATTATAATGTTTAATTTTAAGTAGAATTTAGTTGTAGAAATGTGTAAGTTTTCACAGAAGTTTAAGCATGAAAGTGAAAGTCAGATAAAGTACATTCTTTTAACAAAGCTTCAGCTCTTACAGTAAAATACTTGGACAGCTAGAACACATTATTTGAAAAAGCATTGTAAAAATGAATCACATAGAACTGTTGAGGTGGGCTGTGGGGGTTTTTGTGTTTTGTTTTTTTTTTTTTAATTTAACCGTTTATAGAGGAATTGTAGCTTAAAATATCTTTTGGACAGTATTTGGAATAGCACAAATAACTTGAGATAAAAGTGGAGGAGTTATCTTTAAGACCTTAATGGTTTTGTCTACCACAACTAAACAGTATTTCCTCAGATTTACAGTATTTCAAAAATACCGTATTACTACCTAAAGCTTTGGATAGTTGCCCCATCTTATTGCTGTAACAATCTGGATAAATGAATAATGAACCTGCCCCTTAATGATTAAACAAAATGTGTTTAGGAATGAAAATGAAGTACTAAGGTAGTTTTAAAAAAAAAGAAATAAAAAATCCATCTGTTTGCAATAGATCACAGTAGTGCCAAGCTTCTAGCTGTGAAATTGTTGTGGTTTAGCCCCAGCCAGCAATTAAGCACCATGCAGCCACTCACCCACGCCCCCCACCCCAGTGGGATGGGGGAGAGAATTGAAAAAAAAAAAAGTAAAACTCATGGGTTGAGATAAAGACAGTTTAATAGGACAGCAAAGAAAGGGAAAATAAAAATAATAATAATAGAATATACAAAACAAGTGATGCACAATACAATTGTTCACCACCTGCTGACCGATGCCCAGCCAATCCCTGAGCTGTGGTGTCCCCTGGCCAACTCCCCCAGTTTATATACTGGACATGACATCACATGGTATGGAATACCCCTTTGGCTGATTTGGGTCAGCTGTCCTGGCTGTGTCCCCTCCAAGCTTCTTGTGCACCCCCAGCCTACTCGCTGGCTGGGCACGAGAAGCTGAAAAATCCTTGACTTAGTATGAACACTACTTAGCAACAACTAAACCATCAGTGTGTTATCAACATTATTCTCATCCTAAATCCAAAACAGCACTATACCAGCTACTGTGAAGAAAATTAACTTTATTCCAGCTGAAACCAGGACAGAAATATCCAACAGGCTGTAACTTAGGTAAGAAAACTGCAGTCCATTATCTCCTCTAATTTTTCCACCACTTGAATTCCCTTTGGAAAATTCTTATGGATAGAACATAAAGCATAAAAGGTCTACTGTGTTATTTGGGCTGACAGATATAGAAAACAGATTTGCAACTTACTTTCTAATGAAGTAACTCAGTTTGCCTTCAGGAGAAACCCACCTCTAAACTAAGTAGGGCCACTGTTTCTGCCTATGGTGACATAGGCAGTAAGTAAAGTTTTACTATAGAGACATCTGTTATTGTGAGCTGTTGGTCTGGGGTAATGGAGTATTGTTTTTCTTTGGGGGTGGTGGGTTTTGTCATATGTTTAGCTGAGAATGTCATGTGTTTAGTGTACATTACACACTGTGCAAAGAACTAGGGTACTGTGAAGAAAGGTAATCTCAGTAGTATATGAACATATATTTGCTTACTCCATGTATTGTAGCTATGAGAACTCATTATTACAAATTATATGACATCCAGAACCTAAATTATAGAAATTATAGAGGAATATAAATTTGAACAAATTATTTTTATTTCTAGAAAAATTTATTCTGTATTCAAATTATGCACTTATACAGGTATGTTTCATCTCCAAGGACTCAGAAACAGATTCAGGTACTTGTTAAACAATAAGCATAATTGGTAGCTTTCACTATCTCCTGTAGCGTTTTGAAAAAAACACTTGACAAAAAAAAAAAAAAGCAAGGCTGGTTAACACCTTGACCTGCTCAGCAATAGTTTTTCCTCCCTAAAGTCAGGATGCAATATGAGCTATCGGAAGATCACACTCTTCTCCTATTACCCTTTTACTGATGCAAGAAATGTGCCAAATGCTGCATTCCAGAGTTGTCATCCAAAGCAAGACAAGGTCTTTAATACATGACATCTAGCTTCCTGCCTCTTTTCCTATGCTCTCTGAATAGCAGATGGACCTCAATGCCAGAAGTATGTCTAGGGCACTAGATCAAGAAACACGCCCTTAGAAATTATGCATTGGTTAGCACGTGCCCTCCAAAACTGAAGCTGAAGAAGCCTCCTGTGGAGCAGAGGGGAATATTATTTGTAGTTCTAGACCTGAGCATTAATCACAGCAAGGTCAGACACACAAGCAAACCCTGTACATTTAAATGATTCAAAGCTATCAAACTGAGCTTGGAACGCTATGTTTTTACTATGGTTATCCATGATTTCCGTCATATAGTTTGTCACACTTGCAGGCTTGTTTTATCTTTGACTACAAGTCCCTGCTAGCAGTAATGGGTTTTCCCCATGTGATTGTACGGCATCTCCCACCAAGAATTTCTAATGCTGACTGGGCAGGTGGGTCACCACCTGTAAATTTGGTTTGTAGAGCACAACAGGATGTAGGAAATGAGAATAAAAGCAGGAACCATCCTCAGTAAAGGTCATTTGAAAGCTCATAAAAGAATTCCAAGTAAAATTTTTGTTTTAAAAATTCAGGTTTTGGTAGAACAATTTCTTCTCACTAAATATTCCCTCAATTCAGGTGAAAACAGAACTTTTTTTCCCCAAATGACCATTAAAATAGCAATCACTGATTGAAAACAAGCGCAGATGGAATTGTTTGGAATAGCTGCAGCCAACCCTCCTTGCATTTTAACATGCATGAACAAAGTACATACTTCATGCACTTGTGAACGTTAAAGAAAGGGAGCATCAAAAAACCAATTAATGCAGTTTGGTAACTTGGAAATATAGAATCTCACAAACATCACCATCTATCAATACTGTACATTTTGCTTGAATATTGTGAATAATAAATGCACTAATGTGTCACCAGAATTAGTTCTCAGTCTGTAGGAAAAAGATCACTTCGGGTGCTAAAGGACTGAGTGATTGAGAGGATCAATAACCACAAAAAGCAACCAGAACCAGTCCATTTGAATATTCTGAACATCAGATAAGGTGGATAAATGGTCTTAACATAGTTCTCAAGGTGCAAGAGCCCACACTGTAAAACTGTTAGCATTAATTGATACTTTTACCGGTATTCTCAGCAGAAAGGTCACGCAATGGGAATACTACCAGATCTGAAGCACATCACAGAGGCCTGAAGCTTATACAGATCCTGCCTTTGCTGTGTCCTGACTGAGCTAAAGATTTTATTCTCAGAGGCTGTTAATTTGGAACTTTCTGTGAGCACTAAAACTTAAAAATATCGGCTACTGTCTTCTACCTATAAATCTAAAAATAGAAATTTAGAAGGGAAAAAAAATCATTAAAATTTACTGTTGGCTTCTACTGTTAAAGGAGAGTATAACCAACAGAGAGCGGAAGGAGGATGAGTAATCCTGGCACCTCTTCCATATTTCAACTCCCTACATCCTTTCTTGTTTGCCTAGCTGTCGCATAAAATTAGGAATTTACTGTTTTCAAAGGTATGTACCAACAGTACATATACAGGACAGTATATACCAACTATCGAATTGTGTGAGCAACATAAACAAAGGGTCAGGTTCTTCTCTGGTGCCCCTGAATGCAACCTGACACGCTCTCAGAAATCTGAATCCCACCCAACATCAGATTTCAAGTCACAGAAACATCAGTCAGTTATGACATTAATTTAGGACAAGATTATTTTGTTATTCTAAATATTTCCCCCCAAAAGGGAAGCCTGGTGCCTGCAGGAACTGGATATAGATTTCAGGATCCCTCCTCCTGTCCCTGTGGGAGGCTGCCACCTGCGCACACGCGCACGTTCGTGTACCCTCCATGTGGGCAGCAGCTCCCACCCATGGAGCAGCCTCCCTTCATACAACCACCCACCCTTCATCTTCCCTTCCAGTGCTGCCATCCTGGTGAAGGGGAGCCCACCAGACCCAGGGGAGGGGACAGGCACAGTTTGGTCTGGCTGCTGTGCTGAGCACAGGGAGGGAAAAGTATTGGCAAGATAAAGGATGCTCTTCTGTTTGGGATGGAAGATAAGAGACTGCTAGGAAGTAGGAGAGGCTGGGGACAAAGGCTACCACTGAGCTGAGCGCGTATAGCTCAGCCCAGCCCAGGCTTCCCACCAGCAGTGGCAGCAGTACCAGCAAGAAGCCTGACCTGTGCCTGTGCAGCCAGGCGCTTTTTATACAAATATTGCAAAGCTATATTAAGCCTATTTTCCCTCTGGACCTACTGAACAGTACATCAGTCCATGCATTCACAGAAAGTCAACTCCTCTAGAAGGAGGACGCTATTGCATTTGGCCTTTCCTACGGCTGAAAAAGACGTGTGGCCTGCTGAAAAGGCTGCTCTGCCCTCCTCCCTAGGCAAGGACAGTACCTGAAGCTGGTACCTCCAGAAATGTTTGAGACACAGATTAGACATGAGGAGCATTCAAGAAAAAGCTTCTGAGAGCAGAACACAAACTAGATAGTAATTCTCATAACCCATTGTTTAGGTTCTCCTGTATAAAATAGATATTGATCTCAAATGTGATAAACAGTATTGTGACATGGATATTTAAAGATACTTTCTTGCAAAAAGGGAGCAGGTGGTAACTTATACCGCATGAGGTTGTTTATTAGCTTTGAATGGTCACACAAATTGTTTATAACTGACCTTCAGATGCCGCCATTAAAAATTTCAGAGGACAATGCTTGAAAAAATAAGTAATCTTAAAAAATAATTAAAGTGTTCTATATGTTATCTACTGTTTATTATTTTCCAAACTTCAGAGGCATTAAAATGTTAGTTAATCTTAGAATGGTTTTATATGTAAATGAGCATTTTTCAGTCCATTTCTTCTCATCTCTTAAAAATAAGTAAGAGTAGAAGTTGATGAATTGAAACCAGCACTTCCATGGAACAAGCAGTTCCTTCTCCCTCTGTCCATCGCCAATTTATTCACAACTTTCATTTTACTTTTTCTATTTTATTTTATGCTAGATTAGTTCCAGTGCATGATGCAGCCATCGAAAGTTTCTACTACTGCACAGAAATGGAGAAGGGACATGTATTGCTGTTTAAATGGCAGTGACACATTGACAGCACATGGCACTCCAGCCTTACAATCAAATACTAGATCGACTAAAGAGACCAATATCCAGGTACTGTATCTCCAGTGAGCTTAATTGATATCATTCCCCCCTCTCACCCCTGCTTCCTAAAAAAATATTACTTTAAGAAACAGTGAGTTAGGATGGAGCCAGAATAAAAACTCTTCAGTACAGGAAGAAGCAATAAGCAACACTGTGACAGAAGCATTGCTTTAGCTTAAATACCCCCAGCTTCCTTAATCCATATCATAAAGATTTCTTCCTGTAGCCTCCAACAGCCAGAATCATGGAGTAACTTACTACTTTTTGTAGTCAGGCTTAAGCCTATGCTGTCAAGCTGTATACACTGAAAATTAAATTTTCGAGTTACAGGTTTTCTGTTAGTTTGGGGGTTTTTTTGTTCCTTTTTTAAATTGGGAAGCACATATAATGGTTTCATAATAAAAAGTCTGCAATTTAATACACATCAGCATCAGTTTTCACAAGGGATATGTGTATGTCTGCAAGTGAAACTGTGTCCTACAGATCGATTACAGCTTCAGTCTGCTTTGTTTTAGGATAATAATCATAACTGCTATAACTACAAGGACAAGAATTGTTCTGTTAAAATAAATGCGCTTTATTATAAATGCCAGTGTCACACCAGCAAGGTCTGCATAAAATACAAAACTGCTGACAAGAAGGGTTAAGCAACCAAAATATATCAATGCTAAGTCTCAACATAATTGTTTAAATGTCAGCTGAACCTTAGAGGACTACCTTTCCAAATCTTAAAACTAAATATGATTAATAGAAAAAAGTTAAATATCAATCTCTAGACACAGCATAATGTTTTAAAAGGCCGGGTTTAGAGATAATTAACTAAGGATCCATTTGAGAAAGGTTATAAGACTCAAGTAGCACAGTCAACATTTTGAATGTTATTAATGCTAAGATTTTAAGCTATTTAAACATTTAGATGTCATTTAAATACCCTCTCTTATATGTGATTTGCCATATTAACAAGGTCATTTGACAACAATTTTACACAATTGATGTAAATTACATGTCAACGGCAGATGAAACTACTTCCAACTATGTGATTAAAGCCAAAAACGAATAGAAAGAAAGCCTCCGCAAATACATTAGAAGCCAAAGCTTGATATTCTCAAGGTATCCCTGAACCCTGTAACAGTGTCTCAGAATCCTAAACATGTATTTGCTAATAGCTGAGTACGATTTGTAACTGAGCCTGTCAACATACCTGCACAGACATGAACACATATGTACATACCCATAAAATAATGTTTAAAGCATTATCAGCTTACAATGTTAGTTATTTGAAAATCACATTTGTGCAATCTGAATTTAGTCCTCACACTTATGATACTCTCTTTAACAGTATGATCACAAGCATTAAAAGCTAACGACTCCCCTACCGCCTAATTCAATGCACAGCTTGGGTGGAAATCATTTATGAAAAGCTCTTCAATTTTTTATTTCTCTTTATTTTCTATGTGTAGTTCCAGGTATTATTAGTGGCACACTGTTCTAAAAACAGAAATGGAATTCACACATTTCTACTATGTGATGGCTTCCAAAATACCAATTTATTTTCCCAACCTTTCACCCCTATAAAATGATAGGGATGTATTTGGTATTATATACATTTTAAAGAGGGGTTATTGGATCACAGGGAGTTTAAGGTCTTAAGTATCAATTGATTTTGCATGTCAAGTTTGAGAGGTGGCTAGAAACTGATTTTTCAGCATTCCTAGCATTAGATAGCACTTTCCATGTTTAAAGTATGGCTTTAATGACTACGATTTTAGCTCTGATTTGTAAACACTTCTGCACAAAACACCAGAGAAAAGAAGAACCTTGTAAGCAAGTGAGAAAAGTTGGGTTGAAGTGATTTGGTAGCATAAAGTAACATTTCCAGTCATAGATAGGAATAAACTCCAATTTCCCAAGGCAAGCTCCAGCTGCATTCATAGTGAGACCTTCCTTTTCTTTCCTGCAATCTCTTGCCTCATTTGAAATTCCCTAGCGACAATACATAATAGGTCTTAGGATAAGTAATGACCTTCTTGCCCTGATTAACCCACAGAACAGTTCCACCCTGAGTACTGGCTGGGATGGGATCCTGAGAAAAAAGCTGGATGTGATCATTGACTTTTGTCTGGGTCATCATACCTAGGCACAAGACGTAAGTCAAGAATCTGGCCCTCCAAAAGAATTCAGCTGGCTTGCAGCTTTGCCCTTGCCACATCAGACATACACAGATTTCTTGCTCTTCTCATAAACCCTGCAGTCCCTCCCCTTCTCCAGTGTTACCAGTAGAAGATGCAACCTAGACCTGAAAAGACTAGCAAGCATTAGGCAGTTCAGATCACCAGACAAGTTGTGTAAACCAAAGTGGTTTTAAAGAGATTATATGTTGTGTATGTTATGGCTGACACTAAGAAACAGCATTCAGAGGAAAAAAAAAATGTGTGGAAGAGAAACAAATGTAGGGAAGCTTTACCAGTACTTTGGGGAATATCAAGAGAAGTGGTTTAAGTTATCACACTGTTATATTAACAGAACTTAAGAAAGCAAATAGCTGCCCCTCAAAAATGGCCAGAATCATCAAAAACCTGAGGGTCAAGAGAATAAAATGAGGGAACGGAAGATGAAGACTAGCAGTCTGTATCAGAGATTTCACTCTGAAAACTGTAATGTCCCTAGAACCTTACAATCAAACAAAAGTACCAAAAAATTATGTAGAACAGATACCATACAGTTGCACTTCTCAACAAGTCAGTAAGACAGACCTTATCAATACATCATGGTAAATATACAGGAAACGTGTGGTCTGAATTAAAACTCTTGACATAGTGCCTGCTGCAGAGTAAATGATGATAAATGGTGCTTAAATAAAAATAAAATAAAATTGCAAGTGTAAGCTAGCAGGCATGTTCTTTATAGGAAAAAAAAATCCTTCTATGATCTTCTCTTTTTGCAAATCACAGGAAAACAAGTGCAAAGTAGTTGAACCATGAAACTTTCCCTTGATTAATCAACAACAGAAACAGCTTTCTTACTTAAATACACCCTGTATTCCTACAATTGCTGAGTCAGAGCTTCTAATCAGACAATGAGCTCAGTTCAAACAAACTGTAGAGTCCTCAATTTTTTTTTTATTTTTTTTTTTAATTGGATTGCGGGGAGCTAGTGGAAGAAATGCTCTGAGACAGAATCAGAAAGTTCTTGCATTTAGGTTCCATTACCTTTCAGAGATATAGGTCAAATCTCTCCAATTCTTTTTGTTCCTTTGGTTGAGTGCCATGCAAGCATAAAGAAGTATCAAGGTAAGACAGAAAGGTTGACATTCACCTGAATACAATGCCCAGCTGCTTTTCAAGTAAATCATCAAAACAGGATGTGTAATCCCTGTTCTGGTCACCTGCAAAACTGTGAACCCAGGGCATTTCATAACACTAAATGCACTAAAATGCACCACTTCATCTGATATAATACCAGAGCAAAAAATGCAGGCTTCTGTCTTAATTCTCTCTGTATATACTGCAGGAGGCAAGAAAACCAAGATTTGAAAATGGGAAAAGTATCCAAGAGGAAAATGAACAGGGAAGAAAGAAGAATTATGTATTTGAATACCAGTGTAATATTTTTTAATGATCTTAGAAGCTAGATGTAAGCAAAGCATGAGCCTTTCTGCAATATGATCCAGTATTGCACTCACCATTGCTTTCACTTGAGTCTATGAAGTTAAAACTATTGCTTTATTTATTAGCAGCGGTGGATCTTTTCCTGCAGAGTATAGTTTCAGAACAAGAGATGAAAAAAAATAAATCACTTTTGGAGTCTTCACTGCTTATCACTACCACTGAGCATCTAATTCATTTAGGTGATATTAGAAATGACATTCTGGCTTTTGCCTACAAAACCATGCAAATTTCACTGGGTTTGACCAGGCAGCCTTGAATACGCAATGTGATACATCATCAAGGAGTAACCATGATGAACCCAAGTATTTGCACTTTCAAGTAACTGGATTCTCTTGCTCCTTCTGTGTAGTAAGATGTTTCCAAAAGTCACATCGTGCTGATTTATGCCTAAATACAAAAACATTCCCAAGTGGTTGGTGCCTGTCCAAGAGAATATGCAGACTAGAAAACTATACCCAGTATCGCCAAACCAGAGATTTTCAAGACATTCAGTTAATTTTCATTCCTTGACTCAGCAAAGGAACTACAATGGAAAAATGGGCCCTACCTATAGCCACTTAGGTATCTCCATATATCTTCAAAATCTTACCTCCCTCTCTCTGCTAGGAGGCAGAATGATGCCTGAAATGCCAGAGGACCATTTGGTATCTATGATCTTTTTCCTTCTTCCCCAAATCTGAGTAACTCTTTTCCTTTAGGGATACAGCCTTAGTTTTGTTCAACATGTAGGAGAGTGAATTAAGAGGGAGGAAAATACCCATGAGTACTATTGAAAGCTAGAAAAGAGAGTGAGAAATTCTCACTCTCGCCATTCTACCACAGGTTCGCTGTCTCTGGGCACTTTGCCAATGTGCAGGACTACACTTATATGTGACATAGCCTTGTGTTTCAAACAGATTAGTAGCCAGAATCAAAGCATCTGGTGTTGGCTGTGCAGAACCACTCTTCATAATTAGTTTAATATTTTATACCAGCACATATTTCATGTGTCTTAGCCTACTAATCCACCATTATACTCTGTGATGTTACTGATCTGTGTTCCTCATTCATCCATTCACTGTGACTGAAGGACATCAGTTTTATTGGTTAGTGTCCACAGCCTTTGCCTGATGGAGATGGAGGAATGTAGACTGACCACGTGACATAATAAATCCATAGGGGTTAGTGATGATGTATATCATTTTCATGCTTGTGAGAGCACTGACACTGTGGTATTGCTTATTGATAATGATCCATCTTTCCAGCATCTGAAACTCATTTCTGTGGAATATTTCTCTACATCAGCTTTTCCAGCTAACTAGAACAACTGATTTCCTTTTTTCTGGCTTTCTCCTTTTATTTTCAAACTTGCAAACATTTTGGAGACTGCTGAACAGATCTGTCCTTGGCCAGCAGCTTCAGCATATTGACCAATATTCCTTTGGCTTCATGTCTGCCTGCATCACAGCTTTCATTTTACACTTGATATGCTATGAGTCTCCCTCTGCATATGAGACCATGTGGGGTTTGATGATAGCACTTTACCAATTACTGCTCACAGCTGCAGATCTTTCCCAATGGCATTTTCTTGATGCATAGCATTTAATGCTCTTTTTCAGGGCATGCCTTACACTGGTTGCATTGCAAACATGTTATTGGAAGAACTAACTGGCATGACATCCGAATCTTGGCTAACATTTCTGCAGACCTTCGCCAGTTGCATGACTTTATTTATAGCAATAGGGATGTAAGCCCTAAAGGTCAAGAATAGGTATGAGAAAGACAGGAATGATCTGTGAGCAATACCCATCTGATTAACTGGAATTGCCAGTACTTCCCTTACAATGAAACATTACTGAAAGGGGCAGAAGAGCCTCAGCTTTTCAGAATTTACCAGCCTGCTATTTTTACACTGGTCTGCAAGGATTCTCCAAAGCCACTAGATGAAGTGTATGGGGGAATGTCAGGAGCTGGCCTTGACCGATTTCTGCTGAAGAATTCAAAGTATTTAAGGATCTTGAGGGCAAATCTTCAGAGCTTGTGAAGCTTTGCTGCAGTTCTTTGCCTCACAACTGGATTGCACAGATATTTTGGCTCCCTCCTTCTGAGCAGATTTATGTTAGCTGTTTCCAGCCATTGCTTTAGAGTATAGCTGGAGGTTTAACACAAGGGATATAACATATGTTGTCCCTGGCTTACCAGCCTACCTGTGAACAAGGAAGGCAAAGCTATAACATGGTATCTGTTTTTTCTCCTTCCAATAGTCAGATGTCTTTATACATTTACATCTGCAAAGCCCATGTTTTCTCCCACCAGAGCAACATTAGTTCTGTCTATGTCTCAAAGCAGGTTGTAGAGGCATGTATAGAAGAGCTCTCTGAATATGCATGGTGAAAGAGCACAGATGAAACACATATGAATGATCTGAATTTTCATAATGAAGCAGTAAGAGTGCAGGTTGTGATGTAATGCATAAATTCACAAAGAAGAAAAGCCATTCTTAGAGAAAATATGGATGTGCAGAAATAAAATTGACAAGAAGTTTTATTCTGTCAGAGAAGACCACTAACAGATTATGTTATGGGACAAAATGCTTCCCTAATGCAGTTAATGTGGCATTATCCCAGATGTATCTAAATTGCTTTCATTATTCTATACCACCCAGCCTGAATGCTCCTATTTTGCTGTGTTGTTCTTGTCTGTTTGGGTTGTTTTTAACTGGCAGTCTGAGAGACCAAAAAATACAAATGAAATTTTCAAACACATGTAGATGTTATATAAGCACATGCCTCAGTCTTCTCTTGCTAACAAATGAGAATATTTTTATATCAGCTGGATTTGAAGAATAATTTAGATAGTTATTTGCAGTCCATTCAAGATAGCTGGTGGTTCTTATTGTTCAGTATCTGAGTATTTCTAAGTCTAAGATGTGTATTTTATAGTATCAAGGGAAGTAATGAACTTCTATGAATCCCCCTTTAAGTACTTTACACAAGTTCAAGTACATACAACCTATAGTGGAATAAAAAATTTCTGTCCCATTTTGTTTCAACTCTGCTGCTTCCCTTTTCATTTTCATAGTAATTTTGTTTCAGCTGAAGCTATTGTGTTCAAATCTACTGCAGGAGGTGGTACAAAGGCTCTAAGAGACATAGGGTAGAAAGAAAAAGTTATAGCTCAGGAAACAAGTAGCAGCATCAGCACTTAGCCTCTTGATACTGAATGGCTGACAAGTCTGTTGAAATGGCATATTGCAAACCCTATCTTCTTGCAAGCACTTTTAACCTCTAATAATAAAGCCGCTCTGGGTCTGGAGCAATGGAAGGACACACTAAAAATCCAATAGTTTCAGGTAGAATGTAAAATTTGATCTTTACAAACATTCACAGCCAATATTTTGCAAAAGTGTGTGACTCCAGATCGCTCACTCTTACCTTTTCATAGTCCAGCTCCAGAGAGGCACAGAATACTTCTGTAAGCGAGCCACCAGCTGAAAGGGGAGTTACTGGTGGTAGAAGTTCTTCTCCTTTTCCCTGTCTGCCCAGATGCTTCACATGCAGCTCTGGGAGCTGGAAAGCAAGACTGAAAAAGGCTCAATGTCCACGTTAGTGAAACAAAGACACTCTGCTAGTACTTCTTCATAGAGACAAACTGGAAAAGAGGCAGCAAGAGACATAGCAGTAGAATGCTGCTAAGCTGCTGCTTCCTACTAGTTTTTAAACAACAACAACAAAAGCCAACAGCCAACAACAACCAACAACAGTATGCCTGACAATATATAGCACTGGCTCTGTCATTTACTTATCAGTGTCAAAATTGGGCCAGTTTCCCACCTGTTAAGTAGAGTTTCTTCACCTGTGTTACAGAGGAAATCTTGATTGAGTTGAAAAAGGAAAAAACAGAATCACTAATGTGTATTTATTTAGAGATAGAAACAAATATTGACCAATTCCAGTACACTAGCATATTCTAAATGTTTCCAATCTTGGTGTGAACATCAAATTTCAAGTGAACTCTAAATAAGAAATAAGGAATTTTAAGAAAAAAGTAGAATGCTGTGACAGAGGAGTAAGAAATAGATCCAGTAGTGCTGCAGATATGGCAAACAGAAAAGAGTGAAAGATGCAAGAATGGGCAAAAGGTAATTTATGAAGGACCATAATAATCATCTTATTAACCAGGTCAGATTAGTTTTTTGGTTGTAGCACTTTGCCACCCATGGTTAATAGATGAGATCTGATCCACCACAAGTCAGAACATAAATCCTTTCTTTGGATATTTTTAATGCAAAGTTTCAGGTATCTTGTTCTTTACCTGAAAGACTGTAGCCTCAGTTCAATTATTTATTTATTCATCTTTGTGCACTCATTAAAGTGAAACACAGGTAAATGGACGTAATGGCAACCCAGAATGACAGCTGAAGAGTGAGGAAGGGTAATATGCCCTTTTACCCTTTATGTCTCAAACACTTATATAAGCATTTATAGATGATACAGTGGTTAGTTGTCTCCCCAGATAATAAATAAACCATCATATAGTTCCTTATCATCCCATGCAGAGGATTTTGCTCATTTTGAAATCTTCTTTACCTACAGAATCATTGGCTATCCCTTTCTCCTTCAGATAGTAATATTTAGCAATTCAACCCCATGGTTTCCTTTATCTCTTTGGTCTTTATCTCACAGCACATCAGCTATAATTTGTCACAAAGCAAGTATTTCTCCAAGGTTTTTCACAGTTCTCTACCCTTTAAACAAAGTCCAATTCCCTAATGCTGCCAAAAGGTCTTCTCCCAGTTTGGAAAAAAAAAGAGCATAAGAGTCGTAACATCAGCAGAAAAGAATAATAAAAAGCTTATAACAATCATACAACAGACCTGCAGGAAAAGAAAAACTAGAAAAAAAAAGCCAGTGAGCACTACTTAAATTAGATGAAGGGTAGCAAGAGGTCTCCTGTTCTAACTCTTTATCCCCATATCTCAATGCCTTATGTCATATTTCTGACATGGTTACATTCCCTGCCCAATAAAAAGGGAGAAGATGAAAGAGAGACTGATATTGTTAGTGGTGGGTGTCTTCCCACTCTAACTGAAGAAATTGCACTGAAACAATTTGAAATATTAATTCTTCTGTTAAAATTTGAAATAGCTGTGAGGTGTTTAGCAAGTGGCAGTAGCAATGCTGGACAGAGAGGTCTTTTAAAGCATCTGCCAGAAATGGAAGAAATAAAATGTTAGCACTTAAACTATCTCCTTGAATCTCAATTGCCCTGTCATTAGTGTTTTGTGGCCCCAAAGCCATTTTGCACTTTATGATTTTTTTATTTTATTTTTTTTTAAACTCAGTTATTTAGTAATGGCTATTGGCCCATAAATTGCCTGAATCTTAAACCGAATAAAAGGATTCTGAAGATACCATTAAAATAATGTATTTAGCATTTAAGGCCTATAAAGAAAGGTTTCTTTGTTCTTTTCTCTTTTAGAAAATATTCTGATCTGTGCAATTAATTTCAATTGTAAACCTATGTGCAACCAATGTATAATCTCTGTAGTAACAGGGATTTGTACAATGAAGCACAACTCTGTCTGAAAGGGTTTATTCTTCCCAAGCTGTGAGCAGGTCATAGTAAAGCTCTGTTTTTTATGTCACTGGATAATAATTTAAACTTGTAAATAGTGTCACTTTCACTGTGGACCTTATAAGAAGAATTCAGAAAACAAATCTTTTTTACTTTTGGATTCTTATGCCCCTTTAACTAGAAAATCTCCGAACTCTTATTACTGCAGAAAGTAAATACCTTTGAAAATCATTCACAGATTTGGAGGACGAAAAGCTTGTAACTGAAAAAAGTTTTTCAAACCTACCTACCAAAATGAAATTATTAAAATGTCCCAATCCTGAAAGCTGGCAAGCATATGCTTAATGAGAGCTTTGCATTAGCTTGCTGGTCTGAATTTAACCCACAGACTAATTTGATCATCCTCCACTTTTTGTTACAGGAAATTTATTAGTGTAGGATGAAGGGGTGTTAAATATTGATATTTATTCCTGTGGAGGTCTGGGATCCATTTTAAAAGACCCTGACCACTGACACTATCAGTGAATTAATTGCTTCTACTGAGCCTGTTCTTGAACAATTATGTAGAATTGCCTCTCTGAAGTCTGTAATGAAGGTAGTGCTGAAACCCCACAACTGCAAAAAGCATTTCACCAGTTTTGCCCCAAATGATAGAGTATTTTTAACTGAAGGAGGACGTTTTTAAGACTAACTTTTAAATTTAGAAAATTTTATATTTAATCTATAAAGTAATATGTTGAAACTAAACAACCCAGCAATTCAAAGCTTACCAGGAGTGTTACCTGATATATTTCAGGTGTTGCATACACACGCATGTATGTATTTATTATGGATTATATGAGATACTATGTATAGTTATGAATATCCTGTATATTTATTGGAAGCAATACGATATTTCTTCTACAGTTACAAAAAAATCTTAATACTTATGAAGTGAACCATCTTATAAGTACCTATCAAAACTCATGGAGATTATTTCTAATAAGAGGATACCTACACTGAACATAGCCCAACAATATATACTCTTTCTAATGTGATAGTTCACTCCATTACTATGACAGAACTAGATGAATCATAGGTCTATAATTATGCTGTTGACGAAAACCACAAATGGATAGATCATATACGCCTCAAAGCCTCCATCTTTTAAAACAGAAAAAAAAAAGAGAAGGAAAAAAAAAGAAAATTCCAGATATAGTAAGATCAGAGTATGTTAGATACAGAATAATCTTATTATGCAAATATTCACAGCTGAAAGTAATTGAACAAAGACAAGTATTCACCATTGCTCCATCTTGGACTCCAGAATCACCATAATGCTAGGCACTGTGCTAATAAAATAAAATAAAAATATGTAAAAAATGCACCCAAGCAAATCCTTTAGAAATGTTTTTAATTTATAAAAGGAAGTATAAACAAGCACCAAGGAAAATAAAGGCAACAAAATTTGATATCCATAGTTACAGCTGGATAGAAGATTGTAAAAAATAGAATGAACAAAGGCAGCTTCTAAACCAGAAATTATAAAACTGCAGCCTTGATTCATAAATATCTAGTTTGTGCAATCATATAGTTTAGCAGTTTAGTTTAGTTTAGGTTTGGTACTCGTTTATGAAAACTCCTGAATCAGGGCCTGTCTAAGGATAATATATACGAATAGAAAGAAACGCTGATTAGCCAAACAGGTATTCCTGAGAAGAAGCGAAAAACAAGTACTGAAATAACACAGTAAGAAGATTGTAGAAGAAATAATGGAGAATTTAAAAAATATGCTAAGGACAAGTTCAGCAAAAAATCCTTATGCTGTGCTTAGAATTATCCACCAACAAAATGTTTGGCTGAATTGCTCCCCTGAAGCTGAAAAATGACTTTGCATTTAAGAAAAATTAAAGTTTAAAATAAGAGAAAAATCAATAGCGGATAGTACAGGAACAATAATAAATTTAAAATAGGACTGTCTCTTATGTTAAGAAACCTCTACAGAGCTGTGGAGGAATAAAGAAGCTTTAGTTCTAATGAGGATAAAGCTTTTTAAGAAAAACTGATGGCTGAGAAAATGCAGGAAATTTGTTTCCCTCCCGAACTCCCCCTAAAACCCAAGCAAACAAAATAAATCCCGATAAAGTGTAATATTTAATAAGGGATGTTTACACTCCAGAAAAGAGAATATAGCTCATATCTCACATATGACAGCTTCTCCAGTACACATTTGCGCATTTCCTGTTCATCCTCTAAATGCAGCAGCTTTGTTGGGAACAATAGTACCCAGAAACTTTGCTGGTTCTAGAAAAACTTGGCAAAAATATAAGTGGCTTCAAAGACAGCAGATGACAAACAAATTCCTCAAGCAAGTGAAAAACAGGCACCAGGATTATCCAGTTAAAGTTTTGGGACATCTTTATGGCTGTCATGGTTTAACCCTGCTAGGCAGTTCAGCACCACCCAGATGATAAATTTCTAATATATTAGACTGGGAGTTGAAAGATTCATGTTCTGCCTGCTTAGACGTCACTTAAGATGCATTCATGTTTTTTGCATGCTGTCGTTAGTCAGCAACTAAGCCCCACACAGCTCCTCGCTCACTCCCCCATAGTGGGATGGACGAGAGAATCAGAAGGGTAAAAGTGAGAAGGCTTATGTGTTGAGTTTAATAGGGAAAACAAAAGCTGCACACACAAGCAAACCAAATAAGGAATTCATCCACTGCTTCCCATTGGCAGGCAGGGGTTCAGCCATCTCCAGAACAGCAGGGCTCCACCAAGCATAACAGTGTGCGACAGATGCACCCGACCCCCCTTAACTAAACCAGCAGCAGTTTGCTACAGACTCCAAAGGAGGTAAAGGCCTGAGCTGTAGCTGGGCCAAGAACTCCTCTAGGAAACCCACAAAGGAGCAGAGCAACACAGTGAAAGTTGTGGCTATAAGGAGTCTTGTGCATACTTCTCCCATTGTATGCAACTTGACTACGAGCCAACCATTTTACCCCATAAATATGACAGCCTAAGTGAGCCTTCTTTGAGCTCTCCCTGCTAGGCAGTGTTGCTGCATGGTGGTGATCTCCAGCAACAACATATTTTATCAGCGACAGATCGTTGGATGAGCCCAATTTGAGTTGTCCCTGGATGGCAACTGGACTGCACGCCAGGCAACTCTCCCCTTGAGCAGGGACTCCTCTCAAAGTTAAGAGGTATTAGTCATTTAGCTTAAATAAATAAGTTTTAAATAGAATGAACCACTTAAAATTATAATGTTGTGTGATTTGGTATGCTGTTTGCTTAGCTTTACTTACTTAGCATGAGTAGCTAGATTTGCTGAAGCCTTAGGCCGCAAGCTGTAAACTTTCACTGAGATTTACTGAACATGTACCTACTTAGTCAAAACAGGGGCCTCCAGAGCCAGTATAGATCAGAAGATAAGGAAGCTTCATGGCTACAATCACCAACAGCCCCTGCAACTCAACAAGATAACGAACGGCCTGTGTAGAGGCAGTGAAGGAATCCAATAAGGAGTCAGAAGGTGTCAGGCCAGAATCACTATTGCACCAAAGAACATGTGGAAGACATGTGAAGAGAGTGCGAAGAATGTGTAAGGGGCGTGTGATTAGTCTGGAAGGGTATAATTGCCCAGGGATTTCTTTGTTTGCGTCCCTTTTCCTTCCTCTCCTTCTCGTCTCTGCCCCCTGGCCCCCTCCCCCGCCCCGCCTCTCTCCTGGGGCACCGAGCTTGAGCTGATCCTGCTGCTGTACCACTCTATTAAATTATTTATTTTTATAAGACTTGGTGCCTGAGACTCTGTTTTAGGAAACTGAGGGCTAAACCTTTGGAGAAACTAACACCGGATGCCTGGACAGATTGGTAAGTGACTAATAGCATGCTAAACTTTGAAATCCTAACTAAGTGATATAAAGGATTGATTGTGTACATGCAATTCCCTTAGCCATAAACCATTGACCAAGTCTGGGACTAAGATTGGATCCAGCTGCACCTAGACTCCTCTCTGAGAAGGAGTTTAGAAAGCAAGGGGGTCCTTTCTGAACCTTGCGACTCAATGGGAGGGTCTCCTTACCCTTTGAATCTCTTAGATATAAACCATTGATCAGGTCTGAGGCTAAGATTGGACCTAGCTGCCCTTAAGCTCCATCAGGAGTTTAGAAAGTAAGGGGGACCATTCTGAACCTCATGACTCAATGGGAGGGTCTCCCTTACCTTTTTGCATCTCCAATCTCTGCAAATCACAGAAAATCAATTCTAACTCAATTTTCCTTTGTATGTTCCTCCCATGTGGTAAGTAACAGAGTGCACCTTGCCATTGAACTCTGTTAAGTCTCACTTTTACAGATTCTTTAATGATCCTAAATCACTCATCCATGACATGACGACTTGGGAAGACAAATGCATTAATGCCAAATGTCCCCCCTTCCTCCCTCTTCCCCCAGCTTTAATTGCTGAGCATGATGCTACATGGTCTGGGACATCCCTTTGGTCAGTTGGGGTCGGCTGTCCTGGCTGTGTCCCCTCCCAACTTCTTGTGCACCCTCAGCCCACTCGCTGGTGGTGTGGGGTGAGAAGCAGAAAAGGCCTTGACTCTGTGTAAGCACTGCTCAGCAATAACTGAAACATCCCTGTGTTATCAACACTGTTTTTAGCACAAATACAGAACATAGCACCATACCAGCTACTATGAAGAAACATAACTCTATCCCAGCCAAACCCAATGCAACAGTACATTGCAAAGTGAAGTGTTGCTTCAAATTCCGTTTCTTTAGATTCTCTGTTGTGTCATAAGACATCTTGGAAAAAAAAAAAAAGTTCTGAAATATTTGATAGATGGCAGGCTATAAATGACAAATCACTGGTCAGTCAGGAGAATCTAAATGCTATTTCCAGAATTATAGAAATACATTGTTCAAAATAATTTATTTGGGCTACTCCTGTTAAAAACACTCTTCTGACTAAGAATCGGAACAAGTGATGCACAAACCTCCATACCTAAGTTGGGCAGGTGGGCTGAATATTCAGCTAGAGAAGTGACCATCTGAAAGTGCACTAACAGGAGTAATAAATACATGATGACTAAGAAAAAACCACATGTATGGATGATGATTAATAATAATATAGCATAAAATATAGAAATATATAACAGAACAAGATGACTAGTCATTTTTTTCACCATATTGATAAAACTAATTCATATTTTGCAGGCTATTGTTACCTGAATTTTAAGTGTGTGGTTAAAAGAAACCAACAAATATGAAAAGAGATAATGCAAATGGCTACAGCAGAATAAATTATTAATATGTCTTTGCCAAATAGCTCTCCCCAGAAGATTGGTCTTTTCTCATTCCCCTCCTCAGAAAGACGACTTCTGGTAAGAGTCTACAGATTTTAACAAGGAGCAAAATAGAAACTTTGAAAACCAGTACAATTTCAAAGTGAAAGAGATCCTTTCTGAAGTTTTCCTTTTTAATCATCCTATTATGTGTTACAGAGGACACATTTTTCCTCTGTTAAGCTTTGTGGGACACTGATTAAAAAATTGCAGCAGAGAGATTGTGCAAAGAGCACTGCACTTGTTTCCCTACACCTAGCCTTTAAGATTGCCTTTTTGCTTGGCTGAAGAACCACTCCCGAAAAATGATCATATCAACACCAGCACCAGTTTTCAGCATAAGCTGTGTGGGTGTCCTAGTTTCAGCTGGGATAGAGTTAACTGTCTTCCTAGTAGCTGGTACGGTGCTATGTTTTGAGTTCAGTATGAGAAGAATGTTGATAACACTGATGTTTTCAGTTGCTGCTAGTAGTGTTTAGACTAATGTCAAGGATTTTTCAGCTTCTCATGCCCAGCCAGCGAGAAAGCTGGAGGGGCACAAGAAGTTGGCACAGGACACAGCCAGGGCACCTGACCCAAACTGGCCAACAGGGTATTCCATACCATATGACGTCCCATCTAGTATAGGAACTGGGAAGTGGGGGCGGGGAATCGCCGCTCGGGGGACTAGCTGGGTGCTGGTCGGCGGGTGGTGAGCAATTGCACTGCGCATCATTTGTACATTCCAATCCTTTCATTATTGCTGTTGTCATTTTATTAGTGTTATCATTATCATTATCCGTTTCTTCTTTTCTGTTCTATTAAACTGTTCTTATCTCAACCCGTGGGTTTTGCTTCTTTTTCCCGATTTTCTCCCCCATCCCACTGGGTGGGGGGGAGTGAGTGAGCGGCTGCGTGGTGCTTAGTTGCTGGCTGGGGTTAAACCACGACAGTGGGCAGCTGCTGAGACCCGCCCAGACTGGGAAGGGTGGCAAAAAATCACAATTTTAAGACCACCTGGGTCTGATGTTGACTAATGCCAAGTGCCCAGCTCAGCAGTGGCCACAGGACAGATCCCCAGCACTCTCCAGCAGGTCAGGGACGACAGAGGGGATAAAACCTTGGGCTCAGTAAACACCTGGCTCTAGCTCAGTCTGGCAAAGAGCGGCAAGGACATTGGGACCAGGTGCATAGCAGGTGGCTTTGGACACTACCTTGAAAAGTGGTGCATGGGGAAGCTATCTCGTATACATAGCAAAATGATTTCTCCATACTTCTCCAAGTATTTCATCTTGGTCATTGGGGCAACAAAGACAGTTTAGCCTAAGCCACTGAGAACTCTGAAGACAGTCTTCACAAAGAAACAACACCTGCATGGAGCCCCTTGAAATCCATACATGCATGGCATCCACTTTTTGTACATTAAAAAAACCCAGTGTAACTGCCTAACTCTTTTCAAATCATGATGGTTTATGTATCCAGATAGGAGCTGTATATCTATGTTTGAGTTTGAACCTAAGCCATTTCATATCACAGAAAAGTCTGTTGTAAACTAGGGCAAGTAAAAATTGTGCAATACATGAGCAAAGATTATTCTCTGAATAAGTTAATATTATTAATAAATAATTAATATTAATATATATCCTGATCATATATTTTTGTTGTAAGAAATAAATGTACAGCCATCTATCAAACAATGGGATGATTATCTATATATATGTGAAATTTAAAAAGGAAAATTTTTTAAAAAAGGAAAATGGGAAACAAAAATAGTAGGCAGGTTATGCTGCCAACAAGTCTTAGGTCTGTGTGATTAGAAGGTCAATACGCCTGTAGCGGCAAAAAAGTATATATTGTGGGAAATTATAGAAGATGTGTTGTCATGTCAGCCCCCTTCATGCAGTGAAAGGTCACTGATCCCACTGTGGAAGAAAGCTGACAATTTCTATGTAAGACTGACTGACAGCACATATGCTGTTGGACATCATGTCTGGTGTCAAAAGACCAGTGGAAAACCAAACAGCTTTAGCACTGTGATTTTAGAGCCAAGAGCAAAGTAAAGTCATGTCCAAATTCCATGAGAAATGGCATCTGAAACATTTCTTTACATATTAAAATAACCCTTAATAACCCATGTTATTAACTGTGTTAACCCTTTCTGAGACAATGGACAGGGTTGGTTTTTGGTACACAGTTTAATCCTGCAGCTTTCAGTGTAACTATGGAGAGGCAAGAAGAAAATCTGGGGCTGTTAGAGTGGTTTACACAGGACAACTGGAAGAGAAAACAACAAATGTGAGCAACACGTAGTGTCATGAAGAGCTTTTCTGTGTTCTTCTTTACCTCACCTTTTGGGGTGAGGGTGGAGGGATTTGATTTTATCTGTAAATCTCAGAAGAGTTTGCTCTCTCAAGCACAAAAGTCCTGATTCTGTTTTGATGTACAATAAGCTACATGACAAGCAACTCCACCGGTGTAAAATAGGTGTAAGGACAATCAGATCCTTACCTTCCAGCTGTCCATGGCACTTGCATGAAATATGGTTCATAATTCTCTTTGTACCTGTGGAGCAGTCTCACAAGCACAGTACCTTCTTACTGTCCATGAGAAATGTTGCAGAGCTCCATCAGGCTTATTCAAACAATGCATAAGAGTCCTTAAGCAGGCCTCAATTACTGTTCAAGTGGAAGAATAGGTAATTGGACAACACCCATCAGTTTTGCAATAAATGATATTAAGTGCCAGATCTGAAAAGCAAACCTTTGGGTTGTAAAACAGAAGGAAGATTAATGAAAGACACTCACAAAATTTCCAGTACTCCTTGGTATTCACCAGGTTACATATAGCAAAACAAAAACTTTTCACTGTATTTCAGGTAGAAGCAAAAGAGGAAGTGAATGTACATTTTGCACTGTAACTTGTCTAGACTGCTTTTGAACTAGAAAAGGAACCATGGTTAGAGGTTTTGCAAATTATTACTGTATCTAAAATGTAACTTTTATTAAGCTGTGACTCAGAAGCAGCATTAATATGAGGTTTTATGAGTGCAGATGGGAAACTGAAAACATTATTCACTAATTTTATTCTACTTTAAATTAATCTCTAAATATAGGCATTGATACAAACATACATGAATAGAGTCATGCACGTATATTTTCATAAATGTACTTTCGGTAGCAACTTCTTCATAAGTATTATTAAAATGTTTCAAAGCTATTTGGATGTTTGATTGTCAAAAGAAGCAACAACAAATAAGGATTTCTAAACTGTTTATAAAAGGAAGAGACAAAGTTGTAAGAGAAATCTAGTCTATATTTCTATAATTTAATCCATGGTTACTAAAATAAAAGGAATATATTGCATGATTATTGTTTCTTGTAAATATACTAAAACTGAAAACCTCATCAAATCCCCCAAAATCTGGAATATAGTACATAAAATAACCTGAAGTTCACATCTTGAAATACAGACTAAAATATTTCAGAGTAATAGCTCAGCCAAGGTTAATGCAAAATAGTGGTGATCTGCAGAAAGTCACAGCTAATTTTTGTGAATATAAGACTCTGAATAAAGGCAAGAAGAATGTTGGTTCAATCAATGAACAATTTCACTGGCCCCATAATCAAGTGTATTTGTACCTGCACTGTTTGTTCAAAAAGAATGCAGCTGCTGAGGGAACTAATTTATTTTTTAATGAATTCATGGTCATAATGTAACCATGTTTCCAAGACTATATACTGTACATATATATAAAATATAGTCAAACTTTATATATATATAAAAATGGTTGATATATATGGTTGATATATTTTTATATTAAAATAATAACAACACTGATAGCTAAAGAAAATATAAAAGCTACATGTAATTTAAGCACATACATTTTACAATAATCAAATTATGAGCATAAACATATAAGGCCAAATGTTTTGAGAAAAAAAAATGGAAAAAAAAGTGTTAATTTAGAGGATTTTAGTTTCAAAGTAGTGCAGACCCCTTTTTCCCTGTTGCTGAAGTTGTTACACTTTGCGTGGTATAGTGAAGTATTCGTTGCCTACACTAAGGCTTGGATATGACCTTGGAGCCTAATGATCTGAACACTTAACTAGCATGAGGGAAAGTGGGGTTCCAGTTCCTGCACTAATGAATGTTTATGTTCTATATTCAACAATAATTGTACAAACCCCATAAACATTCATTGGCGTTGAGACTCTCTCCCCTTGCAGATGAGCGTTGTCATCCTCAGGTGAAAGTCTTGCTTGATTTTCTTGTCAGTGTGTGATTTGACCTCACAGTTTCTCTAGTGCCTAAGTTGAAAATGTTGCTGCTTTGGCCACTCTTCAGTTTCCTACTCATTTAAATTGGGCTTTGTCAAAAGAGAAGATGCACACAGATTTACATGTACGCTTTTCCTTAATATGTCTTTAGCTATTCCATCCCAGAAGGATATTGTACTTCCAATATCCTGTTGATCCTACAGTACTTTGGGCATTTAAACATATGGATCAAATTATAAGAGAGATCCAAATAAAGAAAAAGGCACATCAGAGAAAATGTATTCCTGTGAGTGAGAGGAAGACCAAATCAGAGTGTTCGCAGTCACTAAGTACATCTTGTAATTAATCTATTTTCCACAGGAGGCAGTTCATTTTGTGAATTGCAAGAAAATTAAGCTCCTGGATTAACAACTGCAGGTAAAAACAAAGATAAAATTCCTAACTTTTTGTTATGTTTACAAACTATTTTTCCCTAAACATGTACAGAGAAAGCAAGTTTCAACTTTGCTTTTACCCTCTTCAGAATAGAGGTTTCTGAATAGCATGTTAACTTTAGCAGCAGGGTCAGTAACATAGCAGTAATGATCAATAACGGTGTCTCACTTCTTTTTATTCTTTTTTTTTTTTTTTATTCAGCAGCGTCACTCCCCATCCATTACATTTTTCACAAAAATGGTTTGCTGACTCTAGCAAGACACACAAAGAATCTTTGTGCACAATTTATCAGTACGATTCCTAAGAGATGCTGCGAAGCCTGTGAAAAACAGAATATTCCCCCTTCATGTTCAGTTCATTTTAGCCTATATTCTAATCTCCCTTCCTGAGGATCCTATGTTGGAGTTGCTCTGTTAGCAGATATCAGCTATGTCTGCTTCTTTTATTTTGTTTAATCTGTCCCTAATCTCTGCCACCAACTGTAAAGTGTTCCGTGGTTGAGAGGAGCAAGTTTGAAAGAGTGATGGAGAAGGTTATTTATGACAGCATACTTAATTATTGTTACCATTGAAGTAAATGGCAGTTTTGTCATTTTGTGTAATAGAGGCAGGATTACACTAATTATAATTTTATAATCTCTCCATTAGAGAAGCACAACAGCAACCCCATTAAAACACATTGCTTAACATTAGATCCCCTGCTGATAGAATCCGTAAAATAGAACTTTCAATGTTCAAAACATGAGATACGTAACATGATGTTATATCATGCAATATCTATGCTTTTTCGGAGCTATTATAATCATTCTCATTAGGTAAAATTCACTCTTTTTCATGTTGTAATCTCATAAAATCACACCACATCTCAAACCTTTTCTAAAATATACTGAGTGGAATGCCTAGATTGATGCCCCCCCCCCCAGTGTAGAAATTTCAGCTTAATAAGGGAAGAAAGAGCTCAGCATTACTTTGGCACATGAAAATTCCAACTGTGGGGATAAAGAGACCACTGGAAAGCATAGTCTTCTAACCCGTTACCGTTTATTCTAATTTATTTATTTTTTAAAAAAGTTCCCTACCATTTTACCCCATGATCACACATAAATAAATAAAGAATATTATCATGGTATTTGAAAAACAATTATTCTTCCATGTCTAGTCTTTATATTACTTATCCACATGGAGGCCCTTAATACCCTTCCAAAGTACTGCAGAGATGTGTTTTCTGGATTATATATTTTAGGGGTGTCCTGGTTTCATCTGGGATAGAGTTAATTTTCTTTCTAGTAGCCGGTATAGTGTTATGTTTTGGGTTCAGGAAAAGAACAATGTTGGTAACACACTGATGTTTTCAGTTGTTGCTAAGTAGCTTTTAGACAAAGCCAAGGACTTTACAGCTTCTCATGCCCAGCCAGCAAGAAGGCTGGAGGGGCACAAGAAGTTGGGAGGGGACACAGCCAGGACAGCTGACCCAAACTGGCCAACAGGGTATTCCACACCATGTGATGTCATGCCCAGTATATAAACTGGGGACAGCTGGCCTGGGGGAGGCAGATCGCTGCTCAGGAACTAACTGGGCATCTGTTGGCGAGTGGTGAGCAATTGCATTGTGCATCACTTGTTTTGTATATTCCAATCCTTTTATTTTTATTATGGTTATTATTATCATTATTATTTTCTTCCTTTCTGTTCTATTAAACTGTTCTTACCTCAACCCATGACTTTTCCTTTTTTTTTTTTTTTCCCTGCTTCCCTCCCCCATCCCACTGAGTGGAGGGGAAGTGAGTGAGCTGGAGCTATATATATTGAAGTAGTCTAAACTAACCATTAGCACACATTTTTAAGAATATCTATAGGTATTCAGAATGAAAATACTTGAACCAAATTTTCAGAGAAATCAGCCTCTTTCAGTACTTGTTTCAAACAGGATGACTAATGTCCAGCTGTGTACTTTCCTGGTCACACTGGACATGAGACAGGTTTCTGTAGGGCTCCTTTATAGCTGGGGACCCACCACACAGCCAGGGGAGGAAACAGGAAACTACTTGAGAAGGTTTTTAAAATTTCACTATTGTGAAGTATGTTTTTTCATTTGTCAGGAAGCAATTTCAACTCTAAGTTTGTAATTCCTGATTTTTTTAGTTCATTTCAATTTAGTGAAAAAAGTGAATACTACTAATAGTGGTCCTAATGGAACTGTATGCTAGATTAGAAAAGAAATAAAATGCATAATTCTATCACTATGCCTAAGATTCACCAAATGTTTCAAATTCACTTTTTTAATATGCAAGGTGTTAAACTCATACCCTGCACATCAGTACTGGTTTAAATATCATATTTTCATATTTATACCTTAGCACAAAGCAATGGGATAAATTTTGCAATGCATTACCCACATAAGCAAGCAAACCATGGTGTTGAATCAGAGGTGGGTTTTTTTCTGTGTGTTTACTTTACAAAATGAGTTCAGTTGAAGAATACTGGGTTGTAATGAAACTTTAATGATGAAAGGGGCACTTGGAAATTGAACAGCCATAATTTCTCCCTGTGAAAGTATGAAACCTACAATAAGTACTTCTGGAAAACTGCAGCTCTTTAGGAACCCTCTAACACTCCAGGAAAGTAAAACAAAATGACATCTTCCTCTGCATTGCCAAAATGTGCAATTCTCAGTACTTAAAAACTAACAAAACTGTTGATTGTTAATGGCACAAAAGGGACTAAAGAGCCTGCAAGAACATGGGCAGGAAGAATGTTGTCAGTGCTGCTTTCGTGTCAGTGCCTGGAAGAAGCAGATTGCTGTGTGATAGAGGTTACCTTTCTTTCAGAATTAAAAGGTGAGTTAGGCTTTAGTGAAAGATGAACATTTAGATAATGGGGAAAGTTGACAAGGCAGCCCTGTGGGATTGCTGGTACTGGAACCCATCCATCCATCCTTTAAACCCCCTCCCTAAAGAAGTTACTTAGCAATAATCTCATAAATTCTGCCATATTACAATAAAAGTAAATTGGTATCTTATTACAGCTCCCCAACAATCAAAGAAAGTACCTCTCTGAGACTGGATTTTACAAAAAAACTTCCATGCTTAGAGTCAGGCATATGCAGAAGTCTTCTTTAATGAAGACTTCTTTAATGAAATGTTCTCAAAGTACCACAGAGGAGTAAGAGAAAGAGTTTGAAAAGCAATAGCATCATAGCTTGGGCACATATTTGAGACCAGAAGACAAAGTTCCAATTCTTGTACTGGGTCATGGAAAAAAGCTCTTGGACTTGGATCCTTGACATCTCTAGTAATATTCATGTCATGGTGACCTTAGCTGTTGCAGAACAAGTCCCTCTCTTTTGCTGGCTTATCACTTTTTTTTTTTTTTTTTTTTTAAACTTCATTGATTTTCCTTAGCTTAGAAAAGTGAAATCACAAATAAAATATTTTTAAAAGACACAAACAAATTTTCACCCAACTCTATCAATTAGTTTAATGTAGTTCCAGAGGGGCTAAACTTAGACAATTAGACCTGTGAAAAACATCCAAACCTAATAATATGTCCTGAAAATAGTATCCATGGCAGCTATCAACATGTCACTCCTGTGAGTATCACTTTCAGGATGTTTTCTACCTGTCCAATTATAATTGACTTGTGTGTTGTTATTTGAGATGCATTTTGAACATCTGATGGTATTTATATGTTTAATTCTTTAACATATTAATTAAAAAAAGACTACTGTAAATAAAAAAGTTCCTTTTAAATAGTTCCTGTTATCCATCATCTTTCCCTGTGACTCTCAGTGTGGTTTTGTAGTGGACTTCAAATCTAAAATGTATAAGTCTTGAAAGGCAAATTTATATGCATTCATAATACTAAGCAGTGCATAATTAGATAAAAAAAAATTCAACCAATAAAACATGTCTACTTGCTCTGTCATTGCTGATATTTATAACTGGCACGTGGAATTTAATATGGATTATTACTTTCTCAGGATTTTACACATTAGCTACAGTTATGGCATTACCCTAGTACTTCTTGGTTGTCCAGATGTAAAATATTTTTGAGTTGTACATATTAGAAAAATTCTGTTCATCACATTTGTCTTATCTTAATAGAAGAAGACAAACTCTTGCATCGCCATAGCAATGTGTTAATTTCTGTGTTGTACTTATCTGTCTTTCAGTATGATTCTAATGCTAGCCATGACACATCATTTTTATGAAGCCAACCATTCCTAGTCTGTAAACGTCTACAAACTATTCCTGGATTTTAAAAAGCAGGGCATTTATGTGTATTGCTTTATAACATTTTATGCCACCATTTTTTTAAAAGCAATGTAAATAAAACCTCAATTTGAATAAAAAAATTATTGGTCTCCAGAAATTCACAACCCCAAATGACAACTCTTTAAAATATTTAAAAAATAAACTATATATCAGTATAGGAAGAGTTCATTACTTTTGTGACTTCTTAAATATTTCTTTTATTTTTTTATGCCATTTCAGGCTAGAATTTTCCTCTGATTGCAAGAAGTAAACCTTACTTCAATAAAAAAAATTCAAACTCCAAGAAACAAAACTTACACAAAGGGTGTGTTACTTGTAAGCATTTGAATTTTAAATAATAACCAGTTTAGCTAAGCTAAAACAACATGCTATGTTTTTTCAGATCTCATATTTGATAAATATTATCATTCTTACTGTAATCCTTCAGAGACTTGTACCCATCTCTTAATTTCGTAAATACAAATCATATTACCAAAATCATTGGAAATAGTAACACTGATTACTAAAAGATCTCCATATATCTTTTCAAGACAAAGGTATTCACAAGCATGTAACAGGATTGCTACACTCATAAAAATACATCCCCTCCAAAAATGTGAATAATATACCATCTTAAAATTTAAATATGTTGTTCAATGTGTTTCTTTAGTACAAGGCCACGTTTTGTAACCCATTGTTGGAGATGCAGATAAATGCCTTGTATAGCTTCTCTGAGTAACCAAGGTTTCTTCTTTCCCTAAGACTCACTCAAAAGGGACACTCCATCTTTGCTAGAAGCCCATGAAATTTTATATGAATTATGCAATGTGGTGACAGATTTTATTGTTTCTTAGTTATAACTAGATATTTTTTACAACATGAAAAGTTGTAGAACGGGGTGCAGAAAACTTTCTACCTAATACAGGCCTCAAAATAGCATCTAAAAGAAAAAAAGCAAACAAACCAAAAAACCCAGAATAAAAGCCCTGAACTCCTTCAGGCTTAATGATATATGTGCTACACTTAGGGGTTTTCTTTAACACGTTTTCTTTTCAGTATGTGACATTGAATAATACTTAGCACTATTTAAAAGCCTAGGCAATGTGAAAACTGTTGAAAGAAGCTAATACACAAAGCTAACTAAACTGGTAAGGCTGTGATGATTTAAACTATCATTAGAAAAGAAAAAATTCTCATCTTAGAAGCATGCTTTATAAATACTGTACGTTTTTTCCAGACAGCTTCATTCTTTTTAACTAAGAAACGCTACAGAACTTGTATGCATCTTATGCCAAGTCGGACCTGCCCATAATAAAAATATTTAACTTGTACTGCATACACTACTCCTGTTATCAATAGAAATATCAAAATTGATTTTGATATTATAAACTAAATAGTATTTGGTATGGACAGTACTGGCTGAGAGATCAGTCCGTCCTCCTGAGCCAGTAAAGGTCCTGGACCAGCTGGAGCCTCTCCAGCATTCCCAGCTCCTATAGGAGCACTGCTTGTGTGGGCTGTGGTCTGCAGGTAATACTGTGAGAAATATTAATAGTCCAAAAAATAGTCACCCTGGCTGATACAGGATGTATCTTGCTCTTCCTCAGAACCACTGCTCATACCCATGCTACAGACTGGAAACCAAAAAGTCCTTGTCTTGCTCTCTTGAACTCCAGGTGAAGGCTTGAACTATTCTGAGGAATTAAAGATTACATACCACTTTTTTCTTACTCGCGACATGATTGCATATGTCTTTACTGAAACATTATTAATACTTCTATCATGCCTTCCTAAAAGCCTGTCTGCATGCCCCCATCTTCATCTGTCTTCTTGAATTCTGTTTTATTTCATTGGTGGTTGAATGATCTTATATAAAAAAGGTTAAAAAATTGATTTGCAGTCTCCTATAAAATGCTATATAAACATCAGTGATAACTCAATTATATTGTTGTGAATAGTATTCCCTAAAACAAAACAAAAAAGTGTGAGGGCTGTTAATATTAGATGTTAACAACTCTACCAAGCTATGCATGTACAGTAGTGACAGAAATTAAAAAGCAGATACCCTCCCACCATGAAATTCCCCCCAACTTACTTCAAGATTACATGGTTGATGAAAGTACAGCAAGTTCTAATTTCTAGAGGGAATAATGACTTGTAGTTGCAATAATTTAAGGAATAATGTACCCCAACTGTACTTAATAAGGCTATAATTCCGTCAAAGGCTTCCAGGGACATCATAAACCATGAGAGTGAAACTTGAGTGGTTTCCTCATGTCACCGGAAGGCTGAGATGGAATTACAGTCTTAATTTATATTCATTTTGAAGGAGCCTTATTTAATATTGCACATTGATTGTGATTAATGCCTTTGGAACTGCCAAAAACTATTAGCTGTGTTCATGGCCTTTTGAAGCCACCAAAAGTCAGTTACACCACTGACTAGTGATTCGCAGAAATTCTTTTTTTTTAAGACCTATGGCTCGGCCAGCACAAACTTGTATAACTATGCTAAAATTAACATCAATTTGGTCATATATTTTTATCACTTTTCCCCTTCATATTGAGTGAAAATGTGAAATCTTTCTTCTAAGTACATAGCTCTTTTTAGTTATAGAAGTTCATTGCAAATTAAGGGGAAAATTAATTGGAAGCATTTGGTTAACTTAATCACTGAACATCACTGAATTAATATGGTTTTATTAAAGGGATTTTTCAGTTAAATGCCAATAATTTGTCCACATCATATGTGAGTTAACTGTACAGGGAGAAGTTTTATTAACAGAAGGGAATTCTTTTTGGTGAAAGACTGCAGGTAATCTGTTTTAAAAAGGAGGATTATATGGAATAGCCCAGAGAGCCCACAGACAAAAGAGTTTGGCATGGGAAAAAAAGGGGGAAACCTAGTTCTTAAATAAGTTGTGGATCAAAGTTACTAAAGGTAAAATAATGTTCAAATAATTTTTTGGTTACTCAAAGAGTTCTCTCTTCCTTTCCTACACTGTAAAGTGGGATTCAGTTATGGATATAAGAAGATAAGACATTCCTTACTTGGTCAGACCAGCAGTCCACCTAACCCAATACTTACTCCCTAACAAAGGAGAAGGCAAATTAGCATTAAGAAGCATTAGGGAGCCTATCCAATTTCTGTGGAAGTTAGATGGTACATTCTTCCGTATTTCCTATAGTATCCATTTATAGGCATATTATCCTTTAATTTTCTAATCACTTTCTGGACTTGATACTGTCCGTCTCCACAACCTCCTAGGACAGAAATTCCCAGTGTTGTTGCTTAAGGGACTGCTATTGAAAAATGTGTTTTAGTGTGATCTCCTGATGGTTTCTGAACTTCCATACTTGCCTAAACGTAGGGATTTAGTATCATTGGGTTGCTTTATGGTATGCTATCTAGGCCCAGGCTTCCTCTCCTGAAGGATTCCCATAAGTCCAGTGTGGATATTTCCCAGCCTCTTGCAGATTTCTTAGGTATCATAGGGGATCTAATACAGTAGGAGATGCCTGTATTTAGATAATGGCATTGAGCCAAAATGTTTACATGTGTCAGAGAACCTGCCATAAAATATATTTCCTTGGAGATGACATTGTGTCAATTTCTGAAATTCCTAGTGCTGAGTAGCTGATTTGATTTATAATTTTGAACAGAAAATACTTTGTCAGTGTAATCTCAGCTCCTCTTTATGACAATATATTCCAAGTAGAGGATTTACATTTGTTATTTGTTAAGATCAGATACAGATAGAAATAAATCACATAGAACTCCTATTGAAAGTCTTTTGGCCAATTTCTAAGATGATGGTAGTGCAAATTGGTCTTTAAAGCCAAAAACATGACAACACAGTACTCAGTTATATGGCACTTTTGAGCAAGATAAATATATATTCTACACCCAAAACTGAAAAAGCAGCATCAAAATGTAATGAAAAAGAAATGCAGTGTTGTCTGCTTCAAGCATAGCAATCCCATTTAGCTTTTGGAAGGAGATGTTCTCAAGCCCAGGACTCTATTCAAAAGGCTACCCTTGAAGGACAACCACTGTATAACAACCATAGTATCCTTGCTTGGACCAGTAGAAGTCAAACTAGGTGGCAGGTTTTCACGCCATATGTCAAGATAATACCCCTTGGCATGTGATGTTTTGGATGCTGAGGGCTTACAAGCCTTCAAAGGGTGTTGGAACAAAGGAAAGGAGGAAAAATCCAATCAGGGTACTTCAAACAACTCTGGCTGAGAAAGTCTCAGAGTCAACAATTTTTGGAGGTTGTGAAAGAATTCTCAGGTTTAATACTATAGGGGTGTCTTGTTCTCACAGTCTTCCCCAGGCATTTGGTCTTGGACAAAGTCATATGCACTGTTCATCTGAAACAATCCAGCAGAGCTGCTGTTAGCCTCCCCACAAAATCCCAGCTTTGCTTCCTGAGGCAGATTGCAAGTTTTTCAGTTTCCACATGTAACATGTGCAATTAATTCTAAATTGCTCATAGGTTTCATCCTTCCGTGGAGTCTAGTACAACTCTCAACATTCCTGGTACTCCTTTACTATTATTTCATAAGTAATCATCTCTACCTGGCTTCTCTGAAAAAATCATCAAATTCATGAAACATTCAAATTAATCAAAACCAGCCCATGTCAAAAATAAAGATGCCATCTGAATGTTTTTCTTATTAACAGCCAATGCTTTGAGAGAAACACTGTTTGAACTTGCCCACATGGCCACCTTTGTTTAAAAATTTCAGCACTGGAGAAGGTTTTAATTGCTCCAATCCACTACTCAGTATACTGGATAATAATCTCTTTATACTCCTAATACTATATGGTATTAAACTGTACTTCAAGAAAAGGTGTCCTCGAAAGTTATCGTCTTCATTCTGTACTTCTGTTCCTATTGCTATTGAATAAGGAAAATGCATTTTTATGGCCATTTCTAGATGTTCTTTCTTGAAAATGAAGACATGAAACATCGAATTCTGGATACACAGGTACAATTACAAAAAATCGATCAATAAAAAATGTACGTACCAAAAAGAAGTGTTCCGGTATATAGGTAGTTTGCATGTGCTATGCTTTTTTGATCAATGGGGTGAAAAATAGCAATGAGCTCCAGAAGTCTGAAACGTATATAAAATTTTAAAAGATTTATACCCAACTGGCTATAAGGAGAAACTTTTTTTTTGCCCATGAGGACAAAAAAGCATTGGAGCACATTGCCCTGAGACATTATGCAGGCACCTTCTCTGCAGGTTTTCCAGAACTGACTGGATCAAGCCCTGAGCAACCTAGACTGACCTCAGAGTTGATCTGACACAAGCACAAGGTTGGACAAGAGACTTCCTGAGGTCCTTTTATCCTATGATAGCAAGTTTGTATGTCTTCGGTTGCTGTAAATAAATAAATAAATGAAAAAATGCAACAAGGGATTTTGAAAGTCTATTACCCAACTGTCATCAGATGTAATTTTTTTCTTTGTTGAGAACAAAACAGGGAGTGGCTTTGGCAAATTATTGCAGCATTGAACTCCATTTACCTAGATTTTGCCTTTGCCAACAATCGGTTTCTATTAGCTTCTCTGCTGTACATCAAAATTGGAAATAAAGAAGTTTGCTAAGAAGAAATTGCAATTATTTTTCCTGGAATGATTTGTAAACTGTTTTCCATTTTTTAAACTTTATTCCTAATAAAAATATACAGTAAAAGAGAAAGAAAGGGAACAATTGGTAAATTGGAATAGTACATTTGTTGATATTATTTTAATGAGCTGTTAACTATGAATATTTATTACATTGGACTAAAAAAGATGCCAGCTTAAAAGAAACAGAAAAATAATAGGATACTGTTGTACATGTACATTGATGAATCTCCTAACTTATTTTCTAATTTTGGGTGTTGCAATTCTTGTCTGCAAAGCTTGATAAATTTTGAATGATTCTTCTCAAAATGGAAGCAACCCAAATATATAAACAGTTTTGATAATTTTTAGCTATAACACCTTTCAAATACTTGCATGCATGCTCTAAGAACATTGACAAGGTTAAATACATATTTCTGGTTCATCTATGATATCTTGATATTTTTAGGTATCGTTTATTGTGGATTAACAGCCAATATTCTCACGGCAGTATAGGTAAAGGTTTTTTCCCCCCTTCACTTTAATGTGAAATGTGAATGTTTTGATGTTGCCCTCCAGGCCTGAGACTCAATAAGAATAAAAGAATATTTTCAAGTGGGAGCACTTTGGATTATCTTTTTCTGTAGGATGGAGGCCTTTTTTCCCCATTTTTTTCTACCTTTAAAAAAAAAAAAAAAGAATGCACGAACAGAAAGGGGGCTACTTTCTTCATTTTTTAAAGAAGGAATTATTTATTGCCAACATGGACAGGTTGTAGGAAAAGTATAAAATTGGCTCCCAAGTTCATTTCGTACAGAAGGACTCTCTTTATAAGAAGAAGAATATCTCCAGGTAAACAGGAGTCTTTTCTCCATGTAGAACTAGCTGAGATTTATTAGGTCAAAACAAAGGTATTTTAAATCGGTGGTGATTCTTAATTCCCTGCACAGAAATCCAGCTATAACGTGTGCTATGGGAGGTACGCATGAGCTGGGGAAAGAGGTCATCTGTGCATATGTGTGTATATATAAATGTGAATACACATAAACATATATGTATAGCTATATAAATATAGCTACACACTGTAAGGGGAGGGGGAAGCATTCCTGAGTCTTCTCTAAGTTAATTTTGTAGCCTGAAGCCTTGCGAATAACCTCAGTCACAACAAAGTAGGATGCAGTGTCATTCTGTGTGATGAGAAAGATCGTTAAATTCATATAGGTTTTATGGAGATACATGTTAAATCTTTGGTACAGAGGATTCACAAGAAAAGCAGTGGTGTGGCAGGACATGCCCTTTTTATGAATGCATGCCCTTTTTATAAGGCCATGTAGCAACAGGGCAAAGGGTAGTGGCTTTAACTTGAAAGAGAGTAGATTTATATAAGATGTAAGGAAGAAGTTCTTCACTGTGAGGGCGGTGATGCACTGGAACAGGTTGCCCAGAGAAGTTGTGGATGCCCCCTCCCTGGAAGTGTTCAAGGCCAGGTTGGATGGGGCTTTGAGCAACCTGGTCTAGTGGAAGGTGTCCCTGCCCATGGCAGGGGGCTTGGAACTAGATGATCTTTAAGGTCCCTTCCAACCCAAACCATTCTATGATTCTATGACATCTTTGTTATAACCTTTTTTAATAAAAGTTTTCGAGACTTCTAGTTAATTGATCTCTGGAGAATACACAGTAAATTATTTTATACTTCCCATATATTTCAACTTAATCTAATTGAGCATAAATTGAGAGAAAATACTTTTCCTCTCTCACAGTCTGTTATTTGTCTCAAAGGGCCACCACCACAGATAAAGGATCTGTAAATCTCTCCAACAGTTCACTGTTCTCAGGGCATCATCAGAACCTGTTCACACAAACATAGATTTGTCTCAATTAATTAATAAACTTAATCTGCAATGGATACTGTATTTTGTGTAGCTCACTAACTCAACAGAACTCCATATATTTCCTATTAAAGAATACGCAACACATACAGGTGTTTAATCCATCTTTAAAAATATTAGTAGGACAGCTATAAGCCCAATTGAGTGAACAAAACAAAACTGTCGTTAACATTCACAGAGATGGAGTTGCCTGGAAGGCTTAAGGAGATGTACTGTTTCATTTAGAAATATATGAAACTACAATTCAGTAAGGTCTTCCTACAACATATTAGTAGATATAATATTTTTTATCAGGGTTAGGGATTTGAGATGACAATTATTCCAAAGGAGTCTGAAGGCCTCAGATACATATTCCTTATCAAAATCTACAAATTATTCAGAAACTGATCTCTCCCGATTTTTTTTAAAAAGCCAGCCTTTACACTTGGAACAGCTCTGTATTTTTCCTCAAGTGCTTTCTAGAATACCCAGGAACTTTTTTTCCCTGGAGTCTGAGTGTAATGAAGCCCGAGGTGTCCAAGGTGGTGTGGGTACCGAATATACAAAGTACAATTAATGTTTCAGATGTTGCACGCTCTGCTGTCAAGTTCCTTTTTCTTTATTTGTGGTCCTACACAGACAGGTTTTTTTTGTTGTTTTTTTGTTGTTTTTTTTTTTTTTTTTTTTATAAATTGTAAGGTAAGGAGTCATGCAGGCTTTGTTTTAATCATATGCAGGGGCACTCTCATTCTGAGTAATTTTTACATCTGAGTCTCTGCTTGTGATAAACTGTTGCCTATTATCATGTAATTTCTGTAAGATTTAAAGACTTATTTTATAGGTGCAGATTTCTAGATATTGTTCATTTACTTTGTTTAGATTGCTGACCTTTTTAAGTCTACAGACTTAAGAAATATTTAAAAAGGTGGGGTTGGATGTTGAATTAATTACAATTTATTTTAGTTTCTTTTTTTATGAAACTGTTTTCTGAAGTTTTTTAAAAATATATTTTTAACTTTCCAGGAATTAATTTTCTCATAAGGTTTTTGGTGTCTGAAAGAATGCAGGTATCATAGATTCAGGAAAAAAATATTTCTACCCTCTAAAACTGTTTAGTATAAGCTAGTGCCTTATGGCATAATAGGTGTATGTTTGAACCCTTTCCATCGCCTCTTTTTTTTTTTTTTCTTCCTTCCCTTACCTTATCCCTCTCTTTATTCCCTAGTACTTTCAATTCAGAATTTAACCCTCACATAATTTCACTCTAGCTTTGAATTCAATGTCTGTACAGATCTATCCATGAAGAAAGCAAATCTGCACACCTTTCATACTAAGCTTTATAAAGGCTTCTTATTGACAGTGTCATTAAGTATTAGGAAATAAACTTTATGTAAGGTTTTCTTCAGTGACATTCCTTGAACAAAACCTTACCAAAAGTTTATTTCTTTACTTGCTCCATAGAAGCAACATTTCTGATAATTGGAGTCTGATTCAGGACATGCATTGAGCTCATTTCTTTGTTGTACTATACAGCCTCAGCTTTTAGGATACCAAAAAAGCTGGTATGTAGGTGACAGGTACAAAAGAAAGGGAAACAACAGAATACATCTTTTCCTCCACTCCATCCAGCCCCCCAATAATTATATATCACTGCAGTTTATTTGTTGTTGATGTTTTTTCAATTAAGCAATTTCCAGCTTCTAGCTTTCCCCTACTGTGGGGGGAACACAGTAGTTACAAATGTGGACCCATGCTAGCCAGGAAAGAAAGTAAAACGGAAAGGCAGGTGACAGATGATCCCTCTGCCAATGTCCAGACCGAGATGAAATGCAGCATTTCCCATTCACAGTAGGAAAAAAAAAAAAAAAAAAAAAAAAAAAATTGTTGATGATTTTGTACAAACCTTCCCAACCCCTACAGTTTTCAGTAAAGCTGATGTCCTTGTCAGATTCATTGTTAAAAGCTCTAGATATTTGCTCAGCTGTAGAAATCTGGAGTAAAAGATTGTAGGTTCAATGAAATGGCATTTTCCAATTAAACTCTGTTTTGCTGGATGTTCCCCAAGCTCTACCAAACACGATGGTTATACATTCTATGCAAACTAGAGATTTGCATCATTTTTGCATGACAGATTCTCGAATACATAAGACTTGGGGGAACAAAGCTTTGCAAGGTGAACATTAAAAAATGCCCAGTGCTTTTTCTTTCTCCCACAGGCTTTCCTGCAGGCACAGATAATAGGGACCTTAGTTATTAAATTGCCACTGGCTCTTTCTCTATTTCTCTATCATTTTCAAGCAGGTTAACTAAAGCATATTTATATGCCAGCTAAATAGAAGGTAACTTGAGTCAGAGGAAGCTTCAGCACCCATTTTTTAAATCCTCCTGAACTTATAATTGTCGCTCAATCACTTTCAATGACTCTCTTGGAAGGTGCAAATATCTGCATCTTAATTTTTTTTGCAAAACCAAAGCAAATAAGAAATAAAAATACTTTTTTTCTTCTTTTTTGTAAGTGGGACTTAATTTTCCAAAATTCTGTATTATGATTGTAAGCAAGCTCAAAAGAAGTTATTTTATACAGTTATCATTAATAAAGAATGAAAATGTAAAAGAAAATATCCTCCTGAGATTAAGAACAGAATAACTGCTCTTCATGTAGTTCACGGGCTGACACGTGCAAATGCACTAGTACTGGGCACCTCAATCTAATTTAAAGCCTAAGTGAGACACAGGTAAACAAAGAAAGCAGTTCATCCTCACCCTCTCACTTTCCTTTGAGACAGATGTTCACACAATCGCAAGTGCATCTTCTGTACACAGTTCTATCAATGACAGAAAACCTCAGGTACTGCTGATATGCAAAAACCTTATTAGCTACAAGTACACAAAACTTTGTCATATCTGTTTGTGCTGCTCAAGACTCAAAACCAAAATGTTAGGGCTTATCTATATGGTCAAGTTACACTGCTGTCTCCTTTGTGTATGCTCTTAACCAATAACAAAACAAGACAATATAGCGTGGCTCAATCTTCTTTCACAGTTTCATGTCTGTAGATAATGTTTTAATGTGAAGGTGCATGTAACTATTTTGAAGCATCAGGAACACTCTTACATTCAGAGGAATATTTAATTCTACATATCAGATTTTATATATTTTCTTAGATTTTTTTTTCCCTTTAATCTGGTAAACTCCATGTAACTCTGTCACTGATAAACCATAAGTATGGTGTTTCTGCTAATACCCAGATTTGGTTTATTCTATTGTATCCCAACAGACTATCACAGAATATTCTAGCATAAAACAACTTGAATCATTGATTTTTAGTCATAGTTCATTGATTTCAGTGGGGAGTTCTCATTAAACATCCCTGGCATGAAATGGCCACTTGTATTAGATTTTTTAGAAGAAAAACCACAGTTGGTAAAAATGATCAAAATAAGCATTAGGAACTTTGTTCCATATTGTGAGCAATCACAGTAACAAAGTTATCTGTCTTGCACCACAAAATAATTGAAGCGTGAAAAAAAAAAACTTTTTTTTTTTTTTTTTTTTTTTTTTTAACAAACATCACTCCTCAGGAGTGAAAAGTAGACCGATTAAACTGTAAGAATTGGGATTACTTTCTGCAGAACCAAAAGATTTAGAGACTGGTATTTCTCACTGTAGGAGCCATCTTGTGGAGGGAAATTATTTTGCTTATGGTAGCTTAAAAAGCAGATTTGCTCTCCTTGAATCGGAAAAATATTCACAGGATGTAAAAAGCACATAGCCCTAAGTTTATCTCCCTTTCACAGCTTTAAGAGAAAAAAAAAAATATAGACAGATGAGTCAGGATAATGTTTTGGGCTTTTTTATACCCATTATTGGATGCTCATTCCCTAAAGATTTCTGTGCATGATCCTAGATCTACTGGAGGGAGAATTTTAAATTCTGAGGTCAAGAAACACACTCCTTTTTTAGCAAAAACATGATGTGCACCCTTTAGAATTTGCAAATGACTGTCCCTTATGCCGTAGTACCAAAAAACTCATGCAATATAGTTTATCACTTTTATCACTGTCCTCATTTCTGAGCAGTTTATAATACTTAAAGGACATATTTACTCACATGCAGCAACTTATTATCTGCCTCCATTTCCTAGATAACAAGGAGGATTAAAGTAGGGTATACAAGAAATTTGTGAAAGAGGACAGAGTCAAATTTGAGAGGTTTTCCCACTTCTCATGCCACGAGATTAAACACTGAGCTGTGCTTTTTTCCCATTAGCAATTACAATGTTCATGTAATTCCTCATTCTGTTATTCCCTCCTCTAACTCAACAATTTAGTTAGTAATACACCTGATCCAGCTAGCTGTTCTGGCTGCGGGACTTTACAAGCTCCTTTTCTCTCTCGGCAGGGCTTGGAGATGCTTCTTTTCTTAGTCAGTCAAGCATCATTGAGAGGGAAATCATGTCAGTTCTGGCTGCCTTTGCTCCGGCGTACATTTGATCTGAACATCTTTTCTCTTGATCCTTCACTTTTGCTACTAAGTGCTTTGCTTTTGCAGCAAGCTTGTTCTAGTCCCGGTTTCCATTAGATGTGTTGAGATCTGAGGTTGTTATTCAGTCTTCATATGCTGGAATCCACTCCTGCGAAAAAGCCAGCCTCATTGTCTCACTTCTGTGCTGCAGAGTTCATTTCTTTAATGATCTGACCATTGTTCGCTTTCATTTCTGCCTTTGCAAACTGAACTGGAGCCTCACTGCTGGCTGTCTGAGCAGAGAAAGGTGGGCCTGCTGCTTCTCAATGGAACTGGGCAAGGATGGCAACTCTGTTCAGAAAACAGGTTTCTCTTCCTGAAAGATTATTCTTTAGTCCTCGCTTTTATCCTGAGTGTGTTTATCCCAGCTTTCCTGCCTTGCAGAGACTTGTTTTTCATGGGAATTTTTGCAAAGAATGATGAGGCATTGCTCTTTTAGCTAATCAGCTGTCTTTGACACTGTCTTTCTAGAACATTCAAAACTTGATTTTAAAGTCCCTTTACGCCCAGATTTTCTTCAATATTGTTTAAAGACTTAAAAATTTAAAATGTAAGAAAGAACATCAACAGTCTTAAAATCCACCTGAGTTCCTATAGGACAATGGTATGCAGCACAGAGGAATATGCGAGACTACCTCATTCTTGAAGATTAGCAGCAAAACTGGAAAGTTTTAGAAAGCTATAGAGCAATATGAGAGATTACTTAAGTAATGTTCCAAGGAACCAAGTTTTAGAATTTTCAAATCTTTCTGGCAAGTGTTTTGTGCTTGGTTCAACTTCTATTTTCTTTTTTACATTATACCATCAAAGCAAGTCAGTTCCAAACTATCTTTACTCCTTTGCTCTGTCTCTCATATTCTCATTGTAGGGTCAGCTCTAAGAACAAAGACAAAGTTTTATTATTTCTTCTAGGCTTGCTGACCCAGAAAAATTCTAGAAGAGCAAGTAATATGAACAAAGCAGGCATTTAGACCACAGAAAAAAGTACAGATCCCAAGACAGAAATGCAATCAAGGACCGAGGCATTATTAAAGAATAAGGAGAAAGGAATTGTTGGAAAAAAGGATGTCCAGGCTTGCAGATAAATCAAGGAGTGGAGTTAGGGAAGGGATGTCTTTGAAAAGATTTCTTCCCTGCACTCCCATCCCGCACTTTTCTTTAATGCAGCAAAATGGAATGTATTAATAAAATACACGTGAATATTTTTTAAAAATATCTGTGATCAAGCAGAAAAGTCTTTCAATAAGGTTTATGTTCTTGAGGTATAGATATAGTGTTAAAAATCTCTTCCTAAACCCCATAATTTCTGCTTCAGTGATAAAAGTGACACTGATCTCTACAGTTTTGCTGTTAACATATTCAGGTAGTTTCAGACAGCTTTCTGCCCATTTGACTTCTTTCAAGTTACCTTTGATTTTGTTTAAACAGGCAACAAAACCCAGGCATTTCTTACAGATTTAGTTACAGAATATATAATACTTCATCATCTTAAGCAGGCTACTCAGTCTAGTTAAAGAATGTTGTTGATTTCTCAGTGTTTGTGCAGCTACAGTAGATCTGACCTAAAACTCATTTAAATGAAAGGCATCTATTGAATCCATGGGCTTCGGGGCATAAACCATTCAGCCTTTCACTGACTCACTGAAATGCTGTAGTCAGATATATGATTCATGTTTCCTTCCAATGCCTTGGACTTGAATGTGGTTATTCGAGGAGTTAGTAATCACAGGGCCAGTATTTTATAAGCTATGAATGTTATAAGAATGCAGATACATCATCTGAGTACTGTTCTTTCTGAACAGAATGATTTTTTTAACAGTGCAATTCAGCTTCAAAACAGAAATGAAAGAAAAAAAAAAAGCTGTGTTAAAAATGCAGTTCAAAACTGGAACCTACAAGTATAAGCATTTACAATCATTGGTATTAGGAAAACAAGACAGGTAGATAAGGTGTTAGTTTGCAACCACAGATAACAAAAAAGTTAAAGGGATTTAAATAGAGAAGAAATCTATGGATCAGGGGGTTTTATTACATTGATATAATTGACATTACCATTAGGCTTCACTAGAATCACTAGCTAGATTTGTATAAAGTGGCAGCAGAGTTGGTAAATGTGGGTGTAGATTATTTTGAATAAGGTATAAAAAAAAGGATATGTAGGGGAAAAAAACCAACACAAAACACCAGGATGAAAGTCCCAACTGTATAAAAAGCTCTCATTAATTTCAAGAAAGAACAACTGGATAATTTATCTAGTAATCACTGTATGAGGACGAGTACCAGTGAAGAAACACAGACATCTACTTGCTGATTACTGATCTGTTACTTTCTCTCCCTCCAATTTACTAGAAAGTAGAAGAGAAAAAGACATTAATATTTTTTCTAGTTATTTTTCATTAATACTTTTTTATGTATTCATTAGCTAAATATAGTAAATAATGTAAACTCTAATATAAAAATATTCCTGTATTTAATTAAGGGCAATATATTTTAGAACATGGATCCAGTTTTTCAGCCTAAATCAGTGCTTATCAGGCACCATTGATGACCACCATTATCACAAAGTAGTTACTTAAATAGCTGTCATTCAAGAGTTTTCTATTGTTAAACTAAATCCTAATGCTGAAAACATTAGTGGAGTCACATAACGTATGTGATAACAGTTGCCCTGAGAATTATTACAGGACCCATGAAGGTCCTTCCTCTTCTGCCTAGCTTTGTAGAATTTCAGTTGAGTTCCCTTAACTTTGTAGTGAGAGAAGAAATTTGAGTTACAGCAGCAGATAAGGAGGCCTTCAAGTTTCTAGACCAGATTTCATTCCTTCCTTGCTAGACAGCTAAGGTGAAGAATGATTGCCATCTATAAAGCCTCTAATCTGCCCCACCAAGATAAATAAAATGGGGAGCAATCAAAATTTTCAGGATACCCTTCAGCTGTATCATCCATGGCCAAATTACCTGTTTTCACCAGATTAAACTACACTTCAGTATATTTCTGAAAGGATGTGATAGAAACACACTATATAGCCAGGACTGGTATTTTAGGCTTATATAAAGTAAATCTTTAACCTGACATTTTTTCTCAATCAGAGGAAGGAAATGATGAACCAAGAATTCTGGGTCTGCAATGTGTCAGAAGGTGATCCCAAGGGACCGAAGTATTAATAGAAAAAGACTATTTGCCTTAGTTTCTGAGATATATACAAGTTACATTGCTAGAGATCAATTTCATGCCCCTGTGAAGAAACCTGAGTGGAAAATTCATGTCACAATTAGCAGCAGAGATTCTGTGAATTGTTTTATAACCAATGATAAAGTGCAATTGCTCGAGTTGCAGCAAAGGGAACTACGCTTGAGTGCACCATCCTTCCTTTAGAAAAAAAAGGGGTTTTTTTCATTCTACTTTCCTTGCAAATGTTGCAAACAATTTTTCAACCCTGCCCTGACTTTTCTGGGTTGTGTGACAGGATCATTTCCAGACATCCCTTGTTTCAAGGCTACTAAGGGATGACTTGGCCTCTTATGTCACTCACATGCAGTTGACAATCATTCTTATTTCTTGTTTTTAAGCGAATAACATCACTGAAGACCAAATCTATCCTTAGTGATAAGTGTGTGTCACTGCATGCCCCTCATTCCTAATCACCCAGATTGGTACTATTGGAACTATGCCCTCAAGTCCCATCCAGACTTTGTGCCCAAACTTCCTTCTAGGGAAGGAATAGGGAGCAGGAGAGGAAAAGGCTGGTGCATTCTCAAATCTCACTCAAAGATGGAGTCAGGATGCAGTTAGGGTATGGAGCTGGACCTGAAGGCTCAGAAACACAGAGGTGGCCAGTTTAAGTATAGTCCCACAGTCTGGAGGATAGTGACCCGAGCATTGTAAATTACTTGATTTTTAAAAATAGGATAAAAATGTGATGTTTTCATTGTCTACTATATTAATGGACTATAAATGCCCTTTCTGTCAATTCTGCATGCTCAGTACAACTGGGAATTACAAAATAGTTCCCAATTTTTTAATTTAATGGAGAATTTGTGAAATCTATTATCACTTCTAATATAGTAGAATCTAAAGATTCCCATTGCCTTATTTTACTGTACATTTTCCTGCAAAAATATGTAGTTTGAAGAAAAGAAGCTGAAAAATTATATGCACATGTATATATATTATACATATCAGAGGTCGTTATTTCTTTTTTTGTTGATGAGAAATCGAAGAACAGAGAGAGGCAGGAACTAGCCAAAGTGTACATACAAAAAAGAAAATATCAGCGTCCGCAGCTCTAAGAGTCCAATGCCACCCTGTTGATTCTCCCTAAAATATGCAAGAGCATGGTACTGTCCCAGATTAATTATGACTTGGTGTTCTCCACAGGAGCTCACCGTCAGATGCTGTGTCCCTCCACCACCAGTCAGCATGCAGGAACCGTAGTGCTTAGAGAGGCCAGCTATGTGAATCGAGTTTTGGTCATTCTCTGATGAAGTCTGTATTGTCTACCAGAAACTCAAGTCAACACGGAGTGCTTTCACTAACAGATCCTAGCTCTGTATGTAGGAAAAATCCAAAGGGAGAACACCCTTAGTGGTAGCTCCCAACCCTTGAACTTGCTCCCCTGACAATCTACTGTAGCCCTGAAGGCCAGAAGACTGCATCTCTGCCATGTTCAGACAGCAAGACTCTGAAGTCACCGATCATCACAGGGAGCCATATGCTCTTGTACTGAAGGAAAGGGATTGGAGAAGCTTTGTTTCAAGGAGAGAGAGCAAGGACTTTTTTAATAAACAGACAGCTTTCTTACGTTATTACGTCAGTGTTGTTTTGTTACTTTGAAGTAAGAAGTAGAGTTTCTATGCAGTAAAAGTAACCTCAGACTAAAATGGCTGAAATGGTTTCATGAGTAAGTATCTGGCAGCTTTGCTTTGTAGTAGGCTATGAAAAGAGTATGAAGGTTAGAGAAGAGGCCAGAAAGAATATTAACAGGGCAATTAATAATTTTATGAGTTTTACAGAAGGGCTTGGGCTGTAATGATAGTATGCACAGTGATATGCAGTACCTACTGAAAGTCATAGTTAATGGTTAAGAGTAGATAATATTTAGCATTTATATAGTGCTCCACAGCTTCAAAGAACTATACAAACATAAATTAATTAATCCTCAAGATTTTAAGATCTCTATTTAGGTAGGTAGATTCCTCTTAGAAAGTTCTGTGTAACACAGATGATTACATCTACTTACAAAATAAGACAAACAACAGCAATAATATCACTGGCTTTGTGAATTAGTTAAGCACCATTATCCCTCTTCTGCTGATGGAAAAGCTGAGGTTTAACTATCAGGAAATTTCTGTGAGGCATGTCAATGACAGAGCTGAAATTAAATTTTAGGAATGGCCCATCTTTTGACTCTTATTTTCTGTCTGCTAAGTAAATCTAAGGAACAATATGGTTTAGTGATGTGAGATAGATAAATATATTTAAATTAAAAAGTTCACAGTCATGATATTTCTGTTCTCATAACATTTTCATCACAATAGTGTGGTTTGGTGATATTTGTTTGAAGCCTACGTCATAAGTAATTTTAAAGTACGGGAAAAGATATAGGAAAAGCATTCATCATAATATGGTCAGATTCTGACCACTGTCAAAGAACAGACCAATTTCACAGCACCTATTAATTTATCTGTTTGGTGCTTTTTAAAAGCTCTTTCCTTATTATCCATCTCCACTTTTCAAATACAGCTAACACATATGGCTAGAATAAAGTCTGACACGATGCAGAGATGTCCACCAGAGTCTGCAGAGATCCTGTAATAACATTGATCCCACTTAGGAGTTAACTCGGAGTCCTGATGATAATTAAAAATGTCAACATCATTAAATATTTCATTTCTCGAATACGAATGACGACATTGAGTCACATATTTGCATAATTTACATAACAGCCATCTAATTTTGGTGATTGAATTGATGACACTTGGGATGTCTAAGCTTTTGGGTGTTTTCTCTCTAGTCCACAAAGAGTCAGACCCAGTGAACTTTTCAGATCCTATCAGTGTACTGAAGCTCCACTATGGGTATTCAAATCCAAAAATCTTAGAGAACACAATCTTATTGTGGTTATTCACATTATATGTTTTAAGTATGATGACAGCTGATATGGATGGAGCACAGAGAGCTTTTTTCACTTTATTGTTCTCACCTGACTCCTGCTAGGAAGATAATGGCAATGTTGTCAGTCAAAAATATTTTAATATTAAGTTTTCTCTCTCAAGTGGGACTAAATGGTATTATGGCATTGCATCAATTATCTTACTACAACCTACCTTTTAAGAACAATATATTGCCTTTTCAAAAATGAACTCAGTTCAACAGAAACAAACTCTCATTAACAGTGCAGCCTGGTAACTTCCTGGTTTACTTTATTGCCTCACTAATTGGCAGAAAAATGTCCCATTTGTAAACCAGAAATAGCCAAGGAGTAGAGCCAAGATGACTCTTCATGGTGTAGGTAACTTAGTTAACTCAATTTTGAATCTTTTGCCACATAATTTAAAATGCTAAATCTTACAAGTTTTGCTTTATAAATGTTTTTCAGGTGTTGGCAGATGTGGTTGGGGGGGGGTGTTGCATTTTATTTTTGCATTAATATTATAATATATAGACCTAGAATTTCATTATTAGGTAGTAAATTGCTTTGCTAGAGTAGATATAAATTAAAAACCAAAACGGCCCAGGATAAGATCTTGACTCATGGGAAATTCAGCTGTCATGGGACAAGAGGGGAGGTCTTCTCATGAATTAATAAATAGCTTAAATAGTAGGATTAAGTGATCAGCTTCAACAAAAGTAGAGGTTTAACAGTGGAGTCCCTCAGGGAGCTCTGCTGGGATATCTACTGCTCAACATAAATGTTCTAGAAAAGGAAGTGAATAATGAGGTAAGTGTTCTGATGATAAAAAATTCTTCAAAATAATAATGATCAAAAAACTGACTGCTAAGAGTTGCAGCAGATTTGAGGATACCGATCAACTATGGGACAAGGAGAAAATGAACATTACTGTCAATAAATGTAAGGTAATGTACACAGGGGAAAAAGCTCATCATAAGAAATACACAGTGATGGTCACTAAACAAGCTGTTATCATTTAGAAGAGATATTTAATTGCCATTGTCTGTAATCCTAGGAAAGCATTACTAGCCCAATACTCAGTGACAGTCAAAGGCTAAGTAGAATGATAAGAAAAAAACAGCTAAGAAAAAGAACACAGAGTAAAAGAGACCATCATCATGGCATCACATACAATCATGGCATAGTCACATCCTGAATTACCAATTCACTCCAGTCTCCTCAACTAAAAAACAAGACTGCCAAAAAGGCCGGTGTAAAGAAAAACAAAGGTATGGATTGTTTTCAATATTAAACAGACCCTGACACATTGGCTTGGAAAAGTGAACTCTTAGGTATTTAAAATCAGGAACAGAGAATGAAGAATGATTATTTATGGGTTTTCATGAAAGAATTAAGAAACATGAAGTTAGTAGACAGAAGCGTTGAAACAAAAGTGCATACTTTTTTAGCACAATTAACATCTTGTGGACATCATGTTGTGGAGTTCATTACCATACAATTCTTCAGATCTGAAATAGGTTTGAAATCAGACTAGCCTGCATCATGGAAAAGAGGCCCTGACAGGCTACTTTTACAATGCTAAATTATAGCCTCTAGCTCAGATGCAGGGTGACAAGAGGCAGAAGAAAAACCTAGAAAGGTGCTACTCTGTCCTTTCTCATGTGTCAGAAGCAGAAAGATTGGCTAGATGAAAGTTTCAAAGTATCTTTATGATCTTGGGTGATTTATTTATTGTTATTGCACTTCTGCTTCTCATCGGTGAAATGGGGCTAAAAATACATACCACCCTTACTTAAGCAGCATGTTATGATTTGAGATTTTCTATAATGTCCTTAAAGATGCTTAAGGTACAGAGGTTGCAGGCTCTAATTCTGATTGCAAAAATACTCTGACATTTGCTTATGATTAAATGATTTAAAATGTCTTCTAAATAACGTGGAGACAGTTTCAGCTAGTTATAGTGACTTCTAAGGAGGAATGACATTGGGTGGAAATTGTGCTGGCACGTTCATTCTACACTTTATCATTTGAATTTATTGAGGGGAGGGCTGTTAATGTTCTCTTTGGGCCAGCCTCTGGCTACACATGCAGGAATCTATAAAATCACAATTCAACTGCATTTTAATATAAATAAATGGCTAGCATTCTGCTTATTCCCAGGATAATTTAACTCGAGTGTTTTTCAGACTCCTGTTTCCCTGTCCTTACCAGAGATGTAATGGATCCTAATCACACAGTCTCAAAGACACTCTTGCTGGAGCAACTGTAGCATTTCCCACTGTCTCTTTTTGCAGCAATTGCTAACATACTACGTCTGTCTTGAGTGCTCTTTTCTGACTTACCTGCTAATGAAGGAGATGGAGAAAGATGCCATAGAGTCTATTACTTTGCATGCAAGAACCACTTTCAAGTGAGTGATGCCTTGACCGGTGAAAGTAAGATGTCCATATTCCCTGTAAAAAGAGATTGCTGCAATCTTGCTCACATGTATTCATCTCTTAAACATTCTGCTTGTTCTGGAATTTACTCTCTAGGCAGCTTGAAGGCCAATGAACAAAAAGTTTTCCTAATATATCATAATTACACAAACACCTGTGCCGAGCAACCTTGTACTGAGCTACTCAAAATTTTTTCAGAGGTTCAACAATGCTCAACACTCCTCAGCTGTGATTTGATGGTCTGATGACTGAGCATAGGGTAAAATGAAGTACACATGGGAATTCTAGATCAAAGACTTCTAAAGAAAAGTGCCTAGATATACTTGTAGCACATTATTGATTTTGATATAGTTGTACAACACGCTTTGCAATGTAAAACTGCCTCTTTTCTCTGTAAGGGCAAAACAGGAACTACACAGAGGGTCATTTGTAGGTGTTCACTGCAGAACAGATTATATAAAAAACTTAATAGATTACTTGTTTGACTTGATATATAAATGCCACCTTGCACAGTACTGTGTACAAGGTGTCTTTTTAGAGATTTTATTTCCTTTTCCATATTGCCCAGCTGGCTTTTGGAACCCATAAAGTCTTGGAGTCATACAAACTTTAGAGTCTCCAAATCTCAAAACTGTTCTTTACTAAATGTGTTCCTAGTAGCACACTCTTTTATGAAATCATCTTTGAAAATATAAATATACAACACTGGATTTGAAAGTTCATCACAGTGATTTTTCAGAACGCCTTGAATGATTTCAGCCACCAAGAGACTTGATTTTTAGATGGGCAGTAACTTTTTCCCCACCTCTGAACTTCTTTCTAAAACTTGCTAGGATTTTCAGCAGCTTAACAAATTAGTATATTCTCAATTTTTCTTACATCAATATTATCTGGTATCATCAGCACAGGCAATTCAAACACTTTTAAAGATATTAATATGGGTGATCTTTCTCTTCACTCCAATTTACAGCTTCCTTTTTTTTTTTTAGTGTGGTTCAAACTGCCTGAAAATCTAAGTCTACTAATGAGTTTATACATTGGGATTATTTAAAGAACTAGATCTTTTAATTTAACATCAATGTCTTTTTCTTTTTTTTTTTTTCAGAACAACATTAGTACTGGAAGTCAGAACCTTCAAAATTCTTACAACATCAAGGCAACTAAAATCTAGTGTACTGACATACAGTTACCAACCTGAACTTGGGGTGGAACTGGAGAGATTCCACTTTCTTACAAATGTCAAAACACAGCAAAAATTATATTTCTACATTCAATTATGTTAAAATTTGTGTGAGAATATGTATAATTATAAGAGAAATCATAGGAGTGGTCAAAGGAGTCAAACCATCCTGCTCTGAATTCTTTCTCCAGCAGTAGCCACAAGTGGATTCCTCCAGATAAAAGGCTAAAAAACCGAGTGATACTTTTCCAGGGTACTCTTACAACCTCCAACATCACAAAGTATTTCTAATGCTGAGGTGGTGGTCCCTTTGTACTTAGCAGCTTTCTTTTGAATTTTCTCCCCCAGATTTGTCCAGTTTCTTTTTGAATCTATGTAAACATTTAGCATTCATTTTTAGAAAAGTATGTGTAATTACAGACTAGAGGTTTGGCTTAATTTTCTCTGTCTTGTTTTTTTAATCTGTTTAGTAAACAATCTGCCTACTACAAAGTATACGGATAGAGAATATTGTTACAAAAACCCAAGCTGTTAAACCATGAGCCTGACAAGGGATTAATTCCTTAAAAAATTGCCTAAGGGTTGCAGAGGATTTTAACAGTTGGGAATTAAAGAATGATGGAGTGGTTGCAGCTCAACCATGATCTACTTTGCCCCAGGATGTGACTTGCGCAGAACAAACAGCAGTTGGGGAAGGGTGATACTAAGCTAATGCAAAAGAGGTTTCCTTCTTTAAAAAGTTTCATAACATTTTCTTGTAGAGCTTCAGACCTCACAGAAGGTCAACCTTTCAATTGAAGTCAGCAAAATATAACCAAAATATTTCCTTCACATACTCACTGTACTTAATAAAGACAGGTTTTGTTCATACATGTGGATGAAATGGAGAAGGCACATTTGTCCTCTCTGTCCTATATATTTTCACAATTCCTTTTAGTTTTAGTATTCTCTCATGCATTCAGTTTTACTGTTCTCTGTGTACTTTACTCTTCATTGAAGTATTCAGTGACTGTTTTAGATGACTATATAGATACAACCCTCCACGTAATATCTTTCATAATTCTCAAAAACATGTTCTGCAAACTTAAAATTTTATTAGTATTAGTATTTTATTAGCTGCTTAAAAGAGATCTGTTGACATTTTTTGAGTAAAAACATTGATAAAAGGTCACTGAGGTATAGTATTTATCCTCAACCAGCTCATATCTCCCACTTTTTTCAGTTTTGTTTGCACACATAGTACATTTCCCATTTCTTCCTCTGTGTGTGTATACACACACTTATTCAGACATAAAGTCTGAGGTAAATAACATCAGTCACAGTCATATCCAACAAGAAGACTAAGCAATACTCATATTGGAACTTGGTTTACATTTTTTGAATATAGAAGTACGCAACCAAAAGGGGTTATGTTTTTAAATGTAGATTTGCAAAGCACAAGATTACTATGCACTAGAAATTTTATGGCATTAACCTATGAATTATGTTCTTTACAATAGCAGTTACCAAATTTCCGACAATTTTTTTGAAATGTGTTTTGTTTACCTATTTTAATCTCATATTAGCTACTTAGCAGTGTTCACTTGTTATCTCTGAGGCAAAATAAGATTTTCTACATGGTCATTCCTCTTAGTTGTGCATTCTCAGAGCACACTGTGAATATAAATTTTAAAACACTCTTAGACAATACTCTTCACATTCATAATACACACATACACATCACGTGTGCTTGGAAAGTTTTGATTCATTTGAGATACAAGGTCTTGCAACTATTCTTTTATTAATGTTTCACTAACAGTTCTAGTGAGAAGTTCTCCTTTATTTCTTCATAGTCCATGTCTTTTCTTCTTCAAAAGCAACTTCAAAAACTAATTCCATTGCTTAGACACATTAGAACCCTTATTTCATTTTTTAATTCATTTATGGATGTAGCTACTATGGTTTTTTATAAGGGTTGGGGTTATATACAACCCCATGATCAATTTTCTATACATACCTCTCTCTCTCTCTCTAGTTAGCTTGAATATCCCTCCCCCGCCCCAGTTCTTATCCTCTTCCTGAAAGACTTCCAGACTGGCTCTGGAAATACTTGTAAAGTGTACTGCCCAACATGTCCATTTCCAGTACCCTCAAATCTGTGATCAGTCTGTCACAAAGCCAAATTGGCCATCTCTCCCAGTCGTTGTATATAGACTGCCTTGGCTATCTTATACCAGTACATATTCTAAAATGTTTAAATAAAGTCATAAGATTATTACACTTGGCAGAAATCAATAGGAATTTTACATTGTCACATCTCTACTATGTATTTAACTCAAGATCTTTCAATCTTCTTGGACACTAATATCCTAAAGAAAGTTTCCAAGAATCATTTAAATGAAGGGACATAATGTGATTCCTCATTTAATTTTTGTTCAACTTATGAGTTTCCATCATATGGAAAATATTTTTCTTCTGGTAGAATTCTAATTCAGATACTCCATTTCCAGTTTAACATTACTCTGTAGTAAGATATCTAAACCTGGGAACTGCCACTAGCATTAGTATATCTTTTTGCCTGTAAATTTCAAACCTATTTGAACATATTTCTCCTTGCAGATTTGTTCTTCCTCTCAGGTTGCTACCATGTGACTCTCAAACCAGATAAGGGATAAAGTTTGAAGAACCTGCACATGGTGTAAAAGACTTAATGAAAAGTCTTGATCCAGAAAGATCTTTCCAGAAATCCTTTCCAGAAAATCTGGGGGGGGAATTAATCTAGAATCATCTGTAGCATTCAGGAACAGAAATATTCTTCAATTGTATAACTCTCAAAGTGAGATATTTTAAATGCCATTCAGTCATTTTCTTTGTTTATTTGACCTACACTGTGAATTGATCTTATGTTGGTACCAGCAGTATATGCTCATATAGTACACAAAAGAGGTGACATTTCTTACAATAGTAAAACTGGTTCGGTTTGGGGAGGTTGGGAGGGTATTGTTTGTTTCTTTGTTTTTAAACAGTGGCATAATTAATAAACTGAAATGAAAAAGGTCTGTCAAATTTTGAGATGTCAGTTCATCAGCTTGGGCTTGACTGGAGGCAATTACTGAGACAGACTTTTCTTGTCATTGAGAGATTGCCCACAAACTAATTCACATGTAACCTATAATTAGACTATAGAAGATGTAAGTTCTTCTTGTGCTCACATCAGGATTTTGTGAGTAAGAATCCTTCACTTTGTCCCTGATAGCTGTCTAGGTTTGTAGGGACAGTCGCTTTGTGTAGCTTATCCATAGGAAAAATATATAATGACTTAAGCATATTGCCAGATGTAACTAACGTTTATGGCACTCTGAAATTTTCAGATGGAAGGAGCTATAAAAAAATGAAAACTATTATAGACATACAAGTGCTGGTGGACATTGTTTCTTTTTTGATTTTAAATAGTAGGCCTTCCTAACCCGACTGAAGAAGGAGATGAAGCTATTAGCAGCAGATGGGAAGAGACAGACAATAGCATGTAGAGGCAGTACAGCTTGTGCTGCATGCTTGCAGCACAGCTTGTTTCACAGCACTGGGGGCAAATAGGTCTATTCTACATCAAAAAGCTCGTCAGCCCTTTTGTGGCAATGTGCCAGATCTCCAGGAGAAAGGGATTGCCTAGAAAAAAATAAGTTGGGGTTTGGGGGAAGCAGACACAGGTCAAATAGACAAAGATGAGGAGGACATCTGGATGACTTAACTCTTCTGTAGCAAGAATATCCCAAAGACACCAGCTAATTACTCTCTGGTAATTTGTATTTGTAAATTTTGTCAAAACAAAACATTTCTGGCTTCCTTGAAAACAGCACAAAGATAAAAATTAATATCAATTCAAGTACAGGGATAGAAAACTAGAGAAATCAGTGGGGAAAAAAAAAAAAAGTGTATCAGAAGCTTTGTGGTCATGACAATATCCTTTGACCATCTTTATCTTCTGAATCCCAAACATGGGCTTATATATAGTAACAGTTTTTGCAAGCTTTAGTCATGCTCTAACATCTCAAATTTCATACCAACAGAGCTTGACTAGCAAAAAATAAAGCAGTACAGGAAACAAATAGTATGTACCTAACTTAGAGTCTTGCATAACTTGGCAGACATTTGTGTAAGTCAGATATATTGAACACAAACTTAGATTCATTTGTTATGAGGACATATACACAAAATTAAATAATTTGATCTCATTAAAAGTGTTATGCCACAATAAAAAAATATATAGCCACTTCATATTTTAAAAGTTAATAAAAGCGTACTGTGCTGAAACTAGAAGTTTAGCAACTTAAATTTTATATGAATATCCTTGCTGAATCACCATTAAAACACTACTAACTCTCATTCAAGGGTTCAAACATATTCTGACTTTAACACATTCTCCACTGCACCATTTCAGGTCACGATACTCAGATTTACTCCACTTCTATAAGCAATGTTTAGGCAAGTAGAATAAAAACTAAGAGAAGCCATCCTCTCATAAGATGCATTTGAGGAGACTGAAGAACCGGAACAGATCCTGTGCATGACTGTCTAGGAAAAAAAGGAAAATTATTTCTTCTAAGCAAAATTTTAGCCAACAGACTAAGTTCACCACTTTGGCGTAAGACAGACTTTCTGCAGAGAGTCCTTGTATTTAAAACCAGTAGAATTAAACAGTACAATTAACAACCTGATAAATAAAGGCTGCCTTTTCAGTGAACTTTGATTTATCAACACCTTTGACATATATAACCAGGAAGTAGAACAACTAATTTTAGAGGGGTTTTATATTTATGAAACAGCTACATCCATTTTTTTTATTAACTCTTATACTACTGTATAAAGTAACTGAGAAAAGAACATGGGAAAAATTCAAGCTATACAACAATGACATTAAGAGTTCCTGTATTTCTAAACTGTACATTATAATTACTAAAATTATTTTACTTTATTAATTATTAATTGCTGTTAAATTATTAAAAATTAATAAACAACTATTTTAATAATTGTCAGTAGTAATTAAAGTATTAAATATTTATACAAATGTGGTTTATTTCTTTTCCACACCTTTGCTAGACTGTATCACAGTGGAATAACTCCTTGCAGAGAAGCAGAGGAGCAAATTACAAGTTCTAATTTGGATGAGATGATTGTGAGGAAACATCAAATAGCAGATAGCGTACATTTGCATTTCTTCAAATTTAAAAAAAAGTTTCGCTTTTGGGTTTTTTAAAATTATTCTGAAACACCTAATTAATCTGCACCATTTTTCACTCATTGATTTCAAAACACTGAGGAAAATATAATTCTTTTTCTAGAAGGGAGGGAAATGTGGGAGGGCGTAAGAAGGATTTGCTGAACTTCATCCATAGTTTGGGAAGAGAAACAACTAAATATCACCATAAGTACTAGTTCAGAATTTTGTATTTTAGAGTATATTGCCACTTCCAGTAAAAGTACTTTTTTTTTTTCCCCCGTGGAAGACTTGTTACTTTGGAACTGCATTACATCTTACTGAACTGCAACCACGGTTCAAATTAAACATTATTTAAAAGATATTATGTTGTACTGAAAGGTGCTTAAAATGCAATTTTCAGTTTGGGGGTTTTGTTGTCAGTTGGGTTTTGTGTTTGTTTACAAGTTTAAAAATTCATTAAAAACAAATACACGCTTAAGTGACTAAGGTATATCTGCCTACAGATATGGCAAATGGAAAGCTATACAAGCTCAAACTTATGATGAATAGGCTTCTAAGCAATGACATTTAAATCTCTTACAAGTGAATGGTATCTTTACCAGTTACTAAGGAGTAGATCTTGGAGACAGCCTTCTAGTAATAAGTAAAACTTAAAAGTTATTCATGTGGCTCATATCCCTGTATTTAGGCATCACAGTCAAAATAAATGTATGTTTAAAATTCTTTACTAAGTGACCTATACATAGCACAGTTCAGTGTACTCTGCTTCTATGATCAAGAGGGTGAAAAATTGTTAAAAACTGAATTATATAAAACAACGACTTATTTTTCCTTGTAACTGTAAGCACAATAAACAGCCATTATCTTCCTTCATTAACACATTAATATTATTTACTATTTCCATGTATCACTACACAAAAATAGTAGTTGTTTTATATTGTTTTGTTAGTGCAATGTTTATTCGCTATATCTTGAGTTACAATATCTAAATGTATTTTGGCAGTATATTGTATTTCATCTATGCAGTAAAGGGAGTTTATTGAAAGCATATATAAACTTTATTTCTTTTGTTGTTTATGGCTTTAGAAATAGTTGAAATAAAACTTAGAAGCTGAGTAGTAGTTGTGTACACATAGTCCTTCCATTACTTTCTTTTCTATTTCAAGATTTTCACTTGTTCAGTTTACTACAGGAGACAGATGGAATGAGACAATGCTAAGGTAAAAAAAGAAAATTGAAATTAATTAAACAGTTCATTGTCTATTAAGTAACTACAAATGGGCATTTTTTATTTTAAAACAAATTTTTAGTTTATTTGCAAAGTTACAATCATTCAATAGTAGGAAGTTAACACAGTATCTAGATGCAGTTTAACTTATGAAGACTTAAATTATTCATACTGCCAAACAAATCTGTGTTTATAGTCAACACTTCTAAAATTCTCTTGCTGAAGTTCATAAGGAATCACAGGATGAAAATGTAAAACCTCAGGTGTGTCAAAGATCCTCTAAGCAATGCTGTAATGTCAGACTACATTTTTAAATGAAGTCCACTTGTTTAGCCCTTACAATTTAAACCTGCTAGAGCTATGTAATTTCTTAGAAGCAAAATACATGAGAATTTTCAGTTAGGCAATTTTATTCATACAGTAGTAGTATTTACCTCCACTGCAATATATTGACCTCTGCATTTCAGCTTCTTTAATAATTTTGCTGATTCAGGAATCAGCTATTACACAATTTATCAGTCATGATTAAGATTTTTTCAAAGCTGCTGAGGAGGTTTAGTCACATTTAGTTCCCTTCCATTGAGAAGATGAATGTCTGAAGTCCATTAAATAGCATTAAAAAACTTAAGAAAAAAATATGTATCAACACTTTGTTTATATATGCAATAGTCCAAAAAAAAAGGCAACTAGAGGCAGGCTATCACATTCTCATATGCACTTCCATGCATAAGTATGTATATTTGTACACACACACTCCTCTTCCATAAAATTGTATTTATTTTATGATAGAAAGGATTACTTACTATCTACTATAATATAGTTATACTTTCCTCAATAGTTGGGATATTTTTCAATGAAACCTTTCAATTGTATGCACAGAGAGCAAGCATAAATGGTTATTGTATTATTGAAGTAAGGTTCAGCTTCTGAGTGTTGAAGTGAAACAAAGCTGGACTCTAATAAAGAGATGAATAGGAGTTTGCAAAATCAGCTGCAGTTTTACCGCTAAGTGTGTAGCTGTGAGGCCTCAGGTACTACTACATTACAATTGCACTTTTCAAGTACTGATGTGTGAATTACTTTGAACAGATCATCATCATAACAAAGTGGAGTTTGACTGTCACGTGGATAAGTGGAAAAAAAAAGAGTCAATAAGAACACAGTGAGTTTCATTTTACATGATTTATTTTTGCAGTACTATTAGCAATTGTTCAAACTCTATGGTATCCAGAAGGGCCACTTACAGTAAGGACAACTAGCTACGCTGCTGTGAACAAATAGCAAGTGTATTTGACTCTCCAACAAAAAGGCAATTAGTCTAATGGATTAGCCTAAATGGGGAACAATGAAGTTAGACTAAATGAAGAGAATGGACAGAAAATTAATGTGATTTGCAATCTGTTATGGCAAAATAATAAATGACTGATAATATATACACAATTTTACATATAAAGTGTATATATAGAGAGTATATGCCAAAAACATTTGTGTACCATTATAATGTTAAAATTTTATATTAAATTTGGCTAAAAATATTTTACTTATTCTTCAAATATTTTCAGTTTAAAAAAAAAATCTTATTCCTCACTAGGATAAAATCAAGACATTTGCACAAAGAAAGTTTGCAGAGAATCCCATCCTAGATTAGCTTCAAATTTAGGATGTGCACCAAAAATATAGGTAGCAAACAATGACTTTCATCTCCCCTAACTTTAACCATCAAAATAAGACATGTAATCTAAGCTACTTGGCCAGACCTCTGGTTTTCAGCAGAATGATAGTGTGTTTGCACAATTCTCCCCCCCTTCAGATCTGGAGAACTACCTCTGTCCCCTGATTACTAAAGGAACTCAAATCTAGCGATTCTAATTCTTACATAGGCTTTACTTCTTCAGGTTTCTTATTTACATTTTTCCTCATCATGAATTTCAGGGACATTCCTCAAATTTTAATTATTGTAAGCTTGATTTTGTAGGTCATTAAAAATACTGTCTCTGGAAAAATTGCTTCTGAACCTTTCAGATAAGCCAGAGAGATCAGTGATTTTTACTATAAGTATGGACTGTGCTACTGGATCCTCTGTTTTATACTTATCTTCAACTATCATTTTCTGTTTTCATTAATGAGCCAAAAGTCAGCATGTTAGCTAGAATATTAAGTTACTTTGCATGCACAGTTTTGAAATATCTGGAAGTACAATCATAGACTGCTGTTATTTAGAAATTTGGAGAATTATACGTGCCCATTTCTTGAGACCATCCCTGCATCCCAGTTTAGTTTTAGTTTCCAGATATTATTGCTTATATAATATTTATAACATTTTCTGGATGCCAGAACAGGTATACAAATAAAACAACACCTTCCATTTTTTTTTCCTTTAACAATGTTTCAAACATTTTTTTATTTTTCCTAAATTACTTGGAGCGTGCTATGGGATGAAATCAAAATGGGTGCACAAAACTGTGTTTCAAGAAAGCAATAAAAGTGAACCTACAATAATAATCCTACAACAAGTTTCCAATCAATAAACCACTTTTCTCAAAGGAAGCATTAGCATTAAACTGGCAGAGCCTCTATAGTTTTTTTTTTATTATAACTATAACCCTTTTAACTAAGGCTTATTATTTGTTCTCAGTTGACTGTTTCTTCATCCATGTCAGTAGAGACAACATTTTAGTGTGACCAGAAAATAGCTCTCATACAACAAATATTGAGTAAGAGAAGCTTTAGATGCAGTTTTGTTTCATTTCAAAATACTCAGCTTTTCAGTGGAACAGATTCACTGGTATAACTGTCACATCAGAGAAAAAAAAAAAAAAAAGAATTATCTGGTAAAGTCATTGGATTATAGCTCAGAGTTGTAGCTGCAAATTTTTAATTTCCCAGCAACTCATTGTGATAGGTTGAAGGAATGACACATAGCAGTACTTTTGGGAAACTGATTTGCTTCAGTCTTCATTTGTCACAGGCATTATGAAGTTTTCCACAGAGAAAGTAAGGAAAACTTTTACCCTGAATATTTATTGAAGACAACTTCTACAGGTAGTAACTGGTGTGAAAAAGTTTAACCACCTGTTCATGGTCAGCATATACAAACATACCATAGGGACCGCCCTTGTAGATTAAAACATACTTCAACTATGCTGAAGTGGGGAGGGGAAGATGTGAATGCAAGCAAAATGTGGTTTGAGTGAATTTAACAACATGCAGAACTAAAGCATGTGAAAGCAAAATAATCAGATCAAAAGGAGGGAAACATGCTGATGGCACAGAGTAATCTAGAACAACAAAATAGTTGAGGTGGAAGGGACCTACAACAATCATCTAGTCCAACTGCCTGACCAATTCAGGGCTGACAAATAGTTAAAGCAAATTAAGGGCATTGTCCAAATCCTCTTAAACACTGACAGGGATGGAGCATCAACCACCTCTCTCTCCAAGAAGCCTGTTCCAGTGTTTGACCACCCTTTCAGTGAAGAAAAGTTTCCTAATGTCAAGTCTCAACCTCCCCAGCACAGCTTTGAGTCATTCTCACATGTCTTATCACTGGATGCCAGGGAGAAGAGATCAGCACCTCCCTCTTCACTTCCCTCCTCAGGAAGCTGTAGAGAGCAATGAGGTCACCCCTCAGCCTCCTTTTGTCCAAACTAGACAAGCCCTGTGTGTGACAAACCCAGTATTTCTAGCTAATAAATTCCTTCTAATCCTACCTAAGGCTTCTGATACAGGATATACTGTATATCATGCAACACTGAAGTTGGGATTTTTCTGTGTGGTTGATTGAATATCAACAGGGTATGGGGGGGGGGGATGTGGGGGTTTTGTTTGTTTTTAAAGCTGGCCATTAACAAAATTGCAGGTCAAGTAAGTTTGCCCTAGAGTAATTGTGAAGGGATAGCACTTCCGTGAATAAATCTTTCACCTGACTCAAAACCAGATCTTATTACTTGCCTTTGAACATATGTTCACTTAAATAGAAAGTAGAAGGTGGATGATATTGTGTCCTTGGTATCATTCAGTAACATTATTACTGGACTGTAGTACATTAAGATAAGACAAACTAAAACAAGAAACATGACAGCCTTTTTTATAATAGTGATCTTTTTTGCTCTGTGGGCCATTGCTCTTTCTTCCCCTCTCTGTCCTTCCTCAAAAGGCATACTATGAAAAAAGATCATGATACTATCATGTTATTCCATGTATGCTTTTTTTTTAGCACTTCTATGTGATTAGCCTAAGAGGTGTTTTCACACATGCCATGAAAGGCAAATCCTACAAGGACAATAAGAAAAATACTGTTAATTTTGAGGATGTCTTACCCAAATACCAGTCACGTATCCATGACTTGAACTCATGTGGATCCTTATGCCATTCTGCAAAGCCCCACAAAATTCATTTGAAAAATTCAGTAATGCTGTTATGCCAAGTGATAGCAGTGTGGTTCTTTGTCATATCATTTCCATCACCCAATCGCTTACAAGTAGTAGAAAGAAAACAAAGGGCATCAGAAGTCTTAGGCTGTCTACATGCTAAACCTGCGTAATTTTTTGTATAAAATATAAATTGATGCATATTTTATTACCCCATGCTACAGCAAATGTGATTTCAGATATGTAACCCTGTTTCTCAGTTTTTCTTACTTAAAAATGAAAGAGAGAAATATTTATTTCCTCTACTGAGTTACTGTTTAAAAGAAATACTATTTCTGTTAATCTGAGTCTTTGTCTACATACCTAATTATTTATTTATGAAAGAATTCAGTCATGTCATTCCTTCCTTCTCTAGCTGGATTTATAATTTGTTTGCAAATTTGTATTTTGTGGTAGAAGCAAGAAAACACTTAGAAGAAAATTAAATAGCAATAGACATGTCTTCCACAACTATCAAGTTGTCAAAAATCTGTAAAACTACGTAAATCTCAAAAAGCATCCACTTTTTACTGTCAAAATTACCAGAACACATTCTGCTTCCAAGCAGGTTTTGGTTTGTTGGTTCTTTTTAATTTTAAGCATAACTTTTCTCCTTTGTTTGAAGATTTGAGGTAGTTTTCAAAGACATGGCTGGTGTAGAAAACAGGCTCTAAATCTCTGAATTCAGGATCACTTGAAATGAAGGAATAGGCACTAGGTATAGAAATACCCTTGTTTTTCCTGCACTTCAGCCCAAAAATTCTGTAGCAGTATGATCACACATGTTTTTCATGACTGAACCTCTTTTCAATGAGGTGCATACTGAAATACTCTCACACTACTCCAGGGAAAGGAAAATTGGCAGTTCAAGATGAGCCTGGAATTCAGAATGCCTACCTTCTTGGAAATAAGGAAATCAATCCATTCAATAAAGAGAAGAAAGCCTGATATTATGATGAATCACATATTATGCAACTTTGGTAAATTTGATATAGAGATGTACATGTTGCTAAACCCAAGCTTCCCGTTCATTATCCAATACATTATGGGTTTACAGGTATGCAGCAGCATGAAGAAGGAAGTCACTATTGCTGGCTCTGGGGGAACACATTGAATGATACTGTTTCCTGTAGAAAGCACGATGCCAGAACACAAAACATCTTACACCTGGCAAAATAGCAGCCGATTTCTCCACGTTAATTGCTAGCAAGCTGGTTTACTTTTATGTTTCTTTTCATGCAACAGCTTAATTCCCTGACTCAAGCAGATGCGGAAGCCTTCTGAGAGAATCACATAAATGAGTGGCTAAAGCAGGAAGTAAATGCCCAACATAGGTAAAGTTTATAAAGCAATGAAAATTTTTCAGGAGTGAATCATGTGGTTCAAATGATCTGTGACTCATTTTAGCATTTCTATTAAGGCTAGAGGAGGCCTGTTCAATTATAAGGAACAGAAAGTTGGCGTGCATCAGACAACTAGTAAAATTAATATAGGCAAGAGTTCTTGTAATCACTTCATATATTCAGAATTCCTCATAGCTGAAAACAATTTTCATTATAGAATTCAAAAAAATGATAAACCAATGAAACTCAAAAGAGATGGTCTTTCTCCCCAAAACTATCAGACAAATTTCACCAAAATAAGAGAACCCTCATGATATTTAGAAGAATAGTTTTTAATAATCTTTATCAGTATTAAACTTCAGAAAACTTTGGAATATTTCTTTTTTGAATACTTGCCATGGAGAATAAAGTGCTGCCAATACTCTAGAATTACAACCTGTAGGAAATGACACAAGCTCCTGGACTGTATAGCTGTATATATAAATATAATAAACTATAACAAGTTCTAGCAAAGTGAAATCTGAGGTAATCTCCGTAGAGGAAAAAAAAACAGACACAGATTTAAATTAACACAGTGAAAAAAAGCACTTTATGTAAAGAAAAACATTTTTTGAGTTAATATGAATGCAGAAGTCTTGGGCTTAGATGCACTACTCTTAAAACATGCTTAGAACTTTCAGGTTCAACAAGGATCATGATCCATTCACAGCCACCGCTAGCCTGTTCTTATATACTCATTTTAGCTGCTGAAAAGGATTGACTACATAGGAACAGACTAGGTATAAACTCTCCATTAATTTCTTACCTCAAAGCTGGAAGCAGTTTCATGCTACTCTTCTCCCTCTTCTTTCCACTGAGTGGAAAGGCAAATTACAGTAGCCACACTGCCAGATTATGTTTTGTTGGGCTGTCTGCACAAAATCTCTTAAAATACTAGAGTACTGAAGTCCTTTACTATCTCTTCTCATGCAGCCCAAACAAGCAAAGTTCCCTTCTTAAAAGCTGCTCTCATAGCCATACTCTGACCTTGGAAATCATATAAAACACACATTTAAAAAAGAGCTTCCTATATGTAGCATTTGTTTTTACAGTAAGCTGGCTATAATATTGGAGCTGACAAAGTTGTCCGACTTCAGATTCCCAATTGGGTTAATGCTCCACCTCTTGTAAACAATTATAAAAACTTAGTATTATGAATGGAAGAATATTTGTAATGTAGACTTAATGTTGACACTGCATTTCCATTAGGAAGAGTCTTTGAAAGATACCTGTTTTTAGAAGAGCTAGCATACAAAAAGCACAAAACATGAAGATCTTTTTTTAAGTCAAACTGCTATCAAACTGCTGAAAGATAGCTCCTATAGTGAATTCCCATCTAAATCCATGCTGACATTTTTTAAATCAAATGCCACAATTTCACCTAAAAACATATAATGTATTATTCATTAACCTAGATATCAACAAGCAATAACTTTAGAAAAAAAATTAGCAGCTTCAGTAGAACTTCTGTCAGTATTTGAGCTATCAATAATCCTTGTGATAGAGGGAGGAAAAAAAAAAAATTGAAAGACATTCTGTCTAACCATGAAGCAATTTGATCTAATGTAGAAGTGCTTGGGTACAACTGAAGAACAATTCCATTCATCCTGCTAATAGAAACAGACTAGATTTTCATCCATATCTGTAGTAAGGGCATGAAATAAATGAAAAAATCTTAGCGAAGGTCATAGTCATGAACAGAGAATGAAGCAAAACCACTGTCTTCAGAGGGCTGAGCATTTCTGCAATAATGAAAAGCTGGCGGCTGGACTTGTGCTACGAGAGACAATAGGTTTTGTGTGGGTAGGAAATAAAAGTGGGGAATAAAGGCCTGAAGACAAAAGTTTGGTGAATACTGATTTAACAGATATCAATCACTTCCATTGTTACCTCAAGGCTGTCATCTACCTGCAAAACAAAGTATTTACTTAAGTGAGAAAGTTTACCACAGAAACCGTTAATTCAGAAACTCTTAGAAAAACAGGGACCAATGTTCAGCTGTTCAGGTGTGTCTCGAAAGTATTTATACCTTTCTCTTATGAAATAAGAAGAGCTTCTACTCTTGTCTTGATAATTTCTTTCAACATTTTCAGAAAACTCCAACTGTAAATTTGTGGTGGTGGAGTCCTTTTGAGATAATGTGAGGTATCCCACTGGTCAGTAAGAAAAAATGGTAACAGAACAGCATCTAAACTAACCCAGGAAGAGTCCGGAGTGAGCTTTGGATTATAGAGGTCAATGGATGCTACACTGAGAGAAGAAAAAGAAAAGGAAGTGGGAAAGAGCAAAGTGGAATAATACAGAACTGGGCTATAGAAAAGACAGAAGTTAATAGAATATACTTATTTTGTTGAAAGGAAGCTAAAGAGCTTTTATCTGCAATGAGTAAACAAGGTGCAGGAAGAAGGGATAAAGAGAATATGGAAGTCCTGGATGAGGAAGAAAAACAAAATTTGTGAAAAGAAAGAAATAGCATGGTCTTTTCTCTCATTTCTTGAGAGCTTTTTTATACTATCAATTTACATCTTCTATTGCGTTCCCCCCCCCCCTCAAATACAAAGCCCTGAATTAAGAGAAGAATATTTCAACACTAAAATTGTTCATAACCAAGGTGAACAAAGGGTAAGTACAATAAGCATGGGCTATATTTTGGTTGACAGATAAGAACCTAAACCAAACAGCCCTGATTCAGCAAAGTTGGTAGGAAGGTATTTATTAAATTTCTTCAGAACCCAAGAAAACTCTTCCATGTTTGTTTATAATTGCTGTATAATTTGTGTATGCTAGTACAAGCTCCAGGAAATTCAGAATGGAGTTTGAGTTCTTAAGTGATGTAGACACTTAAAAAACCCTCTAATGTGTTTGACATTTCTAGGTTTATAATGATGTCTATAAAAATTAGAGAAATGAAAGAAATCTTAGAAATACAGCTACGAGGAAATGAAGGGAGTTTCATTTGGCCTGTACAAATGAACAGAAGTGCTAACTTTGCCTCTGTTTATAATGTATAACTAACCAATATTTAAATAATGACACCATAATATCATGGTTCCAATCCATGATTGCACTTGAGCCTTTGGAACTGCTGGAGCAATGTTACACAATTTGACTTTTATCTGGTATTTGATAAAACATATATGCAGGATAACAGAATAAAGGAAGGAAAAGAAAAGGTACAATAAGCATACTGCAAGCTCAGTCATTTGACAAAAGTGACCATATTAAGTACTTGAAATAAATAACTTTAGAAGAAAATCCACACCTACACATTGGATTCCAAAAGTCTGAATTTGCAACCAGGTCTAGAGTATTATATAGAAGCACTCTTAAAAGTGACAACAGTATCCAACAACTAGCACAGAAGACTGATGACAATTCTAAATTGCCAATAGAATTCTCTATTCTAAATAATGCATAGAATATGCTGCCTTGCACAAGCTGTCTGATAACTGTTAGGGAATGATAACTTGATTACTTTTTAATATTGCCAGTATTGATTCTTACCATTTTGTTTCACTTTGAATGAGTGTGATCTGCAATAATAAAATATATTTCTCAGAGTTTGAGCTGATGACAATGCTCTTTTAAATAGCCAGGTAGAACAGGGGCAGTTTATAAACTGATATAGCCCATCTACCAAGGGGACTGGCTACTCAAATGCATGTCAAAAGTAGTAATCCAGAGAACAAGTATCAGCTACTGTCAGGAAACCATCAATCTTCAACCAGTCTCTATTAAACATGCCAGGTCAAAGTTTAGACCTGGTAAAAGAGTACTTATCAGAAAAAAGGGCATTCACTATTAACTTAGTTTTCAATAAGTAAAGGACTTACAGAGCTCAGTAACCTATGAAGGTTTATGAAAATTAGGATTGGGAGATGGCAGACATTGAATTTCATGTACAGAACATATGTCATATTCTTACCAATGGATATCATCTCCAGATCTGGAAAGTGAGGGCATGAGTATCATACGCAAGTAGTGGTGATTTTTTTCCCCCTCCAATTTATAAATATGTAAATACTTCTGCCTCAAAAGAAACTGAATAGAAAGGATTAGGTGGACTAACAGAATAGAAAAAAAAAATTAAGGAGACATCTATGTTATATATTAAATCTAAATTATGCAACTAAATCATGAACTCAGAAACAGACCCACAGTCAGTATTATTTGACAAGTTATCTGTCCAAGACAGCCTCAAATGAGTTGGCCACAGACTTTGGAAAAGCCTTTAGGACCATATCTATATCTGGCAACCCAGAACCTTGTCCAGAATTGGTTCAAACAAACCTCTATGACATTTTAACAAATTAATACTCATCATACTGGCACATCTGTAATCAGGTACTTTCTCTGTATTCACAAAAGTTGGGATAAATCCATTAAACGTGTTAAGCTAAAATGCATAACTTCAGCATGTTAAATCCCTGGGTAGAAGCTTTAACTAGAAAATTATTTAGTTCATGATGTGAATATTTGTTCATTTGTCTTAACTTTTCCACATTTGAGACTCTACTCCTTTTCTATAAGGGAAAAAAAGTACTCTCTATTATCATAAACAGATTTTTAAGGCAGAGTAGTCTAAATTTTTCCCTTAATGAAGAAAAAAAGTTGTAAAGATTACTGTTTGTAACTTAATTTTGTGAAATACATACAACAATTTATGTCATATACCTGATGTTTTCATTACAAATTATAAGTGTTCATGTTTAATGGTGTCAGGCACTAGCAAGTATTCTAGCTCTAAACCAGAGATTTCTTTACCCAAAGTTCAATTTAATTTCTTAGTGAAAGTCCATAAATTAGGGCAAAAAGAATAAATGAACCAGAAACATTTTAGCAAGATCTTCCATAAGTTTAATAAATTCAACATTAAATCTGCTTTTAGACAACAAAACCAAAAAATTAGTTTCTCATCTGTTAAATACCAATGGGAAAAACTTCTCATCTGAGAGAATTATTTCACAGCTTGGTAGTACATTAGGTATCAACCCAAATTAAAGTATGTTTGCCTTGATTCACAAGTACGTAAAGCAACCACTAAAGCACCACACTAACCACTAGGTGTAAGTTATTCCTATAACTACCTTTATTTCACCTTCTTTATTACTGTATCGCATATCAGCCATGTCTAGTGCCTTACATTTTTAAGCACAGAAAACATTGCTCTATCTCCCAAGCCATTACTCCTCACCCATTCCATGCAAGCTTTGCTATCTATATGACTAGTATCCTCCCAAACTAGTTCTTAAAAGTTGCAGTCAGCATAATATAGAAAGGGTTAATGAAAATATTATGTTAGATTTATTAAGCCTCTCTAGGGTATATAACATTTCAAAATCTGCTTTTAACATTTAATCTGCGATATGTGTTCCAGGATTTCAATAAATATAGGAACTGTGAAACTGAAATCACCACATATATATATTCATTTGATATTACTACCAGAATAATGGTCTTGAAACTGTTATCTTAAACTGATTTTTTTAAAATCTGATTTCTCAACATTTTGTCCCTGTAAGTCAACAAAACATGGTTTGGGGGGATAAAGTAAACTAAATATTCTCCCCCCCCCCCCCCCCTTTTTTTTTTTTTTAAATTAGTGGAAACTTAAGCCTTCACATTGTTTCACTCTTTGGAAACATCAATTATTTCAGACTGAATCTGCAGATGTGTTTAAAAATGAAATATCACAGATAAGGATAGAGGGCATTAGGTAGTTTTTAGCAATATAGTCTCCTCTATGTTGAATGTATGTTATTCTCTGAAGTGAAATTCTTTCAGACTTCTACAGAAGTTCCCCTATTTTCCAAACGCTGTGGTAGATAAACTTAAAAGAAAAAAAAATAGAAAATCAAAAGCCTAACTTTCACATAAAAAAAAAAAACCCAAACAGGTGGTGGGGAAAAAAACCAACTTCATTCTTCACAGTGTATTTGTGAATGAAGCTGATACATTAAATACTTGACAAAATCAAAGGAAAGGAGAAGAAAAAAGAGAGGAAAAGAAAGAAGGTAAGTAAAAACCAATGAAGCCCTAATGTTTAAAGGCCATAAATCAGTTCCAGAAATCCATTGATTCTATACAGAACCCATCACATGCCTCTCCACATCTGCTGGACTTATTTAAGAGTTAGCTAACAGCTCAATATTTCCTCCTACAAGTGCAGACTCTTAGGTTGTAAAAATTCTTGGCTTCCTTGCAGTTATTAGATTTGTCATGTTTAAAACCTGCTGTAAACCCATCTATTAGTCTTCTATATAACAGGTGCAATAGGCGACAGAGAAATCACATCACTCCAATTGTAAGGGAAAATGGGCCATAGGTCACTAATTCTTTTGAGTTTGTCCACACTATTAATACGTTGAACAAACTTGTACTAACTAATCAAACAAAACTCTTTTAAATTATATGAGTGTAGGCCATATCTTCTATTTCAAGCACTAGCACTTCCTCAGTTTAAGTCTTAATGAAGATAATCCAATGAAGATAAGAGCAAAGAAGCAAAGTCTAGTAAGTTGCAAGTCTTGCAATATGCAATTTTATTTTTAAGCCATTTTTTAAAGATCTAATTCCTTCCAGAATTCACTCTTTGCTCAAAATGTCTCACCTCTTCCATTGCACTAGCTTACTGTTGGCTCTAGGTACCTGTGAGTGATTGAGAGACAGGCACTACTGGACCTCAGGGAAGATATCCACCCTCTCAGTTCCAGTTTCATTAAAAGTCAGACAAGAAATTATGAGGAGTCTGGGCCAATGCCTAAATTCTCAAAACTGACATCTTCCAAGTTCTTTACAGACTCATGAGTGTAAAATAAAGACTAATAATTACAAGTCAAAATTTTCCTACAGTGCATTAAGCAGGACAGTCAGACTACCAAGGAAGGCCTACAGCTACAAAGGTATGAGTGTCATGGTGTTGAGTCTCTGATTAGATTAAAGGAAACAAACATTTTCCATGACTAACATACACAAGTGTTTGAATTGGAAACCATGTATATGCACCAAATTGTCCTCACTGTTCTTTAATGTTGTGGACATACCCAGGATGTGCAGTAACATTAAAACAGATATACATTTTTCTTCTTGCAAAAGGAGCAATGGCAATAGCTTCTAAAAACTGTAACTGCAAGAGAAATGTCTTCTGTAATAAATAAACATATTGTCTAAGAGATACAGAAACTAGATTTAAAGAGCACTCAGTACAAAAGGTGAATTTTGTACAAGCAAAAATATTTTGTTAAATGGAGTGCAAAATGTAAACTAATCGTGTTCAGAATGCACCGTCTGTTCCCTTGTTTAGTTTCAGTTACGTTAAAGATTCCATAACCTTGAACACAAAACCTGAGTGTCAGAGATGGCCTTCATGTGTCTGTTATCATTTCCTGACAATACAAATAAAAACGCAATACATTTGCATTTCTTTTTCTTTTGCCATGCTTCTGAAGAGTAAATGTACATTTAGGCAAAAACTAAATGCAGAAAAAAAAATCCATTGAAAACACTGCTGAAAGAAATCAAGCTGAAGAGGTTATGACACTTTGCTTAAAGAGGGTTCTGCCTTTACATTTTAAAGCTAAGTTCAGAATGGCCTAACTTCAGTCTTTCTAGAGTGATATTGAAAGGGCTTACTGAAAATGATACCTTGAAGAAAACAGCTGTGCTATGATATCAATGATGAGTAAGATTTCCTTAAACTATTTTGAATAGTATTTAATACCATAGACACAAGCAATCTTTGGTTTAGGTTCCTTACATCAAGGTCCATTTTATTTATTAGAAGAAACAGTTTGTGGTCAATGACGTTGTAGGAGAGGAAGAGAAAGCAAGCATTCTTTTTCTGACACAAGAGTTCTCCTGCTTTCTTCCCTGATAGTTTAAATGTAAAGTACCTCAACTGCTGCTGAATGTGTGCTGAGTTAGACCAAGCATTTGACATAACTTAGGCAAACAGTGTTATGGCTCACAGAGCTGGACTGGTTTGCTTCCTTTGACGGAATGGGCCTGTGTCTTGATTTATAGCAAGATATCTATAGGCATTGCTCAAATATACAGGTAAATAACATGCTGTTGCTCACATTCATGTTTTGCTGTTAAACTATAGCAAAGCACTGAAATCCCCACATGGAAGATACTCCAGAAATGCAAGTGAGTAAATGTATCTGCATTTATATATTCATATAAATAATGAATAGATGTATACATTTCAAAGACAATACACTTTGCTGTTTATTAAAACATTTTCACTTCCCACCAATGTGTATTCTACAAGGCCTTTGGAACTTTTATTTTTCTATTGTTAGACCTTTTGCCATCAAAACAACAATTTTCCATAGCCTCCAAGCACAGAGGCAGATTAATCCTACTAATCAGCGTTTCAAAATGGACACAGGCTTAATTAGCAAATACCTTTACTTTTAAGATTTTGTTCCCATACAGATACAACCTCTGGGTATTTCAGTGGAAGTGCTAAATGCCTCACATGCTTGATAGCCAGCCAGTCCATTTTCTATTGTACTGCAGTATAAAGGAAATCACACTGCCAGGAGGCACAGCATTGCAAAGTCACTACTTGTTTTTGGTTTTTTTTTTTTGTTTGTTTGTTTGTTTGTTGTTTTTTTTTTTTTTTAAAACCAACCAACAAAAACCTGTTCCCTAAATGTTTTATGCATGTAGTATTTGTGAAGAATATTGGTCTCCTGGATGAGATCCATTTTATTTACAGAACCATAAGGTCTTAATTGTGGCAGTACTGTCCCCCCTAACCCATTATTGTACTTCAGTCCAGGCAGCCTGAGGAATTAGTTTTATCTCCAAAATCTGTTCAGTTGTTTTTCCTGATATTGTCATCTCTGGTAGTGTCCAATGTCCTTTGTGCTGTTGAAAAATTTGTACACTGACATTGCCTAGAACTAAGGCTACTTTATTTTGAAGTATGAACAATAAAGCTTACGATTTCTGATAGGTCTTGCTACTTACTACTTTGTGCTTTATCATACCTGAAGCAACCTCAGTATGGACCACATTGTATGGACTCTGCATATGCACACCGGTGAAAGACTGCCCATCACCAAAACCTGACATTTTCCACAAGTTAGGCAAGCAACGTGAAAACATATGACATGAATGTTAACTTGAAAGCAGGTTCACTGAAGATATCACTGAGCTAGCAGAGGCCAAAACATTCATGCCGTGGCATTTAACTTCTTATGAATATTGACATTTCTAGCTGTGACTACAGCACAAGCACCACCCAAGGTCTGTCTACATGCATCAGATAAATGTGTCAAAGGTCATAAAATGGAATTACACAGCAAGTGCTGAGAGAGCTGACACTTAAACTCAAGACTCCCAAGTTTAGTTCATTAACACAATATTTTTTTCAAGATTCTCCTTCGGAATAGCAGTTTTAATATCACCTTCCCCTGCTATTTTAGCCAGCAGAGATACTGAAAAGTGTCCGTAAGACAGATCAGCATTCCAGTATTATACCAGTTCATCTGTCATTAATTTCACCAAACTCAACCATATGGACTGAAATTTGTTATGCTAGTGTCAGCTTCAGACTGGATTTTTAGAAAATGTAATTAAGAACAGTTTGGCAGTTTCTTAGAAAAGAAACCAAGTCCTTTTGCTTGTGTTAAATAATTCATTGTCTGCTCATTTTCCCCATAAATTCAGTGGCAAGTTAAAGTGTTTCCATACCAGGGAGAGAGAGATATCCTATAGTCTGAAGCAACAGAAAGGAAGACTGTGGCTTGCACCGAGTCCATCCACTTAAACATTTTACCAGAACAAGAGAGTATTTCTGAAGCATATCTCCCCATCACTCACATACTGTGCGTTGTGTCACTCCATGGAGAGGTGTAGGAGCGAACAAACTGGATTCCTTTCAGACAAAACCAAATCTGAAGATGTGCTCCAGGAATACATCAAATATGCTCCAAATGCTAACAGACACTTAGTCCACAATCTTGACTAGAGCCAGTTTGAAGCAAAACTCCTGAAATGTGTATAGTATAGCCACTAGGTGCAACTCCCCAACAAATCTGCCATTGTTGCTCTGTCCTATTTGCAATCAAGTGTTTGCTTTTAGTATTCACAGACCTTTTTCCCTAGGTTATCGATATAAAATGGCCAAGAATAGAGTCTGAAGAGAGCTGGAGCCAGTAAAAGACTGTAGATAAGAAAAGGGACAAGTAGCAATAAACAGCATCATGGCGGGGGCGGGTCCCCCTTACAGCTCTGGCAAACCAAAATACCTAACCTCACAATGAGAGGAGGGAGGTACGCTCTTTCCTGTTCTCCATGATGTCCCAATGATGCTCAAAAGGTAGGAAAGAAACATCCTAACTTTAGTCAGACCCACCACAGCAACAAAGGAGAAACCATTCTTCGCTTTGAAATCCTGCAGGAAGTTTTAGGTCTCTCCAAAGAAGCTGCTCCTTTCTGAATATGGCAAAATGCAACCAAGCATACAGTAACAAAACAGTTATTATTGCCCAAATAGTAAAGCTTTGCTTCTTTACCTTGTTTTTATTTAAACACAGACCATTTTAACCAAAACAGTATTTGCATAATGTCTGCTGCATGGGCACCACAGGCTAAACCATGAAAACAAACAAAAGGTAAAATTTAGTCAAGGCTGTCCAGCCAGCTCACTACCTGAACTGAGGATTTTGCAGAGTGAAAGGGATCCTGGAAAAAGGAGGTTACCACTGAAAAACTGTAACCAACGTTAATATGAATCAAAAAAAGCAAACTCTGACTACGTAGGGAAACTTAATTCTGGCTTGTAATATTTCTTAAGAACTTTAAGTAGACAATTCTTTAAATAGATCTGGCCTGTCCATAGAAAACCACTTGCTGGCTTCTTAAAACTCTTTCTGGACAATTGCTTTTTTTCTTAGCATGAAGAACTGTAAAACAACCCCTTTCTCAGATACTTAGAAATATTAGACCCTCTGTTACACCTTCTTTTAAAGTGTGTTAAAAATTTTGCCAGATATTTCATAGTACTGCTTTTTAAGTTTGTACAGTTGTAAAGATCTTTACAATATTCAACATTTCTCAGTACAGAGCCTGTACTGAGACCAGCTGAACCTGTTAGCCAACAATTAACCTTACTAAAAAGGTTTTTTCTCTACTTTTGCTCTATACCAAAATCAATGAGTTTATGAATGCTTAGCTTACATTGGCAGTATCAGCAATTAGTCTATTTGCATTTTTTCTTTTAACACTACAGTGAAAGATGGTATGTACTTACACATTTCTTAATTTGTGGTAGGTTTTCTGCTCCTTCTCTCTGTCATATCAGCTTGCTCCCTAAGGAAGAGAGAATAAATGTGTAAGTTGAAACCCCTCAGTAGAGAAAAATACATCCATGCCAGGAATCAATCAGATTTTCACATCTGTCAGAAAAATTGACAGGACTTTTAACACATTTGTTCATTATGAACAGAAAACAACTTTACCACCCAAAAATAAGAAAAGGAGGGGAAAAAAAAAAAAAAACATAAGCTGTTTTCTGACAGTCAGGCTTTGAAAACTATGAAGTGATAAAAAACTTCAAGAAGTGAGAAGATTATTTAGCAACAAACAGATCAGTTTGAGGAAATTTTACATAAAGTTTGAAATTTAGAAAAAATAAAAATATCATTTATTACTTAAACTAGAAAAAAGAAAAAAAAAAGGACAATCTATTTTCTAGTTCTCTCCATAAACCTTGAAACAATCACAGAAACAGCCACTAAAACAAACATATTTAAGTACTACGGATAAAACTACCTCTGATTAGAAGGAAAAGATCATCTTCTTCTTCATCATATTCATGTACTAATAAGGTATAGTCATCCAAATTAACGATTAGTTTTAAACACCTACCAATTCAAAATCAAAAAACACTCAAGTTCTTCACATTTTAATGGCCTCTACTTTTTATGCTACTGCATATCTAAAAGAACAGCTGCAAGTTATCATCTCTGAGTTTGTTACAAATTGAACCATCACATGCTCTGGATTAACCTGAATGAATTGCATACAGGTGTGAAAAATTAACCTCAGGACAAAGGGAACCTCATACTCCTAAGATAAAGACTGTCATGTTTCAGCTTTCTCTCTATCCTACCACCTTTTTTTTTCTTGTCTTATTTTTACCAAAGACTATAATAAACTTTTTTTTTACAGTTTATAAATCTGGGACTAGAGTTGTTTATATGAAGTTAAAGTATGTATTTGTGTCCATTTATATATTTTTTTATGCATTAGATATAAAGTATATGATATATACTTACCTATTTTTATATTATACACAAATACATATAATAGACATATACATCTCAAGTATCTATAAAATGTGTTGGTTTGTGGAAAAAAGCTGGATAGGCTCTTGTGATGTCTTACAACATTCAAGAGGTTTTTCAGAGTTTTTGTAGCTCTTTTGATGTAATATTACACATGAGTCAAGGTTTATAGGGTCATGTGATTTTTCTTAAAAGACCAATTAATATATTTAGTAAAAAAAAATAAACAAGTTTATAGTTGCAATATTTTTTTACTCTTTTTTCCAGGTGTAACATATAAGGAAGAAACTTCAAAATATAAACAAATTTGAAGCAGTTACTCTAAAATTACATTTATTATGTTATTTGAACAAGATTTTTATCACCTGTAGGAAAAACAGACAGAAAATTGTCGTCTTTAGGATCCCTAAACAGTTAGTCACAGCTGGGATTGCTAACATATGTCATGAATTTAATAAGGAGATTATGATTTTTAATATTCAATAGAATTAGATGTCTTAGCACAGAAGAGGTTTTCAGTGTGTTATTTACCAAAACATGTTGAAAGAGGAGGAATTTAAAATAGAGTGGTTTCACATGAAGTAGGCTTTAGTTACTTTTTTAATACCATTCTTAGAGCAAATAAACACTACCAACCAAAGCCATATGATAATAAAAAAGCTGTAGTTTTAAAAGAGATTAGAAGTTTTTATTATCTACTTTGGTTGATAAAAACACTATGAACACAATGAAACTCCATCCCTCAGAACCCAAAATTCACTACGCATTCATGGAAAGTAAGAATTTCTGGCAGAATTTAGATAACCCAGTAAAAAACTGCAGTCAAGAAAATATATAGTTATCTATGTTTTAAGACAAGAAGATTCAGCTAGGCACTTCAACTTGATTTTTTAGTTCCTCAGAGACCTAAAGTTTTGTAGAGTCTTGACCAAACTAAACAATCAGGTCAATTCATAGCCTGTTATAGGTCTCTCATTAGACTTTCTTCTGTTTGGGATGTATTTTAGAGGTACTGGGTAAAATGAATAATCGGGTCTTGATAAAGCCACTGGAGCTGATCTTTTCCACTCAAACAACTGGCTTTATGAGCAACATGAAGGGCCTTTCTTTTGTGCTCTTTGTTCAACCCCTTGAATCCTGTAGTGGTTGTTTTTAAATGAAAAGTTTAAAAGGTAGGAAGGATGGAAACTATGTCCTCTATTGAGCTCCCAAATACTTTATCACTTGGCTAGTGCTTTCTCTTCAGTAGAGAATGAACCATCTTTTCCTCTTCTTAAAGGAACAAATCCAGCTCTATTTGTAAATGAAAGGATTTCAGTCTTGCCTTCCAGAAGTGCATGTGGGACATAAGCCTGTAGAGGAAGGAGCCTTGAAGAGGGAGAAATTTAAAAGTGACTTCTCTTCCCCCCCCCCCCCCCCCCCCCCCGGGTTTGCCATTGACTAGCTCATCAACTGGCTTTCTCTACTGTAAACATAATCTGAGAGTCACATTTTGGTGTCTAACTCTTCATGCAGTCTCCATAGGAGCCAAGCTACTCAGTGTTCCTTTGTATTTCATTGTGGGACCAGGTAAAAAATAAAATTGCCTAAATAATTTGGTTTTTTTCTTTTTCCCAGGGCTAAAATGGGTCTCTAGTTATGCACACTAGAAGAAACTTGAGAACAATAAAGTTCATGTAAAAACTTACTACTTCCTTTCTTCTACCTCTGTTTTTCCCTTTTAATAATGATCCTAATGCACCAGGTGTATAGAGTTCATTTTCCTTTTACTTTTGGTTTCTTGGTCTGCCTGTAGTGTACTTGTAGAACTCATGCAATGACTTCAACCAGTCTTATGACTGAAAGACCTTCATATAACCTAAGATGACCATTTTTAACCACACAGGAAGAAACTATCAATATTTTTCACTCTTTGAGATGATTTGTCAGTTACCAATGGAATCCCAAATGCAGAAAACTGTAAGGGAAATAATTTCTTCATTGGATGATGGTAAGTTCCTGAAAGGTGTTACTCCTGTTGCTGACACTAACGAGGTGCAGAGGAAAAGAAATGAGGAAGAGCTGCTGCTGTAAGCATTACAGTTGTGGACACTACTACTTTCTCTTTCATACATAGTTTGTAGCTTATATTCCAACTCAGCATTCTCAGAACAGCCGCTGTTTTTATCCTATTTTGATCTATTTAACAACAATATATCATCTAAGATTTTTGTCATTTTTACTATGTTCCTATGGCACCTAATTCCAGCTGGTTTACTTATCCTTCCATTTAGTATTCAGGCAGGCTTCATCTCTCCTTCGTAATCTTTTCCTTGAGATACTTGATGAATTGCAGCTCTTTCAAACCTTTTCAAATGTCTTTGACATTTCTTTTGCAACATTTGACCTTGAAGTAGTGAATACTTTTCATTTCTACTGACAAAAACAGACTTTTGCATGTTGCAAAGATGGGTATAACAAGCTGATGTTTGATTGTTTGGTTTAATCCTTTTTTCTAATAAGCAACAAAAAATGGGAAGACTGTCTTATCACACAACCTAAACAAAGAAAAGCAACAACATGTCAAAGCTACAGCGGAAAAAAACAGAGAAGGCAGGTGATGTCTAGTCAAAGCCAAAGCCAACCGCAACACAGGTCTCCAGTAAATCCTTTCATCTGTAAAATGAAGTTGAGTGAATCAGACATCTAAATGGCTACTCACAGTGGTCTGAGCAAACATATATCGAGCTTTTTGTAGACAGCATGGCAAAGGAAACTTTTGTGGATTTTGCTGATGTTTATGAAGATAGTCTGCTGCACTTAAGAGGCATCATGAGAAATGCTAGGAAAGTATTTGTTTGGAGGCTTAGCAGGAAAGCAATGGCAACTAGTATCATTGACCAGCTGGGGGGCCAAAAGTGATTCCTCAAAACTGGAAAACAAGTTTATAGGAAGAGAAGAAAGAGTCTTAAAGAGTCTTGAAACTAGAATCAAAACACAGTATCTCACATGTTAAAAAGGGGGAGCTAGTGGAGAGATGTGCAGGTTCTTACAACTAATCCAATCAAAATGACAAGGCAGGAAAGCGACCCTTGCTGCAGAAGTCAGGATGAAGGTGAGTAAGGCAAGAACACCCTTTACAAGATCAAAAAGAATGCAATTACTAAATCCTGAGATCACTTACATTGGTTTAGCGTATACTTGTGTTACTGTGTAAGCAGTAGCTGTTAGCTGAACTGAAAATTTGCTCTTATAAGAGTACATGTAAACTGAGAGTTTGAAGTCAATGGTGGAAAAAAAAAATCCCTAGCTTCTGCACTTGGCTTCGTTCCACTTGCATAACAGACATAGCTCTCTTTGCCTGTCACTGCATACGCCTCCACACACTCATGCTTTAATACAAGTGCATTAAACTCTCAGAGCTGATGTACTGTAAAGTTATCTTTTGTTACTCTCATATCTACCCACTCCTCAGCTTTCTGCCTTCTTGGGTGGCATGGACAAATAAGTCATTCTCTCAGCAATTAGGATCATGCAGTCTTCGGTTTTCATTGGTTGCTATTTTTCACTTATGCTCTAAAAAGGTATTAGCCTTTTTTCCACAAGGGTAGTTTGGTTTATGTTTATGCATGAGTTTGTACATACCCACATATGCTGACCTAAAAAAGTTAACTTCCTAGTTGTCATTTCCTAATTGAAGTATAGCATGTATCGCTAGAATTGTAACATCAGAAAAGAGAATATATCTTAAATAAATACGTGTATATAAAGAGAGTAAAAAAATAGAGGCAGAGAGGCAGGAGGGCAATAGCTCTCCCATTCTATTAACTTACTCAACACTTCTGATTTTTTTTTCTGTAACACAAAAATTTGAAACTTATAACACTTTTAAATTTTGAGGGGATGGAGACCTCTATTGCCCACTCTACAATTGCCAAGAAGTATAAAATGTTTATTGGTGAGATAGAATACCTTTCTTCAGTCCATTTCCTGACTCACTGGGAGCAAAGTCAATTCTTAACCTTCATAAAAATACTAGCATTGAAGCTACCAAAAAAAAAAAAAAAAATATCTTTGGCTTAAATATTCCAACCCAAAATGGTGAATTAGGAGAGGGGAAAAAAATGTTCTCAGCAACCTTATACAGGCTATGGAATCGACCTGAAATCTATGAAACTGGGGTTCAGTTCCAGTTTTGAATCTGAATGAAGAGTTTGGGGGTTTTTGCCAAATCTTATGACAGTGCATGCTAGTTAGGCTTCAGAATTAGTCCAGATCAATCAGTATTTACTTACAAAGTTATATAGGCCATAGAAAAAGAATTCAGGTAATTCTGTTCTAGAAAACCTCTTAGCCTGGGCAGTGTAATGTCCTCCTGAACTTTCAAGGATTAAGTTGCTGTCCCAAACCCTTGCTCAGTTCTGCAGTACATCTGTCTCTGCTGCTTTTCTGTTCTAAGCAGAAATTACAACTTGAATGTGAGAAACCCTCACAACTCCCATTTCATTAGTACCAATATTTTTCCACAAAAGAAGCTTTGCATTCATTAAATGACATTTTTCTATAAAAAGAAAAAAAATTGTGAAAAAAATCAACAATCCTCTATGTAGAATACTTCTAAGGGGACTGAGAAAATAGGAAGTGTGGTTGTAAGGCAGATCTGACTTTTGAAACAATGGTTATTTGTGTCCTTTTTGCTTACATAAAACTCACAATACTCATTATTCAGTACTTTTGATGCATAGTAGCAAATTACATATTTCATACATTAGGGGAATCACTAGAAATGTAAGGTAATGTGTGCACTGTGAAACAAAATATACCTATTGTGCCATACTACAATGTCTTTTATTCGCACCTTTTTATACCATATTAAAAAACCCACTTTATACCAAAACATTTGGTAAAAGTATTTTAGTGAATCAAGTCTTGCATGTCTATCCACATGGAAAACATTTAGGGCTTAGATTTAGGGATTAGTTTTGTAACGAGACTTAGGAGAATTTATACATATAATTGCAATTTTCAGCTGCTATCTCCACATCAGTTACCCAGATCACTAACTCCTGTCTGTACCCAAAGACACATTATGTCCAATGATCCTTATGGTTTCAATTTTATAATTGCCCAAGCACTAAAAAAAAATGTGCTTTTGGCTTGATCTGGAGTGTAGAGCAGAGCTCCAGCAGGACGGTGCTTTCCTGCTCTCCTCACCCACAATGCTTAAGCCAGCAGTTGTTCTCAGAGCCTGCCCAAAAAATCAGTCCCTGCTCCAGAAACAACCCTTATCTCCCCACCCCCATCCCAGTGCTCCTTACCCATTCTTTCTTTCATTTTCTCTGTTGTTTTACCTCTGAATCTTTAAATTATTTTCTGGAAAATGAAGCAGTTGCAAGGAAAGGCTGTGAAAGCATATTCCCACATGCAAGGCTTGTCAGTAACCTGGTGATTAGCACAGCCTATGGTAAGAGATGTAAGTGGACAAACATTCAGAAAAAGAATAGAAAAGCATCCAGGCATCCCACTGGTATTAAGGATGAAGAGAAAGGGTCAGAAACAAGTATCACGTAGTCTCCTAGCCATGTTTTTCAACAAACATGACAGCTGCCATGCTGTTCTGTGAGAGCTGTGCCCTTGTCGTGGTATGTTTTACATGCTCTGAGTACACCTACAGGATTCGATCCCTCGGGGAAATCTCATGCAGGAAATGCAAGATTGTTGATTCTCGTGATGCTTGAGTGTGAGACAGCAGTCTGTCTCAGCTGGGCATTTGATTCCCTAGGCTCAGAAATTTCTGAGATACTGTCTTTACATCTCATGCAAAAAGAAGAGAGTAGGAGCTTACACTGCCTTACAGGTTAAAGCCCAAACCACTTAACTTCCACTTCTGAGCATGTAAATCCAGATACACAAAAGTGCCTTGATAAGTTAAATGCAGAAACTAAGAATACAGATTTAATACAACTAGTGACTGTGTGACAGAAGGTAAATGACAGCTTGCTTGGAAGACAAAAAGAACTGTGGAGCTGTGTAGGGGGTGTTTGTTTAAAGCACTGCTCTGTGCTGACTCTTCCAGGGCAATGTGGAAGAGGTTGAGGATGGCAGAAGCGGCTCAGGGGACTAATATTTTCCGGGAGTGCACAGGAAGGAATGCCTGCACCCTCTGGGAGGTGGGGGAGGAGTGGGAAAGGGTATAAAGGAGACTTATGTTTTTCTTGTCTCCATTTATTCCCCTTTCCTTCCTGTATCATGGTAATGTAGCTGTGCAGTGCCACCTTTGTATCATGTCTGTCATCATGCAATAATGTTTACTGAAGGAGAAATGTATCTCTAAGTCCTTTTTGAAGCTCCAAGGATTTCAGTAGTCTGTGTTTAAAAGATACAACACACAGAAAACTATTTGCAGTCTCTTCTTCACTCAACATATACCTGACATGTAAATAGAAACCACAGACTGCTTGTGTGTTTTGGGAAACTGGAACAAAAAATTCTTCCTCTGGGCTCATGACTTTTTTTTCACCTTCTCTTTAAAATATAAATCTTCCAGCAAAAATTGACTTTCATATCAGACACTCAGCCATTTCTCAGAGCTTAACAATCAACATAAAGAGGTAGGAATTCAGGTTTGACTGTTAGACTAAAAAATTGTAGATGCTGGGAGAGACCACTTTATAGGCAAAACTCTGTTTTCATAGTGAGGGCTAGCTACACCAAGAATTCATCATTAGAACACACTATGAAACTTCAGAAATCTTATTCTAGAGTCAAGCATTAAACAAAAAAGTAAAAAAACCCCTGTATCCTCTTGACAATGGCCAATTCATTGCAGGGCTTTCTAAACAGTAAAATCAAAACATCTTCTCCCGGCTTGGTCATTGTCATAGATATCCATATATTGCATCTCTCATTGAAGAAAATTAACAGAAATCATTCCCTACTGTATAATATTCTCCTTCCTCGTTGGTCAGCTGGAGAAACAGGAAGGTTTTTTAGCAGCTCCCAGATCATCAGCATGAATCTTTTCCCTATTTTGCTGATATAAAGTATTGGGGGTTCACATTTCTCAGTTGCTAAAACAAAGCAGAACTGCTGCTAAACAAGGTATCATTCCTAGAGAAGCTTAATCAATTTTCTCATGTCTCAGCACAAAACGTCAGAAGTATTTGTATGACATGTTACTGCATAAGCTAATGTAAAAGATGTGATGCAAGAGAAAAGGGAAAATTGTTGCAGAGGGGGCATTGTGTACTGGCTAGATGAGTTCTTTGAGGAACAGGTATTACAAATATGCAATGTAATCATAGTTTTAAGTGTTTCAGTGACTGTACATTTTTGGTTTATCATTTGAGTTGGAATATTTAAAATGGAGGAAATAAAATCTTGAGGACCTTTATTCACTATCCACAAACAATATTTCACAAAGGAATAGGAATTCGTAGTGTTAAAGCTGACCTGAATGATGATACTTGAAATGCCTGATTTTTTTTTCTTAAACTTAAGCCACACAGGCCAAATAAGTAAGAAATAACAAGTCATTATTTTTCTGTAAATCATGCATTTCTAACATATCGGTTCAAAAACTGTCTTCATTATGCATGAAGTGAAATATCTCTTCATACATTTTGGTATCATCATATTCTATTTTATTGCTGGCAGATTTGTACTGTACCACAATAAAATCAATAAATACAACAATAAAATCATGCATCACCATCTGTGTGTTCAAAACAATTTTATAATAGATTTACTGCTTAGATCCTGCTTGGAGGAATTTCTCTGAAATATCCGACCATTATATAGGTGTATTATTATACATTATTATTACAGGTGTAGATATTATACATTAATTACATACTATATATTAGATACTGTATCATACATTAATTATACATTATACGTAATAGATGTATGTTTCTGTCTTTTATATACATAAAGACAGAAACACTTTTTGTGTTCTAGCCATATTTTCAAGATTCAAGAAATTACTCTATTGATGATCTAAGTTTTGTCTGTCTGCTCAGCAGATAGGCTTTATCCATTAAGAAAAAATGTATACCACTTAAATGAACCATTATAAAAATGCCAGTTAACAAGGTATTTTAACATGGTAATTAAAACTGCTTTAATGACTGTAGGAAGAGATGGCCACAAAATATATACATTAGCAGGGAAAAGTACTTATTTTCCACATTTTTGTGCATTAAATTTTATCTTACAGAGCTAAAATAGCTTAGAAGCTTCAGCTTAGTGTACCTCTTAGAAAAATCTTAACTGAAATGCATTTTCATTGGAATATAATTTCCTGTCCATGTCAGACCTCATACAAAATAGATCTGTATACACTAACAAATTCAGAAAATGGCATTGGCTTTAGGTTGGGACTTTGTGAACTCAGCCACTTTTCCTTTTCAGACCTTGCCATTCATACACATTGTTTTAACTCAGAGGCATTAACGTTTACTCTTTCTATGATCCAAAATGGAAATTTTGTGCATTATTTTCAAAATTGCTTTGCTAAATGCTACTGTATTTTTATTTTATTTTCAATGTCCTGGGATATAAGAAGTTAATTTTTAGTAAAAAAATAGCCATACATTATGCCTTTATTATATTTGATAAAATGGAAATGCGCACATCAGCTGAAGCAGTGCTTGTGCTGTAAGGTGCTCTCTCTTACATGGCGTTTTCTCTAGTGTCCAGTGAATCAGTGTGTCTCCAAATAGAGAAAGAGGAGTCATGTACTCTCATATCACCTTTTAGCTTGGCTTTGAAGATTTTTATGCCTGGTACACTACATAAAAGCCACCACCATTTGAACATAGACACTGCTGATATAATAACTAGAATGGTACATTTCAGTCTTAATTGGAGAAACTACATACCACATGTTTAACTTATACCTAATTAAACAGAAATTAAATTCCAGGGGTGAGAAAATTATGCAAATTTACTGGATAGGACAAATAATATAAGGATTATAACCTCTTCAGCAGCATGATCTAGTATAGCAGATGCAATACCAATTCACATTACATACACATGACTAAGAAGGTAAAACATTTAAAATTAAATATAATCTTAATTTCCTTAGATTTAGGATCAATATATCAATTACCATTATCTAAAATATTATTTTCTCTTACTATACACTTCAAAGTTTATCCAGAAATTATTTTAATAACTATCATGAATAAGCCTTAATCAGCATTTTAACATCAAGTCATTACAAATTTGTTTGTATTTTTACCAAGTCTTAAGTGGCTGCAATCAATTTTGTATCTCAGATGGCTACTGAGAAAAAATAGTCTTATCTATAGGCGGCGTTATTTCATTAACTGGAATAATTGAGCTAATTATGGTAACTTTTGGGACATACTTTCTTTCAACATGGGAAGTTTCCAACATCTTAAAGGGAAATAAACTCTGTTTGGACATTAAACTGTATTTGCTTTATATAAATGTGTTTACAAAGGAAATAAAAGACACTTTCCAGCCACTATAGTGCTACAACATCATATAACATTTTGCATGCTGTGTTTTGAAATATATGTGTAAATCCTGATCATGTTACTCTTTATGCATATTTGACAAGCAGCCTTTAAATAAAAATGGCAAATGGTATAAATAGTAGCATGTAATCCTAAATGCCTTTTATCAAAAGGGAGGGAGACCACTGAGATTATCTTTTGCAAAACTATAAAAAAAGCCTTTTTTTTATTCTTTCGTATTTAGTCAGGAGTTCTATTTCAAGTAAGAGTACATGTAAAAAATCAAGCAGGTTTTACCATGCATAATTCAGAGAAAAAAAATATTTGGGGAATCTGTTACCAAAAGACCTAAACAATATTGTAAAAGCGGGGGGAGGGGGTCCCTATATTTCGAGTAAAAAAGATTTTCTTTTAAAACACTCATATGAATCATTATATTACAGAGAATATCTTATTTTAAAGGCACTGTGGACCATCCATTTATTTGACATTAAGGGATTCTTTTATCTTTGAAAGATATTTTGGTTATTGCAAATTCATGTTTTCTCTTAATGGTGAAAAAATTACAATACTTAATATTCAAAGATAGCATTAACCTCTCAAGTGGTGCACTTAGAAACATTTTGTGTGTAAATTTAGATAACTATTAATAACATCTTAATATCAGTGCTATGTGAACAATAAAATATTTTATATTCGAATATGTGGGATAGTGGCTGCTTTACAACTGATTATGAGTATGGCCCACATTTTCAATTTTCTATAATTTTTTTAATAGTTTGCTCCTTTCAAAACTAATCTGAGACAGTTTCTTAGTGGTTCTCAGGAAGTATGTATTAAACAAGTGTTTATGTTTTCAGTTATTTAATTTTGTTGGTCTGCTTTGTTGAGTTAGGTGAGGAGAGAGGAACATTGGTGGTTTTCTAGACTAAACCAGTGCCATTTTATGTGAAAACAATATCCTTCCCACCTAATAACCCTAACACCACACACACCAAGAGAATTACAAGGGCTCAATGGCAGTAACCTACAAATCTGTTCCAAACCTTTCTAAGAATTTTATTAAGAATCACACCAAAGTTATACAACAACAGCAAATTAGAAGTACTGCAGAAAAGCACATAACTTGCATAATTCATTGCATGAGGTCAATATTTTCAAAATTAAAATGCCTCTGATGTTCAGCATTAGTACCTTATAGATTCAGCATTACCTTTGTTCATACTAAAACCCTAAGTTTCAGATTTCACTTTCCAACAGTAACAAAATCACCTTGTCTACAGCATCTACAGCATGTTTGGTGAAACAAAAATGATTAAAGCATAGCTAAAGAAATGGGATTTAATTTCTTGTAGTAATAAATTTAATGGAAAATTGAAATTCTGTTATGATTACAAATTTAAGACAATAATTGTATCTTAAAATACAGTGTCAAATTACAAATCCTTAAGTTACATTATCTTGGCAAGGAAACATAAATTAATCTTGGTAAACAGAGAGCAATAATTGAACTTAATTACATTTTAAGGCTATTTTCTATTCAATAATTGCTTGTTGCAAGTATATACCTTTAATGACTTCTTTTAATTAACTGGTCTAAATACTTTATTTGGTTACAGCGGCCTTGATAAGATTGCTCACTAGCTCACCTATACATTGTCTAGATTGTTCATTATAAACTGAAGAGAATTTTCCAACCATTAAACAAAGCCCTTTTGCCCATGAATAATTTGCACTAAATTGTCTAAAGCATAAGAAGACAAGACACACTGATTTTGGAGAATAATATTCTTTAAATTTAATTTACTTACAAAAGAGATACTTGACTCAATGTATTATTGCCTTTAAAGATGATATATCCATGTTGATAAAGAAACATGCACTTAGGTGAAGAAACCAGCATTTATTCCTTGCGTTCCCTATTGCTCTCATTTTATTCTTCTTTTATTGGAAGTCATTAGAGCTATTTTGCTTGTCTTCAATTAGATTGTTCCCTTAAGACAGGGAACATTAATCTAATGTGAATAAAACACTGAGAGTCATCCTTTGTGTGACTAAAGGACACTATTGTTAAGATTTGCCCTGCCTATTTCCTGATTCTTTAGGACCATGTGTGTTAGTAATGTCAGAGCAAATCCTTTAAAAAAAACCCTACCTGTAATGGATTTGACAAAATATCCACTACCTCTTTGCAACTTACTGTTCAGTGTTCTTATTTTTTTGTGCAGCAGCACAAAACATGGATATTCCAATATTTTGTTCTGATTTCAAAAAGAGGTATCCTTCAAACAGGTTCGGTGAATTTCATACAATTTGTAAGAGGTAGTATCACTGTTGGAAAAGACCAATGTGTTATACGCTGCTGTACACAGTGTATAAGGAAGAGTTTAATGAGCTCTTTCTAGATAACAGAAGAGTCAAATCTACATCCCGGGAAACTGGATTACCTTGTGCCCTGTTGCCACAGCTCACACAGGAGGATCCTATAGGAGGCAGTTTTTCAGAGGGGTGCTGATTTTTTGTAACAAAAGCTTATAACTGTACCTTTGTTATCCTTTTGCTGATAAGGACACGTAAAATCTCGTGCTGAACAAATTGCATATCAGGGTAATTTATTGAATTAATATTTCTGAGTATAGTTTACTTTCAATACCTCAGTAAAGTGCATAGCTGGAATGTTATTTTTACCTGTTTTATTGTGTCCCAATATAGCTAATGTTGAACACAGGTCTAGGACTTGGTCCCCTAAAAAGAATGAGGTCCTCAGTTCCTTCATTAGCATAAAACAGCAAGGTTTACTAATTCAAACATGGTAAAATTAACTTTGTAAATGTGGATTGCACTGGGTCTGGGTCACCCCATCACGTAGATCTTGTCTGAAATATTTCTGTTAACCTTTTTCTCCTATCTGTTCCAATTTCCAAGTTTTCTTCACCTTGAATTTCTGCAGAGGTCAGACTGTACTCGCTATACTGCAATGCAAAGTATATATTACCAAAAAAACCTGAGATAGGAAATATCAGAATTTTCCCAGCAAAATGTACTGATATTTCCTGTGCCACATAATCACCTAAAGAACTCCCCTGCAAAATATGTAAGGGAGGTCAGAAAATGTGTCCAACTTGCATTAAGATTCTCCACTGGAGAATCCCATTTTCAAAAGTTACATCTACATCTCATCTTAGAAGAAAAAACAATAAACATGACATTAACCTCACAAATGAGAGGACAATAGCTTAAAGTCATGAACTTACATATTTACCCTGACCAACCAAATGGGATCTTTGTACTGTTATGTATAGAAACGAACTAGAAAAAAAGTCTGGCTAAAAAAGACACTCTTATGTAAAGTTAAAAAAAAAAATCCCGAGCAAAAGGTCAGAAGAGATGCTTCAAAACAACCAAGACAAGACCTAACCCAGACACAATGCTCTGCAAACGACTGCTACCTATATTTGCTTGTCACAGCAGTATCACTGGTTTGTTATCGGAATTGCTCCAGGGCACTATATACCAGCTCAACCTGATTATTGCTAAACTTTGATTTTTCTTTCTTTGAAATTAATAAAAATTAATGACAGAATACCTACTGTTTTAGAAAGACAAGAAGTGGACATTTCTCTGTTAGTTGATGCAAGATCATAATTCATCCTTCCGTCAAAGAAAGTGGAATTCATAGAGCAGCTACCCAAAGTGCTCCATATTTTGTGGGGCAAGAGTTCCAGGAAGGCTGCTCATGCCCACTGCTCAGCTGGGGAGAGCTCCCTGCTTTCCCATTTCTGGTCTGTCTTTGGATATGTACGACCCAATTCCCAATGCCTGTATGTCTGTTTTGTCACTCTGTAGAAAAATACCAGGAAATATTGATACCAATACTATAAATCTATTGGAAAACAAGTTTAATTTCTTGTCTTTAAAGGGTCACTAAATTTAGTGTTTATTACATGCTATCTCTCCCATGCAAAACCAAACGAACTCCAAAATTCAAATCCCCTGGTATTAATTGACACTTGTGTTTACTGCAACTAATTGTGCATAATTGTAGTCTTACAGATCACTGATAAGCAAAAGAAAAAAATTGAAATACAGACAATTTTCTGATCAAGAATTTTCCACGTGGTTGTTCCCTTAATATTTACATATATCTGGTGTGGTAGATGACTTCTTTAAAAGTATGTATCAGAATTAATTTTTCACATTTTTTAAACTGTCTCCATGCTTGAAATGCCATATCCCAAATATTTTGCCTGAATTATGAAGAAGATAAAAGAGAACAGAGCACAGCCATTTCTTATGACTACAGTGTGAGAAGGTAAAAATATGTGACAACCAGTGGTAACAATCAATACCTGAAAATTTTATCCTACTGTATTTTAAGTCAGCACAAACATGAGAAATTCACTATGTGTGAAAACTAAATGAGTTTCAAAACCATATTTGGTTCTTTTAACATTAAAATGAGGTTTAGCATTGCTTGAAGTATTTGTGTGATCTTAAAGCCACAACTGACACCAAGTATTTAGAAATAAGCAAATAAAACATTTCAAGTGAGCAGGAGATGGCAAAACATTTTCACAAAGCACTGTTTAAAGACTTGACGGTTCAAAAGCAAAACAAAATTGTACTGAAAATGGCTTAGAGTAAATACAACTAAGGTAAATAAAAAATAAAACCTAAGGTAAATGCATAAAATCAGCTTAGTTTTACAGTAAAGGTTAAAAAATAAAACCAACAACAAATAGAAGAACTTATGTTGGAAAGAGGTACAGAGGGAAATAAATCATCTTTAGGAAACATTTTGGACCAAAAGAGCTACTAGAAAATATAGTAAATGATGGACAAAATCAGCAATACTTTTAAAGTAACAAATGTTGAACTGCTTGGTTTTAATTTCATGTTGAAACAATAACACAATCTAGAAAAAAAACAACATGTTTTTGCAGTCACTCACTTTTTATGCCAATTCTTGTCTCAGTCATCCCTTTGAAGTAATCTTTTTACCCTCTGCTTACAAAGTGTTACCAGATTTCTAATAATCTATCCCTAAGCCATCTTTATTTTTGAAGTAGAGAAACTGGAAATGAATACAACATTGTGTCTACATGCCATGAGTGCATGATAGAATTATAACATTAATTGTTACTTTTTATGCTATTTTTTAAAACATTCTCATGTTCTTGTATATTTATTTTCATTTATGTTATATCATCACCATACATCAAGGAGAGCTTTTTACTGAACTGAATGCAATGATACCATTATCTGTTTGTCTGGGTTTTTTTCCCTCAGTGGCCCTAAGCTATTTTTGTAATACAAAATTTTGTACAAGTAGACCAAATTATTCCTGCTGTTAGGTATTTTCATGCACTTATCAAAATCAAATTGACTGTTTTTTCAGTTAACATTTGAGTTACATTCAGTTTGTCAGTGATTCTTCTAACACTACTCAAAATTTCTTCTAGTTTCACTTATCTAAAATTTTATCACATTTTCTATTCATTACATTCCAGATCTTATAAAATATATTTAATGACATCAAATTTAAAAATTGGGTCATCTTTCATCATCCTTGTGTCATATTAAAAAAAAAAACAAAAACCACCACATTTTTTTACTACTTCACTTTGTGTATTACAGTAGTTTCTTAGCTCTTAAACATCCATTGCCTCTTATTTAAAAAATACAGGCCTGATCTCACACCTACATAATTTAATGCCTATTGATGTCAAAGTGACATACTCACAATACAGAACATTTAAAACAGCCTTTGAAGGATAAGAAGCTGCTTCCATATTAGCCTTTTGTGAAGAATTTTGCCAGAGAGTTTTTCATCCATACGAATTACTGTTAATACCTTTGAATATTCCAATTAACTTTTCTGTTGATATAATCACAATATTGTAGTATGTTGGGGGTACTTTTTCACTTTTAGATAGGAATATTGATTCATTCCTATAAAATTTTTCTGGATCAATTTCAACCAATTTTCTTTTACCAGTAAGTAATTCTATGCCTCGTTTAGGGATAAATAGCTTGAAGTTACCCAAGCGCCAAGCATGGCAATTAGTTGGAAATATTCATTACATAGCCATTTTCTTTAGATCTGAGTGGAGTCTTTTATTCTGATATCAAGTTTTGAAAAGTCTGGTTGGAAGGGTGGCCTTTTTACATGGACAAGACTTAGCTGTGTGAGCTCTGCAGCATGTGGTAGTGGTAACATACACATCTGGGTGCAAAGAAGGAGTTTTCATAGTAGTGAATAAGAGCTTTACAGTCTGCATTTACATTTACATAAAAACAAGCATTTTGCTTGCTTTTATGGTTTTATTTAGGTGTTTCGCCTGTTCTAAACACCATACTTGCTTTGATATAGTCAGATAGGCAATTACTGATCCAGACCAACGATAGAGTTTGCTAGCCAATTTAGCAGCCAGCTGCCACTGCAAGAAAATATGTCATCCAAAAATCTACAGAAAGATATTTTAAAAAAAAAACAAACATGAATTATTTTCTCCTGGTTTACTATCTTGACAGCAGGCTCTGAAGCCTGATGCTCTTGGAGCACAGGGAACAGTACAATTGTGTGGCCAGAGATGAGAAGTGAGGAGCAGGATCACTCCTCTGGCAGCTGTTAGCCACTAGCTTAGCTGTGACATCAAACAGCACCATAAATTAATTCCAATAATGAATCATTTTGCTTTTCAGATTGATTTTCTATCACTTCCATCTGGAAAACCTTTTATTTTATGCAAAAAAGGTGTTAAATGCTACCAAATTTAATCATACTTGTACTGTTACACTCGCTATGAAATGCAATAAGCACCTATACAGGATGCAAGGAAGCGGAGATATAAATTTGGTCATGAATGTATGTGAACAGCACATATCTTGCACTCATGTCTGCAGCTCATCTTTACAAAACGTCAAACTCTTTCAAATGTGCTGAAGTTAAATTATTTTTTTACTCATATGAAAAGCTCTTTGAAAATAAAGCTCTTTTTAAAAAATGCAAGCAGTTCTTAAATATTTACTGCAACATACTGTCATATTCAGGAGTCCCAACTTTTTCTGCTATTATCTGACTTTTGATATTGACTATTGCTTCAGTACTGCCTCACTGCAATTATTGCAGATGACAGCTGTGTAAGGATTGTTTAGACTGAAGGCATTGGACTAGACATGTCCATTGTTTTGATATGTTACCTTAGAAGAAAGAGACATGCATTGTTTTCTTACTGAAATTAAGAACCATTGCACTAAATATTTCATTAACATTGCGACCTCGCTTGTTGTATTTGATTGCAGACTCTTTTGCCTTGTATTTCCTCCAACAGTTTTATTCCATATCTGAGAAATGAAATAAAAATGAGCCAAAAAAGAAAAAGTTGAGGAATTAAATCATAGGAAGCAATAGTTAAATGTTTGTGTTAAAACGACTAAAGGCTTTGAAAAATTATGTTAAGTTCTTTTTTCTGTTGACATTTTCTGATTAAATGATTATTTGGTTTCCTCTGAAACTGAATTTTTCTTCATTCACTGAGCTGACAACTGACTGCTGCAGATCCCACTTGTGCAGCTTATATAACTGGTCAAGTCCCACATTTACATCCAAAGAACTTCAGGTTCATCTTTCTTTGATGATATCAGAATTCAGTTAGGACACATTGTTGAGCTTATGACTCTCTAATATATTTTTCCAAAGAATTTCTTTGAATATGCTTTGTTATGTTCTTATTTTTTCTTTACTTTATTTGGATATCTTTGTAAACTAAGATAGCACAAATATGCATTACAATAGAAAATTAAAAGAAAATAGTGCAGAATATATTAAAGAATGGTTTTTTTCTAATTTATATCAGAAGTCCCTGTCTAAGTGTTACATTTCATTCCAAACAAAATATTGTACAGTCAATGTGGCTGAATGACACTGCTAAAAAAAAAAAAAAAAAGAATATTTTAAAAGATAGAAACAATCCCCTACAGATATTTTTCAGCGTAACATTGTGAATTGCAAATATATTTGAAAAAAAACCATCATGATTTTGATTACCTGTAATTTGCAAATGAAATAAAATGTGGAAGTTGTGAAATAGAAAACTTGTATACATTGTTATCTCAGCTCTGATAGTAATTTGGCATCAAAAATAGATTAAAAATGGATTGGTCTGTAATAAAAAGTCATAATCCCACACTGTTCACTTCAGGGTCTCTTACTCTGCAGTATAAGGCTTGTTTGTCAGTTCCATACAAATTTGCTGTGCTATAGGATGTAGTTACCATCCTAAAGATGACAGATATAATGATGGAGAGGAATCTATGCACTTAGAAAAAAAAGCATGGAAATGCCAGGAATTACACACATGAATTGGTATCTCTAATTAGACATACAGAAAGAGAAAACTGCTGCATACAATCACAAAGTTCAAGCTATAGGAGATGTTTGATACTGATATGTGAGAACTATTAGCAAATTCTGTAATAGCTTTCTTCTGCTACCACTTCATAAAAGAGGTGCTGCTCTTGCTGTGATGTACCGATAGGCACAGGCATAACCACCAATTCCATGTAGTCATTTAGATCTGCAAGACAGAGCTCTAGCCTCTAACAAATTTACTTTAAGGACATATTTAGCCCTTGTTTTCAGAAAGTCCCCAAGAAACATGATGTTATTTTCTGTATATTTTCAAACACTGGTACAAAGTTTGTTGATTTTCATGTTCTATATAGCATACAATAAAGGATGTTTCTCAAAAGAGACTTGCCTCTCTAGTAGTTGAGCTGTTATCTGTCATAACAAGGCTGAAATACATGTCTGGATGTGACACATTTTTCTCCTTCAGCATTGCACAAAAAACACTCGAGGTTCATACATACCCATCTGTGGTTGATTCCAGACCAGACACCCTGATTCTTGGTTATATTGCTATAGTTTTCCCCGCATGCAATTGCTCAGATGTTCATTACATGAAGTGAATGGAAGCAGTAGTAGTGATTCGATCAAATTTTAGTATAACCACTGAAATGCAAAATGCATTTCCACTTCTGTAACATTGTCTAAAGACAAAGACACATCTGAGAATAGAATTAAACTCCAAAAGAGAACTGGAGAAGAGATGGAGTTAATCCTCAGTTCTCTTCTTATAATAACTGTTAGGGGAAATGATTTTCCAGAACATCCATATGAGAAATGTGTGGAAGAACATTACAAATTTCTAAAATCTTACAGATTATATTCTATGGCAGATACATTGTACCTAGCAGCAATTATTTTGGACTGTGAATTAGTTTGTATGATGAACCCAGGCAAGAAAGTGTATTATTTTTATAGATCTTAAAAAAACCACAAAGGCAGACCGTATTTAGTGTGGGATGTTATATTCTGCAAACCAGGTACTTAGAAAATGGGTTAGATTTTAAAAGGGATAACTAGCTCAACATAATTTTACAACTTAAAAAATTACAATGAAAATGGTTGGGAAAAAAAAATCTAAAACAATCTTTTAATGCATAAACAGTTGAATGGTGAATAGAATTAATCCAGCAATTTTATCTTCACAAATAATGATGGTGAAGGTGACAATGAAAGACCATGTCCAGTTGCACCTGCTCAGATTTCAGAATGGACACTGAAAACATGGGCTGTGTGTCACACAAATGACAAGTTAAAAAAAAAAAAAAGCCTTGCATATATTAGAAAGCTCAGTCTCATATATTTATGTGAAAGAAAACAGTGATGACAACATTGAAAGACTAGTGATTGGTCATAAATACTTGCTGAGGGAAAATGATAGATAACAATGAGCTTTTTACTCTAGTGAAGAGTCATGCCAAGAAGCTGGGGTTGGATACTACAGTTAGGCACATTTAAATAAGGATTTAGGCACAAACAATTGATGTCAAAATCGTTATGCATCAGAACAAGGTACTATGCAAAACTGTGGATTTTCCCTTTCATGATGATTTCCAATCGAGTCTAAAAGTCCTTCTAGAAAACCTGGTTTTGCTTTGTACAAGTTATTGAACCTAATATTGGGGTAATTACATAAAGCCATTTGGGTTTATCATGCAGATTGTCACATTAAATCATCTAATAAATCTATATAACCTTCATTTTTATGAATTCAAAACAGTAAGAACAAAAGGACCAAACAATGCTGTATCAGGGAATACTGTCATTGACACCAAGAAAGCAGTGCTATCCGGTTACATTATTATTGAAATTCTTTCTTTGGCTAATTGCTTTCCCTATCAGAGTAAGATAAACAAAAGTCCAGCTGCAAAGAAACAGCAGTTTTGAAGACAAAGAACATGGAGGTGGTACTTGAATTTTTCATGTGGTTTTTTGTTGTTGTGGGGTTTTTTTTAATTTTGTAGTCAGACTTCCTAAAGGAATAGAGATTTCTAAAATGAAAACAAATACACCAAGTCACTGAAGGAAGTGAAACAACTTAAAAGAAGGTCAGGATAGGCCCAGGCTGAAGCTAGAAAGCAGCTATTGGCAAGTCTTGCACACTCAAGGGGTATAAAAGGGGGTGAAAGCAATAGGTTAAGATACTCTGAGCTTCCTGTTTTTTCACAGATGGATGGGAAAGAATTAGATACATGCCTGTTTACATGGTTACATTGCATGATTACATGCTGCCTTATAAACAGTTTAGCACCTATTGTTCTTACATCTATTTTTTGCTTAACTAACACTGGGTGTGTACTTTATGTATCTCCTTTGATAAGCCTGCTTCAGTTGTGAATGCTGCAAAATAGTTAATGCCCCCACATATGATAGCCATAGATACCATCAGTGGCAATTAATAACACCACCAAAATACACTGGAAAAAGGAAAAAGATTTGAGGAAAAGTAGAAAACGTGACTGAGGTGGAGAGGGCTTTTACATTAGGCAAAGACAGAGGAAAGTATGATTTCATAAATATACAGATACCAGAACAAAGAAAAGAAACAGAATAACAATAAAGTAAATAAAGGTTTAAAATGCCATGTAAGGTAGTACACTGTATACATTGTATATATTATTTCTAATAGGAAATTAGGAAATAAAACCTAAAAAAAGATTAAGTTCCTCCTGAAAATATTTCAAAAACAAAAGCAAGAGGAAAAAAAAAAAACTAAAACAGATGTTTTAATTAGTCTATAAAGGCATTTACTTAATTGCTTTCAATATAGTTAGTAAAAGACAATTTCCCACTTTATGATTTCTGGTAAAATCATGTCACATTTTGAACTTTTTTTATATTATGTCCTGCATTGTTCAGCTTAAAACAAAAAGTGAACTGTTGAATTACATTTCCTAGTTTAAATTTATTTTCATTTGATTTGGACAAGATGGTAGTACAAACTAATGCAAGAAAAAGAGATTAAAACTGGAACTACTATCTTCCTAGCTCTGTATTACATCTGAAATCATATTCTATAGTAACTTGCTCAAACAGGTCTAAACCAGCTCTATGTGGTTGTTTCAGGTAGGTTATATATTTTTCACAGATTAAAATAACTGATGTTCTTGTGAAAACTTCTGCCTTCTAAATCAATATTTCTCTTTCTGCATTCTAACACATTTTAAAGAATTGGAGATTGCTTATATTACTTCTTTTAATAAAGGGGATCTAACAGCTAACTAAAAAAATATACTTCAGTCCTCTATTGAAAGTATGACTGTTACAATCTCCTCTGACAGCATGTATCATAACTCTGCTAAAACCCTATATGATTTACATTGAGTTTCTAGCATTAAACTTGCCGTTGGCTTCATTTCTAATCCTATATCTTTTGCCAGTCACCACAATTTAAATTGATCAGTTAGATCTTCTTTTTTATGGGAGCAGGATAGGAAGGTTAATGACACATGGAGTTTTATTCTTTCAGGTACTAGGCTAGGTACCGAGCCTGAATTCTGACAGCTCATAAGCATATGCTTGAATCCACCCCTATGCAGAACATTAAGCAAATGCTTTAAGAGTTGTTTGGATTGGGGGTGCTTTCACATATCAGTGCCTAGGCCATTTATTGCTCAGGGAAGGGTGTTATATACAAGGGAAAAAATCTTAGATGTGTCATATTGACTCAGAAATATGGTGTGTCTCGAAAGAAGCTTCCCAATGCTCTGCAGCCAGCACCCTAAAGATGAAGAACTAAAGAGTAAAGAATCCCAAATCAGATATTTTTTACTGTTGCTATCAGAAAGGTCCTATGCTACTAAATTATTTGTTTGAATGTGTATAAACAGATAAACAGGGTTTTTTTAGTTGAATTACATACCTTGAGTTATAATTGAACTCTTCTAGTTCAAGGACTAGCAAAATCCATCATCATCGCCCTTCTCTCTTAACCTTTCTGTTCTGCCAAAAGTCAATTTTATTAATATTAGCCAGAGTCACTTGTTTTTCACTTCTTAATTAATAGATATTCCCTTACATCTTTATGTTAGTTATCATACTATACTTTTTCTCCATCTTAGATGCCATCTGTCTGTCTGGTCTTCTGTAATCTCTGGAAACATGGTGATTCAGAATTACCCAGATGTTCTAGTAGCACCTTTATTCTTTTGATCAGCCACATGGGAGGATTTGTGCTTTGCTCTTCCTACAACTTGCAGAACTTAGGAGGAAGAAAAATCTCTCATAGGACTGTATAAACACTGAATTCAGAAGAAATCTGACATACATGCTCAAATTCACCCTGTTCAGGACAGCATTCATTTACATACTATCTGATTTCAGTGCTTTCTGACTTGATAGATGCAGAAGTGCCTCCTGGGCAAAGATACTTGGCTGATCTGGCATAATATGGGCCTGATATGCTGTCGATATTCAAAGTTCATGATGTATTATCTGTCGCCATTAATTTCCTGAGGGCCAGAGTTAGAACCAGGCCTTTTATGAGGTGCTATTCTTAAAAATCCTGCTGTCCTACTTAAGAAAATGAAGAGTAACATTAATTTTGATAGTGTATAAGGACTGAAAGACTGATTCCAGTTTTCAGAGTCTAAACTTATTGAATGCATGGGTGTAAATTTGTACAGCAGTATATTAGAAGTGTCTGTGTAGGAATCCTGTTATTACTTAACACCCACATATCTTGTAAACTAATAATGGGATTTGTGTTGAGTCTTCTGTACACTGTTCAGAAAATTTACTCTACATCCTCCACTTTACCCTTTAAAAATTTAATCAAGCATCTGTCATTTCATATCCTTCTCAAAACCCTTTATTTTGCTGCAGAGTCCAGATTATTCCATGATTATTAGGAGGAACAGGTTGCATCCCAGATTAGTTTGCCTCAGTATGAATAATCTCTCAGATAACATCTGAAAATAAAATAAATGCACCATGTGTGCCCCACCATATGGGCAGGTGAAAAGAAGGAGAGAAGGGAAAGAGATAAAAAAAGGAAAACTTTTTTCTGTGACTCCTTATGTTTTTTCCCTTGTGTATGTATAGGTGTCATCAGAACCTGGATTAAGTTTTTTTCCAGGGACCCAGCCTGGAAATACTTGATCATATGACTAAACATTATCTAGATGAGTCATCTAAGAGGTGACTTTCTTGTCTAGGGCCTCTTCATGCCTCCCTTCCAAAGTACGCTGCACCTTTTTACGTGGCAAGCATGCCTGGGTTCACATGGCTGCACAGCTTCCCATTCCTATCATGCTGGCTGTAGCCATAACAGGTCTAGCCACAAATCTTCTCCCTGTAAATTTCCAGTGTTCTCAAAACAGAAGTCATGTAAGGAAGGGCTTCCACTTTTCAGAACACTATGCAGAGAATGCAGGAAAATTATCTACTGAAAACCATGATGACAATTTAGAAGTCAATGAGACTTAAGTAGAAGCAGCTGTATTACTATGGTGGGTGACATGATCCAGAGAGATGAACAAACACCTGCTAACCACCTCACAGCGTATTGTTAGACTTAATTAGTCAATGGTGAAAAGCACTTTAAAATCCACTGAAAAAAGGGCAAGTATTATTAATTTTTATTATAATTATCATAATTATCTCTATTATTGTTATGTGAGCTGCACTGTGTGAGAAGGCACAAGATTGCAATGAGTGCTGTTGCTACTAAGATATAAAATATCAATTTATTTTTAAAATTCTCTAAGTTACAGCCATGTCTACACTGCCAATTTGGCTAATGTCTCAGTTTAGTCTCTGGTCCCACTTCTCTGATACTCCACACTGCACGCATGCTAGTTTGCTCCTGGGCTGTCATTTGGAGAGAGCCTTTAACTCCTTCTGAAAAGAAACCTTACAAAGACCGGGGTTACCTCATGTTTTGTTCCAAGTAGACAATGTGTATAAGACCATTTACAGGAAATGAATCCTACACTTTGGGACAGTCATCCAAAAGTAGCATTGCAATTCAGTGCAATCACAGACACTCATACCACTACCTGGGTGGCATACCTTGCATTCTTTGTACTGTGCTACAAAACCACGATGCTACCGCAACCAGCAGTCATTTTTTCAGGTCATCTGATTTACTGAAAAAGGGAGCAAAACAATGTCTTGCCATCACAGAGGCGATTCCTGAAGCCAGAAGAGACCTGGACACTGGAGTCCATTTGTATTGGGAAAATGGAGGCCACAGGAGCCTTACCCTTTGCAGGATCAAACCTCTGCTTCACAAGAAGTGGCTGGACTGGCTGATGCTGCGTGGTAGGAACACATTGGCAGCCATGTCAACTCAAACATCAAATCTCATAGAATCATAGAATCATAGAATCATAGAATCATTTAGGTTGGAAAAGACCTTCAAGATCATCGAGTCCAACCATTAACCATGCCCACTAAATCATGTCCTGAATTAACCATGCCCACTAAATCATGTCCTGAAGACTAGCTTGTTAATGATGATTTCTAGCTAGAGGTCTAGTGCAGCTTGGCATACATGACCAGAACAGGACCTTTGGGACCATCACAAGAAAGCAGTTGTGGCAAATGCTCCATTTTTCCTTACATCTGACTGAGGACAGAGAGCAAGGAGGAAAGGGGCAGGAGATACTGATTGTGTTTGGGGGCAGACAAAGTATGACAGGGAGCAGGCTAAAACAAGCAGGGCACAGGCTACACAGAGGAACAACAGCTTCTGTACCTGGCAGCCTCCCATCACCAGCTCACCTGGCTCTACATCCAAAGAACAGGTCTGCATGACAAAAAGCTGCATTGCAGCTCAGTTTTTTGCTGGCCAAGAACAGAAAGTGAGACTGATAAACCACAACCATACACATTTATGACCACCAAGAACAGACAAACATCTACAAATGATGCACAAACATAAGCTGCCACGTATCCCCTCTGCATGGGTCAGAAAACAAGTACTACTTTCACAGTGGCACTCTGCTCCTCAGATGGAAAAAAAAATTCATTTTCACTGAATTTTGAAACAAAGGATTGCAGCTGTTGGAGACAGTGCTTACTGGTTTTACAGAGCACCATTCTAGTAAAGAAGAAATCACCATCCTGTCATGTGCCCAACATGTCCTTCATCCGCTCCCTGCTTTTCCCCCTGATGATACATCCACTATGGGCTTACCAAGGTATCACTTTCTGGCACCTCTTCTCTGTCCCACCAGCCTCAGAAGCATCTAACTGAGGTTCAGCTACACCTCTGTGGCTATCCCACTCTGGGGTTCCCGCCCCCCCCGAGTTTGGGAATGGTTGATACAGTCACAGGAGAAGAATCTCTGATTTGTCAGGATGGTAAAAAATAGCATTTTGAAGGACCCAAGCATCAAACACAGAGCCAGGCCAGCTGGTTATTCCATACATGACTCCTCCATGGCAGTCTCTGACTTCTTGTTTGATATAATGGGAGACCTCATAGCTGGGGTATTTGATCTGTTTATAGGGGATGCCACATGGGAATGTGAATCCCATTGATGATCACAGCTCTCAAAAGCCCTGAAAGGCATCTTCAGAAATTGCTGATGAAGATTACTCATGGGCCAACAGTCTAGTGGAGCCTTTCAAACCTCTATTGTGATCAGACCTGTGGAGGAATGATTGCACAATAGCCAGTAAAAGCTGTGGCTGACAAGTCTCAGAGGTTCAGCAGTGACCCTTTTTCAGCTGGTATTAGGACCTAAGAGAAGGATATGCTCAGTCTTGCTTGTGATGCTGATGCTGGCACAGAGCCTTAAACGTGATTCTCTGCATTTAAAAGGTGCGCACATGATCTCATTCTCCGTAGGGGCTATCAGCAAACTGTCCATGTTCCAGGGTCTCGCAAGCAGGATTTCCTCCCATTTTGTAAGGTCTCCAAAGCAGAGGAGGAAGCAGCACACCCAGTGATGTGGTCAAGCTGACACCCTGTTCACTTGAGCAACAGCAGGAAAAAAACAAGTAGAGAGGCAGCAGAGAATAACATGCAAACACAGGATGCTGAACAAAACAGGTTTGGGAAGGGTACAGACTTTTGTTATAGATCCTGATAATACAGAGTGGGAGGATGAAGAGAATGTCCAACACAGTGTGCATGTTATCCTACACAGGAGTACCCCTAGTTAGCTGCAAAGGGTTGTAGAGTAGATGCTGAGCCAACTAGGGTTAAGCAGTGGAGGTAAGGCCAACCTGTCACAGGATTTGTTTGTCTTGAGCAGTGCGAATACTGTGAAGCTGTCTCATGTCTATCACTACAGCAAGGGAAATCTCTCTTGTATGAATCCCTATGGCCTGAATCCCCTTAAATATCACTGGTTTTCTCCTTCTCTAATGTCTGTCTTCTCTAAGATTTTAATGGTATTTTAGAATGTCATCAAATAATCAAACTTTCCGAATTGGTTAGCAGATCATAATTTCATGACTCATGCATACCATTTCCTAGAAATCATAAATAACAGTATTTCAAAAAAGATTCCATTAATTTTCTAAAAATGCCACAAAAATACCTCTTCTCCTCTGCAAAAGTCTGTATTTCTTACTGGCCTAGTTAATGAGCAGCAATATTTATATGCACAATATATATAATTTATTGTGGAAGGATCTACTACAGATATATCACAGGAAATGTTATGTACCCACTGTACCTAAATGGAGTGATTGTCGAAGCCTACCTGTCACTTCCTCCCCCAACTGAATAAATAAGAATAGCAGATTCATCTAGGAAGTCCTCCAAATTACTATTTTTTAAATGTGTCGTACTGGCTTTCATTATATATGAAGTATCCCCAAATCTCAGGTCATATGAGCCATTACAGTTCAACTATCATTTAAAATGAAGGTAAAACAAATATTTCAAGATTTTATGGTTATTCTTTTAAACAAGTAACTAATCAGGGTTACTAGCCTGACTAGCAGGTTTATTAGCAGGCTAGTCATTACTAGCTAAGGCTAATCCTTACTAGCAAAATTCACACATGATCTCATTCCCACTAGGCACTATGATCATCAAAATGTCAACATTCCAGGGTCTTACAGTAGGATTTCCTCCTTTTTGGTAAGGTCTTGATTGTTTGCACCTGTCTAAAAACTGATATAAAATTATGAAAATTTACTTAAAAGTCAGACCCTGCCATAATATTTAGGAGTGAAATACACAGATTCAAAATTCACTGTTGGAATAAGCTGGGAAAGTACATAGAAGTACATTATCATCATTATACTAAGTCATTCATGGTCTTCGCTTTGCTAATAATGACACAAAGCATACTGGGGTTGTGTTTCGAATATGAGCTTTCAGCTGGACAACTCAGGAGATGAAAAGAAGTAGGAATTCCTTTTACCACTCAGAGTCAATCTAGCTGCTATTTTATAACTGAAAACAGAAAATGTCATTTAGCATCTGTAAAGTTGAAACAAGGAAATACACCTTCTTTAATAAAATATCCAGGGGGAGTGAAGTATCTTGTCCTAATGTGGTGATAATAGGTGAATCTTTTCCATATTCCAAGTTGAGACATCTAGCCAGAGCTACCGAGAAAGGACATTTGTAGCTGAAGTTGGTCAGATTAAAGGTCCATTTGATCCAGGATACTGCCTCTGGTAATTACTAGTCAAATCATCATTATTAGTAAAGATTATTTGAATAGAGAATAAAAACAGGATGGAGTGATATTTCCTATATTGGCAGCCTCTCACCCCAACTACCTGAGGCACAGGGATTTTTCTGAGCTAAAAGAGCATCTTCACCATGTGTTTGAATTTTTTAAAAGTATTTTATTCCATTAAATAATTTCATAATTTTTAAAGTACACTTTGACATACATGACATTCTGGGGCAAAGAGTTCTGTAATTTAATCTTACATTATGCAGAAATGTACTTCCATTCTTTTTTAATAAAATGAGACAAATTGGAAGGAATTGTCTTTTTTTCCTCAAGACTTGGATTCAGGTAAGAATGTCTATGTACAGAGCGATGTATGTAATGGAATAGTTCAAAATGAGTACCAGAACTTGTCCAGACCATTCAGTTACAAATACACACCAACATACTACTTCTAGTTTCTATTTGGGTTGTGATTCTGGCATCACCTTTCCAGCAAAATTAGCCCTCTCTATACTTATGCATATTCATTACTGTGATAGATGTTTTTGAAATGTAAAGCTGGTTTTTTGGCCTTACAACAATTAAGATGACTTAAGATTTCCTTGTCTTTTTATGTACCTATGTAAACAATCTACCTGATTTTGCAAACAATTATTTTAACTCTGAGATTGCAATAGCTACATATTAATTTAGAAAATGATATATAGATAAACATTAGTGGGATGGGTTATAGCATAATGACAAATTATAAACAGGCCAAAGTTTGATAATACATTAAAAAATTATTAACATGTTGACAATTAGGAGTTTTTGAGAAAAGAGTTTCCAAAAACCTCACATTTGCAACTGTCCTCATTATTTGAAGTACTTTCTGACAAGACAAAGTCAGTATAGATGCCATTTTGTAGAGAATATTGGCATACTTCTAAAAAAATTACAAGAGGGTCATAAATTGGTTGTAACAATATTTCATATCCTCACAGTCAAGTTCTGTAAAGTGAAACTGCAAGGCTCTTCAAATGAGGTTTTGATGGGATAGCATTTCACAGGTGTTGGTGAAAGAAGGTGGGGAAAAGTCAATGTGCGTCCTGATGCTCTGAACCCTTTATCCTATAGCCCCCATATCAGTTACTTGCTAGCCAGGGCAAGCAGCAATCCCCACCCAAAGTCTTTTCTCATTGAGTTCTGCAGCTGCTTTTCCTCCCGGATGGAAGTTTGTGAAAGCCAGAAACCTCTTACTGTTCCTGCTGCAGATGTTCCTGCTTTGTCAGTCCTCCCTTCACCCAAAAGAAAAGAGAAGATTGAAACAGCATGTCTGAGGAACTGCACCACCCCACATCTGGAGAGGACCATAAAGAGAAGCAAGTCACTTTCATCTTTAACCATTGATATCAATGCTTGACACTTATCTTTCAGCTTGGTAATACACATGCTGTATTTAACAGATTTATTGATGCATTTCCTATTATACATTTTAACCAATCCTACAGTATCACTACTTTATTAGACTTTGATTTTTACCCACCTGCCTTTATGTGCCCTCACAGATGCAAGCAAGACTACTTATAATAAAATTCTTGACGTAAAAGTAGGAAAACTTGATGTTAGTAAGCAGACCTGTCCACTTAAACATATTCCATTAAGCCCATGTTTTAACTTTGCATGACTGTGTAGTCTAATTTCTTTTCTGATTCTGACTCTTCTAAAAATATTTATTTTGCCGTTTTAGGTACTGATCTCATGAACTGGAACTCTAAAAAATAACCCATAGTAAGTATGGATAAATAAAAAATATATTATGCACTTAGTCCTCTGGAATCTTGAAAGAAAAGGGATCTTTTTATATGAAATTAAACTGCCAATGCTTCAAAAGAACTATTCCAGCTGCCTACACTAACCTAGAAAAGGCAGGCTGTAATCCAGCAAGACAATAAAACCAATCCACACTCTAAACACTGAACTAAATAATTCACTCAAAATCAAAAACAATCAAAGCTAGCTACTCAGAGTTGATGCTCATGAGGAACTAATAGCTGTTCCTGCTTTTATAAGGTTCACAGATACTAATGTGGTCAAGTCTATGAACAACTTAACAGATCCAAAGCTTTGGAGATTTAATCTCACTGTACTTTTAATAAATTAAGATTTTTCAAAGCTTGCCACTTTTATGGTTATGTGACCTAGTTATGTTTGAAAGTTAAAAAACTGCTATTCATGAAGAATTTAGAAATCTCTGTTACAAGAATCATTGGAACTCTTGGCTTTTTCCCTATGTTTATTTGCTGCAGTGGACCATAACTACCAACTAAGGCTATATCTACACATGCAACTTGCTACCCCTTGGGAGGATGCTAAAAATTGTGACCATAACTTGACGGCTGATGTCCTCGGAGGTTGCTTTTGATTTGGGGTTCTTTTGGTGAGTTAATTCAGGCAACCTGGAAAGAAATTTTCTAGTGCTTCCATCAGTTTTTGACATGTGCTGTTGTATACCAATCCCAGAAAGTAAAGGCCATCTCCACCATGAAACAAGAAATGAGTCTATGTTCCTGCTTGACTCAATCAGCTTTATCATCCACTTCACAGTGAAAGTACACTACAAAGTTTTTATCGGCTTTTTCTGCTTGAATAAGGTCACTATTTATAATGCATTTCCTGTTTATTCATTATTGATATCCTTAGCCATATAGTAACCACGTCTTGCTCTTTTTTAGCTTTCCCCAAGTCCTAATACTATCATAAATGTGGTTGTGCCTTAAACCCATGATAAAATCATGCTTTGGTGCATGCTCCGTCAATGTACTGATTAATAATTTTGCAGTGCTTCTCCAACTCTTGTTTAAAGGTAATTATTCCTTTAAGACACTTTTGCTGAGGTGCCACAAAGACAGGAGAGGCGAGAGAAAAGTCTGAAACTAACAGAGTTATAGAAAACTTCTAAAAAAAAATCAAGTTTTGGTTGCTTTTAAGAATAGGCCATAGAGATACTGGCTTAAGAAAGAAACTTTTTTGCCACCACTTTTGGACAGTTTGAAAATGAGCACCAATGTATGCATAGACATAGGAGGGGTTTATTATTACTATTATTTTTTTACTTTAAATGCATTCAAAAACATATTTCTCTTTCTATGATTCAGTTTCTTGGGGAACAATCTCGAAGTTTAGATTCAAGTGGCAGTTTGTTGTCAGGTTTTGTGTTGAGTTTTGGTGGGGGTTTTTTGTTTCTTTGTTTGGTTTTGTTTGTGGTGGTTTTTTGTTTTGTTTTTTTTTAAGAATTCAAAGCTGTCCATTTTCATTTGGTAACTAATCCATTTCTCTGTCCAGAAATAGAAGCTAGTATCTTTGTTGTGGTATGGACCCCATTGTTAGAAAAAGAAAAGCCAACTAAATCATGTAAAGAAATCAACTTCACTCTTTCTTAAACTGATTTTTCAGTTGAATAGCTCCAAATGTAATGTAAACAAAGCTCCATGACAAATCTGTCATCTGCTATAATGCATTATTCAGGTCAATGTACTGTAAGTGTATGCTATGTGGGAAAAGTTGGGTAGTAGTTATTTTTCTCCACATAAATTACAGGCACAGAGGTTAAAATAAACAAATTTTTAAGAGAGGAATTTCTTCCTAATGCCTTCTATTCCTTGATAAATGTCAAAACAGAATAATGCCTGATATTGTTGCTTAAATAGAACAACAGTAAGTTTTTATGCACAAGCAGAATCTAAACTTCTAGCCTGTCCTTCATGAAACTGCATCATAACAAGAGATCTCTATTTTGTGATGTTGTTTCAGTTAAAAATAATTTTTTTGAAAAGATTCCAAACTACAAGCCAAGAAAATCTTATTTGAAGGAACAGAGGAAAGTTGAAATAACTAAATAAAATGAGATAATATGGTATGAAAAATATAAAATGAACTTAACAGGTATCCCCCTCTTTAAAATTACAATTAGACCCCAAGATCTTTCAAACCTTATTTAATTTGCATATCATTCATTGTCCATCTGTTGTATTTCCAATTTCTTCTTTGCCATCTGGTTTTCTAATGCTGAATCCACCGCACAAATTTTTCTACATGTAAGGCCTCTAAATTGTAACTGATTGATTAAAATGTATTATAAAATAAATATGCTTAGGCTTTTTTGAAGACCTGGCTCACTGCTTAACAATACTTATATACCCTAAATCACCCCATGTAGCTGATAAGGTGAATAATGACTGTAAAGTGACTCCTATAAAGAATGGAAGAAGGAGCTAGAGCAAAAGACATAACCAGAGAAATCAAAGGAGGGGTCTCAGAAAGGTTATGAAAAAAAAAGATAAATCCCAAAGCAGTTCAGCAGAATGGAGATATTGACAAGAATACATGACTGAGAGGAAGTTTGATGGTCCCAGAATGTGTCATGCCATGCAGTAGGGGAAGCAGTAGCAGCTGGTGCATGTTAAACAGCACTTTACTCTGCAATTGGTCCTAATAATTTTAACAGGATAGATTTCTGTTCACTGGTGTCTCATAATCTGTCCTTTGTAATGTATCCAGCAATTTTGCCTCTTCATACACCCCAGGACTCTTTAGACTGTTCTAGTTGTTTGACTCAGCTGTTCTGATTTTTGTCTCTCTGTTGCATGCTTTTCCCAACAGGCACTCCAACTCATTCAATTCAACAGCTGCTACGAACACTTCTATTTTTGGCACAGTACCCCAACAATTTCAAGAGGTTTACTTGAAGAGTAGGTAGGTAAGAATCTATATTTCTGTAAAATGATACACACATGATCTTACATGATCTTTAAGGTGGGATCCAAGAGATTGTTCTGTACTCTGATTTTGCCCATTATATTTTCAGGCTTATCAAACAGATCATTCCTGTGAAACTACTCATCCAAAGAGAGGTCAGTCATTGCAGAAGCGACATAAAATATAGTACTTGCCTGGCTGGGCATGTAAATAGGTGATGGGATAGTGAAAAAAATGACAGCCTGCATTCTAGGACTTTTAAAAGAAAATAAAGCTCTGAATTCAGAGCAACAGAACACCAGGAGAGTAGATAGCTACCTATTGTAAAAATACTTAGGAGAGAAGTAAAGGAGCATTATAAAGGTTAAAAGTGTCCAAAGTTTTCACAGAAAAACTTTCAAGGGAGACTTTCAGAAAGAACACTTAATGTAGACATTGGCAAAGTTTTTTTCAGAATTAGGCCAAATATTCTAGAAGGACATATTCGTATCTCTGACTTCTACCTCTATCACTTGAAAAGTACTAAAAAAAAAATTCCTCTTCCTGTTCCTCATTGCAATACCTCATTAAATAATTCTACTTAACTGTCTCAAAAATGAAGTTAAAACTGCTCATTTCAAACATTTTCTACTCCTAAAGTCTTTTTGACAAGTAATGCTAATTACAAAGAGACTGTATTCAGCTACCTTTTCTCATGTTACTTAGCACTTTGTCAGCAATCCCTACTTGAAGCAGGAAGTTATTCCATGTAAACTAGAGTATGAAGACTCTGTTTTTAAGAGCTTTTCTTTTCCCCCAATTTCTTTTGTGAAAAAAATACATGTAGCTTACAGCAATGCAGAACTCCACACAAAACACTAAAACACAGATTTTTTTACTAAAACTTGAAAATTTGTAGATATTTTCTTATTTGTAGATTAGAAACTAGAAAAGGAGATAACATGCTAAATAGCTCCAGGAAAACAGCAAATATCATATGACACCTAATATACTCATCTGAAGTATTTTTTCTAAAGTAATCCTCTCATGCAAGGACACTGACAGCAGAGGAGATACTCATTTACATTGGAATGACAGTCTAAGGCAGATACACTAAAGGCGCAATAATTCTATTTTGGAATGACAATATTAATCAAAAAGGAAGGAAATACATCTGTATTTCTGTTCTATGAGGGTTTTATTTGAATCATGACGCAACAGAGTTTCCTTACTAACTGAAGCTCAGTATTTCTGGTATCAATCCATCTAGCTAAGATATGCACTGAAGATCTTTCCATTTTAGGGGATGAAAAAAGGGGAAGTTGAAATGCCTCAACGGTGCTAAGCGGCATCATTCAGCCATAATCACAGCTGGCATTAGGAGACTTTTACAAAAACTTAAATCAGGTTGAAATATGTTTTCACTAACATATACACCCAGCTGAAAGGTTCTTCTGATGAACTGCCTAAAAAAGCTCAAAAATGCTACTGTACATTTAATTTGCCTTTTAAACTCAAGTATTTAATCCCAAAGTAACTTTCCATGTAGACTATACTAAAATATTTTAAGCAAAATAACATATAACAGTTATACTACTCCGTAGTCTGTGGATTACAAAACAGCAACGTACTCTTATTTTCACGTGCACTGAAAAATCTTGCTTGCATATGTACTGTTTACACCCTCTTATTAAATGCTTCTTTTGAATTCAAAGCATATTTATAAGTCATATTTTAGAATGAAATTACAACATAGAGTACACAACACAGTTTCTTCCTGGGCTGGAGGGAAACTGATTCTTTTTTTGCAATGGCTGATATCAATAAACTTTAACTTTAGTTTAATGAATTGGCATTTGCCAAACATTCACCAAACATCTTCAAAAGTGGAAGAAAGTAATAAACCTTAAAATTCAGAGAAAAACATAGTTCTAAAAAGATGCGTGATTCTGTAAGAATGTCATGCCTTAGAGACTTGATGCGGTGAACATACTTCTAGATTATATTATTAATTGAATAAATAAAATATCCCATCCTTATATACATATATATGAAAGTGATAGGTGGACATATATAAACTATATAAGAAGGCTTTCTTTTCATGCATTTATTTTCTTTTGCAGAATCATTTGCTTTATTACCCCCAAAACATAGGACCTCTCAGTTCATGTTCACCATCATGTAATTCACACACAAATTAAATTTCATATTCAAAATAATTAGGTTTGCCCCCCACCCAACTTTACATTAGAAGTTTGTTCCAGAACCTCTGTCCTGATTAATTGTTAGGAACAAATAACAGAAGAGAAGCAAGATACCAGAAATAGAATATTACATAATTCTGTGGACTTCTACTGCCATTTTCATAAACAGATTCTTTCAGAAATTTCATTAACCTGTCATTTTTTTTTAGAATAAAATAGGAAGGTACAGACTGGAAAGCTGAACTTAACCCGTCCCACCAATTCACAGCTAATATAAGGGATTCCTAGGACACTTTCATTCTCAGCAGAATCTGATCAGTGCAGAATCACGGTAGGCAGCTGCTGGACTGCAGGTCCCTCTCCTGTACAAGTTAGAACTGAAAGCAGGAAAGAGTGGGTGGGGGAGTAAAAAGCAACCTTTGGTTTCTACTTCATTGAAAGATACGGGTGTGTCACCCAGAACATTCAATTTGTAACTCACCTCTGCTAATATCTTGATCTACTACGACTTTTATATGTTACTGATTTGTGATTTCACTTATAAATAATAAATTACATTAAAATGTATTCTGGGAGTAAATGCACATGTTTACATGGATAACATTTGCTGAAAAAAAAATACTAGTAACAAAATTGTATTTTCCTTTTCTGTAAGAAAATCTGGATCAAAGAAACTATATACCATGACCAAGTTTTGGTTTTGAAGGTTAGAATGGTTTTGACGCTAAAGGCCAAAGTCATTTGACACTTTTCATAATGAAATTCAAACCTCAAGATGATTAAATCAAAGTGACATCAGAAGCAATTTGTAATCCCTTTCTAGTGTCTTTTGAAATCTCTGTAGCAAGTTGCAGTCTCTGCTGGCTACTTTGATTCGCATACACAACTGGTTCATTCCTGTCAAAAGTGTCACCAAAGCTATTTGTTAATAAACACAGGTGTTTGGGGGAAGAATCCTGTATTACAAAAGTACTTAATTTCCCGGGGAGGGTGGGGGAGGAGCACAGGGGGGAAGCTATGTTGAAATGCTCTAACTTCTTCACTACTAGAAAATGCCTCACTACTAGACTAGAAACTGCTTCACTACTAGAAACTGCTTCACTACTAGAGTGAGCTTCTGCAACATGTTTCTAGTTTGTGGGGTCCTAAAAACTCTCAGCTATTTTTCTTCTTCTCATGATATCCATGGCTTTTTTTTCCATAGTCTTTTCAATGTCTGTCGCTTCATTATCCCATTCACACAAAAGGCTATTAAAAACATTTCTTCTGAAATCTGGGTGAACTTTTAGATGGCCAGATTACTTTAGGGGTGTGTGTCAAAATTTCACTCCTATCTATCATCAAAACTTAGGAAACAGTTTTCTGACTCCCTTGCACTGTCCATAATTTCACTCTTATTGATTAGTAAGAATCCTTATGGCAAAGGATCGTCACAAAACAAATTCATGTCATATGGATACAAAGAGAGCAGAACTCTAGCTTCATTGTCTAGACTAGGAATAACTGAATTTTCCTGGTGTTGTGTAATTGGATCTCACCAACAGAGGTTGCCTTAATCTGGCTTTAGTATCAAAAGAGAAAGAAGTAGGGAGAATGACACTATGAAAACAGAGGAGAAAAATCAAAATGTGGCTGAACTCAATATAAATAGACAATGCAGTTCGGAGCAATTCCCTGGCTCGAGGTGCTGAGGGACTGATGTATGAATTTGGCTGATCAGAATGAAGGAAATTGGCACAAAGAGCAAAATATCTGAAAGTAGAACAGATCTAAAACCAGAATTCTTTCCATTCAGTTAATCCATCTGAGGGTACAAAGGCACTCTTTCTTTCTGCCACCCTGTTCCACCTTATATGCCCAGTTGATATAAAGCAAGTGGTACTATTAAAAATTAATTTGACTAATTTATTCTAAACATATTCCTTCTTTCATCTTTGTTTTTAATCTTCCTATTAAAAGGTTTAACATACTTTTTCACTTGACAGTAAGCTTCCATTTCTTCCCTACAGAGTTATGGCAGTTGCCTATGTGATGCAAAGATATGTTCAAGTTGGTACACATTTTTAAACTGCAGATCACAGAATGCAATGCTCATAGCACATGCTTTCCTAGACACTTTGTTCTTGCATGTTAATCAGGAAGTTCTCAAGGGCCATTTTTGTCATTGAATACTGAAAAGGTTACTGCTACAAGGACAGAAAAAATGCAAATCATTAAATTACAGACAACATAAAACAGTGTCACACGTTATAGAATAATGATCACAACTGCTGAGGGGAAGCTGTCAAAACAAAGAATTTAATGAACATTTCAATACAGTTTAAACATCAAACTTCATGCAATTTATTTATTAAAAAGATATATTAAAATGGAAAACATTCATTAGAAATAAAGAGAAAGTATAGAGTTTTCACTGAATACTGACTTTCCTTGAGTGGATTTCTCTAACCTTTAGAATTGGGTTTTTTTAATTTCCATTGAAATAATAATTAAAAAACCCTTAAATATCTCTGAAATCCAGTACCTAAAAATTTTAATATACCTGTGCTTTCCCACACAAAAAGATGTTCAAATTCACTTGCTACCATAATTGAGTTACATCATGCTTCATAAAATGCTGTGATTGCTTCAATAACCTCTTCATTTTATCTTAGAAGCACTGAAATAGAATCCCTATTGTACAAAAATTTGGGTTTCGCTTTCATGCAGAGTATCCAATATGAAGATAGAAAATTAGAAAATTAACAGATTAGCTACTTTGCAGAATGATTGCACAAAACACTAGAGGATCAAGTTCCATTCAACAATTCATTACCAATTTGGTGATAAATCATGATATATTACAATTCCTTTTATATCATATTTTGATTTCTGTCTAGCAACATACAAGAAGAAATATTATTCTTGCTGCTAGAAATATGTAGGATCAAGGTTTAGAACTGCAAATTGTATAGGAATAATTTGAGACATAATTTTATTAGAGAAAAAATACATATGCTTGCAATACTGATTGCAAAAGATGTGCTCTTCTGGAAAATTCTAGCCATCTGGAATGGTGCTAAATGAACTCTTTCCTAGGTTAGTGTTTTGTTTTGTTGATAGCCAGAGCACTTGATTTCTATTTTTGGCATTTATTGTTCTTTGCAAATTGCTTTCCTCAGCCACTATAACACTATTATAGCAACACATTTTAACCCTACTTAAAATATATTCTCACTTGTGACTGGAAAACTTTGACAACAAAACTGAATAAATTAATCATTACAAATTTCACAAAGTCATTAGGATTGTATTTACTCTCATTTATCAGGCTTCAGTTGTCAGCTAGAAATACAGCAAGCAAAATTTAGCATAAAGAAAACAGCTTTAAATGTTTATCTTTTGCTTAATAATTATCTTCAGGCTGGATGGCAAACTGTTAAAATGGTAAGTGGGCTAAGCTAATTGTATTTACTTGATTACAAAAAAAAAAAAAAAAAAACACAAGAGAAATGGATACACTTACATATATTTAACCTGCATTTACACTCACTATTGAATGTTTTCTGTGGGCAAGAGGAAACTATTAGGAAAAAAAATACCTATTAAGGAAAAATCGATAAATTATATCAAAACCAGATGATGACAGACGGGACATATACCAAGTTATTTTACATGGACAGATCTATTACTCAACACTTGAGACCAAATTATAAATTCTTGGACACTAGTGGAAAACACACAAATGGTGCCAACGGAATCAAGGTGTTGTGGTTTAATCCCAGCCAGCAACTGAGCACCACACAGCTGCTCACTCACTCCCCCCCCCACCCAGTGGGATGAGGGAGAAAATCGGGAAAAGAAGCAAAACTCGTGGGTTGAGATAAGAACAGAAAGGAAGAAATTAATAATGATAATGATAACACTAATCAAATGACAACAGTAATAATGAAAGGATTGGAATATACAAATGATGCGCAGTGCAATTGCTCACCACCCACCGACCAACACCCCGCTAGTCCCCGAGCGGCGATCCCCCGCCCCCACTCCCCCCAGTTCCTATACTAGATGTGACGTCCCATGGTATGGAATACCCCGTTGGCCAGTTTGGGTCAGCTGCCCTGGCTGTGTCCTGTGCCAACTTCTTGTGCCCCTCCAGCTTTCTCGCTGGCTGGGCATCAGAAGCTGAAAAATCCTTGACTTCAGACTAAACACTACTTAGCAACAACTGAAAACATCAGTGTTATCAACATTCTTCTCATACTGAACTCAAAACATAGCACCGTACCAGCTACTAGGAAGACAGTTAACTCTATCCCAGCTGAAACCAGGACACAAGGGAACAACTCTGACTAATATGTGCTCAGTGGTATGAACAGGAGGAGGTTCAGAGTCTGGTCTTAACAGAGGTTCATCTTGACATTTGTTCCATATGCTTGACTAGAAAGTATATATTGAGATGATTATCCACGTGGCCTCTGAATGAGATTTTTGATCTAACAAAGCTTGATAAAACACCAAGCAAAGTTTGGGATCTCAAGCCAAAGAACAAATGGATATATATTCATTCTTTACTTTCCGTACACAGTGCACAAACTATACTACTTTGTTTTTTACTTTTTCCCTCATGCATGTCCTTGAATGTTTATTTTTGGTTGTTTTGCTCTTTGTGGACTGATACAACTCTAATAGCAGCACTTTACCTAAGCATTTAATTTTAAGCACACCATTAACCTCATTAGAACCAAATGAATATCAGCACATTTCAGCTAAAATGTTTTACTAAATCCTTTGTGACTAAGCAGACAGTTCCTCCAATGCAGTGGGCTACCAGGCAAGGAAAAATGTAAATTAACATCCAGTTATCTCCAGATTTGGTGCAACAGAAGATGCAAGAGTTGAATTTTTTTTTTTTCCCCCACCCCTCCTGCTACCTTTTTCACTCTTATGCAATGAATTCTGATGTCTGAAATTTTACCACAAGCAAGTGGAACAAATCAAACTTGCAGTTTGAGTACAATAAGTAGCTTTGAACACAATAAATTGTTTCACAATTAACAGAACTAATGAAATGCAGTGTCTCTCATGGCATACTCCTTGAGAAGCTCGCGGCTCATGGCTTAGACAAGTGTACTCTTCGCTGGGTGAAAAACTGGCTGGATGGACAAGCCCGGAGGGTTGTGGTGAATGGAGTTAAATCCAGTTGGCGGTGGGTCACAAGTGGTGTTCCCCGGGCTCAGTATTGGGGCCAGTTCTGTTTAATATCTTTATCAATGATCGGGACGAGGTGATCGAGTGCACCCTCAGCAAGTTTGCAGATGACACCAAGTTGGGAGGGAGGGTTGATCTGCTCGAGAGTAGGAAGTCTCTACAGAGGGATCTGGACAGGCTGGATTGTTGGGCCAAGGCCAATTGTACGAGGTTCAACAAGGCCAAGTGCCGGGTCCTGCACTTGGGTCACAACAACCCCATGCAGCGCTACAGGCTTGGGGAAGAGTGGCTGGAAAGCTGCCTGGCAGAGAAAGACCTGGGGGTGCTGGTCGACAGCCAGCTGAATATGAGCCAGCAGTGTGCCCAGGTGGCCAAGAAGGCCAACGGCAGCCTGGCCTGTATCAGAAATAGTGTGGCCAGCAGGAGCAGGGAGGTGATTGTCCCCCTGTACTCGGCACTGGTGAGGCTGCACCTCGAGTACTGTGTTCAGTTTTGGGCCCCTCACTACAGGAAAGACATTGAGGTGCTGGAGCGTGTCCAGAGAAGGGCAACCAAGTAGGTGAGGGGCCTGGAGCACAAGTCTTATGAGGAGAAGCTGAGGGAACTGGGGCTGTTTAGTCTGGAGAAAAGGAGGCTGAGGGGAGACCTTGTCGCTCTCTACAACTACCTGAAAGGAGGTTGTAGTGAGGTGGGTGCTGGTCTCTTCTGTCAGGTGGCTGGAGATAGGACGAGAGGAAGTGGCCTCGAGTTGTGGCAGGGGAGGTTTAGGTTGGATATTAGGAAAAATTTCTTTACTGAAAGGGTTACCAAGCATTGGAACAGGCTGCCCAGGGAAGTGGTTGAGTCACCATCCCTGGAGGTATTAAAAAAATGCGTAGACGAGGCGCTTCAGGACATGGTTTAGTGGGCATGGTTGATGGTTGGACTTGATGATCTTGAAGGTCTTTTCCAACCTAAATGATTCTATGATTTCATCTAAATGTACGCATCTATGACATGGGTGTCCTCATCTCAGGGATTCACATTAGCATCACACGCATGATGTAGCCAGCTCACATACAATTCATTGTTTTAACAAGTGAGATTAAAAACACATATGCCATTTCGAGTTGCAAGTTCTGCAGATTTAGGATTTAGAATAGATGATGTTCTCCTTCAGTAGTTTGGCCACTTTTTTATAAAATTTTTATGATTACTGTTATTAAAATTTGTAATTTTCATATTTTTTGGAATTTATAGGGTAATCTTAGCAAACCTGAGATTAGAAAATAGCTGACAGTTCCCCTGAGATGGAATGAGCTTGAGTTAACACATTATTTCAGGGTATTTTTCTGCAATATAAAGCATAAGAGCCATTTTGGTCCTTATTTGCATTATTGTGTTTCTATTACTATTAATAGAAGATGCAGCTAACATGAAATATATGTTTCTGCCAAGTAAGGCAGTCAAGTGAGATACAAACTTTGTCACTAAAGGTGGAATCATTTGATTTAACATGGGCATCTGAATTTGAGTTAGTCTTCCTAGGTTTCCTTTATAGTCATTGGAACCTGATCTCTTTAGCCAGTGGCATCTAAGGCACATGTCATCACATCTAAAACCAGATGTTTAAGACACATCAGACACTAAAAGTACATATTTCTCCGCATCAACTAGAAAATTAATGTAAGATCATTAGATCTGTAAAGACAAAGACATTCCCACTAAATGTCTGAAAGTATAGAATGAAGATTTGGTATCTGTTCTAAATTCCTGGAAAATTTTACACAAACTGTTGGAGAAAAGTTTAATGTCTTGATTTAACATTTCGATCTTGATCTGAAAAAATAAAGAATATGTATATATATATTGGTGAAAATTCTTAGAAATAATAAAAGTAACCATTGGTCTAGTTCTATTTTCCACTTTAGTCAATCTCTAAAATACAACTTGACTCATAAAATCCAATGATACAATGATACTGCAGGTTTCCAGGTGAAAAGTGGCATATGCAATGCCTAGAGTAAAAATATGTATAATTCTACTATGTAATAAAATTATGTGTATATTATGTGAATATATAAATATCTCGTGTCATACTTATCTCTTTAAAATAAGACAAAAGTTGTTGCATGTTAAAAAAATTACTTCCAGACTACCAAAATTTTTAGTTTTACAATTAAAACGGGTTTTTATAACATTACTTTTTTTTTTTACTTTTATACATTTATTACTTTTTTTTTAAATTATGTTCTGAAATTATGTAGTCTTTACTTTGAGAAATACTATAATCTGCAATGCAGCAATAGTAATTCTATTTTTGTCACTAGATGTTAGATGAACCATTCAAATCTGTCTGGAAAAAAAAAATCCCTTTTTGGAAGTTCACTTTACTCTGTTCCTATGCATGTTATGAAATACCTGTGGAAGTAGAGTAGAAAGATTAAAAAAAAAACAAACACAATTTTGAATTTTTAAGTTGTTGGTCACTTTTGTATTTGTACAATTTGTACCTCGGATTGATCAAAAATCTATATGCAAAATACTTGTAACAGAAAGTGGAAGTCAACAAAACAAGCATCTACTCCCCTGAAATAAGTTTTAAAGTATTGTTTGAGGAGATTCATAGCTCTTAAAAAAAATCCCACTGATATAAAACCACGTGCTAGCATGCGTTCAAGGAGCTAAAAAATGGCTCTACAAACAGTCTGTCATTCTTCAATATAAAATATCTTTGAGGCTATAGTGCTTTCCCCTAAAAGATTAACATGTCCAAATCTTATTCTTATTAGCAAAATATCATTCAGATAAATAAATATTAACTCTGTTGAATATGGAATTAGTTGTCTGGCCCAAGATAATAAACATTTATTATCCAACACTATTTGATATAACTTATTTTTTCCATCTTTAAAACATGGAAAATGGCTTTCACAGTTCTCCATGTTTCCAGATTGAATATTGAACATGCAGCAACACAACTGAAACCCTGACCGTTTAAAAATGGAGCATATTCTAGTCCATGAGCAAATCGATATGGCTGTATTTATACAAAAGAAAAATAGCTCTAGCAGCAAGGACTAAGAAAGAGAGCAACCTGCACATATCCACAAGAATGAAGGACACTGTTTCAAGTCACTGACATGAATTATCTGTCCAGAAATTGAAATCTGTTTGATGCATCCCAAGTAAATGCACATCACCATCAGACAGTTAGTTATCTGATTTTCTATCATCTTTGTTTATTTTGGACCACAAATTCCAACCTGAAGTGAAGCACTGAAAATTTTGGGATTTTACTGAATTTCCTTATGGTTTTAATGTCATGAATTTGCATGTTTCCCATGCAAAGATATAAGAATGAAAGTTTCTGTCAAAGCTGTAGGGTAAATCCATTGCAGGACAATTTCACTGACTCTTAAAAACTGAAACCGTGAGGTTTAACTAAGTTAATTTAGCTTGAAAAACAGCTATGAACTCAATGACTAAGAAGCTAAATTCTAGCTAGATTCCCAGTGAATCAGCACCAATGCAATAGTTTCAATTTTTATACGCTAATTAAAAATAGTTGAAGCTCTGCCCCAAGATTTTGTAAGTTTATGGAAGTTACCATTGCAATAGGAACATAATAGAGACTTACATAATTGGGTTGTAGAAAAGTCTCTCTCATTTAAAGCAGAGATCATCAACTTTTCACCTCCTGTCGAAAATTAATTTTGGTCCTTAAAAATCAATGGCAAAAGTTTTATTTAAATTAGGAAATTGGAATTTGAGTATGAAGGTGATGTGTGCTCCTGAGCTTCACTGGACAAAAACAGCTCTGACATTTCAGAGGACTGTCTACACAGCATTTGAAAATATTTGAGTCCTACTCGAACCGTTTCATTTTGGCTCCAAAGCTGCTTATAACCACGTGTAGGACGAAGGACAGAGTTTCTACAGCAGAGAGAAGTACCTTAATCAAGCCGACTCAAAAACCAACGAGAAAGCTTTTCCCTCTCTTTGTTAATCAAACTCCCCATTGCCTGTAAAGGCACCTGGAAATCCCTGTACCAGGCCAGACCTCTGGGCCAGGCCCTCTCTGCTGCCCCCAGCCAGGGTTTGGCAGCTGGGGCAGAGCCAGCTCAGCGCCCAGGGGGCGGAGCAGGCGAACCCCATGGCGAGAGGTGGGAGGATAGGCTTTGGGAAGGGGCTGTGAGAAGCCAGGGCTCATCCCCCTGCCCTGGGAACTGCCTTTCAGCCCCAGCCATTGCCCCCTTCCCTGCCCCGGGCCCTGATTGGGGCTAACCCCAAACCCAGCTTGTCCCAGGGGCTGCCTTCCCAGTTAGGCCCAGGGCCTGCAGCGGCACCTGGGGATGGCCGGGCTGTGGCCAGCACTGGTCATTGTCCCTGGCCCGGCTCACTGGTGGCAGTGGGACAGGGCTGGTCAGGGGTAGAGGGCAGGGCCCCCGGTCTCGCTGGGCTGCCCCTGGCCCTGCTGTGCCCTGGCACATCATTCTGTTTACTTCCATACCTCTCACTGTGGCTGATACCACACATCTCAGACTACAGATACGTGGTAAGAAAATAATTTGTGTAGTTGTGTTTTCATTCAGTTGTTTAAACTTAAATGCCAGCAGGATTTATTTCCTCAGTGGTTACAATTACTTTTTAATGCTACAGGTATGAACAACTCCAATCACTCTTTCCAGTTAGCATTTCCCTACATCTGTTAGGAACGAATTACATTACCTGTCCTATTGCCTATTCATGTAACCTTATTATTTACTTCACAATGTTTTCAGGCTTCATTATACTTGACTAGCCTCAATAATTTAATGTCAGCTATAAATTTTGCTTCTCTGAAGTCCTTTCTTCCCTTTTTACATGCCATATAATTATCTGTAGAAAATTTGACACAGAAAATATCATAACAACTGTTAGCCTTTGGACAAACGAAAGATTTGATTTACACTCACATTGTCTGGCTTCTGCTTTTCCTTCCTGATTTTTAATCATTACCATTAATTTACTTCTCACTTTTTGACAATTTTCCCCAAAAAGTCTCATGTAAAGAATTAGCTCTGAAATAGTTAGAAGAATCAAATATGTTTTTTAAAGACAAACACATGATTATACCAGTAGATTTTTAAAGATTATATCTATATCTAAAACACAAATACAAGCCACAGTTATGCTTTAAAGAAAGATACCTTTATCTCCTCTTTCTCAGAAGCTGCTGCCTATTCATTCACCTATGTGTGCAAGTACATGTGTATACATACAAACAAAAATTCAGCTCTATAGACTTCAGATCTCAAGATCACATAGTATTTTTGTGCTTGTGAGATGAAGCATGCAAGTCCCATCCCATCCCCTCCCCAACTTTTTGTTTTAGGATGAACAAAAATCATCGGCACTACTCAATGGGAACCCTTGACCATCCCCAAACTAAAGTCATGGTCTACTTATCCATATTGATATGGATTAAAATATGCCTGTCCAGCAACAAACAAGATAGCTTTAACTATTATATCCATACAGTAGAGTGAGACACAAAGTATTGATGATAATAACCATATCTTCATCAAGAGCTCAGAATAACATTGAGTGGGAAAGAGTAAGAGGCCTCTCCTGTTTCTCTCAAAATTTGCTTCAGGGCAAAAGAGAAATAGTCCAGTTAATGCTTTAACAATGTCTTAACAGTCTAATTAATACAGAAGAGTCTCATTGATATGATAGGCAAAATTGCTGTATGAAGACTTCCTAGCATCCACTCCTTTTCTCTGGTGTTAGGCTTGACCTTCTTAGGTGCCTCTAGCTCCTAAGGTCAACAGTTTGAATAACTTCAGTCTTTTTCAAGAAGACTGCAGGGGCCTGGATGGATGTTAGGGCAAGACAGCAGCTACCAGAGTACTTTGCCAGGAGGAGAAAGGTGTGCACAGTGGCTGATTCTTCCTTGTCAGCCTTTGATACGCTCAAGTCTGTTTCTCACCCCAGGCTGCTCCCGCGCCCCTCCTGTGTTCTCAGGCAGATGTTTGTCATGCAGGAACTTCCTGGGGTTGACAGGCCCTTCCCAATGGTGGCACTCACCCAGATTCACACAGGCTGGGCAACAGTCACTCAGCCCCTAACAGCTGTTGAAACATGATAAAAACAGTGGCGGCCATAGCAAGTCTGGGCAAGGCCCAAGATCCTGCGATGTCAGGTCAGTACAAAGCCTACATCCTGGTACTACTGACAGCAAAAGCCATATTTACCAGGCTATATTACAAACCTGTTGCCTTTCTTTGCAGATAATTCCTAATAGTAGAGGAGTCAGAAGGAAGTTTGCATCTGTTTCTCTAATTGTAATATACAGGATGCATTTGACTAGAGGGAGTTCAGATCTGAAGCAGAAGTTACTCTTGGCATTCAAAGAGTGATCGGCACTGGAGCATGCCTAGTTCTTGATGTTCTAATTACAAATGGCTATTCTCAAATCATGAATTTGTGACTGGTTTGCAGATGTAAAATAACAGCATGGACATTAGCTAGTTAGTCTGAAGCAGTATCTGCACCTGCCACATATGATCTCTTCCACCAGGTATCATAAATATATGTCCAAAACGGCTAGTGTTACCTTAACTCAAGGGAAAAGATACAACTCAGGCTGATTAATGAACTTCATTAGCAACTGAAATCTAGCCTGCAAAACGTACTTTTAGACAAGTAACAAAATTTCAAGTGAATCTAAAATGTTCCGAGTCAGGTGTGACATCTGAATATTCACTTGTAGACCCAGGCATTTAGTAACCACCCTCAGAAGTTCAGTAACCACCATGGAATTCAATCACCTTCTTAGGCTAGGAAGGCAATTGAACTCCTCCTCTAGATGAATTATGACTAGTGTAAAGATCTGAATACTCTATCTGTCATGAAGAACCAAATGAAAGGGTCTTATATCAGAAGACTGTGAGCCAGTTCAAAATTAAAATTCTTGTTTGAAAAATTGAATGACAAAGTTTACTTGAAGTAAAATTTTTTCAGAATGAGATGGATGTGTTAGGGAGACAGGGTGTTCAGTTTGTTTCTTCCAGGTGTTCTATGACCAACACTGGAAAAACACCCCAAGTCTCCCTGGCTGCAGGAGTGGGACAGACATGTGCATGGTCAAAACTGCAGGATCCTGTTGTGCTGTAGTGATTGGGCTGCTTTTTGCCTGATTTTACTCACTTATTTGGTATTTGCAAGATGGTTGCCTCAATAGTTTATAACTTATTTAGCAATTCTACCGTGCTACTGCCCCCTTTTGTTCTATATATAATTTCCCATTTCTCATGCTGCCATCTCACTTATCTTATTCAGTTGAGTATACCAATTTCAACACAACAGCTAAGTTTTCTGTAGTACTTCTACCCTTCTTTACAGTTTCATTTACTTTCTTCTACTCGGTCTCAATTTTCTTGAATTTTTCTCCATCCAGTGTGCCATAGCATGCCAAAGTTTATTTTATATGTCTGAGTATTTCCTACTCAAGTTCTCATAATGGAACTACAGTTTTTGCCCAACACTTTACTAGATATTATTTATACAATGCCTCTGACGGAAGTTATCTTTTACAACTTGCCATTTTATATATATTTTTATTCTTTCTCCAGTTTTGATCAAATCCATATACCTTCTTTGACAGATGATAAGCTTAACCTTCCCAAATCTAAGGATTTCTAGTTTTACACTTTTCACTTTGAAGACTATTTATTAAGGGTCTGCTGGAGGTTAGATATAACCTGTTAAGGTTAGATATATTTACTCATTTTTCTTCTTGAACATTCAGTGTCATATTGCTAAGTTGTTTTTATACACACACAGAGTTTATTCCCCAGGATGCTAAACTTAATTATATTGTGGCAGCCTCAACTGCTACAGGCTAGTGGTGTTGGAACTTTCATGAGTATTTCTTTACAATATTGTATAATTTAGGCAGTTGTTTTCTTTCTACATCGCTCTATAAGATAACAGTGAACAACATTCCTTTAATCTGAGCTTCCTATGAAAGATAATGAAGTGACATTAGAAGAATTTTTTAAACGGTTTTGCAAGTTCCCTTTCCGTATCAGCCTGTATTTTCAATACACAAAGCTAGTAGCTCAGGTAATCTCCAGTTTATTATCCTGCCGTTCCTCCTTTTACTTTTTTCACTTTAAATTGTACCATGGGATCAAGGGGCAACAGTTTTAAACTGAAAGAGGGTAGGTTTAGATTGAATATAGGGAAAAAAATTTTTACTGTGACAGTGGCGAGACAGTAACACAGGTTGCCCAGAGAAGCTCTGGATGCCCCATCATTGGATGTGTTCAAGGTCAGGTTGAATGGGGCTTTGAGAAACCTGAACCAGTAAAAGATGTCCCTGGCTGTAGCAGGGGGTTGGACTAGACAATCTTCAAAGGTCCCTTCCAACCCAAACCATTCAGATTCTGTGATCAAGGTGGCAAGATCCTATATTGTCTGGGTCTCTGGAAACAACAGATAAGATGATTCTAGGAAGCAAACCATTCTCGTGCTGTATATGAAAAGGAAAACTCCTTTGGCCACAGATTTCCTTGAACAAAGTTCAGCATTCAGTGCAAGCAATATGGAGTAAGCAGACACCTAGACAGGATCCTCTATGCTCTGAATGTTTTCAAAACATTGTAAACTACATGATACACAGTACACAGAGGGAAATATTTGAGAGAATTTGACACACAATGCTCTAGACCCATGCATGTTTCCGATTACAGTGGAAAAAGCAAAATTTGAAACACCCGATTTTGTTTATACACCTTGTGCATTGGCTAAAGTGATGAAAGCCTACCTTTGTTTACAATCACCTTAGGCCGAGAAAGAGGAAAAAATGGCTATTTTGACCAATTATATGATATGGTATGTTATTAGTATGTGAAGAGCAATGTAGGCCACCTTATACTTAGACCTTGACAAGAATGAGCAGTTTCACACACGCAATACTAAACTCTGATGGATCTTTGAGATCAACCAACAAAATACATACATACAAGTATCCACACACTTACACTGTAGAATTTTTCACACAAATATCTGTAGGTATCACAGAATTTTGTTTTCATTACAAAAAGAAGTTCTTTGGACTATTTTACTATGGCTACATTAAGGGAGTACTTCAGAGCCAATTTGAAAATAGCAGGGGTCACAGTACATTAACAAAGATCAGCCCCATGAGATTATTATATTTTTTGCACTGCAGCCTAACAAGACATACATGAAGCTTAGATACTATTTCATAATGAAATAACAAGGTTGTGTTATTGCTGCTCAGAGGGAACAGTTTAAATGTGACCAAACTGCTAATTCTACTATAACTGTCCAAAGTGTCTTAAGAGCCATTTATTAAAAATAAAAAATAAATTGCTTCTGCCACTGTATAAATCCCCAAATATACAAGGTCTTGAGGGCAGCATTTTGAAGGAGAAATATTTAAATGTTAGAAGCAAAATTTGCTTAGTAGGAGACTTTGGATTTTCATTTAGTTACAACAGAGCTACATGTGCCTGTCTTAAATTATGATAATATGCAGTGGAAGTCAAAACTGAATATCATAAAAGATAATGCCTACACTACATCAAAACACAGTACATAGACATACTCCATTTGGAAATCACTTTATTTATTACAGCTAATGATAATCCCAATTGCAAAAGGAGAAGAGAGGACATATTTTACGGAAAAATTTCATCCTCTCTGTTCATTTTGTGCTGCATCTAAATCATCAGATAATAAGAATCATTCCTTGGAAGTTTAAACAATGAATCAAAGTTGGGTTACTTTCTTTTTTCTTTTTTTTTTAATTGAAAGCTGAATAACTACACCACCTGTTAGTGGTCATTCTACTGCTGTCAGCTGACATAATTTGTTGTGTTGTTAACAGGGAACTTAGTGCAGAACCAATGTGGGTGATATTCTTCTTTGATTTAAAGTGAATGCAATTTTAAAGTACTTCCATGTAGTTAATTTCACATATACAATCTTTGGGCTAAAAAATTGCAGAATTGCGCCTTTTAAATTAATTCCTGTCATTCTCTGAGGCTGTATTGACATTTATAAAGTATGTCATACTTAAATATTAAAAAAGACAACCTGATGATAAACTACCTGAAAGGGGGTTGTAGTGACGTGGGTGTTGGTCTCTTCTGTCAGGTGGCTGGAGATAGGACAAGAGGAAATGGCCTCAAGTTGAGGCAAGGGAGATTTAGGTTAGATATTAGGAAAAAATTTTTTACTGACAGGGTTGTCAAACTTTGGAATGGGCTGCCCAGGGAAGTGGTTGAGTCACCATCCCTGGAGATATTCAAAAAGCGAGTGGACAGGGTACTTCAGGACATGGTTTAGTGGGCATGGTGATGGTTGGACTCGATGATCTTGAAGGTCTTTTCCAACCTAAATGATTCTATGATTTGTCCTGGTTTCAGCTGGGATAGAGTTAATTGTCTTCCTAGTAGCTGGTACAGTGCTATGTTTTGAGTTCAGTATGAGAAGAATGTTGATAACACTGATGTTTTCAGTTGTTGCTAAGTAGTGTTTAGTCTGAAGTCAAGGATTTTTCAGCTTCTGATGCCCAGCCAGCGAGAAAGCTGGAGGGGCACAAGAAGTTGGCACAGGACACAGCCAGGGCAGCTGACCCAAACTGGCCAACAGGGTATTCCATACCATGGGACGTCACATCTAGTATAGGAACTGGTGGGAGTGGGGGCGGGGAATCGCTGCTCGGGGACTAGCTGGGTGATTGGCGGGTGGTGAGCAATTGCACTGCGTGTCATTTGTACATTCCAATCCTTTCATTATTGCTGTTGTCATTTTATTAGTGTTAGCATTATCATTATTAGTTTCTTCTTTTCTGTTCTATTAAACCGTTCTTATCTCAACCCACGAGCTTTACCTCTTTTCCCGATTTTCTCCTCCATCCCACTGGGTGGGGGGGGGACTGAGTGAGCAGCTGCGTGTTGCTTAGTTGCTGGCTGGGGTTAAACCACGACAACATCTTACAAGTGTCTATAAAGAAAGCAGTAAATAAAAGGAATATTTTAAACATGGAACAGTATTAGTGTTCTCATGAACTATGCAGATCTGAGCACACAGAATCATTCAGCCCTGCTTCTTATTAGCAGTGTCATAGTTACTACACAGTAGTAGTATATTATAGTAGCACTTACTGTTAATTTCTGATAAAGGAGACCCATTGTACTATGTGTTGTAAATATACGTGGAGAGACAGCACCCACTCCAAAATGATCTCATATATTAATAGACAAGGTTCAAAAATTATTATCCACTGATCAAGAATTCCCAAGTCCCAGTTCAGTGCTCCAGCCAAAATATTATCATTTATATTTTTTTCCAGACTGACTCTTGTAATTATGAAGTTGTTACTCTCAAATATGTTCTCTTCCCAAACAAAAGGAAACGTGACTGATACTAAGAAAAAAGGGGGAAGAGGAAAATACAGACTGTAGCAGACTAAAGCCTTTTTTGCCGTAGCAGTCCTAGGGTCTGTACACTGCATACTAAAGATTTCATAAATTAAAAAAAAAAAGAAGAAATACCTTTTTATTTATCAAATATTTCTATAATCTACCATATTTGGCCTCTCTCAGCTCCTTTCCTTTTACTTCTTCATCCTACAGCAAAAAACATTGTTGGATTTATGACATAATTTTCATGACACATAGGATTACGACTTAACCAAAGCATCAAGCAGAAAATAAACTGTGAGGATAGGCTGTGAACTTCTCTGCTGGATTAAAGCAAAAATCTTCAACAGTAGGGAACAAAACATAGACATTGCTAACCAAAGACATTTGTTCTACTATAAATGTTCTCACTCAAAGTTGCTCCACTATGACAGCTCATTTGATCACCATGACAGGCAAGCACACAAAGCTAGAAATACCACAGACAGCTTGACTCCACCAATGGGTAATGTGGATTTTTTTTTTTTTTTTGCTACAGATTTTTGGCTATTTTGGGTTTTTTGGCCCATGTGACAAAGGGTAGTAGTTCTTGCTCTGCAGGACTCACCTGCTCGTTCTTATTTTACATTGATATCAATGTACAGGTGAGGTCTTCAAGCACCTACCATCCTTAATCACCACAGATTAAAATCTGGACTTTACCATTTGATAACTATTAATGAAACATTAATAAATTACCTGGCTGTCTGTATCATTTGTTAAACAGTAATAGTCCCAAAGACTTAACTATTCACCTCCAACTTGTTGTTTGTTTGTTTTAAAAGTTAATCTGAAGTTTTCATTCAATAGTAAAAGCAAGTAAGCTGTGTTCACAAATAAGAAAGTTCTGTGTTATATTATGAATACCTGTGCAAGCGGATAGATAAACTTCACACACCTATTATGCTCTTTCACAGGATCAGAAATAGAGGAGCTGTGGATCACAAACACTTCTCCAGACTGCTACAAGTAAGAGTAGATGCTGACGTGCAAAACAAAGTACAGCACTTGGGTTTAGTGAGAGTTCTCAGAACCTGTTTTGTTAGTGCCTTGGGCAGAAAAGGACAGCACAGTTCCACTTCTACTGGCATAATCTTCATATGCAAATGATTACTATCATATTATGCTAAAGTCTGTGTACTTGGCATTTAAAAGGAGGTTTTCATAACAAGCTGAGCTTTTTTGCCATGTAGGATGGTAGATGCATTAGGACAGAGGAGGCTGAACATGGTGACAAAAACCAGAAAAAATACACACAGAACAGTTGAGGTAAAATGTAACATTAGATTTTGTAATAGATATCCTGCAGGCTCCACTGGGATCCAATTCCAAAACATTTCTGCAGTGTCAAGTCAACAACTGGAGGGGTTTTTTTTGGTTTTTTTTTCATTAAATGTAAGAAGAAAGAATAAGGTTTAAGGTAGTTGCTTGGTAAATATTTAAGACACCAAGCTACCCGAGTAAAGTCATCAGAATATGGCACAAAACTCTGGCTGATTTTCATAGAATAATGTTAAACTAGTAAGGGAGAAAAATTTAGGCAAAAATCACCATTACTATGCACAGCTGGAGTACTGTAAATTAACAGCCCGTATTGTCAATTTCACATTTGGAAGAAATTCAGATTCTAAGGTGAAAGTATCAGTAGGAGCTCATCAAACACTCTGAAATGCTGCAGGGGGAAGAGTATTTTGTACCCCTCAGCTAGTACCAAAGAAAGTAAGGTCTCCCCAGATAGATATTCATAGATTAATACTGTGAAATCAGCCTCATTCACAAGGAGGAAATCTAGTGCTGGAGCTACTATGGTCATTTTGGAAAGCTCAGACTTGAAACTCACAGCCAGTTTTCAAGGAAATACCAACCTCATTTCAAGTATCATGCAATACATGGATAAGTAAGAAGAACAAAGGAGACATAAGTCATCACACCTCGAAAATTATAGTGGGTAAAATACAACAGTTAACTCCTTCTAAACAGATGCATTACTTCTAATAGGGGACAAATATTAAAACAAGAAGCCTAAGCCTATATGCTTCAGAATTCAAAGATTTTAAGAATCAAAAAAAAGAAAAACACAAAAAGCTACAAGCAAGCATTTAATTTTTTTCTGTGAATAGGAATACATGCTTTACAAGAGTTTTTAGTTCTGTTATCACAGTTTTGTCTTACTCCCAGATGAAGAGTCCACAGCAGTTTTCATCCAGAGAGAATCTGCGAGAACAGTCCAAGTTATTCTTAACTACAAGAGGCTCTACACTCTAGCTGCAGTTGCTCAAAACAGTAAGGCAATTCACTCTAGCCATTTACCTGTTATGTTTTCTATCTTATTGTATGCAGATATAATATCTGGATATACACTCTAGAGGTCTTTATTACATCCTCCATTTTCCTAAAGTTTTAGCTACCTAAGCTCAGGACTAAGTGGGGAAAGAGCACAGTTACATCCAGGGAAGGAAAGCTACTGGTCAACAAGGAAGCAGCAACCCCTTCCCTGGGGGCTGCTTTTAAGCTGAGCCTCTCAAGATTGGTTCCAGCTGCAAAACACTGCAGCTGTGTTCCAGACTTGCCATGCCCTGCCATTTCCCCATTGATCCAGACTCTGTTCCTGACCCACAGACTGGCTTGCCCTTGGATATGCCTTATCACTGTGATCTTGCCAGCTGAGCCCTGGACTGTGTCTGACTGTTTACTGACCCGACACGGTCCCAGCCTGGGGACTGCTTTCCTGGCTGGGCTCAGGGCCTGCAGCACTGCCTGGGGATGGCTGGGCTGTGGCCAACCCCATCACCATCCCTGGCCCAGCCCAGCTCACCTCACTGGGGGCTGTGGGACATGGCTGGTTGGGCAGTAAGGGCACTGTATTGCCCTGACAGCCCTGGGTCCCCAGTCTTTGTACAGCAGTCTGCTACTATGCAGCTTGTCACAGAGGATAAAACTCTGATCACGGTTAGAGTCTCCAAAGCAATAGATAGTTACTGCAGTATGGTTTCCTAACTTTCTGTCAAGGCAAATAAGTCACATATTCCACCATCCAGCATGCTGTACATTTCCCCTGCCCTCTTCCATCCCTCCTGTTTGCACACTAGTATCCTCTTCAGCAGGATTGGCCCTCTTCAAGAAGGATGCCCTCACAGAGTCACTGAGTTGGCCTCCTGATTAGGTACAAATACTGTTATGTATTTGGGATTATGTATCCCAAATAAAATCTTCCCTTCTCTCTGTGCTTTTTCAAGCCTAATGCAATTATGGAATGGGGCATTACACTCGTCATCTATCATGTCATTAGTCTGAAACTGCACCTAATTGACATTGTGCAAATTGAAAATAAGAATCTTGCAAAGATTTCAGATTTATTCCTTAGGATGGGGAATAATGTCGGGGTCTAATGTCCCGAAAGAATTTCCCCTGAAATCCAAATAGATAACAGATCTGCCTCATTCTCCCAGAAAACTATTTTTCCACTTTCTTCAGCACAGAAAGAACACCACTGTCATAAGACTGATAAACCAGGATACTGGCCCTTTTTACACTGAACCTAAATTGCAGAACTAATAAAAGCCACAAGGATGTACTTGACAGGATGATAGTGAGTTAGTGCACTATTCTTCCACCTCCAGAAACTTCAGGGAATGGCACAGGCTTAAGCTGCAATTTGAATGAAGACAGTGGATTCATCCTTGTCTACTCTAACCCACAGGATGCATTTCTTCTTGTACAACTATTGAAACTCATGTATCTCCATTGACTTCAATAGATTTCCTCCAGAACCACAGTAGAGTAAGGCATATCCAGCCTGTAGGACTTAACAGAAATGTCAACAATGTAGTTATCATAGCCAGTATATTATGAAAGAGTCCCCAAGAACAGTCTTAAAAAATGGGCTGAAATGGTTGAATTCATTGTGTTGTAAACTAGAGGACATTCAGCTTGCATTAGGGTTGAATTTGACTACCAGATTTAGGAACTTATTCAAAGAAGGAAGACATGCATTTGCTGAAAGACATTGCTTATAACTCCTAGGAAACTAATGAGCTGTGCTGGTCTTACAACAATTTATCTGAAGGAAGAATTTGATCTGTAACTTTAATAGATAATAAGCCTTATATGACAAGCAACACCAGTAGCCATTATACTGCAACAATTGTTTCCATCAATTTAATGCAACAATTCATTATAGCACATCAAATTAAAAAAAAATAGTATCCACAAGCTCGTATTTTAAACACTTAGCTTTAAACAGGCTTTCAATTTAATACATAGGAAGAAATTGGGGGCAGATTTGTGTTAGTGGGCAGATTTGATGTGTTAGTTTAAGGTAACTCCATACAGAAGGTCTTTCAGTGCTAACATACTATTTAAAAAACATGCTCTATAAGCTACAGTAAGGTTGGGTTTTGAAATGGAGCACAAGTATTTTGGTTTTCTTCCAATTAACCTTTTATGTAGGTACTTGGTTGCAAAGCTCAATATGTTAAGAGAGGTTTGTATATAGAACAGGATAAAATACAATGGCAGCAACATATATTTATATTGTTAGAAATCAATTAGAGTGAATTCTATGTCAAATCAGTTGAGGAAAGTACTATAGTGCTTTTTGGGCTAATAAGATCTATTCAGGGCAATCATGTCTTGTGTTTCATCGTAGGAGTTGTTGTTCCATTCTGAGTCTTTGCGCGTAGTATGAGGGATGCTGACACAATCGATAGTCTGTTCCCTACAAAAAATAGTTCAAAGTTTCTATGTGAATAACATTATCCTATTTTCTCAAAATCCTTCCCTGCATCAAGTAGCATGGCCACAGAAAGGCATTCCAGCTCATTTTTAACACACACAAAAAAACATTATAAAGGTTCAGCAGACCAGCAGGAAGCAGAGAAATTATGCACTCTTTCCTGAAACTAACTTCATTAAAGTCAATGATCTCAGATAAAATTAAAATAACTAAGCCCTAACTTCTTAGCAATAATTCTTGTAGAGATCTTTTCTTCGAAAAGACCAAGTAACTGCTGTCATCACAGATAAAATGAGGAGGAAGTTAGACTGTTTCTTTTTGCTGGTTTTATTGTGGTTTTTTTTTCCCTGCGGATAAAATAAATATTTGTAGGATCAAAAAAAAAGATGTCCTTTTATCAAATTTTTTTTAAAAGTATGCACTCACCTTTTCTGTCAATACTTTATGTTCACTATTGTATTTTGCTGTTGGTTTTTTTTAATTGCCATTGTTTTGTTATAATTTTATTTGTTAGACATGTTTTCTTTTTTTTTTTTTTTTTGAGTGTTATACAGCAACTTTTGATTCTGAGGTAAACAGGTGCTTGCTGTAATACCCATGTGTGTGTCTGGACTTAACTGCTTTATGAATGTACACAGGCTCATATAACAAGTTTAACTAGGTCAATATTTAGTCTCAGTCTAGATTTGTATGTTACTTTTAATGAAAGTGTTCACCATATTCATTACTAAAACATGCCATGATTTTTCCAGTGAAAATTTTATTTATTTCATCAAAAAGGGTGTAAAGAATCATACACAGTTAAGTTTCAAAGCTATTTAAAATATACTATAGTTATTGTAAGGTAAAAGAATGAAAGAAGGAAGAAGAAAAGAAGGAAATTTCTACATATGGAAGATTTTTTTTCCCTTTATTTTGAAGTCCTGGGGTTTTTTGGCACCAAAATGAATTTGTCATGTTTTCAGTTCAGCAGAAACATAAAAATAGACATAGAAATTAGTTTGTAGAAATAGAAAATACAGCTTTTAAGTGCACGACTATCAGTAACAAATGACAATTATGTGTACAGCTCAAACGAGCCTAATGTGCATGTGATGGATATTGTGTTTTGGGAGTTTATTTTTGTTCACAGCTACTCCTCATGGATTCCTATATCTTTCTAAATTGATGGCTAGACAACCTGGAGAGAGATGCTCAGGGGGAGAAGGTTTCAGAGACCAAATGGTAGAGCAGGGTCACATCAGGATGCTTGTACCAACAGGGCCTTGAATGTGACGTGAAGAGCTTCTTAGGAATCAAAGGGAACTGGGAGCACTTTGCTGGAGTTTGAAAATCATCAGTTTCCTGAAAGCCAGGATACATTGGGCAGGGCAAAGCTGTACATAATCTATTATTACTCCAGTTTTGTCTTCCCTAATAGATCAGTGTTCCCTGTTCAAAAAGGTTAAATAGTCTGCTTCATTTTCTATTAAAAATATTTAGCAACCATTTGATCTTCAGTAATTCATTTTATAGTGAAATGGAGACAGGACTAGGCATATTTTTTTCAAAGCTTTGGCCAACTTAGGTTAAGCGATAATGGGAGTTGTAAAATCCCATTAAAAAAACTCATTAATATTTTAGTACCTCTTTTCAACTGAATGGTTTCAAACCCAAAGTATGCTTTCTGAATGGATGAGAAGTATTACCACTAACATGCAGTTTTAAAAAAAAAAACAACACCCCCCCAACTCAAACAAATAAACCATCAACCAGAACCAACACTACTTTTCATACCCAAGCTACAAAAGCTGTGTCACTTCACTTTCAAAACCAAAATTACACAAGACAGCTTGAGCCAATCTAACACCTTGTCACTGCTCCCTACTGCATGCTGTCTCTGTTTACCTTGCTTCAGCTATAACATACATCAAGTCTCTCCATGAGACAATTTCAGATGGTTTTCTTCTGTGTTAGTGTAATCAATCTTTTCAGTGACAATCTTGACTAGACCCTAAAAATGAGCAGAACCACACCATGTGAAAGAGGGAGGAGGAGGAGGAGCTGCTCCTGCAGCCACATAAGACAAAACCTCCCCATTTGGCAGTGGTCAGTTGTGGGACTGACTCAGGATATCACATAATTCCACCTGGAGAGAGATCAGGTGATAATCAATTTGACAACTTTAGTGCTTAGGATTTAACAAGCTTGAGAGAGACTTAGATTATTGTTCATTCTGATGACTAAATATGTGTAGGATATATCATTTTACTAGTTGATCATAGTGTAGAGAAAGACCATCAGATGTCAGGTTTTGTTGCCAAAACTTCAGGAACACCTGAAGACTGCTGTTGGTTAGAAGTAATATGGCACTGCTGATAAAGCATGGCATGCCTATGATCTCAGAAGTATGAAAAGTTAATTGTTATGAGCATGGCAGAAAGTGTGTGCCTGTTCCATGTGCAGTTCTCCAATGGCAAGAGCCTCCTCCATTTTGTAGACATTAGACTTTGTCTTAGGTGCAAAACAGTAGGTCAAACTGCATTCTTGCAATACCACAACATACAACTTCTGTTGTTTCAGTTCTTACAGACTCAGAGGAGATGGAATCACAGGAGAAATTAAAGGAAAAAATGTGCTGGTAGGAGGAAAAAAAAATGATGAAAGGAGTTACTGTGTATGTAATTCTGTCTAGATATGTTTTTAATCATTAAATTGTAAACATTATTTTTTAAGATTATCTAGGTTTTTTGTAAGTGAAAAGGAGAATAATTTTATAAAATGTTATTGAAATACTGTGTTTATTACTAGTGAAGTCACAGTGTTATTAAAATTCTATTGATACATGGAAGGTGAGCCCACTAAGTTCATATGTCATTATATAGAAGCTCTTAAAAGATACGTGATGTATTTCACAGTTTAGCTTCAGAATTTTAAAATGTTCTTATAGTATGGAAAAGCTGCAACAAGCAAAGATAGAAGATTATACCAAAATGGCTTTAACTGAAGAGATTAAATCACAGTTCCCATATTAATTTATTTATCTCATATCAGCACAGGTAAGGGTATACCTCTTTAGATTATGTCAGATCATGCATATCTCAAGAGCAAAGACTATCTCATAGACCTGAGGACTGATACAAAGTAATCTTTTCAAAAATGCAAAATAAAGTAATGCGAATATGTATGGGCATAGAGCGGGATAAAGAAGGCCAGTAACTGATGATGGGAAAAGTAATTATAACTATGCATTTTTTGGCTTTCATCATGACTCCCTATTAAGATATTTGCATGCTGTAAGGAAAACAATAGGAATAAAGGTGGACACTTTGAAAGATATTCAGCTTCTTTAATATGTCCTCATTTTCTGAATCTCATTTCTGTTGGGACACACACACACACACACACCATTTTAAAAAGAAAAACAACAGCCCAAATACTCAAATTATAGAACAAATTTTCAATTTCTCTATGCATGATGGTCTTGAACTCATATGAATTCAAATAGCAACCCCAGGAGTATAGTGCAGAAATATTTCAGACGGATGGTCACCTTTCATGTGCAATTCTTGGGGATATACAAAAAAAAAGCATGGAGAAATCTCAAGATTCACTGCTTAATCAACCTTTTCGCTCACAGGAATAATCATATTCGAAAATCACCATGTCTATTTCAATCATCAGGTGGATGGAGCAGTTGCCAAAGGCAGAGTCAGTCCTCTTCCCTTCCATTGAACTCCAGAACATGCAGCACAGTTTCCTGGCATAAAGCTGAAGAACATTCTGACATAGACATATTTGTAAAAATGAAGCAAACCCCACTCTCCAGCTGGGAATAACAAATTCAACATTTTCAGAATTCTAAGAAGGCTTATTTTCTCATTTAAAGCTGTAAATAGCTAAGTACACATGCATCTTGGCAAGTGGAGGCTTTTGCATTTTTTTAACAACACCTGCAAAAAGAAAGGGAAGAATGAAAAACTAAAGTATGTGTGGGATGATCACATGTTAGAGGAATGGTTTTACATTCACTATATGATTTGTAAGAAATGAATTCATTTTGATTTAAAGTGATAAACACTTCTTTCAAAGAAAACTGTGCCAGAAAATATATCATTTTAGTTTTCCAGCTCTAAAGCTATTTTACACTGAACTACTTCTCTGCAAAGTTATTGCAAACAGCATTTTACAGCAACCTAAATTAAAATATTTATTATATGCAAGTGATAGTTTGTGACCTATTTCTATATAGGTCTTCACTTTGTTCACCTATCACCTTAAGATATATCAAGAACTTTTTCTTTTTATCTTTCACTGAACATGCCCTAAACCAAAAAGCAGTTATATAAATCAGAATGATCAAGAAATGTGTTTGAAGTTCAACATTTTAGCATCTCTGGCATAGTTTGTCCATATTAATATTAAAATGAAACAATCTTGGTGAACTACAGTACAATTTATGGAATAATTTAACTCCATAAATATTTTAGCAAACACATTATTAGCTCCTGTAAGTATGTAGATTATCTATTTGTGTGATCAAATTAACTCTCTAATGCACTGGAAAAATCTATCTCCTTCTTAACTGAATGATCAGTCCGGTTTAATTATAATAGTGTATATTTTGGAATTAAAATCACCTTACTTTGTCCCTTAAAAACAAGGTAAGAATTTATTGCTGATATGCAGTTGCTTTGCTGTGTCAGTAATCTAAGTTTGAAACAGAAATTGTTCCAGATGTTTAGCCCACAGGTTGCTCTAAATCTTGAGAACTGAGTATTAAATATTCAGATGGTAAATTTCTAATATATTAGACTGGGAGTCAAGAGATTCAAGTTCTGCCTTTTTCTATGTCACTTAAGATGCATCCATGTTTTTGCATGTTGTCGTAGATTAACCCCAGCCAGCAACTAAGCCCCACACAGCCACTCGCTCACTCCCCCCCGGTGGGATGGGGGAGAGAATCAGAAGGGTAAAAGTGAGAAAACTCGTGGGTTGAGATAAAGACAGCTTAAGAGGTAAAGAAAAAGCCATTCATGCAAGCAAAACAAACCAAGGAATTCATTCACAAGTTCCCATCGGCAGGCAGGTGTTCAGCCATCTCCAGGAAAGCAGGGCTTCATCATGCATTATGGTTACTTGGGAAGACAAATGCCATAACTCCAAACGTCCCCCCTTCCTTCTTCTTTCCCCAGCTTTGTATGCTGAGCATGACGTCATATGGTCTAGAATATCCCTTGGGTCAGTTGGGATCAGCTGTCCCAGCTGTGTCCCCTCCCAACTTCTTGTGCACCCCCACCCCACTAGCTGGTGAGGCAGGGTGAGAAGCAGAAAAGGCCTTGGCTCTGTGTAAGCACTGCTAAGCAATAACGAAAACATCTCCATGTTATCAACACTGTTTTCAGCACAAATCCAAAACATAGCCCCATACTGGCTAATGTGAAGAAAATTAACTCTTTCCCAGCCAAAACCAGTGCACATGTTGTTTGTCTAACTTATCCTCTATACTTATGTGGTAAGGTTCATGCTACCTCATCAGGAAGAAAATACTGTGTCATTTTTTATTCTTGATTCCAAGATAGATTCCATATTTGGTGTCATGATTTAAGCCCAGCCAGCAACAAAGCACCATGAGGCTGCTTGTTCACTCCTTCCCCACCAGTGGAATGGGAAGGAGAAAATATAACAAAAGGCTCATGGGTTGAGTTAAGGACAGGGAGAGATCACTCACCAATTATCGTTACAGGCAAAACAGACTTGACTTGGGGGAAAAAAACAAAATCAATTTAATTTGTTACCAATCAAGTCAAAGTCTTATTATCCTAATAAGAAATAAAACCAAATCATAAAACACCTTGCCTCCAACCCTCCCTTCTTCCCCCGGCTCAACTGCACTCCCGATTTTCTTTACCTCCTCTCCTCAGTGGCGCAGGGCGAAGGGGAATGGGGGTTGCAGTCAGTTCATCACGTTTTCTCTGCCGCTCCTTCCTCCTCAGTGGCAGGACTCTTCACACTCTTCCCCTACGCCAGTGCGGGGTCCCTCCCACAGGAGACACTCCACGAACTTCATCAAAGTGAGTCCTTCCTGCAGGCTGCAGTTCTTCATGAACAGGTCCAGCTGTGAGTCCATTCCGTGGGCTGCAGTCCTTCAGTCACAGACTGCTCCAGCGCGGGCTTTCCCATGGAGTCACAGCCATCTTCAGGGGCATCCCCCTGCTCTGGCATGGGGTCCTCCACAGGCTTCAGGTGGGCATCTGCTCCCCCCCACTCACTCACCTCCATGGGCTGCAGGGGGACAGCCTGCCGTCTCACCACAGGTTGCAGGGGCATCATCTCCTCCGGCGCACCTCTCATTCAACTCCCCTCTCTGCTGCAGGTTTTTCCCTTCTTAAATCTGTTCTCCCAGAGGCGCTACCACCGTCACTGATGGGCTCGGCCTGGGCCAGAGGCGGGTCTGACTTGGAGCCGGGGAAGCTTCTGGCAGCTTCTCACAGGAGCCACCCCTGCAGCTCCCTCCCCCGCTACCAAAACCCCACCACACAAACCTAATACACTCGGGTATTACACAAGCATCTCAGATATGAAAAAAACCTGAAAATGTTCCAAATAAAGATATTGCAAATCTAAATCAAAGTGTGATATCTATTCAGAAATCTCATTTTATTTGACACTGTCATGCTTATCTTTCTTCCATAACCCAACAGGAAATCAGTAATTTAAAAGGTATACAAATCAGTATGTTCTTCTAAGTGAAGCATTCATTACCCTTTTTTTTAACTTAATTTTATGTACCACCATTTAGAAGACCTGCTTCTTTCTTTCATTAAGTTCGGTCTACTGAAAGTGATGTTTCATTCATTTACTGATCTGACATATGAACAAATAGTTGCTGTGATAATTACTAGGATGCTCCAAAGAAAAATCATGAATTCCAGAACAAAACAGCAGGATAAGAACTCTTAAGTGTCTGTCCTGTTTAATGTCCTCAGCAATACAAAGGTCAGAAAACAAAACAGAAAATTTGGATATGTGATTTGTTAGTTTTGGCATAATGCTTTTGGTTTCTTTTGTGTTCCCCTCTCCTCCCCAAAAGCTACCCTCAACTATTTAACCCTTAGAAATGTTATAATCCAGTTACAGCCCGCCTGCTGAATGCCGTAACACAAAATTTGTTCAGAACAAAAACCTTCAGCAGTGTCAACTTTCAGAAATATGTCATCTTCAGATGAAACCTCAAGGACAGAAGTAAAAGAGGCAGTTGCATTGCTACCATTTCTCCAATCATCATCGAAGATTCTGCTCACCTAATTTATACAGTCATTCCAAACCACACTTGACTTATTTAGTTATTATTACCTTTATGGGGTTTTTCTCAGGGGCTGCCTAAGAAAGGTCAACTTCTGCATCTGACAACCAGCTATTCAGCAACAGAGAACATACGAGATGGTCTTAGCTGGCTCTGGAATGTGCTATCCTGGAAGTAGGCTAGAAGGGAAGAATCACATCTGCATTTGGTGTGGATAAACCACTTCTCCCCATCCGTCCTGAGTGGTGGAAAAGGAGAGAGGGAAACTTCCCTTGAATGAGCCCCTGCTGTCCCCCCTGCAGGGCAGCACCAACAGTCCCCCCAGTCTCTTTTCCCAGCTTAGGAGCACCTCAGCTCTTCTAGCGCTGTATTGCAGGTGGCAAGGGGAATAATAAAGCTGCCCATCTCTCCTTCACACACCTGCTATTTAACTTAAACCTGGACCATCTCAAGTACCTCAAGATGGCTGTGTATTACATCCCATTGCAGTGGCCTTCCTCAGAATGTATTTTATCAAGAAACACTGGAGCCACCTCTGCACTCTTAGCTTGGAAGCAGTCATCCTGGATCTGCGGTAGTGAGAGGTTTTCCGAGATATTCCTGACTGCTACTTTCACTGACTACTTACCACGCAAAGCAACTGGGTAGCATAGGCTTCCAAAACTACTCTTTTGCTTCTGATCAGCCCTAATAGTTGTTTGCTTTTTGTACAGCAATTGATGGCTCACCTGATCAATTCCCTGTAGTCAAATACAGCTCTGTGAATCGGATCTTCCCTCAAAAGTCATGAGGAAAAATCTCAAATCATAAACCATTCTTCTTACTTGGCTTTAGTTTCTTTCACAGTGAAGGTTTTTTCTCTATGTAGTATCTGCACTTGTTACACAAACAGAAAGTAACTGATTGATAAGACTTGACTTATTAATTGTGCAAAGGGACCAATTATAATATATGACTAGGATGTACCTTTGTCCCTGCAGATGTTGAGACTAGAATCACAAGAAGTCAAATATTATGACAACTATTCTTTTGGGCTTGGATAAGGAGCTTGAAAGTTATTGAAATAAAATATGAATGGGTAGACACACATATAATATAATTAAATGCATTAAAATAATGCAGGAGTTCCTAAAATGTGACTCATACTTCCGTGTGACTCAGAAAGGTAAAGAAGAACTGCTTCTGCTAGAAGGAAGAGTTGACAAAAAGAGTTGGTATACATAAGGAACCCAAATAAATAGATAATCTTGTCAAACAAGAAAGCTTCCAGCTGGTTTCTCATGTCAGAATATGACTATAAGGTAACGTAACAGGGATGCAAGGTGTGATATAAAATACTTTGGTTTCTATTTCAAAATCTTAGGAAGGATTTCAAATACTGAAGAGATGTTGCTGAGATGAAAGAAGACTGTGTTCTAGATTATCATAATGCATCACTTTAAAAAGTTCTAGATGATTATATATCATGATTAAAAACAAAAACAGACCTACAGATCACCTAGCACCTAGCAATCAAATAAAATTTGGCTAATATAAACTAGTTTCTCTACATAAAAATCTTAAGTGTGTGGAACCACAAAACAATATGGTTCCAGAAGGCACGTTCAGTCTGCGTCAATGCTATGCAACACCATGATCACCTAATGCCTGGTATATTGCAACAGGGAATATACAAAGCATCATTTACAGGACAGTGTTATTTTCATGCAATGTGTGCATTTATGTGGTTTGTAAGTCATGAAGTAATTTTAGTACATAGAGCTTGTCAATGTTTGTGTTTCAATGGCTCAATATGCATTTTTCTTCCTTTGTGGCTCATTACCTCTATCTAGACAACATTTGACAGGCACACAAGTCCAAAGAGCATAGATTTCTATCCATGAGTCTATGATGGAAAAAAATTGTCTTTCTAAAGTGAAACAGAAAATGAAAGCTAGAAAGATGTAAAGATAGCCAGAATATGGCATAGGTTTATTGGACCTCGCCATGTAATTCCTCTGTCGTCGATTTGGTCATACATTCCAATGACATAAATACCATGTAAAAGGTCCAGTAGCAGCATGTGGGTTTAACTGTTTTGCTCAATAGTCACATAAATGCTTTTCTGAATACAAATCTATGCAATTTTTTCCTATTATATTTTGTCATATGTGAAGACTTCTGAGAAGCAGGCTGTGTTGTGAAAATAACATTTATTTTGTACATTGTAAAAATTATTTATAAAATAGGAAGGAAAAGTCTGCGCTGATTACTCTCCAAGAAGATTTACAAATACTTTCTTAAGTATTTTTCTTTCATATTTTATGCTCACTAACTGTAAGCTTTAGTGTCAATAAATCATTCATCTAAAGGAAAGGCCTTAAGGTTGCATATCCTGTTTTATTCTGACTTATAATTTGATCATAATTGAATTTCAGGATTTCTGAAGAAATTGCAGTGATAAATATAACACAATCTTTTATTGGAAAATTATAATAGATCTAGTATAAGATTATCTCATTTATCTTGACATCCTTGTACCTTTTGTCTTTTCCCATGTATGTAACAATTACCTTTTGTTATTGATGCTACTGTGAATAAGACAATAGAGGTCACCGCTGATGGTGTAAGTTGAGAGCTGGCCTGAGGTTCCCTTCTTCAAAAGACACTATCATATGTCCTTTTCAGAAAAAAGGAAATGCTGACATTTTGTAAACAAAATCAACTGGCTAAGCTGACAGCACATACAGTGTTCTGTATTCAAAGACTCTTAAAAGCTATTATCTGATGAACATTTGTGAAAAAATAAATATTACAATATGTAGCATTATTTTACCATTTTAGTGAGGATATTTGCATATAGCAAAGACAGGGAGGTTTGTACACAATGTGAAGCTGACATGTTGGCATCACCCAAAAGATGTGGACTAGTCACTTTTGAAAGGTCATTCTCCAAAGGAAATTATTTTTCTCTGTTATCTCGCATACAATTGTTTAGTTTTCAAACTTTCTGAAGGCATTCAGATTTCAGTATAATCACAATAGTGCATTCCATTAACGATGAAAAAAGATTACGAATGACCTTTCATCAAGCAAAAGACATAGCACAACTGGCACTTTATGTATTTATTTTCAATTAGATATAAAAATGCAGCAATGCTCCAATTTTCAGCTACACACTTGCACAAAGACAGGCATTTCAGACTATGCAGACACTAAGAAAGTTTGAATATTAAATGAAAAATAAATCTGTTTGAAAAAGTAAGAAGTATTTAAAGAAACAAATGAAAGTTGACTGTGGCATCAGTGAGAAGATATAGTGTAATTAAAAAAACAAAGCAAGCAAGAAAGCAGACATCTGTTTATGGTCATTGCTACAATACTTGCCCTTTTTCATCAAGATTTTTGCTTCTTTATACCATTTTTAGATACATGAAATATTCAAGCAGGAAAAGCCAAACCTGACCAACAGATACCCTTTATCAGTGTTCCATTAAAACACAGGCTTGATTAAAGTAATAGTATCTTCCATACAGTCTATCAATCAACTGCTCCTAAACTACAGATTTGGTGAGATGTGGGCTGAGTGTTACCATCTTGCCACCTTAGTCTGGATGGTCTGTGCTTGCACCCCAGGGTTGCTTTCCAGTACATACCTGACTGTGAGAGGATAGGAAGAGAGTGGGGAAAGAGGGAAGAGGAAATGGTGTGCACCTAACTCCTGTCACACACGTGGCCAGTCACAGCTTCCAATTTCAGGGTACATCTGCAGAGCAATAGCTGTTCCTAGTCTGCTCCAAAACTTCCCAGATAACCCTGGGTACTTAGAGAATTAGCTGTGGTGGCATAAAGCTCCATGTTGGCAACACTCAAAACTTCATTGATTTTTATTCTATAAGCAGCTATCACTGCAGCAAAGACATGCTTTAAGAGTTTGCTAATGAAATCCTTCTGGGTCCCATCAGATTCATCTCATTCAGTATGCAGTCTTATCTCTAATTCTCAGCTTTCTCTTCCTTATTAAAGAGTTTAGCCAGGGTAGGGAGATTTCTTGAGTAAAATAATTTGGGTTAGGTTGCAGCTCCAAGCTCTTCTGGAAGAGACAGTATGCTCATTCAAAGAAATTATTACTAAATAAATCTCACTGAAGCAGTTCTCAAATTGAATCTTGGAGCACGTAAGTCTCACGTACTATGACCTGCACAACAGGAATGACCCTATAGCTATTGAACTCATTTGACTCAACACCCACTGAAGACCATCAGTGGCCACTGCATGGAGGTCTACTCATTGTCTTTGGCCTTGGGTACATGCAAAAAATTATGAGTACATTCTGTAGTGTGGAAGCCAATGTCAGTTGGGTAGTGCTTGTCACTGCTTCCTGGGTTAATCTTGCCAAACACTTAGATGTTCCTTATGATAGAATAATTCATCTGAAACCATTGTTCTTTATCAAATTCCAAGAAATCAAATGTGATATATTTTAAGTATTTTACATTATTACTATCATAATACCAGTTTGTGCAGAATTATAGGATTACAGCTATATCAAAAAGCAAGAAGGATTCATCTCGGCTTGAGGGATTTGTTTTATAATAACTTCCTTTCTTTTCTGACAGATACCCAACAGAGAGGATTTCAAATACTTTTTAAAGGATCTCTGTCAAAATAAACTGATAAAAAGCAATACTGAATTAGCCCATTTCCTGGATGACCTAACTTTACTTCTTCCTTTGTCAACTCTGCCTGTTTATAGAGCGCTGAAAAGCAGTTCTGACACTGCGGTGGAGTTAGTATTGCCAGACACATGCAAAAATATGTGGGTTTTTCTTCATAAGAACATCCTACCTCCAAGGACCAGAATTCAAGCAGTTTATAGAAGACAAAATTCTGAAAGTAATTTGGCCACTGGAGAACTATGCCCAATGTCAATGTCTTTATTATGTTATCAACCAGCACTTACACAAATTAATTATGATTATATCAGAAGAAAGCACAGGTATCTGACTCCTATATCAGACTTCTGAAAATTTGCTTTTTCATGTAGCTGCAGTGGATAATTTCAGATTTCATATTCTAATAGTTTCTGCATATACAAATTTAGTCAGTAGAAAAGAATGGCACAAAAAGAACACAAACATCAAACAAAAATTCCCAGTATCGTATTCCAGCAGTAGCCAATCACCTTTCATGTAAAAGAAACAGCTGAAACACATACTGGATTTCATGGTCTGGCTTTTCCCAATTTAAACATAAGAGCTCTACTTCAAACCAGCTTTTGTTTGAGATTTTTTTTAAATTTAGTTAATTTATTTGGTGGAGAAAGAGGAAGAAGAGAGCTTGAAATTTGCAGGTTGAAGTGAGTGACGGTGCTTGCAGTAGCAAGGCCTCTTAGAAGAAGGTTTTGTGTTTGCTCCCAAAAGGAGTCAGAGTGGATTCATGTAGGGTCCTGGCAGAGTGTGTTCCCTGGCAACTTCTCTTTGACTACGAAATAAATAAAGAAAAGAAAGTGCAGTGAAAGCCTTTCTACTTTAAAATTTCAAATTCACTTTCAAATTAATTTCTGCTGTGGTATTAGTCTGATTTCCACCTTTGCACATCATTAGTAGGTGTACTCCTTACGCAGGATAAACAAAATAGTGTATTCAGTCGTTTTTACAAGATCTGTAGAGAAGTTGTTTTGTTAAAGTTACAGGTAATAATGAATGGACTCTAAAGTCTCCTAGAGAGAAATTCCCTGCCTCGTGCCAGACCTTTTGTACTACCAGTTTGATATTTCCTCTAGTGGCACAAAGCCACTGGCATGCACTGGATGGCTCACTGCCTCAGACTGTGCATTTTGGGGCAGTGTAACCAGGACAGCATATAGCTCTGTTCTGTCAAGTCAGCATTGTTAGATTACAAACACTATCCACTAAGGGTAAGAGTGGCCTAGGAGCATCAATAATAGTAGCTATAACCTATATGAAAATGCAGTAGATATGAAGGTGTTACAGCCAGCTCCCTGCATACCCACCAGCCCTTCCCAGACAAGAAGCTGTCTCATAACACAGTTCCCAGTATTCTCTGCAATGTATAGGAGATACAAAGAGGAGTAATTTTTCTTTTCAGTAAGCCCTCCTCACTTCTTCCCTTCCCATCCAGCTTCCATCCTCACAGGCATGTCTTGATTGCTAGTGTCACATATTTTAGTGTTCATGTCTTCTGGTGTAAGGGTAAATATATGTATTCCAAATAAAAAGACAGTTCAAATATTTTTAGGGTTTTTTTTAAAAGTGTAGCATAAAATGCTTTACAGTGGTACCTAATTTTGTGTGTATGTGTTAAGGTGCACAGACTTCTGTCCAGAGATTAATCAATTTTCTCTTCTTTCTGCCTTCCTTTCTTTCTTTCTCAAGTTGAACTGGAGTTGGATAATTCTTTAGGAATCCAAGTCCGCAGTCAGAATTTTGAACATATGGCAAAGTCCTATCACAACATCAAAATTATTTTTGTATCCTTGAAATACACATTTTCAGTATTACTAATAGTAGGATTCTTAGTTAATTCCATATTGTGCTGCATCAAAATGATTCTGGTAATATTATAATTTCTACTTATGTAATATTATAATTTCTACTTATGTAATATTATCATTTCTACTTATATACTATTTCCAAACATTCTAAAAACTTTTCCTCTTCTAATCACGGTTTCTTTTCTATTAAAACACGGTTGAAGTGCCAAATTTCCCTCAAAATAGCTATTCTATTGGTCTTGTTTTCAGACATCAATTATGTTCTACACATACACACAAACACACACGCACAAGGGATTTAACTACCCATCCCTTTGCAGCAAGCTTACTTATTTGTGCAAAATAGGTAACATACATGAATGAATAGAAATGGTGTATATTGCTTTTTGTACAAATAGTTGCACAAAAATAAAAGGAGGATCAAACCCACAACTCTTACGAAAAATGAAGGAAAATATTACCAAACACATACCCCCCTTATCTAAACCAATATGAAAGTACTCATCAGAATCAGCCAACAAAAACATTTATAACAGTAATCCTAGTCTAGACAAGGTCTTATAATTTAAAAGGAGATTTTCAGAATCATCTGAAAGCTATTAGTACTCTAGGTCTCAAGATGGGATCCCAGAAGCATTAGTTTTAGGTAAGAGTGAAACAGTTTAAAAAGGTCAGTTACAGAGCAGACAAAGTGGATAATACACTATTAGCTTCATGTGAAGAATTCAAAAATGCACAAAAAAACCCTGAAGAATTTAAAATATCATTAGAAAATCAGATTTTCAGAACATCCTTGATGTGTGTTAAAATTTGTATCTTCACTGAAGACATTAATTAACAAGAACCAAAAATTCTTTAAGGAGATTTAGTTTCCTAAAATAGATTAAAGCAAAAAGTCACCCGTATAAAGCAAGTTAAGACTAAAGAAATTTTGAAAGACATAATTTTTTTTCTATAAATAAGATGCCAGTGCCTGACAGCTTTTCTATTGATTTTTATTTTTAAAACTTTAAAGATTGCTTAGTTCCCCTCTAGCAGTCACAGGTAGAGAGGTCTTATTCTCTGAATGTTTCCTAGATACTTTTTGCTTCTACACTATTTTTTAAAAAGGCAAATATATCAAGGAAAGTAATTCCTATAGGCTGATATCCACAGTTAAAATAAAATCTACTTTCTTGCTAAAGTAAATGACTCCATCAGAGACCTCTGTTTCTGGCAAGACAAGCAGAGATAAAAATTACTTCATTTAAAAGGGGAATATGCACTGAACAACATTAGATGGACATAAAAGATGATCCAATCTACCCTCTACAAATACATCCCCAGGCACATGATTTGAATCTTAGAGATGATGAAAGAGTTATTGAAAGCTATATTAACCATGAGGTTTTCTTCAGCACCTGAGCTAAAATGCTTCAGTACAAAACACTGATGAGTTTCACAAAATTTGATAATTTTAATACAAACTCAGACAATAAGTACTACTGGGTGAAGGTGGGTACAATATATGGAAAGAAGGAACTGAGGTAGAATGTGGTCATGGTTAGCATCTCATCTTTTTTGCTGCACTCATGAAAAATGAGCATAGTAGACCATTTTTTTTCTGTCAGAAGATTCTTGCTGCCACCTTGCTTTATAAAAGTACATTTATTTAGTCAGGCAGCTGACCTCAGGAGAAAGAGAAAAGGCTTGTATAAATCTTAGAAAGAAGCAAATATTCCTTCTCTTATATTCCATAAAAACATTTTTACCGAAACATTAAGTGGATGAACTTATTCTCAAATTATATTTTGGATAACATGCTACGGTTATTGTGGTGCCCTTCACATTACATCAGTTTATCCTACGCTGAATATTAAAGCATCAGGCATAGGTCATTTATCCCAACAATCCTCATCTGTATATCAGTTGAAGCGAATGTTATTTCTCTAACAATAGCAACAGGATAACACATCCCACTTCCCTTTCTTTTGATTATTGAATGGTTACACTGCACTGAAAGGATTTAGCATTGCATAATAATCATAATATCAAGATAAATATTACTAAGGTAAAATACATTAAAGCTGTTTCAAGGCATACTTTCTCATTTAATCTTTGTATGGAGAATCAGGTGCTCAGCTCCTATAAGAACACAGACAAAACTGGGGAAGTTTTTGGTACACTTAACAGAAAATATAAGTGTATCATTAGCATTATTATATGTTAATGCTGGACATGCAAGCAGCCTAAAATTGATAGCATGTAACATTTGAAAAAAGAAATGTTAAAAAAAGCAATTATTTCATCTGTTTGGGCACCTTGTTTAATTTGAAATTCTGATAGTACCTGGAGTATTCAGTGCAAATTTCTTGATCCATGATCAGTCCCTAGATAAGCATTAGCAAGATCAGAGGTTTAAATATTCCCCAACTTTTAGACCCTAAAGAACCTGTTTCACCAAACACTTTCCAGTGGCTATCCTTTCTCAACAGAACAGGCCTTTGTATTTTAATTAAGTTCGTATTTGAACAAAACTACTCCTGTGTCTGAGATTTTCAATAGGGTCAGTATAGTGATTATATCATCAGCATATTATCACATTTCCTTTCCAACACCTTTGTATCTAAAAATCAAAATTTTCTCATGTTGGCCCAATAGCTATATGATACATTGTTGAAAAATTCGGTTAAGGTATTTCTGTGATAGAGAAAAAAAAAGCACTTTTTTCTTGCAATCACGTTATGCAAATACAAACCCAACAGTTGGGAACCTGTTGAATCAGCATTTTCATACTTGGATAGAAGAGATACCAAATTTTCTCTAATTAAAATTACTGGGATCTTAGCCTACTTAGTGCAGTACAAGCTTTGAACCAAAGCATAAAACACAAATTTAAGAGCTACAATTGTCAAATGAACACAACATTAATGAGGTAATATTAGCAAGATGACGACCTTGTAACAATCATGATTAGTGTAACTCTGGATTATTTTTTTTTATTACTCATATTCAAAATCCTGGATTAAAACTTTAAAAACCTGCCACTTGTGGATCACAGCAGAGGAGGAATAGCACATATGGGAATGCTGATCTTTTCTACATGCTAACCATTTTATTTTATGCACTACTTCATCTTGATTTTTTTTTTTTCCTATGAAGAGGGAGAATTCTTCAAGAGTTGCTGGACTACTTGGATGTAAAATTACCAATTTGGTATGACTGTGGGACTGTAATAAAATCCAATACAATCCATTACTTTTGTTAGCTAGGAACTTTGAATGTCTGGTGACATTGCTAGGTCTTCACAAAATGTATTTCTATAAAATACAAAAACCCTCTTCCTGTAAATCTGTAAGAAAACAGTAATGAGTATTTTCACTTAAAAGATTTGTCAGTTGCTTCAAACATAGCCATAAACTCTTTGTTTTTAATACTTTTGCAATACCACAGATTTCCATGGTCAGTGCCACATAGTCCTCGAATATATTTCCAGATATGTCAGTTTAGAAGAAAAATTTATGATAGCCTAAAAATGATCAAATCATGTTCACCAGGCAACAATATCTGTATCCAGGACCATCTTATCCCGGATTTCCCAAAGGCATTGGAAAGGGTACTGCAGGGTTAAATGAGCCATGGACAAAGTCATAAAAATGAAGAACATGTAGTATGATTTTTATCTTCAAGGTTAGCAAGTCATTTAAAGAAAGACTGATATTCCATAGCCCCCTGTCTGATCATTTCCAGAGAAAGAAGTCAGAATACCAGCAAACATGCTATGTTCACTATGACTGCTCTGCTGGTGGTAAAAACACGTGTAAGCTTGAAGTATTGTGCATGATTTGTCTATCTCAGTTGCAGCTACAGATCCAAACTAATAAGGCTCCTTTCGATAGCTTAAATAGGTACATTTTTTCTCTATTGTGCCATTTCTTTCCATTATTTGAGAGATACCTAGTCTTTTCATTTATTAATTTTAAGACAAATGTATTTCACTGCATGAGTGAAAGTCAGCGTGGAAAGGCAAACAATCTGAACACTCTCTCATACAAATATTTTAAACCATTCTGCACTCACTTAAGAGAATTAATCAGTCAAACAGAAATCACCACATTTCTTTGGTGTATTATCTTTGTAACAGAAGAGATGGCAAGAGGGAAAAGGAAAGACAAAAAAAAATAAATAGAAAACAGTTATGATCTAGACTTCAGACACTAATTCAGTTTCAGTATTCAAATATCCAAGTCCTTCTCTGATAGACTGGGGAAACCTGAGGGGGACATCAAACTCCTCTCTAAGCTTTTTCATGGCACCCTAGGTTGGTGTAAATAATTTACACATTCAGTCTCTAAAAGAAAAATTAATACATGTATGACTCAAATCCCATTCCTAGGTCTTGAGGAACATGCTGCCTTCTTGTGTTTTTAAAAGTTTGTGCACCTTTTGGTTTTGTGGTCAAAAAGAGGTAAGAAAGTAAATGAGGGCAGGATGAACACTGTAACAACAAAATACAGTTTTGGTTCACAAAGTTCTCTAGGGTGATGTTAAAGTAAACTGAGTTTCAGCTGGATGCAGACTCCAAGTCACCAATTTAAAGTATCATCTATCAGAGAAAGCATATGTTAATACTTTCCTAATCTGAAAGTGAGGTTCATAGTAAAATTGCAGAAAAAAACAGGCTGGGCAAAGCAACACTGAATCAGACCTACATAGATACATCCTCACTGGACTCTTACAAGGGACTGTTAGATAATTGCAAATATGATCACTGCTAAATATTGCATGTAATCACATTGAACATTTCTAACAAAACTTCTAATTAAATTTTCTCATACCTTCTTTCCCTCCCTCTCTCTCTCTTATCTTTGTGGATTGATAATGCAGGAATACCAGACAGGTGTAACTCATCGCCTCTTTGTTCTGAAGATCAGTACTAGCATTTAACATAAATAATATAATATTGTTTATTAAGTAGCTGATCTAAAAATGTGTTTAATATAATTAGCAGGACAAAAGTTTAGTTGTACATTGGGTGTTTTTTAAGAAATTGAAAGTCTTTCTGAGACTTACATTTCATTGTATTTATATCACCAGTTGGGTGAGGAGAGGCATAAGTCACATAAGCTGAAAAAATTATCTTGCTCCCTAAAAGTTTCTAAAATTCTTTGTAAGTACTGTATCTCAACTCTGAACATATGTAGGTACCAATTTAAAGCTGCTCTCATAAAATGTACCCCCAGCACAAAGCACAGATATAACACTTTCTGTTCTTGTTTTCTACCCAATATATATAATGTGATATTAAGTTCAGTAACTCATAATTTTAAAAACATAGGAACTTCAACATGACTGTCATGGTTTAAGCCCAGCCAGCAACTAAGCTCCACACAACCGCTCGCTCGCTCCCTGTCCTGGTTTCAGCTGGGATAGAGTTAACTGTCTTCCTAGTAGCTGGTACGGTGCTATGTTTTGAGTTCAGTATGAGAAGAATGTTGATAACGCTGATGTTTTCAGTTGTTGCTAAGTAGTGTTTAGACTAATGTCAAGGATTTTTCAGCTTCTCATGCCCAGCCAGCGAGAAAGCTGGAGGGGCACAAGAAGTTGGCACAGGACAGACCCAGGGCAGCTGACCCAAACTGGCCAACAGGGTATTCCATACCATGGGATGTCCCATCCAGTATAGGAACTGGGGGGAGTGGGGGCGGGGGATCGCTTGGGGACTAGCTGGGTGTCGGTCAGCAGGTGGTGAGTAATTGCACTGCGCATCATTTGTACATTCCAATCCTTTTATTATTACTGTTGTCATTTTATTAGTGTTAGCATTATCATTATTAGTTTCTTCTTTTCTGTTCTATTAAACCATTCTTATCTCAACCCACGAGTTTTACTTCTTTTCCCAATTTTCTTCCCCATCCCACTGGGTGGGGGGGGGATGGGGACTGAGTGAGCAGCTGCATGGTGCTTAGTTGCTGGCTGGGGTTAAACCACGACACTCCCCCCCGGTAAGATGGGGGAGAGAATCAGAAGAGTAAAAGTGAGAAAACTCATGGGCTGAGATAAAGACAGTTTAAGAAGTAAAGCAAAAGCCACTCATGCAAGCAAAGCAAACCAAGGAATTCATTCACAAGTTCCCATGGGCAGGCAGGTGTTCAGTCATCTCCAGGAAAGCAGGGCTTCATCACGCGTAACGGTTACTTGGGAAGACAAGTGCCATCACTCTGAACATCCCCCCCTTCCTTCTTCTTCCCCCAGTTTTATATGCTGAGCATGATGTCATATGGTCTGGAATATCCCTTTGGTCAGCTGGGGTCAGCTGTCCCAGCTGTGTCCCCTCCCAACTTCTTGTCGGTGGGGTGGGGTGAGAAGCAGAAAAGGCCTTGACTCTGTGTAAGCACTGCTCAGCAATAATGAAAACATCTCTGTTATTATTAACACCTTTTTCAGCACAAATCCATAACATAGCCCCTTACTAGATACTATGAAGAAAATTAACTCTATCCCAGCCAAAACCAGCACAATGACTTACAAAATAATGGAGTAATCGGGTTTGGTTTGGGTTGGGTTTTTTTTAAATCTTACCAGCATTTAACCTGAAAATCTATACTCATCTTTGCTTGAGCATGCAAATTTTGGTGAGACTGAAGTTTTTTGAAATTAAGATTTGGAGACAATAACACAGCATTCGATGTCTAAAATTAAGCACATCTATCTTTCTAGGGTGAAATTCTTACGTAAAATCAGAAATGTTTCTGAGAAGAAATACATCAGAGGTTTAGCAGATTTGAACTGTGGAAAAAGAATGAAGTTATAAATTCTGCCCTGTACAAGGGCAGCTACTGTGGATATGGACTATATTCATCTTCTCAGTGTGTTCTTACTTATCTGTTATGTCTTTTGAAGAAGTAACTGACAGGGTAAAATCCTTTAGAGGATCCTTGGTGAGCAATTGAGCCTGCTCTGAGAGAAATTTTAGCAGGTTATGGTGTGCAGGACTCAAGAGAGTCAGAGGAGAAAGACAGCACCTGATGCAAAGACTACGTTGAGGAGCCCAACACCAGCAGCCAGGACACAGGAAGGACTGACCTTTAAGAAGACTCGGGAAGGCTGGGCAGGGCTTGCTACAATACAGAAAGCAGTAGCACTGAAGGACTAAAAACAGGGCCAGGATGCACAAGCAGACACAGTGTGTAGGAGGAGAGGTGTGTACGAGCTTGTTTTACTCTGATCTGGCCAGTTTAAGACTTAAAGGATAGGCATCCTACTTCTTTATTCAGAGAACACCTGGCTTACTGATTTTAAAAGCTTTTCAGTCTTCCTTGGGGATCTAGGGGGTCTAGTTATGTTCATCTCAAAACAGGGGCAAATTTAGCATCTTGTCAGGCAGTATTTCTGACAATTTTTGTTTTCTTTATATAATGTTTTAGCCTTACTTTCCATCTTTGTCAAGGGGACTATATCCTTCATAATATAAATCCAAGAAGCTGAATACTCTTAAGCTATTTGCCAAGACTTTCAGAAAACAGTTATAATGGTGCAAGATGGCGCAGAGGTATTCTTCTGTTAAATTATTAATTGTAAAAGCTTTGGGAGGGGTAGGAAGAGGGAAGGTACTAATATTAAACTATATCCATCTATGAAATTCAAACACAAACGCTGAATTTGGGCTAGACCTTTATTTGGTGTAATCAGCATAATTCTTTTGACTTCCCTCGAATCCAGCCAGCATGCACAAGTCAATTAGCTGGTTCAGTTCTTCTATTCATCATTACCTCTGCCAAAGACAAAATCTGACCATAGCCTCCATGCGTTCCGTGCTGGGTTATTCCCTATGATAGACTGGAGTATCAGGCCATGTGAACCTCTATGCTTATATATCCATCAATTTTGATGAGAAGCCACACAGGCATAAGGGTCCATCTGCCTAAATGTCTTTCTGGAGCTGGAAGATACTGTTTGTTTATTCTTTTCAAAGTAGATGCTTATCAAACTCTACAGATTGAGACTATTTCATTTTTCAGAGCAGCCCTTGTCACATTCGTCAAAGTAGCTGACTACTTCTTCACTCATTCATTCATCTTTTTTTTTTTCTGTTTTCCAAACTTTCTTTCCACTGTAGCAGTTGCAGTGGATCAGAGCCATATGGCTCTGACTTTTAACTGCTGCAACAAGCTGCTCTACCACCTGGCGAAGGACTGATACAGGCTCTGAAGCCCTGCTCCTTATTTCCAGAAATTCAGCATCTACTTTCACAGTGCCCAGGCTTTCCACAAATTAGTGAAAGGAAAGAATTAATCTAAACCCACTTAACAGACAATATACAGATTGTTGTATTGATATTTATTGAAAATATGTGTCTTGGAAGACTACGATACAGGAATTAATTTCTTTTTAACATCTTAACAGGCCAAAGTCGAGGAAATACCTAATGATGACCAGAATGTGCTTTGTAGATTTTTCAATTAATCCTGCATCTAAAAGTAGATGAATAGATACATTTGATCTTCAGATACCACATATTTCAAGAGTTCAATGGCAACTTCTTTTAAAAAAATAAACCAAAAAGCTCTCTTCAATTTTTGTTGTATTTCTAGGACAGTATAATAGAATCAATGTTTATACCTTCACCTTAGTTACCTTTTCATACAGCATGCAACAGCTTTTCTACATGGTATATCTCAAAATGCTCATAAAGGTTTACACTTTTTTCCCTTTAAGTCTTGTAAGTGAAATATGCATGTCATTAGCATTCATACTGTAACTGAGAAGCAGCATGAAGGCCCACATGAAAAAAAAAACATAAAACAACAGTACTTTAAAAAAGTAGAAATAAAATATGCACTGAATATCCTTACTTGAGGGTACATTTTCCTGCATATGCAGTAGTGATAGGCTTCACAAACAGGATAAAGTGTGTAAAGTTTGTCTATATGTATTATATTTCCAAAGCTTCACATTCATCAACACCAGCATTTTGTGGAATTGCATTTTCACCCTTAGAAAATCTGGCTGATTCATGATTTTATATTATACAGACTACTTTGGGTTTTTTGTTTGCAATTCATTGGTCGTAACGTAAAGTAACTGTAACGATCTTATTAATTGAAATGCAAAGCCCATGAAGAGGAACCATTTGTTCTCAAAGATTCAGCAAAACTGTCATTACTTGCAGGTAAGAGAAGATTGGGTGAGGACAGATCAAGGAGGTGGGGTTGAAGGCTAGGATGGAAAGGTTCAATAAGATACTTCTTCACATTAGACCACTGACTGCATACGCTTTATAACAAGACATTTTCAAAAAAAAAAAGATGAAACATGGGAAAGACAGAAGCACTATGGAACAGAAGGAGAGTGAGGATAAATAAGGAAGGCAGGAAGGAAAGATTACATTTTCAAGAAATGGAGAAGATTGGCTCGCCTGTTAGAAAAGGGAACTGTTTACCTTCTAGTGACCTGGTGAACGAACAGAATAAGGACTCTGGTATGAGCAGTTTTATATAATCACACAAAAACCACACTACAGTGACTCTTAAAATATCTGAGGAACTGGGGATGACTAAAAGAAGACCTCATAAAATTGGAGGAGGGATGCAGGGGAAGCTAAACTTCTAAGAAAATTAGAAGCCCTGATGACTGATTTAACAACCCATCTTTCACTACTGCCTTGTCATGTGTTACTAAAGGCCCTTTTAAATTCCAGCTCACTGGATTTCTGCCAAGTTATGGCATATTTTAAAGTGAACTTTGGCATTAGTGAAGCTCAAGAAACTTAAAATGTAAAACCCCCTCTAAGCTACAGAGGAGTTACATTACATGCAACTGCACAGTGAACTTCATCAGCTCAGCTCTGTGTAATGTGTTGTCAAAGGACACAAGAACAGCTCAGGGTCCTTTTTCCTCTGGGATCCAAGCTAAAATCTGGTATCTATGTGACACTAAATAGAAATAATTCAGTAGCACTTAGGAAGTGGAGACTTTTATCTACCAGTCTGACACCTCCTTGTCATAAATAGCCTTGACTTTCAGTCCTCATTAATTTGATGGGGTTAGATCCTGTCCATTTCTACTCTGCCAGAGGACAAGTCCTTTAGAGCTCTATTTTAGCCTTCATCAATGCAAAATACCTATTTTAATGATCTCCCACTGGAATGGAGTGGGCATTATACAAATTTTGCAGAAAATCCAGCCATTAAATTATTAACAGAGTTCACATGGAACAGTGTTATCAATTACCCTGTCCAGCAGGTGTCACCGATTCACATAACCACCAAATTGTAGTATTGTATCATTCTTGACTCCGATACTTTTCATTGTTAGGGATGATAACTCACAAAACAAAGATCTCCCTCTTTTGGTCCTCTTCCAACTTCTTCCTCTTCCCCAACTCCCCTCTTTCCAGAAGCCTCAGATTCATGCAGTGTGCAAATGCAACCCACTGAAAGATGAAGAAAGCCCAGAAACAAAGACTGAACGCCTGGCTCATTTACACTTACTCATTAGCTATTTAATTGTTAATTTAAGAATGGCTTAGCTTATTTAATTATTTGTGAATTCTATTGTGAAAAAACTACTGTCATGGTTACCATGCAGTTGATACACTATGCACACCTCAATTTTTGACAATTTTCTACCACATCTTGGAAAGAAAGCAATACTAAAGGAACAAAATCCCCAAATACAGAAATCCTGCTCTGCTGCTTCTAGAATCTGGTAGCTACCCCACCTGCATATTCAGTAAGCAAATTATACTTAACAGATGCTTTTTTGAAGCCATGGAATAGGTTCCTCTAAGTTTATAGGCCACAGAGACTTCTGAAAATAATGGGAAAACAATGCAGTATGCCCAAAGAACAGAAGAGGCTATTTGTAAAGAAGTAAATAATAATAATACTTACAGTGAGAAAATGAAAGTTCTGCCATATCTGGACAAAAGTGGGCAATGAAAAATTAAGTTTGTTGCAAAGTCTTGACACTGTTATAAAAAGGAGGAAAAAGATGCAGTAACACAATTTAAGGATACAAGGTCAACTGATTACTGAACTTAAATTATGACATGCCTTTTTTGTCCCCTTTTTTCCCCTATTTTAGACAGATAAATACACACTGCAAAGTGAGAAAGGATACTTTTAGAGGATAAAAGTTACAAAATGCATGTCTAAATTTGCTGATGCAGGCAAAATATTAGGTGTCCATGCACCTCTTTGGTAAAGTAAGAGTTTGGTTTTGATTTTAAGAACAGATTACTATGAGTGTTTTAAAGGAGATATACATGATTTACTCTATTAATCTACAGCTTTAAATTGTAGAATGTGAAAGCCAAATGATTTTTCATAATCTCTTTGTCTCTATAGCAATGACTTACAGTAGCAAACTGAGAGATGAAAAATATACATACTTGTCTGAGTCAGTGAAATAAGGATATGATAAATATCGAAAAGTATTCTTTAGCAAATTAACATAGGCATGTGTATATGGGTCCTTGATCACGAAGGGGGAGAGGAAGTAAAAAAAACCCATTTGATTATTAGTATGATCTTCCTATAATGATACAAGTTTTGAACCATAAAAGGAATGAAACCACAGCACTTCAGAGATGGCTTCAAAGGGAGCCTTATTCTTGTGTGTCCAGTAAGAGCAGATGCAATACATTTTGAAAATATAAGCTTGTGCTCTTGCGTTATCATCATAATTGGGCACCTTAAGAGATTGTGGGGGGGTTTGGGCATCCAAAATGAAATAAATTCATTACTTTAGTTTCTTGCTGATCAGTGCTTTTCATTCCACTGTCAGTACCTCATATGTTTTAATGCCTCTTTCTTATTGCTTAGCTTAGCCCATGTATTGGTTTTGTGTGGCAAGGTTTTGGTAGCGGGGGCGGGGGGGGTTACAGGGGCCACACAAAACCAGTACAGCCCACCACCCAAAACAAGAAGCTATTCCTTTTGGAGATGTTTTCTGTTTGTTTATGAATCCCAGCTTCACACTTTGGTGAAAGGAAAATGTTGACCCTCAGTTTCTAGAGATATCCCACTGTTCTTTCCTGGTTGCTGAGCTGGGAAGGCAGTTAAAGACAGCATTTTTTTGCCCTCCATTCTCAGAAAGTGGGAATTTACTTCAGCACAGCTGGTGTCTTACTTTTCCTTCTGAATTATTCAGCATTTTCCCTAGCTTTCCTTCATACTTCATCATGTCTAAACTATGCTTTATTTTTCTAGCTTGTGTTCTCGTAGCAGTGGAGCTATGATCTGGAGCTCTGGAAATGCTGATCACTGGAGGATAGGCTTGTCTTCTCAGATAACTGCTACAGCCTTCATTCAGGTTCACAAAGATTCTATCACTATTTTATAGTATGGTCATATTCTCAGTCTTCTCTTTTATTCCCTTAAATTTTCTTACTGTTTTCAACTCTGGTTTTTTTCTAGGCTCCTTCCTAAGTTACCTCTCAGAAAGCCTGGGGCAGATTTTTACTAAAGCAATCATTGGGCAACTATGTCAACAACAATGTGCTTCCTTTTCCAGGCAGTCTTGCTTTGAGTCTACTGATTACTCAGGAGTTGCAAGTTCCAAAACATCTTGATTTTTGAGAAACCAACAAGTGATTTGTCACGCACAACAAAAGACAGGCCTCTAGAATAAGATCGAGCTTATCTGACACAGCTCTGTTTTTGAAAAGAGTAGACAAAAGACTTGAGCACCACATTGAGATTAATCTCATCTTTATTTTAAGGGTGGGTGAGGAAAATCTAGTCTGCTTATATTTTGGAATATAGTTTTCTGAATACCATAGAGTTCTGCACTAAAATTTCTACAAGGAAATGCAAGAAATCCTATCAACTTTGTATCAAAGCAAAGATTTTTAACCCAAGATTCTGTTTAAGATTCTCTACAGAAAATTTGTATTTTGAATATATGGTTTCTGTCCAAAAATCATTCTGCACTACTTTCTGAACTTAGGATGGGACACTGTTTTGGAGTGAAATCAAGGAAATACTTATGAGCATGCTTCGTTTGGCAGAATGTTTTCATAAAGTTATAGACACCAATTGCTCAAATAATGTCTCTGCAAAATTTGTTATTGGAGCTATAGGACAGAAGAGATGATCAAAATTATTAGAACAGTATCAGGACATAATTGATACTAAATGAATTAGCAAGACAATTGTATTTCCTTCCAGTATCAGAAATTCTACTTCCACTTTCTCTGTTTCAAATTCAAATTCTTTCTATGTTTCTGTATGTGCATATTTGGTAACTCAGCAGAACTGCATTCTCTCTCACCACCAGTTTGTGGTATAACAGTTTGAAGAATGTCAAGTGTGTTTAAGGATGGGGGAATTTGCCAACTTTGTAACAGTGCAAGCCTGTTTTGGCAAAGGTCCACACAAGTGGGCATGAATTTACTGACTTTGCTAAAGAAGTCACCTGAGGAACCTGATATGAAGAGAGCAGTGGTTCTTTTTCCCTTTTTGTTGAACACTCATGAAAAGACCAACCTGCCACCTGTGCCAGGCTAGCTCCCGCTTAAGCAATCTGCCACCTAGGCCTAGGAAGGGGATGTAATTACAGCAAAGGAGGGTGAGATGGCAAGGAAGATCCTGCTTTGGAGTCATATAATTATGTTTTTTGCACAAGCAAAAGACCTATTAAAAAATGAAATACCCAGTAAAACACCTCTAACGAGCATTGTAACAGAGCTGAAGGACAGTATACGAGAATTTCTGCAGTAACTTATTATAGCATTATATGTGAATGTCGTTAGTACTGTCTTTCTCAGATTGCTCATCCTTCATTAAGGTAGCGCCTCAATAATTTGATATGCATTACAGCTTGAATACTACCCTTATCAATCTTAAGTACTTATAAATATCCCTGTGATATCTGCTCTGTCTGCACAATGCAGAAGCTGAAATATTATTCAAACAAGAACAAGTCTGTTTTTGAAGAAGTCCTACATTAGCAGTTTTGCCATGTTTTCCATCTTCTCTTCATTGCAAGAGTATTTACATAATAAATCATGGTTAACTCATGGCTGACATGAAGGATACATATTAAATGCAATCAGCTAAAAACTTACTCTGCCCTGTCTGTCATGGCTTTTCTTTTCAGAATGTAAACATTCACCAACGTTGGAACAGCTGCTTTTCTTTCCTCATTTCCTTTAATTCAATGGGACCTTTTTCCAACTATATTTTCCCATGGAAAAGTTGTGTTTCTCCTCCCTCCTCTTCCCACCCTAAATATAAGCAGTATGATGGATAGATGGGACAGGATTTAGTCTACATCTAGCGATGTTTTTGAGGTACAGCACCTACAAATTATCATCGCTAAAAGTGGGTATATTATACTAAACCTGCTCCATGCTGAAAGCAATAAGATGACATCTTTTCTTCCAGTCAAGAGGGATATCCTAGCAAGTTGATCTGTCTGGGAAACCTCATAGACCATGCTAAGCTTCCAGAACAGATACATAAGACACTGATCACACATATACAAATCCTAATCTAAATTTGCTTCTTAACAATAATCATGTCAAAGACCACTTTCTGAAAACCATCTAGTTAGGTTCCCAACTACTCCAGTCAATACTGCCCGATAGAACAGTCCTTTTAAGACACATGGTGAAGTAATCATTTGTCCCAAATAAATTAATGGGAATTAGAGGTCTTAGAAGTCGGTAGGAATTAGTGTTCCTACCATTACTGTTTTGTTTCCTTCAAGTGTTGTACCTTCAGAGGAAAAGGGGATTTATCTGTTGGCCTATAGCACCAGGGATCCTCAGTCTGGTGAATGATGATGGAAGATTGATTGTAGTTAGGTGTACAAACTCATTACAGAGGGATGTTTGAAGAGCATTATGATGAAAAAAGCCAGCCAGAACAGACAGTAAAGACAGGGAAAGAAGGAAGTTAACACAATAACCCAAGGAATGTAATTATATGGGCACAAAAATTAGAGGATCACAAATACAGAAATTACTTTTATGTAATGACACTCTTTTAAACATTGGTCAAATTAATCCCTATTAATCCAACTAAAAATACCAAATTAATCCAACTAACCACGGAGCTTGTTGACACCAGCTGAGTCACAGTACAAGTACAGGTGTTTCTGCTTTGCCAAACAGAGGTGTAAAGTCCTAATGCTGAAATCTCCTACAAGCATAGGAGGGCCTTTTTAAGCATATGAAAGAAATTCTGCAGAAAATCTGAGCTGTACCAAAAAGAATGAGTAGAAAGAAAGGTACAAATAAGAAGAAATCAGCATCTTAAATAAGTTAAGTACACTAAACTTCAGGAGATGATGACCAGAAAAGCTACAGAAGGGAATTTTTAAAAGTCACTCAAGATTTGCACACCTTGCATGTTCTCCTGTGTCTTTACCATTGTTTAAAGACAGAAAAGTACCAAGGGCATCATACAGTTATTTCCCCTACTTAGTACAGTTAATTATTTAAGTCTGATACCCTTTATCTTATTGATTAGCACTTTATTCTGGGAGTAACACCTTGAAATCATAAGACCTCTTAGGCACAAGGTCTGTCTCAGTAAGAATATGGGTGTCAAAAAACGGTCCTTAATTAATCAACATTTAATTTTTAAAGCTTTACTCTGTATAGAAGCCTACCATTTCTACAATCAGGAGAACAGACAATGAAGGAAGGGAAACTTGGTGTCTCAGAACAAACTAGCATTTGTCATAACCAATTTTTCAAAATGGATAATAAATGCAAGCTTTGGCAAGACTGGTTGTCATTAAGCTTGCATAAAACTAAGGATTTATGAACTGGAAACCCCAGTGTGAACACTTTGTAGCTATGCAGATAAAACATGGATCACCGCTGAACAAATCTTACAATGAAGGAGTATTTGTTTATTTGTGGTGTGTGGTCTTTCTTGCAAATACAGGAATTTAATTGTGATTTTTTAAGTAAGGTGTCTGAAATAATTTGCGTATTAATGCTGCCTGTATTATCCAGGGACTTGGACTTGATAATGCAAAAGATTCCTTTCTGTCATAAATTCCTTGGTAAAGTATTGTAGAATCTATGCCTCTATTGTGTCCATTATGATTGTCTGTTTAATACAATGACATTTATATAACTAACCATTTGGAGAACTGCAAGACATCAAGTTTCACTGACTGGCTTTTATTTACACATTCTGAGAAGCTAATTATAATAAAACTTCATATTAAAACCATCTCAGATTTCCCACTTAAAGGTAGAAGGGTTCAGAACTTTAAACTTGCTGAAATCTGTATGATTGGTCTTGTGTTCAGACATTTACAAAATAATACCCTTCCTCATCCCTGTCCTCCCTGACCCCTCCCAAAGCCCCTTAAATTCAGGAAATCCTCAAATATCGTGCACTGGAACAAAGATTTGACAATGTGAGTCAGAGGGATTAATTTCGCCATTTCCTTGAAGATCAGCCCAAATTTTGTCAAATTCTGAAACTTAAAAATTGCATTTGTATAAGCATATGCACAAGAAAGAGTACGTGTAAAAACAAAGTCCTGGCAATATCTTTGAACATTGCCAAAGCTTGTAATAAATGGCCTTTGATTCATTATTTTTCTTCCTATATTTTTAGACACAGAGACAACATGTGATAATAATCCTAAACCAGTGAATCAGACTGGAGTCTGAGATCCTCCCAAAACCCCCAGAATCCAGGTTTATTAGAAAAATAAAGAAAATAAAGTCCTTATTGTGACTCTCATTCTCCATTACATGTCCTTGCACTATCCCAGATTTTCTCCTCTCAAACACAATAATTATGGTATAAGGCACTATCCATCCTGCTTAAAATGTTAGCACTCACTCTTGGATAATGATGTAGTCCACACCTTTTTTTGATCAGAATGAGTGTGACATGTTTTTTTTGGTTTTATTGTAATGATACTAATCTGACTGGTGCTTTGATAAGTCTTGTCCAAACACATATATTAAAAGTACAAATTTGTGACTGGGGTCCATGCAAATCTCCAGTTCAGGGAATGCCATCCCCCCACCCTAAACATGGGAGTAAGGCTCAGCAGCTATAAATGTACGGGAAACAGTTTCTTCCAAAAGGTGAATCAGGTTATTACCTTAGATCTTAGAAAAATACACAGTTTCACTCTCTAGGTATCAAGCAATTGTGAGTCATTGTCTTCTACAGCAACGCCATTCAAGTGCTCAACTGTGTACTATTAAGACTTGTTGTGAGCTCATATTGAGGTGATTATCCAGAATTACCCATATATCCATCAGCAAATTATTGGAGTTCCCAAAACAGACTCTCCCATCCTCTTAGAATACTTTCCCAGACGCATTACCTTGAATTTGGCTAAATTAAAGAGCTTTTTCTTGTATTTGATCCTGTACCCAAGTGATTCAGATTTCTCTGGCTTTATACTATATCTTATTCCACAGATCTTTATTATCTCTGAGCTTTACCAGCAGGGTTGTATAGCATCATCCAGATCACTGATACAAATATCACACAGCAAACAAACTCTAAGCTCTATGAACCCTACTAGATATGGTCCTATGCATCCTTCTCAATAGCTACATCATGAGATCTATCAAGTCTTGAATCCATCTAATCAATTACTTGTATATATATGCAAACGTCTGATCCTTAATGTCATCTAGTATCAAGTCACATGTCTGAAGAAAATCAAATATACTAGATCAACACATTTGCTTTTATCAGTCAGACCTTTAACCTTGGTGGAAAACATATCAAACCATTCTGGCTAACATTAATTATAATCCAGCCACTATTTATTTTGTTTACAGAATGGCTGTCTACATTCTCCTTAAGTACTTTAACGGTACTTAATAATTTCTCTAGTTTTTCAAAAGTAGTTTAAGAAGCTATTGATTCAGATTATTCCACAGGTGGTTCTTTAAGTGAAGCTTATGTGAGCCCATTTAATTGGAATTTTAAAGTTTTTGTTCAAATCTTAACAGTTATTAGGAAAAGGTTTTAATTGATTCAAGAGAGATTTTTTTTTTTTTTAAGTTTCCCTTTAAATTATTTTTGTTCTGTTTTCCTAAACTGAAATAGAAGCAGAAAGCTTCATCTCTTCATCTCTGGAGACAGCTAAAAATACCCTCAAGGTTTTGCAGATGGTGCAACATTAGTTTTGGAAACTCCCTTCCAGTGCAGGGAGTGGCACTTCCATCAGTGGCTTGCAGGGTTTCTAGGGCCACAAAACCTCTAGCAAATTAAATCTGGAGCAGCAATATGGCCATTCAGTTCTCAGGAGCCCTGCCAGCATGTCTGAGCAGCATTGCACTGTGCTCTGTACATATACCCAAAGGTTAGACCCTGAGCACTCTGGTGTCAGACTGTGTTTGCATGGGCCTGAAAGGAGAATGAACGCATCGTTCCCCATCAGGCATCAAAACCTTTTACACAGTAGATGGAGCAGGTTAGATGATTCAGAATGAGATTAGCAATAATTTAAATGCTAACAGAGTATGTCCTAGAATAAACAAAAGGGAAAATAAAAATGAGGTTTTATGTTACCACCTCCTCTCCTCACCAGCCCCATCTGAGATTCAAGCATCTAATTCCAGGCTGCAAGGAGAAGCTGGCCTCCACTTCACATCTATAACTCAATTGCTGCAATATGGGTTTATAAAAAATTTCTATAAAAATTAAGGATCTACTCATTCTTACAGCATTACATGGGAGGAGGAAGTGGTAGCATTCCCTACCCATTTTATACTGACAAATATTTAGAATACATTCAAGATATGGAAAACACTGTAAAACAACAGAATAAATTTTAGTCTAGGTCTTCACCCTTCACCACCACAAAAGGTCATTATAACTTTTTATTCCATGTCTTCTGATCTAGTAAATCCTTCCTGGTTTTCTGCTAACCAAACCAACTTAGCAGGTGAGAATAGAAAGCGTTCTCTTCCTCTCTCCCATGCACACACAGAACAATATATAAACTTGTAATTAGACCACTGCCTGGAAAGGAAAAATGTGAGTTTGGACACATTTTTGGACACTACATCTTCTAGCGAGACTAATCTTTTACACCCATGTGACGTTTATTCTAAGTACATCTGTTAGGTGAGACCTCTTGCCGGACACAGGGAGGCAAACATCTCTTTTCAGGAGCAGATTTAGCTACTATCTAGCTCATCACTGAAAACACTGAATCAGTTCTAAGGCTGAAATTAAACTCTGCCTAAATCCCATTTTAGGTAAATAAAATGATTATACATCAGGCTCTTTTACCTCCCAATTTTTAATCTGTGTCTTCAAATTCAGCTGTGGCTTTACTTGCTTTGAAGTCAGTCCGGAAATATATAGGCTGTACTATTAAATTGTTTAAATTGGACTAGGTCAAAAGGATACATAGCAATTTACACCTGATTTCCTGATCCTATATTATCAAGAAGTCCCACATCATTAAAAATGTAATTTTATCTAAGTATAGATAAAGTTTAGATAAGTTAGATATCTAAAGTATAGATAAGTATAGATAGCATATCTATCTTTAGATATCTAAAGTATAGATAAGTTTAGATAGATATTTTATCTTGTATTCTGAAGTCCAAAGAAAGACATTAATTATGAAGCCTCAAGAATAAGGATCAAATTCGTCTCAGGTGTAAATTCATTCATAAATATATTTGGCCTGATGTGTTCTGTCTCAATGGTTAAAACTTTAAAGAACTGCTACGCTGTCTTCCATATTCCCAAAGAAAAGCATTGTTTTGTGAGCAGGGGGTAGATTGCTTCCACATGGAAAAACTGGTGAAGCCTTTTAAAATTACTGACTCACAAATTGTAGTGAATGAAAGCTAAATCTTTATTATAGTACTAAGGTGTATTGTTGCACAGTGTGATAATGGTATTTTCTGCCTTAAGTGGACTTTTGATTCAAACAACAAGCTCGAATGAAGAAAAGAGAAAAAAGAACCAGTCATTTACTATAAGCTCATTGTAAACCTTGTAGACTTTTTTTTTTTTAATATAGCAGGTACAAGAATGCCTGTACAGAGAGCAAGAACTTTTTTTTTTTTTCCCCAAGGTATTTACCTCTTTTCTTACCAGCAATTCTAAATATCTTTAAGAAGGACGTGTAAGATTTGAGCAAGAGATAACAAAATATGATTGTTTTCACTAACATAGTGGTGTTGCCATACTAATTTGTAACCAGTTCATAGTCACATAAAAGCTATGAATCAGTTTATTATTTGAATAAACATTAGAAGAAATCTATTTACATCTTGACTGTTGCTTTGGGGGAGGCGGGGAGTGTAGCGGAAGTAAGAGTAAAACCAAGCTCATGTTCCTAAGCTAAATGTAGTTTCTAACTCTAACAGATTAAGTTTTAAAATGCAGAATTAACAAGAGTGGTTCAGGAGCATTTCATTGCAAAATAAATCTTAAAATAAAGAAATAAATGTTGAAAAGGCACATCTTGGAATAATGCTGAAGTCCCAGATGCACTATCAAGTTACTAGAATAGGAAACACAGGGAATATTTCTTCATTACAGATACAGTACCCAATCCACAAATCCCTGGAATAAGTGTCCAAATAATCTACAATGAAGAACAAGCACTCACCTATTCTCGGTCTTCTTCCTGGAGGCTTTCTTTTGCAGTCACTGTCAGAGAAAGAACATGGTTCTTGACATGTCTTTGGTTAAAACAATTATTTAACAGGAATATTTTAAATTGAGCATGAATCAAGGGTAACTTTACTTTTTGACATTCAGTCATTAGAGTACGTTATACTATTCATCTTAAGCATTGCTAGCAGAACCTCCTCCTGTCTTTCAAAGCACCCCTGTCTTTTCACCTTCTGACTGAGCTCTTCCTCCTCACAAACAGATATTCGGTACTCCCTTTTAAATCCAGTCTCAGGCAATGACAAGATAACTTGGTTAGACCCACAGTATCTATCTGCAACAACACTGTCATCATCAATGCTTTAAAACATTAGTAGGCTTTAAATGAGGATCACGCTGTAACTGAATTAGTCAAAATTGCCAGACATTGATTTGGCTTCAGATGAGAAGCCAGCATACAAAACACACTCTCTGTTTCTCTATGAATGTGAGTTAAGCGAAAGAATGGAAAAAGAACATTTTTAATGTTCACCAGATTCACTCTGGTGAAAACTGAAGTAGCTCCCAGCAACTCATCAAATGAGTCTTCATTTCAGCACATGAGGATCCATCCCCAAGAATAAGACATTGAAGCTAATTTAAATGTTACAACAAGGAGAATAAATTTGCACAGGACAGAAGGGCAAATCATAGTCTGGAGAGAGAAGTGAGCCAGGTATTTGAATTCCTGCAAAGGAGGCCTATTATCCAGAACAAGAAGCTTGTCTTCAATGCCAGCTCTTATAAACTTGGAAAGTCTCTGATTGAGAAACTCTTCAGAAGAACTGAAATGTATCTAGAGAAATAGATGTCATTTTAAACAGAACTATTTGTTGGGAAAAATATATGCTGTTTATAGGAAATGGAAGTGCTAGAAAGTCTAGCCCTAATGTGTTTTTCGGTCTGTTTTTGTTTGTTTGTTTTAATACCATTGTTCTATTTTCAGGGAAAAGCAAATGAAATACAGAGCTACCCAACTCCGTTACCCTTAACAGAGAAGCATATAGAATTGATATTCCTCTCCGAATCAAACATATTCTCAATGATTAGGACTGCCAGGCTGAAATTTTCATTATCATTAGAAGTGGATATATGTTACCTTGCCACCTCCACAAAAATTGCAGAGAAAAATATCCTATTTTACAAATCATTTAAATAACAAAACATAAGAGTCTAAGAGAGATGGTCTAACAAATATTAGAATTAAGTATAGTGATGCAGCCTTTGTTTGCCCTACTTTGTAAATACATAACACTGTAGGTAAGTGAGTCACATTCAGGAGTTATAGTCAATACAGACAAGGACAGAGATTTAGCATTTTTTTTGCTGAAAGGCATTGGAATTATTTGGAGGAGTCCTGCCATACCAGAATCCTGCTTCTTTTCCTGGCTTTGTCATGGATAACTTCATCAAGTTTTCACTTTAATTATCGGTAAAATAGGGCAGCAGGAGGCTGTACCTACCTAATTCCTGAACTGTAAGTATGAGACTAGCACAGTCCATTTTCTTAACCAAGAGGATATTTGGATAATGGCTGGAGGGACAGTATGTCTTTTCTGCATATTTAGCCGTGCACAGACTATAGGAAGCCTAGTGGAGATAAGCAGAATTTTCTCTGAATCTGGCATGTACCAAAGCCTTTGGTACTGGAGCAGCTTCAGTGGTGATACAACACTTAAAAAGATCTTATCAGGCCCCTTACTATGCTCTACTGAGCATATGTAAATGATGATTTTCAGACTTTTATGCCCCAGCCAAATTAAGAGGAATTTTCTTAGAGGCAGCAAAAGTCTCTTTGACCCAAAGACTATTCTCCTGCCAAATTTTGGGTTCCTACTGCAAAGCCACAGAAACATGCTTCAAAGACATTATTTTACAAAAATCTGATGCTGGCAAAATGGTCTGGATGACTCAAACTCCTTTTTTTTTTTTTTTTAAATACATAGCTGATGTGTTCTGTTCTGCAAATAAGGAAACAAACGGCTTTAAGACAAACAAAACCACATATATGAAAGGTATCACAGAAATACACACAGCTGCCTAGTGCATAGTACAATTGTAAACTATAATGACACAAGGTGAGCACATATTTTTACATCAATTAATGAATTCACTGAAAATGGATAGTGTTAAGGAGTTAAACTATTTCCAATTTCGTGTTCAGATTTGCAGAAAAAGAAAAGTGGTAAGAAAAAAAGAAATTTCAGTAATTTTGGAATATTTTCTCTTACTTTTTAAGTAATAGCTTTCCATTTTCATTTTGAAATTTTTTAAAATTTGGTTTATATTTGACCTCAAACTTTAAAAAAAAGGTTGAAGTAACAAAGTATTTAATTCTTAGTTAAATTAAAAATCAGTTCAAACAAACAAACAAAAAAATAATTTAAAAGGAAAAAAACTTCAATTCAGCCTCTACTGGTTTTTTTCTTATTTATTCAGATCAGCAACCAAGCTCACAATCCACTTTTCTGACACCTGTACTAATGCCTGGGGTCAGAGCCTTGGTACATAATTTCATCAGATGTAGTAAAATACCATGTCTCAAAACTGCTGAAAAGTTGAGATCCTTTCCCTGTTTCTAGACACACACATTCTCATTGTTTACCTTTTGCTGGCTCTGGAGTTTGCCAGATTGCTCCACTAGTCCATTCAACTCACTAAAATAGCATAAAACAAACACAGCAGGGGAAAAAAAGGTGGTTTTCTACTCATTTAGTAGGTCAAATCAGCTGAGGGAAAGGGCCAAGCATGCTGGAGACAGCACAAGGAAGGAAAAGGGAGAATGTCAGCTTCTCCTTTGGGTAACAGTGAACTACTATTTTGGTACAAATGTATGTGAAATTCATAATTTGTAATAAAAATAGTAAGGCAAAATGTTACTTTGGAAAAAACACACTGGACTAATCCAGCTCCTAGTTGCTTGTACAGATAGCTGCTGTGACAAGAAGCTGAACAATGTATGTAAAATACAACATTGCAACTGCTGAGCATGCAAGTTTACTTTCTTACCATTTTTTCTGAGCTGATTCAATTATATACATTCACTTGTAGACAGATAAATTTATATGATAAATTATGGCATTCCAGGTAAAAATAGTCATGTTTTGCTAAAAAAAATGGTTTCCTGAAAATATTTAGGAAAACATGAAGCAGGTACGTATTTCCATACCTTGCCAGAAAATACTTTCATATCTACCTAAAACATATAAGTTACACATTACTCTAAATTGTAGCTTGTAAAAAAAATATTTATATTTCTCATATTCCTGTTACTGACTTTTCACAAAATGTGTGGCAGGCATTTTTACTTCAGTAGGACTTAATTTCAGAAGCTTTATTTGTAGTGGTGAATCTGACAAATTTGAATTTGACATGAATATCAGGCCTGAAACTGGATCCAAACAATCATGAATTTATCAACCTGAACCAATAATAGCAGGCATTGTGTTATGAATTTACTAGCCTCTGCAGTCTCAAATGAAAGATCTTTGTGCTGAAGTTGAGCTATAAGCACCAGTGGGGATGATGGATGCTTAAGTGATCACTTGCTGTTGTCCTTGGACTGTGAAGCTGCAAGAAACATTGATACGAACAAAGCTAATGCAATTTCTGCTACTTTAAGATCATTCAACTGTCTATTGATGTGAGCAGAGATTTGATGGACACAACAATCTCTGGTTACTTGCTCCCAAGAGGCACATAAACTTTACTTGCAGTTCTTTATTGTCCTAAATTTTTAATCTGAGAATAGTGGAATAGTTCAAGAATCCCTTGGAGAATAGTGATTGAAAATGAAAAAAGTGGGGTGAGTTTATTAATTGTTTAGCTGAGCTGGAATAGTTTTTGCTGTAACTGTTTTCTTACATCAAGAGTTTCCGATGAGTAGAAAAGTGACAAAGGTGTACAGGAGCTGGACAACAATTCTTGCAATAGTTTAAAATGAAAAAATTCATCATGAAGTTTTTCCCCCTTGAAGTATAGCAGCATGCTCTATGTGCCTACTTATTGCTCATAATTCAAGGGCTGGAGGATTAGCCCGCTGCCCAAGTCTCAAGGGAGCGTGTTCCTTTCAGCAGCATTAGAGAACCTAAGAAAGTCCAAATCCTAATTGCATTTAGGACCACAGCATCATTATCTTCTTTCTGAGGAAGGAATAGTTCTCTCAGGCTCCCACAGGTGCACCACTAACAATAGTCCCACAGACAGCACTCACCAGGCTGCAGAACATAATCCATATTGCAACACCTAAACACACAGAAACCACTCAGGCTATCCCTTCTGGAAGGTAGCCGTGAGGAGTCAAGGTTTTCACAGTTCTAGCACCTGCAGAGGCTGGCTTTTCCCTTTTATATTCTCCCAGCAGTCTTCATTTATTATAGGAATGGTTAGCGGAAATGATTTGAATGCAGAAATTTATTAACCTCCATATGACTGAAAACTGTACATACATCATTAGAAACATTCAAAAAAAATGTTGAAACATGTTCGGTTACTGTTTCATAGGTGCGTAGGTGTGTTTCTGACGTCTATGAAATGTGAGTGAGCAACTGATAATTATATGACTTGGTGTCAACATTTTCCCCTATAGAAAGTCTGCCTGTCTTAGACTGCATTAAGTTTTAATTATTGCATACAGACTGGTGGGATTTTTTTTACATGGTTTAATTATTGTTCATGAATTATAGGTATGAACCATGCACGAATATAGTTAGAAAATGAGGATGCCTTTTGATGAAAGAGGAGTTTTATTAGTGCTCAGTGCTGTTCTTGTAGTTGTATCAAAGTCCAGTTATTTTTAGGATTTCAGAAGGGGGATTTGTGTGTGTTTGTTTCGGGATTTTTATTCAACCAAACGCTGAACATGAGCTCTTTTGTGCATCCTGCTTAGTTTACCTTTTTTTTTTCTTCCTCATTTCTTTCTTTCTTAATCACATGGGTGACTTTGAAGCTGGAGGGACAGAAGACACACATGAAGACACAGTAAACTGCAACATGACCTAAACAGATTGGAGAAAGAGCATCTGCAAGCAACAAAAAATTTTACCCTAATAAGTATAAAACATACCGAGAGAAAATAAATAGCAGAGATACTGAATAAGAGGATATGAACAGGCTGCAGGACCAAGTGGATTTTCTTTGACTTTATTTTCTTAATTCTGTTTTAGTAATGCTTTTCCATGTCACCAAACACTACAAGTTAGAGGTAAACGTGGTTGGTGTTCATAAGAATTTTTGTTCTTTGTTTGCTGTAAGAAGTTGCCAACAATATGGAAGTAACTGAAGAGTTCACAGATTTTAGTAGTGGTCGAGATCTGGAAATTAATTCTTAATGCTGACATATTACTTGTAAAAAACCAAAAATGCACAGTTAGGCCACTTTTATCAATGTTTTATTTATTTAAATATATATAGCATTCATTAATATACTGGATTTATACAAACATTTAGAAGATACACATAAAAGGAGGATAGGCATTTCCAACATTATTCCATCTGTACATCCTAGGTCAGTAGGAAAAGTGTTCAGTCCTCAAGTTCATCAATTTTGTGTCTATTATAAATCCTTGACAACTTTTCTGAGATTTCTCTGGTGTTATGATAAAATAAATATACTTCCAGTAGGAAATATATTTATCCAATATTTATTTACTTCATGTAGGCTGGTGAACAGCCTTCTGATGTTAGCAACATTTTTTTCAGTATTAGACTTGTGAAAGAGGTTAACAGCTGCCAGATAATTCAATGGCATTACTCCACCAATCTTACATCCCAGGTGTTTATGAGTGAGTTTAGTAAATTTAAACTAGTACTTTTTCTTGGCCTTTCTAAGAAAGGTGGTTACTTACACCCCCTCAGTCATTTAGGCTCTGAATTGTAATCCCTGGGAGTCTGGAAGTGAAGACCCTAAGAAGCTTGATAGTGGTTTCTCTTAATGCCACTTTACGCTATTCTAATAGCAACAGAGCCATAAAAATAATGTAAATATAAATTACTCCCATTTTAATGCCTCTTTATATTGCCAGAGTGATGTGAAGTGCCCTTCTTCTAAATGAGAATGAGGCCTCAGGAGCCTGAATTGATGTAATTCACACGTTGATGGACAAAATGATAGGAACAAAGCAAGCAAAATATAAGTCCATGTGTTTACTTCAGAGCTTGTTTAATGGGCACCTTCTTGTACTTTCCTTTCATTCCTTGGCATGTCACTCGCAGTACCTTAGATGCCCTTATGCTTATGCACATGTCAGTTTCCGAAGAAGATGAGGCGTGCGGTTGTCTGGGCCTAAGGCCTTCTTCACTCAGCTTCACTGCTTAAAAATTTCCGTGATTAAAGACCAGGCACCTCCTCCCCTGCCGGAGTCCCTGGGAGCAAAGCTGGAAGATAAGAAAGTGGATTTTCTTCTGCTGGTGGAGTGGGGGTCCCAGCCCAGGCCTGTCTCCCCCAGCATAAGCTCGGGCGGCGGGTGCAGAGATGCTGGAGTGGCAGAGGCACAGACCTTCCCTCTGCCATTTTCTCTCAGAGACAGAAGTTAAATGCAAGGCACGTAAAAGTCCGGGGGAAGTATCTTCCTGAACCCAACCCAGTAACAGACACCACAGCAGTAACTGCCGCATTACCAGGCATCATTTATTTGCCAAAACAGTAAGAAGTGTTGTGTGAATGAAATAAAAATTACCTTTGAATTTGGTATTTGTTGACACTTAACCTGGCGGCGCCTGGGGATGGCTGGGCTGTGGCCAACCCCAGTCACCATCCCTGGCCCAGCCCGGCCCAGCTCGCCTTGCTGGGGGCTGTGGGACTGCGGCTGGTCGGGGAGGGAGGTCAGGGCCTCTACCCACCCTGTGCTCTCCTAATGACAGCCACCTCCCCCTGGTCTGTCCTTCCCAGGCCACCTCTCAAGGATAGCTCCAGAGCATCAATCTTTAACTCATCTTGGCATTTTACCACCCTAACAACAGGGCAGCTCCTTCTAATACACACACTGCTTCTTCGAGCAGCAGTACAGCCTCACAAAATCTGCTTGCTCCTCTGTAGTATAACGAAACAAGAGGAGTTTCTTGTAGGCAAAAGAGTAGAGTCTGCATCATCACAGCCATGATTTATCCCCTGAGGGAGAGTGACTGTTACCTTTTTCTTAACCTACTCTATTACTTTCATTGTGAGAAAAATTAATTTCTTTGCACTATTACCAAGAATACCATGAACATGTATGTTATGATATGCATTTTGCCAATATTCCCTCTTTGTGTTTGCTTCTTACTTAAACATTTTCAACAGATTGGATACAAGATCGTTGGTCAAAAGAGCATGATAACAGTACCAAAGGATGCCTGAATGACTATGAGCTATAGATGGAAATACTAATCCAAGTATTTTAAAAAAATAATTAAGCATTTTTTCATGTAAAGCTTTCTATCAGAAATACAACTTGCTATTAAATGTTTATTAAAGCCAAACAGGAACTCCAGGGATAACAGCAAATTTTGACATTTCAACAAGTAGTGAAACATTTTATTTCAAATCTCACAAATTTCAAAAGCATGGTACTTGTAAGTGTTGGTGAAATATCAACATGTATTTTGATTATCAAATCCACTTGTGTGGTGTAGCTATACATAATTTATTATATATTAATATTAGCCATCATAATAATCCCATAAGAGATAAAAGCCCAGATAAATCAAGTCTGGCAAAGTAATGAACAGATATCATCACTTTTTCTGGTCAAATAGAATAAATAATGATACAAAGACAGTCTAATTCTAGAGAAATGTTGCTACTTCCAAAATAGCCTGTTACAATTGTTCTTCAAGACTTTTTTTTTCCTAGCAACAGCATGGTGCCAGCTTGGTCTGCCTGGCATGCAGAGCAGCTCAGGAGCAGTTAGTGTCAGGGCGCTTCTGTGCTTTTACCAGATTCCACATCTTTTACACAACAATTTCAATATTGCAATTTAAACATGGCCTGTTTAAGCGTTGTAGCTGAAGAATTTGTTTTTATATAATTACGTAGCTGTTACTTTACCACTCTTGTCTTAAGTGGTCACAAATCAAGGGACAAGTATTCCAGCACATTTCATTATGTTTGGGAAAATGAGAGTTCCTATCTGAACACTGTTGCTCTCAGTTCAATACCTTTAAACCATCTTTTTTGTAAGTCAAAAGGTACATTGTACAAAAAGTGTATAGTACTTTTAGTAGACAGTACTGAATGTTAACATTTTTTTCTTATGGCATTTTCCTGGCAGCTGCAATTCTGTCATTGTATCATGCAAAATATGCTGGAGTTAAATGGAGTCAGTGTTCCTAAGGGTGGGTGCGTGTTTAATTAATCTGGACCTGAGATACAGTGTTGTTTGTGATGTTGAGCAGTGTGCCTCATAGAAAAGCTAGGACTGCAGTGTTCATCTTATTTAACTATTTAGGCAAAATGCTAGTATGACTATATTTACTAATATTAACAGTGGTATCCTAACAGTATCATATTCATGTTAGGGGAACAGGAGTATTTGTTTTGCACAATCAAAAATGATAGCAGACTTAGTTCAGTCTCATTTTGTTGGACTAAGAATTCCCATATTGTATTCAATGTCTGAAACACTTGTAAAATATGCTTATTTTTGTATATTTTTCAACATCTGAAAAGACAGGCCACATCTCTATTCTGTGACTGTTGGCTCTTCACCTCTGATCCAGAGATAAATGCGATGCATCATTGGACCACTATAAAAGGTACTCCTAAAAGGTTTCTTTTTTTTTTTTTTTTTTTTTTTTTTCCCAGTCACAGGTCTGATAAAATATAAATCAAACACATTCTGAGATTATAAATTGTTTGTGTCTCTAAAATTCCTTGAGTATGAAATGTCTCACCTTCAGTTTTAAGATACTACATAAAATATTTATGATGTAAAATGAAGACTAATTCTGGTTACTAACTCAAACAATTTACTAGCTGATGTCAGTTTTTAATTAATCACTAGGTATGTCTACCGGTATAATAATATGATAAAAACAGAAGAGTGTCAAACATGGACAGCTGATCTGAAGACATTTCAGGCCTGTGGCCTCAACAATGCAAACTCATCTATTATTCGTTAATATATCTTTGAAACTGTTCTTTGGCATTAAGGCCAACTGGAATGGAGTAGACCCTGCTGCACTTTTTAAAGACTCTCACCCTCCACAACATCCTGGCTGAATCCAAAGGGTCATTCGAGAACATTCACTGGCCCAGTCTGATGCCTGATCTGTGCCTGGGGATTGATTGCTCAAGAGGATGCTAGGTGGACGGGACCAAAACCATGGTAAGGGCATGTTACAAATAGCATAGTCAGCTGAAATTCCAGCAGTCAAGAAGCTTCTCTGGCACTTTTTAATTTGCTTGTATAACCATATATACTTATCCTAACAGCTTTTCTTAAAGCCTAGAAAGAACAAAGGCAGCACTTTATACATGACCATATCTGAATAAATAAAGCAGACATCTCAGTTCCAAGGGACACATTCCCCCAGTGTTCTATGAATCTCAATTGTCCTGCATTTTCAATTAATAAATTGTTTAATAAAATTGCCATTTAACTTCTGTTTCATAAAATATATACATTACGTTCCTTGGTTCTTCCATTGTAAGATATATTTTCCATTTCTTTAATCATTGTCTTAGCTCTTCTTTGAAATTTCTCCAGGCTACTTACTTCTTTTTTTAAACTGGAATCCATAAGAAATTAACATACTATTCCTGAAGCAATTATTTCAGTGCCAAAAAATAAAATAAATAATAATTCTAAAAAAAAAGTCAAGATGGTTTTAATGCAACTTGGTTTGTCTTTCAGAATACATCTAAATAATGGTGTTGCACTGGAAACATGAGTTCAACTGATTATTTATCCAAATCTTTTGCAGAGTTTCATCCTTCAAGTATGGCTGCATTTTTTATTCTTAAAGATATGGTCTTACACTTGGTCCTACTAAAAAGCATACTGTTTATTTGCAGCCATTTTACTAACAATAAAACACTTGTTCTTTTTACTGCATGCTAGTTCTCTAACCCTTGTGCCATCCACAGATGTTATCAATAACGATATTTTCTTCTAATTAGTAGCTAAAATATTAAATGCTGTAAAGCAATGAACAAACCCTTCTAGGTCTTCAGGAGAAACATGCCTGATAAATTAAAAAAAATATTAGAAAACCTGGGATGTAACTGAGCTCTTCTGGATAGCACATAGACCTTGGAATGAACTGTTTATCTCCTTGTTAACAGAAACTATTTGTTGAAGACGGAAAAGTTTTAAAATTATATGTAAAGCCTCTCTATCGTCAGTTTCTACATCTTGAAGCAACAGCATTGATATCAGCTAGAAGGCACTCTGTGGAGAAATTGTGTGTCATATTTTACATAGTTAGGAAGGAGAAAGTTCAAGCTTGTATTCAACCTAATTTCCATAGGCAGAATAAAAGGAGGACATTTTTCAGATTACTTTCAAACAGGAAAAACATAAAATCTATACTGAAATCTGATATTTATTTTAATAGCATGTTGCTCAGAAAATTACCTGCTGGCATTATTTTTATGAGATACTATGGAAAATAAATTCTAGTTAGATATTTTGTGTAAATTGCAATATAAAACTAAGAAAAACCATGGTTTTTGAATGTGTAAGTAAGGGCTATAATTTCACTGTATGTGCCGTACCGGCTGCTCCATAGAGGAAGGCGAGCATGACAGCAAGGCAGGCACAGGGCAGGGATCTGACCAGCAAGGGTACAATCTGGTAACACCCAAGCAAGAGGAGCAGAGTGGGTCTGGTGCCAGCACACAGAGTCAGGCACCAGCTCAGTGCTCATCAGGCAAGGCCACGGTAATGAGGAAGGTCCCAGGTCAAGATGGGAAGTCGAGCCAGTGGGGCAGAGGCAGAGGTTGGGGCCGGCTCTGCTGGGTGCATGGCCAGGCACAGGCAGGGCTGCAGTGTAGCTCAGGCGGAGACCAAGGCTGAGGGCCTGAACTTCAGTGCAGCCCCCAAGGAAGGGGGGGCACCGCTCTTTCACACAATACTCTGAACCAAGGTTGTACAGCTGCATATCGGCACTAACCTTGACCATAGGCAGCTAAGCCCTAGGGGTGTATTCAGGGTCTTGATAGGCAGTATAGATAAGATAGCCCTATTTTAGGAGAGAAAAGAGCTATAGAAATGCAAGCTGTGTCATGTCACTTGCCCTCAGGGGCAGCAACTGGTCATGTTACCTACTGGTACAGATGTAGCCTCCAGTAGTGGTGTGCTGAAAGACATGTACAGCAGAGTTCATGCTTTGTCTATATCACAAGCAAGGCAACCTACCAGTTAAAACAAGATCTTTCTAGGTATTTGCTACAAGTTCACTTTCATCAATATACAGAGCACCTTCCTAATCCATTGAGCAGATTTAGTTCTAGTGCAACTTGGAGAAAACCTGCAAAAAAAGATGGCGTAATCACTCAGTGGAGTTCTTGAACTTCGTTGTTTAGCTGGTTTTTTTTAAAAAAAGAGATGCTTTCTAAACTGAGTGCCTTGCCATCCAGATGGACATGACTGCACTGTTCATTTCGCATACACTTGGCAGTTTACCTAAGGTGAAAATAGATATCTCAAGATCTCACACACTCAGGAGATGGATGTGTTGACAATGAGGAGATGCTGAAAGGTACAATACCTTTTTACACTTCCACAATCTGTGATTAGTGTGTTTTTGTCTCTGTTCTTGATCTTTGTTGTCATGTACCATATTGAGCAAGAAGATCAGCAAAAAGCAAGTGTGTGTGCCTGCCTGGCTTTCATCAGCACATATCTGTAATTTGTCAGTGTTACTATTTCATGACTAATCTTTCCTCTAGGTTAATCTGATTAGACTGTATGTCAAACCTTCCTGTAAATCAGCTGGCTGGTAATAGAGTCCAGTCAAGGAAGACTTAATTCCTGCAAAGCACTCTGCTTCTCTTTCAGCCGAAGTTGCATCATGTCATCATTGACATCAAATCAGTTTTCTTGTCCCCTAGATAAAAGTCAATAGTTTGCATAAATAATCACATAAAACTTGCCATTTTCCCCATTACTGGTATCATGAAAGACAGTTTCAGCTTTAGACAAAACATGGAATGGTTTTGACACACAGTTCCTTGTAATTTTCCCTGCTTTATATTTGTCTTTACTTACTGTCATATTCAAATTGCAGCTGTTTAACAAACAACAAGCTGTTTAATACAACTGTTGTGATGAGTTTTGAGCAAATCAAGTGACCTGTGTAGCAGTCAGCTGGAATCACAGCAGTGATTTAAAAGTCACTCAAGTAGGTGATGATAATGCAGTTAATATGGGCCTTGCCAGTTCACCTTTTTCTTGGTTGGTTGTTGGAACATGGTGCTGGTGATTGACTGGTCACAGCTCGTATATGAGATTATGAAGCAGATATTGCTACTATCAGCACAATCTGTTCTCTATCTGTTCAGCACATACAGAAGACAGGAGGCCTCATTCCCCGTGTGTCCACTGAAGTCTACCAGAATAAGAAACCTCTCAGATTTGAAGACATCCAGCTCTGGTTATACAGACTTTCTCTTTTCTTTTCCAGGCCTAACATAACATAAATTATGCTCAAATTTAGGAAGCATCTTGCAAAATAAAAGATCCTATGCATTCAGTGATGATTGGTACCTTACTATATTTTTTACAGTTTAGTATTGCTTCCAGTAATTAATTTTATTCCTTATTGAAAAGCTAGACACAGGAAGACTATGTTCTTTAAAAGCGATTACCTCTGCAACAATTGCATGCTTCTTCAGCAAGTTAATTTTCAATCAGTGCAGTAATGTTTATTGTATTTGAAGCTCACTGTTTACCAGGGAGATACAGAGATACAGCTGGCTTTGGACTATTCATTACTACTCAGACATTCCAAGGGATCACAGTAACTTCCTCTGGTCACCTTTGCAACGTCTTATATTTGGTTAAGATGATGTCTTTATGTATATAGTGCATTATCCCTTTACTCCAAGTACAGTATAATATATATTTTTTTTTAATGAGGCTTGTAATTCCTTATTTTTTAACTCTTAATGTGATTCATTAAATCCTTAAAGTACATAAAGGGGAAATAACACTTTGTAGAATTATTTCATTTCATGAAAAAAAAGAATGATAACGTGTGATACATACAGACAGAAAGAAATCTCTTTAAAATTTAAGATAGAATAGAATTCTAGAAAAAAAAAGTTACCTTACTAATTGTTGGTGATTTATTGCTAAATTTATACCAAATTACCAAGCAAGGAACTAATTGCTTTCCTGCATTAACTATTATATAAATATATGTGTCATTTTTTCCAGTATGGGGCTGATCTCATTCTCATTCAGATCAATAGTAATTTTCCAATTTAGCTCAACAGGTGTTAGATAAGCTTTTCTGGGAAAAGTATCTTCCCCCAAGCCGATTAAAAGCAGAGAGACTTTCCACATAAAAAGACCTCTACATGATTATCCCCTGTTAAGGTAACTATGCAATTGATATTTGCATGTTATGCTACAGGTAACAGTTCTAAGGGCTTGCACCCAAAGTAGCACCATCCTCCTGAGATGTATTCTGTGCTTTTTGCAAGGCCATTTTCTTACACACTTTTGGTCTCAAAATATACAAAATTTCTCCAAATATGGAAAATTTAGGAGCAGGAGTAATTGTCCTAGAAGTGTTGTGAATAGGTTGTAGGGTTTTTATGGCAAAGTACTGTTTTGCTTTTCACTGAAGAAGACATTTCAGTATATTTCATTATTAATTTAAAATTATTTTAGATCAAGATGTCTTCTCTGAAGGACTCTTAGTTGAAGCTATAAATTGGAGGCTGGTTACATCTGTTAAAAAGGTATCACATCACTTTCATCACTTGCATCTTTCACAAAGCATATTTTTAGACATTAAGAAAGAGAAAGAAGAAGTTATCTTTATGTATCAGTCATCTCTCAGCATGATACCTAGTATGTGAGATCATACAGGCAGCATTTATTATAGAAACATAGAACCATTTGGGTTGGAAGGGACCTTTGAAGATCATCTAGTCCAACCCCCCTGCCATGGGCAGGGACATCTTTCACTATATCAGGTTGCTCAAAGCCCCATCCAACCTGGCCTTGAACACTTCCAATGGTGGGGCATCCACAACTTCTCTGGGCAACCTGTGCCACTGTCTCACCACCCTCATCATAAAAAGTTTCTTCCTCATGTCCAAACTAAATCTATCCTTTTTCGGTTTAAAACTGTTGCGCCTTGTCCTGTCACTACAGGCCCTGGTAAAAAGTCTCCCTCCAACTTTATAAGCCCCCTTTTAGTACTGAAAGGCTGCAATAAGGTGTCCCCAGAGCCTTCTCTGCACCAGGCTGAACAACCCCAACTCTCTCAGCCTTTCTTTATAGGAGAGGTATTCCAGCCCTCTGACCATTTACTTGTGCTTTTTCCTAATCTTATTAAAATGTAAGTTAAAATTTATGTTGCTTTCCCTCCACAGCATACCATGCAAAATTCCTCACAAAAGAAAGGTTTGCTGTCTCCTTGGCCTGCTATGTGATCTTAAGTGTAGATACAAAAACAAACGAACAAAAAAATGAACACAAGTAAAATTTAAACTGTACTTTATCTCTAAAGTATAACTGTGCAGTTTATTGGTTGATCTGCTGAAGTATAATTAACACTATAAATTAAGATAAACACTTGTCCTGGTTTCAGCTGGGATAGAGTTAATTGTCTTCCTAGTAGCTGGTACAGTGCTATGTTTTGAGTTAGGCATGAGAAGAATGTTGATAACACACTGGTGTTTTCAGTTGTTGCTAAGTAGTGTTTAGTCTAAAGTCAAGGATTTTTCAGCTTCTCATGCCCAGCCAGCAGGAAGACTGGAGGGGCACAAAGAGTTGGGAGGGGACACAGACAGGACAGCTGACCCAAACTGGCCAACGGGGTATTCCATACCATGTGACGTCATGCCCAGTATATAAACTGGGGGGAGTGAGGGTGGGGGGATCGCCGCTCAAGGAATAACTGCGCGTCAGTCAGTGGTGGTGAGCAATTGCATTGTGCATCACTTGTATATTCCAACCCTTTTATTATTACTGTTGTCATTTTATTAGTGTTATCATTATTAGTTTCTTCTTTTCTGTTCTATTAAACTGTTCTTATCTCAACCCACGAGTTTTGCTTCTTTTCCCAATTCTCTCTCCCATCCCACTGGGTGGGGGGGAAGTGAGTGAGCAGCTGCATGGTGCCTGGTTGCTGGCTGGGGTTAAACCATGACAACACTTTCTAAAGTTATTTTTCTCTACCTCATTTGGATTATTTGAAATAAATGTAATTAGTTAGAAGATTATCAGCACATTTTGTGCTGCTGAACTGATCACTAGGTATATCAATTCATAAGTAACAATACATTGCTCACCTGATACCTGCTTAGATCAGCTACTTCGGGTTGTCAGATTTACTTAAAGGCTCAGAGATACCTGAGTTTTTTCCATCCACCTTGATAACATGCTAATATCCAACAATAGACCCACTCTCAGATTATTAGCACAGTATCACTAACTTGTTGGATTTGAATACAAAAGTCTTTAGTAAAGTCACTAACCTAAAATGAAGATGTAAGATAAACGTCAAGAGACTGATAGATACTTTGTGACACTCGTACAACAACTTTTGTAGTTGGACTGTACAAAAACATAACCCCAGTCTCTGCAGCTTTAGCTACTGAAAGTTATTTTCACCCAATACCAGGTTGGGGATCTGCTATTGTTTCTTATGATTTAAAAACTAAAACATTTCAGTACTGGAGTTACTTTTGTTTTCTGATCAGTTTCGATATAAGTCTATGTTGTGCTATATTAATGTACTTCTGTGTCATGTTTGCATTTCATTATGTTTGTTCATTTACTGTCTTTATGTTAAATCCTTTGAAAGATGTAAACATCTTCAAATTTTCTCCTTTAAAATCCCTCCTTGTATTGGGTTTGCGTGGCAAGGTTTTGGTAGCGAGGGGGCTAGAGGGGTGGCTTCTGTGAGAAGCTGCTAGAAGCTTCCCCCATGTTCGATAGAGCCAATGCCAGCCGGATCCAAGTCAGACCGGCCACTGGCCAAGGCCAAGCCCATCAGTGACAGTGGTGATAATGCCTCTGGGATAACACATTTAAGAAGGGGGGGGGAAAGCTGCACAATGGCCACTGCAGGCAGAGAGAGAAGTGAGAATATGTAAGAGAACCAACCCTGCAGACACCAAGGTCAGTGAAGAAGGAGGGGGAGGAGATGCTCCAGGCGCCGGAGCAGAGATTCCCCTGCAGCCCGTGGGGAAGACCATGGTGAGGCAGGCTGTCCCCCTGCAGCCCACGGAAGTCCACGGTGGAGCAGATATCCACCTGCAGCCCAGGGAGAGAGGACCCCATGCCAGAGCAGGGGAAGAGTGTGAGGAGCCCTGCTCCTGGGGAGGAAGGAGCAGCAGAGACAACGTGTGATGAACTGACCGCAACCCCCATTCCCTGTCCCCCTGTGCCGCTGAAGGGGGGAGGAGGTAGAGAAAATCGGGAGTAGAGCTGAGCTGAGGAAGAAGGGAGGCATGGGTAGAAGGTGTTTTAAGATTTGGTTTTATTTTCTCATTACCCTACTCTGGTTTGATGGGCAATAAATTAAGTTAATTTTCCCCAAGTCGAGTCTGTTTTGTCCGTGATGGTAATAGGTTGAGTGCTCTCTCCCTGTCCTTATCTTGACCCACAAGCCTTTTGTTATATTTTCTCTCCCCTGTCCAGCTGAGGAGGGGGAGTGATAGAGCGGCTTTGGTGGGCACCTGGTATCTAGCCAGGGTCAACTCACCACAGTCCTTTAAGGTTGGAAGGATTTGGAGGGCAATCTGTGCAAACTCATCTAGGTCCCAAACATACCCTCGAGACCACCCTACTCTGAGTCACAAGTGTGAACAAAGTTGTTCTTGGCGTACTGTACCAGTTTATATCTAAAATGAGGGAGAGTACAGTTTTCTTTGAGTGACTGAAATAGCATTTTCAACCTGATTCAGTAACACTGAAGCTTCTGTTCAATTTTCTCATTAGCACCCTGACTCACCGGGGTAGGTTCAGTTGTTAGTTCAGGAAATTGTGAAACTAAGGATTATAGCTTTGTTTATGGATTAAGTACTCCTGTACTTTGGGTGACATGAAAAAGGCCTTTGTGAAGTTAATGATTCATGCAGTGATTTCTGAATCACAGAATACCCTAGATAAGCACCTAAGCAATGACAGTTCCAAAGAATGAGAGAGTATTCATTGTGTAATATACAGCATGGTAAAGTGCATTTTGGGGGTTTATGTAGTGAGATTTCTGTTGATACTGCATCTTCAGTGCAGAAATTCAGCTTCATAATCTATATCTCCTTGAAGAAGCATTTTTTATTTGGCATTCCAGTTTTGCATTCAATTAACAGGCCGTTTCATCTGAAAGCCAGACAAAGCTAAGGCTGTCTGTCTGGAACCTGCAGGTTTGATGTGATATATTTGATCTGACCTCCATTCCCCAAGCATTATCCCTCTAACACAAAACAATCCAAAATCACATGCATGACAGAGAGACATTTCCCTGTTATAATAAAGTGCACATCTTAAAGCTTGCTGTGATACTATTTTGGCATTGTGAAAAAACACCACAACACAGTAGGCACCTCAAAGAGAAAAGGGACATTGAAGGGAAAAGAAAATTGTCTACAAAATCAATGAATGAGACAAAAAGCTAAACACTCTACTGAAGCACTGAGTGTTCAGTGTGTCTTATACAATTCTTCTAATATAAAACCAGAAACTGGCATTTGATTTAACTGAGAAATTAGATAATTCTGACTTCAAAGGAGGAGAAGGAGATTGAACAGACAGATGAAATTAGTTACAAAAGGGTATTCTCTACCCATCATTGGTAGAAAAAGAACTGAAGATTGAGGTCCCTGCCAGAGATCACTGATGACCAGAACAACCCAGTTGTTTATTAGGAATGTTCTGATTTTGTAAGTGCTCTAGTATAAAAGTTAGTCTCATTTAAAATGTTATTTTATTCTTTTTTTCTTTTTCATAAATTAGGACTGACTCCCCCACAGCTGTAAGTTCTTGTCTAGTTTCAGCACAATCTCCCTGTTCATTTCTCTAATTTTCCAGAAAGCATTCAGCAGCTAGCAGGGAACCACCACGAGGCTGAATTATCGAACCTAGCTTTCTTTACCTTTCTCTGAGAAATGAAAAGTCTTGAAATGCATGAAGGTAACTCAGTGAGCTGTTACATTATCAGAATAATTACAAGAAAGTCAGCATAAGAATCAAATTTCTTCAATGCATGGCAGAAGTAAGGAAAACTTAAATTCCCTGAGCCATTTTAGTTGCTGCAGCTGCAATGATTCTTTGGTAGGAAAAAAGACAGGATTTTTATATTTTTATATTTATTTATACTTAGAAAATAATACCACACCTTCAAATTTTTTTTTTTTTAATATTATTGGACTTTTAAAGCAGGTAAGAGAAGGAACTGTGGGAAAAAAAACAGTTAAGAACTTTTTCTTTATTCTCACTTGTGGGTATATTGATTTTACTTTCATCTAAACACATGCACTTTCTTTTAAGGCTAGAAAATCTTAAACTCCACATAATCTTAGGAACTGATGCAGTGATTCAAAAAGTGCTATATTTTATCACACACACACAAAAATACACCTTAGTTCTTGGGAATGATGGTTAGTTGGCTTTTATTTTCTGGCATCATAGCAAGCACAGATGTTTTCCTCCAAAGTTTCACTGACATCTGCTGTGTATGCATCACATCTATGCATCTTTGTGATATGTTGTCTTTCTCCTCCTTGTCACAGGTGAATAAAGGACCTGTCTATAAACTTAACCTTAATATTAAATATCTATGCCAAGAATCTCTGCTCCGATTTCTGAGCACTGGAGTTACTAGTCAAAATACAGGTCTCTTGAAAAGCAATTTTGATTCTTCCCAGGCTACCTAGTGTCAGTGCTGTTTGCCTGCCTGACATTAAACAGCAGTTAAGTTTTCCTCTACTTTTGTTAAAAACTAATGAGATCAGAAGGACATAAAAAGTTTTGTTGTTCTAAATTGCTTCTAAAATATTTTCAGGGTATGCTATGTGTGAAAGCCTTTGAGCAATAGAAATACATGCCATTTGAGAATCTAGAGCTCCTATGCTGAACCCATGTTCCATAAGTGATAATGACATTTTACAGAAAGAAGAGAGAAAATGTTTGAGGACATCTTTAGTTAGATGACAGAAAATATGCACAAATCGTTGGGAGATAATTTGTGCAGGAAAAGGAATGAGACAGAGGAGAGAACAATCCAAACCAGGTACAGAATAATCCAAGTAATGCATTGCCTCCAAAAGCCTTTAGAAATTAGAATTTGAGATCTTGCATCATCTATGGGATGCAGGAGGCTGCCTGCAGCTTTTTCTCAACAGAAAACAGTTAGAGGGGTTTTGATATCTCTTCTTATAAAGAAGGGATTACTACTTGGGGTGGATTTTGGCCACTAGAGAGGAAGAACACAGTGCTTAAGTCGCCTGATCAGAAACAGATTTATCAGTTACGCTAAGAATTATTTTCAGCTGCTTTTACAAAAAGTATCCAACTAAGAAGCTAGCTGTTAGATTTGAGGTGCGTATGTTCTGTAATAAAAATGATACATATATATACATACATATAATACATATAATACATAATAATATAGATACATATAATAATAATTCAGGCTTCTTTAACGCTTAATTTCTCACTAAATAGATGAGAGTATTTCTATCTTCCACACTGAGCAGTTTTACCAACAGCAGCAATACAAACAGTTTTGAACTTTTTTTTTGTGTTAACCTTCTGTTAAGTCAAAACAACTCTGGTACATCATCAAGCCTAACGTGTCCAGTGAAATTAACATACAATACTTACTCACAGCAGGTTTGAATTTGGTATACTAATTTTAATTGGAAGATAAAATGTGAAGACAGATTCTTCCTGATGTAAAGTAAACTGACCACAGTAATTAAGAAAACTGATGATTTATGCCCCATGTGCAAGTCACAGAGGATCACAAAGACAAATCCTCCTAAAAATAAAACTAACAGAAGATGATATAATAGAATATAAGAAAGATCTAGGAAACAATGAAAGAGCACTGTGCATCCTTCCCAACAGGAAGAAGATGATTCCTGCAGATCTTCAATTATATCTCAAAACATAATTCTTCAAGAAGAAACACACTTTGAAAATTCCACAGAGGATGTTTCTGGCAGAAAGGATATCTAAGATCAAAGTTTTGTCATCATAACTGAGCCTAAGGACATAGATGAGAATCTGCAGGCAGCATATTCGGTTAGAAACAAACCTGAAGGTACAGCAAGCCACTGTATTTTGTTACAGGTGTTGCTCTAGCCGTTCATGGCAAAAGGAACTGGAATGCCCAGTAGATATTTGTAGATGAGAGCCATGTTTTACTACACTGTTTCTGGTCATCCTGAAAGTCTGACTGTGTTGAAAACGTCTAAAACATCTGGATCCATGTAGTAGAAAACAGACTCCTGGGAAAAAAATTTAAAAATCTCTAGATAGATGGCTCTTAGAATTAGCAATAACAGGACATTTGCTCTGATGATAAAGAAAGATCAGATTACGTACAAATCATATTACTCACATAATTAGTTTCAACATCATACTACCAGAACAGGCAGCATTATTAACTTAGTTACAAAAACCCAAGGTTTGGCTTCAACAACCCTGACTGCTAGTGCAATTTCCAGACACTGGTTTCTATGTTTAAGATTAAAAATGCAACTTTTTTGGCTGGTTGATGACTTATGTTTTGCCTCTACAAAAATGTGAGCATTTTTTTGGTGTATAGTTGTATTTTTATTCTGTATAGCATGTGCTTAGAATTCAGAGAAAGAAATAACAATTTTAAAGAGAAGACAATGATAAGTTTATTAATTTATGTTAGTAGCTGGGTCATGGTAAAAGGGAAACTGTTGTCATTTTTTCAAAACTAAATTATCGCTGAAAAAGGTATTTTTATAAAAACTTAAATTTTCCATAGGAGAAAGCAAGTTTAGACCTCTTATTTTTTCCTCTTTTCCAAAAGGATAGTACAAAATTGTTTCCCCCTTGATACATCACAATTAAATAAAAAAATGACATTGGACTTTCAAAGTGTATCATTTTGTCTCTTGTGGAAAAAAAATATCATTTTTTGAGATTTAAAATTTGGCTTCTGAAGGGACCAAGTGAAAGGCAGTTACATGGAAAGTATTCATTAAGTCAAAGATTTCCAGAGGAATTTAAAGGACCTATGCAAGTAGCTCTAAATGAAGTTAGGATTTGGAAGCTTTGGGGCTGACACCTTCCAAAGAGCTTGTGTCCAAAAGGAAATCAGGAAACATGAAGCTCCTTTCTTAAATTGTATTAATTCAAATGCAGGTGCATCTCTGGAGAAGAGCAAATCTTCAAATTAATTTCATAGAGCTGTATCAAGGAAGGCTACTTTCAGATTGATTAATTTAGGGACACAATATCACCAGAAACACTGTTGGTAAATCAGTGATAATGGCAATTAGGCTCTCTTGGCTGTTTTCACAATTCACTACCTTTTGCACATCTGTAACACGTCAGTCTCCTCACCAGAACAACTTTTGCCGTTCTGTACATTACTGACCAGAATTGTACCAAATATGGGATGAAAACAGTGTCTAAGGTGGGGGTAAACAATAGACTGTGGAGATACCGCAAAATGTGTTGCTATAGCTCTGTTACTAAACAAATGACATTAGCATACAGAGTAAGAACATAATAATAGCTTTTGTTATTCAGGCTTAGGCTACATGAAGGTTTGTTACTATGCTGATATTACGTATCTACAGGATTTAAGCCAAATGTAGACTTGCAGGATCTTCAGTAAAATTGCTTTAGTTTCATGCTTTCACTGTGGGATGCAAAACATTGTCTGTTCTTAACACCAGTGAAATACATGTTTGCAATAGCAGGCACAATTATAGCAATGTATTAAGAGGACGGTGGTGTTTCAGAGCAAAATTCATGGCTTCTTAACAGTGTCTCATGGACTATGCTGATTGCTGGATCAAGCTTTTATTGATACCTTCTTGAATATATCTCTCCTTAGTGCTGGATTTGTGAACAGGGTAATCTATGAAAATAACAATAAAATATCCAAGAAAATAGTTTACCCATTAATGGCATAAATATTAACTTCCAGAAGGGACTTTCCAGGTTGCTAATTTATTCCAAACTAAGAGCTGGTATTTCCAGAGTAGGTGAAGACACGTTCCGTGATATTTCACAGACCTGATGCATGTAAAGAGAACAATACACATTGGATGTGCCATGGTCGCACAATGAGTGTTGCAATCTTCTGTATCACACTCGATTGCCTACATTCTCCTAAAGTAAGGAACATATGGTCCCAAACATCTGAAAATGGCATATGTCTGCACAACAGATTATAGTGGAGTGAAAAGGTACTCAAAGATATAGATATAAACGTGCCATTCCAATACTGTAAGCAGCCTAGCCGTAGCGTTCAGTAGATCACTGTAAGTAAAGTTATCCTTTTTGTCACTAGACCTTTCCTCTGGAAGCCTGTAGCAAATTAAAGTGTCTCAGAGACATTTTCTTCAAAACAAACATCATCTCATCACACAAAGATCCATATAACATAAAGGAATAAAAACTTGTTTATAGGTACATAAGTTCTAATACATATTTCTTTCTTAGCTGTATATAATACATTCTTGCCAACTTCTGAAATCCAGTTGCATTCATTATTGGTTTGGGACTAAAGCCTAATCATTGCAGTTTTTGTGCTTCTAGCTGACAGAATCCTCTCTAGACAGCATGGGTCTGGAGATTTTACTTGAAACATCTTCCAGGAATATTTTTCTAGTTCATACCTATTTCACAGAAATGTGAATGCTATTTCAAAATTTTCAAAAAAAATTTGAGTGTGATAGTCAGACTACTGGTTTATTTATATTTACCTTTCTTATAGTTTAAAAGGCCTAATAACATTTGAGTTTTTCCATACTAACGAATGAATTCAACACATTGGGCCTGGATAACAAGTAGCACAGAATAAGCTAACGGTAATTATTGCCTGGCAGATGAAAATGCCACAAGCTGCCTTCAGCTAGAATAGTAAATGGTTGAACAGCCCAAGGCTCCATTAAAAAAGTGACTAGCAAAACCTGTCAGAACAAGTAGGTTAACATTTTTAAAAAATAAATGAGTATAGCAAAATAAAGATCAGTGGGCAGGTATGCAACATTGTTTTCTTGGTATCTCCAAAAGAGTTGATAAAAATGTATTGAAAGACAGGAATACTGTAGGAGGTGAACAACCAAATTATTAATGTATACTCTTCAGAAACATTCAGTAGCAAAAATGAAATTTTGGAAAAAAAATGAAAGGGGGAGTGAAATGTGTTTTTCGCCCAAATATTGGTCACATGCTAAGAGAAAATATAACAGCAACTGTGCAAACTACGGTTTATTTTTAACTTCAAGTCTGTGAAGGGGGGAGAAGATCCTACTGTGAGATAAAACTGTCTGCTAGGAAAAAGTTAACAATCAATCTGCAATAATAGTTTTCATGGACTACAACTGAGAAACTGTGATCTCATTTACAGAATGTGTTAAAAAAATCTCATGATGTCCTTCAGACAGAAGTATCGAACTTAAAAACCAAGACTGAAATCTTTGCGTATATCAGGAAAAGGGCAGAAGAGAGAGTAGCATATGGATGGATGGATGGATGGACAGATAAACATCTTTCTTTTTGGTCCTTCGTGTATATCCTTCTGTGTCAAGTACATAGTTTCAGAACAAATGGTATTTCAGTCTTCAGTCTCTCTATCCAGTATGTAGCTCATCAGCAACTCGCTTTCACTTTAAGGGAGAGTAAACAAATGAGCAGCCACAGCGGAGAATTATGAATTTTGATTCACTGAGGATAGTGGCCATTTTAAAATAAGTAATTTTGCATGAGCATGTATCTTTAGTTGCTCTGTGCATCTTAATGTTCTGAAACTGTGAAACACGAGAATGCATACGTAGTGTTGCTTCTTTCATGTTGAATTACTTACCTGGATGATGACAAGCCAGGTATTACAGATTTGGGTTCTTTATGTGGAAACTATAAAGTGTTTTTTAAGAGAACCATTAAATACTTAATGAGGGCAACATATAATGTGTATCACAATATTAAGAATAGAGAAACAGCAAATTAAACTAGAAATGAAATATAAAATAATTTTTAAAAACTGGCGTTATTTAATTGAAAGCCTACAATGATATTTCTAGACTATGTTTCCTCATGTGTTATTAAAGAAAGTGTTTAAAACATCTCATAGAAAAATCTAATGTCATACTTCCTTCAATACCACATCAGTTCTTATACTGACTTTTTTTCTGGCCATCTACTTTTCACTGTTTATGCCACTCAGGGGTGGTGCCTCAAGGTCAAAGTAGTGCAAATTCATACTCACTTCACTGCCAGTTTTGCTCTTCCAAGCAGTTTCAGAGTAAGCTCCAATTCTATTTACAATTTGTCTCTTGTGGGAAGGATGTTGGTTGTCATTTCAGTACTGTGATGTGGAATAGATATGTGCTGTCATGCTTCTGAGAAGTTTCAGGAAAGCAAGCAACTGATTTCTAAACCAGACCAACATTTATTACATATCAACATGAAAGTCATATGAAAAATAAAGAAAAGAAAAAAAGGAAAATTACAAGATGTCCCATATTTTGAATTCTGTCCTTTAAAAATGCTGGAAATTCAGCACTCTTTTCACAAAGAACTATGTGTTTTCCAGCAAATTCATTGGTGTTAGCATTAAGAATTGTTTACTTGTTTTATTTAATAGTTATTTGGGGCAGGTACTGTTTTGCTTATTTGGAGAGGGGTGGTGGTGTTTGTTTGGTTTGGGGTTTTTTTAAGAACTTTTTCTCAGACCACTGTTCATTTATTAGAAACTTTGAACTTTGGAGCTATAAACAGCCATAAGCATAGGGCGGTCAGTCTCTCTCTTCTGCTTATAACTCCTCTTCTTTTTGCCAATGCAGATTCTTTTAGGCATTTTGCTCTTAAATGACCTCTCCCTGTCTTATCCCAGGAGACAGCACAAATGGGATTTCCTAGTAAATGCAAAACTTACAGAAATTATGTGAATGTGGCCCAAATATTCATTCAGTCTAACAGGCAGGAAAACCATCATTCTCTAGGATAATAAGAGCTGACTTTTGTCTTGCCTGTCAGATAATGAAAGGAATCCAGAAAAATCAGTATCAGGAAGGAAGCTCATGGGATGTACAGGAATACTGAGCTCAGTGTCACTTTTCTACTGATTCCTTTTCACAGTACAGCCTTATGCTCCTTTAACAATTCTGGACGGAATTTACTCCAAATCATGGCACCTACAAATATAATAAAGGAAAAAAAAAGGACTTTAGGGTCTTGGTTGGCAGCAAGCTCAACATGAGCCAGCAGCATGCCTTGCCAGCAAAAAAGGCCTATAGCACCCTAAGCTGCATTAGCAGGAGCATAGCCAGTAGAGTGCTGTGTAAAAAAAAAAAAAAAAAAAAAAAAAAAAAAAAAATTATATTTAGGGAAAGAAGAAGGCTGTCAATAGCACAAAACAGTGAGTTTTTCCAGCAATGTGTTCCCTCAAAAAGCTTACTGAAAGTAAATCTCTGTTGTCATGTAAAGGACACATCCCATGTATCATGTCCTGCCTGGTACTCTATTTTGCTGCTTTTATATGATGCAACTTCTATAGTAGCTGATGACATTTTAGTTCAACAGTTAAATGACAAGTAACATTTACATGGCTATTCTCATCCATGTCCTTTACCAACTGAAAAATAACAAGAGCCATTATGATAAAAAATGCAGTCATTTCTGCTGTTAGCATACAATAGGCAACAAAAAAATTCAGAGTATTAGATCTTACTGAATTTTATTTAGCTAGATCAGCTTGGATATAACTAGAACAGAAATTTAGAATAGGTAGAAGGTACAATAATTGGAATTTGTATAGGTATTTTTCAAAAATCCTATCATTTATTTATTTTTCATCAAAACAGTACTACATAAAAATAACATGAACTGATAACAGACAGAAAAACTTTACCATAAGATAAAAGATTCAAATCGCACTGCCATCTTCCTCTGGTTTTCAGTTCTGTGTTTTTCAGGTAGGAAGCATGACAGAGGCAAAGGGGCCCAAAAGTCTCTACACAGGCCAATAGTGAGCTCAAAAGCCATAGCCTAATCTCTTAGTGAAATGTTAAGATGCTAACAATGAAGAGTTCCTACCTAAAAACTATATTTTAGATCTTACATTAAATTCAACCTAAGAACTCCAAGGACTAAACTGGGACAACCCTTCAATCCCTAGTGGTAGCCATTTCCGGTCATCTGGCTAATCATGATAGCAGAGCAAAACTCCTGCCTCTTTAATCAAATATAAAACTCTCAGTACTTTACAGACATACTTTTCCAGAAAGAAAAGGAAGCAGAGTCAGCAGTGACTACCATTGAAATTAAGGGTGAAATATCGCAGAAAATCTGGCCATTATGAAACATCCTGACAGTAAAGATATCTCAAGGATTGTTATGAATCAAGGCATAACATTAAATATATATTTGTGATAAAAACAGTGAAAAACCTATAATTTTATAATTTCAATTTTAGAAATGCCAGTATAAATCATTTTTCTTTTCTGTGTTGCCAGTTTACAAAGCTCATTTTCTCAACCCACTACTTTCTAGTCTTGTTTCAGACTTAAGTCAGAATCTAGTCACAGTGACAAGCTCACCACACATTTTTTTAAAAATCCATTTTAGCAAAGAATGTTAAGCAAATGCTTATCTTGAAAAAATATTAGAAATTGTCATTCTTTCTAAAGAAGTTGTATATTGACAAATGGTTTTAAGAAATACGTTCAAGAACTTGGAGACTGGCTTGTGCCTCCCAAAAAAGGTGTGTACATATGGAATGATTCATATCCAAATACCAGATTTGTATGCACAGATGCAGTTTTGTGCATGTCTGCAAGCTCAGATCAGCCTTCTGTTTTTGAAAAATCAGCATTGCAAGCTGAGCACCTGTTGAACCTTTCCTATTTCTGCTATGCAGTACTTCATTCCAGAAGTAGTTTTTATAGACCTGTGTGTATTGAACAGGTGTAATGGTGACATAACTGCCTCTTTGCTCAGTCACATTTCTTCCTTAGAAATAGAGATCATTTCATAGATGCAATGTCTAGTTTACCTACTTGAGTAAGTGGTACCATGAACTAACCCCTTATTCTGAGAAAGTGTGGAATGGGAATATTATTTCTGGAATCAGCTGTCAGCAACTCATGGCCCAGAGGACTCAAAAGACTCTGAAAATACTACCCACAAGCTATCATTTTATACTGGTATAAGAAGATTGCTTCCAATTCACACCATTGCATATCCGAATACTTCTTGACCTCTCTCTTCCTTGTCAACTCAGCTGTTCTGATCAATATGATTCAGGGGGTAAAGAGAGTTTGTTTGTCCATCCTCTTATAGATGGGAGAAAGAATGACTACATGACATGTACTTACTCCAGCATGATGGGGCCCAGTGTTGAGGTAGTCCATGCACAGTCAGGTAAAGAAGTTTCTTATTCTCCCATATCCCTTTGTGCAGATAATCAAGCCAAATCAGGAGCTAAGTCCATTTTATTTCACTTCCTACAAAAGGAAATTTATTAGAAATTTTGGCTTGAAATATCTATATTTTTTTTCTGTTATATTCTGTTCCACAGTTTTCCCTTTTTGCTTTACCCTTGCACTTCCTTTATTTTTCAGCCTCCTAAATATTAAACACTACACCATAACACAAGGTAAGCTATGAATGTTCATACACACATGATCAGCTATTATCTTTCTAAGCTAAAATCAGATTATGCTGCTAAATAAAAAAATAGGACATTATGTCATAACAGTTTCAGGCAAGTAAAGACATGGCGCATTAAGGAAACTAGATGGACAGGGATTGAACCTTGCAGCTGAATGAGCAGGATAAATGATAACAAGCTTTAGTGATAGCAAGACTAAACAACAGGCTTCACTAAGGAAAAAACCCTCTGAACATCGTATGTTGGCAATGCACAAAGACACAGAACAGATTATCCAGGAGTATAACAACAATGAAATTAGCATTAGTATCTCCAGAGCTTACAAAAAACATTATAAGAAAAAATCACAGATAAGGTATTTCTGCCTGCATATAAACAAGCAATGTTAAACCACCCCTTTCTTAATTTAGAAGTTAAGATTTATTTGTAAAAGCTGTGTGGATTAAATAAAGATAGAATCCATATCCATGGAAGTGGAAAGACTACTATGCATATTATGTTTAAAATGAGAAAGAATGTGGTTAATGAAATGGTGAGAAAAAAACATCAAAGCTTATGCCTGTAAGGAGTAAATGTACATCAATAACTACACAGTATACCACATGCATCCAAACCATCTGAATCACATGGAATAGTCTTTGGTGGAAAAGATATATTTTAATAACAAATCTTGTTGATTCTTGCTATAATGGCATTTCAAATAAACTAACTCAAAATTAATGACAACTTTAACCAGGACAGTCTTCTAATGCCTATTTTGTGGCCCATATTAAATCTTTGTCTCTCTGAAAGAATTTATAAAAGGCAAAACCTGTGACCAACTTGCCTTTGATGAAGACAAAGCCTGTAGGGCAGTTTATTTTTAGAGGCATTCAGTATTTTGGTTTCACTAATGAAGTGCAAGTTGATTAAAACTTGATAGTTATACATAGGTAAGCTATAATTCTTGAGATATAGATGGTTACCCCAGAGCAGAGCAAAGAGTCACTGGTGGAACAGGGTACAAAACCCCCCAAAATTTCATTATTTGAGTTCTGTGTACTAATTAAATAGAGAACTATGCTTTCCACAGCTCTTAGGCCAGTGCCTTTCAACAGAACAGTCAGCTCAGGTCTTGTAGTGAGAAACACCTACCTTCACAAAATATAGCATCCACTTTCAGGAAAAAATGATTCAAATATAAAAAGAAATGTAACTGTCCATTTGTATTATTACCACCATAGCCCTTCAATGACAATAAACCAAGATTATCTGCAGAAGCTTGACTTTGGCTCTGATTTTTCAAAAAAATTAACAGGAGTCAGATAAAATTTCCAATTTTTCTATCTCTTAAATTAAAATCTGATTTCTTAGGTATGAGGTGGCATTTAAGGTTTTGCTTTTCACCTAGCTCATTAATGTTAATAGGTAACAAATATTTCAAAATAAAAGAATGATTGACACTAGAAAATTCTTTTTGCTTAGTCATTCTCCTTATTTGCTAGATAATCTTAACATGATATGATCAAATCTTCTCTTCAGACTTTTCAGCTGATGTGAGATCACACTTGTAAATGCCTTCCATTTCAACCGTGTAAATCCAAATCAGAGAAGATACAGGGATAAAGAATATGTGGAAGTATAACAACACTGTCAAGTCACTAAATGACAGCAGCATAAGAGCTCTTGAAACATTATTTTTCTCAAACCCAGCAGGATTTTTTTTTAAAGAAGCTTCTAAAAACATACATCTTGAGAACTTTTCTGATTGAATTTCTAGTCTTTTTTCCCCACAAAGGCCTTAACAAAGAGGAGCATTTTCTAAGACACATAAGACAACTGAGGACTAGACACCAAGCTGTCTGTTTGGCCCTGCAGAATTCTTACATTATTTTTCCAGAAAACCTGTTTTTTAAGAGGTTTTAGCTTACCACATAACATACCTAGGCTGGAAAGACATATCTTTGTGCTAAATTTCATACTTATTTGAAAACGTGGTTCAGAAGTTCTAGTAATATACCCTCTCTACATCAAATCAAAGAGTCATAATTATCACTACTTGAAGCTCCCCAGTTATTTGTCTAAAAAATTTGAAAAAGATTACATGAAGGTCATAGGTGAAGGTGTGTCTACCACAGCAGCCAGAAAGAAATAAAAAAGACAGAAAGTGAAGCAGATTGAAGTTAAGCGGAGTAAGTGAGTCACAGTCACAGTGAGTCTTACAGTTCCAGGCTGAAAAATAAGTATTAAATTAACATGGATATTGATGGAGACTTGCAGGCAATTTCATTGTTCACAGCAAAGTGGAGGTTAGAACAATTCTAAGAAAGGAAAGATATAGTCACAAAATAAGGTTTACAGTTACTGCTGGTTTCCTCTCATAGGTCAAAGGAATCATTAGGTGTGAAAATCTCATGGTGAAAAGTGACAGAGTTCAAGTGTAATGTAAAACGAAATGTAATCTCCAAGAGCCTTGCAACACAAGTTCTGAAAATTCTTAATGCTGCTTAGATGCTTCACTGCTGGCTTTCATTCCCAGTACTACAAAAATATATCTAGAAATGCCCTTAATATCTTTAAGGTACATAATGCTATTAATAACCTCACTGTACTTTCTTTTAGATACTTAAAAAAGCACCAAAAGGAAATATATTGCTAATTAAGAAAATAAAAAGTCATTAGTTTTTTAATGGAGAAAATAAAGTCATTAGTTGTTTTTAAGAATTTTCCACAAAAGTTATTCATTAAAATAGATCAATATGTCTGGTTTTAAAAAATCATAGGTTTGAATCTGAATACAAAGTTCATATAACCAAGCAAGCAATCACATACAACAGTCATGACTTAAAGGGTTACCCAGTATGCCGGTGTGTAGAGATCACCACTGTGAGTTCGTAAGATTCCATAAGACACAAGGATGCAGAAGCTTTATCCTCTAAATTTCTCTATTACAGATTACCACAAATACCACAAAATCACCACTAGCAAAGCAAATGTAACATATATATATGTATCAAGCTACTACAAATTACTATCAGCAATAATATAATATCAATAAAAGGTATAGGAACAACCAATAATAGCAGTAATCAATTGTATAGCAACAATCAGTAACAGCAACAGCCAAGTAGGTACATACCACTACAGCTTGCTATAAACTTATTAGTGAAGGAACTTATCAACAACATTAACAGCAGATATAATAGATTACTTACATGGAGATAAACCATACTTATATGGGAGGACAAACTGATCCCAGAGGGGAACCCAAATGTCCCAGAGGTGGGATGATAAACTGAACTGACCCCAAAAGGGGGCCCAAAGGAAGGCCAGTAAGATAACAGACAGAGCGTCCCTTCAGAGGTGATCCACGTCAGAGTCTGGAGTCAGCTGGGCCTCCTCAGGGACAGTCCAAGCTCTCGTAGAAAGCTGCTGCAGAGAATTCAGCCTGCTTAGGAAAAAGAAGTACGTCCAGCACAGGATGTTCTCAGAGAAAGAGTCTCTAGTTGGGATAAAAATTAAGTCTTTTTTGTAACATAAAAGGGTGTAAGACATACTACTTCGAGCAGCCAATAGATGCTGTTAATTTTGATTTTTCACCTGTAACAACCAGCAAGTGACAATGTTTTCTGTTCTTTCAGAGCAATTTTAATTTTCCAGACTGTTTTTCACCTTCTCAGATGATAAGGTGCTGTTTCAGGTCCTTATTTTTGCACATGTTGGTGGTATCTTGGGGTGTCTCTGGCTTCCAGTTCCCCCAGTTTGAAGTTGTACTTCAAAGATGCCAGCTGCATTTTTCAAGGATGTTTTTGGTTCACAGGGCTAGTTCGTAGGCTCCAACTTCCCGGCTGGCAGGTCTTCCTCTGGCAGTATTTTTCAGCAGACATTTTCTTTGTCACAGTAATATTCCCCTTCTAACCAGGCCACCTTTATTGCTGCTCACATCAACAACATATTCTTAAGGACTTAAGGGTTATCTTTGAAGAATTTTCTGCTGTCATCGCTACTTATGCAGCCCTAGCAAGGTCTGATCACCTAAGACAATTCAGAAGGACTGAGAAAGGGGACAGGAGGGAAACCAGAAAATATTTTAAATTCAAGGTATACAGACTAAGTAAAAGAAAGCCATTCACATACCTATTAAGCCTTCATTAGAGAGTTACAAGTTTTTCTTCTCCTTTCAGTAAAGACCTCAACCCTCAGCACTTAGCTTGATACTGAATTTTCATAAATTTGGAAATCCCACTGGACCAGGGAATGGACTATCAGATAAAATCTGTGTCAGCAGGTCTGAAGAACAAAACATTTTTCTTTCTATAGTTATCTAACAGTAAACAGATGCACATTTAATGATTTGCAGACAGAATAAAAGACTAAGAAAATGGAGGAACAATTGGTCTTACCATGCAGTCATCTACCCAAGCAAGCTATTTCCATTTAAATCAAAAAGCGTTGCTTACCTGAGCAAGAACTTCCCATCTACATAACTTGCAAAGATGGAATTGAAGTCATCCCAGTAAAGTATTACTTAAGAGTAAATGGACAACAGATAAATCATCTTTCAATGAGATAAGCAAAATTTTAACAAAATTTTATATCTGGCAGTATATTAAAAGTATCATACAGAAATCCTCCTGAGGAATCAACATTTGAAATACTCTCCAGGTGACAGAGCACTTTCTCCCTGCTGTATTTATTGTAATGTCTGTTTTTTTAATTGTATTTTTTCTTGTTTTTTGCAGAATTGCTTGTTTTGCCAATTTAATTACAGACCTAAGTTTGAAACAAACTTTTCTCCATGGTGCATTCTATCTAGAATAGAACTCTATCTAGTTTTCTTGACTTGAAAAATCTACTTAGGAGCATAGTTGGAATAAACATTTATATACATTTACAAGTTTTTCTAAGCATTTAGATGTTCATCTACTACAGAGTCTCTTATACTACATGAAAGCCATTTGTGTTCAAACAGTTCACTGTTTAGGTAAGGAGGAATGTAATTGTGGATTTTGGCAAGGACCGTGTTTCTTATTTAATAGACTTCCCACAATATTCACCTAATTAAGAGCTAACTTCAAACAGAAGATACTAATGTTGAAAATACAGAACCTTAGGAGTTTCAGGTAGTCACATTACCATGCACTAGCATCAAGGGATGAAAGTATATTCTTATCCCTATGTTATTTTCAGGAGGTTCATGAAACCTGAGGGCTGCTTCTGGCAATTCACCTGGATGCCCTTTTTCCCTTTTATCAGTTCCACTGTGTTTTACAAATGTACAATGGCCTGTGGTGGCAGAAGATCACCCACAGAGTCTAAATCTAAGTCCAGCAGGGCACAGAATACACGTATGCAAGGCATAAATCTCAGGAGAGACAGAAAGTAACTTTTTCAGAATTACAAGTAGAAGGGCCAGATTGTGACATTGGCCTGCACTGGAGGGGGTATGGAATGATATTTGCTTGTGGGAAAACACACTGAGCCTTCCTGATTTCTGTAGGAGTTCCCAGCGCTCTTTAGATGGTGTGCTTATACTATCACACCCTGGTATTTTAGCAAGCTCTTCCCTATATGTCAAGCCAACCATAACATCAAAGGGGAACAAGAATAAAGAACAGTCTGAAGTGTGTCATGCACATAGGCGGCAACAGAACCCTTTTCGCCTTCTTCATTCCTGCAGGTTTCAGGAATTCATCAGGGCCAGGAACAATCTGTTGTTTGTCGGGTTCAGCTACAGAGTTTTAAAAAAACTACCTACTTAGAAATAAACCATAGCAAACTAAGTCACCATGAACTTTTTACATCTGTTCAATACATAATAATGAAGTGCAGGCTCATGGAATCCCCTTATTTTGCCAAGTCATTAGTTACATTGGCAAAGTTGATTTCAGGAAAAGGCAATGACATTGGACTGAAAATGATGTTTACTCTCTAGTTCTGTCACATTGTTTTATTATTACAAAAGTAAGTTCTAAGCCTCAGATTTCTGATGCCAGAAAGTATACATAGACAAGTGGGATGCAGGAGAGTATGTTGTTCCTTGAGAAAAGTAGGGTCTTGCTTCCACTGCAGAATGAAAGCACTGAGAGGGAAACAAGGCAAATATATAACACCACGGAATTTCATATTAACAAATTCAGGAGGCTTAAAAATAAGCTAGTAAAATGTAGGCACCCTAGACAACTGTGCTTTGCTGGTGAAAGTACTTGACTTAAGTAATGGTGCTTCCCACCCAGCAAGTCAGAGTCATTTGTTGTTTTGTGGTAAAAAAGTCACGCATTTTTACTCAGAATTAAAAGACACAAAAAACTGATAAACAACAAACAAATAAGAAAGCACATACAAAGCAAAGTGCAGAACAAGGAAACCACACAGTTAGTTGTAGCTGCTACCACCTTATTCACAAAACTAGTGGGATCCTATGGAAGACAGCTCTGAAGAGCAGAGGAGCTCATAAAAACTGGCAGGTCTTTAAAAGACAATGTCCTCCAAGTACAAGAATAGTCCATCCCAATATTTAAGAAAACAAGCTGAGATATCAGAATATCCATCTTAGCTAAGCATGAAACTCAAGGCAGAGCTCAAATGGAAAAAGGCACTATATATGAGGTAGAAACAGGGACAGACTACAAACAACAGAGTTAGGAAATCCAAAGCTCAGAGTTGAGAGTTGCTAAGGGACATTAAGGGCAACAAGATCTTCTATTGCTACATTCATAGTAAAATGGTGAATAAGGAAAATGTGGGAACATTTGTGGGCCTTCGTTGCACTGATAAACCTTAATGGCCTTGATAAGTTTCACCTGAGGTCTCTATCCACCGCACTCCTTTGCCCACTGCTCCAGGAGCTGCATTTCAGCTCAGGTCTAGACCTTTAGTCCTTGCCTGAGCTGCATCATATATATCCTTGCCTCCACCCTTGTCTCTGGTCCTGTTTTCTGGCTGAACTTCTACACTGTAGATAGTTTGCCTCCTGGATAACCCCCTCTGACTCCTGCCTCTTGTCCCATCTCCCGCTGCTAGGTGGACCCTGGGCCCGGTTTACTATCTCACCTTGTTCAGAGACAGACTCAGGCTGGCCTAGCAGCAGCCTGCTAGTACCTAGGAGTGGCTACCAAGAAGATGGAGCCAGGCCCTTCAACAGCACACAGTGGAAGCACAAAAACCAACAGACATAAGTTGAAATAAGAGAGGTTCAGACTGGATGTAAGGAAAAACTTTTAACCCATGAGGCCAGTCAGGCAGTGGAGCAGGTTTCCCAGAGAGGTTGTGCAGTCTCCATCCTTGAAGGTTTGAGACATGACTGGATAATGCCCTGGGCACCCTGGTCTGACCTTGTAGCTAACTCCCCTCTTAGCAGGGGATTGAACTTGAGACCTCCTGAGGCCCCTTCCAAACTGCATTACCCTATGATCCTACAATTCTACCTCTAAGAAAATGAGGGTTCTCACCTGAAGCATACCTGTTCATGTTGATACAAGGCAAACCCTGTAGTAGAAGTTCATGTTTTAAATATTGTGCTACTCTTAGAAATCCTTTTCACAGTGTACATATATAGAATCAAAAAGCTTACAGTCGACATTAAGACAAAATTTAAGAAGTGTATATAAAAGACAAAGGGAGTGCCAAAAGTTAACAACACTACTGAACACACGATTACACAAATCACAGAAACAGAGAGGAGGCTGGACTTAAGGCTTGGAGAAATTTGCTCATTATAAAAAAAAAATCTAATAATAAAAGTAATAGTCATTATGAGTAGTCATTTGAGGTCACCTGTAAATCAGTTATAACTGAATGGATCATAATTGCCTTTGTATTACATAATAACCAATCCAATCAAGGGAATGACAAAAAAAATGAAAAAGAAAAAAAGTACCCCCAAATCTACTGGAAGAATGGCTACTCCCATTACTAGAACGCAAGAAACGTGGACTTTGTAACATGTTACACCATAGTTCTTTTCTCTAACTCTAGCATATTCCCCAAAGAAGCAGAGCTATTCTCTTTCAACAGTAATTCTCCACTTTTTTTTTTCCGCCAAGTTTGCTCTCACTGCTGTGGTCTTCACCATCCCCACGGCCCCACAAGCTTCTCCATTCTTTCTGCATTGCTGCCGTGACCATGTCTGCCCTCCCAGCTGCTTGTCCTGCCCCTGTATCCCAGTTTATTGGCTATCATCCCACACAGTTATACTAGCATGCTTCACAGATGAGGTGCGTTTCCTCATTTGGGAACCAGTATCACTGTCTTCCAAAGAACTTGCACTGAACAATTGCACCTTCAAACTAACTAAAATTAATTGTGTGTTCTTTCCAATCTAAATATGCTGAATCTTGGAAACATCTCAAAGCAGATCTCTGATTTTCTATATAATCTGCTAGATACATTGTCTTTTGTCAAATGCCTTAAAAAATGTTTGGGTTTTTTGTTTTGTGTTTCATTTGACTTTTTAGGTATCTGGCTTAACATTGGCAACTGAGACAAATTTTCATTAGCACTGGATCTGAGAAAAACCCCAAAGTGGTAAAGAAACTCCTGGTAATATATTCTTTAATGGACATTGTCACTAACATTATTTTGATACAGGATCTTACTAATGCAGAATTAAACAGGGATAAGAGAAAAACTCCTTATATCACAGGAATTACACTATTAGTAATAAAATGCCATATTTCTATCTTTAAGTCCCAGGAATAGCACTCGTCCCCCCCCCCGCCCCCCAATATATAGAATACATATTTAGATAAAATATATATTATATTGATATAGTTTCAGAATTAAAATGTGTCATCCATCTGAGGAAATTCACTTTAAAGGAATTTAGCAGTCAAAATGAGAAGCCACATGAGAAGCCAGCCACAGCAACTGATACATTATTTAGGACTAGTATCTTCAGATAATAGTAACCAACATGGATTAGGGCTTAGAGTTTGATTTTTAACAAAAAGAATCTTGGATGCAACTGTTTGAACTATTCAAGGAATAGTTTCATATCACAGAAATCAATAGGGAAAGCAGCATAGAAATTTTGTAAGATAGTTTACACTCTGTGTGGGTGGGGCTAAGAAGTTAAAGACAGAAGAATAAAGTACTGTGACTCATAGACCTCTTCCTCTGGAACCCATATGTTTGACTCATTCAGTTCCCTTTCTTCCACAGAGATGACAATGGTTCCATACTATGCAAGCATATGAGACTAATAATAGCATCCATCATCATAACCATGCTATTAAGGCAGATGAGGACATCAGGAGTAGTAAGAGAACAGCATTGTACATAAATCAAAGAAGCCTAGCAGACAAAAAAAAATTATAGAGGGATTCATTGCAAATCCTGTGCACTGACTTCTCATAGAGTCTCAGTAAGGAAATGATCAAAGCCAGGATCTTGGAACCGATTCTGATATCAGCAGAAAGGGCAAAAGAGAAAGTTACAGGATGGGAAACAAGGTGCTGCAGAAGTTCCATCAACTGGGGAACAAGCTTCAAGGAATAGCAAGAAACAAAAAAGCCATAGGAAGAAATTAAATTGTTCTATCTATAGCATGATAGCTAGAGAGTTTGACAAAGTGTTGGAAGAATAAATGTTTTCCCTAAAGCAGAAATGTCAGTGTATCCTCACTAGACCTAGCTGTGTGCCAAGAGCTTCAACAGTTCCAACAAGGTGTACAACAGTATCCAGTCTATCATTTTAAATTTAAGAAGTGATTTTGAATCACTGAGGACCAATGTTATAATATGAAGGTCAAAAGATTCAAAAGAAAAGAACAACATACACTGCTGCACGTAAGAGGTCTGAAAAGAAAACAACAGGAGTAGAGAGAGAAAGAAATAGCACTATATTGACTGTTATTAATTTTAAGTATGAACATGAATCAGTAAAGAAACAGCAAATTAAAACTGACAAATTCGCAACGGCAAAAGTACCCTCTAAGGTAGCAAATAGAAGGAAGGTGTATTTGTTGTGAAAAAGAAGTTCACAGCCTAAATGTTAACACTGTATTGTGTCAAAAGTCAAACATCTACTTCTCAGCATGCCTCCCCTAGAAGTTGAAAAGGGAAAAGGGGAGTGCCTCAGAAAACTGGACAGCCAAGGTTGAGCTGCAGGTAGCCAACCCAGACACATGCTGTTAAGCAGCACAGGGAAGAAAAAAAAAAGAAAAAAAAAAAAAAAAAAAAAAAGGAAAGCAGTTTCACTTCCAAAGTATCAATGCTGCAGCTCAAAAAGAAATTGACACAATGAATTAAAAAGATACTGGTAAATGATTTCAAATTATGAATATTAGAGAAAACTAGTGTAGAAGTTATATGAGTTAACAGTAAAGACCACAGATGATTAATCTACTCTAGATATTAATAAAAGACTAAATATTCATGTATGTGAATGATTTATATTTAAAGACGTTATGACCTGCTTAGTTATCATTGATTAATCAATGATAATTAACAAGTGATTAATCAATGGATCTCTATAGAATTGAAAGAAAACAAGTTCTTACCTGAAAATAAGAACGTACATAAGCAAACATTCCAGAAACAACTGAATACAGGAAGACACTATTTGGCAAGAAGTATAATTCAATCCCAATACACAGACAACTATGAAGACTGACACTCTTATGGAGACCTGTAGAGTCGAGAGGACATGGCAGAGGCGCTGCCAGAAAGCCAGGCAGGGCTGAGATCGTACAGAATTATGCCAATGGGCAGGTAAGAGCAGGAGAGGGCGATGCTTACATCAACCAAGGCTTAGTGCAGGTAAAAATCTGAAACTCTAACTACATCACTCAAATAGCTGTCAACAGTATACTCGATGATACAGTACAGTAGTGTATGACTAATTTCTCGAAAAAGGCACAAAGTGATCAATTTCCAGAATTATTTCTATTAAAAAAAACCCACCCAAACCAACCAAAACAGAGAGAAAAAAAAGGGTTTGCTTTATGCCATAATATTCACTGGAGCAGCAAAACAGCTTCAGATATTCAAAATAGGCGCAGGTGCACAATTCAACAGCTTTCCTTTGAGGCGATACAGATGGAGCTTGGCAAGAACTCTGACACGGTAGGCCAGGGGTCAGGCAAGGCTGGCTGTGCGCGTACAGCAGCCACAGGATGCGGGGGAGAAATGCATAATGCAAACACCGTCACTGCCGGGAAAACACTCAGTATCAAAAAGGTACAGAAGTTGACCAAAATCATAATTACTCTGGGGAAAGCACACAATCATTAGGGTGCTATACCAAACAAATTTGCAGAGGTGATGAAGGCATGGGGCACCTTAGGGATCACTGTGGAATAAACAGCAGCCAGCTTACATTGCACCACCTCCTTCTGACGAAAAGGACCAAAGAAGAAATGTTTCCTATGCAAAGTACAAATCAGAAGAGCAGAAAGCTGAATGGGTCCAAATCGATCATCTCAGTGATAGCTATAGCAAAGAAAAATACAGGAAAGAAACTGAATTTTTGTATGTCCAAATGTCTTAATAATGTACTATTGTAGGAATACTACAGCTACCAATAAGGGCTGGGTGATATGATATTCAAGTTACTATATTCACTGTATAAGGTGATCAAGTGATGCACTGGCAAATGAAGCTGGATTAGAAAAGCAGCCAGCCAACCTCCAGCATGGCATTTGACAGTTGCTGATGCTTGTAAATGCCCTTTGCATCTCATCTGCAGAAGGTGGGGATTTTTTTTTTTTTTTTTACTTTTCCAGAAGAAAGCACATGAGGTGCTGGAGGGACTGCACAGAATGGATGTCATAACTGACGTAATTCCAAAGTATAAATTCACAAGTCAGCAATATAACAAAAAATTCATAGCACCACCTAATAAACATTGTATTTGCAATATATACCTGAATCTGCACTCATAAAAAAGCAAGTGGGAATCGCACACTTCAAAAACATTTTAGGAAAGAGGTAGCAGACATGAAGCAAGATCAAAGGAAAAAAAATCAATAGATTTTCCAGTATATGCACAATTTGTCAAATATTTTGGGAGAGAGTAAAAATGCCTAGTGACATGAATTTGTACTGTAAGGCTTGACATTTGCCACAGCATCAATGTTCAATTAATGAAAATGCCTAGAACTTAAGCAGTTTGCATATCCTGCTGTTTAGTAAACCTCACTCACTCTCCATGCATGTCTTCCTTACTTTTTGTTACTGTTATCCTGCATGTTGTACAGAAAGTAAGTGCTGAATGCAGAATTAATACTTTCAACTACGCACTGCTATATCATTAATTTCAAAATACCTAGTATTTTTAAGCCTACCCCTTACTTTGGGGTAAATAAAGGAAGTCCCAGAACGTGTTGGTTTTGTTAGGATCCTCCTGGATAAAACACTATTACAATCCTGTTTTGCAAATTTTGAGAAGCTTAAAATATTGTAAAAGTCAGGAAATTTGAAGAGTTGGAATTCAGATGTTATGTAATTTCGTTTCAGAGTTTTCATCTCTACTGTTTTTTGAAGATTTAAGAAAATAGATGAATATCAGCCTTAAAGAAGATTTTCTAGCTTGTGAAATCCCAGTAAATTAAACAATCATTTCCAATGTATATCACAGTACTAATAAATACAAAAAGAAATATTCGTTGTTACACAATAGATTTAAAATAATTTCAGAGGCTATAGAGATTAGCATATGCTTTCACTACAGAGCAAATCCATCATTGAGGGTAGGCTTAAAAATATATGGTTGTGGATAAAGACTGAAAAAGTAGTGGTTGTTCAGTCCAGAAAAGAGAAGATTTCGAGGATGACTTGCTTTCAAATAAAGGAATGGCACTATAGCCGGGTTCACAATCAATCATTTTCCAGGAAACTGGCGAATATCAACAAGAAATAATTTTCATTTAGAGCAAAGACATACGTTGGACATCAGGAGGAATATTTTCTAACAATAAATGTTGAAATACCAGAACACGTTCATAACTTGGAAATACCCCCCCCAGGGAAAGGTTAGATAGATACACTTAATTTTTTGTCACTGGATAGACTAAGATAATCTCTTGAAGTAATTTTGAGTCCTATATTACTATGATAGCTCCCAGAAGCAATTCAGGGGTTGTTATATTTTCTTTCCATTTAATAATTAATATTTTCATATGGCATTTCTTTTAATATATTTAGGCATTTGTCTCTGCTACTGATTAATTTCTCACTTTTTTAACTATATACTGAAATGGAGATTATAGTTAAGATAAAAATAAATATTTTGGGTCTTTTCAGGTTTTTTTATGATCAAATCACTAATGAGTGAGTAAAGCTTATTTTAGGTTTGTGATACTTCTTTTTGAATAGCCCTTGTATTTCTGAACAAAGTTCGATCCACTTCTTATGACCTTTTGCCTCCTAACACAGTATTTATGACTTCTTAAATATATTTTTCATAAATCAGTAACTCACACCTCCAGTTTTTGTTTCAGTTTTTGACAGTTTAAGTTATCACTTGTCTGCTGTAACAGAGAGTAAAGCTGTTTTCATTGTCAGTCAAATCTTAATCTACTACTGCACTTTTGTTAAACTATGTAATAGTCTGTGTACAGATTATATCTACTCATCTTTGAGTGCTTCTTGATTTCAGTATTCCAGTCATTCACTCAAAGTTTGAATTTATTTTAATGATACAAATCTATACCTTGTCATAAAGTCTTGATACTGCTGATCTTTGTTGTTGGCATGCTGTAGTACTTTGCAGTGAACTGCAATGGAAGATAAACTTACGAAGGCAACTTTGTCTTCTCCTTTATTTTCTTTTCATATATAAAACTAGTAGAGACAGAGCAATCTCACTTGCATGAAAATTCTAGGTAGGAGGATGTATCCACAAAATAAAAACTTCTTGAGGTATCACGAGTAAGACCCTGCCTCCAGAGGAAAACAGATAGCAAACAAATCCTTGTGCAGAGAAGGATGACACCAAAACAACCAATTCAGCAAGAACAGCTGTTATCCAGAATGAACAGCAGAGTCAACACACAGTCTAAATCCAAAAGAAACAAAATGTTGAAAGAAACAAAATGTTGAAAGAAACAAAATATTGAAAGAAACAAAACGTTAAAAGAAACAAAACGTTAAAAGAAACAAAACGTTAAAAGAAACAAAAGTGTTTGCAGAGGCATGGCTATTTTTCAAGATTGTGAAAGAAAAGAAATGGATTAATAGTAGGTTTACTACAAATCATACTTAATGTTTTATTCTTGCCTATATAGCAGGTTCTCTGGAATATGATGATCATGCAGCTGAGTGAAGGATTATCTTATCTGTATATTATATTGAAAGTCAAAGTTATTGTTCCATGAATGCATACAATTCTTACCAATAGACTGTATAGCGTGCCTAGAGCAAGTACAACTGGTACACATACAATATAAAATGAAACATTTCATGTAATACCTAAAATTACGATAACTTCAAACAATATGTTACAAAATGGCAAATCCTTCAAGATTTAAGCCTAATGAAATCAAAGATACATAGGCTTAAAACTACTATTCGAGTTCTGCCAGCCATACTATTAACTTAGTTGGATATTTTTCATGTTGAATAGATTCTACTCATAAATGTCATCACAGGTATATTTGTTCACCAGAATGTGTGTTAGTAATTTCAAACCTCTGAGCAAAGGTCCCCCGTTGTGACACTTCTGCTGTGATCAGGATGTCAGTGTGTTTTGGGATTTCAGCTACCATGGCAGCTAAAATCCCAGACAGAAGTTAAGTTTCATTTACTAGTTTTTGATAATTCTAAATGAAAGGAAAAAACTGGAAAGAAAGAAAGAAAGAAAGAAAAAGAAAGAAAGAGCAACTAGCTTTCTGAGTCCAGCAATAAGTTATTCCTTAAATTAGTAGCCACTTCTCAGCAGTATCTACCAAAGTCCTTTACTGCAAGCATCTTTCTTTTTGAATCCAAATTACCTGGGTATCCCACCGTAAATAGGAATTGTCATTCGATTAATAATAGGTGTAAAGAAGCGTAACACCGTAAAACAGTTACCACAATGCTTGATTTGTCTGATTTATTCTTGCTGTTTTCTAGTCAGTTTGGAATGATGAATGCTTTCTTTTCATTATTCTCTATTTAGAGCTATGCTTCTCATTTTCTCTCTCATATTGAGCTGGCAAAAGGTGAGAATTCACCTTTGGGACAATTGAATTACTAAAAAAAAATCAAACATGATTTTAAACTATAGATGAACATATTATTCCTCTTTATTCATACGTTCTTTCCTCCTACGAATCCTTGCCAGCCCTTCTCACACAGTGACAGCACCATCTCTGCATGATCAAAATACAATACAATGAGTTATAGTCTTTTTTTATTTAGTGGCATTTCTATTTACAGAAATATCTAAAATTAATAAAAATAGGAATTTCTAACTATTTTAGATTTAGGTTTTCACCTATTGTGAGTTTTACATTTTAAGAATTTTAACACATAAAAAAAGGGTGATGTTGGATCTTCAGGTTTTTCTTTTGTGGTGATTTCACTGGACGTCCAAATTCTTTCACAAAGATGATATTTGTGATTCAAGTGGTCCAGTAATCTGAAAATTGTCTAGTCTTACAAATAACTTTACTCCCTGCCCATGTGTAATTTCACAGGGCAGGCTTCATACAAACTGGGTCACTGCAGAATCAGTTTCCAAATTCTTCAAGTCAGCCTAACTAATACTTTTAGTCTTGATCTTTTGCTGAGCTTCATGCAATGAATTCTCTGCATATACTAAGCCCCAGTGTTATTAGCACTGGGTTTGGGGCTCTACTTGTTTTTTCAACTCATTGGGTGCTACTTCCAATTAAATTCACTGGATTGAAATTAAGATGGCATTTAGGGAAGCAGTTATGGTTTTCTGTACTTCAGAAACTAAGCAGGAAATTCTGGAAAGAAAATATGAAAGGAAAAAAATGAATGCAAGGCAATGTGAGCAGCAACAGTACTCATGATCTATCTTCTTCTTCAGTTTTTGTCTTGGTATTTCTACAGCGTGTTTGAACTCGCACATAATCCCTCTTTGACTTTCTGCCAACTTTCCCTGACCATGACATTTTTTATCTCTTCAGTTCAGTCTCCAATTTTTGAAACAGAATATAATACTGGAAATCTAGTTTCAGTTTTAAAGGTACCAATGGAAAATTATTATAGTCTTCCCAAGATAACCTCAGTTACACCTTTAAAAGAAAGCAGAGTTGCGATTTCTCTGCATAATATCAGGGTGGCTTTGGTTCCACCGAAAACTGTTTACAAAAGAGGTAACATTCTGTGACTGTGCCTCTCAACACGGCTGCCAGCTTTGTAAAAGAGGTTGCCAGGACTGGCTTGCTATAAAGCTCAAGGAAAGAAGCACCTAGACATCAAAAGTCTAGGGTACATTTCCACTACAAATTCTTGAAAGGGAATCCTTCAGCCTTATCCTTGATTATTCTGCTACAGTTTTAGAAGTTTGAATCCCCTTCTTAAATCCACCAGAGAGGGCCTGGAAGTCCAATATGCATTTCCTAAGCTTCCCCATACACAAATACACTGATGATAACTCCGTGTAGCTAATTATGTCACCTGAGTAAAACACATATAATTAAAAAGTAGAAAAATGCAAATTTGTTACAAACTAAAAAAATAGGTAGCAAGAATGCAGTGTGTCTTTCTAAACTCCATAACCATCACATTTGTTTTTCTGTTGTCTACGTCCCTCACAAAGTTTCTCAGTCTCATTTGCTCAGTCCTAGATACAGTATTACAGCATGAGATACTCTTCCTTTCTGCTTATAGGACAGGTAGATAGTGATTGCCTTTTGGTTTACTTTTACCTACTGCCTCTAGTTCCCTTTTTTGAAACCATAACAGAAGTTAAAGCTTCCACCTATGGTAAGCTTTAAACATCTGTAACCGGTGTGATTGCACTAACAGGTACACAACTGCCCCTGCTATTCCCTAACTGTTGTACAGGACTATCACCTCTCCTCGACTGAGTGACCACAAAACACATGCTGCTGACAATAGGCCCTTATTTAAGCATTTATGTATTAAACTACACATCCTACAGGAGATACAAATACAAACAGCATTATGGCTAGTAGAAAGATGGGTCTCTTCAAGCATTTTTTTCCTATTCTTTCCCTGAAACAAGTCAGTCTTGGGATACAATGGCCAGGGGCATGATGGCTGGTGCATGACTACGAAATCAAAAGCAGTTGCATGAATGGATGGCAGGAATCTTGCTAGCATCTTAACAAGATACACTAGTATTTAATACCAAGAGAGTTATGCTGTTGTCACAAGAATTGTCAATGCTGACTTTTCATATGATGTGTCTTCCAGGCAGGTAATGTGTTTATATGCATGCTCCCACATAATGCATACGCCGTATATTTAATGCAATACTGGAATTTAACTGCGCTGAGGTTATATGCCAGCTTTTTAGCAATGCACAGTAACACTATGAAAGCCATCTGTTAAAACTGTGGTAAGATTATAGGCACTTAAACTGCTAAATGTTATTTGCCTGTCTTTTTTAGTTCTCCTTTCTGTTCACTGAGACTCACTGGAGCATGTATAGTATTCTGTAACTCACTGAAATAGGAGGTACAGTATTCAGACTAGTCTGCTATCAAAGAAACAGTATTATTTTGTCATTTTTCCTAAATAAGTCTCAGACCAATTGAAAATTATGCTACCTGGAGGCCACTGTTATTGCTTGACTCTCCAGTGATGGCCAGCTCAAAATTTAGGAACTTACATGTTGTTACTCATCCCAAACTTACGCTTGCTCTTGTGGTATGAAGAAAGTGGTTAGCCAGAAAAGAAGTACTGGTTAAGGTCAAGTTTGACTTGTTTGATATCAATTCCACTCATCTCATCAAGATTTTTTTCATAAGGGAGTTGCTCTCCAGAAAGACTGATGTTGTCTTCTTCAAGGAACTGCGTGCCTCTGTGCTAACTCAATCAAGCTAGCTCAACAAAACCAACCCAAGTTGGAGGGAAAGCAACAATACTGTAAGAGGAAGGAGGTGCACTCAAAACCAGAATATTGTTTATAGCTTTTTCTTCTTTCTATTCTGAAATAAAAGTATAAAAGCTAGAGAATAAAAGATGTGCGGAGAAGTGGTAGCTTTAAGAGTAAACTGAGTGATGTCCCTAAAAATCAAGGATTCTTACAGAACTTGTTGCACCCTTCTCACCTAAGAAAGTTTAAAGTTGGTTTTTTTTCACCAAATAAATTACAGTTGCAAAAAACCACCCACCCTTAAATACCCATGTTTCTTCTTGAATTCTTCTACCAGTTGTGTGAAACATTCCAGAAAAGCTGAAACCTTGTTCTCTTTCAAGATATCAACCAATCGAACTATGAGGTCTAATAGAGAATCCATAGTTTGTAAGTAAGATATCAAATGTTATGTCACCAGGACAGGTTGTAAAGTATAAAGCCCCACACTTTGCATGTTAAAATTAAAGTAAGCTATATTAACCCTAATGGTAAGATTTTTCAAAAGCCTCAGTTTTCATGACTGCCAGAACTGAAGTTTAATGCAAGTCCACACAAAATGCAATGAAAGCCCACTTTTTAATACAAGTTCAAAGAAAATGTTATTTGTATTCATCTTCCTTTTACCTATGGAAAGAGAACAAGACTAATATGGAATAAGAACATGGCTTCATAAACTAATTTCAGATTGCTCTAGCTACACTGCAGATACTAGCTTTGCTTCAAACATAGTCTGCAGACATTTTGAAAAAGAATACGTACTCCTTTTTGGAATTAGGTCTTCAAACTGTTTTGAGAGACTTTCATTAAAAAAAGCTGGTTATATTTTCTTTCTATTTGAGCCCAGTAAAGGGACACCTACAAATGTGAGTCAAAACAGCATTTTCCAGCAAGGTCACAAGATTTTCTCACAGACCTCGCCAGTCTACTAAAACCCAATCCTTCAAAATTTAACATGTAGTCTCAACTTTATTGCTGTGCATCCTATTGAAGTTAGTAATACTTCTTACAGTGGAAAGTATATACATGAATATTTACAGGATTGTTGCCTGACTATGCAGAGGGATAGCTTGTTAGATAAGGAGAGAAGGAAACAAGCACCCTTGTACTCATACCTAGGTATAGGAAGTGGTGACATATTCTAGCAAATTCCTGAGAGAAGTAGTCTATATATGAAGTGACAGATCCAAGTTTTATAGGCTCCCTAATAAACCACAAAACCTGTTTTCTGACAGCAAAAACAATAGGCTTAATACTCCCTTGAAAAGCACATGTATGAAATCTTAAAGTAAACACTAGTATTGAACAAGCTGCATATGTAAGAGGAGTGGTAGGGTCTGTCTGTCTACTAAACTCCATGGCAGATACGGCAGAGGAGATAGCCTTCCTGACTTTACACAATGACATTTCTTTATGTAAGATGAATCGGATAAATTCCAACTATTTCAATGTGAAATTAAATTCTTATATATCTTATAATTTTTGGATAAGAAAATAGTTCAGGAATGCTGGACATCTTTAATGATTAATGTTTGTGATGCCTATACACGTACCTCTCAAGGGTAAATTTTCTGCATGGTTCATTATTAATGGAAATTGCATGCCTAACTCCCTGTACACCATGCAGAAAATGTGCTCCTTTACATCTATCATGATAGAAAAATTAGGAAAATATTTATTTTCCTATATTAAAATTATATTCAAAGTATCTCTGATAAGTAGCTAATAAATATGCAAAACAGCTGAAGAGAAAAAGAAGTAAAAGTGGAAAGAGGTTCTAGCAACAGCTTATTCTCGACACAATAAGGTGATCTTAATGTAAATAAAAGCATTCTTTAAGGTTATATCTTCTTATACTTTCAAAACACAAGAGTATATTTTCTTTGTTTCTCCAGTAGTAATTATATTACGTTATATAAAGCATATTATGTACTTAAAACTACTATTAGAGAAGCAAAGAAAAAACCCCACGGATAATCTTTTTCCTACATTACAGAAACACATTGAAAAAGCATTTCTAGAGCAAGCAAGGTATAGAACCACAGTAGTTTATTAAACCTTGATATGAAGGAGTTCCCCATTTTAAAAATCTTGACTCTTGATCAGACAGGTCCCCCTTCAAAATACTGGTAAGTAATTTAAATGTTTAGTTTCTGAATAGTGTTGCTGAAGTCCACACTAAACCTTCTCACTGCCTTACATATGAAACTTCAGTCAAATAAAACAGAATCATAGACTATGTCAAGTTGGAAGGGACTCATAAGGACCATTGAGTCCAACTCCCTGCTCCTCGCAGGACTACCTAAAACTAAACCATACAACTAAGAGCGTCGTCCAGATGCTCCTTGAACTCTGACAGGCTTGGTGCTGTGACCACTTTCCTGGGGAGCCTGTAGCAAAATAAAATAAATGTGAGGTGTCATGAGATAAAAGAATATGTCATTTAACTGATATAAAATGCAATATCTCAGAAGACCTATCACAATAGTAAGCATAGCATCAAAGATATGGCCAGGGAAAAATATTTTTTTAAATGAATAAAATTTTGTTTACAGTATAAAATACACACAAATATACCATGAAAAATCAGATAAACAACAGTGGAGGGCAGAAAAAATTCCCCAGAAAAATAGTATGGCTTATATCGGGTAAACCTATATACCCACATTTCATCAGCTTTTTCTGCTTTTTTTTCCCTACAGAATGAAAAATACTGTTTGAGACAACCCATATGAAAGCACTAAGTAGTATGAAATTAAACAGCAGCTGTAACACTTGTGCAAAATTTAATCTGCAAAAAGTTGAAGCATCTAATCTTCCCATTTCAATTTATATCCCCAAATCTAAGCAAGCTGATTGAATGATGAGGTAATCTTATTTTTGTGATTTGAAATGGTTTTAAATGTAAGCTTTTTTCCCCCATTTCTCTTGGCTATTCCATATTACTGGTTGGGGAAGTAGGAAAAGAATTAATTAAATCAGTATTTATTATTTTATCTAATTTTTCTATCTACTACCACTTGACAGAACTTTGTTTGAAAGAGTTAAGACTATGGTCTTACTGTTACAGTAATTTATTTTTCTAAATGAGAAGTGTTGGTTGACTGAGAGGCACTGTAAATATTTATGTCAGATTCCCTGTACAACCAGTCCAAACACTGATGGCATACAGCAGCTAGCTAGAGCCTCCATTCAAACTAAGATGGTCTACATACTGGGTTGCTGGCTGTAAAGAGCTTAACACATCAATATTTAAAACAGTCCACAGCCAGCACACACCTGTAGCATTTTCCTTTTCTGTGAATAGATAGCAAGATTCAATACAAATAGATGAAAAATATAAACCTATTGTTTCTGTACACTGAACAGCAAATATTATTCTCTTGTATTCAGGGACTGAATAATAAAGCAGATATTTCAGCAAGTTCCAGCTAAAGAATAAACTTGCAGATCTCCTAATCCATCATATTATCCCGCATGGACCAGAACATCCACTCACATGGAACAGCAAAGGGGCGTAACTCCACCTCAGTGGATCAATTCATGTAAAGGCCACAGGAGTTAATGGGACCATTAAAACATTTACATTTGAACATATGCTACATCTTTTACTCATTTAGTACCTTTGAAAGCTGTACTATGCAGGCGTTCTTGCATCATGCTGAGGAGATATGAAAAGGACACCAGGACAATAGACTTTCACAAAGACATCAATAAAGCATCCTCGGCATTTCTCCAAGGCTTTGAATCATTAGGAAGGGAACTATTATGATGCTAGTTTTACTGTTATTATATTAAGTTTAATTGTATATATTAAGATTAATAAGCATGAAATACAAAGAAGCAGCTATAATGAAAAAGCAGCTTATCTGTGGATGCGAGGTACTGGCTGTGGTACATACAGATATGGAAAGAAAAAGTAAAAGATTGCAGCAAAGTTTCACTTCAAGTACTTTTTTCCCCAATATAAAACACGCTATTTGATTTTGTTAGCTTCAAGAGATCATATAGTTAATGATATATAGCAGCTGAATTAATATATATTGGGAAAACAGTTGGAGTTGGAAAGAGGTTACTTAAGGAGTGCCACATGAGCATTACAGCCTATTTTGTTCAATTCATCTGAGAATGAGGTAAGTTGCTAAAACATGTTGATAACAAAATGCAGAATGAAGAAGGGTCAATCAACATGAAAAAAAGACAATATAATTCAGAAAATGCTGGAAAAACTAGCAGTAATGACTTAGGCAATTCAGTGTAGAAAAGTGTAAGACAAGCCCAGGGCCAAAAAAAAAGGAAGGAAAAAAAGTACAAGCTATCATACACTTTCTACAGTAATACGTTCCACAACACTGAACAAGCAGAAGTTATCAGGAAGCAGTGTATAAAGTTTTAAACCTTTCAGAATACTATCCAATGAGTGGAAAAACATACTGAATTATGGACTGAATAAATGCATGCATCATGTATAAGACAGAAAAAATTCCTCTGCAGTACTATTATAGCAAAACTATATTTGGATATTTTGTATAGCCCTTGTCCCTTTCACTAGAACTAAGAAATTGTGAAGGAAATCACTGGGATGCAGAGAATCAAAAGTATTTTCCATTCAAATAGGTGAAAGAATTTAGGTCTTACTTAGGAAAAAAACCTAAAAATCAAGAAGAGAAACACTGAAATTATTTGAGTTAGTTATCTTGAGGGACGTAAATGGCATGGGAATATTGGATTTCCATGAATTTTCTGATCTTCCATAAGATTTCCCTACACATACCAAGCCATTCACACTGCTAAACAATATTATTGACTACATAACCTTCATACAGAAGTTTGGTACATTAATTGAAATTTTTAAGTACCATTCTACCTTCTCTCTTTTTTTCTTCATATGGATATATCTAAGCAATTGTAACTTGAAGTTTTATGGTCATTCCTAATAGTGATTAGTTCTTTGACTGCTAATGACCATTCTTCCCGCTGTGTCCATCACTGCCAGACTAGAACTATTCCCACTAATTTCAGATCAGCAAAAACATTTTTCTCCCCAAAGCATGAAACATACACAGCTCTAGATTGTCATTTCACATCCTTTTTGGTCACTCTAAATCATCCTTTTCTGCTTGTTTACATATTAGGTTGCTAAGCTGCAGTCCTGAAAACTTCCTTGAATTTCAGGTATCAGCTAGTGTAGTAGCAAAACAGATGGTTTTTCTTTTAATATTCCTCTGGAAGTGTGCCACAGCACGACACTGTCTCTGATTTTTAGGCAATGCTTACTATTTGAGGAGCCCAATTCACACTCACAGGACTCCTGAAGTTGGAAACACTGCATACCTGTTTTAGAAATGCATAATTTGCCAGTTTATTATTCTAATCTTTTGAAAACAGTATCTATACCAAAATCAACAGTAACTTTTATCACTGTATGCTATAAAGGTTAGTTTCCTGACATGGAACTTTTAGGCTACCAGAGGTCTGCCTATGCAGCATTTGCAGTATCAGAATTTGAACACAACACATTCTTTACATGCTGAGCTCCTCAAATGGAAAGCAGAGAAATTCTCAACAAATATATAAGAGCAATATCATAGGAAAAAGTAATTAAATACTCAAAACTATTGCCAGATGGGAGAGAAGTTGGTAAATCTAAATGACAGCTTGATCATGGACAAATTCATACCAAAGGAAGAAGAGCTCAGCAATTTCAGAGAAATTTCTGATTGTTTAAGCATGTAGTTCAATGAAGTCATGTGGAAGGTGGATGATGCATCTGTGCATCACTGACTATATATTGCTAAGCCTTTTTCAAGTGGGACAGATACTAAATGTCAGTTGTATTATACAACTGACATATTCAGGACATGCTTTAACACCACTGTTCCATAAGAAAAGGTCACACAGACATCAATTAGAAAGGGAAGTTCTTCTTAAAACAATGTAGAGAAATATCTAGTCCATCAATACAATAGTCAAAAGACTGAATTGCACAGTCCAATGTTGAAATAATGAACAGCAATAGATGCTTTATGCACATAAGAATGCAAATGATAAACAATTATAACCAGAAATACATTTTCTATATCAATTATTTCCTTCACAAAAAAATATAATGTACTTAGGCTGTTTCTTCTTGTCCATAAACTTATATAAACTGGGAGTAACACCAGTGAAGTACAGGAAAACTCAATTGCTCAGTTGCAGACTACTTATTGTTTCTTATTCACTAAATGTTCATTAATATTATTTGATACTGAATTTACAAATTTAAATATCTCAAGTGTAATGTTAATACTTTAATGTAAGGCAAGTTCATCAATCTTAAGTGATATCAGTAGAAATTACATAGGAGACTCAGGTCAATATATTTCAAGACAACGAATTTACTTCATACTACTGTATGAGGATTTTGATGTCAAAATTCACGCTTTTGGAAATTTGAAAAGTAGAAAGTAACAGAGATAGTTATATGTACATTTGAGGTCTAGATTTTCTTCAAGAAAAATCTGTATTTTCTGCAGTATAAAGAAAAAGCATTACTCCTCTTGATTAAAAAAAAATCCAAAAATTATAGTCCAAGTAGATTTTGTTAGATTGATAATTTAATGAAGCTTGTTTGGATTTGATAGAAAAGACACACTGGATTTGGGAAAAAAGGTTATATCATACATATCCTTATATAAGCCTGACTACTACTGAGTCTGTCTAGTTTTGTGAATAAAGTTTTAGGCAGGTAAGGACTGTATTTTTAATAAAACCAAGCTATAACTGGAAGTGTCTCATTATCCGTATCCCTATTATCTTCTAACAATTTTGCTTCTTATAAATATAAATTTGTCTTTCCTCATTGGAATTATCATAGAGATTTCTTCATGAAGTTTAAATGACAACAGCACAAATAATAACTTACAGGCTTGTTAGCTGGTCCACTACAAGTTAAGTGGGTGGGGATAGCTTGAGTATATGAGAAAGAGAACTGAATTTGGAAGCATGAAGAGAATATGTACACTAAAAAGCTCTTGCAAAATTCCTAGGTCAGTGGAGTGGCAGTCTTAAACTCTGCTGTGAGGATTGCCACAATTTCTGCAGCAATGAGAGAAAGAGACGAGAGATGCACAAAGTGAGGAGAGAGAATCACCATCTAAGCTACAGATCCAGTCTGATACTGTTTTCAGGAGATAAATGAAATTCCAAACCAAAGGAACACAAAATTGCCACTGTAACTGAAAGAGGGCTTTTCTCCATTCAAAGGTAAACTAAACAAAAAGTGTTTTGTTTAAACTGCTCAGTGACACAATATCAAAATTTCCATCCCACAACATTCCACTAGGGTTGTACTGTTCTCTTCAGGAAGATGCTAAGGAGAAAGACAGAATCAAGGAACACGTGCTTTTCTTGTAAACATTTAATACTTAACTGTTAAGACTTAAATTTGCCCCCTATTAAGCTATTATACCCATACATCTATTATTTGTTTGCTCTAAATTATATTTATTACAATTATTTTATGGTGCTCCTAGTGTTCCTCCGTACTAGTCTTAATACTCCTTGCCAGTTTGCAGAATTTTAATCAACTTTCCAAGATGCTCTGCTTCTGGTCAAGTGATAGTTTTCTCCAAGCAGGGTCCCAGGTAGAACTTAATCACAACCTAGTTGCGGCAACAGAAGAGATCTTTTGAGGTAGTGATGACCCTAACAGTACAGTGAGAAAAGGGGAAAAGCTTAGGCTACTTTCACTGGGAGAAGTAGCAAAATGTTTGTTTTCCTACTGAAACTGAAATGAATTTGAACTGCCACTTGGAAAATCCAGGATTTGATAGTTCTTGATTTTCCTGTGTTGCAAATAAGGGGGAATTTAACTCATTTACAAAGCCCCATAGTCTGCAAAAAATTCAGAACTACAGAAAACACGGATTTTTGAAAGCAATTTAATTTAGCACAAGTAACCTTCTGAAGGAAAATTCAGTTGTCAATGAAGGAGGAAAATTTCATTCTAGGTCCATAAAATCTTTGCAAATCTAATGCTTTTATTTGTTCCCTCTCATATTTCTAAAAAGCACCAAACTCCCATTATGCTTTCAATCATGAAATTGATAATTCAATTCATTTGAAGAAATCCTTGTAGGTAAGGATATGTACATACTACCAAGCAACAAGACACAATAAGAATGGCTCCGCACAACAAAACTGTTTATTTGGAAAATATTACAAGCATATGGGTGGGGAGGGGTTCCTTAGACTAACTGTAGTCCAGTTTTGTGTATTAAACACCCATGAGCTGGTGAAGTGTGTAAACTACATTCTCAAGCTTGCATTATGATTTAGTTTCACACAGAAGAAATCCAGCGTGTACACTTCCAAGACCACTCCATGATGTTAAGCAAAGCACAGTAAGTGTGGATGATCTGGAGATTCACTGTAACAGCACACAGGATCAAAAATAAAACACACCAATGTAAACATACCTTAAAGTTTCCATACAGTCAGAATTTAGAAAAGTAGCAAAGTGCCTGCATAGTTTTAAGCACAGGAATGGTCTCAATGGTTTTGGTAGAAAGGCTCTTAAGTTCATGAACTTGGCTAAGTTTATATACCTAATTACCTGTACACTTTGTTAAAATACAGCCCAGCATCATTCTATGAAATTGGTTTTCACATTGCAAATCCATATAATTTAGGTTAAAAATTTACATGTTCTGAAACTCAAAAACGTCCTGCACTTTCTTAATATTCATGTAGATAGTTCATTTATCTAGCTATTTGTTTCCCTTAAAGCACAGAAGTACTTTCAGTGACAGATGTCTTAATGAAAAGGAATGTGGCAACATCCTCCTCATCTTCTCTCAAAAGTATGAATACACAGTTAAAACCATCAGCTTCGTAATCAAATGTTAGAATGACTAAAAGGTTGGAAAAACAGCATTAATGGCGTTCTGAGGGTCACCCAGCCAAGCCAATATTTTCTGTTTCTACAAAAACTGTGAAGAATTACCTCACTCTTGTATGACATGTCAAAAACTGTTAATGATACAAAACATTAATACATTTGAATTTCAGGAAACTCAGGGAATGAGATAAGGGTTTTTTTTCCTTCTCATTTTTTTCATCATCCATAAACTAGTGTGGACTAGCATGGACCTCAGGGAGTATAATCAGGTAATTAATCCTATAGAATTATTTTTGAAATGTGAACATCCTTGTGGTGAGTATCTGTAAGCACAGAATACACATCTCTAACTTTGTTACACCATACTACCAATCCATATAGCCAGACTATGAGACTATGAAAATACTACAAAATGAAAATGAAGACTGAAAAAGAGCTATTTCATGGTCATATTTGGTAGTGCAACTTATGGTCTACAATGACAAACAAAACACTTATACTGGCACAATTCAAAGTGTCAGACCCTTGATTTCTGACACATACATAATAATAAAAATTGTAAAATCTTCAGCCTTACTCATGACTGTAACCAACAATGAAAGACTAATGATAACAACCAGAATTTCAACTAAGCTGACTTTACATGTTAGTTTATGTAGTACAGATAAATGCGTTAGCTAAATGTAAAGCAATTGTTGCACAGTATTAGTCAAAGATCTAACACTTACTAGAACTTGCAATGTGTTGACCAGGTCCCTTATCAGAATACCATCAAAATGATCTTCATGAAGATCTCACATATTTTTATCAAATTAGACTGTCTAACCTCTCAAAGGAGTGGTGGAGTCCAACAACTACAGGTTAGAGAGGTTAAAGAGATTCCTTAAACAGTACGAACTGCAAAACTATGCACAGCAAACACTGCCCCAAAATCCCTGGAGAAAACCAGGCCAAAACATACTAGAGAGCATAGCTCTCATAAGGTCAAGTTAAAAATGCTGGAAACTCCTTTGCCTTTCTAATTTTGGTACTGTTCTCAGTGTAAAAGATTAACTAATGGTGTACCAATATTAAACTATGTAAAACTGCTGGATGTGATAACCTCCTCAAAAACTTGAGATCAAAAGTTACACTTTGGTAAATATACTGCAGTGAAGGCCAGAAAATTCACAAACAGGCTTAAGTTTGGAAAGAAAACTGGACCTAGCAGCTACAGGAGAATGTAGCTGCTTAGCAGTTTTTCGAGATTGTTCTAGTGCCTTCACTTGCAGTGACTTTACGGTCATCTTGAAACGTCTGAGATTTTGGTCTTGATCTACTACTGCATTATGTTGGTCCGTTACAAAGGAAATTAAAGACAATGGCTATACTAATTGACCTCCTGTTGGGTATGGAGGAAAGGTCCATTCAAATTGCCAACTACTGTAACTATCATACACTGAAAAGTCTGAAATGCTCAGCAATAGTCATCTGCATGATTACCTTGGCTTCCAAACTAGTTGCATAAGAATTTTTGGCAATGAAATCCCTCCAAATTCTGTATTTGTATCAATACTTTCCATGAGTAATACCCCATCCACTTCCTTCTGCAAACGTACGTGCACAAATCACATCACAATTACAGATTAGGCTCATTCCTAAGGGAGTATCACTCTTGAAGCTGATTCCGCGATATTAGAAATCTACTTGCAGGGACTGAAACAATCAAGAAGCTGTAGAATTTCTTCAGCAGTACTGCAGTACACTCAACTACACATGAACAAGACATAAGAAAATTATGTGAAACAATTATGTAGAACAAAAATAATCCCTACTCTATAAGTTTAATCTTCTTTAAATACCTGAAATAAAAATCAAGATTTTTTTTTTCTTTAAGAAAGATAGGCATGTATTTCAGAATACTAAAATGATAATTAGTTTTGATAGGCTGAAGCATTTTCGTACATCAAGACATACTTTGGAGTATAAATATTGGAAAAGTATCCATTCTTACCTTCCATTTTCCTCATGTAGCAGATGCATGAACTGAACATAAATAATATTTCTTATTTTTTCTCTTCATCTTATCTTTTATATAATAAATAGTTATTGTATACTGTTAAAGTGAAATATTATAATTATGTAATTAACCTGTTTTGCCCTCTGTGAAATGCAAAAGCTATAAATACAGAAGCAAATCAAATTGAGTTCTGCTGTAGGCAAGAAACCAGCCTCCAGTGGATAGCCTGCTGCTCAGATATCGTTTGTTAATTTCAGTCTTTATACTTTCACAGGAAAAACTAAGGGTACACATGCCATATAGTTGTATTTAGCGATTTTCCATAGTCTGGTACTATAAAAATCATTCTGATCTTAGGAAGTGAGACATAACTTAATCCAATTAATTCAAGAAGAGAAAAAGAATCTCTGTTGTAAGTGAAACATTTCAGACAACAGAAACCCAGAAAAACAATTTTAAAACTGACATTTTGTATGTGTCCCTACTTAACACTATTTCCATACACAGCCTCTACCAAGGGCTGATTTTCAGTCTAACTCATATTACTCTTATCATCTGTCACTTAAAAAATTACTGACAATAGGCTACAACACAGTCCTGATATTAATAAAAAAACTCAGGAAGTAACTTAGACCCATACGAAGCAAAAATCTTGTTTTCTATGTCACTATCTTAAAGTGCTGTTAGTACCATCATCTAACAACTGAAGTATTAATGGCAACGAAATGCAGTGGCCACAAACCGATTTTGTGATTATCAGGGAACTTAGATTTGCTTTAACAAGTACAAGCACTTTGAAAACTTTTGTATAGTTTCTTGTGCTCCTCTGTCACAAATATTTTCCTTTATAACTCTTGTATCTCACTGCAATAGAAACTTAAATTATGGATACTAACCTATTAAATCTCCTGCATTACAATTTTTCTATGGGAAAACAAATAATGCACCTCCTAATGGTTGCAGATACTGCAACATATATTTTCTTTTATGCTTAATTCTCTTTTCCACCTAGCAGCAAACTGTCTGACTTGATTGTCCTGTATCACAATGGTGAGCGATATAATGAAGCACTCTAAGGCACAGTTATGTAGAAGAGGAGCATTAAAAAATATGCCATGTTCACTTCTTTGCTTGTTCATTAAACAACATATTAACAGGGCTTGCTATAGTGCAGGTCTAGAACCAGAATTTCACCTCTGGTAGACTTCATAAAAATAAATTTAGCAAACTTATAAATGTTTGTATCTCATAGATTTCTGTGATTCACATACATTTCAATATGATCACAAACAACAATGTTCTGCTTAAAAACAACTAGAAGTTCTACTTGCAAAATAATGTAGCAATTACAGTAACAAACTCCTCTCATCTACTCTGAAACAAGAAGTACAATTTAACAGAGACTGACAAATTGCTGTATTTTACGTAATTCCTTCAGTTTTGTTTCTTCCCAAACATACTTCCACTATTTTTCTTCCAAAGACGGATGAGGTCAGTTGCATATTTTGGGCCAGTAACAAGTAGCAATGTAAGTCATTCTTTATCTTAGTAATGGTAATGTCTGTTTTCATTTGTGATTCACTGGATTAACACAAGAGATTCACACTCTTCAGGGGAAAAAAATCCTGAAACTTTCACTGACTTCATTTGTGATGATTACATTTCTGAGATATAACAGATTTAAAAATGTTAGGCAAATATTTCAAAAGAGCAACTAAATCAAAGCTAATAAGCTAATACAAAAAGAAAGAGAAGCAAATAACTGAATTCTAATAAATGACCAAATAGATAAACAAAGCCATATTAACATCACTGAATTTGAAAAATCAAAGACTTAAGAAATTCCAGGATTCAGAATTGTCTATGGAACCTTAATTTGTCCTCATTCTGCACATACATTATAATGAGGTATTTATTTAATATTGATATCAACGGTAATCACTAATTCCAAGTGGCCAATTTCATTACACAGCTCTGCGTGTTCCTAGTCCAGTTCACACTGGCTTTAAGATGTCTGCAGTACTTCACATTTCTGCAGGTATGACTCTTCAGTATGAAGTTGGAAACTGAGAAAAACAAGCATTAATGTCAATTTATTACCACTGTAAAAACACTTGGTTTAAGTGACTTACGTAACAACCCAGAAGAACTCTGTGGCATAGTGAAACATAGTCCAATTCTCAAAGGCATCATTCAGTTAATCTAAGACTGTATTTTCCTCTTCTTTGAGACCTCTGCCATACTGATTACACATTTTCCAATTTTTTTCAGCTAATGAATTAGAGATTCTCTTTATCAATGTCTTCCTTCTCCCCAAAACCATGAATCATCCCTAGAGCTACTCCTTGGGCTGAATGAGACCAAGGCTCTGTGTTATGTGGAGGAGGGGTGGAACAGGATGACAGATGGACAAGACATGGAAGAAGACAAAAGGAAGGGCTATCATGTAGTTATAGTTCACCATATAAAAATACAAAAGCAACGTAAAGACTGTATAACCAAGTTCATTTCTTTCATTACGAACATCTCCTAACTGTAAGATCCATACATACAGTACATGCATGTATTTCCCTAAAATTTATGAAAGTGAATGAGGGGAAAAAAATATGTTATCACATTGATACACATACAGATCACCAGAAGGCTAAGAGTCTTCAAATCCACCTTACACCTTTTCATTTGAGCTCATCAGTTAGGGAGTAATATAGTAAATTAGTGTTCACTAGAGGGGAGAGTAACCTCATATATAATTTATCATGAATCTCAGATATTTACTAAAAGCAGATGTGTTATGAAAGTGAGATACATTGAGTTTCAGGTCCTATATAGGAATTTGGGTACAGACATTTCTTCTTTTTGTCTTAAACCCTAAAGTTTTGTTACTCTCCTAGTCCTGTCTCATCCACCAATAGCTACTTTTATAATTTCCCTTTCCATTTCTCTGGCTTCTCAGCTCATGCTGCATCAGTTGTACTTATCATGATTCTCTTTTTCCATGCTTTATGTCTTTTTTTTTTTTTCTCTACTCTCATCATTTTTTATTGCCAGACTTTATTTTCTGGTTCTTCGTCACTACACAGTTTCCCTTTGTTACCTCTTTTCTAGTTGCGTCTCATGGTCCCCATCCTGTGGCTCCTTAGTCCAGTTTCTGTGCTCAAGGACTCTCAGCTCCTCTTTGAAGCTCTACTTTGTTTTCAGATTTATCTTACACTTATTTCCCAAATCATGTTCTGCTGGTCCTAAACTCCTTGCTTGGATAATCACACACTCATTTCCTCCTAGCGTCTCAACAACATGTTTCCATTACTTTGCTTTTCCTTACCAGCAATTTATCTTCCCCCAGATTTCAACCTCAGTGTTATCCCAGCCTTTTTCATCTATTCAACATCTAGTCCTATTTTTATCCTGACCTTCCATCACACCTGTGCTTTTCCTAGAGCTAGTCTCCCCAAAACATTTGTCTGGATATATTTTTCCTTCCTCCCTTATCTATTTTTCCTCCTTTTATTTTACACCAGGTAACATCCTATTGATTCTGCCTAGTGTCAGCAGATTAAAAGACAACACAAATCTCTGAAACCAAGGACCTGGATCTATTTCCCACTTCTTGGGTACTGTGTTCTCTCAGACCACATCTGCTAGGGAACAACAACAGCTCCCTAAGAAAAGTTGAGCCAGGAACACAGGGATGCCCTGCCCATCAGGACAGAGGTCTCACCAGCCACAGCCCAGTCCCACAGTACTCAAGCAAGGACAGACCCAGAGGTTATAGCAAAGCCCAGCCAAGAATCCAGATCACAAGGCAATATCATGGTAATGGAGCAGATCAGAGATCACACTGCGAAGTCAATCTGCAGGTCAAGGTTAGCATCACCGGTCACTAGGCACGTCCATAAGATGAGACAAGCTCAGATCAAACCATTGATTGAAAGCCAGGTCAAAGTATTCCATAACCAGGTAAGAGCAGGACTAAGCTAGAGACCACACTTCTCTAACACATCTCAGGTTAAATAGGGCTCCTGGGCCCATGGGTGTGGGTGGAGACCCCACATGAGGTTGGTCAGGACCATTAAGGCTTATTAATGCCCTCAGCATCCTGACTGAATGTCAGGGCAAAAACTGGAGTACACAATTTCTCAAATTCCCTGGTTTCTTGTTAAAAAGAATTTTGGTGTGCATGCCGTGACACAATCAAGTAGGTCTTCAGTAAGGACAACTGTGGCATTAGAACTGTTTAGACACAAGCTAAGCAGAGTCTACTCTTTCTGCTCCTAACTGTAGTATCTAACCTTATGTCACCTGACAAAATTGCGATCTCATTCTCATTGCTAGATAGAGCAATAGTAATCCAGTCTGGCTGTATTTCACTGCTAGATCATCTAACTCTTAGGAGAATGTTGAGTAGAGACAAAATGTGTAGAAATTTTAAAGGCTATGATCTATTAAGTCAGTCATGTGCATTTTTTTATTTCCTTGGGGCTTATGCCTTGGGCTGATTTTCATACAGACAGCAAAAGAAACACTTGACAGAAAGGCCCTATCAAGTCTTAAAACCTGTTTTAAAAGCAAGTATGTGCCAGAACAAATATCTTGGGGGTCTTTAGTATGGGCAAAACAATGTATTTGTTCAATTCTTTGAGTCTTAGTCTGGATCAGCTAAAATACTTTGACTCGTATTTGAAAACATTTTCAGTTAAGGATGCACTAATGTGAAAACCTTAGTCTGAAAAAAACCAAATGTTGAATCTAAATGTTTAGAGCCTCTTTTTAAATAACCAGAACATATGAGAAAATCTTTGTAAACATACTGGTGTCAGTAATCGAAGATGCTCTTAAGAAAGTAAAATGGATGACAAGTTCTACAGAATGAACAACTTCCTTCTTACCGAGTTTTTGAATATTTCTTTGTCACCTCAGCTGGCTGCAAGAGGTTTTTTCCAACACATCACATAATTTGTGCATAAGTAATAAAACACAACACAATTAAAAGTTACAAAGCATCAGAAATAACAAAACAATAGATATTTGGATAAATATATATTTCAAAGATGTTAGCTAGGATGTATTCTAAACTATATGTAAACACATTCATCCAAGCATATTTAAAACACAATTAGTCTCTAATTCCATGCAGTAATATGTTTTTATAGCAAACTATAATGTACACTATATGCACTTAAGTTATAAGGAAATAAAGGTATAAGAGGTGTTAAAGTTATATAGCTCTATAATTTTGTAGTTTGGGGTAAGGAACTTTAAAATTTCTTCAAGTAGTTGCTGCTTAGTTAACAGAAGATGCAGGAAAGCACACACTTTTGCTAATTATCAAACATTTAGGAGGAGGAGGAACTAACTAGAATGTATGGAGAATCATGTTACCAGCACCATTTTTTCTGTGTCTTCATTCCACAAATTATATGGATGCGAGGTCAGGTAATGAATAAGATAATTCTGCTTCCACTCCCATTGGTAATTCTCTTCTGCAGTTATTTTCACCAACTCAAAGTATACATTAGGTACTTTTCAATAAGAATGATACCAGTTTGGTTTGACCTTGGTTCACTTTGCATTGGCATTGCATTGACAGTGTTGCTTTATAGACTTTTTTCTCTTCCAAAAGCCAGCGAAATATTTCACATTTATGATTGCTTTATAAATGGGACTTCATCCCACACATATTTTATATGTAGTAATTGCAGCATGCAATTCCTTTTACTTGGTTCATCTTACTAACTAACATAGAACAAAATTTCACTGAATTCATAATATTGCTCTGGAACTGATACATACTGTATATTTACACACCAATATGTTTTATGGAAATGAACACATTTCTTCACGGGAGCATATTTTCAAACTTCAATTGCTCTTTACTGAAGCCAATTTTTTTCAAACAAAAAAAAAAAGCAATGCGTTTCATGTCTATATATTTTTATTCACGCCAATATATTTTCACAGTTGGATAGATTTAACTAAATTAGTAGTTACAGTATTTGTTCAAACCAATGCATTTTTGCTGGCATCTGCTAAGTAAAAGTTATCCAATTTTTTTTTTTTAGGAATCAGCTTCAACCAAACCCATATCATTTAAAACAACAGCAACTCACCTCCACCACACAAAATTTCTCACCCAACACAAACAAAACCCCAACTCTTCTGTTCCAGCTGCTGAAGTATGGTAAAGGGGTAATGTAAAATGCAAATACACAGACTCAGTCAAGGTACATCTGATCCTCTGATTTCCACATAGGACCATCACAGTGCACTGGGCAGGGAAACGCACTTTCTGTGATGATATGTGTTGCCTTCTGGAGAGGGACCCTCCACCCTAGGGAAGCCGTGCTGCCACTTTCAGGTAGGAGGGGGCAAATACAAGAATAAAGGACTTGCTACTGCAAGAGTTGGCTGTTGTCCAACCAGATATTTCTTCAAGGCTAGGTGGCAGCTGCATGGGGGTTTTGTCACAACTTTTTTGTATTGAGCCATGTAAATAAGTCTCACTTTCCAAAATACTATTTTAAATGTGATTGTGAGTGTTTAGCAGTATTGCAAGTCAGGATAGAATCTGTCTAGTAACTTCTGTCACTACCAGCTTGCCTTCTCCATACCTCATTTCCCGTGGGGCTTTGTTGTTGTTGTTGGAAGGCTGCAATCATATTTTGACTACTTCTTCACTACCCTCTAGATTATACAAAATTTACTTAAAAATATATATTACAGAACATAACACAGAGCAAGTGTTTCTAGATCTATGTTTCAGAGCTTGTAATACTGGAAGTTTCTCTCTCTTTAAATTCTCTCTACATCTTCCAGTGTTTGCTGAATTCAACAGAACCACAATGTTTTGTCAAATAAATAAGCCTTCCTCAGGTATCATTTCCTCTCCCTAATCACTGACCACTGATGCTATCAAAAAGCATCATTAAAATCATGATTATCCTTTCAGATCTTGCTTGTCTTTCAAGGCAAACTCTAGAGGTAGACTGACACAATACAACACAGATGGCTTCTTCTAGAGGAGGTTGAGTTTAGCTTGTCAGAGAGAAGCCCAAAGTCTTGTTGATCAGGAGAAAAAAACGTGTGCAAGCAAATTAACAGAGCATGTAGTGGACCAGGACATGAAGTGGTTAGTGACCTGAGCTGTCTATCGGGGTTGCACACAGTTTCGTCAACTATTCACCAACACCTGTGAAACCTATGCCTTCTAGAAAAGGATGAACAGGAAATAATTGAGAGGAAACAACTAAGAAAGTTGGCTGCTCTGCTAGAAGAAGGGTTTGTCTGCTAGTTTTTGAGTGAACAGAAACAAGAAAAAAATTGTGAAGTAGGAGAACGCAATATAAGATCTGTGCTGAAAGTGTAGGGGAAGCTGGACAACTTGCTATTTACCAATTCAGCGAGAGGAAAAACATGCAGAGTCGTTCTGAATCATGCTTGGAGATTAAATTCTTTTGCTTTGTTTAGCATTAGGAGTATTTGTAAGTATCACCTTGATGGATATCAGGATAACGCAGAAGACCTTTGTTCTGGTTCTGATAAAATGTTTACCTTCTGCATCTGGTTTTCAGTGCTATCTCCTGTTGATATTTTAGGGTATTACTTTTTACTCTGTTCTGAAGTGTATTTCCTGAAGAGTCCCTGTTGCCCTTTTGGTCTGGAAGTAATGAGGCTTCTGGTCATTCTGTGCGTGAGCTCCAGCGCCGCAGACCAATTACAAAGTTCTGTCCCATACACGTTAGGTATAGATGTGAGCTGCCACTGAATGTCATAAGATGTGACACTACATTTACATAAACTGTCAAATTAACATACCTGCATTAACCAGAAGAGAAGTAGTATGACATCATATCTGGCAGTTCTAATGATTTTAATCATAAATTTTTCAGATATATAGTTGGTCAACTAAACCAGGGGCTTCTGGCTGGGATTTTTTTCTCTTTTTGAAAAATGGACAGAAAAGTCATTTCACCATATGCAGCATAAAGACCTCTTGATACTCCTCTCCACTGCAGTGGTTTATTAGTGGGGTTTGAACCCCAGGTTTAATTTTCTACTGTTTAGTACAGATTTCTGCTGTGTGGTGAAGAGGAGTAATGCTAACTCCCTCCCCGCTGTGAACCAGTTTCCTATCAACATGTTGCTAGCTCATTTCAGAACCACTTGAGCCAGAAGAGAATGGTGAGAACCAGCATTTCTGCTTATGCTTCTGACATGGGGTGTCCATGTTACTGGGTTCTGGAAGGAAAATGTCAGCTGGTGTTTCTAAACACGCAGGTCAGCTTTTCCAAATGTACTAACGTGGCAAAGGCTTGGAACCCCCATGATGTACAGACAGGCGCTTCATTCCCACATCTGCCAGGGGACCTCTATTCACAGTTTCTAACCGCTAAGCTGGGAAGACACTTGTATCTTTCCTGTAACGCTTCCTGGAACAAGACTACAATCAAAAGTACGTTTGGTCAAAAGTACAGAGCTGTCAGTTATCATAATTAATGCAAAAGCACTTCAGGATGGATTACAGTCCTGGTTTAGTGAAGGGTTTAAATTACTTATTTTGACAGAATCGCTTTTTTAACTTCCTCCCTCAACTGAAAAAATGCAAGTTTTGAGCATTTGTTGACATTTTTAGTGCTGCCTTAAAAATGACTTGTTCCTTTTTGTAAGACTTCTAAAATATGTTGAGAGTCATTCCCTGTTCCATTACTGCTTTACATGCACTGAACCCTAAGAACAGGGGTAAAACCTTTGCCTATTGTGTATTTTTTTAGTAGCAATAAAAAAAAACAGGTAAAGCAAGTATCTACTCAGCCACCAGAGAGAGACTTCAAATGCTTCCCTGTCCTAGGGAACATTCCAGTGCAACATCTTTGGTAGTGTTCAAGTAATCTACTAAAGGCATGGAGATGTACGTGATGTACATTTGACACAAAATCACACAAATGACATAACTTTAAAATGTAATTCTGTAATTTGATTCTGTACTGTGTGTGGCCATCTTTTGAGATAGGGGGAACTCAATGTAAATCCTGATAGAGTCTCAACTGTTGCTAGGCATAATCATCACTTCCTAACGAACAAAGTGGAAGATACAACTACAGAACACGTAACTTCCCAGATCCCACTCTAGTGCAAGCTCTTTAAGGTGAAGTTGACAACTGTTAGCACTTCCTTAATGATCTGAGACACTTCAGAGAAATGAGCTTTTAAAGAGCTTCCCTCTCCTATAGTTAAGACTATTTCCTCACTTGTTTATCTCAGTAAAGCTCTTTGGTGTTAAAGGATGGGACATCAAAGTGGAAATTCAGAGAGGTACTGTGTGAGACATACTGCATCATGTTGGAGAGCAAATCTCAGTAGAAAAAGGATGGAACCAGAAATGGAGAAACAACTGATCAGTATAAGCATTTGGGTGCAGTGGAATCCTGCTTTCTTGAGATAAGGCAACACAATTCCCTCCATAGATGTTTACAGACAGATCCAGCAGCTTAAAAATAAGGTATTCTGATTTCAATAAGAGGTTTAGGCAAGAGGTGAATGATACTGTGTAAACACCAAATAAGCAAACATGAAGAAGTAGCCTGCCATCTTGGATTTCTTACATTCAGTGTCTTATCTTTTAGACCATAAGCAATTTAGGACTACCAGCTGAACGCTACAAACCCTCCCAAAGAAAGCCTTCAAATAAAAAACTCTCTCCAAGCCATTCAGGGTCCAGGAAGCTGCTTATTGCCATTGTCTGGGCACCTCACAAGAAGAGCCGGTCTTGATGCTACTGTGGAGAAGGTATCTATACACGTTTAATTCTGAGGAGACCGGAGGCTCAGACAAGTTTTCTTTCACCTGCTGCTTTCAGGGAGACGGGAGCAAAAGCAGAGGGAGAAGAAGGGGCTTTACGCCTCCCTCGCAAGGACCCACGCAAACCGGCTGGGCCCTTCCCACTGGCCGCAGCTCGCGGGTACTTCCCCCCGTTCATCCCTGCCGGCGATGCGGAGGAGCCGGCCGGTGGCGGCCCGCAGTCTGGGAGGGGAGGGACGGAGCCGGCCCTGGCACCCCCGTCTCCGTCACCTGCAAGTTACTCTCGCCACCGGGGCAGCCGGCGGGGACGCCGGATTCGCGCCGGCGTCCCAATCCCACGTCCCCGCCGTCCGTGCGCCTCGCCCCCGCCGCCGGCCCCGCCTGCCCGCGGGCTCCGGGCCTCGCTCCTTCCCGTGCCGCCAGGACGCCGCTAACGCCCGCACCGCCCGCCCGCGCTCCCCTCCCTCCCTGCCTGCCGCCCCGCCGCCGATCCGCCGCCGCGGGTGGCGGCTGTCCCGCCGCGCAGGGAGGCCGCCCAGCGCCCCGCCGACCCGAGGCTCACCCGCCCCGCCCGCGCAGCCTTATCGGGCGCTAACGGTCGCGCCGCAGCCGCAGCCCGGGGCGCGCGGCGACGCACACCTGCCGCTCCTCCCCGGGCGGGGCGCGAGCGGCCTCCCGGCGGGCGGCAGCCGGGAGCGCCGGCCCCGCCCCGCCGCCTGGCGCGCTCTGCCCCGGGGCGGCGCCTCCTCTCCTCAGGCACCCGCTGCCGCTGCCGGCCAGCCCCGCGCCTCGCCGCGTGCGCCGCCGGCCGCTACTTCAGGACCGGGTCTGGACAGCGCCCCGCCGCCCGCCTCCCCCCCCCCCCCCCCCATTCCCCGGTCGCTCGCCGGCTATTGGCTGGAGAGCCGCCGCGGAGCCGGCTCTCCTCGCGATTGGCCCGAGCCGGCTGCCACTCAGCGGCGCAGGAGGTGCGGTCTGGCACCTCGCTCGCGGCTGAAGACTTTGAGAAACGCCCGTTTGTTTTGTAACCTGGCGTCTCGCGCCTCCCCTGTCACCGCCTCATTGGCAGTCCGGCCGAAGCCGGGGACTTTCTATTGGACAGCCGCCGACGCCAGTCACACGCCCACCTGAGGGGGCGGTGCGGAGGCCAAGGGGCGTGCCCTGCCGGTGGAGGTGTGGCCGAGGCGGTGGCAGGGGCGTGCCCACGGCACAGGGAGGGCCGGGGTGTGGCCCCGGGGGCGGGGAGAGGGGCGCGGCTCCCGGCAGAAAGGGGCGGGGCGGGCGGCGAGGGCGGGGCGAGGCCAGGGGAGCCTCGCAAGCGGAGATTGCCCTTGTGTCTCGAGCCGGGAAGCGGCTGGGAGCGGAGCGGAGCAGCCCAGCCTCCCCGCGCGCCGCGGCGCCAGCGCAGCCCCCCCCCCCCCCCTTTCTCCCCCCCCCGCTGCCGCCGCCCGCCAGCGGGACGGGACGGGGATAGGAGAGGCGAGCAGACAGACAGACGGACGGACACGCCGGCAGGGGCAAGGGGAGCCAGCGGGGGCACCCGGCACCGCTCCGCGGGGGGAACCTGAACCTGCCCAGCAGCGCCGGAGCCAGCGGAGAGAGCCGCTCCCCCCTCCTCGTCCTCCTCCTCCCTCTCCAATCCACCCCCGCGACCCTGGTCCTCCTCCTCCTCCTCCGCATCCCACTGGATACAGCGAGGGAGACACTGCGGCGGAGGCGGCGGCGGCGGCGGCTCCTGCGGGGGGAAGGAAGCGCCCGGAGAGCGGAGCGGCGGGAGGCTGCGGATCTGCGTGCCTGGCGCCCACCCAGCCCGAGGGGAGCCCCCAGGATGCGGCTGAAGCCCGGCGCACTCCTGCGCTTCTACAGCCTCTGCGGGATCCTCGTACAAGGTACCGCCTCCTCCCCACCCCTGCCCCGCGCGCGGGGAGGGACCCCGGGGGGCACCGCCGCGGCCCGGGGTATCCCAGGCCCCCCTGCCCACCGCCGCCCATCCCCCCCGCCGCCCCGCTCCTGACCCTCCCTCCCTCGCCCCTCTACCGGCTCCCCCTCCCCGCCGCCCTCTTCTCCCCGGGCGCCCCCAGCCTCCCGCTCCGGTAGCGCTATCCAACGCTAAAGCGCCGCACGGTTGTTAACCCTTCCTGCCCTTCCCCCGTCAGCCTCTTCCCGCCCTCGTTCGCCCTCCGCGCTCCCCCCGCCGACCCCCCCGCCGCTGCCAGTCGCTCGCCAGCCCCTGCAGCCACCTCTTCAACTCCCCGTCACCTCCCCGCTCGCCCGCCGCAAACGTGCCCCCGAAAGTGCGAGTGGAGCCGCAGCAGCGGCGTGCACGCTGCAACAACATCCCGGGGAAACGTGCGGGCTCCAGCCGTGCCTCTCCGGCGGGGAGACGGGGGAGTTGGCGGGGGGGGGGGTCCGTGCCTCGATCGCGCCGCCGCCAAGAACGCGTGTCTGTATGTGAGGTATAGAATACATGCGTAGGGTAATCGGATGAGCCGGGGGTTCGGAAGCGGATCCCTTCACCATCCTGCTCCAGGCGGCTCATCCTGCAGCTAGTTTCCAGACTGGATGCATTCCACTCTCCCTCCTCCCTACCGCCGCCCCCCCTAATTAACGTTACCCGTTCAAGTCAAATGTAGCGGCCGCCGCGGAGGGAAGCCCGCGGCAGGCTGCTAGGGTGCCGGTGACCGCCGCGTCTGCCTGCGGGAGATCTTCCCTCAGACCTCTCCCGCTCTGGGGGGAGGCGAGCCGGCGGCCGAGCCCACGGCGCTGCGCTGCCACCGAGAGTTTGCCCCCTCAGCGGCGGCGGGATGGCGGCGCAGCGTCCCCGTCCCCCCCCCCTGCCGCCCTGTGGGGCCGGGGCGGGGCGGGGGGAAGGTAACGGTCGGACGCGAGGGTCGGTGAAGGCGGCAACGGCGGCGGCGGCCTCGGCCCGGCGGGTGTAAACGGGCTCGGGGAGCCACTGCGCAGCAGCTCGTCGGCGGGCGCCCACTGCTCAGGGCGGCTGCGGGGGCACGGCGGGGCGTCTCTCTCTCCCCGGCCCTCGCTCGGCGTGCGGGGTGGTTCAGTTTGGGAGGGAGAAGCGAAGAGACGATTAAACTAAGTGACCTTGTAAGGTTTTTTTTTTTTTTTTTTTTTCCTTCTCGCCTCCGTCGTGCCATTTCGCGTCAAGTTTAATGTATTTCGCGTTTCCCTCGGCTGCGTCATTTGTCGGGCGATCTCCGGAGGGAGTAGCGGCTGGCAGCCCGTAGCGGGAGCAGAGGCAGCCGCCCGGGTGCCCGAAACGCACGAGCCTCGTGCGCGTCCCCGTCCCCAACCCCCCGATCGGCCAGGAACCTCCGAGTGCCCCCGCTCCACCTCCCGAGGAAGTTACCGGTCCTGGAGGCGAGAACGAAGGGAAGGGGGAGTGCGCTTGGCAACTGCAAAGGACAGTTTCATCGGGCAGGTTATTTGTATTCTTTACCAATGTTTATGAGTTGCCCGGTACGTCACTGCACAAGGAGCTGCTGTGTTGGTGCTATACAAGATTATTTATTGGGGCATGTGTGGCGGGCTGCACCTGGGGGTTGGCTCCTCTCTGCCTTTTACATTTCCCTGTGAATTGTCAATTCATTGCCCTGCAAAGGAGGGGGCGGGGGGGAAGCGTCTGGACTGACTTTCTGTCACCAATAAAATCGGGGCTGCTGCCGGAGGAGGAGGATTTGATCTTTCCTAAGATGCAATCAGCCGCATTCAGCGCATCGCAGTTTTGAGAGTAAACCAGTGATTAAAAACAGTGATGCCTTTCACAGCAGTTCAGGGAGTGTGCCAGGCAAAATGAAACTCCACGAACTGCATCAGGTAAAAAACATGTTGCGAGAAAAGGGGTGTAGTACACAGCTGACTGTGACTCTGTGGAAATAACTAGATTGGGCCTGTCCTTGCACATGGGGAAAAGCGATGCTTAACATGTTACGCAGCTTGCCCTTCGTGTGTATGAAACATCTCCCTCTTTTCAGTTTCTCACACAATTATTTTTTTAGCTCCCGATTAAAAGTTAAGTCAAAAATACTTAAGCACTCTGTATACTGCACTTCAGCAGAGTGCTGTTTCAGGAGGTGCTTTTGCTGGGCACTATTTAAACAAAAAAAAAGGCAGGGGGGGAATATAAAGAACCTGTAACCCTCAGACAGCAGTGAGAGGAAATAATTACTACTATCCTTTTCTCCTAAGATAAAGGAGAATGGAGAAGAAGATGAGTAAATATTTTCTGGGAGAAGACTGTCCTGAATAGTGACTGTATCTAACAGAATATCAAATTCTTTTGGTCCACCTTATAGTGCTACTTCATAAATCTTGTTTTCTCAGTTTCTGCCATTTATTTTGGCACAGCTAGCAGACACAGTTACCATATTAGACACATTTCTTGTTGGCAGCTTTATACCTGCATTTAAAAGTAGTTTTTCCTGTTGGCTTACTTTGCTTCCCTGAACTGTGAAGTGGCTCAATGGATTTGTGAGATTCCTCAGATTTTGTTTGTGGGCGACAGGATATGCAGGTTTTTCATCAGCTTTGTATGTGAGTAAGATCTTTGTTCTGAGGATTCGAAACACTTCTGGATTGTAACTATGGATTGTTCCTGTTAGTGAAACTGAAGCTAATTAAGTTTTAAAGACAAGGTGACAAAAGAGTCAAGCTGATGTGTGTCCTGTATGGAAGTGTGCCTTTCTGGCATGATCTGTGGAGAGACTTGCTTAAGGAATCTGTGCTGAGTACTGATGAAGCGTCAGCTGAGGAGAGAAGACATAGAATAATGCTTCTCAGCTTGCGTGTGGAATAGCATTAACAGCAAGCAGTCCCTTCAGAAAGGGGGCAAACAAGAAGTAAAAGAGTCCAGTGTCAACTGCTTGCTGTGAAAGGGGAGTGATGGAGGTGGAAGAGGGAGTAATAACATGTTGAGCTGAGAAGTGGTTTGTCAGCTGAGTTTGGGTATGATATTAGTCTGCTCTGCCCTCTCCAGAGTTTGCTGTGAAAATAATAGGATCTCTGGCTGCTGTTGTTCTTAAGTTGTGCACTGTAATGATTCTGGAATACTTAAACAGTGTCCCAAGGGGTTAAACTGTTACGTATGTTTACAGTCAGCCTTACATTTTTGTTTCATTCTGACTGTTTTTTCTGCTTCAAGAATTTAGCCTTCCTTAGACAAAATTTAACAGTTGGAGGACAGCATATATTTAGAATAGCTCAAGTACATCATCTGAGCTGTTTTTATGCAACCTGAAAAGTAAGTTCTTTATTGTAAAGAGTTATCATGTGAGAAACTAATATTAAAAATAGTTTTGTTGGATTCATAATACACAGATACAGGTTAAGATTATCCTGGAATTGTAGCTGCTGTAGCCCCCTGCTGTGTGATAATGCAAATGGCATCTAATGCCTTAACATGCTTTGCTTCTGAGAAGACACTGGATACTGCTGTATGTGGTAGCAAATGATCTAGTTTCAGTAGTCTGCCAACACCAGGCAAATGTTCTCAACATGGTTTCTTCTGAGTCTTCTAATGCTTGCAACCTGTCTACTAATGACAATAATGTAGGGACACTTTAATTTGTCTGAAACTGTGATCACTGATGCAACAAATCAGTGAAGACAGATAATTGCTTACGGGTGAGACTCTTTTCTTCATAAGCCCAGATCTATTACAAGCAGAGTTTAAAAAAAAAAAAAAAAAAGGCAAATATGCAAATGGGTACCACTCAGATCATCTAAGCTGATTTAAGATGAAGTTGTCATACATTACTTAATATCTTGTGTATCTAGATTCTATTTTGAATTTTCAGTAGGATTTCTGTTAGCAAAATCTTGGCAACCTAAAGCTGTATGCATAGGGATAGTCTTGACAGCTAAGTGTTGTTACACTAATACAGTGTACAAAAGTCAAAAGCATGTTGTTGTAATTCTATAAGTTCTGTGAGGGTACAGACAATTACAGAATAGAAGACAGTAGTTTTGATACAATCTTTATTTGGAATATTTTACCCACAAGCTGAAACTTGAAACGTAAAATGTATCACTCTACTTGATGGTGGCTGTTTTTATATGACTTCAGTCAATCTAACCAAGGCTTGCTAGGCTTATTAGCTGCTTAGTTCTCAGGTTAGTTCATATTTTATGAATTCTTTTGCTTGATTTCTTCATGTATTTTTATTGATAGTCATCATATAGCAGTTCAAGTTCAGTTTTGGAACATGAAGTAACTAAACAATCCAAATTCCCATTGAAGACCTCACACAACTTCCCTGAGGAATACATCAATAGGGATCACTCACTCTGATAATATTTATCACTCTTACGCTCAAAATATTTGAGTTCCTATCATCAACAGTAAACAGTTTTGTGGTCTCTCACTGAAGAAGTAACTCCACAGAAATGTTGATCAAGAGAAGCACCTCTGCTGAAACAAATACATTTTTCTTGTCTACTTTCTTGTTAGTTCTCTTTTAATTTTTTTTTTTTTTAATTTCAGAAGTGTAAGACAGTGAATCTCCCTCTGCTTTTAAATTTACTTAATTGTTGGTTGCAATTCCATTATAATGTTCTATAAATGTCTTTAAGCCATAGTTTTTTGTTATAGAAGACTTAGTCCTCATAATTAGCTTTCCCGTCACTGTGGCCTGATCCTACTATTGACAAAATGTGTTGAATGTGATTACCCTTACTCTTTCCACCAAAGAATTAATATTTTAATATTGCTATGCAAAGTCAAGATTGGATTTTGAGGTTTTTTTTTTTAATGTATGCGTCACAAATGGTGGTTAAGTAACTGATAACAACTGTACGTATGGTAAAGAGATGGACATGGACATCAAGTAGCTGCCAAGAGAATAACAGTGCAACCAGAGTGTGGTTGACTGTTAGAATGATGATTCCCTCTTCATCTAATATTTGAAAAGTAGAAATAGAAGATGCTGTCATTGTCCTCTTAATGCCTTCTCCAAGAGAAAGAAGGAATACTTTACTTTTGTTTTAAAACATGAATCTAACAGCAGGCTTATTCTGTTAGACACTCTCAAAACAATGGAGAGTCTTCTCTAGGGAGAATGCCACTGACATGCTTTTTAAAATACACATTCCAAAACAAATGTAGAATGGTAAAACTATTAGACATAGTTAAGTTTGTGTCTCCTGGGATTGCATCAATATTAAGTATGATCTTAATGAGCATATCCCTTCTTCCCAAGGAGTTTCTGAGGTGTGTTTGAAAGGAAGAAAGGCAAATATCAAATTCCCATGGCAAGGAGTAACTTGTAAAATCATGATTTCTCTCAAGAATCTGCCCTTGAACAACTTACCTTTCTACACAGTGAACAAATTGTGAAAAGAATTGAGTATTTTCAAAAATGAATATATGTGTCTTTGCAAGGGTTCTTAATGTTGTGGGTTTTTGTTTGGTTTTTTTGTTTGTTTGTTTGTTTTGTTTCATTTTTTCTATGAACCTATTTCAGGACCTTTTCCCTTCATTTTAGAAATGAAAATTAAAGACTAAGTCCAAATGATTGCAATTTCTCTTATGTTAATGCACAATAAGTTCAGGATGGGTGCTTTAAATGTCAATATGTAGGGCACTATCATAGTAGCATTTTAAGGGGGGAGAAGAAGGAGTAGAGAACATGTACTTCAATGATAAAACAGAGTGCTAACACTGGAGGCTGTGTATTGCATCTTCCAGTACTCTTTTTTAATACTACTGTTTTGCGTGTAGGATTTTCTAACATAGAGGAACAGGAAAAAAGGATTTAGTGAAGAATGTAGGTAGTTATTTTTCTTGTGGATGGACTGGAAGACTCCCTGTTTCTTCCTTTAACGATGTCTGCCTACCTATTGTCCTATCTCCTTTCCCTAACATCTGTAAATGTGGAAGATAAGATTACACTTGTATCTTTGCCATCCTTTTATTTGCAAAACTGAGATATTGGGATCTATGTAAGCCTTATTCAGGAGTGTTTTTGCTGTCTGACAAGTTTGGGATTTTTGAGGGAAAGACCATTTCTTCCTAACCATGAGTTGAGTTGTATTTACTGCTTTCTAGTTTAATCAAATGGCTCTTCGAGAGTGTGAATGCTTTTATAGCTTTCACATTTTAAGTAGCAGCAAATCACTTTAAATACAGCTTTACATTACTATAAATGCATAAATTTAACTTTTTTCTATTTTGTAGTACTCAGTTTAGGATTCCACTTTTTTCTTACACAGCTGTTAAAGAATATTAACTGTCCATAGGCAGCTGCTCTTCAGTTTCAGAAAAAATAATTAGTGTATAGTCTGTGTTTCTCAATTTGAATCCCTAAAGCTCTTCCAGAGCTGAATGTTTCTTCGTGTAAGTTTTGTTCACATAGAGTTACGTTACTGAACTCCTCTCCAGCTTATTCTTTGTTTTGTGAATGGAGTTGGCAAGGTTTATGTTATTTCTAAAACAGCGTATATCATCATATATGCAGTATAGTGGTTGTCTGCATAGCTTTGATATTCCCTCTATCATCATCTTTCTGTAAACAGTTTGTTGTTGACTGCCCGTCTTTTTCTTTGTTGTATGGGAAGGATAGTGCGAGAGAGACTGTTTTCTTATGTTAGAGGTGAAAATATTCTGGTTATATTTTAAACTTCTTATATACCACAATATTAATTAAACAATGATTCTAATCATGGTAATTCAATTGCCAAATCTTAGCTAAAGTAACCTGAGTATGCTATTACATGCAAAAATAATTTGTGACCACATATGAAAATACAGTTACACCTTTCTGGGTATTAACAATACATAATGCATTGCGTTATTGCCATTTCTTCTGGCAGAAGCTGAATAGGACAGCACAGCTGTACTGACCCATCTAAGTCTTAAAACTCTGGCTTTTCAAAGTTCAGCATTGGAAACTCCACAACTGCAGCTGACTGACAGCTCTGAAGAGAATAAGGCCAAATTACTTCACAGCAGCAGTTGTAGTAGGCACTTTGGTATTTTCCATTTGTTCCAATATTTATCCCAAACTGACCTACATCTGCTGGATTAACAGTGTAACTTGACCTGCTTTTATTCCTGCTATGCTGTAAGGTAGGAAGGCTGTTCTGGTTAGTCCCTAACGAGGGGGGAAGCTGTACTAGTTGAAGTAGAAGCAATCAAATTTCTTTTAATTAAAAGATTGTACAAAACACGTTTGTGATCGGTTGACCCTGGCTGGATGCCAGATGCCCACCAAAGCCATGCTATCACTCCCCAGCCTCAGCTGGACAGGGGAGAGAAAATATAACAAAAGGCTCATGGGTCAAGATAAGGACAGGGAGAGATTACTCAACCAATTACCGTCATGGGCAAAACAGACTCGACTTGGGCAATTAATTCAGTTTATTACCAATCAAATCAGAATAGGTAATGAGAAATAAAACCAAATCTTAAAACACTTTCCCCCCACCTCTCCCTTCTTCCTGGGCTTAACTTTACTCATGATTTTTTCTACCTCCCTCCAGGGGAATGGGGGTTGCGGTCAGTTCATCACATGTTGTCTCTGCTGTTCCTTCCTCCTCAGGGGCAGGACTCCTCACACTCTTCCCCTGCTCCAGCATGGGGTCCCTCCCACGGGAGACAGTCCTCCACGAACTTCTCCAACGTGGGTCCTTCCCACGGGCTGCAGTTCTTCACGAACTGCTCCAGCATGGGTCCCTTCCATGGGCTGCAGTCCTTCAGGAGCACACTGCTCCAGCGTGGGTCCCCCACAGGGTCACAAGTCCTGCCAGAAAACCTGCTCTGTGGGCTCCTCTCTCTCCACAGGTCCACAGGTCCTGCCAGGAGCCTGCTCCAGCGCGGACTTCCCACGGGGTCACAGCCTCCTTCGGGAACCCACCTGCTCCGGCGTGGGGTCCTCTCTCCCCGGGCTGCAGGTGGATATCTGCTCCACCGTGGGACTCTATGGACTGCAGGGGGACAGCCTGCCTCACCATGGTCTTCCCCACGGGCTGCAGGGGAATCTCTGCTCCGGCGCCTGGAGCACCTCCTCCCCCTCCTTCTTCACTGACCTTGGTGTCCGCAGGGTTGTTCCTCTCACATATTCTCACTTCTCTTTTTGCTGCTGCTGTTCTCCACAGTTTTTTTTTCCCCTTAAATATGTTATCCTAGAGGCATTATCACCGCCGTTGCTGATGGGCTCGGCCTTGGCCAGCAGCGGGTCCGACTTGGATCCGGCTGGCATTGGCTCTATCGAACATGGGGGAAGCTTCTAGCAGCTTCTCAGAGAAGCCACCCCTCTAGTCCCCCACTACCAAAACCTTGCCACACAAACCCAATACAGTGTTCTAGTATCAAGTTCATTTTCAATTTACCCTTCTCAAAGGCTTTTTTTCTTCTTACCTGAGCGTTAACATGTTTTTTATATGTGAAGTTTAAATCTTGACATGCTAGTTGGTGCTTCATTGTGATACATTGATGGATGTAAATTGAAGAACAGTGAAGAAGTCTCCATTGGTTTGCACAGTTTATACAGGAAAAGTAAAACTTCGTTTGATATCTGAAAACACTTGTTCACACTCAACTGAAAGAGATTTTTTTATATGTTCAAGTATAAAAAAATGTCAAACCGCAGCTGTTTGCAAATTGTAAAATAAATGTAGTGACTAGAGATATTACTCACTAAACTGATTTCTAATCAAGGATTAACAGAGTATCTCAAATCTGTGACAGGTCATAACATGGTATAATACACTGGAATATACTGTAGTATTTCCTTTACATGAATTCTTTTGTTAACATCTAAAATAATAGTAGTGAAAATGAGAGAACTTCTTTTCTGAACGTTTGGAGGAAACTTTAAACTAACATTGCAGTTTTTCATGAGCTTAAGTGACATGTGAAATATTGTGTTCATTAGAGTAAGCATGGCATTGCGGTTTCCTCTTAACTTTACCAGTTTTTAACTTTTCAATTGCACTTGCAGATTTCTAATAATGTTATTGTTGTCTCCGGGCTTTTATAGTGTGGCCTTGTAATGCTATGAAAAATAGGTGAGATTTGGACTAATATAGCAGAAGCTATAAGTACCATCTTGCTTAATGATCATTTTGGGTAATGAAAAATGATATCTGTACAGTCAAAAGGGAGTCACTTCAATTTTAAATTAAAGCCAATTGTAGCAAAATTAGCAACACCTAACATGGAGGAGCTTTTCAGAACTTAAATAGCAAGTCTGACAATTACTAGGACATTACATATTAAAAGAGAGTGTGTGTCATCTTTTGGTATAAAACAAATTAGCAGTAAATTAGCAGTGAATTAGCTCTATAGGCTATGCTTTCTTTAAAGGTTGGAGTCCTGAATTGAACATATTACAGTCTTAGGATATATCTTGACTGCTGCTTGTGTTCAAATACGTATCATCTTGATTATGTTTGCATAAGTAGTGTATAATTAAGTTACATATGGGCTAGCACCTTGACTATTTGCCCAGCTTCTTCAGAACATTCTCCTTACCTTATTTGGGTTTTTTTTTTGTCACATCTCTCCTCACTAAATGTAAAGTTTGTGAGTTACAAACTGCTGGTTAATGCTTCTTTTTGGTATGTAAAATGCAAAATGTATGCCATTCTTAGAGTAAGTCTCTTTCCTTAAAGAATGGTCCAGAGCTCACATAATTTCAGTATTTTCCCCATAAAATAAGGTTGAGTTTTAGAATTGGATCAGGCTGAAATTAAAATGTTTTCTGCTTCCTAAGTTGTCTTTGTTTTGGAAATTATAAATCATTATTGCTTTGCTGTATTCTGAGTGGTGAATTTTGGAGGTAGTGGGGAAGGCATGTAAGCAATAGAAATCTATGGGCCATTTGTTTTTTATTTATGGTAGATAAAAGCCTCAATGGTTTATAGACTTATCTATGGAATATTCACATATGTTTAACACAAATTAATGTAATTTCAAAATAGCTTGGAATATAAGATTGGTTTAAGTGACTAGGCTTTTATATATTTTGTGTAAGCAATACTTGGCAGTGGGGCAGGCGTCTTTTAAAGTAATGTGATTGCAGAACTTCCCAAACTGTCTTTGGATTTTGAGAGAAAGAATTATATCAGATTTTGTACAGACTTGCTTTTGTCTCTTAGAAAAGCAAGGAAAAATTCTGTTCTACAAAACCACATTTTTTTCCAAATCTGATGCAAAATGGAGTTAACAGGAAATCTGGATAAAGGCGGCAGTCGAACATGTTCTGTAAGGGGTATTCTCAATTTACTGTGACATCTGCATTGCAGGATTTGGAAGTGCAGATGCATTTAATGTTCATTAGATTAGGCCTACTGCAAACTGAAATACATTGTAAATCCCAACAGGAAAACAGAATCCAGTAGTCTATATCATTTAAAGTGAACAAATGAAAATTTGCTGTTTAATGAATTGTTAATATCATAGTTTTTTCTCTTTTAGTGGGTCATTAAAAACTCTTGTCATTTGAACTTCTTCCAGAAAGGAAATATATTCAGAAAGAAATTTTAAAATAGGTGACTAGCTGGTCACAGATAAATGCGGAGTAATCTCCCTGCAGGCCTTGTCTGCCTAGAATACCTGTCAAGAAAGCCAGACTTTGTTTCTTCTGTTTGCTGCTGCAAGACTTGAAGTGGGGAAACGGCAATAGCCCTACTCTGTATCCATGAAAGGATTTCCCTTCTTAAGATTGTGAGGATAAAGGCCTCAAATTTGAATCCTATGTAATCTGTTTACATTAATGTGTCAACTCTGCAGCAAGTGAGCTATGCCATGCTGACACCTAAGTGGCCCTCATGGATGATATGTAGGTAGGTAGTTAGATGGGGGACAGGGAATGGGGTAACTTATTTTCTCTAGGAATAAAACATCCCTTCCAGAGTTACCACAGAAGCCTTTGCTGTGAAAGACTGAGACATATATGAAGATCAGGCTGGAGCAAAACACTGTATGACTACAGGATTGCAGGATACAGCATACCTTATCTTCTTTCTCCTGCTATGGCTCTCCACCGCTTCCTTTCCCCAGGAGATGAAATGCAACAAGTGAAGGTTTTAGGGCAAGTGCATTCTGTGGAAGCTGTGAGAGTACATCCTTCTGCCTACCTTGGAGGAGAAAATACCTGTAAGGGATGTGATAGGAGGCTTACATTTTTTTTTATTTTTAAAATTTTTTTTAATTATTACTGTTTTCTTTTCTTCCCCCTACTTCTCTGCCTTCCTCAAATGTGCCCTAACAGAAGTGAGGAGGAGAGCCGGTGGGAATCAGTCCCTGGCACTGGGACACCTGGCCAGGAGCACCAGTTACAGAAGCTTTTTAGTGAGGTAGTCTAAGGCTCTAGTCTCTTTCATCCGTTCAAAGCCTGATTTTTTTGGGGATCAATACAGCATGGAAGACTTCTTACAGGCGTTGGTAGGAAGGGTCAGATTTGACAGCTGAAAATACTTTAAAAGCTACCATATGAAAAACAGGAATTCAGGTGAACTTCAGCAGATTGATGCAAATGTGCTACATGAGATCATTTCAATGTAGCTGCATTTCATTTTCCTTGTTTTAAGTTAGATAAATCAATTATTTGATTTGGACATTTCATTCAAATGCAGCTAAAACACTTTGTAGGTGCAGTTAACTCCCATTTTCTCTATAATGTTACAAGACACACCGTTGCAATATAAAATGCAGTACTATGCAGAACAGTCACAGTATCAATGTCACTTGTGCTTTATTTCCATTGAGAACCTTACGGAAAATATCTAGTGCAATGTATATTAGTATAAGAAATCAGAGTTGACTGATGCATATCAATGTCAAAACAGAAGATGTCTTCGGAAATAAACTTCCCCTGCTATTATGTCATGTTGATGTGAGTGAGATCTTAGAAAATCTAGGAGGTCTAGAAAAATAGACTAACTATTCTGCATGTGTATCTATGTGCTTATCAAATTGAAACACAGGCAGCTATGCGAGTAAAACTTGGTTAACATGTCCGCACGGTAGGAGTAGGTAGCTTCTTAGGTGCTGCTGTTGTGTCATGGTAAACTTTGGGATCGTTCAAGTACACATCTCATTCTTTAGAAGGGAAATTCTTGATAGGAAAACTTTCAGTCCGGCTAACAACTAAAATATCTACCCCTTTTCTGAAAGGTTTCTAGTGTTTGCAGAGCATGAAAGTAAATATGAAACAACTTGCATGAGCTATAATTAGTTTTTAAAACATGTTAGGCTCTTGTGGTGTCTGTATCATGATACATCTTTTGCATCTGGAACACATACACATACTATAAGGTGTCAGACTACTGTACGGGGGAATCAGTACAAATGCAGAGTTCTGGTTAAATTAGAGAAGTGGTCCCACGAGTAATATTAGGAATGGATGAGCAATCAGTGCAGTGTCTATGTTGTTTCAGAACAATATTTGTGTTATTACAAGTCTCTAGCATTCTTGCATATGCAAGTTTTTTTTTTTTTCCCACAGAATGCACTTGTAAAGTATCTACATCAGATGCTTTAATAACTCCTGACAAACTTGTTAGTATTGTTTCCTATGGAAATGTGACAGATTTCATTGCAGAATACACATGCCTATGTGAATACAGATTACAAAAATAAATCAATGGATGATAATATTTGAAAACTTTTAAATAGAGAACTAGGTGGTGCTGTTCTTTCATCTTTGTAGTTTAGCTGAATTCTTAAGTATAGACTGAGAACACCAGGCTACTATTTTTTAAGAATGAATTTAGCTCTTTTAAATGTTTGAAGAAGTTATTGTTTCTGACTTCACTGAGAATGCTAATTTGGGAGCGAATAACTGCACAATACAACACTTTCTATTTTATGTAGAAGAACTTTTGTATCCAACAAATGGTTTAGTTTTACTCAGCATGGTGATATACTTCCTTTTGTTTTCAGTTTGAATGACTTCAGAGTGAATTCTAATAATTTTACTCTTTACTTGGCTGTATATTCAGGAATATTTGGTCAGATAAGTTTAGCATGATTAGATGGGTAAACCTTTGAATCCTTTTCCATTGTTGGTTTCTTAAACATTTTGGGACTAATTTGCTAACAGCACAATGAGATCATCAATAATAGCTGGAAGAAATTTGTTGTAACTGTGTGGTAGCAGTATATAAACCACAATTAATTAAGCAAGAAAACCAATTTATTAAATTTTATTCCACTTAGAAAAAAATAAAATTTTAATCACTGTCTTGTCTCAATGCTGTAATAGGAAATAGTGAAGCTAGACTATAATGAACTGCCTGGATCTAGATAGATTTGTTATATCAGTGTTCAATGTTGCAGCAGAATAATAAATGTCTAATTAGAATCCAGCTTCAGTATGTAGCACTCTGGTAGAGAATGCCTGTCATTGACCACTGCTTAAACAGGAATGTTGAAAGAACAGATGGAAGGTAAAGAAATAAGGGGAAAATGTACCTCTGTACTGGAAAAGTGATGAAAATGTGCTCTAGCTAGGTCAAACTTACAAATGTGTTTGCTCTAAGTAGGTAATTACTCATTCAAAAAATAAGCTGTAGCTGTTAACAGTCACAAATGGGGGAGTGCAAAACCACTTTTTCTTGCAGTTTCTCTCCCCTATTCCTTTTAAAGCGCTGCAGTACAGAGAGTAATCTGAAGCAGAAAGTTTGGTTTGTAGTTTTTGATTGTTCATGAGTAAGCATAAAATGCTTTTACTTGATTCAGGTTAGAGATTTTGTAAAATATACAAATAATACCCATAATATTGCAAATTAATATCTACCAGGGTTAAAAGCAATAATTCTTTTTATGTTGAATTTTTGCAAGATTTCAGTGTCTGAACTGTAGTTATTGTCATTCCAGTGTTTGAAAAGTACCAAAAGGTGTTTTGATTTATTTTTGGAAACTGGAAAGAAACCCAAACCAACTCTAATTCACAAAGAAATAATTTTAAAAATCCCTTTTCATTCCTGACAATCAAGTATTCTTGGCACTGAAGCAGAAGCGACATTTGAGTAGTATATTGTGTGTGTTAATAGACTTTGTACAATGTTTTTGGTGTGTACCATTAAAAACTATTAATAGAAACTCACTGCCATAGTTAATTCAGTGCTTAGCATTTGCTTATTCCAGAATTGTATATCAGAGATAGTGGTTCAATTTGCATGGGTTAGCAGACTATTTACTATTAAAAGGGTTGCGTTAATAGATTATGCGTTGCTAACTGTAATTGGGTACAAGTGTGCAGAAGATGTCTGAATGCATATTATAAATTGAAAATTATTAAACTAGCTAGCTTAAGAAGTTCCTGCGTTCTCCCACAACCTGGAGCTTGCCTTGTGGATTAGCACATACTCATGAATATTTGAGGTACTGCATTTTTGCAGTATTTTCCTCTTTTTCAGGGAAGTGCTGGACCCCTGAATCAAGTCCTCCTATATGCAAGTGTCCTAAAGAAGCATTTGACTGGAAAGAGAGAATTTATTTCAAGTAGTTACTTCTTTTAAATTCTTCTGATTTAAAACAAATAAAATCAACAGTTTGTATACTGTATTCTAGATGGGTCTGGGCTGTCAATTAGTGAAGGACCACTTCTAAGTCTTATTGCACCAGCCCACTCCTTTCTAAACAGCTTAGTATGAACATGGGAAGGAGTGAGGTGCTAGAGTCAGAGCTACTGGTGTTTTACTGAAAGATTTTTCTAAGTTACAGATGCTATTTAAGAATCTAATTTAAGCCAGTTGCACTGAAAATGTCTTGTGATTTCTAAAACATTCCAAAATAATTTTTAGAAAAAGGATGTTAGTTGATCCTCAGATCTGAGGAAGAGAGAAGGTTATTATTATTTCAAAACAGACCAAATAAGAAATAAAGCTGAATTTTTATCATCTGTTCTGTGTAGATTCTGGGAAACACGGTGATTCCAAAAGCATCAGTAAAGCTGAGATTTGCTTTCTGAGTATATTAAAATAACGCTAGGTTATTTTTTGTTTTTTGTTCCCCCTTCCCCAAGTATTACCAGTATGGGGAGAGATCTGAATTAGGTACTGAGTTTTAGGTAACTTTTCTATTTGAAATTACTGAGATTAGTGATTAGCACTGTAGGTTTTTTCCCTTAGCTTACATTGCAATGAATAATTTATACATGAAGTACAAGGTAACACCATATATAAGGTTACTTTTCTAGTCCAAGAAGATACCACAATGTAAAGAAACCACAAAATATTTAACATTTTTGTTTGTGAGAAAATTATTTTTTATTCAACATTCTTTGATTTCCAAGGTATCTTACGCTTTGTCTTCCATTTTGAGCTTTTATTCCCCTTTTAATCTGCTCTTTCATATCTTCTTCCTGCACTGACTAGGTTTTTAGGGTTTTTTTGTTCTTATGTCGGTGTGCTGACATAAGACTTTATATTTTCAATGTATTAATTCAGCTGAAGAAGAGGAAGTCTGAGTAAACATGAAATTATCATCTGTCTCAGGCCAAAACATGAGGAACCCACTCTCATCTGAAACTTCAACCCAGGGTTTTCTTATCTCAGACATAAGATAAAGTTTTGTCAACTTTTTTTTTTATTTTATTTTGGCTTGTTTGGATTTGAGTAAGGATAATGGAGATAACACTAAACATTAATGTCTAATTTAGTAAAGAAGACAACTAAGAACAATTTAATTTCCATTGTACCTGTGGAAGGGATACAGGTTGTGAGAAGGGTACAATAGAGATTTACCTTCTTAACAATGTCTCTGCTTTTGCTGTGGCTGCACCACTTTAAGTTCTTAGATACTTTCTTTTCATATTTGCAAAAACTTTCACTTTGTTTTCATAGGTTTTTAGTTGCCACAGTTACAGTAACTATTTACTCTCAAATATTGTTAAAGCAAAACTCTTTACTATAATTTCAGCATAGAGTATGACTTTGGTTTGATTCTTCAGTACAATTTTAGACAACTCATACTTCAGAGTTCAGATTAAAACTAAATGGAGGCATGTGGAGAATTTAAACTTGCTATTAAACTCAAGAAGGAAAAAAAAACAAACTCTGAAATCTTTCTTCCAAATATGTGATTTGAAGGAAATACTTCATAGTTAGAGTAAACTGAGTACTTTTTTTCCTTTTCCCTGATAGTGGGGTCTCAGAACCTTTGGGTTTCACTTTTTTAACCGTGGTTCATCAATTCTAATTAAATTGAGCTCTAAGGCCATACAGGCTTATGATAATGATATAGATTTTTTTTGAGAGTTGTTTCATAGTGTTTGTCATGATTAATTCCTTTTGAAAACCTCTGTCTGTGTATAACATTGTGAACAGGGGAATTAAATGGAAATTATATGATAGACACAGGATTGTGTTTGTTTACCTCTGTCTATATCAAAACTGAAAATAAATGATCAAGAAGATAGGGCAGGTATTGCATGTTATTTGATGAACCTAATTCAGTTATTTAATTGACTGTACGTAAATATTCCCAATATCCAGGAAACAAGTTGTTTGAGTTTTTTGCCAGCCACCCCCCACCCTCTCTCCACCCCTGAAGAATTTTAAGTGTGTATGAAACTTTGCTGGCAACACTTAAAAAATAAATAAAATTCTAAAGTCCAAGTCTTCTGCCATGAAACCAGTTATCTAAACTGAATCAAAGATGATTGTCTCTTTTCATCTGTGGGGGACTGTATTATTTACAATTCCATTTATTTTCATTGTGAAACACCTAAGCATTGGTATCAATGCTCAGATAAAATAAAGATTTTGTTACTGCAACAGCATTACTTGTGTGTTGTCTATAATTTTTTGCAATTGCAGTTTGAATTGTAGGTATAGTCCACGTGCGTGCTGTGTACCTGTTTCTGAAAATTCAAAGATGCAGTCACAGTATGTGAAAAGTCATTCAGTCACACAAGAGTGTTGGCATTTTTTTCAACTTGCCAAGTGCATAAACTGTATATCTTAAGTTATTGCTGTATAGAAGCCTCATACATATACCATACATTTCTATGCTTATTTGTCAGCACCTGCATCCCAGAATGGATATGTTAAATAAGTACTACTATTTTGCTGTTTGCACTTGTGTGTGCTTTTAAATTTTCTGATGACCCCAGCAAATCAAAACCTCTTCCCCCACCCCCCCAAAAAAGTCTGTTGAGATTGTGCAAGTACTAAAATATTTTCAGTAAAGTGATATAATATATAAAGCTTTTAGCCACCTAAAATGTTGGCTAAATGGTGGCTATTGGTCCTTTAAATGTTTTGTTTTATTGCTGGGTCTGCTGGGAAGCATCTTTTAACTTTTTCATTTTTGGGGCTTTCTCATTGCAGAATACCATGAGACAAAGTATGAAGTAAAGCAAAGTTCGTTACTCTGCACTAACTCTTGTGTTGAGCTTGTCTTATTCTATATTTACAGTATATCTTCTGAGTAGTTCAAGTTCATCAGCTTATAGCGTATCTAGGTTATGAGGCTGAAAGTAGAGATCTCCAAACAAGTCTGGGAACTAGAAACATCATGGGGCTTTGGCTTAGCTAATTAGCCTTGTGTAATTCATCTTCAATATGCTCTTTTTTCTTACTCTTGCGGTTACAAACACAACCATTTAACTTTTTATTAGTACATGTGCCTTTCTTCTTGGTGAAATTTTGTTGGTATCAAATCATGCTATCACCGTATTAAACCAGATCTAGACATTAGTCTTGGTTTCTGTTTATAATATTTGTCATAATATAAAGTGATGTAGCAGAATGCTAAAAATGCATGTTGAAATTCTGTTTTGAGTGATATGTAGGCCAGCTTACAAAAGCGCAGTACCCCTTGTGGTCAGTAGAAATTCATGTGTAGAAGTTTGAAGAGAGTCGGATTGTTTTTCTGTTATCCAAGTAAAAATATATGGTCTATAGTCTGCTTTTATTTAATATGCATGTTTTAACAAACTTTACATTTTTCATAATTTGATTTGCACTGCATTCAAAGTTATTAAATTAAGTGTCTGTGCATGAGTTACCTTCTCACAAGAAAGAGTGGGCAAAACTAAAGAGAACTTAGGTGCAACAACTGAAGTGGTCTGGAAGTGAAAAATTAAAACTTCTCCTGAAAATGTTTGGTTTTGCTCTCTGTAAATAAGTCTCTTCAAAAATATGTACTTTTTGTTTTTAAGTGTTAATGTCAATACAGCTGAATTATGGAAGACCTGTTACCGGCTAGTTGAATAGACTCAGAGTTACGTTGTTCCAGGTCATCATGGGTCATCTGGTTAATGCTGGATGTGAAAGGCTGTACTACATTCCAGCTTTTGTCCTACTTTCATGAAACAGATGTTCTTCACTGAAGAGACATAATTAATTTCTATGAAATGGGTGGATGTCTGCTTGCCATTCTTTAAAGGCAACCATTTTAGTTAATGTCTGTTAAATTCTGCAGGAGTTCATATGTTAAAGTTATGTTAAAGTTGTGAATTCTGAGACTCCAGGATAAGCTGAAGAAATGGAAATGGAAGTGTCTAATATAAATATTTTCACTACTTTCAAGTTTTTCACTTGTTTTGTAAGCATTTGAGATTATTAACCCTAAAAAAGGTAGTTTGAAATGGTAACAAACATAACTGTTAGTGCGACCTCCTCTTTTCACACAAACCTAAAATTTACAATGCCAGCAGGTCACTTGGAATGCCTCTAGTTTTACACTGAATTTGGTTTAATAATTGTTTTCTTTCTTCGAGATTTCTTTGTTAAGTAGTAATTCTCCTGTAAAAGATTAGGCTATTTACTAGCAAGGTTAAAAGGTAATACATTTAATAGAATATGATAGTATGAATTTTATTATGTATTTGAAGAACATCCCTGAAGTTTTCAGTGGCAGACATATTGTTTTTATTACCGGTTTCCTTAGACTAGAATGAGGAGACCTGCCAAACCAGACCTTCTGAATGCACCTTGCTAATACTGAAGTTTAAAGACTAATCTTGCTAATCTATAGATCTGAGTGTGCACAGATGCATGGAGTAAGCATCTGGGGAGGAGGATAAGATTTGCAAGGCTAGAAGACACTGGTGTAGTCATGTGGAAGAGGCTTCAGATTGAATCCAGATTTGGATCCTTTTCATTCTCCTAGACAGTACTGCTCTCAGCAGCTAGCAACAAACTGTAATTAGTTGAGCTTGACATGAGTATCCCATTTGAACACCGCTTCTCTCATCCTTGTGAGATAAGGGCTTTTTTCCTCTTTAAAATGAAAGTATGAATGCCCTCTTCTAATGTTGACTTACGATGATTTGACCCTCAAAGCTACAAGATCAGATTCTTCTTAAACAGGATTCAAAGAATTAGGGAAGTACTAGGACTTTCTAAGAAATGACAAATATTCTTTCTGAACACCTGTTCAGAAATCTGCTTTATTGCTGATAGTTAACTGGAACAATCTAGGAGTAAGCAAACTACAGTAATACAAAAAAGGAGTAGAAAAACAGTTTGATACAGAATGACAGAATACCTGGAGGCAGGATTCATGAGAGTAATGCTGCTATTCATTCTCTAACAAATTTCCCCTAAACTTGTTTCATGCTTCTCTTTTTCAGAAGCTTGAACTTAGGACCAAGTTTCCTCAGATAATATCATGTTATCTGTAATATCTATGTAATTTTTCTCAAATTTTCCTCACTTCATGAAAACAAAGGTTTTAAGAATTTGATGCAATGAGAAAAAGAATCATAAAACCAGTTTTGCTTAGTCTCTTACAAGCAAAAACCTCGCATTATTCTCCTGTCTCCCTCTTTAACCACTCTCCACCATGAACAATAAAAGCCTCTAAGGAGCATGCTTCAAGTTTGTACTTTCTTCCCCAGTGTTCTGCTAAAAATATAAACAAATAAAAACAGGGAGTTTTCATAGCTGCAGCTTCTTTACTTGAAAAATAAGCAGCAACGTATGCTGGGTTAGTTACCGGAAATCCATGTGTGTGTAAGAGCAACTGAAATGGGAGCTGGCTTAAATTCATAATGACATCCTAGAAGCAGTTGGAAGATCTTCTTTTCTTATGGGAGAAAAAAATCTTTTTGTTCATATTTTCTGTTTTCATGTACGCTGGAAATTTGGCAATGGAGTTTCATATGCAGTCTTAGTTATAAGTGTGGCTTTCAGAAGACCTTTTTTTGCTTTATGGCAAACTTACCAAAGTCTTCACGACGTTGCCTTTTTAGTCAGGAAATGGTATATTTGGAGAGATAGTACTTAATGTGAAGCTAAGCTGCTGGCTGTGCTTGCACAGCTTAGAACTTGAGGAGCTTGGAATACAGCAGAAGTTTTATTCATTGCCAATTCATGAACCTTCCTAACAACGCTCAACTACACAAAACATATGCGTGTTTTTGACGGGTACTTTCTGTCAGCTAAAGAGAGACTTGGGAGAAATACTGAGGTAGCAGGCAGGCAAACAAGAAGGCATGACAGCTGAATAAGCAGATCTGTCCCTCCGCTGATCACTGCAAACAGTGGCAAATAATTGAAAATTCTAGGAGGACAGTTAGCCAAAAAAAAGGAGGCAGGGGAAAAAATAGTAGTAGAGCTGGGCAATGTTTCATAGCTTCAGTATGGCTGAGTAGCGTTTTTGTTTATGCCAACACAATTAATGTCCTAAAATTCAAAATCTTCAGGAAATTATCTAGGCAGAGGGAGGCACAACTTTATTGACTTCGGAAATAAAGTTTGAGCATGGAAAAAGCCCAAGTGAAGTACTGCAAAAGAGGAATATTGGACCCATAGCATATACATTTGGTATGCAAATGTAAATATCTTTTTGGCACGTGCTGTTGTTTCTTGGCCAGATCATAGACGAAGGCCTAAAACAGATGAGCATTGCCTGATGCTCAGCTTGATCCCATTCCTTGGTAGCTGCATTCACATGGTAACGTAAGGTATTATGGTGACTTAAGAAAGAGGAAAATGCAACGAGTTCTGAAATGGTGGGTGGAAAGGAGAGAAGTAGTGTACATTAATATGACAGAAGGGAGATAAACAGAACATGTGATTTGAGGCACGAAGAGGGAACTGCCTGCTGTTAAGGTATAGGAAAATAACATAAGCAGTTTCAGATGGAAAAGAAATGCAGAGATCCCTGCTATGTGTAGCTAGTTTGGCCTCAATTTACAGTCACTCAAAAATATTTTTGAAGTTCTTCATTAGAATTAAGAAATTACATGTTTTGCACAAGCTTCTGCTCAATACATTTTCTGTAACAAAAGAATAAAATATTCTTTAGGGTGAAACATTGAATATCAATGTGTGGTTATCAACTGCTTATTTTTTAAAAAATTGTGCAAGTTTATGTTATCTTATTTCCTCACTTTTTTTTTCTATATGGGACATCTTTAATAATCGTGATTTACTTGTTTCTGTGGTTGGTTCTTCCTGCATCTGATTTCAGAAGAACAATTTGAGTGACTTCCTCAATTCAGTTCTTATATAGTGACAAGTATCTTGTACTTCTATTCCAAATGCTGTGTGCTTGACTAGCCTCAATCCAGAGGGTGAATATCCCCTTATGAACAGAACCTATACTAATAGTTTTCTGAATATGTATCAGCACTAATCTGCTATTCTAAGCTGCCACATAATATAGTACTTTTTATGAACTAAAAATTCATTTATAAATAAGATCAGGATTTTTTGTTGCTAATCCTTCCTTATTTTTAATGTCCACTGCTGCTGGATTACTACATTTGTCACTTTCATGCAGTGTCACATTTGGAGCTCACACTTATGATTTTTAATTTTTTTTTTTGCTTTGCTTCCAAGTCTTAAGCTGTCAGTTTAAACCAGAAAACTCTCTATACCATGCGAAAGGAATGAATAGCTACAATTTCAAATTTCAGACTGTTTAGTGCTCCCGTGCTTTAAGTCATGAAGTTTTTTCTAGATGTTAAATTGTGCTTTCTCCCTATACTGACAGTTCTTCCTAAGTTTATGTTCAGTATATTTAATTAGCACATTCTTACCTATGGTAAGTGTTGCTCATGAGAATGGTAAATGAAGTTTGTCAGAAGATCAATCTGAGGCTCTCCAGAAATAAGCAGAAGCTAGTATAATTTACTTTCTGTATGATATGTGTAATATTTGCTGTCTTGGGACAATCTGAGAATATTTGATTCCTACCTTGTATTTATGGTAAAAAAAAGACAGTGATTTTTTTCTTTTATATGTATCCAATATGGCAATTACCACACTTAAAATATGCTACAGCTTCTGATGCAGAATTTGAAATTTGCTTTACTTTTTAATCACAATTCCATTTGCATTGCATAAAAAAAAATTATAGAGATGGAAATATTTTTCCTTCTTTAATCTTCTTTATATATTCTTTGCAAGACTTGACTTGTTGATAGTTCTTTTTGTCCTCCTTGTAAGCATGAATTTACTCTTGCCTTGTTTTGTTTTTATGATTACATTTTTTTGTAAGTGTCTTTGTTTTCAACAGGATTAGGTAAAAATTGATCAGAGTAGTTTCTTGATATAGCTATCTATTCAGTAAAGTCAGAAACTTCTCCAGTAGATTTTTGTGTTTCTTTACTTTAAGATGCTCTTTCCAGACAAACTCATGTGAAAGTGTTGGAAATAAGTATCTTCCACATGTAAGTGGGCTTGATGCAGATGCTTTAATTCTACATTTTGTCCTTCTGAAATAAAAATGCTTTATTCCAAGCTTGGTTTTGTTTAGCTTAATCTGAAATGCTTTCTAGTTATTCAGTCCAAGTTTATATTCTGCACTCTGATTTAGCTACTTAACAAAACATAGTGTGAGGTAATATAATGTCTAGTTGATACTTTGTGGCAAAAAGTCACAAATCCCATCTCAATCAGACTTCTTTATTCCCAATACTGGTACTGTATGTTGAATGTATATCTAGAAGGTTAAAAACTTGAGAAATGAATTAACTTCTAGTAGAAGTTCTGCCTACAGACCAACACCACCAAGTTACCAATAGAGATTGAACTTAAAAAAGGAAGATCTCCTACAGGACTTCCAAAATTCTTCTGTGGGTTAAAATCACAGAAGAGAACACAGATGGCATTTTATTTTAACTGTTCAAATGCTTATAAACATTTACTTCTGCCTTTGACTAACATTTTTAAATATGGCTTTTGCAAACTTGCAGGAATTTTTATGGCTTTAGAATAGCATGTAAAGTTACTTGACAGTAGTATGAAGAAATTATTGCTTAATACAATGTTAATATTTTTACTAAACTAAAGCTGTTTTTCACCTGGGAACAGTATATTGGCATTACATTCATTTAACAAGACTTCACTGATTATTAGTGCATATAGTTTTGAAATGGATTTTTGACCATCTATAGTTGTTTATCTAAACAAATGTAAGTTCTAAATTTATAAATGCTTCTCATGACAGAAATTGCATTAATGCGTGTGCGTCTATGCATGTGTGTGTATCTATAATTTTAAAAAAATAGTTTAGGAATGTCTGGTGTATTGAATTATGCTTTTTTTTTTTTTGTAGTAAGAAGGAAAATATGTGTTGGCATCTTTTTACTCATGGCGGTTTCATTTAATGTGACTGAGGCTGAAGTTTTTTTGACTAACGCTTTTTCCCCTAAAAGGTTTACAACTGTAAAGTTTAATGTTCATTAAGAGTAACTTTCAGAAAGCAGGTAGTGGATTTAGATAACTCTTAAGTTATTTACATTTCTTCTGTAGCATATAGATAGATTGTATAAGTAAATGTGTGGGCATTAAGTGTGCTAATACTCTGTGTGCATGTATATGTAAACTCTCCTAGAATATTTTATGAGCATGTTATTGAACATTTAATCTAATAGGTGTTCAGGAACAATCTTCAGTTTCTCCTGTGCTTAGTCAAACTTCTGAAGTGCTCCCTTTGCAGAGCATATTGGAGCAAATCTTCTGAAGAGTTTCATCAGAAACTACAGAATGCTTAAGGCAAGTTAGGCACCAGAATGACTGCCTTATGAAATCTACTCATTATATGGCATGCAGACAGATTCGTATTTATCTACAAGTCAATTTAAAATTATGTACTTTCAGTAAGCACCAAGACAATAGTTAGAGAAAATTTCTTTCCATCATAGTTACTGAAGGAAGAAAAAAACACTAGGATGAGGTATCTGATCCATTTCCACCAGACCATTTTCAGAGTCACTTTAATGTTGGAACAGACTAGAAAGTAATAACTAAAAAAAGTTCAAAATTGTGGTTACTTGCTGTGTTTACCACAAAGGACATCTGTTGAAATCTTACTAAATCAGGCGCACATTTAAAAAGTTATTTAACTTGTTTAAATTCTTAGATTGGGAATGAAAAATTAAAAGACTGAATCATTGTTTATTTTAACAGTGTCAGCTGCCAGAAAGATCACTATCCTCCTACGTTGTTTCTAAACATTTTTCCTTGGGAAAATGACCAAATTTTTTATCATTTCTGACTTTGCCAGGATGCATTTGTTCTGCAACTTAAAGCTGTTAGATACGCTCTAAATACTCTGAAAATTACAGATCAATTGGATGGCAGTGTTAGTCAGCATCTTCAGCGGCTGTGTCTTCCATTAGGCTTTTTAAGGGTGATAGGTAGAGCGTGCAGTGTTGCTCAGCTTTTGCATTTGGCCGTATGCCTCAGTGGGGGTTTTCATTGTGGCATCCTTTGTGTGCCTGGCAGCTCCAAGGAACATGGAGTGGCTCCTGAGGCAGTGGGTAGCTCCATGTCTGAGTACCTTTGGTTCTGCACTCGCCCATAGGGATGGAGCCGCAGCAGGAGGTAGGGAGGAGGTGGCACAACCACCTTCGGGGAGTGGTGAAGGTTAGCAGAGGAGCTGTAGGGAAGAGGGACTGATGAGGAAACACTATGGTGCCTGCGGGAGAGGAAAACAGAAGCTGTGAGGAAGAGGACATGACAGCAAGGCTGGATCAGAGCAATAGGGAAGAGAGGCTGCAGCAGTGTGTGGTGAGGAGACAAGGGTCTGTGGAATATGGACAAGGGGGAGGAGAAAGCAATGGCCATGGGCTTCTTTAGAGAAGGTGGAACAAGTCAGTCAGATGATGTGCTTAGAACTACTTACCCTATTTCGTTTGTGTATTTTTATAGTGTTGTAATCATCAACATTAAAACGGTTCAAGCAAGAACACGTACAAATAAAATGATCTATTCTTTGTCCCTTTTAGTGATGTAGCAACATAACCAGGTGACCTTGGTACTGCTGAAAGTTTAATCCATGGGCTTAGAGTTCAGGACACAGCTGGACTGCTATTGACCTGTGTATGTCTTTGCACTTGAATAGTGTTCTGGGACACTAAGATTATTTTGCTCCAATTTTAAGACATCTTAAGTTTTCTCTTGTGCTCTATACTGAACGATTGTACAGCTGCCAACTTCTGCAGGTTTGATAATGTCATATAATGTGTTTTACGTATGCATTAATTTTAAAATATTTCATAACTACAAATGTTAAAACAGCTTAATGTGTCTGTGTATACTTCTTCATTATTTCAAATTGTATTGCTTTGATTGTACCACACATACTACAAAAAAAAAACAACCGCAAACTAGTAGTATAGTTGAATTTAAACTTTTTTGGTATATTAACACTCTGCTTTGATAGTATGTTGCTTAACATTGGTAACCATTACAAATACCTTAACTGGTCAAGGCAATGTGCCAAATATGTGTAAGTAAAAAAAGAACCAAACATGTTTCAAATATAGATATTGTATTATTTTGAAAGACTTTAATACATTAAAGATGAAAATATTGTTATTTTTATATATATATGCATGTAAAGTATATTAACAATTGTATAAATATATATTTATATGAGATTCTGAGACCTCATGTTGTTCTAAACTGTGCAGTAAACCCCGATTTTGTAATAGTCATCCAGCAAAGATCAGGAAGAACTTCTGTCTAGCTCTTTTCTCAGCTTCATGTCTGGCTTTTGCATGAGCTAAGAATACTCTTTTGTTATCCATCCTTAGAGTTTGTCTGAAATTATTTGTCAAATTTAGAAGTTTTAAAAAACACCCACCCCAAAACCTAAAGCTAACACTTCCCTCTCCCTCTTCCTTTTTGGATGTCTTAGATCTTTCAGGTGAAAGTGAAAAATATAACAGTAGAAGACCTCGGCGTGCTTTTCTATATGTCAAAGTCAGTCAAAGCAAACTCCCCCCTCCCCCCCTCCTTTGGCCAAACCATCTGAAATGGCTGGTTTCTGCCTCATCCACAAGTACGGTTTTTGGAAGGGATCAGAGGGCAGCTTACTGGTTCCTTTTGCGAATGCAGCTTCCTCCTGGCTTATCAGAACTATTTTGCCAGTTTTATATCTTCTTTTAGCTGCTTCAAAGTTAATGGCCCATCTGTTGGACATAAACAAGCTAGCAAGTTCTCTGGGGTTATAAGAGCTGCCTGTCTGATTCAATGGCAGTTCGAAATAGAGCATGTTATTGTTTAGGGAGGATGTCGTGTGCAAGAAGTAGACGTGTACAGCATTGTAGATGCTTTTGTAATACAATGGATATTGGGGAGTAGGGAATTTGAGTGACTTGTGACTGAGAAAAAGAAAGGGTAACAGATTCCACTGAGAGCTCATTCTTTCAGAGTACTGGACCTTATACAGTGAAAAGTAACTTCCGAATTTCTGTTGTCAAAATCTCTGAATCAGCTCTTTGCATGCATACTTGCAGATGATTACTGTCTTAAAGATCCTGTATAGAAATAAATGAAAATATTTTACTCAGTTTCAGGGCGTCGGGATTCAGCAGGTCCATAACTTTTATAAAGTTGAAAAGTTTTTGCTGTTGCTCACTGGTGTAATGAATTGCACAGATTATCTTGCTGAGATTGAGCTGCTGGCCACTGGAACTTCAAACCCCAGTATGCCTGTTATTCCCCATGCTGGGTCTTGCAGACAGGTGTTTTGACGCTGCAAATGTCAATGCCTCCTCTGCTGCATCTGTTGTCAACTCCACGTGCTAGCATATTATTGGACTGTAGTGCAAGGCCTGGAGAGTTTTATTTATGAAATAGTCCCATTTTAACGTTGGTGTTGAATTTCATGAAGAGTGTTTACTTCGTTCGAAAACTCTCAAATCATTTGTTTTTTGAGAACGTTTTTTTACACAGTAAAATTGCTACAGCAGAATAGTTTTATGTAAGAAGATACTCCATATTCGTAAAGGTAAATGTGATTATACAGGGAGAATATTGTGGTTACAGATTAATAGGTACAGCCAGAAGTGATAGAAACACAGAGCTGTTACTGATCTCTACTAATAAAATTATCATGCATGGGGAACATGTTGTAAGTTAAGAGAATAGGAATTCGATATTCAAGGTGTGGTTATAATCACTCTGTTGTAGTGCTTAAAATTGCAAGATAAGACTGAGCTGTTATTATCACTTGTTTGCCCATGCCTGTACCTGTATTTGGCATCTTCTTTGTCAGCTTTCTCTGTTTAGAAGTAGCAAAATGAATATTGTTTTTCTTCCTAACTGTATACAACATATGTTTGGTGTGTAATGTGGTGGGGGATAGCAGTTTTACCTTTGGCTTTTAGGAGCTGCAAAGCTAATTAATTTAAATGCTCAGTCTGCTCTGGTGCCTCTAAGTAGACCACTTCATTTTCTGTACTTGTAGACTCTATTCATAGGTGTCAATTCACTGGTATGGTAAAACATGTTAATGTTTGAAGTCAGGATATTTTTTTAATGCAGCTACTGATTTGGAGCATCCGTGTGACTTAAAAAAATGTTGGTCATAAAGTTTTTTATTCTTTTCTTGTCATGATTTTCCACCTATTGGAATCATGTTAATAGTTCTACTGCAAAGGTGAAGTTAGAATGCATTTTCAAGGACAGTGTTAAATTGAAAAATATTCTGACACATCCTTATCTGTATGTTTCTCTTTGTTCTCCTTCTAGATGTGTGCACATAGAAAGTATTTTCTGAGTTGCCTTAGTATTTGCTTAGAACAGTGGGATGTTTCCAGTGACCACTTAAATCATCTGGCTGTTGTCTAATCCTTCTCCAGACATCCCCTTATAAAACTGGGTTCTTCCTTTGACACTCATGTTTATCTGAAACTATATCTCACAGAAGGTTCTCAAACACACAAACCCACCACAAAAACCCTTTTGCTTTTGAGGACTTCCCTGGGGCACTTTTTTTTTTTTTTTTCTGGATTAAAATAGGTGGCACGTGGCTTATCTCTTCAGGATCCGCAGCCTTATCCACCCTGGCTAGGGGCAGCTCCCCAGGGAGCTGAGGTGCCCATGCTACACTTGCCCCTGACTACCCAGGAGCCCTGAATTTCATCAGGCTCTCAAGGGAGGTTGCAGCAGAGGGGCAGGTGAAGCATACGGGCTGTGGCCATCACATGCTTCCAGTAGTCTCAAGGCATGCCTTTGGGATTATTGTGCCAAAGTTGAAGTTTGGGCAGTTGTGTATAATGAAATGGTTTAATTCCCAAAATTCAGTAACATAAGAATTGGAGCTTGAAGGTCCTAATAATTTCTGTCAGTTTTCAATCTATATTTAGAAAATGGGAGAGGTGGATGAAAGGAAGATTTTAAGCATGTGAATAGTTACATTAAAAATAAGTATATTATCAAGTTTACATAATTTGTTGATAGTGATGTAGCTTCTTGGCTTACATTTAAAATAATAATGTAACAACTTTTCTATACTTTCAGGCCAGCCTTCTCTTTTAAAAAAAAATTCCGTAAGATGGGATTTGTAAAGGAAAAAGATTATACCTCTGTTCCTTTTCCAAAAAGAATTGAGCTCGGTCTTCTGATTGTGTCTGTTTTTTGGAAGTATTGTGTATATATTATGAAATACCTAGCTAGGTAAAAAGACAAACCATATATATCCGAAAAAGCTTGGATCAGAATGTGTACCATAATAGTTTTGAATAAACTGCTACCAGAGTTTGAGTTGTATGAATACCTTTTTCCAACCTTTGTAGGCTAGAACTTGATACATAGATGTGTGTAGTCAAACAGTAGTCAGTATTTGCCCACTCTGTAACCTGTATGCTACCCCTTACTATGACAGATATCTTCATTGTCTTCTCTTTCATCTGTGGTTCTCATTATGAAAATGTCTTGAGTTTTCCAAGTAGAATATTTTAACTTTGTAGGGGAAATGGTTTAATGATTTGTGTATGCTATATATTTGCATAAACTGAGGAATGTGTATTGTTTTGATGCATGGGTGGAGCAACTGTAGAATATGTAGACCAGTAACTGAGTTTTACATGCAGTGGCTGAGCTCCTAGACAGTTTTGGTTTACTTGGAAGGGGTAACAGTTTTATGTACTTAGTTGAAGAGGGGTGTGGTAATGTAGGTGCTTCAAGTGCTTTGCCATATTGTGCCTTTTGATGGAAAGGTAGTGATTTCTATCGTCATGTCTTGCTGTAAAGTTAAACGCTTTATGTTTTTTTCTCAAGTTCACAAGCTTTCATTATGTGTGGATTGTTTGTTTCAGTGGACCATAGATTTCATGAAAGACCATTTTCAGGGAAGGAAAGATAATTTCTCATATTGAACTTCTGAGGAAGATTTTGAGTATCGGAGCATACTTGAATTTATTTTTAAATGCAGCCTTATTGAACTGCAGTGCTTATGAAGTAAGAGAAGAGATAAACCCAGTTTGTTAGTTGGAATTTCATTTGTATGTTAAAGACAAAATCATAGTGAAACTGGAGTGAGAAGTTGTGTCTGTATGTCAGTAAGTCTTCAAAAAAAAATCACTTAGAAGAATCCAGGCAGGAAGTTCTAAAGTTAAAACTTGTAATAGTTCTTGAATATGTTACCTATATGTTCAGGATATTGACAATGAATACTATTAGCTTTGTTATTGGGCTACTGTGGTTGTAGGTGATCTTTTTTGGACATGTAGCTTTTGTATTTAGGGTTTTCAGTTGACACTTTCAAGATTTTCTGAGTCTCATCACCCTTAAAAAGTGCTTCAACTTGCTATCAGTTGGTCAAGTAAAATACAAAATACAGATAAGTAAATTCAGTTAAGCTAATGAAAATGTGGAACTTGTATTCCTAGGATGCCTGGGATGCAGAAGTCAGCAATTCCATAACCTAAAGAAATCACAGGTGCCTAAAGAAATATGTCAAGTATTTACTCTTGCATACTAGCAGATGAACTGATTTCTTGTATTTGTGGCTGAATTTGTAAATCTTGGTTCAATGAAAATGTAGCAAGAATAATTTGCATATTCATACAAAGGCAAGCTTGATGCTACTAGAGTCTAGAAAAATCATTGCTTTTAGCTGATATGCTTGTTTCATCTACAAGTTGAAGCAAATTCTGTATTTCACTATTTCCCTTTTAATGATTTTTGTTGTTGTTGTTGCTTTTTGTTACTTAATTAGTTTCCCTCTTTTGAGGAATTTCTTCTCACAGAGCTCTAGTATTTAAGCAGATAAAAGCTAACTAGAAGGGACACTTTGCAGAGGCTTACTTGAGGTTTTATATACAAGCCAGTTTCTTTGATCCAATTCCCAAATAGTTAGATCTCTCACTTCCAGTATGTATGCCAGGATACAAGTGGAGAAAAATAAAAATGGAAAACTAAAGTGAAACAAAGAAACTTTGCTTTTGAGGACTTCCTCATTTTGAAAATATTCATTTTTTTTTCCAGACAAAACAGAAATCATGTCTTAAGGTGTATTCTGAGAATGATTGAGATTTGTGAAATATGTTGCAAATAAAAAGTATTATGTAAAATAGTAGTAAATGTATTGATGCTTTGGTAATTTGCTGAGAGTTCTCAAAGTCATTCTATATCTCATATAGCTGTATCCAAATTCATTGCTGAATGAAAATTAATTTGGTAGCGTTAAAGGAGAGTTTGGGTACTCCCATATACTCTAATAAGATGGAGGGAGACCTGAGTACTGTTTTAGAGATCTAAGCTGAGTTTAGTTTAGAAAATAAGAGGGAATTAAAACTCGGAAGAAGCAGCGACTAAATTTACTTCTCCCTATTACACAATTCTACTGGTGGACTATTTTGTTACTATCCATGCAGCTCTACTGGAAGAGTCCTATAGTAATTTTGCAGGTAGATGCCAAGCAGGTTGTTTTTTGGTTTTGGTTTGGATTTTTTTTATGGTTTGAGCACTTGGCTTTTAGTATTCTGTGCTACCACTAGCTTCTCAGTAACATTGAGAAAATTTTTAAACTACACCTTTCTAAAACAGAAGATCATGCTGATGGTATAAGTGAAAATGTAGGCTCTAATCTGCACTTGCTACTGTCAAATTGATATCTGTCTTTGTAATGGTGTATCAATTGACCTTTCAAGCTTTTGATCCCAAATTGACTATGTAGTATTTTGATCTGCTTTCTTCATTTACTTTTTTTTCAATATTCCATTTAATTACTTAGCTCAGACTAATAAATGGTTTTGTTCTTACATCCTGCAAGTATAGTTTTACTTTAATTGCTATATCTGATTTCACATTAGTGCTCAGTATCCTAGCAACTTAATTCCTTGGTAGTTTTTCTTACTTCATCGTTATTACTTCTGTAGTTTGACCAACCTTTTTTTCTTGTCTGTTGCAGTACAAATCTAAACATGGTTCTGTCTAATCTGCCATTTATTTCTTCAATAAAATGAAGAATATCCTGTTATAGAAATGGAGTCTAGATTATTCAAGTCTACTGAAAGCAGATGTAATGTGGATCTTCTTGCTGTGTTAGTGGATTTCTATTCTTTATCGTTTATTCAGATGAGGTAAATGTAGCTTTTTGCCCTGAAATCTCTCTTGACCCTGAAGAACTGTTTTATAATCTTTAGTGCATACAGAGTTATGTTCTGCAAAACTGGCATTCACATTGGGGAGATCATCCTGACAAGTGTGTGTTTTCTGTTTTCGTCTCCAAGGCTGTTCATTTTGGAAACTAAATGGAAAGAACCTTATTTTTTCTGCATATGTCTGGTGTTGTAGCAAATAGGTTTTGTATATTGGATTTCTAAATAGGTCTGTTGTGGGACTAAATTTTGTTGGGTTTTTTTGGTTTTGTTTTTTTTGTTTGGGTTTTTTTTTTAGATTTTGAATGCTTGTAATGGTTGGACATGTCTACTGTTAAAGTGAAGTAGAAATTGCAATTTATTTTGCATCACTTTTCTTCTGGCTAGTTCCTTTATCAAAGAGTACATTTTTGGAAGAAATTGTTTACATTTTGGGCCCTGAAATCAAAGATCATCCTGGACTTAAGATTAACATCAAGCTTGGAGAAAATAGGATTGGAGTGCTGTGCAGCTGGAATTATTTGAAAGTGTGCTGGGGTGGGGAATTAAAGGACAGATGATTTTCTGTGTAAACTAATATTGATATGTTAAATATGAGAGTAGTGCTGACATGTTTATAAAAATAAGTACCGTATATGTGTATTTTTATACTGTGAAAAATTTAAAATATTTTCTGACATTAGAAACTTAAACATCGAGGTAAATAAAATTAGTCAGGCCCATGCATAATACTTGGTTACTGAAGAGCTCACTAACATGTGTATCAGCTTCAAGACTGTAGCTTGATTTATTGAATTTCACTTTCTGGCTGTAAGGAACCTGTTTGGAAATGACAAAGTTGACAAAGCTATTTGTGGGAATAGAGAGAATGCCTACGGTACGTGATAATCTTTGCTAAATAAGATCCAAAATGTCTTTAGGAAAAAAAATACCTTGTTAGAAAAAGAATGGCTGTAAATACCTATTCCCACAGTATACCTGCCTTAGAGGCCGTAAAGTCAGAAGACCTGAGAACGCTGGAGTTCTTGAAAATCCCTGTCGTCGGGAGGAGATGTGCAGAGAATCCCAACTGCACCTTCCGGCTGCTGCTGGGTGTTGGGAGTCCTTGGGGAAAGCAGTAAAGCAGATTTAAATCTGATCTCACAAATCTGCTGTGGAAAGGATAAGCCATCGCTTCAGCTTGAACTCTGCAATTCTGTGCTCTGCGAACTTAGAAATATGACTATGGTTTTCCTTCCCTCTCTCCCCACTTTCCCAAGATTCTGGATTTTTTATCTTTGTGTGTAGTATTTATTCATTACTTCATCTTTTCAGTTGATGGATTGAATGCTTATGCCATTTAATGAACAAAGTTAAATTTTCTGAGTCTTCCCAATGGAAGACTTCTCACCAGTCCCTTATCCTTATGCTTTCAGTACTAAGAGTATTAAGAAAATGTGTAGTTATTATTAGAATTCCTAGGGGAAAAAAAAAAGTTGATCTGCATCTTAGATTAAGAATATAAGATATTCAAAGAAAAAATAATAGTAATCAGGATATTTAATACATTCTAAATTGTTCCTTTTACTAATGAAATTTATACTAACGTATCAACATATTTTTCCAGGCACAAATGAAGAAAAATAGAGATCTAGTTTGTTTTAATCAATTTTTATTAATTCTGCCCTGAAGCTTTTCATGATTTCAGCATGGAACACAAACACACAGAGCAGCAGACAGAGAGGAAATCTGTCTCATTAATCTCTTTTGGATAGAGCACAGCAGAGAGTCATTTAGGATGCAGACAGGTTTTATGGATGACATGCTGTCCATGTTTCCACCCAGGCCAGAAAGTCTTCCATGTCCTGGTCCAAAGAGGTGCCAAGTATTAGTGCAGAGAGTGCAGTCAGAGAAGGGGTGAAGTTTCCTGTCTTCAGCTTGGTAGGTGGGGGGAAAAAGGCAAAGATCTCAGTTTTTTTCTTCTATTAAAAGGATTACTGATATTAAGCTATGTAACTGTGTCTCATCAGAGGCCTCAGGTGCTAGTTTCAGGTTAGCATCTTTACTTCTAATTCACAGGAAATATTTGAAAATCTGTAAGTAGCTGATTTTAAAAGGTTTTTTGTTTTGGTTTTGTTTTTCCAATTTGGGGTAAAACAATTCTTCCCATGTTTACTTTTAGGATAAAAAACCCCAACAATAATTGAAAAAATATTATGGAAAATACCTTTAAAAAAATCCCAACCAGACAAAAACCACACAAAACCCCAAACCTGAAGGAGATCAGAAACTACTCATAGAACTTCATGCTGTTGCCTCTTTCACATTGCTAATAGCAGTCAGTATTTTAATGAATAGCAGTTGTGCAGCAGATGAGATGAAGGTGACGTGCTGAAGAGTTTGTAGATTTTTTTAAGGCAGTCTGCTCATAGTTATCTACACTCTTGAAAGCTCCCAGTTCTTCAGCCAAGAGCTGGAAGCCTTCATAGACAAGGCTCCAGCACAGAGCTTTCATGTGCTCTTGGACAGAGGCACTCTCAGATTTTTCCTTGGAGCCTGTGATCCAAAGTGCATTCAGGCTCCCTATTCCAGAGAAAGGAGACATGGAATCCTGGGCACAGAAAGGCCATTCCCTGCCTGTTCACCCAAGTTGTTATATAATTGCTGACATGATGGCAGTCTGTCCTGAAGTTTCAGGCAGTGGAAGCTAACCTCCCCAGGCAGCATGCCCTGAAATTTCTGATTTCATAAAAGGTTAATGACCTCTGAGACATTTTGATAGTGTTTAGCATTTTCCAGAGTTCCATTAGAAAATAACTAGCTCTGTTTAAGAATCAATATTGAAAATACAGCATATTACATCTGTGTAAAATGAGATACTAATCTGTTTTTCCAAAGTGGAATATAATTTATATTACATTTTTTACATTATTGTCTGAAAGAAACTAACATATGCTGTAGCTACAAAAAGTGTATGTTCTGTAATGGATCACAAAGATTTTTCTTGTTCTTAGAGAGAAGTAAGAGCTGAAGTTTTGTGTATTAGTATCCATATGGACTGTATTCCTAATCTCCATTAAAAAAAGAAGAGTCCAAAGCTTTGTTTCATTGAGTGTTAGGGTTTCTTATTTCGTAACTTTAATAGCCATTCACTTTTTCTAATGATTTGTATTTTAGAAGCTAAAAGAACTAAGGAGCTTTCCAAGAGAAAAGGTGGTGGTGGCAGTCATGGGACACGTGCACCCCCAGCTGGACAGCTCCGTTGTAGTTTGGCTTGATAGTTTATAAAATAAAGTGGCTCTTAAGTATCCCTTTTTTTTGTTGGGGGCTTTTTGTGTTGGTTCCCCCCCCCCCCCCCCCCAATATTTTGAGTTTATTGGTGAGTTGACAGGAGGGGGAAGAACTGGAGTGCAGTAACAGAGTATCTAGTTTGATAGAGAGCAACTGAGTTCTAAAAGTGTAACGTTGGGTATCGTCATAAGGCAAAAAAGAAATTTGCATTTTTTGCTGTATTTTCTGCATTACACTTTCATTTGGGCTTTGGAGACCAATAGTTTGCTGTTATAATCAGTCTTTTTTTAAAGTGTATGAATGCTAAGTCACTATTGTAAACCCTATTTACTGCTACTTTTTGGAAAAGTTAATGTAGATGGGAGGATTATAGCCAATATCTTTTGATGTCTTACTACATGATATTATAGAACTGAGATCCTGGGTTGGGTAAATATCTTTCTTGACAGATGAAAGCCATCAGGAAATTATGAGCATACTTTTGGTTTAGCCTGCTGTCTTCTCTTTCTGGGCAAGAAACTAAAGCCCAGATTCCCAGAACAACACTGGTGTAGGAAGATATCTGAAGGATGATCTTCAGTTACTTGTCTAGGAGTCTCGATATGAATGAAAAATCAAAGTGTACTAAATGAACTTCAAAGAGATCTCTCATCATGCATGAAGAAGGGTACTACTTGAATATCTCAGCATCACTTTCATGCCAAGTCAGAGAACAGACTCCCACCTAAGTCTTCAGGGGCTGATTGATAGGTAGATGTCACCTGTCTCAGATAAATGCTCTAACCAGAGGGTCTGGAGAATACTGCTTCATGAATTCCCTCTCTGGTCCATCTGGTTTTAAAGTGTTTCCTATGCAATATTAGAATTCTGATAGGAAGAATGTAAAGTAAAATAACTTATTTCACTTGCTAAAAAAGCTTAATATTCTCTTGGTGAGACAGGATGGATTAAAACTCTTCTGTCTGGTTAGTGAGTCTGTACTTTACTGTTTTTTGATTATTCAAACCATTGTGCTTTTGGGATTCTATGCATCCTACTTAAATGGTACCGGATCAGCAATGCCCTGTTCCCTTCTGCTTTCCCTGACGGTCTTCTGAAAGACAAGAAGGTTCTTCATTTTACAGTTTCATTTCTAGTAATAGCAAATTTCAGACCTGTTTATCTGACAATATCAGATTCTTAAGTTAGATGCTTAAACCTCTGAGACCTGTGGAATGAAGTGTTGACTGTTGTCCAACTTGCATATTTTCCTGCTCAGTATGTTTAAATTGCATCCTCTGCTCTTAATTTGGTCTTTTCTGTGAATGCTCTATGCAAACTGGACACTTACTGTTGACTTGGACTCCACACTGTTAAATAATTGCAGTGTAAATGCTGAGTATCATTGCTCTGAAGTACCATAGTTTATCTGACTCTATTAAAGATGGCTTTTGCAAGTTTTAACATTTTTTTGTTTCAAATTAAGTTGTTCTTCATAATTTCTGAAGTTTTTTTGCCTGTCTTCACAGTTTTCTCAAAATTATACAGTGTCCAGATTTTTTTTTTATTCTTTTTCTGAAAAAGCTAATACCTGCCAAGTAAAGTGGTATGATTACTCATCACTGCTAGAATAAAGAATTGGCTCAGTTCAATGCAAACCTCATGTAATACTAGTACAATGAGAGAAACAACAAGAGAAATTAGGAATGATAATATTGGCAGTTCTGAATGGCATTTGAAAATTCAGTCCACAGCTGGGATGTGTTCTGAAAAACAAATTAATTCTCTATATAGCCTGCCCTAAGAGTACAGTCCTTTTCTTCCAACCACCAAAGTGAATGTTCCAGGCTTATGTTTCTGCATGATTAACTCATTTGAATATAATAGGTTTTGATAAATTTGCTTGTAGAGGTTTTTTTTAATAGGTACTAGCAGCCTAAAAATAACAAAAGTTAGTGTGATTTCTTTTCTGTGAAATTCTTCATGGTTCCATACCTGCATTCTGTACAGGTTAGCTGTCCACCCTGGTTTGGGCACAGTGGAAAGATGTTGAGCTGAAATTTCTTAAATGAGGGAGAAAGAAGAGTTCATATAAACTTCCTTTGAGAGGAAGAAATACTCATCTTTGGGAGTTATTCTTCCTCCTCTTACCATATTGAACGTTCTAGACTGCTGATTACAAAAAAACCCCTCTCTAGCCAAGGCTTTTAGATAAAAGAAGCAGTCAGTGGGCTTCTGAACTAAACTCAGAGGGCTGATTCCAAGGCTATTTTAATTATTGTTCTGTTTCTTATGTTTTCAGTGGAGAGTATTTAATTGTCAGTAAGTATCTGTATTTCAATTAAGAGAATTTAACTGAATCTTAACTCTAGTCTTGTTAGGTGTTCATACTGGTAACTTTCAGTGATTCACTGAAATAGCTTTAGAATTATATTTATTTTGTCATTTGTTTTACATGATTCCATTTGATCTTGACATATTCAGAAACCTCATAAACAATATCTTTGTATCCCAGTTGGTTGATTAAAAATAAGTATGAATGAATATTCTGTCACTCTTCTTGCATCCTTAATTCATACAACATTCTAAAACCATTCACTTCTTAACTATTTTTTTAATTAGTTGGAACTTGCAAAATCTGTGTTAAGTTTATGCAGCAAAGTCTTTTATATTAGAAATGCTCTATAATTACATTTTTCCAGTCATGAAAAAATGAATTAGTGCTGCATTTTATGTGATGATAAGTTTTCCTGTTTGTTCTAATTTTACTGAATAGCATACTGTAGCTTCTCAGCACAGCCTAGAATAACTCTATTTAGCGATGAAAGTAGGAACTGTGCTTAATAGAAGAAAAGGCCAATATTGTTTGTAAACAATTAACTTACAGGAAAACAAAGTAAAACAACTATGAGAAGGATGATATGGGGGAATTGGCTATCAGACACCAGTATACCAGTTTGTCTAGACAATTGGGATCAATGAAGGTGCTTGAAATGGAGCTTCAGAGGGATTGCTGGGCAAGCGGTACAGATAATTTCTCTTTTGGGAATACTAGTATATTCATCTCTAACTTCTTTTGACAGTGGTGAAGTAGGAGATGGAAGTCATCAGATACAGCGTTTTTTCCTTCATTGCTGAGTAATCTGATTAGAGACCTAGCCAAAGCTTACTTTTTTTTTTTTTTTTTTTTTTTTTGTCCTATGGGAAAGCATTGGTTTTATTTTTTCCATTCCAGATGAAAATGGAAAATGCCCAAGAGACAAATTCTCAAAAGAAAATATATTTCAGGTCTGTCAAAACACTTTGTTTTGATAAATATGCCCTCCTGATATATTGTTTTTAACCTTTATTAAAGATTGATAATCAGGTTGCTTACTATTTGATGTAGTTGGCTTGCTAGCCACGATTCTTACTGATGCTTCCCTGGTTCATGTAAATTGTCAGATGGAACCGACCAACCATGTTCTTGCTTAACTCCAGAGAATTAGGAAACACTTCAGACACACACACACAAAAACCCCACCAAACTGGGATTCACTGAACTACCTCCATTTCTTGTAGCTTTCCTAAGCAGATCCTGCTCGTAAGTGAAGAGAAGGATTTTTGAAGAGAGAGAGAGAGAGAGATAATAATGGCTGTAAGCTAATTCCTGACTTAGATTGCTGTTCTGGAGCTGCCTTTTAATGCTGAAGTTAATATCTAGTTACTTGCTTTTCTTTCTGCCATCTGTATGCTTTTGCCATTTAACCACTGTGCTTCTTTATAGTATCTATTTAAAGTTCAGAATGTTTTTATGTTGTATCTAATGTAATAAATGCATTGTTCAAACAGTACAGAATACTTTACGTGCCTCTGTGCTTTATTCATAATGCCAGAGGAATCTCTTGTGAGTCACTTAATTTGGTGTTTTTACTCATCAACTGGAAGGCTTCCTCAGCTTTCAAATCTGAATGCTGCGTGAAATGGTCAAAAGCTTTCCAAAAGTCAATGTATTGCGTTCACTATGCTTTCCTTATCTGCATAGACAGTCATTTTGTCACAGGGGGAAATTAGGTTGGCTGAGCATGATTTGCTTTTTGTAAATCCATGTTGACTGCTCCTGATTGACCTTTTTTACATGTTTTGAAATGAATCGCAAGGATTTACAATCTATGGCTTATGCCTTTCTTGTTACCTCAGGTGGTTGCCTGATTTCCTTTTAAAACAAAACAAACACAAAAACCGTAGTGAATGATTTTGGCTTTGTTTGAAAGCCTTTTGGAAATCTTTGTAAATTCCTTAGATGGAACATCATTAACCATGTGATTGTTGTTCCTCGCAGAACTGCAATATGTTTCCAGGCTTCTCTTCAAAAAAGCCATGTTGATTCTTCCAATATAAATCATATTATCCACACATTCTACTAACTTCTCTCTGTTATGGTCCTTGCTGTTTTGCCCAATTTAGAGATCAGGCATATGGACCTGCAGTTCCCTTAACAAACAATGGAACCATTTTTTAAAAATTATTATTATTTTTTTTAAACAACTGTTGTTTCCACTTCATAGATAGGAAGGTAATTTTAAATGCAAATTTAACGTGCCAGCTGTGAAGTATTGCACAGCAAGGAAAATACTGTGTTGGAGGGACAGATCACAACCAATTTAAAGGTTTGTGGTTTTTTTTTTTTTTTTTTTTTTTTTTTTTTTTTTCTAAACTCAAAAATATGGTTGGCTGCCTTGAGGATGCATTATCAATTGCTGGTGCTGATCAGAACATTCACATGTTCTTGGCTAAATATGATTCTTAAAAAGTAGTCTGCTACCTAATTTAGTAGCTTTAGGCTGTTCCAACAGGCTTAAGGTATAACACAGTGAAATGTGTGCTGCAATTACCTAATCTTACTGACCAATGGAGGGAAAAAAAATCTGCTTTAAAAAGTAAAGTTCATGATGTGCTGACTATGCAGAGATCAGAAAAAGGTTATCACAGAGAGTTCAAGCAACACAAAAGCAGTCATCTTCACAGTGTAGAACTGGTCACAAAATAATACAGCAGAAAGTTTTGTAAATGTACTAGCTATATTCACTGTCTCCATTATTCTAATGTGACCTCTCTGCTAGTATATACAGTTTAAACTGAGTCCTAATGAATTGGATAAATAGCCAAATGATGCAAGTAATTTGAAGTTCTATGTGTGTTGCAAAAGCAGAGTTGCAGTGCAGTTAGGTGCCTGCCTCACCCAATGTGAGACTTTTTTTTTTCCTTTTTAAGTATATCTTTTGTTAAAACAGCATGCATGTTTCTAGCTGAGCTTACTGGTTAGTCACTTGGGAATTCATGCTGCTCTAGCAGATGTGAATTCCTAGTCATAATCTGTAGGTGTTTTTTCCACAGAATGTAAGATGGGTTGTGCCCACAACAGTAGTCAAAAAAAGATGCCAAAAGAAAGTAAGAGCAAGGTGAAGATCTTTGGTGAAACTTCCCTGGAGTATTATCCCAGTCTCCAATAAATTATGATTGAGATACTTCCTGTGTTACAGGTGATGTTTCCTCTTTAATTAGGTGTTTGGTCTTGTTCAGTCATCTTATCTTTATCATCTTCAATAGCTAAGTATTATCAGCAAGCTCATTTACTTTCCTCCTCATGTCTTCTTGGAGATAATTTAGTAATGGACCATCTAATTGATATCTAAAGCACTTAACTGAACATCTCTGATGTCAGTACCAGTCCTTGCAGAGTTCCACCAGTGACTTCTCTCTGCTGTAAACTATGACCATGTGCTACTGCCCCATGCATTAGCTAATTACTTCCTCACGCTGGATCTTATGCCTTGTGGCAGCTTTGTTTCCTTAAGCACCTTTGGAAGGAGCATTGTTGAAAACCTTTTGCATTTCAAAGTAAACCCCTATCCATGCCTTTTTGACACCATCCCCTTTACAAAAGACCCGTTGATTCTTAGGCAGAATGTCAAAGTTTAATCCTCAAGCCTGCTAACCTGTTCTTAGTTACAGTTTCTACTAATTTGCTCAATAAATACATCGAGCTTACAGAGCTGTAAGTTTTCACAGAATATTCAATAAAAGCTTTTAGAATTGGATGTGGCCATATTTTGTCCTTTAATGTCATGCTATAGTTAGTAGTTCGGCTGTTTTATCCTTGAGTTCATTTAGAGCTCTTGGGTGGAAACCATCTGGTCCTGCTCATTTGTTAATGTTCACTTTGTGTGTTTGTTTTACAGCCTTCTCTGTGAAGGTTTGAGCCCAGCCCTCCGAGTCCCTCATGAAGTAGAACATCAGCATGGGAAGCTTCCTTCCCTAATGACAGCTAGTGACTTATCTTCTGCACGTGCTCTTATACATCACTCCTCAGAAGGTGCTACGTACTTCCTGGCACATTTCCTGCTCCCATTGTGCTTGGAAAAGGGTTTACTATTAATTTTTATAACTTATTCCACAAACATTCTTTGATCTATCTTACTGAGTTCTTACCTTTCATCTGCAATATTTTATGCTGTTTCCTTCTTCTCATTTGTGCTATTATGGAGAACAACTTGTTTCTGCTATTATAGTTTACCCTGCTGCCAAACATCTTTTTGTGCATACTCAGATAATTTCTGGTAAATGATACTAATTTGTTTTGGACCTTTCATATTGTTTGTTTTTTTAATCTCTATACTGTCTGCAAAGATGAACTCTTCTGAGCTTCCTTTCAGCTTTTTTTTGGACAAGTATCCTCATTTTTATGCAGTGCTCTTTGAAAATAAGCACAACAGCCATAAAGAACCAGAATATTGTTAATACAAGACTATGAAAGATGTATGTAAAACATTTTTTCAGTGCTAAGCCTTGTACTTCAGCTGCTTAAAGCTTGTTCAAGTATTTAAATGGCATTTTATTCCAAAATGAATTAAAACCTGTGGGACAGAAAAGTACCCATTTTGACAAATTTTGTGAAAGCTGACTTTCAATTTGTGGTGAGCGGAATAAAAAAAAAGTGCTGAGTGTCAAGGGCCCAAGAGCACTAATAGGCCTTAATTGCCTTGACTAGCAACACCTGGGATGCCAGCCCACACCCTCTGCCCATGGGCCCTGGAGCTCCATTTAAGCTCAGGCTGGGCAGCTGATTCTGCTCTAGGTGTGTCTGTCTTCAGCTCTGTTCCTGACTTGTCAGTGGGATTTCTCAGATGGACCTTGGCTCATTCCTTTGGCTACTGCTCCTTGGGACCTATTGTCACTTTGTGGCTCTGCTCAACCTGCTCAGATACTTCAGGGCTGTACTCTGCTGAGGAGGCAACACTTGTGCTGGGGTCATCTGTGACTCCCTTCTTGTGGAGTAGCCCTGCTCCTGCTGCTCCCCGACAGTGAGGTTGGTGAATTTTACAGATTTAAGGGTTAAGATTTAAAGTAACTGAATCAGTATTAAAGATTGTTTCTTCTAGTTATCAAGGAAGATACATTGAATAGCAGGTGGTTTGGTTTTTTTCTTCTCTTTCTCTGGACGCCAGGTGCCCACCAAAGCTGTTCTATCGCTCCCCCTCCTCAGCTGCACAGGGGAGAGAAAATATAACAAAGAGCTTGTGGGTTGAGATAAGGACAGGAGAGAGATCACTCACCAGTTACCATCATGGGCAAAACAGACTCAGCTTGGGGAAAATTAACTCAATTTATTACCAATCAACCAGAGTAAGGTAATGAGAAATAAACCCAAATCTCAGAACACCTTCCCTCCACACCTCCCTTCTTCCTGGGCACAACTTCACTCCCGGATTCTCTACCAACCCCCCCCCCCCCCGCCAGCGGCACAGGGGGACAGGGAATGGGGTTTATGGTCAGTTCATCACATGTTATTTTCTGCCGCTTCATCCTCCTCAGGGACACGACTCATCACACTCTTCCCCTGCTCCAGCGTGGGGTCCCTCCCACGGGAGACAGTCCTCCATGAACTTCTCCAGCATGGGTCCTTTCCACGGCGTGCAGTCCTTCAGAAGGACACTGCTCCAGCATAGGTCCCCCACGGGGTCACAAGTCCTGCCAGAAAACCTGCTCCGTGGGCTTCTCTCTCTCCACAGATCTGCAGGTCCTGCCAGGAGCCTGCTCCAGCATGGGCTTCCCACAGGGTCACAGCCTCCTTCGGGCACCCACCTGCTCCGGCGTGGGGTCCTCTCTCCCCGGGCTGCAGGTGGATATCTGCTCCACCGTGGGACTCTATGGACTGCAGGGGGACAGCCTGCCTCACCATGGTCTTCCCCACGGGCTGCAGGGGAATCTCTGCTCCGGCGCCTGGAGCATCTCCTCCCCCTCCTTCTTCACTGACCTTGGTGTCTGCAAGGTTGTTCCTCTCACGTGTTCTCACTCCTCTCTCCAGCTGCCGTTTCTGTCTCAGCAACTTTTTTTTTTTCCTTCTTAAATATGTTATCCCAGAGGCGCTACCACTATCGCTGATTGGCTCGGCTTTGGCCAGCGGCGGGTCCATCTTAGAGCCGGCTGGTATTGGCTCTGTTGGGCACAGGGGAAGCTTCCAGCAACTTCTTACAGAAGCCACCCCTGTAACCCCCCCCCCCCCCCCCCACTACCAAAACCTTGCCACACAAAGCCAATATGCTCCATTTTTTTTAAAAGTAATGATGTGGTACCTGCCACAAATAAGCAGCAGTGGCATAGTGTTCTGTGTCCTGTGATCTGATTAGTCTCTCTTCCTCAGTTTCTCACCTGCAAGCTGCAGATACTGAAGCTTAGCATGCTTTTAATTTTCACTATGGAGGCCTTGTTTGCAGATATTATATTAAGTTTAGCATTATTACAAATTAACTTATTCTTTTCAGAAATTTAACTGAAAATGTATCATATACCCATAGTTTCAAGAAACACTATCAATGAGTTTATTAATTTTGGTGTCTCACTTTTTTTCTTTGCATTGTCTATTTTTACAGCTTCTGGTTGTTACGTAAATGAAAAGGCTCTTCTGATAATTTCATGCAGACAGACAATTCTAGATGTAAATTTATGTGTTTTTGTTTTCAGTTTAGCTTTTCTAAGCTTTGCATGACACCTCTGAAGAGATTAGTAGTTACAGAAAAGGTTCTAGGCATTGGTGAGACATGCTCACCTGATGTGGGAAAAGCAGAAGCAGGAACATGTGATTCATGGAGTTCTGATAGCTTAGTAGTGAGAATAAGAGGTTCAACAATGTCCACTATTGAGAAGAGGTGAGCAGAGGCACTGATACAGCCTATGTGATACCTCCAGTCTTACCTAGGCCCGTTCTGACAGTGTAGTGCAAGGACTGTTCTTGTCTTTATAAAGACACTGGCAAGGGTTTCAGTAGCTTAAAACTCAGCACTAGTATTCTTAATGGATAGTATCTGCTATGTAAATATTTTTTTTTCTTAAGCAACACTACATAAGTTGAATTCTTCTGTTCTGTACATGATACTGTATTGTATAATATAGTTACATGACATTAATGGCCAGACATGAAACAGATGTTCTCTGTTCTTAAAGTCAACTGTGAGCAATGCACGTTTCAGCTGATGCATCCTGTCTTTCAGCAAGAATTAACAGCTTTGGATTCAATGTTTTCTATGTGTTCAATGGGCAGAGCTCACATTGTCAGAGCAAATAGTTTGCTCACATCTGCCTGCAAAAATCCATTATAGGCTTGACTGTTTTAAATTTGTTGTAAAAGTCAACAGTGCATAGTTAGTAAAAGAGTAACTTTGTGTATTTTGCAGTAATTAAAAAAAGCTTGGTTTCTGTGTCATGGTTGGTGCATGCTCAGAAAATGCTACAGAGAGCATATGGGTGCAAAGGAAAAGTTTCTGCTGCTACAAACATGCAAGTGTGCTGCTTTAAGCAGCTTAGATGCACAAATATATCAGTAATTGAATTAATGTAGAATTAAAGGTAATTAAAGCCATGGAAGATAAACTGAAAGATGGTGTTCCTTTTTACCTGTTTCCTATATTTTTAGTGTTTAACTTGATAAAAACTTTGCCTGAATTCTTTAAGGCCTAACCAGCTCTACTTCAATTCAGGAAGAAAATCTGCTACTTCATCTTGGTACCAAGATTCTTCCCTGGCTGCTTCTGTGATACTGCTCTCTCTGCCAACTAAAAGCTGTGTCTGTGTAAACAGCTTTTTATGTCTGTTACCAGTTGAATGTGAGCATTACTGGCGTGCTTGTTGAGTTGCGTTTGAAGCTCACTGTAGAGTGAGGTTTCACAGGCAGCAGCAGGAAAGTAGTTTCTCTGTAAGAACTTTTTACTGTGAATAATGCAGAGTACTACTAACTGAATATCCAGGTTTAAGTTTGTGGGATTGCAAGCTAAAAATAACGTAATCTTTTCTTGTAAACTGAGCAAGCTCCTTATGTTGGTCTTAAAGGTAATAGATCAGTCTAGGTTAGTACAACCCTCTAGCAGTACCATTTCTTAAGGTAGATGCCCTCAGAAATTGAGCCTTGTGTTTAGGTCATTGTTGATCTTTTTGAAAAGAATGAAGTTTGGAAGAATGTCATAAAACTGCCATAAGAATTAACTATAACTGAAGAGAAGTTCACTTTGTTTCAAAAATTCTGTCATATGACACAGTTTTTTGCCTGAAATAGAGGAAATGAATAAATCATGAACTGAGAATAAACATAATTATTCTGAAAAGAATTGTTTTAAAGCAAATATGCAATAGCATTAAAACCCACTGCAACGTTAAGGAAGGTCTGTTTCTACTTGTAAAAACTAGTCTATCACAAAAACAGTTCTGCTTTTAAGTGCTTAGTAACCTATTGCAATTCATGTCCCTTTCTCACTGTCTTTGTCCACCTTTAAGTTGGATTACTTAAAATGGATTACTTACAATAGCAGGCATACTTCTCCTTATTTGTTTTTCTTCCGTGTGTAGTCATCAGAGCTTCTCTTTGCATTGCTGTCTCTGCTGCCTGAAGTTAATCTGTACCAATTATTAAGGATTCTGTTGCCAGCAGGAACTGATGTTAAACTAGTATTGCTACCAGTCACTCACCAAACTAAATTTTGACAGTCTGATAAAAGGCCAATGGAAGATTCAGAAGACTTCAGTAGGAAATGAAAGAATGACTTCTTTTATTATGCACTAAGATGCAAAGAACTCTCTTAGTTTATTATATCAACTCCTTTTTACTCTCACCTACCCTCTTTTCTTCCTCCTTACAGCTGTAGAGAAATCTTGTCTCAAGGAAATCTAAATTTTTATTTTTATGTAATCAGAGATAGGGATTCTGAAAATACTGTATTATATTGCCAAATATTTTTGCTCTACAAACTCTAGGTTTAAAGTAATGGCAGCCATTATTTCAGACAGTAAGTAAAATCTATGTACAGTCAGTGCTGAATAAAGTTATATCTTGCTTATATACATATATATATTACTTCATGTATGATTTTCTTGTGTTTCTCTTAAGTTTATTAAACTTACCTCTTTAATGGTGGGTGTTTCAGTACGTGTGTAGTAAAATCTTGTACAATTCGGAATACGCATGGAGGCGTGCGGTAATACAGATGGCTTCATTTGTGTAGCGAGAGCTATAGATCATAATTATCTCAGACCTTCAAACGTATTAATATTGTAAATACGTAATTATGACTTATATATGTCTCTTGTTGCTCCTGAGCCTCATTTAGATGCATATTTGAATTTGGTACAGGGTTCAGGGTTTTTTTACACTTAAGTTTAGAATCTGGCAGCCTTTGCCTTGGAGAAAAACTATCTTATATGAAATTATTTCATATTTATTAGATATTCGTGTTTGGTTATCATTGTAGTGTTGCGGTATAAGTTACTGTCTTTGAAGATTGTATCTCCGTCTGTGCTGAGTTTAACTGCATGGTTACCCGTACAGTTCTTCCCTTTGGCTTGAATATTTCTCTGGAGGTCTTTAAACCTATCATTGCTGTTTGTTTCAGTAGTTTCTTTGATTTCAAGATACTTGTTTTAGATATGTTAGACTGTATAAGCATGATGACTGAAATATTTGAGCATCAAATGTTGGATGAGAAAATTGACTACTTTGTGTATGTGCTTTACCTGTGTAAAGATTTGTCTGTTTCTTGTTTTCTCACATTCATTGGAAGACCAAATGCCATCCAGATATATAGCAAGTTCAAATATAACATGAAATCTTGCAAAATATTATCTATAAAGCTGCCTTTTTTTTTTTTTTTAACTACACTCAAAACCCCATGTTCATTTTATCTAAGTGCAGGGTTTTTTCCTGAACAATTTCTGGTTACTGCTCTGACAACGAGGCCAGAAAAAGTGTATATATCATAACATGGTTATTCTGTGTTTGGATCCCTTCCACAGTCCAGAGGCCAGAAGTAAGAGTATAGATGGCACAGCAGCAGAAATAAGCAATATGGAAATGTAGGGAGAGATGGGGTTACTTCCTTCAGGTCCTGTCAATGTGAAATTACAAAGTAATGGGGACAGAGGAGGCCGTCTGAAAGGGGATTATCTGCCATATCAATACTTTTGAAATATGATAATGGCTTACATTTCACCTTATAATTTTATTTCTTTCTGCTCTTTGAAATTTTGAAGAAATACTTAATTTTTCTCTGGAAAGGGCAGCTGACAGTTTTGAACTTCAAACATCAGCTGAAGATGTTATTTTGACAGCTAATACCTTCTTGCAGTTAAATTAGCTTTTCATTTGCTCAGGCATAAGTAAAGACTTGGTCATGTTCTCCTCTGATTACTGGTTTGTTTTTTTTCTTTATTATTTCTGTTTTTTTTAACAATGCAGCCAAATTTGAATTGTAAATACTTTGGAAAACATCCAGTTGAAGCAGATGTTTCTACTGTAATCTGTTTAATTACAAAAACTACTTTAATTGATTTTTAAGGTTTGGGAAATCTGAAGTTTAAGTTGGCCTTGTTATATTTATTTGCAAATACTTTGATTTAAAAAAAAAATCTAAATTTAGAAAATATAAAAAGGAGGCAAGTAAATAATTCTTGTTCATGATCCATTTTGAAGGAATGCTATCATTTTTCACCACTTGAATGAGACTAACTCAGAGAGAATGTCACCTCCTTCAGTTAGTAAGTAATTTCAGTTTATTTAATACTCCCAACATAAGAAATTAACTGTATCTGCTCATACTTAAAATGTCCTGCTTCCAGGTATTGCAAGAGCTTTAACTGCAAGTTAATGGATAGATGATATTCAATTGAGAAAAAGATTTTATACATGCCATTTCTAAAATTTCAGCACAGGATTGGACTCGATGATCTTGAAGGTCTTTTCCAACCTAAATGATTCTATTATTCTATAGGATACTTCCAGTTGGAAGGGACCTTGGGAGGTTTTTAATCCATTCTACTACTCTCAAAGCAGGATCAGCTGCAAGGTCAGACCAGGTTGCTCAGGTCTTGATCCAGTAGGGTCTCAAAAGCCTCCAAGGACTGAGATTGCATAGGCTTTCTGGGCAATCTGCACCGCTGCCTGCCTGCCCTCATGAGGAGGAAGATTGTCCTTATAGCCAGTCATGAAACCTGATGAGAATGCACTTCCTAACCTCTTCAAGGCCATGGATAAAGATGTTAAACATGATGTGTCTGGTTTCCTTTCGGTAGGTATCATGAGTTATATACAGTCTGAAGAGAACTTAGAGATCATGTGATGTGTAGTTTATAGTGGTTTAGTTCATAGCATCCAGTGAGTTGCAAAATCATTTTTCTTGCCTAATACAGGATGGATTTTGTGTCTGGTTCCTCAGTATTAATGGGAGTGACCTTTTTAGGGTAAGATAAAGTGTTGTTAAAGTAGCTATTCTACAAAAAAAAAAATTATTGTCATGTTTTACAGCCTGAAGGTTCATTGTGTCATGTAAAATGAAATGAAGTCTAAGATTTTTCTAAGCATAGTTTATTTGCCTTTTGTTTTGGCTGGCTGACAATATTTTACACTTTTACTCTTTAGTTCTGGGGGATTCTTTTTTCTCAAACAGGTCAGAATTAAGCATAGACCAAGACCAATTTAAATGGAAATACAAATACCATTTCAGTTGTTAGGCTCAAGAAATAGAAGTATAGAAAATAAAACCTGAGTTTACATGTTAATGTAAAATTAAAAAGAAGATTATCGGACCTAAATTTTACTGGTAATTCTGCTTGAAAAACTTGATTTCATACATGGTAACTATAGGGGTTTTTTTCCTAATGCTTTATGCCACAGATTTTGAATGGACATTATGACCATCTCTTCTGTTTCCTGCGCCCTCACCCTGTGTCTGAACAGGTTTTATGAAGCCTTGTCTCTTAAGTAACAAATAACCTTGGCCATTTGGTAGTTGTAATTATCTAGACTGCTAAACTTAAGCACAGTCTCTGTCAGGCTCTGCATGTAGACATCACCCATCCTACCTGTGTAAGATGAAATATTGCTTCTGTCTCTTCCCACAATTAGTGGATAGAACAGGAGGAGTGGGTGTTTCCAGAAGAAGATCTGCCAAACATGCAACAGGAAGAAAGTTACAATTACTTAAGTGTTCATAATGTGCTTTAGTATTTACCAAGTCTGAATTGGAAAAGATTAATTGCTGGAAAACTTTAGTTTCATTTATTCTAGTGGGTATCCCTACCATGGTATTTGGCATGCTACAAGCTGTTTTGTCTGCAGCTCTATGAAACTGGCCTGTTTCAAGTTCCCTTAGCCAGCCATGTCATTTAGGTAACCAGATGTGTGGTTGCAGAGAGCTTCAGACTGGAAGGGGAACACTAAATCACCTAGTCTGATCTCCGTGATGTCACAACCCATTCCATGTTAGTTAGTAATATTTTAAGTTCAGTGACTTGGGTTAGGCTATATAATTCCAGTCCTTAAGACTATGATGTAGGCACCATCCAAAACTAGTCTTATTTAGATTTGCATCTTTTCCCTAGAACATCATGGTGTTGTTTTCTGGTCAAGTCTATCAGTTTGTTCAGATTCTAAATCTATTAAGAGCATTTACTTTTTTGGGCATCAGACTTGTTAGTATACATCAGCAAAGACACTGCAGGTGCAGGCATAGCCTGAAGAATGAGCCAGTGTAGATGCTAGGATGTGATGATCTCCCCTGAAGCAGGGCTGCGTATGCTGCACTATGCATTGATAATGGGACGTTATGTCCTCAAGTCTATTTGCATGTTCCTTCTGTGCTTTTAAATTGCTGTCCTGAGAGAAGCTTTGCCTTTTACTATTCAGTCTAGCAGTGATGATAGTATTGCCTCTTTGGACTAAAAGCAGGATTGGGGAGCTGGAATTTGCAGACTTTATAGAAACCGAAAAATTGTTCAGTTACTTGAAAGCAGTGTTAAACAGGGTAGTAGCTAGGATTTTGTATTGCATCTTACTGAGTAATGGAAGGAATTAGAACATCTGGATGTTTTCATATTATACTAATGGAGAGATAAGATATGTAAACTATGTTACTTTGTTGGTGTGGGTATTTTGGTAGTGGTTTTTGTGGTTTGTTTTTGTTTTGTTTTTTTTTTTTTTTTTTAAAACCAAAAGGGGTTTCAGTCTTCTCTGAAATGATATGATGCTTCTGTCATGGAGTCCTTGGAAAATGTAAGTTTAAACATCAAACTGAAGACAACAATAGTAGCTGCTGGTTCATGTTCTCAAAACCAGGTGGAAACCTAAAGTGCTGCTTGCTAGCAGAGTTAACTTTCTTCAAATTGTAATTAATTCATAGCTTAGAAGCCTAGGACCAGCTAATACACGCAGCATTTAAAATGAGGTTCACTTTCAGGCATCCTTGGTTTTGAACTTGTGTTTATTGCTTCTTTTGGTGAAAGTGTTACTACTTTAAGTTTATCAGATAGTCTCCTACCATTTTTTTTTTTTTTTTTTTTATAGCTGGCTGTAATTGAAACCATCAGCCTTCCTACCTTTTTCATTCCTTTCCCAGTTTAGCTTTGTGGCTTGTCTGCCCTTAAAGATTTGCTGGTGAAGATACTTTTCCATGTACATCTGTACCCATCTTCTTGGAAATAAGCTTAGGCCAGGTGAAGAGTATATGTTTTGCCATGAAAACTGATTGTAATAAACTGTTGACAATCCAGCTTCTAGTACTGTCTACATTGCCTCTTCTGCCAACTAGTCATATCACACAGAGGTGTTCTTGCACTCCTGTCTGTCTGTTCTTGAAAAAGTCTTTAATGTCCATCTGGACTCATGTGTTCCCCATATTTCTTTCTGGCTTTCTGATAATCTATATTACTGACTGGAGCCTTCCCATGTGCAGTTGATTTGAAGATTTGTATTTGTATGCAAAATACTAAATACAGCTCTACTCTTGATCAAAAGTTTAGATAGGATGTATGGTTTGAAAAACATTTGGAGACAGAAAATTCCCTTTGAAGATGGGAAGTGAGATTGCTGATGATTGTTTTCAAACAGACTTGTAATTCAGTGGGTATACTGAAGGAATATAAGCTATAGCCCTTGTGCTGTATATTTGACCTGTGGCTTTTTTTCAGAGACAGTTTTGGAAGCACTAAGGAGGAGGTAAGAGTTTTGGTTAAGTTGTTCTGTGTTGCCTACTTGGAGAACAGAGTTTCACAAGCATGTCCACAAGTTCTAGGTTCAATATGTAGCACAGATGCTAACATCATGCATGGCGGTCATTTGCTCATTTGTGGCCAGATATTTTCCAAAAGGTGGTAGCTTGCTAAAACTGCTGGAATAAATTGTATTGGTAGAGTTGCTAGGTCTGAACATACATCAAAAAATAAGGTATGTTGTTTTTCTTAGCCTGTTAGTAGCCTCTGTGATTCTGTATAGGAGAGTTCTGTGAGGGTAGGAACAAGAAAGATCTGCTGTGACTATAATAGTGGGGGAAAGTCTTTAAAAACAAAATGAAGTGGGGGGAGGGAGGGCAGGAAGGCACAAAAAAAACCCCCAAACTATTTTTGTTTGTATAAAAGGTTGTCACAGACTCTGAACCAGAAGTGTATCTACTGTGAGAGTATGCAGTGCACACTACTTATTAGAAAATAGAATCATTATGTTGGAACTCCAGATATGAATACTTGAAGCTGTAACATAAAGGCAGATCATAAGTAGGCTCACCGTTTCCATAGGTCCTGCTTGGGTGATCAAGTGACAATATGAGGGTGGATTAATGAGGATGTAGTGTTGGTTGTCTTCTACATTCCTCCTGCCTAGTAAGACAGCTGTATAATAGGTCATCTGACTGTGTAGCAGCACTGTAGCCCCTGGTCTGTATCATGGCCACGTCTTTTTCTGTATTTGTCAGCATTTTGGAAAATACCTGTTGTTCCTAAAACATTATGAAAAGTGATTTAAATACAGCTTTTTGCAAGAAGCTGTATTGCCCATTCCAAAAAAGGAGTAGAAGTTGTGACAATATGTCTAGATTTTACATACATATTGTTGATGTTTATCTTTTGTATTAGCTTTTCTGAAAAACAAAACTCTAACCTAAAATGAAAGAATTCGAGTGACAGGTAGTTACATTTCATATTGCTTCACTCAAACTCAATGAAAACTTATTATACTTAGTTCTCTTTATAGGGAACTAAAGCTCAGTGTGTGGGGTGTTTATTTTTCTTCACACTGTTCTACCACTTCTGCTCTTTTTGGCAATGCTTTTTTTTCCCCACTTTCTCGTATAAGCAAGATGGCATTGGCTTCATCATTCCATGCAGGTGCTCTCAATGAAAATGATCTCTTGAGAAGATGGTAAGGCAAAAGATGTCAGGGGCTTTAAGGTAGAATTGGCAAGTTTAGTTGGGGAACAGGTGTATTCATTGAAGTTTAAGGTCTTGCTTTATAGTTTCCTTGCCTTCTCAGTTCAGTATTATTGGATGGTGTGTGGGCAAAGCATATTGCAGTCATCAGAGATACATTTTACTTAAGTTGTTGATTGATATTGGACAGTTGCTTTTGTCATAGTGAGGTAATTTGCTTTCTGTGATAAAAACCCAAGAAAACATCTTTGTCCCTTCTCAGCTGCTTCTCAGTGGGGAGCTTTTACCCTTTTTGTATTGGATGCATGGTTCTGTGTGTGTGGGTTTTTTGGTTTTGTTTGGTTTTTTGGTTTTGTTTGGTTGGTTGGTTTTTTGGTTTTGTTTGGTTGGTTTTTTGGTTTTGTTTGTTTGGGGTTTTTTTGGGGGGTTTTTTTTTTTTTTTTTTGGCTTCTGCCCGTTCTTAAAGTGGCCTGTTATTTCTTAGTGCTTTTGGTATGTTGGAAAAATAACTTTCCAAGGAATGACAGGAAACGAAAAGAGCAAAACGCAACCATGGAATGAGAATCCTTCCTCATTTGAATGCTTGTCCAGACCTAGGAGTGGTACTCGCTTGTGTGTTCCTAAAAGCTCTAGCTCTGCATTTGCTGCCAGCATCCATGGAGTATGGCACTTGATCTGTCAGCCTGCTTTATCAGGACTTCAGATCACTGCCAGCAGGAGAAAGGAAAAGGGTGTGTGGAGTTAAAACCTCAGTTACTAGAGTATTTAGTTCAAACGAGCCTGTGCACATTATAGCCACCCTGCAACCCCTTTGCCCGCTTACGTCCTTGAGTCATTTGGAGAACTGAAGCTGACAGGCCGGGCACTCGCTGCCTTGCACAGCAGGCCCTGCCTCTCGGGAAGGGGGGAGGCAGGTGGCTGTGCTTGCCTGTAGATAGGACAACATCTTACATCTCATACTTCTGTCACGCTTCAGATTTAGAGGTGGCATGACCACAAAACTTTTTTCCTCATCATGCAGCAAGGTACTAATTGTTCACTACTAGGGAAGCTTGCGGGGAAATAAAAATGAAAAAGGGAAACAACTAGCATTGCACTTTAAAAATAGCTTCATTCTTGTTGAGAAGAGTTTTAAATATTAAAGAAAAAAGAAAATGAAGTCCAGATTGAGCTGGTGACATCAGAATCTTAACTGCTCTACCAGGTGCAGGTGCCCAGGCGCTGGCAGGGGGGGCTGCGGGGCCTCTGTGAGGAGAGGCCGGGGCTGCCCCGAGCCGGACACAGCCGGTTCCAGCCGGCTCCGACCGACCCACCGCAGGGCACGGCTCAGCCCCGCAGCCACCACGGCAGAGCCGCGGGGAAAGCCTGTGTGAGAAAGGGCAAAACGCTGGACAGAGAGGAATGAGGGGGAAAGGCGTGAGAAACAGCCCTGCGAGCCCTGAGGGGAGGGAAGGAGGAGGGGGGAAGAGGTCATCCGGGCGCCAGAGCAGGGGTTCCTCTGCAGCTGCTAAGAGACTGCTGTGGGGCAGGTATTTCCTGGCAGCCTGTGGAGAGGACCATGCCAGAACAAATACCCATACTGCAGCCCGTGGGATGGGCCAACACTGGAGCAGGGGAGAAGTGTGAGGAGGAAGGAACAGTAAAGAGGAGCTGAGGGCTGACCATTAACTGCTGTCTATGCTGCTCAGAGAGGAAGAAGATAGAGGAACCAGAAATGAAGGAACAAAGGTGTGCAGTGAGGAGGGAATGTGTTTTAGTTTTTCTCTTTGTTTCTCACTATGCCACTCTATTTTAATTGGCAATAAATTAAATTTATTTTCCCCAAGTGAAGTCTGTTTTGCCTGTGATGGTAATTGGTAAGTGATCTTCCTGTCTTTGTCCTGACCCACAAGCTTTTCTGTCTTATCTTCTCCCCCCTTTCTTCCACTGATGAGAAGGGGGAGTGAGAGAGCAGCTGGGTGGTGTCTGGCAGCTGACTATGGTCAGCTCATCATGTCTAGGAAGTTGAAATCCATGTGTGCTGTTGAGAATATTCAGCACAATTGTTTAATTTCAATTATTTCTCTGCTAAAGCATTTTCAGAATTTCTGTGTTCAAATGTAGCTCACCCATGAGGTCAGCAAAATTTTCTAACTTCAACTTTTTGGCTTTTGAATTCCATTACTATGATAGGTGAAGCCAAAACACTCCTTCCGTGTACATACATAAGATACATGTTTTGATGTGCTTTTTTAAAAAAAAAAATTCTGAAGAAACTCTTGAGCAATACATACTTATTAACTAAAGCATGCAAAAGGTAATTTGGTTTTAGGGTGCTATATCAGCTAAAGTTTGTTAAATAGAAGTGACTCATGTGGTTTCTTACCCAATTCAAATGAGAAAGATTAATGTTTGCCAAATGAGAACTTGATGGGGTAAATAGTAAGCTCCTGAAAAGATCTGAAATAAATATTATCATAAAAAATATGTTGGGAATTGTCCTAGTGTGTCTCCATTTACAGAGAACAGATGGCATGGAGATTAATAATGGCATGCAAAGCTTTTTACCTCTTGGTCATGAGTTTGAACTGCCATGAGGCTGGACATGATTGAAGTTGTGACCATCTGTCCAATGGCCTACATGAAATGAGTTAGTCATCTAAATCCAGTTACTAAAGAGCATCACCTGCATCATCATGTAAATACCACAATTAATACCCATTTTTGTCTTTTATCAGTTTGCCTTTTGGAAAGGAAGTAGCTTTTCAAGAATAGTCAAAGCTCCTATAGATTACAAATACATTTTTGCTATGACATGAATTTGCTTTGTTTTTTCCCAGATATAATGTGACTGAAAATATAATCCATTTAAAATATCCTGGTTTTAAGGAACTACATTGATGTCCTGACTTATGTTGAAAGACGCATTTTATTTCAATTGCTAAGCGTCTTAATCTGACTCTGATCCCACAGTTACGCTGTTGCAGTACCTTTGCTGTGTTCTGTTTCCACAGTAATTGGACCTTCCAAAGGCTTTAAGGCCAATTTTCTTAATTTTTAACTTACCTTTCTGGCTCTCCAAAAATCAAAATGATGTTACCAAACTCTGTACTTTGTTCACCTTGCAAAGCAAATGTTACTATCTTCTTTTGAAAACTTGAGTCATGTCAAACAACTAAAACCTTTTTCTCTAAGCAGATGTTTGTAAGAAGGTCTGATTTAAAAATCTGAGCCTTTTGATTCCTAGCTTTTAGATCATAAGCTTAATTTGCAGAGAGAAAAAAAAAAATATATATATGAGGAAAAAATTAGCACCTTGAGAAAACAAACAAACAAAAAACCTTTGCACTCCCAACTGTTGTCTTTGTTCTACTTGCTGTATGCACTGTTGAGAAGAATTTTCATGTAGAGCTGGAAGATTTGATAAGATATTTGACATATTTGGTTATAAACTGAGCATTTGGAAAGACTTGAAATGGTGACTGCTTTCTTTTACAGGATTATAAAAACATAACAGCTCATGTTGAGGATTCCTGTGCTCTGTTTGGAATGCTAATATGCATGTGAAAGGAATCAATGGATTTTATTACTTGTCTGCATCAGTCCTTATATGTTTTTGCTATTCTTTCAGTGACCACGGTTTCCTAATAGGTTACCATGTACTGAGGGAAGGAAAAGTTGCAAGGGACAGGATGATAATCTAAATCCAGTTTATCATAGCCAGACCCTCTTATTTCACCAAAAATATTTTCAAATACTTGTTTTATAGCTGTTACTTATGTTAATGTGTGAAAAATACAACTGAATGCAATAGATCTTATCCTAAGTAACTTACTCTTTTACAGTTTGATCCTACATCATTTGCATTTTTTCCACTATGAAAATTATTCTGTAGATTATGCATAGTATATTGGTTGTGGCTAAATAATTTGATGCATGCATTGGCTATGCATAGACAGAAGGAATTCTAAAGTAACTAGACTTCAGTTTCTGCACCCTCAATGTCATCCCTTACTGACAGATTAATTTGTATCACGTCCAGTGAAATGCAGGCTTTTCTGGTGTGCTGAATAACGCTTTAGATAATATTATGGATTCTTTACCCACTCTTCATTATGAAGAATAGGGGGGAGAGGTGGTGATGAACTTCCTTATGTCATCAAAACTAAAATAGTTGCAGAACAAGATATATTTATGGTAGAAGCAAGAGATAATTGAGTGTTTCCCACAGAAAAGGTGAAATGCCTATTTCAAACTTAACATTACTCTCTCTGAATAAGTGGGAAAGAATACCTATTGCAACCTAATGAGAATGGTAGTTTCTACAGTCTGAAAGGAGGCCCTTTTGTCTATTTGCTCTCTTGGTCATAAATCAGTCAAAAAAAAAAGCCATGAAAGAGGAATTTGCCAAAGTTTCAAAGAAACTCTGCTAAAATGCTGTTAGTTATATCCATCCACTGGTTCCTCTGAAACCACTCATAATATACAAAATTATGGAAAGGCAAAATACCATTTATTTAGCTTTAAGTAATAGCCTTTATGGCCTCAACATGATAGAACGGAAATTAAGGAATTAGTTGCTTTGGATACCATGTGAAGGCCCATAACTTCATTGTCTTTTTCTCCTGCCATGTTTACTCAAGGTCAGAGAGATGATAGCAGTTGGCAGGTACTTTCCTGATGGTTAATATGCTTTAGGTTTTGCTCTGGATTTAACTTAACAGGGAGATTCCTTGGTAGGCATCCTTCTCTCAACTCTGGAAACATCAGTGAAACTTGCCATAAACAGGACACCTCTCCCTGCAATCCATAACAAAATAAACTGTGTGCTGTCTGCCTTGATCTAATACTGTTAGTACATGTAGCTTTAATTAAAGAGTACCTGTTTACAGGTCAAGTTTAGATTCTTTTCAAATTAATGTTTGTTTTGTTTTTAGTATTTATTGATGAAGCTTCTTGCTCTTATTGGGAGAAAACTATATCGTATACTCCATAGAATACTCTTGTTACTGAAATGTTGGGATGTGTTATACAAATGTGGACACTCTCTCTGAAGAAATGCAAATATTAAAGGCCTAGTTTGTGGAAGGTAAACACAAGTGTGTGTGTTCACTTTCATTTGTTTACTCCTTCTGACTAGAACAATGAAAGCAGAGGTTTCCTATGATCATGCGTAGGAGTTCTTTAACTTGGCACTGGCAAAACTGTGTATTGGTGAGAACCAGCAGTTTGAATTTGCAGAAAGAAAATATGTCGTTATCTAGGAATGTTTTATGAGCTTCTGAAGTAATCTTCAACAGTGCCAGTCAGAACGCTGTTCTGGCATGCTCCATAGTGTCTGCAGTGTTTGTGCTGTTCTGCAGCTGCTAAAATTGTCAGGCTTTAAACATAGTATATCTTTATCTACCATTGGGATTGAAATAACATGGTTTCATTTTTGCAGATAGAATATTGGTCATTAATATGCAAACAGATACCCAATTATTATTTGTCCTGCTGTTTTCAATTCTGGCAGATTGTCAGTGCTGGGATTTGAAACAAGCTCCTTAGTGTGAAAGGTCTCTCTTGTTTGTGAGTAGTTCTGGAGAGCTGACATGCACACTGACTTTCTAAGGCTTACGAAGTCATTAGGGAATGTTAAACGTATTACATTTTTTGTAATTTTCAGGTTGTTTAAAATGAATTTTGTTAGAGCATTTGAAATAATGGAGCCAATATCTTTAAAGATTCTTGACATGTTGCTGTTTTTGTCAGGTAACTTATACAACTATGCTTATACAGTTAATATAAACTAGCAGTGTATAACTTTGACAGGTAGTTGAGAAATAAGCATTTATTTTTGGCTGAGTCTAAAAGCTACTTAACTGGAAGTAATACAGGTTAATATTTTATAATTTAATGTGAACTGTGTTTTCAGAATTACTAATACCTTGGTGGGAAAACGAATGTATGGATAAATATTTTAATCATGCATACAATTTTTATCAGATTTTGTAAAAATGACTAACTGGGTGATGCAGGAAAATACAGATTAACTTACTAGTAACTACTAATGGAAAAAAAGCCAAAGGAAAGAAAAAATGGTCAGACTTTCAATAAACAGCACTTCTAAAGGATTTTCATGTATTCTGCCTCATTTCCAGCCTTGAGCAAAACCAGAGGCATACATCTTTTCTTATGTCTTGTACTTCATTCATTGCTTTCACTGATTTTAAAACTTGTTTGCTTTGTGCCAGCAACAGACTTGCTGGGTAACAGAACCAGCCTTGTACTTCTGTAAATGTAGAACTAACATTGTCTGTGTTAGAGGACTTCTTTAGATGAATAGAATTTTTCCTTTAAGTTCTTCAAATAACTTTTTTTTTTTTTTCCCCCCAAAATATTACTGAATTGCTTAAAATGTTTGTTTGATCTTTTGGTCAAGTATACGAACTGTAGTTAATAAGAATATATTTGTCACTCTTCTGTCAGCCCTCCTCTTGGAGAGAAATGCAGACTTGAGAGGATTTTCAGGTTTTGGGGTGTTCTTTGCATAAATGAGCAATAAGATGTGGATTTCAGTTCCTGAAGAAAAGGTCATTAAAATATATTTTATTTGGACTGGAAGCTGAAATCATGAAAATAAAATATACTTGGTACTGGTAGTCATTACAAGTCTGTCTGCCTCCATAAATAGGAATCCTAGAAGTGTTCCTCTGATTAATTTTGTCCTAAAAAAGTAGTTTTGTGACAAAAGTTTGTAATGGTTTATTACCACGTTTGCACAGAAGCTTTGGAGGGCATTTTGGATATTTTGGGTCAATCCTGGCTAATGGTTGAGCCATCTGTCTTGATGGTTAAGTTTGACAGACCTTTGTACTGAAATATGGAGTGAATGTATTTGTAGTAGCTGGCATTACTGAGGAGATGTTTGCTGGAATTTCCCAAGTTTATCTAAATTTGAGATGGGATGGTTTGATAAATAAATTTTGGGCAGAGACTCTGCTGGGTTATCTGCAGTCCTTACTGAATTAATGGGAACTTTGTTAATTTTGAACTCCATGAAAGCAGGTAGGCTGCTATCTGAGAAGGAACCATGCTGTTTGGGAAGTACTCCCAAATGTGTCTAATGTTTTATGTTAAATAGCGTGGAGCATCAGCTGCTGTAAGAATGTATTCAGGTTACAGGCTTCCACAATTCATGTTGCTGTTTATGGTACCTAGGTAGCTCCTTAAGGAACTTTATTTTAAAGAAAAATTAAATAACATAATTTTCTTTTCTCTTGATGAGTTTGGTGATTCTTGTTAAGAGCTGTGAAATGTAACCCTCTGCGAAGAGCCATGTGTTTGATGTTAATCTGCAGTCTTGCTAACAGTATTTACAGCATTCCTGAAGTATAAATAGTGAGTAGATCTATTTAGCACATTATAATTTTTTTTTTCCTTATCAGAGAGAGGTTCTTGCTGAGGTTTTGTTGGAATGATCAGTAAGTGGAACACAGAGATAGTGCGGAACATTAAGTTCTTTCCTACCAAATACATGTTAAGATGTTATTACCTCATGTATACAAAGGGCTGTTAAACACATTTGCCTTAATGTGGAGAGGATAGCCCCATTTATCTTCTTGCAGTTTTTGAACCATCTTTTGACTTCAGAAGAAGCAGAATGTTAAATTTAGCAGTGAATGTCTTTTATGGTTCAATCTGAAATGTGATAAAATTCAAGCGATAAGAGACACTTTAATTTTTCCTGCCTGTTAGTGGCTACAGCCTTTTTAAGCAGAAAGGGCTTCTAGTTTGGGGGTATTTTTTAAAAAAAGGTCTAAAAGACAGCATTACAAGACAGCACGAACGATGAGATGACTGTTTCATGTTTCGTTGACCTGAGGTGGTGGGTTTTCCTTTTTTTTTTGTACTCTTTGATACTGCTTTTGTCTGAATTAGTTCAAAAATTTAGTTGTGCTGGTAGAATGCAGGTCTAACTTAGATGCTGAATTCTACCTGAGAATCTGATTTGGTTTCTTCAGTTGCTGTCCTAGTACTTAGTTATATGGATTTTTTTTTTTTTTTTAATAGTTATTTGAATCCTGAAATAGACTTAAGCCTTAAGGAAAAAAAAAAACAATTACTACATGATTACAACTTTCTAGTTTAGTGAATGCATAACTGACAATCTGATACAGTTCATAAATCTTTAAAATTTTACCTCCGTCTAAACTTCATGTCAAGAACTGATATCGTGACAGAAGGTACACCTCTCTCAGTAATTTGGAGTTTGCTTTTGCTACGTAACTACACCACTTCTAACTCCTATCTTCCAAAGGCAGGCTGGGGGGGTGAGAGCTCTTCCATGGATATTCCATTTCAAGCTTTGCAGTGAACAGCAGATATCCTTAACTATCACCTTCGTACAGCTGTTGTGCTTATCTGTGGTGTTTGCCCTGAAACATGAATCCCAAATGAAGCTTTCAAAAGTACCCGCGTTATGTTGAAATTGAAAAGTATTTATTTTCCTACTTCTGTTATGCCCCCTCTTGTTATGGGCAAGAGGGAACCCACCATATGTATACAGGGCCAAGCATTTATTGCTAGTCCTGTTAATTTTTTTAATGGTCTAATAATCCAAACTACCTAATTAATACAGGAAAAGCCTCAATAAAAATAGCTTTCAAGTCTTTATCCATATCCACATAACCAGTAGCGTACATGTATCAGAAAAGCAACACTGAATTTGGTTTTGATGTGGTGAATGAATGGTCATCTTCAGCTTGTAGCTCTTTTAATGAGATTTATCTTGAAATTTGTATGCTGCATTTGTGGGCTGAGGCTGAGGGGATTGAGTGATTCTAGGATCTATTGCAAATTTTTGAACATTACAAAGGATAGCTTGTGCTATTGCATATAGCAGCAGCTTCAGAGCTGAAGCTCGGTGCAGCAGACATCTGTATTTGATGGAAGAGAATGATGGAGATAGAAGAAATTCAGAGACAAATGGTAGCTGGTGAGGTTCAATCATTTTTCACTCACAAAACCTAATTTGGCTGAATTTCAATGTGTGATTTTTTTTTTTTTTTTTAAGCAGATGTTGCTTCATAGGAGCACACATCTTTGTGTCTTAAGTCAATTTAAACCCAAGTGTTTCAGTTTAGCTCACTCAAGAAACACATCAGCAAATTTAACCACAAAGAAGTTTACACTCATTGAAACAGATTTGTGTACACTTGTGTAAAAGTGATTTTGTTCTGATAAACTCTTGAACTTCCCCAAATTTGTGGTAGGATGGAGAAATGTTTTCTGTAAATTGTACAGACATGTTGGTGTAAGAAAGGACAAACTGTTTCTGTCTTCTCTTTAAACTACCCAAAGAACATACATTTGAAACCTGTAACAAAGGATGTGTACTTGTATTTCTTGAACGCAATAGTATTAAAACAATAGAATTGTTTTTGGTACAATTGGTTCTATTAGTACAATAGAATTAAGGTGTTGGGTTTTTTGTGCCCTAAGCTTCTTACCGGTATGCAAAATTAATCAAATTTCATGTAATGAATCCCTTGATGGCTGTGGAGGTTATTGATGGTGCCGTGTTATGCTTACCACAGAAGATGAAGGGAGGTAGAGCTCCCAAAGAGGGAGGTGCTTCTGAGCTTGAGGAGCAGGCCCAACAGAGCGCTTCAGGTGCTGTGGCTCAGATGGGAACTGCCCAAACTGACACACTGGAAGCAGGAATCTGCTTTCAAGGACACAGTGATCAAGGGAAGGGTTTTATACAGACCTTGTACTTTTATTGTGACTGACTCAGTTGCTCTGACTGCTTTATTTAATATGTTGTAAAGTTGTTTGTTTCTTTACTACTCTGCAGAGGGATGCATGCCCTCTCTGTGCATTCATTGACTTCTTGAGTTTTTAGCTGTGTACAGTTGTTGTACAGCATTATTCAGAGACAGCTGGGTTACTGAGATGCTTGCAACTATATTTGCCATATAATTTCCTGATATGTATACTTTCAGATAGTTTCTCTTACAGTAGATTATACAAAATATACTTTGCTAGAATAAAAGTAGTGGAAGAGAATAAAGTCAAATCAAGTCTATAACAGAAAAATTAGAGCTTTAAACAGTTCTGTGTCCTGACAGGTAACAATATTAATATATGTTCAGGAAAACTGAATGATACATGATTAAAATGTGGTTTTATTGCTGTCTCCTGACTACTGCATAAACATTTCAAGAAAGAATTAAAGGAGCACAAATATGGATCTGAATCTTGCTGTACCTCCAAATTTAGGAGAATGATGTACCAATACTGTAGCAGACATTTCAAAGGCATACATTCACATGCTTGTCAGTCGTGACCCAGGTGAAGCTGAATTTCTCTCTTTAGCGCATCAAGACATAAAGGAACTTTTCAAAAATAATACATCTTGATAGTTCTTGAATTTGTTGTTGCAGTAATATAAATAAAGGAAGAGTAACATTTGTTTCATTCTAGTTTTTTTTGTTGTGAGTTTTTTGGGTTGTTTTCTCTTTTGTTGGTTTTTTTTTTTTTCCTGGTGTTTTTTTTTTTTTTTTTTTTGGGCAACAGTATCTGGACAAATTGACTTTTCATACCTGCATTTTGTAGTATGACCATTCCTCACAAATACTATTAATCATGTGTCTTTATGTAGAATACAGTTAAATGTTTCTGATCAATTATTTAAAAATAAATCCAAATATATTTTCAATACTAGTGCTGGAAATATAGAAGTATTAGGGAGGGGGAGGGGAATGAGCAAGGAAAAAACAGGAAAGATGCAAATTATTTTCTGTAACTTACCAGAAATATTTTGAAACAGGAATAAAATGGTGTGAAAGAAGGATTGAGCAATATAGGAGCAGTAGTGTGAGTTGGGGAAGAAAATAAACTGTTCAAGGTGTGGTGAATTATGTTGGCTGTTTCAGAACAATGTTCAGAAGCCCAAGTTGCTGCTTTAATTGTTGGAAATAAGTTCTTACATGCAAAAAGATAAATGATGCAAACTGAAATAACAGGGTTCAGTAAAGGAAATGCCAGGAGTTCAGAGCTATAAAGAGTTTTCAAAATAAGACTTTGTTATGAACTTTCCTGCAAATAGAATATTGTTAAAGATGGTATTATGCTGAGTGAGAGACTATTTTCATGAAGCAGTGGGACAGAAAATACTTGGTGAGAATCTAGACTTGTGAAAGATTTGTAATGAATGGTATCTACCAAGACAGAGCACTTCAACTGGTGGTATAACCACTTTGAACCTTAATATTTAGCTGTAGCAGTCAGTGTGGATGCTGAAATTCTGAAGGATAACTAACAAACAGTATTTCAGCTATAGTTATTGGCTGTACTTCTTCAAGCTCAGGGACACATTGGTTTTGTTGGCTGTTACACTGCAGCAGTAGTTAGTGAGTGGAAATAGGATAGTTGAGAAATACAGAGAAATGTTTACTCATCAGTGGTACAGATAACATCCTCTGTGCAATCTGTACATCTGTGCTGCAGTGAAAATTAGATCAGTAGTGCTGGCACTAGTATGTCAGGCAAGTGCAGTGAATACTGACAGAATTGATTCTTGGAGGCAGCTGGTGACTTGCTGCTTCATCTGAAATTTAAGTGAGTCACACCAAGGGAAATGATGAGCCTGTAGTTCTGTATAACAGAGCCTCTGGTGATGGGATACAGCATACTGGAGAGCAGCTTCACAATAGCATGTGCAGCGTTGTTTTACTGAACTAAAAATGATGGGGAAAAAAAAATCAGTCCAATTGCACAAAATTAGCTTTCACAGCAAATATTTGTTTCTTAAAATTTATGTATAAGATTTTTAGACTAATTATACTATTTAGGTAATAGTTATAGATTTAATTGACAGAGGATACTCACAAGAAAACAGAATAGTTTCAATTTGACTATGTTCTGTCCGATCAGGCTTGTTACTAATATTTGGAGATGGAGAGTTCCAGATAGTTTTGAATAATTCAGTGAACAATGCTTCAAATGCTTCCCTTATGGGACATTTTGTTTATTGACTAGAAATCTAGATGTCTAAATCTAGGTAGCAAAAATTCTAAGATACTTTACATATAAGAAATCCTGTGCAACATTTTCTGACTATGTTGTGTAGCAAAAGTGATGGCATGTGTAAGGCTTAAAGCCAAACTTGGAGTACTGAACTCATTTGTCTCAGTTGAAAAAGGCAGGGAAGAGGTCACACTCTTCCCTTTTTCACTTTGAAGTAAGAAGTCATCTGTGATTAGATAATACTCAAGAGATCACAGCTGAGGTACCGGGGCGGGGGGGGGGGGGGGCGTGAACCCTTCACAAATTAACCATATTGCTTGATATTAGATACTGGATTAGATCAAGAAATTTGAAGCAGGAAGAAAGGAGAACTTTCTTGAATTAGAGATTATTAGAAGATACCAACTGAAAAAATTACTGTAGTAGTATACCTACAGAAAATAGCTGGAACAATTGTCAAGATTGTGGAGGTTTTGCTATGAAAGAAACTAGCTTAATTAGAGACTGTTTTAGCTGACTGAAACAAAGAAAACCCACTAGAAGGTATAGCAGTTGAGGCAAGGAACAGGGTTAAAATGTGAGAAGCATGCAGGAAGGTTTTCTGAGTGAAATGGACCATTGCAGTCTATTTCTGGTTTCTCTGTTTTCAAAGTTTAAGGTATGATATAAAAATATTTTTTTGTTCATCTATTACAAGAAGTAATACTGATAGGGATACAGTCAAGCATTAACTACTAAAAGTAGGTTTTATCTTTAAAGAGTGTGCAGTTTGTAGGTATCCCCTTTTTTCTGAATCTGTGACCACAATACTAGCTGAAGTATGATTACTAAATTCGAAATACACTGTAACAGATTTGTCTGAAAAATTATGACTGATCTCTCCCACCTGTTTCTGAGGTGTCCATAAGTTGTTGTTCTGCTATACTGAGCTGATAGTGGTAACCTTTAACAGAGGATATCTTAGAGATTCTTTTTTCCTATATTTTTATGTGACCTGGCAACACAACTGGAACTGAAGGGCAGAGATGCAGTTCTTCCTGCAGTCCTCCTTCAGCAACTCATTCCAGAACTTTGTCAAACCACCATGGTCCTTCTATATCTACCTAGAGAAGAAGAATACAATGATATTGCTAATGTCTATGTTTGCAGCCAATTTCAATCAATCAGAATGGAGAGAAAGTGTGTAGGAAAAGTGAATAGTCAACACAGTGGCTGTAGGAAGCTTTGATTTTTCTGTTTATTTTTTTAATTGGCCACATCTTCTGTCGACCCATATGGATCTTTCTGAGAATTCTGTTCTTCAAGATAACTTCAACAGGTTGAAAAAGAATTTTCCACTTAGGAATCATTGCTTGACAGGAAAGTAGTTAACATGTCTTCTGTACATAAGGTCAGTATAACAACAAGGATGTTTCTTTGACTGTGTCCAGAATAGGTTGTACAATGCAGCATTCATCAAAGCAATACTTTGATGTTACTTTGGTGTTACTTTTCCACCTGATTCTAAGCTGAGCTACCTTTATGTGGAAGATGGGAATGTAGGAATTGTTAAATAAAGCTTTGACTTAAAAGAGATCTTGTATTGTCTTAGAAATCTTATACCTTCCATTTTTTCCAGAGAACCTACACAATATTTCTGAAGTAGTCCAGATGACATAAGTCTTTAGACCTATACTTAAATGTGTAAGGAAAATATGTTTGAACTTTTGCACGTTGTCAGTTGTCCGAATAATATGACATAAGGTTCCACTTGGCTGTTTGTGATTAACATACCTGGTTCTCTCTGTGATAATGTCGCACAGGCCATACAGATAGGTATAGTCAAGTGGAAGAATATGTAGTCATGGAATGAGGGCTTGTTAGGCTTTCCTTTCAACAAACAACATGTTTTGGAGCAGTTCTGTACTCATTTCAAGAAGAAAGCTTCTAAAAGAAAAAGCAAGAAAACTGACAAACCCCATTTTCTTATAGTTCAAATAGAATTATATTCTCTTTTGGGTATGTCAAGTAAAACTTTTTGACCTGAAAATTCCTTTTTTATTTTTTCCAGATTAGGGCAAGTTGTTCTGTTTGTTGACAAGGACTTCAAGAAAGCAGCTGTTTGGTGCGCAAAAATGCTAGTGCTTGATGATTTGCAAACACTGGCTAACTACAAAAGTTGAAAATTGTTTATTTTTTTTTATTTCTAGCTAGTGTTAGGGGAGTTTGGGTTTGAGGTGGCAATGCAGTCAACATTTCGTTTGAGACGGGAGCTGATAACACAACTTAAACTTTTGATCCTGCTTTGGATTCCTAACAACCAAATTATAGCAGACTTTGTAGGCCAGGTTCGTAAGAACATGTGACTGGACTGAAATCAGGCTAGAGGACCATATACTATTATTCTGTCTCTAGAGTAGCACAAGTATTTATGGCACTACCCCTAATATCTCTGTATATCTTAATTTTGTGAACATCTGGAGCCAGATGTGGTGTTTTACATAATTAGTTACCCTCATTGGATTGTTATTCCATGAACTTGCCCAGTTGCCAGTGTAATTTTTAGTTTTCACTTACGTTTTGCCAAGGAGTACAGCAGGTTTATCACCTATTGTGAGGAAACCACTTCCTTTTTTTTTAAACCTGTCTTCTACTAATTCATTTGGGTAACTATTAGCTCACATATTAGAGTATACAGTGATACTTAACTGCTCGCTCTGTGCCACTGACAACTATGTAGACTTTGTAGTCATGGCTTTTAAATACTTGAGTAAGCTGATGCATTTTGTCATTGCTGTTGCTCTTTGAATCCCCCCCCCCCCCCTTTTTTCTGTATCCATTTAGATGAGGTGATCAGAACCTAACGCAGTATTCGAGATGCAGCCAAACTGAATTTATACTGTGGTCTAATGATGACCTCTCTTTTGTTCTGTTGTTTTCCTAATAATCACTAGCATTTCATTAGCTTTGGGCAAAAGAACCCCAGAGTATTGGCTTGATTTTCATAGCATTATCTAGCATTACACCAGAGCCTCACTCCTGAATGGTGACAGTCAGCCTAGCCTCCATAGATGTAAAAATGAAGTTAGGATTTTTGCTGTGTAGCACATGACTTGTACTGAATTTCATACACCATTTTACTGCAAGTCGCAAAGTCTCATTAAGATCCTCTGCAGTTCTTCACAGTTGCCCGTTGTACTTCTTATTCAAACAAACTTAGTGTCATCAGTAAAAGCATGTTAATTTATTGTTTGTCCCCCTTCTCCAGATCACTTGTGTGTGTTTAGGTTTACTGCTGTCTATAAATTTGTTCAGCTTTTGGTTGAACTGAAAAATAAACTGGGATTAGAATTGTCACAATTGTAATTTACAAACTGTTTACAGGATGGGTCTCTGCCCATGGTATCAGATTAAACATAGCTGCTTTTGGATTTGAAAGTCCCTGAGGGATCTCTTCCCTGTGCTGTCCTGTTCAATGTCGAAGTCTTGCTCCTTTATACTAAGCCAGCTTCTATTGCCTGTTCGTCAGAACTTCTGAACTTTCTCCCTCACTGTTCTTCAGTGCTCTCCATTAACATAGCAAGCTGCTTCACAATACTATTAACAATTGCAGATAAGTACTATCCTTTGCCAGTGACTCCTGGAAAAACAGTCTTGACTTGTTTCAAGTCATTATGTCTTCATTCAGCTTCTGTGAAATTACACTGAAACCTCTGCCTGGCATGCTGTTCCTTTCTCTGTAATCATTCCTCAGGCGTGATCTCTTATCTTTTATCTATTTATATTTTTGGGGGGGTACATACTTTTTAATGTAGCAGGCATTGTAGTAAGAGCCTGTCTGTATTTTATGAATGTTACTAACACAGGTAAATGAAGTATTTTACACAGCAAGGAGCAGCTGCTGCTTAAACGTAGCAGAAGTCCTATAAACATGTGCATTGATAAGGACGCTTACTGTAGTCTGGGGACTGAGATTCTAATTTTACCTCTATTGTGCCATTATGCTTTCAGGTGAAGTTAAAAAAAATTTCAGTATTTCTCTATTTTTTTTTGATTGCATAAGATGATGTGGTATGAATTGTGAAAGGTAAACATGGGAGGAGATTGTGTTTTATTTTCCTGCACCCTCTTGTTTTTGGGGCTGGCTTTTTACTTGATCTGAATGTTTAAACAGTATTAGGATTCCTGAAAGGTGCTACATTTGTTTGCTGTAAAGAAATCCAGCCATATTTTGAGCTGTATGTTCAACAGAGGAAGCAATTGGACTGACATGGGGCTGTGTAACATATGCATTAATATTTGAAATCAAGTTAGGTAAGCTTAGCACAATGAGTTGCCTGGATATGGGTGAAGAATGGGCCTGTTATTCCCAGCTGAAGTGAGAAATATGGAATGTAATATAGAAGGAAACAAACCACTAGGAATTGAACCAAGAAGATTAATTGGGAGTGATAAGCTTTATTAGGAGAGGCAGGTGCAAAAGAGGTCTTGAACTGCTTGAAGAATCTGGAAGGGAATCCAGAATTCCTGAGTCTCAGACTTCGTTAGTTGTTGGCAAGTAGCCATGAAATCCACTAACAGAAAATGTGTGCTCCATTTCTCTCTCTTGCTGGTTCACACAGCTGTTGTAGGTTATAATCTTGTATCCGATAGGAATGCCAGAATCCATGCTGCTACTTCAATTTTAATTTGCCCCCCATTCTCCCTTTGAGTATATATTATAATTGTCTTTAATTACATGTTCACACACTGTCTTTCACTGGATTCTTAATGCATAGCGTGGATGGTATTTGGAAATGAGAGTTGTACAGTTAATGAAGCTGTTGTCTCCAGGGTTTCTGCTGTAACTTGGTGCAGAAATTGAAAGTCATGTAGTGAATGAAACAGATAAATGAAGAAGAAAAATTATGGTCTTCCAATGTAAGCCATTCTAGAGTACTGAAGATCACTGTTCTCATGGTTTCTAACTTTGAAGTTGTTTAAACCAGCTTTTCATATATGTCCCCAAAGCATTGTTCATAAAAATGACTTTAATACTTAGTCACTTGTGTGGTAGGCATCTTGGAGTAGATTTTTCAGACACCAACACAGTAAGGAGGAAGGATGACTTAAGTTAGCTTGCTGGAAATCTGAAGGAAAGAAAATTCTTAGAACTCATAACTACAGTGCTGTGTTGTGCCAGGGTTCACAGTCTTAAACTTGTGTTACTTGTGTTACTGAAGAATCAATATCCTATTTCAAAAAGGAAGAAGGCTTAAAAGATTTCAAAACCGGAATTGCATTGCTACTTTTTTTTTCCTCCCATCAATTTGGAGGAAATCCCAGGAGAGTACTGTACCCCGTGTTGTTTTAGGGTGGTCTGTCTTGCTCTCCTTGAGCTCATTTTCTGTATAAATCCAGTGGAAGGAGATGGAAAACAAATCTTGGACTCCTATCACCATCTGGTTAAGGTCCTATTCACTGGGTAATTTATTTAATAATAGAGGCTTTTTCATGGCTGTGTAGTATTTGATGTGAAATAAGCATGTCTACCAGAGAATGGTGTGAAAGCAAGACAGATGATAGAATGACTAGCCTTACCAGTGTTAGCAGGCTTAGGTGTGAACTGCTCAGCATTTGCATGACATAAGCAGTTGTATTTATGTACTGAAAGTAGATGCCTTAAAATCCCTTTGGCATTTTGAGGTAGTTGTGCTTTTCTGGCAAAATTTTGGGTTTAGAAACTTGAAACGCTAGCTAGCACCATTCCTTGGCTCTACCTCTGGAGCCAAAACACTTAAGATTTGCAGCCCAGGTTCCTTAACATGCATCCAATCACGCTGGGGCTTTTGAGCTATAGGACACTTGTTGCCCTGGCATAAAGTAATGCCCATGCTAAATGAGGATGAAGTCCCCTTCCTTATAATCCATATCTGATATTGGTCAAATTGAATCTAGCTGTGACTTGACTGATATCCCAGTGTGAAAAGGAATGAAAAATAAGAGTGGACAGTAAACCTCACATTTTGTGAAGTGGCATTGTATTTAAACCATTCTGTGAATTTTTTTTAAATATTTTTTAATTGGTGTGTGCGGAGAAGTATCATGTCACTAACCAGGTTGTTGTTAGATCCCTCTGAAGTCACCTTCATGAAAGCATTTTGTCTAGCAACCTTTTTGTCATCACCAAACATGGTTAGAAATGCTAGAACATTTGCACCCAAACACAACAGCAAACATGTTGAGAATTCATAATTAAAACAAACAAAAAAATCCCCAAAGATGTTTGCTGTGAACACAGGGAATAGTAAGTTCTCTGGAATGTATGTGTGTGGGGATAGTTGGTGGTTGTGAGGCTATAGAAATCTTAATGGGCCACTGAAAACATATCCTTTAATATTAACTGTGATGTCTTATTTTCCCCATCTTTAAAGAAAGACATAACAATGTTTACCTAATGGAATTTTTTATAAAAAATAAATTAATGTTTCTAGAGCACTGAGATACTACATCGATGAAGAAGGTGGAAGAACACACAAGTGCTCAATTCAGAGGAAGATGTAGCTACTTATCAAACAGTAAAGTGTAAGAACACATTTTAAGGATGAGGAGAATTCAAAAGTACTAGTGCATCTTTTTTATAGTATGAACTTTAAAGATTTTCCAGTATGATAGTGTTCCGGTTTTAATGCCATATGTAACAACTGTAAGTGTAAGCCTTTTTAAGAGCTTTTTCTGTAAATTTGAGCTTAAAAAGTAAAATTTTGACTGTGGGTAATTAGGCATGGTTATATGCCATTATTGTAAAAGGAACACCAGCAGAATGCTGTACATTCTTTTTATGTTACTGTATTCTTTTTCCTTTTTGACATAATTAAGAGCAAAAGTAAATAAAATCCTTCCCCCCCAGCCCTTTGTGGGAGAAGGAAACTGGGGATTTTTTGCTTGCAAATTTTCATTTTAAATTATTTTCTTGTATATGAAATTCTCAACTGTTCTTAACAGAGCTGGAACACAATCTCTTTCTCAGAATCATCAGCCCCATGTTCTTGATCACTGTCTTCCATTCTTTCCTCTTCTTTACTGCGCTCATGTTTTTCTAGAAATTCAACTTCTGAAAAATCTCAATTTTCCTGAAAGGTTTTATTACCAGGTAGACAATAACAGATTAATAACAAAAGCAATAGAAAAGAATCTGAATTTTGAAGTGTTTACACTAGCTCCAATTGCTCAACTATTAAGGGTTTCAGAATTCTTGAAGATGACCTTTAGTTGAGTTGTTAACCAGTTCCTATTCAGTTTTCTTCCAATTAGCTATAGAGCACTTATAACCTGATATTTCAGAATGTGAAAATCAAAGCTAACATTTCACCTTTTTTGAAGATTACTTTTTTATCATCAATGATTTCTGTCTTTTTTGAGTTGCCTTCTGAATCACTTGCATTATGTCAAAATGCTTAATACTGTTGTGTACTGATGAATGGATTTCAACAGAATTAGTGTTAACCTGATCTTTGTTAAAAGTTTGGGGAAAATGGAGTAAAGGGAGGGACTGTGGTGTTTTGCTAAATGGAGTGGGTTCTAGGGAAGGAGCTGTAGTTTTGCCTAGGATTTCCCTACTGCCTCCCCCCCACACACCCCCAGCAGTAATATGTTTACATGCTCTGTTGAATACGTGCACAGCAAATATGGCTGCCCTCAGACTTTCTGTGCCTTTGCTGAAAAATTTGTGTCTGTATAAGAATGACTTCTCAAGAATTTCTTGTAACTTAGATTTTTTTTTTTTTTTTTTTTTTTTAACACAGTTAGTCCAGGTAAGTTAACTAGAAGCTCCGGACAAAATAATGACATCATGTACATGCAGGTCACCTGTGGCACCTGTGAAGTTGGTGGCACAGCGCATCAGCAGTTCTGTGCCCGCACAAGCGCTTCCATCTGGAGTTCTCAAACATCTGCATCCTCATTAATGCAACATTCTCTGATGCAGTTCCTGGGGAGATAGGAAGGGATGTGTGTCACTTTTCTCAGTGACGCGTGTATTATAGCCTCTGATTTTCATTTTAATTTTTCTGCAGAGCTATCGCAGAGAAAAAATGCCTTGCATTTTATGCCTGTCTGTCGTGGTTTAACCTCAGCCAGCAACTAAGCACCATGCAGCTGCTCACTTACTCACTTCCCCCACCCCCGAAGTGGGATGGGGGAGAGAATTGGAAAAAAAAAAAGTAAAACTCGCAGGTTGAGATAAGAACAGTTTAATAGAACAGAAATTAAGAAACTAATAATGATAATAACAACAATAATAAAATGACAATAATAATAAAAGGATTGTAATATACAAGTGATGCACAATGCAGTTGCTCACCACCTGCTGACCCCATGCCCAGTTAGTCCCCGAGCGACGATTCCCCCTAGCTCCACTTCCCCCAGTTTATATACTGGGCATGATGTCACATGGTATGGAATACCCTGTTGGCCAGTTTGGGTCAGCTGTCCTGGCTGTGTCCCCTCCCAACTTCTTGTGCCCCTCCAGCCTTCTTGCTGGCTGGGCATAAGCAGCTGAAAAATCCTTGACTTAGTCTAAACGCTACTTAGCAATGACTGAAAACATCAGTGTGTTATCAACATTCTTCTCATATCTAAATCCAAAACATAATACTATAACAGCTACTAGGAAGACAATCAACTCTATCCCAGCCAAAACCAGGATACTGTTGAAGGACGACTCATTTAAAAGTGTACTAATTTTATGCACCCTAGCTTTTTATGGGGAGAAAGCAAGTTTATTATTAATTCTTTATATTAAACCTCAAATCATGTGATGTCCTCCCTTGACCTGTCATGTCTTTTCCAGGCTGAAAGGTCATAGTCTATTTAGTTATTTCTTCTGCAGAAATAATTTGGTACCTTGTTCTTGTTACTTTGAAAGTGCTCAGGTGCTGGAAGAACAAACTCTCATTTAAGATGCATCTTTGGCTGGTTCAGCTTTAGAGTATGAGCAGGGGAAAAAGAAATTTAAGACTTACCAGGCCTTTTAGCTCCAGCTGAAATAAACCCTTATATATTAGTCATTCCTTTTCCTTCCAGACATCCTATTCAAGGTACTACTGTGGATTCTAATCTAAAACTTATCCACTGTGATCCAAATCCTAATGCAGTAAGAATGGATCTTTAGGTTTTGACTTGATCACAATAATAGACTGTAACTATCCATGGAAATAAGACTAATTTTTTACCTGAAACTTAGTTTTAACTTTTTTGCTGTACCACCTGTGAAAGACTGAGCTTGCCACTCAGTACGTTTGCCTTCCTTTGCCAAGGGTTTCTGAGACCAGGTTACATTGTTGAGAGCATTACACATGAGGAAACATCTAATAACCAGTCAAGTCCAGAACTATTGGTATTCCACCTACGAAAAAGGCTACTATACTTAAATGCACGACAGCAGTTTGATTTGTGTTATCTTAGGAGCAATTAGAGCACAAAAATTGGAACTGAAGTGCTTTTTGATTCTGAAGGAGAGACAAACATTGAGACTACATTGGTTTTCCTTTTTGAATAGCAAGTAAACCGAAGGGAGGTCAAGGCAGCAAAGATGTTACACATTTTGCACTTCAAAAGATCAGTGCAGTTTCTAGTTTGTTTTTTAAGTGATAAGATTAAATATAAGGAAAAGATTTCTAAAACACTTCTTAATCTCTGCACCACAGTCATCGTCATATCGCTTTCAATTTCATAGTTTGTGTTAGGACCAACAAACAATAAAACTAAATCAATTTCAATTTCAAGGTTTGGAAGAATTCTGAACTGTTAGAGACTTGGATGAATGTTGCAGCCTAACAAGACAGAAATAGCTTTTAAAAGTTTCCAGGCAAACTTCAACTTTCTCAATTTCCTGTACTGTATTAATAGTTTAGTGTCTGAAAGTAAGTATTTGAGAGAAAGGTTAAATGTTCAGCAGAGCCTCATATCCATGCAGTGTGTATAGAACTATCTGAGGTATATCTTTTCTCAGCCACAGTTTCCTTTTAAACATCAGTGTAAAGATTGATTCTGAGAAGATTTATGCACAAGACAAAATCTATACAACATTAGGACTAAACTTTTGAGGCAGACTGGTAATTTTCAGTAATCAATCTGCTTTTAAAAATCAAACTAACATTTATTAACATTTTTTGTTTTGTTAGATTTTTGTCATGACTATTATGTTCTAAAATCATTTTAATGTTCAAAACTATTTTAGTGAATCTGCAATTGAGCAAGTCAAATTTATCTCTTGTCCTGCAAACCAATTATATTAAATTACAGTCATTCAGAACCTAAAGACTGTAATAACTCTGACAGAATTATGAGCAAACTAATGGGTCATTTATTATCAGATAACTTTGCTTTCATTGAAAATGAATATATACTCAGCTATTTTTCCTTTCTAACTCAAGAATGGCTGTTAAACTAAAAATCTTGAAAGATAGCCTGCTATATTACTCTAATACAGTTCTACCTCATACCATGCTAACAAAGATCTATTAGATTGGAATAATATTTTACCAGTAACAGAGCTGACCAAGTTAATTTTTATCTCAGTGGAGCACTTCTTAACACTTTATTGTTTTCTGTCAGACAACCATAGTCTAGATAATATTACCTGGAGGGAAAAAATCATCCAGTATTGCTGTTGCCAAAAAGAGTATCTGTATCAAAGAAGATTCTCACCATGCTGTCTTCCTTACCAGAAAGTAGAACATGTTTTTGTTTGGTAATTTCTTAGTAGGGTATATGTGTGGAGATAGTAAAATGTCAACAATAAAGCAGGCATCATGGAGATATTAGATGCTTGGCTACTCTCCTAAAATTTGACAAATAAAACCATAATTATGAGTGCAGATAAATTTGAAAATACATATATTCAAAACAGATATGAATGATTTATTGCTTTTTATAGAGCAACAGTAGTAATCACATGCAAATCTGGATATGAGTTATCTGGCATTGATACAGTTACTGTACAAAACTATAAAAGGCAAACTGAATTTAGGTTCTGAATATACAAACATTTTGAAATGCATGTTATTTTTGGGGTTAGGGATATTTTTTTCCCCATGTGCATATTGGTATGTTACTTGCTCTAAAGTCAAAAGTCTTTCTTATCATTAAAGCTGAAGTGCCTTCAGATGTATGTCAGAGAAACCTGATGCTTCTTTGACAAATATATCTGATCTATTTTGAAATTTAGGTACGAGCTGTGTGTTTAATCATGAGTCTAAGAGGGGAAGAACATCAGTGCATCTGTTGTCTATAGTTGGAGGCACCTTTGAGAAATGTTTTAATAGGGTAGTTGAGTGATGTGATCAACTGGCCTAATCTACAAAAATCACAGGGAGATGGAAGAGTCTTTTTAGTAAAGGATAGTTAACAGAAGAGTTCAAAAAGATCAACCAGCATGATTAATATCAGTAAGACTTAAGTGGTATCTAAGCCTCAAACTGCCAAGGAAATAGGTTGGTAAAGGCTGTTAGTTCTGAGGAACTTAATCTAAAGGGACTTAAGGTAGGATGATAGAATTTGGAGCTATTCATAATTTTTTAATTCAGTTTGAGATACCAGGAAACTAAATAGGTGTGGAGGGAGATGTGAAGATGTAAGCCATCAAAATACCTTTTATTCTTCAAAATTATTGGAAGAAGTAAAATACTTGTAAGTGCCAAAAGGTAATCGGGTATGGAATAATATCTAAACACTGCTTGAAACTAAGGTATTTTGCAATCCTCTCACTTCTAAAAGTAAGTACAGAGGAAATACAAAGCATGGCTAGTATTAATTCTGGTATTGATACTTACAGCTCATTACTTTTCAGGATACTTCTAGGGGATCTTCACTTTCATAGACAGTTTGTGTGGGAACCGAACATCATAATTAGGGACATGGTTTAGTGGTGGACTCAGCAGTGCTAGGTTAACAGCTGGACTTGATGATCTTAAAGGTCTTTTCCAACCTAAATGATTCTATGAATTTCTGACTAAAACTCACTGAGACACTGTCAGCTTGCCAAGATGAGGGGAAGATAAACGCTACTTTGGAGAAGGAAACTTTGAGGGACTGAAGGCCCATGGCAGAATGGTTGTATTTATCAACTGGATCCTCTTTGGTCTTGTCTCATCTGACCTCAGTTACCTTTGTGAGGCAGAGTGAATCTCTGGTATGGGTGTATTTGCAGTTCAGTTTTGCTCAGACTTCTGTTTCTCCTTTGATTGTTGCCTATTACATTATTTTGTGTATCTTTTTTTTTTTTTTTCCATGTACTGGTGTATTATGATGCCTTTAAAGTTTGTCTGAGGGTCAAGTACTATTAACCAGTTTCTTCACTTGCTGTTTGTAGTGATTGGAGGATTCTTGCTAGTTAGATGCTGTGCTTTCTATGTCTTTAAGACCCACACTCTTAATAAGAAATTGGTGAATCCTCTGAAAATTCTTTCCAATGAGAATGGGTCATTTTTCAGTCACTTTTAGCACCAGGAACCAGTCCTTTCTCGCTATGTAATAATCTGTCTTAATTATATACACAAATTAATGAAGTCAAGCACTGAGATTACACCAGATCCTTAAAGAGGATATGTCTAGCTGTAGCTAGTATTCAACATAGACTTCCCTTTCCTCTTTTTGTCTGCATCATAATCTTTGGAACTGCTGTAGTTCTCAAAGAAGTTCTCGGCTGCCCTTTCCCAACACAACTCAGTTGGACTTCATATTAGGGTAAATGTCATTTCCAGGTCTATGGTGCATCTCATCCTGCCTGCTTCACTGCTTCCAGCTGCCTTTAGTCCACCTTGCTTAATATTGCCAAATCATCCCTCATTCTTCTGTGATGAATGGGTATTTTGGCTTATGCTACCTGTTACTAGAGTTCATCAACTCATACTTTCTTTTTCCCCCTTTCATTTTCCTCCCAGAACTCTTCCAAGATTGCACATGTGTGTGTGTATTTTTTTTTTTTTTTTTTTGTTACAAACCTTAATAGCACATTCTACTTTAAATTCTTGGGCACCAGGTAAAGTGAACTGGAAAGGCATGACTTCAGTGAAAGATAAATTCTCTGGTCTTGAGCAGGAGGGCTTTTGTACAGGTGTAATATGTGTAAACGTGAATATACATTTTGAAGCACTGTGATTTGCGGTAAGTAATATTTTTCCTTAATCTTATTTTTGTGTGGCAAGCAAAACAACCTATAAGAGAGTGCCACATTGATACAAAGCCTATTATATCAGTCTGCATTTTTTTGTCACATTGGTGTTTTTATTAGCACCATTAGCTGTTAATGATGTATTTGGAGAAAACAAATCAGGAAAATTAGAAATTAGAGGCTAGCTGCTACTAATAAACTAATAATTATTAAGTATCTTTCATTAAGGCATCATAAAAACAATGTGCTACAGATTGCTTTTTAAAATAAATCTTTCTTATGAATGAGAAAAAATGAAATGGACTAAGAATTTAAAATTTGGAAAACTCAATCTCTATAAAAATATGAAACACCAGAATTATCTATGGTTAAATTCTTTCTTGCTGATGAATGGATACTGGCAATGGCTTGCTGATTAAATTTTACACTTGAAATTATTCTGACGTGACATTTAGATAACCCTTCCTGCAACTGTTTTTTGTTATAATGATGAAACACTACTTCAGTCATCATTTAGTTATTTCAGTAATTATGGAGAATATAAAAGAGCAGAAATTTAAGGCCAAATGCTCCCCCTTCCCCTGCCCCATAAGCCCAATAAAAAACATTGGTCTTTATTTAATGGTCCTCTTCAATTACTATGTTTTCCATTATTTTGATCTTGCTTATTTGTGGGAAGGATGTTTGTTTTTAAGATATTATTTCTTGTAGGTCTCTCTGTGTAGCTGTGTTCCCTAGGTGTGTGCTTTGTTTTCATTTAAAACTTTGTGATTTAAATGGAATTTAAAAATATCAGATATGTGAAGGTATTTTTCCCTTTAGTTTTTCTCCTAGTCTTACAATTTTCTTCTCTAACTGTAACCTCAAGAGTATCATTGTTTCCAGCCATAACCTTTTCTTCTAGACTCAGTTTTAAATGTGTTGTTCATTAGTTAGCTGATCATAGAGACAGTAGAATTTTTCCCATTTTTTGTTCTGATACTCATTTTATCTTAGAATTATAGAATCATAGAATGGTTTGGGTTGGAAGGGACCTTTAGAGGTCATCCAGTCCAACACCCCTTTGCTTTTGAGCAAAACAGTGTCCTCACTATATGGAATTTGTGTCCACATGTTCATTTGACCAAGGTATGAGAGTATACAAGTAGTGATCTGAAGGGAAACCATGTATGTCTTGTTTTCATAGTACAGGGCATTAGGTATTTGCATTTCAGGTTAGAGTGAGAGCTTTCCTCAGCTGTGGTTCAGACAGCCTCTTAAAGATTTCCTGTATGGAAATCACATTATCTTCCTGTACCTAACTTGTGCTACTCAATGCTTGCTGCTTTATTTTATATAGAAAAAAACAGCCTTTAGTCAATCTATAAACGGAGTTAATTACTTGTTTCTTTCAAACCAGTCACAATATTTCACTGATTTCTGCAAACCCTGTCAGCAATTTGACGAGGTTTAGCTTTGGTAAACATGGCCTTGTCCACCTTCCGTAGTAACAGCATCCTCATATACTAAAAATACCTGGTAACCCATGTTATTGTAGAGCCCTGTAGTCATATGCCTGTAAAGCAACACAAAATGAAGTATGAGTCATTTATTAGAACAGTTCAACCCCTATGTGACTTGAGAAAATATGTCTACAACCCTATCTTAGTCATTTTCATTTCAAAGTGGTGTATGAGCCTTATGCCTCTTACTTTCCATCCATAAGTTTATGTTTATGCTAGCAGTAAGCTTCCATTATGCCTTTACTGAGTCATATAAAGTTCAAAATTGGTATATATACATTAAAAAAAAAATCATTGGCAAAACATAGTGCTCCTTATTTGAAACTTCTAGCAATATTGCAAAAATTGTTTGACACTTAAGAGCAATAAACTTGAAGAAAAATGCAATCAGTTAATATTGTGTCAGGAGTCATGAAATGTGGAGGGTTTCTCTGAGATTTCTGTTTGGGTATTTTTTTGTTTGATTGGAGTTTTTTTTAATGCTCTGGTATGAAAGTGTGACTTGTGAAATTTCCTTTTTTCCCCACTCTACTAACATCTATCCAATATAATGTTTCTTGGGTGCTTTTCTGCAGTTATATTTGAATTATTGTCAAATTCTTGCAGTTTTGTGGTTTGATATGCTCTGATAGAACGTTTAATGTCTTTCCCTCTTAAAATTGTTTGAGTATTTCCATAAATTGCTGAAAATGTCTGATGGGGGTCATTTTCTCTTTAGAACTTAGCATATAGACCATTAACATCCTCTTCAATGTGATCCAATGTGTGCTTTTTTTAACCATAGTATTGATGTTTGAAAAATTTATTTAATGGTCCCATATCTAACAGTCGGGTGATTCATAGTTCAGCTTATAATGAAGAAACTGGGGGTTTGGGTGTGGGTGGGGTTGTTTGTTTGTTTTTTTTTTTTATTGTTTCTGTTTCCATTCTTGAAGAGTTCATTTAATTCACTGAATAAAATACCTTGATGCAGGATTTCTGGTTATTGACATCTATTGTTTATGATACTTGGGAATTAACTTTAGTTTTCCTGTACAAATGAAACTATGTACTAAGCTCAATTGCAAATTGAGTCTTCTTGAGTATCATTGGCAAATCATTTATGTTCAAACTCAAAGACACTAAAGCACCTGCAAAAATTGTGAAGTCCTCAAATGTTATAGCAATGTAAGCCATAAGAGAGGGGAAGCTTTGTTTTTTTCCATCCTTCGTCTACAGGAAGGCACGAGGAATCTAATGCTAAAGACAGGTTTTTGAAATGCTGAGTAGATAAAGAGAACCATTCTGCTACATAGGGACAAGGAACTAGACTGAAAATCTAACAACATATTATAGAGGTGATGTCAGGTGTGAAGAAAAAATTAAGCTTGTAAAGGAAAGAAAGGGCCTTTGCCAACTTGGAATCTTAGATTTTGCTGTTTAGGATTGTGCAGACTTGTGTTATCTAATGGAAAGGTTGATGAAGATGCTGCATAGTTGAAAGACAGTTGAAGAATATGAAGAAATAACAGTACAAGAATTAATTGGCTGGAAAGAAGTAAAATTATTACTAAATGTTTAGGGGGGCTCTGAAAGGAGAGAAAAATTAAGTAAAGAAGGTCCAGCTGTGTAACAAGCATTTATATAAGGGCATTTTAAGCAGTGCAAAGGATTTCTCTGGATGTTACAACTGGAGATATTGAAGGGGACAAGAAAAATAGAATAGCAGATTTAAATATTAATACTATGATTTTTTAAATTGATTGAAAAACTAAGAGGAAAGTGAAATGTAAGAAAATATTTGAGGGTAAATCGAGCACCATCAAAGATGAATTGGTTTCTACCAAGAAAAACACGTCTGTTGTGGTGAAGTTGAAATGTTTTAGTTTTTCAGTGAGTAAAGTGAGCCGATATAGGTTAAGAAAAATATTGATTAATTTTGAAGTAGAAAACAATAATTCTCAACTGTGTCTTTTTGTGTTAGATAAAAGTTGCTGCGCTGTAATTTCTTTTTTGGTGTATCTACAGGTAAGTGACAGCAGCCATGTGGTAGTGAGTATTCCAGAGGAAACCACCACAGGGTGGCATTAAAAAGTAGCGCGCTCTTATTTTGAGTGCTAGTATCCTTAAACCATCAAACTATGTTGGTAAAGCAAAGCTGAAAAAATGTTGAAAAAAATGTAGTCAATGTAATGGGACGTTAAAAGACTACAGTTCTGGCTCTAAAAACAAATGCTATTTCATACTATATTGTTTATACATGAATTCCTGGAAAGTGGATACTTCAAATATAAAATTCAATTTTTCTGTCTTAAGACTATGATACACTACCTATTTAACAGGCAATCAAGTGCATCCTGTGATTTCATAAGGCTTGTTTTTGTAAGGTTACTTAGCCTTGTCCTTTGTAATTTGTTCCCTTTATCCACCAGTAGGTGTAAAAGGGCTTACTTGTTCCTAAAAAAAATCCCCCCCCCTTATAAGTTGTCACTGTTTTCCTATTTATAAACTAGACACTAATAAATGTTTTTTCAAATAGAACTAAATTGGGTAAGGGGATAGAAGTCTCAAAGATACAAGTAGGGTGTGCTTAGTCAGTGTTCCTACTGAAAGAATGGCTTCAGCATGAGTTCAGAACTTGGTACAAATCATACAATCTAGATGGAGCAAATGCCCTGATTCTGCATCTCATTAGATGCCAAAGAATATATTAAAAGGTAAGCAATTACAAGAATGCCTCAGTTGTATGGAAAAAAGCTTCAGTTGAAGTTCAGACTCAACTACCAGAGAATTAATGCGGAAACTAAACAGTAATATAACTGGATATATGAACTGTGTTGGTTTTTTTTATTCTATATTATACATATTTACATATGTTCTCTGGTATCTAGTAGTCGAAATGCTAGGGTAAGCCCTTTGCAAATCTTCAGGCTCCAGTTTCAAATACAGACCTTTGAGTGGAAGTGCTAAATCACGTGGCATACTTATTTTTATCCAACACAAGCTAACTATAAAAGGAAAAAGGACTGACTGAAGTTTGTACCATTGGAAAAAAAAGTAATGAACTAGAAGTATCTAAAAATCTGTTGTAGAATGAATAATGTTCATCTTAAGTGAGAGTAAATAAAAAGAAATGTCTCTCATTTAAAAAGCGTATTTTTATGACCTTGAGTTATGGTTTCACATATGTAAAACTACTTTTTTATTGCTGTTTCCTAAGTATTTATTTTATTTTTTTAAAGTCGGGCTCCTCTGAAGGATAAATGCATGGCAATGTTTGTAACTGTTTGAAGTCCATTTCCCAAGGCAGAATGAAGTTGGTCCAAAAGAATACAAAAGAGATTATATTAGAAGTTCTTGGTATCAGTGTGTAAACTTGAGGCTGTGGCACTCTGGGGTATGGTGCCTCAGCCAGTCCTCACTGTGGAGTGTTCCCGCAGGCCATGTCCTAATCGCATCTTCTGACAGAACGGGGCCAGCATCACGCTGCTGTGGTCCTTGTCTAGAATGGCAAGAGAGAGGAAACATGCTTCTGCAAGTCCAGGGTCCTTTTTTGATGTCAGAGCACACAGAGCAATGTGTCCCTTGGCTGTTTCCACAGCCAGTACCAAGAACAATGATGTGCAGACAAAAAATGTTATGATATCCAGTTATTTCCACACTTAATGCTTACCTTCGGTTTCACCTGGTCTGAAACGGCCAACAGGAAATTTAACTTAATTTCTCAGCTCCCTATGCTTTTTACATTGACTTTTTAGAGCTCTAAGCTCTGCATCTCACCTTTCCATATTACCAAACAGAAAATTATTTGCACTAGTCTAGACTTAGAGCTGATCATTCTGACCTGAAATTATGAAGTTCAGAGGGCTCCTTGTTGGTAGCACATGAATTTCAATGTCTGACTCAGCAAAGCAAGGTTAGTGGAAATGGGGCCCCAAGTGCAGTGCCTTCTAATAAGAATAGTTTCAAATGTAACCTTCCATGATAGCAAGGAAGTGAAGCTAAATGGAAATGATTTCAAGTTTTTGAGAAGAACAAGAATATAAATGTCCACATGGTATGAATGTTACACATAAGCATATGTTTTTGTGGTTTAGTTTATTTAATTGCTAAATTCATCCTGAGTCCTTTATTTCAAGTTTTTGGGGGAAATGGATAAAGGATCCTACATATGTGTGTGATTATTTTCCTGTTTTTTATTATTACTATCTTTAATTTATATCCTTCTATCTATAGACATAATTAGGTAGGTAAACATTAAGTTAACTGTCTTCTCTATGGGAAAAGAAACTAAGGTATTCCAAGCCTGAAGTATGAATGTGGCAGCCTTAAGTGGAAGTCAGTTGGTCAAACACTGGAACAGGCTTCCTAGAGAGGTGGTCGATGTCCCAAGCCTGTCAGCTTCTGAGGCATTTGGACAATGCCCTTAATAGCATGCTTTAATATTTGGTCACCCTGAAGTGGTCAGGCAGTTGGACTAGATGATCGTTGTAGGTCCCTTCCAGCTGAAATACTCTATTCTAAGTAACACTGTTGTTGTCTAACTAAAAGCTTGAGAATGACAATGTTATGAGCCATGAGTTATGAATTACTTTTAAAAACAGAAGGGGCTGCACAGGACATGCTGAAATGCCTCAAAAAGCCTCAGACTTGGTTATTTTCCCTTGTTACCTCATCCATGGTATATTTATCAGATTGTAATATCTCATTGTAGTTGACTAAAAATTACAAACATAATGTCCCTAATGGATTATTTTTCACTTAGAACTGCTCACAGGGTGTTAATACAGCTTATGGTCACCTTTTCTTCAAGCTGTTTTTTTGCTGGAATCTAAAAATCCTTAACCTTGCAGGTTTTCTGGGTAACAAAAGATGTATAAAAATACTTAAAAACAAAACAGCAAGTGGTAGACTACCACTGGTAGCAGATACCAATTACAACTTTTGTTTTCTGTGTTTTTAGTTGAAAATAGAAAGCAGACAAGTCCAAAAGTGCTATAGGAAAAACTTATTTTAGGGTAGAAGTATATAACTTCATAGTAATTTTGATTATATGTATTTATCTAGTGTGCACATTAAGTCCCGCTACAAACCACAAGTGAAATACTCTTTATTTTAGTAATGTCTTCTGTTTGACTATAAGCTGTTTTATTTTTTTTGAGGTGGATGTTCAGCAAATCTCTTTTGATAGCATGGACCTAATTACACCTTCCTAGACTTCTTGCAGTCTTGTTTAATTTTCCTCCATTTTTGGGAGGTAAAGGAATATTTCATTTAAGGTAGTATTCTGAAGATGAAAATAGTGTGACATAGTCAAAGAACATCTATTTTTAAAATTCCCTTGCTATTCTGAAGTTGTTTTAAACAGTATACAGCCTATCAGTACTGGTATTTCTTGTCACATGTTGAAATGAGTATTATTCTTTTTATGTGACACAGTGAAAATGAGTTAGGGCATTCTGCAGTAAAAGACGAAAAGGAGAGGTTTTTGAGCAATGATTCTGGTAAGGCTTGTGTCGTGGTTTCAGCCCAGGCGGTAACAAAGCACCACGCAGCCCCTCGCTCACTCCCTCCTCCACCCCTTCCCGCCCCGGCCATGGTGGGATGAGGAGAAGATATAAAGGCAGGCTCGTGGGTCGAGACCAGGACAGGGAGGGATCACTCACCACTTATGGTCACGGGCAAAAGACAGGCTCGACTTGCGGAAGAGACTAAATCAATTTAATTTACTACCCATCAAATCAAAATAAGGTTACTGAGAAGTAAAACCAAACCTCAGAACACCTTCCCCCCAGCCCTCCCTCCTTCCCGCCTCAAGCCCACTCCCGGCTCTCTCTGCCTCCTCCCCCCGGCGGCGCAGGGGAACAGGGGATGGGGGTTGGGGTCAGCTCCCCACACCTTGTCTCTGCCGCTCCTTCCTTCCTCCTCAGGGGAGGAGGACTCCTCACCCGTCCCCTGCTCCACCGTCATGTCCCTCCCGCGGGAGACAGTCCTTCACCAACTTCTCCAGCGTGGGTCCTTTCCGCGGGCAGCAGTTCCTCACAAACTTCCCTGGCGCGGGTCCTTTCCGCGGGCCGATCTTCAGTCACACACTGCTCCAGCGCGGGCTTTGCCATGGAGCCGCGGCCATCTTGGGGGGCCTCCGCTCCCCCGCTCCCCTCCATGGGCTGGGGGGGGACAGCCTGCCGTCCCACCACGGGCTGCAGGGGCATCCCCTCCTCCGGCGCACCTCCTCCCCTCCTTCCTCACTGACCTCGGTACCTGCAGAGGGGTTCCTTTCGCGTTCCAATCCCCCACTCACTGCAGGTTCCCCTTCTTGAATCTGTTCTCCAGAGGCGCGACCACCGTCACTGGTGGGCTCGGCCTGGGCCAGAGGCGGGAAGTCGGGGAAGCTTCTGGCAGCTTCTCACGGGAGCTGTCCCTGCAGACCCTCCCCTGCTACCAAAAAAACCCCGCCACACAAACCCGTAACAGCTTTTTTTTTGTAGCATGTCTCTGAAGTTTGATATAACTTCTGCATTGCAAGTTTCCCATCGTTGTTCTTTCCCATGAAGGTACTATTGACTATATAAACATTTCTATAGAGCTTGGTGTGTAGATGAATCTTTCTCTCTATGTAAAATGTTTCAAGTTTATTACATGATGTTCAGAACTTCAAACTAATTTTGTTTGGTCAGATCTGCTGTGAAGCAGAAACACTGATGCACCTCATATGTATATTTCAGTGAGAACTTGGAGCAATTATGTAAGCCATTGAGCCCTAGATTATGCCAAAACACTGATCATAACATTGTAGTAAGATTATCTTCTGAATGCCATAATAAAAGCAGCTACTGTTAGTCAGCCACAAAATATTTTTAGAGAACAGAAATATACACATTAAAATATAGCCAAAGTACCAGCAGAGCCTACCGGTGCATAGGCGAAATAAGAAGGCACATGAAATCAGGATATTTTCACACTTTGTTACTGTTTATATTACAGGGGTGGTATCTCCTAACTTCTGGATCAGGATCTGTTTGTAATGCCTAAAGTAACTCTTTGTTACACAGTCTATATATAATTCTGGGTTAGCTTTTAAATTGCATAGCTAGTATACCAAGATGCAATAGGTTTCTTTTCTTTCTGTCCCCTTTAAGTATTTTTCTGGTGCTCTTGCAGATTCTTGTCCTCATGAGAGCTTTAATCTGCTTGATTGTTTTGTATTAGCAGCAGTGCCTGTATACACCTTAGTGATTTCCTCTCTTCAGATTCATAACTTGAGTGGGGTTGATTTGACTGAAAGCTGATAGCCTTGCTCCTCCTCCTTTGTAATCCCTTTCATGGGGGACCAATGCCTGTAAAACCAACTACATATTTTGTAAATTCTGTTTTGAAAGTTGTTGATGTGAAGAATTCAAACTGAACATTTGGTAATTGTGCTGGGCTTGATGTATCTAAATGGAAAGTCCGTTATTTTGTTAATCAGATCTTAGTTGCTTCATATATGAGGCATGATGGCTTCATACAAGACCATGGTTTGTAGTGCATATTAAAGAGAGGTCTTGTCTTTTCTCTCAAGAATAGCAGATATTGTATATTGGAATGAAGAGGAACACTAATGTTTTAATACTTTTCATAAGTGAAATACTATAGTCATAAATTATTTGTAGAAAATTCATGTGATGACCTATGCTTCTTTTGTATGATAAGCTTGTTTAATATTAAGAACTGCAACCTCTTTCTGTGAGCATGGGAAATACTGCATTCACTGTTTCAGTTTTTTTCCTAATCTAAATGGCTTCTTCTTTTAAAAAAAAGTCACCTACCCAAAAAGCATTTTATTTCTGTAGAAGACTGCAAAAGATGCAAGGACTTGTGGCAAAGTACACAAGCAGTGAAAAAGAATTGCTGCTGTAGTTGGCTACATTAAAACAATTTCACTGGAAGATATTTCTTTGAAAAAGCTGGTGCCTCCCCCTGTGAACATTTGGTTACCTGGATGAATGCCCGTTCTTTGCACTAAAGGCTGCAAAACCTGCAAATATATTTAATTATCCATTGACAGCATCTAATGACTATGTTAATATGATTAGTTAGAATTGGGAGTTTTCAGTGAGATATTAATGTTTTTTGGCACAGTCTTTGGAACATAGTGATTTGCATGCTGTAGCTGCACTTCTTTTATTTGGTTTCTTCTGTTTGATTTCCTTGAGAGGTCTCTGACATACATGAATTCAGCACTATTTGATTTTTGTGGATTCCCTTTTCACCTGTGTTTTTTTCCTGGTTAACAAAGTGATGTGACCTTTGTTGGATTCCTGCATGTGCTGTTGCTGACACTGTTCGGGTTTCTCCTAGGTTGATCTTGAATCTCAAGGATTTTGCATAGGTAGCAATTCTCCCTGAAGTATTAGAAGTGTGTATTATTAGCCAACAAAGCATGTTCATCTGCAAAGTTGTGACATTTTTGCAAAGTCAGCTGCTGTATTTTTTCTTCTGACCTATCTCTTGATCATGCCTTAAAAGAGAAGGTTAGAACATACAACTGCTGGGTAATGCTGCCTTTGTGAAACTCCCATTCTAGGTTTATTTTTCAGAGTGTTTAGTTGGATTTCATACAGACTTGCTTTTAGATTAACACGGATGGATTTAGACTATTTCTTGTAGACTACAAACTGTTCACATGGAGCATAAGTCCAGTGCAGAAGCTGTGCAGGTCAGGTCAGCGTAACATTGGGCTGTATTTACTGTTCTGGAAAGGCAGGAGATTAGGTGGGACATGGTCCTTCTGTCATGTGATTTCCAGACCAGAATTGTTTTGTATAAACCTGGATGGATTTGCATGATAACCAGATGCAGAATGTGCCTGCAAATACGCCCTTAAGAAAGAAAATTCCAAGTTCAGAAGCAACTTAGATATTTTGGTGCATTTGTGAGTACTACTCACATATTTTTATGTGTTACGTGTGTTACAGGGTATTCATAATGGAGGCTTTAAGCTCAGACATCTTATTTCCTTTACTCCAAACGCTTGCTGTAGCTTCTGTAGTCTGTCATGAATTTCTGGTTAGTTTTATATAGGTGTTATAATATAGGGAAAACTTGCTCAAAATAAGGGTGTTTGAGTCTGATGCATAGTCTGCCTCCTAAATTACTGGGTTTAGCTCCAAAACAACTCTCATCATCTTATCTTACATACACTCTTATTTCTTATTCAGAGACTTATTTCTTATGTTCATATTACCATTGGAAACAATACTGCGTGGCCTGTCTTTAAGAACAGTTACAAGGCTTGTTGCACTTTGAGTAACAAAAGGCAAAGCAAGTGCCAACCATGTAGGCTATATTTTGGTAGGGTTGTCAGCTGCTGTTGTGCTTCAAAACAGATGCTGTTTCAGCAGGCAGCTCTTCTGAAAGAAACGTCTTTAAAAATGAAAATAATATGAAGTGCTTGGAGAGGAAAAAAAAATTGAAACACTAAGCTCAATACGGTTTATGATGAGATTGCCTTAGAGCACTGGGAGCAAGCCAAGCATAAAAATTAAATGCCTATCTGGTTTTGTCTTAGAGAAATATCTTAAAAGCTGGCATGCTAGAAATGGCCAGCAAAATGATCCACAGCCCTTTATTCCTGGGGTAAAGCTGCTTTCCTGAAGCTCTGTTAAATCGCTTGTATTTACTACCATGCTTCATCTGAAATTTTAAATGGGTCAAGTATATGCAGCTTCTTCAGTTATCAACCTCCCACAAGTGTTCCCTGTGTTCTGCAGAACAGTGTCTTCTGTAGAAAAACAAAAGATTTTCTAGGTGATGCCATACAGACCTCAGGCTGATATTATGTAGTTACAGATAAATAACTCTAACTAGACAAAGAAGAACTTACGATATTTCTAGGAACTTTAGGAACATCTATCAAGCTGTTTTTAATAAGTGTTAATTTATTTTTGTGGATTTAAAAAATTAATTATTACAACTAAAAGCCATAAAAATAATCTTACAATTTGGTTAAATGGCATTACATTTGAATATATTAATTTTATGCCCAGGTGAAAAGACTTCTAGGTTTATTCTTGTTCTCAGCAAATGTAAACAATTTCCAGATTCTATCACCATCTTTTTCATAAAGAAATAATTTGAATTCTTCTAGTCCTGTACACCTGTATGTGGTAACTTTTAATTACTCTTTTCTGTAATGCAGTTTCCAAATAGTCTAGACAAAAAATAAACATGATAAGTAATTTCTACAGCAAACCCGAATATGTCAACTCAGTTTTCCTGCTTAGCATATGCGCTAGGTTTTGGTACTGCCAGAAGCATTTCAGGTTCCCAATTCTTAGCTGAACTTTCATTGTCCATGATGTATAAAGCTAGAATTGCCAGTAAGATCACAGCCTGGGAAATTTATTCAGATTACTCAAAAAAAAATCTTCTACAAAACATGTTCCACATTGTATTGAAATCCAAGGTAGTGGTTATCAAAAGGGCTTTGTTTGGACAGAAGCTACAAAAAAGGAAAACAAAACTGGGGGGGGGGGGGGGTAGCGGGAGGAGGTGATTTAGTTTTTGGTTTGTGATTTTGTTTTGCTTTGGGGATTTATTTTGGTGGTAGTGTGGTTTTTGTTTGTTGTTTTTTTTTGTTTTGTTTTGTTTTGGAAGGCACACTTAGAAGTTTGTTCTTGTTTCTGTAATGAGCTGTAGTTCAGGGAGAAAATTAGTGCAAGGGTAATTTCTCCAGCAGGTAGTTCTCCTAATGCATACAAGCAGAACGAACCATAACAGTGCATACTTTTGTGTGGTAAGCTACATGTTCCAGTGGTTTTATGTATGCTATATTCTCATTTTAATCTGTGTCAATTGCTTGAAGAGATACAGGGAAAATGAAGTACAAATAAGACAGTTATTGTTGAACATATTCTAAGAAGTTTATTATAACACACTGCTTAAACATTCATATTTATCTGAGTAGCATCACATTCTGTTATGCACTCTGAAAACAAAATGAAAGGGTGTTGGGATACTGTATTGCTCGTGGAAGCATGCAATGGTCAAAGAAAATCGTAAAGATAATGTTTGTGGTGGTCTGCTGCGAGATGTAGGGAGTGCCTAAAGGTTGATACTTTAAAAAAAAGGGGGTAGGGAAGAAGGAAGCAGCGGTGGTGGAGAGGATTTTCATTGACTCACAATGTATGTAGTGCTAAACCAGGAGAATATGATCTATGGTGATCTAATTATGTCTGAAAAAGAATACCCCTAGGTAGCTGAGGAGGAAGGTGCACAAAACTGTAGTGCAGAACAGCTTTAAATGGAGATTAAGGCTGGTAAATGGAAATTCCTTGTCTCCACCTTAGTAACTGTTATGAATATTGGATTTTATAATCCCATGAGAATTTGTAATAAAAATTAATTGGAAGAAGACATCATCAGCTACTTCTGCTGGTTATAGTTGACCATAATCTCTACATGAATAAATGGATGTATATTGCTTCATGCAGAGAGTACTTAGTATTGTAAAATGCCCACAAATGTGAAAATATATAAGAATATTCCTATCTCAGTTCAGTGACTGGTGAAGAAAATTTTTTTTTATTACTGTATGAAATATATAGCTACTAAGATATACCCAGTGCTCAGCATGAATATTGAATTGGTCACTTACACCATAAAATTTTCTATGCTAATGAATTTTGGAGGTTTTTACTCCATAAATTGGGATACTAGAACACTGAAAACAATCAAACCAACATATTTAGTTCCCTATTTCCTGAAAATAGGTAGAAGCCTAATGGATTTCCTTATTCTCTCTCTCTCTCTCTCTCTCTTTATTTATTCATTTTTTAAGCCAGATCTGCAAGGTAACTTTTCTTGCTATGGTTGACTCAAACCACTTTAGGTATTGAAAGGGTACATAAGTTTTGTGTGTGGAACTTCCATTCAGTGAGCAGCAAAGCAACCTAACAGTTCTGGAGTAAGAAATCTAAAATTCATTCTAAAGAAAGCAAGTCTAAGGAAATCTATATTTAGAATAGTTTGGGTTTGGGGTGTTTTTTTGGTGGTGGTTTGGGTTTTTTGTGTTTGTGGTTTGGTTTTTTTTTGGTGTGGGGATTGTTGGTTTTTGTTGGGTTTTTTTGTTTTGGTTTGGTTTTTTTTAGTTTAAAATATACTAAAATATTATAGTTGCATTTTTCCAAGTCTGTGTATGCAGTCCCTTAGCTCCAGATTGTCTCTTGTGGCCACAGTGACACAGCTACTAGAAATGACAATGATCAAGGAGATCAAGGAGAAATAACAACACTTCATGTCTCTTTATGCTGATGAAAAGTGGGCCAGGCAGTTTTTAAGTCATTTCCTAGCAGAGTTAGACTGTCTTTCTTCCCACCTCCTCCCAGCCTTTGATTTTTAAAAAATGAACAAATAGTCTTGACATTTTTTAGCTTTAGGAACTTAGTATGTTCTCTATGTGAGTTTTTGTCTGCTTGAATAACGGAGTAATTTAATGAATTCTTTAACTTGAATATTATAGATACTGACTGAAACTAGTAATTACTGAAAACTGTTGCTTTGTTAAAATTAACAGGTACTAGTGTATTGCTTTTAATTTTTAAGTATTATCAATGTGACAATTTCTCGCTTGAAGAGGACTCAGTCTTTTAGTATTCAGATTTTGAGAAGCTGTAAAAGACCCCAGAAGCACTGTAGCAAATGTGTGAATAAACGTGAAGTAGTTTTGAATATATGCAAACATGATAATGCATTTTAAATTTGCTTAATTAAATTCTGTTGGTTTATGTTCATGGAAAGGATTGGTGAACATTAACTAGTTCATTTGCAAGACAGTCATACTAGCAAATTGTTCCTTTCTTTTTATAGGGTTAGATACTAAAGTAAAAATAGGTGAGGGAAACCTAAGACTGTAGAAATACTTTATCAGATGTGGTGCCAAGTCCTGGTTCTCTGCATTTACTGTTAGACCATATCCCTATCTCTTTCCTATGCTGTGCATTGTTTTAATAATGACCTAATGATTGAAAGATTTTCCTTTGTCTGAATAAGAAGTTGAAAAGATAGGCTGGTTCTAATGGACTGGAGAAGATGAGCCACATAGTTCCATCATTTTGTGGAACATGTATACGAAATTAATGACATCAGATTAATAATCCCTGGGTATAAATTTATAATAAAATAGGAGGTGGTTGTTTCTTAGCTCAGAGTTGTAAAACATATGTAGGCTGAGGGAAGGAAAAGAGCATGCCTCTTGATTTCATTCTTTTTTCATCCCATCCCATGATGTCTTACAAGTAGGATAGAGTTCTAGGGGAAAAAAAAAAAAAAAAAAAACAACAAAAAAACAACAGGTTGCCTCTTCCATTGTTGGAGGCTTATCAGATGGATTAAAGGAAAAATGTAATAACTGTAAACGTGTGTCTGTTGTACAGATGGCAATGTAATTTACCTGCCTACCTGTGCAGTCTTTCATTGAGCCAGCATGAAGTGGCTTCGTAAGAAGCAGACTTAAGCTTGCCTTGAGCTTCAGTCAGTGTGTAAGTCCAGTTTGATAACCTGAGCAAACCTTTTCAAAACCAGCCCTTGTACATTCTGGCTTTGGAAGAGTTTGCAGTGATAAGAGTTTTTGGATTTTGGGTAACCAACACTTAGGCTAGGTAAATTCCCATAATTTCTCATCATCGTTATTACTTTCTCTTTCCTGTCTGGAAAGCAATGCTCTCAAATAGATCTTCTCCCTCCCCCCATAAATCCAATATTAAGTAAATAGCAGAAGTATGTGGACAAGGAATGTTGTGTTGCAGCTGTTTCTCATACTCACTGCCTTTTTTGATGTGGTTATTTCAGTCCAGAAAAATTGAGATTAGTCAAGCAATACTATGCTTCCATATCAGATCTGTTTTAATTTTGAATATGATGTTAATCTTTTAATGTTTTTTTTCTTTAATAGTAATGCCATGTTTCATTTTTCTTCAAGCCTGCTGAGAGTCTCAAATTGTTTATAAACACTAGTCAAAACATTCCCCACTGTTATTCATATTTTTGAGGTGGGGACTTTGAGACGGGGGAGTTTAAGTGACTTGCTGAAAGTGTCAAGCTAAGTGTGTACTAACAAGCAGCTCCTCTTTTAGCCAGTATATGTCCTTTATTCATTTAATGTGTATAAGTACCAATTTATTACTAGGCATGAGCTAAGAAAACTGGAAAAAAAAATCCTCCATACAGAAATGGAAGATGTGCTTTTAGGTGCTCTCAGTGCCTTAAAGAAGGAAAGGAGGGATGAAAAGGGACAATATATGCTGAGATAGGTCAGATGGCAGGTAGTGTTGTTAAGCTCTTGTTTCAGTTGGATTAAGAACAGCTCATATGTACAGGCGGAAAGAAGGTGAATCGGCTTTCTCTCCTGGTGAAGTGTCAGTGGTAGGCTTGCTTTTCAGAGCTCAAACCTGCAAGGTGTGGTAATGTGTAGAGCCAGGGCTTTCAGCTGCAGCCCTGGAGAGGGTTGGGGTGCCCAGACGCAGGAGTGGCGTGAGGCTGGACCCTGTATGTTCACCAGCCTGCTGCCTGCCTTACAGCTGTGGGCTCCTTCAGCCAGCAAGGCCGGCTCTGCAGCAGGAAGCAGGAGGTACCATCTAGAGACCGTGTGTGGAGTTAGTATGAAAATCTCTTTAGCCCAAGTGAAGCTCCATGTCTGAGTGTCAGATGCTAGATTACTAAACTCATATATCCTCAAAAGGAAGAAGGGACAGTGAAGTAGCATCTGTAAGTAGCTACATATAGGTGCAAGAATATGATTGTAAGAACTAGTGTGACCACTGATGGACATTTAATTCTGCTTCCCAAGCAGGAGTATTGTACAAGATGTCTGAGCCTGTGTGCTGGCTGGAGCGATCTGTGTCCTCATGCCCTTACGGCCATCAGCAGCTCTGATGGCAGCTGGCAACATGACTGCAATGCACTAGGTTTTTACTTTTACATGAGAATAATCGTGAGGTAGGAGGGAGTGAAACTCAGTAATAGCTTACAAACACATAGCACACTGTTGTTTCATGAGCAGCCTGCACCAGTCTATAAACTGTTCAGGCTTGGGAAGGCCTTTTTTTGCCTGGAGTCCCGGAGGTGAATCCGAGGAGTGTTAACTAGTTCAGTATAAAGTATCAAGTTTTCTGTTTATAGCACAGGCAGAAAATGAAAATGGCTGTTAGCAGGTTATGCAGCATCAGCAAAAGCAATGCTGGTGGCCAGTTAAAAGTGAATTTGACCTGGGAGTAAGGGTGGGAACAGAGAAGGAATGAGAATGAGGAAAGGGGAAGGTGGATGGGCTGTTGTGTGGTCACCGGGTCCTCAGACTGAGGGGACAGGTGCATGATGATGCCTTGCTCTGGTCTATGACCTGACTGTGATGAAGGTATAATTTGCCAAGTACTGAAATTTTTTATTCATTCTGTCATTTTGGCCTTGATAAACACTCTGTGTGTGAAACAATGACCTGTGGTCTGCAGGAGTGACAGATCTGGTGGTCCTTTCTGTACTTTTAATTATAAAAATGTCTTCTGTTAAATGTTAAATATACAGAAAGTGAATTAAGGGCTGTAAGTGTGATTGAAGAAAAGTGCACTGCTGATTATATGTAAGATTAAGTGTTAAATGTGAATGCTTCGGCTAGGTAGCCTTCTGAAATGAGGACTGTTGTGGGTTTAGTGTTGCCGTCTTCAGCACATACTGCGGTTCTGGAGTCTTCAGAGTCATGCAAGCATTCTCAAAATAATTATCACGAAGACATGAAAACATTCTACTATTCCTATGCTTTTGGGGAGACTCAACCCCTTTTCTGGTGTGCACTGTAGAGCCTACTGGAAAATTCAGTGAACTTTGCATCTAGAAGTTATGCATAGTAGTCCCAGATCTTCCATGGACTGCTGTTAACAATCCTTATTATAAACCAGAGTTTCCTGCCTTCGGATGTATCATTCACCCAGGTTGACTGACAGCTTGCACAAGGTCATTTCAGGTAGAACTAGGAAAAAAGCAAAGTTTCAGCTTCACAATGCATTTTTTTATGTAAAGTATGGCTATACTGCACATTGACAGAGTGTGGCTCTCTACCCTTCAGCAACTACACCGTGTATCAATGTGTAACACTGTCCCGATCCAATGTCGGGGAAGGTTTTGATATGATCCCAAGAGCAAGATTAAGACACAAACGAGGTCAAATGCCGTATGGTCAAAAGAGTTTTTATTATCAAAAGTATCAAAAGTGGAAAATGGTGGCGATAGGATAGAATGGAAGAAAAGGTAGAAATTAAGCAAGCAGTCGGGATAGAGTTGCAAGGATAGTCACCACCACGGATCCAGCGGCGTCCCGTTGGTCCTCAGGCAAGCAGTCGGTGGTGGGAGTTGCGAGGATGGTCACCACCACGGATCCAGCGGTGTCCCGTCGGTCCTCAATCTTCAATTCTTTGGTGAGGAAGAAAAGCTCCCACAGCTTGTCTCTATGGGTTTTTATAGGGCATATTTCGATGATGTCATGCGCTGCAGGTTTCATTTATCACAGGACCTTCACGTGATGGACACCAGAAACCAGTATCTTATCAGCTCCAGCCCGGTTTCCTCCCCTGGATGCCTCAATGGCCTGGTAGGGTGTCCTGCTTAAACAGGCCATCTTAGAGACAAAGGGCTCAAGATAAGCAGTTCACAGTTCCTTGATGACAGCCTAGTCCCTCACACCTAACAATCTTTGAGGCAAATGGTTCAAGATAACAATTCAGTCTCTTACAAAGGCTGCTACTGGTTTTGTGCTAATGAATTTGTTTAACTCTACTCCTTGAGTCCACATTCACTCCTTCATATACCTTGAATAGAGCTGCTATTGTATGTAGCTGTAGCAACCTAACCACAATTTCTTCCAGGAACTGAGAAAAATCCTCAGTATATATTGTCTAAATTTTTTGTTGTTCTTGTCATGTACATTTGTTTAGCACCCTTTAATGTAAATTAATCTGTCATGGTCGAGACAGACAAACGACAAGTACGCATTCTTATAGTACAAGCAAAGAAGAGTTTTTTTTATTATCACAAGCCAGTAAATTTATACCTATTATACTTGTTACCTTGTACATATGTCTGTCCCTTATTGGTCAGAAAGTTGTCAGAAGTTGTTCTTCTCACCCCTCATTGGGTGGCTTTTTCCAGGTTCCTTATCACAACTGCAAACGGTCAACTCATTCCTTAAACTTAGTTTCCCAGGCCGCCTTCTCCTCCTTGTTCTCTCACGGGAACACTGCAATCTTGTCAAGGTCAATATCCTCCCCAGGCCCCTCAGTCCAGCCAAGGTCCTCCACATTAATCTTTTTTGTGCTCTTTGGAGGACAAGCAGGACAACTGCTTGTTTCTGCTAATTATATCTGTAACTAAAATAATGTGTTTGGTAAGCATCGGTGCCAACTTCCATGCTATAGCTTTAATATACTCTATATTCTATCATGTGGCGGTTGGTTTGTTTGCTTTTTTAGGTAAAGGAACAGTTGATATTTCACTCTCTTGGGTCCTTTAGCATGAAATCTTAGCTGTAACCAAAATCGATTCACGTAACTTTATGAGATGGCAAAATGGTTGTCTCGTACCTAATTAAGGATGGGAAAAAAAAAAGAAAATAACGGAGCATTTGGCCACAGATATCTAAGAAGGTTGCCACAGATCAAAAAACAGATTGCAAAATGTGGATGCTCCTGGGAGGTTCAGAGAATCTAGAGAATGTAGTCAAATATAGTGTGCAGATGATGTGTGCAGGAGTGAATGACTGGGAGGCAAATTTAGGAGGGCATAAAAGGAACTCGCTATTTCTTCTGGTTTGTTTCTGGCACAATGAGTTGGAAAACAATTACTGTTCCATAGGGAATTCTGTTATTTAATTTGCACTCCAGTTCAGGACAAAAGCTTAGTTTACCATAGAAATAACACCCTAATAATTTCATTTTGGCTGTATTGAAGGCTTTTTGCCTAACTGATGTTCGAGCATTCTGATTTGATTTTGAAAATCAAAACATTATAAGTTCAAATACAGCAAAAGTCAGATAGAAAAATAGAAAAGTAAAGTTTTAGCAAAATGGAAAAATCCTAGTGAATTATTTTGAAACTTAGTAAGATAGAAAATGTTTTCAAACAGTTCTGAGCAAAACCAATTTTGATAAAAATATATTTTTGAAGAAAAAGTGTGTGTAACTTTTTTTATCGTTTTAAAGTTCTGCAGACTGTATCACACAGAGATGAAAATGAGGTAGCTGAAACTATTATCAGCCAAGGTTAGCTAGAAAGTAGTTGTAAATGTGGTAGGCTGAGATGGCATCCTGTTTCTGCTACGTTTCTATGTTGCTGCTGAGCAGCATACTACCTATTTGAAAATGTACAGCAGTTCTTGTATGGCTCATAATAGAAATCAGCTCCACGTTTTTAAGGACGTAACTTACAATGTTTAACTGGAATATTCTTATCACAGCAAGAGATTCAATGGACAACAACAAAGCTGCTCCTGTAAAAGTCTACAAAGTTAGAGTTTGTATTTATATTTGTCTAAGACAACTTGAGGTGAGGCATGCTTTTTTTTTTTTTTTCTAAGCAGCTTTTAAGGGATTAATGTAAGGAGATCTCCTGCAAAGCTGACTGGAGAAATTACACAGAAACGATCAGTTCTGTGTTTGTGTACTTGCTTTTGCATAGAGTTGTACTGTCAACAAAAGCAGTAAAACAGATTTTCCAAATTTGTATAATCCCAAAGGAATGCACAAAAATCATACAGTGCTGGTTATACACTTAATGAAATAGGTGTATATGCAAATAGGACAAGCAATTTTTGTATACTTGCTGTAGATGCTGGCAAAATCCTTGTCAGACCAAAAACCCCTGCCTCTTGTTTCAAAATAAAATTGTTTGCAGTAGAAGATATCTTTAGGGGGCAGTGAAGAAAAATGCTTCAGAATTTTTCATAAAAGGTGAAACTTTAAAATTCTACTTAAAAATTAGAATGGATTTTACTTTCTTGTACACACCTTCCTGTTGATATTATTTGCAGGATTACTAACAGATTACATTGAAGTGAAATAAACCATCAGGTAGCACTCTGAATGAATGCTGTGTTCATCTGTCCATTCCTGTGAGGTTTCATTAACGTTTCAGTACCTGAATTTTAGGTTGTAAGTTGACTGTGTCATTGTAACTTGTAATTTAAGGATAAGATGTCTGCTCATATATAATCAGTAATGTGTGTGATGATTTCAGATAGCCTGTGAGACAGGAATCAAATACATATGCATGAAAATGGAAGTGCCCACAAGTACTGGTTTCCTTGTATCTTTGCTGTAGGTATTCTTGTGTAAACAAACAAATAATACCTTCAGAGAATGTTAATAAATAAGTGCTATGTAGCAATATGCCTCTTAGTCTTGCCCAAAGAGTTAAAAATAGGTTAAGATAGAGGCTTTTTTTCCCTAATTTGAGACTACATGTCAGTTGTTCTGGGTAATTACCATACACTTATGAAGTAGTTATTCTCCTAAGTAAGCATCAAAACACAGGAAAGTCTAAATTTATCTCCAATATTCAAATACGCTGTAAAATAACATGAAGTCTTTAATATGATTCAATTCCCTGACAGGGTTTTGGTGGTTGGTTTGGTGGTATTATGTTTTGTTTTGTTGTGTGGGGTTTTTTTTGTTTGTTTGTTTGTTTTTTTTAATTGTAGGTTAGTATGTTTCTCAAATTGTGACTGGATTTCTAGGGCTTGTACTATCTGGTTGGAGTGAGGGCAAAAAGTATTTGGATAATTAATCCCATGGATTTATATTTACTCTGAAATTCAATCTCTGAGTTCTTCCCACATTTCCACCCATTTTAAATAACAAAGTAATAGCCCCAAACCCTTACCAAGAATACAGCAATGCAGTATTTCTAGTGATCTCAAAGATACCTATTTCAGGTCAAAAATATTGTCTTGCACTGGGAGGTATTTTTGTATGTTAAGAGAAAGTGTGGTAGACAACATTACAATGCAGATGTTCTCTTTCAAGAAGCTGTCTTTGATCTTAGTAGAGGTTTGTTTCAGGAAGAAAATATACATTTGTATATATATTAGAAGTGGTGCTTTACTGTGTTTTCTCGATAATTAACTGATTTTCTCACTCTGAACCAGAATGTATGTTGTTCAGTGAGTAGTTATTAAATCCCTCCCAGAACACTGCTTTAGAACACTTGCACTCAGTGTAGCATTCATTTGTATAGCTCTTGTTCATTTGTGGACAGTCTCTTAAAACTTAATTGCTGTCAAATAATAAGAAACATTTTTGATCAGCTGTTTGATTTATGAGAAGAGACAATACTTATTCCTGAGTTTATTTAGATTGTATCAAGCAAATCAGGAAGCTTTTTAATAGTCAGCAATTATTTTATCTTTTTAAGTTAGGGTCCATGGCTGTAGCTTTACTGAAGAATAGGTCGTATTAATCTCCGTCTTTCCAACTACTTTATTCTTCTATGTTCATAAATTCATTTTCTGAAAGCATGTATTTCTGAAACATTCAGCTAATTCTGCAGAGATACTTTACTGATAATCCAAGTCCTCTTCCTAGCTGTTTTTTTTTTCCAATGCAGAAACCTTGGTTCTGAGCAGAGGTTTAATCTTCCAGCATCGGAAATGTTATGTCGATCAGCCACAATCTGACTTTATTTTCTCAAGAGAAGTAAAACCCTTAGGTAAATAACAGGAATAGTAATAATATATTGGAAAGCCCATTAATACTTCGGATTTTCTGAACCTTAATATTTTGAATAGCCTGGTCTTCAAAAGGTTTTCGTACTCTGTCTAGCCATTATGAAATTGAAGAGCATTTATTCTGTGTATATAATTTTGCATAGAAATACCTACCAGTTTTCAGTGTGATCTTCACACTTCTTAAGTAAATTGGACCTGTAATTGAAGTTCCTGTCCACTGTCAATGCTGTTCTTCTGAAGCGATGAGTGGATATAAGAGGAAAAAGTATGTACTGTAAATCATTTACTCTCTTGGATAGGTTGTATCAAAAGGATAGTTGCTTCAATGTATTTTGAAAGTAATTAATTTTCATTTATTAGGTTTCATTTATATTGTTTGATCCACAGCCACACTTTATTACCATGATCACATTAGTGTTTCCTACATGTAGCTCAGTATTTTATGTGTTTTGGATTTCATCCTTTTAATTGTTTGTTGAGTCCTAAAGAAAGATCAAGAAGGGAAATAAAATTGTAGTTAGGGCATGACACGTTTGTGGCCTTGTCGATGATGCTAATGAGGATGTTACACTGTCTGAGAGTCAGACCAGTGTGGTGTGATTCTGTTGAGGTAACTCATCAAGGATGGAGGTGGTTGTACTGTGAGAAGTCAGAAGCAACCGCATTGTTTCCAGTTTCTCTAAATTACAGTACTACAGTGTGAAAGTGGCAAATATATCATTGCTGGATCCTCACCAGTTGGGAAAGGATACTATATCTCATCCTGGAAAATGCGATCTTTGGAGACTCTTTGGAAGGAAGATTGGACTTTTACAGTGTTCTTTTTGTTAACGTTAGCAACTGGGTTTTGTGTTAACCACAGAAACCTCTACATTTTTTTTTCTCATACTCTGCTAGAATGTACTTGTCTGCTGGGAGGTTGAGGTTAACTTGATTTCTCACTTGAATTGAAAATCAATTCAACTACCCCTTAGTCATAATGTTATAAACTACATTTGAGAAGCTGATCTAGTGTTGAATTATATGTGAGTTTGTGCTGGGAGTCGAGTCCTAGCTTTCACAAATGGAAGTTTTCATAAGATGACTGTTTTTTCTTTCTCTTTCTTTTAATAGCATCTGCTTTAATGAGAAGTAGCTATAAATTGGGTTTTCCCAAAATATGGAGGAGGTAGTAGCAACTGACTTTGCTTAGTTGCTGTTGTGGTATTTTGGTGGTTTGGTTTTTTTGTTTTGGTTTGGTTTGGTTTTTAGTTGCATGGATCCAGCATAATCTAATAATAACTTTATACATGATTATGAAAGTCTTCTACTTAAGTATTATTGGTCAGGTTATAGCTTATGAAGACCAATTCAATAAACAGGCAGAAATACTAAATGGATGAATAACACTTTGGCTGTCCATAATACAGACATTTTTAGGTGTTGTGTCGTCCCCCCCCCCCCCCCCCCATTTTGGTAATGTTCAGGCTTCCTTAAGGTGAAAATGTTAGAGACTATAGTTTTCCAGATGAAATTTTTTTAACTTTTAATGAGTCTTTTTAGATTTGTTTTACTTCTGTTGAATTTTTTTTCTTTAGTCTCATCTACCAATGACTTAGGAAGTGGGTTATACAATTCAGCCATTTATGAGTCACTTCCCCTCCCTGCCTTGATTGGTTTTTTTGACCACCTTGTAAACTGGCACAAATTCGAAGGAAGGGAAAAACTCCCATTAGTGCTACCACAAACACAGGTTACAGTTATCTGCTGCGTTTGGCCTGCTGGCTAATCACATATGTGATTCAAACATCAGCACATAGGTATCTTTACATTAACTGTGGCAGGCAGCTGTTTCTGCAGCTCAGGGTGTGATTATGGGTGGTAGAACAGACAGGAGGATGATGATGTGGAAGTTAGGGGCAGTGAAAGTGTGTTAGGGTGGAAGACTTCATATGAGAAGAAGCTGTTGGCTTCTTGGGTGGAAGTACAGGACTCAAATCCAGAGGAGGCTGAATCCATTCAGTTTTGCTCAGCTTGATCTTTTGTGCTTTACACTTGGGTGATACTTATTGTGGAATAGCTCTGTAGAAGTTGTAAAGTCTGTATGACAGTGGGCACATTACAAAGGCTTTAGGACTATTCAGACAGTCCAAGTTCTTATCAATATTTGGCAGCAAGAGAGGCACAGAGAGCATGTGAATAGCATGGAGAGCTTAAAAGAAAGCAATCTATTCAATTTGCTCTGAGTTTAACTACAACATGTTTTATAGTGTCACAAATTTATTGAAATAATGTGAACCTCATAGCAGTGTTCAAGGATATGTTCTGCTCAGTTATGCTTACACTTAAGCATACTGATTGCTGACTATGATACAGAGTAGCATTTTCTGGTTTTTAATGTTGATGTGGGGAGAGGGGAACAAAAATCTCAGGTTATCAATGAATTTTGCAGGCAAGTGTTTAGGTCTAACCTGTTTTTGTTAATGATTTCTTCAAAATGTGGTCTGGAAACTTTAAAGTTATCTCATAGATCACGGTGAACTTGTGCTACTTCAAAAAAACCTGTGAAGAGTCTTATCACTGCATTTTTGTGCTGTTGAGTGAATCTGTTTTGCTCTAATATTGTGGCTGTGACAGTCAGGAGTTTCTGGTTTTGATAAACATGGGTCACATTAGCACAGACCTAAGTGGGTACAGATTCTGTATTTAAAGTCACTAGAAGTTATGTATGTATAAACTACTGGTTTAGCATCTCTTTCTGAAAACACTACCAAATTTGTGGAAGTGAAAGACAAAGTACTCATCTTGGATTTTACTTTTCTGATAACTGTTTGTGAAGTTTTCACTGCATCTCTTTTATTGTTTGTGAATTTAATAGAAAAAATTAAAATAAAGTTATAGCTAGCCCAGATAGTTAAGATGATTTGCTTTAATCTAGTAAAGCCACTCTGATTTCATATGTTGTAACTGAGGATAATTTTGTCTCTTTGACTTGGAACAAGCCACTTGATCTTCATCCATTTCCCATCTGTCAAAGGGTGATTGCTCTCTTTTATCACCTGAAGGACAGCAATACTTGAAATATGTGTAGAACCTGTGCATGAAAAGTATTCTATGAACTGTTGTGTTGATCATTCCTCTGTGTTCCGAACTGTTCTGACCTAACCCATGCATTTATAAATAAAGTTGTGGTGTTTAAAAACACTGCATGTCAAGAATTAGTCCATATAGCTCAGTGGCATGTTTAAGCAAGTAGAGAATTTGCTGGTTTTATCCATTTCTGCCTATTTCCTGTCAGTGATGGCATTGTTGATGACAAAATATACCATTTGCATTGTGATGCCTAAATTTAAGAAAGAAAAATCCAGTGATGGACCTTGTAACTCTGTGGAGAATTAAAGAATTCAGTGAAACAGGCACCTGGTACCACTTTTCTGTTTGCAACCACCATAGAAATGAAACGTTTTTATAGTAGTTACAAGAATGAAACCAAAATAGATTTATAATCTCTGCAGCATCTGCTTAATTCTACAGCAGTGAGTAGTTCTGATTTATTAAATGGGATTACAATATTCACTTGCACAAACTATCTACCATCCACCTACTATTCCAGGTGAACATTTGTAGAGAAACTTTTGTATAGATATATAAAAAACTGCTATTAAGGACAATTATTTATTTCTTCTTAAATTTTCATGTTCTATTTTTCATATTACTAAAATCCATAATCATATCTCATTATGTTTTTCTTTTTCAAGGTAAGAGAAAGCCTTGGTGAAGTAGCTTATAGATTTGTTGTTGTTGTTGTTTGTTAATCAGGATTTTTTTGCTTGCTGTTTCACTGTCTTAACTGAGTAATATTTAATGCAGCTGTGAAGTTCTATGAGCCTTAACAATTTTTGTGTACAAAGTTGTGATTGGACACCCCCCCGCCCAGTGTAAGGGTAAAAACCAAGCCAAACAACCAACCAATGTGTTGCTGTATATACTTGTCTGATAAATAGGGATTGTATTGGCTTACAACCAGTATAATGACTATTTGCTTTATTACATGTTGTGGATTGCTAATGTATCCCAATACAATCTACTTAATTATCTTTTTAGGTCATATAATAAACATAGAAAGCCATTTCCTATAGAACTTTACCATAAGTCTTCATTTATAAAGTAGTTGTATATAATACCAATTCAAACACTGTGTACTTCATAAAGCATGAGATTTATCCTTTCAAATATTGTCGTAAATGGAAAATGAATTTCAGTGATTACAAAACTGCATCTTTATCACATATCAGAAAGTGATGAATTCTAGAAAGGCTAGATTTTAGGGTTTTATTGTGCAAGAGATGTTCTGTCACTTTAACAAAGTCTGTATGTGACATCTTGGTTTGAGCCTTATTGGTAGAACTGAAATAACGTGGAGTGATAGGATTTTCTCAAGTTTACATGCTCTAGAGAAGTGCCGTTAAATTTCTATTTTAGATTTTTCTTTCATGAAAAAATTAATCTTGCCCCCCCCCCCCCTTTTTTTTTTTTTTTTTTTTTTTTTTAAATAAGAACAGTATTCTTCCTTCTCCCAAGCCATAGAGCCTACTAGGACTTGGAAGCGAGAAAGCCATCTAGCTAAAGTAACCTTCTCTCCTATCATATGGTTCATATAAAATCCGATTCTTTTGTCCCCAATAATCAGTGACAACAGTAGTCAAGTTAGATTACCTTTTTGAAAGTATTTTTTTTTCTTTTAACAATACATAGGGCATTGTTTTGTGGTTATATTAAACAGTTCCTGCAACATCCTCTTGAGCACAGTGTGCAGTTCTGTCCTCTTAATTTCAAGAAAGATTTGGTGAAATTAGAGAAGACGGAGAGAAAAGCTGGTAATGTTACCAACAGTGTGGAGCAGCTGCCAGAGAAGAGAAATCAGAGGAGCCTCAGCATTTCAGTCTGAAGGGGAAACAGTAAGGGATATGACTGAAATTTACAAATTCATGTAAGTGGTCAGGCAAATGCAGAACTGATGGGCAAACAATGCCAGTACTAGGGACATCTGATGAAATGATCAGAACTGCATAAAACAGATGAAAGAAAAATACTTCTTTACACTGGGTAGTGAGCTTCAGGAAGTTGCTGCCACAGGATGTTTGCAGGAGATGGTACCAGTATGTTAAAAAAAAGGATTAGATGAATTTGTGGGCAATGGGTACAAAAAGATACCCAAAGGACTAGGCAAGGATATACCTTCTAGTACATCTTCTAGAATCCTTAATTGAGCAGTTGAGTATATGAGAAATGAACTCTGGAAAGAGATAGAGTTGGTGTGCTTTCACTAAAATGTCCCACTCTGCTGCCAGAACTGGGTTAGGTAAGCCATTGGCTTGATCCAGTAGAGCATTTCTTATATAATTGTGAATTCATAGTAAGATGTTGAGAATGGGCCCCAATTCTTGTGACTATAATGACATGCAGGAGGATTTTCAGAATGAGGCTACATGTTCCTTCGATTTGAATATTAAGCCATCTCAGGATTTTAAGGAAAAATACTAAAGTTTGGGACTGAGGCCTTTAAAAACAAACCACACCTGCTGTTCATTCAGTAGGAGACCTTCTAAACACCTCTCCTAACTATCCTGCATTGTAAGATTGGGTGACACCAGATCTTTCGGATTTTGCAGTAGGCATTGTGAAGTTCATGTGTTGGGAGGTGAAATTACTTCCCCCCCCCCCCCCCCCCCCCCTTCCCTCTTATGATTTGAGTCTTTGATGTGTGAAGATCCTTGAAAACCCTTGGAACCCTATGAGCTTTAGTTACAAGTGCAGTACCAGTGCAGTAAACTAAGCAGTGGGGAGGACTGCTCTTCATAACCCCGAACTGGAGTCTCCTTACAGTACAACGACACTTTACCTTCAAATACCATTTGATTAGCTTGTTTTCACTGAAGCCACACCTTTTATGGATATTGTGAGGACAGCAGCCCCTTTTTACATTCCTTTGCTTGTCAGATTGTAGAGGACTACAAAATTAGTACTAATTTTGGATGGATTAGTTGACCTGTTGTTAGTTCCTCCATAAAAGTGGAACAGGAGTTGCAGAAAAAGATAGAAAGAATTCTTGCTTGGATTCATTAGCAGTAGGCTATTTATTGATTGCTGTTTCCATGTGGTACCTTATTTAAGTTAAACTGCATCCGTACTGTTCTGTCTGTCTGTGTGTGGTGTTCAAGACAATGGACAAACAATTTGCAGATATGTGGTTTGAGTTTATTAACAGTATTTTACTGACTATAAAAGGATTCCTGACACAAATAGGCTGTGTTTGAGAAACTGTAACTGTTTTGTTCATAGAGTACAGTACATCTTATTTGACTTTATTTCCTTCCAGTATCTTCTCAAAACCTTTTCACGTGTATGGTAGGAACACAGCCAAATCCACACCAGACAGGAACTTAACTACTGTTAAGTGCACTTATACTTGTTGGTGCATGCAGTACTTCAAATATAATGGGAACATAACAATATACTGTTGTACATAGTGATTTTTTTTTTTTTTAAGTCAGTGTCTAATAATAATCTTTAGTGTTGTAGGTTTCATAAGATATAGTTTGCTGTACTATTCTTTTTATAAGAATGTATAAAGCGTAATACTTGTTTTCCCTGAAGTTTCAAGAAATTGGAATTATGTAGTGTGTGGTGGTTTTTTTGGTGGTATGAGTTGGGTTTGTTTTTTTCTTTTAAACTCAGGTGTGAACGAAGTATTCAAATTCTGGGTGGAGTTGTGATGTATTACTGTTCTCCCTATTTTGAGTTAATGGCTTTTCCATATTCCATATTTCCAAGTGTAAGTGATAAAGAAGATTATTTTTGGAAGATTAAAAGAAATTCTCATTACTGTGCCTTTATGAAAACTCACGTGTCTCAGAAGAAAATTCATAATATCAAATCTGTATATATTGCAGAGTTGGAGAGAACTTATATAACTGATAAAATAATTTCATGATACATCCCATATTTCCAGAACAGCAGTCGCAGTACTGAAATTGTGCTGGGTGGTTAATTCAGATAACTTTTAAGATCCATTTAAAAATGTGTCCGAGTCTGAACTCCAAACACATAGGAGACAGATTCATCTTTTACTGTTGCAAATTAAATGTGTCACTAATTGTTGAAGTAGTTATGGCCATAGCTAGTTAAAAACTTTTTAAATCAATCTTCTCTGCTCAGGTAACAGGAGCAATAGGGATTGATAATGCCAGATTTGGTCTCCATCGTTCTATCAGAGCCATGAGCCACTGGGGAGCAGAACTGACATCAGTAGAATTGTGACAGGCATCTGCTTGTGTAGATATCACTGGAGAAATGGAGCCAAAATATTTATTCTATCTTCAGCTTTTCTTATGTTACTTGTGTTTATTATTTATTTAAAGTCAAATGTGGTTCTTTGGCTGTTCTGTGTCAGGCACTGTCAAAATCTATTGTATGTTAGCGTTAACACTTTGCTCACTTAAAAGCATCTCATTTGGGGGGGACTAGATTTTTTTTTTTTAATTAAATCATTCTAGAACAGTATCATTACAGCATTAATGTGAACATTGACTTTCCATGTTTTTTTATTTAATCTTCCTTGAATTGATTTTGAATGACTTTTCCTTGCTGTTTCATAATTAATGCTTTCTTTATGTGTTTCAGATTAAATGTTCCTTGTTTTGAGATTGTTAACTTCATAGGAATTGGTTTCATAAAAGAAGCATTCAAAAGTGCTTCTAATTTTCTTTCTTCAGATTTACCAGAGGGACCCTTAGTTGTGAAGGGAACTCATAAATACAAAGTGATTTATTTAAGGCTGGGTTTCAGGCCTGGTTTCATGCAAGATAGGGCTACACAGAAAAGTAAGATTCCTTATAGCCATTCCTCCATTAAATATCCGCCTGATAGTTAACTCAAATAAAAGACCAAGACATGTTTGACTTTGTAACCCAGCAGTGTGGAATTTAGGCAGTGTGGGTGGGAGGTAACCTGCATGTGCCAGGGATCCCTGAATGGGACTCTGTGGTCCTGGAAAGGGATTTTCTGTCTCTCTGACTGTGTCAAATTCAGTGGCATCTCTTTTCAAAGTGTTTGAATTGTAATCTTCAAGGGAAGTGGTCAATTACAGGCAGAACTGCTCTGATCTTTTTAGCTGGAGAGTTTCTCTCCGAATGCCACAGTTTTGAAGCCTAAGGGGAAAACTGTTTCATTCTAAGATAAAGTAAATACTGTTAGTGCTGAGACCTTGGGTATACAGTAAAGGCTTAAGGCTGGATCATGAAGAAATGGACATGACACTGAGGACTTAGAAAAATGAAAACATTGTTTGGTATTTTATCATTTTTAGTCTGTCATGAAGATAAACTACTATGAAAGCTATGGAATTATCGGACTAGGGGAATCTCAAAATATTTTATTACTAATGCAGAAACAATTCACATGTGCTCAATAGATTATTTTTTTCTGAGCTGTGTAGCCCTTCAGCCTAATTTTAGAGCACCCAGTTGCTAATTCTCCAGCTGAACATATAGAATGCAATTGCACATAAGCAGAACTTTAATAAATGCAATGATGCTATATACAAATAAAGGAAATTCAAGTAGAGCCTGCACATTTGAGAAAGTGGTTCAATGTTCACGCTGCTTTAGCCCCAGGCCTTGCTACAGAATGGACCAAAAGAGACTGCTAGTAGGTAAGTATGATACTTCTCCCTGCCCCTACAGTGTATTGGGTTTGCGTGGCAAGGTTTTGGTAGCAGGGGGGAGTTACAGGGGTGGCTTCTGTGAGAAGCTGCTAGAAGCTTCCCCCACGTCCAATAGAGCCAGTGCCAGCCAACTCCAATACGGACCCGCTGCTGGCCAAGGCTGAGCCCATCAGCAGCTGTGGTGATAATGCCTCCGGGATAACACATTTAAGAAGGGAAAAAAACCTGCACAACAGCAACTGCAGGCAGAGAGAGAAGTGAGAATATGTGAGAGAACCAACCCTGCAGACACCAAGGTCAGTGAAGGAGGGGAAGGAGGTGCTCCAGGTGCCAGAGCAGAGCTGCTTCCCCTGCAGCCCGTGGGGAAGACCATGGTGAGGCAGGCTGTCCCCCTGCAGCCCAGGGAGGACTGTGGTGGAGCAGATATCCACCTGCAGCCCGTGGAGGACCCCACGCTGGAGCAGGTGGGTTCCCGAAGGAGGCTGTGACCCCATGGGAAGCCCCTGCTGGAGCAGGCTCCTGGTAGGACCTGTGGACCTGTGGAGAGAGACGAGCCCATGGAGCAGGTTTTCTGGCAGGACTTGTGACCCTGTGGGGGACCCACACTGGAGCAGTGTGCTCCTGAAGGACTGCACCCCATGGAAGGGTCCCACGCTGGAGCAGTTCGTGAAGAACCGCAGCCTGTGGAATGGACTCACATTGGAGAAGTTCATGGAGGACTGTCTCCCGTGGGAGAGATTTGATTGGTAATAAATGAAACTGATTTCCCCAAGTTGAGTCTGTTTTGCCTATGGCAGTAATTGGTGAGTGATCTCTCCCTGTCCTTATCTTGACCCACGAGCCTTTCATCGTATTTTTCTCTCCCCTGTCCAGCTGAGAAGGGGGGGTGATAAAGCAGCGTTGGTGGGCACCTGATGTCCAGCCAGGGTCAACCCACCACAGCCTGTGATGTGGACAGGTACTTCCTAAGAATTGATTTACATTACAACAACTTGGAATAACTATGAAATATGTCTTGGATAGGAATGATTTTTGTACTGAGAGAGGTTGACATTTGTACCGATGGTCTGTCCTGTCTAGTTAACTGAGGTCTCTACTTAGAGGGTTCCTGAGATTGAAGTTTAAAAAGTAATATTAATGTCAAAAATAAGCTTGATAATCCACCGCTGTAGCAATGGCAGTCTCTAAATTAGTCACTATTATTACCTGGAGGAAAAAAAAATCCAAAACAAACAACCTTCCTGGAGGCATTATGGGTAGTCATCTGAAAAAGTCAACCTAGTGTTTAGCTACTATTACTGAATTTCAGAACGGAAATGGAATCAAGAACAAGAGAGAAAAGATGAGTATTTAATTGGAAATTCATGAGTCATAAATTAAAAATAAGGAATTTACACAGTAGGATAAGGAAGATGATAATTTTGGAAAGGTTTCCATTTGAGGTGAGATTAAATATACTGTAGTGCAGTATGACCTGGAAGAGAGACAACTGAGAAGGGTATAACACAGTGGTATACAGCTATGAGCAACATGGAAAAGAGGAACAAAGAAATGTTGTTCACAAAACAGTAACTTGGCTATAATAAAACGAAAATCTCAGGAAACTGGCTTAAAACTAAAAGAAGTGTCTATTCACAAATCAAATAATTACTGGGAACTGCATGGATTCAGGATACTACAGGTGCCCAAACATGAACTCAGAAAGCTATTACACAAATTAATACATATCTACTGAATGACCATTCATACCAGTTACATATGTGTAATTCAAAGTACCTAAACTGCAGGTTGTTGGAAGTGGGGATAATACAGAGCCCCTATCATAAACCCCCCTGTACTTTTAATTTATTTGTTCTGTGGCTGTCAGTAGAGGCATGATTGTGTACATGGAGATTGGTTTTCAGGTGGTTGTATGTTCCTTTTAGAGGAAAATGAGCTACTTAGGAAGAATAACTGTTTCTCTAAATTCTGACTTCGCCCATACTTTGACCACTTAGTATAGATAAGAAGCTATTCAAGAGCAAAATCTGTCCATTATTATATATTTGCAATTTTTGTAGAACTCTGGTGCTTGAATTTTCTATGTAGGAAAATCAAGAAAGCCAAAGAAAACTTACTTGTTAAATTTCCACGTCAAAAGCTCAGTCTTCAAGCTTGTCCCAAGACTATAGTAGCATACCTGTTCAATTTGTGCTGAAGCCCTCTCTCTTCATACCTGTCCTGGTTTCAGCTGGGATAGAGTTAATTGTCTTCCTAGTAGCTGGTACAGTGCTATGTTTTGAGTTCAGTATGTGAAGAATGTTGATAACACGCTGATGTTTTCAGTTGTTGCTAAGTAGTGTTTAGTCTGAAGTCAAGGATTTTTCAGCTTCTCATGCCCAGCCAGCGAGAAAGCTGGAGGGACACAAGAAGTTGGCACAGGACACAGCCAGGGCAGCTGACCCAAACTGGCCAACAGGGTATTCCATACCATGGGACGTCACATCTAGTATAGGAACTGGTGGGAGTGGGGGCGGGGAATCGCTGCTCGGGGACTAGCTGGGTGATTGGCGGGTGGTGAGCAATTGCACTGCGTGTCATTTGTACATTCCAATCCTTTCATTATTGCTGTTGTCATTTTATTAGTGTTAGCATTATCATTATTAGTTTCTTCTTTTCTGTTCTATTAAACCGTTCTTATCTCAACCCACGAGCTTTACCTCTTTTCCCGATTTTCTCCTCCATCCCACTGGGTGGGGGGGGGGACTGAGTGAGCAGCTGCGTGTTGCTTAGTTGCTGGCTGGGGTTAAACCATGACAGTACTGTACTTGAACATAACTTATTTTTATAGTTTCATAGCTGAGTGAATGGCTTCCCTTCTTTTCAGATAACTCAAAGCCTCCTTGATACACATTTTTACTGAAAACAAATACAAATGCTAAAAAGTCTGAAGAAGTCAGGAAAAGAGAACTTGGAGCTGCTCTGGAAAAGGGTGTTGTGTTAGGAAAGGAAAGGAAAAAAGAATCTTGTGATGAAACTTTCTCCTTCCTTCCTATATTGAAGAAATTTGGTTAGAGTGTCCATGTAAATAAATAAAAAAAAAGTAAACCAAATTCCATTATGAACTAGTAATAAATGACTTAGAAATTATGTTCTATTCATCATTTGTCTTTCAGATAAAAGGCAAAATAATGACATGAAGTGGTTAGAAGACTGCTTACAAATATTCAGTCTTACCCCACTCCCACCTCCCTTTTTTGGGGGGGGGGGGGGGATATATTGGTCTTATCTTGAATGGAATAAAGTCATTAAATGAAGTATCTGCTGGATAGATAGTTTGTTTTTTTTTAAAAAATTCATTAATTATATATCACAAAACAGATACTGTCTCTGTATTATTTTCCTTATGTTTTATTAAATAATTTCTATAGGAGCACTCACTTTTTTTCAGTTTAGAAATACTCTTTTATTCCATGTTCATCATGTTCATATTAGGATGTGACATAAAGATAGCATGTTTAAAAACAAACAAACAAAAAGCTCTGTATTTGATGACATGTCTCATTTGGTTTTGAAAGCTGACCCAGCATAAGTAGTTGCTGTCAGACTGGAAATCTTTGGTGTTTTCTTACCCAGATGTGGTATAAATTTTGGTATAAAAACCTGGGGCAGTCAGAAATATCAGAACACTTGAGATTTAAATTGTACTGTTAATGTTTACAAGTACTTGGGGTTTAGATAGACAAGCTCTAGTTCAGGTATTCTAGATAATTATGTTCAAATGTAATAGAACGTTGTCTTAGAATAAATGACTTTTTTTTTTTTTTTTTTTTTTTTTTTTGGAAAAAAATGGAAACCATTTTAGAAAGTCTGACCTGATAGCAGACCAGAACTCTGCCAGAGTGAGAAAGGGATAACTGCGTTATAATTGCAAAGTCAGAAATATACAGATCCTTAAGTTGAATTTCATCATCTTTCCTCAAAAATAAGATTTCTGTTAATGCACAGATTTTGTCAAATAAAAAAAAAATCAGTTGATTAGTACTTAAAACAACACTGGTTGCAAATATAGGTAGCTTAATGAACAAATTTTATATCTTTTTTAATACTTCTGGGGTAAAAAAATATTCAATGGAGATTAACGTAAACAGCATTATTCTGATAACCTTCTGAGCAGGACTGTCAGTCTTCGAAGTATTACTTAATGAGCCTTAAAAGCAGTTGTTTTTCTTGTACTAGATAGATCTCCAGTAGGTTTTATAGTTCTTACACATGCTGCAGTAAAGAGAAAAATTACAAAATTAATTTTGTAAACATATAATTATTGGAAATAAGTTTGCTGCAGAAAATAAGTTTGCCAGGTGAAAAGGGGTGGTTGGTTTCTATACCTGTTTAGTTGATTGATATGCAGTTGAAGGTTTATATAATAAGCAGTGTAAGAGTAACTGTTCTGTGATTCTTAATTTTTTGTAATTGTCTCTGCATCTTTCTATTCATGAAATCAGCTCTTCAGAATATTTTCTCAACTGAAAGGTAAGTATGTTAAGCACTAAGTTACCTACCTCAACTGCTAAGAAAAAATTAATAGAGTGCTCTTCAGTGTAGATACAACATTGCTTTTCTGTGCTGATGCAGAACACAGCTAACAGCAGAAAGTAGCTCCATTCCTGAGTGGGAACTTTGAATATGCTCATTTTTGAATTATACATATTTTTAGATAGCTTCTAGAGATCCTGAGAAGCCTTTTCCTGAATATTTAAAGATAGTTTTTTATTTTCTTTAAAGATGTACATGTTCTTTATACTGTTGTTTGTTTGGTTAATCTGAACATGTTTACATTTACAAAGCCTAAAATATGAATATGAAAATCTGAATAACATTTGCTCTATTAAGTGATAAAAGAGCTTAATAAAATATGGGAACATTCTAAGGCTCTTTAGCTAGCAGTATAGTATTAAAAAAAAGTAGGCGGAGGTGGTTTTTTTAATGTTGTAGCATCTGTGGTGTTATCTTGGGTTAGTATAATAATGGTGAGAAAATAGAAATTAAAGTATGACTTTCGGAATTCTTGCAGCTGTAAGAGAGTCAAACTGTTTTCTCTCTGAAAAGAAAATAAAACACTCACTACAAATGCTTAAATGAGCTTGACTTATTGTATAAGGAAACTTGTGCAAGACTAAAATAAACCTTACAGCTAAGTTCTTTTTAGAATGGTGGAAGGAATTAATTAAAGGATTTGATTTTGTAAGTGATTTTTGAGGTCTTCGAAGTGGTAAATCTCTCCCCAGTTTCAGTGGGCTTAAGGTTTCATCCTCAGTCCTTGTGATAGCGCCTATGCTGTAATAGGACAAATAAATCTGTATTTATAATGATTAGGGTTTTTTTGTATTTCCAGTATAATAAAAATCCTATTGCTTGCATACTTACTACTAATAGCAGATGTGATGTGTTAGACTATAGAGAAATATTTTCTTGTTCTTTCCTGACTTCTAAGTTGAAAATCGGAAAGTAGGGAAAAAAATCTAAAAGTTTTATCAGCATAAAGGAATCTTCATGTGCATGCATTTCCGGTATGCTTGCAAATTCTCACATATCACTGATAAGACTGTGTAGGTATTTTTAATGTTTATGCATTCCTGAAGATGGGTTAATCTTTTTTTTTGAGCTGATAATTAGAATGTGTAATACATGCTTGTATAAAAATATAAATTTAAGTCAGTTGAATTATATAAACTAGTAGTTGGAATACTAGTAGTTTCAAATTTGTTATATAATTTTTTGAATGTGATACAATTTGCAAAAGGTAATCTGTAAAGCTTTTTTTCCAGATGATGTAAATGAAAATTATTCTTTAAAATTTAAATTTTTAGACTAGTAAAAATTGTATCATTGATAGTGGCCAAGGATTAAAACATTAGAGGTTAAAATCTGTCATGTCTGGTTAATCAACAGACTCATTTATTGAACCACAAACATATTTTTATTTTCCATGACAGAATTGCTCATTAAAACGAACATCGCACATAAATAGCCATGTCACTTACATTGAAACTGTAAAACATTTGTTCAGTATGTAGGGTTTTGTTGATAATTGTAGTTTTCAGTCAAATATCATGTTACAATATGATTCCAAAAGAAGCATTGCTCCAAAATGTCTTCTATCCTGTGAACATTCCCAATTGTTCACAAAAAAAGCTGTAAACTGAGGTAGCTTTCATTAGTGCTAGACAGTAAATTAATATTAAGTTTTCAATTAGTATATTTTGAAATTTTAATTACCCTGGTTTTATGCCCAAGATTAATGGGTGTATACAAATGCCATTGGAACAGAGTGTATTTAATTTGGCAGTAAACAAGCTAATAATTAAAGATCATATCCCCTAGTTTGCCAAGGGTAATTAAGACAATTCAGATAATACCAACTTCTTGGAAAAAACCCCCAAAAAACCCACAGAACAAAAAACCCCAAACGCACAGAAGCCAAACTCCAGAAAATACCTTATTCTGCACTGCTCAGTATCTCTTTGACCGTTAATGAAGTAGACCTGAATAAACTGGTTTGGTAAAACTGCTCACTTAATACATTGTGAAAAATAGATTTAAAGAATGGAATGAAAAAGGGATCCTGGAAGTAGGGTTTGGGTTTTTTTGATCTTCTCACAGTCTTTACTATCGCTTTTCGTGATACAAAACATTCCAGGGCAGTTCTGGAAACATAACTCATAACTCATCTCCCTCAGAAAGCATAGGTGTTTGGTAGTTGAGACTTCTGAGCTACCAAGCTCTGCTTTTCTTACCTAGGCAGTTGACCTCTTTCCTCATTGGTGTTTCTGTTTTCATCTCTGCAGATCAGCTGTCATTGTTCAGGGTGTCCAAGGTCAGTTTTGGATGCTGTTTCAAAATACGTCTTTCACTTAATTGCTGGACAAACTGAAGAGGTGAAGTGGCCTTCAATTTGGGTGTTCTGTGTGCTTCTCCTTTTTTCTTTCGAGAGAGGGTGGAGTTTCAGAGAATTCAAAAGTAATATGGGTGAGAAGGTTGCTTGGGAAGTTGGACACATATATGGAGAGGGGTTTAGAAGAGTGTGAGGCTCTTGGGGAAGTAGGTGAGCAAGGCACTTTGAGGGATAGACACTTGTGTAGGAGGAGGCTTAGGGGAATGGTGAAGAGATTAACGAGTAAGAGATAAATAACTTTGAGATATTTGGGAGTGTGGGGAAGAGGGAGAATAATGTTTCTTTGAGTCTTCTAATAATTTTTAATTTGAAGTCTATTTTGGCATTCAAAAGACTTTCTTCTGTAGTATTCCTCTCTACAGATATGCACCCAGACAAGTAATGGTACACTGTCATTCTTTTTCTAACAAATTATTGTCTCAGAGAAGAGAGTGTCTACATACACTGGAACCATGTTCCAATATTTGCAGAGCTATCACTATAGGGGAGCTTCAGTTATTCTCATTTACTTTTACTCATTGCTTCACTGTTGTTGGGATTCCAGGTGCCAAACTATAATCTTCATTCAAGTCAAGACTTTTCCAGAATCATGGCATGTAGTTAGCATCATTAAATAGAAAAGTTTTCCATCGTGTAGGGCTATTTTTATATTGAATATTTTTTTCTTTCACGGAAGGTGGCAAAATAGCATATTTTTCCAAAGTAAACACTGTAGAACTTCTGACATTCATTCACCATTATTATTGTCAACATTACAGGTAGGAACCGTCATACTGATTATTTTAAAATAGCTTTTATAATTATTTTGTTTAAAAAAATACTTTTTTTTTCCCCATTTCAGATGTTGGTTAGCTTTAACTTTTAAAAAGAAATAGGAAAATTGTCTCTTAAGGCAAATATTGGATGAAACCAAAATGGGTTTGCTTTATTATTATTGTTAACTTTATATTAACTGAACTACTACAGTGAGTCCATAAGTGTCCATTGTAATTCAGTGCTGCTAGACTGTCATCTGGAGTTGCGTATTAATCTTCCAGGTTATCAGGTACATGTAACAAAGAATATACTAAAAGAATGCTTTGGAAATTTGAAGAAATGGAAGGTATAACTAATATTCTATAGAGAGGGTAAGACTACAAAATCCCACAAAAAAAAGAAATTGGGGAGAAATTTTCCTGTACATACAAGATCTTGTGGATCTCTTTGCAATCAGTATTGGTAGAACAAAAAGAATCCAAGTGCAGAACTTGATACATCTTTAGTAATTCAAGTAAAACTACAAATACAAAATGTGTTATTTGTTAAAAGATTAATCAATAGAAATAATTCAGTATCATTTACAATGTGTCCCATTTCAGTGACAGTGAACAAATAATTTTCCATTATCAGCAGATATAGAAGAAATTTGCACATGGGAAGAATTAACTTTTCCTTTACATGTTATATGATTTTATAACAGTAAAGTGATGGTTTACCTTGAGTACCCCATGGCATAATATGATTCTGCCCAACGTATTAATGGATTTTGCTTCTCTAGCATTTTGAGTCTAACCACCAAATGAATCACACATCATTAGTCAAGTGCTTCCAAATCTATCAGCACAAATGTTTTTAAAATAAACTGGAAAAAAAATTAAGCAAGGAAATGTTCCCATAAAACTTACTTCAGAAATCATGCTGTAGGTTTTAATTTAATGGAAGAGTCTTGACTACTAAGTCAATCATCATAATTTATAAATGATATTAGCACAAATAATGTTGGAATTGATAATATTTTAGTGATGGATCTTGGTACAAATGTATAATTTACTAGAAGTTTTCAGCTTCAGATCTTTGACACAGATTTCTCATTAGTCTATGAGACAGAAGAATACGTATTTTAGATGTTTGGGAAAAAGGTGAGAAAATCCTACTGAATACTTTTAAGGATTTGAAATATTTTATAGGATTTCAGTTTTGAAATGTCAATAAATTTAAGAACTGACTAATTTAAATGTTCTTTTCAGTGTTAGTCTCTTAGGTAAAAAGTTTTAAAAGAGTACTTGAATTCAAAACAGTTAAGACCTTTTTACATGTTGGGAGAAGTTGCATTTGTTTATGAAGTGGCTTCTGTGTCACTTAATTACTGCTTTATATGGTGATTAAATAAATCTTTTCAGTCTCTGTAGATAAGATCTAGGTAAATTTCACTTGTCATTCCTGTACAGGAGTCTAAATTATTTTACTAGTAAATTAAAGCAACAAACCCCCCCATCAACTAAACCAGTAGTTTGTTTTAAAAGGAAGTGGGATTATTTTCCAGCAGCATGAATAGGGAAGAAGTAGTAAGAAGAAAGTCGAAATGAGGTAATTTTTAAGCTTTTTAAAAAAAGCCACCCAAACCAACAACAACAACAAAACCCCTGTAGCAGTAAACCCAGCTATTTAAAAGTATTTCAGGAGGTCTTTTACAAATACGAATTTTGAGCTGTTAATTTGTATTCCAAATACAAAAGACATTCTTCTTTTTTATGATCTTTTTTCAGACTACTTACAGGATTATTAAAAACATTGTACTTTTTTTTTAAGATAGCAGTGTTTGTGTAATTTATTAGGAAAACAACAGAAAAGTTATAAAACTCCAGTTCAGCTTTTTTCCTTAACTGTCCTAAGGAAGTAGTTTAAAACATGTCATGATTTGAAGTGAAACCTATTGTCAGTTTTCATTTAGATACTTTCAGATGTTAATTTTCGTGTGTTAAAATTGCTTATTGTATCTTTTTACTTTTATCCTCTTAGTAACACTGGCATATACTTGTGGCTTCAAGGTCCCCTGTAAGAATATAAAGTTTACAATATGTCAGTAGCATGTTTTTCCCTTTCTGTGTAAAACATATAGGTAGTAGATTAAATGACTCATCGCAGAACTCTGGTTTCTTTTTATTTTTTTAATTCTTTAATTTTTTTTTTTTTTTTAAATCTCAGGACTCTAGAGGGGTATGAATTTAGTTTTGGGCATAATAATGCTTTGAATTATCTCTGTCAAATCAGTATGTTAATGTAGTTAAACTTGTAATTTAAAAGCAAACAGATGTGTTTACTGAAGCTTGTTCTCATGTGTTGTAGTTACCAAACTGGAAATATATTAAATGACTGCATACCAAATGGCATAAAGGTTTTGTGATAATGGTATTCACAGAGTTTAACTCTTAAGCACGGTAAGAACTTTGTATGAAAAGCACAGTTGCGTAGAAGGTGTGTGCAACATTAGCTGAGGTCTATCGCAGTTCCTACACACTGTCTTTAACACAGTAAATACAAGTAATATGTGTGTAGCTGTAGACAAGACTAGAGATCTATATCTGGAATACTTTGAAGAAAACAAAAGCTCTGCTCACCTCTTTGCATGAGGAAAATTACTTTCAAACATGAAACTGTAGAAGAAGCTTTTTAAGGACATGGTATTTCTACAGTTCCTACTTTTCTGTAAATAGTAGAGAAGAACATCTCAGTTCAGACCTTTAGACATGTAGCTCAACATACAAAACCTCTGAAGGAGTAGAACGAACCTGTTCCACTGTAAGTCAAATTTAAAGAAAAATAGGAAAATGTATTTAGGAAGACAAAAGCAGAAATGTAGAATTCACCAAATATATGGGAAGGTAACTTTCTGAATATCTTTAATTCGATTTCTCTCATTTTTCTCTAATACCATTGAATTAAAAAACCAGAATATGTATATGCCTTAATTTCAGCAGTTATTTTCTGTGCAAAATACTGACTTCTTTCAGCACAGATTTCATCAGTCATAGAAAGAAAACAAGATGTTTGATTATTAGCTTTAGGAGTCATAGAGTATCTTAATAGCTTAGAGAAATATTTAACAGAAAATTTTTCAAAACTGGAAATAAAAATTATGTTTTAAATCCACTTTTTTGTACTTAACCTAAAATGGCTTGACCATTAAAAGGCAATGAATTCCTGTTGGTCCACTTCAATTAATTTGTTGGTATTCAGTGATTCAGATCCATTCAGTCTAAAGCTGGCCCTTACCCTATGGCATCTACTTCTAAGACTTCTCTTTTCAAGTAGTGGAAGGAAATGAGAAAGGGAAAGGCAGTGATTAAATTGTTGCTGTACTTCATGATTGAGTTGTTTGGGATTATTGAAAGTTAGCACCAATGCTAGTTTTCCTGAAACTCTGGACACTTATTAATTCAGTTGATTCTTTACATCTTGTGTGTGTGTGTGTGTGTATATATATATAGTAAGGGAATTTTCAATTCAGATTTTCAAATTTGTGGGAATTTTCAATGAATTTAGCACAGAACGAGCATGACACATTAACAGGACTTCATACTATTCCACTAGCATGATTCGACCCTGATTTAGAGACATCTCTCCTGCATTGAAAAGGTTACTGTCTTTTTCAAATTTAAAAAAAACTATTATTTCTCTGTTTCTTTGGAATCTACGTAGACTTTTCAGAATGGAAGCTTGTTGTTCTTGTTTTATGTATTTTTTTTTTAAATTTTTTATATGTACATATATATACATACACGTACTTATCTTGGCAGTCTCAAGATAGTTTTAAAGATTACTCTGTATTTCTTGAAATTATAGATTCTCAGTTCTTGACAGATACTATTTTGAGGGGGTACGATATTATAAATAGTTTTTTGGGAAACTTAGGTAGCCATTATAAGCCCCAAATTCAGAATTAGCTAAACTGCTTTTCTTTAATACAAAAAGTAACATCCTGACATCTGAAGATGCAGAAACAGTGATCATACAGTAGGAGATCTTAAACTGGAGAATTGTGGATGTGATCATGTGTGCTATTGGAAAAAATAGTACTAAAATAAAGTATACTTTGTATAAAGTATACTTTTGTGTGTCAAGATTATATTGAAAGATGCAGATCTGTGTATGACACCTCTTTATGCTATCTTAAAGTGTTCCTCAGAACATGACTTGCATGCAATTCATGACTTGCAATTGATACTTGAATATTCTAATTGGAGAGTGATTCTTTTTAAATTGCTACTCTAGTTGTATTCTGACCAATGTGCTGTAACTGCCACAGGGATGAAATGCACTTCACCACTGGCTTTCTGGTTTGTGTAAGTCATGCCTTTGTGGTTCTTGATTGTTGAGGTCTTACCTGCGTAAGCATGGGATCATGTTCTCTCATGCATAGGTGGGACCCTGGGCCAATTTCTGATACGGTAGTTCCGATGGCCTGATTTAGCTGCTGTTGCTGAAGTTTTTCTTCTGTCTTGATAAAGATGTTGATATTTAAATGATCAGTCACTTCAAAGTTTAGTGATTTAAATGAAAAAACATGTAAGGCAATACATGTCGAAACTAACAGAATACATATGCTTGAGCTATTCCCACGGACTTCACAATCACAGGGGGTGTGAACGTCTGGGCTTTCTGTGTGTCTACTTGCTTCTTGTCAGATGTGCTGGCCAGCTGCAGGCAGTTTGTTCCTTTTTGTTGGGTCCAGAGTGCTTTTTTTGATGACTTGAGGTTTGTGCTTTGCTAGGTCCTTAGCGTAATCTTTCAGGCATGTGCTTTTATGTATCCTTGGCTCTAGCCCTTACTTAGATAGGTGGAAAAAGGGATACCTCCTTCTATCAATAAACAATTTTCTCCTTGTTGCTTAGGTATTCATAAAAGGGATTTATAAATCCAGGACTTTTAGAAGCTTTCCATTGATCGTGATTGAGGGAATGAGACACCTGTTCCATTATATTGAACGTTTCAGTTTTTTAGAAACTCACCCCAAAGACCTAGATTCGCATTTCTGTTCTGTTTTTTTCCCATGTAGGAAAGTCTTCTGACCATCTGACACACAGAGTCCTGTTCATGTTTCAGGTTGGACCAAGTTTCTAGCCTGAACTGGCCTTATAACTCAGAGTATGCATTTCACTTATTTGTTCTCAGTTTTTTTAAGAAGGGAGAAATAAAGTAAAAATGCTTGGAAGAATTGCTTCCTTCCTGCAAAGAGCAATTAAACATGAGGATGAAGAGGCGCCTCCTAAATGCAGGGTGGGTAAGCAGAAGGAAAGAGGGAAGAAGCGGGGGGGGAAGAGTAGCAGAAAGGATCTGGAGTGTGCAGTGTGCTTGCAGACTGCCAACATGAAGAGAGAGTAAAAAGACAGCTAGACCTTTGCAGCATGGGAAGAAGCAGCTTCTCAGGAACAGGAAGGCCCTGGGGTAGGTTTTGTTACAACTGAGGAAGTCACTGAATCAACTAAAACTGACACTCCAGTTGGTGGCATATTCTCTGTAAAAACTTAACCATCCTAGTTTATATTCTAATAAAACCTGGCTTCTCTGAATTTTGATCTTTTGGGGTAGCTTAGTAAAGGAGAATATCTAGGCACTTTCCCCCTCAAAGTTCTGGTCAACTTTTAGTCCCAGTATGGGTTCCATCCAAAAAAAGAGAAACCCAAGAAAAACCCTAAAACCCAAACCCACTTGAATAGAATTTGTCTGCCTGTCTAGAACTCTTGAAATATCTTAGACAAGTTGTTAACTTTAATGAAATTCTAATGTGCTTAAAATTCTTGACTATTTATCAAATCATCATACCTTGTGCAATAACATTAAAATAGAAGGGAACGTTAATAGGCATTTACTTCACTGGGAAATCTAATGAAGTAGTAGTTCACTAGGCAGTGTGTCAATTAGTGGACACATAATTTAAAGATCTGCATACCAAACAGCAGCTTCAGAATATGAGATCAGCTGTGCTATTCTTATGCTTGCAGGATCATGTAGTTTGGCTGTTGTGAGTTCAGCTACTGACTGAATGTACTTCAAGCCTGAGTGGTATGTCCAGAGTAATTGTTTTAAATTAATTTTATATTTTGTTGACTGTATTTTGCCATTTAGTTAGGCAGCCATCCTGCCGAGTAGCCTTTCCACATGGATATTTTAGCAATCCCCTTAATCAGTTTGATGTGAAAATGCCCCAGGATCTTAGGCTTAGAAAATCTGCTTACTGTTTTGTTCTTTCTTGATACCTTTCACAATGAGCTTTTTCTATTCTAAAACTAAATCTGCAAAACTGACTTCAGCTTTTTTTTTTTTTTTCCTTTGGCATGGCAGCAACTTGAAGGTTGTGGTGTCACATTTTATCTGTAATATATAAGCTTTTACAAGACTTCTCTGATCAGATTTAGTACAGAAGACCTTCCAACTGGACACGTGGATCTTGCAGGATAGTTTCTGAACAGCATTTGTCAGACTTGTCATGAGGATAAAGCTCTGACTCCTTCCCCTGCCCCCTGTGTGTGCTACTGAGAAAAAGAAAAAAAAGAAGAAAAAGACACATTCACTGATCTAAAAAGTCTCTAGCCTAAAATCTACCAGCCCCAACCCCACAACACCACCTCCTGCCCGAAGGAAGTTGTCAGCAGAATAAACAAGCCCTGGGTAAAGACATCTGGGAAAGAAACAGGAAACAGAGTAGCAGTTCATAGTTTTCATTGGTTTTCATCTAAATCTTGTAAGTCTATGGTAGTGCAACCTATACGCAAAAGATCTTATGTGACTCTTGAAACTTTGCTGTTACGAATCAACTAATTTCTCCTACAATAATGGCTTTTAAGAGTTTATCAAAAAATCTGGAAAAGACACTGTGCCATATGGATCCATTTCAAGAGAATTGTTCTATTTCCAAATGGGAAGTGCTGTGGCAGAAATAAAATAAAACAAACCATGTATCAGATGGGGCTTTTTGTGAGAAGCAGACTGATGTGAGAAGAAACAGGGAAATAAAATAGAAGTTTGCTTGGTCAAAATAGTCACTGAGATTGCTGTGGAAGAAAGAAAAGGGATAGTTCTTACAGTAACTATAAGAGAGAGTACAGATAACTTTGGTGGTAGCGTCAAACAAAGTTGAAACAATGACTTTGCAGAAGAAAATACTAAGTTTTAAATGCTACTTAAATTTGCATGGAAAGGAAGAGAAGGAAATAAAAAAGGAATCCTCACTTCCTGGTTTTAAGTGGTGATTTTCAGCTGTGACAGGCAGTGGGGAGACAGAAGCTCTTTCCTGAGTAGAAGATTTCTTAATTCTCTTCCTCTAGTAGCTTTAGTTTATTTTTCTCGACGTTCTTATTTTGTGCTTGTATTTTTGGATGGAGATTTTATTTCAGCCTATGCTCTTCTTTAGTGGAGTGTTCATTCCTTTTGATTCAAGATAGGTTTAATTTGTAAATCTTTCTGCTGTTCCTGATATGTTTGCATCTCTGTACTAGTGTAATTCATATGTTGCGACAAATTGGTTTTGAAAAATTCATGGGAGGTGCAAGAGTTACTGCTAACAACCAATCATGTACAATCTGTGGTGGTTCTCAATGAAGACTTGGTTTGATTGATATTTAAATTTCACTCATTAAGATCTTAAATTGAACAACATTTAAAAAAAATTATTCTGGCCTTTGATTTGGAACCAGATTTTAACAACAGGAGTGTGGAGGGGTGGGGGTAGGGAGGAAAGAGGGATCATTTTAGGGGATACATCAGATATGTCAGTAAGTTAGACAACAGAAAGTTACAGCAGTGCTTTAAATTGGAGAATGAGGAATGGAAGGTAAAGTGAAAGGCATGAAGACAAAGCTACCTTTTTTACTAGCTGGCTTGCCAAAATCAACAGACAGTAGGAAAATTAATTTAACAGAAAGGCAGGAGGGTTATTTCTTTCTTTTTTTTTTTCTCCTTTTTTGTTTTATTTAAACTGTGGGTGGACCCAGTTAGTCATGTGTTTGCAAGACTTTATACATAGCTGAAGTGTTCATATGTGAAACCATTTGGAAGTAGGGACCTCAATATTTGAGTTACAGACAGCTTCCCCATTATTGGGAAAAAAATCAAAACTTTGTTCTGTCGAAGCTACTTATCTATTCAAAACATTTATATAGCTTGTTTTTTATAATTATTGTGGCCTTGCATCATAATGATTTAATAGGTGTGAACCATATAAAATGTTTGAAAAACAAACATAAATAGAAAAACAGATAGCATGTCTGGGCCTGCCATGCTAAGGAAATGGTCAACAGAGGAAATGGGTCTGATGTTGGTTTGATACCTTTTTACATACAGCAGTCAAAAAGAGGGCTGGCAGCAGAATGACAAGAGCAAACAGTAACAGTTTGATGTCTGAAGATTTTTCTAGATTAATAACAAATAGGTATACATAAATAATTACAGTTTCTGACAGTTTTAATGACAAGTCATCCAAGGAAAAAAAAAAAAGAAAAATGTCAAGTTTGAGATGACAGAGGGAAAGATGTGGTTGGGAACAGAGACAGGCAGCTTGTCTAAATGTGTAATACTAAATACAGGTGATTATATTATTTGAAATTAAAAATAAGCTATGATTCAGTTATTTTTAAATTGTTAGGCCTTCTCAGCTGCAAATTTCACCAGGTGCTAGGAGCAATTGTAACAAGCAGCACATTGCCTGTTACTTAAAATAACATTCCTAGGCATCAGTGGATATCTTTCCTGTAAAGGAAAGCTGTTTAGTGTGGCAAGAAGCAAATTCCTCTCTTCTTTTTTTTCCCCATGTAATTTAAAATAGATTCTAAACTGTGTAATTCAGAAGCAATAGCAAAGATTTTAAAATGTTTCCTTTTTGAAATTAATATATGGATGAATTAGGCAACTGCTGTATATGCTATGGATATTTTTCGTGTGAGTTACGTATAAAGCTGAATGAAGAAATACGCCTTTTGGCTTGTAAACCATATTTTTAAACATGATCTTGTTTCCTTTTATTGCACCTCATCGATCTCACTCATCTCACTGTAGCTTAAAGTAGTGTGGAAATCAATAGGCAAAAATAGAAACCTGTATTTTTATTTTTTTTAAAAGCAACATGTCAACGCTAAATATGTATAGAACACTTTAAATATGTAAAAACCCCTTTGTTTTTCCCTTGTTGGCCTGTACAAGTGGGATAAATTGGTCATTGCTCAACAGCTGGCTCAGGAGAAGCCTCAGAAGTCTGATAGTAAATGCTTATGCTGCTGACAGTAAAGTTATGCTGCTATGAAGGTCCAGTGTGTGTGCTATCCTGGAGCCAGAAAAGACTGGTGTTGGAGCAGTGGTGGTGCTTGTAACTGAATCTACTCCTCGTGACATGCAGGATAATGCGGGCCCAACATAGAATAGTCTGCAAGGTGTTTCAGACTTTACTGGGGCCAATGTGAGTCCAACAAACAAGAAAGAAGACATTATTGGTCTCTGGAAGATTTTTGTACCACCTAACTTTCTCTACCTCTTTTTTTCACATGGTAGTAGAAGAGTCGTCTCCCAAATTTATTATTAAAGTGAATATGTCTTTCTTTTAGGCTCTTGGCACTGAAAAGATACAGAGGGCTCATTAGGTTTATATTAAAATAAATAAAGAATATCTTATAAATATTTACAAACTTCAAAAAAGTGGCTTAAGTAAAGATGGATCAATTCATTATCGCAGCATGATGCGGTATCTCAGGATCTCATTATTTTAAGATGCTAGTCTCAGTTTTGATTGGCAGTAAGTATAAAGGTCTCATATACCATTTGCAAGCTATTTATTCTTTGTGACTTTTAGTAACAGCTAGACAAAGCTCAGTTCACATAAGCTTATTTAGTTGTCATACATGTCGGGCCTCCAGTTAGCACAGGTTTTGCTAAAGAGGTGTGTTGTTTTATAGATGTGTCAAAAAATAAACTCATTAAGATGATACTTAACCAACACCCATAAATTTTAGCGTGTTGTATTTTCATGTCTTGACTTGAAATGTCATATGGTAAATGCTAAACTTTGGAAGAAAACCTGGGCTCTATTTTAATTGTTGTGATTTAAATGCTGTCAACTTTTAAAAAGCAGAAACTGATAAATCTGTGTGTGCATTTTGGTGTGATGCTGATGTTATTGTGATTGTCACTAGACTGAGAAAGTTTGTTCAGTGATACATAGGATCTTAGAATACTAATGTAAACTTTCAGGTATCAGATCTAGTACGTTTTCAAGAGCGCCTCTGTGGTATTGTGTGTGCGTGTTCATCTGTGTCTGAATATATATGAGCTGTTTTATACTCTTAAATCATACAGTATGTTTCCAAATATATTTGACAAAAATGTGAGAGCTTTGATCCAATACTTTAATTTTATCATACACTTGATCTTTTGATAATTGTAATTACTTTCTAGTATACTCATATCCATATTGTGTATAGATGGAAGAAGCACATTGTGTTTGGAAAAGAATAACAGCACAAAATCAGCCCTGTATCTCTGAAGAAGATTATGCAAAATGTAAGGAGCTAATTACAAAATTGTATTTCCAAATAATTCTAATTGTTTTTAAGTAATTGCTGGAGGGAGTATTTTTGTTTAGAAAAGTGAGTGAAGTGTAGCTCAAATCCAAAACTTTCAACTTTCAGTTGATTTCAACTGGAGTTATGTTACAGAGTTTCTCTTTCATATCTGTGGTGTTTTGTTCTACCACCTTGTAAAAACTGGTTGAATTGTTCAGAGAGTGCATTAGCCAAATAATGAGTTTACATTTATTACTCTGTCATTACTCAGTCACTAGTTTCTTGTTTCCTAAGAGGGTTGCCAAAATGAAACTAGTTTGTCATGGTCCACAGTAGTCTCTGGCTGTTCGTACCCAATCATACGTACCTCATCCCTGCTTGAGGAGGTTTCCTGTTTCTCAGAGCAGGGGTCAATCATCCTTACTGATGCTATATTTCATGGGATTTTGAATGTTATATGAAATATGACAGTTCTTCCATTGTATATCTTTGCTGGTGTTTTACTAGGTTTCTTGCATGGGTGAAAGAGTTAATATTTTTATAATGGCAAATACCTGTTATTTACTCAGGAAAAAATTGAGTGTTTGACTGAAAATACTCAGTAGTTAATGAAAAAACTACAACCTTGCTACTTCTTACCATAAAAATTAGTATTACAAGCAAATGAAATCAATAGTTAAGTTACGCTTGACCCAAGATGAGATACTAAGATATGTCATCCATTTTGGAAGGCCATCAGTGTGTGGAAAGTTGTGTGAAGAATATCACTGTTCAGCCTTTTGTGAAGGATGTCTGTTATCTAGGATAACCAAAATGATGTTAATATATCTTTAAATCATTAAAGTTTTCACTAAGTTTAATTGCACTGGAAGTTTGAAGAGTCTGTACAAAGATAATTAGAAAAGAAATAAACCTCTTAACAATTTTTTGCAGTCTTATAAAGAGTCTCACTTCAATTAGTTAAATGATTTCTTAACTACTTAATTGACTGGAAAGTTTTCAGGAATTAACCTCTAGTATTAAAATGCAATTGTCACATGATTTTTCATATATAGACAGCTGAATTCTGGCTCTAGGTGTATACCCCAACCTTAATTCTAGATTTTCTATGATTGAAACCCATACAACACAGAATATTTTCTCTTTAAACTTTCATGTAGATGGCCTCATCTGTTGAGTAGGTAATTTTTCTGTCTTTTGCACTGAACAGATGTTTACAAAAAGTACCCCAGTGCTTTCATGACTACTTTTAACTGCCACTTTGCTTTATGCAATGTTTAAGTTTACATATTGCTACCTGTAAAAAAAAAACCAAAACCTGTCTAGTTTTGACCTAAGTTACAGCAGAGGGGGAGAGCTACGTGCCTTGCTGTGACTTGTATATGTATTGGTTTTGCAGCATAGCTTATACTTTTCTGCTATAGTTTTGCTAATAATAGGATTCCTTGTCTTATCTGGCCTGGATATTGAGCATTATTGTAAGACAGTGTAGCTAGAAGATGGTTAGAAGCAACAAAACCTGAAAATCCTAACCTTTAAGATTATGGGATTTTTTTTTTTTTTTTAAATTAAAACTTGAAATGTTAGTCTTTAACACTGTGTGTATATTTACTTTTAGATAAAAGTAGTCACGTAAAACTCAAAAGAACTATCTGTGTCCTTAGAATTAAATATATACATCTTCACTGTTCCTTTGAAATGCTCAATAATTACTAATACTGACCTTTGTAAAATGATTTTCATTTTCTTTTAAGAAAATAGACATATTTGGCTTAAGCTACTTCATGTGTCCTTTCATTTGAAAGCTAATTGCATATCTTTGGAAGTGGGATTTATCATGATGTCAAAAATAAGATTAACTGTAGAATTCCAGCTGAATGCCACTATAATTGGGAATGAAGCTATTTACTTCCTAGGTATGTATTCCTAAGCAGAGCATGCTATTTAGCGTGCATGTGTCTTCCTTCAGTGAAATTAGACAAGCTAATTGTAGTATTTGCTTAATAATTTATGTGAGGCACACAGTGGTAGATAGCCAAAATACAAAGCAATAAAAAAATCATTGTCATCAAGAGAGAGAGTTTAGAAATGCCAGAAGAGTGTGAAATCTCTGAGGATAACTCAAAAAGCAGGGTGGTGAGTATCTGAAAGAAAGAGGACCGAGGGGTGTGTACAGTGAGGTGAGTGTACGAGGGGGGATGGGAAAACTGGAAAACGGAACAATGTAAAAAGAACAAAGGCAGGAAAAAAAGAAACATTAGAAGAAAAAAGAGTCCATTTTCAGCATTTTTTGTCTTTACCTGTATGTTAGTAGTTCTGCATTACTATAGAGCAGTATGTTTGCTGCTTTTAAACAGAACAACTTTATGCATAATAATCATCTTTGAGTTAGCCGTTGCTGCTCTTGTCACTTTTGGATAGTTTTCAGAGAAGTCATGAAATGTACCTTTCCTCTCTCAAAAGTAACACTGACACACTTTTGTATTATCAAAAAATTATTTTATTGTTGGTAAAGTTGCCTATTTTTCACTTTGCCAAAGAAGGAAAAAAGTAAAATTGGTGATTTGTGCCCCCCACCCCCCAAAACAAAAACCCAAACAAAAAAAAGCCACGCTAAGGCACACAGCCAATATAAAAACTTAGGTTAAAAAGACTGAAGTTTACCCAGCACTGTGGGACTTCCATTTCTGATCAGAGCCTTTGGAATTACAAAGCTTTAATACAATACTCCAATTAGTAATTATGTGGACAATTCTTTATTTCTCAGGAATTTTAATGTATAGTTATCCCATACTATACCAATGCAATTACTGTGCCAGTATGCCAGTAGCATAGTAAATTTGATTGATAATCTTTAAATTCTAGGTGTGTTTCTAACTGGCTACACTTACTTCTGTTCAGATTTCCTATATAGTCCCATATACATTCGAGAGTAACGACCTCGTGTAGAATTAAATTTTTTTTAATGAGATATAGTTCAATTTTTCAACTGAAGTATGATTTCATTTAGTCAGGAACAATCATGAAACAATTGTTTTGGCTATCAATATTTTACAAGATAGTGTCAAGGTCACTTTAAGCATGTAAACCATTTTACTCACTATTTTGGACTAATGACTACAATTTGCTGTCACATTAATAGTCTGACACTGGAAATCACAAAAGCATTATGTTGGAAAATGCCGTTGCTTAGAAGATACTTTTACTGCGATGCTGATATTTGAAGCACTTGCTCAAAGAAGTTGCAGTTTCGTGTGTCTCTAAATCACACTTATGTATAGTAGCTGTTTTTAAAAAAAGTGGTTCTTATTTAAAACAATAAAAAAAAAGTAGCTCCTGTTAATAATATTGCAGCAACAAAAACAATGTAGCATAAATTAGAACCTCCCGTGGTTGCATGCACCTTGATGGTACATGGTTTTGTCGTTTGCCCTTACGGAAACTGGATGTAGAGAGATACACTTCATGGTTTGGTTTCGTAGCAGAAATTGATGTATTTCATTAAACTACACAATAATGGTAAATATTTTAAATGCTATTGGTATTGATTTTCAATTGCTTGCTTAGGAAAGAGCTTTGTCGCACTAGAGAGTATTTTATACTGCTGCCATGAGCTTTATGTTTTCTAAAGTAAGCCTTATTCTTGCTAGCATAGTTTCAAAGTATTACTACTTTGGAATGTAAACTGAGGAAGATCGCAATTATACTGGTATTGACCACATTTGAAGGACTTCTTACATATGGTATTAAACAAGTTATAAAAATTAACTAGATGGTTTATGGGTGCAGAGTTGATGACCTGATACATCAGTAAAGTTCCACAGCCAGCAGCCACTGGCAGAAATTAATCCTTTCTCAGTATGAATAGGGCCAAGTTTTGTGCTCAAATGGATTTCCTGTTAAAGAAAGATGTTCGGGTCTTTCTTTCTAGAAGTTTTTTATTTGCATAATGATTCTCTCTTGGACCTTCAGCCATACGTTTCTTCTGCGGTCTTTTCTTAAAAGGTGAGACAGGGAGGACCTGATCTCAGTCTAGACTTGCAGTCATGTACTTGGGTCGTAGAACATGAGACATATCAGCTCGAACCTCATTTTAGTAAAGATTGGCTATTATCCTGCAGGAGCATTTAAAATTCTGTTATGAAAAATGTCATGTACTCTTTAGGTTGTTACAACGCTGTTATATACTCTCTTAGAAAAGTGTAAAGCCTGTTCAAATAAGCAGTTGCGCTCTAGAAAAACATGAAAACTGCTTCATCTAAACCTTGGATGCATTATAAGAGCCTACAATGACACCTAGGAGATGCTGCGTTATAAAATTTTATTTAGGTTATCCACAGTAAGCCTGTCTAACTTTCTAGGCATTGTCATATTTTAAAGTTTTTGCTGAAGGACATCTGTAAAAAAGCTGAGTTTTTATATTTGTATAATGAAGAATGACAGGGCTGTAACAGAAGCTGTTTTAACAGTCCTCTGCACACACAGAAGTGACCACAGTTCTTGGAGATGAGGCAAAGCGCCTAGGTGTCCTGCTTAGTCAGTCTGGATGGCTTTACACCTCACTGTCACTTAAGCTGTCTGGATCTAGCCCTCAGGGTACTAATGCAAAGTTTGTGAGATGCATCAGTGGCCGTCCATGCACTGAAATACAGCAGTACTCACTAGTATCACCCTTGAGACAATAGCTGGGATGCTTTGGGGGTTTTGTGAGTTATATTTCTGAAGAACTGTATTTTAGATTGCTTATGGCTATGACTGTACACTTCGGCTCGGTAATGAAAGATACAGAAAAATCTTAACAGAATATGATGACTATTAGCAGTATTCAAGAGCCTGAGTAATTCAAAGTACTTTCTATACCAACATTAAAAAAACAAAGTAAATAACACGTCAAAAACATTATTTACATGGACATTTTTACCATTTTAAAGCTGCTATGGAAAAATCATGTTGCTTTTAAACTTTCTTCACTCATGTAGAGGACTAGCAAGTAGTTAGGTTTTTTCTTTTATACTCAGTTTCTAGCAGCTTCCATTTTATTACATCGTTTGTAGGTTAATTCGTAGGCAAAATCTCCCAAATTTGAAAAGGCATGCCCTTTCTTAAAGCTAATGCAATTTTTGTTTAAAACATTACAGGAAAATATTAGCTTCCTTGGTAAAGGTGCCATTTCATTTGCTTTTATTTGTTTTTTTTTCCTATATATTTTAAACAAATGAGACCTGAGGCTTTTTTTTTTTTAACAAATGTGGTTTATGCATTTACATTGATGAAGAAACCTTTTATTCTGATATTCATCATTGTTTTCCATTTACACTACTCAATAATAAATGCTGAATTCATTAAACCTCTAGAAGAACATACCATTGTTGATACTTATTTGGCATTACCTAAAGCATAGTATGTTCACTATTCTGTTACAGAGGGAATAAAATAAAAATATATAACTACACCAGTTCAGAAAAGTTGTCTAATTTTATTAGGTAAAACTTTGAATCTCCCACCAGGCTTCATGGGAAACCGTGAAAGCGATTATGGTAGTCACAAAAGTTAATTAGTTTTGTAACTGTGTTCGGTTAAAATGTTGCTTTAGGCAGTGTATTCTGAACACAGAATCCTTATCCATTTTGGTTTTAGAAGATTTTGAGACTCCTCTTGTGGTAGCAGAACAGCATTGTATTAGCGCTACAGATGAACAAACTGGTTGGATTTTACAAAAATGCAACTTCTACCTTAAGTGTTGTTTTGTGATCTACCTTGCTATTTGAAATATTTCCAGCTCCTTCCTTTTAACTTGGATTTAAAGAGAAAATATTTTATTTCAATAATTTCATAAGCATATTGTGTACACTACAAATTAATACTGTCGTCTTCCTCCCCACACAAAGAGTGCTTATGCATTTTCTTTTTCCTAGGTGAGTAACTGAAGGTTAACAGAATTCCTGGTTGTCAAGTATGCTTAATGCTTTTCTGTAGTATGCTGTGGGTAAGTAAGAAAAATATTATATATTATTTTGTTTGTTGTTTTTTTTTTTAAAGGAGCACATAAGAAAAAATGAGTAATTGGTAATAATTTCTGGAATGGTGTTTTAATCAGCATCATAATTGGCTACTATATTAACACTACGTAAAAACCTGCAATGGATTTGAGAAGGTATTTTATAGGGAGAAGCTTGCGTGGTAGGCATTACTCAGTTTCACAGAATTTTCTGGCTGTTCTGTCCTTTTGTCGTTTAAATTATATGTTTAGGGTGGAGTTGAAAACTTTGAGAAGTTTGTAGATATGAAAATATTTTTGTTTCTAAAGGAACAAGTGTACATGAAAGTAGACTAAAATTCACAGTTATACAAATTAATTTAGGAAATTATTCCACAGATTCAGAAAACTGTGTTGTGCTTGTGGCTACTACATTTATGACTAAACATGTTGTATTTTGAATTTTGCTCATGGTCAACATTAGGCTTAGGGGTTACGTTGGTTCCGCAGAAGTTGTTAGGAAATTTTTTGTTTCTGGTATAATACTCCCTAGTTGTGATTTACTCCTTAGTTGTCAATTCCATCTTTCATATGTTTGTTGTAACTAGAAAAAAAAGTATTTTTTTTCTGAAACACTTTTAAACAGAGTGGTTAACTTATACTGGTTTTACTTTTTATCAGCAACTGGGTGTATGATCAGAAAAACCAGAAGTAAAGGCTTTTGTTGTAATCCTGGCTCTACTGGAATGCATTGTACAACATTACCAGCAACTCCAGTGGCCACAGTTGCTTCCATTGGAAATGTCTTTTATATCGGTCAGAAAATTAATGAAAACACAGCTGTACGTAAATACATTAAAGCTCTTCAAACCTGTAAAAATCTCAGTTCTGACTTCACATAAATTGATATTTATTTAAATTCTAGATAAAAGACTTAGTTTGTGAGATTAATGTTTAAAGCCTGCAGTGTTAACTTAGTGATTCTTTTTTCTGCAAGTAACAGTGTAGTGTGAACACGGATGCCTGGATTGTCAAATGCCCGCTTGGTTTAAGTATTTTTAGAAAGAAGGAAGTGTTTAAAATATGCCTTAGACATTGTTCTCTTAGATTCTCTTGGAAGCCTGATATGTGCTCTGCCAGTAACGCTTTTCTGCTTTATATGGTAAAACTAAAAAGCATGGGTTTATTCAATGATACTTGTACAGTAATATTGTTACAACATGAAAATAGCATACTTCTAGGAGAGGAGAATTTTGAGATGTTATTTTAAACTTGAAAACTTAAAAAAAGTTCATTCAAAGAATGCTGAATAGTACCATATGATGCACAGTATGTGCAGAGAATACATGAGTACAGAAACACTTAATAATCATGCATTCAAAGCTTCAAGGCAGAAAATTTATATTAAAAATGTAGTGAATGAGGCTGATTCAGGATGCCTGGCAGTCATTTTGCTGTGGCTTCCTTACTTTGCCTCTACCATTGTTCATCAAAACCCTGACTGTTACTCTGCAATTAAGCTATTATACTTTTTCTTTAAATGTTAAAAAAAAATCTCTACGAAAGATGGAGGGAAGGTTACATAGATATTTTGTGTATTCAGATATGTCTGGTTTTATATTCTTAGGTAGCAAGTTAACTTTTCAATAACTAATAAAACACACTTGAAGTTCAGATGTCTTGTGAAAACAATAGGCAGTGGTTTTTCTCTCATTTGAAAACCTTCTTTTTAAAAAAACTTGTCCTATCAAATCTCAGACTATTTACTTCAATTGAAATACAGAGAATAAAGTGATAAGCCTCATGGAAGTGAATGGAAATCTTGCTTTCAAGAGTCAGTAATTCAGTCCATATGAAATTATTCAGTGTTGTATTATTTTCATTCAGTGATTCCTTAGATAATAGCTACAATGTATAGAATTCTGATTGAACCAAACTTGATTCAAATGTGAATGTAGTTTGCAGACTTCAGAGGTATTTCATATTCATTTCCAACTACCTGGATATGTAAATCTACCAAATGAAGTAACTGAACTTTAGTTTATTGTCTGTTCGCTGTATCAGTTCTGTTGTTGGGAACTATTCACAGTTGCATGTATCTTTACATATAAATAAGCTTAAAGCAGATTCACAAGAGGAAATATTGAGGTCGTGCGTTTAAATACTAGGCTGGATTCTATCTAGAAGCTTAGATTTGAAAAAGGTAGTCCAGGAAAAAGAAAATTAATGTGGAATGCAAAACCAGTTTATTCCTATATCAGTAATTTCTAACATAAAAACGGTATTTCAAAAAATCTCAAATTTTTATGGCAGCATTAATTAGCTATTGGAGAAGCCTCTGACAGTATAAGAATAGTCCCAAAATATTGGTGACTTACATCTCTTGAATGTAGAATAGATTGTGTTCTTCTTATATGTTCTATAGACATAATCTGAATTGCATTTAATGAATCTCAAAAGCAAAAGGAAGGGAAGTTTTAACTTAGATGTGTTAATAAACAGTATTAGTAACAAATCAGTTTGAAAATACCAATGCTGTTTTTGCTGCTACCTGATGAAGTAACTCTACAAAATGTCGAGGGATAGAGTCTGTTCCCTAAATATAGAATTCTGTACATAAGACGAGCTATATTTTAAAATTATAGCTGCCTTAAAAAGTTTCTGCAGGAATGGTGTCTTCTGACATCTTGATTAATTACAACAGCTTTGTTTACATGCTAAAATTATTCTTTATATCTTTGAGTAGGCTTGTGCTATGAATTACAGCAGTAATGGAAAACACTTGCTTTTGTAAATATTGGAAACATTCTATTGCACGGTTTTTTGGGTTTTTTTTGGGGTTTTTTTTTTTTTTTTTTAGAAAAAATTGTAACTTCCATTTCTGTAGCCAGGTTGATATTAAAACTTGACATGAACTCTTAGTTTATAGTTAAAACTGATTAGATCTTCAGTTCTATAAGAACAAATCAGAGCATATCCATTCTTCCACCCAACTGTTCATCCTCTGCCTCTTCCCCTAGCCCTCTGAGATTGTCTTATGGTGTTAATTGAACCATAAACTGCCTGAATCTAAAAATGACTGCTGAAAATAGGAGCATCTTCCAAAATCTTTTCATGAACAGGTTTCAAATTCAGCTGACGCAAAAGCAGGCATTACACTTCCTATCAAAAAACAGAGGCATTGCATTCATGCTGTCTCTCCTGCAGCTATGAAATCAAGGTACAACCAAACTACACAATTTATGAAGTACCTCAAAAATTCCAGCAGTCAGAACCATGTCTAATGAAAAAGGTGTGTTTATAATACAGCTTGATAAAGGATTTTCCCTCACATGCAGGTAACTTTAATACTTCATTATTTGTCCCAGTTTGAGATGAAATTTGAATTTAGTAGGCTTTTGAGCACTATGAGTATGCCTTGGTTTATTCTGGTTGAAGGTAGAATAAACTGAAGAAATAAGTAGTCTAGTGTTTTGATAACTTGTTACTTATTATTTTCCTCTTGGAGCTTTTTAATGGGGGTTTTGTTTTTGGTTTTTTTTTTGGGGGGGGGGGTGAGGTTCTTTTTTCTTTCCAGACAAACATGCATTACTCATTTAAAACAAAGACTATTTTTTACCCTTTTATTTGTAGGGCAAATAAATCCTTTAGAATGTCTGCATTGTACTTCAAAGTGAGACAGTAAAATAGGAAGTCTAACACTTTAGACTTGATAGATTTAAGTTTCTTTGATATGGAAGTACTACTTGTGGAGCATTTTTGAGATATCAGCAATTGCAAATCAAATTATTTATTCAATAATATCTGCAAATCTTGTGAAACTAAGATCAATTTGAAGCTTATCTATACACTTTGTAGGGGACAGTTCTTGGCACCAGATTTGGAAATATCTTTAGTATCCTTAAACAAAAGCTGTTCTTTTGTCATTTCTTTAAATGCTTTTTTTGGTAATATCTACATATTCAGAAGAAGGTCTGTGTAGTGTGCTTAAAATCACAGATTTTGTACCTTCCAATTGCTGGTTTGTGTATCAAGTGTGGTTTTCTTCTTTGAATTCTTTTTTATTACCTTGATAAATTTTCTGTATATGCTAGATAGAATCTAGCATCAATGGTAATTCACAGTGTGGATTAACACACCTCAAATTTCAGGTGGGTTTGTAGTGTTCCATTGAAAGATGACAAGTTAGCCTTTAGAAGGCAAGTTAAGTGGCATGAAGACTGCATTTAAATAAGGCATACTACCTGTTTGTGTGTATGTGAAAATGATTCTGTCTGGAGTTTCCTGTACGTGGTATTTGCTATTAAGTGGATCACTTGAGGGCAGCCCAGGGAGAAATGGAAAACGTATGAGCAGAACAGCTAAGTATGGCAGATTGGTGTGAACAAAACATTAGGAAGAATCATTTAGTCAAGCTGAATATCCGAAGTGGAGGCAATAGCAACTGAAAATGCATATGCATCAGCTGACAGACAAGGCTCAAGCCTGGAAAGCTGGGATGTCTATAACAGCAGCAATTAAGAATGGGAGCAAGCAAGGCTAGAAGAGTATCAGCATCTGGGTTAGGAACAGGAGTGGGCTCTGGGGCTGGATGGGGCAGGGCTGAGGATAAAAGTACAGATGAGGGGTGAAGGGAGAAACTTAAGCCAAGCGGTGAGCTGCCCCATGTAAAACAGGGATTGAGGCAGCTTCGCATACTTGGGGGGTTGGGAATACAAGCTGGCATGCTCCAGAGTGGTCTTTGCCCTCCACTGCCCTGGAAGGTTGATTCTGGCCAGTGGCATGGGATGTGCTGCAGCTTGTTGGCCAAGTGGGCCAGGCAGGGGCAAAGAGCATGCCGAGTTCAAGTTTAAAGAGAAAAATAGACAGCGTGGGGTTTATGATAGCTCTGCAGAAGGAGTTCATGTTTATTGCTAGTAGCTTTGCACATAGGTGTGTGACACTAAATATTTTTCCGTATCAAAGCTACCATGTAATGACAGCCTGCATTAAGCAGAATAATTACGAAGAGAAACTTGCAAAGATTTGTCATGTCTACAGCGTATTTCTATGCAGTGAATGGAAGCTGTTGCTAGGGGCACAATGTACTTTGTCTATGATCCGCAATTTAATTGAACGTCTTGTTATGTTTTTGTTTTATTACTTATAGCACAGAAAATATGCTACGTGACTTCCAATATAAATAAAATGTATTATCCTTCATTCAGCTTGCAAAATACAGTGCTGTGCAGGAGTAAGGTGATAGTAAGGAGAAGGCAGGGAGGGAACATTAGCTCACTGAGAATGGTATTCACTGGGAGGTAAAACAGTGCTTGATATAAAGGCTCTTGATTTGATGTTAAAGGAATAAAATAAGTAAAAATCTTTGGGTTTTTTTTTTTTTTTTTTACTTCAGAAGATATGCATCTTCCAGAAGACAGAAGGTAACCTTCTGCCTGGGTTAGCTCAGGAAAGGCAGCTGAGCAATTGAACTGCCACAGAATGTCTTGAATTGAAGTTGCTTGTTCTTGCAGGTAAACTCTAGTCCAGTTTGTACTATGGATAGAATCAGGATAGAATGAAAACTACTAATTTATGAAGTTGCCAGTTTGGACAGCCTCTCTGGCTACCTGGATGCTCTTTTCCATGATGCTCACACATTTGTTCAGTGGAGACAAGTACAAAGCAAAATCGGCTGATTTACAGAACTGTGCTAACTAGGTGCCCATTTCAGTGATGGTGACTTTTCTGAGTGATCTGTTATTTCTGCCCACATTCCTCACTCCAGGCTCTTTCTATTCTGCTACGTTACAGCTTTCATCTAGGGAAGCCCATTTTCTTCATTCTCAACTGCCTCCTATGCCTTACTTTATATGGATTATTTGGGGGGGGGAATTTGTGTGTGTGGTTTTTTTTTGTTTGGTTGGTTGGTTTTTGGGGTTTTTTTGTTTGTTTTTTTTTAGGAAAGAAGTGCAAATTAACATCTTCTGCAAGAAATGAGAGAAGACTCATTCAGGTTATTTCTGTCCAGGAATGTCTGTGCAGTCTCCTTTTTTTTTTTTTTTTTTTTTTTTTTGTATAAATAGTTAAAAATGTGTGAGGCCACACAGAAAGATGGATTAGAGAAATAATTTAGTAGTTTCGTTATTTGCACTGTGTGTGGAAGCTTTGAGACAAATATTGTTTTAGGAAGTGCCAAGTGCTTCAACAGGAAACACAGAGACTTTCTGGAGAATAGTCAGTAGTAGCAGGCAACTTGTGTGTATATGGAGACCTGAGGTTCAAGTGCTGCTTCTATGTCAAACAGAAGAGGAGCCAAAACATGGTTCTTCTAAATGCAAGGTGAGGATCATAAGCAATGTGCTCTTAATGTTGGTGTGGTGTAGTGTTCTCAGTGCTTTTGGCCAGAGATCGGCCAAATCTAGTTTGGATTAGAGAAATATTTTCTGAACTGTTACGTTTTCCAAAATAACATTAACAACAGTAAAAATTACTAGACTTTGATAAATAGTACTTTTTGTTCTCAGAGTTGGTTTTCTTTCTGGAAAATTCATGATTGATTCCAATCTTGCATTTCAACAACTCTAGTAAAATTTTATATGGAGGTTTATCTTCCTATCCTACTATGCTATAGATACAGTATGTCCAGTATTGTATATCTCTTAGCTTTTAAATCTTAACATTAGAACAGTTCTTAAATATTTTTTATTATAAAAATATTTTAGACTTTTCCATAATATTTGTAGTTACCTACATTGGATTTATTTTTTGCAGGCTTGTAACCATGAGCTAAAAATGGAAAACTATAAGCAACTCAATTTTGTTGGGTCAGTGTCATCCAGGTCCCTGATTTCTTACATATAATCTCTTCTAACAGGTAGTTAGTGTCTTATCCTAAGTACCCAGTTAAAGTCTGTCTAGTAAGCACGTCTGTAAAACCACAGTCAATGAGATGTGCTTTAATTTATCGTCAAATCAATGACATAATTGTGTTATGTAAGTTACTGTTTAGGTCTATATAGCTTCCAGGAAAGGAGAAAAATGAAAATCATTATCCAATATCAAGAAAACTGAGAGGCCTACACTTTTTATTTATGTGTAGCAAACCTAGTTAAGGTTCAGATTTTTTCTCTGATATAGCTTTGCTTAGGTTTTGTGGTGTGGTTTTTTTCTTGGTTTGGTTTTTTTTTTGTTGGTTTTGTTTTTTGTTCTTTTGTTTTTTATTTTATTTTATTTTGCCAGGTGGTTTTACTGACATTTTTTTCCCTACTAAACAAGCTGGATGAATGGGATTGTTTTACTTACTGCTATTTTAGGGAAGTAATAACAGGTTTCAGACATGAATGTGTTCTCTAATATAGTCCATTAAACAGAATGAAAACCAATGCCCTTTTTGATGATATTGTGTATGCTCTAATAATAAAATGTTACCCTCTGATTGTGAATATATTCAGGAAAATTGTTTTGAACTCAGTCTGGTTGAATAAAAGCACTGACATACAGTCAGATGCATTTACTGAACTGGATTCAGCATAAGGAACTTATGAGTTTTTTATGGGAGATGCATGCAAAAAGCTAAGTAAGTGACCCTGTGTAAATCTAGTTTGTTATTATTTTGCATGATCATACTTTGAATACTTAGAACTCTTACTGGTAGGAGGAGGTACTTTTCAAAGTGAATTAGTATTACCCCTCCTTGAAAGGTAAATTATGCTAGTTATAGACTATTTCATTACTCTTTATTAGACATTTACTATTTCTTTTTTGTCCTTAGAATGAAATGACTGCACTTGATGCAGTGCTATAAATTTATATAATGCAATTATACTTACTTGTCATATGCTGTAGCTTCTTAATACAGCACCCATAATCTATCAATAGGAACCCTTAATGTGAAAATTAATGTTAACATATTTTCTGCTTTTGCTGTCTTTTTTCTCTACAAATTCTGACATGTTCTTTTCTAACTTTCTGATTTGCTTCTTCCCACTTCATCTTTTAGGCTTTGTAACAATTCTCCTTCTACTATTTATTCCTCATTGTTCTCACCGCAAATTTTAATTTTCCTTTCTCCTTTTCTATACATGTTAGCTTTATTTTCTTGACTGCTTTGTAGTTTCACTGGACAGTAGGAAGAAGTAATTGAGACTTTGATCCTACAGTAAGCAATTCTCTCATTCTTAGTGACTCTCCGTACAGAATAAAGCTGCATAGTATTACACTTATTTTATGGATTAAGTAGTGCTAAAATGTTAATGCTGAATAATTAGTAAGTTTAAAAGTGATCTTAACTTGCTTGGTCCAATGGCAATCAGCAATTGTACTTTTTTTTTTTAATTTATTTAAGCTGCAACAAAAATATTAGGACACTTGACAAGTCAAAGTCTAATTTGAAAAGTTTCTCCTATTACTTTTAGATGTAGAGGTGATCGTTTTCTGGTTTGGTTGTTTTTTAATATAAGAAAATTCTTGCTTGAAGGTCTTTTGGGTGGAAAAAGTTAGTCAAAATGAGCTAAAACCTCTTATTACTACTGCTTCTGATGAATAATTTTATTTCCTTGAAGGTAAAATAAGACAAATTCATTAAAGAGTAGAAAAGTAAAACTAGAAAATGCAGCTTTTATTTATGCACTGACCTATTTGCAGATGTTATGCTAGAGTAGCAAAAGCTTAGCACATGGATTTTACTACCCACTAAATGCCAAGGCACACACTTGCCAAGATCAATCCGTTTTAGGGTACAGACTAATTATTTCTCTAGCAGTAAATGTAGTTGTTTAAAATGGTTGCCACCTTACTAGTGATTACCACCTTTGCAGTTGAATTAATGGGTTGTCTGAGTGTTGTTGTTCAAATCACAGTATGGCTCCTAGCAAATCCAAATAACTTTGTGCTGAAATGACCAGATTCAGTAATGAGCATCTGGTGCAGTAAGTTTTCAATCATTCCAGCTAGCTATGCCAGAATTCATCTTTCTATGCCCTTAGTCATCGATTTTGCCGGGCTTTTTGCTCATTGACTCACGACAGTGTTGCAATAGAAAGTCTTGACTAGGTAAATCAAAATCCTTTTTAGAAACGTAGTCAAGGAATGAAAAGATGAAAAAAAAGGAAGAAATAAATCAAGGAAAATCTGAGAAAGGGCAAAAATGCTGGTGTCAAACTCCAGATCATTTTCAGAAAGCAGCAGAAATCAATAGAAGCTTCAAGTGCTTTGAAAACCTCTGTATCCCTCTCTATGGTTTGTTTGATCTGGACTTCGGACAGAAGTGTCAAAGACAAAACAATTGTTCCTCAAATCCCAAAAGCTGACCGAATGGCAAGAAGGGTCGTATTTCTTCCTAATTTTAGTTCTGTTTTCATCAATGCTAGTATAATTTTTTCTGTTTACATCTCGTATAAAATGCCAAATTCACAGTGTGCAAAACAGCCCACTCTTTCATCCCTTGATTCACTACTTGGGCCACTTTTTTTGTACACTTGGATCATGGATTTCTGCTAGTACGATGCTTTTGTTACCATTGTTATTTCATCATTTTGAACTCAGTGGGTTTCAATAGAATAATTCAGTCTATCATTATTTTTTCTGTTTGTTATGGAGAATTTTGAGTAATACCAAACTGAATAGTACAGGCTAGTAGTAGCTGTGCCAGATTTCTGGCTCTGTAAAGTGATGTTCTCTACCAGCTTTGACAACACAAAATCATGCTGTGCATTCATTTCATGTGACATCCCAGAGAGAAATGATACCTTTCTTTTGCCTTCCTTTTCTTTTAAATTAAGATTTATTCTGCAAATAAATAAGTCAAAGGAGGCTGATGCTTTCCATGCCATAGTGAACTCTTTAAGAAGATTATTCTCTTATGCTGCAGTAATCTGTTTTGGATTAGACATTTGGTAAATACTCCCTAAAGCAGCACACAGTAGTTGGTAATGTCAAGAGGTTTTTCAGCTGTGTTTTGGATTTTTTTTGGTGTGGTGGTTTTGGGGTTTTTTTTTGTTGGTTTTTTTTTTTAATATTGGCATGTTTTATTATAAAAGTGGACTAGTTTTAAGACATTGAATATTCTTTGTATCATCAAGACATGATTAATTCTTAAATTTTGTATAAATGTTTCGTATACATTTGCATGCTTCCATATTCTGTTCTGAATGTGTAACTACCAGCTCTCACTGGAAAATCTCAAACAGCTTTCTGGTACCTTTTTACTTAGCAATTCCACTAGATTTGGAAATGTGAGGGAAACTGATATTCTTAATTCTGGTAATTGTCAAATTTAGCCTGTCCATCACTGATAGAAAGACCTTCAGGTGTGGTTTTTCGCTTTTGATTTTAGTTTTGAACACATGTACATGGTACATACATACACATAATGAATTATATGAAGTGTATTTTTTGAAGGATGCTTTTTTAGTCTCCTCTTTTTCACTCCTCATTTGGCATTCTAAACTTATGCTAGCAGCTACCAAACAGCTTTTCTATTGTTTGTTTGGATTTTTCTTTTTGTTTTAAATAAAGAAGAAAGAGAGGGAAGTTGGATGGTTTTGCAAATGCTGTACTGAAAAGATTGAAGAAAAACCCCAACAGTTCTTTCTTTTGTGACTTAAACATTGCAAAATTCAGCAGTTGTACTTCCACTCCATCGCATTAAAGAATTGCTGTCCATTGCATGAATGGACTTCTCAGTTTCTTAAAAAGCTGAGAATACAATTACCCACTGGGTTCCTTCCGTAAATCACTTCTGTGCACTACACCCAGGGAGGTTTCTTAGCAAACAATGACTACTGCAGTTGCTTGCAGACCTCTTCCTTTAACATGCAAGCGCAAACAAACATGCAGTTTGACACATCCATCTGTAATTAAAATTTTATATATGAATATGTGGCAGACACCTCTTAGTGACTTTGGAATACATTTAGTTTTGAATGAATTGGTGTTATTACATTCTAAAAGATCTTGCATTATTTGCACTGCCTATGAACAGACTTGCATGCTGTTGGCTGAAAATATACTTCACCACTTTTTCCCTAATAATCTGAAAGAAAGGTACTTGAAAGACAGGAGATCCCTCTGATTTATAGATTCAGGATGCCTGGGGGGTCCTTTAATATCAAGGTCATTATACCTCAGTGGCCTGTGGTTCAGTCTATCAAAAGAAAAGGGGTATTAAGACAGCCTGAGGTCTGCTGACTGTTTCCTGTATAGGCTTTGTTATAGTATTTGGGAGATAAAATCATTTGGAAAAATGCCTCATAAAGTGTCAGAGACACAACAAAAGGATTCATTTGAAAATTGGTTTGGCCCCAAGACTGATGCTTGCCCTCCCAAGATGGGAAAATAAACCAAATTAATACTTTTCTTCTGGAGTAATTTATTAAAGAATAGCAAAGCTTGGGTATGTAGGGAAATCAATTTTTAAGTGAGTAACTTCTTAAGAAGTATTTACCTCTGATGGCTACTAAATGGTAGTTTTAAGCTCCTAAGATGTACTATATTGTAAATAATTGTTCATAAAGAAGAGGTTATAAGACTATAAGTGAAACTCAATAAAGTGGCTGAGAGCATTCTTTCTGAAGAATAATTGATGTTTTTATTGAATAATGAAAATGATCTCTCGGCACAGATAATATGCAGGACTCTTTAACTGCTCTTTCTCTGCTTCTTTGAGACCCATGTATTGCTGGTCTTTTTTAGCAGTCCATATTTTCATCATTATGAAGGATAACGGAAAACTTCCAATCACCATGTGTGTATAGGAGGTGGCTGGTGTTTGAGACTTACAAAGCTTTTATGAGCAGTAGAAATTTTGGCAGAGGGGTAGTGCCTGCAGGAATTAAGGGCTCCTTCAGAATGGGTTGACAGCTTGCAACACAGAGAGCAGTAGTCTTGAGTTGTAGGGGAAGGTAACTTGGAGACTAGCACCACTGACTGACTCTCTTGCTTAGCTAATGCATTTCTGCACCTGTAGCCAGTGAAGTTTTATTCGAAAAAGCCCCTGGAATACTTCTAATTCTTGAATCATCTAACATTGGCTTCACTCTGGTAGTGCCTTGGGAAATCTAATTGCTAGCAGCTTCTTAGAGGTCAATATTATAGATTGCTTTTTACAGAAAGATCAAGGAAAAGATCAAGCTGTACTTCTTATTTGAAGATGGGAGGAAGGAAGGACACGTAGGAAAGGGCAGGGAGCTCAATAAGAGAATGTGATCTGCACACTGGAGCACTGAAACAACTTTTCATCATAACATGGTATTTGAGGATGGTGTTCCAGAAATAAAGCCCAAGGATGAAAACAAAATGGAATAATTAAACACTGGCTACCTCTAGGACCGTGAGCTCTGTTAAACAAACAATTTCTGATGGAGGAAAAAAAGTATTATTGTAAAACTTTGTCATGTCTTGTTATACAAACAATTTTATTTTTGTTTATTTTCTAAGTCCAGCCTATATTTTGAAGCTCAGTTATATATATATATATATATATTAATTGAAAACAATTTAGATCCTGTTAGTTTTTGAGGAAGTACCTCTACCAAGTAAGTTTTGTGTTTGATATGACAAATGTAAGGCATACATAGATGTACTGAACACTTTTGTTGAAAACAACGATGACAGCAAAAATGAACTAATACTTCATCTATTTCTTTATAAAACTATGAGAAATACCTTATTCTGCAAATCAGACTTTGAGTATGTGTCTTATTTTCTTGTATTTCTTCTTTAATCTCTGAGTTTTTCAGTCCAGTTACTGTGTGAGTGCTTTAAGTAACTAATATGAGTTGAATACTTAGATTATTGAGTGCACCCTCAGCAAGTTTGCAGATGACACCAAGTTGGGAGGGAGGGTTGATCTGCTCGAGGGTGGGAAGGCTCTACAGAGGGATCTGGACAGGCTGGATTGATGGGCCGAGGCCAATTGTATGAGGTTCAACAAGGCCAAGTGCCGGGTCCTGCACTTGGGTCACAGCAACCCCAGGTAACGCTACAGGCTTGGGGAAGAGTGGCTGGAAAGCTGCCCGGCAGAGAAAGACCTGGGGGTGCTGGTTGACAGCCAGCTCAATATGAGCCAGCAGTGTGCCCAGGTGGCCAAGAAGGCCAACGGCAGCCTGGTCTGTATCAGAAATAGTGTGGCCAGCAGGAGCAGGGAGGTGATTGTCCCCCTGTACTCGGCACTGGTGAGGCTGCACCTCGAGTACTGTGTTCAGTTTTGGGCCCCCCACTACAGGAAAGACATTGAGGTGCTGGAGCGTGTCCAGAGAAGGGCAGCCAAGTTGGTGAGGGGCCTGGAGCACAAGTCTTATGAGGAGTGGCTGAGGGAACTGGGGTTGTTTAGCCTGGAGAAAAGGAGGCTGAGGGGAGACCTTATCGCTTTCTACAACTACCTGAAAGGAAGTTGTAGTGAGGTGGGTACTGGTCTCTTTTATCAAGTAACTAGTGATAGGACGAGAGGAAATGGCCTCAAGTTGTGGCAGGGGAGGTTTAGATTGGGTATGAGGAAAAATTTCTTTGCTGAGAGGGTTGTCAGGTATTGGACCAGGCTGCCCAGGGAAGTGGTTGAGTCACCATCCCTGGAGGTATTAAAAAAATGCGTAGACGAGGCGCTTCAGGACATGGTTTAGTGGGCATGGTTGATGGTTGGACTTCATGGTCTTGAAGGTCTTTTCCAGCCTAAATGATTCTATGATTCTATGAATATTAGGCAGTATTGGTAAGTAAATAAAGTGAGCATGTAGCATAGGTAAAATAAGGTCACATGATAGTGTTTTTTGGACATACTTCGTTCATGAGTGCCTTCACTTCCCGTTATCTGAGGCTGTATTAAAAGTAAACAAAGTAGCAAACTGAAGGTATGAGAGAAACCAGTTGTTCTGCAGAATCTGTTGGTGTCTTGGCTTTGTGTGGCAAGGTTTTGGTAGCAGGGGGGGTTACAGGGATGGCTTCTGTACGAAGCTGCTGGAAGCTTCCCCTGTGTCCGACAGAGCCAATGCTAGCCGGCTCTAAGACGGACCCGCCACTGGCCAAGGCCGAGCCAATCAGCGATAGTGGTAACGCCTCTGTGATAACATTTTTAAGAAGGAAAAAAGTTGGGACAGACGGGAAACGGCAGCCGGAGAGAGGAGTGAGAACATGTAAGAGAAACAACCCTGCGGACACCAAGGTCAGTGAAGAAGGAGGGGGAGGAGATGCTCCAGGCGCCGGAGCAGAAATTCCCTGCAGCCCATGGGGAAGACCATGGTGAGGCCGGCTGTCCCCCTGCAGCCCAGGGAGGTCCATGGTGGAGCAGATATCCACCTGCAGCCCGGGGAGAGAGGACCCCACGCCGGAGCAGGTGGGTGCCCGAAGGAGGCTGTGACCCCATGGGAAGCCCCTGCTGGAGCAGGCTCCTGGCAGGACCTGCGGATCTGTGGAGAGAGGAGCCCACAGAGCAGGTTTTCTGGCAGGACTTGTGACCCTGTGGGGGACCCACGCTGGAGCAGTGTCCTCCTGAAGGACTGCACGCCGTGGAAGGGACCCATGCTGGAGCAGTTCGTGAAGAACTGCAGCCTGTGGGAAGGACCCACGCTGGAGAAGTTCATGGAGGACTGTCTCCCGTGGGAGGGACCCCACGCTGGAGCAGGGGAAGAGTGTGATGAGTCCTGTCCCTGAGGAGGATGAAGTGGCAGAAAATAACGTGTGATGAACTGACCATAAACCCCATTCCCTGTCCCCCTGTGCCGCTGGGGGGGGGGGGGGGGGGGGTTGGTAGAGAATCCGGGAGTGAAGTTGTGCCCAGGAAGAAGGGAGGTGTGGAGGGAAGGTGTTCTGAGATTTGGTTTTCTTTCTCATTACCTTACTCTGGTTGATTGGTAATAAATTGAGTTAATTTTCCCCAAGCTGAGCCTGTTTTGCCTGTGACGGTATTTGATGAGTGATCTCTCCTGTCCTTATCTCGATCCACAAGCTCTTTGTTATATTTTCTCTCCCCTGTGCAGCTGAGGAGGGGGAGTGATAGAACAGCTTTGGTGGGCACCTGGCAACCAGCCAGGGTTAACCCACCACAGTTGGCTGGTTAGTAGCTTAAGTATTTCAATTTATATAATCAAAATTCCAGAATAATCTATTCATTAAAAAAATATTTGATAGATACCGAACGCCTAAGTTCTTTGAGTTCTTCAACATGACCAGGCAAGCTTTGAGTTGGATTTCTGTAGAAAATGTCTGCAGAATACTATAAAAATTGAGTTTCTAAACTCTGTTATCTGTCTGAAAACTAGTACTTGTAGAATGGCTTGATAGAACATAGACGAAGAGGCTTGTGCTACTTTTTTGTTTTTTAACTTTTATAATGAGATAATGGAAGTTGATATAAATTTAGTTCACTTTTGGGGGATAATTTAATATAAAGAGGTCTGTTTTATTGACCATTTAATAAAACACTGGTCAACACAGCAATAACACTGTAGTATCATAATTCTAAAAGTATATTTTATTATCACCTAGTAATTTTGACTCTCACTGCAGTTTTGAGGTAACTGCAGTGCTAATCCTGGACCTAAATTGCCACTGTGTGGCAGCATCTAGTCTTTTACACCTTGTTCCTGTTTTTTCACAGTCCAACCTGGCATAATTACTGTAGCAGCTTCTCATTTGCAAAAATGAGGCGGGGAGTGAGAGGTTGGAGATGGATACCATGCTCTCACATCATTGCCTTCCTGTGGCTGTTGTTGCAGTCTCTTTTTCCCCAGTGCCCTGTCCCACTAAAGTTGTTGTGTGTTTATAGGACTGGTGACTTCTGTGGTAGGAAGAGGGAAAGGAGGGGAGGTGGGTTGGAATAGGGGATGTGGTGGTGAAGGAGAGATGAGTGGTAGGAAAGTCTCCCAGCTCTACTTTTCAGTACAGTGTTTGGTCAAGCCCTCACCTTCATCCTTCCTTTTCTGCTGCCCAGTCAGAACTGAAGGGGGGTTAGAGCCACATCCCATGCTCCCCCAGAACTTCACCAGAAGATTTCTTAATATCAAGATGTACGATTCAAATTTGTGAGCTATTATGAATAAAAAAAATTGTAAAGAAGTGTGTTTTTTCAGTTTGCATAAACTTCGATTTGAGAAACTGTTGTGGTTTAAGCCCAGCTGGCAACTAAGCCCCACACAGCCGCTTGCTCATTCCCCCCTGCAGTGGGATGAGGTAGAGAACTGGAAGAGTAAAAATGAGAGAACTTGTGGGTTGAGATAAAGACACATTAATAGGTAAAGCAAAAGCCACGCATGCAAGCAAAGCAAAACAAGGAATTCATTCACAAGTTCTCATCAGCAGGCAGGTGTTCAGCCATCTCCAGGAAAGCAGGGCTCCATCATGTGTAACGGTTACTTGGGAAGACAAAACATCATCTTTCCAAACATCACCCTCTTCCTTCTGCTTCCCCCGGCTTTATATGCTGAGCATGATGTTATATGCTATGGAATATCCCTTTGGTCGGTTGGGGTCAGTTGTCCCAGCTGTGTCCCCTCCCAACTCCCTGTGCAGCCCCAGCCTACTCGCTGGTGGGGTGGGGTGAGAGGCAGAAAAGGCTTTGGCTCTGTGTAAGCACTGCTCAGCAATAACAAAAACATCCCTGTATTATCAACACAGTTTTCACCACAAATCCAAAACATAGCCCCTTACCAGCTACTATAAAGGAAATGAACTTTATCCCAGCCAAAATCAGCACAGAAACTTAAGTCTTCAAGGGACTCATAATAAGCAAGCATGTGAAAGGTGATAGGTTTAAAAGGATTGGCAGGACATGTAACTGGATAATACCGCAGCTCATCAGCACTCTACAATGAACTTTGTCTCCATTAAAGCCTGAAAGCCAGAAATGTAATGGGTCAGTAAGGAAAAAACAAGAGTGAAACAAGACCATCATTGGTATCTTGGGTCCCTGCAGAAACAGGATCCGTGTTAGGTAAATCAGAGATCATCTTGGGAAGGACCAAACACCACACTGCAGGGGAGGACCAGTTCTGCTAGAACCACCTTGGTGAAGGCAGGGAACTCTTTTTTTTTTTTTTTTTTTAATATTGTTGTCAGTTGGAGTGCTTTCCTGGATGTTTGGTACATGTTGCTTATTAGCAGTGTGTTATCTTACTGTCTGAGTTTTGATTAAATCCTCTTTAACTGAATGAACATTTTTCCATTTGCCATTTTGTTCTAATTATCTTTGAGCAATGCATCTTAAATAATGCTTCTCTTTAAGACAAATATTTTGCAGGTACAATGATCGGTTAAAAAACACTAGGATATTATACTATGAGTTTTGTCACAGGTACCGTACTTACTGACTTAACTACATTAGCATTTATTGTGCTGTAATGATTTCTTTTCCTGCTTGTCCAAATAACCTTTTGTATTTTATGTGTATATGTTTTGACTGGCACTGGATATTTACTCTAATATGCATTTTAATACTTTATAGAACAATGAAAAGAAAAGGATGATGATATTTATGAGGAAAGACAAGAAGTTTTCACTACACTTTATCATTTATAATTTTTCTTTTATCTTAGAAAAAGACAGAAAAGCTGTATACCGTTCTAGAGTGGAGGCAGTAGAGTGTAGAACCACATGCCCCTGTCAAATTGATAGAGTGAAGATGTTGAGGGAGATAATGGAAGCTTTCTATTCAGTGAGGAGTGGAATAAAGAAACCATTTCTAGTCATTCTTCAGCATTGATTGCCTTTGTGCTTTAGGCTTAGATCAGAACTTGCACATAATAAAGAGAAAGTTTGAACAAATATGTAGATCCACTTTGGAAAATGTAGTTAGATGAAGCTTATCCTTTGGTGCGGAGAAATCATGAAAATATTTAACATTGAAATTAATGGTAGGTGATAACTACAGTGGTGATATACAGAGGAATAAAGTGCAGGCAGTAACTCTGATAAAAAGTAAAACATTTAGCGTGTAATGGAATAAATGGTCCCGTACAAAACATACAGTTCCAAGTTTCTTGTTTGACCTTATTGCAAGGAAACAAAGGGAATAAAATAAACCTACATTTCAGTTGTAGTAGTTCATACTGTTCTTTCTTTGGGACACATCAGGATTCACTTACATTTTCTTCACACCTGGCTGTATCAGTCAGAAAACACTTATGTATTCTACACGTGTTAATACCTTGCCTCTGCAATCTTCATTGCAACGATTAGTATATTAAATTAATCATTTAGGAATTTTATTATGCAACCTTCTGAAGTTTTAACGTACTGTAATTTTAAAGTAGTGTCATTATGGTTGCCTGCTGGGAATTTTACGTTTAATTTTCATGATGCTTTGGTATTCATTATTTATAGTTTAGAATTGTCCAGAAGACTGGATTTTGAAAGACTTTGTACAAGAACGTAGGAACACAGAGACTTAGAGTTGCAATAACTGAAAGCAAATGACATAAAAGAAAGTAATCAGAAGAGCTGCTGTTGTAACATATACAAGAATTTGCTGTTCTTGCATCAAAAACTGCAATAAAAATAAGATAAATGTTGAACGTTTTTCCATCTGTTTCCATTATTTCAAAAATAGTTGCTATTAATTGACAGTGTTTTTATTAGCCTGGGGTCAGGATTGTTCATTGTAATAAAAACAGTGGTGATTGCTGTAGCTGAGAATAAATTAGAATTTCTGAGAGTCACAGGTTTCAGACATTCATCAGCTTTCGACATTTTTACTGTAGAAGAATGAACATGTGAGTTGGTGTATAAGTAGAACAGAAAGCCACCTCAGTATTATGAAAAACAAAAACCACACCCCAAACCAAACAACAACACCACCCCCCCCCCAAACACCCCTTTGTTTACCTTTTTTTTACTAAGGGGTAGAGGGCAGAAGCAAGATTAGAAGAAAAGATTGCAGGTAGTGGGAAGAGAGACATTTTTACACCTAAAACTGGATTTAAACTGAGAAGGCTGTAAACCATAAAAGAAAAAATCTATACATGGGAAATTTTCATCAGTTTTATTACTCTTAGGGTGAAATATCCATTGAAGTAATTCAGATTTTTTAACTTATTCTGGACTATCTTTTAGTGGAAACAGTTCAACTGGTTTTTATGGTCTGTCTTTTCCTTTTCTCTTATTGTTACCCTCTTACGGGTGAAAACATTTTAAAAAATTGTAGAAGATACCAAAATTTTCTATAATTCAGTTTGTTAGTATGTTCACTAGTAAATCTATTTGTATGCTGTTCGTTTCAGTCTGACATTGGAAGAAGTAAGCTGGAGAAGTGGATGGCCAGAGGAGTTTCATGACTCTGTTCTCTACTTTAGCCAACTACTTAATGGGAGAATATAGGTTATTTGGGTCAATCTGATTTTGGCAGCATGCTTCAAAGTATTGTTTCTCATCTAAAGATGAAATTGTGAGTATGCATTTGCTTAATTTTAGGTACAGTTGGTTTTAATCCTGGCTTTAAGTCAGAACGATTTGGGCTCTGTCTCATTTGTATACTGGTCTTTTCTGTTTAACTGTCAATATTTGTCCTTCAGCTTTGCAACATTTGTTTTCATGTTTTGACTTCTAGGGTTCCTTCTCTTAATTTTAATTGAAAATTATAATGTTTCTGATAAGATTTAAGCCAAAGCAAACAAGCAGTATTTACAGTATAGACTGTAAATGCAAATGTCAGAAGGAAGGAATTTTCTATTAAAATCTCTCATTTTTTACAAAACTAGTTGTATTATATTATGGTAAAAAAACCTGTTTCACAACATTCTTTTCATTTTCTCAGAACTGAAGACAGTATTTAAAGGTTGTTCTTTATACCTAAATAGAGCCAGAATTTAAAAACCCAGTTGTTTCTTTCTGTATCTTTAGGGGCTCAAAGAAAATAGAATCATTATAGTGATATTTAAGATGAAACTGAATGCATAGATGATATGTTCTCAGGAGCTACACTGGCATTTAGTGTGAGTTAATACATGCTTCATATCACAGTGCCTAACCTGACTGGGTTGTAATTCACATTGATAAGTATAAACAGTTTACTATTACATTCTTTTTGTGTGAATCGAATTTGTGTATGTCCCTACACATTTGTTTAAATTTTTCATATCTCTTAAATCATTGTGTAGGTACAACCATCATGTATAAAAAAAATTATTCACTATATGGTTCCATTAATTAGTATTTTGTTGTATGCTAGCATATCTGTGTATATATGTTTGTGGATGTGTGTGGAATTAAATTATTAGCTTAAATCTAATTAGTTACTGTATCTAACTTCTACTTGAGAAGAAATTATTGAAAGTGCAAAACAAGCACTAGAAGCAGAAGCCTTTTTAGCATTGTAACGAATCATGGTTATGAGACAAAATATTTGTTGAAGATGTGATATGAATACTAAACAAGTGGCAATATAGTAATGGTAGCTAGTGCATTAGCCAGGAGTATCCGCTATCTTTGATACATATATATTTTTTTTTTTAAATACTTTCTTACCTTTCTCAATTTATTTTTTTTTTTTTACTGTTGTTTTAGTAAGATGTCCCTTCTACAGTAACAGCTACTCTGCAGGAGATTTGTAAGGTTCATCTTTATATAAGCCTAATTTGTGGAAAAGGTATTCATTGCTTATTCAAACAACACAAATATAGTAACAAATACTAGATAGTTCATATTTCAGGTGTTTTTATTGAATAGCTTCCCTGAAACGTTTCATAAAGTTTCCATCAATGTTGTCAGTTAGTATTGTTGAAGTAGTAAGATATATTGAAGAGTAAAGCATTATAGAAAAATAACACTGGATGAGATACTTGGCCTAATGTTGATCAACTTGAAATACAAAGAATCAACTTAGTGAAATCTTTCAGTGTGCAAGCAACAACCGAGGTGACTTGCCCTTTCTAATAGCCATTCAAGAATTACTTTAGTTGCTAACAGTAAGAGAAACAGCTATTTACTTCTCTGTTCTTACTCCATATTTTCTTTTGTTAATTTTAAACACTAGATAAATCCGGAGAATATTAGAATTGAAAGCGCTTATTAAATATCTGAACAGAAGTGAAATAAAAACAGTACATTAATTCATTTTGTGATATTGTGCTACTATATTTGTTAACAAGTTCGTCTTATTTTCAAGGGCAATCACAAAATTGCAGCCCTGTAACATTGTTCAGATAAGGCATTCACATAATGAAATTAGTTTCATATTGTGAAGAAGTAAAATGACAAAGGTTATGCAAAATCATAAAAATTCCAAATATTTAAATGGAGATAGCTATTCATAGCAAATACTGAACCTCCTTTCCAGAAGATTTGTCCCTTCTTTGATTTCTTGTAAATTGCTTAATTACCTGACTGGGGGGAGAGGGGGGAGAAGTAAGACTAACTTTGTTCTTGTAGTAATATTAGCCTTTTCATCATTTTAATGACTCACTGGCGGACATAACGTGTTGTGCTAGAGTCTAATATGTCTGTTATTTGTAATGACCAGAACAAGTATCACAACCTTAAAGTAAGCCTGAATTGGAAAACTAAATGAAATATCCTTTGCATAGGTAAGAAGAAAAAAAAGAAGTTTTGAAGTACAGAAAAAGGAAGACATATAAAATTTTCCGGTTTTCCTGGAGGAGGGGAGTACTGAGTTCGTTTTTGATTGATGTGGTTTTTTTTTTTTTTTTTTCTCTAGAGGTTAGCAAAGGGCCATTAGCAGTTACAGAATCTATCCTTAAAATCTATTGTTCAGAGGGTTAGCAACTTGATACCAACAGTGTTTCTCACTGCTAAAACATCTCCTCTTCCTTGGTTTGAGGGAAGGTCCCTCTGACAATCATTTCACTTCAAGATTTGTGAACTTTTATCGGTTTTAAGGCAGAAATTGGGTGAAAAATGTATTTGTTGCCTTAGCAGATGACCTCCACTAACCAACATCTTGGTTTTTTTCTTTGTGATTGCTTGGCTTATTTTAATGTTTTTTAACTATGAGGTGTTTTTTTATTGGACTATTTTCTTCTAGTAGACTATCTTCTTTTATTAGACTTTTATTAAACTACTATTATCTTTATTAGACTATCTGATCCTTAGCCCAAATGTTTCACTCTTGCTAAGGAAGCTAGGGACATGGCATGGGAAACATTTTCAGCAGGCTGAAGAGATCTGTCTCTCTGCTTATCTGTTGGACTCTCCTGGGGCAATAGATCAGAAGAAAACTGTTTATGTGATCTTAGGGTTTGGAGAGAGCTATCTGCCTGTTAGCTAGTAATAAACAGCAGGTATAATAATTTCCTGACAAATGATGAGAAGATGGTAAGAGGAAATTACTGAAGTTCAACTCTCTGATGTTCAGCAGAGTATGTTGTCAGGTTTTGTGCTATTTATGACTTGCACAAGTCACAAATGCTCCTTGCCACCATGTCTTGGTGTCCATTGAACTTCTCTTTCTGGGGGAGCATCTTGTCAGCATGGTCCACATACTTGTTATTTGGCAATTAGACTAGCAGAATACTCTCTTCATAGGACTTTAACGGTTCTTTTTTTTTTTTATCAGTTTACATAAAAACTGATTGCCTAAAAAATTGCTGCTCTCCTAATCATGTATTTCTGGACCTCATATCGGCAGAGATGGCTGAGATACAGCTCTCTTAAAATAACTAGAAAGATGCTGATAGCAGGATGCAGTTGTGAGGGACATCTGACTTTTTTCCTGTCATTACTCTGCCAGCATCCAAATTGGTTAAGCTGCCAGAACAGTACAAAAATCACTCTTTCCCTTCTCTTCCCGCCCATTTTCTCCTGCCATAACCATCTAGCTATGAAAGTATTAATTCCTTCATCAAAATACCCAATTGGAAGAATATCTTCTACGTTTCTTGAAATAAAATTAGAAATTACCTTTTAAAACTGGTTTTGATTTCAGTTTTAATTAAGAATAATGAGGGGAAAAATAGTTTTGTGAACATGTGTTATGTATACACACATCTATATGCAAACACACACGGGTTTTATGTAAACCTATTAAGCACAGCATATTCTGTATAGTTAATAATTTATGACAGTAAGTGGCATGATTAATAACAATTAAATGCCAATAAATTCTTAATTGCACCTTATGCTCTATATAGTTGTGCAATCATTTCCTTTTGTATTTACCTAAGAGTTAACTATCAGAAGAACTTCTAGTATCTACCATGAACCTGTGTATTTTGTGGGTGATTTTAAGGGGGGTGTTTATTTTTTTGGGTGGAGGGCTCTTGCTTTGAGTTTTAGTTCTGAAAGAAGATTTATTCGTTCTGTTTTGATTAGAGAATAGTTTATTGTTTTTTCCCTCACCCCCATTATTTTGCTTAGTGACAGTTAAAGAAGTGATAGCAGAAGTTTACCGGCTTCAAATTGATATTTAAATATAGCTACCTTGGAGTTTTGTCAAGGACAGCTGGAAGAGACTCATCAAGTGTCTAATGTATCATTCTGCTATCAAATTCCTTCTCTTCTTTGGAGAGAAAGACAGTGGAAAGAGGAGTAAGGAATTTGCTCCCCTTCAGTATAAACTAAAGAGTATGAGTGAATGACTGTATCAGGGTATACCCTGGGTGGTATATACTAGCTAGCCTCTTGGAAGATAAGGGCTGGGATCATTTCGTCTGAGAACAGTCCTCTTTTCCAGAGTTTTGGATTAGGTTTGATCCTCATGGTGACATAGCTCCCTGTTCATACAAGATGGTTACATTCTAGCCATGGAATTGTGTGCCCATTCCTTGCTCCCGGAATTTTACCTAACAAAATTCACGTAAATATTTTAATAGCATCAATGAAATAGCTTAATTCATTATGCACTTGTATTTTCCTTTTTAGTACTCTGAGTACCACAAATACTTAATTAGCTAGCTGTAAGTACTCTTTAAATCAAAACTAGTGCCAGCTCTTAGAAATCAGAACATACTTTGAGAAAAGAAAAAAAAAACACCCCACCCTTGTAAATATAACTTATATTGATCATAATGATTATCTTTTTTTGGTTTATCTTTTCTTCACAATTTTGGATCCCACAGGTTACTATTGACTCAGCAAATGTTTTTAATCCTTCAGTGTTTAAGAAATGGATTCATGGCTGTCTTTCTGCTGTCATTAGATATATTTGGTGCATTTTCCTCATTACAGAAGTTTAAAGTATTAACTTTAATGTTTAGCAATGTATTTACATACTTGTAAATAAAAGGATCAATACATAGTGCTAAAACATTAAGGTTTTCTAAACCAACATTTAACTCTGAAGAGGGTTTGGTGTTTAACTCCTTCAGGTCCCTCAGATAAATCTTCCTGTTTCTTCCTTCTCCCAGACCTTTGCCTTCCTTCTTTTCCCTTCCCACTTTTTTTTTTTTTTTTTTTTTTTTTTTTTTAACTGGGACACAGAAACAGGACATTTTATTGGTATGCTTCTGTCATTAAATAGTCTCATAATATGGGGGTTTATTCATTTTTAATCCCATGCATAGGATCCTGATATTTCTGTGCTATACTGCAGTTGAACCAATAAAGCAATTTTAGCAGAGTTTGCATGTTTACTTAAAATTCATGCTAAGTCAAGGAAGGTATCTGTTGTTACATTGTACTGTTTAGGATGACAACATAATGCATTCAAATACTTTTCTGTATTATAGCATTCACTGAAGAAGTATAAATAGTTATAGGTTGTCAGTGTTACTAAATTATTGATGCATCTAACCTAAGTGATTCACATCAATGCTATATTTCATTATGTACTTCAGTGCAGAGCAACATCTTATTTTCATTAATGCACATTTACATAGAACCAATAAATGCCTTTTAAAAGTATATTAATGCTGTGGTTTTGAAAGATACTTGAAGTAATGGCAGAATTTGCTCCATCCTGTCACAAACAGCTTATAAGCAAAACAAAAGAGGTGCTTGACAGAGGTAATAATGACAAGAAGAAATATTTCTCTAAGAGAACTATTTTAAGAGATCTGAGATTGACCCTAGGGGGCAAGTGGGAAAGGAGAGATGAGTTGATGGATGGGGAGAAAGGTATTTCTAGAAACATAGAACAGTGCTCTTAAGGCAAAATAGGTAAAGAAAATGAAATATGTGGGAAATGCATAAGAAAAGCATGGAAAGAAAGTTTTTCGAGATGGAAGTCCTGTATGGTCCGTGTGCATAGGTGACAATGGAAAACTCCATTTCGGGGATAAAGAAGAGGTTTGGGAAGCTAGAGAAAGATTCAAAAGTGGATTGCATGAGTTCGATGGTGGAATACAAGATTCATTCAATAATAGCATTTTGAGAAGGTAATAAGTAAGATTTGGTTAAATTGTTTTACTTAATATATTCAGAAGTCTGTTCCAAGCCTGAATAGCTCACCCAAGAAGAGAGCTTAAGGCTTCTTAATCTTCTGTAGGGGCTATCAAAGAAGAAAGTGGTATGATCATCCTTTGATTTCTACAGTTCAAATGACCAAGCTCTCTTTCATATCTGGATTAAAAAGGAACAGCTTTTCACACAGGTTCAGAGGAAGGCTGATGCATGACTGACTTTGTGGTGAGATGCATTAACTGTATATTAGTGATGGAATGTAAGTTTAAAGGTAAACCAAATTTATTGCAGCCCATTTCTATTTGCAGAAATTTCAGTCACTAAAGAAGAAGCACCCTTCTGATTATTAAGTGGCATATTATAAACATATTATGGATCAATGAAAAGTAATGCGCAATATAATTTGTCTAAATGTGTGCTGAATGAATCGTTACCTTTAAGCATATTAAGAGGGCATCTGTCTTTGCCTAAATGTTTGACCTCTGTTTTATTTTTGTCTTGAAAATTACAAAGTATTTGTTTTACTATTGTGTAAGCTCTTTACTGTGATTTTTAAGATTTTTTTTTTTTTTTTTTTTTTTAAGAAGTTGGGAGGGTTTTTTGTATTAGGAGTTCATTTTTGAGTCTTGACCAGTTTTTCTGAATCTTTTTTAGGTTTCTGACCAGCTGATTTGCTACATAGTTTGTATTTCTACATATTTCACTTGGGTTGGAGGAAACCCAAGTGAAACCCATTTTGCTGTTTGCATGACAGATGCATTTTGATTCTTGTGTTCCTTGAATGAATTGTATGTTTTTCTCTATTTGAATGTGATGCTACTTTTTACTACAACATTTAAGATGATTTGAGAAATCTTTGATCAGTATCAATTTTGTTCCCTTGCAGATGGAGCCAAAAAAGTCCATAGCATTTAAATGTATGCTGGTTGTTTATTGATCTGTTACATAAACTTGCTTACCCCATTGCTCAGCATAGCATACTGTGTTTTTAAGTACATGACTACCATTAAGTGCTATGAGTCATACAGGTAAAATCTGATGTGGTGATGTAAAACTGCAGAATTTAGATATTACATGTGGTATTTGCATCTGCAGTGTTTATTGTACTGCTGGTTTAGAAGATGGTGAGTCTTACTTGTTGTAATGCTCTTTGAGATTCTTGAGTGAAAGGTGGCAGGAGTACAAGATACTGCAGATATTCATCTTCTCTAAGACAATCATATATGATGAATCTGTAAGTACACATGAGAAAAATATGAGTTTCAGAAGCTGGAAATAATTGTTCAATTACCAATATATTAATAGATAATTCAGAGGAAACTGGGTGAAATCTTTCTCCTGAAACACAACTCATTTGTGATCTTAGGTAAATTACTGAGGGCCAGATTTCACAAAAGCATCAAACTCTCTTGTTTTTTATTTTTAAAGCTTGTTTAATTTTTGTGTGTTAATCTTCCCGTTATGCTAGGAGAGTAAAATAATTCAAAATGTAAACACAGGGGTGAATGAATTGCTCTAGCAGTAGGGTACTTACATATGTGTGAAAGATCCTAACACAGATTAAGAATACACTGATAATGTCTAGTGCAAGTTTTTGATGTTGTACTTAACTCCATATTTGGAGGATATGAGTGGCATCCTTTCTACCCAGAGCATTAATTTTGTTATAAATTATAGGGAAAGAAATAGTTCGTCAGGTTTTGGGAAACTGGAAATCAAGTGCTTTAAAATAAGTGTTGTAACACCAAGGAACAAAAAATAAGAATCCAGACCTTGATGAGAGCAGAGAGTGGCAAAGAAAGAGGAGCAGGAGCCCGTTAACTACACAACGACACACATTTGCTTATCTACACAGGTAAATGCTTGTGGCAGACCAAGAAAGAGGCTTTTGCAATGTTTATAGTCAAGAAACTTAACTTTAGATAATGTTGAAATTTAGTGTAGTTTGAGAGTTCAAGAAAAACTTTGTTGTTACTTCCCTGAATTACAAGTCTTCATATTCAGAGTGGATTTCACCTTCTCTGAATGTATGACAAAGTCCATTATTTAGTTAAATTCTTTTTGTTTTTCATTTTATAATGAGGGAAAATTGACTTAGTCAAATTGACTTAGTCGAGTAAGTTTTGAATGTCATCAGGTCTCTGTCTCCACTGTGATAATGGAGGACATTTTTCCCCCCTTTATTCGTATGGAAAAAAGTAGTTATTGTGGACGAAGTAGATCTAAGATTAAGACTAACAAGTTTTTAACTTGGATGGTATTATTTCTCAACATAACATTCAATCAAGCAACTAGAAGCATTTCATGTTAAATCTGTCTCTCATATCATGGTAGAAATTAAGCAGTCAAAGTTATAGTTGCAACTATATAGGGTCGATTGAAGTAATCTAGTCTCTGGTTCCAGTTACCCACTGTCTCATGGTCTCTGGAGGGAGTGAGGAGGGAGATATCCCTTGTTCAGTTGCCACTAGGGTGGAAGAACAGAACTAGAACTGCTGAACAGCCTAGTAGCATTCTGAAATATCTTGGAGTTTTAGTTGCTAGCTGTTTTACCCATGCTATGTTATGTTTTAGGAATTGGCTGCTACTTTTTTTTTTACACAAATAGTTTGATTACAAAGGTCTAAATGGTATCGGGTTGGAGAGATGAGAGAGAATACCTGTCCTTTCTTACCGAGTTTCGGCAGTTATATTGGACTTCAGGAGATGTAGCATGTCTGTGCTGTTAGGCAGCATCCTTAGGAGAAAAGCCAGACTTCTGGAATCCATTGACTTATCATCCAAGGTTTTCCTTTTAATTTGATAAACCTATATTTTTTTGACTTTTACTTAGAATGAAATTTCACATAAGAACTTTATGACAGTCCCCTTTTTTTTTTCATTACAGCATGAAAGATTTCAAATTGATTTACAGCAAGAAAATAGATCTAAGTGACAGGGTTTTGTTAGGTTTCTTCATACAATGTTTGAAGAAGAAAACAGTCTCAAAATTATTTTGATTCATTTGCTCTTTGCACTGTTCATAAAGTTATTTTCTGCAAGTGCATAGACATGTGTCTGAGCGTATATACATGCATACATATACTTATTGTTTTCTACTGCCTAAATAGCTGGCAGGCTACAGAAGAAAGTATTGGGGTTTTTTAACCTCAAATAAAATGTGTCTTCGGAACATATGAAGATGATCTTAGAACTATTCCTTATGTAGTTTATGCATTTAAGCTCTTGACTATAGCATCTTATGTGTAAGGCCCTAGATCATCTTCAGTGATGTAAGGTATGTTAAACATTTAGGAACTAACTCTCCAAAAGCAGTGCCAGTTAAACATGAAATATCCTGCAGATACATTGTTCATTAGTCATTATTATTATTCTCAGATGTTACCATCTTTTAACTATAGCAACACTCAACAGTCTGAAAAATGTTTTCTCTTTTTGTTAAATTGAAGGTAATAATTCATATTACTCAAATCAATATTTAATTATTAGTCATGCAATGTTTTCTGGATTTCTGGACAATGAAATTTCAAGGCAGGTGTTGGGGTTGTGCATATATCTTTCCTTTTTGTTTTGTTTTTGTTTTGCTTTTGGTTTTGGAGAGACAAAATCTTCTATTAATTCAGATGTTAGTATTAGCAAGATACTAAACTTCAAACCGTATGTCTGAATATCTGTGATTTTGCACATAAAATTGGGTTGTTGACTTTACTTACCAGGGACCACCTTATTCTTAAAGAAATTTAGCATTTACTCCTTGAAATAGGATCAGAAATAAAATGTTAGAATGTCTTAAGTCTTCATCCTCTTATTTGATAAATTTTTATGCCTATTTTTAGTGTGTTTTGATGCAGAGATATAAACGTGAACCAGTGCACTTAATATGTATATTGATTATTGTTAAGATATGTAGTGGGTTTTGATAACTCCTGTGAAAATAAATACGAATTTTAAATAGATTTTTTTAAAAAAAGTAGTGTACCATTAAATCTTAAATAATATTGCAAAGAAATCTGAGGTTGTTTAGAAAAATGAAGCTGGTTTTGCCTCAAATTCTAGTTTACACAGTGTAGTCCTCCATCGTTTTTTATCACCCTCTTTCAGTGAAGTTTATTGTAACACATTTACTGGGATGTCTTAGTGTTGATTGGTTTCATGCCCTACGTGTGAGATGATATATTTTACTGCTCTGAAGATTTTTAGATTGAACGTTATCAAATGTTAGCTTATGTTGAAATATTTCTTCTTTTAATTTCCATTTTTAATGTCTGTGCTTGATACTCTGATGGCTACGAGTGGTTGTTCATAGGAATGAACATTGCACTTTGGTTTATTTCAAAATGCAGCCCTCTAACTTTGCAATATGACTATAGTCACCCCTGCTGTGAGCATGGGTTTGGACCAGATGACTTTTGAAGCCCCCTTCCAACTTAATTAGTCTGCAATTCTAAACTTCTCCATGGTCAGATGGTTGCCAAAATTCTTAGGGAATTTAAGCTTGTAGGCAATCCTGTCAGTAAAAGCAAGGCAAATAGCTTACACTTGCAGGAATGCTTCATTCAGTCCATGGAAGAGCTTGATTACTTTCACTTCTAGATTTTTTTCCAAATTCTATGGAATAACATAATTTAATGCATAAAATGTTTGCACACTAGGAGCTGTAGCCTTCTTTAGATGCCTAGCATTTTGATGTACATTCTCTGATTTATTTGTCAAGACATCCCAAATTTTCGGGGGGCTGTTGTTTCACAGCTGTGATTTTTGTTTCATTGCTTGTTGTTTGTTGTTTCATTGCTGTGACTGTGTGTGTGACTCTGAGGATAAGCTTGAAAACATGAGGTAATACATATCTTTGTGCATGTGTATGTATGTAACACTTTCCTCTTTGCTAATGATTTGTGAAACTTGAAACAAAAGTTTTCTGGTCGAAATTTTCAATTTATTTTATGATGCTTAATTTTGTATCTTTTTTTTTTCTCATTATCTTTACTTTTATTTACATACAGTGGTTAGTATAGATGCTGTAATATGCTAGGCTACCTCTTAACTGGTACATAAGGTTTGAAATTTACAATTTTCTTCATGTACCATTTTAAAATAAAATCTGTTGGAAGATATGATGGTCACTGGAATTTCTTTTTGACAAGTAATACTTATTATAATGAGCCTAGAGGTCATTATGTGTGAGGTACAGTGCCATATAAATGTCTACTATTATTTTTTATTACTGAGTAATTTACAATTCCCTTGTCAGTCAGTGACCCATGTATGAACATTTCTGTATACCAATCAAAGCAGATCTTATCTTTCACAGAAAAAAATCAAGTCCTCATTGCATTACAATATTCTCTGACAAAAGACATTATCATGAGATAATTGATTGTGCTGGAGAATTACAAATGTTGCAGCACCACCAAGGTCATCTAACCCTCACCAATGTCAGCTACCCTATGATAAGAGTGCTTTGTTCATAAGTACTGCTACTGCAAAATGGTGTGATAGTAACACAAAGAGGATGTTCAGAATTTGAAAAAGCCATATTTTGAGAGAGAAAGGCTACAGAAGCAGAACCCATCCTGACAGTGGTAACAGTTTAGTGATACACTGCGGATGATAAAAATGCTGATGGTTAGAAGTTAAGTATCCTATACCAAGTTCATGTAGTTTGCAGTACGATCTTTACTTTTTGAAACAGCTTGGATTTATTAAGAGCTGAAGCTTTATAGCAAGGTGTTCTAGATGCAGAATGCATGCTTAAACTTTCTAAATTTCAACTATTGAAATCTAGGGTGTCAATGATTCCAATAATAATCTGATGACACTTAAGAGGTCAAAATAATTTTGTATAATTGGCAGGATTTCTGTCATCCCTGAGTAGATAATTTAGTCTAAGTATATTGTAACAGCAATTCAAGCTGTGGCAGAATCATCTCTCCGTTTATGGCAACAGAGAGCCTGATAATTGATTTTTAGTTGTGTCATTAGGATATAGAGATAAAGAGAAAAAGCTGTAACTACAACAAACCTTGTGTGAAAAAGCGTATGTTGCAGAAAACCAGAGAAGAGGTGCTACAATTCATTTTTTTTTTCCTCCTTTGAAGAGACGATTCATCTGCGTTCCATATACTTAAACTCCCAAATTAGATTAGATTAAAAAGAATATCCTTCTATGTAGCTAGTACTGTTACTGCAATGAATATGTCTTTAGTGGGCTCCTGATTAATGTAAAAAGACATTAGCATAAAGAAGTTATTTCAGTAAAGTTATACTGATAATTGGTATTTTTATTCCATACTTTGTGCAGTAGCTGCTTCACCACTTTTGAAGTTGAGTATTTATACATAATATTTATTAGGGTCCTTATTTATGCACTTAATTCTCCTACATTGATCTTATGTGTCTAGCAGTTACTCATTTTCATAGACCGACTTTCAAGTTGAGTTCTGAATGTATGTTTTAGAGCATGTATTTCCACCTTTAAAGATCTGAAAATGGCTTCTCATGAGTACATGATCTGCAGAAAGATCTATGGTATTCTTGACTAACTAAGATAATACAACTTTATAGTCGTTAGAAGAAAATGCGTAAGCGTTCTGATGTTCCTTTGTACATTCAGCATTAGGTGTTGTGGATAGGGTGACCTCTTGGCCCATCCTGTGGAAGCCTTTCTGATTTAGCTGGTATCTCAGTGGGAGAGAAGACACACAAGAGGTGAATGGAACTTCCTTAACCTGATGCACTAAAATGGTAGCTTGACTGTTGTGCTCATCTAAAACCTGTAGCTAGCAGGTCTCCTTGGGAATGGCTGAATAGTTGCAGATTTTTTGTCATGTATAACACTTTGGAAAGCCTTTTCTCATTGTGCAAAAAAAATACGAATAATCAGATCAAGCCAAGATACCCAGAAAATTGTCAGACTGTGAAGCTAAGGTGTAAACCACACACCTCTTTGCTCTTTCTCGTATAAATTATTCAGTTTTGTTTATAAAGACTATTTAAGGAGTTGGGTCTTTTTGCAAGCACTACTAGAACTATCGTTAAAGAAAATCCTTACCAACATGCAACTTGAGTTTCTGTTACGAGACATTTGGCAAAAATACTTTTTTTAAGTGGCAAAAAGTGGTCTCAGAGTTAAGACCTCTTCTCTGCTGTGGGATACTTTCTGACAGTAGTGATGTTTGTAATACACAGCCAGTTAGCAATGCTGAATGAGTAGCCACACAAGACTTCCGGATTGCAGCAGTTACAGTTACTAGGGTCTGAGACCATTCATTTTTCGGCTTGTGGTACCATCCGTTCTCATTGTATCAGCCTTCATTCCTCCCATTTTTCTAGCTTGTTTGCTGTAGTTTGAAATGATTAGTTTTATGAGTACAGTATTTTGATTAGTGAAATTTTGGGAGCTGGGATTAATAATGTAGGTTCTGAGTACTTGGTTCTGGAGCATGACTAGCTCATTGGATTTCTAGTAATATTTTTTAAAACTACTGCTCACTAAAATACTGTTGCATGTCTACTTACATTAAACAATTTTTAGAGGTTTTACAGACACTTATTTATTTTAACAACTCAAATTCTGTCCTGGAAGGGGATTACACAACTTTACAAATACCAAAACCTGAAGCACAGAAGAGTGAAAAGACTCCAATGTGATTAAGGACAAATACAGGCTATGTTTGAATACCAGACTGTCTTCATGCCTGAGAGAATATGGAAAGTGTTATTTTTATTCCTCACAACAAGAACTGTTCACTAGCTGATATTATTTCTAGATAACTACTATATACTGTGCTGCCAGCTTCACTATGACATTTTTATGGCTTACTTTTAAGTCATCATTAGCTGGTCACTGCCATAAACAAGATTTCATTTTATCTGAATATTTGGCACTGTGAAGGGTAGCTGTGGAGAAATCAAAGTTGTGTGATCATGGAAAGTTTTTTGGTTTGGGTGGGGTGTTTTTTTGATAAGCATATAGGGAGTGAATACCAATTGAAAGACTAATTTACATCAGTCTGGGAATGTGAAAGGGTCACTGTCATGTGCTCATAGTCACAATGGTTAAAGAAATTACATACAATGATAATCAGATGTCAGATGATAACTCGAGTTTGCAATGAATGTGACCAGAGTTTAGAAATCATTTCAGTGACAGCTGTTTAGTGTTTGAAGGATAAATTGACTTTTTTTGTTTCTTGTCTTTAATTTACTTTTTAAATGCTATTTTCCCTCATATATAATTCTTGCATAGTTATAGAGCTGTCCTAATCAAGTTGAATTGCCTCTTCTTATTTCTCAAATTTTAATCACAATAGAAAACTGGGGATTTTTCAGTAGCTAATCACAGTAAACCCTCTTAATTTTACTTGACATTTATTATTTTCATTCTCTTGTCAGGTTCAGTTCTGTTCTTTTGGCTGTTAATCCTCCTCTAAATAACTATTAGCGTAGTTGCACCAAAATGGTTAATTTTGTCCAACTTCTTGAATATACGTTCATCTTTACTTTGACATAGTTTAATCGTGGTCTTTATTAGTTTGGGGTGAGGGCTATTATTCATGGAATTGCTTGAAACTAGTTACTGCAAACACTAAGGGAGCTAAATAAGTCTTCTGAAAGATGACCCAATAAAACATCTGTCATCATATGTAGTGATCCACTGAAATGGAATTTCATCCTGTAATATTTTATGATTATATAGCGCTTTTCATTTCAGAACGTTTCGCACTTTTTATCTGGAGAGTTCAATGAGAATGCAACCATTCTCATTGCCCTCATGCTAGAAAAGCTTTAATGAGAAGAAGGCTTTTCACAGCAACTAACAGAGAGCAATATTGCTTTTGCCCTTAGTATTGCTAAACCTTTGGCAAAGATTCGACACTTCTGAGAAGAGCTGGTAAATGTGCTTTATTTTCTGCCAGAAGAGGAAGGGAAAGGGTAGAAAGTTGTCCAACTTGATTGAAGCTGTTTATAAAGGACATCCACATAAAGAAGACTGGGAAGTCTCACACCAGCTGGCAGGTGAGCGAAGTCCATGCCAAGCCATCCAAATGACTGCATGGACCCACCTTTACCGATGCCAAGTCAATATGAGTTTTGTGGAATTAAATGTGCATTTACTCTGCAATTCCTAAGGGACAGCAGCTTTTTCCCACCAAACTTACTGGTAAACAGGCAATATTACTAAAATTGAGATCAGAAGTTTGAACCAGTCTCACACTGGACCACCTCACTAAACAGTTTTCTTTAGAAGATTATATTGTGATTATTTTTCATAATTTCTTCCTCTTTTAAACAGTCCTTAGTTTTTTCTTTGGCTCTGCAAGTCTGTTTAAAATACTTATGACTGTGTCCCTTAAGCAACAATTAACTCTCTGTGCTACTTAGTCCTGTGATTCTCCCCCAAAAGGTTGATACTCCCCAAAAGTTCTTTTTCCCCATCTGCCTCAACTTCACTTTTGCCTTTCATAGATTTCTTCCGTTCTGTTTCAGTTTGAAGAGTGGCTATAGCAGTGTCTTTTCTCCTTATCATGCTGGTTTTTGATAAATCACTGTAAGCCCTGCAATTTTTTCATGTATCTACACATTAAGATTTCAACATTATTACTGAGACTTGAAATTTCCGAATGACAGAGGTCACAAAGGCTGTTAATCAACTTCATATCAACATCTGTGCACTTCTGAATTCCTGTACTCTGACTCCTTGATCCACCATGTCTGACTAAAGCTGTCCTTTATGGAGAAAAATACCTCTGAATCCACTTGTTTAGACAGTATTTATGCTTTCAAACACATTGAGACTACAAATGAATGTCTTTTCAGTTACTGAATTCTGTTGCTATCGTACAGCAAGGCTTAAGCCTATATTGTCAATTTACTTGTTCCCTAGTCTTTCTCTGCAAGCTGGAGTAAACCAGATTAGTGTACCCAGCACTCTACTGCGTCTGCTGATAGGCCACCATCCTTCACTGCTTTGTGGAGAACCAGAGGCTCCCACTGCAAACCTTTCACTTGGCCATTCACTTGCCATGTTTTACTAAGCTCTTGGTAAAAGGAGAAGTTACCTACACAGTATAGCTCATAGCCCGGAGATGATTCTTTTGCCCGCAAAGTGTTTTGGAGCAAGAAAACCCTCTCAAAATAGACTAGTCATAGTTCACTTTTCTTCTTACTGTTATCTTAACCATCCCTTTTTCAGACACCAGCTGAGACAGGGAAAGGTTTAAAATGTTTGTAGTATGTGTCATGAGAAGCAGCATTAGAAATGTTTCTTGAAACTTGAGACTTAAAACAGAATATTGTCATTCAGCAATATAAAGCAGAGGATTACATTTCTTACAGGCAGCTTTTCCAGCAGAAGTAGTGTATCTGTTGTTCACATTCTCTGTTATGTTAGTGTGAGAACTATCGACTTTTCTTAAATTTGTCTTTTCCATAAATACAAGTAAGAAAATACTTACAAAAGCATTGTTACATTCTTATTCATGTTTACCCTAGCTAGAGGACAGTAATCCATCCCATAAAATGAAGCTCCTTTTTATAAAATGTTTAGTCAGTAATTGATACTGTACTTTAAGAGATTGAAAAACTAACAAATATGGAAAACCAAAACACAGAATACATTAATTTTTTAATATATTTTCAAAGTTTATCCCCCAAATTATTGTCATTTTGGCAATATATTTAATTTCAGTGAATGTGGGAAAAGGTGTGTAAGAATCATTCAAGCAATAAGTTTTGTATTATATACATTCAAAAATATTAATCTATTTAAGCAAAGATTAGTTTCTCAAATGAAGTTCATGTTATATGGAATTAAAAACGTTCATCCAAAGCAAATTCAGTCAGGCTTTAACCAACCTCTCTATCAGTTGTCTAGTGAGGAGGAGAAGAAACTAAAAGAAAATCTGAGATGTAAGCAAAAATAACATTTAGACCATTTTAGCTGAGAGAGAGATTATGAGAACCTGTTTCCTGAGTTGAAATCTGACATCAGTGAAATAAAAACCCTGCACATGAACTACAGGTACATCCCCAGAACTGTCAGGTCACATATAACAGATAGTCCTTCCAGATACCTGGTTCTCAGGGAGTAGGGAAGTATTTTTCCAACTTCGCAGGACAGAGGTCAGCATAGATCTTCCTTCAACTTAGAGCACAGTAGATAACGAAAAGTTGCCGATTCAGAAATCCTTAAGACTAGCAGGAAAATGAATCATTTTCCTTTCTCCTATGCAAGTTTCACTCCAGACAGGTTTAGTTCTTAAGGTCATGAAAAATGGATCTGTTTCCTTTGTCTCCTCTCTATCTGCATATTTCTGCTTATTTAACAAAAAAGAACTTGCCAGTCTTTGTGCCTTTTTTTTGTTACTTCATGTTATCTTCTAAATATATTTTTCTTCCCCCAGAATATTTGTAGTTTACATAAGGGGATAATTTTGTCCTTTTTCATTGTATTGGAAAATTAAGCATATGAGTGGACATGACTCATTGTAAGCAAAGGCCTTTAGATTCTGAAACAAATTAGATTTCACGTTGAATTGCTTTTGGATCCTGCCGCACCCGGGGAGTAACGTGGGAGCTTCTAGAAAATTTTAAATATGTAATGTACATATGAAAATAAAGTATTTCAGTAGTTTTTCATGTGTAATGTAGTCCAGTTAATGACCTCAGTTCTTCAGCCAGTTTGGGTCCCTTTGGTCTATACAAGGTGTCCTGCACCACTCTGAAAACAACAGGAGTTGCTGTTGGGAGATACCCCTCCAGATTAACGCTTGTTTGTGGAAGGCAAAATTTCCACAAATTATTCTTATTCCAACCATCCCTCGCTGCTGCTGGAAGGAAAGTTGTATGCAAAATATTTTGCAACTGTTGGAAGTAATGTTGTAGAGCAGGTCTACCTGGAATGAAGTTGTCGTGGTTTAAGCCCAGCCAGCAACAAAGCACCACGAGGCTGCTCACTCACTCCTCCCTTCTGGTAGGATGGGGAGGAGAAAATATGACAAAAAGCTCATGGGTTGAGATAAGATAGGGAGAGATCACTCAACCAATTACCGTCATGGGCAAAACAGACTTGACTTGGGAAATTAATTTATTACCCGTCAAATCAGAGTAGGGTAATGAGAAATAAACCAAATCTTAAAACACCTTCCACCCACCCCTCCCTTCTTCCCCAGCTCAACTCCGCTCCCGGTTCTCTCCACCTCCTCCCCTGCAGCAGTGCAGGGGGACAGGGAATGGGGGTTGCGGTCAGTTCACCACACATTTTCTCTGCTTCTCCTTCCTCCTCAGGGGCACGACTCCTCACACTCTTCCCCTGCTCCACTGTGGCATCCCTCCCACGGGAGACAGTCCTCCACAAACTTCTCCAACGTGAGTCCTTCCCACAAACTGCTCCAGCATGGGTCCCTTCCACAGGCATGCAGTCCTTCAGTCACAGGCTGCCCCAGTGTGGGCTTTCCCATGGAGTCACGGCCATCTTCAGGGGCATCCAACTGCTCCAGCGTGGGCCCCTCTCTGGGCTGCAGGTGGGCATCTGTTCCCCCGCTCCCCTCCATGGGCTGGGGGGGACAGCCTGCCGTCCCACCACGGGCTGCAGGGGCATCCCCTCCTCCGGCGCACCTCCTCCCCTCCTTCCTCACTGACCTCGGTACCTGCAGAGGGGTTCCTCTCGCGTTCCAATCCCCCACTCACTGCAGGTTCCCCTTCTTGAATCTGTTCTCCAGAGGCGCGACCGCCGTCACTGGTGGGCTCGGCCTGGGCCAGAGGCGGGTCCAGCTTGGAGCCGAGGAAGCTTCTGGCAGCTTCTCACGGGAGCTGTCCCTGCAGCCCCCTCCCCTGCTACCAAAAAAACCCCACCACACAAACCAGTAACAGAAGTTTATGCATAATTTAAAATTTCTTATATTATTTCAATGATAAAGTCAAAACCAAAATGAAGCAGACTTTGGGTTAGGCTTAGTGAGTCTAAAAAGGAAGAGAAATGAATCAGCAAGTAATATCAAGATAATGGTAAAGCTTCCCTTTTTTATGGAAGTTGTCAGGATAACTACAACTTTTCATATTAATTTGAAATGTAGCTGGATTCTGTATAATTTAGACACAGAATTTTAATTCTCATGGCTTCCAAACAGTAGTATGTAGGAGTTTGGTTATCTGTATCACAATTTGTTGCCATGCACAGGTTTTAAGAAAAAAAATATAATAAATAGGCGTTTTCATGTGGAACATGAATCAACTGATGAAAGTATTTTTGTGTATGGAAGTTTCACATGAGTCACATGAAGGACTAACATCTTTTTCTCTCATACTGTAAGTGACATATACTGGAAAAATATTATTGAGGGTTTCAGATTTATTTTTTTTACTTTGTTTTAGAGAATAGCTAAAATTTACCCCGTTGTATGAAACATTTTAAAGCTGGAAAAAATGCCCATCTTTGAGGGAAGAAAAAGTATTTTTTCACATATTTTAATTACTGAATGTTATGATCATCATATTGTCACACGATGAAATTCTCTGAATAATAACTCATAACAGCAAAGTGGTATCATATGTGTTATGTTGACATTCATATGCCTGCATATAATTGACACCTAATTTCCACTCTTTTCCTTTATGCATCTCAATTCAGGATTTCACATACTTTAAATCAGGATAAGTCGTCCAAAATAGTGTATTACAACCTTTACTAGCTATAATTAATTTCTCATAAATTTCATTTTACTAGAATGATGTTGCTGTTATGTGGCATTTAGCATTATCTAAAAGATCTGTTTTATTTGGTTTAGAGAAATAGCATATTCTGTATATGAACTTTTTCTTTTTTTTTTTTTTCAGTAGCTTAAGTGTTAAAGCCTGAAAGGATTTAGAAAGCTGCATTGAATGTGTTAAGACTGTTAATGAAGCCTCTGAATCTAAGGACAAAATTAGCTCTCACCCACACTGCGCAAAGTACAGCAACTGTCTGATAGAATTGCATCATGACTTTTACCTGGGGACACTAGTATTATATTCACTTGAAATGATGAAATTGGGAAGACAGGTGTCCCCAAAGGACACTTTAAGGAGCTTGTACCTACATAAATTGCTCGACAAAAATCCCTGAAATTTGAATATGAGACCTATGTAAAAATGCTTATTGAGTATGAGCGACAGAAAATACTTTCTATCATGTAATGCTTGCTTTTAAGAGTGTACAAGAATATACTTTTGATACAGAATAACCCAGGAAAGAAAGAGTGAAAGGAACTTTTGAAAGCAAGGACTTTGCACTACTTAATTTCATTAGAGGGAAGGGTAGGTCTGCATATGAGTTTCTCATTCATCAGAATCAAATGCTGGAGAACAAAAAGGGGGCAGCTACTTGTTTTCCTTGATTTCAGTGAGTGGGAAAGATGCCTGTAGCTGTAGTCATGGAGAAGAAGAATCTCCAAGATCTAGAATATCCTGTTCTTCTCACCTCTCAGCCCACACAAGTTTCTTCTTTCAGGTATAGCACAGCCATCAGGCCCAGCAGATCCGTAAAGAACAAGACCAGGAGGATTGCCATTCCCTTGGCATCATGCTGTTAATCCCCTGCTCCTGATTTCATCTATTCCTTCCTGATTTTATCTATCCATTTAAATTGCCTGTATTTGCAAAAGATTGTGAGGACTGAATAGCACTTGACACTATCTGGTAATGTAGGCTTGTAACAGGCTGACAGAAAGCAGTACAGGAGGAAGAGGGAGTAGAGGGAGCAGAGCAGGAAGAATAGAATTGGATTCCCATAGAGCACTGAAATAAAAATGTTCTAGATAGGGTTATGTAATGGAAATGTATATACAAATGTGAATGGATATAACCGATAGTATAAAGCACAAAGTAAAATTGCTAATTACAAGAACAAAAAAATTACAATAACATATGTATTTGAGCTGTACATTTTTGCAGTAATTTCAATGGTTTCTCTTCGGTCACTTACCGAGAAATATAGGAAGTGATCTGTAGATAAGGTGTTTACTAGCAATACAGTGGTGCTCTTTGTCCAGTATAAGCTCACAGATAAGCAGAGGTTTATAACCATTTTTTTTCCCTTTTTTTAACAGAAAACTTACAAGAATGTGAGTCTTAAGCAGTAGTAACCGAGAAGAACCTTAGAGATTAAAAAAAGGATATTTCGATATGTGGCATTCCTGTTTAAGAATACTCATGTCTTTTCAGAAAAGTGTCTGGCAAAGGCACCTTACAAAAGTAAATAAGGATTGAGCTTGAAATCTCTAGCCTCCAAGACAAAGTATAACTTCTTCATAGTGGGCTGCTGAGTGTGCTGATGACTAAAAGGAAGCACTTCATAAAAGAAGGGTTTAGTTTTTTCTCCATAATGTGTGTTGACTCCAATAGCAAAGAACTAAACATTTCCATATTATGTCTACTGATATCTCTCTAACTTCCACAGTACTATGCAGCAGTGAAAAACGCACTGGTTACTTCCTCCTAGTGGAGGAAAACATGTTCCTTTTAATAAAAAGGAGATGTATTTCATGTCCGTCATTCCATTATAATTCTTATGGGGAGATTCTTACAGATATCAAGATAACATTTGTCCTTTACTTTATTAAGGTGAATGTTATTAAAACTATATAGCCTATCATTGTAAAATGGAATCTTTAGACCTGACTCTTCTAGCTGTTCTTAGAACCCTTTGTAAAATTAAAATGAAAGAGTTTGGAACTACTGAATGCCATCTATTTGCATTCATCAAAATTTAGAGTGATTTTGCATCATGTGATGATATAAGGACATCAAAGTTTAGGAATTTATTTTGTAAGAATTTTAGAATTAAGAATTCTAGTGCATGCGAGAATATTAAAATTCTTATTCTTACATTCTTGAAGAAGTTGATAAATTATGACACTGTGTTACCATTGCTATTTTTTAGGTGAAGAGGAGTATTTTATAAACATGACGATAAGATGAAGTAAACAAAAAATCTTTAGAGATTCATTTTACAGCTGTGGGTTAAGACACACACACAAAATCATAGGCCTGTGACCAGCAAGTTGAAGGAGGTGATTTTCCCCCTCTACTTCCCTCTTGTGAGACCCCACATGGAGTACTGTGTTCAGCTCTGGGGCCTTCAGCATAAGAAGAACATGGACCTGTTGGAGTGAGTCCAGGGGAGGGCCATGAAGATAATCAGAGGGGCTAGAGCACCTCTCCTGTGAAGACAGGCTGAGAGAGTTGGGTTTGTTCAGCCTGGAGAAGAGAAAGCTCCAGGGACACCTTATAGCAGCCTTCCAGTACCTAAAGGGTGCCTACAAGAAAGCCAGAGAGGGACTTTTTACCAGGGCATGTAGTGATAGGACAAGGGCTAATGGCTTTAAACTGAAAGAGGGTAGACTTAGATTTGATATTAGGAAGACATTATTTACTGTGAGGGTGGCAAGACACTGGAACAGGTTGCCCAGAGAGGTTGTGGATGCCCCATCCCTGGAAATATCCAAGGCCAGGTTGGATGGGGCTTTGAGCAACCTGGTCTAATGGAAGGTGTCTCTGCCCATGGCAGGGGAGTTGGAACTAGGTGATCTTTAAGGTCCCTTCCAACCCAAACCATTCTATGATTCTATGAAATATGAGAGATCAGTTGCCTGGGATACTGTAATAAATTTTAAGTAGGACTCTTCAACAAGGAAAATTGAGAAAAAGCATTTATAATTAGGAAATAAGTTAAAATCCTGTAAAATATTGATGAAAAGCAAGAAATGGAATAACTTGAAAATGCCTTTAAGAACACATACAGTTTACACAGGAAGATGCATATATTTATTCCTTATTTACTGTTTACTCAACAATTGATATAGTTTATGACTTCTAGTATTTACCTTTAGGATTTCTGTGGCAAAGGTTGGACCTCATTTATGTTGGAAATAGATTGATTTGGTCTTAACCACATTTCCATAAAAATACAGTATCCTACAACTTAAAACATACACTGAAATCCTACCAGTGGACATACAGATTCATTTATAGATAAACCTATTTTTACTTTGTGTATAGAAGCATAAGGCTATATTCCTTACCATTTGTTAGTCATCAGATCAATACTTAGAAAGGCAGCCTCCACTACAGCATTGCCTATTACTTTTGAAATACCATGAGCTATGAAGGAAATCTAAAATACCGAGAAGAAAGCAGATACAGTGTAAAAAATTGTATACAATATCTAAAGGATATGATGCAACAACTACATAGGATATAGTTGTCAATGAATTTGGTAAATACAGCTTACTATTTTAATTGACTCAAAAAACTACAAAATTTAGGGGTGGGGAGTGGGGAAGGAACGAGTGTAGTAATTTTGGATTTTTGCAAACGGTTGGCTGTTGCCTTACTAAGCCTTACTTGCAAAATTAATTCAAATTGGCTTGGATAAGAGCACTGTCGTGGATTAAAAGCTGGCTGAAAGACTACAAACAAAGGGTGTCTTGAGGGTACCACAGGGATCACTGCTAGAACCAGTCATTTTTAACATCTTTATTAATGATCTGGGAGAGAGTGTTAACAACATGCTAATAAAATTAACATGTGATACTAAATTGTGAGGGCATAGAAATACTTGAAAGTTAAAAAAAAAATGATACAAGGCCTACAGAGAGATTAGAAACACTGGCAGAAGTACCACAGTGAGCTTCAGCTTCAAGAAAATGCAGCTCAATTAGATCTTGTAAGGAGAATTTGAAAGATGGATAACGTACTTAAAGAAAGTTGGAAGCAATTACACAGAAAAAAAGCTGAAAGTAGGAGTGATAATTAACAGCAAACTGAATGCGCATAAGCCATATAAGAGGGTGGCAAAGGAGGATGATAGCAGCTGGAGCAGCCCGTGAGCCCCTAGGGCTGTGGATTAGGCTCTCAGCAGCTAAGCTGGAAATTTTTAAGTTTGTTAGAGCAGGGACCTGGTAAATGTTGCAGTGGGGAGCAGCCATAAAATGACAGATTAGTCGTTTATGGGTTTTCTTCCTTCTTCCTAATTTCTTTGTATGTAACATGATGTTCTAAAGGCCACATCACTTCAATGTTGCAGCTGTTGAATATGACCAGTTAAGCTAATATTGAATAGGGGCACGTTACTAAATTGTTATTCCTGAAGTACCAGTGGCAAATATCTGGCAGAATCTTAAATAATGAATCAAATTACAAATAAATAATAGAAAATACAGTGGTATTGATTACTTTTGGGAGCGAAACCAATTTAGTGCACATACAGCAGCTAATAAATATCTTCAGATCTCAAAATTTCAATATTTCTGTAAGTGAAATATGAACACTTTCTATATCAGAATAATAAATGCTGAGTCATGTTTACATGATATACTTAGTACTGAATTCTAATCACTTCAAACACTAAAAAACTGCTTTTGGAAATCTCGGTATGCGGTGTACAAAAATACTAGTCTTTTAAATCATATTTAAAACAATATCTCCCCCCACTTGAACTGTGTTAGTGTAAAGAGGTAACTTTCTTCCTGTTACTGCATGTGTCTAAAATTTGTGTTTAGACTTTGAAAAAATAACTTAATGTTTTGAAGACTCAAGTATTATAAGAGAGCATAAATTATTATATTCATACTTTAACTAATAATTTCTTCCATTTGAGACCTCAATTTTGATTTAACTAAAATTCTACTTAGTTTTCAGCAGGAATAGCTGTATGTTAATCCCAGCTGTTTGTCTGAGAAGTAAAAAACAAAAAGGTTTACTAACTTAAAAAAATACAATGCCTTTCTTTTTAAAAAGAATAGATTACAGTTAGAGCATAAAGCTACATGCAAACCATGAAGTTTACATCTGGTTGTAGGGGTTTCTCCAGTCTGACGTAAAAAAAAAAAAAAAAAAAAAAAAAAAAATTAAAAAATAAGGTGGTTTTTTTTCCTAGTGGAAATGTCTAAAGACAGTTCTGGCATACAACAAACCTGAGTCATTAAAGTTATAGTCTTTTGTTCTTTTTGTAAGTATACAAAAATATGATCTCTTGTCTGTTTTGCTGCTGATGGTGGCAAAATGAATCTTTTGTCCTCTGAATGTAATTTATCATAATTGCTTACACACACATGTTGACAACATGATTTGCTTGATGGAAGTGCTGCTTCTGACGTTTTAGTTTTGTTAAAGGGTGTTTTCCAGACTGGCTGTTTTCTCTCAGAACTCCACGAAAATATCACTTATTTCGAGGATCCTGGATCCTCCTTATTTGTAACCCTTTTTTATCCACTAGAGTAAATCAACTCATTTATGTTAGGAATCTATCACAAATATTTTAGAAACTACTCATTTATTTCTGTCTGTTTGAAAGAATCTTTCTAACCAGTTGAAGTTTAAACAGAGTTGCGGCAACAAGAATCTGAAAATTAAAGTGTCATTTCTCTCATAAGAGCTCAGTGTGGTTTTCGAGCTTTATCAGCTGAGGAGGCAAGATTTGTTGTGGAAATGTGTGAAACATGGACAGCAGATCTTCTTTGTCAGCTGTTTATTCTTACATATCTGCTTCCAGTTGGCTCACACTACTTGTTCTGGACATAGCCAAGCAGCTCACATTATTGGAAGAGCATCTGCATTGATTTTGAAGCTGTGCGTTCAGTGAGCATGTTTGAAGAGGCAGTGATAGCCTGGGCAACATTTACTGCATTAGTTGTTTGTGAAACTAAAGGTGAATTATCTTGGAAAATTGATCTGGCTGAGCGGTAACTGTTATTTTATCTTAAAGATATTTATGTAGCAATGTTAGGTATGAAATGCAGCCACTAAAGAAAGCATCTCCTATTGTAACTATGTTGCTTAAATGAGGAGCTGAAAGTCTGTCCATCACCTCTGATGGGATCTATACATGTAGCATCCATCAAAGCTTTTTGGGGTATGGGGATGTAATTGTAAGGACTTTTTGCACATACGTTTCTGTAAAATAGCTAGCAGAACCTAGAGAAGAAAAAGCTGGGGGAAAAGCCTTTGTGATGACTCATTTATGAGCTACACCTCTTTGAAAAATAATAGAAGTTTCCATCTTCTATAAAATTCTCAAAATGAAATCGACACCAATTGTGAGTTTTGTTGGTTGCGGTTCCAGTAATCTGTTTAGTATGCTACTGAAAGCTGGGTCTGTCTGAGTGCTCTCTATCAATAACAAATGTTCAGTTGTTTTATTTGCTTAGCAGTTTGCTCCAGCTTTAGTCAGCACATTGAAATCTACATTTTGAGTGCTTTTTTGAAACATTTGTTAAATAGATTTTTGCCTTCTTTTGATGATTAAGGTAACATTGTACAGTTCCAGACTGGAGTAAAATACACTGGGTTTTATTTGTGATTAAATAGATGCAAATCTCTCTCTATTTTTTTTTTTTTCCATTTAACTTCAAACTGTGGGGCTACTCAGTCTATGGACATAGTTATTCCACTATAGTACCAGCATAAACAAATAAAAAGCTGGACATGATACTAGATTTTGGTCAGAAAATGAAGTTCTGTTTAAGTATTCTTTATGTGTGTAGTACAGATTTACAATATTTGAGGGGGACAAATAAAATATGTATCTTAATTCCTGAAGACTGAAGTATATCTTTGTCTCACCTATAAATATAAACAAATAGAGTTCATTAAGTGAGGTTTGTAAACAACTAAAACTTGCAAGGTCACTTGGCAAGTCTTTTGCAACTTTTTAATCTTTTAAAGGTTTTAAAATATTAACTATCTAATCCTTTCAAAAGCTCAGTGAGAAAAGCAGTAAGTACATTCACACCACTCAACTCCAGGCAGCTAGAGCTAGGCTCCACTCTGGCACCCAGAAACACTTGCCTGACTGGATTTAAGCATGTGCCCTGACTCCCAAGTTGGGCTGAGACCTAGGCACACTTCAGTCCTCTTTCTTCTTCTCCCATTTTTGCATGCCGAGTTTTTCACGAGAATCAGCTAGCCTTGTGGATGACCATGGAACATGCTTCAGAGAGCACCCACAGACTGTTCCTGCCCAGAGGTCGCAGTGCAGCTTAATGTTAGCCAGAGCAGATAAGAAAGCGCCAGTGAAATGAAGTGGCATTATTCCTGTTTCAGCGGTGGCGTATTTTATCAAAATGTTTAAGCAAACAAGTGATCATTAGAGCAATCTGCTTGTTAGAAGCAGTGATTGCTCTTTCTTGAAGGCTGTGTATTGCATGTACTTATTGACATACTGTAGAAGTATGACCTATTATTAATGAAAAAGAGCTTGGCAGAATCAATAACATAGACATTTGTTTGATTCATTATTGTTGCTCTTTGTTGTTCTCTCAGTTATTTACTGAATTTGGTTGATTAGCCCATTCTCCTCCATTTCCATTTACAGTGGTAAAATCTTCTGAAGAATTTCTTTAAAGCTTTCACTTTGACATGTAAGGCTAAAACTAGTAAGATACACTGCTTAGATGGTCTTCAGAAAAATCCCAGCAGTGATGTAGTAGAGTTGCACAAGACATGTTAAACCATCTGATTTTACATTTAATTCACAAAGAAGTAAGCTAAACTTTAGTGGTTAATTCTCTAGAGAACTGGTGGTAGAAACAGGATGATATCACAGCTAACGTGCCAGATGAAAGGAAACATAGGAAGTACAAGGCTAGCATCTCTAGAAGGGAATACGGATTACCTAGTTTATTGCTAGAAAAGACACCATTTGTTTTCTCTTTGCCCTGCAAAGAGGCGGGGATGTTGTAGTTCTGGGTTGGATTTTTTTTTTTTTTTTTTTTTTTTACATGAGGTAAAATTAACCTTCAAAAAGGGGACAGAAAAAGTATTTAAATAATTGTTTAAGCTGAAATAGGTAATAGAGTGTACTGCTTTAATCTTTGCTGTAAAGTAATGTAGAGACTTATACTGCAGTTACACAGGTGCCAGAATGGTTTTGTTTTTAGGGAATCTCTATGACTTATCCTTTGTGTGCAAGGTATGTTGTTACTTTTAAAAAGTCTTTATAGGTTTTGTTGTTTGATAGCATTTACTAGTCATTTCTTATGCTTGAAAGAACTGTGTAGGATAAAACCGCTTCATATTGTATGGTTTAATTGAGTATAATCAGCAATTTACCACACGTTGTTTGAAAGGGACTGAGTAATCTCAGCTAAGAATATTGCTTATAGTGTGAAGGTCCTGCACAAATTGTTTTCTCAATCAAAAAAATGTAATCAGTTTTAAATATCTAAAATTTTGTGAAATTATGTAATGTTGTGCTCACTGTACTATAAGGAAGAAAACAGCGCCTTATTTAAATGAGTGGGATATTTGAATGTTAGTAACACCTGGTGGTGAAGTTTATTATGGAGTAGTTGAGAACTTAGAAGTATAATAGTGGTATTTCAAAATAATAATTAACACACTGACAAAAACCGAAGGCTACATTTTAGAAGGAATCTGAGTTCTACGAATTAAGCTCATGTTATCCACAGGCTGCTCAGGCACTGATTTATGGGGGGGGAGGACTGCGAATTTTCTTTGATAGTCTCCAGCCTGTAGTTTGTATTTGCCACCTGCTGGATGCTGCCCTGTGGGGGGCAAGGGGAACTAGGTCTGGCCCACCTTTCCTCCAGATTCAGGAGGAGGGAGCTGTGCTGCATCAGAGGTGGCTACTCCCAGAGGTGGGCAAACAGCAGGAGAAAAGCAAAAGGGGAACAAGATGTGTTAAATACTTGTAGGCTTGAAATAATGAAATGCATCAGGATTTAACTTGGTGGAGAACTAGGGCAAGGCCTGCATGTTGTTGCTTCATTTGCTCTCTGGATGATGGCTGGGTTCTAACCCTCGGGGGTCAGTACCGGCATAATTTTATAAGCAGTGTACGGTAAATAAGAATCAAGAGCAGATAATTTTTTCTTCCAGGACCTTGTTTCATTGATTTCTTTGGTCCTATCATGTCACAGCTAAGAGGCATTTCCATAAATTTATGTCTATTCCTGTTGCATCTGTCTTGGAATAAGACAGATACTACTCTATCCAAGTTGAGAAATTATTTGTAGCTCATTCCCACCTCCAGCAGCCTTTGAGAGAAGTATCATATGGCCCTCTCTATCCACCATGTTACTCCTTGCTGCTGCATTTAATGACAATAGATTCACTAGTGCCTTTTTTCTCCTGTAATATTCAGCAGCGAAACAATTAACACTGACTTTTAAATTGTTATAAATTTGCTTTTTCATTAGCACCTGTTGTGACAAATAGGATCAGTTCACACCTCTCAATAGCTATGTCAGCCTGTCTGCAACCCTTCGAAGGTATCATTGTAAACCTAACCAAACCCTTTGAAAATTATCTTCTCCAGCATGTGGACTAGAGAATTTGGGGTTGGTGAAGCTAAGATTCTGGAATACAGTTATGAAGGAACCTAAACTACAAAGGATAATTAAGCAGGCATTTTTTTCAGCTGCGTAATTGCTTTATACAGCAGGTCATGATTGTGCTGCAGTAATAAATGGTAATGTTGTCCATGCCTTTTAAAACATTATCTTTGCATTTGCATGCAAGGAAATAACAAGTAAGATGTATTCCAATTTGCAGGTAATCCTGTTCATTTAATTCTAGTTTGCATACATCACACTTCAGTTGAATTTATCACTACTACCAAAATCACCTCTTAGAAAACAAAGTCTGAATAATTTTGAATAATCTTGGCAATGATGCGAGCATTGCTTTTATTTGCATTTGGTTTTGTTGCCACATCTAACTTTTCCTTTTTTAAGTATTTATTCAAGAATTTTTTTTTTCATTTGCAAATGTTTTCTATTTATTCCAGCCGCTTATGGACTCAATCACCAATTCATAATAAACCCTGTTTTCTTAGAACAGTTGCCTTTAGGATATTCAGAAGCAGTTCACTAGCAATACGTTAAAAGCAAAACCCCTGTAAGGTTCCATGCCACCCATGACCACATACTTCTCGCTTTAAAAAATTCACTGTAATTTGAATCATTTTAATACATATTTTAGGATCTTAATACAGAAAACTTGTGTGATATATTCCTTTCCTAAAAGTGAAATTGCTCCTTTCATTTTAATAGCGATTTCACTATTTTAAAAATGCTTTTTCAGATCCAATTACTGAACGTTTTATTCAAAGCTTTTGCACTAGTCTCAAAGTTAATATAAGTTTAGAAAGATCTGAATTTAAATGTGAAAGAGAATTTCCTAATACACAAATACTGAGTTTTTACTGAAGAACTCACTACTGGAAAAGTAAAATATGCTGTACTGTCATCTGTAATTTAAAAAAAAAAAAAAAATCTACCTGTAATGATGTCTGTAATCATCAAAGGAAATGTTATGTCTACATTTCCCTTGGCAAACTGTATCAGAAGAACTAACAGGGACTTCAGTCCAAGCATGCAAAAACTGTTTCCTCTGAGGGGCAGATTTTTTTGTTTGTTTGTTTGTTTGGGGGTTTTTTACATGTACAAGTCAGCACTCTTTTCTGTCCCAATAGGAATTTCAACTAGTTAGCTAAAATTTTTCTGTTGGGGTTAGAATGACCTTTTCCTTTCTTGTGGCAAGGAGGTTAGAATCGAACCTTTACCAGAATTAAGCAAAGGCTATATATATTGGTTCGGTTAAAAACACAAATATATATAAAAAAAAAATTGAAATGTAAATCTTTCTAAAGAGATAAATGATTGCCTTGTGGTAAATCCAAGTTTGCTTGCTTAAATACTCAGTGTTATGTGATAACAAATAATTACTATATCTGCAGTTTGATAGCACATAGGCTTATCATGACTTAGATGTAAATATGTCACTGTCTTATCTTTTTCCTGTACCTGTGCTAAGCCTTATCTCTCTCTTAAAAATTAAATTAGACAATAACCCAAGTTACTTTTTGGACTTAAAAGAGGTTCTGACCTTTCTTCTTGCCTCCTTAATATCTAATGTTTAAATGTTTTAAGCTTGCATGTTTTCACTGTGTAAGTGAAAATCAAATTTCATATAAGATCATAAGACTTTGAGCCCCTTCATAAAGTACTTAATGGATTTAACAGCTCTGCTCCAAACTGACTGCCTGTTTTCCACTGGCTGGTGTATCAACTTACTTTCCCCCTTGAAGAGGAAACACAAATTTTCCTTCCTCCTTTGGCGAAGACTGAAATGTATGTGCTTAGATCCAGGCTGTTTTGTGCAAGGTTTTTCTTCAGCAGATTCTTAATGAAAGTAATGTGTGTTTGATGTCTCTTGCCCTGCTGTGGTCTCCCTTCAGCTTCTCCCAAGGGTGGGCGGACCTTTTGTGGATGCTCCTCTTAGCAAAGATATGCTCATTTGCGAAACTGACTGTTAATTTGTTTGCTTTGTCACAGTTCTTTTAGGTAAATGTCTCATCGTTAAGAATTTTGTATTTTCTGTGGGTGAGGGTCAAATCAAATTGCTGCTCTGCAGGTAAAATTGGCAAGTTCACCTACTGCATGAACTTTGTTCAGCTTTAATGCCAGGAATCCAGGACCGTGAAAGAAAACAATCTCCTTTGCCTGTCCTCGTCTTGTCCCTAAATGCTCCTATTCCTATTTCTACCTACTACACTATTTGAGATGCTGAGTATAGGGGGCTATCTTCCCTCGCACTAAAAAATAACCGATTAATTTTTTTCAGTTTGTATGGTGACTCTGTCACTGAGTAATTGAATCTGAATTATTCATAATCCAACTAGTGACATGAAGTGTGTTACAAGTTTTCCTAGTACATATATAAATGTTTTTTCTAGCTGTATTGTATTCATTTGTGGTGGAGGTGATGAATTCCATTTGCCTCACTGAGAAAGCAAACCAGAAAGTTAATTCTGTTTTCAATTAGCATGTGAAAACAACAGAATAATAAAAAGTAGTAAGGAGAAGTAAATCTAAAAACTTGATTCACGACTAGAGAAAATATCTGAGGGAGCACAATCTCGGGTTCACACAACTAGAGAAAGCATATATCCAATAAGATGTATGGCATATAATGGGGGAAAATAAAACGTGAGAGGATCTTGCATGAATCATTTGATGCTCTTAGTGTTGGGGTTGCAGTACTTCATGCTGGGCACTGGGGCACTGACTGCAGCCCAGCCCAGCTGGGCTCCTTGGCTCTGCATTGCTGCTGGGCCACATTTGCTGTGGGCAAGGGAAGCTGAAGCAGCAGTTCACAATCCAGGGTCGTGATTATTACAAGTAAGGACTGAAGCCTGAAAAAGAAAAATTCGCTTGTCCAGAAGCAATGCCAGAAATGCTGATTTGGAGACTACTTCTGCAGATAAATGTTATTTCAAGAATCGGAGATCAACTCCATCGCAGTTGCTCAGAAAGCCTCCTCTTTTTCTCCATAATAAGACCTTATACTGGGGTTTAAAGAATCCTCTGTTTCACAGAGGAAAAAATCCAGCTTTGTTGATATTAGGATTTTTGTTGTTTTACATAGTTTTTAGAACAAAGGGAGAGAAAGGGATAGTTAGGAATGTGCAAGAGCAAAATGGACTTTCTGAACTAACTGAATTGATACTGTAACATATTCTGAATATTGGAAAAAGACAGAATCTTAGTCAGGACGAGTGAAAGACTGTCAAAGAATCAATTAGCATGCAAATTCTTCAAGGACAAAATGGATCTGGACATAGGGATTCACTGTTTAGACTAAAGAAGAGGACACATTGTTCCAGCTCCTACTATCAGATATCTAGAGACAAATCTGTTTTGAAAGGCCTGTAAGACCAGCCCTAAGAACCAAATGATAATTTATCTCCAAGCTGTTCTTCCTTCAGATTTCTCACTTGAAAGACACTGGAAATTAAGTTGCTTAAGTTGTGCTAGGATCTCTGACAATGATTAAAGAGAAATTCCCAGTGTAAAAACCTCTAGTCGAAAATTAGAGCTTTAAGTGAGATTTTACACTTATATATTAAGAAATGATGTTGTACTTGAGTGGGCAGCAAACTGTTAGCAGAGGTATTTATTTATTAAGCAGAAAGTTGGAAACATTCTAAAACGGAGAAAATTATTGGTTTTATCATCAATGAAACCTAAGATGTAGATGATTGCAAGAATTGTTTTTGAAATTATATTGATGTTACTCTTATGTGAAACTGAAACTTTACAAATTTTTCCATTTTCCTGTCTTTTTTAGCCAAATAGGTATTTAACAGAAGTAAGAAACTAAGTAAAGAAAACTCATTCAGTACCGTATGGAATGCTGTTTTGCCTGTCTCCTCTGCAGCAACTGAAGTAAAACAAATGAAGTGTTTCTGGTCACACTCAGTTTATCAAGCATAACAAACTTGAAATACAAATAAAATAAAGCTGGCACCAGAACACCATAAGCTAGGATGGTGCTTGTCTTGAGCTCCATGACATTAATTCTAGTCCAGAAACATTGTCAGTTCACAGGTCCTTAAAATAACCTATTCATTTCCATACAGTTTTGTCTTTGACTAGATCAAACTGCATCTGCTTATTAGTTTCAGCACAGCAAAATGAATAAAAGCCCAGCCAGAATTTGTTTTGGTGTTCAGCTGTGAAATATTTAAATTATATTCTGCCTTACCTACACCATGAGCACTGCTGGGAGCTGGGGCACCTTGACTGCAAAACTCTTGAGAGGATATCAAAGGTCAGGTAGACTGTCACACCAAATTTCAAGAAAATATAATTTAAAAGATACTAATTTATGTAACTGTACAGACAACTTATTTGTTTGTCAGTATCTGTATGAGGTGTATCAGATATTTAAAACATCCTAGAAATAGAATGTGATTGACTTGACCTTATTCTACTCTGGTGGTTAAAGTAGGACTTTGTTACATACCTTGACAGGCAGTGACTGACGGTACATGCAGACTTGTCTAAATACGAGCAGTCTGCCCGTAATACTCAAGGCAAAGTAATTGGCATTTCGCTCTACACATTCTTGTGACTGCTGGGCCCAAAGATTCATCAGCACTAATGCAATTATGTGAATGTCTGGAATCCTTTATGCCCAAAGTGCTTTTAATCTGCATGCAAATAATGTAAATAATGCAAACGTGAACCACTCAAGGAAAGTAAGAAGCCTCACTTCGTATTTTTTTCTATTCAGTGATTGTTATGCCTGCATTTATGCCGTTATGTATCCATGTCATACCATACTTTTTTTCCTTTCCTATTTTGAATGCTATAAATTTGGCAAGGTAACTTTGTGCACAAATTGCAAAACCAGTACAACCTGAACTAATATATTTTCCGTGAGTTGGGCTCAGTTTCTCATTTAGCTGTAAGAAATCTACTCAAAATGTGCTTTTTTTAATGTGCATTGTGCTACATGTAAGCCTTTGATCAGACAGTACATGAATAAGGAATGTTGTTTTTCTGACTTAAATGGAAATGAAGCCTAAGGCAGCCTGCTGTCAGGGTCATAAGTACCAAATAAAATATAAACTAGTTAAACTTTGTAACCTCCAAGGACAGGCATAATTTCATAAATTGAAAGAAATATCATCTTGTGAATTGAGTGATTCGTCTCATATCATGCCATATATGCATTGTTACAGCTTTAAATAAAAGGTTGAACTTTAAAAGTACTTAAGTCTTAGAACATAAAGAAAAAAAATCTTTTTATTTACTTCCTCTCTATTTAACATTTATTCTTAAGTTATCACAATAATGTGTTTTACCTTGTCTTTTGCTGACCTAATTTAAAAAAAAAATCTGGAGTTCTACTTGTGTTTCCTTCTTGGTGACCTAAAGATATAATGAAAGGAAGTTCATTCTTTATTCAGTATTATTTTTCTTTTACGTTCCTTTTTCTTTTATTTCCTATGGCTTGCTACTCTAGCAAACTGTCACAGTGGAACAGAGATAAGTCTTGAAGATGTGATGATCAAAAAGTAAATGAAAAATTTAACAATATTTGTTCACTTTTTTTGAATAATTCTGACACTGTTACAGTTTTCAGCCTTCATTGGGTATTGTGGAACTATTCATAGTCTCTCTTCTTTGAACACATTATTTTTGCATTCTTGGCTTTTTTTATGATCATCTGCTGTCATTTTTCCTCCTTTTGTTTGATAGTCCTTATATTTCAGTTTTCTCATTTTCCAATGTATCAGCTGTGTTCTGTGCATCTAAATTTTGGTCATAAATACTAAGATTTTTACACTTTGTGATGTAAGTTATTCCTCAACAGTAACAAGAATAGAGCAAGACCCTTGCAACTCCCCCTGCACCCCCTCTCTCCCCCTCCACATATAACCACAGGCAATGGCAGCATTTGTGCCAGGCCGTGAACCATTTTAAAAAGGCTTATATATCAGTAGTGGTGCGTATGCTGTGGTTTAGAAACTCATGCTCTATGTCATTGTCATACCCTGCAGAGCTCTATGGGATGTTTTTTGCAGGTCACTGGCATTTACATTTTGCACAATCCTCATGAGCTTGGACCATGTAACAGCAAAATCTAAATCAGTCCTTTCATTTTTTCTCAGGGTGCTCCAGATCAATCCTCCTTTTTTTTCATCTTTTTGTTGTTGTTGGTGGTGGTGGTGTTTTTTTCCCAAACACAGTTAACTGGATCCAGGCCTTCAGTGTCCGTGTAGGCATATTGCTTAGACAAAATGGGATGTCACTGAAACCACTCAAGAGAAATGCTCCCTAGTTAGTGTGGCACTTGTGTGGCTACGCAGTGTCCTGCTAGCTGCAAACATTCTGATCTGCTCTTCGCTGCCTTTTTTGTCTGGCATGGCCTCACTGTATCTTGTTTCCTCAGTGTTTTACTTAATGCATTTTGGGTGTAGTGTAGTGTTCTAGGTATGTTCATTCATTAAGTTCTTCCTTATTAGAAATATTTCATTCTTAGTACAAACCTTTCAAGCTAATAAACAAACTGCTACTGGTGTTCTGTCGCAAAACTGGGGATAAGTGTCTACAACTTTTTAACGTCCTAATTTTATTCTGTGTACTGTTTAGATAAATGATTGCACATTATACATATATTATTGAAAAATTTTGGTAAGGATGTGTAATATTTTCTTGTGTTGCATTATCAATGGCATTTCATTGAAGCCATTTCTCAGCCTCCTGTGAAAACATTACACGTAATATTGTAACAAATACCAGGTTTAGTATTTTTACAATGACAAAGATGTTAAGAGATTTAATTTGCACAGAAGCTTTGCTTCTTTAACCTAGTAATCCTGCCTTTATAAAATACAAAACCACTTGATCCAGGGCTTCATCACTTAAAGGAAAAGAAGATAGCTTAGGTATTGATTCATTTTCCTGTGTGGTTGTCAATAATGCCACAAAATTAATACAAATTACCTTAACATTTTTAGGTGCAACCACAATTTATTATGTTCTCTGGAACTGCTATCACAGAAATTTTATTTTATTTCATCTTGTATTACAGTCATTAAACCCTACTAGCTTTTCTGTGTATAGTGAAAAAAAAAAAGAGTGGTTGCCAAAATGGCGACAGTAACAGGGTTAACTGACCTTTCTGCCCAAGCCTGGACTTACCTTACCTCTACTACTACTCTTCTTTGGTGTCCACATAATATACTGACAGAACAGCATGATGCAGAAGGTTAGGAGACCAGAACCTCCACAGATTTTAATCAAATCAGGAAGGGTAATTATTGATAACCCTTCAAACAAGAATTTATACAGATGTTCAAACAAATAATTTATCAGCCCTTATTTACTTTTTCGAATTAGGATATGATTTTGAATAGGCAATTCACTTTTGTTTTTGTTTTAATTATTTCCTAGTGTTAACTCTTAATCAAAAGTTATTGTCCATATTTTCAGTGATTTGAATATATTTTATAGAAATGCTAAACAAATATCTCTACAAGTGTATTTAATATACATTCATTGTTCATAGCTTGTATGCACTGTGGCTAAAGTTTCACTTTCACAGTACAGAGCAAGTTTTGTTGGAAGCTACGAATAATCATATTCAGCTCTTTATGCATTCCACAGATATTTTTTTTCCTAGTGTTGGGGGAAGCATTAAGAGAGTTGTCAAATAAACATTTTCAAAATTTTAAGCACTTAATCTTGCAATCTGATCTTACAGTCACCTCAGTAGGTCAAGACTGTTATTGTGTCATTTTCCAAATTCTTTTATGTGATGCATAACCAAGCTTTTAGTCTTGTAATTTTGTTAGCTTGTTTATGCAAGGGATGTTTGAGAATATGATAATGAACAGCAAGAACGCTTGCTGTCTCTTTGCATCAGCTTTTATCTGTGACTTATTTTCTGGGAGGAAAACATAAGGAAGAAGAGATTACTTGCAAAGTTTTCATGCGCAGCTTTGCTTTAGGACTATGGGACATGTAAAAATAAAAATAGCCTGCTATAGGTGCTTGTCTATCTAGTCTTTCTTTCCATTCTCTTTCTTTGGTAAACTGATGTGGAAACCTCAAAGCATTAATGGTGTCTTAAGCAGGACTTTAGGTGAGGAGACAGGGAAACAATAAGGCAGTGATATTTGACATGCAGTATAGAATATCAACAAAAACCCTATCAACATTGCTAACTATTTCTTCATGTTGTATTGAGACCAGGTAAAACTGCAGACATGTTTATGTTTATAGCTACATTGCAGCTGTTTACAGTTGCTATTAAACTCTCAGTTAATTTGTACCTTTTTACACTTCTTTAAATTGATAATACAGTGAAAGCCAAAGCAGAAGCTTTGAACTCTTTTTAATATAATGTAAAATAATAGTCTGGAGATGTATGGCCTATGCTTCCTCTTTGTAAATGGTTGTTTAAGGATGATTTTAGAGCCAGTACTGTTCATTTTTTCATTACTGATCACATCAGGAAAGGAGAGGTGCAATTCCTGGTCACTGTTACTAATGTCCATCTCATAAGGAAGGTGTTCTGGAGAACAGCCAGCAGCTTTTTTCTTCCTATTCACTAACTTGTAGAGTCAAAAGGATAAAGATGAGAATTAGGCATCAGGCAAGTTTATCTAATCTCAAGCCATAACTTTGCATCTTAGTTTTAACAGTCAGTCCTTAAGGGCAGGGTACATATCAAGCATCCCATGTATTTCATCTGGCTGGAAGAGAAACACTATGTATGCAAAACCGAAGAATTTGTTCTTAATCTTGTTAAAGTCTTAAGTCTACTGAAAGGACTATTAGTCCTGTTCCAATTATATTACTACTTATAGACCAAATTATGCAACTACTACAGGTCATTCCCAATAATGATGCAGTTAGAACTGATTAAACAAAATTTCTGTATGTACCCCTTTTTCTGGTATTACTCTTACCTTTCTTAAAGCCTCTCAGGGGCTAAGACTGATGGTGGTAGTCTCACTTAGCAAAAAAGCAGGGTGGAGTTATTGTGAATGGTCAGCACCTCAAGTTCTTCACCAGAAATTTTTGATGTTGATGGTTTCTTTCTTCTCTTTGGTGGGAAGAGTATGATGTTGACCTAAGGTGTTTCTTCCTCCACAGTCGGGGTCTGCTTTGGTTCATTTTTACCGTTTTGCTAACACAGTCTGTTAACTTGATCTTTATTCACTGGTAAAACTGGTTTTTTTCCCCAGCTCACAAGGTTGCACTTCCTTAATGAGTAGTGATTGACTGTTTCTGATTTGTGTTTATAGCCGTGGCAGCTTTGCCATCATCCTGTGCTCCCACTGTCAAGGCCTTTGCTATCATCTGGTGTTTGTACTTTTGGGGGACCTGTGTTTAAATCCCCTGTTTTTCTTCAGGGTGTGGTTTTCTGATAGTCTAAGTAATGTCTCATTGCCACAAACTAATCACCCATATATCTTTGTTCTAACACCATTAATGATTCACTTGACAAAAGTAACGATACATTGGAAGACATGCATGCATAAAGCGACATGTAGTCATAGTGGTCTGGTAACCATTTGTGACGCATATCTTCTAGTTACAGCAACTTCACTGGTATGTTATCAAAAGTACTTTGAAACAAGAGTTACGTAGGCCTTTCCCTCTGCAGCATCACCAAATTAAGCAGCTCTTGCATTTAGCAGTTGTTTTCTTCTGCTCACTTTTTTCAGTATAAATTCCAGCTTAGATCCTTTTCCTCATCTGGTTCATTTTGCAGCCTCAAAAATATTTTTGCCAACATAACTAAGGGGGGAAGGAATGATTAATTGTGGGGGTTGGAAAGAGGGAGAACAGACATTGCTCAAACCATACTGCTGTTAAAGGGAACACACGTGCAAGTACACCTTTAAACATCCAGTCTGATCTCCCACATGTCTTCTTTGGTGTTTATCAGAGCAGAGAATGAAGATACAAGGACAGAGAAGGAGGGCACAGGAATGCAGGAAAGCCTCCTGACAGTCACAGGAAATTGCAGGAAACCGTTGGCAAGAGAAAAGCAGGAAGTAGAAGATCTCATGCTAAGACCGAAGGATCCTGAGAAAAGTTACATCTCCAACTTCTCCCAGAGCTTGTATCGATTCATAGGAAAACTAACCAGAAAGTGAGGAAAGCCATGCAAAAGTAATTTTTTTTTTTTTTTTTTCCTTTCAGGGTTGTGGGGATCATTTCCGCCCCACCCCCCACCCCCAGGTCTATGTATTTCTATGTGCTACTAGGTAAAGCTGTATCCAGTTCTACATATGTCGTGTTCTCTTTCACAGTGAATTGAAAGAACATGTGGAAAAGAAATTCTTCTGTATTATCAGAAATAGGTCAGCACTGGTCTTGGAGGCCTAAAACAGTTTGGCTTTTGGACTGCTTTTCCTGTCAAATATTAATAGGCAGATGCTACAGCCAGGAAATATGCCAAGAGGCTGAGGGATTGAACAGTGGGACAGCTTAATATAGTAATCTTGCACACTGCAAAACAACTTTAGAGTTGGAGGCATTATAGCTTCAGACTAAATTATCAGTGTGCAACCTGAGCTAAGTAGCCTCACTGGCAGCAAGACTTACTAACCTCTCTCAGTGGCATTTGAAGATGGCATCACTTTGTGGTCTGACCATTCTCACAGAACTCACGTAGGAGTTGAACTCAAATTGGCAGTAAGGCATACAGACAAAGCCTGTGATTCACAGCAATTTCAGCAGCTACATGGATTAAGACCACGCACAGCAAGTATGAGCATTGCACAGTAACAGTTCATGCAGCTTTTAGAGCTAACTGCAAACCTCCAGACAGAAGGTCTAGCACTTTGTGTTAGGAGATATAAGGAGGAAAAAAAAAAACCAAACCACCTTGTTTGGCTCTGCTCAATACTTTTCTTCCAGCTTGTGCTGGCATAGGCAAACATGGCTGCAATAGTTGCAATTAAACTGTGTTTTCAACAAGCTCTACCAGTTTTTTATTTGTGACCAAGGGACATTTAAACACTTTTGGGTTTTGTTTTTGTTTGGTTTTTTTTTTTTGAAAGCAAGAGGATTTTTGGCATTTATCAATATCTCTGTAATCTGAAAGTTTTTCTAAAATCTGCTCCTACATCAAAATTTTAACTATGTGTGTGAGATGACTCATTTTTAAGAGCCTGACTTGTGGCCTGAGCTGTGGACAGAACCACTTCTCCCCACTCTCTGCTTTGAACCATACTTACACTAGTTATTATGGGTCACAGGCTGAAGACCTAACATTATAACTTTCTTTGCATGTAGCATGATTATAACTAAGTCAGAAATAAGAATGCTGTGAGTATACTAGAATATTTTTGTGAGAAAAACACACACAAAATGTCTGAGGGATATGTAAGAAAGTTTTTGTGGAACAATTTACTGAAGCTTAAAAAGAAAAGTTTTTAATTTCTTTTTTCAGAAATTTTGGTTAGCTGATGTCAGATGGAACTCAGCAGTATTTTTTTATGCTCACTCAGTATCTTTCAGGCAAAGGTTTTAAAGTGCATCACACATTTGTGGCAGAACCTGGAACTGGAACTCAAATTTCCTGGCACATTTAGGATCTAACTAGTAGCCTTGGTTTCAAGTGGGTGCATGTGAGTAGATCAATACACATGTAGTAATCTCTATAGAGCGAAACAGAACTGAGCTGAGTATTTACATTTGCACTTGCAGGAGCAGGTTCTAAATTAAGTTTTATTTTTGCAAATATCGTACAACAGCCACTGAGAACAGGAGAAGCAATTGAAAATGATAAACCTGTCATTGTATTAATTATATATGGTGTAAGGTTGGGGTTGTAACAATACCTCATCAGTTTTGTTTCAAACACAAGACTTTTAGGGAAGTGAGGATTTAGTAAATTTTAATTCCATTACACATGCTGAGGTTAAGCTTGGTTGGAAGAAGTTTATCCCTGAAATTTCTAGTCAAAGTTAAATCACTCACTCAACTTCCTGAAACTAGAGGATTGACCTCAAATCCTCAGCCTTAATAACAACTTTGCAATGGATAAGATTCAGTAGAAAACACTTCTCTCTCTCTAGAAAAGCCTTTCTTTACATTCTTTAATGAAACTGGAAGGATGCAGTTAGCCTTCCATTATCAAATCAAGCTTCACTGAAATATAAACTTCATGAGTGGTGCCATCAGAATTACAGTCCACTTGTTATTTGACTTTACAGTGTTCCTACTTTTTCTCAAAAATAAAAAATATAGTTACTTCTTTATAAGTTAATGCTGCTTACCTTGTTTCAGTTAATGGGAAGTAGCATCCACACTATTTAGTTATTAGTTTCTTGTTGAGACTGATACGCTGCTGTAGAGTTTCTTGTGGTGTCTTAGGATGTTCATCCTGACTAAGCATTGGGATGTATTTGGTGGAACAAAAGGTCAACCCAATAAGTCATCCACCTTCAGAAAAATATGTCAAAATAGATTTCAGCACAGATTTTTGTATTGTTATTTCTCAGCTGAACTGATTCTCAGGGGTCAGATGAGACTTTATTCAACTAGGGCTTTTTCAGACATGATAGCATGCCTCAGGATACTCATTCAGATTGAGATTTGCAGAGCAGACAGTTAGAGTTCATTTAACACTTTGGCAAATTGTTGTTACTTCAACATTGTTCCTTACAGAAAAGCAGAAGTGTAACTTGACTGAGTTGCCAGTGTTTTGTAGTATTTGTTATCTAGATTTTCCCTATCCCTTAACCTTGTTTTGTATTTTTCCAGAATATTCCTGCTATTGCTTATTTTGTCCCAAATTAAAACTTATTCTTAAAAATACTTAGCAATTGATTTTAAATGTGTTTATTTTCTCTTAGTTTATCTTCTTCCCCCTATTACGGATGCATGCACACTCAAATCCAACAGGTGTTAAAGCTCAGATTTATTCTTCAGTAAAAGTTAGTTAGAACTCCAGTAACAGTAGTGAACTACAGGCTTAATGGTGTAAGGGGAATTGGTACTACATAGGCGACTTAAGAATCCCCAAGATTTAAAGTGATGGCTCAAAATGCGCATATCAGTCACCTAAAAGCTGAGGGCTCTCTCCCTCGAGGAGTTACCTCGAGCGGTGCCCCGATCCGAAGGGGAGTCCCCGACTGCAGACCCGCTGCTCCGAGGAGGACTGATTCCCACATGTCCTCCGGTGGGACCCCGTTTATACCCCTGTCAAATCTGACCTGTGGTCATTTAATCCCTATTGTCTAGGAGGGTCACGTCAGTGTACCTGGCACATCTCGACTGGCCAGTTCAAATTTCAACCCGCAGCCTCCAGAGTTTAGGGTTTTTTTCCTTCCTTCCCCTTCTCTCTGCCTGGAGAAGTTTCGTTTCCTGCTGGCGGGATGGGGGGGGGAGGGAAGTGTACTGCCACACCCCCCTCTATAAAGCTTTTACTGAATCTTTCAGATTTGATGATCTATTGCTGCTGAAAAGCAGAAAGGGATAGCAAAATTTCTCACCTTTGTTTACTTGTTGTTCTTTGGAGTTACACTGGCAGCTTTTTCATGTCATCCTTTGCAACGTAGTGTAACATTTGGGATTATCAAAAATCCCTAGCTGTTAGGTACTTGGATTCCACTTAATTACAGTGAGATTTGTATTCCAAATCTCTTAGTACAGATTGCCATTTTCCCAGGTGTTAACCCAAAGCAGTCAGCATACCTGAAGAGCATCTACTGGGCAAGAAATTGGACTTTTTCCAGCCAATTACCAAATGCTAATTAGAAGATGAAGTAGGTCAAATGAGAACGAATAACTTGTCTTGCTTGTCTTTGCTCAAATTCTTTTAGTGGGCTCCCAGGCAAGGCTTGGGAGAGATCACAGTTTCCATGGGCAGATGTTTTATGTGCCCTGGCTCATTTCACTATGGCTCTTTTACGTGTGTTTCCTATCACTAGGGCTCATCTAATTTTTGTGTGATTGATAATTCTTCCTGAGGTCTCTTAACTTACACCTCCTTTTTATGTAGTACTGGTAATTCTATAGGTCAGAGTATTCCTAAATACCTCCCCAAAATCTAGCAAGACTGGAACTGGTATGGGAAGCCAAATTCAGAGCCAGTATAAAAGGTCATATAAATGTACGTGGTAGCAAATTAGGCAAGGAATGTGCTTCCACGGTTTGTGGGCCATGGTCATTTTTGGTGAAAGCTTCTCAGTACATCCAGTGAATTATTTTCAATAGTAAAATTTGGAGTGTTTAATACCAAGTTTGATAAAGAATTTGTGATAGTCCTCAAAACATTTTTATGTTTACCTGTGGTCTACTGGTACAAAAAAGTTTGAATTTCAATTATCTGTATTTAAGGACTGAAAGAGTGCAGAAGATGCTGAATTTCTGTAAACAACAGAGATTTTAAAGATGTTGTCTGAAAAGTATGATGGAAAAATTAGAGTATATTTTATAAGCTTTAGTCTAGATTGCAGTTGATGTGTTTTTTATTTTCAGTAGTACTAAGCTGGTTGTTATCTGCTAATTGCTACTTACGTACTGTCCATCCAATAAATTACACAATTTCTACAGTGTTTTCCCCCTTTTATTTATGATAACTATTTATGCTCCATGGAGAGGCCAAGACCTCTCCCTCCCAGAAGGAACACACAAATGTAGATTCTTTCTTTCCTCTTTTGCTGTCCTTAAATCCTGATCTTAGGGATTCTTTGGGGGTTTGTGGTTGTTTTGTTTTGGTTTTCCATTTTAAATCCAGCATTTCTAACTAATGGAATTTAAACTTGATCAGGGTTATAGTAATATTCAAAAAGGATGGTTTTAAAGGGAAAATGAAACAGCCAAGAACACATTAGATAGGTTTCAAAAATTAGATAATTTGGCTTTGATTTGTTTTGAAGAGAAAGAATGACATCTGCTAACCTCCTGGCATTAGGAGGAAATTTCCCCTTGAGACTTTCTTATGTCTTCTGAAACACCTTACACTGTCAATGTCACAGATGGAGCATCCTATTAGATTACTTATGCTGTAATTTTTATATTTTATCTATAAAGTACAACGCTAAAGGAGTCATGGCAGGAGAAACAAAGCACATCTTGAAATACTATGAGCTCATCAGCAAGTAAGCCTTTAATGCGATTAGAAACATGCATAAATATCTTCCTGAGATAAGGTCTATGGTATGAAGAGTAATGTTAAAATACATATTATGCAAATCCTTCCAGCATGGACAATATAAGAATATGTTTTCATTTAGTGCTCAGCATTTTATTCCTTTGCTTAACACTGTTGAAATCTCTCTTTATGCTTTTTAATTTGAGTACTTTTTAAAGGTAGTATTTTGGAGCGATTTCAAGTCCATGTAAAGTGGATGGGGAAATGGTTCTTCCTAGAAGTTCTGTCAGAACAAAGTTATAGCTTTTACATCTGGAAGTCTAAACCCAAGGACTGAAGCTTTCTGCTTTTATGATGAAAGGAAAATGAGTCATTATTCTAATTATACACTTAAAATATCAATAGAAGTACCCAGTAAGTAGCAGTAAACATCTCTCTATAAATTTCTTGTTATATTGATTGTATCTCATATAATAGCACATTACCTGATTGCTGTTGATCAGCAAAATGAAATGAGATTATATTTATTACTTTTCACTGTTGGGTCTCATCATAAATTATTATGGTAAATGTGAGAGGCGGAAAAGTAATTGCTGCTGCATTTATGTTAATTATTCATTATTTTTAATATCAAACTTCTTTAAAATATATATATGGCATAACTTAAATCACCAGTTTATTATTGTACACTCAAAATGTTATAAATGTTTGATTATTTTAGGCTTTAAAAACAACAGACATTTTTGTAATTTTAACCTCCTACAGTTCTACAGCTCTCTTATATTACTGTATAGTTCAATTTTTCCTATGCTGGGAAACAAATATTAATGATAGTGCAGCTGCTGTGCATATGTGTTATCATTGACCTTGGTGACACTCTACTTTTGCATTGACAATCCCAGATAGAAGGTCAGCGTGCTAATTTCCTACATGGACAGAGCATAAACTTACTTTGAGCTTTCTCAACTACTTTATTAGCAGGTTGAGTTGTGGAAGAGTCCCTGTTCCCTCGATGGGTCAATTTTTCTGCTTTGCTAAACCTATTTTATGTGCCAGGTCTGTCGTTATAGTCTACTGAGATTCTTATATTACCCTCACCTCTGTCACCCGAATGTCAACAGTCAAATTGCTAGGGTAGCCTGTTTTCCAGGCATTGGACTAATGCAAACTCAAAATATTAAAATATTTTGTTGGCTGTTTGTATTTGGGTCACACTCAAATGTCCTTTGACTGGCAAAAGGGAAATATATAACCAGGCGATAGTGAATTTAACTTGTGATTTCAGCCTTACGCACTCATCTTTGTTTGATGTATCAAAAATCCTTTTGTGTACCATGAATTACCATATTAATAACATCTCTCAGAAATCAGTGGCTAGGTCTGCGCTGTCCTCTGAGTTGGTTCTGAAGCTTCCCCCTCACACTGTGCACTAAAGCTGTTATTTATGTCTTTATTGCAAGTTCTTATGGTTTCTGGGGTCTGTTCCTGTCAGGAGACCATGCACCATTCGTTCTGCCACTGGCTTGCTCTTGTCCTTAACGTCTTAGACATTGTTGCCAGAATCCAAAGGAACATCGTGCCCAGCTGGGACAGGGCTGTTGCTCAAATACATTTTCATCTAATGTCCCCAAGTGGGGCAATGTTAATGTTCATCTTTCTAGCATATCTGCAAGCATTGAAGATCTCTTAGTATGGTCTATGAGATGGGCTTGATGCCACCATGGAGAATGCTGTCAGGCCCACAGCATGTTGCTCTGTGCTTCACAACGTGTTAAGAGAAGGATAAGGAACCTTTCCTCTGGCAAGAAGATGGGTATTGTGGAGGACCCTCATCCAGTGACAACCTTGGGCACTGCATTAGTGTGTATGGCTCCCTGCAGGAAAAAATAGCGTAGTTTCTTAGGTAACAAGATTAGTGTCTCTAGCTCACCTTGAGACTTTGAAATCCCCGTTGCAACTTTGAAAACTCCACTCCCATAAAGGATGTCTCCTTATTTTGCTTCTCCATCCCATTTCTTCCATGCAGATACCAGAATTCTCCTTCTGTTGTTTAACAGTGAGCAGAAGGTTGATTGTGTTGGCAAAGTCATCTCAAATTTCTCAGGGTTGCTTCATAAATTCCTCAAGTCAAAAAAACATTCAGGCTTCTGTGCTTTGACAAGGTAACTGCAACAGAAATATGGTTTTGCTCCACTGAGGGTGCTAGCTGTCATTTGCCCCACTTCCACATCACCCTGCTCTGCTGTTCAGAAAAGGTAGTTTTCAACATGCCATCCGTGTGTGTATCTGTGATACTAGGCTGTAACCTTTATGGGACTCCCTTCATAAAGACTCATGCCAGGATGAAGATGCTGTCTTATAGCTCCCAGTTATAAACCCTATCTCCCTTTCCTGATACTTTCCATTCACTGTCTGTCAGTCTTGGCTCTTGATCTCTGAAAAGCAGTGTGAAAGCTGGCTGCTTTGTAGCCTTCCCATGATGTACCAGTTGTGGTGATCACAGTGACCCCCAGAGTGTTCTTCAGGAGACAGACAATTTAAATTATCAGAAACTTTGTACTTAGTGATGTTCCCAAAGGCACTGCAAAATGATGAGCTAGTGTTTTCTACCTGTAGAGTCCAAAGTGCTCTCATTATCTGTATTATAGATTCGTGAAGTCAGTGAGTAATAATTAGATATACATATTTTTAGGTAAAAATGGCATTGATAGTAGGTACTTCCACTTATTTTCTGAAACACAATAGGATATTATAAGTCCAAGATACATTTAAAGGTACTATACTGTTGCCCATCTATCATTATTGTGTCTGGGTGCCTTTCATGTTAAATTGATAATAATAGCAGCATATATAGTGGATTCTCTTGTAGTTCTTTTGTTTAGGGGGAAATGTTCAGATGCAGGATATTTGATTCATTATAATTTGTTCCTTTACACTTTCAGGAGGAGGTTGCTTTAGTTTTTTAGATTCAAGGGAATGTCAGTTTTCTTCATACCATTTCTATAATGGAAGAAAAGTTTGAGGAAGAAGATAACTTTGCAGTGTTTTCACTGAAGTTTGTCAGGGTAGTTTTGCCTGAATTCCTTCAAAAGCTTGAGGGAAGAGCTAGAGTATGTGATGTTATTATATAAACTAAACAATCCATTTAATGTCCAAAAAGAATGAGAAAGCATCACATTCTAATCTTCGTATTTGTTGCGCAGTGTATTATATTCACCAGGACTGAAGAAAAGCAGGTTTGCTAGAGAAATGATCTTTCATTGTTAGTGTATCCCCTGATTGGATGGTGAAAATTAAGTAGTCCAGATAAAGATAGATTAGGAAGACTTAGAATTTTTCCATGTTACAGGAAGTGTATGCTCTAAATACATCAGAAGGCCAGGCAAAAGAAATCAATAGAAAAAAAAAAAATTCATCAGTCTCAAAGCTTCAGCAGGCAATCCTGCTTTTTTTTTTGAGTCTTAGACTCTCATTCCCGCTGACATTAGCATTTTGCCCTGCAGTACAAGGCTACAAATGAAATGAATGAATGAAATTAAAATCTCTTGGGGGGGGAAATGCTGTTTTCCATGCAGTACAGTCTGTTGTAACTTTGTTGCAATGCCTCTCTCTGCAAACATCAGTAAGACCTACTTAAGTAAGGTGTACATAAATGCTTTGTTACTATGGTTCATACATAGCAAACCTTATCCTTCAGACCCTAGCATTTTGAATTCAACAGGCAATGGTTGAGCTCCATTTATCTAGGCTTCCTGTATCTGACACAAGAGGAAAGTGTGGTTTCGTGTAAGTGCACTGAGCTGTTGGAAATGTTTGCCAGCTACTCTTCAACCCTGAGATCATTTGAACAAATTATAATCAATGGTTATGATAAGGATTGCAAATGAGAAAATGCCATTAACAAAATTCATTAGTCGTTTGCACATTCTTTCCTCTGTGCTTGTGTTTTCTATTTGTTTTTACTTAAAATAGCTGTGACATTCAGTTTTGTGTAATAGTGAAGCATAATTCCTATATTTCACAGTGTAAGTAATATGCTTGTACCTTTCTGACAAACTAAACAAACAAATAAACTACCACTTATGTTGAATTAGCACTTACCCCAGTGGCAGCCAAAGGTAAGTGTAGTTTTATGTCAACTCTATGAAATCCTTCTCTGCGTGAACAGTAGTACACAATGGGCTGTAATGGGAATTTCTTACAAATCCCTCCCTGCAGGGATTTACATTGTCAGTAGTTTCCCACATATAATATGCCATAATTGAAAGGCAGCCTGAGTCAGGTTTTTTTCCTCCTAATTATACAATAATATTGTTTTATATGTCATGTAAAATATTTTCATGTTTTGTGAATATATATACTTATAGCAAATCAGAACGTGAAGGTAACTTTTTTCATCTTTTTCTTTTCTTCAAGGCTAAGTATATTTTGTTACTTCTTAATTGCTGGCTTTCATACCAGTATGTTGTTTCCTGTAGTTTACTGGGATTCTAGCGTAGTCAGAGACAGGTACAACATCAAAAACAAAGGCTGACTGAGAGAAGAATGGATCATCACATAGGTAATTTTTAGTGAACTATGAGTCAAGTTCTTTTATCATGCATTTATTTGTGGCAGAAATGGATATTTAAAAGCAACTGATCTAATAATTGTATTTCTTATTTAGCCTGAATTATATATATTTACAGGTGATAAAGGTGTCTAGAAAACATGGTAAACCGAAATGAAAATGAAAACTATAAGAAAAGACTGTGGAAGTTGGAAACCTTGACACACTGAAGTTATTTGCGGTGGTCACAATGATTAAAGTCTTGGATTGGTCTGTCTAGGTGACATAATCTTGCAACTTTATTAACATGTACTGAAAATCGAATCAGCGATAGGTCATGTGGCCCATGTGGTTTGTCATCAGTAATTTCCCTATCAGATTTTTCCTGCTGCTTAAACCCCACGATAATGTCAAATTTGATCAGCCTCTAAGGAGGAAGTGAATCTGAACAAAGCAATCTATATACAGACCTGTGAGGACAAAAAACTGAGACCCAAGCGCTTGGAAGCCATCCCTAACAAGCTGCAGTGGTCTGCAAGTGTTCAAGTTTGGGGGACACGTTATAACTGTCCTGCAGGAACATGAGGTAGGCAGATGCTCCACAGCTCTAGGCAAACCCTGAGGTGCCATATGTGGCTTTGCAATTTGGCTTCAGCCGAGTAAATCTTTTCACAACAAGTTAGAAGAGGTGATGTAGACACGATTGCCATTTAAGTCCAAGTCTAATGTAGAGCAACTGAAAGAAGTGGGGTAGGAGAAGAGACACAGAAGACCTGAGCAGAGGGTCAGGTCCTAACATAAAAATTGCTGAGAACAAAAGCCCAGATCTTGCATTTTCATGTCACTGGTCAATAAAGGGTATAGATAACGGTAAAGGAAAGAAACTTCTAAGATGTCTGAGTTGTCTTTCCCTTCCTTTCTGGGCTACTCACCACCTTAGAGTTCAGTCAAGAGTTTCATCTGATGAGGCAGTTTACAAGCTTTCTGCTGGATAACCCAACGTGATCCTCTGACACAGCTGTAATTATATGACATATAAGCTGAAGGATGGTAGATGAATATTAGAAAGGTAATACTGATTTTGTAGTTAACTTTGCCGAAACAGCCACTATCATAATATACCTAATTTTAGTATCTGCTCCTAAAAAAACCAAACCAAACCCCTTAACAAATTGGAAAGGTGGCAGAAAAGTTACAGGATATTTGAGGAACGGAATTTAATTCGACTGTGCAGGCTAAAGAAACTCCATACACACAGTTTATCAAGCGAGGGGACATAACATCCGTTTTATACCAAATGTGTTATGTATTCTGTGATGCTGTCCATATAGACTGCAGTTGTCTCCTCTGGCTCTAAGATTTTCTGAATTTTTACTTTACTCAAAAAGACCTCATGGCAGAAAGGAGAGTTTGTATATAAACACCTAGGAGTGTTTCTTGACTTTAAGGATGAGCTTTGCCCTGTGGATGGAAATTGCCTGTTGCAGACTGAATGAAGCTGCTTCTAATTGTATTGGTGAGATTGCTTTGGAGTAAGAAACATGGTTATAATTTCTGCTTTGCAGGCAACATGTCAGACAGCATTCTAAATATGCGGTATAAATCGTATAAAAATGAACTACTTCGGGTGACTGATGTAGATATATATAATCAAACAATTAGAAAAATCAGATGTTTTTTCTTTCCAAATGTATTGCGCATTTTCTGTTTTTTTGACAATTAGTAGATTGAAGGAATGAGACTAGCAAGTTTATAACAGTTTTCTGATAATTTTTTTAAATATTCAAAAACATGAAATATGAAAGAGTCATGTAATACAGACCAGAAGAAAGCTATATACCTGATATATTTGTGACAACACTTGAAATCACCAGAATAATAATTCCAGGGGAAATGGAAGGCTAACAGAGGGCTGGAAGCTGCAATGTTTGCTTTGTCATTCCTCATCTACTTGCCTTGTCTTCTGTAGAACTGTGTTGTTTACACTTAATAGCGAAATTTCATCTTCTGCACGTAAATGGTCGTATTTTCTTCAGCAGTATATAGGCTGATACTACTATTTTGTTGTCTTTGCATGTCATATTAATTTTAATGCAACACTCAAGAGAAAGGCAATACAACTGGGTTTTTTAACCCTTGAAAGTTCCATTTTGTTGTGTTTTTAGATGATTCGCATTCATACCTTTCAAAAGGTCTTCCATCAGTACGGATACTGCATATGCTATAATACTCTATTTAAGTCCATATGCTCCTCTTCCCAACAGGGGATTAGCTGGTCTATAGATTGCATTACTCCCCTGTCAAATATAGCTACTGTTCATTATCTAAGCATCACCCCATGATGAAAATATGAGTGTTGAGCAGTGAAGCATGCAGTACATTAATTCCATATTGGGAAAAAGTGTAAATTTGGACTCGGTTGCATATTATTTACAGAAGTAATATATCTGTTCTAAAATGTATTCTAAAAATAATTGGATTTCCAGGCCTTAATTAGACCACCACAAAACAAAAACCACCACAAAACAAAAAAGTTTATAGCTCAGATAGAGGCTTAGAAGAGTTACAAGGTGAGCTGGCCTATCTTATGTAATTACCTCAAGATTTGTACTGTAGTGGAGGAAAACCACTTTTTTTTCCCCCCAAAGAAAAAACAAAACAGAAGTTATGGCAGGTTTTTAACAGTATTTTATAATTGAGATAAAAGAAGATTGTGATACATTTTCTACAAAATCTATCTTTCCTCGCAGATCTGTACCTGCAGCACAAGTTTTAATTCACCACAGCATATTTCATATAAAATCGTTTATCATAAGAATTACTTTAAGCGCAACATATAATGAAAATGTCATTTAGAGTTTTCAAACATTGGAGTATTACACATTTTATTTTTAAAATGGTATTAAACACATGCTGTAGGCAGAAACAACTTTAAAAATTCTAAAAGATGCAATCACAGGAAAAAAAAACCCTGGGTCTTTTACATCCAGATCCTTATTTCTTAATGCCAGGAGCCGCCAAACTATATGTGGAGGAGACCTTTCCTTTTTTTTTCCCCCACAAATTGCTTTTTTAGTGCCAGGCTAATGTGGTGGCACGCCAGGCAGTCAGCAAGAAAACAGTGGATAATGGAAAAAACCTTGAAAATACCCATACCGTTGGGATGTGCAGCACAGCCCAGCATGAAAGGCATCATATGGACCCAGCTTATTAGTGCTGGCTCTGTTCCACGTCGACAGGACCCAGGCTGACTCCCACTGGCTCAGCCCCCTGTTCCTCAGTGTTTTGGATCCAGAAGGGGCTTATTAACTCAGGTACGTCGCCTTGCAGGGCCAGGTTTTGCCTGGGATTAAGCGGAGGCTAATAGGAACCCAGAGCTCCCCAGAGCCAGCTGACGCGTTGCCATAAGCAGCTGCACTGCTGACCTGGCTCAGAAATCTGTACGTGGCTCTGCTAAAGCATCCTGCTGGACCAAGGATGCCTCTGCAAACTGCCAGGTCTAATATCTCAGCGTCTGTGGTGCACTTAATCTACAACCCAGATAAACTATACATGGAAATTTCGGAGCTGAATATGTTTTTAAAGAAGCGGCTGTGCAACAAAATGATCTCTGACTCTTTTGCGCCTTCCCCTTTCTCCCTGTTTGCAGCTTGCTGGTTGAAAGGGCAGTGAAGGTTGAGCTGAGAGCAAGCATGCACTGATTAGCAGGCTAGTTAACTGATTAGTTCGTAATTTCTCCAGGCCTGTCTCTAGTTGTGTGTGCTGCATGTTGCTTAGTGATGTTTGAGGCATTTTGGAGGCTGTCTAAAATTCCTGTCTGAGCTAGATATTGTCATGAGCTGTCAGCTGAGCTGTCTGCTCCAAAGTATTTGAAAATCAATAAAATAAAAGTGTATTCATGTGGAATTTGCTAAGTCTGTACCGGGTAAGAATTATTCACATGTCTTTCTGATACATTTTAGTAAATTAATTACTTCAGTAAATCTGTGATTTAGAAATTAGCTTATATTAGTTAAATTAATAATCAAGCTTGTCATTTTGGTAAACTGGTCAACTGTCAGCTCAAGTTTTAAAATCAGACTGAAGGAGAGTGTCAACAGAGAGAAGAGCAAATAGGAAAGTTACATTACTTTCTTCAGTAATGAAGAGATGGGGAAACTGGATGTCTTCTATTCCTTTAACGACTTGAACTCTTCCTGTCATAAGGCATAATAATATAATAACATTATGTATTATTATAGGCATATAATAATAATTACTACTAATAAGATATGTTGGAGAAGAATAAAAATGCTTATAATTATCTTTAAAAAAATCACTTTTGAAAGCACCATGAAACTCAGCTGGAACTTATTAGTTAATAAGTACAAACAACTGTTTGTGTTCTCTCTGCCACTACTCTTCCAGATATGGTTTTCCTCTTGCCGTAGGGAACATTAACTTCAAGAGGAATTTGCTCATCTTTCTCTATGCTTTCTGTGCTTTTGAGGGTTCCATGAGATACTGAACATGGAGTTGATCACAGCAGTTAACACTTATATTGGTTGTTTCTATTGTCTTGCTGAATCCTCTGGTGGCCTACTCTTTCAGGTTTAGACAATTTTTAATTTTTTATAAAATTAAATATTTTATACTAAAGAATGCTTAAAAGTAAATGGAATTAGATATATTTTCTAAATTAATATAAGCATTCTCCTAACTATTTCAGTACACTCTGTTTCTATTTCCTCAAAAGATACTTAAATTTTCAAAAGCGTGCCTAAAAAAGTATATTGAGGGGAACCAAGACATTATTTTTCTTTGCCAATATGCAGATTTGCTCTGTACAAACTATCTTCTGTTTCCAGACAGACATGGGACTCTTACAGGAGAAATAATCTATTGCAGAGAAAATGACCAAAAAAAAGTCAAGATTTGTGTGTCATGATTTGTTTTTTTTTTTAATTAATTTTTTTTATCACAGACTCCAGTACACTTCTCATTAGCAGATTTTCAAGCCATTTGTCCTTTTTCTTGTGGATCCTGTAACTTCTAGCTGTCATTATCCATGGTTTTGAAAAGAGCACTTTGAAAAGGAGGGAGGAAAAAGCAATTTTATTTTAAAATATGCCTCCTATCCTAGCAGTATTTTTTGTGAGGTTTTTTTTTTAATATCTTCTCATGTTATATATTTAATATAATGTGTGACTGCCCATTGCTGCTTCATTCTCTTTTCCCTTTCTTCCACCTTTTATGATCTAGTCTAATTTTTTGAACATAATTTTCTCTTTCTGCAAAACTAGTTGTGTCAAAATGCTTTCTACCAGTCACTTATCTATAGTGGGATTCTATTACAATCCAAGGGATTGCTCTTTTAAGAATCTCATTAAAGTCTGAACAAACAATATGAAATGAAAAATCCTTCCCCAAGGCACGAAGACTATAGACAATACTGCATTGCAAAGCTAGTTAGGTGGGATAATATTAAACAGGTGGTAATGAAAATATCAGAAAGATTTAATAGCTAAAAATGTGTAACAATTAAGGTCAAGAAAGCGGCCTGTTTTCTGATTTTAAACATTAAATATAGTTCACAGATGAGAGAACAAAAACAGATAAAATCTTTCATTGTAAGGCATTGTTTGGGGGGGATTTCACATGGACTTTTCATAGATCTAGTGAAAATCTTACAGTAAAGACAGTACTTTAAAGATTTCCACCAAAAATGTACCAAAAGTTGGTTTTTAATAGCTTGTTATTAAAAAAGCAGTTCAAACAAAAAAATGTAGCGATATGAACATGATTTAAAGCTCACATGCTATAAATATTTTCAGTAAATTTACTAGTACTGATTTTACTGCCTGAGACTTGGACATACTGTAAGAAAATCTTGCCAGTCATTAATCTGTGGGTAACTTCTGTTGTTTTAAAAATATTTGTATTTAAACACATGGAGATCTTGAAATAAACCGGTCTATAATTCAGTATTTTATAAAATTTTATCTCTAGCCAGGTCTTACCTCTTTTTTCTAAATTTGTATTTCTGAACAGCTTTTCTTAGGGGGGCTCAGCAGTTTATTACTGGAGTTCTCTCCTGAGAAGGAAAAAAGTGCTTGAAAGCTCTTATTCCTGAAAGGGTGATGGGATTAGAGGGATGCTTCAGAGACATTAAAGTCTCTAGTATTCTAGAGAAAAGTATTCTCTAAAGGAGACCCTTTGAAAATTGTTGTATTCTCTTGGTACTGAAACTTTTAGTTGTGGGGTTCTTGACAATTCCTATACTCTTCTGGGTGGCCAAATGCTGGTACTGTTTAGAGCCCATTTGCAAGTTGTGCGGTTTTTTTCTGTTTGTATTTTGGATGGAAGGCTGAGCATTTTTCTTTTTGATACAGACCTCATTACAAGTATTCATTGCCTCTATCACCTCCATTTACAATCTGCTCTTGTTTCTGTAGCTGTGTATTTGCCATAAAGACCCCAAGGGAACGTAATCTAATTTAGTAGAAACTGTCCCTGAATTAAAACTTGAAGAAAGAGGTAACTAATGTTAACAAAATCCATAGCTTCTAAATAAAGATAAGCGGTAACTTGCTTTTTTGTGCTTTGGACAGTTAGGAATTTTGGGGTATAGTGCTGGTTGTTTTCATATCCCACCAATGTGTAATTTCTGCATTTACTGTAAGACGTTAACAAAGGGTTCATCAACAGAATTAATTTATCAAAACAGGAAGGTTTAGCTATTTGAGGAGTACACACTGTCAATTAAGACAAATAGTTATTGGCTGGTGGGAAGCTCATGAGCAAGTAATTATAAGAGATGTTCCCTGTTGAACTACCACATGTTATTCATCAGATTTCAAGTGATGTGGATTGGGCTGATAAATTGAGTTGCATCATTTGTACCTTCTCCATGAAGGTCACTTGCACTTTTTAATTTTGTTTGGGTGGGGAAGAAAAGCTTTCTTTTAAATTCATTTAAGTCATTAGTAACTAAGCTGAGAAAGTAATATGGCATCAAAGTTCCTACTTAACCCTGGCTAGATACGATCCCTTTTGTGGTGAGGATGTGCCCAGTCGCTCCAGAAGAGGTAGATAACCTTCCATTTTCCTTTCCACAGGCTTTCAAAGGGTAATCCAGTTCTTGTGAAATTGACATAATTGACCAGTAAAAATTCTTAGAGTGAGTCAAATCACAGAAATATGGGCTATTTTCCCACATACACAAGAGTAGAAGCTGTGGGTACACAGCAAGGCAGGCTGAAGATAACATTGGGAGCGGTGGGTTGGGGTCTGTCTGCCCTTGTGCAGCTGGGAGATGCCATTTGGTCCTGGCTGTGTTTCTCTCCACCTCCTGTAGTCCAGAGCAAGGACTGCAGAATAATCAAGTAGTAGTTACCTGTTTCCAGTTACTTACCTACCACATAGTACAAGGCAAACAGTCTAGTGAACGCCATTCCACCAAGACAGAGGCCACAGGTGGGGTACAAAACAGGCAGTGACTTGCTTGAAATCTCTGCAAAAGAGGTTTATTTTTGTCTACCTGCTGCTATGCACAGAGAAAAGGTGCAAGTATAACTTTTGCAGTGCATTGTGGAGATAAAAGTTTTCATACCACACACATCAGTGTAAAAATTCTAACAAAAATTCCACAACCGAATGCATTCAAATTATTTTGTATCTTTTAAAAAAAAAGGAGAGAGAAAAAAGTTTTTATTTGGAAATATTAAATACATACTGGTCAGAAAAATCACTACAGGTACAAAATTGTAAAATTACTCTTCCTATCCTCTGACACAAATAATTTTTTCTATTTAGATAAAATTTGCTGGCCATGTAGGGGTTGGATCCCTTTGGAGTATGAATGTCAGTAAACATCAGTCCCTTAGAAAAGAGAAGATATGATCCCATTACATGCTTTAGCTCTGGAGATGATGTGTATGTTTGGTGTTCATTATTGTAGGTATAAATTGAAGTAAAAAATGAACTTGTGTGCATTTATATTGTGGAATAATTAGACAGAATATTAAAAATTAGAGTTTTAAAAAACAGAGGGTAAAAAAATCAAGTGAACGTAAGTATATACATCTGGGCCCTAGCGGGTTAAAAGTAATGTATTCTTGTTTGCCATTGCTTGCGTGTGTTACTAAATTGAAAAATAGACACCACCAGGCACTCTCTTCTGTGACTGTTCCCATATGCTATTTCATGTTATGTCTTAACACGACATACAGGAAAAAGAAATGTATAATTATATGGTCAGGACATGGAGAACTCTTAGGCCAGACTGGAGGCTTTTTTTCTTTATCAGTGGTTAGAACTTTGGGGACAATATGGTGAGGAGAAACACAGGCAGAGGCTTCTTGTACATCTTTTGGCTTCAAAGGGCCATAGTGCATACCTACGTTAGATTTTGCTTTAGTGAAGACATAAACATCTGTGTCATCTATACCATGAAGCTGAGCTCAAATTTCCCTGTCTTTCTTTCTCTGCTTACACTGACAGGAGTGATATGAATAGTAAATGTGGGTATGATTCAGGGGATATTCACCCAAATTACTGGTGCTTGTTAAGCTTTAACAACCTAACAATAATGTTAGAATTGTTATGGGTTACTAACTACTTCTCTCAATGTTATTTTCTTAAGGGTAAGTTTGTTTGTACCTGGGCTGTTATGATACCAGGTTGAACTGTAGTGTCTTGTTAGCTGTAGATTTTGTTGTGAATGCCGATTAGGAACACATGAATAAGAACAAATAGAAAATTCCACTTATTCTGTTAAGTAGATAGTTTTTGTCATAAACCTGTTTCAGGAACATTACTCTGAACTCTGGACCGTATACTACTGGTTTATTTGCATGGTATACAAAATGTCTGGATTTTTCTCAACAAGACAGAAATCCTGTAGGCTGTATCAACATGTCACCTTTGATTTGAATGGGTGATTTTAAAAGAGAAAACATGCAGTCTGATCTATCTCTGTAGGCACATTTTTGTGCCTAATAATGCGGTACAGTATCACTATATCTGATTTCCAGTGAGGATGAGATGGGCTTTGTGTTTAGACCAATCTATAAACATATGTATCTTTTCCATCTAAACTGTACTGTTTACTGTGGGAAGTTGGGCTGCATAAATTAAATATACAGTGGATCCAACGGCATGCCATACTGAAGCAATTTGTGGCATCTGGTTTCCTTTTGTAATTTTTCTCAAATTTCTGTTCCGATATTGCCTAGATAAACAGGTGTAATTTGGTTGAACTGTAGAAACACCTGAAACTAAAACATACCACACATAGGGTAACTGAGAAATGAAGTCTTCGTACCCATGAGTGAGATTTGCAAGGCTACTATGTTAGGTTTTCTTCACAACTTTTCAAGGGCTTTTCCGGTGGTTTAGGCATCTGGACTGATCTTAGTTACAAAGAAGCCAAAACAGGAGTCTTGTTACAGAATAATCCTTCACACTGATAATGAAGTGTAGTTGGCACTCTGACACTATCCTAGGATGCTGAGCCACCCTAGCTCTTTCCCTCTCCCTGTTTTGTTGAGCGTGTTAAAAGATAATCAAAGAGGGTTCACAAGGTGTCATAGCCATAACTGGTCTCCATTAACTGTAGGTATTTACATCTTTGGAATGTTTTTATGTATCAGTCTGCTTCTTTTTTTTTTTCCTTTTTTTTTTCCCCCCAAATTGTACCATATTGTAAAGTGAATTTGTGTATAGCTTGAGTATATCATCAGTATTTTGTTTGTTTGGGTTTTTTTTAATTAAAACCTTAGCCAGACAAATCTCATTAGGCATCTTCCATGTCATTAATTTACAAAGAAAATACTGCATGTATTAAAATGTAATTTTGGTTAATATATAACATGACTAAAATTATTAATGACTTTTCTGATAGTCATTACTCTTCGAACCTCTTCCTCCTTGTAAATCTACAGCAGCTGACATGGCCAGAACACTGTCTACATATACAATATATGTCAGATATTACTGAGGATGCTGCACAACAATGACAAAAACATTTGTGAAAAAAGCATCATCTCTCTTTCTGCTCCAGCAAAGCAGGCAAATCTGCACACTGCTTTCAGTGTACTTATTTAGAGGTGTATGAGAGCACAGTGCTTTGTACATGGCTAAATAGGAACACATTTAGTATTTAGGAAAAACAGATGAAACTTGGACTGCAATTTAGTAGAAAATATTCTGATTGAGAAGTATGCAGATGAGGGGGAAAATGATCCTATTCTACAATGTTACCTAAATAATTCACTCTGCAAAGCATAAATTCAGTTTGGATTGAAGCTAAAAGATACGTGGTAAACCCAGTTTCTTACAGGCTGCAGTTCATTAGTAAACATGTAAAATATTTAATATCCTGTCCTTTTTATGTAACCCCTTGGATCGTTCCAAATTTTTCAGTGTTACTTTGACTAGACTCTGTATCTTTGTCAAGATGTTTTTAACATTGACACTGACTTCCGTGGTCCAAGTGATGTCTTCTGTCTCCCATTCGAAGATAAAACATTGTTCTAGTTGTTCACTTGGAACCAGGAGATTGCCTGCTGCAAAAACAGGCTATCAGCATTTATTAGTATGGCATTCTCCACAGATTTAAGTTGAATGAAACATTTAAAAGGAATGAAGCTGGTTTGGTTGGTTGTTTCCATTTTCCCTAAGAGATGGGAGAATGCTTTTCTCGTTGACTCATACATATATACACACACACGTATGTATGCGCACACAGACCATGTACAACTTAATATTTACAAATTGAGTTCTGTCTTTAGGTTTTATTGTTGGTGGATTTTACTAACTCAGAATATTAGGTGTAACACTTTGAAGTTGGCTCTGGTTTTGAAATTAACAGCACATCATTTTTGGACAGGAAACAAAGAGAATTTATTGCTTTAATTACAGTGTAATGTTCATATTAAATATATTTATATTTTAAAATTCCAGTTTTAAGGAGATTTTAATAGAAGCTGGAGCTGATGAGGCAAAGCAATGCAAAAAGGCTGTTCCAGATGGCATATATCCAGAGGGAGACATTTGTGTATTGACAACGGTGGAAATATATGAAAAGAGAAATAAGTAACGAGTATGAGACTAGTGAAGAGAATCCGAGTGAGAATAGTTCAGGGCTCAATCTGTTGTTGTAAGGAAAGGAGTAGCAGTATTCTCTACATGCTATAATCTGATCCCAGGGAAAGATACTGAAAATGGTAAATGCTTCAGTCAAGTGATACAGGTATGCAAGAATGAGTCAGCAGGGCAGTTAGAGATGAAATTGCAGAGTGGGAAAATAAAAATTTTTCAAATAGGGGAGGAAAGGGAGAAGAAGATGAATTTATAATGAAGGTCAGTCTCAAGGTGATGGTAGAGATATAAAGGTCAGTTTTACGGATTAGAAACAGAAAAGACTACATTGTGTGAGGCTTTAGTTACTCTCATGGGTAACTTGGTGCACCACTGATCTAACTTGGCATAATGGTGATTCTTCCTTGTGTTGGAGGGTATTTTTCTTCTCCAAGGAAAGCACTCTGTGAAGCAAAATGTTTGCCTTTGACTAACTGTATTTAAAATTAATTGAAAGAAATATGAAAAATACTGTTTAATGTTAAAAATCTTTCCCATTCCTTTCTGATGTTGTTTGAAGTGGCAACACCAATTTTATGAAAACCTTATAACTAGCTCAGGCAAAAGTTAGAACTAATTATTGTGTCAAGGAAAGTAGGCTCTTTAGTTAAAAGCAAATAGCAGCTGCTACCTTTGATTGTAGAAGGGGAGTTTCTTGCTAAATGCCTAATTATAGTGTGGTGTGTCTGCTCACCTTTAGTGCAACGCAACTTTTGTTCAAACTCCTTACTCTTAAGTTTCCTTTGAATTTGTTATTTAATTTTTAGCCCAGTGCTATTTGGATATTTTGGTTTAGGTATTCATTGCTTCCCCATGGGCTTTTTTTCTCTGTCCTAGAGAGAGTCTGCAGTGTTATGCCATAGGCACGGTGCACCAAGGGAGGCATTTTTTTTACCTCCCTGGACACTAGCCAGCAAAGGCTCCCTGGGAGTGCTCCTGGGAGCATGGAGAGTTTCATAAATTGCAGATTAATTAAAAATTACCCTGCTTGGAAATATAGATGTGCTGCCTTATACTTTATAACTTTAATCTGCCATCTCCTACCCAACATGGTAGCATCCTCACTCCAACTCTGCTGACCAGAATATTGGCCACTGCCTGGCTGACCAATTCTCCTTTGCAATTCAAAATAAAGGGTAACATGGAGTTTCTGTACACACCTTCTGGAAGTAACAGAGATTGTTGTTGTTCTGCAGTGGAAAGTAGGTTCCCTTTGTAACACTTCAAATTTAAAAGAATAAATATACTGAATTAAAGGATGCTGATTATAACTTAAAAAATATGAGAGTTCCTTTTTACTCTGCCAGGAAGAGTAACAGTTATGCCCCTCATGAAGTTAAAGCAAGTCTGGTTTTGTAATGAAAATTATTATGAGATGGTAGAGACATGGTTCAGTGGCTGTATCATTGCCATCTTATCAGCTTTCTGAAAGTGGTATCCATCTGTCAACTACTGATTCATTTTCCCTTATTAAAATCACACATGATGCAAAAAAGACACTGGCATATACCTAAACAATTATATATTTTTAAACATTTCTACTGCTCACTCTTGCAGTCAGAAAATGTTATCTTTGTGTTATCCTAATTTATTGTGTAGTATATATTACACGGTATATCTGAATATTTTAGGACATTTTCTTCAAATTAGTGTGATAAATATGAAATACCACAAAATTTAGTTGCTATAGTTTCTGGAGAGAATGAGCAGTTTGAGGAACCTTTCTGAGCAGTAAGGCAACATGCTAACTTAATACATTGGGATTTTGAAGGGGAAATTTTTCAAGGGCACAAAGGGAAGGAACGTGCCCAAGTTGGCTGCACCGGGGGTGGGTGGGTTGCAGGGAACGTGCTGCCCCCCTGCCCCTCTGGCTGAGCTGCCTGAGTCCCATCTGGGCAGGGAAGGGGGCTCAGCTCTGCTCGGGAGCCCTGGGGCCGCTGCTGGAGCAGACAAGGTCAATGGACAGGGAAGGAAAAAGGAGGGTAAGAAACAAAAGCAGTATCAAAAGTCTTGGCAGGGGGCGGGGAATCTATGTTTTGTGGACATTTGCTTAAATAGAGCCATTTTCTAGAGGATGTCTTCATTTTCAAGGTGTGTTGGACGTGGCTTTCAGTTTACACCAATGTAAGCTGAAGGGTCTAAATCATTATACTTCATTGTACAACAAAGATGGAGCTACTACTATCTGAAAAGAACCTGCTAATACAGGCTTGTAATTTCAATTTTTCACACATTTTTCACTCTGTATTTCAGTAAAAATCTAATCTATCCAATCATTGCTTTAGGTTAATAGCCTGTAATACAGTATAGTGTCAAAAATGTCAAACTTAATGAAAAAAAGGGGGGAATCATAAGCGTTCACTGAAACCACTTCTTTGAATACTTTTTTCCACAAGATCTGTGCATTTTCTTTGGTGGATTTTGTGGAATACATTTTAATCAAATCTGAAATAAAAAGGGAAATCTGTACTGCCATAAAACTCTTCCATGTCTAATGTATGTATTAAAGCTATAAATCCATTAAATATATTTTTAAGAAATCATTGACATATAACCTAAAAGAAGAAAAGAGTTTTTTGCTATGCATGTCAGATACATCCTACTGTAGCTTGTTGAGACTTACACTTGAGCTTTTTAAAATGAAAAACTGAAAATTTTTGCAATCTGTTGGGCAACGTGGTCAAATTCTTTACCTTTAAAATAGTTTAAAATTTCTGTTGTAAAGTTTAAAGGAGAGAATGAATAGATTCTGCAGTATTCATGCTATTTAATTGCAACAAATAGTTTAATTACCTGATTCACTCATGTATGACAACCCCCTGAAATCTCATAGGTAATTTGATAGTACATACAAGATGAAACACCTGCATGTCAATACTTTGGTCCATTTGCATAAGTCCCTTAAACAGGGAAGCAATGGAAAATCTGCAACAATGATTTAACAACTCTTTATGTGTTCATTGCTGTCCTTCCATATCTTCCATTAGTATTTGTTTTGTTTTTCTCCTTCATGCTACAGCAGTAATGCTGATGATGCAACCCCAGACAGTAATTTCTGTGTAATAGCTTTGGGCATGAACTGCTTGATTTGCGCTCCTGAGCAGGTATCACGGGCTTTGCTCCCCAGGCCTGTATGTATGAGGGGTTGTGAAAATGAGTTTTCTTAAACTTTAGGGATGTGGGTAATGCACAGAGTAAAAAAGGAATAGAGTGAATGAGTAATGCAGCCATAGTGGAATTGAAGGCAGGAGTAAGAAACTTTTTGCTCAAAAGAACAGATTTATTTGATTCAGTTCTTGGGTGCTTTCTTTCATGAAAGAGAAAAATAAGCAAAAGTGTAAGACAAGAAAGGAAACCGATTTTTCTTAGTCTGTTCTACCTTATATAAAGCTGTAAAAAAACCTGTACACAATAATAAAGAACAACTTTTTTCCTCTGGACAAAGACTGTCTGGACTCATGACAGCTTTCTCCTTAGTTATTTAGGTAGTAAATGCAGAAAAGAAAATGTAGAAAGATGATTATGTGCCGATATATTAAATATTCTACTTTTGGAGACTCTCAGAAAGGTCAAGACTTACAGCATTGACCGTTTTGGTTTTTCTTCCATTTAGAATTTCACAACTTTCTTTTTCCCCCCTGTAAAGAGATTTTACAACTTTCCTTTAAATACTTGTCACGGTCCACTCGGTGGACTCGTGATGGTTCGTTTGCTACGATCTCGAAAGTGCAAAATTAAGGTGACCAACACCAAAGGGGATAGCAGTAATCACACAGTAAAACTTTATTGTATTGCCTGTGAAGAGGCACGCGATAGTTAGAGATGGGTGAAAGAAAGGAGAAAAGTAAAGTAAAGTTTAGAGAGAGGAGAAAGAGAGGTTATAGCTACCACCGCTGATCTCAAGACGTCCTAACGGTCCCGGGTCCAGCTAATGCTGCGTCGTCGATCGTCGTGGTCCTTGGTGGGGAAGCTTCCAATTCCCATTGTTCAGAAGTCATCTTTTATGTTTAGTAACACACCTTGCTCCACCTCTGCCTCAGGAGTCTCCGCCCTTCTCAGAATACAAATATCATATCTCCGCCCTTCTTGAGCGAGGCTATCACGCAGGCGCAGGGTCAGTGTCTGAGGCGTGGTAAGTCTTGGAGGCGGGTAGCCTTCGACCAGGAGGTGTGTTTTGGTATTATAATGAAGCAAAGTTCGTCTAGAGTTCATGATTTCTTCATCGATGTTATGGCAACGGTTGCAATCCATCCTTTTTGACAGTAGCTATGCGGTTATCTCTAACGGCTCTAGCCAGGTACCTTCCAGGAGCCTTGTACCGCACATTCTGTCCTTGGGATTGGCCACTGTGCTCCAAACAGGCCGTTGGCAGGTAATGTACTGTTCATGTTCCTGATGACAATGTTGAGACAATGCTGATTTTCTGACCAACTCTTACAATACTCTCAAATGGATGGTCTTAGCTAATATGATAAATGTCAAATATCTTTGAAAAAGTTTTGAAAAGCTAGTGGTACAAAATGAATTTGAGGCTGAGCAATTTGAATCTTTTTGTCCTTGTAATCGAAACTTCAGAGGAAAAATCCAGAATTAAAAATCTAATTTGCTGTTGGAATATGTAAAATTGTTTGACCTAGGTGAAAATTAATTTTGTCTGCGGAGAAAAGAGCACCTGTAAATGTAGTTATTTTGCTTCTGGATCAGGGTTTGAGAAATAAGACGAGATAAGTAAGAGTATACTAGTAAAAGATACTATATGCTTTTATGCTACTGTACTCTTATATACTAAAATATTACAAAATATGCTATATCCCCAAAAGCCCCAAAACAACATTCAACAAAGTTAATTGATTGGGCCTGTTCTTTTCAAATTATTTTGACAAAAACTTAAGGGCAGTATTCTGAAAAGTCGAAATATCTGAAAATGTTCAGGATATAAATTCTACCCATGTGAGTAGTGGTCTATATGGTTATCAAGAATGCCAGTATCCTCTGTTTTCTAATGGCATTTCCAAATACACTTTGTTTTTATTTAATAATGCCTGAAAATTAAGTGAAGTAGTCTATTTTTACTTGACTTAGAAGCAATATCCACACTTTGGTCTTGAGCTTTGGTTTATGAGCTTATCTCCACCCCCCACACCCATCATTTCTTCATCCCTAATTGGGAGAGTCCTGTAAAAGTCAATGAAAAGGTTACTCTTAACCATCTGCCCAAAAAGTCTTTCTCTTTTCTGGAAGTTCACACGTGCATGCACAGAAACACGCACCACAGGGTCACTGTCCTTGTATAACAAGCTAGTTAGGCATATCTGAATGAACAGGATTAACTGCATTTCTCTACAGAGATTTACTCATGCTTGAAGTTAGATGTAAACTTAACTCATATCTTTATGAATTAAATTCAGTACTACTGGATCTCCACAGTGAAGAGTTTCTTTTTGTTTAAAAATAATGCTGGCTGCATTTTCGATATAATAAAAAATGTTTTTATTCAGTTAAAGGGCAAACTTTTGGGCAGGAGTGATTTGGGCTCGGAGATAGTTCCAGCAGTGTTGTTCCATCATGTGGAGGTATCTCACCATCTTAACCAACAGGCATTCACTTGTTAAGTAAGTTAGTTTATGGTCAGGGACGTACCAAATAAATTGCCTGGTTTTCTGTTTTAGTACCTGATTTCTCTTTGTCTCTTGCACAAGAAAAGGAAGGGCATTGCCAGATTTATTTCTACATCTTTCAGTATAGTAAATTGTTAGAGGTATTGCTCAGATACCACTATCTGCAGTGTAACTTATGGTAGTAACAAAATGTTGTATTCATTACAAGTACTTAATAAATTCCTAGGTTTTCCTTTAACTTCAGGGAAAGTTAGGGTGACTGGGCATCTATAGAAGACTAGCTTTAAAACATACATGTGTCTGTGTACGTACACATGTGAAGTCAGAAGCCTAATCTATGAGTAATTTGAAGGCAGTATTTTAACCTATTTTCTACTAATCAGTACATGAGCATTTCTATATGAAATGCATCTTTTAAGTGAAATCACTACACCAGAGTCTATTATAGAATGTTAAAGAAAAAAAGACTTTGTTACTGTTACCATGTCCTGCAGCCTGTATTTTAGCTACCCTTATGTCCTGGTTTCAGCTGGGATAGAGTTAATTGTCTTCCTAGTAGCTGGTACAGTGCTATGTTTTTGAGTTAGTTATGAGAAGAATGTTGATAACACTGACGTTTTCAGTTGTTGCTAAGTAGTGTTTAGTCTCAAGTCAAGGATTTTTCAGCTTCTGATGCCCAGCCAGCAAGAAAGCTGGAGGGGCACAAGAAGTTGGGACGGGACACAGCCGGGGCAGCTGGTGCAAACTGGCCAACGGGGCATTCCATACCATGTGACATCATGCCCAGTATATAAACTGGGGGGAGTGGGGGTGGAGGGATCACCGCTCAGGGACTAACTGGGCGTCGGTCAGCAGGTGGTGAACAATTGCACTGTGTGTCGCTTGCATACTCCAATTCTTTTATTATTACTATTGTCATTGTATTAGTGTTACCATCATCATTATTAGTTTCTCCTTTTCTGTTCTATTAAACTGTTCTTATCTCAACCTATGACTTTTACTTTTTTTCCCGATTATCTCCCCCATCCCACGGGGTGGGGGCGGTGGGCGGTGAGTGAGTGGCTGTGTGGTGCTTATTGCTGCCTGGGGTTAAACCATGAAACCCTAATTCACTGTTCTGGTCTCAACCTCTTTCAATTTCTTTTCTTCCCCCTAGATCTTTTTTTTTTTTTTTTTTTTTTTTTTTTTTAGTAAAATGTGATCTAAAATGAAGAGCCTCTTTCCCATTCAGTACTTTATAGCAGTGATGGGAAAAAAAAAAGAAAGGGCTGGGGGTGAGGTTGATGCTTTGGTTGAGCCAAAACCTTCAGTTCTTCCTTAACAATAACAAAAAAAAAAGTAAAAGAAATAGAAAGAAATCGCTTGAGTAAAAAATGTTATTTGATCCTAAATTAAATTTTTCATTTTATATTTTGAACAGTTATCTTCTAAAACATAAATTTAAGAATGTTTCAAAAGGAAATCTTATTTTAAAAAAGATCTACCATTTTCCCCCCTTTTGAAAAAAAAAATTAAAAAGTTAAAAGCAAAACAAAGAGTAACCTTCTGTTCATTCAGGATAACTTACCAGATTTGCTTGTAATTCTTATCAGCACTATCTTAGTCTCAGGAGAGATACATAGTTATGACTGGATTCCTGCCTGTACAGTTCTTGAAGAATGTTGACACTCTTCAATTTATTCATAAACCTCTCTAGTTCTTCACTGAATTTCTTTCCGATAATAGCAATGTATGTGTGATAAAACCATACACAAATCTGTTGTACTGTAGGAAAAAAACTTGTGACAAAGATATAATTCATTCTTTAAATCTTTCACAGCTGTGAACTGTGATATCAGAACAATTAAACTGTGACATCAATAGTGCATCCAACAAAAGATGCATCCTAAACTTTCAGGAAAGGATGATCAGCACGTGTACGTTTGTAGATACATTATCAGTGATTCAATTGAAAAAAGAAATATAAGAAATTAATATCCTTACACTAGGATGGCATTTTTGTGCTGTAACTATTGTATCATCGGGAAGAACATCTGAAATTAAGTTGACAGGTATACAAGTATTCAAAACCTGAGCTGAGAAACTGATTTTCCTCCTTAACAGAAAATAAACAAACAAACAAAAGGAATCAAGAAAATTGGTATTATGGTTGTGTAAACTACTAAATAAGTTTCCTTTTAAATGTGGAATCAAATGCAGTTTGAGAATGTCTTCAGTCTTATTTCTGAAATCCCTCTTTGAAAGACATAGATGTTTTGTATTGATAATACCATTGAAAAATATTTTTCTGAGTTAATTTCTTGCAGAAGGCTGGGGTTTATTCTTAGATTTGAGTTAAGTTTTTTTGGATGAGGAGAAAAGTTATTTTACTTTCTGAAGTATAAATATTGAAGCAGAATGTAAGCTGGTTTTTGTATGAACTTATATGAAGTGGTTTGACTTTATAGATAGTCATGTCTACAAGATGCCATTTATAGCTATTTAGAAGTCACTTTATGAATACTAAAATATTGCACAGAACTGCATAATTTCAAGCACAATGGCTCATAAGTGCCATGGAGTGTTCTTTTCACTATGCACGATGCATAAAATGTTGAATTATAAAATTATAATGAATACGTTCTAAGTATTAAATATACTCTTTTGGCGTATTAATATTATGCTGTGGATCTGTTCTGGAGGATAGCAGTTATATATTTGAATTTTTAATTTGGTTCAGTGGTGATCACTGAGTGGGAGATTTTTGAGGAAAGTGTAAAATACTGCAGTGCCTTTGTGTGTTCTGCGATGCTGGAGGCTTGGTCAAGGTATTCTTGCATACTAGCAGTTCCTATCAGCCTAGTTATCCTCTTGCAAATGTGTAGGCTTTTAGGACAATGATGGCAGAAGATGCTTTTAAAAGTAGGCTGGCTGAGAGGTGTTATATGAAAATGCAAGCAATTTTACCACCAATTAAAGCAATAATTAAATACAGTGGTTTTGAAGTTATTTTCTCCTATTGATGTCAGGGACATTGCTCACATACTAAATTAAAAAAAAAAAAAAAAACCAAAACATACTCAGGTGCTTTTCACTTTTATGGATAAAATGCCTTGTAACTTGCAGGATTAAGGCCAAAATTCCTTTCTTTTTCTCAGGTTTTCACTTGTTTCATCTTAAAGAGAAAGTGTTATGAATTTATTATAACTGTGAAGAGACATAAAATTAACCAGTAATTTCTCTTCTATTACAACCATTTTATTTATTTCCTTCAACTGTTTAGACCTGAAATTTAATTTTTTGAATAAGTAAATAAACCTCATTCTTAAAAACTTGTATTTTTTTAAGTACTTTGGGTTTTATGCAATATGTTTCAAGTTATTTTGGAAGGCTTTTCTTTTACAGAGTGCTTTCAAAAAATACATGTCACATGTCCAAATGCACATAATGCATGAGAAATATTTTATCTTTTTAATGAGAATGGGCTGTGAAATATTTACAGTTAAGGTTTTTATACCAGACATGCACACTGTTTTTTCACTGTTTTTCCACTGTTATCAGATATGTAATGCACTAAATTTTTGGTGTCAGAAATTATAAAAGACATCATTAGATTAGGTAAAAGTGGCAAACTATGAGCTTCAGGAAATCTTCGGTTTGGGACAAAATTAAAATTATGAGATCTTTTCTTATCTTCCGTTAGGTGGGCTTAAGGTTAGTTTGTGCAGTTTAGTTTGTCTCATTTTGGCTTTGGTACAGCCTGTGACAATGGTCTTTTTTATTGGAACTGTATGTTTTAGCATCTCCTTCTGTAAAAATTTAGCACTGGGGAGAATTATGTCCCTTACAGAGAACTGGAACTTGTTCTGGGCAGAATTGTCCAATTATTTCTCCTTAGAGCAATCACTCTTCTGGACTTTTACTCCTGTCATCAGTCAGGTGTTCTTAAGCAATTAGAGTAGGTATTTACAGCATTAAAATTAGGCAAAGAAATTATATTATAACAATATTAGAAAGCCAGTTGCTTTGAGCAGGGATTGGGGGGGAAGATCTTAGGTGAAGTGAAGAAACAGAGGATTTTTGCCACATTCTCAATTTTATTTTATCAGCTTCCCAGGTGTGGTATGTCATTGCTTCTTAGGTGTTAATATTTATTTATATATTATTTTATAAACATAAGGACTATATAAAAGTTGCCTGAGAAAAAATATGAGACTTAAGCTGAGACATAGAAAAAGCAAAACTGGACTAGAGCATAAATAAACATTTTAAGTACTCTAACATTTTCCTGCCAGATTTATACATATATAAAAGAAGTATATGATTCTGTAACGCATCTATGAACAGGAATAGACAGAACTTCATTGAATCATTCAGAGGCTGAATTTTTTTTTCTTTATAACACCACCATATTTTGTATGAATTCTCATTCTCTCTGTGACCAATGCCTACTGTTAACAAGGATTTTGCTGAGATAGAAAACATAAAAGGTGTTAGAAAAATATGTACAATCTAAGGGTTATAGAGAAGCCTGTCTAAACTCCAGGAAGATTAAGGCTGAAGAAGAAATATAAATCCTAACCAGGTTTCATCCCAACATTTCCTGTCTATGAGACCTTGGTAGAAGTACTGAGAAAAATTTCAAAGATGTTTCAGTCTTATGGCTGCCCTTTAATCTCCTGAAGATGAATCATGAACATTTGTGGCTCTTGCTAAAATTAAAGTATTGGTGCTATTTTGTTCAACAAAGAAATAATTTGGGCACTTTATTCTGTTTTTAGATACTTTAGAAATAACATGTTCTAGCTCCTCTCTTCCTGTTCCTTAGGTCTGCTTATGAAAAAAATTGCAGAGCAATTTTAAATGACAAACTCTTAAAACACATTGGGTGAATTTTTTACTCTGTCTTCTCTACTACCTGTTTTCTTTTTTGTTTGTTTATTCTTTTCCTCTTTCATATCCTACAGGTCAAGCTACATTAGAATATCTGCTGTTGACTTGCTAAGAAACATCACTGAGAAAATCCTGAATGCTTGTTGAGTCGGGTTAAAGATTGTTTCGGTAGGGCTACAGTAGCCTCAGGTCAGCTCCTCCCGATGAGACGTATAGGATAGCTCTTCTGAGTTAGCTACGCACTGTCATTAAACCTGCTGTGCTGACACGGTGTCACAGACAGAATCTAAATGTGGATGTGTGAGCCACAGCTGGTTTTTGTCTGAACATTCACAATTCAGCCAACCCCTGGGTTTCTCCCCTATGCTCATGGAGCGTCTGGGCTACGTTTGCAGAGTGCTGCACAGAAGGTGTTAGGCATCGGGCTTAGTAGTCAAATAGTCGCTTGCTCAGGCTCCTGTATGGAACAGCTTCACATTGTAGGTTCTCTTGCTTTAGCTAAAAACTTTCTCTCTCCTTACAGAATCAGACTGATTAACCAGGTACCCGCTTCAAAGTTTCAAGTACCTGTCTTGTGGTTTAGATACTTCAAAAATTCAGAACTAGCAGAGGAACAAAATACCAAGGAAAAGTGGTATGCTTTCTGTTGTGAGTGCCACATCAGCAGTCATCATCATTACCTGGAAATGTATGGCTTCCAGGTTTTGTGAAAGCATTTTTATGGGGGGTACTGAAGTCAATACCATATGAACTGCAATAAGAGATAACTCTAGCAGAAGAATATACTATAATCTATTTAATTATGTCAGTAATGCTATCTATAAGAGAACTCATCTGAAATCTTGTTTTCTATGTACATTTCCTATGTAAAGGTTATTTCTAAAGTGAAATCTCTTAGTTTTAGTCAGGAATAGCCATTTTGTGGAATTAGCAGGTTATACAGAGAATACAGTTATTTCAAAGAAAAAAAGAAGTCCCTGTTTAGTAGCTATCCTCATAAAATCAAACTCAATACTTGAACTATTCTAGTTCAAACTACGCCCCACTCCCAACACTCCCCCTCTCCCCAGTCAGTAATTTTCTGAGAGGTTTTGTTGGGGTTTTTTTGGAGGGGGGGGGGTGGTTTTTAAACTTAAAAATATGTTTTAGAAGTGTTGAATCAGCTTTGCATAGGAAGGAAATTTTAACCCTCAGGAAACTGGGATACACAGTAACCCCTAAGTCTTGATATAATTAAGCCAACTGTCTGTTTCATATTGATGATTAACATTTCTGTTTGCTATGAAATAATTGTGTTACATGTAGCAAATGGAATTTTGCCGCTCACATCTCAGAATGAAGTACAATAGATACCATAGTGGAAAGCTACATTTATTTTGCATTCCCAAATTTAACATGAAAATTATAATAGTTAAGCAGCAAAATGATTACTGAAGCTGCACATTCAAGTCTTGCCTTTTCTCAGTAGACTGATATCAATGGAAAATCCCATAGATATCCATCAAAATGAAACTTTCAAGGACATAACTCATTATCAGCCAAGAGTGTTTTTAGCCTTTGGATAGTTTACAGTCATTTGGATCTGCAGTATTAATTCTGCATTACCCAACATCATACATATATTATTTAATATATACCAAACAATCAGCTCTCTAAGTGAATTCTTTGTTCTCCCCAGCTTCTCATTTTCTCTGAATACAAAGCACTGCAGAGCAAGTCTTTGAGATAAAGCAAAATAATTATTTGAGAAAACTGATGCCAGGTAAGGCCAAAAGTGTCTTCGGGCTAACAGTATTGATTAGCATTTTTAAAGTTTGATAGCTAATAATTTAACATTTTTTTTTGCCTTAAGGATTTGAGATTTTTTGTACAAATCCTTTGGTTTAACATGACAGCCACATTATTAATTAACAGAAATTGGAAAGAGCGACTTCAACTAACTGCTAGCTGCATAATTTATTAATTTATATACAGTATAAATACTTCTGGGTGTATGCCAAAGGAATTAATAATCATATGAATAATATCACTGAACTTTCATATCAAGGAGACACGGTAATACTTTATTACAACATTTGAATTAATGTGCAAATTTAACATCCTCATTCTATGCTATGCTTATTACAAGTCAGAGAGAAACTGATAGCATTACAGACCTAGAAGGAGGAGAGTACAACTCTGAAAAAACATACACACAAACAACCTATAAAGGCCGCCTTTCATTTTGTAATTGTACAATATGAGTAGTGGAAGGAAACCTAATATTATTGTCTTTGGTTGGATGCCCGATGATTAAAAAAGAAAAAAAGTAAAATAACCTCACCAAACCCAAACCTTCCGTGAATGGCCAATATTTGTACCTGTTGAGCTCCTACATCTCTCATATTTTTCTGTGTACTAGGGAAGGAAATTAATATTTTGCTACACATGCTTAGCTGATAATGATGCTAATAATATTTTTTTGTTATTTAACAGGGGGGAAATTAGCATCATTTTTGTTATGTTCTGCATTCTCCGATACTTGAATCTGTAATACTTGAATATTCTAATGAATTCTGGTTGCTTATTTCTGCTGTCCAGATTTGAATAACTCACTTTTGAAGTACTTTGTCCATCTATTAATTACTTCTCCAAGTAGATTATACATAGATACAGGACATACTGAAGGCAGACATCACCTGGCCTTCTACTCTGTATTTTGTTATGTTAAATCATTATTTTGCTCTCATTTGATGGCACGCAGCAACTTTTTACATTCTGATTTTGCACATTGTGCCTCTAGGCTTTCAAATACAGGCACACTGGAGGCCACACGATACAGTTGTGGCTATATATTGTTCATTGAAGAGATGTTTCCTCAGCATCAAGAATAATGGCGACTGATGACCACCAGAACATTCCTATGAGTGGTGTGAATTGTTAGTGATTAGAAAGAATTCAGTATATGATGTTATGTTGAAAATATGCTTTTCAAAAGTCATATGCGTATTATTTTTCCAGCTGTTACCTAATGGATGGATGGAGTTTGTATCAGTTTCTGTATCAAGTTTCTTAAATTCCCATTGCGAGGCATCTGTGTGCAACCTTTCTTTGCAAAAGACTGAAAAATGCTCCCTATATCCTCCTGCTAGGTGGATTTTCCTTATTATATGCCCTTTCTTCTGTAGAGTATGACTTTTACCTTTTTTCCTATTATACCATGGTTTTACTCTGCTTTTTATATATTGTGGTCTCTTTGAATAGACTCAGTACTTTTATTTCAACTATGTTTATTATTGTAGTTTGACTGCACTATTTGCTTAGTATTAGCGAAGTCCTTGTGTGGAGTGTAATTACTACAGTTTATATGAAGTATGTGGATCTCTCCAAGAATAGCAAATACAATTGCTTTTGTTACTTGGCTGTCTCTTAATTTCCCTCAGGCTGACATTATTATAACTCATGCAGAGCACCAAAGTTCTAAAATTTTAAAGAAAATTTAATAATATGGAATTGTTAATAAAGAATAAGCTGTGGCTTTTTTATAATTATTATTAATAGAAGATAGTGCGTTTAATTATATCTGCATCTTAAAGCTATTGATACCTTTAGTAGTTGAAGAAAAAAAAGTCTTTAAAAGATACAAGAACACTTTTCCTTTAAGGTAAATTTCATTTTTGACACACAGTCAATGAGTCCAAGTTCAGTCATGTCATGTTACTGCAAGAGAAGATTAAAACATTTTTATAATACTTGGACTGTTGTAGAGTTATGTTGTCATAAAGTACACGTGGGGATGAAAAAGCTGATCATAGGCATAAGGATTTAATGAATGCAGTTTAAGGTTTTTCTCCCATTCTGTGCTTATGCACAAAACAACAACAACAAAAATCAAACTCCCAAACAAAACAAAAAGCCCCAGCCATAACAATTGGCATGAATCATGCTGAACTAGGTAACTTAAAAGACTCAAAATTCAGGAACTCTGACTTCTGCTCATATCTGACAATCTGCTTGTTTTACCTCCCCCTCAAGTTCAAAGGTCTGATTAAAAAGCTGATATAAAGCAAAGAGAGAAGTAGAGGCATTAAGATGGCAGCAATCCATTGCAATCAGCCAAGTCAGGAGCCAGGACAGTGCACAGGATGATGCTGTTCTGCATGACTCACTCAAACCTAACTCCCTTAAATCATGAGCAGCTATGGAATTAAAAAGACATCTAATAGACCTTTTTGTGAGTTAACCCTCATCTAGTAGGGACAGTGCTTAACATTGTATGGTACTTCAACTCTCAGAACCTTCCTGTTATGGTAGATTTGTTTGGCTTATTCCTTCTACTAATCATAGAATCATAGAATACCAGGTTGGAAGGGACCTCAAGGATCATCTGGTCCAGCCTTTCTTGGCAAAAGCACAGTCTAGACAACATGACCCAGCACCCTGTCCAGCTAAACCTTAAAAATGTCCAATGTTGGGGAATCTACCACTTCCCTGGGGAGATTAGTCCAATGGCTGGTTGTTCTCATTGTGAGAAATTTTCCTCTTTTGTCCAATGAGAATCTCTCCAGGAGTAACTTGTACCCATTACCCCTTGTCTTTTCCATGGGACTCATTGTAAAAAGGGAGTCTCCATCTTCTTTGCAGCCATCCTTTAAATACTGGAACATGGTGATAAGGTCTCCCCCTAAGCCTTCTTTTCTCAAGGCTGAACAAACCCAGTTCTCAGCCTTTCCTCATATGGCAGGTTTCCCAGTCCTTTGATCGTCTTTGTGATTATGTTATTATATTTGTGATAATGTTATTTTATTATGATCAAGAGAATGATTTTATTTTTGGTTTAGATCAATGGTTTTGACTGAGTCTTCAGCAATATGGTAGAAACAGTTTCCATTGGTTTATGTTGTATTAGAATTACTCATTTTGTTCTGATGAATATTTTGAAGCTTTGACTATCAGGTTTATAAGTGAACATTGAAATAAGGTTTATAATTTGTAACTAGGAGGAAATAGGAAGCAAATTATTTTTATTTGCTGTCTACAGTACTACTTTAGTCTTCTTTTAAGACCAAAATATTTAGTCTCATAGTTAAGTGACTATGCTTTTGAAGAACAAACCAGTAGAAATTTCAAACTAAATGCCAAATGTCAAGGAAAAAAATACTTGGGTAGGGAGCAAAAAATTCTTAAAGTGCTTATAAAAGCAAGTATATTGAATATAAGGAAATGCACTTTAAAAGAAAAACAAAAACAAAACACAAACATATCAAGTGATTGTCTTCTCTACTTAATAGAGAGATTTAATCATAAAGTATCTTTTTGAAATTTCTATAACACACAAGACAGTTTTTGTATTAACATTTTTAGAAATATTTATTATATTGGGGTTTATCTTTAATTCTTTTTTCTGTTGCAAAGGACTTGAAATTATAGTCTGAACTTTAACTCTTCTTCCGTAAGTTCTGTGTTAGTTTTAGACAGGTAATCACAGAAGCAATTAGGGATGTTGTCCTGAGGCTCCTTTACTGCAGGTGCAACTGTCTGATTGCTGTTTTGTAATTACTCTATAATTCTAACCACCCATATGCATCAGATAAGTTGTACAGTGTTCTTCAAATAAGTGAAAACCCCTTTCAAGTTCAAATAACTACTTAATAATTTAGGTTGCTCTGTTATTTAGTCTCAGATCTACTCCTTGCTGTGTTCTTTGGTTTGTGAAACTCAAAGCTAATGGAGAATTTGTCATGCAATTGGTTAAATTATTACAGAAAAATGTTGAATAACAGTGCTGATTAAAACATTGAAACTAGAATTCCTTGAAATATGCAAAAACCTTTAAATGATTACAGAGGCAATGCCAACTTTAGGATTTTTGTTTTTGAAGTCTTTGAAGTCTGACTTTGCAGAACAGATTGTGAATCCCTGGCCCATTACACACCTGCAGAGATTTTGGTGTTTTATTTCTCTTGGGTGAAACAGCAGAAGCCCAAACCATGTTAATCACTGTCAGAACCAGTTGTATAAAATGCCAAAATGCAATGAACCAGGAATTTTATAATAAATATGACAATACAGTTTGAAGCGTTGTTTTGTTAGGCTTGCAATTTGTTGTAATTTATCACTTATGATAGTACTGGAGGGGAAAAATATCTGAGACCTCCAAGTGATCCTTTCACTTGGAAGAAATCGTCCTGTATTTGTATTCTGTTTTAAAGATGAAAGAAGAAAAAACTGAAGTGCAGCTATGAGATGTGTAATGTGTGTATTTCAAATATATGAAATTAAAAAGCACTAAAATTCTCTGTTAATATCTACTTAATACATGGATTCTACTTGAGATAATATAGAATTAGTCACACCTTGTTTATAGAAAGGGGCCTATATTCTATTATCCTTCTAAACAATAGTTAGTTTTAGCATATGAGAATATTGGACTTGTATATTATAGAAATGACACTACTAAAAGCTGAAAAGAGAAGCAGCTCTCAGCTATATAAACAATACTGCTCTGTGTGAATGAATTATTGCATCAAGAGTCACTTCTGAATGTAGTTTTTAAGCAACTTTGTAAAATAACTTTCAGGAGTCTTTTCTGGAAAAAAACCTGTTCAATTTCAGCCACTTGCGACAAGGGAATGACAGTGCTGTTCTAGAACAGAACAGTACTGTTTTCTATTATATTGCCATACATGCAAGTACAGTTCTTATCCTCCAGTTTAGTGAATTCCTAAGTTGCTGCATCACTTATCCAGGGGTGACTGGTTCCTCTGAAATAGTTTAATTGAAAATACAAATACGTTATGGCCCATCCTAACAGAATTTACAGATTCAGGTTCTGATCTTTAACCTGCAGATGTTTATGCAGATGATTGACTTAAAGCACAAGAGTAAGCTAGTTTACTCCACTGGAACTACACCTGAAATTAAACACTTAAGTAAAAGTTTGCAAGATTAAATTTCTAATGTACTTCTTCCCATGTCTTTGCTGTTGTTGGTTGGCTACAGATTTCAAAGGTACCTTGTAGGCAGCTGTTGAAAATTTTTGCTTTGTTCCCACAGGAAATTTTTACTGCTTCTGGCATAGTGGAACTGCTGACCACGGAAAAATTGCCTCTGACTGTGTCTCTGTTTGTTGTTCCTCCTGCTGTGACAGTTTCTTCCATTACCTAGCTGTATTACAATCTGGCTGAATCCGTCTGATGGCTCTTGACGTCATTGTAGTACCTGTATGAGATAGTCACTGAACCAGGTCATTGGCAAACAGCAGGGAATGACATAATTTCAAACATAGTTATAGCTCCTGCTCTCAAATAGGTGATCACTTATATGTTTTCTACAGTAATTTTCAGTTGGGAATACTGAAACAATTAGAATAGGGTAAATGTGTTTTAAGGAAGAATACACATGATCTCCTTGGGGGGGAATCAGAAGAAGAAAAATTACCCAAAACTCAGTCCTGAAAGTATTATCAAGTTGGATGATTGTCTTGATATTTTTTTCCTAAGATGGTCTTCCCAATCAGTAGTTCAACAGCTGATACATTTTTCTGCAAGGCCAATAAAAAGAGATTTTGCAGTTGTTAAAATTAACTGCTATTTGCCACACTGGTCATTTCCACACACTATATCCCAAACAGCTTTGAAATGGATATGATTTCTTGTATCCTGAGATGACCAAGAAGGATATGGTCCCTTGGAAGGGTGGTGAAATAAATGCCCATATCTATCATAATGCCCAGTGGATCTGTATTAGTAATATAGTAGGTTCCATCACTCTTCAAAAACTCAGACAAGTCTTTCATATGGAGCTGTAATATTATTAATGGTACTTAACAGAATTTCTTGCAGGAACTTACCTGAAATCACTGATACTTCATGACCATATGGATAAGAGTTTGCACTGTGAGCATTCCTGCCAAGTCCAAGCTCAGAATTTTAGATCAAAACCCAGTGCAGGTTGAACTCAGGAGCACGTTTTTGGCCTTGGTTACTGTATTGGGTATATACAACTTTTTCAAATATTTCTCTGTATTAAGATAATCCATTTGAATTACTGTCTAACAGCCCTATTTTTTAATGCAACACAATGCCAAGAAGTATGTCGCACTCTATTCTTAAGAAATTTTCTCCTCATGAAAAGCTAATGTTCCTGGGTTTCCGTTTCCCAAGCTTGTTTTCTTGAGTTTTGCATTTTGCTAGCTTCTAAACTTCCTCGAGGGAGAGAAACAGGTTCTTCTTGAGGAATAATTGGAGTAAGTGCTTAAATTCTGTAGCTCACACCCTAGAGGAACCAGTCTCTCTTCACTGACTAAGGAAAGAGCGAAGAAAGTCCTGCATAAGTAAGCCATTGCTCATGATCTGCCTCTCACTCTCAAATAGAAGCACGTGACTTTCATCCAGTTGCCCCTTTTGGTCTCACCCATTATAATGACTTCTAATAGGTTCCTTCCTTGAGAGACAAGTGCTTTCTAAGCCTATGATTTATGACCAAAAGTATCTGAATTTGCTCAAAACAGGCAAAGTTTTGATTTTAGGAAGCTTTCACATGCACAATCCTTTCCTCTACTTTTTTATACAACAGTGGGACCTACTCTTCTTTCATTCTTCATTCATGATCAGACTAGTGGAAGTAAATTGCTTCACTTTTGCTTCACTAAAAGTCTTATGTCCTAACAGAATAATGGGGTAGGGCATTCAATTATTACATGACCATATGTTTTGGTATGACAGCTTTTTTGTGATTTCTTCTTAAAGCCCAAGAAGATTGTGCTGTGACGTAGATCTCTGCTGAATGGATCTGGATTGAAACAAGTTCTCAAGATAGTGACTTTAATCTGGTTCCCTCTTTGCTTCCTGTTATCTACTTTTATCTCCCATTTTGTCAAAGGTGTGATTTTTTTTTTTTCCTTTTTCTGTTGTATCTGCTGTACCTGTGTGATAAGGTCTCTTATGTTTGTTTATCTTTTGATGAATGAGTTCTAAAAGTCTTTTGCTTGAAAGTCAAACAACAGTCTTGTTTGAAAGTGTCTTGTCTGAAATACCATTTTTGGATCCTGCTGTTCTATTTGAATTTGGCTTTAAATGATCTCAGGAAAGAATTGGGTGTCTGTGTGAATGGCTGACTGGCTTTACTATCTTTTTCTGAACCTTTCACCATTAATATCCATCACTTTAGTGGGGGGAAAAAAAGACGTGCGTGATATGTTTATGAAGTATTTATGCAGTCTAGGAAGTACGTGCTTAGAAAGTATATATGTATTACAGAAAGTATAAACCCGTTAGGCTCTATAACCAGTAAAAAGAAAGGGGGAATGGCCATAAGATAATGGAGTATCTTAACTAAGACTCCTACTCAAGAATCTCCTCCTACTTTCCAGAGGGGTCTCTCCTGAGTACGGGCTATAGAAGGGGAACTGAGGGTTTCAACTCCCCAGAAGAAATCTATCTTTAAACCGACACACCACTGGGCTGTGGAACTCCTTGCAACAGGATGTTGTAGATGCCAGAAAGTTTACATAAGCTAAAAAAGCAACAACTGGGTTAGAGATGAAAAAAATCATTCAGAGCAATTAGATGGAAAGATACCAACTCCAGCACAGGAAATCCTTGAATGGAACCTTTCTGCAGGATACCAGAAAACTCTGAGAAAGCTTAATACATGCTTGTCCTGATCACATGCTTGTCCTTAAGCATCTGCTATTTACTAATGATACCTGGCTTTATAACTTGATCTAGTTGTTTCTATGTCCTCGCATGAAAGAATTGTTACTGACTTTTGTGGATACTCCTTGTGTCTTTTGGTCACTGCAGGACAAAATATTTATACCGTATTTTTATTAAAGTAAGGTCAAACTCATTTTTTGATGTTGATTAAAGTGATATATTAATACTCTCATACTTTTTACATTCCATTATACTATAGATAATAGTTTATGAAAACAATTTTTCAGTTATTTAAAACAATTTCCACAAAAGCAAATGTTTCATTTTTTTGTTTTTTAAAGCTCCTAGTAGGATTTGAAGTCTGAAGAGAATTAGATCGAGTTTCACAGTGCATGAGAAACTCATGTACTGAATATGTTTTCAGCTTGTTTTGTAGATGATCCTGGTCTCATAATAATAAACTCCAGCTATTTCTTCTCTTAACACCTCGGAAGACTTCGTGTTGCAAGTTTACAATTTTAATTTCTGATTCACACCTAAAATATAGTTTATATTTTCAGGTGTGTATCCCTGAAATCTGCATATCACTAGCAATCTGCAATGTTGGTGGGCCTGGGCTTGCTTAATTTTCAATGACTAGTTTTAGGTGTGTGACCAGTTCATACAACTATCAAGGTTGGCTTGTGTTCCCTACTTGCCAATAATAAATCAGTAACAAATAATCAAAAGTGTAAGTATTCTTTTAAAATAAATTAAGCCTTTAAGTATAAAAAGATAGCTTGTTTACAATACAATATATAAAAACAGAATTGATTTCATTTATTCTGAGTGAAGTAATACATACGAAAGAATCATCCAACTGAAGATCAATTTGAATATATCCCTAAATGTATTTGCATCTTAAGAATTCTGACTTTTTAGTATGATATTAAAGTGATTATTAAAATACTTTTTTTCATTTTAACCACATCTTGAATACTGTTAATGTTCAGGTTTCTCACATGCACTTGAGTCGGGGGTTATATTTCTAAGGGTATTGTTGAGCCGTGACAGAAGGACTGTTGTGCCCTTCACAGGCCACTAGCTTCTGATAATCTCATTTTATCTTCAGTGCTTGTGTACAAGAAAGATCACTTAAATGTGGTGCTGTTGAGTGATGCTTCGGCTGTTGTGAAGGAGTATTTGGGCCCAGGCTGGTATCACAGCAGAAGGGAGGCTAAGGTTCCTGCATAAGGACGGCTGAGATGTGAGGATCTCCAATTGCTTTTTCTGAGGTGATTATTTCACTCAGGCATTCTTCCTACAATCCCAAAAGGCTTTACATACATGACCTCGCTAATATACTTCACAACCACTTTTGGAACCAGCCTGTGCAACTTTTCTACGGTAATAATGGTGGAGTGTCTCGTCATCTTACTCTTAACATTATTTTTCTCATTTCTCAAACAGTGCATGACATTGCAAGCAGTTGTAGCCCAGAGTGCCTTGTGATTGCTGTCAAGTGAAGGGAAGGCAGGAACAGCTTGCCAAGTCATAGGCAGGGGCTTAGGGGAACTAATGGGAAAAAATGTAGGCATAAAGCCCTTGGACTAATTCAGTGTAAACAATATATTTGGGTTAGGTATAGCATTATACAAGGGAGCATGTAGTTTGGGCTTGCTCACTTCTTGTTCTTCCTGCTAATCTTTCACCAAGCATTTGCATAATAAAAATATTGTTGATGTAGATGAATTGCAAGACCTAAGCATATGTCTACATAGACACTGGGACACTGGTGGAAGATCAAGTCTACCTAGTATTATTTTTTTAAAGGAGTATTAGGCAGTGTATGGTAGGGATAATTTTACCTGGTTCTTGGGGAAAAAAATGGAAACCATCACTGTGGCTCTATGATCAAAAAGAAACAGGAAGGTATCCAGGTATGCCCTCAACACTCTAATTAAAAAAAAAAAAAAAAATCAAAACTTTGGGGAGGAAAAAAAAAAAAAAGAGGAAAATGCAAACCAAAACCAAACTTTACCCAATCAGTTTTTGGTAAAGCAAAAGCTGAACAACATACATGGGTTATAAAATAGATGACAACCTTGAACTAAAAGTAGAACAAGGAAAAATCCCTATTCTGTAAATATTAAATGTTGAGTAGATAATATATTAAAGCTCTCAATCAGGGATTTTTTTTTAATGTATTTTCTCCCTTACACCCCCTTGACACACTATAATAATGAACAAGTTATTTAGTTAATGAAGAAAGCATCTTGTATTTAAAGATCTACATGTTAATGTGACCTTCCTTTGTTCATAGCTGTTAATATTTATTGCCTTTTCTTGTTGAGATTTTATTTGGTGTTCTGTGACAAACAAGAATATGATTAGTGAAGCTGTAAAGTTCTCATGGTGGCTGCCTGTGCTCCCAAGATAGCAGCATTAGTGTCTGCAAAAGCAGTTAATGCTGTTTATCATTAGTGACAGAGGCTGGGAAGGACCTTCTGTGGCTTTTATCTTTCACCTTGCCAACAGAAGTTGATGAGCTTTGTGATTTAAATGCATAGGTGATATTGTAATATTTATATTCATTTCACATAGACGTGCACAGGTAAACTAATCTTGTTGATTGAGATTAATTAAAATCATGTTACTGTAGGACTGGACAGGCTATGAATGGATATACTTGGAAAGAATAGCTATAAGCACTTTTATTTACTTTTCTTTATGATTAAGCTAATGTTTTCAGAATTTGTACAACAGAAGTATAGGTTAGTAATTTATAACTGATTTTCCATTTAATTTTTTTAGCTCTAATCAAAGTTAATTTTAAGGTTTCTTTAGGAAGTTTTGAGTTTAGAATCTTGAACTCTACATCTCATCTGCAGTTTAGAATAAAAGAATTTTAGCAACTTGTTGCAATGGACTCTACTTTTGAAAACACTCAAAATGTCTTGTAGATTATGTGCCTTATGGAGCTTCATCTTCAGAGCTCATTTTGTATGTAGATGTTTGTGTACCTTGCATCTCCTCCATTTCCATCTCTCTACAGAACATTTTGACATTCAGCTTGTCCAATATTTAACTGTTTAAATGTGCAGGTCTGGAAAATAGATGATAAATGCTGTTGTCATGCCAAAGGCTCATCGTACAGTTCTACTTATGGAAAAAGTGGAAATTTTGTGTCTTGTGTCTTACTTCTGAAACTCCATTTTGATGTAAAGTTGGCTGTCTACGTTTCATAGAATCTCATTTTAAAGGAAAACTTGTACTGAAAAAGTAACACTGTGAGTAACAAAAATAGTTGTACATTTGTATATATGTTAATGTATACCTTTTAAAAATCCTTTAGCTCTTTAAAAAAATTGCTTATTTTGAGAGCAAAAGTCCAAAAGAAGTAGTCTTTCATGACTGCCGTCCAAAGGAGGTCCAGACTGCTAACTTTCCTATGATCCTTATATATATGCAGGGAAAAGTAAGAGATTTTTTTTGGATATTTTCACTATAGTAATATCAAAAGAGAAAAGGTGATGTATCTGAAACTAACCATAGGAAATGTTCTGAGCTGAACTCCTTATCAAAAGCTAAGAGCCAGTGCCACAAAACCTTTCTGAACTTAATGCAGAGGGAATAGGCCTGTGGCATCAGAATTTAAACAGCAATATGGGTATGAAGCATATGGGCCTTTTCTATCAGCTCAGAGAATAAAGTGCCCAGGTATCAGATCCCCTTTGTATAAAGTACCTTTTTCTGATGATAGTTATCCCTTTTTTCAGTCGAAACTGTTTTAAAGTATTGATGATTTACAAGTACTTATAGTTTGGTGATTATAATACTCCAGAATATGTTCTGTGTTCTTTTTCCTAATTATTTTAAACCGATTACAGATGTATTATTTAACCACATAAATAATGCACGGTTATCTATCAAATTTTGGTCTCTAGCTAGCTCATGGTCAAGGGGCAAAGCAATAGAAGAGATGCATGAGGGTGGAGGAATTTTGTGGTATATGAAGTGGCACCTACATAACAATGAAGATTAACTGTAATGTTTCTTACCTGTTTGCATTATTACTATATTTCTAATAGGGTTTGGGGAAAAAAAAAATGTTTCTTAAAATGGAAAAGTTTAGGATTTATTTTGTAACTTGCTTTAATTTTGTATGCCTTTCTAGTTGGATTTGAGTGAACTCTGATATTTTTTCATCTGAATTTTGATGAAGGGCGAACTTTAAAGACTGAGTATGACATTTTCTTATAGCAGCTCAGTTTAACTAGGCGAAGTATAACAAAACAGTACTGCGAGAGGGAGGTATGGGATAAAATACACAAATACGCTTGCTTACATGATATATTATTACAGCTATTTTTATATTTACTTGCTCTTACGAATGCAAGAGTGCTGCTTCAGTTTTAAAGGGTTAAGACTTAAACATTTTAACAGCCTGTTTTATGTTGATTTTCATACAATAGAAATAAGGCTGAGTTATCTTCCGTTACTGAGGTATTTTCTTACATCAAATACCAGCTGCAGAAGCAATGTAAATGATATTGACATCTGTAAATGATAATCTAATCTTAGACAATATAATTCTTATGTTATGGAAGAAAAAAAATATTCTCTACTTTCCTCCTTTTGCTGTCAAACATCTTTGAATCTACACATTCTTCCAAGATTTACATTATTTGTAAAACTAGCTTTAACAAGAAGCAAGAGTATATTTGCAGAGGCTTATTTCCTCCAAGAATGCCACTTCCTACACTCTTTTTGCACTCAGTGGTGAGATGGAAGCTTCTCCATTGATTTATTCAGAACATCTGAGTTATGCCGTCACCTGGACATTGTCTGGATTTTTTCTCTTTGAGGAAGAGAGTTCAGGAAACCTGCCACTGTATACAAGACTGTCATAGCAAAGAAAAGGAGAATTACACTTACTGTCTTAAATATGTTGATAGAGTGTGTAAAGACTGATAAAATACAAGTAAAACATAAAGAGCGCACTTACAGTAATAGTATGCAATCTGTCACTGCAAATGCAGTCAGAAAGAATACAAACTTTATATTCAAAGCTTTGAATGTTACCTGGAAGATTATCATTACATGACGATTCTGTCAGGAGAGAAGTAATACCAAACTCATCTGAACTGGTAGACTAAATTGCAAAGAAGGTCCTAAAGTATTTGCAGATGGGAACCTTTGCTTTAATCTACCTTTGATGCAGGAGGAACAGTATATCAAAGGAAAGCCTATTTTTATTATCTTGTCACTAATATAAAATTGTCTGAATTTTATGTACAGGGCAACCAAATGTTACTAATAGAAACATTTACTACGAGCTATTTACAATCCATTTGGCTCAGTCAGCTTTGCCTATAGAAAGTTCCGGTTTGATTTTCATTTTGATACTTTCTATTTGTGAGACATTTTCAGTATTTTTTTGCTGGGCTATTGTCTGCGTTTCTTTTAATCTTTCCAGTGTTATTATATGCTATCTAGTAAACCAAGTACAAATAGATTAAGAAAGTTCTATGGTCCTCTACAGGTAAGATTTTTACACTGAATCTTCTTCTAGACAGAAGGAGAATGGGAAGTCTCGGGAAGCTGCAGTTATCCTTTGTTGAGTACCCCCACTTGCGGACATGTACTGACATGGATGTAATACCTACAGCAGAGGTAACTTCTTTCCAAGTGGTAGAAGACCTTTGATCATCCAGGCCAGTTTGTACAGCTTGCATAAAAAGGGCAGTATTGACTTAGGATGTTTTGTTCTTTGTTGATATAAAGAGGACTGAGGATTCCTAATGACTAAGAATTAAAAGATTCTTGTGTTTATTTATTGACCTTTGATGACTGGGAAGTGAATGATTGGAGTTTGCACGTTTAGAAAATGGTTGAAGTGACTGAGGATAAACAGATGTAATAAATTTGGTACATAAGTAATAGAGCTGTTTACTAACTCCACAAAAAAGGTTTTCCCTGATGGCTAAATCATGTGTCCGTTTTCCCTAATAAGTGTTGCAAACAGGATGAGATTATCATATTTACCTGGAATATAATGGCTATTATATGTTTTCCCAAAATAAAATCATTTGGGTATAAACAGATCTCTTAGTCCATGTGGAATTTAATCACAGACCTCACCGAAGTCCTAGGCTGTCTTTTGCAAGAATGGGCAACCTGAGGTGCTACAATAGGAGGGGAAAGCTGGTTGTCAGGACAGTACTGAGAACTTATAAAATACCCATCCGCAATAAAAATTATCATGGTCTTATTACAATTTCTTGCAAATCTTTTTCATTAGGCAGAAGATAAAAGATTTGAACCCATTTGTCACACTACATTTAGCCACCAAAGATTCCAGGTACTCTACCCTCCAGAGCACAGGCAAATAAAAATGGGCGTTACTCGCAAATCTCAAAAATCTTTTCTCTATTGTAACTTGGAAACACTTGATTCTGTCACTGCTGATGAACTGGATTAATAAGGGTAATTATTTAATAAAACATTTCCATAATCTGTGTTGTATTTCACAATCTTTGTTTCTTTCACTGCTGCAGTATAAGAAACCACATAAATTGCTACTGATGAAACACAGAAGAGGACTTCTAAACTTTGCTCACTCATATGACTGAAGGGTTTATGGAAAAAGTTAGTAATTTGGTTTTCATTTAGAACTCTTAAATCTTTTATATTCCATTGTTGTTAAATGGATTTAAGCTCTTTCATTATATGAACTTTTTTGAATAAATTATCAGTGCTCTAATCTAACGTATAGACTTTATGTGGTAGCTGGGAGATTCTTAGATAACAATTAGTCTACGTAACTTCAAACTTAATGGTAAGAGGGATTCATTAAGATCAATGCTAATACTATGTTAGTTATTCCTGAAACTGAAGCATAAGAGGAAAACACTGTGTTAGATGAAATTTTCATATCAGTTATCACCAGTAATAGATTGATTGTTATTGTATGCTCTGTGCAAGTAACAGTGAACAGCAGAAAAGTATGGGCTAAAATTATTTAACGTAAATTAATATTTCAGCATGCTGTATTTGTTCATGACTTATTTGTAGAGACCATCTTAAAAAACCAAAAATATAAGCAAATCTTAATTCAACAAGGAGAAGGAAGGAAGTGGAGCCACAGGCTTCTTGATAATACATTTATTTAACCATTTTAAATACAATTAGGGTTATAAATAATGGTTCAAAGAGAAACTTCTAAATGGTATAAAAAAAAACTCTTGGAAGAGAAAGAAATGCTCTTGGGTGTTGTTTACATTTTAATTACATAACAGCCTTCTCTGTTTCTCCATAAAGAAACCAAGATGTAGATAATGTGGCTTTGTTTGAAATGATCTCATTTCTTCATCTGGTGAAGACTTTGTCATTAAATCATAGGATGAATGTCATCTTTCCTTTCTTATTCATTTCTGTCTGTTTTGTGAGCACACCTGTCATTTCTTTTCCTTTTTCAACTAGATATAAGGCCATGCCTGAGACCTTACTGTCTTTCTTTTGAATAAAGATATATGGTGCTTTTAGTGCATTTTCTGCTGTATGAGATGTTATAAATTACAGCCTGCTCTTCCTTAGGTTTATTAAGGAAGCCTGGGAGGAAGCCTGCCGCCATCTAACCTAGGAGAGCTTGTACTCACTTCCCTTATTTGTTTGGCTAGGTCACTGACCCGCTGTGGAACAGATGGAAAAGCTATTCCATCCTAATTAGCTAGTATTGATATAAATTATTTCCTACCTAAAAAGCAAAAAGACACTAGTAAATAGAGAGGCAGGGAGAGGTTTATACAAACCATTTGTGGGACTGGAGTCTAAGAAACTTAGTCAATTTCATCATGATTTGTTTTTTACTCATGTTTTTGTGGGAGCTGACTAAAGCGCTTTTTTACAGAATTGAAGAGGAAGAAGGAAAAGGATCATAAATTTTCAGATACTAATAGTTTTTTCAAACTTTTTAAATACAAATGGGAGTGGAAAATAATGTCTCAATGGAAAAATACGTTGTATATGTGAATGAACAAAATAATTATCAAATTGTTGCCATTTATGGTAGGATATATTCTCTTTAAGAGGAAGTGTTTAGTGTTGAAACAGTGTCTTACATTTTTATGGTTATTGTCCCCGGGATACTCTTGGAACAGTGCTGAACTTTTCTGTTAAATATTTTAAACATGCTCCTTTGTGCACAGGATGAGCAGAATGCCAATTAGAAAGAGTTTTTCAGCGGGAATTTTTTTCCTCTATCTCCTTTTGAACCTGTCATTGCCCAAACTAAGTTCCTTTTTGATGTAAATACCTTTTGTTAAAAAATCATTGTATAAAACTGCCAATCAACAATGTTCTGATTCTGATTAAAGAATACAGCTGCTCTGTGGGTTTTATTCCTGCCATCTGTTTGAATGGCAGATATTTGTAACAGTGACCAGTTGTAGATGGTGATTTTTGTTTATGAAACTTGTGCTTCAAAATCAAATACTTTTTAATTTGCTAAAAGTTACAATTTAAAGAAAGCTTTGTGGTAGCAATGATTAAATTAAGCAACTCAGGCTATGCTCATATTTCATTTAGTTATATCATGTATTTCCCTTTGTCACATTAAGAAGCAAAAACTTTTCAGAACCAAATGAGCCGCTTGAGGATAAGAAGCTGCAGAACTGGGTTTAAGATGAAGACTTCTAAATGACTGAAATACTCTGGTGTATATTTAGTATAACTCTTTTTAGGCATGAGACTATTTCTGGAGTGGCTATAATAGATACATAACCAAAGCTGACTCTTCAGTTTGTATTTTGAAAGTGAAACAAATCTTTAGTGACATACAGTTCTTCAGGAGCTGATACCAACACCTTGTTTTGATGTTTTATACAAGTAATGAATTTACTGTAGCATTATAGGACAATATCAGTTGGAGGGGACCTCAAGAAGTCTCCAGTTCAACCTCCTGCTCAAGCACGGTCAGCTACAGGGTCAGACCAGATCGCTCTGGCTTTTCTCTAGTCAGGGTTGAAAATCTCCCAGGCTGAAGGTTGCACAACCTCTCTGGGCAACCTGCTTCACTGCCTGACTGTCTTCATGAGGAAAATTTTTTTTCTTACTTCCAGATGGAATTTCGCAATTAAATTTATGCCTGTGAAAACAAAACCAAAAACTTAGGCGTCTTTTAAAAATCTCATATTAGGCATATTTCAATTTAATGTAGAAGTGAAGAATGCAGGGATCAGTTCTGGAAGACATGTGGGTTTTGTTTTTTGGGTTTTTTCAGTGTTTTTTTTGTTGGGGTGGGGTTTTTTTGGTTGTGGGTTTTTGTTTTTTTTTTACCATTTGTGTGTTTATATACAAAGGCATTATTGTACTATACTCTTCTATCATTTGGTAAGATTATATAGAAAACTTAGCAGATTCAAATGTATTGACACAGATTTCCATCTGCTTAATGAGATGACACCTTTGAATGGGTTCCACAAGTTTCTTGATGACACAAAAAAGAACTTAAACCACTCAGAAGTGTCTTTCAATAGGGCTTACTTTAAATTGTTACAGCTTAGAGCTTTGATGGCTCATTAGAGTTCTTGGATGTGGAGTTGCCACAGTAGAAAACTTTGGTATATACTGGACGTAGTGCTATGGGGCAGAAACAATTATTTTAAAGACAGTAAACAGTTCAGAGATCTCGGTATGTCTTAGGAATCCTCGTGGAAATAAAATGGTAAACAGAACAAAATGAGATGAGGAGAGATCAAAAGAACAAAGCTGTCTAAAAATATCTTACAAGTACATTAATGAAACTTGTTTATTTGCTAAACAGTAGGGGAAGAGTTTATCATGATCACATTAGATACAGGAAAATATTTCTTCCAGTTGTCTGTGCCAATTTTTATTGTCTTTGCCCGAGTTTTATTGTTTCTCAACACTTTGGTTGTGATTTAATATTTGACGCAGAAGACATCTCTTATAATTATAATTTGGTTTTTTACTGTGGGGTGCCAGAAGGTTGGAACAAAGACAGACTGTTCCTTTTTTTTTTTCTCCCCTAATAAAGGGTCATGATTTATATTGGTTGAAACCAACGCTATAGTTCTCTGAGATCAGTTCATTCATTTAAAGCCTAAACACTATCCTACTTTTCATGGTGATTAATTGTCCATTTTGTATTTCATTTCAGTGTGTATTTTTTCTTCAACTAGATTCAGATTATTTGATCTTGAATAATATTTATGCATCTGTAGTACCTATTGCTGTGTATTTTCTGGAATGCGTATCTAAAGGCTAACCAAAGAATTAAAAACAAAAGAAAATTAAGCATAATAGTTCTTCTGAATTCGAATATAACTGTCGAAGGGAGACTCACATTTAAGGGAGTTCTCTTTAGGAGGAAAAAAGTCAAATGCTCCGAAGTGAAAATAAGTATATGCAGGTATTATATATTATCAACAAAAAAGGCTGGTAAACATTCCTCCCCACCCCCCAAGATGTGCAGGATCCGAAATATACTTGCTCTGGTAAAACCTCTAGCCAAATGTAAAAGATGCTTAGGAAAAGAGCAAAGAACCAGGGGAAAAAACAGTCCAATTCGCATCTGTGTATATTCTCAGATTCCTGGGATACTGCAGTTTAGGATCTTCTGGAGCTAGAGGACATATTTTTCTGCTCCATAGTCTTGGAGAAATTTCTCTGCCATGAATTTAAGCTCATTCTCTTACAGAATCTATGTATGTTGTTTTATCATCCAGAGCTGTCTATGGTAATGACTTGCAGAGTTTGGCTACGCATTGTGTAGAAAAAGGACTAGCTCCCACCCTCTATTATTTAATGATTTCATATAATGACTTCTAGTTTTGTGTTGTGAGCAATTGCTTACTTACTTGCTCAGTAATAAAGATGATATACTCTGCCATATTCAGCATTAAAAAAATAAAAATAAAAAAGCTATGTTAAGCATACTAAGCTTTGAAATGAAAAGGCCTTTATCACATGAAGCTAAGTGAAAATGAAGTATGTTTGATTATTTTCGAAAAACCAATTTATCTGGTTTAATATTATTATGCATTGTTTTTAGACAAAGGTGATCTCAGCAAAAACCGTGATTAACTCCAAGCTGACAACTGTTATTTATATCAAAATCATACTTGTATTTCACAGTGGTATCATCTCTCATTGTTCCTGGGAGAAGTGCTGCTTCAGCAGGACTAGGCAAATGAGAATGTCCCCAGTTTTGCAAATTACTGAACGTCCACTGTAGTGATTGTGCTTTTCTTTTTGCTTGCTCCAACTGTTGAATTAAATAAATTTTGTATTTGGGACAGGATGAGATCTTGTACCCTGTTAGTTACAGAGCTCCAGGTGACTGGTGGTAATTTCTGAAGCAATAGTGACTCATTTGCCTTTGATCCATAACCTTAGTCTCCCCAACTGCTGCAATCCTCCTAATTTCAGATCTGTATCGACCACCCATCTCTCACAATAAAATCAGTTTGCCTTTCCCTGTCCAGCTGTGCCTGGACTATAGATCCTTATGTACTATGCAAAAAATGTTCAGCAGATCTAATTTTGGTTCAGGACTTACATGCTTCTCTCTGAAGGAATACATTAGCTGAAAAAATTCTTTGAAAGACACTACCATGTATTAGGAAGAAAATATATTTTTGAAAAAACGTATTTGAAAAAAGCAACCTCCAAAGAGCAAGGAAACCCAAACCAGTCTGTATAGACACCAACACCTTAGATAACTACCTTCTACATAAAGACTCTAGAGAAATGGAAATCCAGGGCTACAGGGGTAGTTAGATACCTAATATAGCTAGTATTAATACATCACTCATCTCATGAAGTCTTAACTTTTCACAAGCTTTTCTTTAATGTTCTTATAGGTCAGCTTGTCTCCTTTCTCGAAACTCAGAAACATGCCCCTGGAAAGGTAACTCTCCTTCCTCCACAAGGATTTCTGTACTTGAAGCTTTTTTGATCCTTATGCTTTCAATCTCACAAAACAGTTACCAATTTAACGTATAGTTTAGGAAAATGATGTCTTTCAAATCTGTGCTTGTCTGTGCTTTCTGGAAAGAGGTGGCAGTGTCTTCCTGAGCAGATTGCATTCATTTTAAGAATTATAGGCATATGGTAAGCATCCCACAAGCTTTAGCAGCAGAACATATTTACACCAAAAATGTTGGTGCCTCATTGTAGTTGCATAGTTATCGCACAGACTACATTCATAAAACAGTTACATTTCAGTATTCATAATGTTATTACATACAATTTCCATATCAATTGTGTTACTGTATTATATAGCTTACAAGAATCCTGTTCTCAGTATCAGTGGAGATGCTTTCAACATTTCTGATGGAAGTATAAAGGTAAAATAAATGTTTAGAGACTTAGTTTCATGAAAATATATAACATGGTCAAAAAACTCAGCAAGAATGAGAGGAACAAAGGGGTTTGGAGGTTTTTGTTTGTGGGTTTTTTTTTTCTTTTTTAATGAGTGGGAAGTTTCTAGGCATCATTTACAAACGCCATCTGGAGAAGGAGACAGCAATGACATCAAACTATGCTTAATATATGTGTACAGCTACTATAACTTACAATTATATTTCTTAGGGTGGTATTTGTTGCTTAAACGTGTCTACTGCAGTTTTGAATGCAGTAGCACCTGTACTGTAGCTGCTTCTCTGGAAGGGAGAGCGCTTCCTACAGTCCTTTTTCATAGGCAGTAGAGGCCTATCACAGGCTGGTATGGGTATATCAAAGGGTAGTAAATGCCTGTAGTTTAGGCAACTGAATTCCAGCTCTAGTACCACTTCAGAGTGTTTATCAGTAATTAATCTCAAGAACATTACCTGTAAAGATTTTTTAATTTTTTCACGTCAATAGTGACAACACAACAAAATCCTTCCCATCCTAATTCAGTATAGGAAAATTTAGAATATTTCAGCAAGTTACTTAGTTGTAACAGCTATATCAGGTTACTTGTGTTGTACCAATTTTCATAGAGCAGAAAGAGGTTTTCATGTTTATACAATCACATTGTCTTGTAGATTACTTGTAAATGCATGGGTTCAATTTTAGAAATGTGTATCAATTTTAAATATCTCATTTGTTCTTTATAGAATAATGCAATAATTTTGTTCTACATTAATTACCTGTGCATTCATCCACAGTTTACAAAGTACCATCCATTAGGATTAAAAACAAAAAGGAAAGTCTAGGTTTTATGAAGAAATGCGTAGACTTTCGTATAGTCAAAATTTTGAGCTACGATATTTAGAATTCTTTTGCAATAGGGACCACCTCTGACTGACTGGGTGAAATAAAGGTATCTGTTAAGAACAGGAATTCAACAGATAGAACAAATTGCAAAAATAGTGCTGGGCAAAGAAGAAAACTTGTAGTGTCAAGATTTGCTGTTGAAACAGATGTTAAAAGAAGGAATGGGAAGCTTTGTTTCATGACAACTGCTTATCACAGAACATAACATTTTTCAAAGCATGTCTTGTATAAACCATGATCGTTCAGTACTCTTCTAGGCCCTCTAAAAATAAGAACAGCTATTGCTAGGTACACATCTAGAAATGGATCATAAGAATATTGAACCTGAAAAGCAGGTAGGCTGTGTTTCATGATTTCTTGTTTCTATGCCTCCGGTCTCCTTGAAAAGAAAAACAGTGCAGAATTCTTAGATGAGTTGGATCCAATACTGCTATCCATCCTCCATTTTCTCCTGAAGTCTAGTTCATGTGAACTACAGAAGTTCAGAAAGACCCTGCAGTTTTGTGAGTTCAGAAATTTGCAAAACCACTGCAGAATGCTTTGTCTTTAACTCACCCACAACTTCTCAACAGTAATGCAAAGATTCTTCAAACCTCAGGACATCAGAATTGCATTACAATTTTGAATCAGACTGTGGTTGCTTTCCCTCCTGCTTCATCACCGTGTCACTTCATCAGTGGCTGAGGACAGAAGTTACTAGCATCCTTCTGTAATTAGAGTGGAGTGGTTAAGCAGGGTACACTGAAACCCAGGTCTCCATTAGTCTCTAGGGACTGCGTTTACGGGAAGGTTTCACTGACAGTACTGACTACGTACATTAATATTCTATAACTTTTTCAGAAGATGTGAGACTGAACTTCATTCATTAGTGAGGTGGGCCATAGAGCGAAATAGAAGAAATGAGGCAAAAACTGTCTCAAAGTATTTCTAAACGTGAAAGAATTTGGAAACAGAAAAATAGTTTTAAACATAAGTACATACCTCATTATCCTCAGCTGTCTGCAATTACGTGAATTAATACATATTCAGTTAAGATGATCATACACATTCAGTTACATTTTATTTAAATTTTCTCTTCTTTAGATTCCCCATCACTGTGACATTTTGTAGGATAGGGAAGTTTAAAATCAAAGTTTGTGTAAGTGTATAAAGCTAGATCCTACAAGAGTATGTGAAGGCATACAGTTCTTCCTATCTGGGGTCCCGTTGCTCTCATTGTGACTCCATGCAACAATAAGAGAAAATGTCTTCCTTTGTATCAAAAGAAAACATGATAATTAGCATGATTGCCACCACAATTTACTTTGACCCTCTAGTTGATGGGGATGAAGGCTTGTTCTGTTACAAGAGGGAATTTTGAGAGCGAGATGGGATTATTAACCTTCTCACTTCTGCTGACTGTGTGAAGTGTGTCACCCTCCCTTGACACAATAGCTTCGACTCCTTTTCCCATTTGAGATGCATCATCTTCAGCTTTCTCCTCTGCTGTTCAAGGGTCCTTCCACCCTACATGGTGGTCTTGAGTACACCCTGGAAGCTGTGGCATGACAAACTTTTAATTCTGTAAGCTTATCTCCACTCAGTCGCTGTAGTGCTGGAAGGCAGCTGGGAGCCTGAGCTGCCACCAGGCTCTCTGTGTGCTATGCTGGCAGCATTTCTGCCACGCTGCTGGCCTTGGCACACACCATGCCTGGGCCTCTTGGAAAGAATTCATTTCTGGGCTTGTTTTTGTTTTCTTCAAGGGTAGAAGCGTAATTCTGTGCAACAATTGCACTCTTTATGGATTTTGCTTTCTTTGCTTTTACAATAGTTTAGCTGAGGACATTTTGAGCTGGTGGTTCTTCATGCTGTGCTAAACCAGGAAGAAGTCAAAGGAAGGTGATGCTTCATTTATGGAATTTGATTATTTCTGCAAAATATTTGTCATGCTTCTGTTCAGAACTTCCACTTAGCTGACCAGAAATTCTTCTGACATGCCAATTTTAAGGAAATAGCTTTAATATTCTGCTTATAATTGGTAATCTCTTCTGGTCTTTCTTGGAAGTCTATTCCTAACAGCTCATTCAAAGACACCCTTATATTACACAGGTGGTGCTTTGAAATGAGAGCAGGAAAACATTCAATATGCTAGTTAGTGTGATAGGAATTCATTTCATTATGTCAGAAATATAAAACTTTGAAAGGAATACGTTACAACAGGCATACTCATGAATTCATAAATTGATGAATTATTGATTATGCCTATCAATGCAGAAAACAAATTAAAGATAAGGTAGAATATTATTTGAAAAGCTGTGTTCATTCAAAATGCATTAGAATCATGATACAAATACTTATAGAAAAGCTAAAATATTTTTAAAGGCAAGACAATCATGCTGGTTCTGATTCGTCTTTCTGGCAGTTGTTAAGACAGCTGCTATACATGAAAATGCATGTTTCTCGTGAAGCGGTACGTGGATATTTGACAGGAGAAGAAGGCTTAATGTTAAAACACAAAATACAAGAATATGGGAGTATAAAATTAATTAAAAGTGAGAAGAAGGTGGTTCTTTCTAAACAGGCATGCATGAGAACAAAATGCGTTTGAAGCATTCAGTCCCCAAAGAATTTGGTTATGGAAAGAGGTAGGCTATGAACATTTGAAAAGTGCACTCTGAAAGTGATTCAACTATTCAACGCAGTGTGATGATGCCCACTCGGGAGTAAAATAATAATAGGAGGGAAACTACACCAGTGCAAAGAAAAATCATAACCTATTCTCATCTGTTATTTGAAATAACTTCCTAAAGTTCCATCATTGAATTTTTTTTAAATAAAAAAAAATTAAATGAACTATTTTGAGTATATCTGACATAACTACATTTTAGTTCTATTTGGTAACTAGAAATGTCATTTATAATTAATATATTTGGAAAAAATGCTTCTTTTGAAAATCTTTAAATGCTTTTAAATATGTCCATTTGCCTTCAATGGCTTTCTGAGCAATCTCAAGTAAATTGGTTTGAAAGCTTGTGAAAAAGAAGAGGCTTTATTTATTTTATTCTGTATTTATTTAATTTAATTCTATTTAAGCAGAAGCTGCTAGAGCATATGACAGTTTTAAGGGTGCGAATATTATAACTCTGTACACATCTGTCTGGCATAGACACACATCAAGTTGCTATGCATAAAATCCGTCTCTTAACTAATTAGGAGTCTCAACATGTCTCTGAAGTATAAATGAATTATTAAACGTTGGCCCAGGACTGATGAGGAGTGATTGAAGAGAAAGAATTACTTCTTTAACCATTATGGATGAGGAGCAGAAAAAAGGAAGATAGTTCTACATTAAAAAAAAAAAAAAGAAAAAGAAAAAGTATAGATAGGTTTGATTTGCTTGATTTCTGGCTGAACTCTCCAAAAGAAGCGTACTACATCTGTTCCTTTGACAGTTCTGTGAAAAGAAGGGTAGGGTTTGACACAGAAATAAATTTGCAGAATTCTGAGCTAATCCTGTAGCAATCAAACTCATTTTTATATATTTCCTCTTTATAAAATGAACTGGTGGCTTTTTCGGATACAAAAAGGTCATAATTTGATCCCTGTTACTTTTTCTGCTCATTTTTGGGAGGGAACAAAAAAAAAAAAAAAAATAGAAAAACCCCACAGGTTTGGATTTTGGTGTTTGTGTTTGTGCTGTGCAAGGTTGTCCTCCATATTTTCTGCTTATTTGATCACAGAAGCATATTTTTCTCAATAAAATACTGAACTCTGATATAAAATGACTATCAGCTTTTTATTAAATATATGAAATGAAGAGCGAGACTATGGCAATGAAACAATGTCAGAACAAATTGCAACTTTACACTTTAGGCCTGGTATCTCACCAGAGGTCATTGTTAGGACCCAATTCATCTTAAAATGTGCGCCGTCTTTGAAGTAATACCACCCAATGCCTATGCCTGTACTAGTAACTCTGATCCAAAACTGTAAATCTTTTTGTCACCATATATTTCGTGAAACAATCAATCTCAATCCCTCAAGACGCGCTCTTTGTAAAGAAACTGCGTTTCACCAACAGTAAAGGGAGTTGTAAATCAATTTCAAATGGGTGTTTGTCTAGGGCAAAGAAAAGAGTTCACTCTATAAAACGTATCCATGCTGAAAAATGCATTGCATAATATAAAGATGTGTTAGGAGGCGTAATTTCAGCATTGTTACAATTTCAGGTGAAGACTATATATTTTAAGATAAAGACTACTGGTATAAGTGGCACTGCATATTTAATACAGTACCCTTTTTCTTACTAGACTTGCTTGATACTTCATTTGATTTAGTAATTTTATTCGTACCCTGTTTAGTCTGCATCCTTGTCCTGTTTCTCAGTACTGCTTTTACGTATTACTGGCTTTAAGAGGAAGCACTGGAAGAAGCACAGTTCCTCTAAAGTGATTATTAATTTGTTGTACATCTTAAGAAATTCAGAGGCATGAATTTTTTTCAATTCTTTTCTTAAATATATAGTTAATCTCTGAGAATAAGCCAGAATGTTACAGATATTTGAATGAAAATAATTTAGGAATATTGCTGAGGAAGAAAATACAATTTTATTTTCATAACTGTGAAAATTGTAGCTGATGGAATGAATAGCTAAAAGAATCTTATTTTAAATAGGTTGTTTTAAATAAGAAAAAAATTTAGTTTATTTTAATTTCTGACTAATACCAACTTCTTTGGATGCTGGTTTCTTTGAACATTGTAAGTCCTCTTGCTTTGACATCACCTGGCCTTTATGCTGTTAGAAAAAATATAATACATTCAGATGCTTACTTCATTTTCTAATGCTAACATTACCTTGTTTCCTCTCTTCAGTATGTTTGTTCCCTTTTAACTCTGTGTCTCTGTAGAAGCATGGGGTTTATGCATTTTTTTTCCTGCTGTAGAGTTAGGATTCATCTTCACAGTTTTCATTGTGTGGATAACATCTGTAGCCTTTAGAAAGCATTTATTATTAATGCTGTATTTTCATATAGGGTACTTGGAATGAAATTAAAGCAGTCTTTTGCCCTCAAAATCACTATGTACCCTGTTCCTCTTTTCTGTATTATATGTCAGTCTCTTAAAAAATAAAAAAGAGAATTAAAAAAAAAAAAAAAATTCAAGTGAGGCTAAAAAAACCCACTTTACCACTTTTTAAGGCAAAAACTGAAACAGAGTCAAGAAATTATCCTGAAATTATTTTCCTCTCACATCTTGTCTGAAGACAGTGTAAATCAGAAGATATGCTTATATTTATATTTTATTAGCTATTTCTATTTACAATTTCATGTAAACTGTATGTAAACTATGTTGTTCTTGTTGCATTAACTGTGCATCAGCCGAGGATAATAGGAAATCATCTTTCTTGAACTTGAGATTTGCAGCGAATTATCTATTTAATCTGGAGATACTAGAATTTTAGAGGGTTGTTGATATAAATCATAACTTTTTCAGCTTGGGTTAATTTTTCCATCTTAATTTGAGGGGGAAAAAAAAAGAAGAAAATCCATTCTAAAATACATTTTAACAATTCTTTAAAGGTACGTGAGGCCTCTAAAGAATAATGTAGGACATGTAAGTCACTTATTTCTGATCAGTTCTGTCACAATCTATGTAAATCAGTAACAGGCATCAAATACCACTTAAGCAGCTAAACTGTTAGTTAAGAAGAAAATTTTCTTAAATAGAAATGCAGTATAGCTGTCAAAACAATCTTGTTGCTGAATTTAGCTTTGTAAAATAGAACTTTTTTGATTGGTTAATATTTTTTGGACCTTCTTCCCATTTGCCTTTCTAGAAATTCTAGAAATCTAGGTTAAAAGTAATTTAGTTTAATCTCTTATATTAGTTAAGTTAAAGACTTTCAGTGCAATCTTTTTTCAAGGTCATACATTCTGGCAAACATTTACCTTCCTTTTATATAGTTGTGAATGATAATTAAGTATACTGTCATATCATGGTAGATATTTATTTAAAACATCAAACGTTTATCTAAATTTCAGGGTGCCTTTTTTTTTTAATAATTATATTTGGTTTTTACTTTTTGCTTTCTTATCCTATTAACACAAGTTTGATTACCTGGATGCTATTATTTCCAGCTGGCAGAAGATTATAAGTTTCTCTTAATTTGACAGTAAATAGTAAACATTATCAGCTAGAAACCCCTCTGTATTTTCTACTAGCAGTTTAAATGAATTGCTGTTTGAGATTTTTCTACCCTTAAGTAAATAACTGAATACCCTGAGATTCAGGAGCTTTAACTGATATTGATATCCCACCAGCCTGTTCTGTCATCCTCTGACCTAATGTCTGGAAAGAATATATGGCAGCACAGCAGTGGAATTTTTTCCCCAGTACAACAGCATAGTTGCTTGTATAGTGGAGTAGAGTATTTTGTCAGTCATGGGCAAATTTATAGCCAATTATTGAGTCCAGCAGCACCATATTGAGACTGATACAATTCAGCGTATAGGGTTGTGTTGTCTACATTTTAACAAAATAGAATAGAGTATCTACTTTGGCCCATGGAAATCCTTAATGTACAAGCTGTAAAATCTGTACAAATGATACTGCAGATAAGAAAGTGATTCTGTCTGTAGATATGTCATTCACATAAACTGCTTATTAGAAGAAAGTAGTCAAAATTAGCAAAAAGATGGCATGGGTAGTCCTGTTACCATAGACAGGGCAGGTTTTCACATTTTTCTTCAAAGGAATGGCATTGAATGCTTTATCTTGGTGAGCTGACATGTAGCATTTGTGGAGGGCTGGGGACAGTGACAAAATCGCCCATGTTCGAGCAGTAGAGAAGAAATGCATACCGTTTTGTATTATATGGTCCCTTCCAAAAATAATTTGGCTTTTGACCATTTTAGTTGTATGGGTTTTATTTTGACCTCCGAAAATAAATTCTCCACCTTGAGAATTTCTTTTTGAAAGACAGAAGGTAAGCTGATGACAGGTAACTATATCTTGCTTTCCCACAACCAAATAAACATTGTCATATTTGGGAGCTTCAGGACAAAATGTAATTTTCCTGTAAATTTTAAGGTCTGAGTAATTTCTCTCTAGGCAGTATAAACACCAAAGGGCAGAAAACCTTCTTTTTTATTTCTCTTAGTTTCTAATGACGAAGGGATTGTAAGATATAAATACAACTTCTATTTAAATTGTTGAGTTTATGAGTCAGGAACAGCAATAATAATCTATTAACAGATGAGATGATACTTACTGTTACATTAAGGGGGGTTTGGTTGGTTGGTTTGTTTTTAATTACATATTAGGAAGCAAAATTCTGTAAAATCTAAGGTAGAATCTTATTTCTTTATACATTTTCATTTCTGAAAATGTTCAACTATTTAGGAGAATGAATTACATTATTTTCTGGCTTATGCATGATTAGCAGTTGGTAACTGTATTCCAGTTCAGCATCTTTGTTAATGGAAGGGATGCATAAATGAGAAAGATAAAAACCTGATTTCAAATCTTAAACTGCATTTGCATTGGATTACATTGAATTCAAGTTTGCACTACACTGGAAATTAGAGAAAACATATTTTGTTTGTGAATTAAAAAAACTCAACAAACCGACAACAGTAAAACCCCCTGTGTTAAAAACAAAGACATGATGCACATGGAACACCAAGGATACCAACCCTTCAAGTAGATTTCAGGATTTGTGTTTCTATTTTTTGACGTTTCTTCTCCTTTCTTCATGCCTGTTAGGTTTTTATATCATAATGAAGTATATGAGTTTTCTTACTTGCACAGCCATGATCTGCCATGGCTGTGCAAAGAAAGGACAAAGAAAGTAACCAGTAACTGTAGGCTTTGAAAATTAGATTTTGTTTAACTCATTCTTTAATCCAGCTCTTGGTTTAGTTATAATTGTTTCTTGTTTAGCAGTCTACTGCACTTCAAAAATTGATTCTAATTTTTATAAACTCTTAAATATCTCTGTTTACATTCAAGAAAAGTTCTTCATCAGACTCCTGATGTTTTTGACGGAATTTTAAACCAGCCGATTTTGGACTTTTTATAGTATTAAACTGTGCAACATACGTATGTGACGATATGCCAAGCTAAGAAAGCAAACCTAAAATTTAAGACTATGTTTTTAAAAAAAAAAAAAAAAATGTGGAAGGGAAGATGACCATAATGGGACCAAGGACTTTTGTTTATATTGAGTGTTCTCAAAAATCACTGAAAACTAGACTTTATACATCAAAGTGTTTCTTACTTCAAGAGATAGCCTCACAAGTTTCACAAATGCTCTTTGCGACTAACCTGTTCTATGTAACAGCATCAAGAAGTGGTGTCTGACGAAGACTTTTGGTTGACTTCTCTCAGAGGAGAAGAAATTATTTTATAGAACAATTAAGAAAAGAGGCATCTACGTGTCAGGCTGAGTGTCATCTCACAGTTTCTGCATCGACACAGTCGAGCAGAGCCAGACTTAGGCATTACAAGCACAAGTCATGTGCCTCAAACTGGAAGATGGACACTGAGCTGGAAAAAAAAACCCCCACACCTTTTTTTGAAAGAAATATTGAGACGGTGCTGTCAATCGGCAGTACAGCCACACTGAGATCCATGGCTAGCTGCTATCAAAAATGGTGATCTTGCAGGGCTCAGCTTTGCCCTGGTGTCAAACCACGGGCCCCCCCGAGCAGCCACAGGGGCGAGTGCTGCTGCCGCTTGCACATGTAATGCGGCAGTGTGGGTGGCTACTGCCAGTGCTTCCTGCTGCTGGCTTATCCCTTACCCTGTCCCCTTTAGGTGGCTTGCCTCCTTTCTCCGTCTCTTTTATCTATAAAGCTTTGAACTCTGGATGAGAGGATGGCATATGGCCATTACGAACCTGAACTGTGGAGTGAAGGAGTCGTGTTGTCTGGGTGTCCGGCGTACGCATTTGAAGCCTACTGCTTAGGGTCTGGGAGCATCTTTAGTCATGGCTCAAAGACCTCCTTCCTGAGTTTGGCTTTCTTCCTGTTTTCTCCTATGATATCATGGCAGAGGAAACTCTGCCAGACAGCTAACATTTAAAGTGGAGCCTTTTTCTGTAAGCCCCACAGTTCTCTTTACTTCTAGAGAGCATATATATTCACACAATTACTTTTAATAAAGTTTCTGTAATACCTATTTAGTCAATTTATTCAATTTACCAGCCCTAACCTCTCTAAACAAACAAAATATGAACATTCAACTTTAATGTTTAAAATTTAAATTTTTATTTGCCGGTACTTGTCGATACTAGCTTCATTGGTCTCAAAATACGAATGCACCTAAAGCGTATCAGATTTTTAGGAGATACTGTAATTAAGACACAGGTTAGTTTAAAAATGGACAAGTTCAACCTTCATTAAAAAGAAAGGGGAAAAGGAAAAAAAAAAACCCAACCACCAAACCCAGAACGTATTTAATAGGAAAACAGCAAATGATTAGGAGTAAAAATACCTGATTTTTCTTTGCATCTTTCTTTTCCAGCCACAGCAAAAATGCTAAGGTTCAAATAAAATCTCTTAAAGGCACATATAGGCTGCTTGCTTTCCGCCCCTGGCCCACACAACTGAAGTGCTACATTCTCTATGGACCAGCAATCTGCTAACCTGGGTTTACTTTCAGTAGGGAAATAAACCAGCCACTCTCCTGGAGCAATCTAATCACTTAACTTATTGATCTCTGCATTTGGGTGAGGAGTAAATGAGACCCTTAGCAACTCGTGATCATGTGGGAAAGGGAAAAAAACGTGCTTAAGGAAATCCTCTTGCTGTGCTTATTAGTTTGTCTTTGGCTTTCTTTAGCAGACCCTGCCTCTGTCTATCAACCACCTCTGAATTGGTGAGGCTGGTCTCAATTTAGATCATTCAGCTGAAAGTATGCTTCACTGAGAATTTATGTATTACACCAGGAAAGAAAGCTACAGTAAAGGAAGATAATCAAGAAAAAGAAAGATATCTGAAATAGTAAAAAACCAAGTAGCAGCAACAACAAAAAAAACCCTGTACATATTTTTAGAATTTATTCTATGATAATTTTATACAACAGCCACACTAAAAATGGTTAGAGTCATTTTGTGGCTCATGGATATTTCCCATTGGAAATATTGTAGTGAATATGAATAGGTTTATGTGCCATAGCAGTACAACTCCTATCTTCAGTGGGATTTTATGATACAGCTGTTAAGCCTCAGACTCCTTGCAAATTTCCCTGTGAAAAAAAGGATTATTTTATGTGGTGTAAGTTATTTCATCCCAGTACAAGCAACGCTTTATTTGGTAATTTAGTCTGTGTAGCCCTGCACAAAAGATTAAAAAATGTTTACAGTGCAATCTTCTCAACCAGCTGTAAAGTTCCTGGAAGCAGAGTAATGACTGGAGAGGTATCACCCCCAAAGCAAAAGAAGTGTTCTGATTAATTGGTTCATCTCAGTGTAACCATTTCAGTACTGGGGTACAAATCAGCTTGCTACAAGAAAGAAGTTCTTTTGAACCAGTGCTTAATGTGATACTACGTTCAGACCATCTGTCTTATAAGCAGGAACTCCAATAGAGCAGGTTTTAAAGGTACTAAGAGGGTTTTTTTCAGCGATAAAAATCTGTTAAGTTTTGATCTCTTGAGGACTAATCCTCAGATGCTGTGAAATCTGTTTATTCTTGACTTTGGTGGAGCTATAAGGATGTATATCAGTTCAGGATCTTGTTCTCTTCTCTGTCTGTATTTTGACCAAGTCAAGTGAGAAATAAATCCTCACTGAAGAGGCAAGCAATTCCCTTTTACTCCTCTTTTGATTTGGATAAGATCTGGCACTTCGAAGAATTTATTAGATTTGCAAGGTCTTTTGGTTCTCCTTTTATGTATGGCAAACAAGGCTTCATTTCACCTCTGATCCTTTTTTTTGCTTTGTTATAAAGAATCTGTGCACGTAGTACTAGATTAAATTTAACCTAAGATGAATATTTTCTAGCCAGTGTTGTCTGTTTTTAGGCAACTGTTTAAAAACTTAAAAATCCTCCTCCAACCTCCAATTTAGGAAATAGGAAATAGTGTATAAAGAATTGCATCAAGCAGAAAGCCTGCATTGACAACAAATTCTTCCTAATTGCAAGACTCTTAGAAAAAGATTTTCCATACTGCAAAATATATTGGCAATTAAGAATATTGTTGTGGGTCAAAATAAAGCAACAAACTAACCTTTACATTTCAGGGAGAAAAATTATAGCCAGTATGTTTAAATACAAAATAATCTGCTTTTTAAGAGGAGTAGATGGTAAAAGTTTATATAGTCCCCCAGAAAAAGAAAAAAAAAAAACTATGGTTACAGAACTTTCCTTGGCAGCATTTATTTAAACTTCATTCAGTTGCTTAAAGCTAGGTATCTAATGCCATGTAACATGCCCTCATGTAGCCAAGAGGTCTGCACAGGGTTGACAGACATGACACAAGACCTGTGGGAGGCCTGAGACTGGATTAACAGCTGGACAGCAGGTAAGATACCCCCAAGTCTCTTGTGCAGCAGAGGGTGCCTGTGTTTGGGCAACAGAACCAGTCCCAAAATAACTCAACAATTGTGTCCAGGCTCTCTTTTTTCATTATTATTATAATTAATTATTATTATTTTCATTATAAACTTTTAAAAGTTGTAAGTCATCGAATGAGGAGAGCACCTTTATTTGATTCACTACAATTTAATTCCCAGAATATTAAATAATGTTTTGTGTGTTTTTCATGCGTACTGCTTTTAACATGTCATTCTAACATTCACTTCTGTGTAGTCTTAGAGTTAATTTAAAAAAGGTTTTGATGTCTTAACTTTTCTCAGAAAACAGGGCTATAGACTGAGCTATTTTGATAAAGGAAAACACACAATGGAAAACAGTACTATCAGGACAGAATGGCATACCAACCAGTATACCAAAATTGAATGAGCAGATAATGTTGCTCCTTGTGATGGAGATGACTTATTCATTCACAAAAGTGGGATCAGTCCTAAGATGTGCACTTCTGCTATAAGACAGCAGTTCAAGAATATCTCCATGAAGATACAGCTTTTCAAACAGTCATAATCCACTTTACAAATTTGAGTTTTGCAGGCAATTTTCATGTTAACTGAATGATGTTGTTCAATTGTTAATTGACAATGTGAAAACCAAACTGTTGTTTTTGCAAGTGAGAGAGAGGCTGAATAATATTTTCCTATTATCTACTACTTTCGATGTCCTAGAAAACATTATAAATGTACCTGGCAGTTAAGACATGTGAAAAGTATATATTTACATGAGAAGTGACACATCCTCTGATTTAGCTGTAGTGGAGCAAGAACAATAAACAAAAAGTAGATAGCTGACTGTCAGACCAGTTTTTCAACCTATGAAATTCGGGCTATGGCAAAGGGAGGTACATGAATTATAGTTGCGTGATGACCTGTAATTGGGTTTGGACAAATACTTTGAAGGCAGTCATATTTTAAATATCGAGCACTATCTGTCTCTTATAGGAGAGGTTCTACTATGATCCAGCTGTTCTTTTCTCAAAGCTTTGTAACGTGTTACCCCCCCTTTACAGGTAATATATTACTTACTACTGTGAATCTGTTTTTCAGTTCCACAAAGCACAATTCTTATGAAACGTTGGGGTTTTTTTTCCCTAAAACACTTTCTTCTGAGGCACTGTTCTCCTTCTTACAACTGTCATTTGTTTCTCATGTAAAATTAAAATATTATTCAACTTTTCCCTTTATTTTATATTAAAATATTGATGAAATAGTATTCACTGGAAGGCTGATATTTCTTCTTGTAATAATTTTAAGTTTTCATGTTAAATAAGAACTTACTGTGTCCTTCCTTAGTATTATTATTTTCAGAAGAGAGAAATAAGGCTTAAGTCTGGTTTGAAGCAATGGTACTCAGTACATGCATTAAGAATTTTCTAATTTGTTTAAAATTAAGCCAAGTAATACTAAATGATTCCTTCCGCTTCCTTGGGTGTAAAGAAATGTGTGTATTTATGTGTCTGGGTGCAAATGTATGTGTCCATGTGATAGACAGCATGTATGTGCATCATTTTCGGTACTATCTTTGTTTGTCCTGATATCTTCTGACAGTTCTGTTGATTCTTCATTCATCATGTGCAGTCAGATAACAAGGGAAGTTAATTCAACAGCTAAATATAGAGAATAATTATAAGAGTGAACAGGGAAAAAAAAAGGCAAGCTATATTTTTTTGTTCTTTAATTACTGCTTTGTGCCATTTACCATTTATCTAATAAGCATTTTTTTTCTATTTTAACTTCAAATATAATTTTTCTGCAGAAAGTGTTCTCAGATTGCCTTATGTGTAGCCATTAATGTCTGCCTGTATTTCTCTCCTTCCTGCCTGAGCAGGGGGATTCCGGGAAAATGTTTCACTGTTAAGTTGTTCCTACAAAAGCCTTCATTCTGCTTAGTACCCAGGTGCAGGATCTTCAATTTTCAAGTATCTCTTGTAGGTATTTTATTTTACTTTGGTTTGGTTTGGTTTTATTTTATATACTGGAATGTTTTCCAGATTACTTTAGAATAAATTATCTGATAAATGATCAATTCCGCTTATTGAAATGGAAAACAATTGAGTAGAAAACATAATAGATTCCTCATACAGAATGGAAAAAAAGGGAGAATAAATTATTGTCTCTGACACCTTCAAATACACATTTAGAAAGTTCACATGCAAGTCTGCAGTAGTATAGGAGTGGGTTGTCTGAGCATCAGTCCCAGGAAGCCATTGAGAAAGACAACCAACAAAGAATACAAACCCAAGGGAATGCCAGAGACTATCCATCACTTGATGAATTATATTTCAAAAATGAATAATCTATCCCTGCTTGCCATCCTTAGTCAACTTAGTGTGAATAGCCCATGAGCAAGAGTATGCAAGATTGTATATGTATGTAAAGGCTTAGGAAAATGTGCCTCCCTCCCTTTTTTTTTTTTTTTTAATTATATGGATTATGCATTCCCCAGAGTAGAGAAGAGAGTACTTCATATTTCTTTAAAATGCCTTCCATTTTAATGGTGGTAGCACTAACAAAAACTACTTGCGTTTCTTTCTAAAGAAATAATACAGAAACTTATGCAAACCTTTCTGCCTGATGGCTTTCTTCTCATCTTACTAGTTTTTGGATTGATGAACGGGGCCATTTCTTAACCTTGTATCTTATTTTCATAAACTGTTACTTTACTCTTGCTTCTTACATTATTTTAAAAGAATATATATCCTTATCATCAACAACATACATATCGATACTCCCTCTGTCACTTTGGCCTTAGAAGCACCAGTGCCAAGGATGTGTAGTCCCAAACTGAACGAATTTCTTCTAGCTTCAGTTTGCATCAGCACCTCAGGTCCCCATAGTACGGAGTTAGAACTGTGGTCCGAAAAATTATTTGGAGAACCCCATAGAGATGAATTTGAAGGAGTTCTGCCTGAAGAAGGTCTTCCTGAACTTTATTGCTCTTTACAAAGTAGATTGTGTTCATAACTGAGGGAATCATCACAAGGAGAAATGTTATTTGGGCATGAGGGGCAGAGGCTTCTCTCCCATCTGTTCCACCTGTCTCGTGAACAGTGGAAAGATGTGTCTTGTAAAGCCCCTGTTGATTACGGGTTTTTTCCTCTGGACCAAGGTGGTTGTTAGCCTGATAACATTTCTATGATCTGATTTTTAGAATCGATGTCTCCCCTTCACACCACAGACCTTTCTGTCTTTACCTTCACATGCATGTACGCCCCCCAACCCCTGGGTCTGACGCAAGAAAATCCTCTTGTTGCTGAAGAAATTCAGTTTTCAAAAACTTCAGACTGTGAAGCCAGTAAAGACGGTCTCCTTCCTCAGCCTGCAGAAAGGCCATGACAATGATAGAAAGGAAACCTTGTTCCACAGCTCCGTCAGCTGTGACAAGGGAGGGCTCGTTGATGGTTTGATGGGTCTTGAAGTAGCTGATACATTTGATGCAGGTCAGTTCCCAGCTCAGGCTTTGTAGTTCTCCAGAAACAGCCACTGCTTGATGGAAGAGCCTGAAAGAGTTCAGCTCGAGAAGAAATCAACCAGAACGACTTTTCAGCCTAAGGGGAAAAAAAAAAAAAAAGATAAATACTATTGAGAGCACTCCCAGGAATGCTCTCAATTATTTCAGACATATCAGGGAATGGTAACTCTAAGTGAGCTTCCACCTTTCAAAGGCAATTCAAAATTATGCTGCTACTTAAGGAATTTGGAGAATGGATTTATTATATAAATTGAAAAGTAAACATAATACTATGTGTTAAACAGGGGGAATGCTTTATCAGCTCTTTCAAGACTGAGGCAATATATATAAGTTTTACCTGGGTAATTAATACACATAGTTTTTAACCATTATGGAAAAGTGAATTTAAGTGAGTGAATAAAGTTAATTTAAAATTGTGTCTCCAACAAAGCAAATGAATCTGTCTTTGTAGCCTAACCGTAGGCTTCAGATTGTTACAATGCTAAACAGAGATTCCAGCTGTGGGAAGCTTTCAGTGAATACATTTTCTTTCAATAGTAATCCTATATGAGCTCCCAGTAAACTGTAATGAGAGTAGATTCAATTACCAATTATTTGGACAAAATTATGACCTTTATCAGTTGTCTGCATACCATTTTTTTTGTTAAAGTGAGCAGACCCGAAGGAAACGGGGTAATTTTGATGCCAGCATTCCAGTAGTGCTGCAGTCTGTCTTGCTGTGTGTAGTAGTGAGCTGAAGAGGTTAACATGAAAAACAAATTATTGTGCTTTTCTGTAGGCTTCATTAATGATGTACTTCACCAGAAAAAGAAAAAGACAACAAATGGGAATGGAACCAGCTTTGCAGGCTGAATTGGTATTCTGCTGTGCACAGTGTGTTTTACTCACTGGCAGCAAGATGACTTGTTTTTTCCAATTTTTGATGGTAAAGGGTCAGGAAACAGTATTAACTAAGGCAAATGATTAGAAAGAATTAAATTGAAAACTTTCCTCTGCCCAGCAGAAGTCAGCTTTGAAACCAACTTAATATTACTTAAGAGTGATTTATCATTTCACTGTTAAGTGATTTCCTCCTCTCCCCCACCCCCTGATGATAAACCCCAGGTGCCACACACAGAGGATATTATTTGATCCTCAAAGTTCTTGTTTCTTACTAAGGTAGGAAGATGTTTCTTAAAGCCAGTTTGGGGATGTTTCAGGTGTTTATTTCATGTGTGTAATAAGCCTTGCTCTAGCCTTTGTAGGTTTTAAGGAATGGATTTAGATATGCAAGGAATGATGAAATAATTTTTTTCTGAGCTCTACATTGTCCAACAACTCACTGCTCTGAAGAGTATTTTGGGAAGGCAATATTGGCAGTGGATACAGCAAAACAGAAACATTGGCATTCTCATTACTATACCGTTTCTTTTCCATCTTCAGAAAATATACCTGACAGTACTTGACACCAGAGATAGTTCTAAGTTTCCAGTGTCCCCGATCCTCCTTAATGGTGATCTTTCTAGAAATACTCTAGGAATTTTCATCATTTAATGTTTTAGTAAATGCTACTTTTTTGTTTGTCTGGTTTTGGTGTAAAATCAAGTGATTTACACTAGCCCTTCCAAACTTTTCCATTCTTGCATGGTGAACAGCAAGATTATTAAGAAGTATTGAATTAATTTCAATGGGACTTTTTGAATAATTTGTACCAAAGGCTTTATTTCAGAAGGTGCTTTTTTCACCTTTACAAATTGCAATATTCTGATTTCTCTGTTTTCTAGGAAGGTATTATTACTGGTTTTCATTTATTTGCCATGTTTCCATTCTTTGGGTCATGGAGGGAAGAAGAGTATTTTTTACCTCCTCTTTGTATTAGGATTTAGTTTTAGCATGTACTGAGGTGGAAAATAATTTCCATATCAACTCTTCTAAGTTTCAGTATTGAAACACCTAATTTAAAAAATAAAAAGAGTACTCACTGTACCTGTGTTAATTATTTTATTTACACAAACCGCCCTCATGAACACACAGTTTGCAACAATGAAGCATAAAAGGCAAAAGGTCCAGAAAAAGTACATGTTTAAAAAGTAAAACCTATCAGTCTTACACTTTCAAGAACATAAACATATAAAGAACCATTTGTGCTATCAAATGTCATCTTTTCTGTAACCATGGGAACTAGAAATATGCAGTATTTCCCTTAATGCATTTGGGGGGGCGGGGGTGTCACTATGGGCAAAGAATATATAATTATAAAGTACATTTGTTGTTATTTTAGACTGAAACATATTGTTAATGTTTTGTTCAGAACAGTCCTCAAAACATCTGCTGCCCTAGTGACTTTGCAAATCAAAATTTCCATTCATGATGCCTAAAATCAATTTTTGAAACAGGATTTAAGGGAGACATTTTCTTACCATGATTAAAAAACAAAATCAAGTTACCCATTGATAATTGTATACTTGTTTTGAAAAAGTAGTCTGTCCACTTAGTATGGATTATAGGGATACTTTCTATTTAGAAAGCATATTACTGTAAAAACATTTATGTACTTTCAAAACTTACATCTATTAATTACCGAAGATACTTTTTCCTCATTATTTTTTCTGTATAATTGACCAGAACTTGAATTGAATAGATGGTTTTATCAAAACTCGGTCAAGGAAGCCTTCTTACAGTCTGTGTGCTGTACATAACACTTTGTAAAATGATTTATGCATTCTTAGAAAATAAGATAGTAATTTGCCAGCTTCTCTTTTAGTGCTTTTTGGCACAGGTTAGTCTTTAAAAAATGAGAAACCATGAACTGTTTCGCTGGCTTGTCTATTTATCAATATGTTGCTCTTAAAAATTCAAACCAACTTCCAGTACACAGCACAACTCTGGTATTGTAGTTATAATATGTAGGAAAATGACTACAAATTTTGTCCTGTATTGATGTTGAAAAGATCAATTCCCCCTTTCCTCCAGATGTCTTTAGCTTTTCTTTCTGGACAGCTAATATATATCGTTCTGCATCTATTTAACCTAAATATGTAATGATTGTTATATTACCTTTCACTTTTTAAATCCATTTATTTAGTATTTCCTGTTTTGATTATATTTTAATACATTGTAGTAACTGCAAATATTTAAATATCCTCTTGCTTTGTAATCTAATGGTTTAAAGATGGACAAAGTTTTGAATTTAGAAAAATATAAAGTATTCCTCTCAGTTAAGTAGTATCAGTTTATTTGCCTTTAACTTGATACGCTCTGTGTGATTATGGAAACAAAGGAAATTTTCCTTCATAGATATCTTTTATGGTACATGTATGAATGTGTGTGTGATATTGAACATACAACAAATCTCCATATGATTTAACGTTAACTTTGTTTCACTGTCTACTCTCCCTACCTACACTACTTTCCCTTCCTCAGTAAGGTCATTTTATACTTCAAGAATATCGATGAGGGTCTAGTCCTTAAACTCTATATTAAAGCAAAAGTACTTGTTTACATAAGTCATTACACAGAATTAGCTCACAGGATGGTTTTAGGGTCATTAGTATTATTTTATTATTATTCATGAAATATTTTGATATGCTTAGATAGGAGGACTCGCAAAATTCAAAAGCAATGACTTAAGATAATTATTAACAGTTTCTGACTTTGTAATTTCTTTGTGGATTTTTCTAAAGATAACATCTCTAACTAAATACTAAATTCTAATATAGTAATCGTGGTAGGACAAAAAACCTTTTCAGATCTTCATCAGGCTTTGTATCTCTTTTATACTGCCTTTAAGATGCGGTTATTTATAGGACTATTTGTATATATTAGGATTGTACAATGAATAAATTTTTAAAATCTTGGGAGTGAATGAAAGGACATTCAACTGAAAAGGTGTCAAATTTTGTGGGAGATGAGAGGAAATAGATTTTTGTTTTAAAGACAATAGATCTCTTCTGGAAAAAAGAAACCACTAGCTTCTACTGTAAGTCTGCACATTGTGTTTTCATTTATGTTTTCTTCCCAGAATGTTGTTAAGGCAGAATTTTTTGGCTTTTGGGGTTTTTATTGTGGTGTTTGTTTGTTTGTTTTAAACTGTATTACAGAATTCTCATTTTTGGGGTTCTTTGAGTATCTTACACTGGTTAGTAGAGATGTTTCTATGTATTAATGTAGAAAAAATAATTCCTCCTCCTACCTATCCCCTGACACAAACACAGACATTTGGCTGTACTTTGAGAAATAGTCTTGAATTCAGAAATGACTAAGGAACTTAATCTTCTAACTTCTATTTTATCACTAAATATAACCTATAATTGATTGCATATAAATACAGCATTGCGAGTAGCCCATGTCACCTCACTGGTAAGGTCCACTGCCGCACCTCATAGCAGACCTTATTGCTACCAACGGAAGCATGACTTGCTTTACTCAGTATTTATACTTTGTACTCACATTCAGTGTTACTAAAGAGTTCCCAAGCACCTTACAGGCACAAATATATAAAGATAAATAGATAGAGGAATTATAATTAGTTAACACTAAATTCAATTTGAATGGTTTCCACCTGCTAAAATTAGAATCAAGTGGTAAAATAAATTCAGCAGAGTCTTAGAGTATTACATAGTGCAATTAAACTATGAGATTTGTTATGACTTGGCAAATGTAATTGATTTTCTTTTAGTATCACATACTAAGGAGCTTCCTATTATATTGCATTTATTAATAAGCCATTTGATACATTTCTGATAAGAAGCTGCATCCTTTAGCCAGATATTACCCTCACTGTGCATGCTTAAACAAATTACCTCTGAAAAGGAAAAGCAATATAAGGTTCAAAAGAGACTGCTGGACTCAAATTTGCTAGATTTCTCTCTGTCTCTTGAGACCCTTAATGACTGTTCTCAGAAGTTTAAGCCATTTTTCTTTTTCTGTGTTGGTCTATTTAAAAAAAAATAAATATATATATATATAACCTTGCACTGTCTATGCAGACATGCAATTTAAACTTGGGATTATATTTTTCTTATCCAACATTTTAGAATTTAATAGAATTATCTGTTGAGTGCTTTCCTGAGAAAATTAAATTCTAGGAAGGCTTCCAGTTCTCGTCACCTTTTACTTGTGGTGGCTACCACTATTGGGAAGAAGATAACATTACTAATTTTGTGACAGTCTTGGCAAGCTTCCATTAGTTCTAATGTAGTCATGAGATTCTTGTGGATACCTAAGCTATTTTTCACTTCTCTTTGTACTCTTTTTCTCTCTTAATCTTTTTCTTTCTTCCCTACTTTCTTCTTTCTCTCCCTTTCCTCTGTCCTTCATTCTCTCTTTCTCCCTTTCTTTCTTTTCTCCTTTCTTTCCTTCTTTCCTTATTTCTTTTCGCTCTTTCTCTCTCCTTTCTTTCTTTCCCTTGTTTGTTTCTTTCTCTCCTTCTTTCCTTCCTTCTCTCCTTCCATCTTCTGCATTCCATCCTTATTTCCCTCCTTCCTCTCTCTTCTTCTTTCTCTCTTTCTTTCTCTCATTTTCTTGTTCTCATTCTTTCTTTCACATTTTTTCTATGTCTCTAATTCTCTCTCATCCTCTCTTTTTGTTTTACAGTAGGCTGTGTATTTATAATCTGCTGTGAATTTTAGCTCAAAGTATCACTCCATGGGAAGAGTATGGGGGGTTTGGATTGGCTGCACAGTCCTTTGCAAGCTTAGGAAGTATATGAATCTCTGGACTGTCAGGGCAATTCAGTACTGCTTGAAAGGCCACTCTGTGTATTGCCTTTTACACTTGAGAACACAGAAAAAGTTCATCTCTTTTTATTGTAATTTTATTTATTTTACAATAAGATTGAATTGAGAAGAAAGTGGCAAGTGTAGACTCATTTTTGTCACCTCTATTTTAGTGCACCTTTAAGTAATACAAATGCGAATTATAGCTATTATGATATTCAAGCTATGGTTTTTTCTGGTGAATGTGTATATTAAACTGTTTCATTCAAAACTGCCACATAAAAATCCCCGCACATTAAAATTTACATGATTTCAACACACACATTTCCCCATTTTGGAAATAAATTATTTCCCAATTACTTTATTTAAAGATGTGAAGATACTAGAGATTTTACATGTTTTCTTTGGCGATCTAACTATATGATGCAAGTTTTAATTCATGAGGCACAGAGGCAGATAAAATTAGCAAAATTAAGTATTTTTTCATCTATGTATGCACTACAAACAATACTTTCTTCTTGTGTTCAGGCATTCTTGTTTTCTAGAAGTTTTAATACATGTGAGTTTAGTTTCATTCATACTGCCTGTATTCTCTACCAATATTTGTTATTGATAAAAAAAAGTTACAGTAATGCCTTTCTAATATGTACTGGTTTTGTCATCAAAACTGTATATTATATCAGACAGTGTTGAAGATAGAGGGGTAAAGAAATTGTTTTTGTAATGAACTCATAAAGTTTCTGTGATAAACCTGAAATTTTAATTCATATTTTTCATTTGAAAATATTGTAACTGGAACATACAGAACTGAATATTGAAGCCATCATTTAATTTTTAGTCTGCCTCTTCTCCAGCATGTTCTGGACAACTTTCACATCTTCTAAATCAGACTGAGGTCTAAACAGGGATGTGAAAGAATTTCTTAGCCAATAAGATATCTTTTTTTTGTTGTTCTTCTCATCATTTAAAAGTTTCTTGTCATTAGAGATAGAAGAGAAGTTTTTCCCAATTTTTAACATACTTTGACTTGAGAGCTCACACAGGAGAGCTATGTATCATTTCAAACATAGACAGACTTCCAGAGAAGCCTAATTAAAAAATTAAGTATGTATTTCAAAAGGAAACCTAGTAGATTTTGGAAGAAGCTTCTCCATGATGTCTTTTGCAGACAAGATAATGTATAATGTTATTATAGATAATTCAGGAAAATTTATTTAAGTTTTATGATTCAGAAACAATCACAGTTTCACACGCTGTTTTTGCTGATCCATTTTCTTCTCTTTTTAAAATTAGTGCAATGAATTGGAAATAAACATACTATATTACTTTGGTGCAGAAATTGTAGCTTCAGGAAACTTCTCAGAGAAGTAGTCTGTGGCTAGAGGTGAAGGATTTCTTCCCAAAACAGATCTGAGGCATTAAGGTGATAAAGAAGCTGAAACACAAAAGATTAAAATTACCCTAAAATTAAAGTAAACATCCACTGTAGGAAAGTTGTTTTATCTAGTGTACTAAGAAAGAAAGGAAGATATTTATTGCTTCTGGATGAATGTGATTGCACTTTATCACCTGCTGGTCATAAAGACAGTGTTCAACAGATAATTAAGATGTAGCAGGAATGTAAAATGAGTTTTTGGAACTGGATTTGAGGGGGTAGGAGACTAGTTAACACAGAAGTGACAAACGAGTGGATTGCAGTTAGTTTGAAACTCTGAATGCAAATGAATTTAAGTCTCTCTCTTAATTTTCTCAAATATGCTCGAGCATGGGATTCACCCACTTAATAATAGTAATAGTATTTGTAGTACTAGTATCTTAAGAAGAATAAGTTAAACTATTTTTTTTTAAGGACGTATCCCTCTCTCTTCCAATTAGCTTTATTTTGATGTTACAGTGGCTGTATACTTGCACCGAGTAAAGTAAACTGTCTGTCTCCTTAGAGTTGTCAGCTACTCACCTTATCATACCACAGAGCATCTGTTTCACTCTTCAAACTTGTTATCATATTGAGCACTCTCTTAACGTTTAGAGATGTCTTCACTTCATACATCACCAAAATTTTTGCCCTAAGTTGAGCACGGGTCTATAATGCTATATAGAGGTGAGAGAAAAAACTAAAAATTATGTAGACAAACAATGCATTTTTATGTTACTCTTTTTGTCAGGTGTAATACAGATCTGCCAAAATGAAATATAAATTATTTTCTAAACTTACAGTGTAGAAAGAACTTCCTGCAGATAATCTCACAAATAAAGGTGATTCATGTGTATTTTTGCTACACCCTTAGGAAAAAGCATTGCACAGGCATCCTTCTCGAAGGAAAAGTGCAGCACTGCTTAATGAGACTTTTGAACACAGACACAACATTAAAATGAAATAGAAAGACTGTTAGCATTCCCTGTTTTACTTCAGAGGCGGACTAATGTTACAGTTTAAGCTATCATCAAATGCACATTTTCTGCTTGGCAGCTGGAGATATCAGATTGGGTAGAGTTGTTGAGGTGCATTTGGGAATGATTTGTCTGAAGGTAGTAGTCAAATTCATCCCAGCCAAGGGAGGGTTATGGCTGGATAAGGAAGGGAACCAGGGACAGCATCAGCATCCTGGCGAGCAGGCAGGCGGCAGAAACGGAGGGGCTGGTTGTTCAACAGCACGCTCCAAGAGCTACTGCAAGACAGGAGGAGAACTAGGGATGTACTGGGGCTAGCTCAGGAAGTTAGAGGAAGAAAAAAACAAATACCAGTGGTGGTAAAATTCATACCCTATCAAAAGCTGGTGCAAAAAGAGCAGGTAAAAAGTTGGTTGCTGTCACTGGAAGTTCTAAAATATTCAAATGACACAATTTCCTTAGACATGTATAGTAACAAATGAAATGTTTTAACATTCCCGAATCAAATTACAGTGCTTGTTTTAACATTCCAGAATGAAATTATAGTGCTTGTTTGTGGAACTGAATTATGTCATATAATTGTGTTTTGGTTCCATGTTTGCATATGTTTCAAACAAGAGTTAAGTGTGTATAAAAGTTCTGTAACCTTGGCCAGAAGGTTTTTACCTATTGTTTAGCTGATTCTCTTGAAACCTAACTTACTTTCTTCATCAGAGTCCACTGGGGTTTTCAGTAACTCTCATATTTGTAAATTTTCTCCCTTTTGGGGGATATGTAAACACTTTTTTTGAGGAGAGTTATGGGAGAAAGTTTCCAATTCAGTGTCCTCAGTCACACCCAGGCACGGTTATCTGCAATAATGTTCAGCCTTTGGCCTACTCCAGTGATTTTGTCTGCAGTGGCAAATTACCTATCATTATAGATGCCTCTCTTTAAATGGTCGTATGAATAATTTTATTTGTGGCATTACAAAAGGAGAGCTTATAATGTGCAAGTTAAAACATAGTTTTGTCACAGATTAAAGTTTGTCACTGACATTATGCCAGAGTTGCTTTTGTTGCTGTTTTTCCATATAATACAGCCACAGTACATTATGCAGTTACTCACTTTGCAAATGGTACAAGATAAAGCATAACTGCTTCTGCTTCTAGAAAACTTGAATATTTGCACCAAATGCAAATTGTCGATAGATTCAGAAAAAATAATTCAGTACATAATTAATTCACTGTAATTAACTGGCTACTAGCCAACGATGAAAGCAAGAGATCAGATAGCATGCAGTGTTTCAATTTATTTTGAGTTAATGACTTTAATGAACAAGCATTTTATAGATCAGTTTAGGACGCTAAATCCTTCCCTTACTTATGGTGTTTGACAGCCTAACAAGGGATTCATAAGGTTGCTTCCTTTCTGCAAGAAAGTAGAAGCTCCGCTGGCACTTCTTTCCATGCACTTCCAAAATGTGGAACTTTCCGTGTCTCGAGTGTAGCAGTTTTGATGTAATTATATTCCATTACTCCCTGAACATGGAAGCCCTTGAGAGCTAACTTTATTCAGGACTCTATTTGGCAATAATGGAGCTAGATTAGTTAAATGGTCAAGTGAATCGTCAGATACTCTTGTTCTCTGTTGACTGGCACCGGAAACTGGCACTGGCAAACAAGGTCCTGATGATAAAGCATGAAATAAGAAAGTATGGAAATGTAATTATCCATTCGTGACCCTGAACTGGCTGTTCTTGTCTCTGAAGCAGGAGAACATTGCATATACATTATCATTTGTATTAGGGTGTTTTCTGGAAGCTACAGTCATGAAATTGCAAAAATGCTTCAATGATCAAAGCTTTCTTAGCAGCAAAAATTAGATATGTTTACTGTGAGACAGAATAGAGACCTGTCCTTAGCAGCTGAGAAACTGGGATATTTCCAAGCTTCATCTAACAGCGGGTGGCATGGGATGAGGATATGCCTTGTAACAAACTGTTGTCTCCTGTACCAGCTACCTCTGTCCTTTGCCTCAGCAGCAGTGGTTTCTAATCTGCCTGCTATTCCTTGTAGCACTTCCTACAGCTATGGCAAGAATAAGCGGTATTGAATTGTTCTTTTGTTCTTCCTCTTGTCATACCCTCTATACCAAATGTCTGGGGTAATGCCAGCCTGCCTGCCTTAGCTACTAAAGAATCTCTCCTGTGGGAGATCTTGTTTTGATTATACACTACCTTCTTAAAGCAAGCAGCATGCAAACTAAACCCCCTCCTACTTTTGCTTAAAACCTGAAAGTTGTTAACAAGGTATTGCTCAGCAAGTCATCTAATCCATACGTGTTACTGGAGGACAAAATAGTCTCTGGGGTCTCCTTCCCATCAGTTTGTATTTCTACAAAATTTCCTGAAAGGAAAATGAGACTTCAGTAGCAGAAAAAAAAACCAAAACCTTCGATGCAGCAATGTCTAGAAGTGTTTGTTTTAATTATGTGTTGTCATGGAAAAATGAATAATCCTAATGAAATTCAGGCATCCAAAATATGAAATCAGCCCCACATTGAATTTCAATTATGCCAATTCTGTTTTCAATACCTTTGTCAGAACCCTGTAATAGAGTTTTAGGAAATCCCAGCTCAAGCAGGCTGTGGAAAACATAGGCATGATTATGACAAAATTTTTGTGACCATCTCTGACAAATCCTTTGCAGAGTGCCTGTAAAGAAGTGCCACGCTAGCCTAACTGGTCATGGAGATCTAATAGTGAAAGCACAAACCACAGGCTACACTAATCAGTTCCAGTATCAAGAGATTGGTTTCCCAACAAGATTTTCATCTTCCAAAATTCTGCCTTTTTTGTCTAAATTAAAATCAATTAAATTCCTTAAATATCCAATTAATCAGAGTACAAGAATACTCTGGAAGTCTGAGCTTTTGCTTTAGCTTCAGATCAATAAATGAGTGACCTTGAAAGGAAATAAATCAGCCTAATCTGTCCTCCTCAGTATTCCAGAAATATGTGAAGGAATAAAATGGCTGTCAGAGTTACAAGATTCTACCAGTGGGATTAAATGCACATAGGAAGCTGGAAAGAAGGCTTCGCTGCTTTGCTTTACCCTGCCTCCTTCTCTTTTTAAGGGAATGAGGGGATTGGTTTTAACCTTCTTCCGCTCTGAGGGTGGTTCGGAGTTGAATCTTATTGATCATTTCAGTCCCTTTACTTTGATAGTCTTGCACAATGCCTATATAAAAGGACATTTTTTTAAAAAAAATTGCTAATAGAAACAGTGGTATTTGCAAGATTTAAATATTAAGTTTTTCACTCTGATATATGTTTGAAATGATTAATGTTACTTTCTCATGTATCTCTGTATTATGGGATGAATACAGAATAAATTACGATGTGAATTTAAAGTGCGACAACTATGCTACATTCACAAAGTAGTTAAACCCAAACTAGACAAGGTACTTCTGGGTCAGAGTAAGAGCTCTGAGTCATGAATTCTGCCAATTCCTGCTGGGCAGTTGAAAAGGATCCGGCTAGCGTCCATCCTCCCTGTCCTCTGCTGAAAGCTTCTGCCCCGTGAGTGGAGACGATTAAACAGTGGCATTTCTACTCCAGAGCCACAGTAGTATTAACATAAACCAAAGGACATTTCAGTTTATTTTAATATGTGAGACAATGAGCCATGGTACCTGAGAGGTCTGATTCACAATCCCTGCAGGATTTAACTGCAGCAATTGAAGAAATTAAGTCCTGCAAACTGTTGGTTTATTTTAACTGCCAAACTGTGGGGGGCAGTAACCTCTTCAGCTGCTGCAACTTAATCAGGCAAGGATCATGAATCAGCCATAAAGCTGCTCACCTGGGAGTTAGCAGAGTAGGGTTAATTTACATTCTGGTTTATTCCGCCCTGACTTCCCATTTTACACAGGTCTCCCAACAGTTGTGACAGCATTGGGTTGACTTGCCCTAGCTCCACAGCACAGAGCCACTGGCTTAGAAGGCAGTAGCTTCCTCATGAAGCAAAACTTGTTAGCCTTTTGCCTATGCCACATCCCAGTCCCGCAGAAGATGGGGACACAGCTTGTACCAATTTCAGTGGAAGAGGAGCAGGCACTTAGTTGGGAGGGGACAGTGTCTCTGTCCCATAGTTTTGAATGCTCTGAGTTCTCATGGAGGGACTGTGGATTTGTATGAGATTTGTAAAAGATGACTGTGTTAACTGACTAAAGAGCTAGCTTACACTCACAGGATTGAGTGAGACATGCTTCAGAGAAGCACTTCAACAGAGAATCTTTAAAGAGTGATCTTCTATCTATCATAGAACCATTTAAGCCTCCAAAGTGATTCTCTTATTCTGTACATGCATGCTAAAGTGCCTGTCTCTGTCCTGATTTCAGCTGGGATAGAGTTAATTGTCTTCGTAGTAGCTGGTACAGTGCTATGTTTTTGAGTTCAGTATGAGAAGAATGTTGATAACAAACTGATGTTTTCAGTTGTTGCTAAGTCAAGGATTTTTCAGCTTCTCATGCCCAGCCAGCAAGAAGGCTGGAGGAGCACAAGAAGTTGGGACGGGACACAGCCAGGGCACCTGACGCAAACTGGCCAAAGGGATATTTCACACCATGTGACGTCATGCCCAGTGTATAAACTGGGGGGAGTGGGTGTGGAGGGATCACCGCTCGGGGACTAACTGGGCGTCGGTCAGCAGGTGGTGAACAATTGCACTGTGTGTCACTTGTATACTCCAATTCTTTTATTATTACTATTGTCATTGTATTAGTGTTACCATCATCATTATTAGTTTCTCCTTTTCTGTTCTATTAAACTGTTCTTATCTCAACCTATGACTTTTACTTTTTTTCCCAATTCTGTCCCCATCCCACGGGTCGGGGGCGGGGGGCGGTGAGTGAGCAGCTGCGTGGTGCTTAGTTGCTAGCTGGGGTTAAACCAAAACAGTCTCAAAGATATTTATACGGGGAGAAATCTTTTGTTTTCTCACCAGAGGTTTAGAAATTAAGAGATTGCAGGTTTTTTTAATTATTTTGTTTGCATTGTATAAAGACAATATGAAGACTTAGGCGGGGTAAATTTCACATCATACGGTTCTGAGACTGAGTGTCTTTTCCATATCATATGAATTTTTTTTAATTTTTTTTTTTGCATGTGAGTAGCTGGACTCTTGACATGGCATTAAGGAAATGTCAAAGTAGACATCTATTCTTAGTCTATAAGTCATTATTTAACAACTTCAAAGGCTTGATAACTACAAAGAAATGAAGCACAAACACCTAGGTATTGATTTTGTCTTTTGCTTTGTATCTACTCCATTAAATTCTGTTGGTATTGACAATTGCTGAACTCTTCTTCAGAATGCTGTGAGCTTTCAGTCTTTAAGGACAGCTTTATTTCATTTTCCACACCTTTTTCCTTCTAAAATCTCTCTGTCGTTAAACTATTACTTCAGTCTTAAGAAGACCTGTTTAAATCTACTGAAGTTTATCCTTCCCTTATGTCTGTGCTGAAAGATAATGCTATGGTAACATGTCATTGATGAATTTATGGGCACTTGCAAGCAATGGATTTCCAATGTTAGATTTAGTTACCCAATGTGAGGACTAGTAATCAGTCAGAAATGGCTGGTATCATATAAAATTGACAATGTAAGGAATAGATCCTGAAAATAATCTTTTTCAACTTTATTTCAAAATGCATATAATCATGCTAGCTGAAAAAAAAATAATGAAAATGTTACACTTTTACTTAACTAAAAGTCAGTAGAGCACTTTGTAGATTGCTAGCTGGGAATATATTTAATTTTAAAATGAAGAATAAATAAATATCAGTAAGCACTTCCAGAAATACCACTTACCTCTCTGTGGAAGATGAGATGACCATCTGAAACTAAAAATGGAAGAACACTTCTATATTGCTGTAGCCAGTGCTGGAAGGGTGACTACTCAGTGCAAAGGTCAGTGCCTTTTTCATGCAATTTATCTGCAAAAATAGCTAGGCCCAGCTTGATACTAATGCAGTGTTCTCATGGATATGCATGTGTATATGCTGTGTGGTGTCTTCCATGATGAGAAATTAATACATAGAAAATTGGTTTTGTTTAATCTGTGAAGTCTGGGAGAACTTTTCACCTTCGTTGACTCCACTGGCAGTGTGTGACCTAACCCTCTTTTGCCCTAGTCTTCATAGGAAGGGCACTAAGTAAGTGAACAAGGGAAAAAAAAAAAAGGTCCACTCCAGTCAAGTCATTTGGGTGGATAATATAATTGCTTGATCCCTCTAGGTAAGGATACTCCATGGAAAATGAACCCTCAGCTGACAAAGAGTCAACAGAGCTGGCAAACAGTTTTGGCATGAACCTTGGAGTAACCCAGTATTTGTAGGGTGGCTTAGTTTGAGTACTTTGCTTCAACTAGTTTCTGCTCTTGGTTAATCCTCCACAGAAGGTCTGCACTGCAACATAAAAAAGACAAGGAGCAATCCCAGGCCCTGAGGCCAATGGCACAAACAGGCCTACATTTATAATGGTTCAAACTAGTTCTCTCTAGGGCACACTGGCCATGCCCACATTACAAATCACTTTGCTTTGGGTCTCCTCTGCCCTTCACAGTGTCTGAGTCCATAGACATAACTGGTTTTTCTTGGTTAAGTTCAAACTGCATAAAATATCAGGCATCTTTTGCACCGACCAACTTGTTATTTTGTAATATGACTGTGAAAGGAAGGAAAGGCACATTTTGAGGAAGCAAAATATGCCAAGATGGTGTTGAGAGAATGTCTTGGGTGATGGGAGGCAGTTGCGTGTAATGTCACCTCTACTGTGTCTTGAGAGCAGACCTGGAAGTAAATTATCTCCAAAAATGGACAGAGGTTTTACTTTGGGAAGAGCTGATTTGTTCACTCCAAAAGAGAGTCTGGGATCAAAGTAACAAGCAGTGTGGATGGTCAGGGATGGTTCAGTGCTCAGTGTCACTTCTAGACATCTTTTACATTCAGTGTAGATGTACCTTCAGGGACATTTACAAGCAACTTTAATATAGAGGAACCCAAAGATTGCTGAAAGCTATTGATAAAACAAGCTAAAACAAGCTTAAAAGTCTGGAAGCTGTGGTTGTCTTTGATTTCTTCTTATTTTAGGGGAAACTAGAGATGGTTTGTCACTAAACATGCATCTCGTATAATACACGTTATTTCACAAACTTTGACCATCATAAACAGGCAACCACACAACTTTCTCACCAAGTCGTTCTCACAGTGTCCACTTTGGGAATGAGGGATATGGTGCAGAGCGTGTAGTAGACGCAGAGATTTCTCATTCTGAGAGGGAGAGAGTGATGTGAGATGCATGTTAAGATGAGCAAAAATAATATTTCTTCTTGGGGGGTGAGAAGAAAAAATAGCAGGAGGTGGTATTTGCGGATGATATTTTAACTGCATGTTCAAGAACTGTCTCTGATTTTAATTTTTCCAGTTTAATTTCTCCAGCCCTGGAGATACTGTAAATCATCTTTCTCTAGTTTTGTGAGTCTAGGCCCTCACTGCCTTTTCCTTCATTTTTCACATTTAATTTCATATCAACTGGAACATATTAGGAAGGGCTAAGCCTTTACTTGGAAAAGCAGGTTAGGATGAGTAGAAAAAAATTGGAACCTTTAAAACTCAGTTTGATCTGGTCAAAAATTTTAATTGAAGTTTTTGGTTCAGTTGCAAATGAAACAGTATTAAGCAGAGACCTTCTTAAAGCTATAGTTTCAAACTGACTTCAAAGTTTCTTTTGGCTCTCAACTTAACTGTTCCTTATGAATTTTATCTGTCTGGCTTTCTGTGAGGCAGAATTGGAGCCACTGAGGGAACACCGTAGAATGGTGTAGTAAAGTATATTATGAATGACTGAATAATTTGTAAGGGGGGGGGGGGGGGGATTGTAATAGAAATACGTAAGTAAAATAGGAAACAATTGAATTTCAGCCAAGCACTAACTATTTCAGCAGAATATCCAGCTGTAATGAATGTAAGCATTATCATTGCTGCTTTAGGTAGTTTCAGTGACAGTGGATAAAAAAGGCAATGCATTTTTTTTAACAACACTTTACCTGTGATCCAGCCAAAGTGAAACAAAAGGAATAGAAAGAAGACTATGATGTCTTTTTTTATACGTACTTGCATAATGAAAACACTACAAAAGAAGGATCTTCTGATTTGTCCATTTATAAGGAAATGACCATAATTTTCCAGTTCCTTGATCATTTTCAGAATAATCCATAAGGGTTTATTAGATTTCATGGTAGACTCTTCTGACTGTAAACTTGTATTGGATATTGAAGTGTCGAAAGATCTTTGAAATGCTTCTAGTAATTTAAGACATAGATGTTTCCATGTGCATTTTATTAGATCACTTTGGGGAAGACAATTTTAAATGTAACTGAAGTGATTAGCTTCTCTGTTACATTTTTTTGGTTGATTTGTTAAAGCTAACAGAATGAAGTTACCCGTATTTGCAGCTATATGGAGAGTTATATAAAATATTTTAATGGTATCTTTAGAGGAGAATCTGAGAGGTATAAATGTATCACTCAAGCAAGAAACAGACTTAAGGATGCAAAAGTTTCTTAGAAATATAATTTTGTTATTTTGCTTATTATTTTAATTATTTTTCAATTTAATCCTTTATAAGGTGACAAAATATTGTTTGGATATTGTTGTGAAATAGTAATCAGTTACATCATTATGTCCACTTATCATGGCCTTCAAGAAGGTACCATTGTTCTGCTTTTCAGAGAGGAATTGTAAGCTGATAAGTAGAAAATTTTTCAGCTGTCAAATTGAAAGCTGCACCTAAAATCACTTAGAATAGAATCATAGAATCATTTAGGTTGGAAAAGACCTTTAAGATCATCAAGCCCAACCGTAAATCTAACACTGCCAAGTCCACCACTAAACTGTGTCCCTAAAAACATTACTTGAGAAACATCAGTGTGGGTATACAAAGGCAGACCATCATGAAAGTAGTAGAGCTTAAAATGTCAGAAGTTTGAGGAGCCTCCTTATCCCAAATTATATTTTGTGTTTTCAGGTAGTTAATTTGAAACTAAGCTGTAGGAATCAAATGCTGTCTCATCCCAAGATGAGAGATATTGTCAAATTGGTTGACAGATTAAAGGCCGGTTGCTTCAGGAAGCAGGGAGAAAGAACATAACGCTAACTTTTTAGGGGGATGAGTTTAGCTTAGCTCCCAGTAGCTTGGCTAGAAGGATAGGCATTTTTGTGTTCTTCTGACTTGAGTTACTGCTTTCTGCTTATACCTTTAGCTCCTGCCTGTGTCTCAGTGCTAGGGAGATGCAGAATTTACTTGCAAATAATGAGTGACATGCAATTGGCTCTTTAAGCAACTTTGTTCTGGCATTTACTTTTTACGGACCTGTAAATGTCTAAATGTCTTAGCATTTAGATAGTAGTTTGCTAGTTCACACAACACTTGATAGTCTACCTCATCAACAGGAACTTTTGCTGCTGTTTCCCTAATGACTCACTTCATCTCATCTTAGACCCAAAATGGAAACTTGCAACAGGACTTAGTTCCTTTAAAACATGTAGCTTTGGACTTGTTTCTCTATCATACCATGTTTCAAATAAAAGAAATGCTTTCTTCACCTTAAACAATTTTATTCTAATTGCATATAAATATTTTCTTCTTATGGAGTCTGAAAGAATAATATTAAATGTTACTGTGCTTTATTTTGGTGTGACAGAGAGTCATTAAAATGGAATCAACTGCCTATAAGAATCACAAAGCAATAGTCTTCATTAAGCCGCTCAGAATATCAACCCCTATTTTAATGTCCAAAGGCCGCCTTCAGTTTTCTAGTAGGGAAGGCAACCCGATGTCATTACAGGAGAACCAATAAATCCAGTCTGGGAAGCTAAAGGGGCATTCTGTTTCAGAGTCAAGGGGCTTTGACAGTGAATGCCTTTCTAGGAGTTCCTACTTTACTAAATTGACAGAGCTCTAGCACAAATTTCTCTGCAGCACAATCCCACAACAGAGAAAATGTCTCTCAAGTACCCTTTTTCCAGTCATTTAAAGGTCAAAACTAACTCCTTTGCTTCCATCTGAAAGCCCACAGGTGTGGTAAGTAGCTTAGGTTACAAAATTAATGACTGATAAAGTTGATTCTGCATGACAGAAGGAATACAGAGATTTCTCAAACAAGATTTAGGTTTTTATCTCTATTGCTAGCCCTGCTATTTTAACCTCTAGTAATTATGTGACAGCCCTCCAGATTTGCTAAAAGATGTGTGGAAGTAAAGCAACTTCATGGATTCAAGACTTGGCTGTTGAAACGAGGTATGGGGGAAGATTAGGGAAAGAGATACCACTTTCTAGCTGTAAATAGGTGTCATACAAAGTTGTGCAGTATCGAAAGTTTTCCTCTTCTCTGTCTGGGCTTCTCTGTTCTTTCTCATGGATGGATTGCCACAAGGCCACTCAGCATGTTTTTTTGAAAACAAAACAAACCCACTAATCCCCGTGGTTTAGAATCTGTGAAGAAAGGGGAAAGCATGACAGAGAAGAGGAAATCCTTTCATGAAAATGAAGTGATTCCCTGTTCCTGACTGCCCCAGTGAGGCTGCTGGGAGACCTGGGAAGCCCACCTCTGCCAGCTGCTGTACAAGGCTTGGAGCCTGGGAGCTGAGGACTTCCACTATTGCTGTTAGCTGAGCAGGGGGATTTTTAGGAGACTAGGAAATGAAATTCCTCAGAGGCTGGATAGACATAACATGAAAGGACCAGAGAGGAAAACTGTCAGGAATGGCCCACCACTGTATTTCATTTTGACAACTGAAGTACCTTGGCTCAGTTGTGACAGCTCTGCATGGTCTGGTGGGGAAGCTGTCTGGTGGAAAATTCATGACCAGTTCTGGCAGGGAGATAAATTGGTGGAGAGAGTTCCCCACTTGCAAGTAGAAGTGGTAAATCTGCAAAATCTTTCATCTCTCTCTGGTTACCGTAGTGCCATAAAGCCAGTCAAGAAAGTTCAGGCCTTATTAAAATGCTCTCAGCTACTGGTAGGTTGGGAGGGTACAACAAAATTTCACCAAATAAGCAAGGATACCAGTTCACTTTTTAATCTGGGATTATGATAGAAGAGATGTGTTAAAAGCACCCTAAGATAAAGGCAAAAAGAGGCAGAAGTTGCCTAGGGAATGGATGAAAACAGAGGAGGGGAAAAGGACTGATTGTGGCAAGATAAGAGGAAGGATTCAGTGAGCATAAAGGAAAGTCTAGCTGCGGCCAAGCAGGGAATCTGAGTCATGCCCTCTGGTCTGTTTGTGTTCTCCTAAAAAATACTTCTTTGCCCTTTAAAAGTGGTTAGCTTTGTATTTTCCAGAGTACTACTGCCACTAAATTGGGATCCCACACACTGAATACAGAAATTCATCCTTGTAGTAATTTTCCATTTCATTAATATTTTTTTTACTGATTCACAGACTTTTTCATTTTCCCAAGATGATATTTTAAACTGAATTTATTTGTATTTGAATATGGCTGATTTTTTTTTTGCTTTACCTCCTTTTGTTGTTGTTGGTTGGACATTTGAGATTAGGAAATGGCAATAATAGTCTCATTTCTTTTTCTTGCAATGCAATTTCATTGAGGGCACTTCCTTAGAATTGTGACCATCTCGGATGATCAATGACCAGAAGTGGTAACTGACCAAATTAACATGTAGAAAATCAAAAGATTGTAAATACGTTGAAGTATTCTTATCATGGGAAATCACAAAGCAACAGCCCAAACCATCATAGTGAATTAAAATGTACCATTAACGAGAAAGTATACCCCAGAGCTGTCTGTATGGAAAATCAAGACTCTCACCAGAGTAGTACTAACCACTTATATTACACTTCACATATTTCAAGCATTCAGATGTGACAACCGAGTTGTTTTCACCATGTTGTTTCTGAGTGTATAGATGCTATTATCCTTATTTGAGAAGCATGAGAGCTGAGAGGGAACCCACATTTTTGCAACTACCACTTAGCAGGTGTGAAGGCTTGAGATCAATAATGCTAGTCTTTAATACATGTATATGAATGCATCTGATTCCTACATTTTTTAATATTTTTTATATGTTCTGAGAATTCTTCTTTGCTTCTGAAAGAGAACTTTGAGAAATACCACAGAAGAATGTATTTTCTTATGTTTCATATATTTCATTCGGATAGCCATAGACTATTGGAGATGTTCTGTTGATGGGAACATTAGAAGTTGCTTAGTGATGGCTGAGAATCACCTATGAAACAGAACACAGTGAGCTAGCGTTCTTGTATTTACACATAAATTAGATTTCTGTTGGAGATGTCAGTGTAAGTAGAATGATGTGAAAGGTAAGGATGAATTTCAACTGAAGGCAACAAAATTAGTAACTATTGGTCAAGACCATGGAATAACACAATTCTTCATATGCTACTCCATAGTATATATGTGTGTATGTATGCATAATATGTGTGTGTGTATGCAGTATTTTATCGCTGTGTATAGGAAATGGATTAAATGCTACCACTCAAGAAAGCAAAAGTCTAGTTTCTAAAGTTATGTTAACAGTAATATGGAAGAGGGATCAGTCAGCCTTCATACAGATTTGTGTCCCTAGATTGAGCCACAATATTCTTTCTGTTCCATTCCTGAACTAAGACAGTGGCAAGTTTTCAGCTTTTTAAATTTTCTTTCCTCCCTCCCTTATCTGTGAGTGTTTGCATTGTATGTTACAGCATCTCTATTTAGGAAAACACTATGTAGTCTGTATGGTCATGACACTTTCATTTACGGATGATTCATTGTTGCCTTTTCTTGAGCAGTATCTTCACATCTCTTATTTAGCTGTGCTGGCCATTCCACATTGTCTTTTCTAAAAAAGTCTGACTGCTGAGGTAAGAATTGAGATTTTTGGATGCTGACCTCCCATTTTCAGTTTCAAGGACTGGGATGCTATCTAGACCCACAGTGATTAGTTGAGGCGGACAAATTAGATAATGTATATTTTCAAGGGAACATAGGATTGCTGGATAGTAGAGCGTGGGAATTAAAATCAACTATTGAACCACTGAACAAGTACAGCGTGAGCAAACCTCATCAACATGCTACACATCAGAGGGAGCATAGATGGCCATTCAGTTCTTGGCTTCTGCCAAGACCACCAACAAAGGTGATAATTGTGATGGGCTTCTTGATGTGAAGAACTGTCCACCAAAACCAATCAACAAGCAGCTGCCACACAGGAAGGCATTTTAGGTAACTAACACCTGTGGCCTCATTTAAAATTACAATTAGCTGTTTTGTTGGGGAGTGCTTACCAATTCCAAGAGACATCTACTTTCCTTTTTTCTACAATTGCCGACAGATAGTTATATCATGTAATTTTTCTGAAAATTGTTTTTCTTTATCAATGCACGCTATTCATTTACTAGGTCTGCTTTTGAAGGATTAAGAAACTTTTTTTTTTGAATGCTGCATGTGGGTTTGATTTTTCAGCAGCATCTATGCATAATGTGAATTGAGATATATTGTTAGCTTGTTTGCATCCTTTCTTTTCTCTGACCATGAAACATTACGCTTGTGACAGAATTGTTTCATTTCAGAGGGTTACCACACTTACAATACAATAAATAAATATAATGAACTATAAGCATGCTATATGCTTTCTATTTTTCTCACTGCAACTTCTAAGAAAGGAAGAAGGAGGAAAGTAGCATTTTCTACTCTGCAAAGTGTACCCTTTATATAAGGGCTGAAAATGGAGGTACAGAAGCTGAAATGTCCACAATTATGACACTGAATGGGAAACAGGTGGGCTTGAGAAACTGTAATGAGGGAGTTTCACAATTAGACCAATTGACTTACCAATATGTTTGTGTGGGTTTGAGTTGTTGCTGGTGTTTTTCCATTTAACATTTAGTAATTTATCAAGGTCCAGAGATTTTTCTACCAAGTAAGCAGCTCTCCAGGTGGTAAAATTTTCTCTTAGCAGTGGGAAAACTTGGAGAGACTGTAGAACAGCTGCATTACCTGCTTGAATTGTTACCAGAAAGCAACAGCTAGTTTGAGATGGAGTCTGATTTCATATCTTTTCATCAGCTTCTTAAATTAACGCAGAGACAGCTCAAAGTTCCTACGCAATTTCTTGTGCATTCCCGTGTGAGGAGTGGCAGGCTCTGTAAGTGGGCTGAAATCAGTGGGACATTTGGGCTCTTAATGCTATTAGTGGGTGAGGAGTTTGTCATAGTGTAAGCCCAGCTGGCAACTAAGTACCACACAGCTGCTCACTCACTCCCCCCACCCAGTGGGAAGGGGGAGAGAATCGAAAAAAAGTAAAACACATGGGTTGAGATAAAGACAGTTTAATAGGACAGAAAGGAAGAAAATAATAATGATAATAATGAAAATAATAAATGTCAATAATAATAATAAAAAGACTGGAATATACAAAAAAAGTGATGCATAGTGCAATTGCTTACCACTCACCGACCGATGCCCAGTTAGTTCCTGAGCAGAGATCCTTCCTAGGCCAACTCCCCCCAGTTTATATACTAGACATGACATCACATGGTATGGAATACCACATTGGCCAGTTTGGGTCAGCTGCCCTGGCTGTGTCCCCTCCCAACTTCTTGTGCCCCTCCAGCCTTATTGCTGGCTGGGCATGAGAAGCTGAAAAATCCTTCACTTAGTCTAAACGCTACTTAGCAACAACTAAAACATCAGTGTGTTATCAGCGTTCTTCTCATCCTAAATCCAAAACATAACACTATACCAGCTACTAGAAAGAAAATTTACTCTATCTGAGCCAAAACCAGGACAGAGCTGCAAGGCACGCAGCTCCACCAGCACACAGTGCAGATACCCCCACCTTCTCCCTGCCCTGTAGAGCCAAGCAGCAGCACTTGCAGGACTTGCCTTAAGTGGGGAATAGGTTTCATGAGCTAGAAAAGACAAGCTGTTAAAAAAAAGAAAAAGTATTTAAAATCTTTGGGGGTCAGTGATGTGGGAGTGACTGCCTCATCCCAGACTGCCTGATCCAATCTAAATCCATTAAGTTTCTCACATCCACACACTGGGTTGCCCTGAGAAACCGTAAAGATGGCCCAGACATCTTTTCATGCAAGGAGGATACAAAAACAGGCTTTTAATTTCAAAATCGTTACAGCAAAAACTTGATGAGAGTGCAGACACCTGTATTTTTTCAGGCTTTTGAAGGCCACTTCTGTCTTCCCTTTGTCATTTCTATTCTCTACATTCTCTTGAAAGTTTTTATTTTTTGATTTTTCAGAACAACTTAAAAGTTATTGTTTGCAATACATAGAATTATTGGTCCTCTAGTTATATGCAATATTTGTAGGAAATAAGCAGGTATATTGTTCTGCTATAACAAACATGCTGTATTAGATGGTTTTTTAAAGACAACCCGTTGAATAAAATGGAAAGAAAATCTTCACTGTGAAACTTGAGCTTCCAGAAAGTTATTTTTTCCTCACTGGATTAAATGAAGCTTCTTCAAACTCATGTGTGTGAGTGTATGGGTGGCGGATGTTGTTTCTATTTTTATGGGTTTTTGATATGAAGAAAGAGATAAATCAAAGGAAACCACCCTTCTAGAATTGGGCATTCTTACAGCAGAAATGAGATGGCAACAAATACCCATCTAGGTTTCTGTCTTAACAACAGTTTGCTGACTACCATGTGGGTCATTGCTTACAAATTTCAACTTTTTAATCATTTGGAGATAGTAAGTAACAGAATGGAGATACTCTTTAGAGAATTGGAGATATCAAAGAAAAGGATAGAATGATTTTTGTAGTAAAAGTCCTACTTTAAAAATGTGGTATTAAAACAGATTTTATTAATCCAAACCTAGTAATGATGTGGTGCATGAAAGGTTTTTTAAAAAGAAACTTTTATGTTTTGAAAGAAATACAAAAAAGTTTTGATGTTGTTATCTCTGTGCTCTGTCTTTGGGGAAAGACAGTAGAAAACAAACATGACAGTACATTAATTCATTGTTTCAGTAAAAGATCAGATACATTCAAAATGCACATTTGTTTTCCTTCTTTGACTTTAGTCAGTGCAATAGGGGGAAAGACCAGCTTTCTGGTAGTAGATGAATGTGGCAAATACATAATAAACCCAGATCTCCAAACACATCAGTCATATGTCATCTGAAGTATGCATTGTGTCTCACTGCAATTGCTTCCCCAATATTCATGAAACATTCATGCTGGATATATGCAGTCTGTGCCACATGGATAGATATGACATGAAGCAACAACAATAATCAAGACTTCAGTACAAGAAGGCCAAAACAGAAGTGGAACAGCCTCCATTTCACCTTTACATGCGGAAGTAGGAAAAAAAATTGATTACAAATAAAGCATGCGAGGCTTCTCCACTTAACATGCACATGTGTGCACACACGTACATACAAATACAGGTGCACAGAGGTACACATGCACACCAGCACTCTCTCTTCCGTCTATCCAATCAGTCAAGTCAATGAAGAGTTGAGTGTCTAGTAACTACTTTTTTCGCTACTACAAGGGGATGACATGGCCCAGTAATCATGGAGAAATCTTGATTGTGAATGGTGAGTTTAGCTTCTTAAGCTCATGGAGCAGTTGAGTATAAGAGAATATCCACACCTTATTCCCACTGCTTGAATTACAACTCTCTTTTTCCTGTTCAGTTAGTCAGTCCTGTTTATTTTCCTTGGAATCTGAAAAGAGAAATGAGTCTGTGCTATGTTTTGTCATCACCCATAAATCCTCAGGAGGATGGAGTAATAAATTTCATTTCATAGGTAGACTGTGGAGTTTGTTTTTATTTAAAGTATTTTTATATAGCTTCATGCCTAGATGTCTGGTGCATTTGCATGACCTGCAAGAATTTCCAGACTTCAAGGTCTGGTCAGGTTCCATAGACGTAGCCCAGGGGGGCTTGACTCAGCCCAGAGGGGTTGAAATCTTTGCAGGTGTTCTCAGTTGTAAATTTCTTGTTTTGTTTTACAAAACCAGAAAATAAATCCTAACCCTGAAAAAGGGCTGTGAGTCATGGCGTTTTATTATCCGTAGTGCTGTTGCCTTCCTTGAGTGTTCAAATATTTTCTCTGGTCTTATCAAGTGATCCAGCAACTAGAGCTCTGAGCTACTTCTGAAGTACTCGAAATGATTACATCCCATTTTAATCCTTTTTGCAACTAAAATTGTGAAATGTGTCTGTAACAGTGACTGCGGATAGGCACAAAACATGACTGTCTTAAAACAGACTTTGAAACCATCACCTGGTGACCTTCCAGAGGAGAAATGCAACACTTTCTAAATCAAACTTTTATTGCTGGCATACCTCCTCTGCCTCTATTTAGAACTGGGTTTTATTTCACCATCATTAAGTTCACATGCAGGAAGTCTTTTTCTGATGCTACTTTGGATAATAGCTCTTAGCTGTTGCATAAGACAAGGTTAGGAGGACTTCGGGCCAACAGAGATCCAGCCCAGCCCTCATGAGAAGCTGTCAGCCATTGATTTGTTATCCTTGGCAATGCCAGCAGTATTTGAAATAGGTGTCAGAGGAGAGGAAAGAAGGAAAGAGCAGAGGCACATGGGGATATCAGCTAGTCAGCTCACTCATGGAGATGGTGAAATCTCCGTGGAGGCGGTTTGGCTCATGCACTAGTTGGTGCTGCTGTAAAGGATTCAGATACGATGTTGTGCTGTAGGTGGCAATGCTTAGCCAGTCCAACGGAGAGGATTCTAAACAAGCTGGGTTGATGTGATGATGGACAGAAGAGTCCCTCAGTCAAGAAGCTGCAGCAGGTTTTTTCTCCTTGGTTTGCATGGGTATGGAGAGAAGGAGAGAAGAATGCCGGGAACCAGCAGGTGTGCTGGGACTCCGGAGTGGCTAGAGATTAGCAGGATTTTTTTGTTTGCCTTATAAGCTATGTATGGCCTTTCAGATATCAGATGATACAGAGGGAGACCTGAGGTTCTAGCTGTTTAGTTGTCCTTATTATGCCATCCTCATCCTCATAGTGCATGGAGCACTAAGTGTAGGTTTTAAGCACAATATATAGTCTAATCCCCAAATGCACGTTTAATAAAAATTATTATATATTTTTCCCTGTAGCCTTCAATAACACAATAACAAATAATAAAATACTTGCATATTATTACTGTAACAAAAGAATATTTTCCCAAGAGAAAGGTGTTAAAATAACTTTTTCAGATCTATTTAGTTATTTAACCCAGCCACCCAAGTTTACTCCCACAGTGGACCAGCAGAAGAGATCTTTGCTTATTCATACCAGTGAATTCATAGGAAGGTGCTTCCTTCTATGTGAAGAAAAGTTTTCTAAATGGTGGGTGCTTGTCAGTCGTTAACTGACTTAGAGAAGGCATTATTTTTAAAATTACCATGTCAATTTAACTGTGACAGTAACAGAGGCAGGTACCAGCAGTTTTCTTCTGACTATGTTAAAATCTCATCTATTATTTAGTTTAAAACTGACAGCATATATTAAGGCTTAATGAAGGCTTTCAGTAATTTCAAAGACGAGATTTACCTTTGCAGATTTTGGGATGTTTCTGTCATTTATGAGCACTGTGATTTGAACAAAGGTTAATCTAGGGAGGAGTTTCATCCAAATTATTTTAACTTTGAAATAAGGAACTTTGAATTTACAAAAAAAAGTTCTTTGAAAATGAGTTACATGTAGTCTGGTTTTAAAAGCAACCAGAATGGTGGTTTGGGGTTTGGTTTTGGGTTTTTTTTGTGGTTTTTTTTTTTTTTTTTTTTTTTAAGAGCATATATTAAAATAGCATTACATATGTAAAAAGTAATAGAACATCATAAGGAAAAGTTGGAAGTTCAGACTGGTTTATGAAAAAGAATCTTGTTCATAGCTTTTTCATAGTGCTTGTTAAAATTGACTGAATTTAAATGAATCTGTCTCCTGGAGTAAGGAGAATTATTGAAATTCATACTTCTGAAACATAGCTCAGAGATGAGACAGTTTCCATTTTATTTGTTAAGGTAACACTGGTTTTTGCTTGGTTGGTTTGTTGATTTTAGTGGAGGTTTTGGGTTTGTTTTTTAAAGGAAGAGTTATACAATTATTCAGTGTTTATGGCTTTGTATTACTCTCTCTTCGTCTGAAAACATCTGAAGCTATTGGCTGATTTCAGTCAAATTTGACAGAAGGCTGGAGGTCTCCAAGGTAATTACATTTCTTCCAATTTTATAAAGACAGTCAGGAAAAAAGAAAGAGCAAGCTTTGAACTATCATAAATTCACCTCAGGAACTTTTGTTCTTGTTTGGGGATGGCAATTTTAAGGAAATGGGTAGTAATTATATTGGGAAAAGGAGGGAAATGTATAAGCATATGCAAAGATTATGGAAAATCTTTATACAGTTTAGTAAAAAAAAAATAAAAATCAATGAATAGCCATAAAGTTTTAAGAAAGCAAGGGGTTTTTTTTTATTATTATTTATTCCACTGCATTTCCTTGTCTTAGCAGAGGGAAGGGAAAAGTTAGTGGAGTTGCCATAAAACATCATTAGCGCATCTTATGAGAGAGGTAAGAACTGAGATATAGAGAGGATGACTTTTTTATCAACTGCATTTCTAAACTAAGGCAGTACTTGACAGAAGAATAATTTCAATTTTTGAATAGTGGTATATTTTTTTCAAATACTCAGAATTCCATATTTTTCTAATTGCATACTTTGTATGATGACAGACATATGGATTAATCTTTAAAATCGAGCAAGAATTATGTTTCATATTTAATTTTTGCTGTCAGCTGAGGAAACAAGGAGCGACAAGTGGTTATGAATCTTTAAGTAATTTTTATAAATAAGCAATTCTGAGATTAATATCTCTGAAGAAGTTGAGACTACATTTATGCTGTACTTCTCTCTATATTCCTAACATTAACTCTTCTTCTTTTGCAGAACAGCACACAGCTGAATTTCAACCTTACAGACACCGATAAATCATCAGAATTGACATTGTAGGCACAGGTTAAGAGTGTTGTGATTAATGTGTGGCCAGTGTGCTCCCCCCCCCCCCTTTTTCTTTTTTTTTTTTTTTTTTTTTTTTTTTTTTTTTTTTTTTTTTTTTGGTAAGCAAAGCTGAAATTCCTTGTGAGGATATATGAATTTTGTGTCTATTAGTGCAAAAGCACTCTATTGTTAATAAATCGGGTTTTTTTTATATTTCCTAGCTTTTTAAGGTCATTGTTATTGAACCTTCCTTTCATTTTTTTTAAGACTATAGGAAACATATGTATTTTTTTCTTCTCTTGCCACACTTTCATTTCATTTTTGCTATCAGTTGATGAAAGAATCAAACATAAAATACTTGGAATATTTGAGGTTTGAAGTGAAATACTAGCAGCCAGGAGGAGCTGAGGCTTCTGATGTGAATCAGAATGTCCACCCTGGTGAAGTAAGGTCATTTGCTATCCTGCTGGTAGCAGGTATCTGGGATGGCAGATTATCTGGTTTAAACGTGCTGAAATTTCTGTAGAATGCATGCAGAAACAATAAATTTCATTCACATGGTGAGAAAGTATCTAGGGCAAATATTACATTCATCTCTTTTATGTTATGTACAGTACATAGTAAAACTCAGAAGTTCTATATTTTATTTATTTTGTGAAATGAAAGAAATGTTTAATAACTGAACTCTGCAATGGAACTTATTCATGAAATGGCAGTCATCTTCCAGAGCATTCTGGCTCTCAGAAGTGGGAACATCAGCCATTCCTGCTCACAGATAGCATACACACCACAGTAAGCTTCAGTGAAATGGCAGCTATCTTCCCCAAAGGCTTTCTATGTCTTCTGAGCTATTAGTAGAAATGAGGAGGACATCATCTTCTGGTAGGGGCCACCTAGTCCCTGACAAAATTGCCCGTAGATAAGCAATTGCCTTCCTTGACTGCGGACAGGAGTGGAATAACTATTACTTCTAAGACAGACAAAATTCTGACTATAATGGGGAAGAAATTGTTTTTACTTACAACATAATTTTCCCATGTGCATTAATTATTTCAAAGCAAGTCCAAATTATGCAGAGTGTGAACAATGGAAAACTGGCAATTTGTTAGTGAAAGGAATCAGGCAGAAGTGAGCAGGCGCAGAAATACAATTCTTATGAGACCCTATCTTTAATTATTTTTAATTCATAAGCTAAGTGACAGATTTAGTTAAAATCTGAGAAAATCCAGTCTTTAATTAGAGTATGTCCTTTCAGCAGGGAAGGTGATGTAATGTATCCTTCAAATAAAACAAAGAGGATAATTCCTTTTTTTTAATACAAATATCTGAAGTCAATCTTAATACAGGGATTGTTTATATAATATGACATTAAAAGGAATGAAAATTAACATATGCCAAGGCTACTTCAAGGTTGCAAGGCAAGCACTCGCAGCCTAGGAAACACTGTGATGAAGATTGCCTATGCAACACTGATTTGTCCCCTTCAGGCAGGTGCACTAATACAGTCTTTGATTACCTGTTCACAGACTAGTATTACCGCACAACCTTTAACTTCTGCTGAGTATTGAATGAGCTGCTATTCAGTATTTCCTTCCATCTTCACCATTCCCATCAGCTTGTGACTGCATGTAATATTTACAGCACACAGTCCGGTCCTCACATGGAACACAGAATTACTAATTTCCTCATGTGGGTTTTCCACATATTTCAGCTGTTACATCTTACAACTAGGTCCACAAAGGGACACAAGTGTTTTGCTATTTAGCATGGTAATGCCTAATTTGTAGGTCTCTGGCTCTCAGCTTAGCTTGCACAACCCCGAGTTAAGTTCACTTTTCAGTGCGTGAACGCCTCAGGTTATTGCTGCTACAGGCTTTTATATAGAATGGGGAATCCTTGGCTCCGTTTAGGTGACATGAATACTTGCAGTAGTCAAGGCTTGTCCGCACGAGGCTAATTTACCCTGTCATCGTTAGATATAGCTTCTAGTGCCCAACGTGGCAGTCGGGAGGCAGTCCACCACTGCACAGGTGGACCATGGATGCTTGTGTGTACGCAGGATGCTTGTACATGTCAGGTCTGAAACCAGGAGCCTTCTGCTGCTCCTGGCTCATTGACAGAAAACACATCCAGGGGTGATTACCTAAAGTCTGTCTTTATTTCTCCAGGAAAGGAGGGCGATTCTGGCTTCTCTCCTGTTGGGATGGTAAAATCACCGTCCTCTTGCTTACCTCTTATCTGCTGGCTCCTAGTTAGATACTCAGACTATGGGACACCTAGGTTTACTTCTCACCTTTTTTTTTGGGTGAGCTTTCATATCTGCATGTACAGTCCTTTGGGGATAATCTCGTAACTACCAACCAGGTGATGTCGAGGTGGGCACCATGCCAACAACTCCTGCCAGGTGCCACCACTAAACCACTGCCAAACCTGGACTGGGGGTCACTTGCAGTCTGGGGTGGGGTAGGTACGGTGGGGGGGGGGGCAGCAATGGAGCTGTGGGTGGTCATGGGGTTGTGGGCTGGGCAGTAGGGTCTGGGGGAAGCTTTTGGTGTCAGGCCTCATGGTGCTAGCTTGGGGGAACCACTGGATCCCAGCCCCAGGGCTGGGGGCAGCACAGCAGGCAGGGCAGCGCCCTCAGCAAGCGCGGCAGGCCTGATGATGGTGGCCAAGTTCATCCAGGATTCTGATCGTCTGCTGTGGCTGTAGGGATCAGGAGGGCCAAGGCCAGGTCAGGCTGGGGTCCAGCTCAGCAGGACTCATGGCCAGGCACCGGTAGGGCTGTGGCATAGCAGCAGCATAGCTCAGGCAGGAATCCAGGGTGAAAGGCTTGGCATAAAAGCAGCTCCCAAGGGAAGTGGGGGCAGCCCTCTGAGTTTTCTTCTCACTTTCTTCACACTGGCTGTCTTCAAGGTCACCAGCTGAGCTCTGAGCTGGCCCAGAGCCCAGCTGGCCAAAGCCCCAGGAGGCAGGATGCGCGTGGGGACCTGACAGCCTGCTCTGTTCCCTCTGAAAAACTTCAAAGTGTCAGAAGGAGAGGACAGAGCATAAGTACCTTAAAGTTTGCACAGAAGCAGACCTGAACTTTCCTGTTGCAAGAGATTTTTATTGTAAAATATATGTCCGTTCATCTGTCTAAGCCCTAATGATTTGTAAAGCACTGATAATTCAGCTTTAGAACACCTGTGTGATTGTAAGCCATATTACTATTATTCTTAAGTTGCATATGGCAAACTCAGGCATGATAGTGCAAGTCCAACCAATTTAAAAGCATCAGTTGGGTCTTCAGTTTGACAAGCCTAGGGCATGGTTGCGTAGAGTTTTATGCGCTGGTAACAGCAATCCTCTTGTTTGTGTTGCTGTTGTGAATGTGCCATGTCTGCAGATTATGTCCCAGATGTCTCAAATTAATTGCCACCAAATAAGGAACAGGCAATTAGTAGCCACAAGGAGGAATTTGATTTAACATTTTTTGATTCCAGTGTGTAGGTAGGACAGACCTTGCCAGTTTCAGCTGCAAGATTATTTTTCTATAGTTATTGCCTCTTTCCTCCTCACTAGACAGCTATGAGCTCCCATATCATATGGGATGTGGATGGTACAGCAACAGTCTTTCTCAGGTGGCAGTTCTGCTATAAATGGGTGGGATCCCGTGGCTGGAATGGATGACCTGAGCAGAGGCTGTTCACCTCTCAAAGGAGCTGAACCATGTTTGTACAAAGGAATATAATGCTAATGTTTAAATTGGTAACCTCATATTCTTTAAAAATAGTTGTTTTACATAACATTAAGTAATGTCTTTGGTGTACAATATTATTGATCTGTAACTGTTTCAATATTTATATCCTTTGCGGGGAACAGTGGTATAAATAGACATGTATACTTCAACATATATACATATATAGGGAGAGACATATAAAGGAAAAGAAAGTTTCAAAGGTGCAAATAGTGGATTTGGCCTGCATATTCACCCATCACCAAGACTTACACACCCAACCTGCATTTTACAGGCCAAAAACTTAACTGCTGAGACCTACAGCTCTGTCAAGCACTGCCTGTAAAAGTCTGCAATGATGTAAAAACAAGGGTTTTCAGAGGGGTTAAAATGTTAATTACATTACAATAAGAAGGGAGAGTGAGAGAATTGGAAATGCCGTAGGTATGTATAACGAGTAAGTAATGGGAAAGAGTGAAATGCATTAATATTAAACCTTCACTACATAACTCATCCTTATTGGACACAGCTGTCGATAAAATATGCCCTTACTTTTGACAGGTAGCTCCTGTGTTTTGCTTGTAGATTAGCTTGCAGCCCTGCTCTGTATTCTTTATCTTCATCACTGCACCAGTCCTTTAATTAGGCAGAGAAATCTTCTGCATAGTGATTAGGAAATCACAGTTAAGAAGGTGTTACAAAGAGAGGCTCTGGAAGCTGCACAAAATAGCTTTCAGCTTTGGAAATTCCTCCATCTACTGTGGAAAGGAAATGTGTGTAGGATTCAGACGGGTGTGAAAATTAACCTTTGCTCAGTTGGTGTAGAAAATTGTTAGCCTTTAGTATAAGAATACTGTGCTTAGTAAAAATTAGTCTGCAAGTAAGTAAGCTAGCAGTTGTTCCTTCTTGTCACCTGGCAAGCAGAAATTATACTGAGATTGCCTACAGAAATTAGACATGTTCAACAGCTTCATGTTGATGAAGATTTTTGATTTCAAGAGAAATTAAGTGACATTCAATCCAAATGTATTCAGAACTTCAGCTATTTACACTTAAATAAAATCTAGATTTGTTCTTCATAGCACTGCTTTTTGTAGTGCACTGTATCGCACTGTTGTTGGTTTGTTTTTTGGCTTTTGGAAACATATGTACTTCAGTTCCTGGCAAACAGCTAGTATTAACTTTTTAATTTCCCAACCTCAGTCATTGACTGTTGCATATGAAAGTATACGCATATACAGAGAAGCAGAGTAGAATATAACATTAGTACAGAGAAGCAGAGTAGAATATCACATTAGTTGTGTAAAAAAAAAAAAATTTCCTTGAGCTTCACGCTCATGATTTTTAGAGAGAAGTTACATTTAGTGGTTGTACTGAAATACTGTTAATTCAATCTGGAAACTGTTGTGCCTGCTGCCTGCAAGAAAGAGGCAAAATCAAGGCTTTCATTACGTGCTACATTATTACATGTAGTACCTACATACAGATCAAATTATAAATGGAACAAGGAAGTTTGGGGTTAGAGAAACTGGCTCAGGACAGCCCAGTGGTCAATAAAGGGCTCCTTAGCTTCATCCTTCCTACTGCCTGGAATGTGCTTGGTAGCCATGTGAGAAGGAAAGGCTTCCTAACCTTACTGTGTGGAGGCAGAAGGTGATGGAAGTCATCTGCTGAAGGGGAGATTGATATTCTTGCTATAAATATATGTGGAGAAAAGGAGGAAGTCACCATTCTTAAAAGCATCCTCTATCTTGTTTTGCTTCATGTTTGTATATCTATATGTTCCTTGTAGTTGTTGTCAGAAATGTCTGCTTTTCAAAGCAAGGTGGGGTTTTTTGTGAAAAAAGACCCACAAAACTTAATCTTGGTGTAAAATTGTTGAGTTGAACATGTAAATGTAACAAAATATACTGAACAAAAGCAGCCCTTTGTGCCTGTATGCTTTTTGTGGCAGTAACATTTATCCCCCATAATTTTAGCATACTTTTTTCTTTAATGAATGAGATGTCCAGAATCACTTGGGTCAAACTTCCTTTTTTTTTTTTTTTTTTTTTTTTTTTTCCCCTCTTCACAAACATCTATAATAAAAGTTTGAAATTGTGAACATTGAACAGTGGGTTTATTTCAGTGAATCTGAGTGGTATGCCGGAGAATTTGTATTCACAGCATACGCAGGATCAGTGCTCATGATGAGAGGCTGTCTTCTTCCATCAGTGTGGCTGCATAAGCGTTCTAGTGTCTGTGCCTTTTTTTGTTTGTTTTACTTGTAGGAATTTTTTACTCATATGAATTGTCTGCTGTTATTAGAGGAAAGAATTTGGAGATTTCGTCTTAGTGTCTAGGTAGCAGCAGAGGTCAGAAGAGTATGGTTTGGTGAATGAATGCAACCCTTACCTTTGCATGCAAACTTCACCTTGGAGTTGGGTTGGAGAGGCTTTGGCTGGTTTTTATTTTGGGTTTGTTTTTTTTTTTTTCATTTTTCCTTTATGCTTTCTTCTCATATAATGCTATGAACTGCAGGGGGACGTAGTTTAAAACTAATAGGAACTTAGGCAATTTATACTGTAGCTTCTTTCTTACTGCAGTGGTAAAGAGTTCTCTTTATTGCAGAGAACGTCTCATGTGATCTGCATTACTTGTTCATTACTGGAAAAAACTTACATAGTGTTTTAAAATTGATAAATGTACAAGGAGTTGTAAATATCATGTGTGCAGGATTGACTCTCTAGTCATATCTATTATTCCTATGTTTTCCAGAATGTGGTATGTGTTATTAGGACAGATTTAGGATGTGAAAAATCTTAGTCTTTTTTTCTTTTTTATGTAGCCACACACCTCACTTTTTACTTTACTATTCCTGCTGCACAATGCATTTGTTCCTTGAGACTGCATAAAGTACAAAGGGGAATCTCTGGAACAGGTGATGAGAAGGGTCTCAGGCTGGCATGAGATTATTTTGAACACTGGTCTCACTTTTTACTTACTCATATTCTGTGTTTGCATATCTTAAATCAGAAAATAGTAGATTTCAATGCTAAAATGCATGTCTAGGATTAGAGAATTCTGCGATTAAATGTATTTGTACTTTGCCACATAAAGATGTTGTAAGTTACCTACATATTAAACAGAGTAGTTGGACAATACAGAGTCAAATTCAAGGCAAGCAACATACTGAACAATAAAATACACCTCTGAGTTAGTGGATAATACTGAAATTTCTGTGTGTTGAAGAGAAGAACATGAGAAAAAGGTGAGGGGAATAGGAAAAAAAGAAGATGAAGAAGGTTCTTATGTTTTTTTTTTCCTTCTTGGCATAAGTGTCAACTTGAAGACTTGCCGTTCACTGTCAAAGGATGCTGTTTGGCTCAGATATCTTGGTAATGTGCTCAAAGAGGAGTGGACTTTTCTTACAAGGCAGCAGAATTGCTAGTAACCTTTTCTGAGTGGGACTATGGCACAGTTTAGCTTGCTTAGGGGCATCTGCACAGAGCTCCCAGAGTCATTTTTTTAGAGCTGCTATCTTTGGTTTCACACCATTGCTGCTGGAGTTGGCCATTGGAGCAGTCAACGGTATAAGCCCAGGATGGGGATAACAATGCAGAGCGTAAGAAAGAGCTGCCTGGGGACGGAGGAACAAGGAGATAAGAGGAAAGAGGAGAAAAAGTCATGTTGAGGTGCTCCTACAAAATGACTGGTATTCTCCTATCTATACTGCTCAACAGCAGACTGCAGTTCTGTTCCTCCTCAGCCTTCCTCCTTTCAAATCCTACTCCTCACTTCAGACCATGGTTGGACATTTTTGCATTAAGTACTTCATAACATGAGTATTTGCAAGCAGGGTGTAGATTCAAATGAGTAGCCTAACCTCAAGCGGCAGGCTAGGTAGCTAAGCGAGGCTGGGATTGGGCTTTTCTACTTTCTGCTACTGAATCCGAACCACTCTGCAGCAAGTTTTATAGGGTGAGAGGGAGAACAGAGAGCATTTGCTTTTGTGACCTGCTGTGAATTAGGCTCCTTTGGGAGTGACAGGAATCCTGATTCCCAGTCCTGCATCAATGAATGTTTATGTGTTTTGCATCAAGGTGTTTTCGAGTAACAGCACTGACAAGCAGGATCCAGACCATAAGACCCTTCTCCCTTCTCACTGAGCAACAGAGACACATATCTACATTATAAGTGGATTTTTTGGAGTAACTTTCAAGTGTTTAAGCTCTAGCTAAAATGAAAAAGGGGTTCACCTATAATAGCCCTTTATAGGATCCAACATAGACTGATCTTGATTTTAGTTTTGTCATCAGTGTGTTATTTATTGCCATTTTAAAGTAACTAACTTTGACAACTTTTTAATTCTCATTTACTACCTGCTAGATAAAACAAACATGAGGGAAAAGGAAAAAGGACATATGTCCAATTTTTCCAATTAATTTTTTTTATCTCTCTCCTTTCCTTTTTTTTTTATTTTTTTTTTTCCCTAAATATAAGTGTGTGTGATGCCAGTGGAGGAAATTAGGAAGGTTACCATTCTTTCATTTCCTGCTGGTTTATATATTTTTGATTTTTCATTCCCTGCATTATTATAGTTAAACTAGGTAAGTTGCGTTTCATAGGAAGTACTCATTACTATCATTTTACAGAGAACATGTTAATTTTTTGTTCAAAAATACTACTTGTAAAATATATAACAATACATAGGTCCCAAGAGTTATGAAGTAAACATTTATATTTAGGCTTCTGAATAATACTGATTATAAGGTAACAGACTGCATCCTCCAGAAAATTTTGATTTCTGGTATTAATGGCATTTACTTAACACAGTGTGTGTTTTGCAAAACTTCAAAAACCCTTAACAAAAGAAAAAAAATCTGAGTGTTCAGGCCAGAGCTCATAGCAGTTCCTTTGACTTTTTATCTGAAGTTACTTAATAACTTGTAACAAGTTTACCTTTCATTTTTTTTTTAACCTCTTCACCAGGAACATTAAACACCTGAAAATGTGCATAGAGGCATAAATAATGTTCTATCCATTCTTTTACAACTTGAAAACATAAAATGTTGAAATGTAATGGCTTGGCCAAGAAGTGATTCCTCATGCTTACATTTTGAGATGGTAGTTTCTTTTTGAAAAGCAGACAATCAGTGCCATACTTTCTCAAAGCTTGATTGCATGTATGTAATCTGCTGCAGGCAGTTTTAGGCAAATAGGGCAGTTGAATTCTGCATACACTTTACGACAATCCTCAGAAGTATTTCCATTGGAATTATGCATTACTTGGATAACCTGGGTGTATCTTTTTCCTTGCCTGCTTTACTTCGGAGGAACATTAGAAAACAAATGACGGAATAATTCATGGCATTGTATGTTTCCTTGTTGCATTAATTTCACTTTGTGTCCGAGTTTGAAAAGAAAAAGATGGTGGTAAAGTACCCTTGTACCAGTTAGACATGTGTATTAACATTAAGGAAACTGTGAAAAGTTCAGTATTCCTGAAAAATCTTCCCTGTACCGTCTGTCAATGAAGTAATGTACGAGCAGATTTTCTTAGACACAAGATTCACACTCACATAATCACAAAAAATATTCTAGGGCTGTGTTTTTTCCACTTTTCCCTTCAACTTTGTTCCATTTGAAGCATCTCACACATGCTGTTTGCTTTAGTAGGTGTGTGTGGTGGGGGTGAGAGTGGAAGAGGCTGATCTTCTCATCTTCCTTTTAAGATACACATTATACCTCAATGACACTAGTCCAAAGTTGATTGCAGTTCTAAGCCAGCCTAATAAAACCATTTTTTGCGACTCATTCAACTTGTTAAAATTCAATCCTTCATATATAATAAAATCACATTGTGTACAATAAATCTTTCATGCAAAAGATTCAGCTATGTTGTTCTGATCTACAGCAGTATTTTGTTTTAGAATGTAAGCACCTTTTTGAACACGCTATATGAAACTGAAATAATTAATGTATGTTAAATAATTGGGCTTTGGCAAAGTTGAAATTCTCCCAATGACAGACAAATAACTTCATTTACACTATTAAAATGTATTTAATTAAAGCAGTCAGCTGCACTGCCAACTTATAAAAAGGTGTGTGAAAACACTCTTCGGCTGCGTGTGCCTCTAGCATGTAACATTGGAAAAAGGATTTGCAATCGATGAGTTAAGACTTTTTGCCTAAAAGCACTATTAGGCTTGCATTTCACGTGCCTCTGGGGATACATGCACCATACCTGTCAATCCTCTGCTACTTTCTTTACTAATGGCTGTAGTACGCAGCCTTGAGTTTGCTTTTTAAAGTTTTGCTTCCAATAGTTGTTAATTGTCCAGCATTTTTTACTTGGTTTTAATCTTCCAGTTATTTAAGTAATATAATTATAAATCTTTCATCCCTACATGTCCTGAAAAAATAAACCCACCAGAAAAACTGCCATTTTTCTTCAGAAAAAGATGAAAGCTAATTAAAAATAAACTGTATTTTTTATTTTTTAAATGTGATGTGCCAGTCACTGCTGTTTTTCATAGCTATATAGCTCTTCTAGATAAAAGATCCACATGGAGTAGTCATTCACTGGGCCAGAGTACCTGGAGTTTCTAACACTGCAGGATGCATTGAATGGCTTAACAGCTTCTGGAGAATGCTTAGGGGCACTTTCAATAGTGCCATTAAAAGAATTTTATGTTTAAAGCAAATTACACTCCACACTTCAGATTTTAACCCTGAGTTATTCCTGCACTTGAATGCAAGCATATTTTGAAAGCCTGAAGTTGGACAGCAGAGATTTTTCTGAATCAACTAAAAAGCATTGGTGAGAAAGCCAAGTGATTGTAGAAGAACTATTTTCAATAGATCACGAGAAAGCTGTAAAAAGAAAGGTTGGGGAAGGAAAATGGATGATGCCACAACTGTGCTTAGTCCTAGTTCTTACAGCATGGTGAAATGAACTGGCAGAACAAGCCACTAAAATAGCTTCCTTGTGGATTTAACTCCTTGTTCTAAATCTGGAGGTGAAGATGTTACATAAATGAGGAGAATAGATAATTTATTTGCATGTTCTTAGCAAAGTGGTTTTGAAAATTAAGACTGGAATGAAGTACAGCTGAAATTAAATTTTCATGTACATTTAATGGCTTTGGTCATTATTGTTACAGAAATTATTTAACCCTTGGGACTTCAGGTACCTCTGGCATTTCCATTCCTAGCAAACAACAGCACAGTCAACTTCCACTGCAAAATATTTGTGTGCCAGAGATAGGGTTTGTTTGGTGCAGACATAAGTGTCTGGAGGTATAAAGTTCCTGGGCTTTTAAGGTAGGTGAAAACTTCTCTGTCCACTGAGATATAAAAACACAAGCCTAAGTTCTATCACTTTCCCCCACCCCCTCCACCAAAAGTACTGTTTTCCCATTAAGCACTGCGTAATGAATTAGGATATTTTTCTGTGAACTACAATGAGCAGCAAAACTAGGCTGTACAGAAATACCCAAGCAACATTTGGTACTGGAAAAGAGATAGCTCCAGTAGTCAAAGTGGAATATCATCCTCATGAGGCAGCTGGAAAGCCTGTCTTTATTCCAGGTGTGGTTAATATGACTATATGTTTCCAAGGCATAGGCAACTAAGAAGTATAGTATCTTGAAAGCTTATTAGGGAAAGTTTAATGTGGTGTACCTGTTAGTGTCTACTACAGGTTACTAAATCACACCAGAAACCATTTATGGTTGGTTGGGGAAAATAATACTGAGCTATTAGGAGGTAGTTCTGTCTATGGCATGCTGGAGGTTTTGTGCTGCCAGTTACTGTTTCTGCAACCAAGCAACTGTCGTTACAACCTCAACTATTGCCTCCACGAGCAGTTTCCCATCAATATGAGGGCTAGAATAGAGAGAGAAACAAGAACTGAAACAAATGTTTACTCCCAATAGCCACCACATTTGTTATCAGTTTTGTTCTGCAAGCACATAAATCCAAATCAAAGTACTTAGTTGTGCAGATGTACTTACAGAAGTGGTATTTAAAGAAACTACCATGTGCCTTGAGAAGAACAGATTTTTAATACTGGAAAGAGGAGGAGGGAGAAGAATAAATTCACTGTGCTGCTCTTGGGTCCCAGAAAAAATTATACTTCTTTAAAGGACTGTTGTGGTATACCATAGTGGCATTATGTCTGAATCCCAGAAGGGTGGAGATGCAGTGTTTAAACAGAAAATAAATATTGATAACTGTAAACTATAAAAACTACATTCTGTGTTCACAAAGACACAATTCCACAATCTGGAGGAGGGAAAGGGGAGAGGAGAGACAAGATTTTTAAAAGTCTGGGCCAGTGAAAATGAAAAATCAGTTGCTAAACTAGGAAGAAAAAGCAAGTTGTTTGTAAAGGCTGTATATCCAAAACTGGGAATGGTAGAAAATTGATAGAGGGAATGAGAACATAATCTTTAACCAGCAGCCAGCAAGGACAGTCCAGAAAGAGTTTAAACATTAGGAGCAAAAGGAATCCTAATGATATTTATTATAAGTAATAGTCTGTTAAGAAGGATGTGGAAAAGATACAAGGACTAGGTGATGTATTTGTATTTGGGAGAGGAAGAACGGTAGACAGCTAATGCAGTCTCATTGTGTAATGCTGAAATATTTTGTATTCCAAAAGGAAAGGGATGCTAATGACTGTGTAAGTAAAACTATACTGGGTATTGCTTAAAACTGTCTTAAGATGAGATAGATGTTGGTCACGCAGTTGTGGAGCCAGCGTTTCTCTCTCACATTCATTATTGTGCCGGTGATGCTTTGCTCTATGAATTCAGTCTAAGAAGATCTCATGGTCTCTGGAAACAAACAGACAGAAATCTCACACTCTCTTCTGCACACTCGCTTCATCTGCCTCCGTGCGAGTTCATCCAGCTTCTCGACTCAGCCTGTATATGAAAGAACTCCCTCTAATTGGCGATTAGCTTGCATCTATCAATCTTATTGTTAGGAGAATTGACAGTTGAGACAGATGTCCAAGCTTATTCAATTAAAGCTCCAGTTGCATCCATTGCCAACCTTATGTCAGGTCAGTCCCTTCAAATGCAATTTGCAAAGCTTCAAGCAGGAGCTTTTCCCGTACATTTTCAAACCCTTTCTCTAAAAATATTTTCTGCATTTTTCTGTTAATTTTTCAGAGTGCAGTTGGAATCTAATTTTAACTTTGTCTTCATTTTGTTATGTACTAGTCTAGAGCATAAACTCATTATATTTTTATAGTGTGAACTCTTTTAAATGTGCCAGACTAATGCTTCATGACTCAGTAGTCAATATCCACAGATGGCATTTCCAAAGGTATTATTAGCTATGTGCAGGTAAACAATTCCTTTTATTTATTTTTAAATTCAAATCCTTTATATGAATCCCACAAAAGAGATTAGTTTCTCATTCGAATAAATAAGTCTCTAGCCAGATAAAATCTACTTGCAGTGTGACTATTAAGGTGGTGAATAAATGCCTTTTGTACATCACAAGGATTTCATTAACAAGTCAGAAAGGGCATTTTGACTTGTTTCCAACTTGGTACAAGTCTTTTTCATTCTCACTGATCAACACAAAGACAAGCAAGAGATTTTGTAGAATGTTTCAGAAAGCCACAACAAAAAGGTGTTTGTGTGTATTTTCTTTCAGTTGCGTTGTGGGGGAAAGGATGAAGGGAGTTTGGGTTTGTCTCCTGAAAAATACTGAATTATTTCAAAACCACTGGAATTCTTGTGCAAAGTTTTAATTATAAGCACCCTCATGAGAAATCTATTGATGTCATTAGCCTTCTTTGTGAGCTGGAAGGAAGTTGTACCTCAAAAGAAGCTGGAAAGGATTAAAAATACTAAAAAAAATAAATACAGATTAGAACATCGGTGCTTCTTCTGTCTTTGTAGCATGCTGGAGTGCTACCACTGATCAAGGTAGAAGGTGCAGCATAACATTTCATAACTCTGAGGGAAGTGATCTATCTGGTAACTGAACCAAGAACAGATATTCAGACAAAAATCAGTCTGAATAGTCTTCGATCACCATTTTTATTTTTCTTTCTTGTGTTCACTGTAGCACCATCACATTGTTGTATTTTCAGAAACAATAAAACCATATTTGAATTCAATCTTGTTGCCGTTCTTTTCTGCTGTCCCTTTTTCATTCAAAGGGGATGCAATTAAGCAGAGAGTCTGTATCTGTAAACTAGTTACTGGTGTACCTATGTTGGATAATTGAAATGCGCAGTGTAAAATTCTCTGCACAATATGTTTGCAGGTATTTCATTTGGCTATATCATATTTCCTTGAAAATCCAGTTTCATTTTTGTGTTGATGTTCTAGTTTGGGTTTATGGGTATGCCTGCTTTTTCTTTTATGTGATACAAGTACTCTATTTATGGAGGCTCATTTTTCCTCAGACTGAACTGGTGCTCTAATTGGTTCCATAGCTCATATTGAGCAACATCTTTCAAAACTGCAAGAGAAGTTATGGCTATATCCCAAAATATTGCATGTTGGACTTTAATCAGACTGAATTTTAAATGTATTTTAAAAATACAATATGTATAAAGCCTTAGCCTATTTAACTTTTTAAGTTGTATGGGTAATAATGTCTGGAGGAGTTCCAAAAGAAAGAATTCCTTCCTTGTTGCTACAAAGGAGTTTTTTCTCATGAGAAGCACTTCTTTTGTTCTTCACTTTCCAAATAACCTTGAAAATTTATAGGCTGAACAAGTGGGGCATACTTACTGAGAGTGTTCAGGGTCAGAAATTGAAAACTTGCTTTTTTATAGTATCCCCAGAGTTTATGTAGAAGTTTTATGCCTTCCTTTATTCCAAGGCACACAAAGCCTTCTGGGTTTCTTTTAACAGAATAACAGTACCAGATTTTTGTCATTTTTATCCTTATGTATAACCAAAGCCTCAAAACCAAACGTTTCTTTAGTTTTATGAAATACCATGACTTGGTTTACATAGTTATTTTGTGTGTGCATGCATATGTGTGTTGCTTCTTACCTGATCTCCAAGGGTTAACCTTTTACCAGTGGTATTCTCCATTTCCATGGGCACTGTTTATGACAGGCAATAACTGGTTAGGGCCAGTGAAAAGATTAAAAAATCTCATTGGCATTTGAATAGGTCCACTTGAGCAGTATAGTGGATATACTAAAGAAACTGGCCAAGCAAAACAACAGCTTTGCCAAGTGGGCTGGTAACCAGCTGAAGGATCGTCTAGCATTTTGACAAAAGGCATTTTGAGAGAACTGATTGCCAGGTTATTTGACAGTGGCTGGACACTGACAATTTCGGGAAAGCAGAATGCTGGACACAGGTACAGGTGATAAGAGAGCCTCCTGTCTTAGAAGAGAAACCAGTATCTGTACAAAGAGGAGAGTTGAACATGCTTAGCAATTTTGACCACATATTGCACTGCAACCAAGAGTAACGGAAGCACTTATAGATGTGATATGATTCAACCACATCTGCATATTAGGGCTATGTTAAGTACAGCTGAGATAAGAAATTCTGAAAATTATTCTGTTTTGCTTCAGCTGAGGCTTAGAAATGTAAACTACAAACCTGGAGCTCTGATTTATGGTGCTCAGGTGACTGGGGTTTGTAAGTAAATACACAGAGCCTAGAAAAGCTATTGCCTTTTTTTTTTTCCTTTGATACAGTGAGAAAGTGAAAACTCAAATCTTTGTGGAATCCTTTCCCTAGAGAATTTCTTCCTAAAAGCTTTTCTAGAAAAGTCAGAGGCTGCATCTGATCTCTTTTCACACTGAGGAAGCTTAACAATAAATGGATCCTGTCTGGGATATAGGCATAGCAACACAACCAGATTCGATCACAGAAAAGCTTTACTAGAACTAATGTCAGGCAGAAGCAAAATTAAGCTGCTTGTTTCAGCTCTGGAACAGAGTGTTCAGAAATGCAAGATTTAAGGCTTGTCAATTCCTGACCCGAGCTGAGTCACTTATTATCCAGTTACACTCTGGGCAGTGTAGCCTCAAAAGGTTTATTGGCATAGCACAGCAGCATGTTAATGCGGCTAGACTGCTTCCAGAACAGAACGAATAATTTCCCGCAGCACTGTACAGACTTGCTATTCTGGGACCTCTCTCTTGATCTTCCTTCCGTGCTCTAATTACGTAGCCACTAATTCTTCTATATCCTTCATTCTGAGGAGGACTATGTCATGCTACTAATTTAATAAGGCACACTGCCTCTTTCCAATGCTTAAAAGTGCTTTGGTCAGCATCTGAAAATTTAAGTAGCTGAAATTAGTCACTGTAACTAGAGACCTGGTAATTTTAAATGGTTTGCAGTTTGTTCGGGTTGGGGCTGGGGAAGAGAATATGAGGTGCCAAACAGGTTGCATTTTAGCAAACTACAACTGCAGGTAGTCAGTCTGTTGATAGGCAGTTGACAACATAAGGATTTAGGATTTTAGCTTTAGGCCCTGTAATTTGTATTTCTCTACCTCACTTTTTGTCAATTATAAATGTGAACACGATGATGTAATTCACTGGAGTATTGATGTCAAATGCAGTGATGCTTTTCAGTGACAGTGACAAGTGGCAAGGACAGTGAAGTGTCTAAATATATATATATATCTTTTGAGCACTATCTGCTCTTGTAGAACAAGAGGGCACTTTCATTCTATGAACTTGTGTTATAGTTGACACTATGTACAGCTAAAGTTCAAGAGGGTTCCGGTCACTGTTGACTGAGTGGTTAATAGCCACATGGTAAAGATAACATTCATTTCTCTCAAAGAAATCATCAGCTAAGACCTCAAGTATATTTTTGGTTCACGTGGGGGGAGGATACAGGTATATATGAACTAAGGCCTAATTTATTTTATAAGCAAACTGAGGTTTTATCCCTTTTTCTTAAGGCTGCTTTAGAGTGCCTGTAATATGTTGCCACCAATTAAATCTTTCATTGAAAAAACACATGAATAGAAGAGTGGGAATCTAAATGATGGTGCCAATGTTATTTTGTCTCCTGTTGTCGATACAGTTTGTGTACTGCACATATAATAGTGTTCACAACTGAAAAGTGAAGCAAGAGGAAAGAACATGTTTCACCTGTGGTGAAAATCTGATAAGCTTGGACTGTAAGCTTCTGGCTTTCTGTGACCTAACAGGGCAAGAGCCAAAGAAAGAGCTTGGTTTGCATTTGTTTTTCCTACTGTTCATAACACCAGCTTCAAAGGTCTTATGAATAGAACTATGTAAATGGTAAAATGTTAATGGTAGGGTGGTAAAACAGGCTCATGTATCTGAAAATTGCTCATACCTTCTATAGTGGAGATTGCCTGACATAGAAGATCACACAAGTTTGAACCAGAGATTTATGACTGCAATGTATTTTAAAAGACAGTATTTTAAGGGGAAAATGTAATTTTCCCTATTAAACCTGGTACCTCTTGCTGCGTGGAAGTTCTCATTTACTTTTGGTCCATGAATTACACACAGACAGGTATAGAACAAAAAATTTGATAGCTTCCTCTAGAGGTGATTGTAGATAGGTCCTTAAACCAAAACCAGGAGAAGGAATCTCATGATGATAATTTTCTAGTTAATAGGCAGTTTTCAGCAAGCCTGTGTTGCAAATACTGTTGAGTAGAAATGGCGATCACTGATCTCTCTGATTACCTACGTTTCAGTCCTGAAGAAGGTACAGGCTATGCTAGCTTTACTGGATAGCAGAGGAGGCTTGACTCCTTCAGATTTTTTTGGCTTTTCTTCAAGTCATTGCACACCCACTTGTTCACTATATGCATAATCCATGGAAAGTGGTTGCTGCCTCAGGCACCTATAGCCCTGCATAATGACTTGCTGTGCTGGTTTTGGCTGGGATAGAGTTAATTTTCTTCATAGTAGCTAGGATGGGGCTATGTTTTGGATTTGTGCTGAAAACAGAGTTGATAATGCCAAAATGTTTTTGTTATTGCTGAACAGTGCTTATACAAAGTCCAGGCCTTTTCTGCTTCTCACACCACCCCACCAGTGAGTAGGCTGGGGGTGCACAAGGAGTTGGGAGAGGACACAGCTGGGACAGCTAATCCCAACTGGCCACAGGGATATTCCATACTCTATGATGTCATGCTTATCATGTAAAGCTGGGGCAGGAAGAAGGAAGAGAGGGATGTTTGGAGTTATGGCGTTTGTTTTCCCAAGTAACCATTACGCATGATGGAGCCCTGCTTTCCTGGAGATGGCTGAACACCTGCCTGCCGATGGGAAGTAGGGAATGAATTCCTTGTTTTGCTTTGCTTGCATGTGCAGCTTTTGCTTTACTTCTTAAACTGTCTTTATCTCAGCCCACGACTTTTCTCACTTTTACCCTTCTGATTCTCTCCCCCATCCCACCGGGAGGGAGGGAGTGAGCAGCTGTGTGGGGCTTAGCTGCTGGCTGGGGTTAAACCATGACACTTGCCTTGAGTTGGAGTGAGTATTTACATGACAAGTGTGTGAACTGAGTGCAAATGTTACTTTTTGTGGTTGGACTCGATGATCTTGGTTGGACTTGATGATCTTGAAGGTCTTTTCCAACCTAAATGATTCTATGATTTTCAGCTGAATTAGTTTCCTGGTATTCAGTGTGCAGCCAGGCAAGTGTTCATACTGATACAAAGTAAGTGGTGTTACGGGGGCAGGAAGAAACAGAAGCAGCAACTCCTGGGAAAACATCACTTCAGCGTTTCATCAATCACACCAAAAATAGTTGTTAGTATAGTAATTAGTCTACTGTTAGCATTCCCTTTTTTCTCTTCTCTTAAAAGGGCTCTGAAAATGTTCTTGTTCTGTGGTCTGGCAATCTGGTTCTGGTGGTTATCCATGAGTCCTTACTGTCTGCTATCCAAACCACCTCCACATGTTTCTAAGGTGCCTGGCTGCTGCCTAATTGTTCAACAGCTTTATTTATCCTCCTTCAGTGCCTCCATAAACCCAGCTTCTTACCATAAGCTCCTGTTTTACCTTAATATGTCCAGATCCCCTCAAAAGCACAAATTACCTTTGCTTCTGCTCCTTTTTCTCATCTGCCTCCTGAATCTCTCAGCCTTCCCTGAAACCCAGCTCCTCATTATGCAAGTTCCCAGTGTTCATTGCCTCAGCCTCTTACCTCGGCTAATAAGCTGGCATCCATTTACTCCTTAGACACCTTCAGCTTCCATTTGCCACATCCAGCACAGCTTGAAGCAGTTTGTTTTGCTATAAATTGGACTTTATGGTAACATACAATGTATTTGGAAATGTCACAATATTTAAATAACAAGCTTCCATACCCATAAATAACAAAAAAAACCCCAAACATAAGCAGTGGTAACAAGATGACTCTGTTTCTGCAGTCTTAATGACTTATATAGGTCCTTGTCTGTAACTGAAGTCTCTTTAGGAAACCAGAAACCTCTCCTAACTTCAGTGGGTCTTAGATCAAGCCATATGTTTTCAGACAGGCTGCCAGACCACCCACCATCATCCATCTTCATCTTCTATTTATTTTTATTGTGACAACTTCAAATTACATTTTTCCTATTTTATTCTCAGAACTTATTTTGTTCTTACAACAGTCTCTTCAGATAAAGTATTTGCAGAAAAACAGATGGTGATCTTATTTTCTGTGCTGTGAAAGGACAGCACTTCTCAGTTAGTAAGCAAAGTGAGACCCTTGCGGTATTCAGTGCATTTAGAAGGATAAATCAAGCATCAGAACACAGAGACAGTCCCTTTTCCATCAATCACTACAGCGGCAACTATATGTTACTTCTGCAAAATGGCTCAATTACATCTTGACAGTTGATACAAAGAAGGAGTCGGTAATGACACACCTTTCCCACTGACCACTAATGCATTTTCAGTAAAACTAAGTCTTTAATGAGAATATTTGTTTTCAAGAACCACATTACTCTTCCATTTATTACTCTTCCATTTTCTATGTTGGGAGCACAGATCATAAAGTAACTGTTTACCATTGGATAAAACAACTTCTGGAGTACAGTGTCTTCACAGATGAGTGGGTAATTTCTGGTAATATCTTTATCTCAAATTGCAATTAGGAGAATAAATATCCTTCTGATCTTGAAATATAGTTCAGTAAGAATACTACTTCTGAAAGTCTGTTCTATAAGAAAGTCTAGAGAATGGAGATACTTGATCTTTTTTTATAATTGAATCATTTAGCGTGTTCATTCATACTAAATAAACTATGTTGCAAGGCTTGTTTCTGTTCATGTTAGCTACCATTACACATCTTAAAGCGATATACTTTGTAATAATTAGGGCATGCTCTTCTTTCATTCTTGCTTTCTTCTGAAGATTGCAGCTCTTAATGGTAGCTGTCAAAGATGGAGGGACCTAATGCTCTTCTTGCCTTCATACATATATACATATAGTATATGAAAGCTTAAGATGTCTATTTTATTTCTTTCTATTTTTTTGGATTATATGTTTTAGAAGTCACACCAAGGACAGCTTAATAAGTAAAATGGAGTTCTCAAGTGTCTGAAACTTTAAAAAGAAAAATTAAGAGACGGGCTTTTTTTTAAGGAAGTATTTAAAGACAGTTTAAAGTTAAGCGTTAGCTTGTATGATGGTGAATGTTAAGTTCAATAACTGCAGATGATAAAAATACTAGTTGTTTTGCACACATATATGTGATGAGAGAAGTTGCAATAAATATCCCATGCCACCAACAGCTTATTCAACAACAGTAATACTTGTTAGTCTTGAAATAGCTGTTCCTTCTTCCTTCAAAGTGAGTTTTAAGAGCTGTGTAAATACAAGGTTAGTACAACAAAGAACTGTGCCTGCTAACCCAGAAGATGTGTTCATGTCAGTATGAAGTAAGGTTTTGTATTTCATTTCAGTAAATTTCTTGAAAGGGAAATTTTGCAAAATCAGATCTTATGACTATACCAATTCTGATTATTGTAACAACATCTGATGAGTACTGTAACAATTACTAGACATGATATTAAAATCCAAGATAGTCTCAATGGCTTGTTCCCTTCCTGTTTGCAGCTCCTTTATTTTTATATTTCTGGCTTTTTAGTTGTTTCTCAAGACTACTGGAAGGAAACAGATGCATTTTGGTATAAACTTCAGATTTTTGTGCTTAGGTGCCCATGCCTTATTACTGAGTTTGGCTCTTCTGCTGAAGTTGGCTGGGTTTTTTTTATATGGTCAGAAATATTTATACAGACCTGAGCCTTTTGTGCCTTTCTAGTATGATAGTAAAATTACTCTCCAGTGCTCTGCTGGCCTTCTACCTGAGAATTGGCAGAATAATTCCTCCCTTTTTTTTTTTTTTTTTTATTTATTGTACTTATTTTTATTTCCATGGTTATAAACTCTATAGATTGCTATAAGCGGGTTCCAGCATTGGCTAAGTGATTATTCTACTTCTAAACATTTAGGTCAAGTGTCTGCTGACAACTGAAGTGAATAAGAGAATAGATAGGAAGATATAAAATATCTAGGAGTTCTATTTCATGTTTGTCTGTATCACATCAATTGGTCACCCAAATTTGATCACAAGTTATCTTTGATGTCTGACAGCTGAAATAAAATTTATTTCAAAAATGTATATACTACAGTGATAGGTACCAGTAACAGAACTGCAGTCACAATTAGCACATGAAGTCACCACTGTGATGCTGCCTATATTTTAGTGTCTTACTTTAATTCATTTTAACAAACACTTATGAAAGCATATGTCAAATAACAATTTTAATACAAAGTCTGGCAATAACAAAGTGGCAACATAATCACCCCTTGATAATATAGGGCATAACTGGTGGCCCCAGGAGAAATGTGACAATTTAATTTGCTTAATATAGTCTTCTGACACAACGATCCACAGGAGTACCACTTAAGGAACTTATGAATGGTAAAAGATGGTAAAAGAGCATGGAGAATGAACTCAGCACTCTTTGGGTTCTGAGGCTTTTGTCATCTAGAAATACAGTGATATTTACTATAACATTTTATTTCTTCTCTGTCTTTTATCATGTCTGGGACAAGATTGAAGCAATCAGACTCATCAGTTAGGACTGATACAATCAACTCGATTTGCCAAAGTCAGTAGAACTACTCAGAGTGTTACATTTAGATGTGTGTTTATGTACCTTTATTAATTCCTTAGAGAAGGGGTGTTGTACGAACATTGCCAATGGAAGATAGATAATTTAGTTCATAAAGTAGAAATCTGAGTATATATTTACTTATTTTATACTACTTTGTATATATAGGCAGATGGGTATATCCACAACATTGCTTAGGAAAAGCATTATGTGTGGAAATAGGGAGAAAATATACTATTTTAATGTATCAGTGTTTTTTATGAAATGTATTGATATGTTAATATTTCATAAAACTATTTCTCGGAGGAAAAGTATTTTAAATTATTTTTGCAGTCTTCTGCATCTACCCACTGGGTTATAGTTTTGAATATAATAATAAATTGTCTTGTACTTATTTTGCTGAATATGGAAATATAATTTATAATCTTCTGCCAATTAGCTTTTCTCCTTAGTAGTATTTCTGAAGCATTCATTGCTGTTGTAAAATTCTATTAAGATAAGAAAATACAGACTGTTAGACTTCTTTGCTTAATTTTTCTTGAGACTATCACACAGTGTTTCTCCCAGTAAGCTGGGAAGAGAAAGAATGTAATTTGTACTTTCCAGAGCTTTTGATTTGACCTGATTGGTATATTCTTTCCAAAAAGCTGAGTAAATTTTATTACAGTACAAACATGACCTTCAGGAAAAGGTTGAAGTTAACTTTAACAAACTACTTTCCCAACCACTCGAAAAGAAACAGTTAGGGAAATGACTGGGCTCAGCTCCTCAGGTAAGTAGCCCTCATTAATTGTCTGTTACTGACATACTCATTGTTAGCCGACAATTGACAATTGCTGATATTAAATCTGGAACAAGCATACCCAATCAACTAATGAAATTGAAATGCCAGAATTAAGATGCTGCTAGTTGGCTTTTATAGCTAATGAGGAGATTTCTGTAGTCACACTGATAGTAGCAAGTGGTTTAGTGGGATCCTTTATGGGGTTTATAGTTAGTAAGATCATGGCGTTTAATTATTTCTGGCATCTTAATATGATCTTCCTTCTTTTCACCTTTCACCTGAGGAGACTCATTACTCTTCTCCAAGGATCCAGTATGATAGACAAAATGTCAGAAATAATTAAAACTAACGATGGCCACACGCAGAGAAATATTGAGTAGGAATTCAGTCTATCTGGTGTCGAGAATTCCCCCTGGAAATCTGAAATTAGTTGCTTCCCAGTTGTATTCGGAGTCCTCATCAGCCTCATAGTTTCATCAGTTTGATAGCGTTGTGCTTCTTTGGCACCCTGATTTATCAGTTTGTGGGAAAGAGGTCAAATATTTTATGGCCTCACATTGCTTAGGCTGTCTTTGTAACTCCCCTGATAGAATGATTGTTTTGAGATAGGAGTGCCTCCAGTTTAAAATCCAGCGTCCTGAAATTTGTTGTCATGGTCCCCAGGTCCCTTTGGCAATAAGAACTATGCTTGGCTGTGCTGTAATATTGATACAGCTTTTAAACCAAAAATTAATGTTATTTGAAAACATAAATTGGGATCCTTCACAATTCTGACTCGTATGTACTCCAGCAGTTTTGCCTTCGTTTTAGAGTCTTGGCAAATTTTCGTAACAGCCATATGAGTAATAAGGTTTTTCCGAATAGTAAATAGTTACCGCATAGCAGACACTAGATTTTCTTTTCAGAATATGAAGAAATTAGAATAAGTTATTGTCTTCGAGTGGAATATGAACACTCAGCTCCTCTCTGAGTCTTTTGAAATCTTTCCCTGAAATTACTGATTCTGTTCCTTAGTGCTGCCTGTAGCTCAGGCTAGTTATGACTGGTAAGTAGATTATTAAAAACCAACCAAGCAAAAACCTCTGAATTGAAAATGAGAGGCTCTGCCATTTTTAGATGGATATGCTGGGCTAAGGCCGTTTACAGTCAGTCAGGGCTGCTTTCATTTGCACTTCTGTACTTTTTCCTTGCCTGGTGAGTGGCCCCAGGGAGAGAAGTATGCCACTGCATTTAGTCATGGGATGAGCAAGAGTTGAAACCAGAGGGTCTGCAATTTACAGCCAAGGTTCTTAGTGCATCTACTTGTCTGGCAGATCTGTTTGCTTCAAGCCTGGAACCACAGAGTGGACAAGCAGCGATCCAGCTGTGGAGCTTGTGGTGGGAGAACATGGGCAGTGGATGAGGAAAACTTAGCATGAGAGTTGGACAGTCAGTCATAGTACTGTTCTTAAGTAATCTATACATCAAACATAAGGAGGTCTCTTTTTCACACTTGCTGTGTGGGCAAAAGGCAGGGGTGGTGAAGATAATTATGGAGGGCACCTAATCACACTGGCTGATGGTGCAGATCTGTCTCAGCTGGGTTCTTCTCAACCAGATAAATTCTAACCAAGAGGCCTGTTAGTTCTTCTCACCTTTTAACACTGCTTCAGGGAAAGGAAATTGAACAAGGCAAAAATACATGGCCAAAAATACTTAATTCTGCTGATACTCTGAGGTAAAAAGTTTGTCCCTCAAGCTGTAAGGGGTGGATGGGTGTAGTTATATTGATTTAGAATTAATAAAAGCTGCATTCTTTAATGTGTAGTTGCTTCAGGATCTTCACCAGAAATCCTGTTTCTGTAACTTTTTAGCCACAATTAGAAGTGACCCTGTGTGTGATTTATGTAGAAACACTAGGAACAAGGACTAAGCATGATACTACTTAAATATTAGTTTTGAAAATAATGTTTACTTTAACCCCTGAATCGCCCTTTCCTTGAATCTTCTCAGGTACCAAACTTTAGAAACGCTAAATTCAAGTGAAATGGTTACAAATGTTCTTAATTCCAAACACATGAGAATCTTTGAGTATAGTCTAGTTCTGCCCTTTTTTTTTTTTTTTTTTTTTTTTTTTTTTTTTTTTTTAAATTCATTTTCTCTCTTCCATATGAGACATACAAATAATGCTTGGAAGGTGGGGTATTTTGCAGACTGAAATATTACTGACTTGGCTTCTTGCATACCTAGACTTTTTAGTTATAATAGATGTCATTTTCATCTAAGACCTATAAAAGACCTATTAATAGAAGTCAAGTAAGCATTAAGAACGGTCCTTCCTTCACCAAGAGCTATCAGGGCTCCTTCCCTTTTCCACAGTATTAGGAATAGTGCTCATTTATCTTCTGATGCTGAATCCCCATCTTTCACAATTGATGAAGCCTTGCTTCAGGAAAAATCTTGTGGCATTCTGCTTCGTCTTTCATAAATGAAATGCTGCTAATAAACCAATTACACACAGACTGTATGGCATTGCTAGCAATCTACCCTATGTATCTACTGGTAGGTTTAACTGATGTTACTTTTAATTTTGCTTATCAGATCTAACTTCTCTCCCTGCCTTTTTGACAGCTGTGACTGAAGTGAAAATTGATTCTAGCTTTTTAAGATCACTTTGTCATTAGGCTTGCATTGCTATATTGAAAAGCCACAGATAAAAGGTGCTGATGGACAAGGTGCAAGGATTAAAACTATGCCCTGCTTGTGTTTGTATGTGAGGCAGTAGATCCGCAAGATTGAGTTCATTTTCTCCTTGTTATTGTTAATGCTGTTCTGGAAGAGGAAAATAGAACCTGCTTCTTTCCCAGTATTTTTTTCCTTCAGTGCATTTCCATTTGTGAGATTGTTCACCAGTGCTAAAACGGCATGCCCTATTTTTTTTTTGTGAACAAAAAGCAGAATTTTTTTCAAAGAGAATATTTATATCCACAGAGTACTGTAAGAGAAATGTAAGAGAAAATATGGGAAGAGTACATGAAATTTTGCTCCCAACATGTGGGTGAAGGACCAAGCTTGCACAAAAAAAAATTGTTCAACTTTGACTGGGGAATATACAAAAAAGTTAAGCATTACTGACAGCTTAAATAACAACTCCTACCTTCACCCACGCACAAATCTGAGCCAGTGTTGGTTCATTATTTTTCAGTTTGGAAACCTAAAATCTAGGCTGCTTTTCCTTCAAGTAACTCTTTTGCCACTGCAGTGCTGAAGAATAGATTGCGGGATGTGGTTGAGTTCAGACCTTAAAAAGAAAACAAAATTGCTCAATTAGACTCTCCAGAAGAGCTTCATTTGTCGTAGTGAATTACATTGGTCACTGGCTACCATTAAGAAAGGAAAAGGGAAGGAACAAGGGATCACACATTCTGAACAGGTCAGACTAAACCAGCCAGAAAGGTTCATGGTGTCATAAACATTGCAGAGAGTAAAAAAAGACTTTGATAGCCGATAACTTAATTATCTGCCACTATCAGTTTGGAAGGGCTTTTAAACACATCCAAAGTGTCTACCAAAATTTTCAGCGGGAGTGACAGCAGATTTTTAAGTAAGGATAAAAATGCAGCAGTCTTCCTGCAATAAGACTCTGACAGACTATGATGAATTACCTTATTATATTTGTTCACATGACAAATGTACTTGATCAGTGTTTCTTCCTGGGAATAGTTGAGCTTATCCAGAGGCAAAAGTTGAAAGGAAAGCTAACTAATAATACGAAGTGGAATACATCAGAATTTCTAGCAACAGAAGCTGAGAAACCTAATTGATTATTGTGTATGTCAATAACAAAACACTTCTGATGTCCCCTGTAGTATGACTTCTTCCTTTATCTGTTTAATATTATTGATAGAAATTTCACATACACATACTTTTATAATTGAGTCCATTAAAATGAATAGGTTTATTTAAAGCAAAATGCTTTGTAAATAGCAAGATTTAGCCTTTTTCCATGCTGCAGGACCAGTCATAGCACTAACTTAGAGTACCTACCTTGAGCACAGAGACTGACAGAGAAATTGAGATGGGCCACATCTGCCTGTTGACAAATTACAACTTTGTTGCCCAGCTTTCCAAGTGAATTTTGCAGCCTTGACAGTCCTCTTTATGAAGCCAGTTTGTGGCTGTGTACCAGGTGCAGGTGCCCAGGGCAGGCTGCGGGGCCTCTGTGAGGAGAGGCGGGGGCTGCCCCGAGCCGGACACAGCCGGTTCCAGCCGGCTCCGACCGACCCACCGCAGGGCACGGCTCAGCCCCGCAGCCACCACGGCGGAGCCGCGGGGAAAGCCTGTGTGAGAAAGGGCAAAACGCTGCCCGGCTGTGAGGGGAAAAGTGTGAGAGACAGCCCTGGGAGCATGGAGTTGGGAGGGGGAGGAGGTGGTCCGGGCACTGGAGCAGAGATTCCCCTGCAGCCCCTGGGGAGACTGGTGGAGCAGGTATCCACACTGCACCCATGGAGGACCCATGCTGGAGTAGGGGAGAAGCATGAGGAGGAAGGAGCGGCTGAGAGGAGCTGTTGTGGACTGACCGCAGCTCCCATCCCCACCCTTGCTCCACCACTCAGGTACATGGGGAGGCAGAGGAGTTGGGAATGAAGAAGTGAACATGTTCCAGTTTTTGCCTTTGTTTCTCACCATCCAACTCTATTCTAACTGGCAATAAATTAAATTAATTTTCCCCAAGTCAAGACTGTTTTGCCCATGGCAACAAAAAATGAGCATTCTCATCTTGTTTTTCCCATCCTGTCCTGTTGAGGAAGGGGAGTGAGAGCAGCTGGGTGGGTGTCTGGCAGCCAGCAAAAGTCAACCCACTACAGCTTCTCTATGTTTTTTTTGTCTTGATACAGCATCTCAATCCAGGCCTATACCTAGTGCACATGTATTTCCCCTTACTTTTTTAAAGTGTTTGCAATTACAATAAACTTTAGGTACAGTCTGTAATGTAAAATAATATTCAGACTTTTTAGCTACCATTTATCAAAGTAACTTGTTTCAGTTCTGTAAAATACTGGAAGTGAGACACAATAATTATAACTATTTAAATTTCTACATTATTTCAAAAGAAACTGATGGTATAGGACCTAATATATGATTATTTAGCCAGTGTATCAGAGTTATACTAACCTGTAATTCTCTGATCTGCCCACCTTACAATTCAGGCATGAAAATAATGGAAATCCCACACCAGAGTTTAGAGTTAACAAATTAGCTTTCGATTACTGGTATCTGTAAACACGTAAATTAGGTTGTTACCCCCAAATTGCAATTGAGAGTCTACATCTGACCCTTGTGGCTTTGAGAAACAAGGCTATGAGCCTGGCTGTCGGGACATGAAATCTGTGTAACAGAACAAGAGTGAAATTCGGACGGAGAAAAATCCCAATAGTTTTGGACAAATTAGATGTTTTGGTTTGACCCAACATTTTTTTTAAACTTCACATATGCTTTTAAAATACTCTCAACTACTTTTTTTGTTTCACCCTTAAGCAAAATATATACGGTTCTGATTTCTAACACTCTTAAAAGACTGTGGCTTAGTAAGTTCAGTAGTACACTAATGATGTATTGTTCTAAGTAATGGAAATTAAGCTGAAGTGAAACTGTAGGTACAAACCATTTTTTGTGATGCATATATTAATGTTGTTTGGGTTTTGTTTAATGTATTTTTACTATTCTTCTGATTTAGTCATTGGCAATGGTTTTCCAGCCAGTAGTGTGAATTAGGGACATTTTCTATGTTTCTACTTACATATAATTATTATTTTGTTTCAAGGCATGATTTGAAAATCAACCATGCATGCAAAAAAGCTTGTGCTGTTGTTTGTCTTGGCTTTAGAGGACAGATAAGTACATCTGCATCTGAGCTTTCAAAACTTGTCAGAAAATCATTTTCTAAAGAAGAATTACTTCTGTCAGTGCTTAAATTTAAATTGTGGAAAATAAGATTTTGTTATTGCATGTGCTTTGTAATACTTTGTTCATGAAGTGCTCAACATACTTTAATCATCTCGATCATATTAAAATAAATACAGTTAATGGAATGTGTAGTCAGCTATTTCGGGAGTAACATTGCCGATATAACACAATTTTCCTCATTGTTTTCTTTGAATTGTTCTAGTGTTTCTATTATTTAGAGAACAGGAGTGGGACTGGATTTGGGTCAAAAGAGACATTTTATTGTCCCCATAAGTGTCTGTCCAGACCTAGTACAAATACAATGTGTCTGAAAAAATTAGCACCTGGCTGGGTTTGTTGGAAGTTCTTTAGCTAAAGCTCTTTAGTTTTTGCCTTCAAAGTGCAGCATACATAGTCACATCAACTTAGCAGGCAGCAAAGCCTGCTAAGTTGTGCTACAGGCAGCAATGCAGCTAACATACTGCAGCTGTATTTTTTACGAAGTTGTAAGCTATATTTTTTACTAAGTTAGCTTGATTACTGGAAGAATATCTCAACAATAAGGAACTCTGTGGGGACTTAAGTACAACGTCTTTACTAAAGGAGATGCACAAAGAAGACACAAACCATTTTTTTGGTTCATTTTTTGTCTTCACCGTAGGGAGATGCAAGCCATATATGTGGAGTAGATTCACCCTGCCAATGGTAATACAGCTGCAGAAGTAGGACTGTATGTTCCCTCTACCCTACATAAATTTACAAGGCACCCTATATAGACATTGTGGTCTGTCTTTCTGGAAAAACAAAAAAAGCAAAGTATATTTGTCTCTACGGGACTCAAGACTGATTGACAGTGATACTCCTCTAGGCCTATTGATCATTTTCTTTAAATTTAACCAACACATTTCATCTTACTGCTTTTGCTCTTACTATAGCTAGCTTTGTGAAGTGAGAAGTGGGTTCTGACAGTGTGAAATGCACAGTTACAGTAGGTATCATCTCTACTGATAACTTACATATTCATAATAATTAAAAAAAATCTGTCTGAAAATATAAGGGTTCTGATGTTCTTATTCAATCGATGAGATCTCAAACAATGTTTAAAGTGGAAAAGTGGATTGAAAGGTTGAGAAGGCAAGTGGGGGTTGTTTGACGTAATTGAGGACAAAGCTGCTGGACCTGACTGAAACAGCACTTTATCCTGTTTGGGACTGATTTCATACCTTAATTGGGTTTACATGTATTTGGGTTGATGAATTCTATCAGATAGTATAATGAGACAAAAGAATTGTCAGTATCCTGTGAGTCTTATATGCCTTTTTCCCTTGAAGGCTTTTATAATTTATACATTTGCTCTTTATTTCAGTTCCTGAATATTTTACTGCCTCTTTATGAGTCTTAATTTCATTTTTCTTTATAAAATAACAAAATTTAAAATTGCCAGTAAAAAGCAAATGCATACATTGAAAAGTAATCTAAAATGGTAAGAGTTGAGTGGGATTTTATTTTTTCCTGTCTCATGTTGTGCAGAACTATCAATTTTGTCTTTATTTCAGGTATTTAGCTTATTCTTGTTCATAGCATAGCTTCAGTCATATGGTACTTCCTTCGAAGTTTTGACAAAGCAGTTAGAAGAGTGAGTAAAACTGCAAATTAATTGAATGGATAAACTTGGGTCTAATGCTTCTTTAGCTGTCATTTGCTTGTTTTGTTCTGCTTAATTTAGTTGCTTTTCAGCTCATAAACTTCAAAGTCAACCCTAAGTTGAGCTTGAGGAGAATTCATACGGTACAGGCAGGCCTGATTAGCCCCAGAACTGTGAACAAATCTAGTATCTACACAGTTTGCACAACTGTAGTGAAGATGTAAATATTTATTTTTTGTCTTCCATGTTTGAGCTCGAAAGATTAATCTATAGTAAGAAATTCAGGAGGTTGCTAACATTCAATATATAAAATCACCATTTTTAAGATCTAAAATAAGGCATCTGTCTGAAGGGAAGGTAAATTAGAGTAGCTTGTGATTTATAGTAGCTTGACTCATCAGTAGTAATCACAACTAAAAATGATATTTTGTTTCACTACTGTGGAGTATTTATAATAGATTTTCCCAAGTGGGTTTTAAGAACAATGTATCTGTTTATTCAAGACTACTAATTTATAGTGTGCCATGCCATAAGCACTGCTGTTGTTTGCTGGCTGGTCAGATATATAATGAACTCAGCTTATTTCTGGATGGTAGATCATAAAATCTTAAACTTCCAATTTACATCTCAGTTGTAAAGCTCTGGTCTCCTTAAATCATATGGAAATGAACTCTAAACCTTATAGAAGTCTGCAGCGATGGTCTTTCCTCATGCTATTTCCTGTTTCTTCAGTCTATGTTACATAGAATTCTTCCTCGGTCTAGTTTTCTTTGTTCCCTTTGACTGTGTCAAATCAGAGCATGTCACTGCCATTTTGCTATCCCACACTAAAGCACTTTCCTTACTAATTATTACATCTAAATTGCTTGTTGCTCACCAACATCTGCTGCTCAGTTTCTCAGCTGAAAATACAGGGTATAATACTCTATCTTATGTTTTTTTTTTTCCTCTTTCTTTCTTTAAAATATGTCCTGGCTACTAAAAACTGCAGGTGTTTTGGTATTTCAGATCTAAGCAATGTATCCCCATACACACTCTTAGAATCTGTTTCTTACAAACACCATTTTAAAATTTCTCTCATGCAACATGAAAGAGAGTGCTGATGGCTGCAGTTGCGATAGTCATTAATAAAAACGGGATAATACACATAAATCCTAAGAGAAACACATTTTTTATTCTGGAGTTTGATAGGAAGAGTAGAAAACAAAGGGCAGAAGGTTGCAACAGAAGGAGTATTTCTTTGGAGCTCGTGTATTTTATGTCTTGGATGAATGGTATGGCCACTCTTTGAACACGGAAGATGTGTAGAACTGTGACAACACTTGTAGTAGCAGGACTTTCAGGTGACAAAGTCGTCCTTTCTCAGAACCTGCTCTGCTTGCTCTGATGGGAGTCCAGCATGGAATTTCCCTTTGATGTTCCCTGTAAGGAGGTGCCACTGATGGTGGCGTCCAGAGACTCGCCAGCACAGGCAGCTGTGGCTCAGAAAGATACTAGCCTAGTGTTAACGTGCCATTGGTAAGGCTATTGCCATGGAGGTTTTGATGCTGTTGGAAGGGTGCTGATGTGCTGAGGAGCTTGGGAGAACATGGGCGTTTCTGGTAGTTATATTCTAGAAGGAATGTATAGGATATGAATAGCAATTTTCTTTGTACCTTGTAGATTAACTAATAATAAAGTCAAGCCGTTTGAAAAGATCTGCAATTCCAGGATCATTACAAATTTAGGAAAGTTTGTTTAGAAAGAACAAAGAAACCTTTGCTCCTTGATCGTTATGAGCATTAGTGGATTTGACGTAATGAATTTAAAGAGTTTGTAGTAGTGCAGGGTGGTGCAAGTATGATGACAGAAAATTACATCTGTGTATTCCAGCGGTGACCATTTTTCACAGTTGTTGTCGTTTTGCTGAATTTATTTCAGTCATGAAAGAAAAAGAAATATTTTAGATTTTTTTATCTTGAAATATTTTCACATTATAGCACTTTTTTGTCCCTCTTCAAAGTATTTAGCAACCTCTAAATAAGATTGTATTGGGTCTGGCTGAGATGGAGTTAATAGTCCCCATAGCAGCCCTCATAGAACTGTGCTCTGCATTAGTAGCTAGAGAGGTGTTGATAACACACCAGTGTTTTGGCTACTGCTGAGCAGCACTGGCACAGCATCAAGGCTGTCTCCCCAACATTTTTGCCCCCTCCCTCAATGGCAGGCTGGGGCAGGGCAAGATCTTGGGAGGGGACATAACCAGGACAGCTGACCTAAACTAACCAAACAGATATTCCATACCATATGACGTCAGCCCAGATATAAAAGCTAAGTAAAGGGAGGCGGAAGGGAAGGCATTTTTTGTCTTCCGGAGCAACCACCACGCGTACTGAAGCCCTGCTTCCCAGGAAGTGGCCAGACATCGCCTGCTGATGGGAAGTAGAGAATAATATCATTTGTTTTTCTTTGCTTTCGCGCGCGACCTTTGCTTTCATTTTATTAAACTGTCCTTATCTTGACCCACGAGCCTTTTGTTATATTTTCTCCCCCCTGTCCAGCTAAGAAGGGGGAGTGATAGAGCGGCTTTGGTGGACACCTGGCACCCAGCCAGGGTCAACCCACCACAGTCCTTTTTGGCGCCCAACGTGGGGCAACGAGGCAGAAGAAGTGTTTGAGAAGGGAAAAAGAATAATTCAGATTCTTCTGAAAGCTGGTTTCGCCATAAAGAAAAGCAAGGTCAAGGGACCTGCACAGGAGATTCAGTTCTTGGGAATAAAATGGCAGGATGGACGCCGTCATGTCCCTATGGATGTGGTCAACAAGATAGCAACTATGTCTCCACCAGCTAACAAGAAGGAAACACAAGCTTTCCTAGGCCTTGTGGGGTTCTGGAGAATGCATATTCCAGGTTATAGTCAGCTTGTGAGCCCTCTCTATCGAGTAACGCGGAAAAAGAACTATTTTGAATGGGGCCCTGAACAACAACAAGCCTTTGAGCATATCAGACAGGAAATAGCTCGTGCAGTAGCTCTCGGGCCTGTCCGGACAGGACCAGATGTACAAAATGTACTCTACACTGCAGCTGGGGAGCATGGTCTTAACTGGAGCCTCTGGCAGAAAACTCCAGGAGAAACCCGAGGTCGACCATTAGGGTTTTGGAGCCGGGAGTACCGAGGATCAGAAGCCCACTACACCCCGACTGAAAAAGAAATACTAGCAGCATACGAGGGGGTTCGAGCCGCTTCCGAAGTTGTTGGTACAGAAGCGTATCTCCTCTTGGCACCACGATTGCCTGTACTACACTGGATGTTCAAAGGAAACATCCCCTCTGCACATCATGCAACCAGTGCTACATGGAGTAAGTGGATAGCATTGATTACGCAACGGGCTCGACTGGGAAAATCTAACCGCCCAGGAATTCTGGAAGAGATCATGGACTGGCCAGAAGGCAGAGATTTTGGAGCAACGCCTGAGGAGGTACCTCGTGCCCAAGAGGCACCACTATATAATGAGTTATCAGAAGACGAAAGGTGTTATGCTTTGTTTACTGATGGATCCTGTCGTGTGGTAGGGAACCATCGAAAGTGGAAAGCTGCTGTGTGGAGTCCCACACGACAAGTCATTGAGGCCACTGAAGGAGAAGGCGAGTCAAGTCAGTTTGCAGAAGTGAAAGCCATCCAACTAGCCCTAGACATTGCTGAACGAGAAAAGTGGCCGGTACTCTACCTCTATACCGACTCTTGGATGGTGGCTAATGCCCTATGGGGGTGGCTACAGCAATGGAAGAAGACCAATTGGCAACGCAGGGGTAAACCCATCTGGGCAGCAGCATTGTGGCAGGACATTGCTGCCTGTGTAGAACACATGACTTTAAAGGTACGTCATGTAGATGCTCACATGCCCAAAAGCCTCTGTGAATCACATTTTTAAGAACTATCATTAAAATCTACATTCATCACACAAAATCTTCACTCACATCAACAAAAAGAATTCCCACACCGAAATCAGAATAATATCATCACAAAACCAACAAAAGGTGAGCAATTTACACACAATCCACCCCTCGTCCCTTCACCACAATTACAACAATAAAATTCCCCACTCGTCATGCAGCTCTTAACTCTCTAGCTGCGTTCAGTCCATGTTTTGCCCGTAACCTCTCTCAGTTACTATCCTTATCTCGAATTCCTCACACTCCCCGGCATCTCCACCAAAAAGACTGTGATGGGTTGACCCTGGCTGGTTGCCAGGTGCCCACCAAAGCCGTTCTATCACTCCCCCTCCTCAGCTGGACAGGGGAGAGAAAATATAACAAAGAGCTTGTGGGTCGAGATAAGGACAGGAGAGATATCACTCATCGCTTACCGTCACGGGCAAAACAGACTCAACTTGGGGAAATTAACTCACTTTATTACAAATCAACCAGAGTAGGGTAATGAGAAAAAAACCGAATCTCAGAACACCTTCCCTCCACCCCTCCCTTCTTCCCGGGCACAACTTCACTCCCGGCTTCTCTACCAACCCCCCCAGCGGCACAGGGGGAACGGGGATGGGGTTTACGGTCAGTTCATCACACGTTGTTTTCTGCCGCTTCATCCTCCTCAGGGGGAGGACTCATCACACTCTTCCCTGCTCCAACGTGGGGTCCCACCCACGGGAGACAGTCCTCCACGAACTTCTCCAACGTGGGCCCTTCCCACGGGCTGCAGTTCTTCACGAACTGCTCCAGCATGGGTCCTTTCCACGGTGTGCAGTCCTTCAGGAGCACACTGCTCCAGCGTGGGTCCCCCACGGGGTCACAAGTCCTGCCAGAAAACCTGCTCCATGGGCTCCTCTCTCCACAGATCCGCAGGTCCTGCCAGGAACCTGCTCCAGCGCAGGGTTCCCACGGGGTCACAGCCTCCTTTGGGAAACCCACCTGCTCCGGCGTGGGGTCCTCCATGGGCTACAGGTGGATATCTGCTCCACCATGGACCTCCATGGACTGCAGGGGGACAGCCTGCCTCACCATGGTCTTCACCACGGGCCGCAGGGGAATCTCTGCTCCGGCGCCTGGAGCATCTCCTCCCCCTCCTTCTTCACTGACCTTGGTGTCCACAGGATTGTTTCTCTTACATGTTCTCACTCCTCTCTCCGGCTGCCGAATCTGCCTATCCCAACTTTTTTCCTTCTTAAAAATGTTATCACAGAGGCGTTACCGCTATCGCTGATTGGCTCGGCCTTGGCCGGCGGCAGGTCCATCTTAGAGCCGGCTGGTATTGGCTCTCTCTCGAACACAGGGGAAACTTCCAGCAACTTCTTACAGAAGCCACCCCTGTAACCCCCCCCGCTACCAAAACCTTGCCAGCAAAACCAATACAAAAATACATTGACATTTTAAAATCTAAATACTTTTTTGTTTAAAAAAAATCTAATAGTTTATTTTCTTGCCAGAATATTCTCTAATTCTTCCAGTGTAATAAACCCCTTATTGGAAGTTACGTGGGTGAAACCAAACAGCTTTCCTGTAGAATAAAATCACAGAAACAAACACTAGAAACCATTTACCATTGGGAAAATGTCCTTTTTTTTTTTTTTTCTTTCCCTAAAGACCATCATTCATCCTTGACCTCTTAGACACAATTATCAAAGAAAATACACAAAAACAGCTTTAGAAAAGAAACGTTCCTAGGCTCTTTCCTACGTATCCTGGGAGCTAATACTTAGTCCTTCAGTCATTACTAAAAAATGATTAACTTGACAGAGGGAGCAGGAAAAGAACTGGTTTTAAAGAAAGCTCTGTTCCACAGGTTTCAATAACAGGAGAGAAAAAAATTTAGCTTTCCTGCCCCCTGTCCCACAGCTGTTTACTGAGAAAATCGGTTAGATTGCCTAATGGATAAACAGAATTAGGTTAAAGGAAAGGTTGGGTTCCTCTGCCAGCAAAGCTAGTTTCCTTTCCCCACTGAGAGTTATCACACTCTGTTGTGCCGTTTCAAGCATTGCTATTACCAGAAACTAACTCAGATCTGTCTAAATGATCCAGTTTAAAAAGAAAACAGAAAAAGGTTTTTAAGCGATGGAAGTTGAATGGGGAATTTCACCAAGAAGTTTTGGGTCAGCGCATGGCCACGTAACCAGAGCATGAAGAAACTACAGCATTTGTGGGGAGAAAGAAATAAGCAGATACGTGGTTGCTGGTGCTGAAAGAAATTGTCCCCAACTTGTACTTGCTGGGTACGTTGGCAATTCTGGGCCAGAACTACAGAAGCAGCAGGGAGGCCGATGGCCTGGGTGCTCTCGCCCAGCCTCCCCAGTGATCTGAAACCAGCATTGCTGCCTAACTGAATCCTGCGTTTTTTGAAATCCAGAGGCTGTATTCAGGTCCAACAATGAGGAGAACGGTGGACCCCCCTTCCCCTCTTTTTTTTGGATTGGTAGTTTTCTAAACGAAATGTCTAATTGCTTCGTATTAACTTGGAGCAATGGCTTATTGATATAGGAGCCATTTCGCGGCCTGGGGTGGGTGGCAGGGCGACAGGGTAGAAGGAGGTGGAGCCGCCCTGCTCATTAGTCGGGCAGTGGTGGCATTGGGGCAGCGGGTGTTAGGCCCTGGGGTTGGGGCTGTGGCGGGGGTGCACATGCAGCGGCTGCTGCCCTAGGCCTTGGAAGTTCTTGGGGTGAGCCCGAGCCAGACGGTGAGGCCAGGGCCTCTGTGGCCCCAAATGCCGGGGTGAGCCCCAAAGCCTGAATGGTGAGTGTATGGATGAGACTTAGCAAAATGTTGGGACGCAGAAATAGAGGGGATGAGAAATAAGAACTCCCTGGCCCTCAGATAGGAGGCCTGAATGTGGGGTTGTGCCCTTCCACACCAGGGTTGTGGTGGAAAAAGTGTGGAAACCAGAGGAGGAGAAGTATGACCTGGGAAACGACGAAATTGCTCCCAATTGGGCATCAAGGCTCTGGAGACCTCTGATCTTCCTCCTCCCAGGGTGGTGGGGACTTGTTCCCTGTGCGGGGTGAGGAGTCCCCAGACAGTTACTAAAGAAGAACAGGAGGAGGAGGGTGGATGGATCCTTCTCAGCGACTGTGGGTGAGGGAGCGGGACAGGGTGGTAAGGCCTGCTGAGGCATCTTCCCCCTCCTCCCCTCCCATGCCAGGAGGGTGCAGTCTGAGAAGGGTGTGCAAATGACAAAGAGGGGAAAAGGAGCAGTTGTGATCTTGCTGTGGTGGTGGGAGCGGCAGAGTCAGAGGGATGGTGCTGGAAGTGCTCCAGCTACAGTGCAAACTGCAAACAAAATGGTGCTGAGTTGTGGATGATGCTGTGTGGGGAAAGCTAGGATGATGTAGAACACCACAGCTGGAAATGGAGTAAACCTGTCTGCGCAGCTTATCCAGTGCAAAAAAACCTGTGTTAGTTTGTCAGGTGAGCGAATTGCCAACATGTGCTGATCATGTCAGCAATGATACCTATTTTGGCCTGCAGGAGCAGGGGGTGGAGTTTGTAATAGCTAAAAGTTCAGACTGTGATGATGTTAACCCCTGTAATCTGAACTTATATACACTTTGTACATTGTTAATTGCTGTTTTCTGGCCCCACGGTCAAGGACAGTGTTTAATAAATGCATATTAAGATTGTGATGGTGTCGAAAGTAGAGTTTATAAAGGATGTATGTTCAAACAGTTCTTAAAATATGTATTTTACAGAGGTGAGGGGTGCAATGTATTGGACATAATTGACAGAGTGGGTGACAGGGGACTTGCATTGGTGGCCTGTGCAGGAGGAGGCAGTGAACTGCCCTGTGCCAGTCCCAGCTGGCTCTTAAACTGGAGTAAACACCCCATCACCTCCCAAAACTTCAGCCAGTCAGGGAGCCTGTAGTGCACCTGCTCAGACAGGCTGAAGAAAAAGTGGCAGCCACCAGTGGCAGGAGACGTGTGGAGAGGCTCCTAGTGAGACACACTGAGTAGATACTCGGAAAGATGCTCTCAGAGACACATGAGAGAGAGATTTCAGGGTTATATGAGAGACTCCTGGGGTACACAAATGAGAAGCCAAAAGTTTCAAGAAAAGAGAAACTGAAGGAGTCATCCAGCGGACCCAGCGGTTCTACCCCTGGGCTGCACATAGCCAGAGCCTCTATGCTGACCCACTTCCATTTCCTCCTAGACTGTGCTGTCTCTCCTGTGGGACACGGAGGTCATGCAATTTATAAAACTGCACATATATCTGTGATTAAAGTGGTTTTGTATCTGAGTCCACTTAGTGTCCACTCTGTCAATGTGGTCTTAAACCATGACAGTGCATGTTTGAATAAGAGGTAGTAGTAGTTTCTCAAGGTAGTTAAGGACACTTCTGTCATATGCTGTTGGACAGGAAGGTATTAAAAGCCTTCAGAATAAGTAGTTGGTGAACATTGGGTACCTCCTGTGATAAATGGTAGCTTGTTAAAACATACCGGATACCTTTAAATAGGCAGAGATGCTACATAATGGGGAAGGAGAGAGGTGAACAGAACTGAAAATTACCAGCAGCAAGGCAGTCATAGGTAGACAGGATTTCATAGCATCAGTGAAGTTAGTTTAAATGGAGGAGTAATGACAATGTGAATGAAAAGAAAAATGTTGAAGTAGCTTTCCTAACCGACCACAATAGACCTGAAGGAAGAGAGATTGTAGTGGTGGATTTCAAATTATCTATAAGCATTTATGGCTTGAAGACATACTTAGCTGGCTGTTTCTGTATTAATTCTTGCTGTGTTGCTCATGAGAAGTTAAACTAAATTCAAAGCTTTGGTAGGATTTCATGCAAGTTGTTGCAAAATCATAAAAATGATGGTACTTCATAATTTTTTGAAGTTTTCCAATCTACCTCACTCTACAATGTAGATTCTAGCACAGTGAGCTCCAGTGGTTTATGCCTACAGCTCTAAATCAAAGGATACTTTGTTTTATTTTTTTCATAAGGTGAACTCTGGTGAAAAGTGAAAAATTTTGTAGTCTTGGTTGAGGACCCAGTAATCCACACAAGCATTGAACAGCTTGTAGGAACAAAGTTTCAGTTGTCCCAGGAATCCGTATATTCCATAGTTCAAGTAGTTGAAAGAACTTGTGGTTGCTCTGTTGCTGGCATTATTCAAGTTACGTTGCTTAAGAGAATGTTTACCATTTTAAGGGTAGATTGTTTGCAAACATATGTGTCTCCTAGTTTATACACTTTATAAACAGAAGGTGCCACTACTTCTTCAGACATTCTTTGAGCTTCAAGACGCTTTATACTGTTGACAAAATCTCATGGTACATTTGTCATTGTTGGCTGGCTATTAGAAAAGAAAGTGGAAGACAAAATGACACTAGCCCATTTGTGTAGATAAAAAATCAGTGTAGAGTGAGGAATATAAAAACTGCCTTTGAGTTTATACTTTCAAAGAAAAATTGTGTACACATGTCCATTTTTACAAGTGGTGTTACACGCACACTGGACAAAGTTTAAAAGATAACTTGAATCATACCAAGATATATACAAACAGGGATCTTGGATTTTTGTTGCAAGATTTGGCTTTTGACCTTACTTGACTGAAAAGATTTAGTTTATAGTCATCCAAGGAGAGGAAATGACAAGGCTGTGGTAGAAGATGGTGTCAAATCTCTTGGATTTTATTAATACTAAAGACCATTTTACAACTAAACAGTCTACCTAACTTGTTGGTTGTATGTAGTCTTTCTTCTTTGATTTGCAAAATGTATGATTTGAACAATGCTATGAACTTATCTCAAACAATTTCTTTTTTGTGTTCTAGGTAAGAGAATATCAGGTTTCTCACTATAATCAGACTACATCAAGGTAACAGATTTCAGCTATCTGAAGCCTATGATGGGACTATAATTGTGTGTGCATGTATGTGGACATCAGATTCTCTTGCATAAGAAAAATTTCTGAATCAGTAATAGATTTTATTTCCAAAGGAAAAGTAGCCATTTTTTGCAAATTTTTAGTAAACCTTGAAAATCTAATAGAAATAATTATGTTCTGTGCTGCAGTCTCATTAGGTTATGTTCTACTTTTCTTCTGTGAAAACTATTAAATTAGTGTTGTTACCATACTGGATGTATTTTGTATGTCTATATGTTTGCAGTGTAAGACTAAGTCAATATGGTCACTTTGTGAAGTGATTTAAAAAATAAAGGAAAAAAGGGGAAAAAAATAGTTTGATACAAATAGTAAAAAAAGTATGGAGTTGAATAGGTACTTGACAGTATTAAAGTGGAAAGATTCTGAAATACCAGTGTGCCAGAAGGATACATCATACTCGCTTTGGCTTGTAGATAGTATATGCAGGCCAACATTTTGCTAAAAAGTGGGATTGGCACAGCTTGCAATGCTGAGACTAATGTGCTCAAGTATCCAAAATATTTATATTACCACAAGTTATAATCTACTAAGTCTCCAAAAAAAAAAAAAAAAGTTAGAAAAAGAAATACCAGATTCTTTCTTGTGTTCCTTAGTGTTTTCTGTGCTAAAACAGGTCTTCATCCAGCTTGGTTTTTTTCTTTGGTTTTAAGTTAATACTGAATATGGACAACTTAAAAAAAAAAAAAAAAAAAAAAGGTGTTTTCCTTTTACAACCTTGGTGTTAGTTAAGATTTATGGATATGACTCCTGTTAGAGTCTTGTATTTTGAACAGACAACTATACCTCATTTATCAATCTGGTTATTGAAGTAAAATACAGTGGATTCCTTGTGATTAAGCAGTCAGCAGTAGTTTCAGCCAAGATTCAGTACTAGAATATCTGCCACTTATAGCTTTCTAAGATTTTCCTGGAAAATTTAATTAAAATTTATACCTATTTTTCCCCTCACATATAATAATCTGTAGTTTTGCAGTCCTTGATATGGTAGTTTTCCAGCAAGGGTAGTATGTAGCATCTTGAAAACAATCAGAACATTTATAGAAGCCTTTCTTTCATTGATTGCATCCCATCTTTAAAATACAACTTTAAAAAAAATGGCAGTGCTGGTGTATCCTTGATAATGTTGTATTCATATTTCAGCAACTGAGATTTTTTGTTGCCAGTGTCTGGACTGTTGGATACTGGGATACATAAAATCCTACAGCTACACAAAGGCAAATAAATAGCATAAATCCTTTACTGCTAGACAGAATGCCGTGGTTAGTTTAAATGGCTTTTTAAAGATAGGGTTTGGTGATACATCCAGAGATTTCAAGATTATTTAGCTAAAGTAGAAATCACCCAGAGTTCTTTCATGAATGACATTGGGATGGGTGTGTCTTTTATTGTCCAGCTGCATTTTGAATGCCTTGTCAGTGCCATTAGATGAGCATAAGATTAATAGTTATTTGATATAGCAACATCTGTTGTTCTGTGATGTACTTCCAGCAGATGCTCTTACTTTAAATGTAATATGCTATTTGTTTTAATCTTGGAGCACATTACCTGTAGCAGATGAATGGTGGTAAAGTTGCAGTGCAGGTTTTGAATCCATGAATCGTGTATGTCTGGTCAAATTGATATCTCCAAATTGTGCAGAACATCATTAAGTTTAAAAAGGATGGCAGTTGGAACAGTTTCTGATTTATTCCACAAATTGGCATACAGAATTCTTCTGACTGTCGGGGAATTTGTCCTTTTTCTCTTTTTTCCTTCTCTTCCTTCCATCTCTCCCAGCCCCCAGTAGCCATCCTTTTTTGTTCCTGGTGAATTAATGAAACTGCATGGACATGTATCTTATCAGAACTAGAAGACTGTTCCCAAAGTTTGTCACTGTTTTTACCTGTCACACCATATGAAGAGTTGTAATAAGAAAAATGTCCAGCGATGAAATCTGTAACTTAATTGACTTTGCATGTATAACGTGCTGGCAAATGGTCTAGACAAAGATTATTTTAAGACAGTCAGTATTTCCTACTTTATATAAGTATGTGATAGTATTTAAGATAAATAAAATGGTGATATCATCAAGTATTTCTGTAGTCAAAGGAAAAGTTTTCATAAAAAATGCTCCTTTTCTAGCAGGAATATTAGAACCAGAATATTGTACAATGCAATGCTCTTAAATATGTTTACACAGCACAAACCATATTTCCTGGTATTAATAACTCCACTTGTAAGTACTATTTACTTCTTTCAAGGAGTGGCATGCTATTACTTGCATGCAAATCCAGGTTTCTGTTACAAAGCTACAGCAATCACGAGAATCTCATAATGACAGCATCTGCTGAATGCTGTTAAAATTCTTCGTACAAACACAGACAAAAAATTTGGGTAACTGTAGATATTTACTTGCATATTGCTGGCTATTCAACCAGTGTGCAACCTGAAGTTACTTTTCTGTTTAAGTTTTTTTAATAACTGAAAGAATGTCTAGCATTAATAACTCTGCATGTTTATGTTTTACCCGAAGAGAACACAGGAAGTTATATAAGGCAATGTAGTAGTTCCTTTTCCTGTCTCTGTCTTCACCCTGAAGTCTCAAGTCAGTGCGTTTGCAATACCTGTTTTGAGAATTTTGTCTTCCTTAGGGTTCTGTGGAGAACTACAAAATTCTAGAATTTCTTTGACTGTGGGAGAGCTCACTCCAGGCTTCATGTGGGGATTTTTTTGACACACATTAACTCTGCTTCTCCATCAAGTACCTATGCATTTTAAGTAATAAAGTCTAGCTCCTTGGGATAAGTAGTGGTCTGCCATACCTATTGTCGTGGTTTAACCCCAGCCGACAACTAAGCACCACACAGCCCAGCCGCTGACTCACTCGCCCCCAGCAGGATGGGGGGAGAGAATTAGAAGGGTAGAAGTGAGAAAACTTGTGGGTTGAGACAAAGAGTTTAATAATTGAAATATAATAATAATATAATAAAAAGGAAAATAACAGAGAGAAATAAAACCCAAGAAAGACACGTGATGCAAATGAAAATAATAGCTCACCACCAACTGACTGATGTCCAGCCAGTCCCTGAGCAGCGGCCCCTCTGTAATCTCCACCCTAGTTTTATTGCTGAGCATGACAGCATATGGTCTGGAATATCCCTTTGGTCAGTTGGGGTCAGCTGTCCTGGCTGTGTCCCCTCCCAACCTCTTGTGCACCCCCAGCCTACTCACTGGTGGGGCAGGGTGAGAAGCAGAAAAGGCCTTGGCTCTGTGTAAGCACTGCTTAGCAATAATGAAAACATCCCTGTATTATCAACACTGTTTCCAGAACAAATCCAAAACATAGCCCCTGACCAGCTACTGTGAAGAAAATTAACTCTATCCTAGCCAAAACCAGCACACTTATATTGAAAGAGACATTATCAAAGTTCTTAAGAGATATATTTCTTTGGGTCCGTTAAGATTAATAGAGGTTTCTGAGCAGTTTGATGAAATAGCTAATCATAAACATATTAATGCAGTGTAGTGTTATATAAAGCTACATAATGCTCAGCCAAAACTAGTCTGGATAATTTGTGACAATGGCTATTACAATCCATTAGCCATAATTTCCAAGGCAATTTTCAGTCAGTTTTAAGTTGTGACAACAGTGTGTGCTGTAAATTATTGTATGAATTGCAGAGATTCTTGGTTTTTCATATCATTTTCACGTACAACTACAACGTTATAAGCAGGCTTTTTATATGTGAGGTTACATTAGGGCAAATTGGATTTTTGTCTCTACCTATTGTGAATGGAGGTATGGTCTCTTTGTGATAAAAACGGGTAGGGATAATGGATAATCCCTCCTTTTACTTCTGCATCCCTAGTCTAGCAAAAAGTAATTGAACAGAGGACTTGACTTCTCCAGTAAAATAAAATGCCTTCAGTCTATGAGCTTTCTTGCCAGTGCAGGGATTAAATGAAATTTAGGACTATAAGTGGATTTATCAGGGTAAAAGCATACTGATTTTTTTTTTCTCTGTAAATTCTCTAATGCCATGAATGAGGAAGGAGTTGTGCAGAAACACTAATATAAAATTAAGTTGTTAAAGCAAACACTTGTATTAAATATGCACGTGGAATCAAAAGAGTATGTGGAAAACGTATTTTTTGCAAACTTTCTTTTTGTACTTCATTTTTCAGAATTTAACATTCTTATATGATAGTTTGTATGCATATTTCTTAAATCAATTGCCAAATTCAAGACTTCCCTACAGCAGATGAACAATTAAAAATGGAAGAACAAAGTTCCAAATTGCCTATGATGTCATGTACAATGAGAAAAAAAAATTAATTATATCCTTCAAAAGTATATTTAGTAATTATTATGTGGCTTTAATAAATAATTACTCCTTCCCTTATGCAATGTAGGATCTTCTGTAGTTCCGATGTAAATAATATTATTAGGATATGAAAGTGAAAATACATTTTTCATAGAATTCGTATGTTGTACAGTTACTTACGCTGTGGCTTTATATGCTGTGACAGACGGCAATCTGAAATGATTTACCTACTCCTTAGATTGCTGGCAAAGTAACTCAAAATCCTCCTTCAGATTTCCTCCAAAACCAATGCCACATTGCATTGTCCTTGACACAGGACACATTACTATCTCATATTTTAGCTTATAATGACAGACCATAAAATCTTAATGAATGTACACACAAATCAATAGCAAGCTGACACAAAGCTCGTTTCTATAGTAATCAAATTATTCAGAAGAAAAGCCAGCAAAATTACTCTACTGTTGTGATAATAATTAAAGAAAAATTTATTACTTTGCAAATCATACAATTTTAGTAGAAATAAAGTTAGAAAGCTAAACCAAAACTGTTTTCATATCAATCAAACACCAATTAATTTTTAACTAGATTATTTAACAAGAAACTTTCAAAATTAAGCTGCTATTAATGCATTAAAAAGTAAATGCAAATATGTTGCTTTCCAGATCATCGGGTTTCAAACCAAAAAGCAAGTTCTGGTGGAACACAGTCAACTAACTTTTCCTCATCTGAGTCATTCAAATTTTCATCAGTGCTCTTTTTGTTCCCCTTGATTTGACTATTCAAAAATTCCATTGCTGTCACCCAGTCATAAAAGATACATTTTTTCTTTTTTTCTTCTTTTTTTTTTTTTTTTTGCATACTTGGTTTGACAAAGTTCAGTGTAGAAAACAACAGTGCTATAGTGTGTTCTAGCGCTCTTGCTACATTGAACAGCAGGTTGTTCTTAACACAGTCCTGCATAGGTGACACTAGTAATGAAGGCTTGGATTTCAGATGAAACAAGCCAAACATGTAATGTGGGTACATGTGATGGGGTTGCTAGTCCATGTTAAAGTCTGTGCTTGAACATTTTGTTGCTGGTTAAAGATCATTTGAGAAAGCATAATCACATTAATACCACACATTCATTTAACTGTGTGGATGTTCCCTTAAAGTCAACCATGTTGACTCCCTCCATGCAAGTCAATAATATAACTTACTTATTCCCATGGTTATTTATTCCATTCTAAAAATCATGATACCCAAGTTCCCTATACATTAGTAATGAGAAATTCTGTGGGAAAGTACTTTTGAAATAGTGGAAGAGAAAGTCTAGATTTTTTTTGGTCCACTTATAGATTTATTAAATACCAAAAAGGCTTATGTAGGCATTGATATTTATTGTCTCCTTCTCACCTATTAGTAAGTCATTGCCAAATGCCTTGCACTGTGTCAAAGTAGAGATATTAGAACTTCGGAAGGAATCCAAAAATAAGTATTTCCTGTGTGTCTGAAGGTTAAAAGAATACTCTTTAGTTAAAGGAATAATTTGTTATTCTTGGTTTTGTAAGTTGTTCTGTATTCAGTTAATGCTAACCCATCATCATCTTAGGCTTCTTCATCTTGCCACCAAATGTTTTGCCTGCCTTATGAAACTTGCAGTGCAGGAGAACTTAATGAATGAGTTTGATTTTTAACTATGAGTTTATGTCTCTTTGTAATGAATGAAGCTTAAATTCATGCCTAAATATAAATACACATTTAAGATCTGTTCCCTTAAGGAATTTGTTTTATTTTCTTGTACGTCCTTAATTGCTTACTCTTGGTAGCAGTAAGTGTTGATATAGTAAATTAGAGAACGCCAAGTTCAGTGAGGTTCCCATCATTATTTGGGATCTTCGGTGTTAGATCAATTAAAATAATTTGTAGATGAATACAGAAAATATTTTAGCAGTATTGTCTAAGGATGTTTTTCTTGACAATTATTGCTGTTCATGTGGAAGATGAGTTGGAGAATAAAATGAGTTGCAAACAAATAAGTGAATTAAACTGTATAAGAGACCCTTGAAACAAGTAAGTGAAATAAATGCTGAGACCCAACCCATAACTTTTTAATTTTATGCTTCAGTATGTAAGTCTACATACCCAGAGCTTTTGTTCCAGAATATTTTTGCTATTTTTGTTGAGTAACTGGCCAAATGTTTCAGTTATTGACCATAAATATATCAGGCTCCAGGAAAACCTACCAGTAATTCTTGTACTATTAGAAGAAAATCTGATGAGTTAATTGATTGCCATATTACCACTTGTAGTAGTAAAAGGGATTATTTTTCTTTCTTTTTTTTTTTTCTTCTTTCCTTTCTTTCTTCTCTTATGTCCCACTCTAAAAGTCACAGGAATACTCACTGCTGAAAACTCTTCTGCAAAACACTGTTCATTTCTCTTTGGAAAGAATTCTTCTGAAAAGAGCTCAGGTCCCAGCATAACATGAAATACCAGGGAGTTGGAACTTGGAAGGTGGCAACTATTCCTGAAAAAGAAAAATATGCTTTGGGAATTAATAGCAAATGCGCATTATGGTGCAAAAAAACCAAAATAGTTCCACCCTCTATCCACCTTCCTTCATTAAGTATTCTTCATTATTGCCAGGATGATCCTGGCACTGTGCAGCAGGCAGCACTGACAAAGGAGCGAATGGAAGTTCCTCAATGATTTTTCGGTTAATCAGTCTAATTACCTTTCACTCCATTGCAGTGGCAACATCAAGCTTGTGAGGGAAAACTCTTCAAGAAATATCCAGGTTTCTCCTATTGTATTTTGCATTCTTAATGCAGGCTCTGCTGCAACAATTAATTTTAACATACACTTAATCCCATTAAATTAAGTCCTTGAAGTCATAGAAGACCTGAGCCTGTGTTTAGGCTTAACCTGTTTTGATGCCCACTGAACCGATGGAGGTATGTACTGAAGAGATTTCCTGAATTAGGGTCTGGCAGTGAAGATGGAATTAAAACCTTTGCTTTATGAGTTATGAGCTTCAGTGGGTCAATATAAGATTATAGAATCATAGAATATCTCGAGTTGAAAGGGACCCATAAGGATCATCGAGTCCAACTCCCTGCTCCTTGCAGGTTTCATCCTGTCTGCTTCTCCCCTTATCATCTCAGAGGGTAAGTGTCTGGAAGATGAGGCAGTCTGCCATTGAGCTGCCACATTTTAAATTCAGCCACCAATAATTTAAGTTTACATTTTTACAGTAGACTTCTTGAATCACTAGAAATGATGAGGTAGAATTTTTAGAGAGGCCATACTATCTGTTCCAGGTTTGTCCACATTTATTTTTTATGGCCACATAGTAAAACTTCATATAACAGTCATTGGCTAATATGTCTGTAGATATGTTATTGATGTTTTATCTTTTTATATAGCTCTACAACCTTAATTAATATCTCCTGTTTTAGAGACAGCTCATAAAATTTTATTTCTTCCTTTTTACTTCTGTGGCCCTCACTGTTCTTGCTTCAGGGCAGATGTTTGCCTATTGCATCCTTAAATGTGTCGTTTTAATTTTGCTGTGATTCAATTTAGTAATAACAGGTGGAAGTGAAGTAAAGTTTTTGATAATGATGCAAACTGTCAGAGGCTGAAACCTGTTCACAGTAAACACAATTGCATATTCTGTGATATTCAGATGAAGTTGGAAGAGGGTTAATATATAACCCTGTAACCAGAGATCCTTCTCTTTATCATTACCTGGCCTTATCCGGACATTTAGTTATTTTTAACACTATTTTTGAACATTGATTTTATAGATGAGTAAAAAAGCCTGTGCCAGAAACCAAATGATTTGTTTTCTCCTGAGTGATGTATTAGATCCACATTTGTCCCCACGTGTAAAGTCTTTGTTTTGCTCCACGTCTTTTCATTCTCTTACTTCTAAGCATGTTTGCACAGGCACATACGGAATCCAAATAGCAATAATCTGTGTAAAGAAAGTACACCAAAATACCTCAGGTACTCTATTTAGATAGAATATGCATCTAAATGGATTTAGATCTAAGATGCACTTTGGCAAAGTGCCATGACTTTCAGACTTAACTGTAGGATGAATCAGCAAGGAAAAACAACCAAAGGTGGAGAAGGCAAAGAAATACAGATTGTCTTTTTGTGCATGCTGAATTTGGAAGGACATTTCAGTGTAATATGTGATGTTATTTGAAATGCAGAATGCTGCAATATAGTATGTTCTGTTAACAATTAGCATTACTAATACAGGCTCTTTATGTGACATCTTCTGTCCTCCGTATTTGATTCAGTGGTGGTCAGTTTATACATGTAGATGCAGGGAAGTCTACTTGGGAATCTCCCACCCAGCCTACTGGTCGCCCATCACACCATACCTTGCACTTCCATCCAGCAATCACATAGTTTTTCCCACGAGCAACTAAGGATGGTGCCAGATCCACAGTCGCCTTAGGAGAACAGCTCTGCAGCAGCACTTGCCCCGGTGCCTAACTGATATATAAACTAGTGTCTCTGAGACCCCAGTCTCCTGAGAGTGTTCAACTCCTCATAGCATAGACTGTTCTCCGCTTTTCCTCCAAGACTCCAAAATTCCCATTTCTTCTCTTTTTTTCCTCCTTAGCTTCCTTGGTGTATAAAATAAATCTCTGCCAAAACCTGGAGGATTTGCCATATCTGCAGCTGTCTTAAAAGAAGGTGTGAGCCTTTGGGAACAGTAGGAGACCTGAGTATGCAAGTCCATCGAAACAATAATGTTCTTTTTAAAGAGCTATATATGCATGACAATATGATAATTTGCTCTGTCATACACACGTAATTTGTGTATGTAAGTGTGTTTTCATAGACACTTAAATTACACAACTAGCTGTTGTCCCTTAGGGTGCTGCTTAAAACATTAATAATCCTTTTCATTTAAAAGCTTTTGAGAGAAAAATTTGTAGTTTAAGTAGTATATTTAATAAAATGACAATTTTGTTACCTTTGTGAGGCCTCTTATTCAATATAAAATCATAAATGCTATTTGTTGTCCAATTTATACACTTTTATATTTCTACAAAAAATCCTGGTAGATTTTTTGAATGCTATTGCTTCTGCCTGAAGTGCATAACATAAACAGCGTAGAAGGCCAAAATCCCATTTAGTGTTAATTGGCACAGCTTAAGTGAAGCTAGAGAATGAGTGGCAGCACCAGGTATGGCAAACCATTCTAATGAAGCAACTTGTTTTCAAGTGATCTGCATAAAGAATGGATGCATCGCTTGTGTTACTATCCACACAGTATTGCTGATGTTTTAAACTTTTCATTTAAAATTAAGTTGGGTATTATGAGCTTCAGGTCACTGATCAGTAGACAAAAATATGGCTCCTTAATTTATTGCCCTGAAAATGAAGTATACACAGGATTCTTCTGATGCTCCTTTATTGTATTTTAGTCAATAAACAGTGAGAAAGATGGTTACATGCTATCAATCTGTAAGTACAGTGTTCGCTGGGAAGCTGTCTTCATCTTGTAGTGTTTCTCAGTTGAGATTATTACCTGCAATTTGTGATTTATTAAAATAGTGGACAACTACAAGATAAGCATATATTAAGGTGAAAACTGCGCTATAATTACTGAAAAATTGTAAAGGATTTAGGTTATTCTTGTTTTCAGATATGTAATTCTGAAGAAAAGAACTTAGAGAACCTAACTTACTGGGACTTGCCATTGAGTACCTGATGGCTAAGTGCCTGTGGCGAATCTTCGCCACCCCCACCCCCAAAAAATAAAAACTGATTAAAAAATGGAGTGAAGTTCATTAAACTCCCTTAATGAATTTTCTCTTGAAAATAATAGAAAATATGATGTATCCTGAATATAATTATAGAAACATCTTGCATTTATAGAAACATCTTGCATTTATAGAAAATTTGCTTTGCTGCAATCAGAGGTTTCACTGGAGTAATTTTTTCATTAATCAAATTAGTGAAAACTTCAAGAGTTGGCTGATAATGTGGGGGGTTTTAGTAAATACCTTTGTTTGCCTTTAACAGAGGTCAGCTGTCTTGTCATCCTGATTTCCTGACTTGTTTGTTGTTGATGTTGGTTTTCATCTGTGATCTAAGGAACACCCTTCCATTTCTGGAAATACTGAAGAAATCAATTACTCACATGCAGAGCATTTAATGCATTGCAAGTCCTAGCTTTGGCAGTAGAACTTTTGTGGTTTACAAAGCAAAGAAGTTTTATACTTTGCTGCTTTTACTGCCAGTTTCTTTCTTTGGTTATGAAGTGCCCATGTGCACATGCAGAAGTGCACAGACATTTGCTCATCTGTGTTTTATTGGTGAGAGTCTGTCTTCTCCTGTGACAAATACTGACCTAAACCTGAAAAAGTGGCACTGTGTAAGAAGCTGGGTACTCTGTCCTGCTCTGAAGTGTGCATGTAAATTCAAGAACTCCTTTTTTGCACAACTGAATACTTTGCTTTTTTTTATAATACTAAGCTCTCATCCATTAAGTCATTTATTTCTCTGTTAAGGCTGGCACCAGGTGTTAATGATAAAAACAAACTGAAAGTGAGCAATCAAAGAAACATAGGTGCATGTAGCTTATGCAGCAACTTTGTTCTCTGGAAAAATGATGTGACTTTGTAACAGTAGATTTAGTGTGTCTGTTCAGTAAAACAAAGTGACTCCTGTAGTGAAAAGTCCTCTAATGGAAGTGAATGTTGTTTGTTCTTGAGGGCTCTTTGTTTTTCATTGTCAGTCTAAACTAATTCTTGAAGTATCCAGGATAAGGTGGTACTTATGAGCACCCTCTATGTGCATGTCTGTTACTGTGGAGGAGGGTAAGAAGGAAATATGAGTTTGCTTAATAAGGATGTTTACTTCATTTTCTCAGTGAGGCTTTTCTGTTGAAGAAAGTCTTGGAGGTTGAGCTGTTCAGACCTTGACAGGTTATATATCCCCTCAGCTCCCATTTAATTAATGGAAAAGAACTCTTAACAATATTTTGGTTTGAGAATCTTCACAAGAAAAGGTGACAGAAGCTAGGCTTATTATCCACCTTATCCTGTCTGTAATCTTTTATCTCGTCTGCCTGTCAAGCACAGATTCAGTGCCTCATCATTCCCCTTGCTGCATGCTACTGACCCACAGGGTCCTCTTCAGTCCTGATATAGGTCAATCAGTCATGGGATGGATTGCTGACTGCACTGCAAGAGGTTAAAATGTTTCCCAGGGTTCATTGGTAGGATGAGAGAAAGGAGGCAGGGGAAGTCTAAGGTAACATACATTAGTGCAGAATTTCACTCAAAGGGCTCTTTTAATTTAAATACCTCTATTAAGAGTTTAATAGAGTTGTAGCTTCTATCCCTGCTGTGCTGACATGTAACTATTTTCCTCCCTGTCCTTACTGTTTACACTCACTTCTTTCCACCAAATGTCTTCTTCCTTAGGATTAATAGAGATACACTTGAGTTGCTGTGTATCTCTTGTAGGAATTAAAATCATAATAGGAAATACTTTTGCTTTCAGAAGGAAGTGTGTGGAATAGTGATGCTTAAAAATGAAAGGAATTTGAAGTCTTCAAGGACAAGTCTGTGAGAGCAAGCAGTATGCAAAGTTGAGTACTTGTAGGAATAGGGTGGAAGCAGTAAAGACACAGGCAAAAAATAAACATTCCTCATACCTTCTTGAAGACAGAGCTGGTCAGCCCTCACTGAAAAGAAACCTGAAATGAAACTGAGCTTCACTGTGGAAGAGATAGCTGAAATAATAGGCACTGCAGAAAACACAACTTGGAGGTAATAGTGAGACTGTATGAAAATGTAGAGGCAGATGTTGACAGAGACATGTAAATTCTACAAAAGAAGTACAAAAGACCTAGTAAAGAAGCCTGGCAAAGTGTCACAGAAACAGTTGTAATGTTACTGTAAGCAGGTTAAAAGAATTCTTCAAATTAATATTTCCTGATAGGTTCATGCTTTCTCAAGACCAAAGCTAAGAATCCTATAGTATTCAGAAAAGAGTTTTTCCTACACTCTTTGTAAATAGCAATGATTTCTGTATCAAAGAAATTCTGATTCTGTCCTTAGCTTCCCCTCCAAGCAGAAACCATCTGTAAGACCCCAAGCATTAACTGGTAGTCTGGCTCAAATGGATAAGCAAATTCCTCAATGCTAGTACACTCAGTTACTATTTTCAAAGTTTATTTTAACTGCTGAATAATGTCATATGTGTGTGTGAATACATACACCCATAAAGTACCCTTAAAAAGCAGTTCTGTGTGGGAAACTGATTTTGGTCCCATTCCTGTAACCATTCTGGAGAGAGGATCTGTTACTCTTTGCACTAACGGTTACATTGAGAAGCAAGCATGGAATTCAACTTCCAAGTGCCTTCCCTAGTGTATCTAGCCACATTCTGAACAATTGTAAAAGAATGACAGGCTGGCATAGGGAATTCGAAGTCATTTGCTCCTGCACTGGCTTACATGTCTATGTAATGGTGCAGTATGATCAGGTAGATTATAGATTGGAGTAAGGGGTTACTCAACGTTTGCCAGTTCTCTGCCTTGTTTGAAACAGGATGTTATATATCCTTAAGGAGAATATACTCATTCTGTAAGTTTGGTGAGTCTTCATACTACTATATCAGTGGTGTCACTGGCCTACTGAGAAGTAGAAGCTACGGGCTAAAGTCCTCTTCTGCCAGCAGGAGGGAAGTGAGGGTTGCTTCTTTTTTAAGCAGAGGATTAGTGTGGCATATTGTAACATAGACTCAGGTCTTACTTTTAAGCAGCCTGTTAGCATAGACTGTATGCACAAGGAGTAGTGCATGCAGTTGCTACCAGAGGAAGTGAAGAAAATATGAAATTTGTTTTCAGATCTACAAGTAATGTTGAAAGTCCACATTTCCTGCAGGTAGCCTGCAGTTGTAGGCACTGCCTACTATTCCTCTGCCTAACGCGTGCTTTTTTTTTTTTTTTTTTTTTTTAATTTCCTTTTATACCTTTCTGTAGTATTTGATAGCTCTTTACTCAACTTTTCTTTTTCTTTCTAAGGGTAGAATTTTGACTTTTTATAAGTTATGCATCTATGTGAACTAAAATACCAATAATTCTTGAATTCCCGGTGCAAAGCCAAACCTGTGCAGTTAACACTATAGCTCAGCTCCAGCTGGCTAAAATTGCTGTATTTATGTGAATTCATACCATATGTTAGAGTTCCTGTTTTCCAGCTTTACGTTGCATTTTTAGTAAGTTCTAGCTCTCTTCAGTTCATAAGTAAGACTGTCCTTTCTTTTGTAGACAGGAGCATCAGTTACAAATTACAGTAGCTGAATCCTGTTACACTGTAAATCAATTGTAGGCAAATAGATTTTCAATTATTGACTAACCAAATCAGTTTATTTTATTTCACTGTATTGTTGCATACACTGGCAACATTGTTAGATAGGAATTAGCCTGTAGTCTTGAAACTCCTACTGTTTAATTTGTAAGTGCTACTTTCCCGTGGTATTTTTTAATGCAGCCTAGGCAGTGTTTTGTTCTTTGTTCTTATCAGTCGTGGTAGATCTGTTATTTGCCCTCTCTTTCTTTTCTATATGGAGCTCCATGTCATGGTTGCCTTACATTTCAGTAAGGCTGTAATTCTGCAGAGAGGCTAAGGGGTAAAATCCTGTCCCCTCCACGAGGTTTTTATTGATCTCTGTGGTATTCCATGTGTGAATAAGGATCTGCCTAACTCCTTTTACAGAATCAGACCTGGAGCTCACCCTTGGAATATAATTTGTCATTGTGAGTGAATTTCCCTTTTCTAGAAGGACAGATTAGAGGCTGCCTTTACAGCTGATATATAAGTAGTTCCGTAGGTCCCCTACAGAATGTTGCGGTGTGGTATCTTACATGCTGTGATCCATAGAGGGGGTAAACATTATTCACTTCCTCAATCCAAACTACTAAATTAGCTAGGGTTTCAGGCTTTTAAAAGCTATCTCTGTGATGGGTGTGTATATATATACACATATACGTTATAAAATGTAAGAAATGCAGTTCATGGTGTCCTCTGTTATTTGGAGTTCATTTTGTATTTACAGACTCTTGCATTTTAAATGCAAATGACTCATTATACTTTAGAAAAGGAATATATTAATTTGATTAATTTCTTACCTTATTTAAATCTTATGAAATGTCACCTGCCATTCAATCTACACACCAGTTATAACAAAACAGCAAACACTACAAAGAGATGAAGCATTAAATTTCTCCTAATCACAAGACAGATATGACAGGTCTCAGTTTATGCACACAGACATTGCTGAGTGTGCTGAAAATATGGAGATATTTTTTTCTCCCATCACAAAACTCATTAGAATAAAATCTTTGGTTTTAAATGTGTAGCTGAAAATGTTTGTTCCTGTGTCACAGAAAACAAACACAGAGTTCTATAAATTTTCTGGTGAGACTGTGAACTAGATTTGATTTTTTTTATAGAAAGAAGCAAAATATAAATGAAGTACAGAATATTGTGAAAGTTTGGGGGTTTGAGGTTTTTTTTATTAAGGTATGCTTTGCTGTGAGCTTTTAGAAATTTTGTTTCTGAAGCCTGATGTGTATTGAGAAGAAATAAATTCTTTCATGCCTTCATTACACAGAAAAGTATTGTATCCTCATATGTTCCCTGGGGCATCCAGTTGGTAGCCTGTCAGTTCCATTACTATAAGAAGGCTTCTCCCAGCTGTCATTAGCCATCCCTCCTGCTTTGCTGTGGAATGTCTGTATGAAACCTGTTGAATTTACCTTCTTTTCTGTGAAAGAAATGTATTTTTAAGTGTTAGTCCAGTATTTAGGGCTTAAAGATCTAGTCTCAGTTTCCCATACTCGTTTGAGACTGGGCAGATAAACTATTCTATGCCAAAGCTTTACTAAATATGACATAGATTAGAGCCTTCCTAGGAATTTTGTGAAACATAGCAATTTTTAATGTTTTCAAAAAAATTTGATTTTTCCTAATGCGAGTGATGTACAATTCTAATATAATAGTATTATTATTGTAATTGGTTCTTTACTCCATTGGAGGCTTGCAAATAGATTTCTTATGGTGTTAGGCCTCACTACTATCTCCTGTTGAAGACATTTGCATTTCTAAATTTTTCCTGAGACTGGTGAAGCACAACGTGAATTAGCATTTAAGCTTCATACATACATACATAAATTTCTGACCACATATAAAACATAGGTACTGACTGAAACATTCTCAGATTTTTTGAGAAAGTGATTCTAGGTTTATGAGTGCTTTGTGCATTATTTTTTTTCTGGAACAATTTACTTATGTCACAGAAACTAAGACAGGTTAGAATGACCTTGAGTAGAAAACATGTAATATTTTCTTAGTTAAATATGCATTTGAAAAAGTATATTTCAAAAACTATTCCATATGAGAGTAATGTCTAACGTCTACCTAGATTAATAGTTTTATTATTAATGGCTTTAGACTATATTATATCATTTAATTGATGTTTATAAATAGCTTCCTTCCCTGTGGTTATGAAATATAACATTTACCAAACTTCTTCTTTGATGGAATTTACATATGGCACATCATGATGATTAAAAGCCAGCCGTCTTTTCACAGCATGGCAAGAAATAGGATTTGATTTATCTTCATTGCTCGCCTACCACTTGCTGTGACCGTACTTTCGAAATTTTAATATTCTCATTTCTCAAAAGGAGCTTGTTATGTAAAGTATTATGTAAATATCTTTTATGCTTTGGTTTTGGTTTTCTAAGTAAAAAATAGTAGTTTTAATGTGATGAGAAAATAAAGCAGGAAGGTAGGAATGAAAAGTCTTCTTAGCCAAACAGATTTTTGTCAAAAGAAGCAGATTTCCACTTCAAAATCTGAAAGAATTTAAGTAGAGTGTAATATGAACAGTGTGTATTGACTCCCTTTCATATGAACTGTTTAGCAATTGATGAATGAATGGCTGGAAATGTCATTTCTAGATTTCCATTCCTAACCTTTTATAGATTAGTGCAAGCACAGTATGGTTTTCTAAGACAAACAACAGAGCACAAGCCTGTTGCATGTGGGCAGACAGATCTTTTCTGCCCTCCTTCCTCACGCTCCCCTCTCGCAACAGCATCCCCAGTAGTAAATATGGCGCAAGTTCCAGACCTCGGGCTAGTGAGGCTGTGATGTGATAATCTTTATGGGATGGAGATGCAACGGCATGTGTCTGGTACAACAAACTACATTCTGAAAGAGTAGGGATTGTGTATTCCTGTTGCATCTGCTCAGACTTCCAACACCCTCCATTTAATGCTGGCCTTCCCAACATAAGAGATTTGATCAAGGTATTCTTCAAAATTCTGTGCCATGCTGGGAAAGTCTAGTATAAACCTGTTGTCTGTCACCTTCTTAATTCTTTTTAAGCAATTAAGCACCTGCTGATTTACTGAGGTTACACTAGGATTTTAACTTTGATTTTTCTCCATATTTTAGCTTAGTTCTTTTTTTCTGTTGTTCAGTTCAACAAGGGAGCTAAATCTAATTTGACTGTCCTCCTTTCCCCTCCTTGTGAGACAGCCTGTGTCTACTAAACACCTGTTTCTTAGTAGAATGAAAACAAAGACAAATTAAATGTACTCAGTGCTATGGTTTAGAAAACTGAATACAAAACCAAGTACCAAATTCAAATAGAATATTGACTAAAACTACGCACAACGGAGAATTAACTAATACCTGTACCAAACATTTGAAACAGGAGGTGCACAGTAGGTAGTTCATATCAAATACAGTGAACACACAGATAGACTGGGATTTTTTATTTTTTTTTTTATTGGATGGTGTGGGTTTTTTAAAAGCATATGTCTACGTCCTAAAAAGTTTGCAAGGCATTTAATGTGTAGAGAAAGAAGGAATAAGTATACCAAGGCCAAATAAGGTATATCTAGCTCTGACAGTTTGAACTGGTGAATGTGAAGAAATTATGTCCTCTCTAACAATCCTACTTTGTTGCACTATTAGAAAATATGAGGAAGGAATCAATATCCATTTGCTAATTTTTAATAGAATATTTCATACACTTGTCAGTTTTCTTTGCCAGTTTTTAGAAATGAGTATGTTAAAATGTGTAATTATCAGTTCTAAAAATAACAGATAAAGTTGTTCCAGAAGTGGAGCCCTGCTGGGGTTGTAAAGCTGGTTAAGATAGGGTTTTTCTTGGAATGCTGTCAGGTCCTACCCGATGAGATGTTGTACGTCCTTAAATCCTGTTGGATCTGAGTAGTAAAAAGGATTAAATGTTCTGCAAGGCAGAGTAAATGACTTCCTGTCTCAGCAAGAATAAACATATAAAACTACTGCAAAATGTATTTTTCTTGCTCTGTGCATTGTTATAAATGCTATTTGTTGTGATAAACAATATATACAAATAGATTGTAACCACATTACCACGACTGAAACTTGTTTTGCTAGCTATAGGAGAAAAAAAATGAGGATTAGGTAAGACTTCTTGGGATTTAGTTTATAAACCGTAAACTGTGGCAAATCTCCATTTAAATAATTCTGGAAGGAAGCATGACACTCCTGAGTTGCAAATTCAGAAGTTTCTCACTTGCTGGCTGGGTCTGCAATAGTGAACTCATGCTGCTTCCAAAAAACTATTAAGCAACAGGCTGCTCTATCTTGAGTACAAAAGGCTTCCAATTCCTAACATGGTGATTTCAGACACTATGGATATTTTTTTTTCTTTATCATTTCAATTACACAGCAGTATAGAAGTCAGTCATTAATGAAGAGATTGCAATTTATTATTTGTCTTTAATACACAGTTTCAAATCACAGTGAAGACTTCATCAAGCTATTGTTTCTGTAATGGGAAATTATATCAGACAGGTGTCATTTAAATAATTTTCTGTATCCAAAGGATACATTATAAAGAAAACAAAGCAGTATAAATTATTTATGGCTGATCTTTCATAGCCCTGAAAGAGTATTGTAACAAAGAGAAAAAGCATTTTTTTGTCTCCAATGTAGTTTTATAAGATGATTGTTAGGATGCTGAGCTGAAGCACATTCGATTTCTGTGCAGGTATTTTAAAAGTTGTTACATAATGCTAATGTTTAAGCTGGGATAAATATCTTTTTATTCCAATCATACATTCATTTTTGTTGAAACATTGTCCTGGTTTTGTCTGGGATAGAGTTAATTTTCTTTCAAGTAGCTGGTATAGTGTTATGGTTTTGAGTTAGGTATGAGAAAAATGTTGATAACACACTGATGCTTTCAGTTGTTGCTAAGTAGTGTTTAGACTAAGTCAAGGATTTTTCAGCTTCTCATGCCCAGCAAGCAAGAAGGCTGGAGGGGCACAAGAAGTTGGGAGGGGACACAGCCAGGACAGCTGACCCAAACTGGCTAAAGGGGTATTCCATACCATGTGACGTCATGCCCAGTACATAAACTGGGGGGAGTTGGCCTGGGAGGGATCGCTGCTCGGAAACTAACTGGGCATCGGTCGGCAAGTGGTGAGCAATTGAATTGTGCACCACTTGTTTTGCATATTCCAATCCTTTTATTAGTATTGTTATTTTATTATTGTTATTATTATCATTATTATTTTCTTCCTTTCTCGCCTATTAAACTGTTCTTATCTCAACCCACGAGTTTTACTTTTTTTTCCAATTCTCTTCCCCATCCTACTGGGGCAGAGGGGGAGTGAGGGAGCGGCTGCGTGGTGCTTAGTTGCTGGCTGGGGTTAAACCACGACAAACATAAATAACAACTTACATTTGTCTTGCAGAACAGAGTATAATTTGTGTTTACCATTACTGAGGAATGCTGTAATTATACTTGTGAAGATTAAGACACTGATGAAAAATGAGGGGCCTTTTCATTGCACATACGGGGTAGGACTATGCAACCATGCTGATGTTCCTCCACTGCTGATCTCAGACATGCCCTTTTCTAAAACAGAATTTCTTTGCCTGCTTGCCTGATCTTCTGCTAAGCAGAGAACATTGCTGCAGTGTGTCTGATAATTTTGTGCTTTTGTACATAGGAAACAATAAAGTACGTGTGTGGTCTCACAATAGCAGGAATAGTAACAAATAGATGGCTTCAGTTTATCCCTACAGTGGGTACCCAATGAGCAGAAGTGAGTTATATTTTGCATTGTTCTCCTAAATCTGTTTCACTGCACTTACTCAAGATGTGACTAGGTTCAGAACAACAGTAGCAAAATCTGTATAAACAAAGCTAAAAAAAAACAGGGGGGAGGGACCAGACTTTTGTGTCTGGTCTTGAATTCATTAAATAATTGTTAGATACAGTCAGTGTTTCTCAGAACATCTGTATAATGTTATTAAAATAGGAATGTTGCCTAGCTTAGTCATAGTATGGATTCATGGTAGCTGACAGGTATCCTGAGACTTGAATGTATCCCTGGTGTGTAACAAAATGGTTTTTATTTCATTGCTTTTCATTGGGATTGAAGCACTGAGTGTTCTGACCTTACAGATGCTTGGTTCAATTGGAGATGCTTAGCTAAAATGAAACTGGTTTAGCCTATGGCTCAGCTTCAAGGCAAATGCATGCCAAAGAGACTAGCGCTCTGAGAAAACTCATAGCAGAGAGCTTTGTACAACCTAACTAAGCATTTAGTGGTTGGGGGTGGGGTCAAACCTCCTACAGTTCTCATTAGTTTAATATACTTGTAAGACACCTAGATTGTTAAAAAGGTGGAGAGGAAAGAGGAAATATACTTATCCCCCTTTTGGAAGCATGTGACTTACTGTTATAGTTGCTAGCAGTTGTTGCATCTAAATCAAGGTTATCTCTACCAATTTGTTGTAAGAGTTTTGCATTGCAGTTTTTGCAGTTTGTGGACCAAAAAACCACACCTTATGTGCAAAGCAAGGAGTTTGTTGTTAGTCTGAAATCTTAACAGTCTAATCAAATAGTTATTATTACTCGAGCTCTGTTACATACAAGTAAAGTAGAAGAATGATATTACAGAGAAAGTCTCAATAATAATACATTTAAAATAGTTACATACACTTCCTAATATCTTCATCTTTGCTCTGATGTTATACTCATCTTCCACTTCCTCTCTGGGGCCTTGACAGCTTCAGTCATACTCAAGCAGGAATGGAGCTAAGCATGGGTTGCAATGTGTCATCAGCATCCTAAGTCCTTTCTAGGATGAGTATGCTATAAATGCTTTATTGCCCCCTCACTCTAGGGTTCCTTTGAGGCTGATTTAACATCTTGTTGTAACATACTGTACACCTTGCTCTTTCTTCACTGGTTTACTGTCTCACATTACATCCTAGATGATATGTTTTACAAATGTTGGATGCTTGTTCTTTTTTCTCTTGTGACCCAGCTCCGGAGGTTGCATTCTTTAGTGACCAGTAATTGATTACTGAAGATTTTTATACCATCCTGGGTCTTCTGTCTGTACTTTGAAGGCCTCTGCTATCATTTCAGTCCTGCACTCCTCTATGCTGCATTTTTATGCTAGATTTATAGATAGCTTGCTATATGCAGAATAACAACTCACTACTATTTTCGATCAGTTATAAAAATATATCAAAATTCTAATAACAATAGGTTTTATACCACACCATTGTACAAAGCTAAGCCAAATCAGGTCAGGTAGGAGTTATCTGATAATTAGACAGGTGTTGTTACAGCTTATTATGCTAAAATAATGCTCTAGGCAAGCCTAAAACAAGTCTAGACTAAAGCTGACAAGTCCCTTGCAGAGTTACTACAAAGCTTGTGATCTGTTATCAGCAGTGGCGATAACTTTACTGGGTTACAGAGCTGCACAGCAGCTTAGTGACTTGAAGCCAGTTTTGCCATTTGGTATTACTGTTTATATGATTTCATCATGAAATCACACAATTAGATTTTTTCCTTCTCTCTGTTTGCAATTTTTGGTAGTGTTTTTCTACATTTGGAATTCTGGATTGTATTGGAATTGTTCCCATCCTATTCTGAAAACACTAGATAGGAGGACAACCCAGGAATATGTCTGCTGTGTTTTAAGTATTTTGGGGGTAAGTTTGGTTTTGTTTTACCTTAAATAGACTACCAGCTAAATCATGGTAGTGATATCTTGAAAAGGTAGTCCCTCCATGGAGCCTGAAAGAAGTAATTGGATATTCGAGGTAGCTTTCACAGTAGTTTCAGTTACCTCAAGCTGACTGTCAGTTGGGCTAGAGCCCTTTCCCTTCCCTGCAAAAAAACTCCCAGCCCAAAAAATCCCTCTGTGGAAACTCTCTAATATGCTTGGTAAAAATACCCAGACAGAATGCTAAAACCAGCTTTCACTAACACAGAGTTTAAGTTCCCCAATGATATCATATACCTTTTCAGGATACGTAGTTCAATAAAACTCAACATGAGGAAGAGATGAAAAGCTAAAGGCAATAGGTCCTTACAGCTTTAATTCTGTGCCTCTTGAAGTTAATAGAAAGTATCTGTGAGCAATTCAGCCACTTCTGTGTGAGGTATTCCAGTACAGCCTGGTGGGGGGAATTACAACAGCCTGGTGAACCACAATGTGATATAAAACACCTGGCAGGACTAAGCCTTCAGGCTTAGAGCCTTATATATGATCGGTATAAAAAGGTGTATGCCCCCTTAAGAGAGGTTCATTAGCTTCTTTTCACAGCTGTTTTGTGTATGTTGGGCCAAGGGCTGAGGCAGTTGTCATCTTCAGGAATTTCTTGCAATTAATTGATGTATTCTGGAGGTTTAATGCTTGGTAAGTGAAATTATAGAATTAGATGGAATATGTGCTGATGGGTAGGGAAGCTGTAGAATGGGAAAAATACTTGGAAAATATCTTTTCTGTGGAGTAGGCTGGAAATAAAAGATGACTGAGTGAGGAATTTAACATAAAGGACTTCAAAAAAAGAGCAATATTAAAATAATGAGTCGTAAAGAGGAAGTAATAGTGTTATAATTAAATTTTACAGTACAGATATATGGGTGCTAAATGGTGATTTGTTGGTAATTTAGGAAAAAACAAAAGGGAGTACTTTTTCAGATTATTTAAAGTGAAACTGTTGCAACTTGTTGCTATAGAGTATTGTGGATGGCCAAAATCTGGATGCATTGAAAAAATATAAAATAGGTAATGGAAGTGAAAACTATCAAGGGTTTCTCAACACACAAAAAGTGTCCTTTGTTTTGGGTAATCCTTAGACTTCAGACTATGTGACAGTTTCTGGAAGCTATACTATTCTTGCAGTCCTCCCCTCTGTATCTGCTTGATATTTGTTGGTATCGGAGACTGACAGTTTCTTGTTCACAGGGATGAAAAATTGAGATGCAGCCAGCTATTCTGAAAGGGGCCTAGGTTATCTGTCCACCAAAAAGAGGAAAATGTAGGCCTTAAGTTTCTCTACTCTTTATTTCTTAACTGATATTTACATTGTCTTCCAAGCTTTATTCTTTATTTCTTGGCCCTTATTCCCTCTCCATAAAAGCCATGTTCACCATATAGTGTTGTCTCTAGTTTCAACTTTATGAAATGCAGGTATAGAGCTCCCTTTCTTTTTTGCCTGCCTGTGTCCAAATGTTGGTCTCCTTCATAACCGTATAAATGACAGCTATATTATTGCAAATAACCTACTTAAAATTATCCATGATTTGTTTGAAAACAAAGAGCATGGGCCCCTTCATTTATGGGGGGGGGGGGGGAAGTCTCCACAAAACATTTGTGAAGTAGGCCAGCATTCCCTGAAGAAAAGAAAGAATCTTTCTTCTAGGCTTTTACAGTATTTTCACGGGGGGTGAAACCTGTAGTATCTGGGTTTCAATCTTTGGCACCTGTTGCAAGATTAATGAAGTGGTTTTCCATTTCACTTTAGAAATGCCTGCCAAAGGTAAGTCTTGGATAGAAACATTTTTTTCTTAAGTAAGCTGTGACACACCAATGCGTGTGGGTTGAAGCAATTTATACTATTAAACTTTTATGCAGCACCATTGGAAGCAGAAGAATTTTGAGGCATGTATTTTCTAATCTGCCATTGGCCTCCTTCTTTCAGTAGTTAGCTGAATCTATCTACTGCAATCAATGAACTTGTTAAAGAATAATTATCCACATCTGTGTTTTTAATGTACTTTGAGTAACTTGTATGTTTGTTACAGGTGCTCAGTATCAATGTTTGTACTGTATTAAACACAGGAAAATAAAAAGCATGAATTAGTCTTTGTTAATAGACAGTGTTTTAACTGTATTGGACAGGGATTTCACTGTCACTAGGAGAGTAGAAAAAAATTCTTCAGTGCAGCAATTAGGTAACAAGGCATCATTACTGTATGTTTTGTGCTGGCAATTATTATTTAGACAATTATTATTAAAGGAATAAATGGTATATTGTAGGAGTTAACTTGTCAGCTGCATATACAGCATATTACTTATGCTTATTACTTATACCAAAATAAAGCAAGAAGAAGCAATAGATATCAAGTTAAGAATTTTGTCGAAAATATAAATTGGTGTATACTTAGAGATGTAAGCAGAGATTTTGTGTGTTGAGCTTAGGCCCAAAGCTAGTCTAATTAACCCTCTTCTACAGATGATATGTGTGAACTATCAAATGATCAACTGCAAATGAAAATACTAATCCATCAAATAAAAGGCCTAATTTTCTAGACAATAAACGTTTTTTTTCTCCCTTGCTAGCTGTCATTCACAGCATGCAGAGACGGGCATGCCTGCCAGTGCTGACAAAGCCTGTATCTGTGTGGAAAAAGTGAGAGGAAGGGCAGGATTGTCTGCATGGTTTTGCAAAGTGATTCTTAAGTGTTTGGACTTCACACAAAGCTTGTAACAAGCTAAGGTTTATAAATGTTGAAATGTTACAACTGTTGAAAAGCTTATATCACCCTTGACAAATAACTTAGTTGTCGTTTTGTGAAATTATGTGATGTTAATTAAAACTGACATTTTAAGGTATCTGTAAATAAAGGAAAGCACCTCTTCAAAATCAAGAGTATATAGTAATCTTGTAGTACACATTTGAATATACTTGACTACCAATCACACAAGTTTGAGCATGGAGTTGGAGCTGAGTGACAATTACTTGTGTTAACCTGTGATATTTCTGTTCCCCTTTACAGAGATCTAGAGGCTTGCAGAGTCTGTTCTTTCATGCTGAAATGGGGCAGGTCATTAAAAGCAATTGCTTTGGGTAGCTGGAATATCTCTTTTTTTTTTTTTTTTTTTTTTTTTGGGTGCTGTCTTTTTGCAAAGTCAGAGCTCTAAGAGCTCCTCAAGATGTACTGCTACTGGGCAAAGTCACTGCTGGAGGTGCCAAGTATGTCTTTGTTGGTCTTCGTTGTTAAGCATAATCTTTAATGATGGGTTTAGTATGTTGTTATGCCTTTTTCTCATAGCTCACACTTATTTTTAAATGACTTTTTTTTTTAATAACTTATGTCTAGTGACAAAGATAGCTCTGAGTAATGCCCATGATACCCCTTACATGGGGGGCACATGCATTATTCAGAATCAAGATATCTGCCAGCCACTGGCTTACACTATCCACAGAACACTTCAGGGAGATCCAATACTAAGCCTGAAAGGGTCTGGTCTTGGTGAGCAACATAGTTTGCCAATGCAACTGAAATTTTGCTGAAATAGGGGTTTCTCCACAGCCTGACAAAACAGTAAAATCTGGGGCTTGGTTCTTGAGCCCCCGCTTCAATCTGCATGTGCCACTTCATTTTCTGATTCCCAGGAGCTCTCTCTTTGCTTCTCTGCTTAGCATCTAAGTTATGAATTGAGTCCTTTTGCCTCATTTCTGCAGCCTCTTCCCCCAGTTTTCTGGCCTGATTGCCCACTTAGAGATCTCATCAGACATACAGTACTGCTGATGCCACTTTTCATAGCATTTTGTTCTGACTATGTCACACCCCTCTCTGCCCCCCTATTCTAGGCTTTGTTTTCACCATGATATAATTTCACATGTGAACATGTCATCACAACTTCTGTACATCCCTTCCTTTTCTCTTGTCTCTCCTCCCTACTTATTTCTCTGGCAATCCTAAGTGAAACTTAAGATGACAACTGCTACTTCCATGAAGGGTTTGCTAATGTGTATTAGTTGCCAGTATCTTCTAATCATAACAGTCTATAAGAAAAATGACTTTGTGTCATCTATGCAAGCATATGTAGTTACTGCTTGTCCTTCATTGTACTTGCTTGCTTACCTGTCCTTACTTCTGCATTCTCTGTGCTTGTTTATGACTACTTGCTGTATATTGCTGTTACAACAGATTATAGTCTATTCAAGGTATAAACCTGTGTTTGTACATCAGTTAGCACAATAAGGATATAGACCTCATCAGAACTGTGTGCACTTACAGAGTGTAATCTGGTAGGTAATTCTTTTAGGCAATTTTTCTCAGCAAGATATTGAGTGAATAAGTCAGCCAATTATTTTTGTTTCTCTCTGTATTTTCCAGCTTCTGTAATCTTTAACTGTATAAAGAAAAAAAAGGGGAGGGGGAAGCCATGCAGAAATTGAACATGTTTTGGAATTGCACATCAAAATTTTGATAGTCACAGTAGACAGAAGAGTATTTGAATAAATCAGACCTCAGTTGGCTTGTGTGGTGGGGTGAAAAAGACAACACAAAACAACAAAAAAACCCCACAAACTTTTAACCTGCTTGTTATGCTAAAGAATTGGCAGGCATATTAAAACAGAATTTAGCATTTATTTTTTATTAGGCAGCAACTAAAAATGTATAGCATTAAGTGTTAATAAAAATTTTTTTTTAGAAACTTTTCAAAATTATTTTTTAAGAAAAAACCCAAGGCCTAGTCTCATTGAAATGTTACTGATGGCTTGACGAATTGTTCATATAAGTTCAGTAAATATTTTTACTCTCTGACTATCTCAAGGTATTTGCTACACTCCAGTGCCCAGAAGCATACTAGTGCAGCTCCAGATATGACTGATAGGAGCTGAAAATTGGTTACAATGAGTTTCATCAATTTAAAGAAACTGGTATTATGTCCAACAATGTAGGAACGTAAATTGACAGCTATCATTTCAGCTATAGGCCATTCAGCTGCTGAACAGCTAACTCCTAGAGAAATTAATTTTTCTTTCAACTGGCTTTGCTTACAATTTTAAGTGTTACAAGAGTGGAATACATTTCTCCAACTCTAATTTAGCAGAAGCACAGCATAAAATAAGTCTCTGTTAGATTGACAAGTAAAGTTACCAAATAAAACCATTATGTGGAAGGCAGTAGACCTGTGCGATTCTAAGTAGCAAGGCCCATATGTGCTTAAATGGCTTTGGGGGTTCTTGTTTGCTGCACGTGTATGTGTTGAGGGCTTTTTTTTTTTTTTTTTTTTTTTTTAAGCTGGGGCTGTTAGTTGTGGTACTGAATTTAGGATTACATTACCCACTGTGTCCTTCACTACGTTCCCACCCAAGCCTGTCAGTGAACGGTAACTTGTTGCCTGTGAAACTGTCCAATGTTGTTTGTAACCAAAGGGAAGTTTTAAGGCTTCAAGACGGTGGTGGCTAGGTCAGGAGGAAGAATCGATCTGTGACATTATGCATAATGTCTTACTTGTCCAATGTTAGCCTATATGAAACATGAGAGTTTAGGATCACCATGATACTGTATGCATGGTATTTCTAGTTTTGTTTTACTCATTTCTTGAAAGACTTTGAAGGAGATATGGCACATTCTACTGACAGAACTTTACTTTGTCATAACATCAATATAAAATACATATTGTTATCTTTATTTTACAAATGCAACATATAGTGCCTTTGTCTATTCCCACAGGTTTTTAAAATTTTTTGTTTGTGTTTCATTTATTATTACTTTTCCACCTAGAATGACAGGAACGGAACCAAACTGATCTTTTTTTAATTATTTGTTCTATGCTAAGGCTTTGTAATGGGTGGTTCAATCTATGCAGCTTTACAGAATGTACTTGCTATTGAATATAAATATGAATCTTGCATTGTAGGTATGGCCAGAATGCAATTGACAAAGAAGTGGACATAAATCATGCTGATGTAGTCACACATATTTTATTAAAATCTTAGATAAATGGACTCAATGAGTACTTGTTTTAAAATTATCAGTGTGTGCACTATTAAAACCAGGAAGATCTTTTAGAGAGAATTCAATACTAAAATGGCTTTGATCAAAAAGGTGAAAAAAAAAAATCGATTATAGCAATCATACTATCTTTCAAGTATGTCCAGTAAAGTCAGCTAATGGATATAATTTATTCTTTATGGAATTACTGTTTAAATGTACTGGAATACATTTAAACACAGGAAATAATAGAGCAATTAAAATTTCACTTTGTATGAAAATTCTCAGTTTATGAATGCATAAGCAGCCTAACCTGGTATTAGAGTTCTGCAGAAGAATTTGTGGATTTTCTTTCTCCTGAAAGAAAAAAAACAGTCCTGTAGCTTCCACTTTCTTTGCTTGATTGCAATGTTCATAATTATTATATACTGCCTAAAGTAATAGATTTTGGAAATTTTTTCAACTTGCATGCTTCTCGGTCTTCCTAACCTTTCCCTGAAATGATGCAATGGACGTGTACTTATCAGAGTATGTCAGCCAATGAATGACTTAAACATTTTGCAGTTGTTTCTCCTTGCTCTGCTCCATATTTCTTTTTCTGGGTGAATAGTAAGTAAGGTGAAATTAGGCACCCTCTGCTTATACCGATTATGTTTGTGCTGGAAGCTTATATTGACAAATCCTACTAACTTCTCTCTTGTTTGGGACAGTGTCCAAACTGATTCTTTTCTTACCCCCTATTTGACATATTTTCTGGAAAGAAAAACAGTTTTATTAGGAAGCGCTCAAAATTAAGATGTAACGTGAAGTAACTGTTACCCAAACACTCTTGGAACCTGCTGTTCTATTGTACAAACAAGAAAGACGGGTAGTAGAAAGGTGAAGCAACAGCAGAGGAAAAAAACACTGAAAGCAGTTTGCGGGATAGGGGGTACTGAAAAATAATAGGGAGGAATCTGGGAGATGAGACAAGCTCATTAGGCTGTAAGCAGGAGTACAATGATGCAATTTCCCTTTTCACTTGCTGTTTGTGTATTCATACTTACAAACATATATGTTTATAAGTATAAACAGACTATAATAGATGCCCTTCCCCTCAAGCAGTGAAGTCCAAAATTAATGAAAACCTTTATTATTATTTTATACTTTGATGACAATATAGGTATCATATTGTCACTTACGCACAAGTCAAAATGGCAAATACACATAACTGACATGTATTAGCTTAACTTTTTCTTTCTTCTGATGGAATATATCACTGCTGCCACTCAATTCCTGAGAGCTCTGCAGTTCACACAGTGGCCTTGATACCTGTTGATGCATAGAAGTTTGCCTGGAGATTTACAAATCAAGATAGGCATTGACATTTCCAGCCTTAGAAAATTGCTGTGTGTCGATGTGAATAGACTTTGACCTAGTTTCTAAGAACATACTTAGTCCAATGAAGCAAGGTTTTTATTCATTAATACACTTCATCACTGTTCAGGAAATACACACAGGCTATTTGGCTGATACTACTAGCTTTCTTATCCTGGTGTAGTTTTATAATATGCTGCTGACTGCATGAATCATGTGGATCTCAGAGGGGTAAGGGGGATACAAAGTTGCAGTAGATAGGTGTCCTTTTTTTTTTTTTTTTAAACTTATTTCAAAATATTTATTTTCTCTGTCCATGTTCTGCAACACAGATTGCTTGTCAAATAAATTTATAGTACCTTTCCAGGCTGTAAAGCAACAAGTCATTGGAGAGAAGTTTGTAAACTGTCCCACAGGTTTTTTTTTTTCCTTTTGCTTCACAGTAGAGTACTACTAACACTCTATCCTAGCATTAAAAATAATGATGATTTAAAAAAAAAGACAAAAGTAGTCTAGGTCAGACAAGGGAAAACCAGGACTGTGAATGTCACTGTGGTTTAATGTGTCCCACCCTTCAGCTCTTGAAATGGTAAATTCAACAGGCAGTAAATTTCTGTATACAGCTGTTCTCTAGGGATGTGGTTTTGCAGTATTGGATATATTTTTCTCCACTCAGGATTCTCAGGATGGAATGCTCCCCTGACAATGAACTCATATTATTGATGCCAGTGGTTTCAGGGTTTGATTGGTTGCTTGCTTTTCTTAAGCACAAAAGGGGAGATCTTTGCAACTCTTTTTGTTACAATATTCTAATAGTTGGTGAGGAGAAACATCCAGGATTCAAGCCTTAACAGATGTTACAGGTAGTACTGGACTGGGGCCACTTAAATGGCTTCTCTAAATTCAAGGGGCATTGGGTCAGAGGGGAGGAAAGAAGAAAAAGTTTGGTCACCTCTTAAACTGTGCAACCATAGTGTTGAGAACCTGGATTTCTGTTGCTGCTCCAAGGTCTGGGTATCTGTTTTACATTGACTGTCCTAACAGCTGAACAAACTGGTCATAGCAGTGTTTCAATAGAAACGAGCAGTTGTCACAGCTTGTAGAGCAGAGCCTGTTGAGGTTGCTCTGTAAAAAGTATCTTTGCATTGCAGCCTGAACTCTTCAAAAGGAATGGGTAGGACACACCAGGTTCAGGAATCTCAGTAAGGTCTTCCTGTGAGCTAGATGCTGAATTATTGAAAGCCTTAGGATGTGTACAGTGCTCCTGGGCTTTGAGTCACCAAACTTCTGTGGAGTATATGGAAGGGAGGAAGATGGATCACTTCTAACTAGCTTTCTTACCAGCAATATAGTATCTTATAATTCACTGCTTCTGTTCCTTACTTCTGTGTTTATGTGTCTGCTGTCCAAACACTGTGGAAAGGCAAAAGTGGAAGATTTACCTCACTAGATATCATTGTACAAGATCAATGCAATTAATTTAGTCAGAATTTTAAACAGGTAGGATATATAGTCTCTAATAAAGCTTTTTTAAAATATATTTTTTGTTAGCATTTTGGGGAGTATGGTTTGTACAAGCATTTCTGGAGAAGGCAAAACAAAATGTATAAAAGATATGATTGGATAAAATAGAATTGTGTTTCAGTAAGCTTAATATTCTGCATAATATCTTTATTTTTAGTATCTGCAGTAAAATATATAATTAAACTGAAAGATGTTTACAATGTCTCATGTAGTGTACAGATGGTATCTTTACCCCTATCCGTATGTCTTGTCCTTTCAAGGACATCCCTCTAGGTCTGTTGCCTCCATAGGAACCAATTCATTTTTGGAAAGAGGTGGTCTTTAAAATTTAATTTTATCGAAATAAACTAGATCTCATGAGTATAAAACGTTTGCCAGAAACTAATTTTGTTCATTTTTCATTCAAATAATTTTTCTTCATTTTCTAGCCAGACCTGTTTGTAAAGGCCAAAGAAACAATTGCTAACTGTGAGTGATGTGTAAGAGTTGGATAGAATTAGCATCCCTGTCTTGTCTGTGGAGTGTTTTGGCCCTAACCTTTCAATGAATTCCAAATAGATGGGCAACTATTTCCCCCCTGTAGAAAATGAGCCTCGGGGAAAGTGAGGTCAAATTACTTGCAGCTCATTACTGCATCATGGTTTTTGTGAATGTGTGGCTTAGCAAAGTTGGGTTTGCTTTCTTTCTCTTTTATTATCCTGTGATGATGTGGTAATAAATTCTAATGGCTTGAGCCTCCAATATCCTAAGGCTACTCTCAACTGTTTTTAGGAGAACACAGGTCTGTAAATTTTACTTCAGTTAAGTGAGGAAACATAGGATGCAACAGGAGGAGCAAGTCAACCTGTCTATTTAATAGACAAATATTTAGTAGCTAAAGCTCTGTAACCCATAGAAGAAAGAAGTTTTGAGCTGTAGTCTGGTCTGCCACTGTTCAAAGTAACAGAGAAGACCAAAAATTCATGACTTTCTAAAAGCGATTAAATCATATCCATAATATTTTGAGTTCATGTCTGCACAAGGTGCAAAGACACAGTAGCAAAAAGGCCAGAGTACCACAGAAGACTTGCTGGGCCTGTGAGAAGCTTTGATTGTTTTGACCAGTGATAAAACACCAGACAAGATAAATATTTGCTAAGGAAGGATCAGCAGACCTGTAAGGTTGGGGGACAGGGGAAGAAGGATTCAAAATTTTATATCCTTTAAATCTTATACCTGCATCGCATGACTGCTGGGTCTGGAAAAAGACCAAACACTATGCATGGGAGAAACCTCTGAGGGCAGAATTATCCAAGTCAGCAACATAAGGAAGTAGGGCCAAATAAGTGCTGAAATAGTAATTTTTAAAAAAGCATCATTTTAATTTGTGCCACAAACTCTCCAGAACGATTCTGGTTTATTTATTAAACTATCTTTCCATTTCTGACAATGTAACTGGTGAAGAAAAAGTGCTGTCAGACATTTTATTAATAATGAATTGATCTGTAATAATCAGTATACTCTCAATAAATGCTTTAGCATGTAGCTTCTGTTTTCTGGAACAGCGTTCTCTGACCTTGTTGGAAGTGCAGTTGCTGCTGATGTAGGAATAGACCCTGTACACTATATATTCTTTTGCCCTTCTGAATAATTTAATTTTTGATTAAGTGGAGTATGTTAAATCAACTTAGCTTGTTATGTGAATGACAATGAAGTCCTATTTGAAGAAAATTAGCCTCTTTATGCTGAAAGAAATTAAGGTACCAGGAGAAGAAATAATAAATCCACCAACTCTACCTGAATGCTTATGTTTGTGCATAACCATAGCACTGCAAAACTATTGAAAAATTGCTTTGCTGGAGAACAGACTTCTCCTGCTATGATTTTATGGATGATATAGGAATATAGTTATTGAGATATAAAAGCACCTAAACCCCCACCCAAAGCAGCCAAGCAGCACTAACAAATCTATTCAGCTTTCCCTCTTATGGAACTGTTCTGCTATCAGTTCTTAAAGAAAGCAAGGCTCACATTTAAAGGAAACTTAGCACCACAAGCTGTGGGCTGGTCAAGAACTCATAAGGTTAATGTCCTTCATGGCTGGAATAAGTGGAGGACTTACTGTTGGTCTTTTTCTCTCTCTAGGGAATTAACACTCTAAAAATAAATTGCCCATGCCATGAAATACAGAAAACCTGGGGATGAGCTTTAGTTAAACTCTCATGTCTGCATTTATTTCTTTGCTTAATGCTGCTCTGAACTGACCCACAACCTTGTCATAGATGTTTGCCCTTGTTACTCTTCTGTGTTTCACATACTAAGATTGTATTATGGGGTTGTGTGGTTGGTTTTTTTTCAACTGCAATATCAAATTATAGGGTATGGCTTAGTTTTTTCTTCTATAGTCACAGTTTGCACCAGAAGGCTTTTTGTAATATATATCTTTACACATTTAGTGTTTGTACCATGTATGTACCATGTGGGTGGTTTTGCATTAAACAGGTAATTTTTTAAATTTTATTGAAAATTAGTTTTGGAGAAAAAAATCCACAGATGTTACTGGAATGAACACTACATAGAAAGACATGTCAAAGAAGGGCTGGAGTTTCAGGCACTGTGACTGCAGAACATGTCAGTACAATATGCATTTGTATATTTGTAATACATATCTGTGTTTTCAGGAGGGGTAATTGTAGTTAATTCTTTTACATATTGATGCCACAATGTTATTGTGACACTAGTGGTGTTATGCAGCATAAGTGAGTTTTCTCAGCAGCAAAGGCTAACGGTGTCTCTCTTCTCTTGCTATCCGCAGGCAGTCTTAGTGCCCAGCAGTTCTGGGATCAGTACCTGACACACCCTAGTACAAAGAGGGGTTAGGACCTGCCGCTGCTTCCCTTTCTTGATGTCCTTGGAGTAACAATTAGTTTATCCCAACAAAATTCCCTCCTGAGAACCATAAACCAACACTGATCTTACACTCAAGCTAGCTGTTTTGCTTAAGAGAGGAAAGAGCAGCACTCTGGGAAGGGAGGGTGGAGGGAAAGATGAAATGTGGTTCATTTCCAGCTTTCCTGTTTCAGCTGACAAACTGGAGAGCAAATGTACGTGCAGCTAGAGATCAAGTACCCATTCCCTGGCAGGGTCCTCCACACTCGTCTAAAGAATTATTTTTGCTCTCTGGCAAAATGCAAAGACTCACATCAGAGTACTGTTACTCATCATGTTTTCCTGAAACGTGAACATTTTCGTGCCAAACTCAGGCTCTAAATCTGGGAGGGAACAGATCTCAGTTTTTCTGTGTCATCCATCAGGTGGCTGTCTTCATTATTGGTCCACAGGATTTTATAAGTTGAATCTCCTTTCATCATCATTCCTGTTCAACTTCTGCTTTTCTCCATGCTCAGTTAGTTTACTATTATGCTGCTCTGTGTAAGCAAAGAGAGAGACTGAGGGCACTCTTATCAATTTGGGATCACTTATAAATGTGGATACAGCAGATGGAAAAGTCTGATTTTTTTTTTTTTTTTTCCCTCTTTTAACCCCACCCCCACCCCCCACCCCCCGGGCTTCTGAAACTGACACAAGTGAGTGATGATGACTTAAGATCTCAGGGGATGAGTTCTGTAGTGACAATCTGAGAGTATGCTGTAGTGTTCTGGGTGTGATTTAAGCTCTGACACTTAATGTAGTTGTCATCATTGCTAAACACAAATGGTTATTTCTGTCCTTGACAGCAGAATGTCAACTGTAAAATAAAAAGAACCACTTCTGTGAAAGTCTTCTGTCCTCCACACTTTATCTGCATTTCAGAAATTGAAATAATAGGGCCATAATAGGTAGATTTTAAGGTATTGAAGATATGAAGAATAATGCTTTATATACAGAACAGGTGGGGTTTTTTCCCTGTTTATGTAGTGTCAGGTATGTTTCAGGAGCTTGAAAAAGTGTCCTTCGAGAGCCTGAAAATATGTCCTTCAGAAGCACATGGTACCTTCTGTATGACTTGTTAAAGGCCTGTGATTCTTACAGCCTCTTCCTGTGAGAAAGGATAAATGTGTTCAAAGGAGTTTAGTAAAGATGCTGCTTCTAACAATCATACAGCTCTTCAAATTAAAAAGAAAATGCTGCAGTAGTCTGCTGAAAACAAGTATTAACTCTTTTACTTCTGAAATGTAGACATACTCAAGTACTGCCAGATTTTGTGTGGACAGAAGTTACTGGAAAAGGAACAAGCAACTGCGTACCTGCCACCTTCTGTCTCTGAAACCATGGTTTGACACACACAAAAATACCTTGAAACACAGTTCATTGAAGCAAGCATCTTTGTCTTCACAAGCTGCTTGCCTGTCAGTTGACTGTCAGTTATACCACTGCATACTGGTAAATGTAATCATCTTTTAGTAAAGTAACGCATGCAGCTGGGGAGAGTCTGAGGCAAATAACACAATTCTGTGTACACCCATGGCTGTTCATCTACCAGGATGTCTAATAGTCTGATGGGAAGATGAAGTACAAGGAAATTAAAAATTGCTTAGCAAGATGGTCTTTACTGCAGACTATATATAAACTATTTTTTGACAACTTGTGGCGTTGTTTCCATTTTGATTAATCTGTGTTTTCATTATTCAAAAGGTTCTTTTGAGTTGATAGTTGATCTAGAATTTTTTTTTTTTTTTTCTCAGTCATGCTTTACCAGGTAATCTGGATGGAAAGCAGTATTTTTTTTCCCCCAGACAATTGTGAATCGGCAAATGTATAATGTGACCTTACAGGAGGAACAAATACTGTCACTGCTAGAACTTCCCGTAAAGTTTTTCAAATGTTTGCCGCCTTTACTCTCAAATAGAGTGGCCAAATGAAGTACATGCTATATGGCTATCAGCTTGCTGCATCCTTCTGGCTGGTTGTTACAGGCATTCCTAAAGGGTAGTATTTAAGCAGTTTGTAAACTGAAGCAGTTAATGGATAATGTTTCTAGAGATGATGGATTAGATGTTGGTATCAGTAAGGCAAATCTAAGAAAAGTAAATGATGTAGAATAGAGTTATTACTTTTTTTGTATATGGAAAACTCGTAGACTCTCTGCAAGAAATATCTAAACCTGCTCAGCATCTAGATTTTCTTTTTTTCCATGGTAAGTATGAAAAAGCAGGTAATGAATGTTTCTTTATTTAGCCGTGCTTTCCAAAGAGATCGGATGAGCTCCATGACTGGAAGCCAGTGCTTGTAATTTCTGGCTGAATTTTCAAAGCGTTGCCTGAAACCTGTGGAATTTTAAATGGTTCCTTGCTGACTGAGATGCTTACTTCCTTGCTTAACACCGTAGCAACAAAAGTCAGATGATGAGCTGAAAGTAACCATCTCTTCATTTATCATATGAAAGAGCAAAATGCAGGTGTGTTTTTAATGAAGACATGATTGTCAACTCTGCCATGTCTCTTCTGTATTTATCCATCTAATTGCAAATTCGTTTTGACTTCAGATTGTTATGAAACACATCTTTGGTCTGAGGTTTATACATGGTAAGATAGCAGAGAAGAGTCTCTGGAGAACTTTCTTGTGGGAACTTTTTTACTAAATTTTATTTCATTCCTGGTTTATCTGCATGCAAAACAATTATAAAAGAAGGTCAATGGGATGTTTATAAAATAATAAAAATGAAAGTATCCAAATCATCAGTGAAAAAGCAGTTGGCTTTCCTAATGAAAATATGCATGACAGTGTAACAAATACTGGTTGCATAGCATAAGGAAGGGAGATTCAGATTTACTTTCTCATTCTCTTAAATACAATCAATGCATTCAGTCTCACAGTGTGTGTGTGGGGGGGGGGTGTTTGTTTGTTTTTCTTGACAATTCTTCACTCCTTTTCTTAGTGAGCTTGACAAATTAATGTTTGATCACTTGCACTGCTGCTCAGGTCGGGTAGGTGGACTTTCTTAGTAACTTACTAATGGAATGTGGTTTAGTAGTATACCTGGTTCAAAAATTACCAATTTCATAATGATTTTAGTGTAATGATGGGTATGATTGTATTCATGCCCATCTCAAGTACAGAATGTCAGTTGTAAATTCCAGACAGCAGAGGTTGGAAATTGTTTTTAATATGAATTAGTTCAAGAGCAGGGACGTTGTTACTGGGCAACAGTTGGTAATGAATCTTCCTGGAGGAGAAAGGGAGAATTTTCTTCGGCTGTAATTGGCATAAATAGTTAAAAATGGTCACTTAGCTAAAATTGGAGGGGCTGCCAGAATTTAAGATATTCCATCTAAACCTTCATCCAGGCAGATATAAATAATTTGTTTTGTATTCATGTTTTGATGCAAATTAGTTGGTACAGCCTTTTCAGAGCTTGTCCTATGTCCTATTTAGCAATTAAATTGTGTTGAATGTATTATGACAAAAGTGCCTGAATAGAAATTAAAAAATAATCTTTTAAATATAATTCAAAGTTAATTAGTTTTATTAACAAGTTCCTTTTGGATAATGACCTGGTTTAGTTTGGGGAAATGGCTCTTCCTTTGATGATCACAAAGCCCATGTCTCCGTTTTTCCAGTACGGTGTACTTTAATAACTCTAATGTACAGGGCATGTGTTTTAAGTGGGGAGGTGGACATCAGAAAGCTTTTCTCTAACACCATGTAGGAAAGCCCAAACTAAAAATATATGCACATTGTTGCTGTGAAATCAAAGGCCATCTCCGCATTAGCGAGTAGTGTGGTATTAGAGGATGGGAGCTGCAGATGGGAACAGCTGGTGCTGAGGACCCAATACCCATGCTGTGTGCCTTTTTGAAAGCTTGGTTTTGCATTAGCTTTAGTCTTGTGGACTGGAGCACCTGTCTGAGGTTGGAGAGCACTAGAAGTGTTCTTGGAGTATATCTAGTTTAGTTTCACCTTAAAGGAATCTATTTGTGCCTTTCAAGACTGCTGTAAGGTGTGAACCAAAGCATTATAAGCAGGAATGATCAGATTTGTTGTAAGAAAGTGCTGCTAATCTAAATTAACATAGTTGCATAGGACCTACCCAGAGACGTGTATATATGAAATTTGATTCTAATCAAATTCTGTATTCTAATAATGAGCAACTTCTTGTAAACAGGTAAATATCTGAGCGTGAATTTATGCATCAGGTATGTTCCAGGAAAATATGCCTGAAGGAAGTAACTTGCTAGCTAGGGCATTTTCTCAGCCCATCTAGGTAAACGTACCACTTCTATAAGAATTTCACTGACCTTTTTCATGCTTTTAGTAAGCAGTTAGAAGAGAAAGCTCAGAGCAAAGGATGTAAGCCTGGCTTTGCCCAAGTCAGCTATGAACTCTTGTTGACTTGAGAGGCTCATCCTGAGTTTTGAAAGATGTTGTCCTTTCCCCATCTGCTGCTGTTTCAACTGCCAGAAAACTGTCTTGGTGGTTGGCTGGACCTATTTCAGCTGTTCTGGGGGCTTCACTTTCACAGCCCTGATGGAATTAGGGAAGCACTCCTCCCATCAGCTAAAATCTAAGGTTTATCCTTCCCCTTGCATTTCTAAACTTTTAATAATTTGAATTTACATACTCATTCTTTCTACTATTTTTCATTTTGAGTCTTGGCTTTCCCTTCCCTCTTCCCTCTTTCTCCCCCTGTAAACTTAATAAAAGTATTTTGCTGTGGGGAATCTGTGCTGTGGTTTTGGGCTTGTTTGTTTTGGTGTGTTTGGGGTTTTTTTTTGTGTGGTTTGTTTTGGTTTTTTCACCCCCAAATAAGTAACAAATCTCCAAGGCAGGGTAACTAGATAAAGCCCAAGTGCTGCCCCTGTGCTCTGTGTCAGGAATAGAGGTAAGGAAGGAGAGGCTTTTGGCTGCTTTGCCACTTCCTGTGTTCTGCATCCACTTTGGGCTATGGCAAGACTTGTGGGCTATAGGAAGCAGAGAATGTGTGATAAGAGTCTGCTCCCAATTTCCCTATCCCAGGGGCAGAAGCTGGGCTCAAGCAGGGTTGTTCCAAGTAACACGAGACAAGGATCAGCTTATGTAAGGGATATTCCTTAGGGCCTCTCAAATACTTCCTTATTTCCTCAGGCTTCAATGTGACGGGAAACTATTCCCTCTAATTCTGGGACTCAGTCACTGACACGTGACATGATGGTAGTGTTGGGCCAGGCTCCTCTTTGAAAGGAGATAACCCTGGGGAAAGTTTAAAATCAGTCATCTTTACTGCGTCACCCATAAGTATTTAGGAAGAATGGGGTTTCTTCCAATTAGGTCTTCAAATATACTTTTCTCACAAAAATTATTGTAAAACTTGTATCTCTGAACGAATACAGTGTGCAAGCAGTCTTCAGCCTGAGCATGTTTCAGGTAGGCATTATATTCACATTTTGGTTCTATAGATTGAAAGAATCTGCAAAAAGTCAGTCTCGCTTGGTAATAGTATTAAACAGTGAAGGATACAAGCACGCTGATCTCCAGAGACAACTTGAAATCTAGAGGGAGTACACCCATGTTAGCTGCATGACAGTGCCAGCAGGATCTCTGTCATAAGAAAACTGAAACTTGCCAGATATTTGTATCTGAAATACACCCCAAGCCTGTAAGAGGTCAGAATGATCATTGTGTCAGAGCAGAGGCCTTTTCAGTACATAAAACCTGCATTTACCATAGAGGTAGAGGTGTATTTCAAGAAAGACTAACTAATTAAAATGGGGGAAAGTTACATCCTCCCATTTTGTAATGAGGATGGCAGTGAAAACCTATGTCCTCTAGAAATAATCTGATCCACACTAAAAGATGAACTTCCGTGTATTTCAGAGTGTATGCTGCTGTTGTGATTTAAGACCACATTGATAATGTGGAGACTAAATGGAGACTGATGCCAAAACACTTTAATCACATATGCTGACTTTTACAAGTTAAAGGATTTCTGTGCCTTGCAGGAGAGATGGTGGTCTGGCAGAGAAGTTAGGTGTGTCAGCATAAGGATTTCTGCTGTGATGTGCTCAGCCTGAATGCAGGGCTGCAGGGTCCCCTGGGCATGTCTCTGCTTTCTCTCTTCTGGATTCTCTTTTATTCTCTCTTGTGTACCCCAGGAATCTCTTAGATATCCCCAAGTGTCTCCTTCAACTGAAGTTTTTCCATTTGTGTGTCTCGGGAGCATCTTTCAGTGTCTACTCAGTTTTTCTCCCCAAGAACGTTGTGTCTCCTCCCCCTGTGGTGGCCACTGTCACTCACACATGCGAGTGCTGGGGTGCCATGCGCAGCAGTTCTGGCGATGTTGGTGTATTTGTCCCAGTGTTGGAGCTGGCTCCAACTGGTAGGAAGCAACTCATGGCCTCCTTCCTCATGGGTCACCCCGCAACTCCCCACCATGCAAACTCTGCTGGTTTTGCCCAATATAACTGTGATCCATTTTACTTACCAAAACATTTCCATAAAATGTTTTCTAGAATGGTAACTGTTCAATAACTGAACCCATCTAAACTAGAAAGACAGAATGAGGGGCAGAGAAGAAATCAAACACAAAGTGAAGTAAGGCTATCTGTCTATAGTTGTGTTGGAGCAGAGACCTCAGACTCTCTGTCTAGGACGGTGTCACTAGGTCCTGATGCTGCCGCCTTTGATCACAGGAAGTTAACATGGCTCAGCATAGCTATTGATACCATGACTAAATATCCTAACTTGTGAATTCTGATGGCTTTAGCAGTGATGATGTGAAATGCCACCATTCATTACTAGCAGCTTGCTGTTTCCTGGGGGTTACTGCTGCAGGGGAGCATGCTGGCTAATACAGTTTAATATACCAGAGAATGGTGCTTTGAGAAGAAGATTCACATCCACTTCTGCCACCTGCTTAGTTGTGACAGTTGTGTCCCTCCAAGTTTTCTGCAAGATAGCTGGGAGCAATAACACCTTCAGTCAAAGAATTGAAATTCCTCAGAATCTATATAAAAAACGGGGGCATTATGGGGAAGAGGTAAGCTAATGGAAGATGAGAACATCTTTCAGTAAGTTCATTGTGCGTTGAAAAGTAATGCTATTTGGTTTATTTATTTTCATTTGTTTTAAACATCTGTGAACCTATAACACTATTAGTGGATAGTAAAGTGCTATCAGTACCCCAAAATCCAGTTATCTAATCCCCTTTATGGAATTTACCTGCATTTAGTTTAGAATTGTTGGCTAGTTTCCAACAGTGAGTGATTTGTTGCAATGTACCCATATATGGCATTTTCCTTTGTGAGATAAAAGCTAAAGTGAAAATAAAAGCTGCTTATTTAACACAATGTAACATCAGTTTCATGTTAGGCGCTTTTTTAGAAATTATTAATTAAAAAAGGGTAGAAAAATCAGCACACGAACTGAACTACAAGCAGTAGGTGGTGCTGCCTGTTTGTTCAGTATTGGTGTATTGTCCATGTAGCAACAGCTACATTACAAATGGAAATATGATTGAAGTAAAGTCAAGTGTTAAAGTAATAATGATTACAGTGGTATGGTTTAGTGGAAACTAATGGCATGTGTTTATGCTTCTTTCTTCTTTGGTTAAAAGGGTGGTATACTATCTCTATAGGGATGTCTTGAAGAGTGATCCCGTAAAGCTTAAAAATATTTCCAAATCCTTGGAAACTGAGTGCTTTGGATTTATATGAATGTGTTGTTATCTATTGTGACTGATACAGTGCTTTTTCACTATCCAGAATATATAACTTCAAGAGAGCTATGCAGTAAGACTTATTTTTGAATGCTCTGTGTTTGAAATTATTTTGTTTTCTGATATTTGATTTAAAACAAGACTGAATCATCCATGACATTGCAATTAAATAATGAGATAGAGAATGAATGAAGGCAAAATGAGAAAATCAACATATATAAGCAGTTAATCATGTAGGTGTCTTATAAGCGCCAACATGGAGGATTTCTAGTATTGGTGGCCGTGGCTCATGAAGGAGGCTTTCAGTACTGAATAGGTCTAGACTTCAGAGTGTTGGATTAAGGTGAATTTCCCTATAGCTACTCCACCTGATTGCCAGACACTGAGGCTTTGAACACAACTGTAACACAGATTCAAGAATAATTCATTAAAGGGAGTTTGAGAATAAATTTGTACTGTTTGTGAAGTCCTTAAATACATCAGTGGAACACGGTAAAAATGTTCATGAAGAAAATAATTATTTTATATATCAGATACTAGTTAGATACTGGCTTGTGTTTTAAAGTATAGGGTTATACAGTGAACATAAGGATGAAAATAAGTTCACAGTGAACTCATTCACTGCTATATGCAGGAGTCCTGATGGTGAAAAGTAATATTGTACTGTTTAATTAGGAATTGTATCATAATATGCAAGAACTGGATTTCACAGGCTGCCTTGAGTCTGGCATTTCCTCCTTTTGAATATTTTGCTTAGCAACCATCTCTTTGTATGATTTTGTGGATGCAATTTAATATTTATATAATGGTAGTGCCCATGGGCTTGATCACGATCAAAGACCTGTTGTACTAACATGCATATAAACACAGTTTCTTTGCTGTTAACCGTTTCTCAACTGGAACTTCTAATACAGTGTTATCATATTAAAGCTCCAGGGGAAATGTGTCATGTTACAGCTACTTCTAGATTAACAAAATTGCATTATGACTTTTTAAAGAGTAATATTTACATTCTTTCGAAGAGACTTGGGATACAGAAACTTCCTTGAAGATGAAATAAAGGTGTAAGGAGTGTTGAAAATGAAGGTCCCCATAAGACCAAAAAAAAATTTTTTTTTTTTTGTAAGGGTGGTATAGGGACAATTATGCTGAATATCCTTTTTTAAATTTTTCTTTCCTATGAGATAGTTAGCTGAGAGGTAAGGGGCTGCAGCAATTTTAAAGCAAATGGCAGTGTTTTTTCCTCTCTGCCTGCCTGGTACAGTGCAAAATCAATATAAAGAACATAGCACTGTGACTGGAAAAAAAAAAGCTCTTGAGCATTATCTGCATTCAAAAGATAGAATTCTTACTTTATTGGAAGCAATATTTAGACTGAATCCCAGGCTGAAGTTTTCAGTACTGATTCTTAGATAATTTCTCTTCAGTGGTCAAAGAGGAGAAACAAAAATAATACCAGGCTTCAAAGATTTGATTTATGAAGAAAGATTAAGAGGCTTATTTTGACTGAAAAAGAAGAATATATTTTACGGTGATTTTAGCAAAACTTACATATTTAGGGAGAGGATGGCTAATGCTAAATGAACTCTATTCTTGCAGGAAGAAAAGAGGAGGGAAAATCAAAACAGATTGGGAAAGGTTGAGAAAAAGGCAGCTTGAGTGAAACATTTATTACACATAAAGTAGTAAATGTATGGAAAAAATTACTGGAAAGGTTATTGAAGCATGAAGCACTGATGGATTCTAAAGGCATCTAGTTTAGTTTCTGAGGATAAGGAGATATGGAAATGAAATAGTCAAATAGAAGTGAGGAAAGCATAGATAAGGTAGATATGGTGCCAATTTTTTTTTTTCTTTTCTGAACATTTAACTACTCAATAAGTGTAAGGGAAATGTATTTTAAAGCAAATTATTTTTCTTCTTCAAAAACATCCTTAAGAGATAAAAGCAAGATTTGAACCTCTCATGTATCATGCTTACTGAGATGCACTCTAAGCTCATGTGTTCACCATGCTTTAATGACCACAATTTTTTCTGGCTATGCATGTAGAAATATCAGATGGTAGTGCTTAAAACTTACAGCTTCCAATTTCAGGGAGAGTCTTTGTCATCTTTTCCTTTGGTAGAATTCTCAGTGATATGAATGTAGCCAACATAACAAGTGTATTTTTACTGGAAAATGCATGTGGCCTGCCCCACAAAACATGCCCAGAACCTCTTAATTTCAGCAGTAAGCATATGCTAGCATAGTCCTTGTTTTCCATGACAAATATCACTGGAAGATGAGCCCTTCCAGTTCTCAGATTTTCTCTAGGAAACTGATCTTAAATATTTTATTGATTATGTTTGCTGTTGGTGCCAAAAAAAAATCTGAAGCTTGATATGTATTGCCTGTTTGCTAAAATGCATGCAGATTTGTCAGGGGTAACTCTTCTGTCTCATATCAGAATTGTAAATAAGGAAACATACACAAAAAAAGTTATGGTGTGTTAGGTGCTTCATGGTATTTGCACAAGCATATGCTCTTTAACCACTTTGCTTTTACTGTAACAAACCAGCTGATTCCTGACTGGGGCCGGGGAATGGGCGGGGGGGTGAGCTACCTGGTATTCTCCCATAAACAGCTCTGTGCCATCTAGCAGTTCTAGTGTGTCTTACCCAGCTGGCAGGCTGAGTAAAGGAAGGCAAATGAGAGCATGGGAAAGAGGAACCAGGAGAGACAATTTTGTCTGGACCTTGCTGCTGTCCCAAATCTGTTGATCTTGTTCTGTCTGTCCACCAAACAGCTGGAGTAAGGAAGCCTTCACAGTACAATCCTGAAAATTTGGCACGGTGGCAGGCTAGCCTTCCAGAGTTGGAACTGAGTTGGTTTTGCCAGAAGACTTTTAACACTTCAGTGAAAGAGAGGAAAAAACAGAAAGTGCAGATCAGCTGACTTCTTGAAATTTGCTTTTCTATTGTTTGTGAAGCTGTTTTGTCTAGCATTACAGATGAAGAGGAGCAGTAGAAATTGTCTGACCTGAGATAAAATATAAACATTTACTGTCTAGTAATTTGGAGTTATAGAATATAATGCATAGAAAAGCAGGCTTCATTAGGTTTGCTATTTACAAAACTGTTTGTTATAAATACTGAGTTTAAGTTGTGTTTGGAATTAAAAATCCTAATAGATGAGAAAATACTTTCTTGGACTTGGTTATATAATTTCTCAGTAGTACTTGCCTCATTGCCCTTTTTCCTTTATCGGAAAGATTTGTTAAATATATTTAAACAGTTCAAATGTCCATTAGTTTTTGACTTCTTACCTGTTTCTACCTCCTGCTTAATGGCACATAGGTTGGTTAGTTATGTTAAAGCTTTTCCAGAGCAGGTTTCCGTACCTGGATGCATTTCATGAGACTTCAGTAGCCCAGGGCTATCATACATAACCTACCACAGGAGTATGCAAGATAGTAGATAATTTGTAAGTATGAACCCTTTTATTCAGACTTTTGAAAATGCTGAAAATGCATTTAGCAGCATACTGGATATAGCTGACTTACCTGGTAGCTCTTCTGAATTTGAGATTAGATAGAAGAGAAGATATGAGTTTAAGTAAACACCTACCAATTAGCAACTGCATTTCCCCCCTTCAGAACTGAGTATCCATATTTCATGCAGGTTGTAGCATCTGTTTCCTGTAGAGGCATCTGGATCAGAATAGGTTTTATAATGTGCTTAAGTCAGTAAATTATAACATCTGAACAATTTGTTTACAGCAACTCGAGGAATGTCACAATTTGCAGCCTGTGTGGCAAGGCTAGGTGGTATTGCAGCAGATATGGAGGAAAGCTTATTTTATTGTGCCTTTTTATAATTGTTCTCCAATGAAACTCCTGTTAAAAAAAGTTTTTCTAGACTAAATGTGCCCAATTCAGCCATATTTTGGGTTTTGTCCCTCCAGTGTAGCTTGATGTTAAACAAAAAAATTCATGAAGGTGGTCAAGTACTGCCTAGTTAGGTACTGTCATAATTAAGCTTATATAACAGTGGAGAAAGCGAGTCTTTCTTCAGTACTATTCCTTATTCCCTCCTGTAGGTCATGGATATGCCAGCTAATACAGTTGTCTTGAATATCCATCTCTTAATATTCAATGGAAAGAAACAGGCATTTTTAGGGTCTAAGTCATCCCAGTATTGAGTAGGTGCTAAAATAAGTCAGATGGTTGAAACCAAAATACTGTGTTTTTTCTCCATGGACTCTATAAAGGCGGGGGGGGGGGGGGGGGGGTGTCTTCAGCTGCCTAAGCAAGACACCTAAAATTAGGTGAGCTGGGTTGCATATGTTTCTTTCCTTTGCTATACCACCTCTGCAAAATGTGTTTATCTTTATTAAACCAAATAGTGGGAGGATTATAATGCTTTTATGATTTCTACTTCATATGTTAGTGTTACCTGGCCTGCAGCTCATCAGCAATGTGTTGCCTTTTAGACATGGAGATGGCTCCTGGCTGCAGGAGGCTGCTGCTGCTGTCTTGCCTGAGCTGTGAGGAAGGTGTTTCCAGCACAGTGTTAGTGCCTTAGTATGGTTGTTCAGGATTCAGTGAAGTTTGGGACCCAATGACATTAAAGTCAACTTACTTATGCAGTTTTAAGAACTGCTTACGTGCTTTTTGCATATAAAAATGTTCCTCAGTCAAAGGGCATATTAAATTATTATTAAAATTCCTCTAGTTCCATATTCACACACCTATATATAGAGAACTCTGTTAATGAAATTGGAAGTTAATGCTAGCAAAGCATCACCTGAAGCTGGAACCCAGCTAAAACAAAACAATCCTCTCCACCTCAGTCCCTGCCAAGTTAAACTGTCAGTAGGACATAATTTCAGACCCTATCTTTTCAGCTGCTTTGTATGAACTCAAAAATTAAAAGCAATTTACAATTACAGGTTTTCAATTTAGGTTTTTATTAAAACATAGGCATACATCTGCTCTAGACAGAAAGATAAATTCGTTTAACTGAGTACAGTTGGGGATTTAAATAAAATCTGGTCATTTAAAACCCTTTTAATTTATGTTGCTATGTTCCCTGCTCTTTGAACCTTACCTCAAAATATAATTATCTTGATAACTACTGTAAAATGTTATGACAAATTACAACACAAAATATGATGCAATACGATTTAGAGAAGGTTTTAAATTAACTAGTTGTGTTTAACGACTTGCAAGTGCTATGTGAATAGAGTCCAGTCAAAGTTTTCTGTATTGCTACAACATAGGTAGGTCCCTTGCACTGAGAACCCCAAAATGTAAAGAAAAAACCCAAAAGACTTCAAAATGTGCTACAGGGAAATTTGTGTTTAAGGAACATACTGAAGTAGTGGTATTTATATGTGAAATACTAGTATTCGCTAAGATTTTTGGTGAAACAGGATGTTTTAGTACACAATTTAAATCATTGGGGGTTTTCTTGTTTCTCTTTTAGTCTGTAGTAACACTGATTTAACAACTTTGATTTGATACTTTTGTTTTTCACTTAGTAGACCAACAGGATAATTTAGATCTCGGTTGATAGTATGATTTTTTTCAGTTGGAACATAATGTTTATGTGAAGTGATTGAAATGGTGTGTTTCTGGACAGTAGAGCATGTCTGAATTCAGACCTTGTGAACAAACTGACTTTCTGAACCTGTTGCCTGATCTATGTCTTCCAGGTGCTTGTGTAATAAAGGCCTTTATCTCTATGGAGAATTCCCAGCTTATAATCTCATCATTTAGACTTCTGAAAGGTCTTTAAAATGTTTTGCTAGCTATTCAGATATGCCAGAAATCACAATTTAGGCCAGCATCTTTTAGTCATGTTGTTAATTTTGGACCAGACTTTACCTTTCTTACACATACTGCTGAGGTAATCCATCATCATGCTAAAGCAAGGGAAATTCAATCTATCACTGTTGGATTCTGATACAGGGCTGTAAGGGGGATGCAAGTCATCTTCCCGGTAGTAATCAAACAGCTGTGATACATGCCACTTTAAGCTTGTATCATCCTATAATAGATGGTTTTCTTCTACATGGGAGCCTGCTAAAAAATCTTCTGACAGATGGACTGTCCTGCAGAGGTTTCTTTTTGTGGAATTTAAGGCTATGAACTAGTTATTGACAAATAGTACATCATCAGTTCCAGTTGAAGACACAGACTAATAAGTGGAACATTGGCACTAATCCTTATTTAATCAGCCTTAAAATGGTAATTTCAAATTGATGAGGGCATAGGGAATAGATTTTGTGCTTTTAAAGTGCTATTAAAAATACCAGGAATACGCGTATACAACCCAAGGATGAAATTAAAGTGCATTCTGCATGTATGGTGAGTGAAGCATGCTACAGAAAGCTGAGGTCAGAGTCATACTGGGACCAAAGAATTCCTTGTTTTAAAAACAATACACGCCCTCACTGAGTTTCATAGAGTGTTTGTGGGAGCACTATTGCTTTGTTTTTGTTCTTTGGCTTTTTGTTATGTTACTCAAGTAATTTCAAAAGCTGTTAAAACATGCTAAAGCATTAAGAAACTTTAATATTAAAAAACTGTAGCAAGCTAAAGCTTCAGAACTCACGAAACAGAATTCAATTACCTATCTAATATAGCCTCAGTATTGACAATAATTTCCCAGTCTACCTTACCATATATTTAGAGAACATAAAGCTGATAGATAACCCTTAGGTTTTTGCAACACAACTCACTGATTTCTATAATGCATTTATTTGGCAGGCTGTTTAAAAATGGTACTGATTATTATTCTTAAATTTGACCAGTAAGTATTCATGTAAAAGTAGAAATACTTTCTAACTGCTTTCAATGTTTCAGCACAAAGAAACACAGTGCAGCAGGGGAAGATTGCTTGTCTGTTCAGATGGAGTAATACAAATATTGTTTAAGCCTCACTGAGTACATTAGTCTGCAAACATCAGTCTCAATCTATTTTGAAACTTAGGTGAGCCATGAAACATGTAATAAGCATACAAGTGCTGTAGTTGTTTTTTGAAGCTTCCTAACTTGAATATTTTGAGACTTGAGGTTTATCTAAATACAGTTTATTAGTCATCTAATGCTGGAAAGTAGCTTTGTTGAAAGCTGAGCTCAGAAATATGAATGGGCACCAAATAAAAGGTGTTATTTAAAGTATGATAGCTGCATCATTGTACAGTCCTGAGCTATTTAGGTACAAGTATTCATCTAGATATAGCAGAAAACATTCAGTCTGGGCTGACTTGCACTGGCAAGAACTGGAGTGAATTCATCCAGTGCTGAAGTCTGTGCCGCTTAAAGGAGACTGCTATTGGCACTTGAATTGCTTAAATTAATCTAGGATAGGATAGCTTGTTACACTGCAGCATAGACTCATTCTGAGGCAAGAATGAAGAATGCAGTATCTAGAAATTATCTCAATAATTTTATGTAGAGATAGTTATATGGATAACAGGAAGACTATACTACTATGGGCAATATTTTGCCTGTTCTGCAAGTAAATAAGAAGTATCAGACTGAATCAGGAATAATTTGCAACCTTTACATTCAGCAGCAGTTCAAGAAAAACAATTAAGCTAAACAATTTGAAACAGCAGCAAAAATGTGAATGTGTTAATGAACTTAACTTTCTATTTTCCTCTTTCAGTTCTTGCTCCAAACCAGCAAGCAGAGTTAGAGCATGTTTATAAAGCTTCTGAAAGTTGGTACAGTAAATCTGCTAGAGATCATTTTGCATTCTTAAAATATATTTAGACTGAATTTTCTTACTTCAGTGAAATAGTCAGTACCTTTACTTGCATGTACGTTTTCAGCTATTCAAGATTCTCATTGACTAGTGCAGCAGTTCTGGAGTTAGCTTACAGACAAACTTACGAAAAAGAAGAGGAAATGCATCTAAACCTTATTTTCAAAAAACTATACCAGAAATACTGGGAGATATAGAAAGCCTAAAGCAATTGATATGACACCTGGAATACTGAAGATAAGTAAAGTAGATATAGAGAAATGGGTTATGCCCTTTGGTAAGTAGTAGAATTTTGAAGGCATGCTATATAAGCTTATGATGTGCCTTTCTCCCTTTCTGTTTTGAAAACACCTGAAACCTAACAAGCATCAATGTATGCACGCAAACACACAGACAAGGCAGTTCTGTTTTTAAAAACTCGGGATGTATTGGATGTGACCGCCTTCTTTGACAGTATCCTATTGTGAGTAAAAATAGCTAAATGCTGGCAACAAACCATTATAGGACCCTTTTGTTGTTGTGAGTATACCTTTTGAAAGTCTTTTAGAAGTACAGCCCTTATATAGCCATTTAGACCATCCACAGCTATTTCACTCTTTATAGAATCTCTGTCTACCTTCTGCCTCTGATGTCCTCTTGTTAGAGGTAACCCTAGGCACCGTGTAATGGACCCTGCTTAGAGTATTATCCTTCTTTTGTAGAAAACAATAAACTATACCTTGTAATTGCTCTCTAATCTTTGAATTGAAAGTGATTGTATGCCATATCCAAATACTAAATTTAGATCAAATAGCTTATAGAAGCAGAGGGAGAGGGAAAGAAGTGAGAAAGAACATGATAGACCAACCTTGTGATTTATAGAATGTTATTCCTTTTCAACAGTGGCTTTGGTAAAGCATCAGAAAAAACAGGGTGACAAAAACAGAATTTCAGTGCCATTGATGGCCATAAACTGCAGGCCTCTCTGTCCAGGCCAGAAAGGACAGATGACACTTACAGAATTCTGCTTATATTTTTGCTGGCACCAGTTTCATTACTCAAACATAAAAGACACAGAACAACACAGGGGAACTTCCTTGATCAAAGTTGGGTACATGACACTAGTAAGCTCTTCCCTTTAATTCTTCCCCATTGCTGCTGGGCAAACCACAAAAGCCTGTCTTATTTCTGTGACTAGTTCACCACAAGGTCTTTTGTTTGATTTTGTAATTACTTAATTCCTGTGTAGTCTATAACTGGTCAGCTACTGAACTGACTTAGGTCAGCTTAGTCACCATCTCTCAAGATGTACTTAAATAAAGAAATCTCTCTCAAATAACCAAACAGTGACAAAGAATTTCCTAAACTGCTTTTGAGAATATGTTTTAGTATGCACAAAAAGATGGCAAAAAGTGGAAGATGATTTGCAAGAACAGATTCAGCAATGAGAGAAATTTGGGCAAAATATGTGGGATGTGTTATAGAGTAAGCCTCTAGCACTAACAAATAGAAACTATGAATTATCATTAGTAATAGTACAGTTAGGTAGAAGATACTCAATATTTCATGTACATAGGTTTGAGCACAGAAGTCCCAGAAATCATACTGTCTCATACTGAAAAAATATAACAAATACTTAAGCAGCGAGCAAACTATTTTATCTGGTTCTCTTTCAAAATATGTACTCTCAATGCCTAGTCAAAACTACCAGCTAAAATTCTAATGCACGCTGGTGACTAAGTTGGCTGATGAAGACTAAGACTTCAAAATATATTATGCAATACTAATGTTTTTATTCATTGAGCTCAGTTTTCATTAATATTTCTCATCACTTGTCATTGCATTTTTCATAACACAGGTATTACAAAATACTAATTTAAAATTATGATATAATAACCAAAATAGAACAGTTCTAGATCTTAATTTTTTTTGTTAAAGCCAGAGGACCAGAATGTTAGTGAATTGGCTAGTTACGGGGAAGTGTGGGAAGTTGCTTGAATTTGATGTGGTGGCTTATGAGTTTATACAAGTACTGTAAAGGTAGGTATTTATCCATCTCCTGTCCAAAAAGCCCAAAGTCACATGATGTTGAACACAAGACAAATACTTTACAACCTCAACACCACACTTTGAGGGTGTTATGAAGATGATTAATTGATTCATACCAGTCCCAACTACTTGTATACTAAAAAGTTGATTTGAACTTAGAAAAGGGCAGTTTAGCTTTTTATCAAAGGAAATATGTCAGCAGCTGTAATAATTTGCTCACAGAAATGCAGACCTAGGCTTGGCCTTGGCCCTGCTTTACCATTTTTTTCTTGTCAATAACATGCAAGTAAAAACTCTTTTCCAAAGTTAGATGGCCAAAGGTCAGTGGTTGTCAGAGTACACCATTGAATTCAGTGACAGTTTTTAGATGATGTGTTCTACTTTTTTGAGAGTATCTTTGAGGTAATAACTACAATGGCAAAAAATATTGGGGGTGTGTGTTTAAAAGAAAAGCATATATTTGAGGCTTTTGTCCTGTGCTACAAATCCTTTTCATAACCATTGCAGATTGTGAAATTGATTGATCACTTTTTTGTAGCCAGGCACTGAAAAGGCACTGTCTTTCTAACAAAAAGACAGGAAAGCTTCTTCCAGAGACTTTGAGTTACTCAGACATAACGTTTATAAACATTAAGCCTAATTTAGTGGGTCTGCAAGCTCAGGCTTTTGCAGAAAGCTTCCAGATTGCTACCCTGCCTAACTCATGAATAGGCTTCTTATAATCTGCAATGATAAGACAGCTGCAAGAAGTGTAGCACAGTGCCTGCTGGCAAGGGAAAGGGTTTTATTCCAGATAATGCACTGTGCGGAAACTGCCAGAGATCTGGCTCACCCTCAATCAGGAAGTATCTTGGTGAAGATAAGATCATGATAGTCAGTCTCTCAGCCTTCAAGGGAAAGGCTGCTAGCTATCTAGTGTTGCCAGTGCACATGTTTACAAGGAGTAACTTCCAAGAGCTGTGAATATTTCTGATTAGCTATCAGGGAGCAATAGTGTGACTGTTATTTGCTGCTATTTTCCTGTCATCACTGTGAAAGTCAGGCGTCAAATTCATTTAAACTTTCCATGTCTTTTTAATGTGTTAAGAGGATACGCAGACAGAAAAGAGAGGCTGGAGAGGTCGTTTACTAGGAGAAACCAACTTTTGCTGGTGATGTGTTTCCAATCTTAAATGTAAATTCAGGAAAGTTAGTAATATCTTTTTCTTCAATGGGAATCCTTTAATATTAACTGAGTTTGGTTTTGCTTTCTCTAATCTTTAATTATTTGGCTCAACTGTGAGTTTTTTGAGAGCTCTCCTATGACAAAGCTAGATAAAGAAGTTTTAAAAATACTAATAAGTCCTGCTTATCCATACTGAAGATAGTTTAAATTTACATGAAAATATCAGTAGAAAGCTTGAATGCTAAATAAATTCACATCTCCTAAGTACACTCACTTTCAGCTCCTGTCTGGACAACAGATGAAACATAAGTGCAGAGATGGCTTGTTAGAAGCAGCATTCATTTCAGGTGTCCGTGTAACTAGTATTCTAAAGCCTTCACTTTCATGTAAGACATGAATGTCTTCAGCTGATATGTTAGCTCTAAAGGTATAAAAAGAACTCTCAGTAATTAGAGGAGGTGAAACTTGAGTGTTCTGGAAAATGAAGTTGTTTTATATAAAAACTCTTGTCTCATACTGAAAGAGTTGGTTTCTCTGCTGATTCATGTAAGCATGTGTTCCTGTTGTAAAAGCTGAAAATAATAGGTTGTTGATGAGAAAAAGATTGGCTAATTGGTTTTACTGGTGCTTAAGAGTATACATCATGTTTTCCAGGAGCACCAGAATAGTATCAATATAATCAGATGAGTCGCAAAAACCTGACTGTCAACATTGCATTATTAAAAAGATAATTTAAATATTACCTCAGATTATTTTAATCCAAGTTGCTCAGTATATTGGAAACTATCTAGGTGTGATCTCAAATAGGCAATGTGGTTTTGCATGATTTCCACTGCAGCTTCTAATGCTCTTTGGCAGGTCTTGACCAAAATCTTCTCAAGCCCTCTTACCTTTGGCCTGTTTATACCATTGCAACAGTATCATGATTATGGAGAAAGTGCCAATAGTTACACTGTAATTAAAGCTGCATATAAAGTAAGAAAAGGTTGGAGAGAGGGAGAGAAAGTTTAGATGAGAACTGAAATGGCAAGAAAGTTACTTTCAATAATTTTGCTTCACTTAACGCTTTATACATTCTGTGAAACAAAGGAGGAAGCGAGGACCAACTTCCACAGCACATTATTTGATGAGCTGGTATTTCAGTGTTGGTTTACCTTGCTGGCCCTTTCCACTGGTCACACAGCATATCTCTAACTATTACATGTTCTTTCAGGCTTGTACACCCAAATTGGTCATGACATTTTATCCAAATGATGGAAGTCAGGGAAAAAAGTAATACAAAAAACTGGTGATTGTGTCTGACACACAGCCATTGACTTTCCTTTTTTTCCCAGAGCCACTGTGTTGGGCGCTCTCTATGCTTTTGAATTAGAGCAGCTTTCTGAGCAGCAGGGGATTGGGATGAGCTGCCAGATATTGGACAGCTCATGAGGGAGATGAGAACTGCAACAGAGGAGGAGGAAGATACAATTTTGCATGATCTATAACGCCTCTAGAAAAAAAAGTTTAAAATATGGTAATTTGACTCCATACTCACTAATACTCAGTTTAAATTTCAGGAAGTGAATATCCTTATTGTAAGATAAGTTAGCAACATACGAGAGAAACTTCATGCATTGGGCATCTTGTTAGCAGTAACCTATAAGTAGCTTGATGCTGAGTTGCTTCTAACTGGCTGTTACTGTTGCTAGTACAGGATGTGGAAAACGCGCCTGATGGAAATTGTATTCAGAAGAGGGATAGCCACTTATAAAGTGTCTATTTCAAATAACTTTATGGCTGGTCCTTTCTTCTTTTAAATAAGTGTAAAAATGTATAGTCATATTACTCTTTGGCATTCATATGGAAAACTTTAAGTTACTGCTTTGAAGATCTGAAGAGCTATCACTTCCATTTTCTTCATTAGTAGTTTTTGATCTTTGTCAGTATTTAGCAGTGTTGGCGATATGTATACATATATCGTGTGTGTATATTAATTATGTATGTATATAAGTTTCAGAAACTTCAAATTATAATGCTTAGATGGAAAAAACCAAGAAAAATCTACAGGAAAATAAAAACCAAAACTGAACAAACTAAAAACCGAAACCCCAACAAAACAAACAAACAAACCAGACCCTTTATCTTCAGAGAGTTCTTCCCAACAACATCTCTACTGAAAGATGGGTCTGACTGTATTAAACTGTTAGGGCCTGTAGACTCTTTTCTGACTTCCCTTGAGAGTCAAGTTCTCTCTGTAGGGAGGACACTGTGTTCATCCGTATGGGAGTACAGTCTTCCATGAAATCAGAAGTGTAAAGGATGGTCTTCATAGCAGAACAGCAAAAAGAAGAGAAAATATGTAGTTAACCAGAGGTACCATAATAAAAGGTTTGTTCTGAATGCCACAGCCAAGAATATGTCAACACCAAAGGGTTCTGTTTTCCTTCACCTCCCATGGAACTCCTTTTTCAGCTCATCTCTGTTTCATACCTCTCATCTCTACTCCTTAAGCTTCAGCATGAAAATCATAAAAAGGCAGGAAGCCGTGGCTGTAAAAGCTTGAAAGAAGCGTAGAAGAATTAAACTCATTCAGTCACAGGGACAGAAAGAAATTACATCTTGGGGAGATGAGGCTTCCCACCACCTTTGTTTTTGATTTTTAGAGGATACAATTACTTATTGGTGGATCTGATAACAGCTTTATTATCTAAAACTTAAAACTGGCTATTTATTACTTCCAGTAATGTTTTATTAGAGATTGTGGTTGTTTTAATGAGGCATGCATTTCCTTTTCCCCAAGTAAAAAAACTAAGCAAACATTTTTTTTTTTCTTTCCCTAGATAAAAATAAAACAAAAAACTCTGGGTTCAGACTTTCTTTCTGAGTCTTAACCATCAACAGCTTCTTAAGGTTGCTTTCAGAACCCTGCAAATGGGTTCTTTAATGAGAATGCATTCATAAAAAGAGCATAGATGTAACATTTTATATGTGCAGATCATCACTGCACACCTTAGATATCCTCCTGCAATACAGCAGAAGCAAATGAGACACTATGTGCTGTTTTCAAATGATGTAAATGTGTACTTTAACATCATGGATTATAAAGATTACAAAAAATTGCTTAGGAAGAGCTGGATTGTGAAGTAAAAAATTGTTTCAATTTCAGTTTAGACTTTTCCTTGATACTGTTTTTAATGTAAGTTTTAATGTGATTGTTGCTTTTAGAGAACCCATGTTCTAAATTAGTAAAAGTATAATAACTAGGAACAGAGATACCCTGTATGAATAGACATTTACTGTTAGATCCACTTCATAATTAATAGTTAAAAAGAAATAAGCTGTGGTTGTTTTGGGGGGGGTTGGGGGGTTTGTTTGGTTTTTTTTTTAAAGTGTTATTTAATATAAATAGCTGGTGATAATTTGTTGAGGTATGACCTGAATCTTCCATATAATGATCATAGACCATGTCTACCTACTTACACTTGAGGGTAGGAGAGACTGGCTGGATGCGCTAAATGAAAAACTTCTGTAGTGTGAATAGAAAAGTATGTAAGTATTCTTCTGTGTGTTACATACATTTATAATATGTAGAGTTCTGCTTACAAATATAATAATGATAGCATAAAGAAGGACGTAAAGAGCAATTCAAATAGCTCTCCTTAAAAGAGAGAAATGGAAATTGCAAGCAATTAGAACTGGAAACGTTTAGTAAAGTCTCGCTGCATTTGAAAGTGTTTAATATTGAATGGTGAACTGTACCACTCCATTAACTGCAAAATAAGCATAATTTAGACAATTGTTCCAGTAGATGAATTTGTTTTTTGTGATGCATGATGTAGGCACTCAACAGGATAGTATCACTTTGAATCTTCTCTACCTTGAATCGTCTTCACCAGCAACCCTACCTTGACATTATTATTACTTACTCATTTTGCTGACAGAGTATTTGAGAGGGCAGTGGAATGCGAAGGGTACTAAAGAGCTGATATCTACACAGAGGTAGAGTTAGTGTTCTGTGCAATCTGTGCTGTGTAATAGACACTACCCAAGTTTTGTGTTGTTCAAATTAAAATAGAACAAAAATGTAAGAAGATTTTCTTGTAGTAGTCAGATCTCAATGGATGAATGGCAGAATGTATTTCAACAGCAAAACAATTCCAAAGAATTTTTAATAAGAACATATTAGAAGTTTCTGACAATTCTCCAGGCTTTTAGAAAATTTGAAAAGCATAAAACCAGCATTAAACTACATTTGATACTAAAAAGCAATCTGGCAAGAGAAATAAGGCCTTGTATACACATTTTGAGCTTGCTCTTGAAGTATCAGCTCAGCAAATAACCCATAATATAATTGCCTTTCAACAAGATCAAGGAAATTAAGCTGTCAAGTTATTAGAACAGCACATACTGGGGGTATAAAACAGGTACAACAACCAATATTAATATGCTGGCTTACATCAAAACAAAAATGTGGCAAATTTAAAAGTTTTTGACACATCAAAGCCTTTTCATCCTCCAGTAAGTATTGTTTCCTGTTCTTCACTAGTAATTTCACTTCTACAGCATTTTAAATTTTATTATTCTCTCTTTTGAATGAAGTTTTAAAAAAAAAAAGTAGCCAGCAGATATTTGTATAATTGCAAGTGTCAGTCATCTCATCATGTGTATAAAATGCATTTTAAACCCAGAAAACAGTTTTGAAGTTTAAGATTTAATTCTCCTTTGTCTTTTTTCTGCTATAGTAATGCCTTCTGTAACCAAATACCATATATGGGGTTCAGAATTTGTTTATTGTTGGATTCACAACTTGCTTAAAAAAACCCAACAAAACTGTTGCAGATAAAAACTGTTATTGGACAAGTAATAAGTTTTGACAAATTACTAGTATATCACAAATGTAACAAATATTAATTACCAGCCTGGCTTACTCCTCAATTTCAATACCAAAAAATGGAAAGGAAGCTTGTTGCGGGGGGCAGGGAAGAAATCTGCATTTGCTTCCTAAGCTTGATAATGACATTAAAAAAAAAAAAAAAAAGAGAGAGAGAGAGAGATTCTGTAGTCCATTTTGTCCAGTTTCTTTAATCTTTCTTTTTGGAAAGTCCGAATTGCTCAAGTTTAAGGGATTCTCCTGATGGGTATTGAGAAATCTTGTTGGTGTTTTAGTAAGATTCATCTGCTTATTTGCCCTCGTAGACTAGCTGTGTGCATATGTGAAAAGTAATCACAGCTGCAGATTGCAAGGAATGGCAGTGGGACTAGGAAACAAGCATAGACAAACTTGCAGGCAGAATCAAATACAGATTAAAAAAAATAAATGTGCGTAGCTAAAAAGATTAATTTTAGAATCATCACATATACTTCAAATACTATGTCAGGAAAATCGAGACTTGTGAAAAGTTTATGCCAGTGTTTTTTTCAAATATAGTACACATACTTTTGGTGCTTTTGCATTCTTTTTTTTTTTTTTCTTCTGTGGTTAGTTTTGGTTATGTTAAGGCTTTTATTAAATAAAATTAGACAGTGGTTATTCCTGAAATGGCAATTTTATTTATAATGTGAAAGTTAAATATATTTATTTAGACTGATGATAAAATGTCTGTATAGCATACTGCCAACAGGGAGACCAGCTGCCAGATGAATTATCTGTGTCTCTCTGCCTCTTCTGGGGAAAGCAAAGCAAAGCTACTCTATGACCAGTGCAGAAGTCTGAAAAGATTTAATCTCCAGTTCAATGAACAGTTCTCAGTCTCGAAATGGCAGTCTCAAATTTAAGTGAGGATCTTGCAAAGTGTGGGGGTTTTACATAAATTTTACCTAATGAATTACTTTCTTCAAATTGGGAATCCAGAGAAACGTACCAACAGTACAGGAAGCAACAAGAATGCAAGACAGGTATTAAAAGCAAAGAGGATATTTTTGCGTTTCTCTCAGAAAGTATCGCTCTTTCCCGATGGAGATCAATTTCAAAGAAAACTGTTTTATGCAGATTCAAAATGCAGAAGAAATAAGCTGCTGTCCAGCCAGTGACTGTCATGTAACAGTACCATGTATACGTGAAAAATATAAAAATGTAACTAGAAGTATACAATAACATGAATGTGCTAGAGGAAGAACACAGTATTTCCCCCATGCGTATATATTTTGATCTGCATTAGGCTGATTCACTTACATTTGTTCAATCCTATGGTACTCCTAAAGACTTTCACTGCCTGCACTATAGAAAAATGATTTGATTAAAGTTAGTGATTTAACATGATCTGGTTTGAATGGATGTTTGTTTTTAAAACAATCTTGGTAATACTGACTTCATTATTCCTGATCTAACTTGATTTTGAAAGACAAATCTTAGTGTGTAAGGATTTGTTTCTGGCCTTTGACAGAAGCAAAAGAAAGAGTAAGGAAATATCTTACTCTTGGACATCTTACTCTTTCTTGTGTGGAAACACAAAGGCCACTTCTGAGATGCTAAATCAAAGCCAATACTAGATGTCAGAAAGTATAAGGAGTAAGTGGAGCCATAGTTCAAGCTGCTTGGCCTGTGTATTAGTCAGCAGTGATTCTGAACGTGGTTTCCTAAGAGGCTATGTGCACTGTCTGTCTTTTCACCATCACTGGGAATTTGTGAACCAATAGCTTCAAAAGCATCTGTCAAAAGGTTAGAGGTCTTCAAGATATTCAGTGTCTATGACTGGAAAGCAGCAGTGGCAAGAGAATTTTAATAACTGTCTATGGCGGGGGGGGGTGGGGGGAGATTATTTGTATTCCGTTTGAAAGCAGCTAGCTCATTGTACAGTACAAATATACCAGCTAGAAAATCAGCTCCTGTCTAACCATGGTATGTGTTGTATCTCTTGTCCAGTGGGTGTTTCATGGAAGCAATATGGGAATTTTTATGCTGGAGGGGAGAGATTTAGTGAGTAAGAAAGACAAATCTGTAGGAAGACAATTAGTTTTTCTGTCCAAAGAAAACTTGTTTAAATCCTTAGTGAATTGGAGCACTTCAGTAAATTGTATTTGGAGGTTTCCTTAGTAGAATAGTAGAGTCGTAATTTAAGTTGGAAGGAACCTCCAGAGATCATCTAGTTCAAGTGCTTGCTCCAAATATGTGTAATTAGGTCAGGTTACTCAGGGTCATGTTCAGTCAAGTCTTGAACACCTCCAAGGACAGAGATCGCCCAACCTCTCTGAGTAACCTGTTCCAGTATTTAACCACCCTCATGGTTTAAACAAACAAACAAACAAAAAAAACCCTAACCCCTTTTTTCCTAATACATAATTGGAATTTCCCATGTTTCAACTTGTCCATTGCCTCTTGTCTATCACTGCACACCCCTGAGAAGACTTTGGCTCCATCTTCTCTGTATCCTCTGATCATCACTTTTGCAGGCTGAACAGTCCCAGCTGTCTCAGCATCTCCTTGAATGCTGTGTTCTCCAGCCCCCTGACCAAGTTGGTGGCCCACTACTGGATTCACTCCAGTATGTCAATATCTTTCTTGTACTAGGGAGCCTGAAACAGTATCCAGATGTGGCCTCAGAGAGGCTGATGAGAGGAAAGCAGCCTCACTTCCCTAAACCAGCAGGCTGCGCTGTTACTAATACAGCCCAGGCTTTGGCTCCCCTTTGTTGCAAGGACGCACTGCTGGCCCGTGTTTGACTTGTCTGCGAGAGACCCAGATCTTTTTTCTTCAATAAGGTGCTGTATGTTAGGGCACAATTTAACTGCAACTAGATTTCTCAAGATTAAAGAAATAACTCATGTTGTCCTTACACAGGAAATAATAACAAATGCTAGTCAGTTTGGGTTTTTTTCCTGTTTCATTTGGTGAAGAACAGCTTGGACAGATTTTGTATTTCTTCTTTCTATTTGTACATATTTGACTTTTTAGATTAGATTTCTGATAAATTTCATCCTATCAATTTATTGGTAGAACATACTTTGTATTCTAGAAACATCATCTGTAGGCATGTGAGAGAAATTTGGGGGTCTTGTTATGTTCCCCCACCCCAGTGTGGATTTAAAAGCATTACAATATGTTCTGGTTTAGATCACTGTATTGGCTTTGTGTGGCAAGGTTTTGGTAGCGGGGGGGGTTACAGGGGTGGCTTCTGTAAGAAGTTGCTGGAAGCTTCCCCTGTGTTCGAGAGAGAGCCAATACCAGCCGGCTCTGAGACGGACCTGCCACCGGCCAAGGCCGAGCCAATCAGTGATAGTGGTAACGCCTCTGTGATAACATTTTTAAGAAGGAAAAAGTTGGGACAGGCAGTTTACGGCAGCCGGAGAGAGGAGTGAGAACATGTAAGAGAAACAACCCTGCAGACACCAAGGTCAGTGAAGAAGGAGGGGGAGGAGATGCTCCAGGCGCCGGAGCAGAGATTCCCCTGCAGCCCATGGTGAAGACCGTGGTGAGGCAGGCTGTCCCCCTGCAGCCCAGGGAGGTCCACAGTGGAGCAGATATCCACCTGCAGCCCGTGGAGGACCCCACGCCGGAGCAGGTGGGTTCCCGAAGGAGGCTGTGACCCCGTGAGAACCCTGCACTGGAGCAGGCTCCTGGCAGGACCTGCGGATCTGTGGAGAGAGGAGCCCACGGAGCAGGTTTTCTGGCAGGACTTGTGACCCCGTGGGGGACCCACGCTGGAGCAGTGTCCTCCTGAAGGACTGCACGCCGTGGAAGGGACCCATGCTGGAGCAGTTCGTGAAGAACTGCAGCCCGTGGGAAGGACCCATGTTGGAAAAGTTCTTGGAGGACTGTCTCCCGTGGGTGGGACCCCACGCTGGAGCAGGGGAAGAGTGTGATGAGTCCTCCCCCTGAGGAGGATGAAGCGGCAGAAAACAACGTGTGATGAACTGACCGTAAACCCCATTCCCCGTCCCCCTGTGCTGCTGGGGGGGTTGGTAGAGAATCCGGGAGTGAAGTTGTGCCCAGGAAGAAGGGAGGGGTGGAGGGAAGGTGTTCTGAGTCTTGGTTTTCTTTCTCATTACCCTACTCTGGTTGATTTGTAATAAATTGAGCTAATTTTCCCCAAGTTGAGTCTGTTTTGCCCGTGACGGTAATTGGTGAGTGATCTCTCTCCTGTCCTTATCTCGACCCACAAGCTCTTTGTTATATTTTCTCTCCCCTGTCCAGCTGAGGAGGGGGAGAGATAGAACGGCTTTGGTGGGCACCTGGCAACCAGCCAGGGTCAACCCATCACAATCACAGAAGCAATAAATTGCTTTTAAGTTCCTGTTGGACACTAGTTTGTTATTTAACCTTAAAAATGCATACTTTATGTGCTTAAGAAAATCAGAAAATACTTCCAATGAAATAAAGTTCTGTGTTTGATTATTCTTTCTTATTATTTTTACCTATTCATTAAAATCACCAGCTGGGTAGCTGCTTTAATTTACTGCTGAATCTCTTTGGAAACATCTTCTAACAGCAACACTTTACTTCATGCATATATAAAAACAGATGCTGACCAGAGAGCAGCTTATGGCTGACAGTGTGTCAGCCTTATGTGCAACACCTGTCTCACCTTTTTCATATGCTGTAAACAACAAGGTGAGAAATAAGCACACTATGGAGCAACTAAAACACAAAAGGAATCCCAATGTAGTTGCAATGTGGATAATTCAGTACGGAAAAAAAATGAAGCTGCAAAATATGTAAGTAAAAGCAACAAAAGGAATGTTTTGTCTGTTCTCCAGCTGCATTTTCCACAATAATAACAAAGTTAGTTTACTGCATCTTTTAATCCTGATATTTATAGGTAGAAGGCTAATTAGCATTTATTTTTCTTATAACAAAGACTGTTGGTGTTTAAGTGTAAGTCTGCTGGTATTACTTGAGGTTTTTTCCAAACATTGAAACTCTTCCTGAATCACAAAAATAAAGGGTTGGATGGGTCTTAAGTGTTTACTGGTCTAAGCCCCCTGCATAGACGCAGAACCTGTATATTGGTTTTCAAGAACGTTCAGTAAGAGATATTGTGCAGTTGGTTGGCATCATCTCTTCCATCGCTTTAGTTCTTTTATAGATGGATTTTCCTTTTTGTGCCTTCCTGATAGTCAATGTGAGTCTTTCCCTGAAAACTGAGTCCATCTCTGTGTCCTCCAACAGAGGGTAGGGAGAAGAATTGACCAACTATTCTCACAACCCTTTATATATTGGGAACCTATGATCACTCTAGAAAGCAAGCATTTTGAGACACAAAAAACCCAGGTTTCCTTTAACCTTTTGCTGCAAGTCATACATTTTGACCTATGTGAACTTTGAAGGCTTCTTCCTGTGTGGGTTTACATTTATGTTTAGATAATGTTGTGTGTTCTTCAAGGAATACCACATACCTCACATAAAAAGAATAAATGTCTGCTCTGTGTTGGTCAAAAGCTGTCAAAATTAAAGGGTTTTGTACATATTTTGCTGCATGTGGTAGCAGGCAGTCAGCAAGCCATGAATAAAGAATTTTGAAAGCTGATTTAATCCTTGTTCCCCTACTTTGAGAATCCAGATCACTTCAGTAGTTCTGTCTTGACTAGTGCAAGTGTCAACCTATTGAATTTGAAATTTCTTGTTGGAACAAATGCTAGTTTCTGTTTCAGTATGCTCAATTCCAGACTTTAACTGCCTGATTAAAAAACGCACTGGAAATGTATCCACAAGTATCTTACCTATTTTTTCTAACCTGTGAGTTGTAAAGTAACTTTCACCAATTTTAATTTAGTTGTTTTGTTCTATTGGTCTTGGTGGTAGTGGCTTTAAAATGCTTTTTCGTTCTCCTCTTGGAAAAGAATGCTTTATCAAACAATGGAAGTCCTATCTTTGCAGTCTTTTTGTGACAAGAATACATGCTTTGTTATAGCTGGTTGCAGGAACTTTACAAATGTTGACACGAAGAGAGTAACTTCTGCAAAAAGATGTCAGCATCTAGTATTTCAGGATATGAACAATGGCTAAGTTTAAGGAAGTCCAATTTGCCTCCGTGGCACCACTGCCTTCAGACTACATACCCAAAACCATCTCTTTTACAGTGCTCTGCACCATAGGTTAGCTGTGCCTTAGCCTATGCTTTCCAGGCTAACTATGTTTTTAATATATGAATTTTGATAGCTTTTGGTTCCTTTCACTTGCCACATATGCATATTATTCTTTATAGGAAACTTTATCTTTTTGAAGGAGCCTTTTTTTTTTTTTTTTTTTTTTTTTAATATGCGTTGCAGACAAACAGAACAGTTTCATCCGATTACAGCAGCATGTAATCCCGCCAAGGTTCTTGTTTCTTTAGTTTTTCTTCTGTCAATAAAGTAGTATGTCTGAATAAACTTTTGGCTGTGTTGGCGGAGGTGCGGGAGGTTGTTCATTTTCTATATACAGGTGACAATTTTGTGTAAAATTACTTAGAGTAAAATTCCTGGTTCTAGGTTCTTCCTTAAACTTACCTTCTTTCTTACTATGAGCTCATTCCTTATACATATGTATACCTTAGGTACAGTTGGTCCAGATTTCTGTTTTGGATTCAATTCCATATCAGAATCATCAGTCAGGTTTCCAGTATAATAGGAGCAACACCAGAATCAGTGGTGTATTGCTAGTCAAAAGATAGTACAGCAAATGGACCTATCCAGAAGCTAAAGTCTGAATATCATTGCCCACATCTACCTTGGTGTTTATGTTGTAGATTACATTATAAATTTACTGTATCTGACAGTACATTGTTTGTAATGGATGATTGGTACTTTCATTGCATCAAAGAAAGTCATTGAATTACCATTTTGTGTGATATCTCACACTTGTCCTTACTTTTTAGAAGTACTGTGCCCTCTAAGTATTCTTTCAGCTAGGTTGATTAAACTGTAAGCATCAAATTTCTGTTAGGACCTATTTTGAATTATTAAAGCCTGTCAGAATAACTGGATTTATTGTCAATGTGTAACTTATATTTAAAATCTTTTTAATCAAAATGAGCTGTTCTCTTTTTATACTTTCAGGTTCTGAGTAGTAAATAAGCATATGTACAGTTACAGTTAGACAGGCTTAAGTTTGCACACAATTTATGACCTCAAAGTAGAAAAGGAGGTATTTTCTTGACACTTTCCTATCTTTGTACCTCATCATAAAATCTTTCCTGCTAACAAATTTAACACATCTTTTTTTCACCAGAGGCTGAAATTTTAATAGCTGGCTCATGGTTATGTTAGAGAGATGTTGATAGTAACTTTAATGTGAATACACAACGACTATGCATTAAATGTTGTTCACACTTAGAAAGGAAAAAAACTAAAATCCTTCTATATGAGATTCTATAGTTATTATAAGGTATAGTCTGCAGCAAGGGCTGTCACAGGAGAAAGGTAGATGCTCAGGAGAGATTTCTTCTGTGCCAAATACTAGACAAGGCCTTGGAGACTGACAGACTCCTGTTGTCACTTCTCCTCTATCCATTTCTTCTAGAATACAGTGATCCTCTTTGACTAAAATTTCTAAGCTGTTTTAGGGATAAGTCACCAGCAAGTATAAAGCAGGAGAAGACCAAGAGTATCTAGAAGTTATTTGAAGAAAATTGAAAGCAGGTCTTGGTGACCATATTTGTAATGGCCTGCTTTTCATAGCTTATTCTCAATTCTGCAAACACAAACAACGTTGCATATCCTAAACAGTTAAAATTAGCTCCTGTCTAGCCACCTTACCAGGTGTATGTAAGTAATAAAGCTAGTTCAAACTTGTTCTGGGTCTCTCTTAGATCTTCCCATTATGTGACTCTTTTTCTAGCACTCACATACTACAGTCACTGATGTTTACATTTCCGTTTGTATCATTGGAGATACCACATTAAGGAGTACAGATTCTTAACTTGGGAAAGCATTTATTTATATGCAGTCTATTTAGCTGTCATTTTTTTACTGAAACCTCTGAAATTTGAATAAACATAATTGGAGAGGTATTTAAGAGGTGTTTTAAGATTTCTCAGTACATCTGCCTAAATCTAAAAGCTCTTGGTTTAGTAGGAAAATTCTCCTGGGAACACAAACAGGTTTTTTCCATTGATGGATAAAGATGAGGTGACCACATTAGTGCTTTTGATGATACTGGTGACTAAGGTGCAGCTGTTAGGCTGATGTGTGTAACCACTGAAGCACTGGACAAGGTCATTGAGTGTTTGCTGCTTTCTTTCCAAGGGACTCAAAACAGTGTTTCACCTTTGACTTCTTTTGCCTATGTTTAAGAGGACAGAGTACTCTCTTAAGCTTTTAAAAAGCAGTATGCGGTAACACGTGTTGTCCAACCTTTCTCATTGCAGCATAGGAAATGCTTGGGTAGCGTAACGATTGTATGATACTTCATGGCTGGAACATACCAGCCTTATACTCTGCACTGGTTGTAGGCAGCAGCTGAGTTCCAAGTAAAGTTTGGCATGTCAGTTTTGACCTACATCAGTTAGATTCTCTTTTCTGGAAAGACTGCTTCTCTCCCTCTAAAGTTATATTCCCAACAACTTTTTAGAGTATAGGAATTGCAATGAAAAAGTTGTTAATGAAGTCTAGTAGCTTATTTCTCATAAGAATCAGGTATTTCCCACTTAGTAGTTTTATTGTTACTGCTACATAATTTTCCCACAAAAACATTTTGTGTTAGCACCATCTTAAGTGTTTCTAGGACACAAAAACATATTGCTTTCAGAACTTTCACTGATTCTACTAGTATTTTTCATGTTATTTGTGTTATCCCTAGATAATTACTAATAAAAGTTACCAAATATTTTAAGCTCTAAGGATTTCTCTATGTAGCAATAATTGTTGCAAGGGTAAGAAATATACAATGACAAAAAAATAGTACAAAATAAAGCAGAATTATGCCTTTTCCTTTCACTATAGGGTAATTGGAATATTCTGTATGCTACTTTCTATTTTAGGGAAAGATTTTATGATATTTCTTCTATAAAATATATAGTGCTAAATCAGTCTTAGTAGTCTTTTAACTCCAAATTCACAGGTTTTTAGCCTACATTTCTCTAGAGAGTTCCCCAAAACTTCCTTTATTCTGGCACCTGCTTTTCTTCTGTTACAGCATGTTTTTTATAAACTTTAGGTAACCCTTCAAATGTCCACCTGTTCACTGAGGATTTTCTTGGCCCTGAGTAATCAAGCTCTTTGACTACCTCAAAACCCATATTGATCATCAGGCTGTGTTCTTACTTTCCTTATAGGGATTGGCTCTTTAGAGGGACACTGTAATAAGGTAACACTTGTGTTTTTAACTGTATAGAGTGTGTTCTTACAGAATCAGCATGTATACATCCTCTGCAAAATAAATTATTGTTTAAGTTTTGCTATGCGCTCTTAAATATTTTGCTATATTTAGAAGCAGCACTATTGAAAAATGAGTAGACTGACATCCTTAGCATTGCATTTCTTTCTTTGGTCAATTTAAATATAACTGCACAGAGATTTTGCTTTTTTTTTTAATTTAATCTATTCATCAGCTTTATTGAAAGTAATATAAAGTGACACTTAATTCTATCATATTTGGCTAATATGTAACTCAGCTGTCATGCACCCAGAGGGATTCTTTAGGTTGTTCAGCTGTCATATGTAATTTATAATAGAGTTTTGTTGCATGAGAAAGGAAAATTTAAAGCTGAATATATTTTGGTTTTCTTTCTCTGTGAATGGAGGGGAGGGAACTCTAACAAAAACAAAGATTCAAAAACTCAACAAAAAAAGATTCTTGCAAAAACATTCTGTCAGAAATTGTATGCCTGTAACATGCCTGCTGTTAGGAAGAAGAGGTCAGAAACAATAGAACAGATCAGATTATATCAAGGTAACAACTCACCCAATGCAAATAATTATAAACACAGTATTTAATTTGTGTAATTCAGTGAAAGTTCTAACGATCTCTTTGGTAACTCTCTTACTAGGTCTTCCCAGGTGTCCCCTCCAATACTGAGTACTCGAAATATTGAACTAAACAGTATAATTTACGATCAAATGAAATTAATCTTGGTGGAATAAATCAAATATGTCACCCATGAAGGGTAATTTTCTTTCATTTTCTCAACTATTGCTCCATCCTAGATTTCTTTCTTTTCATACTTGTGAAGTAACAGATACTACTTCTATATATGATATAATACACATTTCAATATTTTTTAAACATTTTACAATTATGTTGGATAAGGAGAACTGATAGGAGGACTTTAAAAAACTACTTCTATTGTTATAATGAGCCAACCAGTATTATTTTAAAACTTTTTTTAATTGTCTAGACAAATTTTCAGCACAAATAAACCAGGCTCTCATGGTAATATATTTCAAGTTTTCTGAGTACATCATTTCTCTGTCAGGATTTTAACAATTTATCCAACCTCAAGAACAATGTACATGTAGAGTGTGTAGCAAACGCTTTATCTGGATGTTGCGGTTCAGCAACTGACTTGCTGCTTTTTGCTACTGTGCTGTCTAAAGGGCAAATGAGGTTTAAAAAAAAAAAAGTCTTGCAGCTTATAACTCCAGTAAACTTTTTGTTTCTAAACGAGCAAGTCAAACACATAGTATCAAACCCTTATTTGTTACCAATTTAAGCAATCTGTGGTTGCCTCACTCCTACAAGAAATTCTTTTTCTGTCCTTCAAAAAAAGCTTTTAGATTTATGACTCCCTCTGGAACTTGTAGATACATGGGAGAGAAACTTAACTTTGATTAACATTGTTTGCAGCTTTTCCTGCTTCTTGTCTTTTAGTAAATGCTGTGCATCCAGCTTTAAGTGCCTTCCTGATGCTTTTTTCGTAGCCATTTCATAGCACTTTCATTATGGCCTGGCTATTTGGAGTTGAGCATAATTTTAAAATGGTATAATTTTCTCATAAAGCCTCAAAGCTGTAACAGCTCTTTTTTTATTATTTTATTTATTTATTTATTTTTATTTATCTACAACGTATGAACACCACTGCCATACATGAATGTATGTTGATGTAGAGGAACCATGTAGAGGAACATTTTCTCCTGAGACGTGTATTGTTTTCTGAGACACTTGGGAGAAGAAAAGCAACTTTGACTTTAGGCTGCTATATTATTGTTCATAATGGTCTATCAAGCCACCAGGGTAGTTCTAGATTACATAATTTGTACCAGCTAGACAAAGACAAGCAAAAAGTTAAAAAAAAAGAATTATAAACTAAAAAAAATACATTTCATCTGTCCTTCAAAACATTCCTGATAAACAAGACTAGTTTTACTGAGATCACATCACATGCTGTGTTCCTGGAAGACAGTCAGTGCTAGTATCTGAGTGACAGATGCGCACCTGATGATCCATACACTGCTCCAAAAGATGTTTGCTTCTTAATCAAGAAAAAAACAAAACTGAGAATAAATTAATGGTAGTATCTCTTTTTTAGAGAAGGGGATATAAAATATAGGATCACTATGTGGTTTATCAATGTTTGCATTGAAAGTCCATGAAAGAACTTCTATGTCATTGTAGTTAGATTTTTAAATGTTCTATTTGCATCATCATCCAGTGAAAACAATGCGCTTTTTAAACCATTAATTGAACATGGCAGTTTGTTTTCAGTTGCTGATCCCAAATGTCAAGAGAAAAAATGCGGGTTTGTTTTGACAGCACTGCACTATTGAGTTGTGGTATTTATCATAAAATTTATGAAGGCACTTAAATTCTTTCCTATTGAAAGTATAGACTTCTGTAGGATTTCCAGTATAGATTGTGACAAAAATTTTTACTGATGTTCAATGTTAAAACAAGACGCCAGTTTGCATCTTTGTTCATGTAGTTATTTTTTGCTTTTTGTCCATTTATAACCTATGAACACTTCAGTCCTTCTGAGTGCTGGGAGAAGTACAGCTTGGAATCTGCAAGATTCATTTTCAGCCTCCTGCTGGGATACACTTTACCTTATTTGGTCAAATTACAATGAATCATAATGAAAGAAATAGATGCCTAACTAAGAATGGTTTGCAAACTGCAAAAATACATACAATTAAATAATCTATCTCTGTGCAACACATGCATATCAGTTATTCCAACATTAGATACAGTCACTGTTTAGACATCATCTTTGTGTATCGGTCAACGTAAAAATAATATATATTGACTCATTAATCTTTACATTCTGCAGATATATCCAGAAGTCTCCACTATTCTTTTGCCATGTTACTTCTTGTGCTCTTGGCTCATTCTAGCATGCCTGAAAAATCTCCATTTAGTCATTCCAATAGTTCTCTCTTGCCACAAAATATACTGCCAGAAATGCTGTGCTTTATAGTGTGCAAGCATTGTATGCACATTAACATGATTTTAAGATACTTAGTCTTCCAAATCTGTTTACTCCTCCTCAGTGCAAGCAAAGAAGAAAGGGCGTCAAAAAGTACCACGAAAGTTGACAACAAAAAGTACCAGCCCAGCTTATCCTCCAGGCAACTCATCACTTCTGCCAACCAGCTATGTACACCTTTCTTTTGTCACTTCAGCTTCTTGACCCACAATAGTTATACTTCCTACTATTCTCAAATTTTCATCTCCACTGCACCCAATGTTTTTTTCCAGACTCCTCCTCTTGTCCCATAGTATCTGATCCTTCAATACCTTGTGATATCTAGGAGGAAGGAAAAGCATGATAGTGGATGGGAGAGGGCAGGGTTGAGCCAGGGCGGGTTCTGAGGGAGGCAGTGATCCTGAAGGGCACTCCACAGTTCAGAAGTCTGTTAGTCCTGTCATGCTTGCTGCTTGATTGTGAGCTGGTTCCCATCAATTCTGGTGCATGAGAAAACAGCAAGGTATTGTTTCTACCATGTGTGTCTTTCAACTATGATTCATTTCTGTGGGTTGGAAGACTTGGGGGGGACAAAAGGGGAGGAGGGGAGTTAGGACACATTCAGAATGATAGCCAGCATGTCTCAGTGGAGGCAGCCATTGAAATCTATGTTCTAAATAATTTGATTAATTTACCATGAACAGTTGTACAAAATCAGTTGCTGGGATTTGTTATGATCAATGCCTACTTCTGTTTCTTTGATCAGCTTAAGAGAAGAAAATTTTGATCGTAAGTGAGGGTCTATTACAACACTCAAAGTGTTTTGTTTGCAGTTTTTAGTTGATAACGTAGAAAAGAGAGCCATTCATTATATTTCTAACTGCAAGCTTTCTAATACCCCAATTCAACCTATTCCTGGAACCTTACTGAATCAGAATGGGGAAAAGACAAACATATTATTAGGTCCTACTAACTTCTGTACTGGGAGACATAAGACAGCTACCTCTGACTGCTCTTTTGCTCTGTGGGAGAATACTACTAGTTGTGGAGAGTCTGATAATCTGTCCAGAGAACTGGTTAATGGAGTCACTGAAAAAGAATTTTACCTTGGAGCACCATATTTGATTTTGACAACAGAGCAAAAATATGTAGTTTTTTATATTTTTTTTTTTTAAACTGTCTGAATCTTCCTAATTCTTTCCAAAACATAGTCTAGAGCAGTAGTTCAGTGTTTCATTTCTGTGGGTTGGTAGACCTGGGGGAGAGCAAATGGGGGGCATATTCAAAACAACAGTGATTATCTATTTAGTAAGCAGGTTAATATAAGGTGCAATGCATTTAATTTTTTTTAATTGTTCTGTTATTGAGAGATTGTACTACAGAGAAAATTCTAGGCTACTGTAAAGAAGCAAAAGATAGTAGTTGAATTAATCTCTTAGAACTCTTCTTCCAACTTGTTTCACATGCCTAGAAACAGAACACATTCTTAAACACAAGGAAGCTAAATCTCAGCTTTGCTTTAAAGAAGTAATCATTGTGGAAGTGAATTAGTGAGAAATAAGGTGTATCTGTACTTGGGAAAGAAAGTGGTCACAGGTACTGAGATAGCCAAGATTAGATGCTAGACAATTCAGTAATGCATCCCATATTTCAGGTGATCAGTATACATGTCCGTGTTTGGAAAACAATGTTCCTTATAGTTCTTTCTGCAGTTCAAGAACAATATCCTGCTCAAATAAGTCTTATTTTTCTGTCTTGAAGCAACCGATCACCACAAATTAGGTTCCCTAGAAGTTTTCTATAATTCTAGCCATGGATATAGAAACCTAAAAGGAAGGAGTAGGACATGGTAAGACTGACCAAGGCACAGGTATCGTACTTCTTTTTAATTCTGCAAGAACCCTGTGCCTACAATTGCTAGGTATTTGTGTCTTACTTTAAAGATAAAAAACATTTTCAAAGAATTATGGCTGGGAGAATTTTGATGAGAATTGAAAGATATGTTTTCTCAAATGGATAGCACAATTTTAACCAAAATTTCAGGTTTCACTCTCCCAAAGTTACTCAAATTCTGAATCTGTGTTCTCTTAGGAGAGTGCTCTAGCTATTGTGTTTTCAGGTATGCTGAGCTTGGGTGTTGTATGTATCTTCTCTTAAAACTTTAACATTCTTATAGATATATATTGATGATGCAGAAATTGTTATAACATCTAGTTCAGTGTCACTAACTACAGAATAAGGAAACCTTTTCATTCTCCTGATGTGTGTGTCAATGTTTACAAATGTTGTATACAGAGGAATAATTACAGCAGGTTTCAACTCAGAATATCTTGTAACATGTTAATTAGGACAGTTATTTTACTGTAGTACGATTATACACATCTTTGTGTGTTTGTTAAATAGAAAATAAAGAAATGGTATTTTTGTCAAGTTAAAATATTTGTGGTGTTTTTCAGGAATTAATTATATGATCAAATTGTTTTGACATGAGGTAGCTTGCTAGATACTTTGAAAATTAACATGAATGTGAGCAAGCAATTTATACAGCTACTAAGAATTGGACAACTTACTATGTTAACAAGTGTGGTGAAAAATGAATTTGTAAAGGAGGTAAAGATCTGTTTAAGGAGGAGATCCTTAGCTTGCTTTCAATATCACAGCATCATGTTCTGCCACACTATATAACAGGTAAACAAGAACAAGATGAAGTCTTATTCGAAAATAACTGCTTCAGCTGAAGTAAAAGTATTTAAACTTTTCTTCCTGATTTCCTGCTATAGTAAACCTGTTCTTTCTTGTTAGAATTGTCATGTGTGGGGGAAAAAAAACCAAACAAACAACTAGCAAAAGCAAAAGTGTTAATTTGCCTCTATCCAAATCTTACTGTAATCTGATAACTTGATCGTTACAAGTTTGATTGCTGGTGGATAAAATAATGCTTTCTGTCTTCCTAAGTTTTTTGTAACTCCTTGCAATGGCTTTTCCTCTAAGTGCCCAAACTGAAATACTCCAGATTAAATGTAAAGTTTCTGTATCAGTTTCTTGTATGTTCTGTACTTCCCTTGACCATATATTACCAACATATATCTTGAACCAGAAGTCTTCCAGTTTTTTGGTTAAGGCTGTGAACACTAAATTGGTTGTCAACTAGCTGTGGATTTGACAAAGGTTCATTGGGAAGCAAAGATTTCAATTTGCAAAATTGAAAAAGTTACTTTGCCTCAAAGGACATGCAAGTGCTCAATGGGAGAGTTGCACTGAAGAATTTGATTTTTTTTTTTTTTTTTTTTTTTTTAAAATGCAGGTAAACTCTCAGAACCACCAGAAATAGCCATGCAGCAAATGTATCAAAAATGTATAAAAAAATGTGCAGGAAGATTAACAGCCATTCCACCATGATTTTTATGACCACAGATGCATAAAAATTAAATCTCTAGCAAACTTTTATTGACTACAGTTTGATTGCTAAGGGAATGAGAGTAGGTTTCATTACTTCTAATTTTCCTATGAAATCTGCTGTATGCTTCATGATAAAGGGTCTGAAGTTCATATATTGCCTTAGCATAATTTCTTTGTTCTTCACAAAGTAAGCTTGACAACATCCTGGTTCCTTAGTTCATTTAAGTTACAAGTTTTTTATTAAATTATAGATACAAATCATTCCAGTGATTTGTTATGTGAACTGGCAGAGGTAATTATTGGAGCAATGGCTAGAACAAAGTCTGAGAGAGAACTGTTTTCCTCCACAAATAAATGGAATTTGCTAGGAAAATTAGTTTGCCCAAGAAATGCAACTTGTGTCTTTCTGTTGTATTCTGACTTTCTACAAGAAAAAGCTTAAATCCTATCTATTACTGGTTTGCTGGTTTTTTACCAGTTTTTCTTTTTTTTATTTTTATTTTCTTTTTTTTTTCCTTTGTGTGTTTGTAAGTCTGTGGTTTTCATAACACCTTCATTTTTTGTAAAGAAGGAATAAAGTTGCAGAGATCGAATAGATGGACTGATTTGAACCACTGGTGTTTAAAAGGCTTGCAGTGAGTGTTTGGCACTTGATAACTTACTACCCAAACTGAATTGCAGAGTTGTTTTCCTCTTTGATGGAAAAAAAGTGGTGGTGTTATTAATTTCCTACAGAAGCAATTTTTAGTTTTGTTTTCATGATGTTTGAAAAATAGCTGGTTAAATAGATATTGTCTCAACTGTATGTTTCAAAGCCTTTGAAAACTCTAAGTGTGCCTTTCTATGGATAATGTATTTCATACTGAAGTTTTACTTCAGTAAACATTAAGTTTTTAAGTTATACTTTAAGTATAACTTAAGTGTGAAATGGCACATTTTATTGGTAGCTGGTTGAGACCTGGGAGTTTGGTTGAATGTGGGATGGTTCATCAATAGACTCATAACAAATGAGTTTATAGGCACAACATTTTTTGAAGAGCATTGCTGGCAAAAATAAGCGATGCTCTCGTATGTGGTTTCCATTAAAATAGGTAAGTAATTTTCTAACTGTGCTTTACAGCTTTTGAAATAACTGCCAAAATCACAAATAGCCAAGTTTAGACTGTGCCTGTGATAACAGCAAAATTAAACGTTTCTGTGGATTTATGGTATTGGTTCCAAAGTCCTTTTATCTTGTTGTTTTGAGGATGTTTTGGAAAGCTTCTGGTATTTGTGTTCTGAATTGGAGATGGGAAACACATACTAGATAATGGAGTATAAAACTTAAATATGACATTTATTTTTAATGGGCAACACCTAGAACATTGTATCAGAGTTCCCTCTGTGTTCACCATCTAATTCATTTCACTTGCATTTGAAACTAGGTTGAAGGGTAGTTGCACTGTTCAGAGGGGAGATAGCTGGTGTCTTGCTGTAGAGTATAATGTGGGATATGTCAAATGTCACAAAGTCTGCATTTCCTTGTTTTAGAAGATTTCATAGTTACCTGTATTAGTTTCTTGTCCCAAATTAAATTCTGGGATAATTAAGGATATATCTTATGCATAATTATTTTACAGGGGGAAAGTGAAGAACAGGCAAGTAGAGATGTGCTTGCTATCATTTTATAGCAATTGGTAAAGAGCATAGAGTTCCTTACCTTTTATGTTTTTCTTATTATTAAACTATAATAAATACTATATTGCTGAAGATACAGTTGTAAATCTGTATTTTAATTGTTTTCTAAAACTAATATACTGACGATGAATTTGTAAAACTTTTCACAGTAATATCAGTTATGTGTAATCATACTAAGTAGTCAGTTTTGTAATGAGACACTCTAAAACAATGATGGTACTCAAACTTTGAAAGCTGTCTCACCAAAGAATTGGTGACACTGTTAAACAGTGTCTTTAGTATTCAGTCTCCTCAGTCAAAACACTTACTCTTCTGGTGTTCCAGCATTCAACTAGAAAGCAGAATAGATAGATGGCAGCCTTTTCTGGGGAAAAAAGGAGTTAATAGTAATTCAGTGAAATTAGCAACTTTGAGGAAATTATTATAGACGCAGAGATTATAGACAGTAGAAGCAATTTTTACATCCTTTTTTAATACCGGCTATTTTTGATTGCTAGATACAGCTGGCTAGATAATTTATTTCATGGCAGATCTACAAAAGTCTTTCAAGTTTGTAACAAAGTCTCACCATGTGAATTTCTTAATTGAATTAATTATAAATTAAATATTTTAAATTTCTTTTGAATCATAGTAAATGTTTTGTTTTAATCTTATCTTTGAACAGTCTATAATACAAATACAAGATGTTTTAAAATGTTAAATGAGAAGTAATGGTAAAAGAAAAATGCCAAGTATTTTGTAGGAAAAACTCCAAGTAAAATGTTTTTGACAGGCTCTGAGTGTGGTTTTTCTTTGAAATGTGTTTTCTGTAAATTGACCCATTTCATGTTTTTTATTTTTTGAACTTAAGCTGCACTTTAAGACAGCTCTTCCATTGTTTCTGACTCACTCTTTTGTCCCAGTACCTTCAATAGGGTAGGTAGGCAAGACTGGGTTTTGGTAAATTAGGTATAAATGACTGTTGGCATGTCCCCTTCCCTCTTATTTTCAGTTGAAGGAGTGTCATCTCAAACCATTTTGTCCTTGCCCGATTTCCCTGCAGCTATGGTTATGCTTCAGTGGGTCTCTGTCACAGTGCAGATCTGCAGGTCTTGAAATGTGAAACCAGAAAGGAAGGAGGCAAGCTGTACTCAGAATTTTACTTCACTAAACATGCCCGTACCCTTCTCTGCAATCCCTCCCAAATGTTTTGAAGCAATCCCTCCCAAATGTTTTGAAGCAATCCCCAGAGTTGCTGCCTGCTGTTTATTCCTCTCTGCTGCTGCTCCCCTGCTCATGCTCTCCCTAGGTGTCAGGGCAACGTTGGAATTGAAGGGAGTCTGGGTAACACAAAGAACTGGATATAATATGTGGCGGGGAGAGATGGGGATCTGCAGTGATAATCCTTGAGGATGCTGGATGACATGAATAATGTCGGTCTGGTGACTGCAGTACTCAAGTATCAAATGTAAGCTTAAAGAAATATAAGTATGGAAGCAAGGACTATATTACGGATAAGAGCTTGGGGATAAGGAAGATGTGGGGCTAGGACAGTGCTGTGGACATGTGACACTAGAGTGTATGGCATCCAGGAGGAGGCCGGACACTGCCTGGTCGGGGGAGATGGTGGGCTCCCACACTGGTTGGAGGGCGCCTCGTGCTCGCCCATCAGTGACTTCCTTTCTTACCTTTCATATTGGGGAAGACAGAGAGGAGCAGCAGTGGCGCAGTCTAGGTAGGCTTGGTTAGATGAAAGAAAGGACTCCATGCTTAGTGATACTGGAGCTGCAAACAGCGTGAAGGGTAGTCAAGAAGCAGGATCATCCCATCCTAATCTTGCCCTAGCTTTCTTCTGTAGGGAAGGGATAGCCAGGAGAGTGTGCAGGGAGATGCCTAATTTGAGATTTGTCTACCAAAGTATACTCAGGGTTTACTCTGGTCAGAAACTGTTGTTGTGATATCTGTAACAATACATTTTTCAGGGCATTAACTTTCCATCTGTCCTTTAGCACAACTAACGTAGGAAGACACTGTAGCAGCCAGGCAGTGAGGAACAGCAGAGAATTAGTGGTTTTAGAAGGCTGTTTGCCCTCAACTCAGATGAGGAAAAATATAGGTAGATACTCCATGCCAAGAACTCTTCACAGAAACAAAATAGAGCCAGAACTCCATTCTCTTTCCTATTTCACTGTTGCTTCAGAACAAAATAAAACCAGATAGTCTCATTTCTTGATTCCTGCTGAACTTGTTTATTTTACATAAGGTAAATGACTTTTTTTTTTTCCTCATGTGGTGTAGTGCTACTTCTACGAGTTTATTCCAAAAATGTTTGTTGTTGAAATTCTGTGTTGATCTGTTCATCCTTTTCAGATACCTTTTTCTCCTACATGAACTATACTTTTAAATTGCATTGTATTTGTTTAATGTAGCATACCATACCCCTTGAGCTTTAATGTTAGTAATACCACAGCTCCTATCAATGGCTCACTCTCAGGTCCACATGGAATTCTACAGAGCTTTTATTCGGAGCACTGCCACAATAATAAAAATTAGGATTGGTATTAAAAGCACTGAAATATGAAAAAAATTATGAGGATATCATGTACAATATCCCAGTTTCTTTATGCTAAAGTCCTGATTTGCAGACGTGAGTGAAAGATTGACTTTACATTTTCAGAGATGATTAGCTGCCAGCTCTAATCAAATTGAGAAGTAATTAGCAAATCAAAACTTGATTAGCTCTTTACTTGATTTACTAAAATTACAGTTTATGCTGTTTAAATGATGGGGGAGGGGAAATGTCTCTTCTCTACATATAGAGTACTGTTCTGTATTAGGGGAGCAAGGGAAGAGAATCATTGCTTACGGTACTTAGCTACTTCAATACCCTAGCACTGTTACTTCAGTGAAAGTGATACTGGATAAGTGAAGACTTCATCCCTTTTTATCTCTGAAGTAAATGTGTTGTGAGTAGATGTTGTAAGACCTGTTTGGGATACGTGTGACCCAGATCACCTGACTTTTCATTACCAGTACTCTTCTTCCTCCACAAAGTGCTTCAGTGTTGTTACAGAATTATTAAAATGTGAAGGTTATGCATGTGATTCTGCAATAAAGTTATCTAATTGTTGCATGTGCTGTAACAGTACAGGCAAGGTTGAAATGGGAGAGCGATCTTGACAGTGCTGGAGTTCAGTTTCCATCTCTGCCACCTACTTGCTGTGGGACATTTGCCTTTGCTTAATTTCTGCAGTACTGTTTTTCCTTTCTGTGGAACAGGTATCATTTATTTTCTTCTTTCATCTTATTGAACTTTGAGTTCCTGAGGAAAAAATAAATGTAGCTGGAGTCTAAAATGCTCTAATAGATATCCCTCTAGCTACATAAATCAAATGCAAAATGTTAGATTTTTATCTGTATGGGGCCAAAAATAACTATATGTTTTTCCAGTATGCAATTTGCTACAGTCTTCCTTGTCTGTCTTCTCCTTGAGATTAGATGGCTGTAATGCTCTCTGCATTTACATTGTGACCAAGACACGTTTTAATGCATCTTTTATACTTGAGTCTTATTTGTTACAGAAGTAACTGCAGTGGAGAGCTTCTCTGAATTAATTTAATGGCAGAATTAGCAGGCCAGCTGTAATCCAATTGAAGTACCTGAAAAGCTGCACTTTTTGGAGGTAGCTTTATTAGAAAAGCAAGAGGTTTGAAACTAATTCAGAACAGAGTGAGATGCTTAATTTTTTTTGGAACTGCTGTGCCACTATCTTAAAAATAAAAAGTACAGTTTAATTAAACAGAAGACTAGAGAGATAAGCCTAGTAGTATTACAGTATAAAGTATTGCAGAAATGCTGATATTTAGGGAGCCCAGTTCTGCTCTTAAATGCTAAGTATGAAACACTAATTAAAGAAAATTGAATCGTCATTCTGTTTGTACATCTGAAAGCCAAATAGATCCCTCGCATAGTCTACATTTCAGAGTATATTCCAGCAAACTTCAGAAAAAAATGGATGCTCTTTTCAATGGATGATTTTTTATTTTCCCTTTAGTTTTTAGGGTACTTTATTCTCAGACATGGTTTCTTTATATAGCAATTTAATGTATTGAGTATTTTTGCCTCAGGCTGCAAGGTTAGTATGGCAGCTGATCTATTACTCTTTCGGATAAAGTATTTAATCCATAAAATTTTCCCTTCTCTGTGGGACATCCATAGCCTTAAACATTACTCTTGGGCTTTCAAACTTGTATAGACTATTAAATGAACTGTTGTATATTTTTTATCAAAAGCTTTATTTACTTTTTCTTAAGCTCTCAAGAACTGCACCACGCTTATCTTCCACGATTCCTTTCCTCCTGCAGATTCAACCTGCTGTTAGGTACCTATCTCCTTTCCCTACATCTACTGATTAGGAAGCCTTTCTCATAGGACTGAAGAGTGGTCCCACCATCAGTTTGCACGAACTGTCATGTCATCACAGGACGTTGCCTCTAGTGCAGCCATGCCACACAATGAAGCACCATTTATTTGAAAGAAGATCTGTTTACCTTCAACTAAGATGTGCTATTGATGGAGGTAGATCTCAAGAGGAACAGTAATGGCACGAATCCTTGACAAGCAAAGATGATGTCCGATAGCTCTATGAATGGGTTTGTATGATGTGTTCTGAGATATGGGAGGGCTTAAGCTGATCTCTCTGATGTCCCATCTAATACTCAATTCAGGTGCCTGATAGCTGGAACTTCAAGCTGATAGAATACATACACTTAGAAGGGAAAAAATTAGACTTTATCATTTTCAGCTGAAGTTCTTACAGGAATAAGCAGGACAAAATTATCCATCTTTTCTATGTAAAGGCAATAGATCTGTTCTAACTGTGTTGGTGTCAAGGCTGATTTTAGTTATAGACAACTGAGTTTTCACTTAAGGGGTATGGAGTTTGGTTTTTAGCTTGGAAGTGTTGCAGTGGGGCAGGCAACATTTGATTAAAATGTGCATTTGTCAAAAAATAAAAGATATTCTTTTGACAGTGCGAATGAGGAATACATAACTGAACTTTTTAATTTTTAAAATTATGTTTGATAGGAGGTAGACTGTTTTCTTTTGGTTATGATTTTTATATCTTCATTTGCTTATATTTCCAACTGCTTAGTTTTTACTCTGAATTACATTGTTTCTGTGCTTGCACTCAATCTTGTTGATGGAATTATTTTGTCAAAAATATTTGGTTTGCTAATGTTAGCTGTTTGGGGGGAAAAAAAAAAGGATTGTCAGAAAAGCTTTGGAATGAATCTCAAGGGTTTTTTGCAGGCAGCAGGTTTACAGTCTGTGATAGAAGTCTAAAAGGTATTAAGAGATCCAAAGAATATTTTTGTCTTACTGGTATCTTAGCAGCTTGGTCTGGGCTGTTTGTATCACAAAAAGTTGCAGTCTTTAGAGCTGATTTTTGGGATTACTTATATATAGGTTGCTTTTTTGAGAGTCATGACTCCATTTTCCATTAAATTTGTACTGGATCTGGCTGGGACAGAGTTAACTTTCTTCATAGCAGCCTGCATGGCGCTGTGCTTTGCATTTGTGGCTAAACCCATGTTGATAATACACCGGTGTTTTGTCTGTTGCTGAGCAGTGCTTGCAGAGCCTCAAAGCCTTCTCTTTTCTACCCCTGCAGAGGCTGGTAGGCTGGGGGTGGGTGAGAGGTTGGGAGAGGATACAGCCAGGACAGCTGACCCCAACTGACCAAGGGGATATCCCATACCATATGGTGTTGTGCACAGCCATAAAAGCTCAGGGAAAGGAGGAAGAAGAGGGAGCCTTGGCGGTTATGTTGTTCTTTTTCCCAAGCAACCATTAACGTGCACTGAGGCCCTGCTTGCCTGGAAGGTGGCTGGACATCAGCCTGCCAATGGGAAACAGTGAATTTTGCTTTTCTTGCACATGGAGCTTTTGCTTTCCCTATTAAACAGTCATTATCTCAATCCACGAGGCTTCTTGCCTGCCTTCTGTTTTCTCCCCATCCCACAAAAAAGGGGATTGAGCAAGAGGCCGGGTGTGTTTGGCTGCTGACCAGGGTCGACCCCCTGCAAAGTGATAGAGGTGAAAGAATTTGCTTTCACTTGTTGGCTTAAAGGAGGTAGTCCTTCACAGGCCTTGAGGATAAGGTTATCAATGGGAAGCTGCCTCTCTTATTGATAATGTTAGGAAAGAAAATCATAGGTACTGTCATGAGTTGAATTCGGAAGGAAAATAACGGTTTTGTGCTTTAGGATCTTTTCCTCAATATTGGACTGCAGTTCTTATGTCCCAACCCTAAGTCACATCTGCCAACCCTCTGAAATAGGGGCAGAGGTTATGTGGATGGGCAGTTCCAGGTTCCTTTTCTGAGTCTCCTTTTTTTTTTTTATTCTATTATGTTTTCAATATGTACTTCACAGTGTAAACTGAGTCCCCCTTCAGCAAATTAACCATTGTCAGCACCAGCTATAGCTGTTGCTGCAGCCATGAAGTTGTACTTGCAAAAAGGTCTGATCTGTTCTTGCTGACCCTCAGTCAGGAAGCTACTGCTACAGTAGTGCCATAGCACCCTTGTTCCTGGCTGTTCTGTAATTTCAGTGGGAATTCTTTGTGAAATAAGATTATTCTTAGGTAAACAAGCCAAGGTTTGGGGAACACCAAACTCCTATTTGTAAGCATTGCATTAAAATACTAATTATTGACATCCCAATTTTCCAGTATTTACACCGGTTGAGTAGGCAGGTAAAGTTTAAAAGGTTTTAACCTTAGAAGCATTATGCATCAACAGATGTGATGCTGCTTCCTGCTACGTGTTGCTGTAATTAAGAAGCATTCAGAAATTGTTTTTCTTTCAGCGATTTCAGACATGTCCTTGCGATTCAAATTTTAGTGAAGATCGTAACCTGTACTCCACTAGTACAATTAAGGTAATTGACAAAGGCAAAACTAGTTTGCAAAGTTAATTAGATTTTTCCATCTCCTCACTTTCAATTAAGCTTATTGGTCTGACATGTTTCTTCCCGTTTAATTGCCATTATTTTTACACAGTATACAGGTTGTAGTAGTGTAGTAGTCTGCCAGATAAATAGTGGTTATTGAAATAATCATGGAGCTGAACTACTTTTTGCAAGTTTTGATTGTCCTCTTCTGTTTGAGTAGCTGAGTCTTGTAATTAATATTTACTTCATTTATGTAGCAGTTTTGATTTGCACTTTGAAGTACATTAGGTTTTTTGTTGTGGTTTTTTTCTGGAGAACAAGAACCCTTACCGTATTGCAGAAACAGAGATAGCACATTAAAACAACGGTAATTACAGCAGATGAAATACTAAGAGACTACAAATTCTTTAAACTGTTCATGGATTAGGGCAGAAATTATAGTGATGCTGAATGTTAAACCTGACACTGTCAGAAAAATATTTATGGCTCTGGTAACACAGCAATATTAAAAGTTGAATTGCTGCCCTGGGGATCATACAATTCTGTCAAACGCTGTTCATGAGCAATTATGTTATGACTCAAGCTAAATAATTTTCCCCTTTCAAAATATGTATTGGTTTGCAATACTGTGGATAAATTTATTCTTTTGATTGTCATCTAGGTGAAAGGAGGACAAATACAGCTAAAGTAAGATTCAGTGCAAGATCACAGCTAGTGTTTATAAAGTATGTATAAATACCTATTTTTAAAACAAAGTGCTTGTTCAACATGTGGATACAAGCATCTGTCTAGTCCCTGCAATCATGAGATACCAAAATCCCTTGGTTCAGTTAAATACCTTGCAGGATAACAAGTAAAAATTTCTTGTTCTCTTGAATATGATGACATTTGTACATTTTGGTGAAAATCCATGGTCTGCCAAGTTTGAGGACTGAAACAGCAACTAGTATGGCTATATTGTCCATTACACTTACATCTCCTATATCTTACACCTCATGAGCCTGGATTTATCTTCCCTACATGCTATGCCCTTTTCATTTGCTCCACCTCTGCTGTGTACTATGATGCTTACCCTTCTATAGCTGACCTTAACATACATGTCTTCATCAGAGAGGATAATTAGGAAGTAATGCTGTGGCTATGGTTGTCCTGGCTGCACCACAGGCCAAGTGAACTGGCTGTTAGGCTATTGCTGCAAAATGTTGTCCTGTCATGTCTTCTATATTTCACAAGAGACTGTTTATTGTGATCCTTGTCATCCACAGGACATGAGGTGGCTCTGTGCTGATAATCTTGAGTTCTCACAAGTGGTGTGAACTGGACCTGGGTGAAGTAACTCCTGTCATATCATTGTATGGCTTAAGATTCTAATGAAAAGCACAGCTGTATTTCTTCTGGATTATCACTATTTTATGAACCTTGCTGCAAGTTGAGAGCCTTCGGAGAGAATGAATGATTTGGGCATTGTAATGGGACTGCTTTAAATGGCCAAAAGGAATTCACAGAACAGCCATGTTGCTGGTACTTCCCTGGTCAAACCACCCCAGCAGTGGAAGTATCTGTACAATACCTTATGCATTTTGGCTGAAATACCAGTATGACACAAAGATCTTCCTAACATTTGAGCAAAATGATACGGGGTTAAAATGTCCCCCTGTCCATGTACAGTGAAGGGTGCTAGCTGGCACCTGTGCAGTCACAGAATTCCTGCGCATGTGGACATGGTATCAGCACTGTCTGTGGAGTGGTCATTCTCAGCATTGGAATGAGACTGGCCCACTGAAGAACATTTTGACACACTTGAGGAAAGCCTCCCTTATTTGCAGTTAAATTTGGACATCTGATGCTGCTGCCAGTGATATGTCTGGTGATGTTGGTGGAAGTAAATTGCTGACCGTGACTGTCTCCCAAGTAATGCAAAAATTGCATGTGAAGCATCTGTGAAGCACCAGCTAAACTGGAATGAAGGGGAATGTTTCTAGTATTTTTACTTGGTCTTTTATGCATCTGGCTTTTTGTTGTTGTACTTGTAAACACTTCCAGTCCAGCTCCCTAAAAATTTACAGATCATTATCATGCACATTGGTCCAGGAGTCTGCACATTTGAAACTTAATAATCTTATGGATAAAAGTCCCTTGACTTTGAAGTAATATGTCCGTTCTGATCTCTGAATCCTAACAATTTCCAAGTCCAATCTTACGTACTACAAAATTCTTTGGTACAAATGATGTCTCTAGTTTCTTTGAGACCAATCCTGTATTCCTCTGAGAGGTGATGTAAGAACATGTAACGGCACAAGATTTTGGTCTTCATAGGCATTTATAGTGAAAAATACTTGTTTAAAATGTGTGAGAGTTGGCTAGGCAACTAGATTTGTATTTCAGCTGTTCAGTAAAATCTAGGGGTCTTGTTTGCTTCTTTACTCAGTAGAGAACAAAAGAGACTGCAGAAGACTGTAGGAGGGCTGATTGTTTTTACATCCATATTTCCCTAGAAAAGAGAGATGAAAACAGAAAGCATGATATTTCCCCTGCTGATGTAAGCAGAGATTTTTCTGAGTGACAATGTTAAAATTTATGGTGATCTATTATGCAATTGTCTTGCTTAATGATACGTTTCAAATATATCTTGACACACCAAAAATATTTAGCTTTTGTCTTATATTTATTCAGCTTTCTGAAGGACTATGATCTTCCCATCAGCAGAATGTGCTCTTTAAATTAAAAGGACTAAGGACAGTCGTTTTGGAAAGCAACATGGAAGTATATGGTCTGGATGGGTTTTGATTTATGGGAGTTTTTTTGTTTGTTTCCGACAAATGAATTTGGTTCCATACCAGAAGGCTAACTGAGCCAGCTCTCACAGAATTTAAGATACAAATAGAAGGAGTTTGGGAACCTTTGAAATCTTTGCAGGTTTTCAAACCCCTCATAGATAGCAAGTATAGTTCTGAAGTGAGCTGATCTGTGGCATACAGGATGGGACACATTTCTTAAATTGAAGGTTTTGTGGAATAAGACCCTAATCTGTTTTATTGTGGGGTATGTGAAGGTGAGAGGGCATGTCTCTCATTGCACTTACGCAAATAAGCTTGTATTCCTTTCTGCAAATGTTATCAGTTATATCCATTCCAGAAGACTATGTTTTATAAAAGCTGAATTAATCATGTCATATATCTGTGCTATTCAGATGGCTGGTTTTGTTTTCTTTGGAGTATTGATTAGATGTTAAGTTGGAACTTCATAAAGATAAACAAATTAAAACCATCATTTCTAAAGTGATACCCAGAAACATGGAACTGCAGGGACTCGGAGTTCTAAGTCTGGATGCTCAAACTGTAATGCAGGTAATGCTGTGGTCGAATAGGCTTTTTCTTTTGAGGGCACAATAAAAGCATTATTATGTTATAGTAAATTAGTGAATATGTATTTGGGATGCTTCTGGATTCTGGAAAAGAGACCGCCTAAAAGAATTCAAACAGAATATTTTCTTTCTAATATCAAGATAAATATATAAATCCATTTACTTCTCTTAGAAATGCTTATCAGTGTGTGATCCATTCAGTACTTTTCCTCAGAGTTCACCTGGCAGACACTGCTGCTTTTTTATGAGTTGAGGGAAGGAACACCAACTTCTACACAGTCCTCTAGTGGTTTAGTTTATTAGGGAAATGATGCATTTAACACCCCTACAAACAAATCAGTAGTGTCATGGGATATTAACTTTCTCTTGCCTGAATTAATGAAATCTGTTTGAGGATAATTTTTTCCCAACCTCAAGTGCCTTAAATAGAAGGTTATTTTCTGGCAGAAGCAAATGCAGTTCACAGGCGCAATAAACTGCAAGGCCTAGTGACTGAACCACAAAATGTTAAAGCTGAAATGATGTTGCATGTTAATTCAGAATTCTCCTCTGTGGAGTAATTCCATGGCAATCAGGCAACCATGTCAATATTTTGTTTCTCTATGCAGTAGTTTTAGAAGACCCTAACTTCAAAAGAGGGGGCCTGGAGGGGAGGGGGAAATAAGGCAGAAAGGGATAAATCTGTCAATTTTTAGGAAGAACAAATGCAGATATCCAGAAAGCAAAGCCTAAATTTTGTTTTTAACATTACCTTCTATACCAGCTACTGTCCAGGGAACCTGTGTAGTAGAGAGTTGGCTACTTGCACTTCTCATTGATATTCTTTAGCGATACTCATGCTTGTAGGTCAAGTAAAAGGTCATTCAACCAAAGCAGAAGAGAAGATGCTTGCCAGCCTCAGGTTAGTACTGCCTCTGGAGGTTTATATGTCAGCCACTTGGATTTCATTGCATACCGTTATTAAATACTAGAGCTACCATGTAGTCATTCAAGAATTAATGAAAACCATGTAAACTCTTCTTAATTAAAATACTCTAGGCATAGTATAGTTCTGATGTATGTGATTGAGAAGATACCTGAATTTTTAACTGTATGAATTCTATGCATCTTTGTCTCTTTCTCAAGAGCTAAAAGAGAGATACTTGCTTAAATATCAGTCTGAAACTTGTTAACCAAACTTCCTTTGAAAAAAATCCTAATTTCCAAACTCAATATCAATTATGAGATGTCAGCAAAGCCATATTTTATATTTTTTTGTTTTGTTGCTGCCATATTGTACTCTTAACACTAGTGGGAAATAGATCAAGCAGTCAGCTGCCAGCAGAAATCTCCAAAGGATATCTCATGTTTTCTTCCTCAGCTGCTGCCAGTGTGGTATTTCTGAGTTTGCCTCTACAGGAGGAAAGGATGTTGGAAGAAGAGCTGGTGTTAACAATAACCAATTTGGCTTCTATTCTATTCTCTGTAAAATCAAGCCTCCATCTTTTAGGTTTAAAAACTTCTGCTTTAAAAACATAGAAAACATACCAGCAAAAAAGGCAGGCTTTTAAGCACTTAAGAGAGATGTAAGAATGGCCTCATCTATTTAAAACACTTGACAATACTATGAATTTTTAACTAACATTTTCATGAGCATCATTATTTATAAGTACTTTTTATCAAACTGGGAAATAAATTTGAAAATCTGTGGTAGTGCTGTGATTACCAGTGAATTCAAACTGATTTTTTTTTTTCTTTAGTAAGGGCTCTAAGTATTGAGTGAACGGAGCAGCAAAATAATCAAAATGGAGGAAACTTAAAGGCTGTATGTGTTCTAACATACCATTGTAAAGTTTAGGTTTTGATGCTTCTACAACAGAATGAAAACATCAGTATCAGTGAAGAGATTTCCCCCAAGTATTCCCCCAATGATATTTGCTGTCTGTGGGAGGTGCAGGTTTTTACAGGAAATAAGAAAAAGAATTATAGCTGTGATGATAGAACTGCTTAAGGTGATGAAAAGGAGTATCTTTCCCTCTGTTTCTTTTCCAGTGCTCCAAGTCTTTTAGGGAATTTCTATTTCTACGTGTTAGCTTTGTGATCAGCATTTTCTCTTCCTCATTCTGTGTTCAACACAGGAAAAAAATTCCAGCTTATCTGATAATTATTGATATCATTAAAAAGAGAAGCAGGAAGCAAAATAAAGGAGTATACAATTCAGGGTCACTTACAGAGGCCCCCCCACCTCTACCCCTCAGCCTTCCAAAAATCCACTTTCAGTTTCATTTGTGAAAGAAGGTTTTAAGCATCTGCTGCTTCTTCTGTTCTCTTGGTTACATCTAAGTGGGAAATGATCCCATATGTCCTTGCCTCTGTCAAAAAATCTTTGAGCCTGCCATTTCAGATACACAGAACTTTGAGAATCAATTTGATTATTGTTCCTGCTAATGAATAATACCGTTTAAGTATAGATGCACATTATATGTGTTATAAACCTCTCTCTTGCTGTAACATCTCAGATTATACTCATTACAGTAAAAATAAGATACATTTATTGTTCAGTAAAGAAGTAGATATAGATTCTACAGAAGATGGACTTCCCTCAGTTTTTCAAGTACTTGGATTCAGTTCTGTTTTCTTTTATTCTTGTAATAGCAATGCTTGTTTTCTGTTGTTTAAGTGTTAGTTCAACTATAGTCTTGCTATCGTGTTCATTAAATAATGTTTACTTTGAATTGTTGTTCATCGTGACTCTTATCACCATTAATATCAAGAGACTAGTGTTATATTTTGACCTCTTATTAGTATTCTTACCATATTAAATAAAAAAGTCTTTCTTCAATAATTGATAAGATAAAGCAGTGTAAAGTTCTGCAACTATCTGATTTTTCCTCATTTGGCTCCTTTATAAAGATGCTGTGCAGCCATCTTCCTAAGCAGAGAGCACATTCCTTGCCTAAGGCCAAAACAATTAACTGCCATCATAAAGAAGTTAAACCAGTGCGGACGAGAGGGAGAAAAGGCTTGAAGTGCTAGTTATAAATTCTAGCAGCAGATCCACAGAAAAGTGAAAAGAATCAGTAGGGGTACCTTTTGAAAGCAAAGCCATGTCCTATTTGATATAGAAAACACTGGGCTGCAGAGTTAGGACAAGCTGAAAGGGTAAGCATGCTGCAAGGTCTTTGCATGTTTGCTGTTTTAAATGACTGTGACTTGAGTAGTTTGGCTAAAGATAGACATGTTTTTACATCTGTCTATATAGTTGGACGTATAAAAGGGTAGCATTGCCAAGTGCAAGCTGTGGCCTGCTATATTATGAAGGAGTATTTTGTCTGGCTTATGAAACCATTTGTCCTTTACTGTTTTAAGCTCCTGTGTTATTTTCGTTTCTTTTCAGTTACCACATTTGAAATAATGCCTTTGTCACTGATATTAGACATAAGCTTGTATCTTAATAAGCAGTACTTTATTAAGCAACAAAGTTACCAAAAATACACTATGTTGCTTTTATCCATATGATTGCAGAATCTGAGGCCTTAAGAGACATTTGTGTTCTTGCACAAATTGTCTGCTTTGCTTTAAGCCAAGTATAAGCATACTAATCAACTTTTTTTTTTTTTTTTTTTTTTTTTTTGTGAAGGATATTTCTCAGGGGTCCATTAATTTTGTGTCAAATAGCTAATCTCATGGATATACTACTTGTTTATGGATGCTGAATGTCAAAATAACCAAGAGACCAGAATATAAAATATATTATGAATAAATTTTTTTCTTGGGATAGAAAATTCTCATATGAGCAAAAATACTAAGTCTTGGGTATATTGTCAGCTCAACACAGCTTTTAAATGAAAATGTTTAAGAATCATTTTGCTACAGAATAATGTTGATTTTAAAAAATTCTTCCCTCTGTGCCCCTTCCTGCCCTCCCCTGGCTCTTTCTGGTACAGTTGTATCTAAGGTTTTGATAAAGCTTTTCTTTTTAAAAATCCGGTTCTAAAATATAAGTCATGCTCTAGCTGTTTCCCAGACTAGCTGTATCTTTTATTGAGATTAGAAAAGGTATAGTCACAGTACAGTTTTTAATTAGAATCCATTTACATTAGTATTTTTCATTGATTCACTTCATAAGTGATAAGGCTGTGGTGTACTACTTGATCTATAAACACAGAGGTAAAAGAAGGTTCGTGTCTTGCAAGAATAGAAAAGCTAACTATAAAGCAAAAAAACAGAATCGGAGAAATAAATGCAGTAAGATGGTGTCATGATCCTGGCTGGCACAGTGGGCTGTAGTTTCAATGTTGTGACAGGCTTTGTTGTGATTCTGACAGCATGAGGAAGGTGAATTTTAAGGGGCTGTTTCAAGAAGACTAACAATTTAAGTTTGCCACCTTGTAGAATTGTCTCCTCCATGAAATGGGCTTTGGAGGCTTCCAGCCTGGGTTGAGAGTAGAAATTGGTATCTTAATGTTGAGGTAGAGAATAGGATAGGACAAGAGGGCTGTGGAAATGAAGAAAGTTTATGTTTATGCAGTAAAGCAAATGATGCAAGGTGCTTTAGAAAAGTGCTGATGGAGTACAGATGAGTGTTGTGGTTTAACCCCAGCCAGCAACTAAGCACCACGTAGCCGCTCACTCACTCCCCCCCTCACCCAGTGGGATGGGGGAGCGAATCGGGGAAAACAAAAGTAAAACTCGTGGGTTGAGATAAAGGCAGTTTAATAGAACAGAAAGGAACAAAATAATAATGATAATAATAACAATAATAAAATGACAATAATAATAATAATAAAAAGATTGGAATATACAAAACAAGTGATGCACAATGCAATTGCTCACCACTCGCCAACCAATGCCTAGTTAGTTCCTGAGCAGTGTTTCCCGCCCCCAGGCCAACTCCCCCCAGTTTATATACTGGGCATGACATCACATGGTATGGAATATCCCTTTGGCCAGTTTGGGTCAGCTGCCCTGACTGTGTCCCCTCCCAACTTCTTGTGCCCCTCCAGCCTTCTTGCTGGCTGGGTATGAGAAGCTGAAAATATCCTTGACTTAGTCTAAACACTACTTAGCAACAACTGAAAGCATCAGTGTGTTATCAACATTATTCTCATCCTAAATCCAAAACATAACACTATACCAGCTACTAGAAAGAAAATTAACTCTATCCTAGCCAAAACCAGGACAATGAGCTTCCTTGGGGCTTTACATAGTTGTACTGGGGTTCAGAATGAAAGGGACGGAAACATTTTTAAGTTGTGCAACAGTGTGCTGCTTCCCTGAGATGATCCAGAGGATTCAGGTTGTAGCAGCCATTGCTAATGGGGTACTGCAGTATGCTTATCTGCGCTGATAAACATTTTCTGTGGTGGTAGCCACATTTGAAATGGATTTGAGCAGTGCAAAACTGCGCTTATCTAGGCCAAAACAAGGAATGCTGCCATGCAGAAGCCAGGATGAGCTTTTTTTTCTGTATAAAAAGATGAGAAGAGCTATATTTTAGAGATGCTATGCAAAAGGCATCTGTGGATCAACAAGGTGAAGGACTTAGCAGACGGTATAATCAGTATAGTGATTTAAGTCAAATTTAGAAGGCTGAGCTGCAGGTGGTTATTACTATAGGCAGCTGTTATGAAAGAGATTTAAAAAAGCAGAGGAGGGGGGAGGAAGGGAGGGTGCAGAATGAAGAGCTTCGGTTGAGCCACGGTATATCTGAGGTGCATGCAAGACATTCATAAGAAAAGGCCAGAGGAAGAGACTAATGAGATTTTAATTTGGACATGGTAGAACAGAACTAGAATACAGAGGTAGATTGGTGAGATAGGAGCTCAGAGATGTCATATGACTATATGTTATTTGAGTTTGTGGATGGGATTATGCAGTTACGAGACCTACGTCAAGTACAATGGTCTTGAGGAAACTTGCAGAGAGCTGGGGTGAAATGAGGAGGCTCTGCTGAAGGTCACTGAGAGAAAAATTAGAACTCAGAAATAAATGAAGCCATTAAAAAAACAAGGGGGGACACAAGGTTTAAAAAAAAAAAAATCTGGAATTTAGATTAGCTAGACTTCAAAAACTTGGAGCAAAGGGGCACAGCTGAAATTAAAACAAAATGGAAGAGGGTAGTAGCTGGTTAAGTCAGTGCAATTAAGAATGTTTTGAATTTGTTCTGTTTGTCCTTTCGAACTTTTTAGAGAAGTCTGAGAGGAGAGAGCTAAAGGACAAGAGTAGTTACCGAAGAGTTTTTTCTGTGAAGACTGCAGATACAAAATATCCTTTTCCAGAGAGAGAAATTAGAGCTCTTCGGTGGCGTTCTGCATTCTTCAAAATAAGAACAAGATAAATGTGTAAGGAATGAAGGCCCTGTCAAGGAAGTAATCAAATTTTCTGTGGAATAAGGAGAGGTTTACATGTTTTTAAAATAATACATAATTTTTAAATATGTTGCATAATGTAGGCACAAAGTGCCTTTTTTTTTTTAAATTCAGAAAGCAAAAAGATTATTCCTCTAATAAATTTCCATAATTATTTTTATTAGCAGCATATTTTATACATAGCCCTTCTAACTGCTGTAATCTGGCTTATATAATAAAAAGATGTCTCTAAACTTGGCTATAGCTAATAAGAAATTTGCTTGTTTTCTTGTTACAGTGTTCTAAATAACCTTTTAAAATTCAGTTTCACAGAGCTTTGCCAATTTTTGTGTAAGTCTATATAATATCTAATGTGTTTTAAATGAAATTTGAACAAACAAAAAAATCTTGTTTTTCTATTCATTTTTAATGGACTTTGTTCAGATAAAAACCCTCAATAATAATGAACTCTAGAATTTAGTTTACAAAGTATTCTGTAAGGGTCCAGCTATGAATTTAACACCCACTATTCTGAAAGCTCTTAAAATCTAGTAACTGCTAGTCTTTATATTAGGGCAACATATATATATATATATATGTAGCATATTGGATGTGTAAAAAGTCTGTCATGTTCAAAAGCCAAAGACTGTACAGAAAATAACAACTTTTCAGGTCTAAGACTTTCCTCATAAATGTGAATGATTCAGCATTCTCACCCAGAATACCTCGGAATTAAAAAGTGAGAATTTTAGAAAACAAAGCAGAAAAAATGAACACATGTAAAAATGTCCATAGTTCTTATCTGTCAGCAAAAAGTACTTTGAAGTATGAGAGTGATTGACTTTTTAATACACTTAATTGAATAACATGTGTTAAAGTGCCAAAACACTTGTCAGAAAAGGCAAAAGGTATGCTTTTATCAAATTTGATTATGATAAATATTTCCCATCACCCCAATATAACTGGCACCATGTAAGCCCCGTTCTTCTGAAACTCCTGCTTTGAAAGCTGAGAATGCCTTTTCAAATAAGATAACTGCATCTAGGGTTGTTTACCTGAGACATTGACAGCAGACAATTTTGCATCGGAGTTATTGGGGCAGATTTGCTGGTGTTAAAGCAATTGTTTGGCTTAATGCATTAATAGTAAATGTTTGTGAGTTTTCAATTATTTCTAGAAAATTGTCGAAACCTGTTTCTGAGATTCTATCCCTACTAAGAACCTTGTCCTTTGTCAAATGTGGTGTTTGCTTTCCAACTCTTTCAGCAGTTTAGGGTCATCATTATCATATTCCTGGTTTTATAGTTGTTGTTTTTAATTTGTTCCCCCATTTGCAAATTAAGTTTGATTCATGAGCATGAAAATTACTACATAATCTAATGCTGTCTTGGGGCAAGTCATAATTTTCTGATGATGTCCAGTTGTTTCTTAGTGGAGCTGGAAATGTTGGAGTTTTTCCTTCCACCAGTGAAACCCCTACTTTTTTATTAATAAGCACAGAGTGATTAAGATATCTCATAAAATTAATTTAAATGCCTTTTCCAGTTTCGTTCACTTAACATAGGGAGAGCAATCTCACATCTGTACCATTGCTGAATGCCAGTGGTTCCAAACCTGAGCACAGCAGTGCTGTTCCGTTGTTAGGAGATGGAGACCTGAACCACTGCTGTAACTGCAGTGATTTGCTGTTTCACTGCACTGAAGAGGGAGGCTGAATATTTGCCCAGTTCCTTTGCCCATAGTTACGTTTTCCTCTGACACCGGGCAAATAGGGTCTGCTCTAAGAAAATTATTTTCTGCAACTTAGAGGAGAAAAATGAAGAGAAGAGCTATGATTCATGCCTCTAGGCGTTCATTAAAACATATTTTACTCTGAAAGTGTTACAGCTAAATATTCCTATTTCAGTTAGTGAAAGTTCATACTGGCTACAGAAACTTTCAAATAATAACAACGTTTATTCTGAATGTCCTTGTTTAGTTCTGAGTATGAATTGCAAAGGATTTTATTATAAACATAATGCTTCTGAGATGTATTTGTTGGATTTCAGAACAAGGCCACTGAAGAATGCAAAACGCCCTTTGTTTAGTGGGCAAGTAGCAGGTGGTGACAGTGTGTGTCCCCCTCAGCCCAAGCCTGACCAGGACCCCATATGCTGGCTACTGTAAAGCAAGAATAAAAAAAGATACTCTACTTGTTGTTTTATATTTGCTATGAGGAGTTAGTTTTCAGAAGAATACAGGAAATTAATATCCAAACTAGGTTTTATAGCTTCTCTCTAGCTTCTGAAGTGTTTGTATATAGATGTGAGAGAGAGAGCGCAATATATGTTTTCAGAAGTCAGCTTCCTGTCACTCATAAATATTTTTTTCCCTGAGGGTATCCTCAATCAGTGTATTTTTTATTGAAAAGTTTGCTTTGGATGCCTGAGCAGGAATGCCAGGCTTACTCAGAAAAATCTGATGCCTGTTGATTTTGATGTCAGAGGGAAAAAGCAAACTTTTCTGTAGATGCTCTAACAAGTCCACCTGATGTTTTTGGATCCAGAGTTCTTATAGCTATTACCAAAAGCCTGTTATACCGTGAACTAATGCACTATGAAAAGAAAGAGCCATCAAATTGGGTCTTTGGTGGAGAGGGATTTTATTTCTTGAAATGTAATTGGGCTTCCTGCTCTCTACCATAAATGACAGTGACGGTGCAAATTAGAGCTTGAATTTCCTTGACTAGGATTCTGAGAATATCAGTGGGTAACTGTTGGGTTTGGGTTTGGTTTTTTTTTTTTTTCGCTCAAAAATCTTTTTTAAACACTTACCCTGTAGAAATTTTTTTTTTTTAAATTGTTAATTGCAAACTTATTTAGGTCATGATGATAATGGTATTCTCAGGAATATGTACAGAAAGAACTGTCAAGTGACTTGAGCTCTTACATCACTAGTCAGTTTACTGAGGAAAAATTCAGATAATTCATGGCATACTATAATATTACAATCTTTGTTAAATCCTGCGGTTATCCTGTGCAAATAGTTGTCAAAGATTTTATAGTATTATTAAAAACTGCTTTGAATCTAAGGTCTCCTTCAAGAAAAAAAATAATCAATTATATACTATACATAAGGATCCCTTGCCAAAAACCATTTAATATCACCTTTTGATTAACTATAAACCTGTAATACATTTTATACACAGTGAAATTCTATGCAGGCTGTTGCAACCGCTGGCTTGTTGCTGCTGTTGGTGTACGAGAAGTACAAGTGGAGAAAAGTCTCTCTTTTTTGTCTGACCTGGTACTAGAAGAATAATCAATAGCAACAAAAATCTGGGGTGACCAGGAAGAAGAAAGGTATCAGTTGCTGAAAGAGACATTATGTAATTCTTTGGTAGGTCTCATAAAGGTTTGGTTTAATGAAAAATTCAAAGGGCTATGTAGCTAGGTGGTGCCAAGCGGCAGGAGTACTGGTGTAGGCACAAATAGATAGCATCGAAGAAAAGGTAGAAGAGAATAGTGGAATCTCTTAGGCAGAAGACACTGGGAAGAGTTGAGTAACAAGCTGCAATAAGAAGCAAAATTATATGACATCTTGAATAAAGAAATAGGTACTCTGACTACAGGATTAAGTTTAGAACTGGTTTCATACACCTGGAGGGAGGCATTGCCCTTAAGGGAAAGAGAAGTTTCTGTATTAAGGTTGCAAGTAGAGTGTAGATATTGCCATTGGAAAAAGGTCATTCTTTCTGGTTTCCTCCTGTCACTGAGTGAAAAAGCAAACAGTAGAATTCGTATTCTGAGCCCAGCAGTCTTTATGGAGCAGGCTGTTATCATCTCTCGTCCCATTGATCAGATGGCTTTTCACTTAGTACAGTGCACTGGTGTTGAAAGATGACGAAGTGATGTTGGACTCTTGTATCTTCAGTCTCTGACTTCATGAAAATCATATTCGAGCTTCAAATATGAAGAGAAACATTATGCAATTATGTCATCACCATCTCATATTTCTTACTAGTATGGAATTTATACAGTAGTGACTAAGTTGTGAAGTAGTCAACTACTGCTACCTTAAATTTCTATTATATTCTCATCTTCCTTCTCTTTGCATTGTATGAGTAAGAGCAAAGTCAACAAGTAATTTGATTTGTTACTTTCAATTTGTGTAACTACCTATCTGTCGCCTCATTTCCAGTAAAGAATAAGTTTGGGGTTTCCCCTATTTTTACTGTAGTAAACATTCCAGAAAATACACATTGTGGTTTCCCCTTTCAGAATTTTTGGGGTGGAACTATGAGAGATTACTTATTATCTGTTCTAGAAAAGAGAGATCCTCCTACCATAGCCTATCCCCCTCATAAATTTTACCCAATGAAATCTCTTTCCAAGCCATTAATTTACTTGCTGTCATTTTATTATTAGAGAAGTTTCACTGGTGCCTAGCTGTTGAGGATCTGATATTTTATCAGTTTTAGGTATTCATAGTTAATTTCACTTTTTTTCCTGACAAAAGATTTATAGTTTGAATAAAGATAGGGTCTTTAACCCCTTGTACTGGGTCTGGTTGGGGTGGAGTTAATTTTCTTCATAGCAGCCTGTATGGTGCTGTGTCTTAGATTTGTGACCAAAACAGTGTTGATAATGCACCGGTGTGTTGCTTACTGCTGAGCAGTGCTTGCACAGCATCAAGGCCTTCTCTGTTTCTCACACTGTCCCTCCAATGAACAGCTGACCTGAATTGAGCAAGGAGATATTCCATACCATATATTGTCATGCTCAGCAATAAAACTTGTGGGAGGAGAGTTTTTCCAAGGTACCCATTGCTCAGAGAGTGCCTGGGCATTGGACTGCTGGTGGGAGGTGGTCAGTGATTGCCCCTTGCATCACTTGGGGTTTTTGTTTGTTTGTTTGTTTTTCACGTGTCTTTGATTCACTTGGAGTTTTGGGGGGTTGGGGTTTTTTTTCTTCCTACTTATTAAACTTTCTTTATCTCAGCTCACACTTTTTTCTTGCTTTTGCCCTTCCTTTTGTTTCCCTCATCCTGCTGGGGAAGAGCAAGTGACTGAATGGATGGGGGCTTAGGTGCTGGTTGGGGTCAACCTACCACGCCCATTCTTCAGACACTGGGTATAAAAGCTGTTCATCATGTCAGAATCTGGAAAACCTGTCCATTTGTCTTTTCCTTTCAGAACAGTTGATCCTGCAATCACATTTAAGAGCAAAGCATGTCTTTGGTTATTCGGTGGTGTCCTTCATCTTGCTTATTAGGGTGGCTAATACATTTCATAGAATCCTAGAATCATTTAGTTTGGAAAAGACCTTCAAGATCATTGAGTCTAACCATCAACTATGCCCACTAAACCATGTTCTGGAGTGCCTTGTCTACGCACTTTTTGAATACCTCCAGGGATGGTGACTCAACCACTTCCCTGGGCAGCCTGGTCCAATACCTGACAACCCTTTCAGCAAAGAAATTTTTCCTAATATCCAATCTAAACCTCCCCTGCCACAACTTGAGGCCATTTCCTCTCGTCCTATCTCCAGCCACCTCACTACAACCTCCTTTCAGGTAGTTGTAGAGAGCGACAAGGTCTCCCCTCAGCCTCCTTTTCTCCAGGCAAAACAACCCCAATTCCCTCAGCCACTCCTCATAAGACTTGTGCTCCAGGCCCCTCACCAACTTGGCTGCCCTTCTCTGGACATGTTCCAGCACCTCAATGTCTTTCCTGTAGTGAGGGGCCCAAAACTGAACACAGTACTCGAGGTGCGGCCTCACCAGGGCCGAGTACAGGGGAACAATCACTTCCCTGCTCCTGCTGGCCACACTATTTCTGATACAAGCCAGGATGCTCTTGGCTGCCTTGGCCACCTGGGCACACTGCTGGCTCATATTCAGCTGGCTGTCAACCAGCACCCCCAGGTCTTTCTCTGCCAGGCAGCTTTCCAGCCACTCTTCCCCAAGCCTGTAGCGCTGCATGGGGTTGCTGTGACCCAAGTGCAGGACCCGGCACTTGGCCTTGTTGAACCTCATACGATTGGCCTCGGCCCATTGATCCAGCCTGTCCAGATCCCTCTGTAGAGCCTTCCCACCCTCGAGCAGATCAACCCTCCCTCCCAACTTGGTGTCATCTGCAAACTTGCTGAGGGTGCACTCAATCCCCTCGTCCAGATCATTGATAAAGATATTAAAGAGAACCTGCCCCAACACTAAGCCCTGGGGAACACCGCTTGTGACCTGCTGCCAACTGGGTTTAACTCCATTCACCACAACCCTCTGGGCTCGTCCATCCAGCCAGTTTTTCACCCAGCGAAGAGTACACTTTTCTAAGCCACGAGCCGCCAGCTTCTCAAGGAGTATGCCATGAGAGACAGTGTCAAAGGCCTTACTGAAGTCCAGGTAGACAACATCCACAGCCTTTCCCTCACCCACTAGGCGGGTCACCTGGGCATAGAAGGAGATCAGGTTGGTCAAGCAGGACCTGCCTTTCATAAACCCATGCTGACTGGGCTTGATCCCCTGGCTGTCCTGCGCATGCCATGTAAGCGCACTCAAGATGAACCATTCCATAATCTTCCCCACTACCGAGGTCAGGCTGACAGGCCTGTAGTTCCCTGGATCCTCCCTCTGACCCTTCTTGTAAATGGGTGTCACATTGGCAAGCCTCCAGTTGTCTGGGACCTCCCCTTTGACCAGGATTGCTGATAAATGATGGAGAGTGGCTTGGCAAGCACCTCTGCCAGTTCCCTCAGTACTCTTGGATGGATCCCGTCTGGTCCCATAGATCTGTGAGTGTCCAGATGGCATAGTAGGTCACTAACTATTTCCTCCTGGATTAAAGGGGGGTATATTCTGCTCTCCATCCTTGTCTTCCAGCTCAGGGGTCACAGTACTCTGAGGATAACTGGTCTCACTATTAGAATGAGGCAAAGAAGGCATTAAGTACCTCAGCCTTTTCCTCTTCTCTGGTGGCAATGTTTCCCTCTGCATCCAATAAAGGATAGATATTCTCCTTGGCTCTCTTTTTATTGTCAACATATTTGTAAAAACATTTTTTGTTGTCCCTTAAAATAGTGGCCAGATTGAGTTCTAGCTGAGCTTTTGCCTTTCTGATTTCCTCTCTGCATGACCTAACAAGATCCCTGTACTCTTCCTGAGTTGCCTGCCCTTTCTTCCAGACATGATAAACTCTCCTTTTTTTATTGAGTCCTAGCAAAAGCTCCCTGTTCAGCCAGGCCAGTCATCTTCCCTGGCGGTTCGTCTTGTGGTGCATGGGAATAGCCTGGTCCTGAGCCATTAAGATTTCCTTCTTAAAGAATGTCTATCCCTCCTGGACCCCTTTGCCCTTCAGGACTGTCTCCCAAGGGACTCTCTCAACCAGTGTCCTGAAGGGGCCTAAGTTTGCCCTCCGGAAGTCCATGGTGGTGGTTTTGCTGACCACCTTCCTTGCCTCACCAAGAATTGAGAATTCTGTCGTTTCATGGTTGCTAAGCCCAAGACAGCCTCCAACCATCACACCTCCCACCAGTCCTTCCCCGTTTGTAAACTGTAGATCTAGCAAGGCTCCTCCCTGGTAGGCTGACCTACCAGCTGTGTCAGGAAGTTATCTTCCACACACTCCAGGAACCTCCTAGACCGCTTACTCTCTGCTGTGTTGTATTTCCAGCAGATGTCTGGAAAGTTGAAGTCCCCCACGAGAACAAGGGCACACGATTGTGATACTACTGCCAGCCGCTTGTAGAATGATTCATCCGTCTCTTCAACCTGGTCGGGTGGTCTGTAACAGACTCCCAGCACAATATCTGCCTTATTGGCCTTCCCTCTCATCCTTGCCCATAAGCACTCCACCTTGTCATCACAATCGTGTAGCTCTGTGCAATCAAAACACTCCCTAACATAGAGAGCCACGCCACCACCTCTCCTTCCTTGCCTATCCCTTCTGAAGAGCTTATAGCCATCCATTGCAGCACTCCAGTCATGGGAGTTGTCCCGCCATGTTTCCATGATGGCGACTAAGTCATATCTATCCTGCTGCACGATGGCTTCGAGGTCCTCCTGTTTATTGCCCATGCTGCGTGCATTGGCATAGATGCATTTGAGCTGGCCTATCGAATCCACCCCTAACATTGGCATGCTGCCCCTAGGCTCATCTCTGGTGAGCCTAGTTTCATCCCCTTCCCTCTTCAAACATAGCTTAAAGTCATCTCTATTTGCTTTGTGTTATGGTCATTTGTTTGAATAAATGTCATTATATTGATTAATATCCTGCCTTTCATAAGACCTACAGAATTTCCTGTCTAAAATCGTATTTTCCTGTTTTCAGTGATGCAAAGCAACTATTTTTCATATTTAATACACTGAAAATCAGTTTGGAACAAAGGACTAAAGGAATGTAACAAACTTTTTAAAACTTCTTTTATTCTTTCATAGGAGATATTGAAATATGGCCAAAATGGTATGTGAGAATCCAGAAAGCTGCTTAAATCTGGGCCACAGAGGTTTCTCCCTTATCGAAAGGTGGAATCACTGTTGGATATCCACAAACTCCCTAGTCCTGTAAATGCCCAGTGTAGCTGAGTGCAGATTTCAGCTGACGTGAAGATTTAGGCAGAGTGATTGATGTGAACTTGGTACATAGTCACTCATGCCCCACTTATCTGTCTGTGATGTTCTTTGCTGAGCACATCTGGTAAGACTTAATATGGGAGCCATAAAGCCTAATGTGTCTTTTCGATCCAACTCGCCAGCCATTCTGCACAACAGACAGGTCTGGAATTTAGTATCGCTAGTGCTGAGACTACCATAATCTAGCAAGAGAGGGAAAAAAAACCTCCTCTAAACTTGTCTTTGAAATGCTTTTATAACAAAGGGCCTAAACTGTTTATGTCTTTTTATATAAATGTGAATTGTCAGATCATCTGTATGACATGATAAGTTATGACAGTTTCAGCAAAGAAAATTTTCCTTGATCAATTTGTAGTTTTCTGTGGAGGGTAAGCCTTTAATATTTTCTGTCTCTTCTCAAGGACTTCCTTTGTTAAGGACTTGGTCCCGAGTCCTTTGTATCTCATGCCCTACTATCTGGTGTCCTAACACATAAACGAAGAGAGAGTTTTAGATGGTATCTAAAGTGTTTTAAATTTGGTGGATCCTTACTGGTCTCAAGTTGTCTGTGATTCCTTGTTCTCAGCCAGTCCTTTGGTCTTTGGTTTGCTTTTGTGGCACAGTGGAGCAACTGGGTCCCATGCCTTGCAGGTCACATCAGCAAATGATTTTGCTGCTTCAGGGAATTGCTGCTGCCTGTTTCTCCTATGTCAGCTCTTAAGTCTGATACCTTGGGCACAGGCTGCTTTCAGCACCTTCTGCTTTCTGGGCTCAGCTCCAGTGGTGTTTAGCTTCTTCTGCCAGTGCTTTCTCGGCACAGACTAGAAATTGTTTTGCTAAGGTGTCAGATTTTGCGTGGCGGCTCTTGCTCCTTCTCTTCTCTCTTGGCTCAGTGCATGGGCTGAGGTGGTGTCAGCACTGTTTAAGGTACTGTTTCTTAAGCTCCTAGCTAAAGCTGTGTGAGCAACTCTGTCCATCAGACAGAAGAGGGGCATGCATTTCCTTCCCCCCTGGAACGCTTCCGTGCTGTTATCTTTGAAAGCTGCCTCTCTCGGTCTCCATCTGGCTGTGGGCTGCAACCTCTCTGACTAACTTTGTGCTTTGCTGATATTCCTGCTACTGTTTTAAGGTTGATGGTTCTTGCACTCCAATGGTTTTTACTTCTTTCCTCACATTGCTTCTCTATAATGTGCCTCTTTTGTAACATGTTTCTATGTTTTTCTGTTGAAATTGAAACTCTGTGCTCTTTCAGAAAAGGATATATAATGAAATGATGGAACTTGGTGCTTACTGTGATGATAACCACTCAATTTTTTTTTTTTTTTTTTTCATGAAAAGCCCTTGGTATTCTCTCCAGCCCAAAAGATGGTTTCATAAATATTGCTGACTATAATTATTTTGAGGAAAATAAATTTTCCCCTATTTATTGAAATAGAAATATATCCTTGTTTGCTCTCCTTAAGAGTGATGAAGATGTATTCTAGATCATATGGTTTTAAGGAAGTAAGAATTACTTGAAATTCCAAACCTTCAGAGTCTGAAAATTACTAGTCCTGTGATGGGTTTCTTTTTTCTGGGTAGATAACCTGTTAGTGCCTTTGTGAGTGGCCCTTAATTTATGCCACGTACATATACCTGTCAGTTGTTTTGTGGATATTTGTCAATGAGAGTGTGTGTGAATATGTACTATTTTCCTCAGATTAAAAAGAGCTTTGAATATTTTTTAGTTAACTAATATCTTTGTCATTGTAGTTAACAAATCAGATAACAGTGTAGTTAAATTCAGTGTGTCTTCTTTTGCACGTTGCATTGAGTATTATCTTATGAAAATGAGTTGGCTAAGTGCAGATATTAAATAAGTCTTCATAATATTATAAATAACTACCACTGCATATGGGAATCATTTAGAGCTGTTCATACATGAAATAATGTTTTTCATAAAAGTATATAATTAATAAATAATTGCATTAATAGCAAGTACACATGAAGAAATATTAATCCCAGTCAGTGTTATTACAATATGTTGTGTTCATGCAAGTGTCAGAAGTGCATTACAAATGCTGATTAGTCTGGGAAACAAACTAATAGAAGAGCGCAAAACTGAATGTCCCTACAAGCATATTTATGTGAGCTTTTGATTTAATCTTGCCAGCTAAGTGCTGCAGGTGAAGTGAGAGAAGATTCCGCCTGTAAAATTCTAGTGATATTTAATGAATATATTGGAGTTTTAGTCACTGGAGGTTCAAAGGATTCCACTAAGTGTGGTAATCGGCTCTTCTTTATAAAGAAGAGATTTCAGATGTCTCCATCTTGTATGCATTGCAAAGCAGTCATTGAAGAGGATGTTCTTTAACCAAATGCAAAATATTCAAGCGAGTTTTTTTGATATTTTTAGTTTCATGGCCTTTTTTTCCTATATATATATTTTATTTTCCTCCTTGTGAATGATTAAAATATCAGTATCTGCAAATTATGTTTTTCTAAGTGCAACAGCTTGGTTTAAAGACCATACAGTTAGAGAGATCTGTCAGGCAACGTCTGTCCCTCTGTTACACATAATATCTGTAGATAGAAAGCATTCTTCAACCTGCTGCCACTGTAAGAGGTATGGCTGGCTTCAGCTTCTAGTGAATCTGATTTTTCTCAGGCAGGAGTAAGGGAATAGCCCTTTGTCTCCTGTTCTAAACGTTTTATTCTCTGTGCATATCTGATGGACATATACAGACAGGCTGACAACAGATTGGTTATCTACAGGCCAGCAGAAAAATTAAATAATACAAACAGGAGTCTAAAGAGGAGTCAGTATACAATAACAAACTGACAAACCCTTACAAAGCAGCTGAAGGTAGGGGAGAACTGTGTGATAGTCCTGGGCTTTGTTGGCTTACTTTTTTTTGATAGAACAAATGTTTAAATTAAAAATCCATAAAAAGTGCGGTGTATTTCTAGAATGAGTGGGGGTTTTTTTGTTTGGTTGTTTTTTTCCTATTACATTATGTGCTACTTGGTAAAAGACTTAAGGTTTATTCATGGATGTATTGATTTTTAACCTCTGGGCTAGCTGTGCAGTAAAGGAAAGTACAGCCAACAAAATGGAGGCGTGCTTATATTTAACAGTTCTTAATGCTGGGACTAGGGACTTCTATCGAGTCCAAGGGTGACCTGCTCCCTCTGCCTCCTAAACTGACAGGAGGCTACACAAGGGCCACTGAATACAAGTTGCAGTGCCATCGGTAAGCGAATATTGCTCTTGTCAACACTATCAATTTTGACTCCAGAACAGTCTGTTCACACAGTTTCTGGATGTTACGGGGATATTCCTTAAAGCTTCCAAGCGATGTAAACTTTTTTAGTACAGCAAAACAACTGTGAAGGTTTATGTTAGAAAAATCCTATTAGTTTTAGTTGAACTAGAACAATACCCTTACCCTTTCCCTTGCTTTTAAACCTTTCTGAAAACAGGTTTTTCTCTAAATTAAGAATAAAAATCACATTAGAAAAAGCAACTTGCCTGGGATGAAAACCATTCCTACTTTGCCCCAAACTGTAATTTTGAGCAACTGAAAAGTTTTATTTGTATCATAGAATTGTGTACCTTTTTTTTTTTTTTTTAATTTTCATTATGTGGAGCTATAAAAATGAGTTGCACATTAAGTAAAATTACAAAATCTAAATGCAACTCATTGAAACAAAACACTTCTACTTTTCTTGAACAGAATATTTTTAAATGAGCAGAAAAAGAGAGTATTCTTCCTGAGTTGTTTTTTTTTTTTTCCTGCTGATGAACACATGTTGATGTAGTTGTGTTTCCAGTGGAAGACTGTACTGGCCTCTCTCCTTTCCTCTCCTGAAGAGGTGACAGTGGTCAGTCATTTACCAGTTCCCCAGTAAATCTAGACATTGTTCTTGCTAGTCTCTCCTTGTAGTGTGCTACTAACTTATGGTGTTTATTACATAGTTTTATTGTATTATTTCCAAGCTAATATAATATAATTTTTAAAATAATAACTGATTAAATCACTCCTACAGGAAACAATTTGTTATATAAGACAGAACATCTACAGAGGTAGAATATACACTTGTTTCCTAAGTTTTTCCCAGTTTCTACTCAACATTCCTCTTTTTTTTGGGGGGGGGGGGGGGGGGGGGGGGGCAGGGAATAAAAGTAGTGCATGAAGAGCTGCCTAAGAATTTCAGTAAAGCAATTGCAGATTAGTATCAGAGCTGAACTAGTGTCTGTTGCTTTTGATAATTTTGTAGTAGCAGCCTAACTAACAAAATACATGCTAGCTATGGTGGGTTTTGGACTGCAACATACTGGTCAGGTGAAAACTGATTTTGAAAATATGGAAATCACCATCACTTACACTTGTATTTGTTATTTTTACACAATTTCTCAGAAGTTTCAGGAATATCATGACCCCTGTTCTGTAAGTTAATTTGTACAATATATCCAAACCACTGCAATAACACACAGAAAAGGTCATATTTGAACAGACAATTTGTATTTTTATGCTTTGATATTGCCCTCACTTACTCTGATACAACTTGAAGACATTGTCAGGCAGCTAAGTAAAAACTGTGTGGAGATTTATTTCATATTATTCTGACCCCTGCTTTCTACCCTCCTCACCCTTGTCCTCCCAAGAAGAATAAAGATTTTAAGTTTCTCTTGAGTCAGTCTCACACTTTTCATAATCATAGGTAGGGGGATAGCTGTTTCAGCATGAAGGGAGCTTCCAGACATTGTTCACTCTAACCTGAGCCAAGGATTTCATGGGGAGATTTTTTTCTCTCATTTGTTTTGTCACTATTGAATCCGAATGCTATTGCGTCTTTTTTTTTTTATTCTAATCCTTTTACCAGAAGAGCCTCAGCCTAATTTATCCTCCTTATTTTATCCTTCCTTTTGTTCTTCTTCCCTCTGCTTTTGTTCTTCTCCTGCTTTGTTTTGTAGCATTCATCTGCTGTTATCCACTCCTTTTCTCAGAAATAACTTTCTCATTATCCCAGGCACGTATTCTGCTCCTTTCTTGTAAAGCCATGCAACACGTGCTAAGGGCCTACGCAACTTTCTTGCTGACTTGGTTCTCTTGTGCAGCAGCTTAACAGTTCTCAGGACAAGTGTGTGTTCCAGTGTTTGTATAATGCTCGATGCAGTAAGGTCTGTAACCATAGTAAGAATCTTACCATCTGCTGTTCTGCTTATGGAAGTGATCATCCAAATTCCAATGTACAGTCCAGTCATTTGTTGCTGCTCTAAAGATAATTAAAAAGTTGCAGCCTAGTTTAACTGACCACTTAAGCTGTATGTATGCATGTTTTGTGCAGTCAGATTTTCAGGAGTAGGACTGATACTAAGCAACAGACTTTTTTGTAAGTTCTGTCTTTCTTCTTTCCTATAAATTGTTATCAATTGGTAGAGTCTTCAGAGCCTTTAAAAAAACATCTTTAATTCAACACCAAAAGTATGTCCAGGGAAATATCCACGTCACCTACCCATAAGCACCAGTTTTAAGAGATTCCATAATAAATGAATAGAGGGAGAGACAGGTTCCCCTAAAGGGTAAGTCAGAAGGGAAGCCTTACCTAAATGCTCTGGACTCCCTCTGTTTTTCCACTGGTTAAGACACCATTTTTTTGAAGTCAGACATCTCAGTAAGGTGACTTAAGTTTGAGTAGCGTAATTGTACAACACTCCCCTTTCCCCATCTTTCCATACTGCTGACCTAAGAGTGCCCAAACCCAGCACCTCACTCCACAGCAGCCAGAGTTGCACTACATGGGGATGCATAAGAAGCAGGAGAAGCACGAAGCAGAACCGTGAAGACATGTCAGGGTGCCCTCAGTGCCAGTTGGCCAGCTGCTTTGTAATGCACATGGCAGCGTTCCTTCCCCATGGCAGAGCTGAGAGCCTGTCTTTACACCCAACAGTGCAGTTCCCCAATCTGCAAAGAAAAGTCTAAGCAGATTAATCTTGCATTGCTTTCTAGGGTCAGGAGACTTTTCTGTCAAGTTCCGATATATTCGACGTGCTTAATCAATACCAGTGTTAAACTGCCACCCATAACCATTTGCAGGGATATTTTTCTTTGATTTTCTGACTTACTTGTATAATGCAGTGCGTGTCTTAAGAGATTAAAAATGGGAAGAATACATGTGTAGAAGTTTTTGATGAATAGGATCTTTAGCAGAAATTTAATAACCTCAGATGTAAAATATTGATCGCGTACTTGCTCTTATAAATTCCTTTAAAACTGTAACTTTTTTTAGTTGCAATTACTTAGAAAGACAAACACAGTCTAAGCACCTGTAATCTAACATTTGACATGATGCAATATACAGTTTGCAGCCCTGAAGGTCAGGAACTTGAATGTTATTTATTAAAGAGTGAGAATGTGAATTGGCACTATGGCGGAAGGGTGTATTTTTAGGGAAGTGGAGCGAAAGGGAGAGAATTCATGACATGCTGGATACCGTACACCTTGTAAGTGGCTATGGAAATCAAGTACATTGATGAATTTTAGCAAATATATTGACAGCATCACTAAAAAACAAAATTGAGTAGTCTGTATTATATATACTACAGAAGCATTTGATGATGAGCATAATAACATCCTACAAAATTGCTAATAAAAGGCACTGTTAAGCAATGTTGTGTTCTGGACTTTTGCTGCTAGGCTTGCCCTGGAAGGAGAAGGCTGTCCCTGTGTGTCTGAGATAGTGTGGCTGGATTAAGCCAGCATTTGAAACAGTAGAGAGTACTTTCTGTGGTGAAAGTATGATAGAGTTTTTACCATTAAAGCAGGGGAGGTAGGTAAACTTTTTTGGTGTTTTCTTTGTTATTTACAACATCATGGATCGTTAACTGTTTCAGGTCTCTGTATGCTTTAGAGCTTTTGTGGATAAATTTGACCATGAGTCAAACTTCCTGACTAAGTTTGACCATCTTTCTAGCAGACTCTTCCATTACCAAAGTCCAAACTAGCTTGTTAGCACCCTTTTATACCTTGGTACTCTGAGGAAAAGTTTGGTGGTGAGGGCACTGCAAGACTATTCGAGTTTCTTGGGTTTTAAGATTGCCAGACTCTTGAGTTTGGGATACCTTAGTGTTTGCTTGGTACCTGTAAATCACCCTTAACATAAACTAGTTTACAGTATCATGTAAAATGAATAAGAAATTTTAAAATTCTAACTGTAGAGAACATATTTACAACTTTATGGAGCTAATACTGTTCTTATCTCTTTCTAATCTACTCAGAGTATCTTCCACTGTATATCATCTGTCTAATAACCTGTTTGTAATGCAAGAGTAAAGGTTTCTTCTTATAAAAATTCTTCATTTACAACCAGAGGAAAAAAAATTGATTCCTTTTGTACCTAGCCCCACTTGAGGTTCCATGCCAATTCAAATCTTAATTCCATCAAGACAAATATCTTTAATTCCTAATATAATTCAGGAATGGCTTTAACTTTTTTCCTCTAGGTGATTCAAGAATCAAGGCAATTAGTAACTATTAGAAGAACTGTAACCGTATTGTAAGATAAAGCATTTTTTTCTATTGTGATCAAAAGTCGTTTTAGTCTTTTGATGTACCCAACATATTTCTCGTAAAATACCCAAGATAAAGCTGAAGTTTAGGAGTGCAGACTTGAAGATGAGATTATTGCATGTAACATTAGTGATTCTTGATGGAGCTACTGGTGGAGTAACTTAGGCTGGAAGGGTCCTCTGGAAGTCATGTGATCGACCCCCTGAGCAAAGCAATCACAATTCTGAAGTTAGATGGGATTACTATGGGCCTTAACTGAACAAGTTTCGAGCATCTCCAAGAAACTGAGATTCCTCAGTTTCTCTGGCACCCTGTTCCAGTATTTGACTACCCTTATGGAGAAAGTTTTCCATCTGCTGCAAGAGCAGACCATGATAATGACATTTCTGAGGTGATGATTGCCTGGGGTGACTACCTCCTCACTCTTCAAAGGATTCCATGATAGCATATATGTACAGTTTATTAAAGGAAACCAGGCTATTGCTGCCAGCAGTAATGGCTCTAATGCTCTTAGCCAGTGAGCAATGTCCTAGCCCCCTGTGTTATGGTTCCAGGCTTGAAGCTGGCATGTCTGCCATCACACTTAGTGCAAGAGAGAAATAATGCTCAGATTTTAACAAGGGTCATAAAGCTGAGGTGAAGATGGATGGATGCCAGTGTTTTCTGCTGAGCCACAGAGCAGCCTGGATATTCTACCACATTGTGCTGACTGCACACCTGTAATTTTTTTTGCAGCTCTCTCAGCCTTTGGAACAGCAAGAGTGGAAACCCCCACTTTACTAATCCACTTTTATTTGTTTTATGGTAAATTCATATTATTTTTTCTGTGTCTGCCAACTGATTTAATAAAAGATTTTAATTCTACCTACAAATTGTCTTGCATTATAACAGGAACTTAATCAGAGTCATAGAACAGTTTAAGTTGGGATAGACCTCTGGAGGTCATCTCATCTAAACACCTGGTCAAAACTTGTTCAGTTGTGAAGCTGTAGTTAGAGGTATACTAAATTTAGACACTAAAAATAAGTGTCTGTATGTTTGCCTTCTGCATTAAAAAAAAAAAAAAAAGTAATTTAGAATTTCTAGAATAAAATGAAATAATCAGCTGGTATAACAGAAAATACTTTGACCGAGCTCATGAATTGCAGTCAGGTAAATGGAGTGAACAAAGCTCTGAATCTGGGTATCTGTTGAAAACTGTCTTCTATAATCATGCCCCTGTTAGTAATTCTGAAGATCTCTCTTAAACCCAAATGGATAGGATGACTATTAATCTATTTTAACAAAGCCTATCATTAATAACACAAAGCTTTTAACAGTAAGAGGGACGTGAGGGTTTTAATTTGGGGTTTTTTTTGTTGGAGATAACTAGTTTTAATTCGTGAGTAAAAAATAGAGGGAACTCCTTCAGAAAAGCTCTCAGTTTAGTTTTCTACTTTTGTCTGGTTTATGTAGGTGAATTGAAAACTGCCGCAGGAAGAAGCTGTTTATTTTATTTTTACTATGTGATCTGTGAATATAGATATAACTTCTATTCATAGAGTACAGATACTACAGACAAAGTAACTTAGAAAAGCACATTATACTGATGTGGCTGCAGATGGCAACTCCTGAAAGCCTGGGGGCATGGGAAGATACTGAATCTAACTTGAAACGCATTTACTCAGATCCTTGTTATAGAGGTTCTGCAACCTGTTTGTAGTCAGTGTTGCTGCTGTCACTTGTTTGCGAGAGCAGAGGGGTGTGAGAGGTTGAGGAAGCGCGTGCCCTTGCTCTGGAAATTAGCAGGGGCAGTGGGCAGTGTGGCTTGGGTTCTCCTGGTCGCTCTTTGCAGTAATTGGAAAGAAAGAAGCAGCAGAAGCAGTGTGCCTGTTCTCAGCAGCCTCACTGCCAAATTCCAGTGACACCTCAGTAGTCAGGGATTTTCAGCTTTGATTCCTTAATGATGAGTGCCTTACCTGTGGCGATGCGGAAAGAATCGATAATGCGGCCACCTGGATTTCAGGTATAGGTCAGCTGCCTTTTGGTTGCAGTTCTTTGCAGGCTGTCCTCCAAGTTACTGTATTGCAAAATATGAAAAATTTTCATTGGGAAATTTGACATGATCCTGTACTTGACCTACTTTATTGGCTTAATGTTATTCACCATTTCCTTTAGCAGTCGTGTTTGCTGTTTGTGGGAAGGTATATTTATAGGCCTTAGTGGTTTCAAGCAACATTGCTAAATTGCTTCTACCAAAAAGGTGTTAATAATTTTTGCTATTTTATATTTTGGTGTATGTATATGAAAATAGGTGCCAAAAAGTGATCAGGATGTAAATCTATTTGACATCATATTCCTTTGATAAAACTCTGAAGTTCTCCTTCACTTGTTTATAACTAAGTGTGCACTAATGAACTTAAGTTTTGTGGGCTTTTCTTATCTTCATAATATACTTACTGTGAAGTATTCTGAAATGTGTTGTCTAGAGCCAAAATTTTCTGCTAAATATCTGCATAATGAAAGGACAGTCAAATTTCATGCAATTTTTTAATGGCTTTCCACATATGTGTGCTTCCTTCCACTTTTCCTCCCTTTTATTGTTTTTGCTGGATTGATGGCTTTTATTCATGTTTTCTAAAGTTTTAGTTTATTGAAGTGTTTGGACACAGAGGAAGGCATAGAAATATTACAGCAGGAAGTAATGCATACATGTTACACTGCCTATGCCCAAATACATTTATAAAAATTGTAATTCTTTTTAGCAAATAACCTTAAGTATTTGGTAATGTACGTTTAAGTATATGCAATGTACATTTTCCATGTTTTCCAACACCTTTTTTGCATAATGTTCTCTGCTCTCTTGTCAGTTACACTATCAAAAAAAAAAAAAAAAAACCCCGACAGTATAGGAATTTTAAGAAGATAGCTGGAAAATGTAAAATTAATTTGGTCTGCATTTCCTTGTATTGGCTAATTTGTCATTCTCGTTTTTATTTATCGCAAGTGACTTAGCATTATGTGGATAACACTGATGATGGTGTAGTCTTCTGGAGTTAGACTAGATGAAGGGTATTTGGTAGCAGGTAGTTGGAGGGAGATTTAGTTCTGCATTTACTTTTCTGATGGCATTGTAGCACTTCACATGGTTAGTGGTTGGGGGGATGGACAGAGGACAGGAACATTCACTCTAGATTTATGGTCACTTAATTCAAGGTGCAAATATGCTCTAAATAAATCTGTATGTCTTTTTATAAAATTTTATAGTTCCAGTATAAATAGTCTTAATGTTAAAAAATGTATCTTGTCAAGATCTTCTGGTATTTAATTCTCTTCGTTACTATTATACTTTTATGTCCTTAATGTCTTCTCCAGTGCTCTGAACTTCATGCTTTTAAATTACCTGGGATTATTGTCAATACAGTTTTTCATGGACTCTTGATGACTGTACACTCAGCCTGGCATTAAACTTGAAGAGGACCTTCCTCTGTCTGTCTTACACATAATTATATATGTATAAAAGACCCTGTATACCTCAATGGCAGACAGTTTACTCCTTTGAAAAATCTAGAATAACATAGTTTTCTATACTTGAATGAACTATGCAGCTTTTAGAAACATAATTCCCTGATAAAACTATATGCTACCCCTCAATACATCACTGAATTTTAGGGTGAAAATATGAAATGGCATGTGACAGTTTGGGGAGTAAGATCATGGCATTGACAGCCAGTGATCACCCTCCTGGAAGTTCCCTTTTAGTTGAACTGATTCTCAACATACTGATATGAACAACAGATCAACCACGTGTAATACCTGTCAAAAGCCAGGCCATCTCATGGCTGCTTGCTCTGCTTCTTGGGATACATTGTTGTGTTTGGGTTTTTTTTTCTTATTGGATTAACTTCATGAAGTAGCTGTTTGCTATGACAGTATGGGTTGCATATTGATTCCTGGATCTTATCATATGAGTCATCACTTTGAGTAGCAAGTCTTTGAAGAAATTGTTTTTATTTGTTGTGAATACTCTCTCTGATAAAATTTCTTGGTTAATTTATTTTATCGCTGATTTACAATGTACAATAATCATCCATCTTAGCTGATAAGTATATAATAATATGTACATGTGACTACTTATAATTGCTACATTAGAGGATGCTGAAAAATGCAATTTCATCTAGCCAAGGTTGATATTAGATTATACAGATCATTGCAGGGCTGTTTCCTTTTTTTCCATTTACTTTTCCTAAATCACTATTATTTTCTTTCAGTAATCTAATAGTATAATTACTGCTTGATTCATAGCCTACTAAAGTCAATAGATATATCCCTGTCATATTCAGTGGGTGTTAGATTTTTTTTGTCCATCAGCCAGCCTGAATTGTTTCTTGTACGTACACCTTTTGCTTAAAATACTTTTCCAATTGCAAGATAAATACTGTTCATGCTGCATAGGCCAAAACCTTTTCCTTCCTCTCCTCTCTCTGAATGTCAGATTACAGTTCTGATTGAAAGCCCTATAAAGTCAATGGAAAGGCTTTTTTTTTTTTTTTTTTTTTTTACTTAGAAGACAAAACAAAACAACTTCTGTCATTAAAGGAAACAAAATGTCTGAATCATAGAACGAACAACTATGTTGAATAAAAATGTTAACTTTCAATGAATAAATATATATTAATATGTGTGGTTGTAGAGGGATTCATTCCTTGCTTCCAACAAATTTTCTGTTGCACTGTCATCAAGACATACTTTATTTGTATATTATATAGTTCAACTTACATAGAGGAATAGCTGGTAGTGAAAATATCTTTGGAACTATTTGTCATATGATGAAATATGGAAGTTTATGCAATGTTGGCTCTGTTCAAATGATACTTCAGCTCCCAGTTCCTATATTAGAAATGCAGAATAGAAAAACACTGAGTCAAATACAGTTTTAGCACTTGTATGTTTGCCGTAAGTTGTTTCAGAGCCCAAATATTTATACTTGGGTTACTTTCTGGTTGACAGCTTCACACAGATCTGATACCAGCATTTTACCTTGAGTGGCAATTTTTTGTCAGCATTCTTTTTCTTTTTGTTTCTTTGAAGATAATCTAATTTGAAATGATAGTTTTAAACAATGTTCAGCATACTGTGCTTGGAGCTCAGTATTGCTTGGTAGACAAAGTGCTGACTGTAGAAGCTGTTCAGTTTTACTTCTTGAAAGTATTGTTATGAATTGTAACTTGCCAAAATATTCGTTAACCAAAGAAAATACCATGGTAGTCTCTGCTTCTGCACGTGTACTTCTGTTGTGGGTGAAAGTAGGACAGAGAAGGCAGGTGGAATAAAATAAAGTGGTGGTCTTGAACTAATGTTGTGTAAGTTTCCGAAACTGTACCATGAACCACCATCTTTTCAATGCTATTCTTTTCATCCTAGAGCTACTTTCATTCTTGCTGGAAATCAGTACTAAAGTAACTACGTATATGAGAATACCTTTTGCTGTCAATCTGCTAGTTGACCGTTTAACCAAGTATTCACATGGTTCTCCAAGGAGGCTTTGCAATCACCTTGTTCTGGCATGAGTGCACTGACCAATACTCACGAAAGGTGAGTATTTTCAAGCTCACTCATATACTGCCACAGAACACTATGGCTGGCACCACATAGACCAGACTTCATAGTGAAATGAGAGAAGAACCAAGCCCTTGCTTTGTACTTGTGAGCAAAGTGCCATGAACACCTCAATGGCTGCAGAAGTGGTAACACCTAGTGGGAGACCTTGTTCTGTAAGCATTTGGAGAAAGCACTTTATCTTCTGATGACTCCATTGGATGAGTAAAGGACAGCTTTTAATGAGGTCAAAAATGGTGAATCTCATTCACCTCATCTGATCCAGATGTAACACAAGGCCACTGTAGAAAAGTGGGATTGGCAGAGATGTATTATAGAGGGGTCTGAAAACACAAAGTCTCTTAATGTTGTTTAGTCCACGTTCTCTGAGAAATAATTATCTTTCAGCTGTTAGCAGGCAGTGTGTCACAATGCTATGCCTGTCTAGATGTATTCTCTGACTTCAGAACAATATCATCAAACCCAGTTTAGGGATTTTTGTAGTTTTTGTTAATCTGTTCTGTTAGGCAGACCTGATGCATGCATTCAGAACGCTAATATTTGTCGTTCACCTTCTTATTATTTGCCAATTTACAGAACATCACCTACCAATTCAACCAAGATGATAACTGAAAGCTAAACTATATGCACAGGAAAACATTTTTTAATGTATAATTTAAAATATTAATTATATTAATTAATTAATTAGATTGGAAAGATTACTGGTTAGCTGGTTAACTAAAAAGATATAAGGTTGCTGAGATTTGCCCAATTAACACAGCCTTATTCTCCACCCTTAAAAAAGCAAACAAACCAACAAAACAAAACAAAAAAATTAAAAATGTTCATTTCTGTTGTCCGCGCAACAAGATATGGCACAACAGTATTTGTGTTGCATATTTACTTTTTATATGTAAAATTTGGCCATGTGTTGTACAAAGTTCAACTTTATAATTCTGTTAATAAAATATCCAATCATTCTAACTAAACTTGCAGTCAGCCACTATTTTTCCATTGCCAGTAGTACTGACTTTAGTCATCTGATACCCTGATTGTGCTATTCCCATGCTTTCCCAAATGTCATGGAATTTAAGCATCATATGCCATGGGACTTATAAAAACAGTGAATTTGCAGAAGGAGATCTTGCTGAATATGAATAGAAATATCAGAATGTAGCACTGTGTAATTAAAACCTTTTTTAACATTACAGCATTTTTTTCATTCAAATGATATTTTGGTTTTGTGTCAAGACAGCATTTATTTTATTTTTAAAAATAATGAAAGAATGGGAAAGTTACCTTTTGCCATGGTAAAAGCATAACCAAACATCTCTGAAAGACAACTAGACAAAATAATGCTGTAAAAGTTCATTTTTTGACACTCTTGCAGCTCATCAGTCCAAATTATTGTTTTCCTTTATTTAAATAATTCTAACATACAGGTTCTTTGCTATCATTTAGTTGTAAATCTAATAATATGATTGGAATTGCTTGATAATCTTCTGTCTCAAGTTTTTCTTCATTTCTGATTCATTGTGTCTATTATTAAACCCAGCTGTTGATGCTTTTGAACAAACTGATTTCTGAATTAACTCTGCATTGTGTTCTATAATAACGCCACTTCTGAATTATCATGGGCTGCTCCCAATTTACTTTTAGATAATTAAAGGCTGTCTTTACTTCTATCCAAGTTGCCTGTTTTATTTCCCAGAACACAAGGATGTGATTTCATTCACGCTGCTCTCGGGGTCTGAAGTTGATAATCATTTTTCTACATCTGCCCTCATCAGTGTCATCTTCGAATATATGATGCTCCAGTGTTATTCCTTGGCTTTACTCATTAGCATTCACAGTGTTGGTGCTGTGTTGTGCTAGCCTGCCACAAGCCATTCCCTATTGTTTTCTTGAGAAGTCTGTACCTTCATGTTGTGGAGTAGCCTTGCTTTCGAGAGTACATTTTTCTTCTTTTTTTTAACTTTTATTCACGTAAACTCTTTCCATGTCAAAATTAGTGATATCATAAAATCATTCATTCTCTAAATATTTTAATAGTTTGTATATGAATGAATATAAACATCATTGGGATCATCGTAGTGTATCTCATGTATGGTGCATCTACTAATTACTAAATTAAATTTAAGGACTTTAAAATTAAGACCTCAGTATAATATATTTTTTGGTAACTAGTTCATGGGATTCTGTTTTCTGCAAAGTAAACTGATACATTTTTTATTTAAGAAAAAAACCCCAAACAACCAAAACCAAAAAAAACCCAACCCAGATATACTTCAAATGAAAAGACTGACCTGTTACATGTCTCAATATGGGGTCATACATAACATTAATTTCCTTCTTTCACCAGCTCATGTAATTTCTAAATACAATAGGAAGACTTTCTAAAAAAAAAATAAAAGGGGGGTGGGGGAAGTAAGGGGTTTACAGTAAACCCCCGTGATAATTTAGAAGAATTATGTTGTTCATCCCCACTAAGGTTCATAAGAAAAGGGTATTTTAGGCTCTTAATAGTCTTTTTAAAATTAGTGTTAACCTCAATTTTTGAGAGTGATATTTATTTCCACTTGGCAAGAACAAGAATTTTAATCTGATCCTACTGCTTTTTCTCTTGCCAGGGTGAAATTCCTGTGACTTCTTCCACATTCAATTATTGAGATCTTTATGGACTGGTTTTTCCCTTTTTATTTTTTGAGGGACTGCTTGTGGTACTTCTAAATGTAGCGGTAAAGCTGAGCAATGGACGTGGCAAAGAATGATCCTCACCTTACTAATAAGCAGGATTAATAAACAGGGTGAGAATTTGATGTATGAAACACATATCTATTTGCTCAAAAATGTAGTAGCAAGTTCTTCCAGGTTCATGTTGCCTTTGCAGATCAACTACTTTTACCTACTTGGTTTCATGTAACTGTGTACGAGTAAGTGAAATCTTTGAACTGGCGGCAGCGTGTTAAGTTTCTGTTTACTTCATTACTTTATATGCAGGACTCAAGAGGCAGCACTGTTAAGATGCTGTGTAAAATTTTCAGACAAGTGCTGAGGTACTCTAACAAAAAAATGCGTCTTATTTATGATGTGTCGAATTACTGTTCTGAGAGTAGACCTTTTAGGTTGCATTCAGCCTTTAATTTGACTGAATTTAAATAGCATAAAATGCCTTTTAGTTGGAATTTGGCTTGCATATTATATCTCTCATTTCAGTGAAAAACATTCAGATGCAAATACGGTTTGTTTGGACTGAGTACAAATGCCACTATCATGACTGATGAAGGCTTTTGATCACACATCTACAAACTGAAACCTTAAAAAGGAAGAGGCTATTTGGACTGGCATCTGCAGTGCCATGAATTATTTAGTTCCCATTATTCATAAATCTCTTTGAAGAGAAGGCTTATGAGGTTTTTAAGGAGGAGTAGTCATAGTTGTGTTGCCAGTTTCTATTTATTCTGTGACTGACTGCATGTGCAAACTTCTAAACTGCCAGAGTTGTATTGAATATGAAAGAGGTGCGTGTATGAACTTCTCAGGAATGGCTCTGAAAGGTTGCTGTGGTTTCCTAGGATAAGAACGGGGATGCCTCAGTTGTTACTGTCTGCTTTGGCGTGCTCCAAGAGGTGGGCAAGGCAAGTGCATGTCAGTATAATTTGGTGAGCTACCCGATTATCTGCTAGGGACCTGGCTGAATCTTGCAGAGCACATGTTCACAGCTGGAGTTCGTTCTGCCACTCATTCATTGAGCTACAAATCTCTCCTGGCTGTGCTCCGACAGCAAAACAAAAATAGCAACACCACCCTCCTTTTTGCATTCTTTCACTGAGAGTCCTTTATGCTTTTGCTACAAACGGGTGACATTTAAAAATGTTTCCTCTATTTCCAGCAATGATTGAAGCTAAACACTATATATAAACACTCTTCTGCTATAAAGGGCCTTTGCATGCTTGTTTAGCTCATTGTAATTGTGTAATAATGTTGTCTAGAAGATGCATGTTGGCAGAGATGTCAAGGAATGAGTTAGAAATACCCGATAGTAACTTGTTTATCTGCCTTGTGGGCTGGTTTAGTGTTTGGGGATTTTTCCTTTTTTTTTTTTTTTTTTTTTTTTTCCCTCAGGAGGGTTTCAGTTTGCATTACTGAGGAATACCTTGGGTAATTCTTTGTCTGGTATATGTTCTTCCAGGATGTTACAAAACTCAGATTATGAATCAAAGTACTGTAAGGACTCAACGTGCAGTTATTGTACAGTTCACAAATGTCAGGGTTCACAAATCATTTCTTTACTATAACACTTTTTTCACTGTAGGAGGAGTAATAATATTTTACTTCAGAAGTCATAATTAAGAGGGTTACCCCAAGAATTGCATTATTTCCTGTAAACAGTCACTTTGACTATACTTAGTTTCTTTAATTTCCTAAAATAAAATTACTCAAAAGTTTCTCAAAAGTATTCCATGGAAGTGTTTTCATTTTTGATTTTTCAATTGACAGTACACATTACTTTAACTTGATTTCACTCATTGTTGTTCAAATGTACCGAAAAGCATTATACTTTACAGGCAGTAGTGTGTGTATACACACACTTTTGTATATTATGTAGTATATCATTCATACATATATATGTCACTATATTGCTTTATATATTCTTTTATAGAATATAATCATGGACATTATATATTATATAAAGCTATGGGTATTGAATGAGTAAGTTTATATAACAGAATATGGTTATCTTACATAAAAGAATATATTAAAATAATATATGCACAATATCTAGTATATATAATATGAAATATATAATATGGTATGCATATAAAATAGATCTAAAATAGGTATACATTCATATTCTTATAAATTCTGGGAATATTTTCACTGATGTGAAAGGAAAAAGAAATGTGAGACATGAGAAGGGCAAGAAACATGCTTATTTGCTATATACAAGAAAGGGGTTTTGTTTGATTGGTTTTTAAGGTGAGTAATTTAATAACCTTGTGGCACTGTTAGAAGGAAGGATCACAGGCAGAGACCATTGTAATGATAGTAAGGAACTAATTATTAATAAGATATGAAAACTTTCCTGTCCTGTTATTATGTTAAGTATTCACTTACAGTTATTGTAGAGTCTCTCTCCGTATATACTATATCTCTTATTGTTTAGAAATACTTTCTCAATATTGAAATGCTAAAAATATAGATGACTGGAGTTTGAAATTTTGAGATTTCTATAATAGTATGTCTCATGCACATTTGGTTCTCTAAGCTTTATGATCCAGATCTTTGAATTTAACCTTCTCCCCTTGTTTTCACCTCATCTTGCCTTTTCTTCCTCTTCTCTCTGGCTTCATCTTTTTTACCTTCCTGGTTTTTAGTTTTTATTGTTGACTTTGAAGAACTTTTTTTTTGTCATCTATCATTTTTAGTTCATCTGAATATACTAACTTGCTACATCTCCTAGACTCAGTTTTTAAAGATCCTGTACTACCTACATGCCATGATGCTCCAGTCTTTTAATTTTCATTCTGCCAAAGTAGAATGACTCAGTTTTTAAAGGTCCTGTGCTATCTACAAGCTATGATGCTTCAGGCTTTTCATTTTCATTCCACCAAAGCAGCAGAACTTGCAGAAAGTTGTTTTCCTCATTTCAGTTATTTCTAGCAGTCACTCAGAAGCTCTCATTCGGCGCTGTCTCTACAGTGGCCCATGGACCATCATTAGTGAGTCTGCTTGCCAGGTGCATATGCTGACTATACTTTGACTGTGTACACACACCATGGTAAAGATGTTTTCTAATAAGTCCTTATTTTGATGACTCATAGACAGAACTGAGCAGTTCATGAAATACATCTGGTCTGTTTTAGAGGTATGGCCAACATGTACATCAAAAGACCAAGAGCGAAGGGCACGTGATGAAAGGCCCCAGTACAGAACAAATATGTGACAACCACGTCAACAGCTCGTGTCAGCAGTCTGTGGATGTTCTTGTTAGACTGGCAAGCTGTGAGCCACCCCTTTTGTAAATAACTCAGATGAAATGCAAGCTGAAGAGTGTTTAAATATCAGTGTAATTTTCCTCATGTTAATTGCTGACCACCTAAGCACAGCTTTTCAGCCCATCAGCTTAGTCCCCAGCGTTAAAAATCACTTTTTTTTTCTTGCTGCAAAAAGCTTCCAGATTACATATTCCCTCACAGTGCTTCCAGCTTTTTATATACCAACACTTTAGGCATATTATTGCATGTAGTAACCTGAGAGTGATATGGAGAGCCAGGACTACTGATAGCTGCTGTAAATGTAGATCAACTGTTAAATGAATTTTGCCTACAAACAATTTCAGTAGAGTGGCAGTATAATTAAAGGAGGGATAGAAATCTTTTTAATGCTCAGATCAAAGAAAATTGGGGCTCAGATCAATATTAAGAGTATCGTATTTGGAACAATTGTAGCTTCTTCAAAACTATTTTTATTTTTTTAAGCTTCTTTAACAATGTTTTAAATTCTGAATTTAATATTACTTTCTTTTCTGCCTGAAAAACCTAATGGCTGTTTTGTGAGTTTTCAAATTCTGAATATTCAAGCATATGCTTGTAGATTCTGCATATTCATTTTTCCATTCTCTTTCTAATAGAGAACTATCAGCTTGTATTTCTTTATACAAGAAGAGGATGGGGAGTGGGTGTAAAATCTTAAGTCTGGAATTATGAATTGTTCAAATTTGTGAATTTTCAGCTGTAGTTCTCATAACTTTGGGAAAATTGTAGAATACCTGACAACTTTTACTGCCTTAGTTTGTATATTCAACACATATATACATTTAAAACCATAGCAGGAGATTAGAACTATATACAGGAAATGAAATGTTTTTTAATATGACTATTTAATGCATATAGTCAGGTAAAATTTCAAACATGCAATGAAAGATGGTGTGAGGTCAAAAAGATCTATAGTAAGGATTAAATTTTTCTCTGGACAGTGCATCCCTATAAAAATAGTTTCTTATTTACATGTCTCACACAAGCTACAAAAATAAGTCTGGCTCAGTAAGTTTTGCCAAGGCAACTTTTCACCTTAACAGCACTAGTAGGCATCAAATTGGATATTGCCTGACAAAATGGAGTGGCAATGAGTCTTTTCTATTTCCAACACTGAAGTGGAGTCCTTTTTTGTAAAGCCAGATATAAAGAAAAAGATAGTAGTTATCCTAATTTTTGGTATGATTATGAATAGCAGATGATAATTTACAGTCAAGTATTTGAACTTTGGGTATAATATGCAGTCTTAGGGGTTTGTTTTTTTTCTTATAGTTTACCCATGTTTCTTGAACTGTCAGAAAAATGTAGAAAAAATGGCAGTAAATCACATGAAAAAATGCAAGAGTTCTTATTTAATATTACTTCACTAATAGCAATATGATCAAGTTGAAAGATTCACCTTAAGTTCCTCATCATCCAAACTGGGTGCAGATGCAATAAATAATTCATATGGAAAGCAATGTGTCTTCCTACCTTGTTTCTGAGATAAATGGCTAAGTATGTATTTGAAACTGAATCATTTGAGGGTAGTTAGTACTACTTTGTCATGTTTTATTTTATTCTTTGGGGGTCTTAACAAAACACCATTGTTGATTTGCTGTTACATCTTCACCACCTTTATCAATATATTTTTATATTTCGATTACTGTATAGATAAGTTTAAAGATTTTTAATTTGCTTTGATAAATGAAAAAATCCTGAGGAAAAAAAGTTTCATTACTCTTCAGAAATGAATGTATATTTTTAATACGTATAACAATATGATCCATTTTTAGTTAAAATAAATTTTACTAAATAATTATCATCACATACAAATAACTATTTTCAGGAGTATTATATATAGTCCCTCAATTGTGAAGGTATTTTAATGTCTCTAAATTATCCTGTAAGCCTCACTAGTTCCAAAGGAGTCATTATGTTCTATGATATTGAAACCTACTCTGTAGAAGGTCTCAAGAGGAATGGCTATAATGTATCAGGTCAAGACAAGGAGTAAAGCTTTCTAGTGTATTTCTTGAGATGACAACTGCAGTGATTGCAAGTGGTGATGAAGAAAATTATATGTAGAATTTTTAATGGCTGAATAAAATCATCACTGAAAAGTCACACCCAAAATTTTCATTCTTCAACTGAAAAAGAGCTTAGATTTAGAACATATTTACTGACATCTATTTAAACGTATGAAAATCCTATCTATTGAGCTCTGCACTTAATTTATTATAGTATTTTTTCATCAGTCTTGTCAGTTACCCAAGTTTGTCATCTAATGTCTTGAAAAGCCTAAATTGATAATATTTGGGGAATAAAAAAAATAAAAAAAAAAATAAAAAAAATCTTATTTTTCTGTTCAAAGTTTTAGTTCTCTGTCCTTTAAGATATGTTCTTGTTTCCATGTGCTTCAATTGCTGTCCTAGAGGCCCTTAATACATACTTTAACCTTATTAAGAAAGCATTTCATACGGATGATCTATTATGAATGTGATGTAACACTTCATATGCAGAGATCCCATGGGCTGTGATATTAAAAAAAAAAAAAAAAAAAAGAAAGTAACCATGCAATAAAAGCCAGTTGCCTTCTTATGGTCTACAGTAGATGAATTCGTTGTATGTAGAGGTAACTTAAAGAGAACCCTAGCTGTTTGTCTGCCTGCCTAGCTCCTTGCTCTTGATTACAGTGTTTCTGATTTCATGCTGGTTGTAGAAGGATTTTTTTTCAAATATGAGAACTCTTAAAGCTTTGTGGGTTATCACAGCTGTGGACTGTGATTGGAAAATAATGTATATAAGCATAGTAGACTCAGAAAATGTCTATTTGTAAAAACGTAGGATAGCATATATGTTAAAAAAACCCTAACAGGAGACATGAATGTCACAGGTTGCTCTTGGGTTGAGCAAAACGGACAAGGCATCATTTGAGGTGTTTTGCATGCATTTATCTGCAGATGTGAAAAAAACCATAAGCTCACTGCTTACAGCTGCTTGTCCCCAATCACAGTTATGTGATGACAGCTACTTTGTGCCTAAGTAGTTTGCTAAGTGTATCCAAGTAGGATCTTTTCCTTTCTACTCTTCCTGGAGACTTGACATAAACACGGAAGCTGGGTGAGTATCTGTGTACACACGTTTTGCATGATAAACAATTTGATAGTTTGCCTGAGGTGCTGAAGGAATATCAAAGCTTTGCAAAGATTTGGTTTAAGTTTTGAAATAACTGTAAAAGAGATCTGAGAGCAGAACTGACTACTTGTATCTCTGGCTGACATAACCACGCTTTACAGCCTTGTGGAGTTCTTCATTCTACTACTTCGGAGTTCTTTTTATACATCTTAAAGCATTCTGTTACCTTGATAAAATGAAATATGAAAATTGTATTTACTCTTGTTCACAAACTATAGTATTTATTTGCAAGTGAAATTTGTGTGATGTTTTATGGAAACCTAGCTTATGATGAAATTGCTTACTTGCAACTTGCATTGCTTGTAGAAGTTACATGTCCAGCTGCATTGTAACATGCATAAAGTTGGCATTTTGGGACAGGCAAATCATGTTATGTGGATGCCTTTAAAAGGAGGCTTTAGGGCATGATTTTACTCATCTTCTAGTTTCACTACAGTAATATATAGTGTTATGTGTTTCCAGTTGCTTAATGTGAATCACCTACAGCTGGAATCCTGAACTCTAGTGATGTTTAGATTATAAGATGCTTCTGCTGATCTCCATCATGCCAGTTATAATAAGTATCAAGAACAAAATTACTATATTTATAGTCTACTTTTCAGAAAGAAAATGGAGCTATATGTTCTTCAATATTTTGTGATTAGTATCACATAATAAAAGTCATTGCACGTGATAATCTAGTCACAGTTTTAAAATGTTTAATGTGTTTAACAGCATATTAGAAAGTTTGAAAGATGCTTACAGTCATTTTAGCTTTTCCATGCCAGTATATGAATTGCTTCTCATTATCTGGGTTCAGTAATTACTATTTTACAAATCTATATTCTATTGGGTTGGAAAGGAAAGATTCTGAACACCAGAAAATATTCTGTCATTACCTGGCATTGAATTCTAGGGTGATAGTGGGGGGGGACCAAAACACTGGAACCTGTGCTCCTTTGTCACATTGCCTTTCAAAGTTTCACCAAGTAAAATACAATTTAATAGAGTTTCTAGAGTTGCTGTGTCCTATACAGAAAAGTCTGCTTTAAAAGCAACTTCTCTAAACATTGTTTTTTCTCACAGATCACAGTAAACATGTAGCAGCTGCTGTTTTGATTTTCTGTTTGTCATTTAGTAACAGAACAGTTAACTATTATTGCCCAGGATGTATGGTCAGTTCATAGGTTTGCTAAATGCAGTAGTATATAGTAGTGTTTTGTCATTTGGCTCTGTGCATTAGCTTATGTAGTTTATGTCTGGCTTGCCTACAGGTTTTATAGTGTGTGTGTGTAGGAGGAACATTAGATAAGATGGATTAGTTTAGTTTTGTTTAACAACGAGTTGCTTATTTATGGGTTTGGGGGTTTTTTGCTAATTATGGGATGAATGTAGACACACTGAACACAACTGAAGTCCTTTATGACCTTGTTAGTCTTGAATTTGAACGTCTGCTACTGCTGTCAAGAATTATATTCTTCAATAGAGTAGCAGATATACAAAAATAATGTGGTACAGTATGTAGCTTTGAGATAGGTTTGTACTTTATAGATTAACAGTCAAGTTAGTATTTATTCATGGAATTCATAGAATCATAGAATACCAGGTTGGAAGGGACCTCAAGGATCATCTGGTCCAGCCTTTCCTGGCAAAAGCATGGTCTAGACAAGATGGCCCAGCACCCTGTCCCGCCAAATCTTAAAAGTCTCCAATGTTGGGAAATCTACCACTTCCCTGGGGAGATTATTCCAATGGCTGATTGTTCTCATTGTGAAAAATTTTCCTCTTTTGTCCAATCGGAATCTCCCCAGGAGTAACTTGTACCCATTACCCCTTGTCTTTTCTATGTGACTCATTGTAAAAAGGGAATCTCCATCTTCTTTGTTGCCACCCTTTAAATACTGGAACATGATGAACACTAATAATTCCCTATCGCTGGGTGTCCTTCCCCATGTTCATATTCAGAAATACTTAAAGGTAAAACACAGCCGTTTGGAGGACTCTGGAAGATAAACTGCCTATCACAGCATACATCAACCTGATGCTATAGAGCATATAGAGAAAAGACTGTCAGAGAAAACTGCCTTCAGAAATGCTGAGTAAAATCCACGTCTAGTGTTCCCTTTCTACACTGCTGCAGATTTCTATCAGAATTTATATTGCCACTAGATTTACTAATTGGAGGGGTGTGTTAGTATTCAAGATGACCTTAATAAATGGGGAAAGTAACTTTAAAGCAACATAATCTTCTAAGGACAAGGGTGAAGTCCTGTATTCAGAAAGGATTGTGGGCTTGAACACAAGGTGATGCTCTTCCATTAGAGCCAATTGCTATTTTGGAGTGCACAACCAAAGAGCTAGGTGGAAAGCATCATAAGTAATTATTCTACTTTGCACTAGTGCCACTTCAGCTGGATATCTTGCCTGATTTCAGATCAGTGTAGATAAATTGTTGAAAATTCAGGAAAAAAAAAGGAAAGACAATAAAGAGGAAGTTGGAAAACATATTAAGAAAGTGGATGTGCTGGTTTTGGCTGGGATAGAGTTAATTTTCTGCACAGTAGCTGGTATGAGGCTCTGTTTTGGATTTGTGCTGAAAACAGTGTTGATAATACAGAGATGTTTTCTTTATTGCTGAGCAGTGCTTACACAGAGCCAAGGCCTTTTCTGCTTCTCACACTGCTCCACCAGTGAGTAGGCTGGGGGTGCACAAGAAGCTGGGAGGGGACACAACTGGGACAGCTGACCCCAACTGGCCAAAGGGATATTCCATACCATATGATGTCATGTTCAGCATAGAAAGCTGGGGGAAGAAGAAGGTAGGGGGCAACGTTTGCAGTGATGGTGTTTTGTCTTCCCAAGTAACCGTTACGTGTGATGGAACCCTGCTTTCCTGGAGATGGCTGAACACCTGCCTGCCCACGGGAAGTAGGGAGTGAATTCCTTGTTTTGCTCTGCTTGTATGCTCGGCTTTTGCTTTACATATTAAACTGTCTTTATCTCAGCCCATGAGTTTTCTCACTTTTACCCTTCTGATTCACTCCCCCATCCCACTGTGAGGGAGGTGAGTGAGCAGCTGTGTGGTGCTTGGTTGCTGGCGAGGATTAAACCATGACGGAAGAACGTAGTTATTTAGGCACAGAAGAGAAATAGTAAGTCTTCAAATTTTGAAAGGGTTACCTTGAAGAAGTATAAGTTCTGTTGTTATTTATACTCATGGAAGGTATGAGAAGAGTTAAGAAATTGGACTAGTCTCCTACATATGATAGGTACGTTATATTTCAGGAAAACAATTTGCCATTGAGAGGACAACTGTGCACTAAAACAGATTACCTGGAGAGCTTTTGGAGTCCCTGTCACCGAGAGTTTTAACAATACGTTAAGCACTCTGTTAGGGGAGGTCCAAACATAATTCATGCTGCTTCAAACCCAGAGGATGCAGTAGTTGACCTCTTCGTAACTCTTCCAAATTTGCTTTTCAATTGTATCTTCAAGAATATATTTTATGTTCTAAGAGGAAAAATTATTACAAATCAGTATGTAGATTCATAATCCCTAGTATGTAGCATATATCCAATGTGTTGTATTTTATACACATTTAATGTTAGAGTTGCGATAAAAGAAATTAATCACTTTTTTATCATTGCAAAATCACATGCTTTTTTTGCATACCAGTTCATTTGTAGCTTTTCTCTTAAACCCTGAGGGAAAAAATGTATTAAATTCTCGGAACCAAAAAGGTTCTTGTTTTTTCAAAGATCGATCAATGAGTTTAGTAAGTGAATTGTATCTCTTTCTGAGGGAAATTACATGATGTCTTCTTAGAATCAGAATGCATATATTCCTATATAAGTCTTCATCTATTTATTTGTATAACCATTAAAGATCTGTGCAGCCATGCTTATGTAATTACATGGAATTCAAACATGACACCTTCTATTATTTATTCTATCCTTGCATCATTCTTTCCATAACACAAATTTCTATCTGCAATGCCACTGATATTTTAGAAATCTCCATGAGAAGAGTGTGCAGAACTTACATAAAAAAAGAATATTCACTATAAAATGCAAAAGCATATCAATAAAGGCAATCAAATGAGGGGTCAGAAAATCAGAAGTAAATAAATTTAGCATGAGTATGTATCTAGGTTTTTTTAAACTGTATCCTAATCTAAAAGAACTACCAAGGTCCCATGTTTCTTTGTCATCTGTTGGCCACTCTTCAAGACTAGGCAGCAATCTCTTCCTGAATGCATGAGCTCAAAATCCCACTAAGAATTTCAGGCGATGATGGTGGTTTCTTTCTCCTTCAGTGGCTTTTGGAAAATGCTGCTGTTGAAAAGGAGGCGGTGAAGCATGCTGCATTACAGCACATAGTGGTATCTTTGCTTTGAATGAGGCTCTTAGTCTGTGAGAGCCTAATAATTTGCATTATTCTCTGGAGAAATTGATCCTGCTAAGCCTTCTGTCACACAGAGGAGCTTTTCCAGTCAGAGAATCAGAGCTGGCATTTAGGTGACCTAAATGACCAGTGATGATCCATCAGTTTATCAGAAGAAAAAAAATGCAATTGTTTTCATCATCATCATAAAATTAAGAAGAAAATTCTAAATTTAGGTAGTGTAAAAATAACCTCTTCTCCTTTGAAAATTGGAAATCTGCATTATAAGTTGGGGGTGTTGGGGAGAGGGGGTTGTTTTGTTTGGGTTTTTTTTAACATATGCTGCTTCTCTGATAATTTTTAGTATTCCATGATTGCAGAAGGTTTTAAGACTGGAGTAAAAATACAGATTAATAAATATGTCCATCCTATAGATAGTTGATGTCTTTTTAATTGAAGACAAGAGGACCACCAGATTTGCTGGTACTGTAGGTTACTGTATTCAGGAGAAAATCAGTGCAATGTGCTTTATGAGTGTGACTTTCATCTTGGTTCTTTTCTTTAAAAGAGCTATTTAGTCATTATGACATTTAGATATTGTACTGTTTTTTCCTCTAGCTGCGTTCTTAGTGCATGTAATAGGAGAAATGAGAACAAGACACTGACCTCAACCCTTTCACTTTTTCTTTTTTCTTTCTCCTTATTTTCTGAAATAAAAGGTTAGGTAAGCTGGACATCTGGAGGAAATACTTTTTACCTTTTTTATTTTTATTGAGCTATTGAAGTAATTGGAAGGATGTGGGTTTTTTCCAAAGACAAAAGACAAAACCCCAAATCAAATAATAAATCACATACAAGAGAAAAATAAAATAAATGTTATATCAAATCTGTCTAAAAATGTCCACAAAATTGAACAGCATAGAGACAGCTGAGTGTGGAGAAAATATTGAACAACTTGTAGCCACCATTTATCAAAGAATGCAATTTAACAATTGTTGGCATACAAAAAGCAAGAAGTCAGAAAGATACATCACAGAAAAATAAAGCACAATATATTATTGATATTTGAGAGCAAGGGTATATTAGGGTTTTTGAAATTTGAATCCAGCTTTTTACATTCAGGCAATGATTTTTAAAAGCATTGTTTCAGCAGCACAGCTAGAGCAGAAACGCTTTTCAGATTTAAAAATGCCCTAAAAACCTTAGTTCTATGAAAATTAACTGCCATGATTCAGGACTTGGCACAATTTTCTTCCCCTTTCCTGATCCCTCAGAGTGGACTCCCGTGAGATCTCTGACCTTGACTTCTTGCTACTTTGTGATCCCCTCGCTCCCAAACCTTTCCCTAGTAGCCAACCCTTTTGTTTTGCACGTGCTGTGACCAGAAGAGCTTTCAGACAATAAACTATTGTTTAATCTCGATAGAACTAAGGATTAATAGAAGAGGGTTTGTTGGGTTTTTTTCTCAGTCTTACCTAGAAATCTAGAAGCTCTGCCATGCCTTTCAGCCTGACTTTTGACAATATGGTCTTTCTTCCCTCTTCATCTTTCTTCTCTGGTCTTTAAAATCTTCCTTAAATTCCAACAAAGGTCACTGTTCACACTTTTTTGTAGTATGCCTCCCTATCCAAAATCAATTTTCTTACAAAAGAGAAGGTAGAGTAACTAAACAAAAATGCCCTTGTAAATGTATTCTGTTTTTTAAAGAAATCTGTGATCATGGGGAAATACCAGAAGTCATTGCCTTTCCTTTTTATCCATTTCCTGATTGACTTGTTAATTTAGCCAAATACAGTAAGTGCCAGCCAAATACAGTAAATTCCAGTTTTCAGGTTACATTGTACCCATAAATTATTACTGGCCCGTCCTAATCCATTTTAGTTGTATTACAGAAGTTTCAAATCAGTGTCCTACAACTATACTACTTTGAGAAGTGAGAGACTCACTGCCTTGAAGAGCTTGTCTCTTTAGTCAGCAAGCAAGGAAGTCTAGGTGGGGAAGAAGAGAATGTGTTACATGAAATGCAGAGAAATCAACTGACTTGCTGAAGATGTAAAGCAAATGTAGATCCTTTGACTGTAATGTTGTTTGTTGAAACCCACAAGTCTTTTGTCACTGACTTCAGTGGTATAAAAAGCTGAGTTATCCCATGTCTGGTGTTCTACCCAAGAGATCAGCCTCCCTCTGCTGAATTTCAGTCTTGGTGATGCTCATTTGAAACATTTATCTATGCTTGTCTATGGTCCTATGACTTTTCATATAGTAATAAGAAGAAGAGGTGGATACAAATTTTCAAACATACTGGATATAGGTTGAAAATTGTCTTCTCTTTACACAGAATGACAAGAAGAGTAAAGAGGGAAGACAAAAATTTTTTCACCTTTAGGAAAAGAAATATTCAATGATAACAATGAAAGGGATTTTTCCCTCATGCTAGGTATCAGAAAGATGGGTTGTTGATGGAAACAGCTCCAGCTAGTTCCCTTCAGTAGGCAGAATTATATTTTGAAAGACCATTTTCAGCTAATTTGGCTGTTGTGCAGTTTGGACTTTATGAATTGACTTGTAATTGGACCATGTTGTCAATGGAAAAACTTACAAGTATTGAACATGACATTTTTAAGAAGGTTACTGTCATCTAGTCCTCTATTACTGATTTGCAGAGAGTTATAATTGGTCTAACAAGCTTAGTAACCTGTCCTATATTCAATTATAATGTACAACCTCATTTATATCTTTTCTTTAATTACTGGTACATGATAGGTAATAATTCTCTGTCTAGTGCTCGTGCTTCAGAATAAAGCCATCTAATCATAGAATGGTTGGATTCTTTTAATATACATGTCTATATGTACCTATACACATAGATTATATGTAATTTACATATGCATATATGTGTGTATATATTCTGAACAATTAAATTATATGTATAATTTTATATATACATCCATTACATATTATTATGTATATACATATTCATATACACACATATATATGTTTTTATTCTGAATGGTGAATGTGAATATAAAGTCTCCTGTTGCTTTTAAATTACCAGGAGGGGCGTGTTTCCTCCAGACCTTTCTTAAGTTTCAATTATTATTCTGCCTCAAAGTGATAATGCGTTCATGTAGATGTAATTCTCAGGACTGAAAAAGAAGGGGAAGCATAAGAAAATAAACAGGTTGATGAACTCAGTGCATTCATTATCATCTTATGTTTGCATGAAGGAGAAACTGTTCACTTATTATAAAATTAGAATGGCACCATTAATTTTGTTTACTAGGCAAGCAATTTTTAGTGCATGTGAGTTTTACTGGCTGTTTTGCAGGTGAATGTTTCTTGTTAAGCAGCCTTATGGAAAGAGCTCTGCAGAAGCATCTGCTTTTGTTGTACCTCCCCAAAGCAGAGTTGTTCTGTGGAGTAATGCTGATTTCAGACATCATGGGACTGCTTTTTTTATTTTGTTTCCACTGCCAGAATGATGGCAATGCACAATGGTACATCTGGAAGTAGAGGAGAGATCAGTGAAGAAATTAAAACAAAAACAAAAACAAAGAAAAAAGCTAGCGAATTTACTTTTTTTGATGTATTCATAAAGTTAAAAGTTTATTTTTTTCAACAATTTCTTCATATAAGGCAACTTGGCCTTCACTGCCATGCTCTCCTTACTTGTCTAAGTAAACACTGATTGGTGCAACACCAGACAAGACCAAAAAAAAAAAAAAACCCCAAACAAACCAAAAACAAACCAAACCAAAAAAACCCCCACAACTTAAAACCTTTAGGTGTGAACAAGAGAAGCAACAAGAGCAGATTTGGTGTTTCTCCTTTTTTTTCCTGTCTTTTGGTCACAAGTGTAGCTGCCTTTGAATTGTTAACATAGTTTTGCCTTGCAAGAAGGGCCAGCAGAAGAGGAATTACATTTTTTTTTTTCCTGAGGTACCATTTTTTCATGAATATGCTCTTGAATGAATGCCTTTTCAGAGTGCACTTGAGGGTTTAAAGAGCTGTGGATAGTAACTTTTGTGTAATTTACAGCTAACAGAGTGATTCCTTTTTCACTTTGGGTTCTGATTAATATTGTATATCAGCAACATTATCCATGAGCCTCAGAAAACAGAAAATAATGATTCTGTTGATTTTGGCAGTAGGGCAGATGTTAGCAGAACATCTTAAGCTCCTATTGTTGTTTTTGTGACCCAGTTGTGCCCTTAGAAATAATAGCATGAAACTGTGTTGCTTCAGGAGACTCAAGGAAGGCTGTAGTGTCTGTCCCTTGTCTGCCCCTATTTCTCTGAGTTTGAACACTGATCTCTGTTTGTTAAAATATTGTCTGCTCCTTTTGCTTTGCATGCTCCATTAGGTTGCAAGAACAATCTGAAGATATAGGCTTCAGTGCAGAAAAACAATGATCAGATAACATAGATTATAAATAATTGAAGTACCTGTAGTTTAACTGATGTTTGTTTGCATCAGCTTCACAGGAGAATGATGTTTCAATAGGAGCAAGGGAATGACATAAGATTTAGGTACTTCAGAATGTACTTCTGGCAAGGCAAATTGTGCTGTAAGTTTTAGAATTCACAAATGTGTGTACATATGCTCTCAGCTACTTGTGATTAACGGTCCATGATTTTTCTGCGCTCCTTGACATGCTTTTTGAGTGTGTTTTGTGATATACTTTCTAAATTCTCAACACAGGTCTTCTGACAGAATCATAGATCTGAACTATCTCATAGTATTGCAGTGTCTCATATAAATAGGTCAAATAATCCTAGAAACGGTGTTTGTTAGCTTTGAATCGATAGTGATAAAGTTTCTCTGTATTCTTACTTGCTCAAACTTCTGTCTAATCTATCTTTGTTCTCTTCTTCTTGTGCAATCTTTTCCTTGCTTCCAGTGGCTGCTACAAAGAACAAAGCTAGAGGTGAGTTTCTGCTTGCACTCTTCAATTTGCATTGCATGGTTCTGCAGCCCACATATTTTCTCACAAGTTTTTTTCTGCTTCTCAAAACCGAGAAAGATATTTTTAGATCTTATGGTATAATAGATCATTTTTTACAATTTTGTAATTGCCCCTAAGTGCAGACTATTTTCATTGTTTATCAGTCATCACTATTCATACTGTATCTTGTTAATTGTTTTAATATAGGAAGTTTTTAGGAAAAAAGATAAAACCAAGCACATTGTAGTTAGGTATCTGACTGTAGGGATATTGATGGCATTTTAATAAAAATTAAGATATTACATAAAATTGCTCATAAATATGTAAGTGTAATTTATATTTTTTATGTCTAGTCATAGTCATAAATATCTGAACAGAGAACATGAACATAAGTGTCTCCTAAGCATTCCCCATCTTTTCACGCTAGTATAAAATGATCGTCACTGTTTCTGATGGCATACCAATATACAGAGAGGCATACTATAATCTCTACAGCGATTTATGACTTCAGAGCAGCAAGGTGGTTGTCACAAATCAGTGTGACAAAGAAGTAAACCTTTCAGAACTAATCATGTAAGGTCAGTTGTGCCTTAAACCATTTCCTGAATTTCAGCGAAGCAGTGATGTAGCAAATGTAACCTGAAGGGTATATTTTTACTTGCATATGCATATAAGTGTAACATGTGTATATATACATATGTCTCTGTGTGTGTATATTTATGAATATATATTTTCATAGAAAATCCTGAAAATATGTATTTTACTAAAATTTATCTAACATTTCTGGTAGATAAAGTTGAGTTTGATAATTAGAGATCAGATTTTAAGGCAAATATTTATGCTTGGTTACATGTAGTTCAGAAGTTAAGAACTCTCATATTCACAGTGTTTGTTAAGTTCAATTGTATATATTGTCTAGCTTGAAGTTGTAGAATAATAATAACAATCAAAGAAAACACAGCCAACTGATAGTGTTTATGTATTAGAATAATTAAACTAAATGATTAAAATACAGCTCAGTTTTCTTTAAACCCTTGCATGGCTTTTTGCAAAATCTTTTTCTCAGAGACTTTGCATGCATTGGATGTCATGAGTGAAGGGAGTGGATAAAGTCGAATTCACATATTTGTCTATGCATGCTGTGAAGTTTTCTTTACTCTTTTCTGTACTGTCATGTACTTGGCTGTGATGCTAACAGTGGTCAAGTGTTTAAGACCTTCATAAGCAATGAAAAAAACCGAACAAAACCAAAACACATCCATGGAAGCAAACTTTCAGCACAAATAAGCATAATCTCATCAGTATTCAGCAATTACTTCATGTACCCATATATTGCCATTCAAACAGAAACTGCCCTGGAGGCACAGGAATTATAAAATGAGTCAGAATTACTCATGGGCCCCACTCATCTGTGAACATTAACACACCCTTATTTCAGTAGTGCACATGCATACTGAATAAAAAGCTGAAACTATATATAGTAAACTGGGTTTGACACTGTGATAAGAGAAAATCTCATAATATGTGGCTATGCATTATCTCTGGAGTTCTCTTGCTCAGTTGCACAGTGTCTTCAGGAAGTCATCAGCTTTTCCTTTGGTGCTGAACAGCCCTGTGTTGAAGGTACCCAATATCCACAAGGAACTCAGTCCTGCAATACTTCTGTCTTTTACCAAAATCATAGGATCCAACTTGTAATCTCCTGTGGTGGAAGACATAAAGTAGCTGACGTTTTACTGCTTTTTACATTGCTTTGTCTAAGCAGTAAAGAAGGCTCTGTTCCTCTGTTTGAAGTATAACACTTAATTGGCAAGCAGTTGTCTAATACAGCATTGGAAATGGCAACTCGCAACTGAGGGAATGCTTTGCTGCAGGACTTTCCCTTTTGGCATTTATCTTCCTGAAATCCAGAACTCTTACATCTATGCTCCTATTTATGGATCTTCATCTTTCCTTTCTGAAAGTTTGGAATTTGTGCTGCCATTTTCAACAAACTGAAGTTGACACTCATGCCTGCCCTGAGATCTGAGGGTTCCAGAGCGCGTTAGTAGGTGATATTCTATGGGACCACCTGTCTTGGAATTTTGTTTAGGCTTTCTTAGCATGAGAAAACTCCTGCTGGTCTCTAACTTCCCTCCCCCTCCTTGTGGGATTGTCTATTAGCAGAACATTAGAGCCCTTGTTCTCAAACAATGCTCTTTCCCTAAGTATTTTCTCAGACTTTGTTGAAGGCTGTTTGTATTAAGTGGTGTAAAGCAGCTGTTGAACTCTCTATAGTTTACCCTTACTTTGTGGCACTTAGAATCAATTTAGGTTGGAAGGTCATCTGGTCTGCAAGTCATCTGGACCTAGCCACGATGTAAGTAAGGCCCACTTAGACCTGGTTGCTCAGAGCCTTCCAATCAAGTTGAAGTATCTCAAGGGTCAGCAATTCCACAGCTCCATGTTAGATTTGTGCTATCATTGCTTTATTTTACCATGGTTTTCATATTTCTTTTTTATACTTTCTGCTACCTAGAAGAAACCGCATGAACATTTTTGGTGGTCTCCAGAAAGGGTAAATACTTGTATTTTGCATAAAAGGAAGGATCTTGCTTTGGACTATTTTGGGCAGATGCTGCCACAGGACACTCATGTTCTGGACAGAATGCTTGTGACATTTCCAAGAAGTTTAGTTCAGGAGGATTTGAAAGAGTAAGGGGTAAAATTAAACATGAAAATTGTCATTCATAGCACTGAATTTCATGAAGCAGAAACCAAAGATGCCACCTGAAAATCTCAGACTATCTGACTAGAGTTGTTTCAGTGCATGAATATTTTAAGGACTGTTCCTTAATGTACCAGATGAGTTTTGTTCAACTTGAGCTCTATAAATGAGCATTTCCTCTATCAAAACACCAGTCTGAAGACCTCTTGACCTCTTAAGAAGGGCTGTTGTGACAATATTGTTGCAGATATCTTCTGGCAGCAGTTAACAATGCTTTCCAGGCTCAGTGGTCTTATCAGAGCTGCTAATGGCATGTCAATTTTCAGTCAGCAGGTGAAAGAGAGAGACCAAGTGTCTTCATTCAAATGTAATTAGTTGAGGAATGGAGTTCTGCACTCCGCATTTTCACTTCTCTGATACACTCTGTGTCAGCTGCTATTAAAAAGTTATTTCCAGAGCTGCCCCACTAACTTCATGCAGTTAGACACTTGACTTTATAACCCTTCAAAAGTTAAATTGGAATTTCTGGGGGTTTTTTTGGTATTGGGAATGGTGTGAATGAATATGAAAACTTCCTATAAAAAAAAGGAGATTATAAAGGCCACCTGCTGTTGCAGGAGGAGAAGGCAAGTCCTCCAGAAAGATCTTTTATCGTCTGCCTGTTGAGAAGTACAACATTCCTTCCTGTTCCTAAGACTCCCGTGGCCCACAGATTAGAAATGGTGAAATTCCCAAGAAGAGTCCCAAGTCCCAAGAAGAGACTTCTTGCAGAGGGGAAGATGTAACTGCCTTAACATTGCAGGATTCATACTATCCAATCTATATAAAAACGTGGTGGATTGGTAGCTATTTCTGCCATGCTCCTTTCCCCCATTTGAGCTATGTATGAAGTTCTATTTTTAATTTTCTCAGGGAGAAATAACATTCATATCATAGTCCCACTGCTTCTCATAACAAAGTGCTACTGTACTACTCACTCAGTCTATATATACATGATTCTATATTCTCTCTCCAAAACTGTTGTAACAGCTGTACTTCTGTGAGTTCTAGGGGATGTCTTATTGATACTTTCAAACTTTTTCTGACTTAATACTACACTTTTAAGTACTGTAAATGCCTTTAACTCTATTTCACTTGCCTCACAAGTTTGATATTAACAGTACTATTTTCTGTAGCCTGTTGGATATCCAGGAGATTTTTGAGATGCATCTTTTTCTTGACTTATATTGCATCTGTGTCCCAAAGAAATTGTCCTTATTTTTGAGTTCCATGGAAAAGCACTTTTTTCTTTCAGTCATCTCTTCTACACATGCAGAGGTATGTTGTTTCTGCTTTGCTTTTAAAAGAGGAGACTGATTTTCCTTCAGAAACAGAAGATTAAATTTAGCTTTAACAATGCTACTTAAAGCATACGTCTCAATCTCTAACATAAATCATCACAGTAATTGATACACTGTCTAAATAGCAATTGATACACTGACTAAATGCATCTTATTAATGAGGCAAAGATCACTCTGGACTTTATTCACTTGATTTATTTTGTTTGTTCTCATTATGTCAATGAAATTGATATCAGCTTATTTGAAGTTTAAGTCAGGAGGGATCGTGTGAAGGATGTTGTACAAATACACTCTGTTATTGCCTGGATAGTGGTGCAGTGACTCTTAATCTTTTAGTTAGGAATCAATTTGTTTCTCAAGACTTCACCAGACCTTCATCAATGGTCATGTTCTACCCAATCATCTCTGATTTTCTTACAGCATATGATAAAGTTTACTCCATTACTCTACATAAGTATTTGTCATCTTGGTAAATAATAGGTTTAATTCATCCCATTGTTTTGACTGAAAACCAGACAAACCAGGATAAATTGTGTTGACTGGAATTCCCTGTATGGAATACCTACTAGTTTAGATCCTTTCTTCAGTACATTTAATTAGCCAAGCATATTTCTCATTCAAGACAAAATTATCCTGAAATCAAGCAAGTAATGCAGCAGCTATCCATGTTAGGAACAGGATGAAATAAATGTACACAAAGGAGACCCAAATACTGCTATTCATCTTATTTGCATTATCTTCACAAAGTTTTGAGCTATTTGGTTATTAACATCAGTCAGGCATTAGCTCTGCTGTTGCAGAGTTTTCTTTATTGAGGGATAGATAACTCAGGGTATCATCTGCATAAAAATGACACACTGCAACATTATGGCAAAAAATAGAAACTAGTGGAAGTGTATAGATGTTGAAAGTGTGAATCCAATATGGAGCCTAGGGAAACTCCATAACTCACAGTAGTTTGAAATAGCGTTTATTTATGGTTACAAGCTTTTACCACTGAGACATGTAGAAATGAAAACCTGTCAGATTCCTCCTTTAATACAAGGTCATTACAAAAAACTTGCCAAGGTTTTTGTAGTAGCATAGCATGATCTGAAGCCTGATTGAAAATTTTCAGATATTCTAGTGCTATTGAAATAAAGGAGCTCTTCTTTGTAAAGTCTTCTCTTGCTATTTTTATTCAAAATATAGTTTCACCTTCTAAAGGTAGAATTTTCATATGTCACTTTAAGGCAGTAAAAGCACCTTTGGTATTTATAAATGATTGTACTTGGGGGGGGGGGACGACAACAAAGCTAATGAAGCCTTAATAAACATTCCTTTACTGTCTCTTCAGTATTTCCTCCCCTGTAGGTTAGTCACTGCTTCCAGTACATAACCTCTGAGGTCCAGTGCTTTTCTCTGTTGATTAAATCATGTCCAATGGCTAAACCTGTGAGTCTGAAAGGTCTGGATTTCATTCCTAGGTCTGCCACAGTTTTCCTCTGTGATTTCTCATGGCACTTAAGGCCAGAGTTTTCTCATATTCAGCAGTTCTGATGGGGAGGAAAGTGGTGATGAAGAACAAAATTTGATGCTTGTCTGTGAAGAGAGTGCACAGAAAAAGGAAAAAAAAAAAAAAGCTTTGAAAATGACCATATTAAGAGTGCAGAAAGACTGTGAAGGCATACATGAAACATACTGTTCCTCACGCTTTTGCTGTCAACACTTATACAGGAGCAGGTATTTGAGAAATGAATTTAGGTGGGCAATTGCTACTGTGTTTCTCCAGTTCTTGTTCTATTTTGGTGAAAAAAATAGGGAATTTTCAATTTAATTGTTAGTCTCTAAATATAAAAATATGTTGGGTTTTGTTGGGTTTTTTTAAATCCTCCTAAATGCAAAAGTTCTCATTAGATCAAGATAATAGGTTATTTCACTGTTTGAGTTTTCCATCAGATAACATAAAACATTATACTTACATTAGACTCAAAAAATCATATATATCTACTTCAGTATAATATATATGCCATTTGTTAAAAGAGATTTGGAAGAAAAGGCAGTTGCCTGAGCTCTGAGGGTTTTTTTTAGAAGATTAACAAAATATGATGCTATATTTTTGTTCCTTAAAAACTCCAGCTGATCCTCGGAGGGAGAAAGCTGGAATCATAATGATGGTAATAGTTCTTAACAAAGTTGCTGACTGCTTTTTACCCTTTGCAATTATATTTGGGAAATACTTGGCCCTAGCATCTTTCCAGTGTTGAGACAGCTGAGATTTCAACATAACGTTGTGTGTACACAGTCTAAATACTCACCATTGTATTTCTAGCCAGAATCCTTCTGCCATTCGAGGTCCCAAGTTCTGCTACACACTAAACAGACTGCGAAAACATGAATCAGCTTTTCCTTTCTTAGATTGAGGGACTATGTTAGCAGCACTGGAAAGAGCAGTTATACAAGCCTGTATGTCCTCTTTACTGCTTTTAACACATTCTATTTTGGTATGTTTTCCAGAATAGCTGTAAACAAAGCAGCCATTAATAGTTTTGGTAATGTAACATGCTCATTAAAATTGTAGGTCACCATGGAATAAAGCAGCTCTAGCAACACAGAAATAGCAAAGGTAAGTACAAAGCCTCACTGAAAAGAGATTGGTAGGGAGAGGCTGTTGCTGTTGACATACCCTTTTCATTTGAGAGACATCTACACTGAGCCAACATGTCAGTCATTTATTGACTAAATAGTTTAATAACCAGTGTAGAAGAGTTTGGGATGGAGTAAGGTAATTTTTGTTTTCATTCTTGTCATGTGCAACACAGTTATGGGAGAGGGACTCTAGGAAGGATGTTCCCTTTTGAGGTGGACCCGGTTATCATCGACTAAAGCATTTTGCCAGTTCTTATTCCCCAACTTTCAGATAGGCAGCTCTTCCCTCCACAATGCTTAATACGAATTCTGATTGGTTTTTTTTCATTTTGTCATCCCTCGATTGGTTGTTAAGTATTTGAGACTAGCCTGTCAACAGCAGTGTATTAGGAGAGCTTGTCACACTTGAATAGAACTCTGCTGGAAATTTAGTTGCTTTGATGAATGGATGTACTGTTGTAGATCTGGTCATGGTATTGAGCATTGAGCCCATATGGCTAGCTGCAAAGAATTTTCGTAGACAGTGCGTTGCATTTCAGATATGAATGTATCATGAACACATGAGACACAGGCACATACTGCTGTGTGCTGGCCCAGTGAAGTCTGTTTTCAGATTCCAGCCAGACAAAACACTTTGCTTCAGAGTCTAGATTTTTAATTTAGGCACAATCAAAAGGATTGTGAGTACCCAAGATGTGTTCACCATATTTTATATGTGCTGTGGAATTGCTGGGCATGATTTCCTAGTATCTGCCAGTTGGATGGAGCTGCTGCTCTGAAGCAGATTGTCAACTTCTTTTTGTCCCAAATATCTCAACTTCTATTGAGACAAAATTTCTGATAGAGAAAAGAAATTTGATAATAATACCTGAAAACTGGTGAAAAGATACAGTTGGTGCACGGGTTGCAGCAAACCCATGATCACCGATTTTTACTTCTCTGTTGATAGTTATAGATGCTTTTTAAAGCATAGGCTTTTCTTTCAGACTTGGCTTTATTCCAGTATGCTTTTATAACCAAAGGAAGTGGAGAGAGTGCTTTTATTTAAAAGGAAGGATTTTATTTCTCAAATGCTCTTTGAAAAACATAGGACTTGCACTGATTCTCCACATTAGCTCAGTTCTCAAGATTTGCTTCTTAAATCTCTGTATGAGATCAGATCTTTTACTTTAGTGGACAGTGTCAGTGATACAGTGTTTAAATGGCTGAGGATTCACTATCACTGCTAACATTTGGTGCTTTATATTAATACTACCTTGGTTTCTTGGTTCAGACATAGGAACAGAAGAAAGGAAGTTAAGACTTTTCCGTATGTGCTACCACAGATTGCTGTAGCTGAAAGTATGTCAGTAGCAGTACCCCAGGAAAGAGGAAATCTTCTGATTTCCTTTTTAGGAGCCTGATTCTATGAAATCGGGTCCAGAAGCTAAATGCTGTAATGATAATAAATAAATGAACTTTTTTTCATGGTGAACACTTATAATGACAATATCTCTGAAACTGATAAAAGATTTAGTAATAAAGAAAAAACACTGTAAATGTTAGATCTTTCATTTGTTATATCAGCATTCTGTTCATGGGCTCCCTGAAGAGCTAATAAGAAACTAAAAGTCATGATTCCAACCCAACAACCTTCTACATTTATTATGTGGTTTATAGAATATGATGAAAATCTTTAAAAAGCTGTAACTTGACAAAAATCCTTCAAAGGGAAATGAGCAAGTGAATTAAGGAGTTCAAAATTAAGTGAAGATGTCAGAAGGGAGGGAAACCGTGGAAAGAAGGCAATGGAAAGGAATCGTGCATGATGATTACAAATGCAGCGGGCCTTTGCAGCAGCCAGCAGTAGAGGTTCTACCTAGGATTTGCAGATCCCTATGTGTCTTATAGATGCTATTAGAAGTCACTGTCAGTTTGCCAAATTCTGGCTTCCCTAACTGTGCTGGTTTAGATTGTGTAAGCAAAGAGGAGACTATAGACTCCTGATTTATATCGGTATCTGTGCACGATAAAATACATCCAACTGGTCTGCCACAGGCTAGCTTTTCTGTTCTTAAATGTTGCTGAGAGTACTGCAACCCTTTTTCATTTGTGAGGGGTGGCTTTTCTATTCATGTGGGTTTTCTAATAATTATTGTTATTTCTATATACATACATAGTACATGTTGCGTGTGGTGCATCAGGAGAAGTACTTACAGGATTTATTGTAGTTGGATTTAGAAACAATTGTACATAACCTTAAGTTTCTCAAGGTAGAAATTTTTGCTCTTCATGCCATACTTTGTAGATTCACGATGCCTGTCATCTGTGAACCCTTTTTTTCTTTTCTTAGTTCCCTTCTGAAGTATTTGTTTTCATTTGTTTTGGGGAATAGTACTTTACCGTATTTATTTGTCACTGATTTCTGGAAATGTAAAGTGTGTCACCTAATGATTCCCAAGTAGAAGCTTGGAAATGAAGGGAGACTATAAATCCTTGCATTCGTGTCCATTTACATTTTAGGAATTTACAAGTGTATAAAACGAATGAGTTAATAATTCAACATTATTTTCAGATAATGTTATGTACAGAAATGAATAGGATGAATAGGCTTTCTTCCCATGGTTGGGCTTCTCTTACAGAATTTAATTTTTGTAATGATTATTGTAAAGGACTGCCCATCCCACTCCAACAATAAATGTTCCCCAGGAGGCAGACTAGTAAAATAAATGTTTCTCCAGAGCAGACATAATAAAATTCCTCTGATCTTTGGCTTTTTCTCTCTCTAGAAGCTCAGGAGAAAAAGTGAGCCTTGTAGCAGTGTTGAGAGGTTACAAATTTCTGGTTTCTGGGACACCACCTACGATGCAAGTTCCAGTGTCAGGGAAACGCACTCAAAACGTGCTCTGCGAACATTCCCCTTCCATTTACTTTCAGACAGCTTCCACCCCTGCCGATCTCAGTATTTGCAAGGTAATGTGCTGTGCAGTTGTATCTACCTTGCCTGCCGACCAGTATAGCATGTTTTCCTGGTCCTTCCCTCCTGCTTTGCTTTTTTTTTTTTTTTTCTCTTCTGGTATGTCCCAGTAACAGAGGCGGCAGTTTTGTAATCTTCTATTATTCCTTTTCCTATATTCAGTTACCATCTTGATTTGATCTAAATAACTTCCAAAATATATTCAGTCATTTGTATAGGTTAGTGACAACTATTTTAATAACTTTACCTCTTTAAAAATAAATTTTACTTTCTTTAGTGCTTCTGTGAACATCAAAGCATTATTTCCCATGACAATTCCTTAAAATAAGATGCAATATCAGAGATTTCGGCTGTAAACTTGTCAGTCTTACCTGAAAAATGTTACATATTTTCCAAAGGACATGAATTTGATTGACTTTTTGAGGTACAGTATTCTAGCCCTTTGGCTGCTTTTTAAAAGCAAATTGTGCATGGTATTCAGGAGCGTGGACAGCTAGAAGAGATATTCTTGATCATCAAGTCATCTCTTTTTATAGGCATCACATATTACCTCCTCCATATATGCATTCTTCTGAAAAACTGGGGTTTGGGGTTTTTTTTGTGGTTGTTGTGTGGTTTAGTTTTGGTTTGTTTTCCTCCTTGGCTAGTTTTCTTATTAAGGAAACTGTGAACCCTTCCCTTGCAACTGTCATGCACACTCTTCTGATTTCTAGAAGCAGCTTATTCACATAACTTTTTCTTATGTCAAGATTATCTTTAATTGTAAACTGATCATCTTCTTCCTCCTCATTTTTTATCTCTGTGAGTAATACACAGATAACTATCATGTTTTCTCTCAGGCTTTGTTTTGGTAGACAGCCAGATATTTTTCAATCTCTTCTCTTTCCAGGCCTGGGCTACATTATAGTTTTCCAGTGTGTTGCAGTGTGAACTGGCTGCTGTTGAATGAAGTGAGCAGAATGGTCTGCAGTGTTTTACCTGCAGTTCACCCTTGTCTTTTCTACCAAGCCTTCCTACATCTACCAGAAATACTTCAACTGGCTTGTCTTATGGCTGCTTTCTTTGGAGCTGCTTCATATTGGTCACTCATAGTCATCCAGTGATAAATTAGAAACTGTGTCTTCTTCCTGCTCCATTGTTCTCAGCTGATGAGATTCTAGTGTATAGCTAAAGTTTTAATTATTAATCCCCAAGTACAAGACTTTTTTTCATTTCTATTACCACAGTCCTAAAGGTTGTCCAGCACTTTCTGTGAGATGTACCAGTCCTTTTCTGTATGAATGATACCTTTAAAGATTTTGTCATTAACTTGCTCAAGCTGTCTGTTAATAAATTATTATTAATATTAAAAAAAAAGAGTGGAGTCCTTGAAAAAAGCCCAAGCATTAATGACTTCCCTCAAGTCTCTTCCTTTCAGCTCCAGCCTGAAACCTTCTCCCATAAGCAAGTTCTTCATGTTTCCCACATTTCCTGTGCTGATGTCTTCTGCCTAATTTACATGCTGTGTTTATGGGATCTCATTCTAACACATTTAAGTAAAGATTAAGCTACTAAATTTCTGTTGTCTGCCAACAATCAGATTAGACTCAACTGATCTATGTTTGTGTCCTGGTTTCAGCTGGGATAGAGTTAACTGTCTTCCTAGTAGCTGGTACGGTGCTATGTTTTGAGTTCAGTATGAGAAGAATGTTGATAACACTGATGTTTTCAGTTGCTGCTAGTAGTGTTTAGACTAATGTCAAGGATTTTTCAGCTTCTCATGCCCAGCCAGCGAGAAAGCTGGAGGGGCACAAGAAGTTGGCACAGGACAGACCCAGGGCAGCTGACCCAAAGTGGCCAACAGGGTATTCCATACCATGGGACGTCCCATCCAGTATAGGAACTGGGAAGTGGGGGTGGGGAATCGCTGCTCGGGGACTCGCTGGGTGCCGGTCGGCAGGTGGTGAGCAATTGCACTGCGCATCATTTGTACATTCCAATCCTTTCATTATTGCTGTTGTCATTTTATTAGTGTTATCATTATCATTATTAGTTTCTTCTTTTCTCTTCTGTTAAACTGTTCTTATCTCAACCCGTGGGTTTTGCTTCTTTTTCCCGATTTTCTCCCCCATCCCACTGGGTGGGGGGGGAGTGAGTGAGCGGCTGCGTGGTGCTTAGTTGCTGGCTGGGGTTAAACCACGACAGTTTGTTAACTTCGTATTAATTTGCTGGTCTCAGTTGACTATGCCAGAATTTCTGATCCCTTCTTTCACTTCTTCCTGGTCATTTCCAGGGAACAAATTCACTTATCTTTTCTGATCTACACAAGATGACTTGATGGTGGATTTATTAGCTAGGGTTTTTTAGTCAAGACAACTGATATTTAGCAAGTGTAATGCTGTTTAGTGGTGATAAAACAGCAAGCCCTGAGATTCAAAAAATGCAAATTATGCCTAATCTAATCTAAATTACATCTATACTTCTATAATGATTTCCTGATAGGTGTTTTTTTGCATCTTTCTTATTATTATAATTTTCTGCTGGCCATTTTTCATTCACTTGGTAGTTGGCTTGTTACTTCATCTGTATACTAAGTACATATTCTTGTGCTACGTATCCAGCAGTATTGTATTTGTTCAAGCTATGTATCTTTAAAGAACTTTATTGGACATTTGCTGGGTTTTGCACCTTTTTGCATGTAATTCCACAAGTGCCTTACATGTATCTTCCATAGTCTTCCAACCTGCTATATATATCATAAATCCTATTCCATAATTTGTTACCTGTATGCTTGTTAGTCACAGTCTGTAGTTCATCAGTGCATCAGTGACGGCCTTTAAAATGATTTTTGTTTTTTTCAGGCATTCATACAATTATTTTACGTTAGAAAGCTTTCCCTTGGGAATTCTGGGGATTCAGGCATGCTCCTTGTTGCAGAGTTTTCGCAGTCACCCGTGATAGCAAGGGAATGATTTTTCCTCTTTGAATATGTGCAGTATCACTTACAACCAGACTTGCTGCTCCTGTAGAGGCACAACTTGTTACCCTGTCAATAACTTGGTGTAGTGTCATGGGGAGCTCAACACCTGTTCCAGTGCTCCAGTGACCAGGAGAGATTAATGTCTGCTTTGTCAGATCATTTACTTAGCTTATCAGAATGTAAGATTATGGGTAAAAGGGTATATTCACTTAAAAACTTAAGGTTTTTGCATTTATGAAACAAAGTTGTGAAAGGACAAAACATAACACAGTATTGAGATACATTATATATAACACAGAGAGAGACCAGCTGCTTTAGCTAGCTTCTGTGTCTGCCTCTCTCATAGGTGATACAGGAATCTGTTATGATCTTGACATAGGGTTTGTTCTGCTTAGACTGTCTTTAAGATGCCTTCCCCATGCTTGGGGTAGAAAAGAGGCCAGGAGCAAAAGCTATTTTGCACATCCTCTGGGTGGTTCCAAGGTAGAATGCCAAAATCTTATTTATTTCCTTCTAATAAAAATTACGTCCTTAGGTTTTCTACTGGCCCAGTATTTAGCACTGCTGAGGGTACTGGGAATATCCTTCTTCCCACCTCTGACAGTCTGTTGACTTACACTAATATCATCAACCTTCATTAAAAAAAAAAAAAAAGAAACCTTATATATCACATCATGAGAGAAGTTAAAAGCAATTTCTGGCTAGATTCATTAGTGCTTCTCTTCCTCTCTTTTTTTTTTTTTTTTGTGTGTGTGTGTTGAATAAAATATCTACAGATTGAAACTGGCAATAAAGAGCCTTGCTTTAGGAACATCCTGATCAACACCCCTATTGGTTTTAGGGGGTCTCCTGAACATCTGTTACTAAGAGGACTTGCCATTGTTAGCACCATATGCTTTCTGAGAATTATCTCATTGCAGCAAAATTTGTAGTCAGGTAGGTTTCTTTAACATTGTCAAAAAGGTCTGTCTACTACACAACCAAATCTAGTTCTAAGGAACTAGGATAATTTCCAATAAAATCCCACCTACCAGCTTCTTCAGAATCAATTTGGCCTAAACAAAAATCTTTTCTGCCATCTCTTTTTTTCATACAGTTGCTATTAAGACCTGGCTAACTTCACCTTTATTTTTATCTTTCATGAAAAACTCATGCTTTTGTGGTATTCTAACGATGATTCCTATTCCATCTTACTTCTCTTTATCCTGTAACAGAAGGCATTTGTCTACAGTTCCTGCATTTTGCTGTCCATATTCCTTGCATTAACATGCAAATATTTTGCTTGTTTCTTATCTGTTTACTATTTGAGTTAGGCACATCTTTTCACCACCATGTCTCATGCATGGGAATGCTTTTCATATCAAGCTTTAGGACTGTTTTTCTCATATTTATAGACTGCTACAGTGATAAATCTGAGTTTACTGTGATGTCCTTACTGCCCTCCTTGTATGTACTAAACCGGCATTTGGAGACCTCACAAAATCTCCCAATCTTCTCTCTTCATTTCTTAGTCTGGGATGCTTCCTGTTGAGCAGTTTAGCCTAAATAATAGAAAACTGTTTTGAGGCAGTCTGTCCTTTGAGAAAGATTTGTGTTTCCAGTGAAAGCATTCAGAATTTTATTTTAATTTGTCTAGTCCTGGAGGCATTTACTGCTGTTGGTTGTCTTTGTTATATTCCTTGCTTCAACCCTGTATTTCCTTTACAAAGAACAGGAAGAGTTATGACCTACATTTCTTAATCTTTGCATGTCTTTTTGGTTTTGTTTTGGGGTTTTGTTTTGGTTTTTTTCCCCCTTTCTCTTTCATCGTGATTGTTTGTTACATTTAACAGTGTGTTAATTTCTACCAACAGTATGTGAATATAAAAGTGCTCAAAGGATAAGCATAGAAAAAACAAGAAAACAGTCTGTTCATTATATAGAGACATGCCACTGGTTCCTTCTGAAGTAGTGCAAGAATACTGTCCTGTTAGAGACAACAGCATAGAGTTCATGTGCTTTTGATATAATATTCCAGATTTTTCAAGCTATTTTATTGACCAAATATGCATAGGTCATCATTCTGAATTGCTTCTCTGCAAGTACATGCATTTATGAATTGCCAGCACTTTCCTTTCCCCGTGAATAGGATTTAATCTCTCAGGTGAAATTGGAATTAAACAGAAGATGAATCTGTCCAAAAAAGGATCATACTATTGCCAATCTTCACTGTCTATAAGGGTTCCAAATCTTTTGATATATTAGTCCTGTTAATGTGCTAATAATAGTAAGGCTATGATTTCGTTTGTTTGTTTTTTGGTTTTTGTTGCTGAGTTGTACAAGTCCCTTGATTTATGTAGATTCCTAAATGGGAAACAGTTTTGTGGATGAATCAGTGTCCAAACAGCAGTCTGAGCTCTAGGTGACTTCCTAGCACCCTGGATGACATTCAGTGATCTCTGCACCCTTGTGCCTTCTCTCATTTTATCCAATACTAACAAGAGGCAAAGCCACATAAGTGAAGCAGGGAGCAGAGTATTAAGTGACACAGTGGGAAGGAAGTGGCCCATAGTGGTGGTGGGCAAATACCTTCTAGGGATTGCTTTTCAAGTCCTGTCTCCAGCACAGCATAATAGCCCTTCTTCTGCCTGAAGGTCCTGATGCCAGGCATATCCAGCCAGCAGATCATGCCTAATATGCTGCGTGGACAGCGAAGTCCCAAAAAGGTCCTTGCTCTAAGCTTTTGCAGGAAGCTACACAAGCCAGGAGGCAAGGCATAGAGATGCACAACAGGTTCTGGGTGTAAAAGCTGTGGATTCCAAGGAAGATCTGGAGTACAGAACTGGGTGCTGGTTGCATGACTGTGATGTAGGAATAGAGCAGACTTAGAAAGTACATGTGGGTCAGTGTAAGACAAGACAGATTGGATTAATTGCAGCTTGAGGGTTGGATTGGTTGATTGGGGTAGGATAGTGGAGGTGAAGGCAGCAGTACTGTAAGAGATTAGTTAGGGAACTGTATTGGTTTTGTGTGGCAAGGCCATCTCAGCCAGACCCAATACAGGAAGTGACAGCAGAGAAAGATTTAGGATTTGGGCTTTTGGGAGACTTGAGGTTTCATGGGGAGGGGTGCAGTGAGGTATGGTTGTTAGCTTATAATAAAATTTTGAAAAATAATTTTTGTAGTGCAGAGTGTTGACTATTATGGGTCAAAATATGTTTGGTAAACTTAGGAGAGCTATAACTTTTTCCTCATTGTTTAAAACTGTCAGGAGGGAAATTGAATAACTTTTCAAATACTTTGTTATTACACAGTAGAAAGTGTTATAAATTGGAAAAGTTGTTTATCTCTGGTTTAAGTATTATTACATTACAGCAACATAAACCAAGTTCCATATGAAAAGAGAGGAGTTTGATTTTAACTATGACAGATTGCATTTAATATGTTTGTCAGTGTTTGTGTCAAAGGTATGTATACTTTCCCATTCTCAGCTTTAAACTTCTTCAGCTAGAGCAAACCTCTAATTCCTTCTGTAATGCGCTGCAGTTGTCTACACTGTGCAGAGAATTTCATTCAAAGAAGGTTTTACAGCCTTCTCATGTAGAGAAGTGAAGCATCAGGTTTGTATGGATTATATATTTGAAACTTGATCCTGTAAACATTTACTTATGTGCTTAAAGTTAAGCCTGTAATTCTTCTGAAGTCAGTGAGTCCACCTGTGTATTTAAAGGTGGGGGTAAAGTCAATGTAAATAGCTGAAATATCTTAGTTACTATACCACATCTCTAAGAAATAAATGGCTTCCTTGATTCTGAGCCAACTTTTGTACTGGTACATCTGTCAGTGTCTTTGGGTCATAGGTTTTCTTGCACATTGTTTCCAGTGTTTCGGAAAATGATGGTGAATTTATCTGCACGTAAAAAAAGATGGGAGGCTGGGAAGCCTGAGAGGGATTGATTGTGTCTTTTTTAAGTAAAGCCAGGCCAATATGGGGAGAATACAGAATGATTTTGAAATGCCTCATAATAATTAGTTTAGTGACTTAGTGTTGGATTAAATCAGAGGCTCAAAAAGTAGTTTGAGTGCCTTCAAATTGGCATCAGAATTCACACAAGATTATCCGAACTTACTTGGTATTTGGTATAAAGAAGCCACATGGTCAGAAGATGTGCTTTCCAAATACCCATGCAATGGAAGAGTTTATTGCAAAATTAGTTTAAGGTGGGGTTTTTTTCCTTGGTGGTTTTTTTTTTTTTCTTAGCTCACTAAAGAAAATCAGCTCGTACATTTGGGTGTATCTCAGTACTCGATCAGACAGCGGTAGCAGAATTCATCAAAGTCTTTTCCTACCTCCAGTGACGCTCAAATATTTTTCCTTGTTAGCCCAAGGTTGCGGCATCTATTTATTGCAACAAATACTTATGCCTCATAAAATTACATCTTATTTCATCTTCTTGTCAAAATTGATATTGTTAGCGACAATTGAAATCCCTGTCACCTAGTAGGCAGCTTTATAGCCTGGTTGTAAGATAAGCACAGTATGCTCTTCCTGAGAAGTCTGCACTTGAATTAAGCACTCAGAACATGCTCTCAAGTGTACTCTTTTTTGGTCACTTTCTTTCCTTCATTGGTCTCTCTTACACTAAATGAACTTATGGAAATATCTCTCAAGTCTTTTCCTGGTTTTATCCCACTACTTTTTGTCACCGTTGAAGGCTTCTTGTCCAATTTAATAGCTAACCATTTAACCAATTTTCTTTTAATGTCTTAGAATTTCTTTAGTTTGATGTTTCTTTTCTAATTTCTCATGTTTCTTCCTAGGAAAACAGATTCTGTATCTTCTTGTTTCCATGGGACATGTAAAATTATGGTATAATTTCTCTTTTTTTAATCTCCTTGCTATCTTGAGAAGAATCAAACTTGTCCTGTACTTCAAAAATTGTGTCACTAAACATTTTAAAATGTTTATTCTCTGTTGAGATATTTTTGTGTGCTTGAATCTCATTTCTTTCTTTTGTTTCTGTATTTGAAAAGAATAGATGACAAGGGGAAAAAAAATAGGAAAACACAAGTGATTTTAAAAAAATAGAAATCACTGTAACTATAGAGGTAGATGCAGCCAGATTATCTTGTAGAATGTTTCCACTAAGAGTTTGCACTTCTAGATGGAAAAGACCACAAGTAAAATTTCAGGAATATATGGGTATCCAAGAAGAACATAAAACAAAAAAGAAGGGGGAAAAAAAAAACCTTCATATTTCAGCCTGTCACCTGATCTGAGAGGATTTTTATTACTATTTGTTTAACATGTGTAACTAGTTTCTTTCTTTTAATACTTGTTGGCATTAATGTAATATGAAAGGTATTAAGGAGGAAGGTGAATATAAATCAGATTATGTGCCTTGAAAAAAATTATACAGATGCCTTACATGTTGTTTTATCTTTTATTTTTAACTTAGCATGGGAAGGTAAATGTCTAGTCAGTCACTAGATCTGAAGAAAGTTTATTTTACAAGTATTTACATTTTTATTTAGAGATATTTAAGAAATTCCTGGAGAAAAAATAATGTGGAATGCACTATGGAACTGGGCACATGGGTGGCTAGGTCTTATGGGTGCCAGAGTCAAGACTCCAAACACCTTTCTCCTTCCCAGCTGATCGCCACTATATTGCAATTAGAGTTGAAGGTAAAATGCAGAAAGAAATAAGGGGTTTGTATTGCAGAAGACATTTGCAACAAAACTTAGTTGGCCAGGCAAAGTGAGGCCCTACATTCATCTTGATACTACTTTTTACCCCGTATTAATAAAATTCAATCAGGTACAAAGTATTAAAAGATATGCTACACATTGAAAGAACAAACCTATTATTTTGGGGAGATGGCTCAGTGTGTAAAGTCCAGAATGAAAAATAAAAGCAGTAAATACATGGATTTCCCAAAGCCTTTCCACCCCATTAAAGTTCCAGTGTTTGAAACCTCACAGATGTGATAATAGGAGGCTGCTCACAAGCTGAGCCTGTTGAAACCCTTGAACTGCTTGGCCAAGGGAGTACTGAAGCCCCACATCTCCTTGACCAGAGAGCTTCATGCTGCTTTGGAGTGCTTTCCTCTTGAATCTTATTTCATAGTCTCCTTGAAAGGTGAGATTAGAGCTGGGCTTGCTGCAATCAAAGTGGGGAAGAGGTTTTGGTTTTAGAAAAGCAGAACACTTGAACGCTTCCACAGTACCACGCTTGACATGGGTAATTTAAATTCCAGTGTGATCTTTGCATCTACTGGGCTAATGTCAAAGCATATTCCTTTGAGAGGCTACTGGCTTCATTTCTTTAGCCTCTTGGGTTGAGGCAAAGGTACTGGTTTCTAGAAGGTTAGTAGCTCAGCACTGGAACATAGAATAGATCAGCATTAAGGGAGAACTTACAAGAGGAGGCATTTTAAGGACTTCCCTGCATTCTCATTAGCAGGATCCTAGTTATACAGAAGACAAGTGCATGTGACTGTGTGGATCTTGTTCACTTGTTTGTAAGTACTGTGTTCTGTGTTGCTGAAAGTAAAGAGGAGGTTGTCAGAGCCCCTTCCCTGGATTCTGGTCAAAGCCTGTGTGCCGGTGTTTCACTTCTCTACACTGGGGTTGGGGGTTGAAAGCTGTTACAGAAAACAAGGCAAAACAACTAGAGTTTAGTATAATCAGGGCCTGTGTGCAGGGTGGTGGGAGGAAGGAACTCGAGATACCCCTGAAATAAGCGGGAGAGGATTTTGAACTAAATGCTAACACAGATTTTACATATTGATTAAACTAAACCGTATTTCTAGTGCTCGGATCTTCCAGCTTCCGTACTGATTTGAATTTCAGACTTTTTCCTGGTAGGCCATCCCCTGGCCTCCCACCAGGCCCTAGGGTTGGCGGGGGCGGGGGGGGGGGGGGGGGGGGGGGGGGGGTGTCCATTTTCAGTGGTGTTCTGTTACTTCTGTCATTCAAGTATTAAGGCCTTGGGGCTACAGAGGTCTCTGTGATGGTACTTGCTGGGCTATTCATGGCAAATTATCTTACAACAAATTGTTTCCCTGTTTCTCTCTGCTTTGTTCCTTTAAGTGTGTGATGTGAGCTTCTATTAGGCATAAATTCTGTATCCTGGGGGAGCATAATGGAAAAACAGGAAATGCTAGTCAATCTGTAAAATTTAAAGACATGCTTAAAATGTGTGGGAGTTAGGTGGGGATTCCTAGAAGAGAAATGCTCTCCTGGAGGAGTGGGAGATCTCAGCTTCTGTCAAGACGATGCCAATGAAAGGATAGACAAGGCTTTCTCAACTAGTGTCACTTATGATTGGAATAAGCCATTTAATCTTAAAACCCGTTGATCTTTGTGTTTCACCCTTTGCTATTCACTTATCTACGGTATGGTAATGTATCCATTATGCTTTGTATTGCTGTTGAATGCATTACAATGTGAGGTCAGATTGTAGCATGAAAGTTCACTAAAGTGCTAGGTTTGCTTTTTCTCTAAACCAGTGTGAAATGAAGCAGAATTTTTCTGATCCTGAACTCCATGAGCTGGCCTCCAAAATGCACAGATGCTGCCTTGTATATCTCTAGATTGATTCTTGATCAGAAGAAGAGAATGCTCAGCTGAGAGAGGCTTGGGCAGCTCAGGAAGCCTAGAATTGATCTGAAGCAGAAGCTGTAGAGGAGCAGCACCTCAAACATTTTATTTACCATTGATTTAAATTTTCTATCAAAAGGTAACGATCGCAGTGCTTTCTAGTGAGGATTGACATCTATTTTTCTAAGAATAAAGGGCAAAAATGACATTTGGATTCCAGAAGAGGTGTCATTTAGCTATGTCAAAGAAAGTATCAGGGACTCTAATGACCTAGTTTCCTGTTAAATCTCTAGGCCATTGTTGAAGCTAGGAGCATAGGGAAAATACATTTCATCTTCAAAGACTTCTAGATGAGGTTTATAACTTTCTTGAAGAGGAAAAAATATATCCTCTCTGCTGAAATGAGGCAGATAAAGTTTCAGCCCAAGATGGATATTTTTCCCTGAAGATCTGAAAATTAAACCACCTGCTTTAAATGAGAAGTTTGAAAAAATGCAGTGTGCTAAACCACTGTCTTCAATGTGAAAAGGCAGAGGAAGAATTATATGTTTTTATTTCTGTATAGGTCTAAATAAATAAAAAAGACTTTGGATTCTGCAAATAGCACAAGGAGTAAAAAATAATTTCATATTTTAGTTGGAATCAGAACCACTTTAAGTATTTGGGGGGAAAATTGCATTCTTTAGTAGCACTTTGCATTTTCCTGCTGTACTATATTAAGACAAGCTGCATATGAAGTATATTTCACTGTATTTTTGGTTGAATCTGATAGCTTGCCTACAGATTTTTATCATTCTGTTTTAGGAAATGGTAAACTGCTCACAGCCATGTGTGGCCTATCCACACATGTATCGGGTAACCAAGCAGGCTCATAATGACTGTATGAGTGGGGGTTTTAGGCTAATCTTTTATTCCCAGTCTTCTGGAACAAGCCTGATGACTACTTTGGCCTTCACATATTTCTCCAGAGCAGACTGCTGTCTCCTTATGTGCTCAAGATTTGGATGGGAAAATGTGCACTACTACTACTGCTCTGGTTTCAATTCTGTCCACTAAAAATCCTTGCACACACGCCAACTTGTGGAGTTCAGGGAGGCTACCAGAAAGAAATACTGGCTTAGGTCTCGAATGAGAAATAGAGATAGAAATAGTACAGCTAGGCCATAGCTATGCATCAAAGCAATCTAGACATATTGATAGAAGTTTAATGGATGGCTTCTGGATGTTACTGCCTTGGAGTGGGGAAGAGGTGATGCGTCGTGCCTCATTGGGCCATATAGACATTCCCCACACTTCACTATTACTTTAAATTCTTCTGAGTCTTGAATATAAATGAACCTGTTCTGAAATTGTCCTTGTTTTGGAAGAAGTAAAAGCTTTTTTGAAAATTAACTGTTCATGATGGAGGAAATACTCAAATGGACATACATGCTGGTTGTTATATTCTCAAATGCTGTTTCTGCTTATGGAATTTGGTGTATCACTCCAGTACTTCAGAGTTTTATGCAGCTGAATCACTTGCAGAAGGGAGACATGGCTGGGGGAGGGCGCGGGGTGGGGGGAGAAGAAAAGAGAAAAAAAAAAAGAAAGGGAAGGGAGGTGGAGAAGACAATAATGATATCTGACATTTTTCAATATATCCATTTTTGTGTTAGTGGCAATTACTCTTCACAAAGTGTTGGACCTGAGCAAAAGGAAAAAGGTAATATTTTTGTCTCCTGCTCATTGAATGACTCACAAACACTCATGTACATGAACTCTAGCACCTTAGCATAGTTTTGGTGTTGGAGCTTTCTGCATAATTCATCATAAAAGAACATGAGGCATTCAGCAGTCAGTGCTTATTCAGAGATGTTCTGCATTACTAGCAGCACTAGTAAATATGCCTGCTCCATACATAATTTATGGTTTTCAGCAGAGGTAGTCTTATGGTTCATAATAGGCTAGCTTTGATCCCTTAAAATTTGTTTGTTAAACTTAGAGGTCGGGTACAAAACAAAGACTTTAAAATCTCTTTCCTGCATTGCTTGTTTCAAAAGTCTTCATTTTCACATCCCGTTAACAAGGTTGAAATTGATTCTGACCCACTTTTGGGGAAATGAGCCTTCCTGTAATGGATTTTGTGTGTAAGACTTTTTATTAGCCAATTCCCTCCACACCGAACTTGAGGTAGAATGAAAATTGGTTTAGAAGCCTTAGTATAGTCTATTCTATATTCCTACTTAAAGAATTTATTGTTATTTTTTGTGACCTGTAGGAGGAAAATGTAGATGGATTTTGTATTCTGTGAATCCCTCTTCTAATGCTGTGATGCAGCTAGAGACCATGTATAAATGTAAAATGAACGTGTTTAAACTCATTGAAATGTGCTGGGTTTGTTTTTTGGGAAAGTTCCACATTAAAATAATCCATATGAGACAAAAAAACATTCCATCTTTCAGTTTCAGTAAGGTATCAGGGTAAAAAAAGAAAGTCAGTTTAAAATGTTTCAGTTTGATAAAACTTAAATGTTTTCTTTTATACTGGGTCTTTAGTTTGTTTATCATTCTTTATACAATATGTGAATTTAAACATTATCAAATGTAAAAGGCAATATTTTAAAACAAAATAACAATCTAAAATGCATATCTAAATGAAAATTCACAATGTTCCGCTCTGGTGTTTCTGTAAGACTGTAAAGTGATTTTTTTTTCTAAGCAGAATGTCATCAGAATTGATGCATTTCTGTGAAAGGTTTCAGTGCTGACATACCAGCACTTTGTGATAGAGTTTGTTCTTTCACCTTTCTCCCTGTTGATCCAATTTTCTCTGTACTGTTTCCTTTTTTTTTTTTTTTCATTTCCAGTTATCACTATACTTCAACCTATTATCATTCTTTGTTGTTAAAAGCCTTGTTCACACCCAAGCTATTTCAGCAAGAAATTTTAGAATTGACTAATGGTTTTCAATTTTTCAGCAAATACTAAGATCTGCCCTTTGGAGACTAGATCTTTTTTATACATATCGAGTTAGGCATATTAAAGACCGATTAAAAATTGCTTATTGCTGTTCAGACATCCTGTCATAATCTTTTTCTCTCTGGCTTCCCGATGTTTCAGTCATCTGCAGGTAGTCTGCCCAAAGCAATGATTTAAATATTCTCTCTGTCTGCAGTCCAATTCAGTTGCTCCTTTTTTCTGCCCATTGTACCAGCCTTCTGACTGGCTGCATCAGATTCAATTTCTGTAGTGTCATCTGCTAGACATCATATCATTTTAGTCCCTCCTTAGTTTCTGCTGTTACACTTTAGTGTTCTAAATGTTGGGGGGTTTTATGTAACGTGGTCTCCTGGATTTTTTTTAATGATAATAACTGAAGCCTACATATACACCATAAATGCAAGATTGAGAATGGGATAGAACTAGCTCTTTTGCCATCTCTTTGACTTATCTTCTGTAATCATTAATCTGTGAATAATCACACACCAGCAAAGTTTTTTCTGGCTTGTTAGGAGTGTGCTTGCTTAGACGATAAATACAGCTTTTCTATCTCATCTTTAATAGCACAACCACGCTGGGCAGCCATGTAAGTGCTAGAAAAATTACCTTCTACTTTTTACCTCCATTTGGTATTTTAATAGTTTTGGTACTGTTGAGTCATCTGTAAGCATATGAGGGAGAACAAATAAAAAGTTTACTTTCCTGGCTAACTTTCTTGGCTGCCAGAGCTAGCAACTGTTGCTTGCATTATTGAGGGGCAGGGAAGAGTCTTAGCTTCTTAACTGTTTTACCATAGCTCTTAAGATGTTATGATATCTTTCATTAGAAGTCTATGGTTTCTGTAATTTGGAAGCAAAAATTTGATTTAATCTCTCTTTTGCAATAATAAGTGTATTGGCATTTATTTATATTGGACAATTTTTCCTACTGTGTTCTAGGCAGCAAAAAAGAAGTAACACTACCCACACACATCTTCACTTAAGCTTCACTTAAGACAGTGCAGCTCCACATTTCTTGAAGGCCAGGCAACACGTCTCACCTCAGAGCCAGGAGGAGGCCCAAACAGACCTGCCATTCACACACAGTAAGCGTGTGCAGGGCCTGTTCACAGGCAGCAGCATATTAAGCATTTTCCAGAAGCCTTGCGTCAGCTGTATGTGAACAGAGTAGCTACGCTGCACAGGCTTGGAGGGCTTGCTGCAAGCGCTGGGTTTGCCGTACATTTTGTTCCAGCCTTTTGGAACAGAACTTCCCATATACATACAAATGTGATATTGCTTTGGGGGGCGAGAGGGGTTGCTGGTTTTGTTGATTTTTTTTTTTTCTTTCTTTCTTCCCTGCGATGTTGTCCTGTATGTGAAGCCTGAAGCAACAGTATCTATAACAGCAGTAGTTAGAGCAGTCAACAGCAAGTGAGTTTTCTGTATCACTGTACCAGTTCTCAAATATAGACTGGCATAGAGCTTTCATGCTTTTCCTGCTCTCGTAGCAGCAGCTTAATGGAGTCGGTGTGGCTTTTGGAACAAAAGAATCGGTGCAGCAGTGGTGCATCACATGATTGTTTCTTTCACATTTTCATTTGTACATGAAGAAGAGAGTTGTTATCTCCTGTTGTCCTGTGACAAGTCTCATGTTTTTTGGTGTTGTGTTTGTTTTCTTTTTTATTGAGGGTCCAGCTCTTGGAATCACTGGGTTATATAAATTTTTCCATAGGGCATTGCATAAAAAAATGGGAATATTTATGCAAATCCTAAATCATAATTTAAATTGCTTGTTTTCTCTTCTCATTTTCATCCTCTCTTGGAGCAGGTTCATTTATTTTAAACAATTTTTTCTTGATGGTATATTTGGATAGAGCTGTTCTGCCTCTTGTAAAGATTAGACTTATAAAAAAAAGTTCTCTCTATGGGCCAGTGCAGGACTACAACAGCTGCATATAAGCGGTTCTTGCTGAAAACATAAGCAGGGTCTGGGGTTTTGGGGTGTTTTTTTTTCCCCTGCTGCCCGAAAGCAAAGCCATTAAAAGCTGTTTTTACAGAGAGCATCTTCTGAGGACCTGTATATAGTCCTAGAAAGGAAAGTTTCTATGCATGGGGAATGAGATGCCCCAGCTACAGTGAATGTATTATTTCAAAATAATTTCTCACAAGCAGTGTAAATAATGTTAGAGTCTTACAGTGGAACAGACACTGTAACAGTGGCTTGTTTGGAGACCGTAACAGTCGCCTTGTTTTGTTCTGCTCAAAACATGGGACAGAATTATGTGTAAGTAAAAGCCAACCAATTATTCTTGGTCTTTTAAAGATGTAAACTTCCTTTGTGAAATGTTATTGTGAGTTGTTTCAGTAAGTGAGTTTAGTGTAATGTTAAGTAAGAGAACTCTCTGGCTGGGTTTTGAGTCATCTTTTATAACCATATTGCATTGCTATTCAGTGCATGCTTGCTGTGTGTATCTGTTTGCATATAAGTTTCTGTTGCACACAGGAAATCACAGGAATGTGATTTGATACCGGTTTTCTCTCTTACAAGTTGATATCAGAGAAGTTCTTCCCAGTCCTCATGACCTCAGGTGCACTGATTCAGCTGTTTGCCAGCCTGGGACTGTTGAAACTGAATCATTTCATAGATTCAGTTCAAGGTCTGCTCAGCCTGACAGTTAAAGCAGTACAGCAGCACACAGGGAGAAGTAAGGAGAACTTGGCAAGGGAAATAAGCATCTAGAGAAAAGCAGCAGAGATCTTCTAGAGTCTGCTGCCAATGAAAGGGTGAGGTAGGCTTACTGATCCATGTCTGTCATACATGAGAAGCATGCTTGACAAAAGGCTTCAAGGCAACTGCTTTTGATGGCAGAAAGTATAAATTGTAAATGGAAGAATATCTAAATTAGACATGATTTAATTATAGATCAAATTAATTGAGAAGATCAAATCCTCTTTTATGCTCCTGATTTTTTTTAGAAGTGGATTATTTTACAGTGGGCTACATTTCTCCTGACTTTTGACTCATATTGGCATTACTGTGTTGATAAATCCATTTTCATTAGTGGATATTATTCTGGGAGAACTGAAGAGTGGAAAGTCCAGCGAACGCTTTAAGAAAGATTTATAAGTGCATGTAATAGACTGTAATTCCATGGTGCTCAAGAGAACTCACTCAGGCTTTTTGTGCAACGCATGATGCTAAAAGTTGCATTCATTACTATCATTCTTACTTTCCTTTGATTCTCAGAGTCGAGCAGAAGGAGCAACATCCAAAAGTGAGTAAAACACCACTTGTAATATCAAAAGGTACAAGCCTATAGAAGAGCAAGTTTTTCACTAAGGGTTTAGAAAGATATTGTTATGGATTTTGCTGTGTCTTCTTGAAATGGGGATACATAACTATTGAACTTAAGATAGTTTAAAAAAAGCAATATAACGATGCTGAAAAGGACAGTGATTTCTACCCCACAGCTGCCTGGCTCAAAAGGCACACATGGAAGATAACACACTGGTGATAGAATTTAGTTTACCTGAATCATCTAGTTGATATGATTTTGTGTTTGTGGTTCTGTGCAAGAAGCTCAGGAAGATCAGTAAAACTGACGGTTGCACTGCAAATTGGGGTATAGTGTGGAGGTAGATGTGCTTGCTCTAGGTCAGAAACAGAGAAACAGCGTAAGTGAGCCCCTGTAGGACTTGGTACTGTAGCAGTTAGCTACTTCCCATAGCCTGTTCTGAAGAGAAAGCACTGAGCACTGGACTACAGACTGAAAAAAAAAAAACCCAAAACAAAACCCAATTAAAAAAAAATCTAAGTGTGACAGATGCCTTGAGGCTGAGTATTGACTGAGAAAAGGTTTGAATCATGGGCAAAGTCACCTTTTCTGTTGTTTCATGTGCTCTGTGCTCAGAGAGAGAACTTTGTGCACTCTTTTTAAGCTGGTATGACTTCATCACAGAAAATCCCCACTACATCACCAGCTTCCCTTCCCAAATGAAACAATTTTGAAATCTTTATAGACTTAGCTAACTACTTCAGAACAAAAACAGCTACTCAATAATGGCTGCAAAGGAGCCTGTGCAGCAAACACATAGATATGTGTGGGTATAAAATTTGCAGTAGTGGTGTTAATAAAACACATTGTTCTAAGCGCTTGCTTGTTTGCTTTGTCAATGTACATAAACAAGTGCATGATCTTGAGAATACAGAAGTCTTGATACTCAAAACAAAGGCACTTGGTGAGGGAGATCAGTCCTCCTCTTACCTTGCTCTCATGTATAGTCTTTCAGGCAGGGATTCCGATTGCCAAGTGGATTAATGCTAAGAAAGAGGTGCTTTGTGCAAACAGAAGGAAAAAAATCCGTTGAATGTAAGCAGCAACAACATTCAAATATATTCATACTGTTTAGGTTAAAAAAAAAACCAAAACAAAACAAAACAAAAAAAACCCCAAAGACCAGCTAGAAAAAATTGACTTATTTTACTCAGATATAGAACATACTGTGATTAAAAGTCGCTAAAATGATTACACTCATTCTGAAGACCTAAACCCAAGAGTCAGTTGTATGCAAAGTATTTTAAAAACTTACTTTAAAAATCGAAAGTTCTAAAACTCATGTTTAACTTACATTACTCCACCTTGAAACACATTAATTCAGTGTGTTGCTCTTTCATTTCTTCACCTGAGAAACACACTCTGCTGTCCAGAAAAAGTCTAGTTGTCTCAATCTGTGCAACAGATGTTAGTCATTGTGTCTCCTCCTCCCCTCTCCTGCCCTCCCCTGATATGCAAATGTGATCTTTGGCATTTATATTTCCCTAGTGGGGAAATATATTTCCCTGTTTAGGCTAGTTGTGGTAACTGCTGAGATAAAAAAAAAAAAATTCTAGGTAATGAAGCTGATAAATCAGTTTTGTGAATTTTATCAGATATCCTTCTCTGCCATGTAATGAATTCCTTACTAAATGGGAGATTTTTCTTCTTCCATGTGTGGGCAAGTGCCTGCATTTTCAAAAATGAATTTGTGGTATATTTTAAGGCATTTTAATTCATGCTTGCTCTGTTTGCCTTTTCTTTGGATGACTAAAACCAATCAACACTCAGTACTAATGTAATTAACAAACACTCGGTAGAACTGTCTGCAAGAAGAATCACATAATGTTGCATGTGATCGTGCAGCTCACAAATTGCCAGGCTGCTAACCTGACAGCTATACAGTAATATATGCAATTGAGAAATTCTTCTTTTCTTTGTATTTCCTAATTGCATAACAGCGTTTTTGTTAGTTTTTCAAATGTCTCATCCTTTAGAGTGATTAAGAAAATGGCACACCTGTGGTTGCCCCATATGTTCCTTTCATGAATATTGCTGCTTCTTACTCCATGAGCCACAAAGAGGGGGCTGCTCATCCTCACTTGCTGAATCGTTTTTCTTCTTCCTGACTCTCGTTGAAATACCCCTTAGTGAACTTGGAGTTTCATTTTTGTATGGGCATGTGAGTAATGAGTATGGCACCGATTCAGGCAATAACCATGTGTGGATATGTCATCTGAGCTACTGACGCCCAGGCTATTAAGATTAAAGCTTGTTCTAAAGATGCCTGTCATTCAGCAAGCAAACCTTCAACTGCACTGTGCTTTTTTTCCTTATATATGGTCACTCCACAGCCACTTTTCTTGCTGGGCTTTAAAGATATGTATGTTAGCACTCCTGCCTTTTGGTCATGAGAAAATAATGTGATTTAATCCTGAAAAAAACCACACTAGTATCAATTTAGTATGTAAAATGCAAAAAGGTAATGTTAGTGTGACCAGTAACAGAATTTTCGGCTATCCTGCAAATTTGATGCTAGCAAACATTTTTTCAACCAAGTGCAGATTGAGTCTTGTTCTCTCTTTTCTGGAAGAAACTTGTTCAAGTCAACCTTTTGTTAGGTACCAAATAACCTTTAGAATAATTCAGTAAATTATAAAATAAAAGGCTTCAACTAAAATATTCTTACAGCCAAGTAGGAAATCTAGTCAACCATTTCCAACATGGATTTACTGATCCAGAAAATTACTTTAATGCACATATCAATATACTTGCTGATTTCTTACATTTCAGTGGATTTTAAAAAAAAAATTGTTATTGCAGAGAGCCCTTGTGTTTCACGTGGTATACAATTGTCCTAGTTTCAGCTGGGATAGAGTTAACTGTCTTCCTAGTAGCTGGTACGGTGCTATGTTTTGAGTTCAGTATGAGAAGAATGTTGATAACACTGATGTTTTCAGTTGTTGTAAGTAGTGTTTAGTCTGAAGTCAAGGATTTTTCAGCTTCTCATGCCCAGCCAGCGAGAAAGCTGGAGGGGCACAAGAAGTTGGCACAGGACACAGCCAGGGCAGCTGACCCAAAGTGGCCAACGGGGTATTCCATACCACGTGATGTCCCATCCAGTATAGGAACTGGGAAGTGGGGGCGGGGAATCGCCGCTCGGGGGACTAGCTGGGTGTCGGTCGGCGGGTGGTGAGCAATTGCACTGCTCATCATTTGTACATTCCAATCCTTTCATTATTGCTGTTGTCATTTTATTAGTGTTATCATTATCATTGTTAGTTTCTTTTTTTCTGTTCTATTAAACCGTTCTCATCTCAACCCGCGGGTTTTGCTTCTTTTTCCTGATTTTCTTCCCCATCCCACTGGGTGGGGGGGGGAGTGAGTGAGCAGCTGCGTGGTGCTTAGTTGCTGGCTGGGGTTAAACCACGACAACAATTCACTAAAATTGTTCTCTACTAAAGCAATTATACAGCTATTGTAGCTCCTTAGGTTGACCTTTTTTTTAATAAAAATTAATAATTTTTTAAGTAGCATTTCACTGTAAAAATACAAGAGTGTTTACATGGAGCTGGTAAATTAACTGCATTCAAAAGGCAAAAAATAAAATTAAACTGTGAATCTCATTCCAGATCTGTAAGGGATTTTTTGTGTAAGATGTCATATCAAAATATGGTTTTAAGGAAGACAGAAAATTTGCATTGTTGCATGGACATCCCTGTTGTTGTGAGGAGTTGGAATTACTTCCTAATAAATGTGCAATTTTTATAATTGAAAATAATTGATGAATAAAGTTATTCTGTTGGCCTATTGGACATACAGTAGACTTTTTTTAGAGACAAAGATTTCAGTCCAGGTGACATTGAAGCTAATGGTAACATTTTACTGTCTCTTGCGGAAATTCAGAAGTCAGTTCTGAGTTCCTAGTTCTGCCATTGGCTTCACACTGGTACACCTGTCCTGTCCCTTTTCGTGCTTTCTGAGAAGTCAGAATTTAACTGGCTCATGAGAGAACTAATGAATGCCTGTATCTAAAAATACATTTCATGAATGCACAAAGTGAAGAAATTTGGAAAATGTTTTTCTGGTGATTCCTTTTGTCATACCAACTCATTATCTTTAAGAACAGTAAGAACAAGAATTTCAGACAAATATGGTATTTGGGTTGAAGTTTTTTATTCGTAGACCACTGGAAATTACAGACCCCATGTTAAATGCTCACAAATAAAAGGGATCTAAAGGTCACAATAAAAAAAAAGAAACAGACTCTAGAATAAAAGCTTAGAGATTTTGAATAAGAGACTGTTCCTTCTATCTACTGTGAAAGCGAGGTCAAGTGATAAAAAAAATGATTTTTCCATATAGCTATTTTTGAGGGCAGCTGGAGAATTCAGGCATATAATTTCCTTTTAATTAATCTATTTTAAATTAAATTTTAAAAATTTAAATTGTTCTTGTACCTAAATCCCTTTAACAGTTTCCTTGACACAGTCTGTGTACAATCTATTAGGGACATGATGCTAAATTCGACTTGCATTTAGGCACTTCTAAATTTGTATTGGCAGGGAAAAGAACTCTAAAACATGTATCTTTCTAATGTATCTTTCTAATTTACATCTGTGTATTAATCTAAGGTTCAGTAGTACAACAGGGGAAGTCTAGCGATATGTTTGAAAAAGACAGATTTAATGTTTGTCTATATATGAGGAGCATGGCATTTGTAAATAACCCTCTTAGAGAGGACTGGAAAAAAATACTATCAGTATACAGCACCATGCTTAGCAAAGCCACAGCAGCTTTTTCCTGTCTCTTGCTACATGGCACACATCCAGATATCTGCTGTACTAACATTTGCTCCTGGGAGGAGATGAAGAAAAAAGGGTCCATAAGGTTTCCATTGGCCTAGACAACTGAAACATCTGCTGGATTCATGAGCAGCTTGCTGGCCTAAGTCAGCAGGGAGAACTGCTGCAGATCAGCTCTGCCATATCAATAGATATTTCATAGACCGTAGGGAGGAAAAAAGAAAGTCAGTAGAGTAAGTGATTTTATTTCAAAGTACACCAAAATCTTGTGTAGCTTTATATAAAGTGATATCTAAATTGCACAAAATTAGAGCCACATCTACAACCGATCAGCGTGCAAGACTCATTAGGGAACAGGTACATGAAAGAATAGCAGGATGCAATCCTAATCTTCTAATATCGGCTAATAGGAGCAAGTCACCTCAGTTCCCAGATGAAATTTGACAAAAAGCAGTCACCTGAGAAAATATTCCCTTTACTCAGCAGCTTGCACCAGAAGAAGCCTCCTCCATCTCTCTGAAATACAAATAGTGTGAAGATGGTTGTTGGAAGGGAATTGGCTGTTCCGTGTCAGGACACACAACAGAGAAAAAGAGCAAGTGTTGAAGCAATGAGGGTAGAGGACAGAGGAGAATATACATCCTTGCTTGGTGTGAACTGCCTTTCATCACTTTAGTTCAAGCCTGGGTTCTGGCGCCTAAAAGTGTAGTCTGGCCCAAGTAATTTTGTTGTTTATGGTTTGGTGCCACTTAGGCTCAAAAGGGCTACTAGAACCGTATACAGTGATCATTCTCCAGACCAAATTCCTGGTGTTATTTTATTGTGTAAGCTGAAAGAGGAGGGGGCGGGGGGATCAAGTATTAAGTCAGTTTTAAAACTGTTGTTTCATATTGGAACTTTCATTAGCTTGAACAGAGCTGTGTTTCAGAGATCTCTGTACTAGAAAAAGAATCAAACATCAAAGAAGGTAAATATTGACATGGTGGGTGAAATCACCAGTAACGAGAACTTTGTGAATATACAGATGATCACAACTGGAAAACCTTTTATTAATCATTCAGGCTTTTGCTCTGTGAGAATCAGAACTGCTTTCTTCAGGGAATGTTCCCAGTTGGCTGGGATGCATCTATGTATTGATCAACACAAAGCCATTAAGGGAGTGCCTGTTCAGATCAAAACCATCCGCAGGCACAATATTTCCCACCTTTAAGACAGTACTGCCTATTCACACACACACACACACACACACCACCCTTTACAATAGTTTTTACAGTAAATATATTTGTTATCAAAGGGATTTTATTTGAAAGTGTGTTTAATTAGTCCACATTGTGTTACATTGACAGAAATCAAGTACCTGTAACTTTTTGATACTGATCCCATTTACCACTAGGATATTTTATTTGGGACTATTTACAAGTGCAGAGTATTTCACTGGAAAACACTGGTAATCTGGTAATCAGAACAGTTAAGTGTAACACCACATATAGCGTCTCTGATCAAAATCTGTTTTTTCTACCTTTGCTTTTTCTTCATTTACCTTTGAGGATTACATAACATCTGAAGCAAAGTAGCAGTGAGAGTGTTGGAAGTCCAGGTAGCAAGTATTAATTTAATGTACTAGCGCAATGACAGGTTATTCTTATTCAGACTTCTTTCCAAACCAGAGGTAGTGAGATCAGTGCTTAGATATGCTGTTCTATTCTGATTAAAATGTACAGTCTGAAGTAAAAAGAAGTTAAATTCACAGAAAAAAGTGGGGGGTTATTGATGATTATATCACTGTTCTTCTTCGTCCCCCCTCCTGTTTGTGTATATATGTGTAAACATGTACAAGATATGCATTTACTTCTATATTTTAACAAGAATAAAAGCTATTATGTGGGCACATACTAAGGCAAACCTAGAGCGGTTTTCATTTTCACTTTTGCTCAGCTCTTTGGTACAGTGAAAAATTCCAGGTTCCATTTAAAGACAGAAGGTTTAAAGTGGTGAGCGAGCTTTTGCCAGGGCTATTTGTAAATAAGGGTAAGCAGTTCAGTGATGGTGCATTTTGGGGATTCCTGAATACTTTTTGAGGTTACAAATGTTCAAAGCACTACTTGGAGCTGACTTGTACAGCTGCCTCCTCTTCTGTCTTTTAACATCTCTTTTGGATGAAATTTCAGAAGGTGGTGAGACAAAGCTAAAAGTGGAAGGATTTTAAACCTTGATTGTGTTCTGCTCAGATGGAAAGAGTGATTGAACAGAGAACATAGATAAACAGACAGACAAAACCAATGTCCTTGCCAGATGGGTTACCTGCATGTTGGACTCCATTATCTATTTTAAGGATGAAGGAAGAAGGAAAACTGTATTTCTAGAGAGATGCAAGAATATTTTATTTTATAATGACTAATAGCTGGAAAGCCTAAGAGAGCATTTTTTCCAATAGATTTGAAATGTTTCAGAGATGGGAGCAAGGAAATGATGAAAGGGGTTGTGGCAAAATGAGGAGCAAAAAAATGAATCAAATCTACTGATTTAATTGTGTTTTTTATTGGTTGTACAATTCTACTTTGGTAGAATGTTTAACTTAGAAAAATGAAAACCAAAGTATTTTGATTTTTCTGAACAAAAATGGTTTGCTTTTATCACTTAGGGAAAAATTAATATTTTTAATGTTTTCATTCCATCTCTACTTTTCTTCTAACCAAAATTATTTTCTCAATTATTTCTGAATTTCTAGTAATTTCAGTCTTCCTTAAACATCACATTTTTCCAACAAATTTACTATTTTCCAAAATATCTTCTTCCAATAGTAGGGTTATATGCTTTCATATATCACCCAGAGTATTTCAAGCCAAGATTCAAATAGGGTAGAGTTGTGGGAAAGGCTATGATTAGGCTACTGAAGGATCTCTGAGATCAGCACAGGTTCTGCAAGCAGATCAGCTGAGTATCTGACTTGAATGAAGGGGTAATACATGTAGCATGTGGAGAGCCGCTCACCTGAGACAATGCTAGGCACTACCAAGTTTTCAGGAAACACAAGTGACGTGTTTAGCATGTAGAATCCAGCAACGGTTGCAAATGTCTAGTGCACAGTTTGACCAGGCAGGGACAGCTGTTAGCACTTAATAGCTTACACAAATTCTCAATTTCCAGAAAAAAATTAAGCATATAGGATTACAGTGAAAACCTGTGGATCTGATTTAGGAAGTCTATGGAAAGTATTCATTTACTGCTTTGGTACATTAGCTGTTTGTGACGTGCTCCATATTGAAGCCCTGTATATGAATATTTGTAGTTCTCAGTGGATCCATACTAGTATGCTCTGGAAGAACAACTTACACAAAATGATGTGGCAACCTAGCTGTCTCCCCTTCCTATAAAACAAAACCAAAAACCCCCTCAAACAAACCAAAAAACCCAACCCCAAAGCCTGCATTATCCTAGATGGACTGAATCTCCACACTAATCCTAAAGAGTCCAAGTACCCATGCAGCATTTTTCAGAACACTTGCTCTAGGCTGATACCTCAATCTAGGACTGGGCGAGTGACTTTGTCTTCTTGTGAACATCTCTCAATATGACTGTAGTTTTCTCATTTTTTAACTGTTCGCATTTCAACTCTTCTTCTTGCTAGGGGGGAGAAAGACATCTGCTTGTCTTGATTACCAACCTTTCAAATGGCATTCTAGAAACATAAAGTGCTTTTGTGAGCCTGTAATAATTAACTTTCAGGACATTCTTGAAGTTACGTGTCTGTGTCGTCTTTCTAGTAATTCCTTCTTTAAGAAAGATTAGATTCCCCCTTTATAATTGTTGCAGAACTGTGGTTGATAATTTCATATTCTTCCCTACCCGCCTTATTTACCTGTGAAACTGCTTCTGGATAGAGCATGCTTGAAAGAAGATTATCAGTGTATTGCTGTAAACTCTGGGCATTGCTTCAGGGCACTTTTCCCAGTATTTCCTTTCTAGATACTGAAAAGATTTGTTGTTAAGGGTATTAAAGTATTTATCTACATACCCACATTGATCTCATTTTAAGTAATTCTTGGTTTCTTGTTTGTTTAAGTAAAAAGAGCTTATGTTAATCATGTGCACTTTGAAGAGTAGGCACTGTTTGCATTACATTCAGATAAACACGTAAAACTTTGGATACTTATCAGCATTTTCTGGATATTCTGAGTACACAGAACTAGAAAGAAAATCTCTCATACAAAATATTCATTCAGGCCATGTGACCATTTCTCCAAAGCAGAACCGTACTATCCCAGGCTGGAGTGCATCAGAACACTTGTGTTCTTTTTTGATTTCTTTTTTTGTTATTGTTGTTTGGTTGGGTTTTTTTGCACTTGTTGAAGTGCAGTGGACTTTAAGAGGGTAAATGGCTGGGTCATGCCATCACAGTGCTAAACATCTGTGGCTTGCAATGAGTTATCACATGGAGACAGGACAGAAAATGTGCAAAAATTGTGTGCTTTAGATTGCATTTCATTGCAGTCCATTTTAGAACCGTTACAAGTACTTGCTAATGGATCATTTGTATCAATACATTGTATTCAAATTACACTGACAGTATATTGCTAAACATCTGCATGATAGTTGTTTCATGTGATATATAAAGAACTTGCAATGTAGGTCAGATAGCACGTGTAACTGCATGCTTTACTTTTAAATTGGCAATATAGGTATAAGTCTTTCCACGATGTTTAGGCTCGGATAGTTTTCCTATTGTCCTGATGCACATCAGAATGATACTGGTGTCAAAATTTTTGGTACACTTACTACAGAATTGCTGGCTCACTGATGAGATGCTGGGTGTGGACAACCCTGATTCTGTTATAGTCATCTTAGAAAAATCAGCAACATTAAGTTCTTCTGCTTTTGCAGCCACTGGGGTAAACTGTTCAGATTCGCGTGCACATAACTAGAGTTGGATCTTTTGCTTGAAACTGCTGATTATTCCTTTTGCCTGGCTCTTATTCTATGGAGACTTTCCACAGTGAAAGAGAGGAGTATCCAAACCAGAGTATTTCATACAGTTAACTGATTATTTATTGTAGGTAAACAAGCTGATGATAGAAAGCAGTGTTCAGGTAGAGTGCTGCCTTCAGATAGTATGTTACAGTGTGGTGGTCAATTTTTGAGGCCCCCAAATCACAATATTAAGATAGCAGTCTGGAGAACTGATTGTATTAACTATTCTTCATGCTGAACTAAAATATGAAACTGTGACATAGCAAATACAAGCAGTATAGGCTGACTGGCTACTGTTTTACCTGTATGATGTTTTCTGGACAAAGGCCTACATTGGGCAAGATAGGAGCTTTCCTCTATTCTCTGTGAAAGTCACTTTTTTTGAGATGGGCTAATGTTGCTTGTGTCATGTATATTTCTATTGGAAATATGTTTTATAAGTTAATTTCTTATCTATGTTAGTTTCGTTACTCACTGTAGAAATATCATTAGTTTATGATCTTACCTTGTTTATGTTGACATGCTTTACATTTCCAAATATGAGTTTCACTTTGTCTTTAAACCCCCTAAATATTATTCAATTTCTGAAAAACTTGGAGCCCTATTTTCAGTTCTGTCACTAAGTCACCTGTTTCCTAAACCTGCCTCTAAGCAGTAGAACACATTCATGCAAAGACAAAGCCTGAGCTATACTGCCTGCTTGTGCACCTCCAAGAACCCTGTGTAGTGTGGTTGTTGGTCAGTCCTTAAACATCTGATAAGTTATGTGTTTACAGCTCTTTAATTTTCTTTTAAAATGACATGTCCAGAACTTCATTTAATTTGTTACTCAAAGAAGAGGGTTGAACAGGGAAGTAATAAATTGTAACAGAAAGTATTTTCAGTAGCGTAAATAGGTAAGTACGTAACTCATGTGAAGTTGATAGTGCCTGATACAGACTTAAACCAATGGAGGTTCTAGACTGACTTTTATGAGAGGTGATATGCCTTACTTTTTTTGGTTGTGTTAACTGCAAGAAGTACCAGTTAGTTTGATGAAATGCTTGGATTTGGGGGAGAAGAAAGCACATGGTATGTTCTAACTTCATAGCAAGAGGTAGATTTGATAGGGTTGTATGTGTATATTTGTCTCCACCATAGCTTTATATATTTCTTCTATTACCCTATTGCCTGGCTTCTGTGTAATTCATTTGTGCATTTTCTTCTTGGAGCACTGATGTGAGGTAAGTAAATGCCATTATTCTCATTTTACAGATTAGGAATGGAAATGGGGTGACAATGAGGTCCAGATCCTCAAAGAAATGAAAGTGCAATTCCTTATTCTTCATGTTAGAATTGGGTACCTTCCTGCTTTTAGAGAAAAAGGGCTTTACAGTTTGTTGAGGCACAAAGAATTGTGTATAGCCCTTTAAAGCGAAAAGTGACACAAAGCGCTAAACCATATTTGCACTGATGAGAACCAGAAAATTCAGCAGTCTGTTATCACAGCTGTGGGAAGATGAAGTTCATTTTAATTATTTTGAGGTTTGTATCTTCCATCAGGAATTTAGAGTGGTGGAGGGGAATGCCTTTTCCCCCTTTTGAAATAAATAAATAAAATCACTGGGTACTCTTCTCCATTCACAAGCAAATAATACCATAGTGATAGTCTTAAAAGAGTAAAAAAATAATCATTTATGCGAGGTTCCTAGGAAATAGCAGTGTTTGCACGTACTTTTTATTCCATTGTCTCTCTCACACTTTTTCCTGTTTATGGAATAATTGTACTTCAATATGTAATTTTCTCAAATTTGTATCTGCCATCTCTTTCACTGAAATATAGTCTAACTCAATTATATCTTGAGTTAGCTGCTGTTGTAGAAACATACTCCTGAAACACAGGGAGTGAAGGAAGGAACAAAGGCTTCCTCCTTCTCTATTATTGCTGTCTGAAATCAGCGTCTGTACCGGCGTGCTCTTGTCCTTTAGATTATCGTAGTAATCACTTAAACATTTTTAAAAGCCCATCACAGTTTGGGGGTAACAGTTACTTTCTGAGTTATTTCTTCTCTCTCTCCCAAACCTCTGTCATTCTGTAGTGAGTTTCTGCAGTGTTCTCATTAACTCCAATTTTCTCTGCAAGTGGTTTTCTTACTGGAGCATGTAATAGTTACCAGAACAAAAATTGTTTTTTTTTTCTTTGTTTTGATTCTTTTTTAAACAATGTTTCTTCAGTGAGCAAACAATTTACAGGACATTCTCTCTGGGGATAAACTCTAAAAAGTGTATGGTATCCAGATATGGGACTAAATTATTGCCATTTAAGACAGCAAGTTAGGAGAGGCCAATAGACCCAGTCAAAGACTCTCTGTGTATCAGATTATGTTCAGGCGAATTTCTCTTTCTTTAAAAATGCTATATGAATACAGTTTAGGATGCAGACTACATTGTCGTCTTGTCTTTTAGACTAAAGCAAAGCAGGTAGTTATGTATCAAGAGTTAAACTATCTTCATTAATCTGTAGTCAATATTTTACTACACTCTTAAGACTGTTCTTAGAAATCAAATAAAATAATAGGGCCAACAACTTCTTCTGTAGTTTCTTCCTTCAAAATTTCTAGGACACTAACCTTCTATACGGTATCTGTGCTGAAAAAATTGAGAAGGGCATTAATTCCTATTGAAAAGTTAGAAGAAACACTAGTTGCACAGTAATGCAGACCTCAGCTTATGCCTGCTGAAATGCAGTTCACAGTATCCTTTTTCTTTAAATTAGATAAAGACAAGCTAATAACGCTTCACTTCCTTAGAGAGATGTTTGCATTATTTCATATATAAATTAAGAGAGAAAGCCAGGAAATTGATTCAGTATATTTAGATGTTTCATCATACTGGCTTTTATTTCTAATGTTTTAGTTCCTTTGCGAAGAAAGCAAGCCAAAATTAATGTATTCTCCCTAAAGATGCAAGCTGCTACTTGAAGTAGTAAGTTGCTTGTCTCCTCCCCCAAATATTTACTCTGTATTTTTTTTCTTTTAGGGCCTGGTCCTATTGAAGTCAATATTAAAAAATCTGACTGATTTGAAAAATAATTTGCTCAAGATTTGTTTTCTTTATTTCTTCTCATACAGTTTTGCATTTTTTATGGGCTCTGGTTTTGGCTGACATCATGCTATAAAGGTATCAAATAAAAGGCCCATGGCTTTGTGGTTCTGTGCAAGACTGAAAAGGATAAATCTCTGCTATTGGCTTTCTGTGTGAGAATGAATAATACTGTAGGCTCTATAATTTCCCTCACATATTCTGATAAACTTCATTTACCTCATAGAGATGCTAGGCAGCCAGGCTTGCAGAATAAGTTAGAGCTGATGTGCCAAAAGATAGCTAACTCACTGATGTCACCTCTTGTCTAGTCCTGCCTCTCTTTCCACACCCTTTTTTTAATGGCTTTTGACATGAGCAGGCAAAGCTTGCTGCACTGATACTGTGAAACTCTCTTAATTTATAAGATAACTGTGTCCTACAAAAAGGCACCTCCGCAGAAACAAAAGTAGAGAGAGAATTATGTTTTCTCGGTGCTTACAGCCACCAAGTCACCTTTCTAAGTAGCCTGGTAAATTGATTAGAATATATAACTTAAGCATCAAATGGAAGTGTTGAACTCATTAAAGAGCTTTCATTTCAATTGCAAAAAGTAAAAAAAAATAACCCAACAAACATAAACAAATAAACATGAGATGAACTCACAAGATGAATGTTTCCAAACTGGACCAAATAATGACAATTATTCTGCATAGGCTTGTCACATACTGAGATAAAAATCAGTTTTAAAATTTGTAAAAGCAGTTGAGCCATGATTTCTGGGTGGAAAAAAAAAAAGCCTTTCTTGACTGAACACAGCTTGTGGCTAATGAGATATGAGCCTGTCAGTTCTACTGGAAAGCAGTATTGGTCCTCCACAAAGCATCACAAAAACAACCTGTGATAGAATATACTGAACTATAGCTCCATCTAGTCAAAATAGTTGAAATAATTTTGCTAACAAAGCTTCCCAAAATGAGCAGAGGGACCGGGATACAGCATGGAGACAGTGATATCTAGATGCCGCCTTCTTTTTGTAATAGCTTCATTGCTTATTGTAATTTATCTTTGTATAACCTTGTAGTATTTCCCAGTGAAACTTCTTGCTTCCTCTTCAGATACAAGGGAGTTTTAATGTGGGCCATCAGTACTTTTTTTTCTTTTTCATTCTTTCTTTATTGGTATACTCCAGACAGACAGTAAAATTGTTTGACTTGCCTCAAGGTTTGATCATGGAACAGAATATAATTGTATATACTATAGTAGATGTATATGTGTCTGATTGACCTGATCTGCAGGTGGAGGGTAGAAGTGTCATTGCCAACCATTTGTTGTGAAGAAAGCAAGCAAGCTGGACGGGTAGCCCTGTCTGTAGAAGAGTGATCATCTGAGTCACATTCATTATCTCAATCATACCTGTCAATCACCACAGTTAATAGTAAAGTAGGAAGTAAATTGCACTGAACTTACCTTAAAAGCTGTGTTCAGAAAGGTACATATTATTTACATGTTTTGCATTTTCTAGATGTTTATAAAAATAAAATGTCCCTGTAATACTTACTAAGCAGCATTTGAGGGGGGGATTTCTCTTTGATCCAAATTGAAACTCATGTGAAAGTTACAATTTTCACCCCCCTCCCCTATCTTACCTTCTTACCCACTCCCCATTCCCCCCAGCTTACACTCCCACCTTCTGTTTCTTCAGCTAAAAAGGGATAATTCCCATATTCCTGGCATTGATCAAATGATAGTTTCATGGGATTATGTCTGACTGCTATCACCACCATTACAGAAAATATGGATATTGGTTTGTAGCTAAATTTTCTGCCTTAACAGAAACTTTTCTCATGCTCTGTTTTTAAACAAAGCTTCATTAGGAATTAATTTCTTTTCAATATGTTCTTTAAATATATTTATAAATGAATACATGATAATTTAATATTTTCCTGACTTCTTAAATTACAGTTATGTCTGGAAAAAGATAACCATAATCTTTAAAATCTTTTTGACTCCTGTAAGGCCTTTGACTTGAAATAGCATGACATCTTGAGTAACAAGCAAAACTTATTCAAAACCAACCTTACAAGCATTTAGCAGATTAGAACTATTTGAAAAAATGTGGTGAAAGTGTAATGATGAATAAGAACTCACCATCCAGCACTCATGTTTCTGTGCATTTGTCTGCATAGGGAAAAGTGGTTGGTACTGTACTATTTAGATGGGTCTCAGAGTTGGTTTTTAGAAACGCCCTGGGAAACACAGTTCTTGCCAGCAGTGTTTGCGGATGCCACAAAGACTGTGGAGATACAAAATAATGAAAAACACAGGTCACTGGGCTCAGGGAAAGATATGTTACAGTGCAGTGAAGCATAGGGATGTACATCTAAGAGCTACAGGAGAACTGGAATGGGGGATTGTCTTTGGAGCAGTGTCTGAGAAAAAAACATTGGCATTGTGGTAGACCTTCAGTCAAATTGGGTCCCCATCTGACCCTGTGAACAAGGGACTCATTTAGGTGTGCAAACAAGAATATGAAGTACTGGTGGAGAAGTGGTGTCACCTTTTTATTTTTTCCTTCTGTGACTGTTACAGTGGGTTTTCCAGGTCTGGGCTCCACACTTCAGAAAAAAGATGACAAATTGAAGAGAGCACAGAGAAGAGCCACAGACTAATTAAAGGATTAGAAAAATACAATTTCTACAGAAAGACTTAGGAGCTCAATTTATTTAGATTATCAAAGAGAAGGTTAATGGGTGATATGATCACAGTCTCTAAGTGCCTACAAAAGAAAGAGAAATTTGATAATAGAGGGCTCTTCAGAGCAGGGAAAAAGATATAACAAGAGCCAGCGGATGCTAGGTGCTGCAGTGAGACAAATTCAGACTAGGGGTAAAATGCTGTTTTCTTGTTTAAGCAATGATGACCGTTGCTCTCTGAAGTAAGTTCCTGAAGGTGCCACTAAGTTTTCCATTACTAGACTTCTGAAGTCAAGGTGGACTGCTTTTGTTGGAGCACATTGTCTTGTTCAATCTCTGCTTACAGAGTTAAGGAAGAAATTAAGAAATGGGAATTTAATAACTATATTAAGAACCATTCACAACAGAGAACCACAGTGGTAGCGTCCAGTTGTTGAAAAGATGATGAAAACTGTGTTTCTTTTAACATACTGGCCTCAATCTGGCAGTGCTGTTAGGCTTGCCTTCTCATTGAAGGCTCATCACCAAGCATTCTTGATTTAATGGGACTATTCACATGGATCTTCCAGCGTACTCAATGCTGGGAGTATGAATGTTTTTTTGCAGTTGTAATAAGTTATCCCAGGCATAAGGGTTTTTCCAAAGCAAGTCCCTTGGGGAATGATGTTGTGATTCCAGTCAGTGGCCTCCAGCCGAGGGTCGCTGTGCTGCAGCGGGAGCCTACTGCCCCCGCAGCTCAATGGTGGTACTTAGAAGCGGCTGAGAACACCTTGTCTGCTTCACCGATGGCCTGGGTTCTTCATCCCACTGAGTGCTTGCATGGGCTGGCAGCTTCGCTGGCATGCTTCCTGGGCACATGCTACCTACCTATTTAACAGCAGTGAGGCCTCTCCCACAAAATGCTGTCAGTCCCCCCAAGAACCAGATCTGATCTGTAGTGGCATAAAACCACTTCTTTGGCATTTACAATGCTGTGTTAAATGGCACGCTGTTGATGCTTTCTATAATGTTCATTTATCTGGTATAGGCTTTTACAACCTTCTCCAGTCCTTGCAGTTCCAAAGTTCCTACTTCAATAACCCAAGTTAGATGCTGATACAAACAATAAAGTAAATTTCATAAATGTTTCTTTGTCTTAGTTTTCCCATCATTTACTAGTAATTTTGGTCTTCATTAAGAGGTGTGCAGTATCCGTTCTTTTGGTCTTGCTTTGTCTGTTTTTCTCTGTTCTGCACAGGCTCCCTTCTTTCCACTTGGGCTAGTATCCAGATTAAATGGCTCGTTTTCTCTGTACGTCTTTCTCCACTCCAAGCTTCCTATGAAGCTATGTGCATCTTCTGCAGATCCACACAGCTTCTGTATTGGTAAGGGATAGGATGAATGCTTCAGTTTCACTTTTATATGCTAGATTAATTCTTGCTTCCAAAACATCAGCATGCAGTAGAGTGGCCAGCAAAAAGAAAGTTCTTCTGACCTCTTTCAGATCATGGCATCTACAGTTTCCATTTAAATGGTTGATCAGAAAAGTTTACCTACTAACCACTCTTCTGGTCAAACAAGTCTGTGACTTGACAATCATTAGCAAATGATAGACAGCATATACACTGACAACTTCATGATAAGAACTATAATATCAGAAAGACAATATAGGGTAATTCTGGGGATATCTCCCAAATCATGTTAATAGGTTCCTAAATAATTACAGCAGTTCTTTATTAAACTATCTTCCATTCCTAGTCTTTAATGTAAATGACAGATTTTGCTGTGCTAATCTCTGGCGCTAGGTTCTGTTTAATGCTTCTTGTATGCAAAAAGTATTTTAGCCCACGTAGCCTCTTATCCACAGCTCATACTTCAGAAGGTTATTTCTTTGGTAAGATGCCTGTAATTCAGTGGAAGTAATAACAGGCTGTGTGCATTTTTCTGGATTTTTAAAATTCTAATTTAAGCGATAAGCAATTTATGCAATATCTTGAGGTTCCTTGACACATTGGAATTGAAAGAGGAGAAATGGAAGGAAATGACAAATCTTTTTTTTTTTTCCATCGTTGTTTATGATTTTTCACTCATCAAGTATTTCTCAACGTGTGGTTTTCAAGAAGCAGGGTTTGATTAATGAAGTGTCAGATACAGAGGATGTCATGAGAATTTTGGCATTTATTGTTTGCAGCATTTAAATTAGCCATGGAGTTTTCAATATTCCTTATTTTTTATTTACTATATCTGTTATCCTGTTGATAGTAAATACCCTCTTATACTAAATATCAGTACATAGTAAATTTTGATATTTAGACATCTGCAGGAAGTTGATATTTATACAAAAAGTATACCAGTTATTCAGATTTGCATTTTGATGGAAATCCTTTATTTATTTATTATTTTAAAATCAAGACAGTGGAGAGTGTTGGACTACCTAAACACTAATGGTTTCAGTGACGTAGATGCTTATGTACCAGGTCTAAGGCCATCAAAACTATTTTGCATAGGGAAATTGACAGCTATAAAAACATGGCTAGAGTTACATTTTTTGCAATATCAGCAGGTCAAATAGAAGTTCAGTTGTTAATCTTTTATTTAGTAATTCCTTACTCTGGTCATCTGAAAACCTTTATACTATGTAATAGACTTCTGTATTATCATGCCTTCCATACAGAAGGCATGCCTCAATTTAACTGAGCTGGGAACAACTCCGATGAGAGCCACTAAAATAAGATGTTTCTGTGAAGGTTTTATGCCAGATTTGTGATGCAGTATTGGTATAATTAGTGGATATTGTATATATAATTTCCTTGATGTACTTATGACATATCTATGAGCTTGTTCACTCCTGTAGGGCTGTAGAGAGATTTTTCACTTCTGACACATCCCACTTGAGTGTCAATCTTGGCATTATACTTCTTATGCTAGCAGCTCTACCTACCCTTGAGTGCTTCTTGTACTAATAGAACCTGTATAAAAGGAGGGGAAGAAATAAGCATATATTTGATTTAGACTATTGGATTGTCTTTCTTTTGCATTGTATCCTTGAATAAATTAATATATCTCCCAGATAATGATGTGTCTTGCTTATTATTGAAGAACTTTTCTTTCCACACCCGTGTTAAAAATGACTTGCATGTTTTTAATGTGCTCCCTTGTTGCGATACTGTTTGTCAGAATGTGTTGTGCTGTTTGATAAGGGGTGTGCTATTCTCACAACACATGAACACTTTAGTCTAACTATGCCTTCGAAAGTGATTGTGATGCAAGAATCTGCTCCTGTATTGTGTAGAGGTATTTGGAAATCTTCCCAGTGACTTTTCAGCAAGCACTTAATGTGATTCATAATGCTCTGGGATAGAATCACAGATGTGAAAGAGACCTACTACATCATCACTTCCATTTTCATATGAGATCAGGTTATATTCCCCCAACAAAGGATGCATCGGGTATTAGACTCACGCTACATTTGCTCTCCAACAACTTTCCAAACCTGGCAGGAAAAGTATCGTCCTGAGAGTTCTGTAAAACGCATAAAAAGAGACAAGGAATCAAGGCTGCCCTGTCCCTCTATTTTAAAAATCCTATGCGGATTTTTATGTTACACTTTCAGTGACTTTTTCAATAGCCATTTGACTGTATTATCTGTACTGAGACATCAATGTAGGTGTGTAGCATGTGAGTCCTATGCGGAGCCATATCCTGGATGTATGGGTATGTCTGAAGAGGTAAAATTGCAAAGTATTTCTTTGGAACTAATTGGTATGACTTACAGCGGGGCAGGGGTGGGGAGGGAAGGGGAGAAAAAGCCCTATTTCTTAATTAATCTATCTGTTTCTCAGATACAGAGAATATATTGCAAATATAATTTTTTTTTTATTTATTGTACTACCTTTCTTTGGTCAGAATAGATCACACTGAATTCAGGCTCTGTCATCTGTGCGAAGTTGTTGCAATAAATTCAGTTCTACAACTCAAATCCTTTTTTTTTTCTCTTACTCTCTTCCCTTCTCCATCCCTCCCCTCCCTCCTCAGGCAGCCAAGGGCAGTTTCCACTTACACAGAACGTCACAGTTGTTGAAGGGGGAACAGCAAATTTGACCTGCAGGGTCGATCAAAATGATAACACCTCCCTCCAGTGGTCAAATCCAGCTCAACAGACACTGTACTTCGATGACAAGAAAGGTAAATCGTTTCCTGATCTCATGGTGCTGCATCATTTTTTCTAAGAAAGAAATGATTAAAACCATTTCCCTTTAATATTTTAATGTGAAAATATTTCCTAGGAGTATATGTTTTCAGTAATATTATATAATCTTTTTTGGAGGGGGGTTCACTGAAGTACTCTCTTGCATATAAAATTGTATTTTATTATTAAAGGAAAAGAATAATATCTGAAATTCTTATTGCAAGCTAATTTGGAAAACATTGTTGCAAAATATCTTGGAGGAGCATTTATGGGTGGTGAGAGGCTGGCAAGGGAAGAAACAGTCCATAAACCTTGTGACTTGCTTTTATTAGTGTGTATGTGTGTTTGTGTGTATACATTTTTATTTTTTTAAGATGTATGTATATAATCCCACTATTTGCTTCAAGTGTACTGCAGTTTGGTTGTTAGTGCAATACGCAGTTGCCATGGTAGGTGTTCTTAACAGCTAATAAAAATGCTTGGTTTTAGTGCCCTGATTTTTCCAATTATACCATGCACAGATTTTGTAATTTAAGTTAAAGTAAAGGGGGGGAAAGACAGGAAAATGTCCATTCCTTACAAAAAGAAGGGCATCATCACTGCAGTAGGATATATTTCTAAGACGTTTATCTTAATCTGAAATGAAAAAGCATTACATTTTACATAATGGAATGTTAACATAAAGATTACATTAGATTCCTTAAATAAATTAAAACTAAAGTTATGAGGAATAAATTCATCACTTGGCTTAAAAAATGCAAAAGCTTTGGTGTTCATTTCAGTGATACAGAAGTTCAACAGTATTTTATACTTAATTCTACTGCTTGAATTTATTCTGAAAGGTGCTACATACTCTAGAACATATTTTAACAAGTACAGTTATTCCTCTGCTTAAAATTAAAGAAGTGCTGTCCAAATGCTTTGCTGAATGGTTACAAGACTTTAAAACACCTTGTAGAACTGAAAATGCTTTGTGGATCTATGCACTTCAATAAAGTAGAGTCTAAAACCTGTCATTTTATACTTGCAGAAGCTGCAATCAAAATATGTTTTTTTGCTATTAATATAATAGCTGAATAGAATCTCTTGATGGTGTTGAAGTGGTTCCTTTCTCTTTTATCTAATTTCCTGTAGCGTGTAATCATTTGATTTGCAATTTCTTTGAAATCGTAAGTACCTTTTGAATGTAGGATTGAAGATGAGAGGTTTATAAGGTGCAAACTTTTGAGCTGAAAGTCTAGTCCTGTAACCTTTACTCATATAGACCCCTTTATTTTAGCTGTAATCATCAGTGGTTTGGGATGCGTAAATAATGTCTGCAAACTAAAAGCAGAGGGAACTTGTTTGTTGATAGAGCACATCAACACTCACAAAATCTCTAATTTCTACAATATAAGTGACGTTTTAAAGGATGCTGGGAAAGAAGTGGGAGGACTACAAATAGATTAATTTGAACTTTGTAGCCATTTTGGTGTGAATTGAATTTTCTGTGTACTTTAGCTAAATCTGTACTTTTAGAACGGATAATTGAAGTTTGTATTACTTTTTAATATAATGAATTGAAGCAACAGAATTTGAATGGCATGCAGCATAGTAAGTACTTAGAAGCAATTTATATTCCCCACAGGAAATGTGAGGAGCTGAAGTGCATAAATTTACAGGACCACACTCTTTATTGAACTTTTAGCTTGTCCCAAGACTTCGAGGAATACTTGATAGTTCATTTTACAGAGGGATTACTGTGCATCTATTAGGGAAATGTCTTGATGTGGTCAAGAAAAACTTCAGGTCCTTCAAGCAGAGATATTTAGTCTGTCTTACATTGGCAAAGCTTGCATTCTGTGTGACATTTCCAGACTTGAGTATACCAAGGGGAGTGAGCGGTGCATCCAAGACCTACATGGAAAACATTCTTCCATTTCTGAAAATGAAGTTACAGCTCTCATTGGCATTTTTTTCTGTGTGTATATGTATGTGTTCTTATAAGTAAGAAAGAGATTTCCTTTACATGCTTTTGATGCTTGCGTTATTGAGCCAAAATGGACAGAGATATTTATGGCTCTGATATCTTGGTTGTTTTCTCTGTAAGTGATGGCAAGTGCAACTGTAAAGGCTTCCTCTTTTTTTTTTTTTTTCCCCTTCCTTTCCCACTTCTCCCAGCCAGGCATACAATTTGGCTGTAAAAAGCAGCTTTCTACTAGATCCAGTCATTACATTTAATTTATTGAAAGAGCGCCTCAGCCAGAGTCTTTTCAAACCTGTCTCTTAATGTTAGCCAAAACCAACCTTCAGATCTTACTTCTCCCTTCAACACCATGAAAACTGCTGTTTAATAGCTGTGTCTCTCAAGCCCTGAAAATTCATGAAAACTGTTGAGTAGGTTTATGGTATACAATGGTGTAGGGTTAAGTTCTGTGTAGGAAACAGAGCCTTAGAAGGGAAGCACCACCAGTAGCCATTATATCCATCAGAGCTGAGTAACTCTGGATGTTACCACATTCAGAACTAAATCAAATTTGCATGTCTTTAACTTTACTTCCCTTCAGTAAGTTATTTTCTATACACATACTCGTAAGAATGACACACATAGGAATGACAGTATATTTCTTTTATGTCTGGAAGCATAAAAAACATTAAGGAAATCTTTTTATTGATTGCTCTATATTTTAATAATTGCGAGAGAGTCAGGTAGTAAAACGAAGAAAGGCAGGTAAGTATCAAAAGAGGGTCCAAACTGCAGCAGAAGATGAGGGAGATGACAGCTGTCAGCATATGGCAGAATAGGTGCCAAAAATTGAGTAAATTGTCCATGCAGTGAAAAGCCCTTTGCCGCTAGATTGTCCTTTGAGAAACTCTTTTCACGTTCACACTTCTTTCTCAAGCAAGTTGCTTCCCCTGTCTTGCAAAAACATTTTCTGACCAAAATAGAACTTGCTGTGGGCCTGGAAAAAAGAGCCTCTTGGTCACATGGAGGGAATGTCTACTTCCCAGTCCCATGCCTCTCAACAAGGGGTTTATTATTAGTCCCCATTTTATTCAAAACGGATGACATATATTATGAAAAGCATGTTCATGTCATTTACTTTCTTCTGAACTGTGATGCAATCATTGACATTGAAGTTAGGAGTCATATTCTTCCTTTTTCTCTTTTATATATTCTAAATAAGTATGGAAATGCAATGAGCTACATGCACTAATACCAAAGCTACATTGTTAAAATTATTCTTCTGGATCTCCTCACATACTGCTATGGCCACATGTTTTTAAGTACAGATTTTTCTCAGTTAGAAGGATTTTGTGGCTGGTAGAGAACACTTCCTCCCCCACCCTCCCAGCAATTTAATATTTATTTAATATTTATGAAGGAGACAGGGACTATTTTTAACTTGAGACATTTTTGGCACCTAGCCTATACACTCTTAAATGATATAGATAGAAAATGAGTAGAGTTTTGTTTCAGAAATGGCAATGCTATAAATTTAGTGAATATGAAACCGCAGTTCAGAGGTTGTTTCCAGGTCCTCATCACTTGAAGTACTTGATTTGTTTTTTGTTGTAAATTTAGGCCTAAAATGTGTTTGACTCATTGTGGTGATGGGAATCAGGGGAGGAAAGAAATCCTATTTTCCTATAAGAAAATAAGTTACAGCTTTAATTTATTAGCTAAGCAAGGTAAAACAGTTGCATCCCTCCAACTCTTATTTTGACACTAAAATATACTAAAGCTGGAACTAACTTTGTCTTTATTATTATTTTAACACACAGTAGCTAAAATATATGAAAATACAAATGTTTGATCTTGTGGATTTGGTCTAACTGATGACCTGTCTCCTTCAGCATGTTGTCTCTCTGTTGTCCTTTCTGGTACTTTTCTTCTGGTTCCTCTACTTTGTGGCTTCAAGGACACTGTGTATCAATTTGATTTTTAACTCTTCCACTTTCATTTAAAGCATAAAATCTTTACCTGAAAGTAAAAAATAAACAGTCTAGTTGCATAAATGCATAAATGGTCTTAAATTTTAATAGGCTTAAGAACCTTACCACGACCCGCCTCGGTTTCTGACCCCCCAGGCAGAATTTTAAAGATTGTGTCTTCCTGGAAAATGTGAATTCACAACTCACCCTGAGCAAGTTCAGATTCTTTGGAAACAAATGCAAATTGCGTGCTGCACATCAAACGAGTTTTTCCCTACATAATTTTCAATCAAAATGAATAATTGCCATAGAAACCTCCGTATTACTTTATGCACCCAAATACCTATAATTATAAAGCTGCCTTTGGAAGAAGCACAATGTGCAACAATATGGAACTGGCAGATATGATTTTAAATTAATATAGGTTATTTTACTTTATCTTCACTGGTGGTACTTCTTAAGGATTTTGAGTGGGCAATAAACACAGAGAGACATAGATATGAATGCAGGTATATAACAAAAACGGTGTAGCATGGAAACACAGAGATGGTTGATAAAGAGAAGACTGAAAAGAACCTTCATTCAGCTTGCCATAGCAGCCGTCTTCTCATATTCCCTTTTGGTAGGGAATATAGATACATACAGAGCAGGATATAGAGTTGTAAAGGAGATGAACGATGGCTGTTGATGTCAAAGGTGTTTAATCTCATCAATATAAAAATGTGCAATCAGACTATAAAAAGGAAGAGAAACAGTACCTGGTGTATACATACCTAACAGTTTTGCTCAGTCAGGCAAGTGCAAGTGTAGAATACCTGCTCTTCACCTTAACAGGGAAGTTTGCAGGTCTGTTGATAGAAAAACAAGTGTTGTGTTGACATTGATCACGCTAAGTTTGCCACAAACTGACATGCCAGATTTTGACGAGACATATGCCTGATGCTAATCATAGATGGGTACATGTCCCTTGTGCTTTCATCAAGTAGTAGCACTTTCATGTCGTACTAAAAAATTAGAAAGCCTGTTCCAACCTCAGGATTATTCATCCCTCAGCAGCAGAACGTGTTTCTTTAGATGACCTTTGATTTTCTACATGTAAAAGAACTTGGCATTTATGTAACTCCCTATCATCTTGAAAGCTTTCAAAGGTACTGGTGCGCTAGGCAAGGGTTATGAGAGGGCACTGAACTTGCAAAGCTCCTGAGAACTTCCCTGATAGGCATGATGCCTCAGGTGAGCTTGTGGACACGTGTTTGGGGATAGAAGCCACCCATAAGGTTCTGCATTTGCTCGCTCTCAGGAGTAGCACTATTATGTTAGAACTTGCGGGTAAGTTTAGAGACAGGACATGTCTCTAATCAAAACGTTGTGCCTTTTGGCATACTAGCTGTACTATCAACTCCATGAAAACAACTCCTAACCTTTTTCTTTCTCAATATAAAGATATTTAGAGGGAGACCCTGAAATTCGCAGTGCACAAGGTATGGGATTTTAATTACAGTGTCACATATGTCAGTTTAGAAGCAACGAAAATAACATTTCTTTTTGAAATAGAAAGGAAAGTAGGAAATACATGCTTTAGATTAGTTATACAGGCAGGGAGGCAGACAGGCTATATTGCTGGGAGGACTGAGAAGGTTAGCATTTAAGTAATGTGAAATCAAGTAGCAATGATGAATGGACTTATGTCTCTGCCTTCACACGCTCTATTACATAATTGAGTGGAGATGGTATCAGACAGTAGATGATGACCAAGCTTAACTCCATCCTACGGTACACATATAAATTAGAGATTTACTGTTACTTAGAGTTTAACAGACCCTTTCAATGAGATAATACCTTGTAGTAAACCTATGACGTAGCATGAAAGGCAATGGGAAAAATGCAAGAAAACTATACAGACAAATATTGGAGTATGACTTTGCAGCTGGAAAAGTTGGGGGGAAGGTATCCTGAGCTGAATAGCAATAGCTTGTAAATGCTTTATAACATTTGAGAGGTTTCTAGCATTTAAAGAAAAAACTGTAGGAGATAGAAATCCAGTTTTCACAGAGAGCTTTCCATGAAGATCTTTTAGAATAGTTCTTCCAAGGTCTGTAGTTAAGTTTAATTCTTTATGTCAGTCAGATCTGTTGATTTCACAATTATGCCAGACAACTCTCAGTAGATGTCTGGCCAGCTCTTATCTTTCCTTGAGGCCCATGGTATGACATATAGGGATAGATAACCTGGGTTAAGTCTTTCAGCTGCAACTTTGTTTCTTACTAATAGGTTCTTGTGCTCACTCACTCCCCTGCTGTGGGGTGGGGGAGAGAATTGGAGGGGCTAACACGAGAAAAACTTATGGATCAAGGTTAAGACAGTTTAATAAGTGAAGGAAATAGAAAAAAAAACCCAAATGATGGAAAGGCAGTCACTCACCCCCTCCTACCGATCGGCAGCAGACCAATGCCCAGCCAGTCTCTGAGCAATGCCTACTTCGGAAAAACAACTCCCAAGTTGTATTGCTGAGCACAGAGCCATATGGTCTGGAATATCCCTTTGGTCAGTTGGGGTCAGCTGTCCCGAATGTGTCCCCTCCCAAACTCCTGGCCACCCCAGCCTACTGGCTGGGGGTGCAGAATGAGAAACAGGGAAGGCCTTGACACTGTGCAAGCACTGCTCAGCAACAGCCAATGCACTGGTGTGTTATCTACACTGTTTTGGTCATGAATCCAAAACACAGCACCATACAGGCTACTATGAAGACAATTAATTCCATCCCAACCAGTACACCTTACCTCTGAGCCAGGGGTAGAAAATGAGCTTAAATGATTTTGGTTAGTAGTTCCTTAGTGCTCGGAGGAAAAAAAGAAGTTGTCTTAGAGCTTTTGAGATCAAGAAGTGTCTCTCTTGATTCTTAAAAACCAAGGTTTCAAAAACAGGTTGCCGCTTTTGAAAGCCGGAATGCTTGTGTTCATGCATCTTAAAAAAGATAATGTGATAAAAGAGAACAGGAGTCTGTTAAAATATCTTGACAGTTATTGTCTGTATGAATATGAAAATTACATTTTAAAAATGTATTACAATGCATTAGAATATTATTTCATTGCAATAAATTAGTAGAACTACTCCCACTTACAGCATTTATTTTTTCATTTCTTAGCAGTATTAAGGGAGTAAATGAGCATATTGCAGAGATGGTTAGAAAGTGTAGGAGTTTGCATTATATTGTGCTGAAGTGTGGGTACGTGCAGAAATTAAGTTTGCCAGCACTCAAGCTAAATGGAGAATGAAGCTGATACATTGGAATATGATGAAGTGAAGCAGTAGTTGCAATGACACTGCTAAGATCACTCTGTTATGAAGTTTCATGATACTGAGGCTGGTGGCTATTTTTGTTCTAAATGGCAAAGAATCTTCTAAGGAGTGAGAAATCTTTTGAGGGGAGGTGGAGGCAAAGTTCAAACAAAAGGTAGAAAGAGAAATTTCATATACCTGGCCTCTCTGCACTAGTTGTTTGCGTGGATGAGCAAAACTTCCTGGGGTTTCTGAAGAAAATGGACCTATTACATTAAATTCTGAACCCATGGTTTTCTTTCAGACAACTCTTAGAGTAAATGATAGCGAGGAACAATTTGAGTGCAGAGAAGGGCAAGTGGGAGAATACATTCACGATGATAGGTGATAGATCCAGGAGCAGTAGAGCTCAACGTTGTACATCATAAGGAACATGAAGGTAGGCAGAAAAAGACATTTTGTTTTTAATCAGGAACTCGGTGAACAGTGTTCCTTATAGAAAGTGAAGGGTGTTTTTTTGAAGAAACTAGGTGACAGGCAAGAGTGCTTATTGTTATATCACAGCATATTCAGTACAGTAGAGTCATGGGGATAAGAGAATTACCAGACAGACAAGAACGTGAATGTTTTTTCATATAAGTGATTGTTAGATCCAAGAAAACTTAACTTTGGAGAATAGAAAGAACTGACTTTGCAAAGAATAGGTGATATTTGCAGGACTGGTGAAAATTATGCTTCTAAAAGGAAAACAGCAGCAGCAGAAAAAGTTTAAGTGCAAATATTTACAAACGGCATATCAGATTATAAAGAAATAGACAGTGCTTTTGGTTAAAAACCTAAAAATATTTATCATTAAAAGGGAAAGACAGTCACGGAACGTTCAGAAATTCCCAGGACAGAAAGATGTGATATACTGCACGTAGAAATATGAAAAAAAATCCACACCACAAGTCCAGTCATGACTTTGCATCTGGATGGCAAACGAGAAACCCCTGAAAAATGAGAATATCTGCATGGCACAGTGCCATGAAGAGACAACTGAGGTGGCACTTAAGCTAGCTAAGATGTTGCTGGCAGGTCTGTCCAGCTTCCACAAGGTTTCTCCAAGCAAATTAGGTCAGCTAAAAAGAACCTTTTTAGCTTGGCTTATAAACATGGATGTAGCTTAACACATTTAAAATCCAAGTTTCTACAACACGCTGACTAGTGATACTGGAAACAATCAATCAAAAGCTGACTTTGAAACAGAAACTGAAATTGAATGCAATATAATCACAGCAGTCCTAGACTAACAGCAGGTGGTACAGTCACTACCATTCCAGCTGCTTTTAGAAGGGTTAACACAGAGATTAACTGTCAGTCAGTAAATGCTGGAGGAATAAAACCATAGCAGGTCAAGGAGAAATGTAGCCCACAAGAGTGATTCAACAACATATTTTTAGAGACTTACCCAACTGGATGGAAAGCAACTCCAGAGGATATGACTGAGGGACAGTGACTGCTATGTAGGAAAATAGTAAAGGAATAGGAAAAGCCTCTTCTATCAGCATGATACAGAATTCCCGGTCTGGATTAACTAGACCTGTGACAACTGGATTCCAAACCCCACCCAGAAGCTGGTTTGATAACATAGTTGTACCTGTGGACTTCAGCCCTCTGCCTTCTGAAATTACAGCTTCTCTGAGAAGATGGAGGCTTGCCAGATTGTGTGAGCATTTCCACATTACTCAGTCAAACATGATAGAGAAGTCCCAAAGCTACCTGTAATCCAAGATGGCAAGTCCCCACGATGTATTAGCAGGGTTTAAGAGTTTATTGGCTAGGGGAGATAAATTCTCTCTGAGTTAGAGCTAACTGGCATACAGTGAGTGTGAATGTCTCTGCAGCATGCTTTCCTTCTCTTCTATTTTCACGCTTAGCAAGGGTGAAGACAGCTTAGGTCTTTTTTCACTGGTAGCGTGGATTTGCTTCTCTTTAACCTAAAAATGGAGAAGAAACTACTAAAGGCTCACTTTCAGCTGCTCTGTATACCACAGGAAGACTTAATGGTAAAAGACTGGACTTCTTAATGTTTAAAGTCTACAGTAAAGCAGAATACCATTTCTCTTTTAAATAGTTACCCTAAAAAAGTAAGGCCTTGTTGACTGGCACCATGTGATATAAAGGAATGAGATGAGAAATCCTACTTTTGTTTAGGATCAAGAGCTGATTGTAAAAAAAAAAAAAAAAAAAAAAAAAAAGTATAGTATGTCTACTGAAGCAAATTTGTAAAAGATGTGTACTAAATCTAACTGAAATTTTTAATACCTCCCATATATTATAGTCACACCTTACCATGTGAACAGAAATCCTGCTATATCACCAAAATTAGAATACCTTATTTAAATTTCCATTGGCAGTGGGAAACAAATTAAAGACAAATTGTACCAGATAACAGATATCAGATAACATCAGATGTTATGAAGCCAATACAAAAGCTAGATGATTAGTTTATAGGAGGATCGCATTATTAAGGTCAGGCAAGCTGAGGATTCTAATATATCCAAAGATTTAAATAAAGCCAGTAAGTGTACACTTCCATAGTGCCTGGACCTAAAAATATTACTATTTTCAATTTTTGAGGTGGAAGTGAAGGATCTACCATTATTAGAAGTGCTCATCTCTCCAAACCATTTCTGGTAGAAACTTTTTTAAGGAGCTTCCCTTCACGATTGTTTCAGCACAGAAAGTGTAACAAATCGTCATGTCCTGGATCTTTAAGGATCTGTGTGCAGAAAAGTAATTGTTGATGAGCTGCTGATACGGGGTGAAAATCCTCAATAACTCAGTGAGAGACTGTGTGATGTTCTGCTGTGAGCCAAAGAAAATAACTTTAAATTGAACAGAAAGGAGAACTGAATCAACCTGAATGAGATTACTTTCAGAGGTATGTACTCTGAGTAAAAGGAGCTTGAGGAAGCACAAAACCCAAAAGGCAATTGTGCAAATGGAGAAGAAAAAAACCCCAACAAACCAGTAGCACACAGAGAGTTCAAGGCATGTTAACAGATGTTAAAAAAAAAAAATTAAAACCCCACGCCTCTAACCCCTAATCCACAGGAACTGACTGATAATTATTGTTATCTATATATTAATTGTCAAATATTAGTGAGTTTTCAGAATGCTGCTTAAAGAATATAAAATAATTACAAGACTGCGAAGAAAAATAAAGCTCCTGAAATTTAAAATAAAACCAAGATGTAAGTTAAGTGTATGGACTCTAACAGAAGTATTTTTGAAAGAAAAAGGCAGATGTGAATTTCCATTATGGAGTCTGAGAAGCAGAAAAGCATTTTTTGTATGTGGCAGCTGTATTAAGACTGGGGCTGCATCCCAAATGCCTTGCAGTTCAGTGAGATATGGACAAACTGTTGGAATAACCATTATCTTTTCCTTCCTTGAACCTCAACATAGCTTTTGAAGCAAAGGCCCATTGATCAGTCTGATCAAACATTTTAAATGTAACTTGTCACAAGCTATTATTGTTTTATTCCTATCTGTAGCTTTATTGTCCAGTAGCAGCCTAAGAGAATAATACCATGCAACTACACTGACAGCTCAAATGTATGTTAAATGGAAGCAAAACCAACTTAAACAGAATTTCTCGTTATCTAAAATAACATTTAGAGGAAAAAACACAATGCCATCTTACTAGATCATTCTTCCCATATAGATAATCTGGTTGTGGTTCAGTTTACGCCAGTGAACAAAAGCTTGGTTTATAAAATGTGCATCGCAATGTACAATCTTACCACAAGTGTATTTATTTTTCTTCATACAGGGCATATTTTCCCTTCTGATATTCTTCAGATTTTTTTAGTCAATTTTGCAGCCGAAAAATAAAGTGCGCATCATCTGTATTTTTTCCCATTTTGAATGAAATTATCATGTATCTCAGTGCAAATCCCATCATTTCTATTTTAATACCATGGTTGTGCTGCTTACTAACACAGAATAAAAAAACTGAATTGAACCATGTTGAATGAATATGCCAAACTTGATCAGACTTGCATGAAACTATATGTAATATGGGTAAGTATTACACAGAACTCGTACTTATAATACTTGTAAATAGTACAAATAAGTGCAGACAAGACTTAAAATCTGCCTTATGCAAAGGAAGAAAAAATTCCAATGACTTGCAAAGCAATTAATGGCATATGATTGTGGGGATAGAATAGTACCCTTAAATCCTTCTCAGTTACAGACAGAATAACTTGTAACAGCCACTAAAACAGTAGAAAATGAACAGTTGCACTGTTTATACTAGAATCAGTTGGTTTTGCTTGCTGTTTGAGCAATTGAGTGGTGAGCAAACTTAAAAATTGTTATTATATTAAAAATAAATATGAATAATTCAGTCTCTTAATTGTCAAAGGTTGCTAAGGAGAATCACAGAACAGTCGCATTCCATTTCTTTTAACAGCATGATAGAAAGTTTTTGTACACAATTAATGCAATGATTATCTGAAAATGAGGGATAGAGTCTGAGAAGTAAAGAATTGCCTCTGTTGGGTTGAACCATGGGGAATTTCTGGAAGATTTACAATTGTATTGGCTCATTGCTTAATCAGATGGCAGAAAGATGTTCTCAGTGTGTATTCCTTTCTTTAACGAAAGAGGCGATTAACCCATGCCAAACGCTATCTTTAAAGACTTTTTTCTCCAACTACCTAGCAAAATTTTATTTAATCCCTATTTTCGTACGCTACAGATGCACAGTATGTTCTGCTGATGTACTTGATAAAAGACATTTTTGATAATTTTTGATTTTTGAAGAATAAATGTTTATCATAGTCACATCTTGTGAGAAAACCAAAAGAGGCATGAAGACGGTGTAAGGACTCCAGCAGCTGAGCTCTTGGCAAGTCTAAAAGCAACACTTTAAATGTTGCTGTCTCCAGTTGTCTGTCCTGCTCCACTGCCAGATGTTAATTAAAGGCATTATGAAAGCAGCAGCAGAAGGGAATTTGCTCTTTGCCTGTATAGGAAAATTTGCAGCTGGTTTCCTTCTGATTCTGTTCCTTTGTTCTGATTCTGTTATGGGAGTGGTAATTGCTAGTACTGGGAATAGAGTCCGAGACTGTTTCTTAAACCACCATTGCTAATTCTATCAAAGCACTTACTCCACAACTCTTAGACTGCTATAGAATAACTCTCCTCTGCAATCCTCTGGTCTGCTTGTGAACTCTCCTGACAGTTCTGATCCACTGGAAAAGTAGAAATGTCAACTTAAAAAGTCAGACTTGTATCTGCATTAGTCAAAGCTTTCTTAGCAACTGACTCACACATACGGGATTTTCTCCCTGTGCAGATAAGCCAGGACTGTGAATGGGTGTTTTTCCAGACCTGTTGAAGGCTTCAGTTTCCCCTTATTAACATTAAAAAAAATTGCTTATCATGGTTTTTTTTTGCAATGCACAGCACTTTGATGCTACCTGGTCAATTTTTTGCGTTTCATATGGCTGTCTTCCTGCAGATGAGCATCTGTTAGACTGGGGCTGGGGGGGAGCTGTGGAAGGGAGGGCTTATTCTTTCTTTCTTTGTTGCAGTGTCCAATTTCATACTGGAATTGTTCTTGCACTCACTAAGGATCACCTTAGAGCTGAGGCAAGTAGAAGCCTTGAAATCATGCAAGCTGCCGTCCCTCTGAGTCAGGAGGCTGAGCACAAGCAGTGGTGTTCTCTTTACAATACCTGTGTCAGCCTCTATTCTCTAGTTCTTAGTAAAGCATTTGAGATATTTCATGGGTTCCAGGTCCTTGTAGCTGCCAAGGATCCTCCTTATGTGTTTTGCAGGTAAATTCGTTGCTCACCAGTCATAGTACAAATTATGATATAAACAAAATATCAAGGCTTCAGGTGAATGACACATGCCTGATCTTTCACCCTGAATTAACATCTGTAAAAGGCTGTGAAAAGGGAACTCCTTTCACAGTGAAGAACAGAAAATAATTGAAAAAAAGTACCAGACTACTGTACCCTCACCTTCTGTAACAGGCATCCTTAGTCATCAAGACGTCTTTCAAGCATAGCTGTGTATTCATGATCTGCAAGCTTCTTTATTGAAGTTGTTGAGCATTAATAAGGAAAACTTCATTTCTTTTTTAAAGCTATCCTACTTCAGAACTTAACTGGAATGAGATCTGGACTTGCTATTTTGAAGGAAATATCACCATTTTAATATTCTTCTTTTCAGAATGCAACATCCAGTATCTAACTTGATTTAGGAGGGGGGAAACTGCCTGGTGTAAACAAAAAACTTTTCTTAAAATTTTAAATAAAATGTTTATTTCAGTTCAGCTTTATATATATAAAATGGAAACTTGTTCTAAAATGAAAATACTCCATTTCCATCCTATCACTACAATTAATTTTTCTTTTAAAATAGAAAGTAGAAAATGAGGCATTGGCATTACTACATAAATTAATTAGTGTATTTTTCAATGAATAATATACTTTTGTCAACGTGTTTTTTTACTAGTTTTGATTAGAACACCTCAGTCCATCTGCGCAGATTACTGATAAAGCATCATTCATTTTTTTGGTCTCTATTCACTGGCTTCAAATTGAAAACTAAATTTAACATAGGGTTTGGTTTTATCGCCTTACTTCATGTATTCATGACAGGTGTGGTATGTTGGAGCAGTGGCAAGGTCCACTTCAAGAATCAAGTTCATATATGTAAGAGTTGACCTAAAACTCTGAATTTCAATCCTTTGGGAAATTGGAGCAAGGCATGAACCTTGGCACCACAGAACAAAATGCCACCAGAACAACCTGTTTCTTAGAATGGCTCTTCCTCGTAAGCATTACCTTACTATGAGAGCAACATCCAGTTCTTGCAGAGGGGACATGAAGCTGCTGGGTTTGAGAGCTGCGAGCTCAGTTCCCTGCTCCGTCTCAGATCCGTTGAGGGCTAGGGCACACCTGTGAATGCCTGTCTGTAGATGGTGAAGGGATAGCATTACAAGGTGATGTGTTGCTAAATAGCATTACTTTGTGTTGTGAAAAGGTCTGACAGTCGTATAGCTGGACCATTTCAGATTCCTTTTGTGTAATTTTCTGGTGGGATTCATTCCTAGTAGAAACAGAAGCAGGAAAGATGGCTGCTGCTTCTTCACTGGGGCATCTTAAGGTTTTTTCTGCTTATTTTCAGAAAGAAAGCAGCACCAATAGGGACAAAGAAAGGTACATTTTACAAGTCCTTTAACCATTCATTTCCTTGCTCATTAAAAATTAGGTCTTTGGTCACATCTGTGCTCTAAAATAGGAGGGTAAAAAACCAAGATGTATCTTTGTTTTGATGCCCTGCTCTTTTGCTGAACCCTTCTACTCCTAACTCCTGAGGAAATTAAAACTATGATATAAAACATGTTGTGGCTTTGTGTAAAATAGCTCACTTCCATAATGTTAGACTTTCAAAATCCAGCCTGGTTTGAGTATTGAAGTTACCAAGGAGCTGCATACTTTTACCCATTTATAGATGGAAGTGTGCTAAGCAGAAAGATGTATTTTACCCAGTCATGCAAACTACGTCCTCGCTTCATTACTCACATTATTCTCTGTCTGACTGTATTCCAGTCAAGGTGATGTAAGAAGAGTTCATTCCAAACATATTTCTTTCTGTTCTGTCTCTGCTACTCGAGCTGGAGTTCATCACCACAGGATGATGCAGTGCCACATCAACACACAATGCCGAGTCTCCCAATGACAGTCATAAACGCTTTCCTATCATGTTATGTTTGAACCACTTCTTTTGAGAGCCTATAGAGGAATTCAGACAAGCTAATGCAACTCAGGTCAGCTTGTGCTATTTCCCAGATTTTTAAGCCTGGATGAGCTTGGACTCATTCTCCAGATCGATATGTCCTAAAGTGTATATCATTACTTTTTCAAAAATGAGAGGATTTACTGTCCAAAAAATGTCAGCCTTTCTGCTGAAGAATTTAAGAGGTGCAGTTCATCTGTGTTTAACAAAATGTGCTGGCAATGATGTTGTCAATTTGTAATGAAGCAAGTTAAGGGGTCTGTATATAATCTATCAGTGTATTGAAGCTTCCCGAGAGGATAGTTTTCACACTGGTCAGTAATAAACCCATTTTGCTGAAAAAAGTCACATCCCTATTAATATAGATTATCTCTTTCAGATTGTGACAGAATCTTCCTCTTTCTTCTAAGACAGTCATATAGCCTACATATATGTTTATGTTCTCAAACATGGGAGAGAGTAGCGAAGGAAAAGAGCAAATGGCAGTGATATGAAAATGTCCTTATTCATTTTTATGTGCTTTGTAGCAATTTTGAACAAATATATTCAGGGAGTCATATTTTGTAGCAAGTTCCCATTTCTTCTTCTAACTACCAACAATAAACAGATTTTTTTTTAAGTCAAGCTGATCAAGGCACAGTAGATCATAGTCGTCCTTCAAGATGTAACAGAGGCAATAAGGATTAATTTCTTATTTTAAAATGTGGAAATTACTCTCCTTGTCTGAGAGCAGTATGTCACTCAACAATCCCCCCATTACCACCATTTAACTTATGATAAAAAGGGCCTTGCATCTCACTACACGGGCATGACATGAAGGAGACCTATTAGTAAAGATTTAATAGGCCTGGAATAGAGGGTAATAGAAATTGAATTGGTGTAATTTATGTTGTACTGGCAACAATACGATCTGAGAATCTTCAAAGGTTTTGCCTTCTGTGGTGGTTCGAAATGAACAGGTATTTTCAAGTCATGTTCCTGCAAGGTGTGTACTGTCAGTGTGGATTTTGCAGACTTGTTCTGGAGTTTTGTGAGTGTGTGTATTTAATCTGAAATGTTGGAAGAAAGATCATTTTTAGCTAGGATTCCTAGTGAATGGTAGCAGATATGATTGCACCCACGGTTAAGTCATGATCTTTTCTTCCAAATGCTCCTTCATGAATATTTGAATCTGTTGTCCAGTTCCAACCTATTTGAAAGAAATTGTGAGTATCAAATATGTATAAATTCATGGCTATTAGGAGTAGGAGAAAAAGTGATCTAAATTTATCCTGCTACTGTGAGAAAGGCAGGTAGAATTTTGTTCTTCTCCACTTGAAGAGGCAGAAACTGACCAGGCAGCTGAGGTAGAAGACTGAGGCAGGTAGTCAATTCAAGCAGAGCTCCAGACTGGAAGGGTAAGTCCCATTTGTTTCTTACCCAGCAGGGAAGGATGGAGAAGGAAGCTTAGAATTTTTGTAAAAGGGGCAAATTAATTACTGTGGTATAAACAGGATGGGTATAACTTCTTGGGAGTTCAGGTTTCAGTAGCTCTTTGCTGAACAACTAAAAAATCATGAATAGCTGGCACTTTAAAAACTTTCTGTGTGTTCAAGAAACAAAATTATAACAGATTGAACTCCAGGCTCAGTTCTAAGTATAAATACATACCAACGGTTGCCTAACAGGCAGGTTTTGTCCATAACAGGCCAAATCATGACCTGGCGCAGCAGAAACAGCGCTGTCCACTTCAGTAACATTAACTTGCTTACGTAAGGAGTTAATTTGGCCCCGCAATTCTAGGTCTAATGAAGTTCCGCACCAGGCTGCAGAAGTCTATAATACACAAACATGAAAATGCTCTCTTTACTGGAGCTCGACTGGAATTTTATTGCTCTGCTGTTGAAGTGAACACAAGCAAGTGCCCACTGCAAGCCAGTGTTTATTCCGCAGGTAAAAAGGAGTTTAAAATCTTGACTCGCTATAAAGAAGACAAAATGAAGAAGAAAACTTTTCGTTCAGAAATTTTAAGTGATTTCTGAACAGACTAGGAAAAAATGATCCATTAAATATCCATGTTAATGATGTAAACTGTCTCTGCAAGGAAAATGGGTATTTTGACCATGTAAGGATGAGCATTTTTATAAAAAAAAAGTAGAGCTGAAAGATTGTGCAAGTAATGAGGATCTCTCCAAATGCTAAAAATTTCTTGGGGGTAAAAAAGCAGTAAAGAAGAAAATCAACACCATTAAACAGACTAACTTAATATTTTATGCTTAAAAACAATGCCAGTTTTATGAAAAAGTGGAGTAATGTGACATGGAAATCTTCCTTAGGCATGTCAGCAATACCAGATTGCAGCTCTTTGGAACTGAATAATGGGCTTCAGCAGTCATTTTTTGATATACTGTACACCAGAGACAGGTAGGGTTTTTTATTAGAACAGGAAGTGGAACTTAAAAGCATTAAAATGAATTATGGAAAACTCCTCAGCTGAGGAAATTGCCTTTGTGAGATTAAAATAACAACAAAAAAAAATCTGATGCTTTGCTTGGCATCTCTGCTACATTTGGCTATGGTATAATGTTATATAAGATAGACTTTTATTTGTTCAGTGAATGAAAGGAAGCCTTGTGATGGTGATTTAGTAGGATGATGATAATGTTGGAGATTTACTGGGAAGAATTCCCCGAATTGGTTTTAAACCATGATTCCAGAATAAAGGTGCTGGAAGTTGAGTATTTTGGATGAGATTCACTTAACTGGGACTCTGACTGTGACCTTTCTGACAAGAGTTACAAGATGGATTTTTAGTTAAACAGTAAGCTTTTAATGTACTTTAGAATCTTTTGACAAAAAGTACTTACATGTTCGTTTTCATTATGCCCCTTGTGAACATCTACTTTTGTCTGAATTATTTTTATAAATCAAAGACCATGATATAAAAGATGTACAATTACATAAGGGAAATAGAAGTGCCTTATGCTCACTGCAGACAGAACCACTTCACTATTTACCACCAAGACTTTCTATAAGAAGAATTTCTGGCAGTTGGCAATACTTTACGTGGTGCTTGACATCAGGAATTGAGTTTTCCATCCTAATCCTAAACCAAATGGACTTCTAGATGTTAATTACTTGCCCAAGGTGCTGAGGCAATGAGTTTCAAAGCTAGGATGGAAACACCAGGAGTCTCTAGCTTGTAAGTACCCTGTTAGACAAGGTATTCTCCTAAATGTCAAATATTAGTTTATAGAAGTAACTGATATAACAAGAATAGTCCATTGTTTTTGGCTGATGAGTCATATTTGTTTATATGCAAGACCTAGGAATTACTTGCAAAGTTTCTGTGTTAAGACCCTTTTTTTCACAGGCAGTTTAACACAGCATGTCAGTCCTTTTGTCTTTTGAGGTAATGACTTGAATCTTATTCTGTAAGTGTCACCCGGAGAATAATTATCTTTGCGTTGCTATTCAAAAACAGAGTTTGGTTGATTTCTTTTAACTTGACAGCCATGTTTCTTTGGTTCAATAAATGTTATCAGGCATTCTTTGGCTGCTCCTATTGCATCAACTTTAATTAGTTTTTGATTGCTGTTAATTTCACAGCTTTTTCTCCTTAATAAATTGCATAAAAAATGCTTTAGTTTTTTGTTGCATCAAGTTTAATTAGTTTTGTGCTTTGCTTACTCTATTTCGCTTGCTCTTTTTAAAGAAACTCCCCCACAGCTTCTTCCTCTGAATATACCTCTGAGTCACTGATTCTGATGATGATGATTAAAGGAGTTTATAGAACCTCTGATCATTGAACCTGTCTCTCTGCAGAACTGTGAGAGTGCTCCTGTCTCACCAGGCTACACTAGTGAATGTGGTGCATGATAGAAAGGTCACCAATGGGCTTTGCATAATGGTGCAATTTACAGTGCATTTTTACAGTACATCAGGAGCAGAATTCTTCGATTCTGATCTAAAGAAAGACATGCCTCAAACTTTAAGTGCAGCATTTCTTCTAAGCAACTCGGAACAAAAGCAATGTCATCAAAATGAAAATCTGTTTCCTTGGTAGGGTAATGTGCAAATGAACTGCTTAGCTAGCTTGTGAAAGTGGTAGGCCCGCGCCATTATTCTTTAAGTGTAATCAGGCACTTGTAGAAGGCCACGTTTTGTGGGGAGAGTGATAGGACTCTATGAGAACCACCAATTCCTACCCTAACGATCTAGTCCTAAGTAACTTAAGTTCAAATGCATAGACTTGGAATTAGATGCTTGGCATTCTCTAGCTTTCCTTTCACTACTTTACCTATAAAGTTTGGTTCTTTCCAAACTCCATTTCACCCACTGTATGGTGGAAAGATGTCTTTTTAATCTCACTTCTGGCATCATCTGGAAGTCTCTGTACTCCTTGTTACTCTCTTCAGTTTTGCATGGCTTCACTGAAGATTTCTGTTGAACTCAAGATTTTGAGTAATGAGTGTCACAAAGGTACTCGAATAACATCAGGAGGTGAGATTTCAGTACGCTGCTTCTCTCTGGAGAATAAGGTGGGGATTTCAAAGAGACAAAGGAGGCAGAAGCCATATCTGGTATGCTGGTTAAACCACGACGTCTGGGAAAAGAACTGAAGAATGAAGAAGGAACATAGATGGCTTCAAAGGAGCTCAGACAAATTTCTAAAAGAACACTACAGGACAGGAAAAGAGATTGTCTTAATTCACTTTCAAGTACTTCAGGTTTCAGCAGCAGAATGACTTCTCAGTAAGATACCGTGGGGGTAGAAACTGGGTCAGGAAAACTGGTAATTACAGAAAAAGAATTTTATGCTTAAGGCACTCTGTTAGGATTTGTGAAATGTGGTTTTAATTTCTCTTTCAGTCAAAGGCTTCTTATGTAACCTTCTGTAAATAAGATGGAGTATCATTTTCAAAAATACCTGGGTACTGGGAGGCGAGAGACATCTAAGCAAGTTAAATGTTTAAGAAAGACTTAAGCAAGACCGCAAAATAGTATTTAATGAATTTTAGATGTCTAGAATTGGATAGGGGCACACCTTTTTTACTGGAAAGCTCACAAGATGGGTACATTTCTACTTCTGCTCATGTCCTGAGCTACCTCAGCTAGAGCAGCTAAGCCCTACCAGTATCCAAGGCAAGGTTTAAGTTTTCAGAGTAACCAGTCTCTCTCTCTCTCATAAGCAAACAAGATCCTTGCAAGAGGTATTCATATCTCACCCGTTTTTTGTTTTAATGGAGGCAATGGTAGTGTTTAGCCACATTTCTGTAACATTTCCCTTATTCAAACATTGAATCAGCATTAAAAAAAAATCCTACCTCAGTGACTTAATATTCAATGCCATTTTCAGTCTAAAAGACTCCAAATTTACCTTTTTAATTTCTCAGATAAGATTCTTGACCATCAGGTAAAAGCTGGTGAGGGCTTTGATCACTTCTTTAAGAAAAAGTATATTGTCCGTTTTCAGTAACAAGTTCTCTTGCATCTGTCCCTCATAAAATTGTGGTCCAGAGAGAATGAATGTTCAGGGTTTTTTCATAAGCTTTTATGTGTTTTCAGCATGGGGGTGGGGATTAGATAAGATGTTTCGGGACCCCTACCTCTCTGGATGTCTAGGGAGACAGTCTTCAGTTGTGGTTTCCATTTTGGCAAATAAGCACTTTGGAAACATGGCCATCAATCTTTCTCAGCGTCTGTATGCTGCCTTTGGCTTGGAGGATCTCTCTTCTTTGCCTTATATACTTATTACACCTTTGAGGGCAGGGTGTCCTCCTCTTTGTTAGCATACAGTGACTCTAAATTAAAGATGTGGTTTTAGGTATTTGTGTAACAACCAGAGCAAGTAGTAATTGTTATTTTCCTAGCAGCAGGCTTTGAGGCCACTTTGCTTTATTCAAGTGGAAAGTGTGTAGTATATTGAATAAGCTGTAGAAAACTTAATAATATTGGTTTGCTTCCCTATCAAGGTTCTTTCAGAGTTTCTGTAGCTAGAGTCAGAAAAGATACATTCTTTATTCCACATATGAAGCTTTACAAATAATCTTTTTTTCCTGTGAATTTATGAGTTTCCATCATAGTCTTTTCCTTAGCAACACCACGTATAAAATTATTGCCAATGTTTCAGATTGCTGACTTATTCTGAACAATACCTACCTTTTCCTAAGAGCCAATATTTAAAGTGTAGAACCGCTATTCTGGAAGTCATACTATTACCATAAAATTTAGTTAGCTTCTTGTAGCTTCCAGAGTCCAAGAGCATTTTGTAACAGACATGTGTCTTAGAAATGAATGGATTGTTCACGGTAGCTTTCAGTATACGTCTAGCAACACTCCTATGAATCAACTGAGGAAGTAATCAGGTGTGTGGGAGTGACCTCCACAGTGCTTGATAGCAGTGTAGGTTCTTCCAGAGTTAGCTGACAAGTAACTGTAGGAAAATGTTGACAATAAATCTTTAAATAACAGAGAAAAAAGTAAAAAAAAAAAAAAAAAAGAGCATGATGTACTCTGTGTTTACAGTTCCTTCTCAGAATTCTAATTGCAGGTTTCTAGCTCCTAATGTGTCCTGATGCCCCATAGGCGTTGCTTAACGACTGTTTCTCTATCACAGCCGTTTTGAAATGTGATCACTTTCCATCAGTAGGATTTCCAGGCTCAGTCATGGCACTTTTCACTTGCTTTCTACTTTTTTCCCCTTCCTTGTTAAATGGGTTCAATGGCCCTGTGACGAGACACAGCATGCTGACTTTTTCTTGCTGTGTGTTGCACAAATTCTCTTTTGTTAATGAAATTGAGTAAATAATTTGTAGCAATTTTAATGCAGCAGTTTGATAAAGTTATTAACTACAATGCTTCCTGTAAATTTGCAATGTATGTTAAAGGTCACAGCTGCTTGCATATCAGAGATTTTTCTTCTTTATATACATATTGGACCAGTGTTCCCTTTTCCAAAGGCACTGTAAATTTGACTATAAGAAAATATTTTCCCAAGGCAAGAAGAAATTTGCAGGTTACATGCAAGGGAACTAGTTATGGGATGAACTGCTGTTTGATGGAAACAAATAAAGCAGTAGTTGAGTACTCAAGGTGTATATTTTATAATTGGGGATTATTATTTATGGTGTTTTCCCCAAAAAACAGACGGGGTGAAAAGTAGGAAGGCAGTAGGCTAGGGAGTTTTCTTGTTTGGATTACTTGAAAGTTGTACATGCAGATACAAAATTCTTTGATCTACTGTTCTACTTTGGGAAAAATATATTTAGGGGTTTGGGAATAGTTGGTTCAAGAGTACAAGTAGTTGTCTTGACCTTCAACTTATGTCAAATCAGCTCAATGCAGTACAGACAAGATAACAAATGAAATCTCGTGTGTTCCACATATTTGGTAGCCAGCACGAGGGTATGTCTAGATTGTGGTACACCCACCCTATTCTCAGTCAGGGTCTTTATTAGTGTCCCCCACTAGTTAAAATGTGGGAGTGTTCCTAAAATATAAGGCAAGCCCAAAGCCTGCCTGCCTACCCTCTTACAGCCATAGGCCTGTATGGAACAAGTAGTCCCTGTGCTAAGGGACAGAGTGACAGCGAGCTGTTGCTTCCTTCCGTCTCTAGGATTCCTCCAAAGCTTTGTGCTTGGGGCCAGTTATGTTGAAGGTTAAATAAATCTGGATTGCAGTGCAAGCTCAGGCCTGCCTTTAGATTGTGGTATAGATATATGTTGTAGTCGTTAATAATTGCAATGAGTACAAGTATAAAAAAAGAAGGTAGGTAGCACCTGAAGCATAGCATGACAACTGATGTCAGAGGACCATTCTCTTCAGCTTCTATGCAACTGTGGTTCCTCTTCCAGTGGCAGCGGCAGTAGGTGGATAAGCTTGGACATAGTTAGCTCTGTTTGACATGTCTTTCATCCCACTCTTGTTAATTGATTAATATTGTAGAATCCAGCAACATACTATATCTAGAAGGAATCAGACTGCTGTCTTGTCTGACAAGTAACGTACAACTATAATAAGTGATACACTAAAATATACAGCAATCTATGCATTGCTTTAAAACATAGTGTGGAGACATCTTTTTGTTTCCTCAGTATCCAGTACAGTTAAAACACTGCTTAGATAAAACTAAATAAAATATCATTCTTCACAAACACTTAAAATTGCTATCTCTGAAATACAAAACCATAAATTAAAAACCTAGCTTTGTGGTATTTTAATACTAAACTTTTCATATTGTCTGGCCAACACTACTTTTAAAGGCTTTCATGTGAAGCTTTGCACTGAGCACTCAATTCCAACAACTCACCATTAACTAATGATAAAAGGCAGGAAGAGAGTAAGTAATGCTTATTATATAATTTCAGATGTGCTTTTGAAAGAGCTCCTTAGTAGTTGGTTTTCTAGGTTTTTTCCAGCATGCTTTTGAGATGAGTAATAACTTGAGATAAGAATTACTCAAATAAACTGTAACTACAGTAGCAAAAGTATTTACACAAACAAAGATGTGCTGATTTTCCTGAAGGCTGTTTCTGGGGATTATAGTGGCATACTTTTTTACTTTGACCGGTCATAATGTCAGGAGTTCCCCCCCCCCTCCACTTCTAAGTCTTAGCATTACACACATTTCTTGTACAAACAGGATCAGAAAGGTTTTCTTGGTTTTTATTTGTAATGGAAAGTTTAGCCTTTTTTATTACTTTTACTGTTGACTCTTGATGTGTTCTTGTCTCTGCAAATACTGCTGAAATAGCTGTTGTCATCCATTCTTTGATACGTTGTGGCTGGACAGGTGCTTTAGGGTCAAATGATAGTTCATTCAGCCAAAACTCTGGTAGCAGCAATTGCCAGCCTCAGGGCAGTTCTTGCAGTTTAGATTTTCAGGGGTGCAATCTGTGATTACTTGTAGTTCTTAGACTTTCACCAAACATCAATGCTACAGTGCTGCTCTTTGTTAAAAGCAAAAAAAAAAAAAAAAAAAAAAAAGAAGAAAGACAAAAAATATTTTAAAAAGCTCTGGTGGTATCCTTCATCTAAACCAGTACATGTTAGCTGTTAGCTATGTGCTCAGGGATGCAGAGTGTAAAGGAAATGCGTAAATGCTCATACTCCATGGTGTTTCATGGATGAGTTTGATATGGTATGATGTAGCTATGTCCATGGTCAGGAACTGATTAAACTTCAGTGACTTCCAAGATGTCAGGGTTCTGTGCGGACACAAACACCTGGTATTTTCAGCTGCTGTTTTTGGGTTCATTCATGGGATCTCTAGAAAGTTAGTCCATAGGAGATGACAGTTCAGTAAACTCAAACATGTGTTGTGTGTCTCCTTCTTATGTTGACAAATTCCCTTTTTCATCTAGTAAGAAATTTTTTAGATATGAATTTTAAGAGGACTTTGAATAAGATAAAGGACACAAGAAGGTTTGGCTGCACAGGGCAGCCAGAACCAGGAAGGGGCAGCATTCATGCTTAGTTAATGTGATAAATGAATTTAGTCTCAAACAGGATTCCAATCAAAGTTTACGATTTATTAAATGAATAAAGGCAAGCAAACAGCGCTGGGTGCATCGGGCGTCTCTGCTCTACCAAGATGCACACTGTGAAAAACAACCCAGCTTCTTTTATAGTCTAACATTAGTTACATCGTGTCCTTCCAAAAGACTCTCCACCTCCTGGCTGTGCAGGTGCAGTAGCTCTCCTAGAAACTTCTCAAACTCTCCTCATTGGCTGAGGGGTCTTCAGTTCTCCTAGAAACTTCTTGAACTCTCCTCATTGGCTGAAGGGTCTTCAGTTATCCTAGAAACTTCTCGAACTCTCCTCATTGGCTGAGGGGTCTTCTATGCAATGTATCTCCTCACTGCTCCTCGCTGCTCAGGCATGACAGCAGACATACTGTGCAACAGGCGACACCCGGCACAGCACCAGCTGTGGCCATCAAAACCCGAGCAAGTTTGCAACAGACACCTCCCCCCCAACAAATGCATATAACAAATTGCTTACACACTGCCACTTCAATACACCCTCTATTCATATGTACTAAAGATCACCCCGTTCGTAACCTCGCTTAATACTATGATAAATGCCTCAGTTCTCCCCTAGGATCTCTTGTTTAACACTGTGCAGTTAACAACAAAACTGGTTTTGGGCTGGCAAAAAAGAACTATATACATAATCATCTGTTTCCTCCCGGCCTGCGGTTATATGAGGACCAACAAAATGGTTAAAGATTACATATACAGTGAGGGTCACATTGTATTATGTGGCCCTAGCATTGTTTATATTGACACGAATCAGATGAACACATTTCACAGTTAAGTTTGCTGCATCAGCGTGGATGACAGTAGCAATATCTGTCACTGAAAAGTATGCCAATTCTCATTAAAAAAGTAATGAAGTAGAGCAGGCTTTTTTAAAAAGTTCTCTTCTTCAACAGTTTCAATATTTGGTCCACCTCCTGCGTCAGCAGGACCCAGAGGAATTGCTTCTACTACCGTTATTTCAAATGAATCAAGTCTTTAAAGAGGATTGTGTTCTTGCGTTTGGCTTGAAGAGTAACATGGGCTGGTTGGAGGTGCTAGAATGCAGTATGCATAAAACAATCACCAACGTTTTCTACTACAAAAAAAGTTTATTAAACTTCTGATAGACCTACTCACTTCATTTTTATCTGTGGGTCCTTTTCAGTATTTGTTGGTGTTTGTTTTTTTTCATTGTATGTTATTTTATGTGCTGGCACAATGAAAAGTACCATCTCTGATAACAGTGATAATTAAAACAGAAACTATTAAAAGGAGAAATGACCTACCAGCTGCTGCTGTAAGTAGATTGTGACCTTGTTAAACTCCACAAGTAAAAGCTGCAAGTAACAAGGGTTTCTGTCTCTAAAAGTGTTAATCACAGGAACGGTTTCTTTCCTAAGTGGTTTAGAGAGGCTTACCTGTCTTTTTAACTCAGCTTTACAATATTCTTAAACTGATTGACAGTAACATTTTATTACCTTTAAATATGTGATAATGAAAACTTCATGTAGGTTTATGCCTTGGGCTACATTTTAAATATCTAGATTATTGTCATATTTGCAGTCTACTGTGATGCACAGTAGCAGTGTTCAGAATTTGTTTTCTTTGCTGATGCTCTTGCTGCCATTTTTCATTCTATCAATCCTTCATAAAAATGAAAGGATATCACACAGTAGTTTGTTCTTTCACCTGTCCAAGACTGGTAGATGGCAAAATGCCTCAAATTTGGAAGTTGATTGGAATTGAGAATATAGAGTATTGCTTAAATTTTACACCACAGTGCAGGACTCAGTTCCAATCCTCTCCTGAGCTCACAAACTATTTCATCGAAATCTTTTCCTCTTCTGCCATGGAAGCCAGTTATCTGAATGTGAAGTCCCTTCTTGCTTTATGTTTCATTGCCATTTTAAAGTCCCTGTGATTGATAACACCAGTTATTAAGTGAACCATACAGGTCAGATTAGATATTATCTTTAAATAATTTTATTTTTAAAATAGACTTTTTATTCATTATTGCATGGTGTATCCATTTTAATAACATAATAATGTCAGTATTTTTAATTCATTTTACAAAATCAAGAGTTGATGTTTATAGAAAAGGAAGACACCCAAATGACCCTGTAGGTACTTCAAAAATTTATGGTTAAATTCCAATTTTAAAATAATTCTTTGGACACACTCATCAGGTAGTTGCAAGGGAAGCTATATCCACCAAGCTCAATAGGATTACCTGTTCATACCCTAGTCCTGAAGACTTAGCTTATAAAATCCAGGCCCATTTTCAATTACAGTTCTTGAATTCTGAATTTCTCTCTGTCACCTCAAATAAGGACAGAATACACTTAAGTTTATGCACTTTTCCATCTGAACTCATTCTTTTTAAAAAAAAAAAGTATCAAAAAAAGCTTCATCTTTGCCTCTTATCCATTTCCCCTTATAGAACACTCATTCACATTTTGTACCAACAGTTTAGAGATAATAAGGTTTTTCTTGTCTAGTGAATGAATCACTGTTGTAATTTTCCAATAAGTCATATAAACAGAATAATATTTTTACATTCATTACTTCATAGTTAAATGGACCATTTTCTTTTCTTACGATATACATTTCCTTAAGATTTGTTACTAAAGCTTACTAAAGTAGATACAAGAAAGTAATATAACTTACAAAGGATATTTGAGAAGTTTACTACTCAAATTTGAATTTGTTGTTATAATATTGCTTAGCTTTACTGAAGGTTGATTATAGGTTGTTCCACTTTTATTAAGTTATTTTGTCATAAATGTGGTGACTGTTGTCACTTTCAAGATTAATATGCACTAAAAGCAGGCAAATCTATGCTACAGTGACATAAGACTATTGCCCTGGGGCTATGAAGGATTTTGTGACTCAGTTATCATCTTTGGGTAGTTTTTTTTTTTTCCTAGAGCTTTAATATTTCAAGTTTCTGTGCCCCCTTTTTCATATTCTTACAGTGATAACAAGATATCATCCATATGAGTAAACGTTTGCATGATGTGCCTAGAAAGACGGACACAGCTGGCTTGGATCTTACCCTCTGCCATTAAATAGCTGTCAAAACATCCCAGCTGACTGAGATTAAAAATGAAGACAATTCCATAGGCTTTTCAAGGCTTAATTCTTTCCATCATATGAATGGCACTAATGTACCTCAGTTGAAAATACTGGCCCCTGAAGCACTCAGGAACAATGACTTTAATTTTTGTAAGGACTTTAAAACTTTAAATTTTTTTATGTTATGCATCAATAAAACCTGTGTGACTCATTATGACTTTAAAAAGTAGCAGCCATTGTATTAATGGAAATTTTTGCTTCTAAATACAGATAAAATGGGAATATTTTATATTTGTCCCTCCTCTTATTTTAGTACTCTGCACCCTCATTTATCCTTTGCACAGAAATTAAGTGTGCTTCCAACATCTGGGTATCCAAAACTTACATATAGTCATGGTTTTACAGAAAAAAATTGCAGTTGGACTGTACATAGATTCAGGTGTTCTACCTTCTTAATAAACACACAAACAGTCCAGTATTAATTTCAAATGTAAAATGAGCTCCCCTTCCTCCTTTTCAAAGATAGCTCTGCAGATATCTTAACCCTTTTTTCTACTTTTTAAGAAGTCCCCACAATGCTGATTAACAGGGGAGTGAAAAATAACAAGTAAACGAGCATTGCCAAAATGAAGACACCTCATGTGGCACCACATCCTGTGCAAAAAAGGGCTGTTGCAGCACATTCTGAAAGTTAGCATTTTTGGTCAAAGGCAAGGACAACTGCAGAATAAAAAGCCAGGCATGGAAAGCATTTTCCCTTCATTTTTGTCTGTTCTGCACAGAGCAGTTTCCAGCTCAAGCATTTCTGCTTATCCCAACCTCCCATGGAAAAACACACTGTATCAGCTGCCTGCATCCCAGGCAGCTTAGAGCTGTGTGGCTCAAAACTACATCTTATCTCCTGTCTAGAGATTAGCAAACAGCCAAGGACAGCCCAAACAGTTATGTGCCGTTCTGGCAATATATTCTTCCCTTGGGGTGTGAGGCAGCATAGTAGGTGTTGTAGTAATCTGGATTAGGATATTCCAAGTAAACCAACTGCAAATTTATTCTAAATCAGCATGATAGTGGTGCCACTTTAAACTACTTTTAAAATGTATGTCTTAGATCTTTGAAGCGTAGTTTTAGAATAGCTGCTGTCAGTAAGAAAGTTTGGCAAACTCTGTGCTGCACAAGAATAAGTAAAAAACCATCCCTTTATATTGTTTCTTCACAATCCCTTTGACTGTAATCTTCAAGAATAAAAGGCTGCTAGCCCCCTCCATTCAATGAGCAGGCGCAATCCTTGTGATATTATCCAGGCGCTCCTCAGAGGGTACAGCAGTTACCTCAGTTCTGCCTGCCTGGAGCTACAAAGAGAGGAGCTATACCTTCGGGCCCCATTCCAAAGAACAGGTAAGGCACTTTGCAGCAGTAGTTAAACTAAGCAAGATATTAAGGGTTTACTGAGTGCCGTGCATGTAAAATGCCACTGCCCTCACTTCTCACTCGCCTTCCATAGGGAAATATAGATATATTGATTGATAGGTATGTTGAATGAGCATGGGGCTTTGTATGAGAGAGCACCTGAGGTAGAAAGTAGTTGTGTAAAATTGCCTGCTCATTGCCTCAGAGAAATAAGCCATTAAATGGTAGCCAGCTGAAATTGTAATTGATAAACCTGGTGAGCTCTCCTAATCTGTGTGAAACAAAGCAGTATGAAAGAGCACGTCTTTTATTTATTTTAGAAGCCTATCTGAAGTAGTTACTCTAATTTTATAAATACTAAGGAGAAAATGATGAGTGCATATACTCACATTTTTTCTTTGTCACAGTTGTTAATAGCAAAAATAGGAGCCAGGGTATTTATAAATACATAAAAGTCACATGTTCATACTTCATAGTTCTCGGTGCACTAAAACTGTGTGGTTATACAGCTTGTGGGAGACAACAGTAGCAAGTCTTCCAAAGATTTTACATCAGTGGTGTGTTACACATCGCTGGGCCTTGGGCCATACCTAGGAAAAGGTTTTGAGATAAGGACCAAACATCCAAATTACTTGCTAAAGGGAAGCTATGAAAATGACTGTGAACTTCGTCATCCCAACCATCATGGTCTTCCCCAGCAAATAAGCTGTTCATTTAGAGTACTTGTACAAAAGGGGATTTCTCACTCAGAAATTGCATTTAGGAAAAACAAAAAGAACTCCTTCTTTCTCTTCCCACCTTGCAGAGCCCTTCATACAAGAGAAGAGGAGATAGTAACATATGCATCAAACATCATCTCTATTTCAATTCTCCCATCTGCTTGATACATAATACTTATCATTATATAAACCATTAGGGAAAGAGTTGAATGTATCGAGATGGACCTTTTCATCTTCTTTCATTTGGCAATGTGAAGCGTGAGTGCTCAATGCCCAAGTGTGTCATTCATTTGACGGTTTTTGCTGACATAGAATGAATCAAGGCTGTTTCTTCACAAAAGGATTTTAGAGGACAGCAGTTCATTCAGTGTTCTGCAATTCCAGTGTTTTCTTTAATCACATCTGAGGCTGCCTCTCATTCCTGCATTTGTTTAATAGATGCTTGTAATAGGCCATCCTGGAGTCTGATGCAGATTGCTGTGACCATACTCTGTATGACCTGAGGCAGCTACATGTTTCATCTGAGAGAATGACTAAGTATTGATTCTCAACCCCACCTTATGCTCATGGATTATACCGTTAGTTTGATGATGTCTTACTTCAAGAGCCTTAGGCACAAGGAAAAGGTGTAGTATACCGAATAAATTTCTTTGATGACCTTAGGCAAACTGTGGCATAAGCTGAGGCTAGACAAAGGCAAAAATATATGCCATTATTAGACAGGCTTGGTGAGACTGAAGACTTTGCCCACACAAATTGAACATTCAGATACTCAGATAAAAGATAATTAATCTCTTTCTTCACTGAAGGTTACCTCCTGTCTGGTTCAAGATTGTTCTTTTTTAGATACAGTTTCCTAGTATTTTATTCAGTTTAATTTTGAAAGTTACCCACAAAGTGTCATCTGCCATTTTTGTACAGAGACTATTCTGTTGTCAAACTAACTTTTTTGGTGGGAAAAATTCTGTTCTTACTTAGGTTAAAGATGTAGTTTGTCCAAGAAAATAGTCTTCATTTTAGCTATGGTTAGCTAAAACAAAGATCTAGCATATAGATACAGATATAGTTGCAGTGAGAGAAATATTATCAGCTGGTCATTTCATACAATCTCGGTGACATCAGCCAAAAAGGCATCCATTATCGCACATAATGTCTTGTGTGTTGTGGACTTAGGAAAACAGACCAAAGGATCAGTTGAAAATGCATCACTTTGGCAGAGGGCCTGCTGAGCTCCTTAATACTTACACAGTTGTGGATACAAGCAAATATTTTAGGGGAATGAATATGAATCAAGTGTTTATTTTTACTCTAATAGAGGAAGTCTAATTTATTTCTGATTAAATTATGCCTGATTGAGTCAATGAGAACAATCTGATATGATTGGCACAGAACATTTCAAAGATAGTGTTATGATGCAAGATTTTATTTTCATATACTCAATATGTTCCAGTAAATTGAAGGTCTCATTTGTTAATAAGAGTTTTATAAATATAAAAAAAGATGCCGGGGGTTATTTATGGCTTTGTTACAGAGAATGTTTTTTGTCTTGTTTTTAATGTACTAAAAATTCATGAAGAAACAAAAAGAACAATTTTACAGAACATGCTGTTTTCATGACATAATATAATTGCATAACAATCACAGAACAAGAAGAACTAATTAGATTACTAGTATAAGTATCATCAGAAATAGGAAACTTGTCTGTTCTCATAATAATTTGAGAGTAACTTAAAAAAGACTGAAAAAAATGTTAAATATAAGAGAGAACTGGGACTTTACCTCCCACAGTTATTCTGCACTCTAATGGAACTGCAGATTCATAGCATTAACAAAACAATTATCATTAGAAAAACAGGCAATAGTTGAGAACCTGTAGTCAAAAAATAAAAGCAAATGGTTCTGTAAAATAATTAATAAAACAATTTTTTCATTATTTGCCAGATTAAATATGGATTGTAGAATTGTACCTCTGAGGTGGTGTTATTAAAAAAACACAGAACAAAACCTCTGCTACTTTATATACAAATATGGAATCACAGCCAGACATAACTGAATTATTTGCCACTCAGTCTTCTTTTCATGTCTACATGAGGTCATTTCCGTGTACACAAATCTTGTATGTGTACGAAATGGACAGCTTAGAACAGAGATCTATTTGGAGTGGCAAGGATGGGCAGGAGAAAAACAGGAGCAAGAAAAGATTCATTAAAATACCTGCCACGCAATGACTTACTCCTGTTCTAGTTGCCAAATAGGTAATTGTTGGCTTTTGCAAATTCTGAAAATGAAGTGGCTTTATCAAACAAGTTTTTTAAGTAATAGTATCTAAAGCTCCTTAAAGACGAAATTCAGCGTTAGCACAGGTCTACAAGTTACATGCTCTTACATGGAGCAGGAGACTGGCCATCTTCCCTTACTGTGCCACCACTATGTCCGCATCTCATGCAGGCAACGTGGCTCTGAATCCATTGCTCCATAACCTTCCTATGTCATGCAAGAAGAAATTTGATTAACGTCTGAAAGCATGCACTTTAAATTCCAGCTGGTTGGTTGGTTGTTAAGAGTATTTGCATTAATTTGTATTTTCAATGTGAGTAGTGAAGTAAAGGGAAAAATAGCATGTAAAGGTATGAGAAAGAGACAGGGGAACTGAGATTTGACAGGTTATGTGTTCTTCAAATGTGTTTAATATTTAACATGAGTATCTCAGAAAGCATATGGAGTAATTTGCTATTTAGTTCCTTTCATATTATCTTATCTCTTAATGTACCTGTCATTCTAGTGTATTCAAATAGCAGTTTACAATTTATTTAGAAGACTGTGTGAGCCATGGCCATCATTGTGTTGGGTACAACCATGTGAAAGAGTTTACAAACCTTGTAATAATTAGTAAAAAGAAAAGGCTAATGAAATAATACTCAATATAATTAGATACTGGAAGCACAATTGAGTAATTACCTTGTAACTACACAAAAAAAAAAGGGGGGGGGGGGGAACTGAACCCAGATTAGGGCTGATTCCTTTCCCCTCCTTAGAATGCATGGTAGCTTCGCTCCTACTGTGTACTTCAGAACACTATAATAATACAGAGACATGAAAGAAGATAAAGGGAAAACAAAACAAAACAAAAAAGAAGTAGAATATAATAAAGAGACAGCATGAAAAACAGACTAGTAAAACTTTGTGAAACAAAGTGCATTTATGAAGTAGAGTGATGTAAGAAAGGAAAAGAAAATGAAAACATAAGACAGGAAAATATATGGAGAGGAATCTTGAAAAAACACAAATAATCATAAAATTTTTAGGGCTTGATTTATCAAATCTGAAGTGGTGTGCAAGCCACAAAGAGCAAAGTAAAAGAAGCAGCATGATTATTCAAGGAGAAAGTAGCTCAAAAACTTTTGAGCAGCATAAATTGGATTGGAATAGAACAGAACTACACTAAGATTACTGATGAAGGATTTTATGTCACTAACTTCCTATTCAATGAAAGTAATATAGTCTAGTATACCTCTGAGATGTGTTTTGAAGAATATTTTTTGCAAAATCAGTGCTACCAATACTTAATGTGAACTATGGAAGTCATGATATTGACTTCAAGAAAACAAGTTGTTTTCAGTACACATACAAGTACTTGAGGTTTTTTTATGTATTTATATACCCATCTGAGAGATTGCATGTCTACCATGCCTTAAAGTTTGGAAGATAATGTTTCTCCTAAGCATGCACTGTCTTCTTCAGTGGCCTTGCAAGTTTGTATCACACAGGTCCCCATCTTAGGTACAGACTAGGTAGATCTTGCAAATTCTCTTTGTCCATCAGTTAATCTAATTACAACTCATTAATATGGTGCCCTTATCCTAACCTCAGTAAAAATGATGTAGTCTTATCAGTATGTTTTTCACCTTCCTTTTGGCTCAAGAAAGGAGAACACAATCTTGGCAGTTAAATGAAGAGCTACATAGGGTCCCGTAACTATAATTTCTAAGTAAACAGCTACATGGCCTGTCTCTGCTTCTCTGTGAGCTAGGCTACCTCATGATAGGTAAGAGAAAATTATCCACAAAGCTACCTGCCATGGTGCTGACATGACCAGGGATCTGCTACAAGTCCTTGAGAAGATGTTTGCTGAAATACCACATTCTCCTGTTTGGAGCAGAAGGTGAGTGAAGGCATCCCTCTGAGTCAAACTGTGATGCACTTGGACCAAAGGCTACCATAGGCATGAATTGCCTCATAATTGATTGCAGCGGGGCTTCCTGCTGATTGAGATGCTTCTCAGTGTGAATAATAGTGACAGACGCTGTCTTGACTGAAAAAGTGTTTCACTGTAAATCTCTAGTGTCAATTTTAGAGGGCTCTCACTGATCCTGCTCTTCTATCAGATCTAGTAGTGCAGAGTAAGAAGACATCTGTGAAAACAACGCTAATTCTAGAATTGTTACAGTAGGTAACTTGCCTATGCCTGGCAGACGTTTTGTAAAACATAACCATGTCTGAGCTATGGTATAGCAGCAATCAGCTCTGTCTGTTCACGTCAGGTCAATACAAGACCTGTCTGCTATTTCACAGAATAGTTTTCTTTCCCCTTTGAAAAGTAATTAAGTTTATCCATGGTGTATGTTCTCTGTGCCAAAGAATCTTTTATGGTGCATTGATTCTGGTAGTCTGATTAGCAATAACATCACCTTGCAATGAAAAAGAGAAAATAATTTCTGTTTTATCTTTCTGCTTACAGACTTAAGAGCCACTTTTTATTCTATGCTGTAAAAACTTATTCGAAGAACTACAACTTCCAAAATGATTTGCAGAGATAATGAGCATAGGAAAACTACTTAAATCTAGAATAAATATTGCAATAGATGAATGATACAGAGTGATTAAATATTTAGGCAATCAATGGTCCTGTAAATCGTTACTGTGAATTCTGATGCACTCTTGCTAGTCCTGCTGGACGTATTTTCCACTTTGTAATGGCATAGTACAGTATCTGAAGGATAAAAGGTTTCCTTAACATGAAGGCTACACCTTATTAATTACAAGAATAAAACAATTCTCTGGTTTGTGGGTGGTTTTTTTTCAGCACTCAATATGCCAGTAAAATCAGGCTCAACTTAGTAGATAGGAAAAACTTGGAAATTTCCCGCAGTCAATTTCAGTATTGCTGTATTAGGGAAACAAAAACCTAGCAAGAAGTCTTGAAAAATATCTGTATCTAAGTCAGTAGGCAGAGATACTGACTGAGACCTGCAGCCAAGCAACGTACCGTGCAGAAATACCAGCATAGGTCGCTGGAGTGGTATAGCCACATCACTGTGCTTACATTACTGCTGCTGAGCCCAGCTAATGTAGCTGGACTGCTTTCAGATACCTCTGCATTACGCCATTAGTTGCATGCTAGATCTGATATTCCTGTTGTGGTACATTGTCCACTGCAGTATCACCTTTTGTGGTGACTATACTGCTATTCCTTATTATAATGCATGCTTTGTGGCGTTTTACTTTGAAACTATTCAAAAGGTCATTAATTCGAGTAGTGACTACCAAGAAGTACATTTGCACATAGAAGCACATGTTCATTGTGCATTATATCCAGTTTCCACTTAACTTCTGGATACAGCTTAGCCTCGCTTGCTTTTTAGTCCAGCCTCATACAATGGCATTCAACTTCTGTTCAGTGATATTCCACATTTGCAGTGAGTGTCCTCCATGCCTATCCATAGGGGATCATGAGATGGTACGTGCTTTGGCCAGATAACAAAGAAAGTCTAATAAACTAATAAACTGTTTCTCACGTGATGTGCCTTCAGAGTCACCACTCTCGTCATATTGGGGATTTCACGTGCCAAGCATGCCCAAAGAAAGAATTAAACTTTTCTCTGGGACTGTGCATATACAAGATGTTGCTTCTGTGGCTGGGGAGCAGAGGATGGCTGTGCCACAGAGTACAGCTGGGTTGCTCAGGTTCAACAACACCATGCAAATCTGTGGCAGTTGCAGTATATACCTATATTCAGGGACAGACCATTGAAAAATGGAATATGGGTGTCTAGAATTTCCCCAAGGAGCTCCAGGCTGTGGAAACTACTCCCAGTTTTTTATTAGAAAAAGTGCAGGTTTGCTAATCCTTAAAATACACTAGATTGTATTTTGTCTTCCATCTTTGTATTTTGACCTGTGAGAAAATAAGATGCAGAGCTCTGACTGAGATGGTTGAGATGCTTGAGATGCTATGATTTTTCTTCTACTTCAAGTCTGGTATTACTAATTTATTTGATTTAAAATGTAGGATGTGTGGTCGGTTGACCCTGGCTGGATGCCAGGTAACTACCAAAGCCACTCTATCACTCCCCAGCCTCAGCTGGACAGGGGAGAGAAAATATAACAAAAGGCTCATGGGTCGAGGTAAGGACGGGGAGAGATCACTCAACCAATTACCGTCACGGGCAAAACAGACTCGACTTGGGCAATTAATTTAATATATTACCAGAGTAATCAGAGTAGGGTAATGAGAAATAAAACCAAATCTTAAAAAACCTTCCCCCCACCCCTCCCTTCTTCCCGAGCTCAAGTTCAGTCCTGATTTTCTCTACCTCCTCCCCTCCAGCAGCACAGGGGGACAGGGAATGGGGGTTGGGGTCAGTTCATCACACGTTGTCTCTGCTGCTCCTTCCTCCTCAGGGGGAGAACTCCTCACTCTTCCCCTGCTCCACTGTGGGGTCCCTCCCATGGGAGACAGTCCTCCATGAACTTCTCCAATGTGAGTACTTCCCATGGGCTACAGTTCTCCATGAACTGCTCCAGCATGGGTCCCTTCCACGGCGTGCAGTCCTTCAGGAGCACACTGCTCCAGCGTGGGTCCCCCGCGGGGTCACAAGTCCTGCCAGAAAACCTGCTCAAGCGTGGGCTCCTCTCTCCACGGGTCCACAGGTCCTGCCAGTAGCCTGCTCCAGCAGGGGCTCCCCATGGGGTCACAGCCTCCTTTGGGTATCCACCTGCTCCGGCGTGGGGTCCTCTCTCCCCGGGCTGCAGGTGGATATCTGTTCCACCGTGGACCTCCCTGGGCTGCAGGGGGACAGCCTGCCTCACCATGGTCTTCCCCACGGGCTGCAGGGGAATCTCTGCTCTGGCTCCTGGAGCATCTCCTCCCCCTCCTTCTTCACTGACCTTGGTGTCTGCAAGGTTGGTTCTCTCACATATTCTCACTTCTCTCTCTGGCTGCAGTTGCTGTTGTGCAGGTTTTTTTCCCCCTTTCTTAAATGTGTTATCCCAGAGGCATTATCACCACTGTCGCTGATGGGCTCAGCCTTGGCCAGTGGCTGGTCCGACTTGGATCCGGCTGGCATTGGCTCGATCGAACATGGGGGAAGCTTCTAGCAGCTTCTCACAGAAGCCAACCCTGTAGCCCCCAGCTACCAAAACCTTGCCATGCAAACCCAATACAGGATCTTATTAATGATATTGTAGTTTGAAGAATTGAATCAGTATCTCTTGTGCTGCTACTAACTATCATCTGCATTTCTGAAATAGGAGTAGAAGGCAAAAAGTTTACCTGTTTATCAAAGACTAAGAAGAGACTGGTATAAATTCTGAGATAAGCATCTGTGATTCCTACCTCCTAGGCATTTTGCTCCTGTCTCATTTTTCACAAAGTCTTTTAGTCCAGTTAAGAGCTATTCTCTTCCCAGTACCAGTGTTTGTTTCAGGGTGTTGCATGTGGCTGTGTGAGTACAATTTCCATTTACTGTTGTAAAGTTGTTAAGCATGTTACTTTAGCAAAGCACTTAAAATTTTGAGGTGGAAACATAACTGATCCAATGTCATCTCAGAATCTGTTTACAATAAAGTATGTGTTAGAGCAGGAATTACATCTGAGCAGTTCTGACTGAGTGCTTCCCTTCATTGTTACTTCGGTCAAGATCACATTCTTTTGTAGTCAGAATAAAGCTACTTTGACAGGAGGCTGACATCAGGGTGTCAAGAACATAGTGCTTTCGGGCTATTTTGTAATATTTTTAGGCTGCCCTTGAAACCACAAATTTGTTTAAATGCTTTCATTTAATTGTTGCTGAGTTTCACTATGGAGTGTGGCACAGAGAAAGGAGTAATGACATGGTACTGTGGCTGTATATTTAAATGACAGTCAATGTATCATGTTACTGCTTTGAATATATCAGGCTGAAATGATACAGTGCTATCAGATGATTTTTATTGTACTATTAACAATAGCAAGAAGTCCCTATTTTCCAAACAAAAAATGCAGACAAAATAAGGGCAGATCTTCATATTAAAATGCAATGGTTTCTTTATAAAGTTTCTAGGGACGTGCTTGTAAGACGTACTGATCTCTTTAAGACGGCTAACAGCTATACTGCAATAGGAAGAAGCAGTTCAGCTAATGCACACTTCAGCAAGTAAAAAATCCCTCTATTCCACTCATGTATTTCATTCACATATTTTACACTTATCCTGCCCCAAGGAAGACAAGATGGCTGAAACATTGGCAGATTCCTGCACCTGAAATAACAATAAAATACTCTGTTATCACCGGAAACATGTGAGTGGAGTGCAGGGCAAGGGGATGGAGGAAATGTTGCCTGTTGCTAAGTTCAGTGGCTAGGCAGGTTTTCTATATTACTGAAGTAATAAGACATGATAGGGTGTGCATTTCTGAGCTTTGGGGGGATTCAGGTACTGAGATGTGATGCCAAAGAGAAGTAACTTCAACAGCTGGAATAATGTGCCTGTAGCACAGTGGAGCATGCTGACACATGTCTCATTATAATATACATAACTGCATTTTAATGCAGTTATAATACAGGAAAGAGAGGGGAGTTTTCTGATTATCCTTCACATTATGAATTGTTGTGCCTACATTGGCCAGTGTTAAATATATTGCCAAAGCACAACCTTAAAGCAAAATGATTTGTTTAAACTTGAAAAATATATTTGTCATCAGTCAAAGTCACTGAAATAAAGGAGAGGAGGATGCACTGGTTTGTAGCCAGTGAGGAGATCAGAATTGAAACTTCTGTCTCAAATGCCATGGTAGCAAACACGTGGACATATAGCAGTGGGACTTAAAAGCATAGTGAAATGCCTGTTCAGTTCAGCAGTTCCAGCCAAAGACTTCCTGTCCTTGTTGCTGCTGCCCCAATGCTCAGCAACTGGGAGATGAATAGAGCTGTTAAAACTCTGCTAATTTGTATTTCTGTGTCAATAAAGGAATGCTTTCCAGTCCACTCTGGAATGAGAACTGAATCTCCACCTTTCTCAGGTACCTTGCCTTTCCCCTAATAACACTGTACAGCAAGCGTTAGATGGAAGGAAAAGTCACTGTTGCCGTGTGGGGTTAGAAACCATAGACTCAGTGAGCTAAAGTGACTCCAGACAAGGTCAAACAACAAACCAGGATCCAAAGCAGAAGCAGATTGTGTGTTTCTCAGGAGTACATTCAGTGCTTTGCAGGGGAGCAGGCCAGCCTCAGTGGGAAACCCACATATTGCTCCTCAGTATTGTGCCTCTCAATGTTAGTTTCTGTATGAGAGGAAGAGTGAATCAGGAACAAAATGCCCTTCCTTATTGTCGTGTGTATTTGCTTTTAGAAGAGAAGATCTCTCTTGGAGGTCTTAAAGATGTACCTTGCTAGCACAGGCCTGTGCAACCCCTCCTGTGAAAGGAATGACTTGCAAGACAGCGTGGCTCTTTAGGGTTCGTTCTTCAATTGTATGAGGTTCTTGAGTAATAAAGAAGAATAATTTGAGTTTTACTGGCATTGCATCCTCACATGCACACACACACATTTATTTAGGGGAAGGTTTTGAAAATGCTGTCTTCTGTTTTAATAACGCAGACTTCCCCATTCAATTGTTCTGCAGAACTCTGAAAGATACTTGGTTCATTTCAGAGTATTTTCTACCAGCTCTTTCCTACAGAATAATTGGGACAATAACTAAATAACTCACTTGTTTTCAGCAATGCTTCACTATGTAAACTGTTCCTTGTTCTCTCTCTTTGTAGTTTTACCTGCCTTACAAGATTTATGTGCTAAAAGTACATGGTGCTGCTTCAGTGTTGTGCTCTATAGAGACCTGTGTCATTTTCCATTTTTAGTAGTTAGGAGCTGATGTAGCAGGATGCATTTAGGCCTTGTTTTCTGGGACAGCTAAAAATAGAAATGTTTGATAATATTCCCTTATTCTCCATGATAATACCTAAGGGGTTATGCAAAACTTAGTTTTGTTTTCAACTAAGCTGGACACTTGTCCAGAAGCTGATACTGTTAATAAATTACTAGGGCACTGCAATATCAGCAATTATAACTACTAATCATTAATTTTAAAAAGCAATGATAGCTTTAAAAAAGTTATATAAAAACTTTGTGAAAGATCACAAAGGTAATGCAGGAAAAGGCAATAACAAGCAAGCCACCCCTAAAACCATCAATACATTTTTCAAACAGAGTGCAAACTGTATGCCTAGGACTGTGCCCATGTCTGTTCTGTCAATCACCAACCTCCTTTTATTAGTCTTAGATAGAAGATAAACAACAAGACTGACAGCTTTGTGTCCTTTGGCATTTTTGTGTCACCATCACAGAGTAAGAGGGTATTATGTCATCACTCAAGCCTGTCAGGTTTAGTTTAGTCTGCTGTTTGTCTTAACGATTGTTTTCCTCATTTTTTCCTCTAAGTTGATACACATACCCTGTATAGATTGTATATTGTTGTTTTTACCAGAATCCATTTTTCAGATGAGAGATGTCTTTAACTTCAACTATGGAAATGTCACCCTTTTTCCCTGTACACCAAAATAGAAATCAGAAAAATAAGCGTCTTCCTCACTCGATCAGTTCTGGTCTATACAGAACTTTTCATCCCTCATACATTCAAACATCAATTGCATTAATGTTACAAGTAATGAGAACTTTGAGATGTTTAAAGAAACGCTTTGTTTAGGTAAGTTCATTATGTATACCCGTCTTGTGGAATCTGTATAAACTTTGGCACTGTGCGTTGATAACTAGTGCCTAGTACCTAACTTTAATTATATCATTTCTTAGATGACGAAATAAAAGAGAATCTTACCTGGTGTTTGGCTTTTGAAAACAGTCAAGTAGGTGTGATGGGAGGTTGAAAAGTTAACACTTGGCTTTTTTTAGTGACTTCATAACACATGATCATTAAATGAAAACTACAGTTTTTCCTCACTAGGGAACCAATAGACTGGTTCCACAAAAAGGCACATGTACCTAGAGGAAATGTCTGCCTCAAATTACATGTTCAAGCTCTCTGAGAAATGTCTGGAAAAAGCAAGACAAATTAAGAGTGGGGTTCTCCAAAGACAGCAGGCTGAAGCAGAAGATATGTAAGCTAAACATTAGGAAATCCTAAAAAGGGAGAACAGAATCTGGACAGGCAACTTCAGCTTAAAGGGAGGTATTTAGTGCTTCTTGGGATTCTCCATGTCTCTCTAAAAGATGGCATTTAAACCAGGTCAGATCTTCCTCACACTGAAACAAAGACACAAATGGAAGAACAGAGAAGAGTTTGCTTGGTCTAGCTGGTAGCCAGGTAGTTGGAGCAGTCACTGCTAGTGGGATGGGTAAGGAAGGGACAAGTTTTTAAACTGCCACAGTCTCTAATACAAACCAGTAAAAAGATCTTTGGTCTACCAACGTTCTCAGAGATTGTCCTAACCATCTGGCCACTGTACTTTCTTAATGGGCTTTGCTCGCACCTTCACTTACTGAAGCTATTCTACTGCAAATATTCACAGTAGGAAGCAGAAAAAAGATGAGCTAGTGAGTGGGAAACACGGGAAAATAATGTTCAAGTCTTTGCTTCAATTAATATGTATTTATGTTTTTATGTGTATAGTGTGTGTTCATACAAAGTAGGACAGTTTCAAAGGAGGCTTTTAATGGCAAATGCCCAGAAGTCCAGTGGCAATGGCATGCAGATGGTCAAGTGAATTGGAAATTCTGGGGTTTGCCCCTTCTGAGCAGGGTGCTCTAACCAGAATTTTGGGGGTGACAGTGAATAGGCAGGTTTTAGAGAATCACAGTTTGCCTGCACCTCTTGTGCAAGAGGACATCTAGCAAATAACTCTGAGGATGTCTAGTGGGTGAGCTCATGGGTAAAATAAGTAGAGGAGCACCTTGTTTGTGAATTGCCCTGATGCACAGACAGTATCAAACCCCTACCCCCCCCATGCAGTTAAGTGACCCAGGAGAATTCAGGCAGTTGCCCTTAGGTATTTGTACATCCTGAGAGACTTGAGCTCAGCAACTCAGCTAGGTAACTGTCATTGCATAACTGAAAGATTTCAACAGTGCCCAAAGGTTTTCCTTAGGCACAGGGATTCATGTTTCTGATGTTTGCTATAGTTTTATGTGGTAAGTTCACCCACAACTAGAGCTAGGTACTGTTCCTTAATAAATTGACAGAAATATCAGAGACCAAATAATAGTGCGGAGTGCCAGTGAGCTTCCTGGGTATTGTTGTAGTGGCTTTTTGACATGTCTGTCTTAGCTGCCAAATTTATTCCAGTAGAGATCACCTTACAAGATGACACTTGATGTACAGTATCTGATTTGTTCCATAATGGGGGAGATCAGAGTCAAGTCTTTGATTTCATTTTCACAGGAAACAATATATCTTTAATTTTAAAATGGATGATCAGCGACTACATTCATAGAATAATTCGGGATGTCACTTTGGCTACCGCAATTCACTTTGCAGAGCGGTGTAATCATCATTCCCATCCTACTTTGTCTGTCGCAGTCAGTAATGTTTCATCTAGGCTCATCTGTAGCTGTCTGTCTTGGATCTAGATAGACACGCTGGGGCCAGATCCTCAAGTAGTTCCACAGTCTTTTCCCCTCCTTCCCCTTTCTCTGAATTTAAGCAGTCTCCAAGGAACTTCTTCCTCTAAAGTGCCATTGAGGAGACAAAGGCTTTTTTTGCCCCTTTTTGGCTTTAATCCACTTAATGTTTATGGGTTCTGGTACACTTAGGAAGACAGATTTGCATATGAGGATTTTGTTTTGTCTTCGTCGCTTGGAGATCAACCTGGTTGCAGACTCTGCTAATTATTGGTGTAAAGCTCATGATCTAGATTTTACAGTAGGAGTTTCCCTATGGTCTCCTACAGAACTTTCCAGTGCCTTTGAGTTAGTGTTAATCCGTATAGCTCTGATTACCCTTCCCCACCTGGCTGTAAAGAGAAATCTGATGGTATTCTGAAATTGATAGGATTGTAGTTTTCTGTGCTAGAACTGTTTGATCATTCTTTTTTTTTTCTTTTTCTTTTTTCTTTTTTTTTTTTTTTTTTTTTTGGTGGTGGTGGTGGAGGATTGTTTTATTTTGTTTTAATCTATCACTGTTTGGTGATACTTTCCAGGATTCAACTAGAGAAAATTAAATCTGCAAAGAAAGTTTCACATTTAGGAAACACTAGAGAAAGTATCAGCTCTGAGCATTTTTCTACAAAATTATTGTTTGGGTTTTTTAATTCAGATTTTTAATTGAGGGTTAATAAATGCTGTATGATTTGATTTTTTTTTTTTTTTTCTGCTCTCAGAATGGACCTCTTGGAAATAAAGTAAACCAGTATGATTCTTGTCTGTCAAGCACAGAGGGTTCAAAAGAATATTCCGTCAGCATTTGCAGGTGCTTCATGAATGCACCTTTACTAACTGGATTATAGAACTCATTTTTTGTCTACTAGAGATTTTCTTAGATTTCTTTGGCTCCAGCTGAATCCTGATAACACCATGGGATTGCTGGTCTGAGGAGGAAACATTTTAAATTTCTAGCTAGCAGTAACATCCTTTCTCAATGAGGACATTAACCCTAGGTGCAGGGGGAATTTATTGGGCTTTTCAATAACCCTGAAGATCTAAGTTGCCAGAGCTTCCAAAAGTCTGTTTTGTTATTATTATTTCTGACCATAATGATGTAATTCAGTGTTGATGCAAAAGTTTTGTTGGGGGGCTCAAGCTTGTGGTATCCTACAAGTAGCAAAATCATCTGAGAACAGATCAGAACCACCTAGAACATGATCCTGGAGCATGCAAGAACTCATCCGTACGTACTCACCACGAACTTCTGGCAGGCTCCTTTCTCTCCAGCTCCTCCCTTTCTGTTGTTCTGACTGGAAACATTTTCACTGATGCAGTCACAGGTTTTTTAAAGGTTTTTTAATTTTTCTGTTGTTCCGGGAGAAGACATTGTCCTGGGAGGACCTACTCAGAATAACACTCATTTCCAGATGAGATCACATTAATCTGTCAACATTTTAACAATATGAGGTAAGACTTATCTCTATGGATGGATAGTCTTCAAACAGTTGTCTTCAGTACAGTTCAGCAGAGCACTATTTGGGATATCAGTTGTTAATTATAAGAAAGCAATTTAAAAGCCAAAAAGGAGGACAGGAATGCTTGAAAACTTTTTTGTTGTTGTTTTATTTTTCTGTAGTATTATGATACAGGTAAAAGCTGTATGAATCAGAGAATCGTAGAATAGCTGAGGTTGGAAGGGGCCTCTGGAGATTGTGTAGTCCAACCACCCTACTGAAGGTGGGTCAGCCAGAGCAGGTTGCCCCAGATGGTGTCCAGTCAGGTTTTGAATATCCCCAAGGATGGAGACTCTACAACCTCTCTGGACAACCTGTGCAGGTGTCTGACCACCCTTACAGTAAAATAGTTTTTTCTATGCTTAAATTGAATTTCCTGCATTTCAATTTATGCCCATTGCTTCTCAGCCTGTCAGTGTGAACTACTGAGAAGTGCCTGGCTCCATCTTCTCTACTCCCCTCATCAGGTATTTATAAACTTGACGAGACCCTCCTAAGCCTTATCTTCTCCAGGGTGAACAGTCCCAGTGCTCTCAGACTCTCCTTATATGATAGATAGTCCAGTCCCTTAATCGCCTTTGTGGCCCTTTGTTGTACTAACTCCAGTATGTCCCTGTCTCTCTTGTACTGGGTGAGCCCAGAACTGGACACAGTAGTTCAGGTATGGCCTCGCCAGTGCTGACCAGAGGGGAACGATCATCTCCTTGGACCTGCTGGCAATGTTCTTCCTAATACAGCTCAGGATGCTGATAAGTGTAAAGTAATTTAAATTTGCAGTTGTTACATTTTTGCACTTCTGTTACAGAAAAGATAAAGTGTACTTTGGAGTTTATATTTGGACATATAAAGAAATAAATTAATTTTATGTATTCTTCCCTTTTAAAGAGTTACTAATCAGTATTCCTGATGTATATTTCATATGCAATTGGTTTAGCCCATTCTTATTTTCTAATTTCTTTCAGTGGCCTCATTCTTATAGAGAAATTACCTATCACACAGAGGAAACAAAATTATTTAGTACAGAAAATGGGAAAAGAGGGATGCCAACAGGTTCTTTTTATCAATTAAAAATTGATGGGGCAAAGATGAAGAGACTAGATGGAGGAACATGTGGAGTCAAAGACAGCTTATTCCAAGAACTGGCAACACCCACATATGTGTGCAGTCAGGAAAGATTTCAAAGAAAAAGAAGGAAGGAAGATGAAGAGTAAGAGGAATAAAAAATGAGGAAAGGATGGGATCAGTGAGGCAGGATAAATATTGTCTGTTGGACGATAAACATCTTGAGTATACTAAAGGCTGTTATAGGGGAAAGAAATTAAATATAAGATTTAATTTAGCAAGTTTTGGTCGAAGAATTTAGAAACACCCTGATTAAAGAAGGGCAAGAGGAGGATCTGAGGAAAGCATCAAACTTGGCAAACAGAGTTTGCAAGCAAAATGGAAAACAGAAGAAAAAACGCTGCTTTTATTGAAAGTGGTAGTGTTAAAATGTCATTGTGTACCATTGTGTGGATTTGATATCTGGAATTTTTCCAGAACTGTTGAGTCTACCAGGAGCTGAGTTAGATAGGAAAGGAGATTCAGGTGTATAGAAAAGAGGCTTATTTTTCTAAATACTTCTTTAATAAAGGTCTTAATTTTTGTGCCTGGTGAAGAGGAAAAAGTAGTTGAATGCTAGGTAAAAAGGAGTTAAATGAATCAACTCTGAAGTGAAGAGAGGAGAGAGAAGGAGGAATCAAGGACACAGTATAATTAAAAATGGGATATTGTAACTTAGATACCAAAACCATTCACGTATCCAGTGTTGCAGATTGTTACTGCAGCCCTCTTTATTACATCTGATGCTGTGAACATATTATCATCCAAATGTGCAATTAATGTCCTTTGATGGGCACTTTGTCAACAAGCCCAAGAAAGAGTACAGTAACATTCACTGTCCTGAAGGCCAAATACCTCCTTTGCTTGTGCCATGTCTCAGCCAGCTTGTGAAGCAGAATTGGAAGTCACTCTTGATCCATTATATACAATTCAGTAGTACACAGTAAATTCAGAAATTCTTCTTAGACTGTATCTCCAATATTTAAGTGATTTACAGTCTATTAAAAATAGCCACAAAAAGCCGTGAACATTGGAACATCTTGCAATTTTTAAATACTCAATACTTCCTTTTGTATGACAATCATGATATACAAATTTAGCCTTCAAAAGTAATAAACTGATGAGAGGTTAGTTATAGTGGTTTCTTAGTGAGTCTTCAGACTATACCATTTAAGAAAAGTGCAGTATGAGAACCAATATTATTAATCATCTGTTGCAAGTGTTAAGGGTAAGTAGCATTCTCTAGCTATACGTCTGTAAGTGGTAGTTACTCTACATATTTGCTTTTCAAATTAATGTCTTCAATCCTTTACCTACTGCTACAATTTGAACTGCAGAAAGAAACAACCAGAAGAATATTTTTCCCCAACTCTTAAAAAAAAAATAAAATGCCTGCAATAAATGTTTAAATGGAAAAGCCAGGATGCATTCAGCTGTTTTCTGTCTAGACTTTTATGTTAAGCATGGACAAGTTTCTTCTGGTATACTGAAATATATCTGGTGTATGTGAATGGCCCCGAAAATGTCAAATATTGGGGATAAATGCTACCAATGGTAGCATGATTCCATGCATCTGTTACTGTCAGTATCTACTGTTTGTTAAATAATGCATTTATTCATACAGTTTTTATTCAGTGCAGCAATCAGTACTCAGCATGCCACTGTATGTCAAATACTTGTTTTATTTTTCCAAATGATATTCCATAATACTTGATGAATATGTCTGGCCACCACCCTTGGACTCCAGATATTGTATTGATGCACTTGTGAAGTCACCACATTCTTGGAATATAGCTGTACAAGAAGCATATTTGCACAAACTAGGTGTAGCCTAGAAAAGCTAATTTTTCTGTTGCTCTTTTTTTTTTTTTCCATTGACTATGAAGGGGAGAGACAGGCAACCTCTTCTGAGGGACTCAAATCCAAAGCCTCCATGAGGGGGAAGATTATTTAGGAAAAGCTAAAGATTAATCTTTGTGAATATCCACCAAAGGGGTTTTTTGTTGGTATTTCAGGATTGGTTACGTTCCTGAATTTTGTGATACGCAGATTCTTTACCCTAAAAACATCTAGAATCACAAGATCACAGAATTTTTCACATTGGAAAGGATCTCTGGAGGTCACCTAGTCCAACTTTCTTCTCCAACTATGTCCAGTTAGAGCAGGTTCCTCAGAAAATTAGAGGTCTAGAAAGTTCTGCTGCCAGATTCTTCTTTTGAATTTGGATTAAGTTCATTATTTTCTTCTTCTTCATGCTAAACAATCCCAAGTGTCTCAGCCTCTCATTGTATGAGAGATGCTTCAATCCCTTAATTATCTGTTTCCATCATCATTTCTTATTATAGTCTCCCTCACAGCACATCTGCATCTGGAAAACTGAGACAAATCCCGCAAAAGAGGAAGCATCTGTGTACTTGTGGTTCAGAGGCAGCTGCTAGGCTGCTAGGCTGTATGAGGGACATCATAAAACTATAAAGGGCTTGTCCTGTGTCTGGCTAGGATAGGGTTAATTTTCACAAGACGCTGGGAGGAGGCACAGCCAGGATAGCTGACCTGAACTAGCCAAGAGGATATTTGATACCATATGACATCATGCTCAGTATATAACCTGGGGCTGCTGGCCAGGGGGAAGAGGGATTGCAGCTTGGGAACAGGCTGAGCCTTGGGTTTGGGGTGGTGAGCAATTGCATTGTGCATCATTCACTTTATATATTCTTTTCTTAGTATTATTTTTATTATTATTTCTGCTCTCCTTGTGTTATCCTATTAAACTCATCTCAACCCATGAGAGTTGGGTGTTTTTCTTCCAATTCTCCTCCCCATCCCAGCAGGGCGGGGAGGACTGAGCAAGAGACCACATGGCGCTTTGCTGCCAGCTGGGCTTAAACCACGACAAGGCTCTATCATAAAAGATGTTAAAATCACCAAAGAGCTTTCTGACAATCCTTTCTGGAATTGCACTAGACTCATCTCAAATCTCTCTTGATACTTTGTTCCATATTTCAATTCCTCAATGGTGAGATCTGCAAGTCATCGCTAACACCACTAATATCTTCAGTATTGACATATACATTAGTATTTGACTCTACATTGGTACTGGAATCAATTGCTTGATTGACTGCAGATACACTCATCAATCATTGATGATTTCTTTGCTGTTTTGTTCAGGTTCTGTAATAATTTCAAGGCAATGACCTGTTCTTAATTGGCCTCTGGAGGAAGCTATCTTGCTCCACTGACTGCAGCAGGAGTTTAAGGAGTCTGACTTCTTAATATAGCTAGGACAAATGAGTATTCCTACTGCATGTCTAGCCAATGTAGCTATCTGCTACAGGAAGAACGATGTTAATCTATGTATCTACATGAATGATCAAGAAGTGCAGAAAGAATAGGGGCATCTTATAGCTGTTCTTATTTAAAGAGGGATCTCTCTTAGATCATTAATAAGTGAGAAAGTCTCTCCCGATTCTGCTGAGACAATATGTTTGAACAGGACCGCACTCTTTAGAAATTAGGAGGCTGTGACTTTCCAAGAAATACAAAGCAATACTGTAAATGTGACTCTACCATGAGTATTACTCATTCACGCCACTAAAAACATTTTCAGTATGATGGGATCATTAAGTTTAGCTAGTGAATGAGCAGAACTGTAATGTCACCATCTACAAGGTTAGAGATACACAGGTATAATTCAGTTCTGCAGCTTCCTTAAGACATGGTCAGCTGCAGACACATATGTAGAACATATTGCACATGGGCAGGTTTGAGGAGAAACTGGATTTCCAGCGGTGCTAAGAGTGTAAAATTTGCCCGAGTTGTTCTGTGTTCCCTACCCTTTAGAATTCCTTGCATCTAAAGCTGACTAAAGCCAGTGCATGAGGGTAACCAGCAGTGACTGTAAAGGGCAGTCTCTTGAAGAGGAAAAAGTGAGTATACTGTATCTGATGTTTTTCAAAATACGTAGGGTGTCTTGGTAGAGCTCTGTGCTGTTTGGCTAGATAGTTTTTAACACCTAAACAAGCTTAACACTGCCTTGGTCAGCAATCATTTAAGTACTGTTAACACAATGATTAGTATCAACGTCAGCAGCATGAGGAGAAATTGCCTGGTGTGGTCTTCACAGGAGAATAAACTTGGAAATCTGTGTACCCTTATTTTAGTTTGCAAGAGGATTAGTATTTATTTATCCTTTCTACTTCAATAATGTCACTATCTAATACTTCTCACTTACAATGAACTCTCATTTAACCTGAAACATACTGTTTTGTGTTTTCAGTATTACCCTCAAAATTATAGAAAAAAAAAAAAGATTTTTCTACCTTCTATTAGTATTTTCTTAGGTAGGTGTGGACTCTCCATTGTATTATTTTCATTTTTGTAGCATTACTTATGCAGTAATATTCCATCGGTAGACGTTCAGAAATTACTTTCCCAACTGAGAGCCTGTTTCTATCTGTAATTTACAATATATGACACAGTATGATGGATGCAGTTTTGGAATATTGTAGCATTATTTTTCCTTTTACCATAATTGTCAGGATCAGTACAACCCGGAATAGGATTCATCTTTTTAGAGTGGTGCTGCATTTGAACATATAGTTAAATAATTTCCTCTGTAATCCTGTCCTGGTTTCAGCTGGGATAGAGTTAATTTTCTTTCTAGTAGCTGGTATAGTGTTATGTTTTGGGTTCAGGGTGAGAAGAATTTTGGTAACACATTGGTGCTTTCAGTTGTTGCTAAGTAGTGTTTAGACTAATGTCAAGGATTTTTCAGCTTCTCATGCCCAGCCAGCGAGAAAGCTGGAGGGGCACAAGTTGTTGGGAGGGGACACAGCCAGGACAGCTGACCCAAACTGGCCAAAGGGGTATTCCATACCATGTGACGTCATGCCCAGTATATAAACTGGGGGGAGTTGGGCGGCGAGGGATTGCTGCTCAGGAACTAACTGGGTGTTGGTTGGCAGGTGTAAGCAGTTGCATTCTGTATCACTTGTTTTGTATATTCCAATCCTTTTATTATTATTATTGTCATTTTATTATTGTTATTACTATCATTATTAGTTTCTTCTATTCTGTTAAACTGTTCTTATCTCAACCCACGAGTTTTACTTTTTTTCGTAATCTCTCCCCCTTCCCACTGGGTGAGGGGGGGAAATGAGCGGGTGGCTGCGTGGTGCTTAGTTGCTGGCTGTGGTTAAACCATGACAAATCCTCAGGGCTTGTTTCCTGCATTACTGCTTTCAAAAGATCAGTCTCCAACTTGATATATAAGATTACCAATTACTTTTATCTATTGAATCTCATTAATTTGAATTCTGTCCATCTCTAACCTTGCCAGATCATTTTGCAATTTTAATTTTTGCAGCTGCATATTTGAGAAGTATGATTTTTAAAGATTTTCTAGGCTACTGTGCTGTGGCACATGTCCAGTTCCATTAGTATAATAGGAAATCTTGTAATTCCCCATTGCAGAAGGAACCAGATGAGCAGACCTTGTGAGACAACATTTCATCCTGACTAATGTGATTTTTGTTTTATTTTTTGGAGGTACAGTTAAACAGTATTCCAACACAATAAAACAATAAAGCATCTTCATAGTTCAAACCCCATATGTTTGGGAAGGATTTGAAACTTAAATTTCTTATGTGAAAGTGAGGCAGCCCTCAGACCTTCTAAGACAATAAATGTCGTCCTTATGATTCTCAAAGGACAAGCATTATCCAATGTGCAAAAAATCTGAAAAATATAGAAAGGAGAAAGCAGCTTGCTGTTGAACATTGCTTTCTAAATGAGCTATTCAGATATTTCAGCAGTATTTCTCAGCTGAGAACGATCTAGTCTTTTCTTATTAGATTGCAAGCCAGAGCATAAAGTAGAAGATGACCAGATGATTAGAGGTAGAAGAAGTATATTCCTATTGACCCCGTTGTTTCTTCCTTTTGATTACCAAGTACTTTAGAAAGGTTCAAAGAGAAATAGAAATGCACTGGAATGAAAGTAAAACTAATCTCCAAGGATTGTTATGTTGTCCTTCCATTTCAAAAACCTTACTTCACACCTTCTACGAAACTGATGCCCTGAGTTGATTAAGTAAGTACATGAATGCGTTGGAAAATTCAGTCAAGTTGAAGCATCCACAGCATCTGAGTGACACAAAACTGTGAAAGATGCTGTTTGATATGTCTGTTTGAACTCATCTGTGTTACTAATGACTTCCCTAATGGGGAAAAAAATCATCATGTATCCGCAAATTAGCCAGAATACTGTTCCACAGCCAATTAGCCGAAGATCTGTCCACAGTATTGTGACCTTCAGTTTTTGTTATTTCCGCTAATTTTACTTAGAAATTATGTCACCTTTAAAGGACTCCAACAGTACATATGTCAGCCAATCTGATAGGTTGCATAGAAACTTCTAATGTATTACCAAGTGCTTTTCCCTTTATATTAGCATTACCTGTTGAAGTAGGCTCAATTTCAATGTTTCTGTCCCAGTACTGAAATCTGTCATGACTGTAGACTGATTAAAAGATCATCTATCTTTCTGACCTTTGGACTCTGTTGGAATCATGACTAGCTAGTAATAAGAGCAAAAGTGATAGTTTCACAGGCACGATGCTATGGGGTTCATTTCCAGTGAGAGGTAAAAATGGCCTCACCACATGCAGAAATAGAAGTAGAAAACATATGATTTCTAAATATCCACACTGCCACACTAGCCTTGTATCCCTCCTTGTATGAAAGTAATCAAACTGCATGACTGGCAATGAAAGAGGAAGGAAAAGGATTTTCTTTCCACATACAAATAATTGAGAAGTTTTAAAATATTAGTTCAGATACCATGCAGGTACCTACTAGATAGGTTAGGCATCAATAGAAAACTGCTTATCAGTTGGAAATGGGCAAACTGTTAATACAGCAACAGACTAATGAGTACCTGATTTTCTTAAAGGAAATTGAAATGTTTTGAAAAGAAGTATGAAGGCTTAGAAGACTAAACACAGAATACAATAATAGTTTGGGTTTTTTTCCATTTACTCCCCTTCCGTCTCTTTTTTCCTTTCCCTGGTGGTGGTGGTCCGTGGCCTGACAGGTTTTGAGGCACAGCTATAAGCGAGTGCTGTAGATCATCCCTATAGGCATCTTGGTGTATTGAATTCATTAGGAACAAAGCAAAAGGCCTTCTCAAGTATATCCGAGTATATCTGGAAACACAATATAAATTCCTTGAAATCTATTTCAGATTTGATGGTGGTACTGCATTCAGAAAGTTGGAATCTGAAAATCAGAGGGATTGTTTCAGTTTCATAAGTATTAAATTTCTGGGACTTTAGCATGACCTGTGGAGTATCAGAAATCTTTCTGGTTCCAAGTAATGGTTACATTAGTCCCATGACAGAGGGAACAGCTCTAACATAAGAAAAAAAATTTTGTTGAGTGAATCCCAGGATGGCAGCATATGTCAAGTTAATATTGTCAAAACATCTGCAAATTACTCTGGAGGATTTAGGGGTTTTGTTGTTTGTTTTTTCCCAGTTCTTCAAATATATGACTCAAAATACTAGTAAGATGTAGTCATTTTAGAGAAATAAGATTAGAGACGCTGCTTTTTGGCTACTACATCTAACAGGTTGAACTGCCTTTTCCACCCAGTATGAAATGTGCATTTTTTTTTTCCATGACAGTGTGAATTTCTAGATTTCTTTTCTCTCTTTGATATAATTGGTATTGCAAGATTTCACTACATGACTACATATGACCATTATATTATTTTTGGCAAAAAATAAAGTAGACCTTTTTGTGATTGTGAACAAGGAGACGGGTTTATTGCAGTGGTCGTCAGTCTCAACAATTGCTAATTAATGCAGCTGAAATACATGACCATATCTTTTACTCATAATAACCTAAACTATGCAAATTATCAAGGTTGCTTGTTTCTGTGTCAGAAAACATTCTGAAAGGAAATCTTTTCCACAGAAAAAGAGAATGACCGGAAAATAAATGAAATGTGTCTGCTTAGGAACAAGTATTTTATGCATAATTATTTCATACCTTGCAAATTAACTACACCTTATGTGCCTGGGAATTAGAGAAAACTGAAATGATGTACTTAGGCATATTGGAATTTACTATGCAACTATATTTCTTGTTGCATTTTATATTTTTTGGAAGTGCTTGCAACATAAGACTCCAGGAAGGAGACATCAGTGGTGGTATTCTTTGTTAATGTTTTGGCATAGGTGTATTTCCCAGAGGTCAAATACACATTCCGCTTATTTACCCTTTTTGTAGCATCTCTGTATCATGCAAAAATGTAGGTGTGCAAACTATTGATAAGGTAAAGATTCAGGAATGTAAGTAAAAATCCCCAGGAAAAGGCCAAAAAGTTCTGTTGGGCTTCTACTGAAGTGAAATGGAAAAAAGAAGGAGCTTCCAGAGAGATTCAGAAAGAGCAGGCAGAGGTAGGAGCAAGCCTAGGAAACCACACAAGTCAAGTGAGGACAGAGCTTGTAGAGTCTTTAAGGACAAAACTTTTTCTGTGGTCACCTGGGCTGTCTAGTCACTACCACAATACAACTAATAAATAGTATTCAGAAACTATCCATGGAATGCAAATGGAACTATTAGTATAAACTTCTTAAAAAGAGGAGGAATAAATACTGTCACCTGAGTACAATACCACAGCTGTATTTTAGTAGGAGGCACTTCAAAAAAAAGCTTGGCGTTTCCTGTTAACTTTTGTGGGGAGCTAGAAATATTTACTGCTGTTTGTATTGAACAATGCATGGACATTTCAGTATATAGGAAATCTGTTTATTAGTGTGTACCAAACTCCAAATTCATGCAGAATGTCCCCATATGTGTTCTACTTTTTGTTTTCAGCTGTTAATTAAATAAGAGAGAACATTTTGTATTTTACTTTATTGTACTTTATTTAAACTCCTATGGTAGAGCCTCGAGTTGGCTTGAACGTTGTGGTAAAGTTGCCCTGTTTGGGGCAATTCTCACTTCAAAGAAAGAGCAATCAAAAAGCTTACAGAACGCTTTTGAAGCTCATGTCCTTTAAATAGAGAATAATAAACTAGATGAGATCACTCTTTAAACAAGTAGAACTCAGATCTGCTGAAAGAGATCAGACACAGAGTATTGTAAATAGATTTTCTTCCCATCCACTAGCTCCTTGAGGACTGTCTTCTCCTTCAAGCATTTGTTTGCCAGTTGATACCTTTCAGTCGCTGGCTTCTGTTCAGGCTCTACAGGCTTCTTTGCTCCATCAACCAGGCTTGGCAAGGGTTTACTCTCTGTGCCCTGCGCAAGACCGCTGCTCCACTCAGTCTCCATGCTTGGAGATTGCTAGCTGGCCAGAAGTACTCCTGGCTTCTCCAATGCTGCCAACTGTTCATTTGCCATCCAAGAGAGCAGTCGCCCTCTCCCAGAGGGTTCCCCCTGCCCCAGGGTGTGGGAGCCAGGACTAGATAGTTAGGCAGCCACTTTTTCTCTGATCCAACTTCACCATTTTTAGCAAAATATACCTAACACAGAAAACGGAAACAAACCAGTTCTGGCATCCATCACGGCTATCAATTTCTTAAGAGGAATTGGTGTCTTTCCAAACAGATTCAGATAAGGATATAGACATAGATGTAGGAATAAAGTTTGAAAATAAGATTCTAAAAAGACTCCACGTAAGTGCTAGCCTTGTCTAAGCAATAGCAGTAGAGTTTTCTCATTGGTTTGCTCTCAAATCTCTGTAGACAGGAAAGCTTGCAGATGTTTAGGTTTGAAATTGATGGCACACATAATTAATTGCATTTAGACATAGCACTTATGAAAATGCTTCTGACAAACAGCTTTCCTGCAAAGGAGTATTATGTTGGTGCTATTTGCAACACTTTTTGCAAAGGCTCTGTGTTGGTATTTCCATTACAGAACTCTTTCTTTCTGTTCTTTCAGTAAAAATTCACTCCAGGCTGAAACATGGAACATCTGATATCAGCTCTTGATCAGTGGTTGTTTTTACCAGTTTTCCAGCAAATTGACTGAGCCGAGGTTTCTATGTTGCACAAAGGGTAACAAAGGTGTGGAGGGGAGGAAATGAGGGAGAGGAGCAGTAGGAATGTAGTTAATGCAGGTGGCTTATATTTCAATAGGTTTTTTGTCTACCAGTAGGATCGAAATGGTGTGCTATTGGCATCATCTGTAGTCCATTTGTGCTCTGGTGGGATTCATGGCAGTTCTTTTTAGTGCATGAAATTCTGCACATTGCTCCGTCTATAGGAAAATATTTCAACAGCTACATAAATCTTTATCATGAAGCAGTAGCAAAGGAAAATTATAACAAAATAAAATATGATGTAAGATGATATACTGCATTATTTTTTAAATATTTTCTGGTTAAGGGGAGGCAAATATCATCACTTTCAAATTATGGGGTGCTGAGGGTTTTTTTGTAGTTCCTATGCTATTCTCCAAATTATATATATGGGTGTGGTGGTAATCAAACCATTTGGAAGCACTGGGTCATTTTGAAAATAATTTTGTTTGAAAGGTCAGCAATGTGAAATAAAGTACCATTCTTACATCTGCTCAGTTTGCATCTGACTAGAATTGAAATGCTGAGAAGTGAATTCTGAGTCCCCATCCACTTCCTCAAAGACAGCAAAAGCTTCACTGTTGTGAGGACTTTTGGCTACTAAAGCCACAGTCATCAGCTTTGCCTATTATTCTGGGTTGGTAGAAGATTGCTTCTATGTACTTTTTGTTTTCTTGAGCTTGTTTTTGTTGCCCGTTATGTCAGCATATTGGTATATGCATAGCTTTTCATTTTGTGGCTTTTGTTTTGTTTGCTTTAATGTTGCACCTATTTTCCATCATTATATGAATTTTATATTATATACTACATAATTATTGCTTTCTTGCTGTGGCTGGCCGGAAGATGTCTCAGTTATGTTTGGAATGTGTCCATTACACACAAACTCAGTCACTTTGATGTGCCTTGGAGCAGTTCATGGCATGCTTGTATGTTAGGTCTGCTTAAGCTGTCACCTTTCAGTCATCAGACCCTGCTGAGAATAAGTCAAGCTTTAGCTGGCCTACCCTGAAATAACCAGTAAATTCAGCTTGAGATCACTGTAAAGAAACCTGAATGGTAGCCTTAGAAGACAACAAATTCAAGTGACATTTTTGCTGAATCTTCATTTTTGCTGCTTATTTTGGTGTAAATCTTCCTGTATTGACAGCACTTGGAGAGCCTTGCAATGGGGCAGAAAAATCTAGATTTAGTAGCAAAAGAACCACAGTAAAGCTTTGTTTATATCATTGCAAGATATAAATGTTAGGAGAAACAAATCTAAGAGCCTTTGGGGATTTTAGAAAGAAGTGAGTGAGAACAGCATTAGGGACTTGAACACCTTGGTTCTTGTCACAAATCAAATCAAAGCATAGCTCTCCCAGTAATTATAATAGTCTGATTTTACTTTTGACTTTCAGAAGCTTAGTATAAAAATAGACTTACTGAAGATTCAAATACTGTCAGGTCAAAGATTTGAATATAGATGCATACAGCAATACTTTCTGAGTTACAGAGGCTTTTTTATTGTTTGCTTAGGAGAATTATGGTGTTTAGTTACTTATGATACTAGTATTTCTATGCTGCAGAAAGACTTGATTAATATATGTCAATCCTGAAATGGCTTTACTGCAGAGAAATGGAATGTTTGGGGATGTTTTGACTGTTTTTCAATAGAAAATGTGGGTTAATCTAAACATAGGCTTTAATATATTTAAAATTTTAAAGCATTAGCTAATGTGACATCTTGAATTTAAGTAGATCTACCTGCTACTCTTCCCTTAGTGGTTTCATGCAAACAAAATTTTGTTAGGAAGGATTTTCTGATAGAAGATCAGATTTTTAGTCATAATCAAAAAAGTAAACCACTATATTCAATTACCTCAAACCTTTAAATGTATTACATATGCATGTAGAAGTGGAACTTTCAATATATTCATCATAAGAAATACCCTTACAGCATTCAAGAAATCTGATATTCCAGTTCAATATGAATAGTAATGGATGTGGGAAAAATATGTAGGCAAGCTATGCAATGCTCGACTTCTTAGTTGAAAATATAGTTTGTTAGTAGATGAAAATGGGATTCTCAATATTCAGCCACATTTGTAAATACATGAAAAAAGAAATGGTTTTAGGAAGGAGTTATTTTAGGCACTGAACAAAACTGTTAGGGGGCAGAAATCAAAGTCAATGTTGGTGTTTTCAGAGGAAGATCAAAGGTAAATAAAGTCCCTTAGTTTCTAGGTTTATATACTTTACAAGTCACTCAGTACACTATTCAGAAACTTGCTGAAATCTTGTACCTTATTCCACAGAGGAAACAAACTACTATGCAAAAAGATGACTGTGTCCATATCCCTGTATTCTAGGGCATGATTTCACTAGGCTACTCCATTGAGCCTCTTGTATAACGTACCAGTCTTTGTTCCTGTGCTGTTTCCTACCTTATAACATGAATTCTTGTTTTTTTCAGCTCTGAGGGACAATAGAATTGAGCTGGTCCGAGCTTCATGGCATGAACTGAGTATCAGTGTCAGTGATGTGTCTCTGTCGGATGAAGGGCAGTACACCTGCTCTCTATTTACTATGCCTGTCAAAACTTCCAAGGCTTTTCTTACCGTTCTCGGTAAGTATAAATAGCTGAGCATAAAGAAGCAAGTGTTAAGTTTCTCAGGCTTTGGCAAATTATGATAAGAATGAACTTTTCTAAAGTTGGCAGAAGATAAATGTAAATGTCTGATCTTGTTTTCCTGAGGTTTATTGTTTCATGTTGTTGTGCTGAAAAATAACATACCTCTTACTATTTGCGCTGTGGCAGGATAATGAATTAGAGAGCACACAAATACCACGGTATCAGTGCTCCATAAAATGGACATAACCTCTACATCCCAAGCACCAGAAGTGCGAAGAAAGTGCATGTGTTCATCTCCTAACAATGTATTGTGTAGGGCAAAGGGGAGAAAATCAGAAAGCATGAAATCAAAACGGGCTTTAGAGCTTTATCGTTTTTCCTTAGCTGTGCATTTTCTTGGCTCATTCTGCTTTCTTTTTTTGTCTATGAAGTGCATATTTTCACTGGGTTTGCTGCTTCTTTCATGCTTTATCCTCTAAATGCTCTGCTGTTTTCCCCAAAGGTTATAGATACACATAGAAAAGCAATAGATTTTGAGAGATGCCCAAGAAATAAAGTTTCCGCTCGAAGCTTTATATGATTCTATGAATGTCAGTAGCCCAATCAGCTGAAATTGCTATAGTTCATTGAAACACACCTGCGTACCTAAGAGGTTATATGATTTTAGAGATTGATTTTTATTCTTTTCTCCTTTTTCTGTCCCTGAACTTGACTCTTTTTTTCTTTTTGTTTTATTTTTCTATGTAGACAGGCAGACAGTTGAATTTAATAGCACTAATGTAAGAAGTTCTCTCTGCCAGTAATATTCACATTAATCCAGTCAGGGAATTGGTTTTGTGCATAGGATGTGAAATACGCCTCCCTTTTAGCCCCTGTGAGACTATTTTACAAAAATCTTCACAAGTTTGCCATTAAAGACAAAAAACACCCACTCAAAACAGAATATTCTGGAATAACAACTGCCTACAGTTAATCTTCTTTGCTGTAGAGAGGCATCTCATGATCTAAACAATAGATGAGTGGACCAGTTCAACCTTTTAGATGGCAGAAAGGCACGGAAAGGTGTTACAAAGGCAAAAAAACATTTAGCCAATATTTATTAACCAAGTAACTTGACCTTTCACAGTCCTTTTAGTTTTACCTTCATTTTGGGGGAGGGTTTAAAGAAATTTTCCCAACATCATCTACTTACCTTCCAAGAAAGAAAGCTGCAAGGTTTAAGATGCCTGTCTTTTTTCATTTTTTATTTGTAATTTTCTATTTCAAAGTAACATTTTAAACTCTTGGAGCACTTTCTATATGAGAAGGGGATATCTTCCATTGAAAGTATTACATCTTTTAATCAGATACACTATCCTTTTATGACTAATAATCTCTTTATTGACTGCTCTGTTACAGATTAGAAGATTTAAGTGTCAAGGTATTATAGTAGATACCATTTTCTGTCCTGAATGAAAGAAGTAGATTTATTACAGAAATGTACTATACGATAGGTACTGCTGCTTGTTTTTTATGTACATAATCTGTCATTTTGGAAAAGAGATGTAAACAAACCAAATTGTGAAATACAGGGCACAGGATCAATTACTGTGAGTGATCCCTTTATCTAGCCACAAATACAAATGTGTCAAAGCGCTGCAGGTGCAGATTATAACAATGACATTTTGAGAGATTTTTAAATTACGGTCATCATTATCACTTTAAAATAAGTGATTCTTGGGTTTTCAGAAGTCAAATGGATTTATACACATAGTGATCAAATTTTTCCCAATTATCTTCATAATTTTTTTTTAAATCTTCCATGGTTCATTGAAAAACAGCTATGTGCAAATTTAATATTTGGTGTACAGTATGTCATGATCTCCTCCAAAGAACTTGGATTGAGCTGAAGAATTCTCCATAGCCAATGGAATTGTGATTGTACCTCTTGGTTTTTTGGTTATGTGTTCTCTGAAGATAAAGTAACTCCTGTATGTATTTTCATCCTCCCTTTTCCCTGGATTTTGTATTAAAATCTTCATAATTCATGCTTAAAGCATCTGTTCTGAACTTAGATCAGTTCAGCTTTTTGTTGCCAGTTACATTTTATTTTCACAGCTGTACTTATATGCTTTGTCATCCTGCTTGCTGTGCAGACCAGTTTAAACCTTGTAATACCAAGTCAGACTAGACCTGCATGCAGAATATACCTAGATAGGATAGTTTTTAAAATACATCTGTTTCCCTTAGAAAACTAGATAATTTCTGTTTTCTTTAATTCTTTATAATCAACTACCGTTCAGATTGACAGTTTATTTGCAATAGGAAACAAGATTCACTGACAAGGCAAGGAACTAATTATTCTGTTTCCAGAATTTAGAGCATATGAAGAAGTGAACTTTAAGCTGGTCATATATTAATGGCAGCAGCAGCTGACACTGTCAGAGATATTTTGCTTGTTTGCCTGTTAGGTGTTCCTGAGAAGCCACAAATTACTGGATTTACCTCACCAGTTATGGAGGGAGAGAGGATGCAGCTAACTTGCAAGACATCTGGTAGTAAACCAGCAGCCGATATCAGATGGTTCAAGAACGACAAAGAAGTTAAAGGTATTTAAAAGGACTTTGATGTAATTTGGTCCAATTGTCAAAGCTATACATTATTTAGAATTATATTTTTTAATTCATGTTTGAAAAGTTTCTCATATTTAATCGTTAAAGGAATCAGTGATAGTACGTAGATAAGGAATTGATGTAAATTACTGGAGTGGTCATACAGCCATCTTTTTATTTTTTCTTCAAATCGTAAAAAGTGATATTTTGAATTGTTCTGAACTCTGTTCAGCATAATAAACTCAACTGTGATGCTTCATAGAGAAACATTTTATGGATTGTTGCTATCACAGCCGTACCACTCACCCCAGATATTTTACCTTTTCATTTCTTTTGGCCTTTCTAAGATGATATATGTCTGATTTGGTCAATGGCCAGTTTTATGTTACACTCCTCTAAGTAAAGTAACCGGGTGAGGCAGAACTGTCTGGAGGAGACAGGAGATTGCACTTCCCATTGGGGAGCTACAGAGCCCGCTTTGGTGAGGAAAAGTCAAGGTGTAGCAATCCAGGGAATCTCAGTTGGGAAACTGGGAACCTGCAGCTGGGGCAAGGATGCTGAGAGTGCGGTGAGGAGCAGGGAGAAGGCAGACCTTAAAGGGGATGAGGAGAACTTCACAGGGACTGGGGGCAGTTGGACAAAGTCTGCTGTAACTGAAAAGTCATTGGGTGACTGAAACCAAAGCTGAAAGCAAGGATTTGCCTTTGAGGGTACAGTGAGATAGAAAAGAGTTGCATATAAAAGCTATTTATTTCTTTCCTGCCTTCTCTTTCACTTTGTACGTTCTTAAAACTCAGTTTTCTAGGCCATATTCTCATAAGTGTTGGGGTAGTTTAAAATCCTTTTTGGATTTTGGTGAATGGGTGGACAGAGCTTCCTATAACAGAAGGCGTAGTCACATCTACCACAGCCAACTGAGGTGCCCATTATAGAGTAGATGAATAAAAAGGATAAGGTATTGGTATTTATTCATGTCACCTGTATTCATTCTGCTGTAAGACCAGATGAAGAAATGATTCAAAATCCACCTTTTCTGTGTAGCTTTTTTTCAAAAAACCCAACTTTTCTCTACTTTGTCTCATATTTGTCTGACATTGTGGATTTTGTTACCTCGGTGAACTGCCTCAAGCAAAGTTACAGCATTAATTACAGAATCCATTAATCTTCCTTTACTATTCTCTACCACTGTTCAATGTACACAACCAGAGCTGTGATATAAAATTGGTAAATAAAGGAGATTGCAGTTGATTGTCCAAGGAACCCAGTCCATTCTAGAAGCATCTTTAGATTTCTGAAGAAAATCAGAATAGTGTTGAAGGAGATGGGATTTTTAGGCTGGAATCATTTGATATGTGTTTGAGCACTTGTAACAGGGATAGAAAATGAGGAAACAGAATCATTCTTTCCAGCCACTGGGAAATTTGAGGAAATTGCTGAAAGTGAAGCAGCGCCTCATCAAACATAATTAAAAAGAAGAATTTAACGGCAGAGCTAACACACATGGCACAGCATAGATTCTGTCATCCAGAAAAGATGACAGGATGAATATAGATATTCAAGACATGCAAAGATTGAAAATCAGTCTAAGCAATGTCAATACTTTAAGAGAACCGCTGATACAGTTGGTGTAACAGCAAGGCAACTAATCTGAAAAGGTGTTATTTTAAAAATTATATTTTAAAATCTGATGTAATAACTTTGCCTTTCTTTCAGCTGATATGTAGTTGAAGCCAAGCAAGCAATCTGATGATTTGACTCTTTAACTAATTTGCTCTTCTCCACAGTTCCTAAGGGGATGGTTTTTTTTAAAAAGGAGATGGGGAAGGAAAAAAGAAGATGTGTGAAAAAGAACAGTAAAGAAAAAAAAAAAAAAAGACAGAGGAAAGTACTGAGCACATTCATTTCAGTTTAGTTTTCTAGGTCTTCTGAAGAGCACATTGCCATTTCTCAAAGGTTAGAAATAAAATAACCTAACCAGTTTGCAGTGGCATCAGCAGAAGTTACATTAGCTTTGTGCACTGTAAAAGGTGAAATGATAAATCTGAGAAAATAGATATGAAATTATATGCTAATGCAGCTGACATTAAAGGTTAGGAGTTCATCTGTCTAGCACCAGTAAATCCAATTGTGTTACAGTGTATTAGACATGGTGCAAAAGAATATAAATGATGCATTGAGTTCAGAGTTGCACCAAAGGGGAAAAAGCCATTCTAAAATTGTAGCTCCATTGCTATTACTCAAAAAAGGAATCATCATCTGGTGAAGGAATACTGTTTGATAGAGTAAGTGTTAGTCATGAGAGAGACTGAATGTGAAGCACTGAGTACCATACCTTTCACTTTAGTGTTCTGTCTCTCATATATGCACCAAATTAACAAAGCCACCTGCAGTTTAGCATTTTGGTGATGTTTCTGGAAAATTATTAAAAGCAAAAATATCAGAGAAGCTAAATACATAATTTAAAAAAAAATCACCTATTTTTTCAACAAAATTTGTTACATACTCTTGCAACAATATTATGTAAAAAATTATTTTTAGTTTCAGGAATATTTTTTAAATGGATTTTCTTTTGGTTTTTTTTGTTTTTTTTTTTTCCCCAGCAAAATTTGGCTTCAAAAATAAATAAAATAATACCAGTTTTGTTGCAACAGATTAAGACATTTTGAATTCGTTTATATATTTTTAGTATGCACAAAGAATTCAGAGAGGCACTGAACATTTTGTTTTGGTAAGCCTCTAAAATGAAGATGAGACTTTTTAGATAACAAGGCCATTTCATTTCAGAACTTGATTTTAAATGTAAACAAAAATTATATTTGCCTTGTAAAAACAGCAGAACCGTCCTTTAAAAAGATGGATGTTTCTACATGGATGTTACAAGTATGTGCTTTTATAAATCATAGAATCATAGAATCATTTAGGTTGGAAAAGACCTTCAAGATCATCGAGTCCAACCATCAACCATGCCCACTAAACCATGTCCTGAAGTGCCTTGTCTATGCGCTTTTTGAATACCTCCAGGGATTCAACCACTTCCCTGTTCCACAGCCTGTTCTAACACCTGACAACCCTTTCAGTAAAGAAATTTTTCCTCATATCCAATCTAAACCACCCTTGCCACAACTTGAGGCCATTTCCTCTCGTCCTATCACTAGTTACTTGATAAAAGAGACCAGTACCCACCTCACTACAACCTCCTTTCAGGTAGTTGTAGAAAGCGATAAGGTCTCCCCTCAGCCTCCTTTTCTCCAGACTAAACAGCAATGAACAATGAATGATAGACATTCTATCATTTCTATTTATTATTTTCACTATCAAACATCTACACTTATGAGATATAAAGTAGTATTAGTTAATACAAGCATACCTGTATGGGCACCTAACCGGCAGAGTCATAGAGGTGGGCCCATAGTTGACCCTTAGATTTCATATGGCCCAGCCTCTGTTCAAAGGTTAGATCAGGTTGCTAAAGGTCTTCTCCAATTCAGTTTTGAAAAATCTCCAAGGACAGAGATTCCATAGTCTGTCTGGGCTAGATGTTTCAGTATTTGAAAGCCCTTATTGTGGACAATTTTCCTTATATGTAGGTATTTTGTGATACATAATGAGAAGTTGCCTTGGTGTAACTTGTGTTCATTGCCCCTCAACTTTTGCTGTACAACTCTGAGAGGACTCTGGCTTTTTCTTCTCTATGACCATGCATTAGGTACTTGAAGGCAGCGGTTTGATCTGGTTGTAGTCTTCTCTTCCTGAGGTTGAACAAACCCAACTATCTTAAGCTGACCTTGTACATAGTATGCTCCCTCCACTGACCACCTCTATGGCTTCCGGCTGAACCTGCTCGGGTTTGTCAACATCTTTCTTGTACCAGAAAGCCCCAAACTGGGCCTGGTACTCTAAATACAGCCACGCAAGTGCTGAATAGAGAAGAATCACTTCCCTTGACTTGCTGGATATGCTATTATTAACACAGGACAGTCGTTTTTTAGCTTTCAACCCTGTAAAGGCACACTTGACTAATGTTCAACCTGTCCTCAAAACCCCCAGTTCCTCTTCTATAAAGCTACTTTCTATCTAGTCACCCCCCCAACCTGTTTCATTATAGTGATTTCCAGAGAAAGTGCCTCTGTAATGGATCTTTTTTAAAAATCTTTTTTTCAAGGGTGTATTTAGGAGAGAGAGGAGTAGCAAGAAAATAAATAAAATAATGGACTACAGTAGACATGTTTAAAAATTCTGTAAAAACCCTGGGTAAATATTCTGAATATTAGCATACAGTAACATACCTAGTACCTGATCTCCACTGCTCTTACATCCCGGTGGGCTTACATTCAGTTAGCATATATTGCAATCACACCTTCATTTTGCTATGAATAAACATCTAAGAAGATACAGCTGATAAAAGTGGACAAGCTAAGTATTTCTGTTGATGAGGATGTCAACAGTTTATAGAATAGTATCACCATCCTTTTTACAGAGGTAATTATCTCTAAGAGTTGAACTCTTCCAAAAAATAGATATCCAGAGAAAGGCTTCTAAACATCCGTTTAGGAAATTAACTGCTTTTGTTTTTCTAAAGGATTAAGCATCCACAACCTCTCACTGAAATTAAAGTTGTTGATGTTTTCAGGAGCTGTCTGTCATCAGCTTGAAGTCAGTAAGCAAAGGAATGTGTACATTACTTATAAGCAGAAGGCTATCTATGGAGGTGCTTATTATTAAATTTGGAAGCCTAATTCTGGGAACAAAATCTCATGTGTTTGCTTTAAATATTAGTGAAGACATTTGTTGTTTGATTATAATAACTTTGCTTTAGCCCTGGTCAATATTTGTGTCACCTCCTGTTCCCTAAATACTACTAGTCACCGTGGCAGAAATTGAAATCTCTTAAAGCTTAGCAACCAACAGGCATAAAATGCTTGTATGCAAGAAATAATTATTTCTTACAGAAAAATGGAAATCATATAACTACATGGTGTCTTCATCTATCTGGAGACAACGAAAAAGACCACCTTTCTGATTTCAGAGGTATTTTTAATATAAAAAGATGTAGCTTAAGCCATTTAAGACTTGCTTTCTAAAATTGATATTTCATGGAAATTTTATTTAGGTCATCTTCTTCTCTAATGGGATTTACTATAATTTGTAATACTGAAACCTCTCACTTTTTCTTTTTGTAGGACACAGAAGACATATGCAATCTCAGTGTATTTTAATATATATGCTTATATATGTCTTTTAAAGCTTTCTTTGTAACAAATCAATATAATGAGCTTCCTATTTTGCTGAAATAAATGAAAATCAATAAGTATTATAAGTGGTTGGGAACCAAGAAAAACAATTCTAAAGTATGTGTAAGAAGATCTCATGTTGCAGCTAATATATTAAAACTTTTAAAAATAAATGCTCAGTCTTTTGGATCTTCAGTTCTGATCTAACATGTATGTCCTACAACAAAACTTTCTGATTTTGAACCTTAACCTTGAGCTGTGTTGAATACTTCTTAAGCACAGCTGTAAGCTCCCGCACTCTAGTATCTGGGCTGAAAACTGTGAAAGAGATTTTTAACTGAATCTGCACAAAAGCAGTAGGCCAATTTAGTGTGATATAAAGCAGTGAGTGGAAAGTCTCTGAAGTAATTTTATTTCCAGTCTTCTTGGGACTTATCTGTAGATTCCAGTAAATACTATGACATGCTCTATCTACAGTTGTTCATCACCATTGATAGCTATAATTTGGTTTAGTTTAATTCATAAATTAGCATAATTGTAGCCAAACAACAGAATAAGCAATGAATAAAGTAAACACAGGATTAATGTGACTACATGCATGCAACCCTTAGTTCACATGGCTTCAGTAGTATCCATGTACTGCATTACTATAAAAGATTATAAGCTTTGACTTAGAAAATTTAAAATTTAGTGACACTGTGAATATGTAAGGGAAGCGAGGGTGGGAGGAGACCACATTTTTTCTAATGAACTGCAGAGAAAGTTCATATAAAATTTGGACCTAAACATATAAGAGATAAGGATTAAAGGAATTTCTGTTTGAGTGCAGTATCACGTAACCAATTTTAAAATTTTCTTTTTCAATATATATCTCCTGATATGACAATCAGACCAAACTGAGGAATAACTACAGTTTAATTACTTTTGTTTTAAAGAGATCAATACAGATATGAAAGACATGTTTTGTCAACAAGTGTGATAGATAATTTAGCTGTCTAATGCTGGACTACTTTTCCTATAAATATTGGAGATAAAACTGTTTGTTTATTCTTTCTTTCAGATGTGAAATACTTAAAAGAAGAAGATGCGAATCGTAAAACATTCACAGTCAGCAGCACGCTGGATTTCCTAGCAGATCGCAGTGATGATGGTGCAGTTGTAAGTTGCAGAGTAGATCATGAGTCCCTAAACTCTACACCTCAGATAGCAATGCAGGTTCTAGAAATACACTGTAAGTAATACATGTTACATATGCTTGCTTTTATAGTTTTGTTTCGTTTCAGAGTTTCTATTGTGGGAAAATTATACAAATCTGTGGTATTGTGCAGATAGATAACGTCTTCCTTTTACCAGCTTCTCTGGTTTGCATTTGGTTGGTTGGTTGGTTTTTGTTTTGTTTTGGTTTGGTTTTTGTTTTGTTTTTGCAGGAGTAACTCTAAAAAGTTTAGTGAGAGCTTTACCAGTGAAAACACTATGGGACTGAGTTCCTGGTTTGCTTTGAGAAACGGTAGGGAGGAAATGCATTTGTCTTTTTTGTTTGTCATTGTAGCAATGTGAAAGAGTTCTTAAAAATCAAGATCATAGTAGTTCACAATTTTCCTTGAAAGTATCTAGAAACTTGAAACAAGGGCACGAAGAAGCAAAGTTCACAGCAGACTGCCTCGATAACTTTGAGTCCTGCTAATGAAACTCGGTGAAATGTGGTTAGTAACACACGTCCAGGAGGAAAAGCCCTTTAGAATTTATTTTTAGGCCTTGTCTCTACAGGCTGTTGCTCTAGATAATCCAAACTTCAGTTGTTTTGTATCTCTGTATATTGGCTTATTTTTTCCAACGGGATTTCTGGAAACTTGATGTTTTCCACAATGCATTGTTTCAAAGTTGAAGGAACCTGCCTATGTATCTGTGTGCCGTACTCTTAAGTCATGTTGTCCTTTGAGTCCATTTTTTTTCACTTATAAACTGTGAGACACTCAGGAGAACACCTTTTCACCATCAGATGACATTTTCATATTCACTTTCATTATACCCACCATTCTTCGGGGTACAGCTATTTGGATTTCTGCAGAACACCTGTACTTCTGATTGCCAGCTAGCTTTATGTTACTGCACCCTCAGACTGCCAACTTATCAAAAGCCACAATGCACAAGTAATTATTCTGTATCATTCCTGCTTGCTCCATTAACTTCCACCAGTCAATTTAGTGCTTTCCAGCACTAGCATAGAGTCATTATACATAGAAAGGTAAGTGAGAAATGTGCCAAAAGAAGCTCAAGTTTAGAAGAGAGGGTGGAAATACTATTTAAAACCATGGAGATAGCAGTATTTTTTTATTGGTGACAAGGAGACTAAGAACAGGCTATTATTGTCCTTTTCCTTACCACCTGCATCTCCATGGTCAACATAGTCAGAAGTCTTACGCTGGGCAAGTTTCTAAAGAAAACTTTATAAAAGAGAAGGAGATTCAGGGAACTGATGGTGTGGTTCAGCAGAGAGCCTTGAAGGAAAAAAAGGAGAAGGATGATTTACTAGAGCAATCCCAAAGACTCTAAATGGAGTACATCGCCCTGGAACTGTGCCCCTTGATTTTTTTCTCGTGGTATTACTTACATCGTTGTGGGTATTACTGCAGTCACTGGAAGCTGCTGACGTTTTTCCATCAATCCATAGACTTCAAACATATAAGAGACATCCTATTTGTATTAATGAGAGGCATGCTCAAAGGACCCAATGTGAGCTGACCCAATATATCCTCAATGCCACCTGACAGCAGTTCAAAAATAGTGCTGACAAAACAGATGAATTATGGGACGTCATGAGAAAAGTCAGGAGGATTTGTTAATCTGATGTCCTGTAGGCTCCAAAATCACAACCAAGTAGTGTGGCATTGCTCTGTAGGGTACGTGTTCTGAACGTCCCAGGGGTATTTCAGATCAGCAGAGAGCTATGGGAGAATAATAAGCAAGTACCTTAAAATGGTCAAACAGAACAGCATAGATGAGCATCAGTTTGGCAGAGAATGGGTGCACAATGATTGGGCATCACCCACTAGAACTACATTTGGTTTTTAAACACCTTCCTAAAATAAGAAGAATTTGGTCTGTGGTACATGGATGCTCCTTACAAATTATCCATGTATCATCACAGGTTAGAAAAAAAGGGCAATAATAAATTATCTAGCCATTTCTGTCCTGTATAATTATGCTTGAAAGTAAAAAAGTTGTCTTTGTTTCAAATGACTAGCCCCTGACAATGGAAAAAACATTCATCAAAGCTTCATCAAAACCAAAAAAAAAGCAAAGAAAAGGAAAACAACAGAACAGTAGGAATTATAGGATTGTGTTTGCATCCAGTGGATGCAGTGGATGGTAGAGAAAAAGGAAAGCAATGCAATGGTTGGAATGACAGGTTTTTATTTATGCCTAGTGAAAGATAGAATAAAATTAAATCTGTCCTAGACGATGAGACTATATGAAAAAAATATTTGTAATGAGTCCGTGGAGAGATGTAGATAGAGGTGCTTATGAGTCCACACAGCTGCTTTTATTATCAGCTTTAATAGGAAGTAAACTTAACAAAATGAAAGCCAGTAATGCCATCAGCAGCGATATCAATATGGAATATACTTTATTCCTTCTTCTTCCCTTACACAAATCTTAGGTTTTATTAGTGTGATAGAGCAATCAGATCAGCTTTCCCCAGTAGTATTACAGTACATGAAATGAAGCTGAGGACTAAACTTTCGTCGTGGTTTAACTCCAGCCAGCAACTAAGCACCACACAGCCGCTCACTCACTGCCCCCGCACCCAGTGGGATGGGGGAGAAAATCGGGAAAAGAAGTAAAACTCGTGAGTTGAAATAAGAATGGTTGAATAGAACAGAAAAGAAGAAACTAATAATGATAATGATAACTAATAAAATGACAACAGTAATAATAAAAGGATTGGAATGTACAAATGATGCACAGTGGAATTGCTCACCACCCGCCAATTGACACACAGTTAGTCCCCGAGCGGCGATCCCCCTGCCCCCACTGCCCCCAGTTCCTATACTGGATGGGACGTCCCATGGTATGGAATACCCTGTTGGCCAGTTTGGGTCAGGTGCCCTGGCTGTGTCCTGTGCCAACTGCTTGTGCCCCTCCATCTTTCTCGCTGGCTGGGCATGAGAAGCTGAAAAATCCTTGACATTAGTCTAAACACTACTTAGCAACAACTGAAAACATCAGTGTTATCAACATTCTTCTCATACCTACCTCAAAACACAGCACCGTACCAGCTACTAGGAAGACAGTTAACTCTATCCCAGCTGAAACCAGGACAACTTTTCAGATAAAAAAGTTTTTATTTTCTTTTAATTTATATATGTGTATGTAATAGAAATAATGTCTGAGTCCTCCTGCTGCTCCTTTCTGTTTTTTTAATGGTTAGGTCCAGAAGTAGAGGTTACCTATATTATTTATAGCTTGACCAAAAGAAGGATGTCTTGAAGGAGACCATGATCAGTCCTTGTTTTCACAGGGCTTTCCAGATTAATTTTGCAGACTTCAAATATTAAAATAATAGGGATGCTGTTAGGGTAAGCATACTGTACCCCACTCCAGACTGTGGGATAATTAGCTCCTCCAATCTTTTGAGCTTTATTTATCACTAATTTATGTTATGTCTCACTTCTGCTTAATCCTGTTCATCTGTATCTCATTCTCTGTGCACTGCAGGGCAGCCCAATTGCCCAAGTTTTTCAGTCCTGCTGAAAGGTTTGGCCATAATTTAGTTTCTGCTTGGCCAGCAGAGGTTTGTGGTAGCATGACACTGCTTGCTGAGTTTATTTTTCCTCTGACCCTTACTGTCAACAGTAAACCTAAAATAGACTTGTATCCCCTGTGGCTTTAGTCTGAAGCTTGCTTGTCAGACTAGCTGCCACTGATTATTAGGAAGTGCTTCTTGTAAGCGATAAATACAAATCTCAAAGGGATATTTCATTTCATTGTTTACTTCTGCGTTCGAGCTAAACTAAGAATGCATTCTTTGTTCCTGTATTAAAGAATCACAGGTGCAGTACTCAATTTTGAAAGCTTCTCAGTACGATATTTGGGAGATTGTATACTATAAGTCCTCATGCACACTCCTGAAAAAACATTTTGAGGGCAAGTACAACTTCTGGCCCACATGTGGGAAGTCAATGAATTCTGTTCATCCCTCCTCAATGTCTCAGACACGTGTTGTTTCCCAGAAGCAGCATCTTCACTTTCCTCCAGGTCTTATCTGAGCAGAAGCCAGCCAACACGTTGCTTCCTACTGGACAGAGTGCCATAAAATTACCCAGTGGTAATTACCTTGCCGTAGTGAAGATTCTCTGACTACAGTAAATTACCCAGCAGACCTCAGTAAAAATTAATTGTGTAAGTCTGCCCCAGAGGCTGCTTTTGAAGCTTTAAAGTGAAATCAAATCATTTGAACTTCAAACCTAATCATCGTGATTCTAAAATGGCAGCTGTGATGTGATCCGTGCTAACGGACTCAGTGAGATTTTGCTCAAAAGCTGACCACACTCCCAAATGACAGCACTAATAAGCTAAATATGTGTTATGTAAAGAAATGTCTAGAGAGGCAATTTTGAGTAAATTCTGTATTGGCAGACACAGATGTGCAGTGAATTCTTGGTCTGACAAGTCTATAGCCATCAGCTAACTTCCTTCTACAGGGTATTCCAACACTGTTTGTGTAATAAGCTCTTTCTTCATTTGTGGGTTGTTACTAGATTCTTTTGCAACGAACGTCCAAACTTGACTTTAAAATTAGGCAGCTATTCCAAGAGAATGATGGAATTATTGCCTGTATTGCCTGGGAAATAAACTTATTGATTTTGAATTAAATAAACAAAATTCCTCGAATGCAGCAATGCACTTGTGCAGCCATGTAGAAAATTGTGTGTGTGTGTGTGTGTCTAACAACAGCATACTACTGTGATTTCTGGTGTATTAACAAACGGAGGTTTCTCTGACAACAGGATGGGTTTAGAAGTTCTGCTGATGTAAAGCAGAGTCATTTTATCAAAGAGCTACATTACCTGATGCTCACTGAAAGAGTTTAGCCCATTATTTTTACCTGACTGGTTTCAAGTTTTTGTTGGAACACAGTTTCTACAATTACACATTCTGAACAAAAATAAGCGAAAATGTATGAAATGTGATATATATGTGTGTGCGAATATGTGAAAATATAATATATTAAATATAGTATATATTATAATATACATTCATATAGTACTATGTGAAATAAGGCATTATAAAAAAAAAGGCAAGAAAAAGGTCATACATAGTTGACTCTTAGACCCTTTGTCTATAAAGAATGCTTAAAACACTTACAGTTGCACATCAGAACAGTATTTAGAGGAAAAGAAGGTGTCTTCCTTAAGTCTTAATGTTTAATTCTAATGAATCGGTTACATTTAAAATATGTTAAGTGGCTGTTCAGGGTGACTGTCTCAACCATGGACTTGCTGTCTTTTTGTAGCTCAGAAGGGGCAGAAGTGTGCCCATGCAAAAGGACCCAAAATTGAACACCTCTTAGCTATGATAAACTATGAGGGGAGAGGGACAGTTTTCCCTGTGGCCTACATATGGTCCTTCTGTACTGTAAATGGGTAAAATATGTGTCACATTCATTTTCTTTCAACTGTGTGGCTGAGGCAGACCATTGGTCTTTTTGAAGCTGTTCAACTAAGACCTAAGATTTTAATTTTCTTTTAGTGTGCTGCTTTATTTTACTTACTTTAGTTATTTTGCTCAACTTTGCGCTTAAAAAACGTTTTTGCTCTTGCACTTTGGCGTGAGTTATCTCCTTTTTTCCTCGGCCTCAGAATTATTTCTTTTAATTAGGGTTTTTTTTTTTTTATGGTATGTCTCCCAGAACTCTCCAGGAGTTAGGTGGTACCCATGCTTTAGGAACAAAGACACAGTTCCCTTTTTTGGAAGTAGCTTGTACTGTCAAGGCAGAGAACATGTTTTTCCAAAGTGAAGAAAATATGAGAGTTAGAAGAAATTTCTTTCACTGATGCTGATCTTTTTTGGTTTCTGAGCAGTCAACAGCATTATTGGTCATTCTCATTTGCTTATGACAATCTCTTCATTATGCTGTGTGACACCCTCAAAGACACACTAGCTAAAAGTAAAATCTGGGAATTTTTGGCATGATTACACACTGCCTCCATCTTTGTATGGACAGTCTGGCAAGAGATACACCCCCAGAGTCAGGAAATAGTTTACTGACTAGGATAAAGAGGTGTCACAGCCTTCCAATTTTTCATTTATTTTTTAACAAGGCCCCAAAATACTAAGCCAGCTCAAATAAATACAGATAAACTGTATGTTGAGTCAGGAGTGAAAATAGCTGGAGTGTTTGTAAGAACTGAAACTTGTTCTGGCTTTGCCATGAGAGAAAATGTTTATCTAACTGTATCTTTAGTCAATAAGCTTAAGCATGCAATTCTCCTATAACTTCTGATACAGTGGAAAGACCTGGATTTTCCAAGGGCATAATTCTCTAGGGCCATAAAAGAAAGAACTTGGTTGAGGTTTGCACTTCCAGGGTTTTGCAGTTCTCTGTTTCAAATTAGCACAATTTGCTCTCTTGCTATAACCATTTTATCTTAGAATAATTTGAGTGTTTGGGAACTGTGATACCTCAGAGACCTCTGGAACTTGTGGAAGGTGACCAATATCTCAAGCTTAAGCCTTCTTTCAAGAGTAACATGATGGCACAGATGCAGCAGCACATTCTCTGGCATGGCCCATCCTATTGCATACTGTTCATAACAAATGGCAAAGAAAATTTGCCTTTGAGGAAACAGAATTGTTTTGTTCCAAACCGAAACACTCCTAATGCTTTTGTTGGCTTTAATGCTTTATTCTTCAGAGTTTGTAGACACAGCTCTGGGAACAAGACACATTTAGGCTATGTGTTCTTTTTTTGAGGAAACAGTCTGCTGTCATCATCGTACAGCTGTCACTAAGTCATTATCAAACTGTCATCTCCTATCAGTCCTTCTGCTAAGCATACCTGACAAAGCCAGGTATGAATAATAGGTCACAAGAGGGAAACCCAGAACTTCTTTTTTTTTTTTTTTTTGGAATGATGTGTCAGGACTGTGGGTGCTGTGAGAACAATGTCCTTGCTTCAGACACCAAAGAGTGCTGGGTTTTGCTCCAGCACTGGCCTGTCTCAGGGATCTTTTTTACATATGTCCTTTATCCTTAGCAATGAAGTATACTTCCCATCCTGAGTTAATGGAGGGTAGTAGCTGGTTAGTGTAAGATACCACCGAGCATCTTGATCACCTAGGCTTGGCTATAGCAATATTGTTTTCAGGATGTACCCCATCTCTACAGAACAGGCGTCCTGGACCTTGGGTTCTTAGATCTCAGCTTTTCAAGTGGGTTTCTCTATCCACCCTTCATCTCACAACTTAGATGGTCTTACTGATTAAAGCCACTTTTTGTTCCTGCTTAAAAAGCAAGAGGGTTATGTTTTCTGTGTGATGTGCAGACAGGACCTTGGTGTCTCTGAAAACCTCCCTCTCTGATTATAGACAATCTCTGTAAGCCTAAGCAAGCAGGGATTTCCTTCACTTCAGTCAAAATATGCCAGCTGTTTAAATCCTTTAAAAGCTCATGAGAAAAAGCTAGATGTTTTCTTAAATGGCTACCTGAGTCTGACAGAGAGGTACCGTCTCTTGCGACTGATGTTCCCATCCTTTAGAGGTCAACTGAGTGGTGTTCCTGCTTTTCTCTTTCAATGAAGATGTTCTGCTGGACTGCTGTAACCTTGAGAATGAGAGAATGTCAGGATCTTCCAGTTGACTCCCTGTTACATTGCGAGATAAGTTTACCCTTTATACACATTCAGGTTTCCACCCAAGACTTACTCGTGTTGAGATACTCTTCTGGTGTTTTACTCAAACAGTTTGGTTTATTTATTCCTGAATCACAGTGTGAATGTTAATATGGACAATAAAGATACCTCATTTCAATACTTTGGTGGCCAGCTTTCCATTCTCTCTCCCTTAAACGAGGGATATTTCCATATTTACCAGTGTAAGATGCAGTTAAAAATAGAAATAATAAGTAAGCAAATTAAAAGATACAGCTTTAGTACATGTACACCTCTTCATATTGAATGAAAAGTAAGTAAGAAGTTATTCTATTTAATTATTTAGCTCAATAATTATGTAAACACAATGTTAATAAGTAAAATTATCTTGTTTAAGCTTTTCATATTAGTGAATGCTTGAAACAAATGAAACATAAAGGATAGTTACTGTAAACAGTAAAGAATGATATCTCTGAACATGAAAGTTCAGTGCCACAATTTGCATGTTTAAATGAGATCAATTAGGTTAATGATGGATGAAAATAAGAAAACCATGATTTAAATGCAAAATAATTCAAAAACTTGTAGGTCCATTTACTGCCAAACTTTCATCTTTCAAAGGGGATATCGGGTTCAAAGGGTTAATGTACAATCCTGACCTTTCCCATCTGGAGGCTTATGTTCAAATATGGTTTACAAGTGAAATATAATCTAATACAATTTATTCCTCTTTAAAATATTTTGTAGGAAGAGCCACAGAGTGGCTTGTCTATTCTGCATAGAAACTTTAAAATATGGTGTGGGCAGGTTATTCCATTTCCTTGTCATGTGTTTAAGAGAGGGCTCAAGGTTTCAAAGGAAGTTTGGGAGGGAACATTTAATAATATTAAAAGTAGGATGTTCAGGAAATAAACATAAAATAAATATAATTCCATTTCAGAGGAGTAAGCTTTTAGGCATAGGGTAGAGACAACCTGTGGTAAAAGAACTGAAAAGACAGAGGGCATGGCTACACTGGGAAATGGAGCACAGTGAGGTTGTCCCTAAACCTGTTCCAAATACATTTGAACCACACAGTGCTTTGCCATGTGGAGACACAAGCTTCGGTCAGTGTGGTGACGTTTCAAAATTAATGAGCACTGGTGGGCTAACAACTGTGTCCTCTCTGGAGGGGAGGCTGGGGACACAGCCTTACAGAGCTCACTGTAGGTTTTTGAGGTCACATGGTTAATTTGGTCACGACTGGCCACATGCCATTGTCATCAGTAGAAATCCCCACAGTGAGTCAGTCAAGCCACTGTAGGATATTCTTAGGTGGACATAAGAAAGAGAACAAGTTAGTTCATCTACCTGAAAAGACCAGAAAAATAGTGTAATTATGTAAAAAAGGCAGTGCAGCTGATTTCCTGTAATGGTAAACCTTTCTCTGCGTAAGGAAGTAGGTTCCAGAAATAATGATCTCTTACAGACAGCCCAGTAGCAGTATCCCCAAGACTGACTGACTGACTGATTTTTGAAGCTCCTAATCCAAGTAACAATCAGTTACTATAAAAGGGATTTAAAAAATAATTTCTCTGCATTGTATTTGATAAGATGAATGCCTACATGGATATAATGTGAATATATTAGATGATCTATGTTAGTGATAAGTAGTGGAAGGTTGAATTTACAGAAAAACTAGAAAGCAAGTTTTGAAATATACTTGTTATAACTACTTTATATCAGGTAGCACTAACAGGACAAGAAAGACTGAGTGGCTGAATGACAGTCCAGTGTCTGAGAAGTTCCACATCAGGTCCCAGTTGGAGCAAGAATTTTTCAGGTACATTACTAAGATCCGTTAAGCTCCATGCTGCCTTCAAAGATATGGTTGAGATATCTTTTTTCATCTTTTCCTAGCCTAGACTTGTTATTTCAAACGGGATCATCTTGGAAGGAGACTGAAAATTACAGAATCTGTATAGCTTACACCCCAAGTTACAACTCTGGTCACCTTCAGCCAGTCAGCCTAATGACAAAAGGACAGAGCTGTTGCAGGCCTTCCCTGTAGAACAGTTTAGGTGGCTGTTTATTCCAAAACTAAAGGCTAGCAAGCAGGTGAGACAGTTTGGAGGAAAACATATATGGAGATTGTTAGTAGGACCTCCCAAGGAATAGATGTTTGCCTTTCATGAAAGCATGGTATATATTTATAAGAAACAAGTCAAATTTTCATGCCCTGATACTACTGCTTAATTATTTTTATATAGATTAAACTTGTATAGTGTCCAATAACTGATATGAATGTCAGAGAAAGGCTTGAAGGGGTATTTGGGTATACTGAGCATCCAGAGCTCTTATTTACTTCTTCAACAGTTTTGGATGTGCTGCAATTCTCAAGCCATATTCAAGATAATTTAAGTCAGATATAACAGAAAACTGAAGGTCTTAAGCAAAAGAAACTGAGGATGCAGAAGATAAAATTAGATTGAATGGTCATGCGCCGACTCAGAGTTAGGCGTTTCTTGATAATACCTGATTTAGGCAGAAGGGTTTTTTTTTCTTTTGTTTTTTTTTCTTTACTCCTCTTAGGTGACATGGCAAAAATGACATAAAATATAAGTAAGTTGGAGAGAGCACAGTGTAAAGCAACGGAGATGTTAAATGGAACAGAGAGGTTTACATATCTGCAGAGACTGGCAAAATGGAGATTGTTTAGTCTGAAGAAGTGGCATGACAGAAATAATTAAACAAGATAAAAGTTGTAAAACTAAGCTTCATCACTTGCATTCACTGAAGAAAACAGAACTGAGTTGCCAAAGAAAATATTATTTCTACCATATCATTCATGTGTGTATGGGCCCTAATGGATAACTAAGAAACCAGTGACCCATTCTGCAAAAGCATGTAAAGGGGAATAGCTGTATCTGGTGCTAACTATCTTCATGAAGTGTCGCACATTTAGAACTGTGGTGACAGTGCCGCTCTGTCTACCACTTAATTCAGCAGGGTCTACCAATATATCCAATGCTATGCTCGCATCCATCTCTGCCAGTTTTAAGACCAAGCACGAAGTATGTAAGAATGATCAATGAACACATTACATGACAAAGGAAGGGTAGGGTTTTAACACATTTAAATGGAGCCCAGAGGAACTGTGGAGCTTTGGTAGTGTACCTCCATCTTCTCTTTTACCTTCCCAAAACCCCAAGCCACACATTGTGTACTATCACATTTTAATTACTTTTTTTTTTTTTTTTTAGCAATTGTGGTGAAGGAGTCTGGTATGACTGACAGGTGAGATGTTGAAACAGGTACTATGAATATTTTTAACAAGATACCAGATAATCAGTGTTCACAGAATTAGTAACCTAAAGGTTTTCCTGCAAGGTTGGTGCTTGAGTTCAGGCACTCAGGAATTATGAGTGTCAGGAGGGAATATTTCACTGATCAAGCTTTCTTTCCCCCCACACTGGCATTTGGCTTGTTGTTTTGCATCCAGGAGAGTGTTTTTACACTCTTCTGGTACAAACTGTTATTACTGTTTTCTTCAACGAACATCGTTTTAAGCTAAATTAAAAGAGAAGAGATAAAGGATGACACAATAGTCATCAAAGAATCTCAGATAACAGAGGGACCACAAGCTGTTTCTGGTCCTGCTTGACTGTAAAGTAGTTTTTAAAGGAATGTAAAAGGAAGATATAGGAATATCCATGCAGATATGATACCAAGTATTCACTTTTATCAAAGCTAAGTATTTAAAAAATATTATAATGCTTAACTTTACAGTAGTGTTGAATACATTTATTGAAATGAAATACCATTGCCTGGGCACAATCATTTGATACAGATTGTCTCACCCACAAATACTAATAATAAAATAATTAGTCAGATACTGTGTTTTTCTCTCATCTGCTTAAGCAGTAAGTCATTCATTATATTCTGAAGCAGAGCATCAAACTTACTGTATCTCCCAGGGTAATTTGATGAAGTTTACCAATGCAGACTTGCTTTGTGAGTGCTTATTCAAAGCAATAGGACACAGGCAGAAGCCATGCTACTTGTCATTTAAAAAAGAAGCCAAATTCAGGGGAATGCTGATTCACTGCTGTAGGATACATGCAGCTGGTAAGTGTAAAAGCTATTAAAAATGGTGAGCGCTTTCACAGAGCTGATTAGAGTATGCCTCTGTTCTTTCAGATCTCATTTGGGATATCCAATTTGATGTTTATTTTTGTACATACTAGAGTGGTTTGTCCTTGTAATTTACTTTAAAAGTCTTTTTTTTCTAAGTTTAATTACTTAGATCTTTTAGAAATAGTAATAAAATTGTGTAGGAATACAGAATTTTCAAGGAGTTTTGTAATGGCTATCCATATATGAAAATTATGATCTCATGGTTTCTGGAAAAAAAAAAAAAGATACCTTAAACTGCCCTATGCTTACTCCACTGCTAATTAAACTGGAAAGTAGATACATCATCATTTTCAGAGGTATCTGCTTATTTTATCTTTGCATCTGGAAATGATGGAAAGGTTCCAAGGAAATAAGAGAGAAAAAGCAGGATGAAAAATGAAGAAGGCTGTGACATAAATAGATTTTGCAAACATCCTTTTTGAAAAAACAGACAAAAATAAGTAGAAAATAAATGAATTAGTCTCTCAGGAAATACTTTAAAAATCTTATCATCTGGCAGTCATTTATTACCAGGTAGCAATAATCTTTTATTATCAGACTGTTAGATTTTTGTAACATTTTTTAAAATGATAGCACCAGAACTGTTGTTGTTCACTTCCACAATAAAATATCAGAGAAATTTATGGAAGCTTTTCAATATTCAGAAGGTTTGTGGTCATAAAATAAAACTATGAAGTAAAGACAAGCTGTTGGTACCTCATAATTTAGCTAAACCTGTAAGAAGAAAAGTGTGTTGTAATGAATCCATCATGCTAATTTGGACTCTGGTACAGAGAGGAAATGGTGTTTAATGTGCAAAAAATTAAACAAACAAATAAATAAATTAATTTAAAACAGCAGAGTAAACCTGAGTATTATAGATCCAGGCAGGAGATGCTGCTGCACACAGTTAAATGCTTATGTCAGAGCTTAGAGTGGTCTGGGAACAGTCAGTGGGCAACAGCAGGAAGGTGAGGGGCTAATACATTTCTATCCCTTTTGGTGTCTAAGGAAAATTTGTAAGTTTTCCTGGGCAGTGGCAATTGCTGGCTATGCAGACAGCTTGAAACAATAAACCTCAGTGAGAGAAACCTACCTGTTCATCTGAGAAGGATAGTAATATTATGATCCATTGCTGTTGGAACTCGTTAGAAACAATGCATCAAGTTATGGCAAGAGAAGAGTGCAGCGAGCCTCACCAACCAACCAAAGCAGAATTTCATATATTTCAACAAGGCACAGCCTGCGTGCTGAGAAGATGAGAATCCTCCTGTTATTCCTAGAAATCCCCACAAAATTTCCTTTAGAGAAGCAGAGAAACCTTATTCCAGTGCCTCTGCCAAATGATCTGGCAGCCGTGACATGGATGTTATACCATAGGTAGGGCCTATGTATTTTGTTCTGTGGGATGCCTGGAGCTTGAGTGAGTGTTTTCTGAACTGGCGAGTAGTTAATAAGACATGTTCCTTGTGTTGCTTATGGTCCATGAAGGTAAAAGCTGGCATTCATGGGAAGCTCACTGATCACAGTGGGAAGAACTGCTCTGTCATACAAGCATAGCTCTCTCCCTGAATGGATCCAATGGCATATTTCATATTATTGGATCCAGTGCGGAATGACATTGTTAAACGAAGCCTTTTGTTACTAGCAGTACTTTTAAGGCTTTTTAAATCATTTTGCACAGAAGAAAACTTCTGTCACAAAGCATAATTAAAAACATCTAGTCATCATCCTAAACGATTAAATAAGAAGGCAGTACCAATGTTTTTGGAAGGAGGGATTTGAATAACACTTGTAGCACATCCTGATGTTATTATGAGCACTCGCTTTCTCTGACAAACCCAGCAAGTGGGGTATTCGTGCCTCCCTGTATCGGTGTCTTTCCTATTACTGTTAACATAATTTGCGCTCAAACAATAAGTCCGACAAGGATCACAGACTTCATTACAGCAAACTCAGCTTCTTACTGCAGGTGGAGAGATGTTCATAACATAAACTACAGAGAGAGAATCACCTTCAAAGAAAACATGCATCAGAATCAAAGTATTCAAGTGGAGGCCTAGGGTCAGTTGATGTTAATGAGCTGTTTTCAATTATTTAGAACATGATTAGGGACAGGATTGTATTTGCCCTGATTTTGAAATAGGCACCTGACAATTTGGTTGCATGGAAACTAACCAGATGGGACGGCATTGTTTTGGAAGTTTAATAATGTTTGTGTTAATATTATATTATATAGAGGTGTACATTTTTATTTGCAACAGGCAACCATATTTGAACAGCTGTGCCTCCCTTTCTTTCTTCCATTTTCAGTAGGTCTAGCTCTTTTGGTACCGGTTTGAACTTGGAAAAAGCAGGACATTGTGAAAGATAAAAAAAGCACAGAATCCCTTGTGTTTTAAGAAAGAGAGATTTAGACAGCATACATCATACTGATGTGTGCCATGCATAGAGGAAAGAACCTCACCAATGGATTTTTCTTTTTGAACCCTGAAGACTCATAAACTAAAATAATTTAAGAGATTAATCTTTCTCTGTACACCTTATATATATTGAACCTTATATGTTACTGTCACCAAATGGGACATTTTTTCTGTGCCAGGTCTTTTAATATCCTACAGACCAGAAAAAATACATTCTGTGATGAAGGGACAACAGTGGAAGCCAAGAAAAATGTGATTTCTTCTTGACACCGTCACCCATTTCCTTAAAATGATGTGAGCCAACCTTCCCAAAACTCTTAAGTTGAGACCAATAGTACTTTATGTATTGATTGTTACTTAGACAGGAAATAACTTGTTTTATATTTATTATTGGACTGCTTTGATCATGAAAAAAACATGGTAGCCAGGTACAAAGAGAAGATCCAAAAAATTTCTAAAATCACTGTACAGCATGCAAAACCATGAATGGATAATACTACAGGAGCTTGTCATTGAAATTTTGTAGAACCCACATCTTCCGTTATGCCATTTTACTTTGAGAAGTAGGATTTATAGACTTCATGCAATAAACATGTTTAAAAACCCAACAACTTGAAGGGGCACTGCACTTCATATAAAATAATAATAATATGCAAACATAAATGCCCTAGCTGAATATATATCTGTTACTAGTTTGGAAAAGGTCTTCATAAATTTGGGCTTGTACTAGTAAAATATCTAATATCTGCTTCTGGCATGGTGATTACATTTAGTGATTTTTAATTTTTTTAAAAATTGTTTAAACATGAAAAATTTTGCCATCTTTGACAAGTAAGAAGGATACTATGAGGGCACCAGCTCAAAGGCCTTGAAAACATTTCAGTTAATTTTTTACATGTAAAGCCCAAGAATGGATGTACCAAAGACACTTGATGTTAAGCATTGACAGAACTTTAATTAAGCATTCTAGGAATTGTGTAGGGAATATTAAAGTTTTATGGGTTTTTCTTTTTATTAATATCCTAATTTGGCTTTAGAAACCATTTTAAAATGTAAGATGAATGGTATATTCCATGTTATGTTGACACTGAATGTAAATAGGGACAGTTTACACAGTACTGAGTTACTTGTGGAATTCTAATTCATAATGTGGAATGGGTTAAGAATTTTCTAATACCTGTCCTTTTTTAGTGTGTCAGAAAATCCTGATTTATCCAAACTAGGACATAAGTAGGAAAAAAGCTTTTTCAGATTCAAAGTGAAATCTTAGTTCAAAACCTGAGTGGAAGGGAGACCCTAGAATACCTGGTAGACCTCTGCTATTGCATGGGAGGTCAGCACACAAGTCCTTGCACTCTTTGAATCAGACCAAACCCTTAATCCATAGACTCCAAAGGGTTGAATGTTCTAATCACTGAATTACAGTCAAATAAGTATTTTGCTGGATCCGATCTACTTAGTGTGAATACTTCAGTACTCAGTGGAGTAAGGAACCTCTTTTTCTCCTAAATCACTGCATGGGCTCCAATAACTTGTCTAAAGAACTAGTCTTGGTGGGCTGATTACCACTTCTCATAAAAATCAAATTACTTGTAAGTAAGGGAGTATAAAAATGGGGGTATAACAGGCCTCTAAAATGTAGAATTCTGAAGTACAGGACACTTCTTCAGGGATGAATAACACTATCTCTAAGTGAAAAGAAGGAGGTGTTCTTGTTCTGTTCTGCTTCTTGAAAGCTTAGCCACATTGGAAGATATTTGGGGTGCTGAGTTTAAGTTTCGTAGTAAGTTATTGCATTTATTTTTTAAAAAATAAATAATTTTTTCTGTTAATCCTCCTTTCACTGGAAGCCCAACGAAGGCTAAGATTTGAGCACCATAGAGATTTACCTTTTAACAAAATGTGCAGAGAAGTCTAGTGGCAAGTACTGTTTATATTACAGCTAAACGTAAATATATATCAATTCTCTGGAGAAAAGACTGATGCATGCATCTTTCAATAAGTGCATTTTCAGCACTATTTGAATTCTAATGACTATGAGATCACTAATATTTCTACTCCTGAATAGTCTACTACTTCCAATAGTCATTTCTTAAAAGTCTCAAAAAATGTATGTACTCCACCCACCCTAACATCTGCCCAAGAAAAGAGGTGGTCTTATTTTCTGTTTCTGGGATTGTAATTACATTAAGTGAGAATGATTCCATTAGGGAGAGATTATTTGATAAGATAACATGATGCTATCATAACATCATCATCATGTTACCCTTTTGTCTCACAAAATGATTTTTTTTCTGAATTCTGGTTATTTCCATACACCTTTTGCTGATTAATGCCCTAGGATGCATAGGGGTCATACTTTGATTTAGTTGCTCAACCAGTAGCTGGGAGTTCCATGAAAAGGTACCCACAGAAGCTCTGGTAATCCAGCATGCTAAGGACTGAAAGGACCAAGGACTTCTGAAGTTACGTAGGAAAAAGAGGCCAAATTACTTTTTTATTATCTTGGCACTAAGAAGAAGTTGGTAGAGATTCATTTTCTGATTCTGTTGGTGACCTGCTTTATGATCTTAAGCAAATTTGTTTACTTTTATGAATTCAGTTTCCGCTTTTACACTGTGGTTGTCAAGGGTTTACACATATAGTTTAACATAACTTATCACATGGGAATCTTCCAGCGGCTTCCATGTGATTACTTTATATGAGGAAATTTATATGAGGTAATTTATGTGAAGAAATTTAATGCTGCATGTAACCTTATAAGGGCTTGGCGATGAAATTATATATATATATATAATGAAATCTTTCTTACTTCAAGCAATGTCAAAACAGCAAGTGCATTTTGAAGAAAAAACCCAAGCCTTTTAGCATTGAAGATCTGATTAACAGCAAAGATCTGGTGACTGATAAGAACCACCTTTATTTTGAAATAGCTTCAGAGATTAAATCAATCAGTAAAGCAGTTCCACAAGGTATTAACGTTGCCATTAGTTATTGCTAAGAGTACAACAAAAATCACGTGCTGAAGTGTTTAATTTCTTCATGTATCAGATAACATTCATTACTAGCGTAAACTGAAATAAATTTTCCACATGCATTCACTGATTTGTATGTTGCTGAATAAAGATGATATTGCCTGATCAAAAATAGATAAATCTTCCCAAAGCTTTGAAATGGCCTCCCTGGTCTTGTGCAATGAGATGTACCCAAATCCTAGAAAGACGGATGAAGTAGAATCACTCAGTGGAACTTTTGCTTTTGGTCTGCTGAAACAGAAAACATTATATAAAAAAAAAAACAAAACATGCCATAGCTTTTATCTGTAACTGCTGCTAAGCTGTTATTTCCAGCAAAAAGACAGATTCTTGGCACATGGCGGGTAGAAGATGTCTTGCTATGTGTCTAAAGACATGTTTGAGTCAGTTCAGATTGGTGCTAGCAATCAATTGCAGCTCATAAGTACCTCATTACTCAAGCTAAAGACTGGAGGGCCAAACAGCTCTTACGCTGTTGGAGATGCATGTAAATAAATAAGTCACTGGGTATTGAACCCAGTGTGTTTTACTGTGAAGACTTGCTGTATTACCTACACTCACATAAACCACTGTGGTTTTTTTAAAAATAAGATTTTCCCAATTCTTATTCTTTTTGGAATATTTATCTCCTCCATAATGTCTTTAGAGCTCAGGATAAGGGCATATTTGTAGGTATTGTAAAATAATTTTAGTCACCAGTCCCTTTTTCATAAGAATTCTGCTTGAAATACTGATCTGCAATGTTTTATTGCCATGAAATTACTGGGCCAAATCCTAAAAAAGATGCAAATTATAAAAGTTCTGGTAAGTTTAACTGATGTAAATTGGTATACTTCTACTGACTTTAGAGGAGGAGCAGCAGCAGATCTGACCCACAGTAAAACCCTTGATCCTACTTCTTTTGTTTGTTTTGGTTGTAAAAGTAAGAGATTTTTTGGACATATCTGCATTACTTGTAACAAGCTGATGAACATATCTGAAAATGAATCAACCTCTCTTACTGTATTACTGCACTTGATATGTTTTTCTTTCTTCAGACTTTGTTTGCTAGTGGTGGTGGTGTTTGCTGGAGATTGGGTGATGTTCCAGTTATTATGATTAATACTTCTGAGTGTGACAGGTTAAAGCTCACAGTATTGATAGAGTACATTTATACTTGTCAAATTCTTCTAAAATGAACAGTCCTAGCAGGAATTAGTATTTTGTAACAGCATTTTGTGTTCTGGAAAAATATCAATCAGCAAGGTTTTATTACCTTTCTTAAAATAACATATTTAGGTTAGTTTTGATGCAATTATTCTAAAGATTTCTTCTCATTTTATATATTGATGCAAATGTGAAAGTGGAGGACAAGTTTGTCTTAAAAGTTTTCCCCTTATAAGTTGTCGTGGTTTAACTCCAGCCAGCAACTAAGCACCACGCAGCCGCTCACTCACTCCCCCCCCACCCAGTGGGATGGGGGAGAAAATCGGGAAAAAGAAGCAAAACTCACGGGTTGAGATAAGAACAGTTTAATAGAACAGAAAAGAAGAAACGAATAATGATAATGATGATACTAATAAAATGACAACAGCAATAATGAAAGGATTGGAATGTATAAATGATGTGTAGTGTAATTGCTCACCACCCGCCGACCGGCACTCAGCTAGTCCTCCAGCGGCGATTCCTCGCCCCCACTTCTCAGTTTCTATATTAGATGGGACGTCATATGGTATGGAATACCTTGTTGGTCAGTTTGGGTCAGGTGTCTTGGCTGTGTCCTGTGCCAACTTCTTGTGCCCCTCCAGCTTTCTCGCTGGCTGGGCATGAGAAGCTGAAAAATCCTTGACATTAGTCTAAACACTATTAGCAGTAACTGAAAATATCAGTGTTATCAACATTCTTCTCATACTGAGCTCAAAACATAGCACCGTACCAGCTACTAGGAAGACAGTTAACTCTATCCCAGCTGAAACTAGGACATAAGTGTACACTTTAATTCTGGAGAGAAATCAAGCACAGCATGAAAATAAAGCGGAAACAATAACATTGAGAATGAAGCACCCAAAATAGAATATCAACTAGTTTTTGAAAAAGGACTGTTCATAAAATACAAAAATTGTCAATTATAAGCTTCCCTAAAAACTATATATTAAATTAATCCCTATGCTTCCAATTTTAAAGAAACAAGTAGTTAATGTAGAAGTCAATTAGTAGGGAAAACCACAAGGGAATATATTTCCTACACTACTTTATTGTGCATTAGAGTGAAACATAAATATAAGACCTTTCTTATTCTGTGTTAGTAACCTCTGTTTAGAAGTGCATGGAGAACAGAGAGCTGTCTGGGGCATTAAATAAGTAGGAATAGGAACTTCAAGTTGGGGGAAACAGCACTGCATTGATCAATGCAAATGAAAACTTAATTGTCTGAAGTCCCCTCTTCTATTTTATGTGGGTCATTTACAGTAATGCATAAAATGCTGATCATTTCTTAAATATTTAAGCCAGTAATGCTAGCTAGATGGGCCTTTAATTTCTTTCTTCACCTGTGGCTATTGTGATTACTTCCATCAAAGTTTAGCTCTTTTTCATATTTCTCTGGAAACCTCTTGATCTCATTGCATTAGTTGTCTGCCTTTCTCAGTTAAATTCTTCATGTATTCCTATCTGATACTAATTTGTTCCTCTGGTTCAATGTATAGTCAAGAGAGTGATTTATTCATCTTCAATAGCACCACTGAAATCACAGAAGTACTTGATGCCCTGATTTATTAAGGCACTTGAGGTCAGTGCCTTAAGCATGTGCTAAAAATGAAGCAAATGCCAGCACGACCTACAAAGGATTAGTCATCTGCATAATGGTTTGCTGGGTCCTTAAAAATACAAACTCGTGGAACAGATTTGCTACTGGTGTAAGGTTAGTGCAGCTATACTGAAAGCTAAATGATGCTGACAATGCTTTCAGTGGAATTATGACAAGTCTACACTAAGCCTTCCCTTTTTCTTGTCTTGTGCCATGCTATACATTATGATATGCCAAAAATAAAAATCAAAAGTTAGAAAAATACTTCCAACATTTTTAATTGTTCATACACCATTTAGTGTTCAGCAGGACTATTAGCATCTCAATAAGGAATTATATTGTTACAGCATATCATTTTTTTCCATTTGATTTTGTAAGGTCCTACTGTCATGCTCTTTCACATTTGCTTGATAATAGGGTATCTGTGGTGTCACTGCTACCTCACTGCTAATGAAAATAGGAACTGCAAATTGGATGAGACAAACACCCTAGATTTGCAGGTTAAAGTATTTCTTGTGCCGTAGATGAAGATGTGTGTCTTGTATTAGGAAACTGTGGAGGAAACAAGAATTTATATTTTCCTATTGAGTCTGAAAATTTTCCTCACTATGACTATGAACTCTTTTTTCTTTTCCCAAGGAAAACTCTGTTTTGTATAGAGGTGTTTCTTTCTTTATGGTCTTTTTTTTGCTTGTAAGAGGTGCCCCTCTAACTCATGTGAAATATTTTGATTACGAGAATATATCCTTGAAAGCCAGCTGGCAAAATTTTTTAAAAGTTAAAGACCTATTGCAAATGCCTTATTTGGCAAGAATTCACAGTAGCTATATTGTGTATCTTTTTGCAATTAAAACTACAAAGTTAATTCCAATGTATCAGAATAATATTTTTAAATTTTTAGGACAGATTACAGACTTTTATGTAGTGCATTTTGCAGATATTTAGAACAGTCTCTTTGTAAATTTTGTTTGAAAAAAAATGTTCTGTTTTAGGGGCAGCATTATTGCATTTCAGAAATAATATCCTGTAAAATGACTGTAACAAGGTATTTTATCTGAAAGCCCATTGCAGCTTTCTGAGTTTCAAGCTTCTGCAACAATAAAACTGTTCTTATTCAAATGTATATTATTGCATTCATTCCTCTAATAGCAGCATTCCATCATATCAACCTATAAATAGACAAAGAAACAATTGCACAGAGTACTTGTTATTCATCCCCAATATTTTTATTTTGTTGTTAAATATCAGGCTTTAGAATAGTCATATGGAGCATTGAATACAGAAAGAAAAAAGTTATTTCCTCTGAGTACACACGTGCTTTCTATCTGTGTTTCCCTGGGATATAAAAGTTACTGGTTTAGTTCCATTGGTCATTTTTATTGCTTTCCTGAAGGCAATGGAAATTGCACAAAGCTCCATATAAAAGCATCTCAAAGTGTAAATTAAATCTATGGTATAGTCTTTTGTAAATAGAGAAGAATGTACTCTTAGATAATAAATCTTTTTTGTGTATATCAACAAGATGTCTATTTTTTTTCTTCCTAGATACACCTTTAGTTAAAATCATTTCTTCCAATTCATGGCCTGAAGAAGGACAATCTATAATTTTGACTTGTGAATCCAAAGGAAAACCAGTGTAAGTGATTTAACAAGTAATATGTTTTTGTTATTTTCCTTATTCTGCTGTGATTGCAATCTTCAGCTGCAGAAATCTGCTGGTTTTGTCTCTTCCTGGGGTGTAAAGTAATCTCTGGTATAGAAAACCCCTTGAAGCCTGTCTTCATTAAGTGTCTATAGAGGATTGGTCTTTTACTTTGTCATCTATTTTAGTTTTCAAGAAGAATTCCAGCTGTGAGGGTTTTTTTTTTTCAGTCAGGTATATCAACCTGAAAGGAGCGCAGGCTTAATCAGTCACTGTTTACATCATTGAACTGATGATAGAAGAGAAAACGTCTCATGAAAATCTTCCCACATCAACTAGCCTCAGAGAAAATATATTGAACTTTCTGGATGCTTTGGCTGTCATTTACAGGGGAATTTGAGGTTTAATGATATGTGCAATTTGGCTGCCTCTTTATACCAGAATTTGAAAAGATGTAGCCTTCTTCAAGAATATAAATTGTTTTACTTGGAAATTAACATCTCTGCCATCAATGTTTTTAAAGGCAGATTTGCAGTGATTAACTCTTGCACAGAATCTACTATTTAAATAGACTTCACTCTTTAAAACAGTATCCTCAGATAAGCTGTTATACATTTACCCATAAAGATACATAAATAATCCAATTACTTATATTAAATTAGTATGAATCGTTTCTTAAATATTGACCTTCTGCTCAAAAGATTAATATATAGTGTTATATGGAGTGATGATACACAGCTTTAGAATGGTCTTGTACTTCTGAAGTAGTATGTGCTTCTGAGATAGATACCTCTCAGAAGGTATCTCACAAAAATCAGCTACAAGACATCTCTTGCTTTTATACTATACTTGAAGGAGAAGGAATAATCCATTTACCTAATAGCCTTTGAGCATTTCCCTAGGTATCAGGAGGTACAGAGTCTGTTTCCCCATTATTTTCAAATTCAGCAGAAGATGTGCAAGTGCTTAATTTTAGGAAAGAGGTCAGTCCTGACTGCCCTGAGTGCGCTGTTGGCTAGTGGATAGTTAGGATTTTCCATCTCAGTGTTTTTCTCATGATGTAACAGGTGACAGCTACATGCCAAGTGCTCTCTTTGGCATACAGACTTCAGGCGTCCTAGCCCCAGGTGCTTAATTTTAACTATTCATCTAACATTCACTGTAGGGATAAAGACTAGAAGTAAGACAGTAATTATGTACTTTTATATTTTTAATTACCTGTTGCTGGGGGGGGGGGGGGGGGGGGGGGGGCAGTTTGGCCCTTCACATTTGGAGTCTTTAAATAATAAGAAAGTTTGGTGGTTATGAGTTGATTTCTTCTTTTTGTTTTTTTTTTTTTTTTAGTTTTGTGAGAAACAGTTGGATGATTTGACAGATGGATGTAATTGCTATGTGGGGAGGAAGGAGGAATAGGTGTATAATACCAACCAGGGGTTCTAGTTCTCCAATGATTTCACCTGCCTCTGAGTATTACAAGGAGGCATGATGCTTTTCAGTTTCTGAGTGTACGGGAATAATTTCAACTGTCTTTAAACATCTGCACAGTAGTTATTTACACCTGAGCTGCTCACCTGGGCCTCCCTTTGCGTTCAGTGGAGAGATTTAGGCACTATTATGACATGACTGGTCTGCTCTACATTAGACAATTACAGAAGAAAGAGCCAGACTGCATCACACCTCTGCTACTTTCTCTTCACTAACTACATGGAGTTTAGACAGTTAATTCAGTCAGATATCTACCTCTATATTTTGGGATACCAAATATAGATATCTAAATATAGACATTTATATTAAATTTTATATGTATGTTTAATTTTGGTCAGGTGCATCTCACTCTTTGTCTACATTGAATATTCATAATCTTAATTGAAAATGGGCCAACATTTTTTTTCACATGCCAAAGATGTTAGACTCTGTTAAAAAAAGAGACAATTAATCCTAACACATTATAGATTTTCCTCTAGACCCCTGTATTTGTTAGTCATTTCTGAAGGCAGTAAAAAACTATAAAAGTGGTATGTTTTAGCTTGACATACACAATATTTTCTATTTGGTACATGTAATATTGTAGATGTACTTTATATGTTACCATTAGGAGACACTACTTAAAACATAATAATTAAAATGGTGCTTCAATTGAGGTGTTTACTGATTTATTTATTTTTTTTAAATAAAACTCAGTGGCATCCTTAATGGATTCAAATGCAAACCTCACATGTGGTTTTGAAAGGGCAGCCAAATAAAAACTCCACACCACAGAATTATCAAGGCAGGGCACCTGTATGAGGTAGCCTTTGGGCCACAGATCTTTTGCCAATAAATGCACCTCTAATTGTCCATGCCACAAGAACCGCCAACATCGGCTCCTCCATATTGCTTCATTAGGTCAGTCTTTCACGGCGGAGAGCCAGAAATAAATAGGCATCCTCCTGGGAGCAGTCTGCAGTTGCTTAGCATGAGAAACAGTAATGTTGTGCCCCCAACCTACATTATGATTAACTTCTGGCTTGTAGAGAGAGAGAAATTGGAGAGGTCTGCAGAGCCCAAACTTAGCAGTGTCACAAGATAAGTGATGAACCGTGGGCTTCATGGAAAACTCAGAGCCAACCATGATCCTTCATAGCCATTTACACACCACAGGTTAATTTCTATACACTGTCAACTTCGTGTCACAATTACAACAGTCTCTCCTGTTTCCTGTAGGCAGCAGTGAATCATACCAGTAAATGAACACTTACTTATAGGTACATTTCTTTTGTAACCCAGAGCAATTTTCACAAGCTTCAAATGACATTTGAGATGAAAACGGAGAAAGAATAAAGCCAGGTTGTGGCTATGGTGACATTCATGATACTGATACCTGCTGCAGAGTAATTCTTTCCCAAAAGGGAAAAGCAGAATGAGGCTAAAGCTAGAACGTACTTACCCCATCTTACAGCTCATCACCAAGCCCCTCCTTGCAGGGATTCTGTCCCTCAGACCATATGCATCATGGATACCCAGATATTGTGTTTCAAATCTACCACACAGTCCTAAGAAAAAGTCCTACCTAAATTACCATCTTATAGTAGGGAATGGGAGGGAAGCCATGCTCAGACCAACACCTCTGGGAAATCAACTGCCCTCTGCATCTCCTGCTGAAACAGCATCCTCCAGAGATACAGCAGAGAGATGAGGAACAACTGTATACTAGGTGTTAGAACCAGAGAACCAAGGCCCTGCTAAGGTTTCATAGTTTAGGGTATAAGATTTTGCTTGACCAGTTGATGGCCATGACTTTGGACAAGAGAAAAAATGGCCTCAGACACTTGTGTGAGTGCAGCATCGATTGTCATAATGCGTGAGATGGGCTGGAATTATCCTAGACTCTGAGGCTGCTAGTTGCTGTGAATGGGTTCATGTCACCTCACATTTGTGCTCTTGGTACAGAGATACCAATGTTGGAACAGGAGTCCTTAGAGTGGGCTAAGGGGTAGACGAGAAATTGGGGAATGGGAGAGGGGGTGGAGAGGAAGATGGAAATGTGGGTGAGCCATTTTGAATGATCCAGTGAGGCAACATGAGAAGGTGTAAGATGGGATGCACAAATTCTCTAACTGCACTGTTTTATCTCTCTGCTCATCGCTGTGAGGATGAGGATAGCTCTGACTCTGGTCATCACCCTGTGCTTATTGCTATTAGGGGAATTACTTTGCAGGCAGGAGCTGTTCTTCTGGGTAAGCACTGCATTGCTGCTATAGAAGTGTGATGATACCAGTAAAAAGAGCAGGCCAGGTTCTGCAATGGTTTTGCAGAGGCAGGCCACGTGGGGGATTAATAAAGTGTCACAGATCATTATAGAGTCTGCCACAGTTTCGTCTAGAGTATGTGTTGTGGCTGGTGCAGCTTCAAGCAGAGGTAGGCTGCCTGAGAGGTGCTGGGGAGGTACTGCAAGAGCCATCAGTCCTTGGGTTTGCCCCTAGGGCCTCTGATGGGACATGTGTCATGACACCAATCCCATGTGGTGGGATGACATACTGACCACAGTGCTGAGTCAGAATGGGAGTGATAAGATGGTGAGGGGAGGAGGCTTCCTCATACATTGACTTCCAAAAGACTTGCCTCTTGCTTCCATATACAACTCTGGCTAAATTTATTGCCTCTAGGATCTAGCATCCAAGCTTGAGTAGTCTCTAAAAAAATCAAGTTACACTTATGGACACAGAGCTCTGGATTTGATGATGTTCTGATCCAGTTTGTGTAGCACTTGGGGCACCAGTTATAAACAGTGTAAGGGTGGTATTTGGAATATTGTATTCATAAAGATATGACATGTTCAATTAAAATTTTCTGTTGGTGGAAAGGAAAAAAGAGGAAATATAATCATCAGTTTACCACAAAGATTGTTTTTAAACAGACCTTATAAACATAACTCATGACAGAAACATACCTTATCTGTAATATTTTAAGGGAACTTGAGATAGCATTTGTGAGGATTGTTGTCCAATTGATCGATCCCTAGTTGGTAGACCAAATTAAAGAGTTTTCTTTTGGAAAAATTCTAGTAGGTGTGTTTGTGTCAGCATAGTCTTTTCTTATGCAAGACTCAGTTGCTGGTTTGTTCACCCTGTTGACAATTTTAATAATATTGACAACCAGGTTCGTTTTTTTTTAAATTGTAGATAAAAAAGTGTTTAGCCATTTCTCTGCATAACTTAGATCAAGACACCCTGTAGTTGACATCACTATTCAATAGCACCCTATTTTGGAGATACTACTGTAGAGTTTCAAACCAAATTGAAGCTAATCTCTTGTCTTTCCAATCCTTGGAGCTATTTTGTCTTTTCCAGTATTTTTGGCTGGATCCCTGGACAATTGTCAGGCTATAACATTTTAGTAAATGAATGTGCCTAGCATGTCTGTAAGGTGTCAGTGGCTCTTTTTAATTTATTTCTTTTTTAGCATAATATAGTTTTACCTAGGCTTTGTTTATTTTCCAAAGAAGAAAATGTAATTAAGCTTCAGAAATCATAGACATCCTTTTTATGAACTCATATGCAATGTCTAGACTTTTCTGAAGTCATATTGCCTGACAATATTTTGAATATTTTAAAACAAAAGACAGCTGTAAAAAATAAAAAGCAAAGAACAAAATGATTATTTACAGTTGTCTGTGCTTACAAAAGATATTAAAAGCCAATGGTTTATTATTGCAAGTTGTAGCTTCTACACACTGTTGTGTCTTAAAAATATAGTGTAGTGACTCAAAACTGACCTAAAAGTGAACTGAAAAACTGCCCCATAATGAAAGAAAGGTTCAATATTTAATAGTCTTAGTCAGCACTCTCACCAAAGCATGCATGAAATATGGGGGTTTTTTAAGTCAGTGTCATTTCAGCAGAAAAGATGTCAAAATATAATGGAATAATTAGGGCACAGGAAACAAAGAGAGAGTTGGCTGTCTCCTGTGTGCTTCAGAGAAACGTCTTTCCATTCCATGCAGCTCAGGGGAATCATAGTATAGCTGGTTGACTAATGTAAAGTGAATATTTGGCCTTGTTTGAAATAAATAGGAAAGATTTTTATTTCAGGAGAACACTCATATATGTGTCCTTCATTAGAGTAACATTATTCGTAAGGTCATGAAAAAGTTATAGAGAAAAGCACAATCAGTAATAAACACTAATATTATATGTACCTAGTACTATAAACTATAGTCAAATAAACATTTTAATATCAGAAAAATTGGTCACTTTTAATAATGAGAGCACACCAAATAATCAAGCTTGCACTATAAAGCTATTGTAAACTATGTGTATGGTATCAGCGCAGAAAGTTCTGTCTTTTCTACTATCTATTTAAAGAAGACTTCCTTGAGTGAGACAAACATTTTGAAAAGGCTGATGGAAACAAGTACTAAAGATAACAGAGAAATATAAAACACCACTCTGTCAGTGGCCCCAGCAAGTGGCTGTTTCATTTGAGAAGGACCTGACAGGGCTCTAGGTGAAAAGAGAAAACTTGGTGAAGAGAGTTTAAGTAGGATTCAGTCATCTGAAAGCAGCAGAGCCTGGACTCATACTGGCTCATGTTTAGCCTACCGTCAGCCAGGACCCCCATGTCCTTCTCAGCTTAGGTGTTGGATTTTGCATCTGTCCTTGCTGGATTTCCCTGCCTCCCATGAGGGACTTGTTGGCCTGTTCCTCCAGCCTGCGGAGGCCCCTCTGAATAGTGGCCTTCTCCTCAAGTATACTCAATACAGCCAAAGTTTGGTGTAAACAACCAACTTAACAAGAGCACATTCCACTGCCTCAGCCAGGTTTTTGATATTAAACAGTTAAACAGGACAGGACCCACAATAGACTCCTGAAGAAGTCTGCTTGTAACCAGCCACCAGGTAGAGTGTCCCCTTCAAACCAATCAATGGTCCAGATGGTTTTTCACCTATTGAGTAGTACACACATCCAGGACAACAGTAACATCCCAGCCTAGATACAAAGAATACCATTGGAGACAGTGACCAATGACTTGCTAAAGTCAAGGCAGACAACACACACTTTCTTTTTCATCTATACAACCTGTCATTTCTTCAGAGTTTTCATGTTTGTAGTTAGAAAATTATAGAAACATTTATTTCATGAATTGTTTTGTCACAGGCTCAAGGATAAAATGCATTATAAAGAAAAGAGTAGAAAATCTCTTCCCTCCTCTGAATAGTTACCTTAGTTCAAACTAATTCAAGGTGGAAAAACCTCTGAACCTAAGGAAGGTATTTTGAGAAATGCTAGAAGGGACACATTCAGATTTCCTGATTTTCATTATACGATGAGAAACTTCGTAATACTTTGTCTTCCTGAAAACTGTGGCATTATGGGCAGGATACAGCCTTTGAAGACGATTCCTGACTCCTTCAGTGGAATAATAATTATGAATGGTAGCTATGAATGATCTGTATGACTCATGTCTTATTTGATGCATGCCCTCAGAACACAGAATTAAAATAATTTCTTCATAGGTGTTCTTATGTTTCTTCCCCCTAGTATCTGAGAACTTGGCAAATATTTAAATGTTTATTTTTATCACACCTGTGGACAATTAGAGTATTCAATTGCCTCAAATTTACAGGTGGGAACTGAATCAGAAAAGATCCTAAGATCAAAATTGACAAATAGATCACCTATATTTTATGTCTAACATTGAACACACTCCCCATTTTCCCAGGAGTATTTAATGTGACATAGCATCGCACTCAGAAGATAGCTTATCATTGGTTTGACTTGTAACAGTGAGTTCTTAGCACATCTACAAATCTATGCTCAAGAGTCTGAAATCAGAAACTAGCAGAGAAAATTGCAGAAACCCACTTGACATTCAGCTGTTAACATTTTGGTGTAAGTAGTTGGCCAATATTGCTTTGAAACTACATCATAATGGCAGGTTTAGATACTGAATCATTAGTCTAACGGCCAGCTTTTTGTCCATGTATAATTCTTTCTTTCCTACTTTGACATGATACGCTTCCCAGCTTCTCTAGTGGGTGAGATGGAGGTTCAGTAAGAAATTATCTCATTTTCTGCATAAATTTTATTCACTGCAGAATACTATCTGGATTGTGCCATGAATACCTAGCAGCCTAGAAAGGAATGCTAATATCAACTCCACCTGTATGAATTATCATAATGAATCTGGAAAAGCATGCATGTTTCTGTGTTTATAAATCACCTTGCAGAATGAATCCACAGCCCAAACTAGATGCTCAGGCAGTGTCAATAAATATTAATGATTTGGAAAACTGGATGAATTTGTCCATATCCAGGATGAAATATTGTTCTACCAAAATATGAATGTGGTATCAAAGTATTTCTCCCTTAAGTTTCATACATATTTGTTCATAAGAAATCCTGAATTGTAAGAGTCTATTTCCAGGTTTCTCTGGAAAGGACCAGTTACAACTGAAGTCAATTAGGTAAGAAGAAAGAAGGCAAGTTACATATTGGCATTCCACTGTTTCATGTTTAGATCTGGACAATCTTTGTCTTAGCAGAAAGGTGGATGGGTTTGAATTTTGTTGTAGCTGCTGTGCATTTAACAAACTGGGAGTCTCCCTGGCATCCTTTGCCTTGATCCCAGAACTAACATTGACCTCTAATACCTCTCAGTAACTGAAGTATCTTTTTTTATCAGATTTATGCTTTCTAAGCACTCTGAGTTTACAGGTAAGTTTCCAGGGGCATGTGTCACACACAGCTTTGGGCAAGATTCTGTAAATATATTCTTGAATAAATTCTTACATATGTATATAGGAAAAAGTATTGTATCTGTGGGTGTAGACTTGGACAAAGGTAAGAACCCCTCCTCTCAGTTCTCAGCCCTATGTTCCTTGTCACTGGGGAACAGCTCTCAGGATAGCTCAGGCTCTACTGTTCCTGTCTTTTGCCTCTACTCTCTGTCTACCCCAAGTTGTCTGTCTTTGAATTTGGCTGTTCAGCAATTAGATAGAACCTGTCTTGTACAAATACAGTAGGTATCTCTGTCCTGCCTGTCTCTTCTGCCTTGTTCTAATTTCTTGAAAAGTTTCTTCTTTGTCTTTTTTTAAACAGTGCTTTTTCATCTTTGTATCTTTATCCTATTTAGGCTCTCTATATATTATTTTCTGTTTGGAGAAATATGAACTTCCATTTCTTCAAGAGAAACTGATTATATTTGAGTAGGTGATCGTTAACTCAAAAACAATCTACTGTTAAATTGATCTGATGGAATATAATCCATGTTGGCTAACATTAATCACTCTGTATCCCATGGTTATTGTCAACCACATAGAAATGTCTTATCATCAATCAGACTTGTAAGTTAAGCATCTAGATTCTCCACCTATGTAGGCAGCAGTGTATATATAAGGAAGCTTTATCAGTATTAAACACTACATTTCAAGCTCTTTCAGTCAGGAACGTAAAGGGAAAATATATCATGTGCAACACAGATCACAGAGCATGTAACAAGTTTTGTAGATTGGAATATACATAACTATTAATGATGGTGAACCTTTACGGTATCCAAATTCTATGCCCAGTTTATTTTTAAAACAATTCTAGTTAATAGTCACGATGCCAGCCCAAATCTCTGTTGAAGCCAAACTTGGCAACATTTGCCACTACCTTCCCATCGCTGCTGTAATTACTTTCTTTGGATAGTTGACCAATTTTTAAATTATTGTCATTTTGAAGGAGTTCATACTAATGATATCTCCTGCCTTGATTTACTAGGCATCTGTTATGTGCTATGTTGAATGAGTGTTCATTTTCAGAAAAATGTTCTAAAATCTTATGAAGAATGTAGAAAAAATCTGCCTAGTGAAACTTTACAGACAGGTAGTTTGTCTTTGCAAGAAAAAGCCAATTATTTTAAAGGATTATGTAAATATTCAGCTTGTAACCTTCTACACCAATATTTCATTGACATTACACCTCAACTGTGGAATTATGCTGTGATGTAGTAGATAACATATTAAGGAGCAGGTAGCATTTTTGCTGAGATACAGCATGTATACTTAATAGATTGAATTTCAGTTTGTGTTAAACATCCTGGGCATCTGGGAGGTTGTATCTTCTTTTTGCATATGGGACCTTCTGTATTTTTTTTCTCCCCCCCCCCCAGTATTTTGCAGGGAGTAGGGAAATTGGTGTTATAGAACATGTGACACAAAAAGAAACAGGTGGGAGCATTAGTGCCTGTCTGAAAATTACAATAAAGCTTCCTGCAGTGCTTAAGAACTTCCCCTTTATTGTTCTGTAAAATGATCACATTGCCTAATAGGTTCAATTCAATAATTGCTTTTCCTCTTTTTTAAATGTCCCTTTTCTGCAGTGTTTACACATAAAATGGTGCAGAAAGTGTGAAAAACAACTAAATGCAGCATTTTTAGTGCTCATTAAATCCATTTTGCATGTGTATGTCTTTTGAAATAGTTCCTTTCCTCGCTCTCAGGTGGGAACACATTCTAAAATTAAAAAGGCACATGGAATAGAATAATAGATAAAATTGAAATACAGGAGGGATAATTCTGAGTACTGGACTGGAAGTTAAAACATGAGAAAAAAATTTTGGGAGAGGATATGATGTTCAATCTTTTAGATACTTCAGTTTCTATAGATAAAGGATTAGCTACACTTACAGGTAAAATTACAGCAGTCTTGAATCAACCATTAGCAGCAGAACTCAAGAAGACATGTTAGTATAACTCCTTCAGTGCAAATCATGCTTATGGTATTTGCTGTATTACACAATTACAGAAACAAAATTTGTTCCCTGTATAGCAGATGTAATCTGGAACACCCAGTGTCATGGAGAACACCAGCTCATTGCATATCTGCATTTTTACCCCACATTTATAGCAACATAGTACCCTGAGAACACGTAGATGCTGTAAGCTAGCGGGGTAAACCATCATCCTTCTAAAGGAAAAGAAGTGCATTTAAAGAACACCATAAGGAGGGCACCTTAAAATCAAATTAGGATTTCGCAATTTTTTTTTTATTTCTTCTTTGTATTTGATGTCCTTTCATTCAAAAACTCACATCTCCTGTTTGTAGACATAACCTCTTTATGAAGTTGGACAATGATTTTGGAGTTGCTACTTTTTCCCCTATTGAGAACAGTTTGTATTGTTCCTTTCTCCACTGTTACTTTACCTTTTTCAGTTCATTATTTTCAGTACAAAAATTACTTTTATTTTTCACCCTTCCCTACCTTCCTGGGACTATGTTAGATATATTTTTTCTTAAATTACAGTTATCTATTTTTTCCCCTATTTTTAAAGCACCAAAAACAAGGAGAAGTGGGTGTCTGTGACTTGGTCTATTATACATCAATTCTGTACATTTACTGTGATCTCAAGCTCTCGGTGTGCAGAACTCAAGCTCAGAGTGTAATCTTTTTTGAAATAACTGAATTCCTATGGAGGTGTAGGTATTGGCCTGTTCACCAGTCATTGCAAAGTTGAGGCTCATGTACAATTAATGTGCAAATGAGGTGCAGAAAATGAACACTGGAAGAAAGGGTTTAATCGACAAACTCAAATGTAACCTTCTGCCTGATTGTCCTTCTCCAGAATTATAAATTCTCAGTCAGTGTGCAAATTTTAAAAGGGAGTATGAATGGATGGAGTATGGGAGGATAGTAATGCAGTTGGGTCTGTTAGCATAATTTTGGAATGGCTGTATTATATGCGAAAGGTAAAGCCACAAGTGAGTTGTGGGGTTTTTTTTAAGTGAGCACAGTTCCCACCTAATACTGCACTAGTACTCATACTGCACTTGCACCAGAGACACCCATTCAGTAAATCCAGTGCTTGCTTACATAATTTTCTAAAACTCTATTGGCAATTTTCCTTTCCTCACAAAACTGAGACTTGTAGTCCCTATTGTCAGCAGTTCACTTTGCTACAGGACAACCCAAGAGAACTTTTTTGAAAGGTGATGAAATTGTTCCACAGCACAGCAAAGACATTTTGCCCCATCACTGAATAGTCAGTGAGACCTGTTCACAAACCCATTGAATTTCCCAGTGTTGCGTGCATATATTATTGGTCTTTTTCGCATTGTTTTTTGGAAGAAGCTCTTTGCTTTTCTTTCCCTAGAGTTATTGCTGGGAAAAATCATTTGATACAGTTGTTCTCAGTTTCTCTGAGAGAGTACTATTCTGACATATATTTTGACAAATATGCCAAATGGGTGGCATAATTACAAAATGTATGGTATTTGTATGGATGCAAGGAAGTGCATATCTCTCCACACAGAGAACTTTGTGGCATTAGACCAGCCAGTTAAGCCACCTGCTAAGGGCTGGAAGACAAAGGTGGTAAAAAAATCCAAACAACCTTTTTAGGTGTGAAAATGAAAGCTTAACGCTACTCTTTGGTGTGTGAGCATAGCCCCAGTACAAATGGAGATAACAAGGTAAGTGGGATTGTGGTTCTGACAGGCATGGCAGGAAAGAATAAATTAAAACCATTATTATTGTAAATTACAAATTATTCATTGTTCATTTTAGATAGTCTTTGTCTATTGCAAGGAAAACCTCAGAGATTTCTCAGACTTGTTTGGCTAGTTAAAATGAAATTTCCAGATTCAAGGCTTAGTATTTAAATACCACTGTAAACTGTTTCCAAACCTTTTAAGACCTGAGGAGAGACTGAGTCTGTGATTTGTAGTCTTGCACAGAACAGCAAAAGCGGTGGGATGGAAGGATGTAGAACCACAAGGAGAACAGAACTGCTAAGAAACTGCTATAGCTGGTTGCTTGGTTTGTCTCTCATTTAAAAGCCTGCTATAATCAGCTGAGGGGCTGAGCAGCCATGCCAGGGCTCTTAATGGTGGGTAACCCAGTCAGGGAATGATCTAACTGGGAGACAGCGGTGAGTCTACTGGGTTTTGGCTGGTGGGGCTCTGAATAGGAAAATTCATCACAGATGTCTGTGCTAAGCTGCATGCATACCTGGTTTTGTGCATTATGCAGCAGAGGCTTGAAGGAACAGTCTTGTACAAAGGAAGAACAGCACAGGTTATTAATTATCAAAATAATACAAACAAGATGAGAGTAGTTAGTGTTTATACATTGGAAAACAGAAAAAACAGCTACTACCTAGTAAAGGACCTGTAACTTTCTCCTGTGCATCTCCTTCCACGCTTAAAGGGAGCTGCGACTTGCGGTGGGTTGACCTGGGCTGGCTGTCAGATGCCCATCCAGCCACTCTCTCACTCACCCTCCTCAACAGGACATGCAACGAGATAAGGACAGGGAGATCGCTTACCAATTACTGTCATGGGCAAAACAGACTCAGCTCAGGGAAAGTGAATTTAATTTACTTCCAGTTAAAATAGAGTTGGATGGTGAGAAACAAAGACAAAAACTGAAAACACCTTCCCCCCACCCCTTTCCCCCAGGCTCACCTTCGCTTCTTCACTCCCAGGTACTCTATTTTCCCTCTCCAGAGGATGGGGAGCGGGGGCCGTGGTCAGGCCATAACAGCTCATCTCTGCGGCTCCTTCCTCCTCACACCGCTCCAGAGTGGTCTCCTCCAGAGACTGCAGGGGAATCCCTGCTCCAGTGCCTGGACGACCTCCTCCCTTCCTCTTCCCCTCCCCTCGATGCTCCCAGGGCTGTCTCTCACACTTTTCCCCTCACAGCTGGGCAGCGTTTTGCCCTTTCTCACACAGGCTTTCCCCGCGGCTCCGCCGTGGTGGCTGCGGGGCTGAGCCGTGCCCGGCGGTGGGTCGGTCGGAGCCGGCTGGAACCGGCTGTGTCCGGCTCAGGGCAGCCCCGGCCTCTCCTCACAGAGGCCCTGCAGCCACCCTGCCAGCGCCTGGGCACCTGCACCCGGTACAGCATCTCAGTGAGCTCGGGGACAGACAGCTAAGTCCGTACTGAGGGCTGCTGCACAGGTATGCATGTGCACAAGATTTCTGTAATGAACTTCATGGTATGGAACTACTTCTTAAAACATGTGATAGGTTTCCTTAGAGACATACGTTTTGTTGTTGTCGTTTTGTTTTATTACTGTTTAGAAACACTGCATTGGTCACTTTTAAGATGAAATTATAAAGATTTTAGCAAGGATTAAGAAGTGCTAGTGAGGTGGACTGTGATATCCCCATGCTAGGAGCAGGAGATCCAGCCGCACCTGCTCAGTGTGTGGCAGTGCTCACCCCAGAGCTGGGCAAGCTGACGGGATACAGGGGAGTGTGGCTCCTTGGGGGATGGGAGGAGGGAAGTAAGTGGGAGACAGGTCAGTGTTTCTACTTATTATTGCTATTTAAGGGTGATTTTGGGGGGTTGTTTTACTTTCTATTGCTCTCAAGTATTCCTAGCCTATCTTCTTACCTCATACATACAATTTCTAGAATGCTCCAAATGGAGTCGGTTTGTCCCAGGGAGTGACAGTCTGAGGGAGCTGTCAGCACCTTCTATGTTCAGCTCATTCTTTAAAATGTATTTACTTGCAGTTTGCACCTAGAGGCAAAAAACAAAGTCTGGACAATTATATGGTAATCAACATCAAAAAGGGGAACTACATGAAAACGAAGAATCTTGTTAAAAAGAAGCTAAAAGGGGCAGCTAAGAGAATTAAATCTTTCCAGGCAGCCTGAGGACTATGTTAGAAAAACAAAAAAAGAGTTTAGAACCACAGGGTCAATACATATCACCTAGCAGAAACACTTGAGAAGGAGAAATTGGTGAGGCTAAACAGAAGAGATAGCAAAGTAATAAAAATGGCAAAGCCATAATTTGAAAAGCTGAAATTGTTTTCCAAAGGAATGAGAAGATCCTTAGATTTTGGCAGATTAAATATGAAAATGCAGTAAGCCAAACCACCACAAAAAGGAGAAAAAAAAAAAAAAAGAAATGTTTGAGGAGCAACTAGCAAAAGGAATTGAAAGTAACAGTTAATCTTTCTTGAAATATATCAGGAAGTGTGCCAGTACATTTCTAAGATCAACTGAGGATCAAGGTATAAGATATATTTACCGTGGAAGAAACTGGGTATATGACAGACTGATTCACTTTTTTCTGAGGTGCTCACCAGCAAGATTTTCTTAAATGGACTGGGGAGGAGGTTGTGGAACAAATGGGCAAAACAAGCAGTAACAAGCCAGCAGCACCAGATGGTTTCACCCCAGCATTAGAAGGGAATTCAAGAATGAGACTGATGAATTATGAAAAGTGACAGGAAACTTCATGCTTAAAACCACCGTGCTAACTTGGGCCAACAGGGATTCAGGAGAGATCCCAAAACGTGCAAGTCTGCAGAACTGACACCTGGGCTTCACAAATAGTAAAAAACTATAAAAAGGACTAGAATTAGCAGACATCTGAATGAAAACAAACTTTCTGGGGGGAATCCCTTTTGCAGAGGGAATATCCTATCTTATAAACATGTTGGAGTTCCTTGAAGGGCACAGAAAATATGCCTTGTGGTGGCCTATCTGATATAGAGGGGAAATATTGCAGGTGTTTTTTCCAAAACTGTAAATGGCAAAGAGATAGTTGTTAGGGATTGTTGGTTCATTCTCTCTTCAAATAGAAATTTTTAAGGGTAAATTATGCTAGTAAGAACCAGTTTTGTCACAAAGCAAGAAGGTCATTTTTCATACAATGACTGGTAAACTTTGAGAATTTGTTGTCAATGGAAATGGCAGATGATAAAAATTCGTGGCAATTCAAGGGAAAACTTCAAAAGTTCATGGAAAGGAAAATACTTAAGGTTTACAGAATATTTTTAAACTGTGCTTGGTGTCAGAAGTGCCTGAGATAGTTGTAGGTCAGAGGAGTGCTTGGGGAGGAATCATATGTGCTTAGCCTGTTACCTAGACATCTGCTTATCCCTGGTGTTAGAGATAAGGCACTGGGCTAGCTGAACTTTTAGTCTGATCCAGTACAGCTGTTTCTGTGCTGTTGTGGCTTGCAACAGACTGTTGTGACGATAGACTGCAATAGACTTGCAATAGACTGTTGTGGCTTGCAAGGACTAGATGCTAATGGAGCTGGATCCCATTAAGAGCTTGAGGTTATCTTCTTTACAGTGCTAAAATTATTAATGTGAAGGTACTAATGAATAATTTTCTGTGTGAGAGAAGTTTGTGTGAACTAAAGCACTCTGTCTGGAGATAATGATACATTTGGGAGAAGAAAAGCAAACTCCTGTAAGTAAATAATGTTTGTCTCTTTTTTCCCCTTTATTATATTACTATTTCATAAGTTATTTTTAGATGTAAAAGAAATTGACACGGACAATGGTATAGGACTAGCTCTGAAATAAAAATAATCATAAGTTCCCAGTGTATTGTTATTAAGATTTCATTGTATTATCCTGAAAGCATGAAGCATTTTATTATTTATTAAGATCTCATACACTGTGCTTCAACATCAGCTTTTTTTGACACTGGTGAAAAAATATAACTGAGGTACAAAAATTTTATGGTGTATTTCCATTCCTTTGGTGCTCCTATAACTGTTATAAGTATCAACAAACTTTTGATTACTTGTTAAGAACTCATGATTCAACTAAAGATCTTAGAAATGTCGTTGTTATGGCTAGTTATTAAAGGTATCTTATCTGGTGAAGAGAGGATATTCTGCTACATCTCCCAAACTTCATGACGTTCTTACATGCATTGAAAATCAAGAAGTGCATATCTTGGTTAATGAGGGTTGGTACTGAAGACTTTGTATAGTCCTTGCTTGTCATTCAAGTTGCAGCACTGATACGTTTATCAGCTCTCTGGGTGTTGTCACTGCACCTCAAGTGCAGGAAGGAATTTTAGTTTAATGAGGCTTCTCCTTGACTGTGCCTTACATCAACAGCAAATGATTTTAAACAAGTACTATTTGGACAAGGAAGAAACTGTGAATGAGATTTTTAACTGTTTACTTAATGGAAGAAGCAGAAGTGAATCAGCCACTCTTCATTTTCCTCTTTGATTCTTGTGCCAGCAACCATTTGACCTTAGCTCAAAAAATGCAGCTGTTGTTTCTTAGATGGCATTTCTCAGCTTACTGTAATAACAGAGACAGAGTTTCTTATGAGTGTTGGGACACAGCTCTTACTGAAAACAGTGCAAGTTAGATGTGTGAATATCCATCAGTGTCTCAGCCTGAAACATCTAAGCAGTCTAAAATCCTGACTCATCAAAGGAAAAAAAAAGCTCATAATAATCTTCCCTTATTGATACTTTGATATACCCTTTGGACCTCAACTGGCAGTGGGGATATCACCAACAGACATAATGTTGATTAAGGAAAAAGAGAAAAGGGAACTGGAAATGCAGTGTGACAGTAGTTACCTCCTGTTTCCTCCTTCTTGCAGTCTCCACCATTATCTCTATGTGGCACTTCAGCCTAGCCTATGTACATTTTTTAATCCTATAATATGAATCCAGTTGGCGGCTGGTCACAGGTAGTGTTCCCCAGGGCTCAGTTTTGGGGCCAGCTCTCTTTAATATCTTTATCAATGATCTGGACAAGGGGATCGAGTGCACCCTCAGCAAGTTTGCAGATGACACCAAGTTGGGAGGGAGGGTTGATCTGCTCGAGGGTGGGAAGGCTCTACAGAGGGATCTGGACAGGCTGGATCGATGGGCCGAGGCCAACTGTATGAAGTTCAACAAAGCCAAGTGCCGGCTCCCGCACTTGGGTCACAACAACCCCATGCAGCGCTACAGGCTTGGGGAAGAGTGGCTGGAAAGCTGCCTGGCAGAAAAAGACCTGGGGGTGCTGGTTAACAGCCAGCTGAATATGAGCCAGGAGTGTGCCCAGGTGGCCAAGGCAGCCAATAGCATCCTGGCTTGTATCAGAAATAGTGTGGCCAGCAGGAGCAGGGAAGTGGTTGTCCCCCTGTACTAGGCACTGGTGAGGCCGCACCTCAAGTACTGTGTTCAGTTTTGGGCCCCCCACTACAGGAAAGACATTGAGGTGCTGGAGCATGTCCAGAGAAGAGCAACGAAGCTGGTGAAGGGTCTAGAGAACAAGTCCTGTGAGGAGCAGCTGAGGGAACTGGGACTGTTTAGCCTGGAGAAAAGGAGGCTGAGGGGAGACCTTATCGCTTTATACAACTACCTGAAAGGAGGTTGTAGCAAGGTGGTATAGGTCTCTTCTCCCAAGTAACAAGCAATACGACAAGAGGAAATGGCCTCACATTGTGGCAGGGGAGGTTTAGATTGAATATTAGAAAAAATTTTTTCACCAAAGGGTTGTCAGGCATTGGAGCAGGCTGCCCGGGGAAGTGGTGGAGTCACCATCCCTGGAGGTATTTAAAAGACATGTAGATGTGGTGCTTAGCAACATGGTTTAGTGGTGGACTTGGCAGTGCTAGGTTGACAGTTGGACTCGATGATCTTGAAGGTCTTTTCCAACCTAAACAATTCTATGATTCTAAATGGATCTGAAGACATGCCAGTTGAGAAGATGTTATTTTCCTGTGTTCTATGAAATGCATAGTAACTAAGGTGTGTACATCCTATCATTATGCTTTACTGCTGCTTTCCTATCCCCAGCAGTACTTCATTAACATTAGGAGCATAGTTCCTGGTTAATCCCAGTAATTTTCAGCAGCCATTCTGATGCATCCTCTTGAGCACCATATTATCTTAATACTGCTGACATTTGCATGTCTTTGAAATACATTTTTTCAGATATTGTCCATTTAATCCACTGCAGTTTCTGTCATCTTTTGTTCTTATAGTTATGCTTTACTTACAGCTGATGAAAAAGAATAATCTACTAACTTCTCAATAGCTCTTAAAGGTTAAGAAGGAATCAACAAGGTGTAAATAGCAGCATAAGAATCCCAAAGATTTAGCTGTT